>NC_063180.1:30261693-32661693 GCF_023159225.1 Perognathus longimembris pacificus | reverse complement strand
ATGGAAAGGAAATCTGGCTAGCCCTAATCTCAGCACAGCATTTAGATCCAGCAATCTAAAGGGTAGGCAATCTATCAGGTGATGTAAAAATGTTCCATTTTTAAACATTTCCAAATCGACCAATTTCCTTGCTCTTTAAATATATATATATGCATATATATATACACATACACACACACACACACACACACACACACACACACACACACGGAAATATTTTTCTATCCTCCCAACTCATAAACCAGATTCATCTCAGACACAGCGATGCCATTGGAATACTTTATGCCTGCCTTGTTTCTGCAGGGCTGCTGTACTTGTGGAATTTCTCAACCGCTGTCAGGAAGGCTTTCTGGTTGGCTCAGCCATCTAACTTGCTTTCCTGGGCAACTTGCTATGGAAGGTTCTAGTGACTGGGGGAATTGTTGTACTGAGGTCTCCAAGGGACCCTGAATTCCTATTAACCACTTCACCCGCCCACGGCAGCTCTTCGATATTACAACTTGCTCCTTCATTTCAGGCAAACTTGTGGGGCCCCTCAGTGCCACTTCCTGCCGTGTCAGAGCCCATCCAGGAGCTGCCAATGCCTTGTCCCTCTGACCCCAATATTCAGCCTCCCAATGGAGGTGTGCGTTGCTCTTATTTTATCTGCTTGACATTCTCATTCAAGTGTCTGCTGGATGAGACTCTTCTTGGCCAGTCTGCTTAAAGGAAATTATTTGGTCTCTGCCACTCTTTTCTAGCATCTCCCTTTGGACTCCAGACTTCCAGTTCTGCTTCCTGTCTTTATTTATAACTGGGTTCTCATTTTCAAGCCCTGGGTTTGTAGGGTGGCTAAGAGGCCTGCGGAAAGAGAAGAGATGGGCCAGTTGGGCAGGCAGCCTCTGGTGCTGTAGCAGTAGATTTTAATTGAGGTCCTCTCTGATGGATTTTTCCAGTCTTTAATTCCAGAGAATGTATCATTTTAAAAGTGTTTGGGAGCTAAAGCTAGACAATGATTGCTGGAGAAGAAAGCATACGGAACTCAATTCTTGGAACTTAGATTCTAGTTCCACATCAAGTCTGGGCAATGTAATAGTTCTATGCAGATGGGGCTTTGCAAAACTTTTCCTGATGCAACAAGACCTAGAAATGGCTGCTCCTTAAAAATGGTAATTATTACGAGACCAGAGACAAGGGCTGATGTTAGTTCTGTGAAGATAAATTCATAAACTGACTTTCACCCAGGGACCCGATATCTAAATGCAAATACAAGAAGAGTAACCACAGTTACTCTGAAGGGAACAGAAAGGTCAATTGGAGATGAGTATGACATCTTACATACATGCTTGGATCCAAAAGGGAGAATTTAATGACTGGCTTTCCTGTGATTACTCTGGTAAGGTGACATTCGATGGCTAAAGTGACATGTGGAGACTTGAATAAACGTACCCTCCCATGCGGATCAAAGCTTTAGGAAATTCACCCCCCAGTAGGTGTACTTGCCTTTTGTACTTTCCAATGTGCAAATGTGCAGTTTCAAAGGAAATTCCCTCTCATCTGACTCACCCAGGAAGTTCCTGATCATCTGCTGTCAGGGGCATGCATTCCAAGTGCTGGCCTATCACCATGCTCACAAGCCCACAGTGACCAAAAGTCCCTGGAGAAATCAGTGAGGAGGGACACCATGCAGAGGGCTAGGGACATGATTGTGCCTGCTAAACCTCAGGATCACTCTCAGCCTGTCTAGAACAGAGCGTCTAAGCATAGCAAAGGAGATGAAGAGAGACACAGGGAGAAATTGGCCCAACTTGGTAAGAAAATTAAGGTCACAGAAAGATGTTTACAAGATATGCCTCTACATTGAAGTCGAAATGTTAGCGGTGAAAATGGAAACTAAATAGTGCCACACCCAAAGACAAAAAAACAACAAATCCAGTTACATTTGGGGATATTAATGCCGATTAGAATAATAAACATATCAGGATGCTTAGGGAAGGCAGAAGGAAGATCTGTTTATAGAAGCATACTTATGATCTCACATCCTTTAATTAGTGAAGTAGAGAAAGGAAAATAAACTCTTCAGATAATAACATTCCCTCTCCTAGCCTTGACAAGAGTATGATAAATTGCAAAGGTAACACTGGATATTGATATTAGAAAAATTGAGCAGTAAAGATTAGGGAAGTGTAAAATTGAGTTTTCCGAGTATATTCAAAAGTAGGCAAACATACATATATATGTATGTATATATGTATATATACATATATATGTGTGTTCATGCAAAATTGAGGAAAAAGAAGTAGAAAAATCTACATACCAGCTGTGTCACACAAATATGAGGGGCAATTGAAAGAATTCTTTTAAGGGCTGGGGATATGGCCTAGTGGCAAGAGAGCTTGCCTCGTATACATGAGGCCCTGGGTTCAATTCTCCAGCACCACATATACAGAAAACGGCCAGAAGTGGCGCTGTGGCTCAAGTGGCAGAGTGCTAGCCTTGAGCAAAAGGAAGCTAGGGACAGTGCTCAGGCCCTGAGTCCAAGGCTGAGGACTGGCCAAAAAAAAAAAAAAAAAAAAAAAAAAAGAATTCTTTTAAACAGTTACATTGAAAACCTACAGACTCTCTCTCTCTCTCTCTCTCTCTCTCTCTCTCTCTCTCTCTCTCTCTCTCCTTCCTTCCTTCCTTTCTTTCTTTGCTAGTCCTGGGGCTTGAACTCTGGGCCTAGGTTCTGTTTCTGAGCTTCTTTGAGCCACAGCGCCACTTCTGGCTTTTCCTGAGTAGTTTATTGGAGATAAGTCTCACACACTTTCCAGCCCAGGCCGACTTCAAGCTGTGATCCTAAGATCTCAATCTCCTGAGTAGCTAGGATTACAGGTGTGAAACATTGATGCCTACTCAAGGATTATTTCCTATGCTTAGATGCAGCGTAGAAGAGATGATTTTATAAATGCATTAAAAGCATATAATCTGAGAAGATTATCGAAGACCTCCCCTAAAACTGCACAAGGAGTACACCAGGTTTTAGAAAACCAGTAAGTAGCAGGAAATATTCAAGATGTGCTCGTTTTTCTTTATTGCAGAAAGCCATGAATTCTTCTCAATTAAACTTGTAAATCAAGTATAATTATTGCAATAAATCTTTTAAAAAAGGCTCAAGAAGAATCCAAAGGCTAAATTTTTAAGAATAGAAATGCAAAATATTAATAATATATTAGTAATCTAAATTAGCATGTTAAAATAATAATGTACGATTAAATACAGGAATCGGAGAGTCTTCCAAAAGAAGGAAATATATTAAAGTAATTTATCATGTTAATAAGCAAAGAAGAAAAATATTTATAGGTGTTAAAAATAATTCAAAGAAATTTCATATTAATTATCCATATTTAAGAACAGGATAAGTTAAGTTTGAACAACTTATAAGTGGAAATTTACTAGCATTATGTGATGAAGATTTTTAAGCCATATTATTTTATCAGCTAATATTCATATGCTTAAATCCTAGAAAAATTAGCATACACATATCATATAGATATATACATGCATTATATATAATACATACATGTGATACATACCTTATTATATCATAGTGGTTCTTAAGTATATTATATTTTAAGTTCTTGGAATTTATAAAGAATACAGTTTCAAAAGTCATTAAACATCATAATAGTAACTAGAATAGGGTAGATCTAAAAACAGCTATTCATAGAAAATGCCATATTTTATCTAAGCACAAAAGAGTTAAATATTCTAAGTACCAAGATTTATGTCCAAAGAAAGTAATCATATACAGAAGCCAGACATCAGTGGCTCACACCTGTAATCCTAGCTATTCGAGAGGCTGAGAATGATGGTTCAAAGTTAACCCTGGGAAGAAAAGTCTGTGAGAATCTTATCTCTAATTAGCCTGCAGAAAACTGGAAGTGGAACTGTGGCTCAAGTAGGAGCGCTAGTCTTGAGCTGAAGAGCTCAGGGACAGTGCCCAGACCCAGAGTTCAAGCACCATGACTGACAACAACAACAAAAAAGTAATCATATACAATATTTTCTATATAAAGTAGTAATCACAGAAAAAATAGAAATATAGTCATATGAATTGAAAGTTCATTAGAAAGATGAAACAATCAAATGTTAACAAACGAGAAAGAACAAACAATGGGATATTGTTGAGATTTGCTGAGGGTAAGTAACATCCCCCGGTTTGGGGTGGGGGTGGGGGCATATAAGATAGAGTGAAGCAGACTGAGTCCAATCAAGGTCCACTGTAGGCATCTATGGACATCATCAAAGTGAACCCTCCTTGGACCACTAATAAGTGCTAATAAAAATATGGGGAAACACCTTCTGCAAATAAATACATGCTTTTAAAACAAATGAAAAGAATCTGTACACGTTGCAGACCATCCAAACTAAGAGCCAAATCTTGTACACCAAAGCACAAGAAACCACAAGCTCTCTAGGAAATGACAGGTGCTGTAAGACACACTGGAATCAAGTGCAATAACATAAACAACAGAATTCAGAACAAAATATAGCTGTTACAGCAACAAATGTCAGTGGGATAAACTAGCCTATTAAAAGAAAAAGACTTAGATGATGTCAACAAATAAAACGTAATGGCATGTCATATATATATATATATAAATATATATATATATACACATTTTTTTTCTGAATTGACCCAGGAGTGTTGTAGGCAAACAGATAAACTAAAGCCATAGCAGGCAAACACACACACACACACACACACACACACACACACACACACACACTAAATCACAGGTCACAATATTAGTATGAGACTATGAGACTCAGTTAAACCCAACAAAAAAATTGAATGGTGAAAAAGAGCTTCATAATAATAAAAAGTACAGGTACAGAGAAGATCCAAGCATTATATAGATCTGCATGCACCCTAAAACAAAATCTTAGAATGTATCTCCAAGAATTTACAAACATTCAAGAGATTGGAAAAAGTGGCAATATCATAATTGGCACACTTTATTTTCCTTCTAACCCAATAAGTACTTTTAAAATAGTCTATAAAGATTTTTTTTTGTTTTTTGGTCCTTGAACTCTGGGCCTGTGTGTTATCCCTGAGCTCCTTTTGCTCAAGGCTAGCACTCTGCCACTTGAGCCACAGCGCCACTTCTGGCTTTTTCTGTGACTTAATTGGAGATAAGAATCTCACAGACTTTCCTGCAGGGGCTGGCTTTGAACTTCGATCCTCAGACTTTAGCCTCCTGAATAGCTAGGATTACAAGCATAAACTCCTAAAGAATTTCAAGTGTATTGAAAACTTAATCCCAGGGGCTGGGGATATGGCCTAGTGGCAAGAGTGCTTGCCTAGTATACATGAGGCCCTGGGTTCAATTCCCCAGCACCACATATACAGAAAACGGCCAGAAGTGGCGCTGTGGCTCAAGTGGCAGAGTGCTAGCCTTGAGCAAAAAGAAGCCAGGGACAGTGCTCAGGCCTTGAGTCCAAGCCCCAGAACTGGCCAAAAAAAAAAAAAGAAAAGAAAAGAAAACTTAATCCTAGTCAAATGACAGGAAGGCCATCTTTCTCTATACCAGGGAGAGAAGTTCAAGTGTCTATGGGTCATTTATAAACGTGGATCACATGTTAGATGATAAGAACTGTGAAGATGGTGGAATGACTTTATGTCCATGTGTGAAAATGTGAGGTGTACTGGGATTGGTTTAGAAAGAGGAGAAGAGGGGAGGAGGGAGCGTGATGGAGGGGTGAGTCTGGTGCATTACATGTACATACGGGACCTGTCCAAATGAAATCCCCTTGGAAAACTAATTGATGCTAATGAGAGTCAAGCTAAAGAAAATTCTTAGTGAAGAAAATCCCTAAAAATAATTTATATTGAAACTATCAACTATTCCTCCAAATAGAAATAAAAACTCTAAAGATCTTATATCAAAAACTTGAAGAATTTTTATTTTGTCCCAAAGCAAATCCAAGTTAATATGTCATAACAATGAGGAATTATTAAGCAATGATTTTACCAGAAATCAATAGATTGACCTAAAATTAAACTCTCTTCCAAATCTGTAATGTGCATGGAAAAAAATTAATAACAATCTATTGTAGTCATCTGTTTGATTTTATTCTGATAGTCTGTCTTATCACTATTGTATTTTTTACTTTGAAATATTTATTTCCCTGGAAATTCCTTTGGAAAATGCTAAAAGTAGAAGTTCAGAGTGTTTTTGAATGGGTAATAGCATCAACCGGTACCATTCAGTATGCATTTCTACAGATTTGACAAATTGATTTAATATAAATAAGGAATTATTTATATAACTATTTATATACACACACAGCTCTATTTCATTCTACCAATAAAATGCAATAAATTGTGTAGTATAAACTCTTCAATAGATTAGCCATATCAAAATACCAATATATTTATAAACCTTTAATGTGGTATATACACATAAAATTGAAGATAAACAGCAACAATAAGTTAAATATCAACACTGTTAGCATTATAAATCAAGAATAAACCAATTTTATTCAAATTCTTCACTAAATATGAATCAATGTGGTAAGAAAAAAGTTAAAGTAGCAAGTATTAAAAATGCAGGCAAATTTATGATTATTCGCTCATAATATGATGGTGTACTCGGAAAGATAATCAACTGAAAAGCTATTTTAATCACAGGAGAATTTTATAGATAGGCTGCTTTTAAAAATTAATACATAAAAATCAATAGCTTCCCAGACACAACAGTAAAGTTAGGAAATCAAGTACAGGAAAGATCTCATTTATGGGAGCAACAAAAAAAGATAAACTAGGAATAATTGGGAGACATTTTCAATGTCTGTCAGGAGAAAATGACAAAACTCTATCAAGAAGCCTCAAGAAAGGATTGGAAAGGAAGGAAGGCACATTTCTAATGGATATTAAATCATGTGGAGGTTAAATTCTAAGTTGTTACGCTCACCATAAAGTTCAGCTCTCTCAAGGAGGAGGTGGGTAATCAACCAATAGGAAAGATACTTTCTCAGGTGTTTGTTTATTTTATTTTATGAAGGTGTTGTGGTTGATCTTGTGAAAAGGAGAAGGGAAAGAAGCCGAGTTTATGAAACTCTCATCACTGTCACTTTCCACCATTGCCCTGCTTATGTGATCTAAAAATATTACACCATTGCATTTTTATAGTTATTTTAATTCACCCTGACTAATGAATTATAAAGGGAAGCCTTACCTTTGGTTTGAGATTTAGCTCTCATAGGATTAGCAGAGCCAGAGCCCTATCCTTGGATTTATTACATACTTGTGGGGAAGGTCAACAAACAACAAACACCAATACCTTTTATTAACTTATAAATTCTACCTTCCATATATAATTATTCAGTTTACTGTGGTGATAACCTGTATCCAAAACAGTAGGTTACAATTTCCTCATTAGTTTCTGTCTGGATGTAGGTTCGGCCAGGTATGGCAAAGACTGGTGGGCTCATATCTAGCTTGCAAGTTTTTATAAATTAAACTTTTATTGACAAACAGTCACATTCCTGGTTTGACATCAGACAGATGGCTGTTCATGCAACACATCAGGGAAGTTGGGTTACTTTACATTCTACAATACTAACTAAGCACATTGACTGTCTGACCCTGTGGAGGAGAAGGTTAGTGATACTCACCGTTGCTCATACATGTGGACTGCCAAGCCCCTTATTGCCAGTCTCCTCATTGTTGTGGAGGTAACTATCACTCTGCATTTCCTGGATTCAGTAACAGTTTCTTGAGGTTATCCCTATCAGGCCGATGCTTGGTGTGGTAGAAGAGACAGCCCAGCTCTAAGTGACTAGGAGATGAAAGGAATTTATTGGTTTGTAAGAAGTCATGCAGCAGTCTGTACTCCAGGTATGGCTCTATCAAGGTTATAAAGCTGTTCCTCCATGGCTCCTTCATTCTGCCCCTTACCTTTGTCCTCAGGCAGGGACACCTTGGGTGGGGAGGGGGACCTGGGTGCCAGCACTTCCCTTTCCTCATTCACTGCCAAGGAGGTTGGAGGGGGATTTCTTGTTCACCCACTCAGATCAAAAGCCAAAACTGGGGGACAACTAAACAGATCTGAGCTGGTTTCCTAGGTAGGAGGAACTGGGTCCTTCCAGACTCTCCTTGATATTTTGTGTGACTACAAGCAATGGCCAAAAGTAATGGATCCTCTAAGTCAGATATATGTCAGATGGTTTTGGAAGACAAGATGCAGCATGGATGGAGGTCCCCCTTCTGTTTCCTGTCTAGTATGACTCTGGGGAGATGGTGGGGCATTCTGTGGGTCTCACAGTACCCAAGAGCTGCAGGTGCTGGGGCTGCAGTTACCTAGGTGCCCCACCCTGCTCACCCCAGTAGTCTCATTATCTACATAGGTGGGGTCTCCTTCCCCACACACCGAGGCTGGCCTTCCTTATGGTGTGGTGGTATGAGGGTGAACAGACTCATGGACCCCAGTCGAGGCAGGGACCTGGGCTACAGTGTTTGATCTTTAAACATGGCCACACCTTGGTAACCCCCCCCCCCAGCTCATAGGAGAAGTAACTCGCTGTTCCGTACACTAAGGCCCGTAGCATCACATGTCAGGTAAATAAACCCTGGAGAACAATCATGTTTTTCTGATCACTTGGCTAAGTCCCAAAGAGGGGGAAGAAATCACGCCATTTAGTTCAAAATATTTTTCTAAGAATTTTCCTATATGTGCAATGATTCAGTATGTTGATTTGCTTACCTATAAGAAACTGCTTCCATGAAGCAAGTATAAACACAAAATAATTTAAAACAATGTAATACAAAGCACTATCAAGAAGCCCACATGACACCAGGTAAGGTGACTCAAGACTGTTATACTAGCTACTTGGGATGAAGAGATGGAGAGATCAGGGTTGAAGGCCAGCCTGAGCAAGCAGGGTTTGTTGTTAGACCCTCATCTCAATAAAAGGACAGAGTAGGGAATATTTATCATGCCAACTTTGGTGGAAAGCACAATCCAGGCTAGCCCAGGCATAAAGTGGGACCCTAACTCACAAAAGAAAGGAACAAAGAAGGGAAAGGAAGGAAAAGAAAGCAAGGGAATAAAGAACAAGGACACAAAACCAAACCCAACATACAAAGGTCTAGAAGCCTGGTTCAGGTGGTCACCTGAATAGCGAGGGTGAGGCCCCAAATTCAAACCCTAGAGCACCAAAAAAATAAATAAAAAAGAAGAAAAGTCCTACAGGGAGCTTTTCAGAGCAGTTCTGTGTGCAGGGATTTGTAAAAATCCTAAACTGCAGTGCTATGGCAGAGCCCGAGGGAACATTCCGCTAGTTCTGGTGGCTGAAGCCAAGGACAAACAGACGAGGCTGTCCGAGCAAGTGGCATGTGTCCACATCTCCAAACATCATGGTGATAAGTCTGAGTGCTTAGAGTGCAGAAATCAAGTAAATCTTCTACACTTGTCTTCGTACCAAAAACCATGAATAAAACTCTTGACTAATCTGTGAACACTCAAGAAGAATCCAATTTTGAGAATAGTCGTGTGATCATTTTAAAAAAGATAGTGGGGTGGGGGGGACTTGATTCCCCAGAACAATCATGAATAAGGTACAGCACATGACGCACACAAGCAGATCCAGAAAGCACCAGAAATGAGGCAAATGAGACAGCTCTCCCAGAGAATGTAGGGGGGGGGGGGGAGCATATTACTGGCCTTTTTCTTTTTCTCTCTTCCTCCAATGGCAATAATGAGAAATTAGACCAGAAATCATTGTAAAAATGCCATCTCTACAAAACCGTTTTATACAAAAAAAATAATAATGAGAACAGTGCTAATTTAGTTAGCTAATTATCACATGCATTTCACATCAGCCCCAAAGCAACCAGAAACCATTAGCGGCAACCCCCCCTCCCCTGCCGTTCTCATCAAGCCGGGGATTCATGGCGACAAACCTGGAATTGGCTTTTGCAGAAGTGAATCCACCTTGTTCAGAAGGTAACCGTGGCCACGGCCTCCCCTGCTGGTCCTTACTGTGTGGTAACTCTCCCCTAGCAGCTGGAGGGAGCTAGGAAAGCCTTCATCTTCACCTCATTCTGGATGCCCCCCTCTGAGTATAAGGTGAAGGGCCTTACATTCATTGATTCCTCTCTAAGGAGAGGGAACAAATTCTTCAGGTCTTTGGCCCCTCTTCTGTGACAGGATGGCTAGCCTATTTGCAGGATCAGTTGGTTCCTGTCAAAGTATGGGGCTGGGTGGTACTTTTTGCTCCTCCCCCCACCCCATGTTGCACACGCTTGCATGTATAGCATGAGGTGAGTGTCTCTGCCTACCCATCAGGTTGTAAGCTTCATTCATTCAGTCACTGAAGGAATCACTGTCCTGGGGTTTAGACCACAGAATGCAGTAGGCATAGGAAATGAGACAAGCTGTATTCATAGCTTAGAATTGGGTTTCAAATAAAAATATAATGCACTTCTGAAATAGTATGGCAGAGCCCTTTGGTAGAATTAATACACACTAAATGAAAGGAATGACAGGCAGGGTGGTACCAGAAGGTGTGGGGAAGGCTAATGAAGGGGATGAGTGTGATTGAAGTAGTTTATGTGCATGTGCGAACACGGAAGGAGGGGGCCTGGGATGTGGCTCAGTCAATAGAGCACTAGCCAGTGAACGAATGTGGCAGATACTGAGTTTGAGTCCCAGTCTAAGACATAGAAAGAGAGAGAAAGAAAGAGAGGGAGGGAGGAAGGAAGGAAGGAAGGAAGGGAAGAAGGAAATAGAACAAGGAATGCTGAGCCCCGTGAAGCTATTTGAGAAGGGGGGATGGGAAGAGGAAAAGTGATAGAGGGGAACTGTTTGCTGGAGATACATTGCCTCTAGGTATAGAAATGTCTTTCCTAATCTACACAGAAAATGGGCTTCCCTGCACCCTCTTCTGATTTGTTGAATCGAATGGATCTTCCTGTGCCTCCTGGGATATTTCTGTCGGTGTCCACAGCTCTTGAGCTCATCAGTAGTGGCTGTTTGTGGCCATGGCTTTCTTCTCATTCCACACTTGGCCATCTGGTCCTTCTGGGCTTGGCCCAGCCAATCCTCCAGTGTCTCCTTACAAAGTACCCACAACTGGGCCCTGCACTGCCAGGGAGGTCTCAAGTGCTGTGTCTTTGGGGACCCATGCCTAAGAGTTCTGTTAAGTGAGGGTCTTTTCTGGTGAGTCTTTAGTTACCTATAAGAAATCTCTGCAGTCTTATGCTAGAAGAATGTGGTGTGCCAAGCTACTGAGCCTGCCTTCTTTGATGGGATCTCCTTGGAGATCAGTGTATGAACTTAAAAGACCTCGGAAAACCTATAATTTATCCTATCTCTTGGATATATTCATTCATCTTCTGTTCTTATAGGTGTTTCTATTGTATACTTTTTCTTACTGCAAAAAAAAAAAAAAGAAAAGATGTCTTTTCTCATGACAAGGCACAGTTCTAAAAATCCTCCTCCTTTTTATACCCTCGCCCCTAGTAATTGTTATATTCACACTTTGGATGAAGCGCCTGAGATCAGGGTTTCATTTAGATTAATAAGATAATTACCACGTGACAAATCGATATGCCAAACAGTGTGAGAAATGGCTTTGTGAGTGAGTTTCTGGTTTGACAAAGGTTTTCTTGCAGGTGGAGCAGGCTGAATGCTGAACTTCAGACGTATCTCCTGGGTGGGTGACACGTTTACATTTAAATATACCACGCAACCTTGCAATTGCCCTGGATATTTTATTTTATTCTATTACAAGGTGAGTTTAAACTCTCCGGAGGGATGGATTTTTATCATTGCCCAACTTTGGGGAGGACCTAGATGATCCCCACTCCCACCAAATGTAACTCTTGGAAATGAGGAGAGAGTCTCTGATCTACAGCAGGGTAATGGCACCCTACTTGTGGAAATCTTGCCCATGTTCTGCACTTGCCAGTAAGGTTGTTTATATGTTTCTCCTTCCCGTTCAGCCCTGAGCTCTGACAACTGCAAGTGTCATGCCTCAATATTTTGACTGAAAATAAGAGAAAATATGTCAAATGCCTAGTAGCTTTTGAGCAGACAGAATTTTTTCTTTTAAATGTCATGGGTACCCATGCTTGTCTAGGCACATTTCAGTAGAAGGGATAAAAAAAAAAGCCACCCAAGGCAGTGAGACATGTGCTGAATATTTGAGTTGAAGAATGACAAGGGGTAGAAATAGAAACTTGGAAAGACCCAGCCGGCCCACAGACATGATGTCTCATGTCTTGGCTTTGCTTTGTCACCCACAGTAGGTACATTGCAGACAGTCATTGTAGGCAGAAAGTACACTGAGAAAGAAGCTAAGCTTTATCATTGGTATGACTGCCGTCTGTTCTTGCTGCAAAAGAGAGTGGAGAAGAATAAGGAGGAGGAGGAGGAGGAGGAGGAGGAGGAGGAGGAGGAGGAGGAGGAGGAGGAGGAGGAGGAGGAGGAGGAGGAGGAGGAGGAGGAGAGGAGGAGGAGGAGGATGAAGAGGAAGAAGAAGAAGAAGGAGGAGGAGGAGGAGGAAGAGGAAGAAGAAGAAGAAGAAGAAGAAGAAGAAGAAGAAGAAGAAGAAGAAGAAGAAGAAGAAGAAGAAGAAGAAGAAGAAGAAGAAGAAGGAGCATCCAGATTTACTCAGTCCTCCATAAATCCTGCTGGGAGAAATTCCATATTTCTCTAAGAAGTGGGTCTATTTCATAATGGTGTTGGAGGAAATACCTCGTTCCTAGTTTAGGGTATAATGGGAGTGAAGTGGAATGCTAAGAGGAAAAAGTTTGACTATTTGTTTATTATTTGACTATTTATTTATTAGTCAGGACTTACTATGCACTGAGCACCCAAACCCAGCACTGTCGGTAACCAATGTGACTTTGATTCTGTTGGTCTTAGTACACGGTTCATTGACTTGCTTGGACTAGTAAGTGCAATCTGTCACTTTAATGCAGTATTTTGGCTTTTTTTCAAGTACATCTCATTCAGAGTTTCTATCTCTCTGCTAACAGTTGTTAACCTCTGTTAGGTTAGATGGCACTATCTTTGAATGCATGAGCTCTCAGAAAGTCACATGAACACATGATCCCTATTCTGCTGCTATGAAGAAGAGGGTCTTTGGGGGAAGGGATCAGTGACTCATGAATGGAGTTGCCTGTCCTCACAAAAGAGATTAGTAGCTTGAAAAAGAGCAAGGAGACCTAACTTAAAAGCTAGAGGATCAAACTCAGGCCCAGCTTCGTCCTTTGGCCCTTTCTGCCATAGAGGACGCACTGCTGCATCTCCTCCATAGGAAATGGCAACAGAACCATCTCAGAGGCAGCCACCAGATGCCAGACCTACTAATGCCTTCCTCTTGGACTTCCGAACTTCTGGAGTGATGAGGAACAAACCCTTGTCTGTATTCATTGCTCCATCCATAGCCCCCAAAAGAGCATGGACAGACTAGGACAGATCACACAGGAAAGAAGAGCTAGAAATGTGAAACGCAAATACCCATCTGTTTCCTGCTTCTATCTAGGCCTTCGCCTTCCATCCCTTCAGTTGTATGTACTGCCAATTGCAGTTGAAAACATGAAATGAGAAAATAATTCCAGAAGTCAACAGCTCATTCAATTTCAAGTGCACACCCCTTGGAGGTGTATAATGAAATGGCGCTCTCTCAGAACTGTGGCCCACATGGTAGGTGAATCACACACAGTCAGACCCTTTGCCAGCCTCCCCATGGCATGTGTGCTACCTGCCCTGCTGCTTTCTAATCGTCTTCCTTCCCCCACATCATGGGAACCAGCGTAGCCACCCACCTGCCAGTCCTCCCGCAGAGGACATGTGTGACCATGTCATCTCACCCTGTGGGCATCGTGGCCTCTCCCATCATCTCAGGAAGAAGAGTGAATTCAACACAGTCACCCCTGGACATCCTGGGGGTCTGGTCCCAGAACCACAGGGGTGGGCACCAGAATCTGCAGACATCAATTGTCCTGTAGAAAACAAGGTGCCGTTTACATACAGCCTGCTCTCGTCATCTTTTACGTTCTACATTTATGTCTATATTATTTAGAATACCCAGTGCAATGCAAATGTCATGTACATAGTTATTACAATTTCAGGGAGTAGGGATATGTAAAGAAGAGTCTGTTCAGCAGAGAGTCAGGGTTATGGTTGATATTTGCAATCTGCCGTTGTTTGAATCTGTGTCTGTAGATTGTGTGGATATGGAGGACTGACTAGATAAGAAAATTGATAGGAGAAAGCAAAGAGAAACAAGAGAGGAAAGAGAAGAGAGATTACATTTAAGTAACTTATCACAGTATATTGTGATGGTTGTAATATTTTTTTCCTATTGTTGATCTCTTACTGTACCTAATTTATAAATTAAACTTCAATGACATTGTGTATCATGTACATATATACACATACATGTATATATAAATACTATATATGTGTGATATGTATATATGTACATATTAGTATTTGCATATGTATTTACATATACATAGATGATGACATGAATGTGTATATCTATTTACAAGTATTCACTGAGTGTCTGGGAACACCTGCCCTTCAGATGGGAAAACTATGATACATACAAACATCTAAATTCTCCATTCACTATGGATCCTTGCTGTTGGGGTTTTTTTTTTGTTAGTTTATATCACCATTAACTAATGTCATGATTACTAGACATCTGTGTGATTATGATTGTTGGAGGTCCTGTGTCAAGCTGAGAATACAGTTTCACTGCCAGTTTCCCTAGGTCTCTGGAGTTTTGAGGACTTTGTCACCAGCTCCGAGAGCATTGGGTTTATTTTACACGATGTGCAGTATGGGTGAAATTTGAAAGTTTTACCTCCCCAAGCTGATCACATTCAATCATCCATTGAAAGCAGATAAACTCCATTCTGGGGGTGTTCATTCTTTGGGAGCACCAAGAATCTCTCCTATGTGTTTTGGGCGATCTTTATTCTCCTCTAACATAGTTTTGAAGTACAGTGTTTAATAAGTTTACCAAAAAATAATAAAATAAAACTAGGCTTCTTAGGAACAGGAGCAAGACATCACATTCTTGCATTCATATAAGATACACTGTAGAGAGTCATCGCTTACATTTTGGAATACCGAGTCAACATGTAGCTGGTCCCACATCCCACCCCACTGCCTTGCCAGACATGAGCATTTGGATGAGAGCCATTGTTTTGATTGACAGTCTCTCACCCATCGGATAGCAGTTGGATTTCCGTCTCAGGTTTTCAACCACCCATTCATGTGCTCACCAAAGAGACACTGAGTGCCTATTGTGTCGCAAAAACTGTTTTGCAGAAAGTTTCGCCCCGAATCAAGAAGAGTGAGTGGAAACAAATTACCAGTGACACATGATGATGCTGAAAACATTTATTGACATCAATAAACTATGCGCCCTCATCCGATGCGCATTCATTCGGATCTGAGAAAACCGGAGCAGTGTGGAGACACTCAGATGTTTCCCATCGTGTTAGTATGCAAAAGGGATGGATTCAGAAATTGCAGTATTGAAGAGAAATCTACAGCTGTTGGCCTCCAGTATCCGGTTTATGGTAAATCTCTCTCATATGAAATCGAGGAAGACAGTAAAGGAAAGCTATCATTTCCACATTCTGAAATAGCCACTTCTAATATTTTGATCTTGAGGGTTGTTGTTATTTTAGTCTTTCTTGCGCAAAAAAAGGAAATTTCTGTATAAACATGGATATAGAAAAATAGAAACTCATACATGTTCCCTATCAAAAAGCATACCACACGAGGTGTTTTACAGCCATATGTTCATCTACCAAGCATATTCATGTAGCAAATTATCTCTTAGGGCATTACAACAGTGACAAAAAAAGGCCACATTTTACTTGGCCTGTCCTGTTATTGAATGTTGGCGTTTGGCTATTTTTATTTTTTATGGTGCATTGTGCTGATGTTATCAATCAGCTATTTGTAAAATGATGCTGAGTCTCACACCACCACAAAAACCAAGCTGTAAAAAATAATCTTGTGTATTTATGGATATACAAGCATGCAGTATTCCCGGATGGACTGACTCGCTGCGGCAGCTCTGGTTCCCTTCGCCACTCAACAGCTCAGTATCATCTCCATGCGACTCATCTTCCTTGACCATTAGGTTCTCTAGGACATGCCGTCTCCATGGCAACAGCAAGCAAGGGGGTTGGTTTTTTTTTTTTAAATATATTTTTTGCAAGCAAATTTCCATCAACCTTTGTTACTATTGCTTCATCTTATCCATGATTGCCCAAAGTAAATCATAAGGCCCAGCTCAAAGTACCACCAACTTCGTGGAAAGAATTTCCAAGAGCACCTAGTAAAAATTGTGATGACTGAGGGGATGAATGATTTAGGAGAAGAATTTTCACCTCATCACCTATAAAATATATATATATATATTTAATTTCAATGTTGTTTATTCAGGATTATTTCCTGTATGTGGTATTGGATCATTTTCACTCGCTTGTGTTCTTACATCTAATTTATCCACATCATACTCAGTGTAGAGGTCTTCTTTTCCTCATTATTTACCTCAGAGCATCTGGCTTTGCTTCTTTGATTAACTTTGTCACTGTGCATTAGGGCATTTTTTGGGGGGGAGGGGTCAATCCTGGGACTCAAACTCAGGGCTTGGGCACTGTCCCTGAGTTCTTATGCCTCAAGGCTAGTGCTTTACCACTTTGAGCCACAGGGCCACTTCCGGTTATCTGGGGGTTAATTGGAGATATGAATCTCAGGAACTTTTCCTGCCCAGGCTGGCTTGGAAATATGATCCTTGGACTTCAGCCTCCTGAGTAGCTGGGTTACAGCCACAGGTTTCCAGGCATGGGGACATTTTTGGCATTTCTTTGTCTTTTAGCACCATACAGGGTGGGTTTGTGCGATGACCGAACTTTCTCCTAACCTTGCAGAATGGACAGAACTTTCTGGCTCCCAGTTTGATTTGGACTGAAAGAAGGAGATCAAGCTTGAGGCCAATGGTTTTCCTCTTTTCATTAAGATTTGAGTCCTCTGATTAGGTGATCAGCCTTCCTAATGAATTATGATATCTTCATCTCCACAGAATATGAGTGAACTGCTTGAGATCATTTAAATGGACGAACTGCTTAAAATTTTATGTTCTTCAGGAAGGGGACAATGGCTAGTACCAGATACATGATTTGCAAATTTGAGCATACACAGTAATATCCTAGAGGTTGCTTTATAAAACTAGGCATTCGGGCTGCAATAACAACATTCAAATCATGATCCCATTCTAGTTGCAACCCTATGTAAATGTATAGGAGCTCGTACTGATGAACATAAATGATCGAGTCAGTAAACACAGAAGTTAATGAATGGTGAAGTGATTAATGGTAGTGGAGAACAGACAAATCTTCCTGGTGAAAGGGCTCTGAATAATTTAGGCCAGTACTCTATCTTCCAGGAATGGGGCAGAGCTCTTCTGTCCATCACCGTAAGAGAGTGTAGTGATTTCGTTCCAGAAATCCCAGGTTCCACAGAGAACCTGCACCTGGACATGCAATCAAGCTCAATGTTCAAGATAGTAGGAACACTTGATAAGACGGGATGGCAAGGGTGCTCCATCTCTGTGGCATTTTTCACCCCCAATACATCACCTTAGCAAAAAAAAAAAAAAAAAAGCACCAGACAGCACCCAGGTGAGGGATACTACACACAGATCCCCCAAACCATGATGGTCATCAGAAATAAGGGAAGTCTCACATAGTCAGAGCTAAGAGGGCGCTTTAGTGACTTGATGAAATTACCTGGGGAAATTCTGTGTGGATAGACATTAGGGCACTGGGAAAAATAAGCCCACATCAACAAACTTTAGTTAACTAAATTAAAAAAAAAGATATTGATTCCAATCATAGGCATAATGTCCTTTAGAGTGAATTAAACTCAGAGCCTCACTTCTGCCGCCTTTAAGCACTGGAAACCACCATGCTGTATTTTTTTTAAGCCCTTTCACCTCAAACCAGTCACCACCAAGGAAAACAGAGCCCTTTTCACCTGCAGTGCACTGTACAGGAGAACAAGCTTTGATTCCTTCCAGAAATCAGCCTGCAATTCAGGCTGTGACACCAGGCCAGGATTGCCTTCCGCACCTGTCATGGTTAAGGTCTCTATTATTCCTGAAAGATGTCTAAGACTTGAACAGGGCTCAGACCTGGCTGCACACTTGTAGCTAGGCTGCAGAAGATAGCACTTCTTTTAGTTTTCAAGAATTATAATGGATGAGCTTATGCTCGGTTTTCCCTGCCTGTGTTTGGAGACTTGTACCTCTCAGTGAGGCAGGTTAATTTAACCAGAGCAATTAATCTCTCTCTTTTTTTCCAGGCAACATTTAAAGCAAACAATTCATTCTGTAAGGGAGAGCACATTGCTTTGAATATTAATTGGCATAACAATAGGTCCACCCATTATCCCTAGGGCATATCGTCCAAGAATCCCAGGGATATCAGAAACCACAGATGGTACTTAACTGATCTATATTATGTATACATTCCCATGATAACGTTTAATTTATAAATTAGGCACAGTAAGCGATGAACAACAACAATAAAGCAGAATAATTATAGCCATATGCTGTAGTGAAAGTTTGTGACTGATCTCTCGCACGTGCCCAAAATATTTTTATTGTGCTATGTTCACCTTTCTTTCTTCTCCTAATGATATTAAGTGACACAATATTCATGTGATGAGATGAAATGGGGTGAATAACATAGGCATTTGATGAGATGAAGCTGGGTGAATGACATAGGCATTTGATGTAGCCCTAATTACTGTTACCTGACCAACACTGTGATACTGTGGCAATTGATCTGATAACTTGTGTCACTGCTAAATAACAGTGTGGATAAAGGGACAATTCCAGTTCCTGGTAGTATGGAGAGGAATAGTATAAGCATTAATTATACTATAAACAGCTTGCAATTCACAACTTAGGAATTGTCCATGTAAATATTTGTTAGATCATGACTATAAGTGATTGGAACTATAGGAGGTGATATGATGGATAAAGGAGGATTATTATTGCAAGCACATAACAAGTTTGTGTTGCATTCTCTTCTTTGGGAGATTTTAAATCTATGTGTTCACTCAGTAAATAGTCACTGAATATTTGCTGTGTTCAAACCCCCCACTAAGCATTGGAGTCTTTCAACATGAAAACCCTTCCTAGTGTTTTCAATACAGTTGGAGGAACCAAAGATTAGAGCGACTATTTCTGACTCAAGGCACCATGTGAGAATCACCTCTGCCATGCTGTAAACTTCCTACAGAGAGGAGACAGATACAGGCTGGGCTGCTTAGACAATGTCTTTGTGGTTGTCAGGCTACTGTGGAGGCCTCTGGGTGCTGATAAACAGAACTCTACAACAGGCCACGCCATCAGACATGGAAAAATGCAGAGGAGAGAGAGAAAATAGAGCTATCTGCCAGGCTTACCAATGCCTCACAGAGACTTGAGTGAATGCAAAGTAAAAGAGTTTAACATGTATGTGGAAGGCACTGAGGAGCTTCTGAAAGGGTCCGTTTGTCCATACTCATAAAAGTTCTACAATCAGACTGGTAATTATGAAAAAAAATCATCATGGCATTGGTGACAATCAGAGCTAGAAAGATAATTCAGAGGCAACCAGCCTGAAGATTCAAGTGAGATGCTGACTCAACCGTCTGTGGACTGGGAGATTGGGGAAGAAGAAAATAGACAGGAGACAAATGCATGAAAATCGACATCTCAAGCCCATGCTAGTGGGTTAGTTATGTTGCCATTAGCAGAAATAAGAGAAAAGAAAATTTATCTTGAAGAGAATAGAAAAAAGGGAGGGAGGGAGGGAGAGGAGAGGAGAGGAGAGGAGAGGAGAGGAGAGGAGAGGAGAGGAGAGGAGAGGAGAGGAGAGGAGAGGAGAGGAGAGGAGAGGAGAGGAGAGGAGAGGAGAGGAGAGGAGAGGAGAGGAGAGGAGAGGGAGGGGAGGGGAGGGGAGGAGGAGGGGAGAGGACGGGAGGGGAGGGAAGGGGAGGGGAGGGGAGGGGAGGGGAGGGGAGGGGAGGGGAGAGGAGAGGAGAGGAGAGGAAAAGGAAGGGAAGGAAGGAAAAGAAGGGAAAGGGAAAGGAATGGAGGATGGAGGGAGGGAGGGAAGGTGAGATGGAAGGAAGAGAGGGAGGGAAGAAGAAAGGAAGGAAGGAAGGAAGGAAGGAAGGAAGGAAGGAAGGAAGGAAGGAAGGAAGGAAGGAAGGAAGGGAGGGAGGGAGGGAGGGAGGGAGGGAGGGAGGGAGGGAGGGAGGAAGGAAGGAAGGAAAGAAGGAAGGGAAGAGAAGAGAAAAGAGGAAGAAAAGGAAAACTGAATACAGGTAGAGTTACTCCAGGTAGAACCTGAAGCCTGAAAACCAGTTGATCATTCCTCCTAGCTGATTTCTCCCCACCCAATGCACATACAGATTGATTTTCAACATCTCTATTTTCAGTTAGCCATCATGAATAACAACAACACACTCCACCGAATCTCTCCATTGCTTCCAGGGGACTTCATTTCTTGGTCCAGGAGCCAGCCCTCCTTCCCTCACAACCACCAGCCAGCAAGATGTCCTGGAGACAGTCTTCCAGTTCCCCCTGAATCCACCTTTGTAATGTTCCAATTCCAAATGAGTGTCACCTCCTAGAAATTGAGGTGTAGCACATGGCTTTTGTACTGCAGATACTTCTGGGTAAAGCGATATAAAGAGATTCGCTTTTGTGAGGGTGGGAGACTGGCCAGTGGTAGTGTAGGGTGATTTTCCTCTAATGTTCCTCCTTTGGTGCCATCCCCTAAATGGAATTCATGGCAGCAGGAAGTGAGAAGATGACCACAGGTGTCTGAGGGTGCAGATAGACAGGACCGCCTGGGAAGGTGGACGGGCCTTGAATGGATTATGTGTCTGTTCTAAACCGATGGTCAATGGGAATGGGAATGTTCACTGACAATCCCGCCACACCCACAGGGTTACGCATGCTCATGGATCAGGGCGGGAGGAAGAGGAGGGTAATTGCTCACAGAAGCAGTTGGTGTGGAAAGGGATCCAATCTCACACCAACCAGGCTCCTCTAAGGACAAGACGGGGAAGAAATCAAACAACAACAGCAAAACCAGCTGGGCTTATAAATTACAAACCACCCACAGGAACTAAGGCGTTCACACCCCTCCCTAGGACTAACTCCTTTCCCACCATTCTAAAGCAGAAAAATCACAAGGCCTTTGAGGACGGAGAGTGAGCGGTCAGTCTTGCAAGGATCAAATCTTGCTATTGGAAGCAAGGAGTCCAAACCTTCCCACGTACACATACTCCATTCACAATTCCCTCCATCCAGAGATTTAAATAAATGAATACATTTATTATTTATCATCCCCTGTTGGATATTTCACCTGCTGCCAGCCCCAGCTAAGCCCCGGCTCAGTTTCCCTTGAGGCTCCCGCCCAGAGTCAAGTTTCTGCAAGGCAGAAACACACCCAGGAAAACAGATGGCCGACCTTTCTCTTGCCTGCTCTCCAGACGAGAGAACAGATAGCCAAACTCTTCGGGTGGCCCAGGCTTTGTTGCCTCTATAAATTATAATATATATTTTCCGACTTATACTCTGTTTCCCAAAAACATCGATCACACATTTGTCAAATACCATCTTTCATGTGTTACAGCAGAGCAGCCAGTTTCGCTTGTTATTTGAAATCCCTACCATGATATCATGCCCCCCCTTCTAAGCCACCTCCCCTCAAAATAACTTGGTGTGAACTTTTTCCATTCATTTTTTTCTTCTTCTTCTTCCTTTCTTTCCCCTCATCCTAGACAGCCATGTGTTTGAAATATGCTTAAAATATCGTCACATCTCATATTTTAAATATCACGAGAAGAGGCCAATTTTGTGATATTTTTAAGTGCCCTCATTATGAAACATATGGCCAGCGGCATGGAGATAAAAGAGGTGGAGCAAGCAATATGGCGGATGTAATATTTTCCCCAAGAGGAGGAGGGGGCCAAGGAACATGACCTGTAAGATGCAAGCATCTATGCACACCACTGCCACGATACCATCTGTTTCCATGCGAATTATACTCTTGAAATGATGACGTGTTGAGTTTGCATATGCCACAATGTATAGGATGCAAAGGCCAACACACGTCACGCTGTTTGCAACCAACATTCCCAATGCCTGTCAAAGCTGTGGCACTTTTCAGAGAGAGAGAGAGAGAGAGAGAGAGAGGGAGGAGACAAACAATATGTTGCTCTCGTTGGGTTCTCATTTTGTGTGTCTTTTTAACTATAAAGGTGTGGTTACAAGAGGAACCATGAGAGGGAGGTCCTCATTACCACTTTTCATTCATTCAATTATTTGTTCTCTCACTTGTTCAATAGCTGGTTGATGTGCTTTCTGAATTCTGTGCCATGTCTGGGGGTGAGAATCAGAGTGAAGAGGTGGTGGTTTGTAGACATTAAAATGTAAATGGCACAGCCAGTTGTAGAAGTTAGCACACACAGATGTGTTATCACTAAAACACCACTGACACTTCCATTTCTAGGAGAAACATTGAACTGTTTTTTTTTAATATAAAGGAAGCTCCTTCTTCTGATTTGATTTACATGTTAAATCGGATTTATCTACAAGAAGGAGATGCTAGTATTTGGATGGAAATATGGAAAGATACAGAGGTAACCAAGAGTACTGACCACAGGAATTCATCCTGGCAACAACACAAAGGGACAAAACCAGAAGACAGAGACAGAAAGGATGGTTGGAGCCACACCAGAGACTCCAGCCAGAACTGTCACCCCTAACCACCGAATTCCTACAGGGAAGACAAATCAACAATGTTGATTAACACTTAGTATAAAAAAAAAATGGCAAGAGCATGGCGTGGTGATGGGAGGCCTATCATCTCAGCAGTCAGCAGGCTGAGCCAGGTAGATTCCAAGTTCAAGGCCAGTTGAGCTACATTTTGAGCCCTCCCCCCAAAAAAGGGAGGGGTACCCAAAGACTACAAAAGCGTGTGTGTGTGTGTGTGTGTGTGTGTGTGTGTGTGTGTGTGAAACATGGCAAGAGTCACAGAGAAGCAGTTAAAATGCTAAGATTAAGAGAATACATTTATGACTGGCAAGATGATGGTAGAACAGAGAAGCAAAGTAGGAGGACCAGAAAATAGAGGCAAAGAACCAAGAGAGAAACCCTAAGTATCACAGAGAAAAGAAAGGACTTTCCAAAACCAAAGTCTTAACATTCCCTTGTTTGGGCTTTCCTAGTTCCAGGATAGTATTTTTTTTGGATGGATGGATGGATAGATAGATGGGTCAGATGTTTAGAGATCTGAAACAATATGGTGGACCCAAGAGCTCAAAGGCTAGAGAGCAAGCAGGGCCCGTTATCCCCTTTCAGAAGTGAAGT
Source organism: Perognathus longimembris pacificus (assembly GCF_023159225.1). NCBI lineage: Eukaryota > Metazoa > Chordata > Mammalia > Rodentia > Heteromyidae > Perognathus > Perognathus longimembris. The sequence goes on along the minus strand of NC_063180.1, from coordinate 32,638,251 downwards.
GAAAAGCATCGACTGGATGAGCTTTGGACTAAATGCACCACATTCAATTCTTGGATGTAAAGAAGAGCCTAAGCCGGCATAGAGGTTGTTTGTCAGCAGGGATTTCGTGTGATCACTGAAGGGATGGGCAGGTGGATGTTTTTACTGTAGAAGTTATAGTGGAAAGTAGAGAGTCATTCATATCCAGTAGAAGAAAGAGAAGACTGAACTTGTTAGCAGCATGCGCCCCTAGCTGGGCCACCCATCCATTATTCTCCCTAGTGCCTGGGGAGCTGTCTGGAAATGCAGAGTCAGACACAGACCCTGAGACTCTGGGGCAAAGATGTCACAAGATGAAGTCATCGGACTTTCTGTTATTCTTGACTCATGTTGGCAACTCATCTAATTATTCTTTCTCTTGAAATGTGGTTATAGCAGGAAGAAGTCTTGTAGATATATGATCTTTGGCCTTAGTGCTAATGTGTATGTTCCAGGAGCCCACCAAAATATGTCAGTTTGTATTTGTATAACATTTCATGTCTCTATCTATCTATCTATCTATCTATCTATCATCTATCTATCTATCTAATTTATCTTCTATCTGTCTGTTTTCTATCTATCTTCTATCTATCTTCTGCCTGTCTGTCTTCTACCTATCTTCTATCTATCTATCTAATCTATCTTCTATCTGTCTGTCTTCTATCTTCAGTCTGTCTGTCTTCTATGTTCTATCTATCTATCGATTGATCTTTCTATGCATGCAGGAATTTCAGTGGATTGATGGTAGCTTTCATCAAGCATGCACATATTTTTAGCAGATGTATAAACCTAAGTAAATTCGCTCACTGAGTTCTACAGCAGGCTCAGATATTCAAAGCAAATTAAAGTGTCTATGATCAGAGAGTATTACCAGTAAAGCAGATGTTTAATGAACTCATTAGCTGTGTTGTTTACCCGGTTCTTGTTTTGGAGCATTTCATAGCTCATGGCCTCGTCCCTTTCCTCATCACACTGCTGTGTCAGAACGGACAGTCCTACCTCCCTGATTCTGCTAAGGATGTTGAGGTCTGTTGACAGTATTCTCTAGAATCAACACTCAAGGCCTCAGCGTCTTTTCAAGGACTTACATAGACTTGCTGGATTCGAGGACTAGGAGGTATGGGCTCTGAGATCACTAGCCATTTGTTGATTGGCTCTGTGATTGAACTCAGGTCCTTTCCTATCAGATTTCCCATGGTATTCCTTCATCCATGCACACTGAGGAGAACCTCCTAATTGCCAGGTCCCATTCTGAGTGTGGGGAGCAGAATGGCAACTAAAGTTCGAGCCCTGTGCTTGAGACTCAATCTGGTACCTGGTGACTTCTGAGCATCTCTGTGCCCCTCACCACCACCAGGTGAAAGCTAGCAGGGTTTAAACAGGTCCAGCATGGACTGCAGATGGAACTCCAGGGCTCAAATTTCTGTCTTGACTACTATGAACAGCTCACTCTATCTCTTCAAGGTTCCACCCATGAAATTGTGTTCCATCTCCTGGGGTATGATAGTAGTGCTGCCACAGTGCATAACTGATAACTAAAGAAAGAAATAGATACATAGGCCACTGTTTAATCCCAGTGTCTCTGTGAGAAATTCTCTTTTGTAATCCCCTGTACTCATTTTTCTATTTATTTTCTGAGCCCTACAAAATGGCAAACAACCCCAAAGTATCTTATCTGTGGATCCTCAGCTGACAACATTGCTGGGATTGAAAAGGCCTTCAACTAATACTTATGAATGGCTCCTGTCATGAAGGCCTCTGGTTTTCAATACCTTACTCCAGCTTCTAAGAAAAATAACACACTCATTTGTCTAAAGTTAGCATGCACTTGGCTTTCGTTCTCTTGAAAGAAACACTATGAAGCTCATTAGATAGAATGAACCACTCTAAATGGTCTCCAGAAAAGCAGCAGTAAGCAAGCTCAGTCTACTTATTAAAAAGGGCCCCACTGGAACCTTCCTGTGAAGTGAGGATGAGTGGGTAAGTGATTGATTTGCAGGCATGATTCTTTGGAAGCAAGTTCCCAAACAGGCTGCATGTGCTTTGCCTTGATTCCCAACGACCATGCACCTTCCTCCTCCTCCTCTTCCCATCCACCATCTCTGATCATCAAGGATGCAGAGCTACTGGAGCTGCCATCCCTCTGCCAACCAAAGGCTTCCTCCGCCTCCCCCTCATCCTTCCTCAATGTAATTACCATCTTGCTAATAAGTCAGATGAGTGGGTATGGCAAGGCGGGCTGCTCCATTTGGCTGTCTCTCTCAGTGTTGGCACAGAGTGAATGAGAAATATGGAGAACAGAGCAGTTGCAGCCCCCCGGCGCTCCAGGGGAAGCCTGCTAATGGGTTTTCTCTTCAGTGATTCTTGCTTACATGGATGGCAGCGTGGGAAACTGGCTGGAGTCAGGCACAGCAATGACTCCATCTCTCCCTCAAGCCATGTCCCCTTAGCCAAAGCTGCCCCTTTCCACATACCACAGACAGGAAGCAGCCAGGGCCTCCCATGCTGGGAAAGGGCTCAGCCTTTTGAATCCCTGGTCCCAAGCTCATCCTTTGCAGAAATGACTATGACCCTTCCCGGATAGCTGTACTGCAGTGCAAAACAGACATTGGGTTGAAAGTTGTGTCTGTACCATCAGAATGTCGGGGATGGCAGGAAGAGGGACTCAGGGATGGGACAGAGGCAGCCAGGCAACAGGAAGCGACCACAAGACATTAGAGGAACATGCAGATCTCACTGCTTGACATGCTTTCTTAGGGGAAAGCAATGGTAGCTTCATAGCAGAGCTGTTTGCATGTGTGGGGTCCGGAGTTCAGTTCCCTGTGCTGCAGGAAGAAAAGGATAAGAGCAATTCGTGTGCTCTGGTAATAGAGGGAATATGTGAGCAATGGCACAAGAAATACCAAGGGCTTAAAATACATCAGCAAGCAACTGGCTGTGGTGATTATCTATACAAGAGGAGCATGGGTGATAGCAAAAAAGGGGGTGATGTTTGGGTAAGGAGGTACAGCCTTGTTCCACTTAATATAGTGACTCCAAGTGAACTCATTGAACAGGAAAATGCCAAAGTGCCAACACCTGGGAATCAACTTGATTTCTTTTTTTTTTTTTTTTTTTTTTTTTGGCTGGTTGTGGGGCTTGGACTCAGGGCCTGGATGCTGTCCCCGAGTCTCTCTTTGCTCAAGGCTAGTGTCCTACCATTTGAGCCACAGTGCCACTTCCAGCTTTTCTCTGAGTAGTTTATTAGAGATAAGAACATTCCTGCCAGGGCTGACTTTGAACTGCAATCCTCAGATCTCAGCCTCCTGAGTGGCTAGAATGACAGGCCTGAGCCACCAGTGCCTGGCTCAACTTGATTTTTGTAACCAGAATGTATTTATTCTTCCTCTCTTATTCCTTCCTCCACAGCACTGCACAATCAGCACCTCTCTAGAGCATTGTAGAATAAGGCACACCTCCTCTGCTGTCACAAAGGACCACGCAGGGCCTTTTAACTATTCAACGATACAAGATGATTAAGGACTAGAGACGCAGCAATTGGCGTGGGTGAAGCGATCTCCACGGTGGATCACACGGATCCCGGGACCCTTTGAGTAAACGTGAAAAAAATGACTAGAATACTTCCTAAAGTGTTGGCTCTAGAAGCTTCCTGTTGATCTCTCTGTGGATCGTAAAGATGTCACTGGAGAAGGGCTTATGAAAATAGTTCTGTAATGTCTAATCTATTCTACTAGTCATTCGGAATTAAGTGATTTCTCTATTTTTGTGATTTTTTTGGAGCCTGATTTTCTTTACAAGCTATTCTTTGTGAAGTGTCTATGATTTGCAGTTCTATGCAATTTTGATTTTTTTTTTTAATAAACTCTGCAAAGTAGATGCTTTTAGGCCGGCTCGGCAGAGAGGAAAACCTGCAGTCCTAAAATATCTTAAATGGTTTATATTACATCACAGAGTGGGTTTGACAATAAGGACAGTTAAAACCAATGACACGCCTCCTCCTCTTTCCTCTTAATAGGATTGTGAAGTTTGTAGATCAAAGCGATGCTAATATAAACGTAGCATATCTGAATTGTACCAGGCATGTAGTTCCTTCTCCCGTGAGGAACTGTAATCATATATGCTCAAATGTTAATTCAGCTCAGGGCATTTATCTCCTCATTGACCTGGCTTTTCCCAACGGTCTACATGGGGATTTGAGGGGTCCCAGCTAGGGATCTAGCTACGCTTTGCTCCCTGAGGACGGCAGAGACACAGAGATACATTTTCAGATGGTACCATCCTGCTCATCAGACTCAGGAGTGCTTGTACCATAGACGAATCCCGGGCTGTCTTTAGAACTCCCAGCACTCCTCAGGCGGCGCACACCCAGACATCTTTCCCTGTCATCTTTCTGTTCACTTAAGTCAGTCTCCATCAATAACTAGAGTTCTCTTCCAGCTCTGGGTTTCTAAAGCAAACCATTACAGTTCTTGTGAGTCACCATCCACTCGCACATGAACACCTGACCCTTCTATTATAATGACCATTATAATATATTCTCGTTAAACTACACAGGGATACAGATCTATGACATAGGCCTACTTGGTTTGGTGTTATTGACATTTCCAAGAAATAGTATCTTTTTTTTTCTTTTTAGAGAAAACCACTCTGTCCATACCCAAGAGGACTTGCTCACATCCACCTCTACATTTTCCATGACAAGACTTCCAAACTTATAACTAACGGATACATTTTACCTTGAAAGAATATCACTCCTGAGTCATAGATTTAGCCTCAGGCTAATCAACATTTTTTTTTTGTTCTTAACATGGATGCAGACACACAGCTAAATCCACTCGGTGCGTGACACAGAGCTGGGAAGGAGAGTTAAGGAAAGGATCCAGAAAAAAAAAATGCGGCAACCAGGGGCTGAATACAGTGTGATCAAATTTAGCAGGCACAAAATTCAAAATTCAAAAATAAAACCACAAACAATTGCACACATGAAAAATTGCAGGGGTGCAGTGGGGCGGGGGGGAGTGAAGAATTTATCAATAGCACATGTGAGAAACACGCAGGGATTGTAATTGACTTGAGGCTCCATATGAGTCAACCGTATGATGTAGTTGCCAAAATATTAATGCAATCTTGGGCAGAGGGGACAGAAATAGAACAGACATTACAGATCAAGCGACAGTGCATCCTATATTATTGTAATCCAGTGAAATCAAACCTGGAGTGTTGGATTGGGTTCTGGAAGGATCGGGGAGATTCACATAGCAGAGGGGCCTACATCCATGATATGCAGTCATTGATATGGATAGAAGATGAGGAATAGCTTAAACCGTCTGTACCATTCCGGTATAGAAAGTGGAATTGATTTCTCCCACATGACTCTATCTGCACATGGAAAATAGAAAGAGTCCATAACCTACATTAAGGGAACATTTCTTTTTCTTCTTTATTGTTAAGGTGAAGTACAGAGGGGGTTACAGTTTCATATGTAAGGCAAGTACATTTCTTATCCAACTTGTTACCGCCTCCCTCATTTCCCCCCTCCTCCATCCCCATATCTCTCTCCCCTACCATGAGTTGTATAGTTGGTTTACACCAAATGGTTTTTGTAAGTATTGCTGTTGCAATGGTTTGTCTTTTTATCCTTTGCCTCTCGATTTTGGTATTCTATGGGAACATTTTACCATTAAAAGTGTTCTTTGGGGAGATTTGTATACAAGATTTTTTAATACACTTGTATACTCCCCCCCGCCCTTGCACTCCCTGATGCTCTGAAAGACATACTCATAGTGGAATGGCTTAGAATGTTTTTGAATGGAATAGGCAACATGGGGGAACATGAGATGTTGATCCATGGAGGAAGCAGATGCTATGCGAGTATCTATCTAGATAGGTTTAGAAAAGAAATTCATGTCTTCATTCAGTCAGTATTGGGCAAGAAGAAAGATGACATAGAGAGGAATGTAAAACTGTCAATAGCCCAGAATGATTCTGAGTCCTTTGTTGTCTTTTTCTGTATCTTCTTTTTTTTTTGGGGGGGGTGTTAGGAGGGGATGGGGTAAGACTTGAACTTAGGGCCTGGTCATCATCCCTTGACTTTTTTTGCTCAAGGCTAACCTTCTACCAGTTGAGCCAGACATCTGCTTCTGTCATGTTAGTGGTTAATTGGAGATAGGAGCTTCATGGACTTTTCTGCCTGGACTGGCTTTGAACCTCAATCCTCAGATCTCAGCCTCCTGAGAAGTGGCAGGAGCCTCTAGGGCCCAGTTTATATCTGCTGGTCTTTCCAATGAAATCAGAAGTTCTCTAAGAAGTTCCAAAGGCTGTATCCTTTCCATGTGATTTTCCTGTCTTTTCATTTCCAGTGAGACTTAAAGAGGATATGGCAAGGCCATATCTAACGTTTTCCTCCTGAAATATAAAATCATGTCCCCATCTCTCCCATTCCTGATCTGCTGTGTTAGCGTGAATAGTCTATATTTCTGGTAAAGCATGGTTGATTCCTCTCGTCTGAAACACACCAAAATTCTAGTGTCAAGGATAGCCAAATGCCAGTAAGATGGGAAAATGCAGGATAATCTCTGTGTCTTCCCCTTTGCCCTCTGAAGCAAAGAGATGGGATTTCCAAGGTCATTACCTACCCTGTCACTCTATGAATCTAGTTCACGTGAACAGTCCTAGGAGTGGTGGCTCTTTGGTCTTTTACCTGCCATTTCTTCATGTCTCTCCTATATCTCTTCAATAGCTGAAAATAAATATCAGCTCTGAGTCTGGGGATGTTAGCACCCGATTCTGAATACAGCATCTCAAGGAGTCTTAAAGATTAAATATGTAGCGTATTATAAATATTTGAAGTATCCTGAGGCTACTGTATGTACTGTCTTTAAAAAGAGCTTTTTGATCTAGTATCTTTTATTTGCTTGCTCGTGTGCTGCCTTTCTTCTCCCCGACAGAGCATCTAGACATTGGCAGACTTTCGGGACAGAGAAAGACTCTGGGGGCTATGGCAGGATCCTCCATCACCAGCCACTTTCCATCCTTGCTGGAGTCCCAGGCAAGAGATGGGATAACTCACAACGCAGTACAACATGGAGATTCACTCTGGCTGAGCTTGAACCGTCTTGTTAGCTGTTGAACAATATGGAGAGCTTCTCTGAGCTTTGCTATTCGTTCACTGACTGACGACAGGCCCATAGATTTGTTGGCAGTCCATTTTCCACGGCGATGAGCCATGCATCCCATAAGTATCTATTGTAGGTCTTCCTTGAACATCCGCTTCCTAATTTCATGACCACTGGCAGGGTCCTTGATGGTACAGTGGGAGCCTGGATCCATCTCTTCCTCCCTCTCTCTCTCATTCTCTCTCTTTCCTTCTCTCTCTCTCTCCATCTCTCATCCTCCCTCTCCCTTCCTCTCCCTTCACCTTGCCCTCCAGCTGCCTTGAGGTGAACTAGATTTCCCTGCCACACATTTCCATCTCCGTGATGTTCTGGACCACAGCAATCCCACAGCAAACGAGCCAAGCAACCATAGATGAACACTCCCATGACTGTTTGCCAAACTAAACCTTTCCTTTTCCTAAATTCATTAGCTCGGTTATTTTGTCAGAGTAATGGAAAGCTGACCTGCAGATCCTACAAATCTATTATTTCACAATGGCTCCTCCTCCTCCTCCTTTTTTTTCCTCCTCCTCCTCTTCTCCCTCTTCTTCCATCTTTCTTCTCATTCTGTTACTTTATCTTGGAGTTACCAGGGGCATCTGGGGGAGACAGTATTCATCCGCCCCCAACTCTGATTCATCATCTTCTTTTTGAATAAATTCACATAAAACAGAGTAGAGCTAAAATCCAACTGCATTTTAGTCTGACTAGAAACAATCTGAATTATTTGGAACCCACACATTAGTTGGGAGCAGGAGATGCCTTTTATTTATTGTTGTTGAGTTGTTGTGTAAAACTGCCTCTCAGGCTAAGTTTCATTGCACCCCATCCCCCTTAGGAAGGGGGCTCTCTTCCCAGACCTCTATTCCTCCTTCCACCCCCCAAAACCCCCCGCTAAGGGAGAGCACATCGCTTCCCTGCCTCTCCAAGTGCACACCGTACATTTCAAGCCACTTCCCACCCAGCCCTATGCTTCAGGATACAGCGTCGCTTTGATTTACTGCTCTGCTGTTTCTGCCTCCCAACTCTTAAAATACACCATGGTGCAATCAAATAAACAAAATGTCTCCTGTTTCTGATTCAAAGGATGATTTAAGAGATAAATTATGCCCAAACAGAAGTGAGCGAAGGTCATTCATTGCTATGATTTTTGAAGTGCCTGGCAAACTAGAGGGGGGAAAAAAATCATAGGAACTGGCGTTTTGTCTTCAAGAAATCTACTCACAGCAGGCTGATAAGATTATGAGATGAGGTATGCACAAGAATAGCCAATGAAAATATCAAATGATTGCACTGAAAATTACCCAAATGCCTATTGTTGGAACTGGTGAAATAAAGGATAATATCTTCACAAAATGGAATTTCAGAACAAGTAAACTGCAGAGAGGGAGGGAAGGAAGGGAAGACAGGAAGGACAGGGAAGGAAGGAGATATGTGTATGTATACACACACACACACACACACACACACTCGCATATTTACATGACAGGATTTATTCCATCTTCAGGTTGGAAATCCACAAATACTAGTTGATACCAATGACTGGACCTTTATGATCTATACCCCACAGAGGAAAGGTCTCACGAGAAGAAAACTTCACATCAAGAGAGAGAAGCCAAAAGGAGATCCCCAGCCTGAAGGCAGAAGATTGAACCCCCCGCCCCCCCCCCCCACTTTAGGTACTAGTGCAAGTCTGTATTCAAAGACTGAGTAACCAGGAGTGTAATATTCATGTGTTAATAAACAGAAAAATCAGGCCAAAGTGAAAAAGGTCAAGCTCCAGGGAATGGGGATTCCCAGTCCACATTTTCATTCCACCCAGGGAGGCGGATAGGAGGAGGAGGAGGGGGAAGATGGATGGGAGGGAGAAGAGTTTCGATATATTTTGCCATAGCTGGAATATAGTTTGAGTGTTCTCCAAGGCTTCCTCATAAGTTCTTTCCAGGCTGGGAACCAGATCTGTCCACAGTGTTTAGAGGTAGGAAATCGGAAAGTGATGGGTCTCGGATAAGTGATTGTGGAGCTGGTCAAGAATAAATTCAAGGGGCTGGGAATATGGCCTAGTGGCAAGAGTGCTTGCCTTATATACATGAAGCCCTGCGTTCGATTCCCCAGCACCACATATATAGAAAACGGCCAGAAGTGGCGCTGTGGCTCAAGTGGCAGACTGCTAGTGCTAGCCTTGAGCAAAAAAGAAGCCAGGACAGTGCTCAGGCCCTGAATCCAAGGCCTAGGACTGGCAACAACAACAACAACAAAAAAGAATAAATTCAAGGTTGCTTTATAAGAACGAAGAGGGAGACCTCCCTCTCTACTACATGCACGTGCGTGCATACACGCACACATATACACACACACACACATACACACTTGCACTGGAAGACAGCTTATCAAGATCCATGTCCTCTTTTTGATATTTTCTCCCTTCTACATTTCTGGAAGTACTTTGGGACAGGAAGCATCTCCCAAGTCACTTAAGATTCTATCTTGATTATGTAACCTCAACAGAAGGGTGCTGAGTAATTTTCCCCCAAAGGACTGGGTAGAGATGTCTTGTCTGTCCTGAGGGGCAGGGCCCAGGACTCACCTCTGAATGCCAAACTCTGCTGATCACTGGTGTTTCCTACCTACAGCCAGTGCTATGCTCTCCCATTCGCTAATCCTTGCTTAATGACTTATGGCCCCGAATACAACACAAATGCTGTTTTAATACTTGTTCTACTGTATTGTTTGGAGACACAGGACAAGAAAAAATATCTGTATGTGTACAGGAAAGATGCCAATCTTTTTTTTTTTGCAGCTTTCTCCATCTGTGGTTGATTAAATCTCTGAATGCAGAACCTGAGGGTATGGGGGGCCATTTATATTTAATATGAAAGTGCTTGGTGGTTGCTATTACTTGGCATACAGTGTCACTATAAATTAGTGAATAGTTGTTACAAGGCTATACTTCAATTCCATGCACACTGGTTTTGTTTTTTTTCCTATTTTGCATGGTTTAATACCCGTTCTTATGTAAACATAATGCCAAGGGTTGTATATGACTCCAGCAACATTTCTAAATATTACCTTCCTTGGCGGCGACTTCAATTATTTTTCTATACTTTTATATTATGGACCAGCTTTGATCTGCGTTCGTGTTCATAAGCTTTTATGTGAATCGCGAGCTAATTCTTTAGGATTACTTTCCACAAGTGGAATTAATGGATCAAAGGAGTTTTAAAGTTCTTGATAATATTGCCAGTCTGCTTTCCAAAAGTGTTGTTCTGAGACGAATGGCCGCCAGCAACACACACTCACAAATGACAGCAGCGAGGAGACTGCCCGTCTCCCCATCGAAATGGAGCTGACTTGTGTGTTTATCCCGAAACGCATCTGGTCTTGTCTTGTGTGTCGAGTAAGCACACAGCAAAGGGAGCAAGCTTGAGATATTTCTTCACCACCACTGCCCCCCGTGCCCCCACCCCCCCGGCCGGGTGACTTTCACAGTTCATTTTGGGAGGGCAGTCATATTCCCAGAAATGGTGTTATCCAATATGGCCACCATTTTGATGCATGAAGTCATTACAGTCTCTTGCTTTTTTTAAAAAAAAATTCTTCTTAATTCTTTTGATTTGTTGGCTGGATGCAAGCTAAAGGAATATGTAGCTGGCACACAGGAAGCCCTGGGCTTTCCAGATGACGTTTCTTCTTTGTCATTTGGCCATGTCAGGACTGGCTGCCTCTAGGCCCTTTCCTCGCAGCTCCCTGCATGGCCGTGGGGGGAGACTGATTGGAAGAACATTTTGTCTGGGCTGCTGGTCAGAATCAAGCTGGCTTGTGAGCTGCTATTCTGGGCAGTGTCTAGAACGTGCTAATCAAAGAAATAAAACAATGTCCAAATCAAAGATGTGTTTCCTTTTAATAAGCCCAGGATTGTTTTGCATTTCCTCTCATCTTCTTCCTATTTGTGAGTGTCTAGAAAGCTTTGGTGCTTTGATAAAGGGAGGAGGAGGAGGAGGAGGAGGAGGAGGAGGAGGAGGAGGAGGAGGAGGAGGAGGAGGAGGAGGAGGAGGAGGAGGAGGAGGAGGAGGAGGAGGAGGAGGAGGAGGAGGAGGATTTAAAAATACTGTGTGATCTGGAGGAAACACGACAACTTGTGCTTTAAATTCTGAGCGTACATTCTCTCTGTGCTTGTCTGTCTGTCTCTGTGTGTGTGTTTTCTTTCATAAACCCTTTTATGAAGACACTGAAGACCTTGCTGAAAATTAGAAGCCAGAGTGTAAGACACAAGCTTTCCACTGCCACCGGATCCACTCTACAGGAGTAAAAATAAATGTGAAGGCTTCACTTACCACAGAAACTCACGTACCCAGAAACCCATCCAGTTGTGCACTAGCCATCCATTTGTCATTGTATGCCACTAGGATAGTTATAAATGATTCATAGCTAAATACAATGTCATTCTCGTGCCTAAGAATTTCAAATACAAGGCAAAGCTGCCCATTCATGATTGGCCCTAATATAGAAACTTCCAAAAGAACAAATAGCTTTGGCTCCTGCTACTTAGGAAACCATGATGAAAAGCAATTGACTATCGCGCACGCACACACACACACACACACACACACACACAAAGAGTCATGCATATTGCCAATCCCCAATGAACATCTTAACTACATATTTACAATGCCGATTTTATGAGTTTTATTTATTTTAATGGGCTTTGATCATCCGTACATGGAATATTTTGATATGAAGTTATTCTTTTTCTTGGTATTGTTCCCACATGCAGAAAACACCAGGCAGATTTTCCGAACCCCCTTTTCTTGAAAATATCACAAAAGGGGCTGGGGATATAGCCTAGTGGCAAGAGTGCCTGCCTCGGATACACGAGGCCCTAGGTTCGATTCCCCAGCACCACATATACAGAAAACGGCCAGAAGCGGCGCTGTGGCTCAAGTGGCAGAGTGCTAGCCTTGAGCGGGAAGAAGCCAGGGACAGTGCTCAGGCCCTGAGTCCAAGGCCCAGGACTGGCCAAAAAAAAAAAAAAAAGAAAATATCACAAAAGCATCCCATGCCGGTTCCTCTATGACAAAGAATCCCAAAGCATCAAGCACACAGTGACCCGGGATGAAGAACGGGATCCTGTCCCCTGGAGCTGCTCAGTTCAGATGTGGTCCTGGATATATCCCAGCATCACTGTTCTGGATCAGAAACCTGGGAGCCATGGTTTAGATGGGGTTGGTCCCCTGAAAGTCCAGGTGCTCGGTGCTCGATATGGGAACAGTCAGCCATGTGGAGCAAGGACCCTTCCTTCAGTCCGGCTCTCTGTTTAACTGAGTGATCTCTTCTTCCCACAGACTCTGTGATGCTGTTTCCCATCATGTCATCTGCCCTGAGGTCCTCATTGGATCCAAGCCAGTGCTGGTACTCTGCCCTTGAGCCTACAGAGCTGTTAGCTCAATCATTGGGGTTTTTTTTTCTTTATGAAGTCACTCAGCCTTGGGTAATTCCTTATAATCCTAAGAAAGCAGATGATTATGTTGGTGGTCAAGGGTTGGCTTTGGGAAGTGAGGAGAAGGATCATTGTGATGTTGTGGGCCTATGGGGCCAGAGAGATTTTGCTGTCTGATTTTTTTTTCCCCAGTGAATATCAACTTCAGTATAATCATTTCTGAGGCCATTCTTGGGTATGTCTGTCACCTTTGAACTTTTTATTGTTTGATGAGCACGAAAGCCCATCCTGCCTTCATTAAAAAAAAAATTACACATGGTACAGTTGAGGCACAGTTGATTGATTTGGTGGAGGCGAACTTGGTGATGGTCACCTGCCCTATGGTCAAGAACTATCAGGATCTGACACATGGTAGATGTTCAATAAGTACTTTTACAGTGAGAAATGGAAGTAATTCCTGGCCACAATGAGGACATTTTAGAAGTGCATTTAGCAGTGCTTTGTATGTCCAACACTTGGATCAGATTCCCCAGGTAGATCTATTATAGGACTCACCAAGGAACATACCTGCTTTCAGTGTGCAGAGGTTACTTTAAAACCCCACTGTTAGCTATCATGGACCTAACAAATGATTGGAACCATAGATTCTTTCCTTAGAGTGACCTGTTGTTTCAGGAAGTCCCTGGTTTGATTGCTTTCCTTGGCAATAAATCCCATCATTCGCATTGAATCAGAATTTCCAGGCATATTGACCTTCTATGGGTCTTTGAGAAGTGGCACGCTGTTACTTGACTTTGAGTTTTGACCTGTGTAGTTCCTTCTTTTTAGAAGGCTTTCTTGGTTTGCTTTGGTTTGATGTTTATTTGTGCGAGTGATTTCTATTGTTCACACAGATCTCCGCTCACTTGTAATCACTTCCAACAAAATTATCTATCCCTTAATCATCTATCTACCCAACTCATGTCCCAGTCGCTACTTAATTTTTAACTATTTATAAAAATTATCCAGATAGAAATACTTTTTATTTATTTATTTATTTTTATTGCTGAGGTCCTCATGCCTAACACAGTGTACAACATACAGAAAACTACCCACTGTCAGACCAGCCAATGAACGGATGGATTTATTAATATATCAGCTAACCTCACACAGGCCTGTACATTTCTTTACTCAATAAGCATGGTACCACTTGCGTTTTCTACTCCAGAACACAGCGATGCTGAACATCAGGGCTGGCGGGCTTTATGTGAAAGTCTACAAGCAAGGGATGGGTGATTAAAACCAAAGGGCCTCCTTCCTTCTAGGCTGAGAATGCCACATGATAAGTGAAAAACTGCTGCCCATTATCCCGAATCTGAGAAAAATGGCTAGAGGAAAATTGCCCTCCTTCAGAAGGCTGCACTGGTCAGCAAGTTTCACCAACTACGGCTGGAATCTGAAGGGGACGAGGGGAAATTCTTACAAACAATAACAGACTGATAATGAAATATCGACCAGGACTCACATGGCGGGGCGATGTCGTCCATATCCTTTGCGGAACTGTGATCTGCTGAGGGCCTGGATGGTGTCCTCAAACCTCCTCCCCCATCCCTTCCTCCTTCCTGTACAAATTGATGGTGATGCTCATTTGGGATTGTGGGAAGGTATGGCTGTTTCTTATTTTTTGAGGGTGTCAGAGAAGGAGCTTTCAGTCTTTTTTTCCCCTTTCTCTTTCTATCCTACATGTGAGTTTTAAAATGAGGCTGTGTGACTTGGGAAAATAAATCCCTAGGCAAAGTGAACTTTGACATCCATCAGTCATGCTGGCCAGACAGTGACAGCTGTCATTCAAGGATGGTTTTGCCCGACAGCCAGACAGCCTGTGAGCCATGGCATCTTCTGCTTCCCTGAGCCTCTATGAACCCTGGACAGATGGACCGTGTTTGCATAGTGTCAGATGGTACTGCTTTTTTGGCTAGAGTACTAGCCAGAGCACCTTGACGTTACAAATCCTGTGTAGTTTCTTATGCACAGAACGGATAATTCACTGACTTCAGAAATATGTGTTATCACTGGCCTTCTCCTTCAATTCTTCTTGAGCCTCTGCTTCTTCTGACACCTGGAGAATGTGCCATCAAAGAATAAAGAGATGCATTCTTTAGACACCCATGCCGTGGCTGTAGAGTCACTCGTCATGCTAGATCTGGGGAGTTCTGTGTCATGTTGATGTAAACTTAGAATGCAAAGTGGGTGGGGGCCCATCCCCCAGGATGTAAACTTTGATCCTGGCACTGATTCACTGAGACACATTTCTTTGTCTCTGATGCATAATTGCCTTGACTCTGAAACAAAATTAGCCTAACTACATAATAAGATGAACCAAATGGAATACTATTGCAGGCCCTTTCCTTAGTGGCAATGTTCTCAATCTGTAAAAGAAAAAAAAAAAAGCCGAGGAGGGAGGGCGGGGGAGTGTTGATTGGCTAGGGTATTCCTACCTGAAAGCAGAGGTAACTTTCCTCTCTCGCTGGACCAAACTGATTTAGAATTCAGGTGCTGCATAGTATTTGAACCAACTACAAGATTTTCACTGCTTTAAGCAGATACAAATTCATTTTTTTTTCACCCACGTTGGTGGTAGAGTTATTGTGGGTGGAAAAAAAAAGACAGTTACCAAAGATTCCCTCTGGAGATGCCTATTTAGTTAGAAGAGAGAAAAGCAAGCTCAAATAAATACACACAGAGAATTCTTAATTATGGCAGATCCCATAAAGGAACTAACTAGTCATCTATCTGAATAAGGAAGGGAAGCAGTTATACATCGCTTGAGCCTAGAACTCTTCTTTTATAAAATATAGAAGTGTTTTTGTTGCTTTTATTTTTTTTCCTTTCTTTCCAGATAAAACTCTGTCTCCAAAAACGACCATTAATCATAAATCTAAATTAAGTGCTGTTGTGGTGAATGTGTTTGACACGTCGCTGGCCTTGCGGGTTGGGGATGGAGATGTGTGCCACTCCAGTTTTGTCCTGCATGCTCTGCTGAGACCTAAGGAGGACAAGCAGGAAGAACCACTGAGAGTGGAGTATGCCCCACCCTGGTGTTCCAGGATCAAAGGGCAAAAAGGAAAAAAAAAAAATCTCCCAAGCATTGCCAAGCCAGGCTCCCCTCGCACTTTGAATGTTAGTCATTAATTCTGTTTCAGCTACTATGCTCAGAAGAGGCCGCAGCATTTCCTTTTCATGTGCAGAGATCTTACCGGGTGCCGCATGGTGCTTCGCCGGAGAGGCTGCACAGAAAGAGAAAGCCTGTAATGGATGGTGGAAATTGGTCTAAGAACTTTACCTTGTTCTCCATTTTCCCTACTCTTCTATTTCTCTGTGCCCTTCCTCTGAGTATTTATCTCGCAATACCTCCGGAAGTCCTTCCTTCTCTGCACTGGTTTCTATTCCCTTTGGGAGCAGAACCTACCTGATATTCTGCAAATGGGAATCAGCTGGGGATGCTCACTCTTGACAGCGGATGTAGAGGGTTGTACAAGGGATGTGGGACTGAGACCTTTGAGCTTCGCCTTGCCCTATGTTCTTGGTATAATCAAATTGCCAACCACTCCTGAGGGAAAGCCACAGGTGCTCAGGGCAGTAGCGTTCCATATCAGACGGATGATGGGTGGCATTTTCCCCATAATGTCATTTCTGAGGAAAGACATGCTGCCACCTTTCAACAAATCTCAGTGTTTAGCTCGTATCACTTACATTAAGCACGTTCGCTTTTACCTGGCTTCTTAGTCACCGCTGGCTGTAGAAGAGGCAGATTTTCACAAAATCCAAGGCAGGAAGAAACTCAGCACATCACCCAATAATGTAAGCAAAGCTGGCGATGATGCGAGATTAAATGAGACCTTCTCCACATCAACTGAGCTCCCTAACATGCCCATAGAAATGAAAATTTTTGTCCTATAAGTTCTCTATCTATCTCACCATACTTGGTTGGAAACCACATGTAATAAACCCACAAATTAGGCGGGTGTACGCTACTACATGCTACAGAAAACAAAATGAAAAAAAGAGTTATTTAAAAAAAAAAACCGCACCCCCAAAGAAATGGAAATAAAGACTGTTCCAGGTGGAGAAATATGTGGGTCCAGCTAGAAAGTTGGGAGCCATCATTCCAGCAAGATGATGAGGCAAAAGAGTTGCATGGACGAGTTGAGTACTTAAAGCACAAGTTGCATTCAGTGCTGCTGATTTAAAAAAAAAACAAAAAAAAAAAAACCTGTGGATATGTTAGAGAGACACAGAGAGCTCAGGAGAATGAGGTCAAGGTCAAAGTCAAGGGCATAAGAACAGCAGTGTGAAACACAGGAAATGCTGTTTGTAAGAAAAGGAGAGAGAAATGAGTCTAGGGTACAGGAGTCTCTGTATCTCAAGCTCACAGCACCCACGTATGGAAATACCATGCATTCATATTATAAATGGGCACTCATTCAAAAATAAAATGTAGGGGCTGGGAATATGGCCTAGTGGCAACAGTGCTTGCCTCGTGTACATGAAGCCCTGGGTTCAATTCCCCAGCACCACATATATAGAAAACACCCAGAAGTGGCGCTGTGGCTCAAGTGGCAGAGTGCTAGCCTTGAGCAAAAAGAAGCCAGGGACAGTGCTGAGGCCCTGAGTCCAAGGCCCAGGATTGGCAAAAAAAAAAAAAAAAAAGAAAGAAAGAAAGAAAAAAAAAGTGTAAAATGAATTCAAAAGAAAAGAGTAACAAGAAAGAAGACTAGTACGAAGAACCGAACCTACTACAGAGGAGATCTTTTCAAATTCTTGATCTCAGAATAACCTCTTTTAAAGAAGGAAGAATCTGAGGATCAATGAGTCTGAGGTATTTGCCTGAAGGATGGCAGAGAGTGAGGTATTATGCCAGAATTTAAAATCAGTTCTGTCTGCTTTATAAAACTCACACATTTTCATCAATATCTTCTTCATACATCGTGTGCTCCTTTGTTCATTCGTGTCTCGGCAGTGACGTTTGTGTGGGTGGAAAAGAAGAGGGTTACCAACCAGTCCTCTTGAGATGACTGCCTGGTTAAAAGAGACAAGACTCAATAAGCTCAAATAATTATGGTACATCCAATAAAGGAACAAGGAGTAGGTTTGAATAAAGAATCAGATGTGTTATGAATGGGTTATTATTTTGGAGAGGGAAATGAATCCCTTACACAAGATAACATCAATGCTATAAACCAAATCATGCAGGGTCAAGGACAAGCCAATGTCCTGTAGCCTCCACAAATAAAGGCAAAAGCAAGATCAGCTCTCCCAAGATTCTACAGTATGTTATGATTTCACTTAATACAGGTGAAAATAAAATGTGGGGTAGAGGCATGGCTCAAGTGATAGAACACCTACGTGTTCTCAAGTACAAATTCTCAAGTCCAAACCCTAAGTAGTGCCAAAAAATATCTAATATATGGGCATATATAACATAGATAGATATAGATAGATAAGAATGAGAGATGAGAGAGAGAGCAAGAGATACAGGTGTTCAGATAAATTCTTTCCTTTTTTCCATCATTTTCATTTTCTCTTTTTCTTTCGTTCTTTCAGTTTAGTCAACAGAAAAGTATAAAGAATGCTAGTCATTTTTATCTCAGTTTCATGAAGACATTGACATAACATGACATATTTATAAAGACATAGTAATCTAAACTGAAGTACAATAGCACTGACATGAACACAGAATTGACTAAGCATGTAGATGAAAACAGACTTGCTGGCTGTGAGAATGGGAAAGTGTGCTGTTTTTTTTTTTGTTTGTTTGTTTGTTGTTGTTGGAACGAGAGCTGTGGGGATCAAGCTCCAGTCGCGTTTACATGAATGTCTTCATTAACAGTTGGCTGCAATCACTTGAGTTACACCCATCGATGTGCAGTTTGCAGTGGGAAACATAGCTCGGCTGCAGCGGGAACCAAAACGAAGTCCAAAATGCCTTAGGTTTGTTCACCTCTTATGCATCTCCCAAAAGAAAGATTAAAAAAAAAACCTAAGAGAATCCCTATATTTGCCTTACAAATGATACATTGTCCAAATGTGGAAATCGAAATTGGAGGGGCTGAGTGGGAGGGGAAGTTCCTGTGAGTTCTGGATGTGGAGGGTATGAGATGCTGATGAGTGTCAGCTCTGTCCTGGGTTGATGAACTGATGGGTTAAGATGAAGCTCTGCTCCCTGCTCTTTTCAGAAGCCACCTTCTCCGTGGCGCTCTGCAAATCCAGAGGAGAGCTCATTTGGTCCCTGCCAAATATACTAATGCCATTTCTTCTTTGTATCTGTGTAACCTGTAATGTCTGCTTTGTGTCATTGTGACATTCCTCCTGAATGGCTCCATCTTGGGAATGGGTTGGGGCTGTTCCAGACATTTCTTTACAAGACCTCCTCCAACTAGCGTTCTTCAAATGAACCCCGCCCTCGAGTTTGCTACCCAGTTTCATTCCCTCCACTATATGTTTTCCTTGCTGTAATGTTCCGGTTCTTCTATAGGTTCAACTGCTAGAAGGAAGACTTCTGAATTTCCACTCAAAATGGAAGGACAGGAGCAAGGCCTTTTCTAGCCAGCATCTCCCTCGATGGCCACCTAGCAGCGATCAAACTAAATTTGTTTGGGAGTGAATTGTGAAAGGACTCACTGAAAGAAGAGGCTAGAGTAAGGGGCAAGAGCAGAGTTAGCTGTAGGTGTATATTGAGCCACCAGGGAACGGGAGAGGGGAAATTGTGGTATAAACATGATTGCAGAGGTACCAATAGGATCCGTAAGTAGAATCCAAGGAGTCCTATTTCTGCTTGCTCGAAATTAGGAGGTCCTTTCTGCTTGTTTCCCTGCTTCGACAACAGAACAAGGAGCATGGTGTGAAGTTGGCACCACAGAAGGACAGCAACTTAAAATTGTACAGCTACACAGTTGAGATACCCACCCGAACTTTATGTAGGTAAGAGCATGAGTAGAAAAATAATGCCACCTTCAGTTGGAAGAATCAGCACCAGTTAAGATCAAGACAAGTGTTTGCTTCCTTCTGCCATGAAACTAAAGGAAGAGCTCCAAGTCTGATTGCCAGAGCAAAGCTTAGAACCAGAGATATCACTGTGGCTATGAGCTGTATTCTCATTTGTCTCTCGTGATACTAGTGTCTCCAGCATACAGGCAAAACAGCACCGATGATGGAGAATGTCTCATTTCATGAAACCGGGATTCTAACATTCTGTACAGCAAAGGCCCTAATTATTAATTAATAAGACAATTTCCCTAGGAGACATTATTTACCAGACTGGCTGTGTTAATGAGGATGCTTTGCATTTAATTTCATTCCCCGCAATGAACACAGTCTTATCACAAAAAAAAGGACAAACCCTCTCTACATAATCAGAGCTCTTATTAGCAGCAAACTTGTGGTAAGTAATTCCTAGTTCGTGAAAGGGAAGCAGCATGGATTGCAAATTATCTTCCTGGGGGAGGCAGAACTTTCAAGTGTGCGTTTAGCAGGAGACATTTCCTCACAAAACGCTCTGACGACTCTGCGTCAACCTTCCAGTGACTTCCAAAAGCCACAGAGCAGAATTCACCACCGGAGCTCTCAACTTGAATGGGCCCGCCAACTTCCTACCATTCCGTTTGCATAGAAACCTGTCATCCAGATCTTTCTAGAACCATCTCGGTTAGAATGTTCTCCGCAGAACATTCCATAGGAATTCTTTCTACCAGGCATCAAAGTCAGCCATTAACTTTGATTGGAACGAAAGGCATTGATTTCTACCTCTCTATTTCCAAGTTATTTGCCAAGTCTATTGTATTTCATGTCAGTGACTTAACAAGTATTAAGACATCCCAGCTGTCAGGGCAGGGTGAGATCAAGGGGAGAAGGGAGAGAGGGAGGGTAGGAGAATGGAATCATAATGTTCCATGTACAAATGTGAAAATGGAAGGAGGAAAACTGAGCAGATGGGTGAAGTTGGGAGCGATGAAGGAGAATGTGCTACGGGGGCGATCAAGGGGCGAGGACAATCAAGAGGCATTCTACTTATAAACGAACATGTTGAATTGAAATCCCTTTGTGCAACTACTTAAAGATAATGACAAAAAAATCCAGCAAAAACAAAAATAATGCAATGTTGAGCTGTGATTTGGCCTTTTAAAAATGTCCATGGATTTGTCTGATGGAACTAATAAATAGTATTTCAATTTGGCTTCAAATAACATTTAGAATAAAATAACATCTTAGGGCTGGGAATATGGCCTAGTGGCAAGAGTGCTTGCCTCGTATGCATGAAGCCCTGGGTTCGATTCCCCAGCACCACATATATGGAAAATGGCCAGAAGTGGCGCTGTGGCTCAAGTGGCAGAGTGCTAGCCTTGAGCAAAGAGAGGCCAGGGACAGTGCTCAGGCCCTGAGTCCAAGCCCAGGACAGGCCCCAAAACAAAAACAAAAACAAATAAAATAAAATAACATCTTAAAAATATCCCAACACACAGCATTCAGAACTCAGCCACCTGTTCTAAGCTTCATGATCCCATAAATTAAACAAACAAACACGCCCCCAAACTTGTGATGTGGATTCAGTAATTTAGGGAATGTACCTGCACTCTCCCATCAATTTAACTCTCTCTGGCACACATGGGTAGATCTCCTGAAAATACCATTGCCTGGCCACAGTTGGCCTGGTTCCTTTCTCAGACACTGAGATTGTATATCTTTTTTTATCCCTCTTAGTCAATGACTTTTCCATCTTTCTCTGCTCTAAGCCACATGGAAATCGACAGAGCTTTTAGCAGAAGCTCACTCACCATTTCCACGCCTCACAGCCAAGTTAGGGTTAGAATACTTTGATGGGGGTAGATCATTACTCATAGGGACTTGGGTTCAAATTCGCAGTCTTCTGCTCGCCGGCTGTGAGAGCTTTGGTAAGATGCTCAGCAACGTGGAGCTGCCAATCCCAACCACAAAAGCAAGATGGTGTGAGTACATGTGTTGGACGCTGCCATTGAGAATAGTGCATGTGGTATGTGTTAAGCAAAAGGCTGACTCCCCAAAGCATTCATTAAGTACTAGCCATCGTTACTATCCTAATCACTAAAAACGTTTTCATTTGTATTGGAGGTCCACCCTAGTGGTGGTTTTCTTACATGTGTTTTGACAAAGCATGGCTGGAAAAAAAAAAAAAGGCACCCAAGTATACATTGCATTAGTTCAGTTGGGTGTGGAGACACTCTCTCAGTTGGTCTGTTTGAATCATCGTGGGATGATCTGCCCATTCCCTTCACTTTGTGAAACTGTGTCCGCCAAAAGCAAATGGTGACCCCTCCCCCCCCCAAAAAAAAGCAAAGTCTAATTCATTTCAGTAGTGAAGTGAGAGGCACTGTGTCTTGAGTAGAAGTTGGGTGACATTGTGGGAAAAATACACCATGTGTTCTCAGTACAATACGGGACTCTGTGCATCCTGATGGGTCGTAGATTTCCCTTCAGGGGATGTCTCCTCAGATCCATTCAGCGGCAGGTGCCAGCCATAGTGACTCACCCTAAAGACAAGAGCTAGCGCTTGGAAAACCATTTCCAATAGTGAGGTTCAGACCCCCGTGCTTTGCAGACTGATACAAGACAGCTGCCAGAGAGGAAGTGCACATGCACAGGAACTGAGAGGAGAGGGTACACCCCATTTTTAAGGGAAAAGATTGCCAGGAGTAGGAAGTGACTCCACAGAGAGTTGACCCCAACCCCCTCTCCCCCAGGGAAGCTCACTGACCACCATGAGTAGGCCCATTACTCTGTTTCCATGCTGAAATGTTATTAGTCTGCACTCCAGAGAATTGCGCCTGGCTGCTTAGTATACCAGTAGCCACAAGGATGAGGATATGCACAAATTGTACATATTTTCTCTCTCTCTCTCTCTCTCTCTCATACTTACTCGTTCACTTCTGCACATGCGTGCATGCATATGCACACACACACACACACACACACACACACACACAAATGTTTTATGGGTTTTGAAGACATTTTATGGACATGGAAACACTCAACAGAGCCCCGGTTCCTCTCTAAGCATCCGAGGGGATTGAGAGAGTATTAGCCTGACTTTTCTGCAGGGTCAGGAGTCTGGGAGGACATGCCATCAAGTATAGATGAGCTTCCTGTCAAAGGGAATTACCCTGGATGGTATTGATGACTGTCAGTCCAGCTTAGTGCAGAAGGATGCTCGTGTGCAGAGTTGGGAAAGGGAGTTCTATGGATCCCTGCTTCCTCCTTGCTTCTCCCATTCGGGTGGCCAAATCTTCTAGATCTGGGTGAGTTGGTGTCTCTTTCTTTCTTCTCGGGCTGTGAGAAATTCCTCCCCTGAGACGTACTTGGAATGAGCCTCAAATCAGATTCTTCCTCTTGTGCCTAATGGAAATGGAGCCACTGGAATTGGATTTACAGCTCAAATGAAGGCATGGCTATAAATCACACCATATCCCTGTTTGAAGCTTCCAGAAGAGGCTAAGAATCCTCCACGAGCATGCAGAGAAAGAATCGCCTTCCCTCCTTTTTAGTTCCATTTGGTCCTTAGATTGAAGAGGTCCATCAATTGCCTGGTCCACTAACTCACATGCTGACGTAGCATAGACACACTCCCAAAGATGCACCTGAGATGGTGCTGTATCAGCTAGCCGGGCCTCCCTTTTGCTCCACCCAAGTTGACACCTCAAAACTGGAAAGGTGCTGGCTGAGTAAAGGTGAGGGTTGGCACAGGGCTTGGCAGTTACAGTGGGGAGAGTAGTATCAGAAGTTAGAGCCAGGTGGATGTCAGCAGGAAGAGGCGAAGGAGAAGGTGGCAGATCAGGGTTTTTCTCTAGGGCCCATAGAAGCAGAGAATGGGTTTTGTGATGGCGGAGGTAAGGGTCGCTCTGAGGACACACAGGAAGTGACCTTGACTCCAGCATCACCCAGGCTAACTGGTCTCAGAATGTCCACTGGTTCTGATGTCAGTGATAGATGGTTCTTTGCATTTCTAGAAACTTCTTCCTCATTACTTTTTTCTTGTGCTGTTCAGGTGGCTACAGTGAGACCTGAAGACAGGTTGTGAGTTGCCCAGGCCTTTGGATCCATCCCATAGAGCCCTGAACCTTCCATTGTCCCATTAAAGACCAGGGTAGAGGTAACAGAGTCAGTTCTTTTCTGAGCAACACCAACAGGAAATATGGCTTGTGGCCATCAGTGTCAGGACTACGGTCTGTAAATAGTCCCAAGAGCTGCTAGCTTCCTCAGCATCTAGGTTGTCACCCAGTAGCCCAGTGGACTCTTCCTCCCTTCACCCCTTTCCCTCTTGTCTCCTGCCTGACTGTTCTTCAAATACTAGTGACCATGCGCTAATGAACACACACACACACACACACACACACACACACACACACACACACACACACCATTTCTTTTCAAGGAAGAGAATTCAATGTGGACTGTGATAATAGAGCTTTCTAGATCTGGCAGGTAGGAAGAACTCCCAGGTTCTCTCAAGATGCATTTCCTGAGATCCTCTGAGCTAAAGGGGCTTTGGGGAATAAAGAAAAGAAAAAAGATCAGTGCTTATTTATATTATTGCAGGCAAAAGACCTTCCACATATAAGGGCATTTGGGGGGGGGGTAAGAGATGTTTAATATTTTTCCTTTCTAATTAAAAGGCAGAAGAAACAACAAAAGAAAAACTCATTTTATCTACTGTCACATGAGTCTGTATGTGTCTGTGCATACACGAGTGTGTATACACAAGTGGGTAAGTTCATAAGTATGTATGCATGTATATATATGCGCAGTGTACTATAGGCATACCTAAGTATGGACATCATAGTGTGTGCATATATGTTTTTGTGTGTGTGCATATGTTTTTTTTGTGTGTGCATATGCAACTGTGTTTGTGAATGCATAAGAATATGTATGTATGGGAGTGTGCCTGGGTACACATGCATAATTGTGTATGCATGAATACATACGTGCTTATGTCTACGTGTGCATGTATATTTACATTCACATATGTGTTTGTATATGTGTGTGAAGATCGATAATCTACGAAAGGCAGAAATCCACTGCCATTTTCAAAATCTTAGTAAACTTTTAACTTGCTCTTAGTGGCTCAGGACTCTCTTTAAGCACCAAGGAGACCCACAAAGGCTTACAATAGTGCTCTAAGCCTCCAGGTGCTTGGTGAGCAGTCATCTGCTTGCTATTTTGCTCTCCTTTTCATTGTCATCACAAAGTAATTACGGCACTATCATCACTTGGTCTCACCCTCTTCCCTTTCCCACCTTCTGTTCAACCTCATCTCCTCTGTGCTGGGCTTGGCACTTAATTATAACTGTGTGCAAAATGAAAGTTGTTTGCTAATGAGTGGATGTGACTATAATGTGCATGGTTTTGAACATGGACTCTGGGAGATATACTTGGACGGGCGCTTGGTTCTGGTGTTGACAGGGACCCGAGTTAGGGGAGAGTGGAACTAAGAGAAGATACATCTAATGAAATAGATTATTTGTTGATGAGGGTGATGGTGGTGCAGATGGGGGCAGGGTGAAGATGGTGGTGGGAATGCTGAGGATGGTAACGGTAATGAAGATGGTGATGATACCTCAAGGCCTTCCTTTAAATCCCAGATGGCAGACAGGTAGGCATAACTCCTATCAGACAGGGAAAGCACCCTGGATGAGAAGCCATGACAAGCGAGTCCTAGCATTGTTATCAAGAACGTCACCTAGGGGCTGGGAATATGGCCTAGTGGCAAGAGCGCTTGCTTCCTACACATGAAGCCCTCCGTTCGATTCCCCAACACCACATATATGGAAAACGGCCAGAAGGGGCGCTGTGGCTCAGGTGGCAGAGTGCTAGCCTTGAGCAGGAAGAAGCCAGGGATGGTTCTCAGGCCCTGAGTCCAAGGCCCAGGACTGGCCAAAAAAAAAAAAGAACGTCACCTAATTCTCCTGCCGGCATTTTAGTCAGTCCTAAAATAGGTTCAATCGGGGTCCTCCATCCTTCTCATGGAGTTGCTTTGATAACAAACTGGAAAATGAGTGTGGGAAATAAAAAAGTAGCCCATGTGAAAATGAGATTTCGTTTCTAATTATTTCTTCCATCGCTGGCCTCATTTCTTCCTTGCTAATGACTAGTCAGAAACTGGAATATTAAGGGAAATGACAGGCAAGCCAAATTCGAAATCCAGAGCAGTCAAATCAACAACAACAAAAAATAAGGAACTAGAAATCATCAGAAAAAAATAAATAAGTAGGAAAGGCTTCTTGTCAACAAAGTGATTATGTGATTGTAAATGAGTGGTATAAAACTCGGCATAATTGTGTCTCCTTTTTTTTTTTTCCAATAAAATTTCCAATGATTTGAACTCATTTAAAACAAGACTGATGAACACAGCAGAGTAGAAGTTGGATGAGCCGGGGTTTGCTTTGACGTTGGAAAGGAAGTGACTTGGCAGCCCTATTTGATTGTTTCCTTTTTCCTGGGGATGAAGGCCATGAGACACCATGCATTATACTCTCCCACCCTTCCTCCTTCTCTGATGCAAAAGAAGAGGACAGTAACATCCTCTTTTTCCTGGATATGGGCCCACTGTTGCAAGGAGATGGGGCATTATTTTAGGAATCATGAAGAGCTTGATCCCCCTCATTCCTGCATGGGGAACAAGGTAAGTCATCCACAGGTTGTAAGCTACTCAAAAGGAGGCCTTGGGGTCTGAAGCAGGAAGGCCTTGACATTCCATCCGTGTTGATCACAAACCACTGAAACAAAGCTTTTGTGGCTTTTCCCTCTGTGCTCTGTTTCAATGTGGCCCAGAGCTGAGGATCACGGTTCAAAGCCAATTCGGGCAGTCCGTGAGACTCTTATCTCTAAGGAACCACCAGAAAAACCAGAAATGGTGCGGTGGCTCAAAGTAGTAGAGTACTAGCTGTGATTATAAAAAGCTCAGGGACAGCGCCCAGGCCCCAAGTTGAAGCTCCACAGTTGACCAACAAAAAAAAGAAAAGATGATTATACAGAGATTGCACAATCCTGGGCATATGAATTTTGCATGACCTTGAGCTTCCAATTTTGGAAGCCCCTAATAACACAGGCTGGTTGTGCAATGGTGAGGCTAGGGAGGTTCAGCATATGTAAAGGGCTCAGCGGTGGAGAGGAGTGAACAGAACTGAGCTTGCTTCTTCTCTCCGCCTGCCCCTCCTCTCTTTCCTTCCTCCTCCCTCACAGGAATGATGAGACCAGATGATCACATTTTATTCCTCAGGTACAAATTTAGCTAGGTGTAAATCTCTGACCCATGCATAAGAACCATTGTTCAAATATTTTTAAAAAAAAATCACAGGAAAGACTATGAGCGCCATTATGAGAAAAACAGATTCAAACTTGGCCTGGGGAGGAACCCTGGCCTGGATTTTAATCAGGACCGCTAGTGTTTGCAAGTTAGGGCCAAATTCTTGTGCCACATAATACAAAATTTATGAACTTACTGAGAAGTGATTTATCAGCTGATAAAGGATAATGTAACCACATAGCGCTGGTTGCAAAAATAACCAGAGGGTAAAATTGAAGTTTTATTAAAATGACCTCTATCTTTTCATCTCACATCTAGGCTGGATAAATAGTCACTTTGGTAGGATCTGTAAGCACCAGAGAGCTCCTACCTAAAGCACCACATACTGGCTTTGAGAGAGAGTCCTTCTAGCAAACTAGATAGAGCAAAATTAATTCAGCAAACATTTATTAAGCGTCTACCTCATGCCCACCTCTGAGACACACAGGCATCAAGAACACATTCCCTGGAAGGAGCCTGTAAGCTGATGGCTAAGGAAACTGCCAAACAGGGAGGAATTAAGGCACAGGGCACCAAGGGAGAACAAAAGAAAGGGCAGAGGCATTCAAGGTTGCTATTCCAGGAAGAGGTGGGTTTCCTGGCCACAGAATTCATCTGTTCATTCAGAAAATATTAAATATCTGTTATATTGCCAGGGATAGGTATCTATAGGCATTGAACAACAGAACCTTGGGGTTTTTTTCCCCATTGAATAAATTTATTACATATTTACTTTTCTTCTCCCCCCCTAACAACAACAAAAACAAGTTCATTGAGAACAGAAGCTGTTTCCCAGTGATAAAATACTAACTTTTAAAATTGTCCAGTATTTACTGAAATGATATCAGATAGGTTCTCATGAACTGGTTTTGTTAGGGGGAAAACAATTTGGGTGGATAAAAAGAAAGTTCCAGAAGTTAATAGAAAGAATAGGGGGATGGGGATGTGGCCTAGTGGCAAGAGTGCTTGCCTTTTATACATGAAGCCCTGGGTTCAATTCCCCAGCACCACATATACAGAATATGGCCAGAAGTGGCGCTGTGTCTCAAGTGGCAGAGTGCTAACCTTGAGCAAAAAGAAGTCAGGGACAGTGCTCAGGCCGAGTTCAAGGCCCAGGACTGGCCAACAACAACAACAAAAGAATAGTTTTCACATTTTGCCATAGGTAGCCATTAGGCTTTGTACCATTCTCTGTTCGAAACGTAGACAAGTTCATTGCTAGTGCTTGCCTGTGAAGAATAAGACTTTAACATGTTGGCCTTCACCCAGATTTGCCTACTAAAGCTACTTAGTGTCTTCCACAGGAAATGGGGTGCCCCGAAGGGAGCCTGGAGTCCTATTAAGGAGTTTAACACTGCGAATTGCAATATTTTAAATTCTTAGTTCAGTGATGGTCCTGACACTGTGAATCAAACACAGTTCCTCTGAGTGTACCTCTTGCCATCTTTCACAATAAATAAAAAAAAAAGAAATCATGATGTTAGAAGAAATAGATCTCACTTAGAAATCTAGCACAGGTCAACCGGCTGCTAGCAGTTTTGTGTCTATCACCCCAGTCTTCGACAACAGCCCTGGGATGTGTGTTTTTTTTTAATTCTTTTTTTTTTCCTTTCATGCCTGCTGATTAGAAAATTGAAATCAAGAAGAACCCGGAAAATTGCGCAAATCCAACAGGGAAGAAATTAGTGTTTACAGCCAAGTCTAGTTTACTTCAAATTTCACCATTTCTACCACCCCCACATGGGGCTCAGAAAGGCCATCGAGTGCCGTGTCCTTTGTAACAGTGTGAGGAGCAACAGGGTCATCCAATCTCTGCTCAATTCTTTCCTCTCTGGGTTACCAGCCAGAGACAAGGAGAAGGGCAGCCCCTAACTGGGCATCTGTAATCCTGTGATTCTCAACAACTGGTTATCTATGCGCCACCCATCAGGATCTTGTATTCCTTTTTAGTGTTTAATTTTAAATCTGGTAACTTGTAGTGCTTAAATACAACTGTTCCCTAAAGTTATTTCATAGCATGACCAAGGGAAGAGCACATACTGGGTTCAAGCTGTGTGTGATCTGGGGTAACCTATTTAAGTTTCCTCTGCCTCATTTTTCTAATCTGTAGAAAGGGAGGATGAAGAGTGCTCTGCTAATAGGATTGCCATGGAAACTGGGTCAAAACATGGTACACAGAACAGTATCCTGTATGGGGTACAAAGCAATCAAGAGCTGAAACTACCAGCCATGCCAGCCCCAGTGGCTCACTCCTGTAATCCTAGCTGTGCAGGGGAGGCTGAGATCTGAAGATCACAAAGTTGGAAGCCAACTGAGGCCGGCAACTCCTGGAAATTCTGATCTCCAGAGGCAGAGCGATTGTGTAACGGGTTCCTTGCTCCCATCTGACCTCTGCCACTTGCCCTGCCATGTAAAGGTTGTTGTACACGATTTAACCTCCGAGTGAGAACCACACAAAGCTCCGAAGGCTCCAATGTCTTCCCTGAGCCAGCTGAGGTGCTCTTCCCTGTGCCTCAAGATGGGGCTTGATCACAAAGGAGAGATCGAGGTGCACTGTCCCCACCACGTGGCTGTGTGTCAACTCCTCCATTGCTAGGCCTCATTGCACGCCTTCCTGTCTTCTTCTCTCCGGCTTTGTCAGGCCCCACGTGACACAGCAGTGGCAGACGCCACGGGCCTCTCTCGTCAGCAAGGTAATGAGAATTCATTTCCACCTTATCACTTCTGTCACGTCTGCTGATTTCCCCCAATGTTATTCTATTATTACGGCCAGAGTGGATTGTCATAACCAGGCAGGTGTCTAAACACTAGTTCACCCGGTTGGTTCTCCCTCCCTGGGGTTCCCCTAGGCTCTTTCCTCCCACCCCTGGCTGGCTCTTTGCACCCAGCAGCCTTCCCCTGGCCTCCTCCTCCTTCTCCTTCTGTCCTGGTGCATTAATGAGAAAGCAAACCTCATTTGAAGCAATTTATGAGAAGACTTGGCAATCTGTGCTCTCTCCTAATCTCTGGGCAAGGCTGGGCACCAGGGAGCAGCAACTGGTTGGGGTGTTTGTGTGTGGGAAACGAGACAGCGCCTTCTCAGCCTTCGAAGTTGATTTCCCTCCTTCCCTGCAGCTGTGTCTGCTGTGGGGGAGGAGGGAGTGAGGGTCAGAAGGCTGGAGGAGTGCAAAGAACAAGAATGTGCCTGCTGAGCCATCCCCAGGTAGCTTGGGAAGGCGGGCAGAGAAGAGTAGGCAAAGCGGTGGATATTGTGGCAGGCACCGTCTTGTCATGTCTCGTTGTCTGTGAGTGTGGGGGGGGGACAAATTGGTGTGGAGGTGAAGTGTATTGTAAGACTCCAGGTTCCTGCTGAGCCCCGAAGGCTGCCTTGTCTGAATCAGGTTCTTAGAATTTCTCTAGGATTGCCTCTCCAAGAGCTGAGAGATGGAAAAGGCTGGAGGGCCAGCGGGGCATGGGGTATGAGCCATATCACATCCAAACAATAACGGAGGCATAGAAGAACATCTTCCTCTGAGCGAGGAGGAGAGGAAAGCCAAAAGATGTGGGAAAGCAGAGTTGAGGAGACTTAGTGTCTGAGGTAGGGGGTGGGGGGGTCTCTGGTTGGTACGGATGCTTGGGCCTTCAGAGACTCTAACTCCTGTCATCCCAGCACTGAGTTTGTAATCGTTTTACATGACTTAGCATATAGCACCTTCCCAAACAGCCCCCATCCCCATCAGATTAAAGAGACCCTCATGGTATTCATTTACTGTATGACTAAGTCAGAGGCTCTGAGGTGGTTTTTTCTTAATAATTTCTACAAAAACAGTGGAATTATAAACTCATAATATGCAGGGGGTGTGGGGGAGGAAGGGGATAAGTGCTTCTAATTTTCCAACTGAAAGTAAGAAGAAAGAACACAAAAAGGTCAGTTGTTTCTGGAAATCTTGACGGGTGGGTTTGCTTTTCCATCCACACACTTGGTCACGTGAGAATATGGAAAGTGCTGTTGTAGAAATGCAGGCGACTTTTCAAAAAAAAAAAAAAAAAGAAAAAAAATGCTGGCCCTGGCAAGCTGTGTTTCCATTCAGGATAGCAGGGACAATGGTTTTGTTGGTTGGTTGGTTGGTTTACCTTGTGCAACATAAACCTGCTAATCTTCCTGTATTCTTATGAATCTTTACACCAGATTTCACAAAATCCCCAAGGGTCACTTCTGAGGCTGTGGGATGGTGAGTCTGAGTGACACCACATAGCAAAGACTTTGCATTAACATCCCACTTCAATCCTGTCCATAGAGCCACTGCACCCCCCACCCACTGCCCTCTCGGTTCCTGTTCCCCAGTCAGCCTCTCCTGCAACAGCCTACCGGTCCTCAACCACGTGGTTTGCAAACCCCAACTCTATAACCCCAGCCCTCTTCCTTCTGGTTATTCCAACCTTGATACAACAACCTCGGCCTCCCTCTGCTTCCCGCCATTGTGTCTGGGTTCTCCTTGGCTACTTTAGCAAACTTCTGAATCTTCTCTACTGCCAGACTTCCCTTCCTCTTGCCTCCATCCTCACTTTCCTAACTGTAGCGGCTGCCCCATCAAGCTTTATGATATTAACCCCAACCAACCTCATGGAACTTCTGTGCCTGCAGTTGAACCGAGAGTAGCTGCTTCTCAAATCTTCCCTAACCTGCCCAAATAAACATTGGTTGGAGAAATGAACACATGATTGAATGACTGCCCATTCCCCCTGATGCTCCCTGTACCTGAGTCCTTGTGTCCTATTCCAGATGTGGCAGGGGGCCTGGGAAACTCACCTGTCCACGGCCACTCAGACTCTGGATGAGGGCTGAACCCCGCTTTCTCTGCGTGTCAACAACTTTAAAAGCTTTGCTTGCCTGTGTTTCCTGTTGCTTGTAATCCTGATGTCCCAAACATCGTCATAGAGAAATGAGAAACCACTTTATTTGGGGTGGGGGTGGGGGGCAGGTATTGGCAGGCAGAAGATCTTTCTTCTCCCCGAATCCCAGGAAAGGAAGGATTTCACATTTCTTACACTCTGGTTGTCTGTCCTTAATCAAATCACTGAAACTTGATTCAGATGTCAAGTCATGAAAAATACTATAGATGGCTCCTCTGGAACGTCAAGCACATCCAGAGAGACAGCCAGGGGGGTTCCAAGTGCAGGACCCAGCTTGGGGGGAGAGAAGGGAGGACAAAGACACAATCTGTGGAAGAGGCGGGTCAAATGAGCATAGCTATTGGCACCCCATGAGCCTCTTGTGAAATTGGGTTCTGCCACTTTTCAGCTATAGGAGATTTGGGGTGAAGGATTAAATTGTTCTGAGGATCTGTTTTGTCACCTGGATAAGGTGATGCTAATTCTGTGCTCCTCACTTCATTGAGTGGTGAGAACATTGTTTGCCAGATGGAAAAGTTGCTAGAGTAATGCCTGGCCTTCGAGACAAAGGTTCATTCTCTCCTGATAGCTCCCAGAGCTGTTCTATTTGATTCTCCAAAGCCACAGACACCTGCAAAACCTCTCCAGTCCAAAACCTCAGATATGGAGCTCTCTTTCCCTCCGTTCCTCTCAACCCATATGTCAAAATTGTAGAAACCATCTTCTTTCAGCTCCGTGTCTCCTTGGCAGTAACGTCAGCAGGCTCTGCCATTTCGATTTGCACATAACTCTTCAGTTAAGGAAGTTCATTTTTAAAACTCCCCAATGCATCTGACAAGTTCAAGTTCATTGCTCAGAAAGCTCCAGGAAACTTGGCATATGCAAGGAGCTCATTTATACATAAAGCTATACGAGACCCTTGCATCCAAAATAGCCTGCTCCAAAATTTCATATGTGTGTGTGTGTGTGTGTGAGTGTGTGTGTGTGTGTGTGTGTGTGGTGACACCATATAGTCAAGTGCCAGGGTTCCAGTTCTCATTGCCAAACCCTGCCACATGTAAATGTTCACAACTTCTCTATTTTCAGAGAAGATCCTACCTCCTGGAGAGCTTTGAACTGGGCGAGAGTCTGCAAGGCCTCTGCCATGCCATAACCTCTATCACCTGTAGAACATGGACAGGGATCTGACTGCTCCGGATCAACTTGTCAGGGTAGTGCCCCTGGCCCATTCTCACACTCTGAGGTCCTGACTCCTCCCTCCTCCTCCTACACCTCCTCCTTCTCCTCCTCCTCCTCCTCCTCCCCCTCCTCCCATCCCCCTCCCCCTCCCCCTCCCCCTCCCCCTCCCCTCCCCTCCCCTCCCCTCCCCCTCCCCCTCCCCCTCCCCCTCCCCCTCCTCCTCCTCCTCCTCCTCCTCCTGCCCTGTTATTATTACTGGCCTCTCTCTTGACATTGCTGTCAGGTTTCTCTTATTCTCTTGGAACAAGAGAACTTAGCACTCCATGCATTTCTCTTTACAAAATGAAAATCACGACTTAGATATGGTCTGTGTTATAGAGATAATTGTCACATGTAGAAACTGCCGATTTTAACAACAGCAAGGAAAAATGGCCACTCATGCCCAGTCTGCTGCTAGCACCACAAGGCCAATGTGCAGAGAGCAAGACCAGCATTTACACATATTTTTGCCAGAAAGCCCATTATTAACTACTTGATATTTGGGCTACCAAACCAAGCTCTAAAGGGCATACCTGTAACATGCCCTTGGTCTCTTCAAACAGATGTCACCATCCTGTCTATTTCTTTGTCCATTTGGCCTGAAGAACACAGAACAGGTGAAAGCAATAAAGCGAGCTTGCATTGCCCTAGGTAAGTCAGAGCAGAGGCAGTCAGAGCGATTGGATGGGGGGCGGTGGGGGGGGGGACTCCAGGCTGTAATGTCTATGCACTTTTTCCTTGCAAAAGATCAGACGCAGATGTGTGTGAGATTTGGAGGTGTCTGATTAAGTGACGTACTTATGTGACATTCACTTATGCCTGTGCATAAACATTCCAGAGCATCTCTAGATTGACAGGGGGTAGGGGGAGATGGTTCGAAGTAATAAATACACAGTCGATTGAAATATCCAGATCTAAAGAGAACTTTAATAAAGAATAAGTAAACAACTAGTTCAAGTTTAGGCAATCATTTCCTGAACATATGAAGGGTGCGTGTCAGGGAAAACGTGGAATAAAAGACATTTGCTAAAAGAATTTATAAGCAAATTTAGGGTGTTCCTTTGTTTTTGTTTTATGAGTTCATTGGTGCTCTCAATAAAAGCCCCAAATTCCTAAATTCTATTATAGCAGTATGGATATGAGCTGGAAATGGAAAAGAAGTTTACAAAGAGATTTTTTTTAAGTGTAATTAAAGTGACAGAACTTATATTGGAACTATAAAGAATAAAATTAACGCAGTAGAAAATTAAAGCAGTATTATAGACATGAGACTAAAAGTTCTATGAATGAGGGGAGGAAAACACAATAAAAATGAATGTGGTATAAGATGAAGAAATAGATGTTTCTAAACAGAACACATATTTCATTCACTCATTTTTCCATCTTAGACTATAAAGTCTTGTTGTTCACTGTTGTTTATCTAATAATTTAATTCACTTTTAAGGAATCTTAAGAATAACACAAAATAAAGACTCATATATACCTGAATGATAACTTCACAAAGGATTCAGAATAATCAAGTTAAAATTACCATAAAAAACATAGCAGAAAAAAAGCATCCTTAAACTTTGATATTCATCCAACACAAAAAAAAGAGTCATCTTAGCAGAGGATTATTTTTGCTTATACTATTGACAGCTAATAATAATTATCTACCAGCACTTGCTACTCTATACCCAGCTAATATTTTCTTTTTGCTCCTGATTATAAGAAATGGCCATTTTTTTCAGGTATGTATGGACATAGAATATAGCTTATCCTTTAAAAATTGCTTTAAAATTGTATCACTCACCTGCAAGAAAAATAATAAATGAAACTTCAGTGCTGCAGTGGTTGATTGATTATAGTTTATCTTTTTAAGGAAAATATGTAGCATTTTTATTATTTTTCTAAATTACCAATACCTACTGCTGTATAGTTACATTAACTCTTTAAGCATTAGTACTTTTTTTTCTTATTCCCGAGTAGGTAGGATTGATTTAATTTTATTCACTCATTTTTTAGCAATAAATCGAAGTTATAGACTTATCTCTATGCACAGACGTATTTGAACAGCATGGATTTTGATATGCAATGACTTTCTTCTTATTTTACTCTTTCAACAATTGTTGGTCCTGTGCATATTTGAGAAAAGAAGTTGTAAAAGAATTATGTACATTTTTGTTTATAGTTTAATTAATTAAATTTATTCAAGAGTTCAGTTTAGGCTTATGGAAAAATTGAACACAAAAATTGAGCACAAAAATTTCCCCCACACTTCCATCTCTCCCTTCCACATACATTGAGAATCTCCCTCATAATTTACTCTATACCTGCATGCTACATTTATTATTATAAGTAATGAGCATACATCAATCACAGCTTTGGAGTTTGATTGGCTGTTGCTTATGTATTGGTTTTATTATTTTAGAACTGTGAATTTAACCCAGAACCCTACTAATTCTAAACATTAGTTCTGCTACTGAGTGCTACTGAGCCCCTGGGGCTTTGCTTTATAAGTACTATTTTCTTATACTACAAAAATCTTTGGTATCTTTATTTATTATTATTATTATTATTATTATTATTATTATTTTGTCAGTTGTAGGGATTGAACTCATGGGCCTGGGTTTTGTCCCTGAGTTTTTTACTCAAGGATAGTCCTCTACCACTTTGAACTACATCACCACTTCCAGTTTTCAGGTAGTTCACTGGAGGTAAGAGTCTCATAGACTTTTCTGCCTGGGCTAGCTTTGAACCTTGATCTTCAGATTTTGGGCTTCTGAGTAGCTAGCTAAGATGACAGGCATGAGCCACCAGTGCCCAACCTCATTCTTTTCACTTACCAAGTTCCTTTTTTATACTGTACTCTCTAAACCTTTTAAGTAAGTTGTAAAGCCATGTTGAATGGGTGTTTCACCTTTTCAGGTTCAAAGCGCAGTTTCTGTACCTATGTCTGCAAAGCAAAATGTGTAAATGTGTGAAAAAAAAACAAAGAGAAGATGAGGAAAACCAGCAAACTCTTCATCAGCTATAGCAACTGTTTATTTGTCTTAACTGTCCATGAGAAATTCTTCATGTAGCTTCCGGTTCATTCTGATTAGCATCCCAGAAGAGAATAAAGCAGATGTAAGTACTAATAAAAACACATTCAAAGACTTGATTGAAGTACATAGTACCCAGGTAGAGACCATTGTTTTCCTCGGTGGTCACCGCCACTGCTATCAGATGAAGTCATCTCTATCCTACCCAGCGTGCTGTGTTTCCCCCTTTCCAGAGTTTTATGATACTCTGCTTAATCCGATAGTCATAGATTATGTCACTTGGTTAGCATTCTTTGTGATCACACGGCCATTTATTATTTTCAAAAGCCCTATAAATCCGAGTTAAGTCGTTACCTGTTTCTGTGGGATTTGCCTTTGGGAGGGGAAAAGCTAGGGAGAACAGAATAGAGCTGGAGTGTCTCCTCTTCCTTTCACAGTAGAAACCCTCCTCTGGCAGTCAGGCCTCGTGTTTTGTTTTGTTTGTTTTTTTTATTTTGCTTTTGGTTCCCCCCCCCCACCCCCGCCGGATGTACAGCAGATGCGCATTTGCCAAGAGCAGATATGTTGAGGTATGCTTCCCTGAGAGATGAGATCCTTCAAGAGATGCGAGTGTGTGTGTGTGTGTCACCCCATTCACAAGCCTCCCTCTCTGAGAGGGGTTAGGAGGAGTCCAAAAGAAGGGTGGAGCCTAGCAAGGGAATATGTCCTGATGACTGTCCGGTTCCATTCATACTCCTTCTCCTCTCCTCTTTTACTTCATTGCTGCCTGTCACTCACTTCCTGACAGGGGGTTGGACATAGCCTGAGCCCAAAGCAAGGGGACCAAAGGGGTCCCTAAACTGAAACCTGAAGCCCAAATAAATTGTGCCTCTTCTCAACTTTGTCTCTCTTGGGTAAATGTCACAGTGAGGAAAAGACTAGCACACAGCCTAATAAGACACAGAGAGAATGCCTGAAGCTTGAAATAAGGCAAAGTAGTTTAGGGATCGTATTGCATGACGTGGAAATGTTAATACTGACTCTTCTATATACGAAATGGGTGGTCTTGGGCTGGGTAGTTAACCTGCTTGAGGGGGCAGATTCCTCACCATTGCTGTATGCATGAGATATATGCCTGGTAGCCATGAGGATTAGAAAGGCAGACAGAGATTCCCTAGCACCATTTCTGACATAGCTAGGATGAGCAGCCACACTAGTTCATGTTACAGCTAAAGGGAAATTGAGTCCCTTATGTATGTCCAGCAGTATTCACAAAAGATCCTTGATCCTACTCATTTCCTTTCTGACCTAGCTGCTATATTTAAACACAAAACTACCTTTTCTGGTTTTAATTTAGAAATTGTGTTCATTAAGAAAAGCAGAGAGATACACAGGAGAATAATTGTATAGTTGTGTGTGTGTACACGCATGCATGCATGAACGTGTGTGCCTTTGGTGCCAGGATTAAGCCAAGTGTATGTCTGTTTGTATGAACATATATATATGCCAACTGAGTCTAACCGGGTCTTAAGTAGAAAATGTAGAAGGAAATCTATGTGTCGGTGAGCTGTTTCTGCTACGTCAGAGTCTATTCCTCCTGCTGCTAACACCAGTTGCTGATTTTTCTCTGGGGCACTTAGTTTTCTTCCCTTCTTATCCATCCTGGGTTATCTGCGTTGTGGTTGAGAGATGACCGTGTAAGTCAGCTCTGACCAGAGAGAAACAAGGAGACTTGAGAGTTCCAGGTTGGCTCTTTAGCTAACCCAGAGCACCAAGATTCAACACAGAAACTTTTTTCTTTTTAATTAATTTATTCATTGTCAAAGTGATGTACATAAGGGTTATTCTTTCTTATACAAGGCAATGAGTACATTTCTTATCAAACTTGTTGCCTCCTCCCTAATTTTTCTCCCACCTTCCTCCCTCCCCAGTTTCCTCCCCACCCCAGTTGGCAGTTGGTTTATAGCCTATAGTTTTGTAAGTATTGCTGTTGCACTGGTTCGCCTTTTACCCTTTGTCTTGCCATTTTGATGTTTCCCTTCCCTTCCCTAATTTCAATGAACATATATACAATACCCAGGGTGCCAAAATCAGTTCCAGTGACATCAAGGGTAAAACCATGGGGAAGAAAGACAAAAGAAAAAGGCGTAATTTCATATGGTACATTGAACATATCAACAGCAATGATAACCCACTTATTTCCATAACTTGGAGTTCATTTCACTTAGCATCATCTTACATGTTCATAGATACATAGCTGTTGAGCTCTTGTGATCTTCTGCTAGGACTCTCCTAGCAGTTTCGAGGTTGCCCTGATAAGGTAGCAATATGTCTGATACTCTTAGCAGCCTTCTTGTTTGTATGAGATGAGGCTAGACTGTTGGGAGGTGATGGAGGCCCTGGAAAGTGAGTCTTCAGAGGTTGGGGGACCCTGGGCTCTTCCTGTCTTCTCTTTCTACTTCCTAGTTCATGAGGCAGATGGTTGACTCTACTATGCATTCTGCTGTGGTATCCCACTCTCGCAAGATGCAGAAGTAATGGATTTACCTGGTGTTGGGCTGGAAATATGAACCCAACTATTACAGTTCTTTGATTTAACCAGTTCACAGGCCTAGATGTATCTCTCTGATAATAACACAAGGCTGACAAATGTGCCTCACTTGGGTTGAATAATATCACCTTCAGCTGCAGAACACGCAGTGCAGATCTCGCCTAGATCCAGAGCTAAACTAAAGCTGCCTAAAGTTCCTGCAGTTTTCAGTGCCGCCTTTAAGAAAATACAAAGCATGAAGAGAAAACAAGATCGTAATTATTTACTGAAAGTTTAGAAAGAATAGCGTGACTATATCTTTATAAGTTGATAAACCTAACAAAACTAAAGCATTGTTTTAAACTTTTACCAAATGCTTTACTTTTGTTTTGGCTGTTTATTCTTTATCTTGTTTGCGGCTTGGTTAAAAGCATGAGAACACTGTCTGAAAAATAATGAAAACTACAAGGGCAGAAGGTATGGCTTAAGGGATAGAATATAAAATCCTAACTTCAAATCCCACTACCATCAGGACTGGGAATGTGGCTTAGTGGTAGAGTGCTTGCCTAGCACCCATGAAGCCCTGGGTTCAATTCCTCAGTACCATATAAACAGAAAAAGTCAAAAAGTAGTGCTGTGGCTCAAGTGGTAGAGCAAAAGAAGCTCAGGGACAGTGTCCAGGCTCTGAGTTCAAGCCCCAGGACTGGCAAAAAAAAATCCCACCACCATCAAAAGTCTTAAAATAAAATAAGCCAGGCCATTATTGTTAGGGTCTTATCCCAATGTGAATTGTGATTAGACTCAGAAAACCTAAAATCACTATACCTTCACACAAAGAGCTACACATTTTGAGGGACTTTCCAGGCTTTTGTTGTTGTTGTGCTTTGTATAGTGACTCATCTTGACTATCTTTTGTATCACTGCCACTCAGTTTCCATTTTGTCCCAATTAATGTTGATAACCTAATCATATTGACATAAATGGAATTTTACATTATCTCTGTCAATGGCAATATCTCAGGTCACATTAGCATGAACATTATTTGTTTTCCAATATGTTCTAATGATTAATTTCTCTTTAACTGTGTGATCAGACAATCCAAGGACTTAATTTTTGCTGAGTTTATCAATGCACATGTTATAGGGCTGGGTATATTCTCCATGAGAGAATTTGAATTTTGAAGAGTGTCTTTTCTCTTGAAAGGTAAGAGGAACTTTATTCCCATTATAACCTTACTTATCTGGAAAAAGAAGAAATTGTTGTCAGACTAGTTTCTAGATCCCTACATATTAACCTGTCCATCTTTCTTTCTCTTGCTTCTTTTTCTTGCTTGCCTGCCTGTTTGCTTGCTTGCTTGTTTCCTTCCTTCCCTCCTTCCCTCCCTTCTTCCTTCCTTCCCTTCTTCCCTTCTACCCTCCCTCCTCTTTCCTTCTTCTACCTCTTCTTCCTCCTCCTCCTTTTGCTTTCTTCTTCTTCCTGCATATTTGGTGTTGAGCTTATTGGGTTCAGGTTGCAATAATCCTTGATGTCACTATGTTTTATCCCCCACAGTGGGGAAGGAGAAGGGCTCCTTGAAGGCATTCCTCTTTAGGCTAGCTAGCAGGCTCTTCACTGTAGACATGACCACAGGCATCAATATAGGTCCCCGAACCCAATATCACCTTAGCTGAAACCGCAAAACCTTTCCAGCCACATGAGTGCTCTCCACCAGGAGGAAAGGTACTGCTGAAGAAGCTACAAGAGGCGTGCATGATGACAGTGTGGGCTGATTGTATTTAGAACTGATTCCTTTTGCAAATTTTGCAAAAAAAAATACCCAAGCAAGTTGAAGCCACACCATCCAAGTGGTGGGGTTCAAGAAGGAGCTTATGCAAGTGGAGGAACTTAAAGCTTATACTTTATTAACTTTGCTGAGCATAGACCAGCTCTGAAATAGCACAGGCTTTGGCAGAGGGCAAATTAGAATGCCTCTAAATTAAATGTTTAGACCTATAGCTCTAAGAACTCAAGAGACACCCTGGGTGAAGACTTCATGAAGCTACCATTGCATCATCTCCGTCAAGACCTGAGATGCTCTCTTGGCTGCATCACCACGCCACTTAACAACTAAGAATGATTATTAAGCTTTGTGGGTCACAATATATGAAGTAACCATCCTAAGTCAAATTTGTTTTTTAAAAATGCCTTATGGGGCTGGGTGACACACACCTGTATTTCCAGCTACTTGACAGGTGGAGGTAAGAGAACCACAAGTCTATGGTCAGCTCTGAGCAAAGCCTATGAGATCCTATGTGAAAAATAAAGTAGAACAAGAGAGTTGAGGTTATGGTTCAAGCAGTAGGGCACTTGAATGGGTAGTATGAGGTCCTGAGTTCAAACTCCATTACTGGAATAAAAAAAACCAAACACTTGTACATAATGCAATGGCTTTGAAAACAGCACTAAATATCACTTTGGGGAAAGTAAGAGACTTTCCTTCTTTATCGATCGCAGAAGATTAGATTTCCTTTCCTAATTAGTTCAGATTTTCCCCTTCTTTTCCTCCTAGAGCTTGCATTGTGTTCTTAGGAACTCGGTGACTTACATCTGCCACCCTGAAAATGAATGCAAGGTCTGGAGATCTCACAAGATCAATGTTAACAATAGGGGATTTGAAGGAGCTTTTTCCTAGGTTAGAGCAGGTCAAATGCTAGGAGAGATTTATGCTGACTTTACCAGTGAGGAGAAATTGAGGATTAGGTTTTCAATTTGAGAAGTCAAGTGGAACCCTCCGGGGGGATTTAATCGGCCACTCTACATGTGTTTCACCAGTCACTAGCAGTCCTTGCAATCTGGATGGGGAGTGAGGGAATCTTAATAATTTCCTAATTCACCTAATCGAATTACCTCCTTGCCTGAAAGCAAACTGCTAGGTGGAAGACAGACCTTGCCTGTGTTTTATGGTCTGTGTCTTCCCGCATGGCACATTCTCTACACCGCTCTTTGGATGGAGATGAAGGACCAGGGCTCTTCATACTACAGGGTTTGGGGGTGGCACTGTGGGGAAACCCCATCAGCGCAATCTCCTATAACAGGGACAAAGCCAGCACCATCCACCCTGGTTCACTGGGGGAAGATTACACAACACCCATGTTGGAGTCCCAAATGGATTCTTGAATCAAGCCTTAAGTGCACACAGACCCTGATGGGGAGGCAAAGATGCAAGACACCGAATGCCACCCCACTTTCCAGCAGAGTTCTGGGGCGAGAAGCTTCTAGTCAGTTGCCTGGCTCAGCGGAAAGCAAGTCAGCGCGAACTTGAAATCGTGCCAGAACTAGCTCACAGTTTTCCAATGTGGGGACCTTAGGCAAGTGACTCCATCACTTTTAGATTGATTTCTTCATGTAAAAAAGAAAAATGGTAGGCACTCTTATTTGTATTGTATCTGGTGATTGCAGATGGTAAAGTGTATTCAGGTGGCCCTACCGGGATACATGAACAGAGAGTGACATTCAGAAAATGTCTGCTCGGGAGATCTACCGCGTGTGTTCATTGGTACGAGGATGGCAGGGCTGACTGGCCATTTGTGACAAATGCCCATCCTGTAATCTACTGTAGCACTCTGCCAGTACAGAAATATTTTCTTATAAAGGATGGGAATCAATCCCAGTAGGGCCCCAAAACAAGTGTTCTAGCCAAGCAGACTCTACAGTGGAATCATAGCGATGAGAACCTATAGATACTGGCTGTGTGGCAGTTCATACTAAACAAATATCAATCTTCTTGACAACTGGCCTAGCTGGGTTGTCGTGTTCGTGGGGAGATAACGCCACTCAGAGGAAGGCCTCTGTAGCCAGAGGGAGGGAGCTCAGCAGGTTAGCCAACAAAACGCAACAGGCTTCCCAACAGCAAACAACTTCATTTGTCTGTCTCAGTCTCTTCTTAAAAAGCAAGCAGTCTGAAACCAAACCATTGCTCAGATCCCTACTTCAATGCCAAGAGTTAGTTTCTCATTTTGCCATGGCCTGTCTGGTATAAATCTCTTGGTAAATCTTTTTTTTTTTTTTTAAACTGAGTTTCACTCTGGTATAGTCTAACCCTCAAACAATTAGTGCTTCTCATTGATGGCTTTTCTGCATGATTGCTTTGTATAGGCAAAATGAGGCTTGCCTTTTGGAGGTGGGGGTGGGGGTGGGGTTAAGGACAGAAACACCAGAAACTGGTTTCTGCCCAAGGGCAACCATAAAGGGGTGGGGGGGAATAACCCAAGATGTCACACTCTAAACATAAACTGCAAACCTGAGCATTCTTTTATAGCCTCAGGAATGTGGGAAATGGCTGTGATTCCAGTTAGTCACATCATGGAATTCTTGGGGGCACCATAGTTAGGGTGGAGTGATGGTCTTGCTCAAGGCCAAATATAAATTTCGTTAGAACTAGGTAAAAAACATATCTCAGCATGTGATGACAACATCCAGTTTGTCAAGATTATGCAACTTCAAAACTTTTTGTACTGGAATAACTGGCTACTTGTTTATGTATTTATTTTCTGATCCTGGGACTTGAACTCTGGGGCCTGGACACTGTAATGGAGCTCCTTTGGCTGAAGACTAGCGCTCTACCACTTGAACCACAGCACCACTTCCAACTTGTTCTGTGATTAATTGGAGATAAGAGTCTCACGGACTTTCCCACCCAGGCTGTCTTCGAACCTCCGTACTCAGATCTCAGCCTCTTGAGTAGCTAGGATTACAGGTGTGAGCTGCACGTGCCCTGTGCTCCATTTTCATTTTAGCTCTTTTCCAGAGAAGCTAAAGAGAAATCATGAAAGAGATCCCACCTGGTTTTCCTGAACTCTTTTTTTTTCAGAATTAATTAAATCTATCATTTTGTCGATTACTCATTAGTTCTTTCTCTATTTTCACCTGAAATGAACACAAAGCAAGGTGAGAGTGAAGACAAGCAGAACTGACATTTAAATTCATCCTATTTCCCACCTCATTATGTCCTGACCTGGATCAAATCTTCCTCTCAAGAAAATTGAATGTTCTAAAAGACTCCATTTCCATCTACCACTATTGTGTTTCCAAGCATTAAACTTTGATATTACAAACATCAACCTCTGATGGTAGTTTTTTTTTTTTTTTAATGAATGTGGGGTGTGGTTATAAAAGAAATTCAAGAGGCTCTCTTGTTTACCTGTTTGGGAATTTGATTCTAGACACTTTGCTGTCTCTGTCGTACAAAGGATGAAGTCTCCTTACCCTTTCAAGTTTTGTGTTTTTTTTTCCAGAAAATGCTGCATCCTCTTCCAACCATCAAAAATCTAAGTGGTTTCCATAGCAACCTCCCCTTCAAACCCATCAATTTCTTCTAGCAATATCATTCCATTCTGTCCCAGGGACCAGATTAGAGAAAAAAAAAAGTCATAATAAAACTCTTACTCATGAAGTTAGGAAAATACCAATAGGACAAATCAAATCAAATCAAACACATCTACGTAATCTCACTACCGGCAGGGAAACTTTCCTAGGTAGTTTAGGGCTGAGGGTGTTAATGAAGGTTTCACGAGAAAAATCACATTGGACGAGAATAGGAGAAGGATAGAAACAGGGAGGTGGTGGGGGGGACAACCAGCATCTTCCCCTTGTACCCCTTTTCTTCTCTGATAAGCATATGGTTTCAGGCACTGGAATAGTATTAAGCTAAAGCTGCAAATGAGGTTAGAAAAGCTGTCTCTTGCAGAGTGCAGAGCAGAGCTGGGAGCAATGCCAGGTGGTCATGAAGCAATTTTGGA
The DNA here is from genome assembly GCF_023159225.1 of Perognathus longimembris pacificus. Lineage (NCBI taxonomy): Eukaryota > Metazoa > Chordata > Mammalia > Rodentia > Heteromyidae > Perognathus > Perognathus longimembris. Next base: position 32,593,893 of record NC_063180.1, on the reverse strand, counting down.
AGGCTCTGCTGGGAAGGTAGGGGCCTGTGACCTTCCTTCACTCATGGCCCTTTGCACCAACTGGCATCGAAGGAGATGTGGATCTTATGGTGCAAGTTAGAATTTGAAGTGGCTTGGGCAGGATCCAGCTCTATGTCTATTACCGCCTTTATTCTAGCCATTACTAATTATAATGAATGTGCATAGCTTCTCTAACAGCCTTGGTGAAGGCTTCTGAATCTCAGCTCCACTTTATTCAATCCTATACGTGTGTGTGAACGTGTGTGTGTGCGCGTGTGTGTGTGTGTGAATTGTGGGGCTTGGATTCAGGGCCTAGGTGCTGTCCCTGAGCTTTTTTTTTTTTTCTGCTCAAGGCTAGTGCTCTACTATTTTGAACCACAGCTCTACTTCTGTTTTTTGAGTAGTTTATTCAAGATAAGAAGCTCATGGAACTTCCCTGCTCACAATGGCTTTGAACCTTGATCCTCGGATCTCAGCCTCCTAAGCAGCTAAGATGACAGGTTCGAGCCACCAGTGCCCAATGATACTATTTCTTATGTCTTGACTTTCTTGTATGTGTGGTAGTCTCACTGTGTTATATAAACTCATTTTCTGGGGAGGAAGGCAGGCTACAAAGTTCTATGGCAAACAGATAACTTTGTTGAGTCTCAGGGAATGGAGTCCCTGTGATCCATACCCATGGGTAGGAAAAGGTTCTGGTGTTTTGATATGGTTCCTGCCTGTCTTCAATCAATCGAGCAGTCAGTGGTCAGGAAGAATAGCAGAGAAACATAGATGCAGGTGCTTTGATCTCTGCTAGAAACCTGATTCCTTTGCTTCTGAACCCAGGAAACTGTAAAGAAAGATCAGTTTTCCTGGGGAAGATTTTCTTCCCATGCCATTGCCAGAAAAAAGAAGAAGAAGAAGCTTTTAGATATCCAACTAAAGGGTTTCCTTAGAGAAATAAGGCATTGCTCCTTTAAAAGAGAAGCAAATGAAAGTAGGGGCTGTGGGAGACATAAATGGAATTTTCAGGACACCACAGAAAGCTTCTGTTGAGTTTGATAAACTGTCCCCAACGTGGAATTAGGTACAGATAGGTTAGATTAGACTACGGTAACAAACAACTCCAAAACACTATGACTTAAAACAATATTTATTTTCTGCCATGCCCTGTGGCCATCAGGTACTGGCTGGAGTCTCTGCATGGTGCCACCCTAACTCAAGACTGCGGTTCACAACGTAGTACTCTGGAAGGCTGCGGTAAATGTGGGTGGAGAAACAAACATAGCTAGAGGGACTCCCAGTATTCATTAGTCATGGAGAAGAGACTTGCTTTATTATTATTATTATTTTTATTTTTAGCCAGTCCTGGAGCTTGGACTCAGGGCCTGAGCACTGTCCCTGGCTTCTTTTTGCTCAAGGCTAGCACTCTACCATTTGAGCCACAGCACCACTTCCAGCTTTTTCTGTTTATGTAGTGCTAAGGAATCAAACCCAAGGCTTCATGTATGCTAGGCAAGCACTCTACCGCTAAGCCACATTCCTAGCTCCTAGACTTGCTTTCTGTATGTGGCCTGTTGGCTAGATCTAATCACAGGATCCCATCAAATCTCAGGAGATCCTGGGAGACCTTTCCTCTCCTGTGCCTAGGGGCAGAGAGCAGGGAATTCTGGGGTAAGTACACGAACAGGAGTAAACTTCCAAAGACATTTCAAATATGCACTCGGGTTAGGGGTATTTTGTTTTTGTTTCTTCCCCCCAGAATTAGCTGCAAGAAGAAAAAGCAAAGCAGGTTAAACATTATTGTTTATGTATACCCTCACCAAACCATATTCCAGAAGCATTAGCCCTTGAACCCCATGAGAAATCTATAAGTCATTCATTCATTCATATTTTTCAATAAATAGTTACTGACTCCTAGGCCAGGTCTTGTGGAAGACATTCATGATGAAAAATTAAAATGTCTCTGGGCACTGTTGGTGGTTCACACCTATAATCCTAGCTATTAGGAGGCTGAGATCTGAGGATCATGTTTCAAAGCCAGCGTGGGCAAGAAAGGTGGTGAGACTACAAGTAAACGTCAGCAAAGCCAGAAGTAGAGCTGTGGCTCAAGTGGTAGAGAGCTAGCCTTGAACAACACAACAACCACAAAAGCTCAGGGACCACGCTCAGATCCTTAGTTCAAGCCTAACACAAACACATATACAGATACCCACACACATGCGCGCACGCACGCACACATGCACGTGCTTACACACACCTAATTAAAATGTATAAGAAAATTTACCTCCTAATGATCTTTTTTGATCCTTGGTCATTTCCAGGTTAAATATATATATTAGATGCCATCTCTAGCTAAGATGAATATCACTCCTAACTCTACTTTCTGAGATGTGGCAACTTGAGCTACTTACTGTCTCCTCCATGGCAGGGTTTGCTGTCTTTATTCTGGCTCATTTATTCTACTTTTGTGTCTCAGCCCCCATCCCACTCCCAGCTGTTCTTCTTTCCCTCTGGAATATGCTCCACTTCAATGAATCAATGCATACCTTATCTCCTTGGCTGCCTGACGTTGCTTTCTGATAGAATTTCTCAGTCATAGTCAGACTGGACTGTTCTTGCCTTCTTTGTAACTTATATCTTGGATTAGGGTTCATCATCTCCATTCTTCTTAAATGTCTGTGCGAATCAGGTCTCCAGTCCTGACTTGCTTGCTGTGTGGATCATTCTGGAATGGTGCTTACGACAGATGTTTGCATCTTAGTGATGTAGGCTCCAGCTGGAAGTAGCTAACAACTTAAACATTCGGCTTTTCAAATCAAGAGATGAACCTGTATTGAAAGAACCTCCATTCTGTCCCTTGATCAGAGGTATTCCCCTAGAGAAAGCAGAATGATTTCACTCCTTCCTATGTATAGAAAGTAAATCTCGATAAATTCAATGCACTTTGAAATGCAAATCCAATTTTTCCACCCATAGATTTTAGGGAGTGAAAATCAAGGCATTGTTTTCCTTAACTTTATTCACACTTCAACTTGCCTCACATGAATCTATTTTCTCTAACCACCATAGAAAGATAAAACACTGGCTCTGCTGCACCAGTGGCTCATGTCTGAAATCCTACCTACTCAGGAGGCTGAGATCTGAGGATCGCAGTTCAAAGCCAGCCCAGGCAGGAATGTCTATGAACTCTTACCTCCAATTAAATCACAGAAAAAGCCAGAAGTGGCACTATGGCTCAAGTGATAAGAGTGCTAACCTTGAGTAAAAGGAGCTCAGGGGTAGTGCCCAGGCCTAGAGTTCAAGACCCAGGACCAGAAGAAAAAAAAAAAAGATGTAACCCCATATTCAGTGACATTGAGGATCCCAGATAAAATGGATTCCGTTTCACAACTTTTCACAGTAAGGTAAGTGTTCCTGACCAGGCTGTGGTCATGACACTTCCGTGAAAGCTCTCTGTACCTTCACCCATTTCACCTAAACTCTTCACTGTGCTTCACATCTGCCCTTTTGTGCCTGGGACAGTTTTCCCCAGCAGTGTAGAAGGTTTCTGCCTGCATGTGGCATCCAGTGAGTGCTAGGAATAGCCCTCCCCACAGAACTCCTGGGGCATGTATGTAGACCCTTTAAGACGCCACCCTAATGGTTGAAGAATTTGAAGTTGTCCATGTGTCTTCTGTGACAGCCCAGAGATCATTGGCTAATTATGTTCCTCATTATCCATTGGGGTTGCTCATAAACTTGTAACCCCAGCCCCCCCCCCAAAAAAAAATCCTGAGACCCTGTGTGAAAAATAACTGGACGGGAAAGGATTGAAGTCAGGGCTCAAGTGGCAGGACACTTGACTAGCAAGGGTGAGGTCCTGAGCTCACAGTCAGTCAACAGCCTCCTCTAGAATAGAAAAACAAAACAAACGAACACAAAAAAAACACAGAGAATCAGAATGGAATTCTTGATTATTGAAGTATTAAAAGACAATTTCATAGCAGAAGTCCTAACTTCAAAGAGACTGTCGAGCTCTTGGTTTTTACCTGGTTTACTGCTGTTATTTCAGGAGGGAGGGGGAGGTGAGACTTTCCCCAGGCCAGCCCTCTAGGGGGAATTTCCCTAAATTCTGGGATGGGGTTTCGGTGCTTCATGAGTCTTTCAGGATTTCAGGGCAAAGGCAGGAGCTTAGCTCAGGGGTCCCAGTTGATTTTATGCACATTTTCCCATGACCCCAGGGCTATGTGCTTGAGTTTATATAGCTACACAGAAATGCTCTTAATGGATTTTCTTCCCCCATCTTTAAGTTTTATGTCCCTTTAAGTACCAAAATAAGGGAGGTATTTTTGAAGTGATTTGTCCAGAAAGACAGATTTCTGTGGATGTGCCAGGCATTTGACATTTGTGTATGGTTGGGGGGTGGGGGCAGGCTTTGTGTGGTCTTGGGTGGTGGAAAAGAAGCTCAGAAGTCGTTCATAGCCGTTGTGGCTCCAAGGGTTGGAGAAGGACTGGAGGAGATGGTAGAGACGCCATTGTATTTCCATCTCACCACTATGTGTGCTGGTTAGAAAGGAGGCTCTTCCTGCTTATCAGGGCTGATCATGGAGCTACTACTTACTGAGAAAAAAGTACATATTGTCCCAACCCTGCCCACCACCTTATCATCTTTTTATTTTTATTTTTATTTTTTGCTTCAAATAATTGGTCCATTTCCCTGTTGTTATCCTTGGGAAAATAGATTTTTACCCCCCTCCCACTTGGTTAAATACATGCAAATCTCTGTTTTTCCTGTGTGTCCATCTTTGCCATCTCCTTGCTAATTGTGCCTCCAAATGAGCGAGGGAGTAGTTAAAAACATACTGAGAAGGAAGTTTGTTTTATTTTTGGTTTTTCTCTCTCACAGTACTTTGTAGAGGAATTGTGGTTTTTTTCTCCTTCTCCTTCCCCACTCTTAAGAAATGAAATGATGTTTAGAACTTCTTACATCTCAAGTACCAGCTTTTGAAATGAAATAAAAAATAAGGAGAAGAAGAAACCTCAGCATGGACAGTCCACACAAAGAAGTCACAGTGAACCATTATAACACAGTGATGCTGTCAACAAGGATGGAACCAACACCCATCAGCACGGACAGATTTCCAACATAGGAGCTCACATTTGAAGCCTCAAGTGCATCATCACTGGGAAAATAACATAGAAGCATGATCTAAACCAGGCATGGGTGGCTCACACCTGTAATCCTGGCTAGTCTGCAGGCTGAGCTCTGAGGATTGGTCATTATCTTTAAACACACCCTCTTATTGTGGACCATCACTGGGAACATTCAGATTCCTCATCTTGTAGGCCTGGCTAAGAAGGAGGTACAAAATATGTTCATGATGTTCTCCCTCCCTCCCTGCCCCCCACTTCAGTGATATTTCAAGTTTGCCACATGCTTTGGCAAACCATTCTGAAAACAAGCAAGATAGGTTTGAAAAGCAACTAGCCGAGAGGCTGGCACAATGTCAGCTCTGAAAATACATTAATATTCTATCCCCATTCTTGCAGTTGGCATTCCCAGAGAGAGTACACCATGGTGTGACTTTGAAGTTATAAAATTGATCCTACAAGCTGCGCTCATAAATCAGCTTTAAGATTAGTATAGTTTGGAGCAGGCAGAAGTCTATAACAAGTTTTAAGCTCAGCATCAAGATTCTATAAATCCTGCTAATTATAGGGCCAAGAGTAGACCCCCACCGCGATCTGAGAATTCATGTGTTGCCTTATCTATAGGATAATGGGATGCTAGTTTTGACTTACAGTCGTTAGAGGGCAAGGAAGGCTTGAGCCCATCGGTTTCTCACCATACAATGTGTGTCTCTGTATTGGGTCCCCTGAGAATCAAGTGTACCAGTTAAGTATCTACTATCTGAAATGCTTGGGGAAAGAATTCTTTGACATTTTGGATGGGGGTGTGTGATTTTGAACTATTTGAATATATGTAATGAGATATCTTGGGGATAGACTCCATATCAAGTGTGTGTGTGTGTGTGTGTGTGTGTGTGTGTGTGTGCATGTGTGTGTATCTTAAGCACATAGGTAATTTTATGGAGGTAATTTCATCATATCTTTAGTAAAATATATTATTACTCTGTTTTCATTGTGACCCCCATTCCATGCTGTGTCATTTTCCATTTGGAGCATTCTGTCAGTGAAGTTTCTAAGCTTTTAGGTTTTCAGGTTAGACATGTTCAACCTGACTTCCATCCTTAATGTACTCAGAAAAGTGTACAGTACTTCCTTCTTTCTTAGAATTCCTTTCAACTCTAGACCTACAGTTTAAGAAAGGACACATATACATACACAGATATACACATACCTTGGAATTTTCATTATGTAAAAACTCCTTTTCTATAAATACTACTGTCCATTGTTCATAGCTCCATGCCACATTGTGGGTAGGCGTTCATATCCAGTGTTATCTCCATCTTAGTCTTCTGCATATACTACATGTTCAGTAACCTGCAGCTAAATACAGGAAATGGAGTGGACCCTTGCTGAAGGGCAATGCATGTATGGTTTTAGCCGCCTAAATGCGTGGTAAAATTATGAAGATGAAGGGCAATTTACTTTTTCTGTTTCATGCAAGATGAAGACTTGAACTTAGGGCCTTCTGCTTACTAGGCAGGTGTTCTACCATTGAAGTGTTAATTCCTTATCAGATAAGACCTTTTGCATTTGTGTCCATACCAGCCCAACACTGTGATCTGCCTGCCTTTGTCTCCCCCATAGTTGAGATGATAGAATTGAGCCACCATGTCTGATTTATCTTGTGAGATGAGGTCTCCCTAGCATGTTTTCCTGGACAGAACTTGAATTGCAATCCTCCTCCCTCTGCCTCCTTGCTACCATGGTACCTGGTTGCCCATACATCTTATAGAGGATGGAGAAAAATCAACATTGTGCATATCATGGTATGACTCTCTCTTTTTCTCAAATGACTTATTCTTGACTTCCATTGCTAGTATGGAGGAGATAGATATAGATCTTCAATGCAGCCTCCATGCAACTTTCCATAAAAAAAAAGGCAATTGCAATCATATCTATTTGCCAAATCTCACCTTGCATTTATAAGTAGGGTGAGTGTTTTCTAAAATGAATGACAATAGTTACAGCTAGGAAAACCCTAAATGGGGGTCTGAGAACAGAAGGATTAGTGGACATGAGATAGAATGAGGAAATCAAATAAACCAAAAAACTTAGTTAATAAATTATCATTGCAACAGTCATAAATGCAAGTTGCTAATGACATAGGAAACTGGATAGCTGTCCATAGTCTTCACCATAATTCTGTCTATAGCAGTTCTAAAATAAAAACGCTTTTAAAAATTAAAAAGAAAGAAAAAAATGAATAAATATGAGTCTTCAAGCCTTAATTCAGCAATGCAACTATGAAATAAAAACAAAATTGAAATCCTAACTAATGGTTTCCATTTGGGTAATTGCTCGTGAGTAGTTTCTGAGCCTTCCTTTTCTGAACTCAGAAAAGAGAAACACATTAGAAAGTTGATTTTTCAAAGGATATTGAAATTTATTCCTACGAGAAAGAATTTAATTAGGCAATAATACTCTATAATTAAAGTTGCACAGTGATAAAAACTATATTCTCTTAGGTGTTTCCATTTCCTCAGATTGTTTTGTAATTTACATATTTTGGTATGTGTGACCTTATCCTTGCAATGGATAAAGTGCAGAACCAAAATCAAACATGTTTTCATTCTGCTATACATTGTCCAATAGTTCTAGTACACATCCAGTATTTCATTCTTTTTTTTTTTTTTTTTGGCCAGTCCTGGGCCTTGGACTCAGGGCCTGAGCACTGTCCCTGGCTTCTTCCCGCTCAAGGCTAGCACTCTGCCACTTGAGCCACAGCGCCGCTTCTGGCCGTTTTCTGTATATGTGGTGCTGGGGAATCGAACCTAGGGCCTCGTGTATCCGAGGCAGGCACTCTTGCCACTAGGCTATATCCCCAGCCCCAGTATCTTCATTCTTGGAAAACCTTATAGTTCATCTAGACAAAGCTAACTGTTGTTTAGACCTACCAGAAGAAGTAAACTCAAAATATGGGGAGACACACACACACACACACACACACACACACACACACACTGATACAAATGGTCGACTTATTAAAAAATAAATCAGACTACAAATGCTGCATGAAATCGAGTTAATCTTATAAACCCACAGCCACAGTGTGTGATCTGAATCTTTAAGAAGAAGGGAAGAAAGAGTGACACAGAAAGGAGACATCACTTCACCCAGGCACCACACTGCCCATCATGCCTCTGGCTTCCACGGTATGGTCAACATCCTTGTCTGGGTGCACATCGAGTCAGAGCTTCTCAGAAGGCCATGGAGATAAATTGCGCACAGGCTTGTGCAAGGCGTCTTCAACAGGCAGGTGTTGTGAAGTTTTGGTGGATATGGGCCAAAACTTTGAGGGGAAAAAAAAATGTTCTTGCATTAGTTCAGGGTCTGCCTGGAAATGCTTGAAAGCTCCTGAGGAAAGTGGTTCTTCTCTTCAGCTCCTGACATGCTCAAAGTTTGGATGACTCACAAAAGGCTCTGATAAGCATCTAGCCATCTGGGTTTGGACTGAGCCAGGCTTCTAATGTTCCTGAGGTGCAGCCATCCATGCTTAGTGTATTGTAAACAAGTGTGGATGAAAGACACACAGACACACACCAAACTCTTGTGAGAAAATGTCTTGGCACCTACCATCAGTCACAAACAAAGGAGGAAGTTTCTTTCTGTGGACACATGTGAACTGTGTGTGGGATCCAAAGCCTCAAGCCCCAGCCAGGAAATCTAAAATTATCCCTATCCTTTGCAATTTCAGAAAGAAAGAATAAAACGGAACCGAAGATTGCAGGTCAGGCATCCATTCTTGAATGTGGATGTGCCTGGCACTGAGATCTGAAAAAAAAAAAATAATTTTCTCTCCATGACAGTAGAGACCCAGGAAGGTCCGCCTTCCCTCTCAGCTAGGAGAGGGTACTCCTTTGCCTCATTAGCACCATTAAACCACAGCCACCAATCCAGTCCCCAAGGTCCTGAAACGATCTGTTTACATCTGGGAAGGCAAACAGAGTGCTCTGTCAGTACTCTTCACAGAATGGTAGGTGGAGATTTGGGGCTCAATTAGGCAAACAGGAGAGGGAGGGAGGTGTTGATCTGAACCTTACAAGCACAAGAATAGAAACAGCTCCATTGGGGACCAGAAATGTCCCCTCTATCTGATCACTAATTCCTCCAAGAGCGACTGCCATTGTCATCCGGCAAAGGCCCAGAGTCCTTGTCTCCTCTTTTCCCTCAGGCAAGGATACATATTTGACATCTGTGATCTCCTGTGTTTTAATTTTTATAAGCTGCTTGTGCTAGCAGAAACGTTAATCCTCTCAAAAGAAAACTTCAGACTTCTTATTTCTTCCCAGCCGCCCGAATGAATAGCAATAACACATCCAACCATAGTTGCTCCTGTGTTTTTACTACGAGGTCCCAGAATACCAACTCACCCTTGAACTTGACCTTCCAGCCTACCAAGGCCACAGGAGTGTAGGACGGTGAAGGAGATGGTGAATAACAGAGAGATGGAGAGGTCTGTGGTCTATGTATTTCTGTTGAGAGAAAGAGAGAAAGAGAACTCTGTGAGAGTAATACAACTGTAAGATAAAGGAGAGCATATTTGTACATCTGTGTGAGGCCCTGGAGGCTTAGAAATGCACAAAACATGATCAGCACCTCCCAAGAATTCGCTCCAGTGTCTTGAGATACTGGAAAAGGGCCTTAACTTTGCCTGAGGGCCTAGGACAGGTTTCTTGGATGAGATGCTACTTGCACCACATTGCTAACATCTGTTCAGATAGAGCAGGGAAGAAGGAATCAAGAAAGCGAGAAGAGAAAGGCAGGCAATGGGGCAGAAGCATTGATTTGGGCATCCTAGATTGGGAGAAAGAAAAGACAGCTTGCTTCTGTAAGTAGGCCAAGTGAAATAGGCCCAGGGCTTGCTTCAGAATGATTTGACCAAGAATGCTGGATCACAAGGGCTTCATTTTTTTTTTTTTTTATCGAGAGAGGGAGGTAGAAGGAAGGCATAACTTGATGCAAGATGAAACTGAATGTTGAGTCAGTTCATCCTCTGGGCTATGATATCAGCCCACCCACCCCACGGACATTTCTACTCAGAGCACTTCCAGAATGACCGAGAAGATGTGATTTATTCCTGCAACCTATTGAATTGGAATGGGGGAGCAAGGCATGTGTAGCCACATTTTTCCCTCTCCCAAGCTATTACCATGAAATTCCCAAAGAGACTCCTTTGATACTGCTTGTTGCAATTCCACGATTGCATGTTTTGCTTAGGAGGGAATTGGCTCTGTTATTAAGGTCTTAATTGGAGGCTTGCGAACTCCCTGGAGGAGCACCTTAAACTGCTCTTGGTATGGAAGGAGAGGCCGTAACTGGGTCAACTCCAGGTACTCAGGGCTATGAGAAATCTGTAAGAGACCTTACTGCTGGGCACCGGTGGCTCATGCCTGTCACCCTAGCTACTCAAGAGACTGAGATCTGAGGATCGCAGTTCAAAGCCAGCCTGGGCAGGAAAGTCCATGAGACTCTTAACCTCCAATGAACCACCAGAAAACACAGCAATAGAAGTGGTGTTGTGGCTCAAAGTGGTAGAGTACTCGCCTTGAAAGAAAAAGCTCAGGGACAGGGCCTAGGCTCTTGAGTTCAAGTCCCATGACTGACCACAATTAAAAAAAAAAATCTTAGTTACAGAGCAAAGACCTGCATGCAACATAATGCACAATCATGGAAGTAAAAGGAACAGATACCCTTTAAAGGCTTCCTTGTTTTCATAAATTCTAATATTTTGTATCTATCAAATATTCTCCCACTATGTGGGTGTATGTATGTGTGCACACGTGTGTGCACACATGTGCGTGCACGTACCACTACTATGGAGTGAGCTGGGGCATTGAGCATTCTTGCTGGGTTTTTATGCTCAAGATCAGTACTCTATCATATGATGCACACTTTTGAGCATTTTGCTGGTTAATAAGAGATAAGAGTCACCGAAGATTTGTCTGCTTGGGCTGGTTTTGAACTGGAACCCTCAGATCTCATCCTCAAAAGCAGCTACTTCTTACCCCTCTATACCTCCTAATGCCTATCACCAGATGTCATGGCCATTACAATTCTCATTGTGTACACAAAGATGGTACACAAGCTAAATGATTTCCCTGCATCCTCACCAGCCCAAAAAGGAAAACCCGTTGCTATGGCATGAGAATGCCGGGGAAATTCCAGGATTTGTTTTTCTTCCGACTCCTGCCTATTGTGCACAGCATACATTTCCATCAGCCAATTTGTGCTTCTTATGTTATTCTTCCCTCTTAGAAGTAGCTCTAAGTGTCTCAATTGGAGGATGTTTCTCTTTTGCATATTTCCATAATAATGATAATAATAATTAGGATGATGATCACCGCCAATAATAGCTACCATTTATCCAGTGATTGAAATTGCGAGACCCACGGCAAGGTGTTTTACAATAAACTATCTAATTTAATTCTCACAACAACCCTGGGTGATACCTTAGATCATCTGTGTGTGAAAGGCAAAAGAAGAAATTCAGACAGGCCAAAAATAACTGGCGCTGGAGTCCTATAGTTCCAGAGAGAAAGTCATCTGCTCTCTTCAACAGCCATTGCCACCGTCTCGTTTCTCTCTCTCTCTGGTGTTAGGCTTGCTTCTGGGAAATCACATCTTCGACTGGATTCCATTCGGGGAAACAGATTTTTTTTTTATTTCTCTCCAGTTTAGGCCATAAAATATGAAATATGTGTTAATGAAAAGGGAGCAATACAGGAGAGAGTGTGGGAATAAATTACAGGCTGGTGTCTGCCTGGAACCACGCTGCAGATGAAGAGCTGCTGCTTGCAATGCAAGCATTTTATGACAAGTTGGTTGTTGGCTGGGAGCAGATCCGGGGGGACAGCAAAGCAGTAAACTCCTCTCGGGGTGCTGGGTGCTTTGGCACAATGTGAAATCTCCCTCCTATCCCTGTTCCTGCAACTTGAAAAAGGGCCTTCTTGTAACCTGATTGTGGCTAATCAGGCCCTGAAAGGATATGCAGTAGAAGAGAGAGAGTGAGCAAGAAAGCAAGCAAATGAGTGGTGGCTATCCCAATTGGGCATAGAACGACTCCTGACTCCTGATTGCAGTGACAGGAGGAGAACATGACGGCTCATGATAAGGCAAGGTACACTCCTTGTTCTGACTACAGCAGGAGGGAGGTGAGGCGCATCTCTGGCTCAGGGTGAAGAGGGGACAGGCACTGGGCTGAGTCAGGTAGGGCAAGGCAATCGGAGCATGGAGGGAAATGAACGGTGGCTTTCTCTGAAGCTGGGCCTGTGATCAATCCAGCCTTAGCTCTGAGTCCCTGGGATACTGTGTGGAGCACTGGCTTGCTTTACAGTTATCTGTACGAACACTCATTTTGATGTAAGTAATATCTTTCTTCCTTTCTAGTTGAAATAAGGAGACTGAAATTTCAGTCACCTGGTTCTCACAGCCATCCTGGTACCTAGCTGGGTGATGGAGGCTTTCCACCCAGCTTCAAAACCGTAGAGGTGAGACAAGCCACTCTTTGAATGGCAGAGACCTAGTTCCAGGAGAAGGAGGAGAGGAAAGCTCGGCTTCAGAGAATATGCAGGTGTCACGTTGCTTAGCTCAGAGAGCTTTGGCTACCGACAGTGCTCATCCTTGATTATCTCCCCAAATGGACTGCTTCCCTACACAGAAAGTTTAGCTGGCCCCTGTGCTACTTCCCTAGATGGAAAGTTCTGCTTGTACCTGAGCATTTCCTTCTATGGTCTGCTTTTGTTAGGCTTGAATACCCCAACCACACATGTGTTGGGATTTTTTGTTTGCTTGCTTGTTTTATCATTAAAAGCTTTGCGCGAGCTCCATTCTGGGCTGTGGGTCTTTGAGACAGGAGTCCACCTGTAGTCACCAGCTTTCCAATAAAGACTCAAATTTGACCTCTCAAAAATGTGGCTTCTCTGTTTCTCGAGAATGATTTCCTCTACAACATAATGGTAACTAATGGGGGGGGGGCATGGGAATCCCACAGCTTGCTAAAACTAGAATGTTTCTGGAGTCCAGATAGGGTTGTAAGTTTCTCCTTTCCTCCTGATTCCTACCTTCCTTTCCTTTCTTTTCTTTTTTCTCTCTTCTTCTCTCTCTTCTTTCCTGCCCACCTCCCTTCTTCTCTCTCTCTCTCTCTCTCTCTCTCTCTCTCTCTCTGTGTGTGTGTGTATGTGTGTGTGTGTGTATGTGTGTGTGTGTGTCTTTCTGTCTCTTGGCTACTTCTTCTTTGGTAGGTAAGTTGGAAAGAGAAATTCATGGACATCAACCCATCTGCTGTCGAGTGGGGCTTCGAATGCCAATCTCCTGCTTTGTGTTCCTTGACACACACCCCATATGAACACTGGGTTTCAATGTACCTCCTCTTATTGGTGGTAAAATCTATTTTCAACCAGCTCCCCCTGATTTTGGCATATAGGGGCTCATGCTGGTAGCAGACACAAGAGACCATGGGGAGAGTTGTATTGGAAACAATCATTGTTTCAATCTCCGCACAACCCCAAAAGCATGGGAACTTGGCCCAGAAGAGCAGAAGCAGTTTCTTCCACAGTCACAAGCACTCCAGCCTGTGCCGCTGTTATTTTTACAACCCATGTTCATACTCATAGGGTATGTTAGGTTGCCTAGAAACAGAAACTCATCACTGCATTCATTAATATTCAGCCAGTGTACTTTTATGAGCTATATTATGATCTCTTTTTTTCCCTTTGATCCTAATTAACAGGTAAATAGCATCACATGAAACGTTATCAAGAATTTATGGAACTGAGTTTCCATTTCCCACTTTCCTCTACGTGTTCCTGGCTTTCCTGTGTCTGGGTTACTTTCTCTGGATTCTTATGCTGATTGAGAAACAAAGAACCAGAAGAAGGTGAGCCCAACCGTTAATAAGCTCATGGATCAAAGAAGTATAGGATCAGACAAGAAAGATATTTGGGACAAATACACTGTGGAAACAGAATTGATAATACATGGCTGTAGAGGTAAGCAAGTCAGGAAAAGGAATGCCATGGAGGTCGTAAAGAGCATTGCTTCCGGCTGGGTACAGTGGCTCATGCCTGTCATCCAAGCTACTCAAGAGGCTGAGATTTGAGGATCATGGGTCCAAGCCAGCTAGTCCCTTTGAGACTCTTATTTCCAGTTAATCACTAGAAAACCAGAAGTGGTGCTGTGACTCAAAGTGGTTGAGCACTAGCCTTGAGCGGAAGAGCTCAGGGACAGCGCCCAGGCCCAAAGTTCAAACCCCATGACCGACAACAATAATAACAACAACGTTTCCTCCATTGGCAGACATAAGGGATCTCACTGGGGGAGAAGGTTTCACAGAGATGTCTGCCTGCTTGTGTATCTTGGTGGAGCGGAAGCCGGCACTGCCCTTTATCCTTGTGGAGACAGGCCTCTCTCTCCCTCGTGTCATCGCCATATCAGCTGTAATGGGTGGAGGCAGTCAGGCAGCTGTGCAGGAGCTGCCAGAATGTGGAAGTCATGCCCTTGGCCTCCCTCTGCTCACAGGAGAGACTTGGTCACATGGTCCTGACCAACTGTGCAGGATGAGAGATGGAAATGAACTTGACCAGCAATCTCAGCTGAAGTTCATTAGCAGGCATCTGCTTCTGCTAATACTGGCTGAGATAGAACTAGCCAACGGGTGCACGCATTTTAGAAGCTCATCCTTCACATTTAGTACATCAAACAGAGTCATCCAGAAGAGGTGGCGCAGAGATCTCGTCTACTCATGAACGGACATGTTGAATTGAAACCCCTTTGTGCAACTAAAGGTCACAAGGAAGCAAAAACAAAACGAACCAGGATAGGTTTCAGTGACATTCTGCAAAGAGTGATGAAAGGGAATCATCCCACCCTTTCCATAGCTGTATAGAAGAATGCAGAACAATCCAGCCATGTGTAATGGTGGCGCAGCCCCATAATCCCAGCACTCAGGAGGTGGAGGCAAGGAGGTCTCCAGTTTGAGGCCAGACTGAACTCCAGTAAGAGTACCAGGCCAGCTTGGGCTACAAGAGACCCTATCTCCAAAACCCAAAATAATGATAATGAATGTGATGAAGAGGAAGAGGAAGGAGGAGGAGGAAGAGAAAGAGGAGGCGGAAGAAGACGGAAGAGAAGGAGGAGGAGGAGGAGGAGGAGGAAAGAAGAAAGGGAAGAGAAGGAGGAGAAGGAAGAAGGAAAAGGAGGAGAAGGAAGAAGAAGAAAAGTAGTTGTTACAAGGCAAACTGAACTTGAAGCAAGATTTTTCCTACTTCTAGATATGGCAGGGATGCTGACGATGACAGGATGATGATTTCCGACCCCAGCCCAATGGTGGCACTCCTCTCGTGGAAATGGCCACAGAAGGAAAGCTAGCAATGCATCAGTAGTGCGAAGAAATGCCTTCCATGAGAACGGGAGCAGCTTCTGACCTTGGAGACTCTTTGTTGTCCTTCTACTCCTGCTGCCATGTTCCCACCTCTCCTATCTCATTTCAAGCTCCACTGTAACCATTTTCTTAAGTTAAATCGTCTGCTCAAAGTCCCCACGGTGTTGACAAGACCCTGACTAATGTAACAGGAGGAATTCCAGCTCTTAATGTGTAATCAGCTGCCTCGGGGGAAGGGGTGTGCAGGAGCCATAACTGGACTCACAGAATGATAAAGAGGACATTTTTCCCCATTCCTGAGTTCAGGGCCTGGGTGCTGTCCCTGAGCCTCTTTGTACTCAAGGCTGATGCTCTACCCCTTGAGCCACAGTGCCACTTCTGGCTTTTTCAGAGTGGTTTATCAGACACAAGAGTCACACATATGTTCCTGCCTGGGCTGACTTCAAACCATGATCTTCAGCTCTCAGCCTCCAGAGTAGGTAGGATGACAGGCGTGAGAGAAGTTCCAGTGGTAGAGGCCACAGCGCTAAGGTGTGGAGGAAATAGTGCAAAGACTCTTGGATCTACTTCTGGTCAAGCTTCCATAATTTCTCCTACAGAAAGTGGAACTACACAATTCTATTTGTCCAGTCAATAACATGAAAGCACTTTGATCATCACATAGGAAAGACGCTCCGGAAGTAAATGGGCCTCGATTCCAGTTCCCTGGACCACGCGCAAGGCATTCCTGCCAATCAGCCTCACTTAGGCAAGCTGGAAATGGCTCATGTTTAGTCTTTCAGTAGAGATGCATTAAAAATAAAATGGAAAGAAAAGAAAAGAAAAACAGAGGTGGCTGCCTGTGGCTCATACCTGTCATCCTAGTTACTCAGGAGACAGATCTGAGGATTGAGGGTCAAAGCAAACTGGGGCAGGAAAGTCCACTCTTATCTCCAATGAACCACCTGGAAACCGGAAGTGGAACTGTGGCCCAAAGTGGTAAAGTACTAGCCTTGAGCAAAAATGTTCAAGGAGCACCCAGGCTCCTGAGTTCAAGCCCCACAGCAGACAGGAAACATAAATAAATAGAAGAAAAAGAAAACCAAGACACAGCAAAGTGCATGGAGAACTCAGACAATACACCCTCCCTTCTACCTTAATGAAAGTCGATCACATCAGTTGGGATAATGATGAAAATAATTAAACGTGGAGCTGGATTAGAGAAATGACCTTAGACAGCAAGAAAGCTGGAAGTGAAAGGAGCAACATAGCGCTTTCTTAATCCCTCCCTGGCTTTCAGCGACCTCCTCCTTGAGTCGGGCCTGCAAACCTTGCCTCCCTTTGTCTCTCTTCTCGAAGCCCTTTATGATATGATAGATGGAGGATGCCGTATGAAAATAAATTGGATGGTATTCCCTCTTATTATCTATGATTCCTCCATCTTCCTACAGAGTTCTTCATAAACATTTGAATTATTTACAGTAATCTACAAAGCCATTTTAATAGCTCCTACGGTAGAGGGACGAGAATGAAAAATGTCTTTGTTTCACTCTTGACGGGGCCAATGAACCATAACGCAAATGATTGCTTCCCTCGTTTGTAATTATTCACGGTGGAGATCTTCATTCGTCGGGTGGCAGTGCTCGGGCTCTGGGTGCCGGCGGTTATGGAAACAGGGGAGTTATTTGCCATTGTCTCTCTCGAGGACAGGCTGTACTGCACACAGAGTTGGGGAGCTAGACTTCAGTAAGATAAATGGGGGTGCTACTAATTATAACTGCCAGTTGCCACTCCCCCAAACAGACCCAGAGAGAGAGAGGAGGGGAGCATTCAGATTTTGCATTCCGCTACCTTTCTAGCAACCATGTTGTAGCCAGCCACTCTGGTGGTGTCTTCATCCAAGGTTTGTGTGGAGGGAGTTACCTTGGATCAAATTTAGGCAAAGGCTCCTAGCTCTGTGCCATTCTTTATGCACGGAAATGGATTTTTGGCTTTGACTACACTCATTGGAAATTGTCTCTCCAGAACCAGAGCCTTCAACTGATTTGAATAAACACACACACACACACACACACACACACACACACGTACTCTAAGACTGGCTGATACCTGTTTAAGGTGCTCTCCTAGCTCCCTTTGTTGTCCATCGACTTCCTGTTGCTCTTCTGTGTTATCTCCTCTTTTCAGGGGAATGTCTCTTCTATAGGATTTAATTGTAATGGGTTCTTTCCCTTCTGTCAGCTGGATTTTTCTAGTTTCTCACTGAGGATCTAGGAAATCTCTCTCTTCTAGATCCCTCAGATAAATCTGCCTCGATTTCTTCTTGACTTAGGGCTGGCAACACCTTTGGGGTAAACAAGTCAAGATGAAAAACAACAACAAGAAAAAGACCGATAAATTAGTAACTCATTACTCCTGTGCTCTTCAGAATCACCTGAGTTTTTTTTTCAAAGAAAGTGCTAGAGTTTCCCCCCTCAGACTAATGGGATTCAAATCTCTGTGGCTAAAGTCATGGCAATGCTATTCTGAACGTTTAAGAATGATTTTCACATTCACTAAGGCTGAAAGCAAGGAGTCTACTCCCCATCCCACGCCCCCACCACCAAATTCTGTGGAAAGAAGACATTAATCAGGCACACATGATCACATAATCTCTGCCTAAATAGATTGAATGAATTAATGAACAATTGACCTTTAGTTAAAAAATCAGGAACCAAACTGCCTTTGTAGGAAGTCTTCCCAGAACCCGGCCTTGATCCTAAGACTGTTAGGAGTGTTGTGATCTTCTGGCTTCACCTTGCTCATCTGGGTTCCTACCCTTCTGTGAGGCAGAGCCACGTCTGCCCAGTCTGGTCATTTGGAATCGTGATCGTCCCAACTCCAGCCTCTCAGGTGGCTGGGAATGCAAACATATGCCACAGCACCCAGATACAGATTGGAGAGGAAGAGTTTCATGAATGTTGCCTGGGCTGGCTATGAACTGTGTTCCTACTGACGCGTTTTAATGATTTAATGATTGACACTTCCATTATAGTGCTGTGATCTTGTGACCTGGTAATACTGTGGGCAGGTGGAAATGGGAAGGGAGGAGAGAGACAGAAAGAGACACAGACATAGACACACACACACACACACACACACACACACACACACATACATACACACACACACAGAGTAACAGAGCACATATCTCATATACAATGAAACTCTTTATCAGAAACTTCATTGTCTGGGAGGACCCTTCATCCCGAGCCAAGACCACAACACAAGAGCCTGTTGCAATGGATGGGTCAGACTCCGCATGTGACACACGCATTTCCGAGCCTTCAACTGTGCTTTTAAATGTTTTTGTTAGAGATGAACAAAGGAGGTGAGGAAGGAAGCTTAGTGGAGGAACCACAGCCTGGCTATGGGCAGGCAGAGGAGAGGTTGACGTGCCTAAGGGGTGCTGAGAAGACCAAGGCATGGGGGGGGGGGGGGCGGGCAGAGCATCCACCCCTAGTGACCGGGTTCCACCCTCTGAACACCAGGATGAAACCCAGTGGGCAAGGGGCTGATAGTCAAACCACTCAGCCTTCCATGCTTCCGGCTGACGTCAACGGCGTCCTTTCACATCCTTCACGAGGACATCCAATTCCTTTAGAAAAGAATCATGGGGTCTTTGCTGGTAGATCTAAACTGCTTTTATTCTTTCAATGTGGCATTATGTCCTCCTTTATCATTTAATCGTGTTTTCTTATATATCTAGTCTACTTCCTCCTCCAACCACCCCCTACCCTCTGCCATGCATTTCTTGCATATTTTCCAAGCAAAATAGCTTAGACTATCTCACTGAAACTACATGGGTAAAAGCATCAGGATATAAAGAAATGAGATATTTTTAAATGGATATATGGATAGATAGATATAAAATAATGAAATATAAAAAGTAATGATGATGATGAAAACAAAAAGGGCAAAGGACATGGTTTAAGTAGTAGAGTACCTACATGCAAGCAACAAGCCCTTAGTTTAAATCCTTGTATCACACACAGAAAAGAAAAGGAGAGACGTTTATGAAGAATAGTGCCTACACAATCAAACAGAAGGAGAGAACTAGCTGAAAACATACTCCATATAAAATTTAAACAATGAGATGTCTTTTTAAGTAGCAGGTAGTGCTGAGACCTACTAAGTGCCGGTAGCACCTGGCTATATGAGACCTACTACACGCAAAGAACAGTGGCTCTCACCCTCCCTTCTGTGAAGTAAGACTTTGTCCTCCAGGAGTGTGTAAAGTGTGTGAGAACATGTGGCTCGTAAATGTAATTAATAAAGTGGAAAGTTCTATAATTAAGCTACAGAGAGACCGGTAGGTAGGAAAAAAATAGTCATGGGGACAAACTTAATTTAAATAATAGAATTAAGGGACATTTCATGAGGTGATATCATTTTGCGTGTTCTTTGAAGGGCAGATTGAATTTTAATAAGCCATCATGGAGAGGTGCCAGGAGAGCCTTTGCTTATGCCGTTATCCATTCATTCATCCGTCATGATAAATACAAAGAGCCTTCTGTGCGTCCATGCTGGGAGATTATTTCTCCTTCAGAAGGAAGAGAACCTATGGAAGTTAGGAAATACGCAAAGACTCAGGGAAGTGTACAGGCTGAGGAATTGGGAATCCAAAAGGTAGAAGAGTGGTCCTTCGGCAAAATGAGTTTGGGAGGCAGGGAAAGAGAGGATACAAATTGTTGTTTCTAAAAGCTAGGGAAAGATCATCAGAGACTCTTGTGATAAGCAGCACATTTTAGGATGGTGCACTTTTTTGAGTTAATGTAAGAGCTTCAGGCAGGGAGATGGCATTCTGAGTACTACTCTGAGTACTTTTCTGAGGAGGGGCAACCTGTAAGGACATCCCACAGAACACTGGGAAGATGGGAATCCTCAAAGACACACCCATCCCGACGCCTACCTAGTGGAGTTCATTTTATGTTGGCTCAGTTAGACATCCGGAGAAACAAGGAAGTGAAAACAGCACGGCTGGTCACATGACAATTTACTTTCAAGGGATTTTCCCCTCAAAACTACGACATGTGCCTGACATCCCAGACACGATTGTCTTTGAGCTGGCATTACGGTTGTTAAAGGGGATGTTGTAGGTTATTTGACGCAGTGGTGATTTTCAGCCATTCCTGGGTCATCCTTTGCTATGACCAGCTTCAACATCTCCCTCACCTGGACAGAGAATGCCTCATGTTTCCTAGCAACACAACAAGCTGTCATACACAAATAGCCTCCAAGCTCTTCTTGTTCTGGGCCCATGTAGACACCAAACATGTCTTCTTAAATACATGTATTCCAATGATGCGGGCCCCATTTAGGAATCACTGGCTCTGTGAGAAATGAAACCATGCTCATACTTCTATTGTGCTCTGACTCTAGAACATCTGCTCAATCCCATCCCTCCCAAGACTTTTGGTTTCATCCTACCCAAAAGCATTACTCTCTACCTGGTTTCTTTACTCCCAGAGTCCTGGTATCTTTATTGACCCCTATGTGCTTCAAAATCCCTTACACAATCCATTCATTAAGTCCCATCCCTGCTATAGTAGAAAACCAGCATAGATGTCATCCATCCTTACCTCCCCTTCTGATGGTGTCCAGTCCATCCCAGTCATTTACTTCCCAGTTTGCCCTCCACCCCACCCCACCCCAAGATCTGTGAACTGACTTTCTTGATTCTGAGCTCACCTACATAGCACAATGGTTTCTCTACCCCCCTGAGTCCAGGAAGTTCTCACTCAACACAAGATCGGGTCAGATCAGTCCCCTGCTTAAAATGTTCCCACCCAGTGCTGAAGACAATGGAAAATCTTGAGCAAGGTCCAGGAGTTCTACATGGCCTGGCCCTCTTTAGAATTCACTGCCAAGTCCCGCCTACCCTTCGTTCCTCCTGTAGTGCCTCATTCTGCTGCCTGCATGACCAGCTCCTTCCTATCTCCTGTACAATCTACTCACTCTTCTAGCCTCCAGATTCTTCTTCCTCAGGGGTTCTGAGGCTCCACATGCGTAACACATGAGAGTTTTATTCAAGTGTGACTTTCTTTCTATTGAGAATACCACCCTCCCCCCATCCCACCCTGTATACGAATATAGCTACACCTAACTACCAATGAACTTGAACAAGTAGTGACCCTACCTGCAATTATATTGTCCTCTCATTTGCTTACCACAAAGAGCTTTTTGCACTTTTATTGTTGTTGGTGGTGATCTTTGGGCTTGAACTCTAGGCCTGGCTGCTGTCCCAGAGCTCTTCAGCTCAAGACTAGCACTCTACCACTCGAGCCACAGTGCCACTTCTGGTTTTCTGGTGGTTAATGGGAGATAAGAGTCTCAAGGACTTTCCTGGCTGGCTGGCTTTGAACTGTACTCTCAGATCTCAGCCTCCTGAGTAGCTAGGATTACAGGCATGAGCCACCAGCACCCTGCCTTTACAAAGAACTTTTAAAACAGCAGCAGCAGCAGCAGCCATAAGGACAAGACTTAGTTTCACTTGCTGTCAGTTCTTTAAAACCTTGATGAGATCCTGTTTGCATAGCAGAGGCAGAGAACACACTTGATAAATCAGAATACACCCCAAGGCCCTCGCGGCGGAAGCAAATAGCTGCTAATTTTACCAGACACTGAGTGTAATAAGTGCATCAGAGCCATTTGAAATTTGTTATGGAGGACTTTCTATTTCTATACACCATCTTTTTGGATCCAGTGCGTTTGTGCAGTTCCCTGTTTAGTGATTTTTCTCTTTTTAATGAGTACAAATAAAATGAGTAGCCACAGTCCTTCTTATTTTATATAGCAATTGCTCCCTTGAGTGTTAGAATGGAAAATGAGATCCAAATACATTCTTCCTTAAAACAAAGGCCCAGGGAGGGTGGAAGGGAGTCAAATAATACACCAAAGCTAAAGTTGAGTATTGAATCCATGTTGGGATGGAAGTTTTTAGAGAAAATCCTCCATCTTCAGTACAAATTCCTCTATCTGAATGAGGGATCAGAGAAATCCTTATTAAGGTCTCAACACAGTATAATCTAAATAAGATCCAGAATTTAATTAAGCTCCCATGTATATGCCTATAATGGATCTTTCCAAAATATGAAAATGAGACAACTGTCCTTTTCTTATCTTTTAAAATTCCACCCCCACTCCCCACCCCCCCAAAAAAGGGAAATAGATAACGCAGTGGTATCAGCAAACATTAGAGAATATAACTGAACATTGAGTACTTTATCTAAAATAAAAGAGGACGGAAGGAAGAAAGAGTAATTATATCTACAGTTGCTCAAATGTGATGAGAATTCATAAGAAATGAAGTAGAAGGGGCTTCCCTGGGTATAACTGGCTAGAGAAATGCAAGTATGGCATGAGCCTAGTAAGCCACAGTGGTTCTGTTGAATCTAAGAAGCCCCTGTTCTTAACACAGAAGGACCCTGTCTTTGACTCAGCAGAGAGAAAATGAGGCACACACCAGACCAAACTCATGTCTTAGGGACTGGGCAGGAAAATGGGGCTCAAAATCCCAGTGGTAGTGTCCTATTGATGCATGTCCTCAGGCCTTTTTATTATCTCTCTAGCCTTGCCTTTCTTGCCTATAAAAAGAGGACTCTCAAGTTGTGTTCCCTTTGTGTCTATAAGCTCAATATATATTTTTTCCCTTTTCTTTTGTGTGACCACATCATTCTGCTGCTAATAGCTAAGAACCTTGAGTAGGAACTCCCACATCTCCAAGAGTCCTCAGAGTTCTACCAATCCCAAGAGTTTTCCAAGTCCAGAGTCTTCTCTGAGACTCCAGGCAAACACTCCCACCCCCTGTAAAATAAAATAAATGTATATGCTTCCACAACATAGCAGCATTGACTAAACATGCCTACTCTAAAAAGAGCAGGATACGAGCATAAGAAAACCAAAAACATGAAATCCTGCAGATGCATGTCTGCTGGCTACTCAGAGGTCTCGGGTGGCCATTTTCCTTCATCCTTACTGTTTGCAACTGACAAGGCCCATCTCTTGGGATGCCTTTGCCACATTCCTGGAATCTTTACATTCCAAGGCTCTCCATGACATCTCTCTTTCACCCTTAGAGCTTCTCATCTTGCCCTGTCAGGGGATCCTTGTGTGTGTGTGTGGGGGGGGGGGGGGTGTCTGATCTTTTTGCGCATTGCCTGGCCTCCCAGACTTTCCTTTGAGATCCTAGAGGAAGCTTCTGTGCAACCATGATGCCTCCATTCTGCCTGCTTGTAAAACCACAACCCTGTGAACACCATGAAGGTCTTTGGCCAGTTTCAAATACAGTTGGGTTATGTGGACCATGGTGGCAGCAGCCGAGCCCGGTGCTTACCTTGGGCCCCCCTTTGTGAATGTCCCAAAGGTGTCTTCCTAAGGGAAAGTCAATCAAATGGTTCATGATTTCATACCCCGGAGTCTGAGATGAAGAACACTTGGGTGATGATCTGTTGTAGCAATCATAATATCAGGTCTAGCTTATGTGTCTCTCAGGAAACCACACACCCAATTCCTGGGTTCTTCTAAAGTAGAGAGAGGCCTTCGGCTTGGAGTGTAGGATTTTATCCTTCTTCCTTCTGTGCAAAGCAGAATTACAGATGCTCCAAAGAGCGCTGAACAGCCCCTTTCTAAACTTCCTTTCCTTCTCGTGGAAGATGGCAAGAATTGATCTCCCTGTATGTCAGATTTGTTGACTTACCCATTTATCGTAGAAATGGTGGGCACATTTGTTGGGAAGATGGATGCGCCACCTTGAGGATGGGGTTCGGCATGAGCTCATCACCACTCACCTGATTTCTTTCCTCCAGATCACAGATTATTTTTATTGGACCTAAGGGAGAAAAAAATACATAAGCAATTGGTATTATGGGAAGAAGAAACCCATAAGCCCCTCAACTTTACAACCCTGGAATGAGTTTATAGATTATTAAATAGTAATGAAAAGGTAAATGATTACAGAGTCTGCCATGATTTACTCTCTGTGCACTCCCTCCCTGCTCTGTAATATGATAACGTGTGAAGAAATGTATGAGTAATGCTTGAATTAAGAGCATTATTTCATATGGTTTCAAAATCCCTGAAATCAATAAATTGACTTCTGGCCCCTATGACAAAAGTAAAAAATACGTGATTGCATTATTACTATTGGGAAAATTGGACATCTCTGAATAAAGATTTGTGGGGATGAGGGAGCCAGGGAATCTTGTTCCAGTCAAGAAAGCTTATGTAATCCTAAGTAGTCTAATCTAATACATAGTGCATTACGAATTTGAATGTTATTATCAAGGCCAGCAGTCTTCGAGGGATACAAAACAACTTGCCGAGATTCAGCAGGAAATTATTAGGTTTTCTATTTATAATGTTGAACTTTAAAAACAAAAGGAGAGAGAAAATAGGCTGTTATTACTATGTGACTTTATTACTGGACCCATTGTTTGGGGTCACCTGCAGGACAGCCCAAAGCCTCGTGGGGTACAGAAGGGCTCTAAGCATCCAAAACAGCTCTACTTTTCCTAATTTGTATATTCTCAGTTCATTTTTTTTTTTCTGGTCCTGGGTCTTGAACTCATGGACTCTGTTCCTGAGCCTTTCTGTACTCAAGGCTAGCACTGTACCACTTGAGCCATGGTGCTTCTTCTGCATTTTTCTGAGTAGTTTATTGGAGATAAGAGTCTCACAGACTTTTCAGCCCAGGCTGGCTTCAAACTATGATCCTCAGATCTCAGTCTCCTGAGCAGCCAGGATGTCAGGTGTGAGCCACCGATGCTAGGCTTTCTCAGCTCATTTTAAGATACTGCAACTGAGCCCGTGGGTCAGGGCCACTGGGTTTGTGTATTACATGAAATGATCAGATCTTCATGAAGCATTCATAAAGCAGACAAGTGATTTAAAAAATATTTCCCCCCCTCAAGAGCTTCCAGCGGCAGATACTACTAATCTTAATACAAATGGGCAACTCAAAAAAAGTGGCAATGCTGACATTTTCTCTTAACCTTGCAGTAGCTCACCACTACGTGATTAGCCAGGAAATAAAGACGTGATCTGCTTGCCACCAACTAGACATACTCCAAGTCATCTCTGAGCATCTTTAAAACATTTGTATCTACTCTTGTGAAGAATGAACTCTGTCCTGAGCGTACATCTTCTAGCAATCAGATTGTCCACATTTACCAGGTTTAGAAAGAAATATTAAAACACTATCATTGTATACCTTGCCTTTGCTTTCTACATGATATATTACTATGCAACAGAGCAACAGTCTGTATTATATTGTTCTATTATAACTGTAGCTTAATATTGTAATTCATGGGCATGCTTTATAGTATTAATATACAAATATAAACATGAATATTTGAGGAATCCAGATCAGTGATGTTTAGTCATGAGATTCTGGAAAACAATTTGAATTCATTGTTTTAAGAAAAGGGTTTCAAATAAAATAAGAACCTTGAAGTCTAATTGTAGAAGTGTAGCTGATTATATTATTGAGTGTAGATTGGAAAAAAGGGGGAAAAAAGGAAAAAAAGTTGTGATACTCAAGAGTTAAAGCACAGCTCAGAGAATCAAACAGACTTCTAGGTCCTGCACAGCAAAATAGTCCTGATAGACATATTTGTTTACAAGGCCATTTTCTTTTAAAGAAGAAAGATAAAACAGAAGAAAAGCCACAACAGGGTGAGGACAAATAAGAAGGCAAAAATATCTTCTTTTAGGAAGAGAAACCATTTCTCCTCATCGGCTGATCTGAACAAAAACAAGGAGAGGAAAGAGAAATATTTTCTCTCTCCTGGTAATTGATTTTTTTTTCTCCTCACACATCTATTCAAGTATTGGTTTTACAGAGCCATCAAGAACTCTTCAAAAAAGTTACAAACAATAGGCATGTTTTTTATTCCAATGTTGAATCAAAATACAATTGGTGTACTCATGAACATCCAAAATTACTTTCTGAGTCTCTACTTCAAATGCATGGATCAGCTGGGGTGGGGGAAGAAATCATAATGAAAACATACTTTATGTAAATCCTAATTTTGGAAAACCAAACAGAACATGACCAGAGAAGATTCCCCAGGGAGTCCGATACACAAATGCAATACACTGTGCGGTATGTATAGTCTTGAGTTGTTATGTGAGAAGAAAGGCACAAAACCTAATGAACTAAATGGGCGTCGTATGTCATTAACATTAGCCTATTAGGATAGAAGTCAGGCAGAAGATAATTGGTAAAAAAAATTTTTTTAATCAAAACTTAGTAAAACAGAAACAATGCAATAGTAAGAGCACTCCCCCCCCGAAAAAAAAGAAAAGATAGATTCTTTATGAAATTAAAATAGAACCTTCTCACCAAATATCATCAAGAAGACAAAGGAATGACACTCGCGTGGGGTGCAAACAGGTTTGCTTGGCCAGCAGTAGCAACAGCAACAACTGGCTTCTAGAATTGAGGAAGAATTCCTCTCGGGTTCTCCACTAAATAACAAAAGAAGGAAAGAAACAGGGAGAGAGAGCTTGTGTCTGTCCCTTTCTCCCCAGTCACCCCAAGTAAGGTGACTGCAGGGAGTTGACTAAAGAACCTGTCTATGGAAGCACAGATTCATGTAAGGTAAACCAACAAAGCTTACGTGGAAGTGGCGTGGTTTCACCGGAGGATCATTCAGCATGGCAAAGCCTATCTTCAAGCCATCATCAGGCTGCAGGGAGGGAGAGAGAAGGAGGGGAGGGGAGCACCTGAACTCATCCTCCTCCCTCCCCACTCCTCCCAGCAAATCCCACCCCCATGGGGAGGTAGGGCTGGGACCCAGTCAGCAAAATGGGACTGCAAGAGGACCAGGTAGGCGTGCAGCCTTGGAGCTTTTGGTCACGGGTGGGACACCTGTGCTCTGAGAGACAATGGGGTCCCTGGATCTTTGTGGTTAGCCTGGAGCTGCTTCTGCTCCTTTCCCTGCCTGCATCTAGGAAATCTGTGGGTGGATGGCAGATTCCATTGTTATCTGGGTGTCAGCGCCACTTGATGTCAGTGGATGGCAGTCATCCAATCCCACAGTCTGCCCCCTGCACCCCGGCCTGGACAAACCCCCGGTTACAGATTTTTTCTCTCACCTGTTTTGCAAATTGAGATGCCCACTTTGTTTACTTAGTGTTCACACCTTAATGCGGGCTTGGATTTGCACTGTTTGCTTAATTTCAGGCTGGGCATCGGGAAAGAAAGATAGTATAACCTTCTATGATCCATCAGCCATCTTGCACTGGGAAATTCTCCGAAATTTCCTGAAGAAATGAGACCAAAGATGTGAGTCCGGATCTGGTTTCTTTTGAAAAAAGAGAAAGTGTGGATGATTTAGATAGGATGTGTTTTAGTAGTTGGAGTCCGGATGCTTAAATTATTTACTGAATTCAGGCTGA
This sequence comes from Perognathus longimembris pacificus, assembly GCF_023159225.1. Taxonomy (NCBI): domain Eukaryota; kingdom Metazoa; phylum Chordata; class Mammalia; order Rodentia; family Heteromyidae; genus Perognathus; species Perognathus longimembris. The sequence goes on along the minus strand of NC_063180.1, from coordinate 32,565,941 downwards.
GTTGCCAGCCCTGAACAAAACAAACAGAATGATGGATCTGAAAGGCAAAGAAGGTTTCCATCCATTGAGGCTTTGGATAGAAAGCCACAAGCCCTCCGCCCAAGTTCCGGGCTTCTCCTGCAATGGCCTTCAAACTGGAACATCACACACACAAGCCAGCTACAGAGCTGAATGATAACAAGCTAAATTTTAAATAATCTGCTAGGATGGATGTTCTGTTTATACTCTCCAGTTCTCTCTCGCTGGAAAGACTCACTCATATTTCCCGGGAACAGTCTTCAATTGTTATTATTTTGTCTGCAAGGTATTCTGAATGACAGAAACACTGAAAGGTGGCATACCAGTTTTGTTTGTTTCCAATGGCCTGATTAGGAAATCTGATACTGGAAACATGTGAGAAAGGGTTGTTAAATAGACACAGTGTCAACAAGAATTTCCCAATCGACTTTAGACAGTGAGACACTGCAAAGTCCCTATTTGCTGCTATATCCCAGAGAGCCTACCAATGAACTTGGCCTTCTCACCGTTTCTTTTCTCACCCATCCTTCTTCAGTTGGGGTAGTTTTCTCTATTGCATCCAAAGTCCAGGTACTCTACTAGCTGTGATTTTTTTTTTTAATCATCCCAACACTGGCCTGTGGTGGGCTGGACCTGCCATCTCTCTCCTGCCGGTCTTGTGGCTTAAGTATATCGTCTTTTGGTTTCGGACACGTGACAAGGTCTCAGCAGCACCTCTGTGTTCTGCACCGTGCCTCCATTACTCTTAGTCTCTGAACTCTGCAGAATAGCCTCTCTTCTTCTTTCCCCCTCTCCACTTAAATGTCACTTGTTTCAGGAAGGTTTTCATGACCTTCTCCTACAAACCCCTAGGAACCTGAACTTTATCTTCTCAGCAATTATCAATGTTGTAATTTTATACACGTGTCATATAATTCACAATGGTTCTTGTTTAATGTGTCCCCAATAAGATAATCAGACAGGTACAATACTGGTCCTGTATATGGACGGTAAATGCAGGGCACTTGATATGTAGTGAGTTCCCAATCATATTTACTGAGTTCTACAAATAGGAAGCGTAACTTTAGGTAAGTTATGGCTAAACGATCCCATGAAAAGCAGCCAGGTGCAGATTTACTTGGATACATATTGCACGGGTCCAGAACTCCTAAATAATCCCCAGTGTTGATTTTATCGCTTCCTACCAAGTTGAAAAGCTCTTCCTATAGTCATGGGTTTTCACCACCTGCCCCCCCCCAACAATGCTATCACCTAATTTATTATAGATTCTATCCAGAAAAATTGTATCCTGCGACTTGAGTGCATTCTTTGACCTCAGTGTCTTTAGGTGAGTTATACAGCATTTCTGAGGCTTGGCTTCTTGTTTGTTTTCCTCATCTTATTCCTTTAAGACACACAACGTCCTTAATTCGTGTATCTGTGTGCGTGCGTGTGTGCGTGCGCGCGTGTGTGTGTGTGTGTGTCCTCTCTCTGTGTCTCTCGATTTTCAAAGATATTCTCTAAACATCTGTATCCATATTGTAGAATCACCTGGGGAACTTGTTAATGCTTGATATTTGTGGGTGAAGCAGTTGGCATTTTTCAGCTGCAAAGAGAACCCAGTTGAAACCAAAAGGAATTTATATAATACAGCATATTTGATTTCCCCCAAATCCCTGAAAGGTGTGTGCTGGGTGGGGGGGAGAGGGAGGGGAAATGCGTGTCAGAGATGGAGACTTCAGCTCATGGGTGATGGAGAGAAGAATGGGAATATACCCACACCACTATTTGGCTGCCAGAAAAGATTCCAAAATCACCACTGCTACACGGTGACGGGTGGACCGGAAGCACTGGCACTGAAGCCGGGTGCAAAGCAAGTGTCATGGGATCTCGGCTGTACCCATGGGACCTCGGCTGTACCCACCAAACCTGAGCCCTCCACTCTGGCCCTCGCCCTCACTGCCTCTGAGTGCCTCTCTGCGTTCTCTGCCTCTCTCCACCACTCTCCCTCAGCATCGCCGACCGGAGTTTCCTCCTCACGTTGCTCTTTCCAGAAATGAACTCTCAACAAGCCCCTGCAAAGATTGAAGGTTCACCTTTTCACCACAGGTGGATGGGGCTGACATGGCAGAAAACAACCGAAGTGCAAGGGTAGTAAGTGAACCACCATGGCAGACCTCAGTGTGGCCGGCGAGTGGCCTTATCTATGGCCCGGTATCAGAGTCAATGAGGAAAACCACGTAGAGGAGCGCAGGATAACACACCTTATTCACATAAGGAAGAGGTGGATGGAGATCAGCTCAGCAGCAGCCAGTGCATCCCTCTCAACAACCAAACTAGGGCAGCCTGCACTCCCATTGAAGAATAAATGTCCCCTCTCCCCACTGAATAAACCCCAGGCATAGTGGTAGGACTGCCCAATGGGCACCATGTGCACCTGCTTAAGCAGAACAGATTCTTCTGCCACAAACCAGCCTCTTAGTGTGAAGCAATGAGCTGCCTCAAACATTTCCTTCCATCAGAGCATGTCTAGCCGATAGGCACAGAGCTGGTAGTAAGGACAGGTTAGGAATGGAAATCTAGGGGGATCCTGTCACTGGCCTCCACCCCCTCATGATACAAGGTCTCCTGTAGAACTAGCAGACCTCTGGAAAGGAGGGCTGGCACTTCCGTGTGCAGCAAGGTGACAGGGGTCAGAGTGAATCTGCCTCTGAAGAATTGTGCCCTCACCCCTGGCCATACTACGTCAGCTTTGTAGAGAGGAAGGATGCTCGGTGTTACTGCTGCCTTCTGTGTGTTCTCATCTCCCCAAGCCGAGTGCAGGCACGCATGTGTGTGCACGCACGCACACACACACACACACACACACACACACCAGGGCTGCTGATGGAACGGACAGGGTAGGCATCACAGAGAATGGGTTTCCCACTTGATTGCTGATATCATTCCCTGCAAGGGGCACGGTGTGGTGGGTACTTACTCAGAAAACAAGTTATATCACTCAAAGCTGAAGTCTTCTCCCATCAAGTTGTAACCTCAAAAATCTTGATCATCAGAACATTAGGCATTTTAATTTGGAATCACCAACCCAAAACTCAGGTGGGCGGGGGGGGGGGGAGAAAAAAGGCAATGAGAGAACTGAAACCATTACAAAATAAATGCCACACTGGAAGCTATAAAGATGAGAATCACAAACCTGGAAAAAAAAAAAAAGGCAGAAACAGAGGTGACAAGCAAGGAAAAGTAAACATGAAATCAAACCAAAGATAAGTAAGTAGAACTGAAACGCAAAGCTAAAATGAACGACCAACGAGAGTGGATTCAAGAATGTGATTTGACATTACATGTAAGATGTGTAATATTAGATATAATACACTAGATATAATAGATAATCTATATTAGTATAGTATTATATTGTATGTTATATATTATATAAGATGTTATATATTATTATGTCTAATGTAATATATAATATAATGATAGACAATATTCTATACTACATCTAATATATGATATATTAGTTATAATATTATATATCATATATGTATGTATATTAGACTTTTGGTATTTGTGAGCCTGTGGTCCCAAGGTCACTGCCTCTGAGAAAACACCACGTGTGCTCAGGGTGTATAGAGTTCAGCATCTTACAGAGGATGCTTAATTCATTTTTAGAAGCTTTCTCTGAAAGCCTCTGGCTGCCCTTTGATAAGACCATTTCCTCTTTCGTGGTTTACTTAGTGTACAAGATACGGCTTTATAATTATTTCCTTTATTGGCTTACTTAATAATAGGATATGGTTTTATAGCTGTTCCTTTTTAAGTCTTTTCTCCCCTATTAAACGGCCTTCCCCTGCATGATAAAGACAGGATTCTGTGTGTTCTTTTATATCCAACACTTACCACCGTTAAACCAGGCCATCATGCCCATTGCATGTGTTTTCTTCCTTGTTGAAACTTCGCGTGAGGAGTCCTGCAGGTATCCTTAGGCAACCTTGTAAATATATTACAGCCACGGGTAGCATTGATACAGATCAAGACTCACATTCAAGATGGGGCTTGAGGAAAAGTGTAGTTTTCTCCACGCAACATGTTGCATGGTGTTTAACACAGAGACAGAATCCGCTCTCCATTTTTTGGAATGAAGGGTTGATTCTAAGTATGGCCATTGGAAAGAAAATACAGTCCTGATGACCCTAGCTGTCAGCTTGCCAATACTACATGAGGCCTACGAGCAAAGCTTTCATTTAGCCAACAAGACATACTGCTTCCCTCCCAGAAAGGTAACCTGATTAAAAACAGGGCCTGGCATTACCCATGACACTTCTTTGTTTCGTTGTCTTCAGGATTGCTGATGTCCAATGCTTGTTTTCCAGCATTATTCATCCTTTTTTTTTTTTTTTGAAGATTGGGAAACTTTTTTAATCTTCTCGTGTTTTCCCAATTCCCTGTAATTATCTTAGTCTAATTACTTTAAAAATCTCAAAGTTTGGGTCAGAGACAAAAGCTCAGAATTACTCTTTCATTATCTCTATTGTATTTCTTCAATTGTGAAAAGGTGGACATTGAGGTCATTATTTCCACCCAGTCAGTGGACCTTGAAACTTGTTGGTTTTCCTCTCCTAATGGGATCAGTTATCCAGCTCGAAGTAGCCCCCGGCCCATTTCAAGGCACCTTGAGGGCCCTGCCTATTCTTCATTTGCACTGGTCCCCATCTGTGCTTCCTTCCAGATTCTTTCCGTATAAGCAGCTTCACACCATGACACCCTCTTCAGAATCTCTGTGTCCTTTCTTCTTTTCTCTCTGTCACTGATTTCTGCTTGGCCTGCAGGCAAAGGAGAAGCCTTTCCTAAGGTGATGTGAAATGTTTCTTAAGACTATTACCTCTTCTCGGCCTCCCTGAAGAGGATATTTCAGAAGTTGGCAGGTTATTCACTAAATACCTACTTTTTAAATAAAGGCTACAGAAGCATGTCTTATATACAGGTGAACCATGCATACATTGTGCACGGAAAGCTCTTTAGTAGCCCAGCTCATCAATGCAACCTTGCTCATGACTGTCCCTGTACATTTGTAAGACACAGGTTACTGCAGCTCTGTACTGACAATATACAACCACTCACCCTTCAAGGAACCTTTGACAGCCATGAGCCTCTGATGCCAGTGTGTAATGAAATCTCCACTGGTTCTTATAAAAGGGAAATGGAGGGGCTTCTGCCTTGTTTTTCCATGTCTGTATTGATCTTTTTACATCTCGAAGCAAAACAGAATCAGTTTCCAGTCACTGTAGGAGTTGATCCTTGTCTTTTATGTTGCCCTACGTATTTCAAGAGAAAGAGGAGGTAGCTGAAAAGTACATTTTTTTAACGTTACAGGATCAAGGCAAAACCACTTTCTCCTGTCATTCTAGAAGAGCTATAATAGCCACAGATTCCCATGAACATGGACACTCAGACTCATTTCAGCATTCAGTCTGCAAGTATGTTCCAAGGATCCTGTCCCCAGTGCACGCAGGGCTGAGGGAAACCCATAGGAAAAAAAATAATTGTCATTATTTTATGGGTTCCTAGTGGGCTTCAGGTATACGACAATAAGCTAAGTTTCAAGCCATCAGAGCACAAAATCCAAGATCTCCCCTGGTTTTATCCACGATCTAGAGTTTTAATTTTCAATGTAATGGAAATGTGAAATACAAAACAAAGAATATAAGTTGTACATGGCTGGAGAAAACAAAGAGAAATGAAATGGGCCTCACTGGGGGAACTTTAAAAATCTTCAGAACAAAACAGCCTTAAAGACCCTGTGGGTCTCTGGGGGCGAATGTGAAGGCCATCCAAAGGACCTGGTCGATGTGCAAAGGTAGTTCTTCCTTCTCTCCATCTCCCTGTCTGGGGGGGGGGGACATCATCTTTGACTGGGTAAGCAAGTGTTTAGAAAGAGGCCTAAAGATGGGGAAAGATCAGGGATCTTCAGTGCCACACAGATTGGGGGATTGGGGGACACGCCCCTCCCCCCACACACACATGGGCATGCACCAATCCTGGGGTTTGAACTCAGGGCCTAAGCGCTGACCCTGGGCTTCTTTTACTCAGGCTAGAGCTCTCTACCACTTGAGCCACAGCTCCACTTAACGGCTTTTTGGGTTTTTGGGTTTTTTCGGGGGGTAGATTACTGAAGATAAGAGCCTCACAAACTTTCCTGGCTGGCTTCAAACCATGATCCTCAGATCTCAGTCTTCTGAGTAGCTGGGATGACAGGCGTGAGACACAGGGCACCTGGCCACAGTCAGAATTTAAACTAATTGGGAATAGAATTCGATTTCATCTCTGGTGACCCCCTACCATCTTTCCTTTGAACATGTTATCACTGGAGTAGCAGAAATATTTTTCATTTGCTTACCCAGGATATTTGATTGGCAAAGAAACCCAGCAAAGTATTTCTGATGGTATTGCCTGCCTGGTGATTGATTGGTCCAAGATTTGGGGGTGTATGGAATTAACAGTTACATGATATTAGAGGAATGAGAAGTGGAAGGTTAACACTAAAGGGACCAAAACCCTCATATATTCTGTCTTCTTAGTTTGACAAGTCTCTTGACTTAATTTTAATTGGAACACATCTTCAACAAGTAGATTATACAATACATAACTATGTCATTTTTACCAAACCATCTATATATGTAAAATATACACATATATTACATATATCAATAAATATATATAATATATCTGTATATATTTGTACATTTATATTATATAGTATATATATACTATATGCATTATATATGCATAATACACTTATACATGTGCATACATAATATATACATGTAATGTATAATATTGCATATAATACTGTATATGTACCTATTATATATGTATATATAATACATATTATATATAGTTTAACAAGAATGAGATAACTAGAGAGAGAGATAGTTATAAGTATCTGAGTGTATATGAGTGTATGTACACACACGTTTTTAACAATAGCAAGTCACACAGAGGAAAATCCCAGACAAGTGAATTGTATTGCTTGTAAGAAGTCTTTCCTTTCACATTTAATTCTGTGCGAACACCACTTCTGTGAAAGCCAGTTACAATTAAGCTTTAACTCGGTACTATTTTGAGCTGAAGATAAGGGAGGAGATACGGAGTCCTGAAACTCTTTTCTTTTTCTTCTTTGAACAGTAGAAAGCTGAAGAAAAGCACTTAGAGGCGTGCACCCCCCACTTAAGATCCATGGCCCTGGTCAGGCTAATTACCTCACGCCTCTCACTCTGAATTTTAAAAAAGACCTTATTAACCGGAAGGACTGCATGATGAACGGGCTGGAAAGATTAACCATGATCAGAGAGGCAAGGGGCTCCCAGGTTTCTCCCTGGGCTACCCATTTATCACTTGTAGAATTCTGCGTGTGCCCGTGGGCTTTATCTACAAGGCTGGGGGGATTCCGCCGAGATTGATGGTGACACAGCATCAGGAAAGATATTTCAGATCTTAATGAGCTTGCACTTCCTGGGGAGATGTGGAATGTCACCGGGGCCCTAGGGACACAAGGGCCAGTCTGGTGACAGTGTCCCATGGCCTTTCAAACCACAACCTGGATTTCTTGTTGAAGCTGAGGGGAGGGGAGAAGAGGGGAGGAGAGGAAAGGAGGGGATAAGAAAGCAGGGAGGGGCAGGGGAGGAAAGCTATCCTTGGATTCTGGCGTCATTATCCATCTAAGATCAACACTGTCTTGTCTGGAGTGAAATGTAATGGTAATTGGAATTATTGCTATTATTTTATGACTTCTCCTTATGCCACTTACATTGTGTTTGTCCCTATTTGTGAGTGTTTCTCTTCTCAGTTCATGAATGTTTTCTCTCATCTTGTTAGCAAGAAACCCAAAGCATCATCACCCAGCCTCTAATCACATGTTGCTTGTTTTTTCTCTTTGCACTCCTTTAATCCAACTGCTCCCCCATCTCACCAGTCTAAATCTACTTATCATTCGTGCTAGAATAACAAATATGTCACACGAGCCAAAACTTAATTAGCATGTTTTCCATGAGGTTTAATGAGAGATTCTGCTAGTGCACATACAAATCGGCATAACGTTTGAGACCTGTGACACATTTATATACTTGGGCCCAGTAATAGAACTCCTAAAGAAAAAAAATAGCAGATGTGAAAACAAACAAGAACAAGTTTAGAAGGCCATCATTGTTAGTTATGTAAAAATGATGAAAAGGACATTCAAGGGTCCTTCTATAGGGTGATAAACAGCTATGCAGATTCATACCATTGAATAGGATAGTTTGATGGGTATTTACAGTTACGATTAGAAATGAGTATGTGAACACATTCCTGTAATCCCAGCCCAGGATGGATAGTACTGAGGAAGGAAGAATGAAGAGTGTAAGGAAGGTATATAACAAGATTGTCTCCAAAAAGAATGACGATATAAAAAAAAAGTGTGATCGTTTATAATGGTATATAATTGCTTATGGTACTATTAACTAAGCATCACCATTTAAAATAATACGTTGCTTTGTAATTTTATAATTATATAAAATAGAACCAGGCAGATAAGGAATGGATGGCAATATGTGAAAATGAAAATAATTGCTTGCTAAATGATGGGAGTGGGTTTTTTTTTCAAGTAATCTGTTATTTTTATCTTATTTATTGATTTTTAATTTTTCTGGTGCTTATTAAAATAAAAAATGTGCTCAGGGGCTGGGAATATGGCCTAGTGGCAAGAGTGCTTGCCTCGTATACATGAAGCCCTGGGTTCGATTCCTCAGCACCACATATATAGAAAAAGCCTGAAGAGGCGCTGTGGCTCAAGTGGTAGAGTGTAGCCTTGAGCAAAAAGGGACAGTGCCAGGGACAGTGCTCAGGCCCTGAGTTCAATGCCCAGGACTGGCCAAAAACCAAAAACAAAACAAACAAACAAAATGTGCTCATTTAGATGCCAGTGGTTCACACCTATAATCCTAGCTACTTAGGAGTTTGTGATCTGAGGATCTTAGCTCAAAACCAGCTGGAACAGGGAAGATTGTGTGATAGTTATTATCTCCAATTAATCTCCAAAAAGTTCAAGTGGAATGATAATCCAGTAATTGATAAGGACATAGCATTTATACTCTTGAAAATTATTAAGGCTTACATTTGCAGCTAGGCCTTTTTGTTGTTATTGTTTGGCTTCCCATGACAATATATACATGCCTTGGTTTAAAACTATTGAGAGTCAATTAAAGCTAGTATTTTCAGGAAGTAGAGGATGTTGATTAACGGTCTCTAGTTCATAATCCATATTCAAATTATTCAATCACAGTGTTCTAATTATTATTGGGGTTCCCCTTGGTAGTTAGGATCCACTTCAGGATGCTACCACTCCTTACTTCTCAGTCTTCTTCGTAAAGCACCATCCACATGGCTTTCGCCTCTCCTTGCGAAGAGAGACTCAAGTTAAACGTTATTATAGAAATACCACCAATGGGACTAGCTTCCTGCACTTCCTCTTTGAAAGTCATTAGTTATACCTGATTGTACCTGTACAACTCATAAGACAGTGGAGGTAAATAATGAAGTTTTGAGGCTGAGATCTGAGGATCGTGGTTGGAAGCCAGCCTGGGCAGAGAAGACTCTATGAGACTCTTATCTCCAATTAACCACTCAAAAATCAGAAGTAGTGCTATGGCTCAAGTGTTAGAGCACTAGCCTTGAGCACAAAGAGGCTCAGGGACAGCACCCAGGCTCTGAGTTCAAGCCCCATAACCGACAAAACAGAAATGAAGTTTTGCTAGGGAAAAAGACAAATTCATGTGGGCGGGAGATCACATCACAGCGAGGGTGACAATCAGCTTCCTCAAACTGGAGCAGCCAGGCAGAATATTCATGGTCTAAATATCGGCCAACAAGGCACAGACTTCCAGGCAATGAAGACTTGTGTGTTGAATCCCAGAAACCTGTTCGCAACCTGGGTTTCATTGGTAACAATAAGGAGTGTGGAAATTTTAAGCATAGCTTTGTGTCAAAACAATGATATCAAAGTAATGCTCTCTTTTCCATCCCTTGATCATCTCATCTCCCTCTCTCTGACCAGTGAACTAGCTCAGCCTCCTCTCCTTCCTTCCAGATTCTCTCAGCCAGAGTCCAGCGGCTTAACAAAGGCAGGCAAAGCCTTGGTATTAGCACAGCTGGAGTTCTGCCATCACCAATGAAGATTTTAAAAAATTAAAAAATAAAAGCCATGGTATTTGTGCCCATATTTATAGAGGGGCTGACTCCCTTTACCAAATGTACCAAGAAGTCATATGCTGAGATACTGTGGAGAATAAACAAAGAGAAAAACAAACAACCAACCCAGGAACTAGTGCTTTCGAGACTCTTCTGGGACCAAAATGACACTCAGTACACTGCTTCTTCATTCTTCAGATACTTCATTTGGAACATGATTCTACCTGATGTGTTTATTGAGGTCCCTCTGAATTGTACCCAAACAAAGCCTCTCCCAGGTAGACTTGAAGAGGTGCCAGCTAGGCAGATCATTAGAAAGGAGAACTCATTCAGTCCTCAAGATCTATCGTTGGACTTCATTGTTTATTTATTCCATTTATAATGCATGTTGCCTTGACAAAAGGAGCCCTGTAATCTTCCTTATACATTCACAAATGTGACACTTACTCCACTTTATAACCTTTTGGAGCTATGAATCGGATAAAATCCTAAGTGAATGAATACTTTATTTCCCACCCTTCTCCGCTCTCGCCACAATTCTGCTTAAAGAGTTCTTGTTTATACTTCCAGCTGAGCATCGTTTAAAAACAACCATTTTTTTAAAAAAAGAATAAGCCAGGTAAGGACTGACTGAACACCAGCTTTCTGTACAACTGAAGAATTTCTTTATGAATAACGAATTCTTAAGCGTGGGGACATCATGGTGGAAGCAAAGCACAGCAAAGCCATGTGCTAGGGCAGTGAGACTCTACTCATGAGCCAAGAAAATAATTCAGACTGACTTCGGCGCTATGGGTTATCCTGGACAAGTCTATGTCAAAGAATTTGAGGTAGGGAAAAGTAGAGAGTCAAATAGCACATAGGCCAAGAGAAGGAAAACAACAACAACAACAACAAAGAAAACTTGGGACATTGCATAAGTTAACTCTTGTTACCTAACTCACCTGTCCCAAACTAATAGCTTAGAATCCTAATTAAGTAGACAGGGAAATCTAAGTTGGTATGAGCTGGCTGGCTCACGTATGTGTATATCTTTGTTCCATTCCTGGTCTGTTTGGTAGCTTGGCTGACCGAGGGTGGACTCTATTAGAGATCTAGGGCCTCAGCTAGAAGACCTGGGCTGAATAAGCTTGGATATATGATCTCATCTTGCCACAGCCTAGCCCAGAAGAGTCTCATGGCAAAGGTAGAAAGGTAATAGGATGAGCAGAAAGACACAAGGCCTGTGAAAATCCGGCCTCAATTTAACTGCCCTCCTCTTCTTCCACTGTAGCCCATTGATCCAACAAAGCCCAGTTGTAAACAAAGAGCCACACAGTCACGTGGCAAAGGGCAGAGATTCAGCTATAGACAGGAAGCCTTTTTTTTTTTTCTTTTTTTGGTTAATGAATCACACGGGAACATTTCAGAAAGAATGGGAGGAGTATTATTTGGGTAAACACCATGCTCGTGGATGAGACTAAGCATGTCATGAAAGTCACAATTAGACTTTACTTGAAAGATTAAAACGTTCAAAGAGCTAAAGATATGGTTCAAGCGGTAGAGCACCTGCCTTGCCAGTACAAGGCTTTGAGTTCAGTCTCTAGTATTGCTAGAGGAAAAAAAGCACTTACAAAAAATATTAATGAAATGGTGAAAACTTAAATAAGTTCTGGAGTTTAATAGTGGATTATGTGGCCAGTTCCTAGGTTTTATAATATACTATGATTCTGTGATATCGTGTCCACTGAAAGAAGCTAGGGGAATAACCCATGAAAACTCAGTGTACTGTTTTGCTCTTTCAGCAACTTATTGCAAGTCATATTGATCTCAAAGATTTTAAAAAAAATACCCTAAGAAATACGCCCTGTTTATGAAAGGATGCCTTCCCTGCTGTTGTATTGGGATGAGCCACAAGGAAAAGGAGAGAAAGCTTCTATTCATGTGTAAACAGTATATGTATGCTGTGTATGTGTGTATATATATATATATACGTGTGTGTATTATATATAATATATATAATTCCTAAATCTGAGGGATTTCTAGTGTAAAAGGCACACATTACTAACTGTTCAACATTCTTCAGTGTTACAAATGCAATCCTTTTACTCTGGTTCAGAAAGGTGACCTTGAAACTCCATCTGCATGTCCTGTCTGCCCTGGTCTTTCTTTGCTCTCTCTTCCAGTCCCTGCTTGATTTGCTGTGCTCTCTAAGAAGATGACTTCTTGGGGCTCGAGAAGGCCTTGGTTTGTGGGTTGTTTGTTGGTACCTCAAACATTTCTAGAGAACCGAACAACTCCTCCTAGATTCTGAGGCAAACCTGTCCCTCAGGCCTGTGCAGGTCTCTTCATGATTCCAGGCCCCTGTAAAGTGTGAGGCTTAAGTAGTAGAGCACCAACTGAATAAGCAAGCCAGGGAAGTGTCAGGCAAATATAAACAAACAAGTAAGTAAATACATGCAATCCCAGCAAAATTTCCTCTATGTCTCATTACTTAGTACCATGGTTTCCATATTTTCCTGTGAATTAACTTCTCAGGATTTTTTCTCACAGTTCTCTTTTCTTCTCCCTACCCTGCAGAAATAGGGACTACAGTTGCAGAGGGCCGCAATCCATCTCCTTTTTCTTCCTATCACTTACCTAGTAATACTTTGTGTTCAATGGGCACATTAAGTTAAATCAATTTTCCTAATCAGGTCCTAGTATATTGAACATAAATCATTTCACATAAGAAACATTTCCAACACATAGTAGGGGGTGGATAAATGTTCTCTGATTGATTCATTTCAATCAGCTAACCTGGTTTCCTTATTCAGGCAAAAATGAAATTACGGGAAATAAACGGCCATCTCAAGCCTCGAAGTGAAGGGAGATGAATGCTTCCATTGAGTTCTAGAAGATCAGTATCTTGCCTGGTATCCATGGAGAAGAGTAAATTAGATTTTTAAAATAGTTTCAGGGTTCATAATGTAAGGTGTTATTAGTAACCCATGTAAGGAATCATTTTTTAATGCAGTCTCTGACCTTTATCTTCATGTTCAAGAGGAAGAAAAAGAGATTTATGGATCACAACGGGATGAATTGTTCATTCTCCTTAAGGATTTGGAAACCAAGGGCAGAAACACAAACTGAGAACATTCAGGTTTGATTTGGGATCAACTGTAGAACTCAGTGTAATTTCCTAGGCCCTGCCCAAGGGCCCTGAGCCCAGAGAGCCCAAGGGGAGAGGATGATTCAGAACAAGACAGCCGAGCCTTCCACCTAAATACGTAAATAAAGGAAGTCCAAAAAACTGCCTCCGTCCGTTTAACAAGACTTGGGGGTGGGGGAGGGGAATACAATATTCTTTTAAAGTTCACTTTGGTATGACCAGGGTCTCTTTAGCCTATACTTCATTGGATTTCCTAGAGTTTAAGCAGGCTTAACCAATCTTAACTCAGGTGTATTAAATATTATGTCGATTTTTGTAAACTCACTAGAAACCGGGTACTAGCGATCACACTCATTAACATCCTGCAATCTCACAAGGAGTTAGGTGTAGATAACACTATGATTTAATGCTTAGAGTTTATTGGCAAGAAACAAAAAATAATAATAAGATGATTCAAGAATTTATTCCATATACTTAGGATTTAACACATACTGTCTCAACTCAGAAAAATATATGTAGAATTTGTGTGTGTGTGTGTGTGTGTGTGTGTGTGTATCTAAAAAGCCCTAATCACTTTTGCTAAGATACACATCTAATCTCTCAATCGCTTTCAAGACATTTTTTTTTTTAGTAAGTTGTTTATTAGGGTCAGTACTAACCAAAGATGATATTAATTTAAGGAGTTTGTCTTTGCTGTGATTTATTGAATCTAACACCTGTCCCATTGATTAAAATGTTGTTCAGACTGCAAAACGTTGACTTTATGTTTAATAGGTATCAGGACAATTTCATGACACATTTGCCATATGCAAAACAGAGATACGCCTTTACTGTGTGTGTGTGTGTATGTGTGTATGTGTGTGTGTGTGAAAGAGAGAAAGAGAGGGAGAGAGAGAGAGTATGTGTTTGTATAGGGTCATTACTATGAGCGATATGGAGACCTGATCTATTTAAAATGCCACTCAAAGTCATTGAAGAAAATACAGAGATTCTGTAAATTTCTGGAGAGCCCGGAAGAGGGACCGAGGGAAGCAAGTCGAATGAGCAGCGGAGACGTGGACCTGGGAGGCGGTCTCAGGAGAAGGCCTGGAAAGGGGGCATTTCAGCAAACATTCTTCTTGCTCCTTTCTCAGAAAGCGTGTAAAATGGGGCTGTAGCTATGACAGCTAAATTTCCTTCTCCAGAAACCATGTGACATGGGGGTCACCATCTTATCTGAGGGACTCCAGTGAGGTATGCTTCCTCTCTCGCAAGGGAGAGCGCTGCTTTCTCATGGTGGAGCATGCTATTCTTCGCGTCTGTCATGGTACACAGGCCTCTTGCCAGCTCATAGCCCAGTCTGGAGGTCAGATTTCTTGCCACAGAGTCATGGTGCTCTGTGTTATGGATGAGGGTGGATGGAGTTTGGTACAGGGCAAATGTTTTGTGATGGTAATAGGATGGGAGAAGACAGTGCAAAGGAGAGAAACCATTCACTTGTTTGTTAGTTTGTTTGTTGCCAGTCGTGGGGCTTGAACTCTGGGCGTGGGCACTATCCCTGAGCTTCTTTTGCTCGAGGTGAGTGGTCTCTCACTTGAGCTTAGCTAGGATTCTAGGCGTTAGCCACGGGCGTCCAGCTGAAACCATTCACTTTTAATTCCAGCATGCGTTGAGGCATTGACTACTGATAAAGACTGAACGGTGCTCTGAAATGAGTAACATGGAATTACATTAAAGTGAAGGCTGGATATGCGAGGCTGTGATGCTAAGAGCTGAATTCTAGCGGAAAAGTCGAGAAAGTAAAACACTCTCTAAAAAACAAGTGAGATACAGACTCACACTGACAAGTCTCTGAAAGCCTCATGAATCTTAGTAATTATCTTTATTTATATGTATATGTTAACATGTATGTATGATATATAATACATTACACATAATGATACACACAGGTCACACACACAGACATATATGTACATACACATATATGTATCATCTATTTAACACCCTTTTTTAAAAATCAGTTGTGAGGCTTGAACTCACAGCCTGAGCACTGTCCCTGAGTTCTTTTGCTCAAGGCTAGCACTCTACTACTTTGATTCACAGCTCCACTTCCGGTTTTTGAGTGGTTAATTGGGGATCAGAGTCTCAAAGTTATTCTTGCCTGGGCTGGCTTTGAACCAGGATCCTCAGATCTCAGCTAGGATTACAGGCATGAGCCACTAGCATCCTGCTGTTTACCATCTATTTATCTATCCATCTATCTACCAATCGATTTACCATCTATCTATTTATCTATCTACAGGATATATGTTATCTTTCCCTGAGTTTTCATCAGAGACAATGGCAAATACTTACCTATTTAATACTGTATTTACTTTCCCCATGAATAACTAAAATACTAGGCATCCAAGTACCATTTTATTTCTGGAATAGCCTCAGTATGAAGGTGTGAGTTATCCAAAGCTCCAAACTATTCTCCCTTTACAGCTTTAGTTATTTTTGTAAACTTTTCTCCATTAGATCTTCACACGGAAATGACATAGGTCATATCCCGGCCCTCACAAATGTTCAGGATATTATCACCTCACAAGCAAATAAGCCATGGTCAGAACATCTGGAGGGCCCCCTCCCTCCCAACACCGCGAAGGAGAGTGTAATTCAAACGTGTGTGTTCAAGATAAGTCACAACTGCCTGGTAAATGTGTGTGTATTTAGAACTTCCTAAGAATCAGAGAGATGACTGGGTGAATGTTAAACAGTTCCCATTAGACAAGCGAGTAAACTGAGGCACGGAGGTTTGACAGATTGAACCTCAGGCATTCGTAAGGCCTGATAGACATTTGGCCCTGTCTTCTAATTCTGATAATAAAGGATGATCAACAACCTCCAAATGGACCTTCTGACTTAACACCTTATTTGTAGAATCTTAAATACTTTTTTCCCCCCTTTTTACTATAAAAGCTTATCTCCTGGGAAGAGAACAATGATTCCTGTCCTTGACTTCAAGCTGCTAACCTTTGGCGGGATAGGAAAAGGGACTTCAGAATTGAAGACAAAGAGACCTAGAGGGAGAGAGCAGGCTCAATACAAATAAGCTTGGTTATCCTCAGCTAATGCTCTTTTCAAATAGATCAGCCAAAGGGATTTCTAGCAGGGAGGGGTGGGGGGGAAAAACTGTCACTCCGAGGAAGATAATAATCTTAATTGAAATCTGAAAACCTTCAAATCTCTTTGTGTATAAATGTGCATGCTGTAATAGTGAACATTTACAATCCCTGTGGGAGGTGTATTTTTTTTTTAAACTCTGGACAATATGTTCTCATTTTCTCTGTGTGTCTGCCTAAGAGGAGGTGGGAAAGGAAGAGGAAGTTGGGAAGAGTGAGAACACCTGAGCCTTTCCCCCTGTTTCCAGAAGGTTCTCCCTGTGGTTCTTTATTAGGATGTCCACTAGAGATGTGGGGTGTGTAATATTCCAATTAAAGAGATAAATGGAAGTTGCTGGGGCCTTGGGGTAGGAGGGGAGACGGTAAAAATAAAATTAGTTAAAATTCTGCCACTTCTCACAGTGAAAATAAGGAAGGTCCCATGAAATAAGGAAGGAACAGGGCCCTACTATTGATTGGTTCGTACCATATTTTGGAAAATAATTCCAACATGAAAATATAATGTTAAGTTGGGTGCCAGGGACTTATGCCTGTAATCCTAGCTACTCAGGAGTCTAAGGTCTGAGGATCATGGTTCAAAGCCAGCCCAGGCAGGAAAGTCCGTGAGACTCTTATCTCTAATTAATCACAGAAAAGAGCTGGAAGTGGCACTGTGGCTCAAGTGGTAGAGCACTAGGCTTGAGCAAAAGGAGCTCAGGCACAGTGTCCAGGGCCAGAGTTCAAGCCCCAGGACTGGCAAACAAAATAAAAGAAGAAGAAGATATAATGTTGACATCCTATGAAATTATGATAGAATGAGAAATACACGTTCCCTGAAGAGAGATCTTAAAGGTTTGCCTTGTCCTTACAGGGATGAGAGAAATGTCTTTTTTATTGGGGCTTGAACTCAGGGTCTCCCATGATTACTTAGCTTGCAGCTGGCTTTCTACCACTTGAGTCACAGCTTCAGTTCTGGCTTTTTTTGTGGTGGTTAATCAGAGGGAAGAGTCTCATGTACTTTCCTGCCAGGGCTTATGGATCTCAGTGCTGACTCTGAATTGTCTGCACCTCCCCACAGTTTTTCCCCCGACCCGCAGTGGGCTTTGTGTGGTCTCACATGTAGAAACACTTGGAAACCTCTGAGAGCATTGGCCGAGGGCAGTTCAATGCCGGAAGGCTAGTAGGCTTTGCTTCATTTTGCTGTTTTTTTTGCTTATCAATTTTTTTAATCGAATGGTTCTAAGAATAACTAGCAAACCAGATGTAAAAAGTGAACCTAAAGGGACCTTGTTCAAGAGCGAACGCCAAGTAACCACAGAGCTAGTTTTATGACGGAAAACTGCAAGACTAAAAGACAACAAGGAAAAAATATAAAGGACACTGTGTCTGACCATTAACTTTTATACACTCTACCAGTGGTCAGGATCCATAAAGGAAAAAGCACAAACTTGGACTCCATTGAAAGGCGAAGATTCTGTTTTGTGAAAGACAGTGTGAAAAAGAGTGGAAAAGAAAAGCCACAAAGAGAGCACATATTTTTGCAAAGAATGCCTCCAATAAAGACACAGCAAAATATACAAAGAATGCCTACAACTCAACAATAAGAACACAACACCACCTAATTAAAAAAAAAACTGGGCAAAAGATATGAACAGATGCCTTGCCAAAAGAGCTACACAGATTGCAGATTTGCATCTAAAATGCTCAGCATCGCTGTCATTAAAGAATTGCGAGTGAAAGCAGCGATATCACTCGATTCTTTTTAGAATGGCTAAAATCCAAACACTGACAAAACCAAGTGCTGACCAGGATATAAAACAACTCCTTTTCACTAGTAATTAGAAATAGTAGCATCACCTTACAAGACAATTTGGCAGGTTCTTCCGAAGTGAAACATAATCTCATCACTGCACCGCTAGATACTGCCCAAATGATTTGAAAAGAGGACTACATCAAAACATGACTGTGGATGCTGAAGGCACTAAGACAGCCTTGAATAGGTGAATGGATAAATAAACGTGACACAGAAGTAAAAGAAATACTCAGTGATAAAACATAAATGAACTATTCAGTCACCAAAAAAGAGATGAATGTTCTGTGCACATTATGAGATGAGAGAAATAGGTCTGAAGAAGCTATGTACAGTATAATTCTGATCACATGACAGTGGTAGAAGGAATAAAATTACATAGACAGCTGAGAGATTTTTGTCAGGAATTTAGTAGGGAAAGTGAACAGTGAGGAACTATTTCAGTGTAAGGAGACTCTTTCGTGACAGGACAGTGGTGAATACAAGACATTCAGCATTTGTTCAGGCCCATAAACCCCTGCGGCAAAAGGGGAACCTTTATACACTCCAATTTTTAAAAACCATTGAATGAGTTGAGAACAGCAGGACAGAATGTAGAACGTGACAAGATAATCTAAACATATCAAAGAATCTCACTGAACAGGTGATGTAATAAGATTTCACATAAATAAATTTGGAAGTGCATAGTCTATGAAATGAAAGGCAAAGAAAACACCCCCACAAGCAATAATGAAGTTATTAGTTACTGGAGTAAGCATGGATACTCTGATACCTGTAGTCATTTATACTGAAATGGAACCCACAGGCAGGTTGATGGGATACAGGGGGAGCCTTGTTTCTCACTGTCAGAGATCAGCAAGGGAAGGAGGAAGACATGATTCTCATGCACATGTGCACACATGTCGGTGTGAACTTGAGTTTAGCTGCATAGAAAGATAGATGGAAACATAGAGACATATTTATAAATGTTAGAATAGATATCTATCTTCCTCTTTCTCTAAGTAAATATCTCTATAGCAAGATAGAGAGAATGAGAAATGGTGAATGGAGAGATTAGATAGATAAGAGATAGATGATAGATAGATAAATGATAGATAGACAGATAGTAGATGGATACTTAGTGAATAGATGGATGGATGACAGATAGATGGCAGACAGACATTCAGACAGGCAAACAGACAGATACCATTTCTTTATTGATGAACAGAGCCAGGAAACCATGTTACCCCACTGGCAAAGAACACATTGGCCCCAGGACTTTGTTTATAATACCATTTTCTAATTAAAGGAACCAGGACTCTTGGGAGAAATGGCTGATTCCAGAACTGGGACAGAAAATACACACGCTGAGCCTGGAGTGCATTATAGGGCCAGACAATAATAAAGTTTCTTAAAACAAAACACACAGGAAAATCCCACCACAGTCAGGGGTAGGTCAGAAAGAATACAGAAATCAGCTGAAAGAACTCAGCATGCCCATAACTGGAATAATTTGAGCAGCAAAAATAAATAAAGAGTTGGAGGATAACCCAAAGCATAAAATAAATCACTGTGAGGTCATTCTACATAAATAAGTACTTGGGCAAATAAATGGTGAGAATCAAGATATCTCATGGCGAAAGAATTCCAAACAGCTTATGTCATGTATAGGACACGGAATGTCGCCCTGTGCCACCTACGAGTGGGAAGCATGTCTGAAGTCGCTCCATCGGCGTGGGACGTGCTTGCTGACTTCCATCCCAATGGCACTGGGTGGGAAGTGGGAGGGTAAAGCAGCAAACACACGGGTGAACACAACCTGGGATGAGTGACTGTGGGAAGGTGTGTGGAGGGGACGTGAAGGGTTGGGGTGGGATGAGGGGACAGAGGTGTCTCTGGCTCTCCTACTCCCCCCAAACCACACTCCCTGATGCTAATCATTAAAGCACAAACAAACAGAAACCAAACGCAGGCCATTTTAGAGATGTGTTACAAAACAGCTAAGGGATCGTTTGTAATGCTGTCGAGGTCATCCATAAACAAGCCAGCTCTGGAAATGATGATGGCCAAGGGGCGTGCAGGGAGACATGACTCTGAAATGGAGTGTGTTCTCCTCTATACCAGGCCCTGGAGCTCCAAAGAAAGAATATGAGAGGGGAAAACCAAGGAAGTCTCCAATAAAGCATGGCTTGCGCTAATGGTATTTTACGGGCCGCGTGTAGGGGCTCACACCTGGAGTCAGAGTCAGATGAGCATGGTCCATATGCCGTAGCATGTCAGAACCCTGCAGCGGAGGCAGGAAGGAGTGTGGATGTACGCTCCTAACATCTATCTCCTTCTGAAAACGACGCACAAGAGTTGATGTGGATTGAGCCAGTGCACCGCGGATGACCTCAGCTACAGCAGGACTGAAGTCCTGAGGTGAAGCGACAGGAATTCTCCTTCCTGGCAGCAAGCAGAGGCACTGGGAAAGGTTCAGACTAAGGGGTAGAAGTTCAGTCTTGGTTGCAAGGTCAGGTCAATGGCTGAGGCAGCCCAAGATGAGGGTCTTGGGAGAATTGTGGACTAGAATCCCTGAGTAAGACCCGAGAATAAAGAGCTAGGTAGAACACATGATTTAAAAAATGTTCCACTAGGCCAACACAAGGTGAGGGAAAACCTAGGATGAGGAAATACACTGAATGGAAGACAGGGCAGGTGGTGGATTAGAAGTGAAGCTTTGGCGAAAGGACTATGAAAAGTAGCTGTGATATAAACAGTTATTTAATGTTGACCACGGTACTTGACTCCTCTGTTCATTTAGTTTTCTACTCCAGAAAATGGGAAGTGTTGCTGGATTTCACTACTAAAGTTACTGAGGGGTGTAAGTGATGAGTGAACAAGTTCTCAGGAGAGGTGTATTGAACAGGTGCTCTGATACAATAACTTGAATTATTTATTTTATTACTGTTACTTCTGTAGACCCATTTGCTCATGAAATGGAGAATTCATTAAATCAAGGAGAGTAAAGAGTGAGGAAATAATTTCCAGCTAGCTGAAAGGTGAAGGAGGGTTAATCTGTAGGTATGCAGTAACACACACACACACACACACACACACACACACACACACACACACGGGACAGAGAGAGATTTCTTGGCTGCCTACAGATTATCAACCCAATCATCATCCCTGCTTTTCCTCGAATGGCATGTTTTCTACAATCAGGCATTTAGTGAGGACTTGCAGACTGAGAGAAAAATCT
Source organism: Perognathus longimembris pacificus (assembly GCF_023159225.1). Lineage (NCBI taxonomy): Eukaryota > Metazoa > Chordata > Mammalia > Rodentia > Heteromyidae > Perognathus > Perognathus longimembris. Next base: position 32,544,435 of record NC_063180.1, on the reverse strand, counting down.
TCCTCCCTTCTGAACAAAACGACACTAACAAACAGGTGCAGAGAGAGCCCAGGGTGCATTCCTGCAAGCTGTCTCTCTGATGTGCTCTAACTGTCCGCCCTTTCCGTATTTGTTTATGGCGTGTTAACTGTAACGTTGCTTGTTTCCCCCCAGATGTTTGGACATCCATTAATTAGCACATCCTCTACAACAGACTTGTGAATGTTTTCTCACCAAGTGAAAGGAAAGGCTGGATTCCAGCTGGAAAGAAACTACAATTAAGAACACACACACACACACAAACACACACACACATACACACACACACAGACTGTTTTCAGCACAGCTTGAGACTGAGACAAGAAAAACCAGGGGAAAAGCATGAGTATGAAGAACAGAGATGGAGGAAAGCTCATTCCCAGCTCAAACATTTTCGAGCTCACACATCATCAACAAATATTTAGCTAGCGCGTGAGACTCCAGGGTCAGATGAATTCAGGGAAACTAATCTTGTCTACATAAGAAAAGCAAAAGAAAGTGAACCATCCAATGTGACGTGGAGCAAAGTCAGACCCCAAACTTCCCTATTTTTTCTAGAATTTCCCCTTCCCTATTTTAGTCTGGCTGAGAGAGCCACCAAAAAAAAAAATGGAGACTCTGGAATAAGAATAACCAAAGAAGAAGAAGAAAATAAAATAAGGACAATGATGGTTTTTTACCAATCAAATGCCTCACTGCGGAACGCTTATAAATGTGCCTCCGTTTCCTTGCTATGGCAAAGCTGTCTGGAAAGGAACAGAGTAGAAGATGTGCGTACCATAGTCTTGACTTTCTGCTGCGGTGTGTCCCATTTCCAACCCTGGCGCAGGCTGAGCCCACGTCTGTAGTTCTGACGCCATCAATTCCTCTATGAAGCAATGGGTCAACATCTTTTTGGCTCCTGGAGATTGCGTAAACCTTTCATGTGCGAGCACTTACTCATCTCTTTGGAATTTTTTTTTCTAATTTTAAAATTAACTTTTAAATTGAACTGGCACTGCCCTTTCTACAGGCAACGATGCTTATGACATCCAAAAGGCTGCTGGCAGACCTAGGGCAAGCTCTTCTGTAGTTCAGAAATATCTATCTGTGGAAAATTAATAAACTCCCTAAAATCTCATTCCTCAAGTCCTAGCACCTAATTTTATTACATTTTTAACGGGTCATTTCACATTTCGCCAGAGCTATAACACTAGGCTATGATTTGCAAACATTGCTTCCATTTTCATAGGAATTATTCAACATCATTTTAACATTTTTACCTCTGGTTATTTTTCTGCAAAAGAAGCCAGTCAAATGCCCACTGAATCTTATTTTAGAAAAAAAAAACACAACATTATGTATTTAGGTTTTTACAGAGGAATCACGATAAAACAAACATACTCAAGAAAACAAACACACCTAAGCAAAAGCTATTTTTGTGATGGTTTGCGAGTGAGTTTCATTTACCTTGGAAAAGAATAATAGCAAAAAAAAGAAAGAAAAGGGCGGGAGAATGAAGATGGAAAGAAGGAGGAAGGGAGGAAGGGAGGGAGGGAGGGAGGGAGGGAGGGAGGGAGGGAGGGAGGGAGGGAGGGAGGGAGGGAGGGAGGGACAAAGCCTTAATGTGACAAGAATGAATTGTCACGTTAATTAAAAATAATTTTTGTTCCCACACTTTTAAAAGGTCAAACTGTCAGTTCTATGGAAAATTGAGCCTTAGTCCATTTCGTTTGATTTCCTATTCAAAGCCTAATTACTCAACATGTGTTGTTTAAAAAAAAAAAGAAACGATCATTTCTTTTGATAACGCGGTTGCTTTTGACCACGCTGCCTCCGTGGTTATGGCAGTCCTGCGTGTCGCTGTGGTAATCCGGTGTGGTGGCGTTTCTTACTCTTCTGAGTGAATGGAAGAAGCAGCTGGTGTTTCCTCAGTCCCCCACCCCCCTACCCCCCATGGATCCATTCTTGGAAGAAGACCCCATGATGGATGCTTGTGGATGGAATGGAAGAGATGATGGAGTCTGGGTCTAGCTCACACATTCCTTATGCCTCATGCAAACCAACCCAGACAATCCTTACGACGGTGGGGCAGAGAGATCCCAGTTGCATCCCATTCCTCTCACTGCCAGCTGGTGTGACCGGGGCGATCTGCTTTCCCTACCACATCATAAAATTCTGCAATTAAATTTAAAAAAAGCAGGAATAACTACATGCAGTTTATAAATACCCAGGGTTCAGCCTGCCAGAAGAGCCCACTGATACATGTTAGTGAAGAAAGCAAGCTAAGGAGTCCATTTCCACCTAACTCGCGTACGACTTTGGTGGTACAATTCAGAAAAAGCAACCTGTACTGGGATCTCTGAAGTGTGCACCATGCTTTTCCATGCATCACGTGGCTCCTCCGGTTTCCTGTTCCTTGATGCTGTGTGGTGACATAGGCCCGAGTCCCACAGGGAGTGAATGAATGGTAAAGGCAGGGCTTCCAGTTCACAAGATTTGCACTAAAGTTGTGGCTTATTGAAACACAAGGCCCTTCTCTAGAGTGATGGTTGCCAGTGGTAACGGACCATAGACCAAAAAAAAAAAGGAAAGAAAAAAAAAGCACAACCTTTTAAATATTCACTGATGCATTTTTTTTCCTCTGTGCTCTGTTCAGGGATCTGAAAACAAACCTCTTTATGTTACATGAGGGCTTGGAACAAAAGGGCCTCAAATACACTCCCAGCCTAGATGCTGGGTAAGGCAAAAGCCAAATCATACATCAGCCAATCTTGCTCTTCAAAGTCACAGGGAGGAACTTGGGAATGAAGCAAATGAGGAAGTAAAGGAATTAGGTAAATAAGGAATTAAGTAAGTGAGACCCAAACTTTCCCCATCTGTGATCTGCAAGCACAGGCACCATGAACGAAATCCCACCCCCTCCCGTGAATGTGCTAGATAAAGATGGATGGAGGGGCAAGGCGGTCACTTAAGGCCAATGGGAAAAGGAAAATAAAGGCAAATAAAAGAGCACCATTTTGATTCAATACAAAAGACAGCAGGTCTTAATAGCACCATCAACAGGAGAAATCCATTCAGTCATGCCAGTCAGAGGGGAGACCACTTAAGGAAAGCAGCCTCTTGCTGGATTTAAAACAAACAACAACAACAAAAAAAACCCTTTTGTCAAATAGAAAGGTCACTGAGGCAGTAAACTCCTTAAAGGGAAAGACAATGTATTTCACGCCTGAAAAGCTCAGCCTGCAGCAGGATGCCCTGACCATACGAATGACAATCCTGTTGGAGGGAAGGGGACTCATTTACAAGCTAAATGGCATCCACAGAAATGCCTCCATCAGAGAGAATGAGCAAGTTTATCACCAACCCAGATGCCCTCCACGGACAAATGGCCTCAGAAAATCCTGTAAAATCTTGGACGTGACTTTGCGTGAGGTCATGACCTAGACCTTGCCAGCAAGGGGCTCTGGGTCAAGTCCTCAGACAAAATGGGCCCCTCTGCTTTGCAGGGGAGGAACCCCGTCAGTGGGATAAAATAGAGACCCACATAGAAGTCTGTGTTCAGGAACAACCATCTGAGAATACAATGCAGGCCAACAAAACTGTCTTCCGGAGAGACTGTTTATTCATTGACTCTTCTAGTGTACCCCCTAGTACCTGAGACCCCGCTTTGAATGGCACTCAGAGAGCCATGGTAAGGGGAAAATGGACCAAGTGAAAACGCTACCACTAGCAGGACCATTATAATTCTCTAGGACTGTAATCCTCAGGACCTTCATCATTATCCTGTGTAACTTCCAACGCTGAGCAGTGACACCCCCCCAAACTCAGGCAAATCACTCACTGCTACTCAGGCCATACATTTTTGGACCATCTGTCTCACGCACCTTCCCGGCTTGCTTCTGAATCTGCACGCCTTCTGAAATGCAAACTGCCTTTAGAAATGCATTCCACACCCACTTGTGTGGGTTGCACCCTGCTAAAATAAACACTAGTGGTGATTTCCTTCGATTCCCCTGCAAACATTTCCTGATAAGGAATAGGGGATCGTCTGAGCAAAGTAAAGCCAGCTGGGTCCTGGCGTGCACCTGTCCCGCCCCCCCCACCCCGGCCCCCAGTTTATAGAAGGTTGGTCTCTGCTGAGGCCCAGAGAGCTGGAATACAGAAGTGGGGGTACATTAATTTTCAGGGTTCCTTGGATGTGAGGAAAAGAAAGCGCCTCTGGCTATAACTTATGACAAAAGGAATTTATTATAACAGGGATAGGGAGCTCACAGAACTGAAAGTCTGGTGAATATGAGAAGAAGAATAGTGGTAGGGGCAGGAGGGAGGCAGGGAGGAGGCAACACAGGCCCAGGATTAAAACAGAAAGAGTTACTTTGAACAAGTTCCCTCACTGGTAGCAGAGAAGAAAAATGAGAACCATCATTCAGTGACTGTAACCAATCAAAGCAGCCAGTCAATAAGAACAACCAATCACTGAGAACCTCCCTGCCATGAAAATTACCAATCAGATCACATTGGTAGATCCTTGGGTAGAGTTGGTCAGGGAGCCATAATTTTTGCTCATTTGCTTGCCCAACAAGAATGCCTGACAGTGGGCTGGGAATGTGGCTTAGTGGTAGAATGCTTGACTAGCATTCATGAAGCCCTGGGTTCGATTCCTCAGCACCACATAAGCAGAAAACGGTGGAAGTGGCACTGTGGCTCAAGTGGTAGAGTGCTAGCCTTGAGCAAAAAGAAGCCACAGAAGGGACAGTGCTCAGGCCCTGAGTCCAACCACCAGGACTGGCAAAAAAAAAAAAAAAAAAGAATGCATGACAGAGAGAGGAGAAAGGGAAGAAGAGGGGGGTCACATAGGGGAGAGGAGGAGAGAGAGAAGGGAGAGAAGACAGAACAAGGTCAGGGCAGAAAAAGTCAAGGTCAACAGAGCATAATGACAATATGGCATGTCCGATCCTAATCTCATTAGCTTATATTTAAAAGTCTGGAGAAGCCACCTTGAAATCACCTCAAAAGAACGTCCTCTTCGTTCATATGTATTAAAGAGAGAGAGAGAGGCTTCTTAGAGAGAGGGAAGCTGGCCTCACTGACTTCCCTGAGTGACATACCACCGAATGGACTCCATCAGGGATAGGTGATCCACTTAGGAGAAAGGGCAGAGTGAGAGGGAAGTTGACTGACACCACCGGAACTTAGATGCTGAAGGGTACATGTTTAACCTAAGGTTTCCAGAGAACAACTAGCTAATGTTCCTTACTGGGTTTCATGTTTTAATTGAGCTATCCATGGGTGAGCTGGAACGTGACCGTTGGCTCCTTGGTTGAGTGAGGGTGGGTGCTAGGCTGAGCCTAGCAAGCCAGTGTGGGCAGAGCCACCATGGGGAGCACCCTGGTTGGTCTTCGCCAGTTGGAAGTCATCGATAGCAAGCTTGACTCTCTCAGCCAATTCTCTTAATCCTAAGAAAAATTAGCAGGCAGGGGGTCCCACACATTCTTTATGATGTTAGCTGTCATTTAACAAGAAAAAAAGGAACAGGGACCCCAGTGGTAACTTAGGAATCACATAAGTGTAGAAAACAATATGGAGTAAGAGACGCATGCTTCTTGGTTTATCTACAGGGACCATCTGAATGAAGATATCATTTCAGTGGAAGAACTAGTTTTTGTTTTTTAACCCTAAGAGTAAAGGGAATATGGTTTCCTGACTTTGAGGTCAAACTAAACAGTCTTATATACTCCCTTGAGCAAGCTAAGCACCTACAAATTATGATTGAGTGCTTAGCCTTAAGCTGGCCTGATTCCATATTAATAACGAGAAAATTCTTCCAACCTTTCTAAACCACATGTCCCAAGTTGGGACATGTGGGTCTGAACAGAGCTCCATGACATTTACTTACATGCCTGTATGCATGTGCATGTGTCTTTGTGTGTGTGTGTGTGTGTGTGTGTGTGTGTGTGTGTGTGTGTGTGTGTGTTTGTGGCTATCGATCACATTGACTCTCTGAAAACGTAAATTAGCTTTGGCAGTAACCTCACCTTAGTTACATCTACTCCACTCAAAATCGGGAAATGGAAAGGACCGGGAAAGAGAATGTAACTCACCCTCCCTACTGGTTTTATACATTGAGCATCTTCTAAGTCACTCTCTAACATGTCCAAGCTCAAGTGGGGCTTTCCTCCAGCTCAGGTGTCCTCTCAACCTGAAGGCACAATTCTCCCAGTTGCTTGAGCAATCGTTTGGCTTTGTAAGGCAAAAGATTCCCACCCTCCCTCAGCCTTCCCTGACCCAACAACACTAACCACAGCCAGGAAACAACTTGCAAATGCATTAAGGAAGTGAAAGAAGAAAGAAAAAAAATGGCTTTGGAAAACTTGAAGTGGACCAGAGCAGTTCAATATTCCACCCTGGTGTTCTGTCTCTTTGAAGAGTTTCATGAAGATTTTTGTTTATAATCCCATTGGAAAAAAAAATGAAGTGCTCAGAAATAAAAGCTGTTTGGTCTTTTCAAGCCAACTCCCCCTTTGTTCATGGCACATTAATGGAACAATTTTTTAAATAATGACTTAATTTTTTTTCCTTGTGAAAGATGCTTTCTACCATCAAAAGTGTGTTCTTTATTTTTCTAGCCTGGTGCTCATATTTATTAGCACTAGTTGCATCCTAGTTGTAGGGGTTTATTTGTTCAGCTGGAAATGGGACATTAACATTTTAAGAGGATGATGCATAAGCTTTTAGAGATAATATTCTCCCTGCCCTCTTCTGTGGGTGCTTTCTTCAAAGATGCAAATGCAACATACTTTTTCTCCTGGAGAAATGATGAGAGTTTATAATAAATAGTTTATCACAAAAGCTATAGTGTTTTGTAACCTTCTCCCATTAAAAAAAATCAAAATTTAGGTTATAAATGGAAGGTTTGCAAATGGCAAAGATGTCCAGAATTAAGAATTCATCAAGTCCAGACCAACAATGAATATTTGAGAGTGTGTGTGTGTGTATGTATGTGTGTGTATGTCCACCACTGTTTATACACATTGTCTCAGCAGCCAGCGATGTGAGTGGCTGAATCTTTCTCCTTGTGTTTTTCTTTCCTCCTTAGTTTTTAATCTTTTTCTTCTTCTGTAGAGGAATTTGCATCTCCTCTAGTCTCCTGGAGGATTCTTTCCTTCCATCTACATTCTCTTTCCTTTTCCCCCTGTAGCCTCTTCTCCTCCTTCTCCTTTTTTCTTCCTCCTCCTCTTCTTCCTCTTCTTCTTTCTCCTTTCCTTCTCTTTCTCCTCCTCCTCTTCTCCTTTCCTCCCTCCCTCCCTTTCTCCCTCTACTTTCTAATAATTCCCATCAGCAAACAAACAAGCTCCAGTATCTCTGCTCAACCTCCCCTTCCATAGTCACACACCACTGCCTTCCTGTTCTCTTCCATTTCCTCAGTGTTGTCTGCCCATGTCTTTTCTTCTTCCTTTCCTCTATTTTTGCATCCACTCTGAGTTTAGTTCCTTCACATACCACACAATCACCAAGAGAGCTTGAGTTTTCTCCCTTTTTTCCCAATTAGTGAGCAGGATAAAAACACAAATAAAGAAGACCCCAACACACCCATTGCTTGATGTGGGCTCTACTTCGAACCCCTTTACTCTCACGACCTAGACTACAACATAGCAATGATGGCTCCATTCTGGTGTACATAGCTTTAAAAAGATAAGGAGAAAATGACCATTTATTCTGCTGAGATTTCCTTGTGAAACTGCCCCTTTCCAACATAGGGCCTCACGGGAGGATTCTGAAGCTAACAAGGCAAGATAATGCAGTTAACTTGTCTTATAGTCCAACTCTATGTACCAAAAGGGGGGGTGCAAAAAAGAGAAAATGCAAAGCAAATTTCATCCTTAAAATTCCTCAGCAGCTCCTCCCTCCAGCTGCTCCCGTTGGTTCTCCATCAGGAATGAATTCTGGCCATTTTTCATAGGCCAGTTGCTCTGTGTCTTCTGCTGATATTATGGATTTCAGTTCGTGTACTGAGGAAACAGATGGAGACATAGGGGTTTGAAAGTCTTTTGCAGATAAGTGGCGGGATATAAACCGATCCATCAGCTCTGTGCAGCCAGGCATCTGAGGACTTAATTGAGAATTGTCTCTGGAACTCCGTTGTGGCACCAGGGCATGTTTCCGGTAATTATTCCCTTGCGAGTTCGTGTGCTGTCACTTTTCCCCCCTTTCCTGCCTGTCGGTGTTCTCCATCAGCTCTCCTCCTCCTTGCAGCTCCGCCGCAATGCCTGACCTGCTATTTGCACCAGGGCATCTCCCAGCCCCATCTACCTCTGTGTTTCTGCCTCACAAAGGACAGAGGAAGTTCAGACACTTTGGACAGCTGAGTGGAATGAGCATGAATGGTAAATACAGGGCCCTGGGCCTCCAGCCTCCAGTCTCCACAGGCTGGCCATCCGGCATGAGCCAGCAGGCAGGAAGACTAAGCCATGAATAAATGGTAGTGTTGCCGCTCTTCACACTGGAGTGTAGGGAGACCAGGAGAGTCCCTGGGATTCATGGGAAAATCTAAAGGTGACTATTTCACTGCTAGAAGAGATTTTACTTATCCATATACACACACATGTGTGTGTGTGACTCATGTGTACCTTTAGCTCGTGTGTGTGTGTGTGTGTGTGTGTGTGTGTTTATGTATTTTTACGGCCACTGCCCAAGGGATCTGTTGAAGCACAAGCCTGCTACTCCAGACTTCTGCTCTTGATGGATTACTAGTAGCACCACTCCTCCATACGGGGCTTTCAACACAACACAGCCAGCTGTGAAGTCTATTTAACCACAGTGTGAAAACTTTCAGCCTCCACGCTGCCAACAGACAGGTCAATGGGCGCCCAACATCGCTCGTCAATGCAGCTTTGCATGAATTTGCTCACCTTGGACAGATGAGTATGAAGAGGGTTCCCATGTGAGAAGAACCCTGTCAGTTCCCTTCACCGTTATCAAAGGCAGCCCTGTACACGCAATGCCTCCACTCCTACCAGTGATCGAACCTAATGTGCATGGCTGTAGACTAACTTTGTACCTCTCCTCACTCCTGGGCTTCCAACCACAGAGATAGGGAAGGAGTCCTAAGATGCAGGCCTGCCTGATCTTGATATCCAATATCACCTGCCTTGACTTTGAAATGGGGCAGGCAGGTAGAAAGGGCGCAACAGCACAGAGGATTCCAGAAGATAGGAATGGCACCATATCCCGGTATATTTTTGCCAAACATCCTATTTGGCTATGTACTTGGAGTAATAGTGGATGATGGTGGGAGCTGTTTCTTAGTACAAGTTGGCCAAAAGTCCCCACCAATGACTCCAACCAAGATCTGCCCAACGCTAGATGCTATGCAGGGGCTTCATTCACATTTTGTTATAGTGGCCATCTCATACAAAAACCACCTTCTGCAATCTCCATCTTTTTTATTATTATGTATTTGTTTTTATTGCAAAGGTGATGTGCAGAGGGGTTACTATTACACAAGTCAGGAAATGAGTACATTTCTCTTTGAACAGTGTCAGCCCAGATGCCCCTCAGTGGACGAATGGATCAAGAAAATGTAGTATATAGACACAATGGAATTCTATGCTTCCATCAGAAAGAATGATATTGCCCCATTCGTAAGGAAATGGAAAGACTTGGGGGGAAAAAAAAGTTATATTAAGCAAAGTAAACTAGACCCAAAGAAACATCATTTGTATTGTTTCCCTCTTTTGTGGTCACTAGAATGCGCCTATAATTCCACAAGCAAACACAAAGGATGGTAAAAGACAAAAATTACACTTGAACATGATGAATTAAACACAGGTCTGTAAACATTCACACAGTGAGACCAAAGGAGGAGATTTTTTAGGAGAGGATCACAAGGGCTCAATAGCTATGTGCATACAATCACATAAAATGTTTATCGAAATGAACTCCAAGAAATGGTAACAAAAGTTTTCTTATTATTTTGCCTTTTGATTTGGGTTATTTGTGGGTTTTTTGTTTGTTTTTCTCCATGTCGCTGTTCTTGATTTCTGTACCTTTTGACTTGAATGTAAGTTTATCTGAATTGGGGAGGGTAAGGGAAAGCACAGAAATGGTGGGACAAAGGGTGAGTAAATGAAGCAGTGGCACTCACTGGACACAATGTTGAAGAGGTGCAGTCTCCATCTTGACTCTGAAGATATATTATTAGGTAGACCACTCTCTGTTCCCAGTTCTTGGAAATACCACTCCATACTTTATAAAGCTCCGTAATTATGTAAACAGCCTTATATAACCTATTTGCATGGCAAGGCCTTCCCATTAAAAAACAAAACAAAACAACAACAACAGGAGAACTAAGAATGGCTTTGGTGAAGCCCCCAGCCCTCAGTGGCTCTGAGCTTGGGTGTGATCTGAGTTTTATTCTTGTTCTTCTTCCTCATCTCCCCTCACTTCCTCACTTCATTCATGTGCCCATAACATCCCCTGGCTTGAAACACTAACTCTTTGTGTCTGCAAAATGAAGAGCTCCAATGTGAGTCTCTCCCTTGATTCCAAAATCCTGTCACCTGGTTTCTTCTGATGTTCTTTGTTTGCTTTTTTTTTTTTAAATCTTAGAGTTGTTGTTGTTTTAAATCTTAGGAGGTGCCATTTAACAAACCAGTTCATGAATAAAATATATCTTGATTGATGCCATCCTTTCAACATTCTCATCCATCCCTTCCCTACCCACCCTTTTTCTCACTCTTCTTCGTTTTGTAGGATATACATTGAATGGTTTTACACACACACACACACACACACACACACACACACACACACTAGCTCATTTAAACTTAACGTCTTTATGAAGTAATCCTGCTATTATTTCAGCTAATAGATGGAGAAAAGTAAGTAAAACAGAAAACAATGAATGGTCAAGTGTCTATGGCTTATACTTGGCAAATCCAGGAGTTAAATCCATCCGTTTATATGCCAAGCCCTCATCCTATAGCCCAAGAAATGACCATCCCTTGATGAAGGTGGAAACTCCAATTGCAAGTTTCACTGCTTTTCAATGCGTATAATAATTAAACCTCGATTTTGTGTTTTTTTTTAATTTAGTAAACCTTTATTTAAAATGACGTATGATTGGCTAGTAACAACCATTTTGTAGCAATATTTCCTTTAAATAACTTATAAAGTTCTGTGAGTTGGTTTTTTTTTTGCATTTTGAAAGAGGGTTGATTTATTTATAATCAGCTATTTTTTTCTTTTTTTAACTTAAATTTATTTATTGTCAAAGTAATGTACAGAGGCGTTACAGTTTCATACATAAGGCAGTGAGCACATTTCTTATCAAACTTGGTACTTCCTCCCTCATTTTTTTTTTCTTATTTACTGTCAAAGTGATGTCCAGAGAGGTTACAGTTCCATACGTTAGGCCTTGGGTACATTCGTCATGTGGGCTGGTTGAATCAGAGTAATAATAGTAATAACATTTTCTCCGGTGCTGAAATTAAAAAAAAAAAAAACAAAACTTCTGACACCGACGGAGGCAGCCAATCTAAATAATTGATATTAATTGCAGGAGGCCTTTTTAGACATAATCTGCCTGAAACAACTCTGAAATGAGAGGATTAAAAGGCAGGGATAATTTCCCGCAGTCGTTGGATAGGCGTGATGTGGAGTTGTGAGTGACACCCACCACTGCACATCAAAGCCCACCACACCTGCAGTGACTTGCTCTGTGTTCCGTAGCCAGCTCCATCCGCCTGACTGCGCATTGCTCACTGAACAACTTGTCTGGTCCCCCAGATCATGTAACTACACTCTGGTCGCTCCAGAAGCTAAAGGGTTTCTGATCCCCACCTCCACCCCACCCCTCACTGCTGACTTTCATTTAAAAATTACAGGCATGGGTTCCTGGTAGAACTCGTTTTCTAGAGCTGTCTTTAAGAAGTACCTCAGGCCCTGGATATCTTAAAAATAATAGATAAGCCAATCATGGTGGCTCCTGCCTGCAATCCTAGCCACTAGGCCAGCCTGGGCATGACAGCTCTCAAGACTTCATCTCTAATGGCTGAGCACAGTGGCGTGCCCAGTTTCCAGGGAAATAAGTTCTAGTCACTGGACCACAGTCTGTGACAGCCCAGCATAAACCCAGACCCTATCTTGAAAGTTACCAAGGCAATAAAGGTGGCAGGAGGCATGGCTCACGTGGTAGAATGTCTGCTTAGTGTGTATGAGGCCCGAAGCTCAAACCTAGTACCATCTATGCATGCATGCACACATATGTGCATATGTTCATGTATATATGTATATGTTCATGTATGTACATGTGTGTAAATATGTACGCATTGTGTATATACATATATGTGTACATGTGTGTATGTGTGTACATCCTCCTAGAACCAAGGCAAGATGATGTCTTTTACATGCTATATTTCATTTAAACCTCTCATGGGTCTTACAAACATTGCTTCAGGGAGAGATGGTTAGTTTCCAACTCTCAACCCCTTGAGGCCTTGAAGGAAGAGGCTAGCAGACCATGACATGACACGGTTATCAGTGGGCATAAGGATTATTACAAAGATAACTAGAAAGGGTGTGTCCTTGGACTGTCTTTAGCTTATGCCCTGGTTGGGAAACACCAACCTGGCTGAGCCCCAGGTTTGCAGCATGTTTAAGATCACTTCCAGTGCACCCGGACGGATTCACTGTCCCCCCCAGGAGCCTCTGGTTCTCCCTGCTTTGTACCCAAGTCACATGCATGGGAGATAGATGATATATCAGGGAGAGAGATTTCTAGATCATCTTAGCAAGTTCCAGGGGCCAAGGGTTAGTCAAATATCTTATCCTAATATTAAGCTAAGCTTCTATTAAGGGTCAATGTAGAAGGCCCTAGAAGGTTTATAAATCAAACCGATGGAACAGAGATAGGATCATAATAGAACACAGATGTAGGTCCTGGAGACAGTCCATAAAAACAGAAATCGCTCCAGCAAAACAGCACCTGCCCTGGTCCCCAACAACCATACCCCTTCCTCCCCCTCAAAGTATAGACAGCAGTTCCATCATTCTTGAGAACCAAGTTCCAATAAGACCTGGGTCACACCAGCTCTCTTGATTACTTCATCTTTAAGCGAAAAAGGATACTAGAGAATGGCATACTAGAAGTTATAAGCTCTGGAACATAAGGCAGAATATGTTTTGGCTTGCCTCAACATTTAATGCAATTTTTATATATAGGGACATAAGGATACGGCTTTTTTTTTTGTTTGGCTTGGAGTCTCCTCCAGGTAATTATTTGGTAACCTCGATGTTGGCTTTGGGCCCGACCTGTCTGTTGTAATAGTGCTATGAACTTTCATTTCATGTCGCACCAGGGAAGAGGGACGCACAGCCTGAAAAGTTGGAATCGTCAGATATCACAAGTAATAACAGAGTCATAAAAAAGTGATGTCAAGCATAATGCAAAAGGGCTGTGGGCACCCAAGCATTCAAGTCAGGAGATAAGACAGATGGAAAGCAGGATTGAGCTTCCAGAAAGTACTATATTGTTCTCTAACTTCACTAAAGGGTAAGACAATACTGGTCCTGTTTGCCAATCCATCTGTGAGTTAAACGTAGTTGGACCCATGTTTTGGAAACAACTAAGTCCCACTTGGAGAAAATAACCACCGTCATCCCCTAATGTAAAAATAGCGCCTCTTGGACTTCACTGTATGTGGTGGGCACTACGCCAGGCAGTTACATTTATCAGTCAATTCTCGTAATGATCCTGAGTGTTTTTAATACTCCCATTGCATAGATGCGGGGGGGGGGGGGGGCGGGGTTTGGAACTCATGGAGGTTAAGACAACCATATTACATGCTTTCCAATTCATGCCGTTTATGTTTACTTTTTACTTCTAAAGCCATGACCTCTGCCACATATATGCAGAACTCTAACTCTGACATGCAGAGCCTGGTGTGGACTGATTTGCTCAAGGAAGACACGAACTGTGTGCAGGAGGAAACAACCTTAGGGTAAAACACAGGATGTTTTCTACCAGGGTCACTGCTTGTCTTTGTGGTTAATATGAAATTACTTACTTTTAGGGCTTTGGTTGGACACTTAGCTCTGTGTGACAACAGAAGGGTTTTTCTTGGGGGTGAGGGGAAGAGGGGGGTCATTGATAGTCTCCTGGATCCCTAAAACAACGTATGTGAACATTTTAAAAACAGAGCACATCACCTTATAAAGTCAGCTGTGTTTTGACAAGGGCACCATGATGATTGCATCCAGGAAAGAACCTTTTTTTACTTCTTTTTTTGGGGGGGTGGGGGGTGGGGAAGATCAATGGTACAACACTTGCCTAGCATGTATTGGTTCTTCTCCCACTCCACTTAAAAAAATTAAAATGGTTCTGGGGCTACTAAATATGTACCACATAATTTAGTTAGAAGTAGCCTGTCGACGGGGTGTATTCATAAGCACAGGAGCTCAGCCTATCCAACTCCTAGGAGGAAATATGCTAATAAACTTTAGGACCTAGAGTTCGATGATGCTTTCTTGGGTAATGTACCCAAAGAAGCTGTGTTTGGAGAGCATAGATAAATGAGGCTACTTTAGAAGGCCCTGCTTTTGTTCTTCAAAAGACCCCATGGAAATACAATTTGCATAATAGAAGAACATTGTCTTGTCAGGAGCCAGTGGCTCACACCTGTCATCCTAGCTACTGAGAAGGCTGAGATCTGAGGATCACAGTTCAAAGTCAACCCAGGCAGGAAAATCCATGAGACTTTTCTCTCCAATGAACCACCCAAAACCATCAGGGGCCCTGTGGCTCAAGTGGTAGAGCACTAGCCTAGAGCAAAAGAGCTCAGGGACAGCGCCCAGGATCTGAGTTCAAGCCCCATGACTGAAAAAAAAAATAGAACATAATTGCAAATCTATAGCTCTATCTAGACTATAGAAAATGATCTTTACAATTCAGTAATAATAATTTAATGATAGGAACTTTAAAAAATGGACAAATGATTAGAACCTTATTTTCCCAAGAAGATATGTAAATAGCCTATATCTGCATGCAAGCATGCATGACAATAGCCATTGGTTGGTTGCGAATTAAAAAAAAAAAGTGAAATAGCATAAAATGTTCCAAAGTTGATTGTGGTGATGATTACATGGTCCTGGGTGTAATTTTAAAATAATAATAATAATAGTAATAATAATAGATTTGAGTACTAAAAATATAAGAGAATGAATGGCACAGGCCAAGTTATCTCATTATGAAAGACAGTATTTGCAAAGATGAACAAAGACCTCAAAATTAATAGCCTGAGAAATCAATTCAGACCAGCTCATGTTTCAAATTAAGAATCAATATAGTTACTAAGCCATTATGGGAAAAATATACTCCTGGCAGAATCCTTCTTTTCTGAGTGTCATTATATAGTAACTTCTATGAATAAAATAAACATCTTGTCACCTCGTGCTAACACCTAGGATCACACACAGTAAAACTGGGCACCAGTGACTCACGCCTACAATCCTAGCTACTCAGGAGGCTGAGATCTGAGGACCATGGTTCTAAGTCAGCTGAGGCAGAAAAGTCCCTGTAAGACTCATATCTCCAATTAACCTCTCAAAAACCAGAAGTAACCATGTAGCTTTGAGCAGAAGAGCTCAGGAATAAGGCCCAGGCCTTGAGTTCGAATCCCAGGACAGGCAGAAAAAAAATGAACTCATATAAAAACCAAAGAAAAATTATCTTCAGGCCAATTGAGTCACAGCCACCATCTCCAAACCATCAAAGAATTCACTGCTATGGCACCCACACCTGAAAGTCAATTGTGAGTTCTGCACCTGGGCCATTTCTTACATCTGCATGTTCCGGTTGTCATAGTCATGCACCTACTCCTGCTTTACACAACCCCGTCTTGCCTTGCAGAGTAAGTGACCGAGAGCTGGAGACCATACGCCCATGAATAGAAGAACCAGAACCCAGATCTTTAGGAGGAATTGCCAAACTGCAGTCTAAAGGCCGAATGTGGCTCCCACGATCCATAAAGTTTTATTGAATCACAAGCATACGTGATGGCTTATGGATACCATGCGTCTCCTGTCATACACAGCAACAGTGGAACTGAGGAGGGTCACAAATATCATTCACTCGGCAAAGCCAAAAACATATGTATTTTCGGCCCTGCACTGGACAAACGAAAGCCCACGTGCTAGAGAACAGATGGATGGTTTTCTACCACCGTATCTAGGTTTTTCTCTACAAGACCACTCCAATTTTTTTTTTCTTAAGACATTATGGGCAGAACCTTCCCCTCCCTCCATGTGTTCCCTCATCCTAAATCCTAATTGGTTTGGAAAAAAATATCTTTACAGAATGGGGTACAGATCCTAAACTGCCCCCAACAGAGAAATCAGCATTAGATGGTATGTATTTCTATTTCAAATACAGTGGTGTGGAATATTTCTGAAGGGGGAAAAAGGAAGGCTTTTCATCATTTTAGACATCTGCATCAGAAAAGTGGAACGCTGCAGCCCAGATCTGCTGATTTCATGAGTTATTGGTGTGTTGGGCAGCAGCAAACCTCACAAAGCCCCACGCACATGCCGGAAGCTTGCCGACTGAAGCAGTGCGCACAGCTCCAACCCGGCAGCCAGCAGTTGAGAAACATGAAATCTCCGAGGTGCATTTCAGCTCTGGGTTGTAAGCACGGAAGGAGGACACTCGGTTCTTGTCACCAGCCCTGTAATTGCAGAAATATTCAGCAATGGAATCTTCAGTGGGGTTTTTTTTCCCTTTCTGATTCGGTGGGCACATATGTGCGTGTGATATTTCAATTGTTACTACTCCATTGCTTTGGTTAACTGTTTCTAATTACCCATGAGACTTGTTTCTGGGTACAGGCTGAGCATATGGGTACTTTGCATTTGGAAAAAGCTACTTTCCGAGTTACCCATGGGCTGAAAATTCTAGGACTTTTGCTTGTTTTATTTTCCCAAGTGTAAATAAGGTATTTGAAAAATGCCTGGACTAACAACGTTAGGAAATCAGTCCTCTGAGTCACCTTTGGGTAATCATTCCTGGAGAATGGCCACACAATGGTAGGCTTCTGGTTGCTGGCGGCTGTTGGGTCATTTATCTGACAAAGGCTTGTTAGAGAAAGGCAGTACCGTACTGGATGAGTCTGAGAGAATGAATTGAGAAACCATCTCTGCTTGAATACCACCTGTGCGTGATTCATGCCTAGGACATATAAAGAACTTCTAGAGGTCAGTGCCAATGATGGCTCACGCCTGTCATCCTAACTACTCAGGAGGCTGAGATCTGAGGACTGTGACTCAAAGCCAGCCTGGGCAAGAATGTAGGAATGTCCATGAGACTCTTCTCTCCAATGAGCCATGAAAAGCCACAAGGGGAGCGCTTGAGTGGTACAGAGCTAGCCTTGAGCACAAAAGCTCAAGGACAGCACCCAGGCCCCAAGTTCAAGCCCCAAAACTGGTTTATAAAAAAAGAACTCCTGTTACTAAATTAATGAACGTAATAGAAGTAACTCTAGTATTTTGCCAATAGAAAATAATGAAACTATGTGAATAGTTACTTTTAAAAAGAGGATATTCAAATGATGGATAACCTTGGAAACAAATATCCAAGTCCACTGGCCCTTGGAGAACTGCCATTAAAACTATAATATGCTACGATATGCTACTTTAAAAATGGGTAGACCATGGGGCTGGGGATATAGCCTAGTGGCAAGAGTGCCTGCCTCGGATACACGAGGCCCTAGGTTCGATTCCCCAGCACCACATATACAGAAAACGGCCAGAAGGGGCGCTGTGGCTCAAGTGGCAGAGTGCTAGCCTTGAGCAGGAAGAAGCCAGGGACAGTGCTCAGACTCTGAGTCCAAGGCCCAGGACTGGCCCAAAAAAAAAAAAAAAAATGGGTAGACCAAAAAAAAACCCAGAGAACATTAAATATTGGCGAGGATGTGATATGACTAAAGCTCTTCCTCACGTCTGGAGTCACCTTGGAAAACAGTTGCCATGATCTAACGAAGTCAAATATAACATAGGTGTTGGAAAAATGGGGGAGAACGGAAAAGGAATTGGCCAGACTCGATCATCAACAGGCGAGGACTGTTTATTGACGAGCAGCGAGGGTCACAGACCTTCCCATGGGTTAGGAGGTTATGCAAGGGGGTGAATTTGGGACCGGGCTTATAAGGGGTCAGATCAAGCAGGCAGAGGTTATTGAAAGTGCCACTAGGTCTTGTCCTTGGACCAGGAATGGATTGTTTACAGATGGGTTATTTACAGATGGGCTTAGGTGCATTGCCCTGCCTGCACATTAAAGCAGGTTCACACATACCTGAGGTTTTATCTGGTGCCTGTATACCCCTGGGACAGTAGGGTGGGGAGGGGGGGGTCAATCCTTCAATAGGAACCACCCAGCTAAGTTAACTGAAGGAGAATACTCCTAGCATTATTTATACTAGTTCCAAATAAGAAATGTATCAAAATCCCCTTTTGCTAGGAGGATGGATGAGACTATTGGCTATTTGAGGATCTCACTGGAGTATTAGATAGCAAAGAGTGAGCGGTCTACATTGTTGTGAAGCAGTGTTGGTAGATTCCACACGCAGAAAGCTGACCCTCACTATGGGTCATAGGAAGTACAAAGCTGGCATGTATTCTCAGAAGCCAGGGTAGTGGCTGTCCTTAGAGCGGACCATAGAACAGTCGTCACCGAGGGAAGCATGACGAGGGTTCTGGGTGCTGCGTGAATGGTTTCCTGTGTGTGCTGATTGCCTGGTTCCGTGCATTTTCCAAAACCTCTTGAGCTGTCCTAGTGAGCTTTGCATTGTTGAAATTATATACAAAGAGTTAAAGTAAGGCCTTGTGTGAGTTCTGGGGAGGGAACTATGCATTTTCCTACAGAAAACAGTCTCCAAGGGGGGACATCCAAGCTAACAGAAAGGAGAGGGAATGAGCCAGGGGTCCTGGCATAGACCAGACGGAGCCAAAGGAAACACAGGGAGGTTCCCGGAACACAAGATCTTCAAAAGAACAATAAAGATGAAAAGGTAAGCCTAGGGCTGACCGTGGAGCACCTTGACAGAGACACTTGGCTTAGGGGAAAAAGCCAGTAGGAAACCACCGATGGTTTCTGAGCAGCACAAAGATGATCTGGGCTGTGTTCAGGACAAGATTAACTCAGCAGTTCCATCTCGGAGTCAATCGGAAAGCAAGGGAACTCGAGGATGGGAGACCAATCTGGTTTGTAATTGCAATTGTCTGGGTGGTGGGTCATTAGGCTTAAATTAGGGCTGCATAGTGCGGGTGGGAAAGAGGAGATCTGTGTAAGAGGCATTAGAAGAAACAAAGCAACTTATTGGATTTTTGTGGCCAGGGAGAAGGCAGAGCCCAAGGATGCCAGGCGGGACAAGTGCAAGATAAATCATGCAGTTAAGTGAAATAGATGGATTAGGGTGTCTCCTACCAGGGCTAGGGCGGGGTATGGGTGGCTTTTGTTTAGTTCTGTGTTGTTTCTTTTATCTCATACACCAGAGCTGTCCCCTGAACACAAAGATTCACTGAGGCTCCGTGTGGGATCTTGGCGCAGCCCTCCAAGAAGAATACCCTGGCATCGGGCCAGCTGTCGGCGTGTGGCACAGATTCTGACCTCACTCCACAGAACGCAACTGTGCCTGCTCTCCATCCTTGCAAGGGTGGGGGAGGGGGGATGGCCATGTGAATCCCTTGCAAGAGGTACCAAACCCTATCTAAATAATTCCACATCTGCTCTATTGGGGAGATACAGAACATGCTTCTCTTCTGCTCTCCTCCAGCTTGCTGGCTTCATGTGGATGAAATGACAGTACGAGGCCAGAGCAGCCCTCTAAGGTGGTCAGTTAGAAGCCACAGAACAGAAGTCTTAGAGCGTTAAGGCAGGGTGCACCTGCTTATGAATCTGGGATCCAGAGGATCACGGTTCCAGTTTAGCAATGGCAGAAGAGTGTGCCACACGGCATCTTCATGGACGACAGCTGGGTGCCAGGACACAAGCCTGGCCGCCCTGTAGCTGCGGGCACCCTGATGTGGCCGGGTCCCAGTCCCAGGAAGCAAAACCCTATCCTAAAAATAACCGTCAGCTCACAGGGCCTTAGGCCTGGCTCGTAGCGCTGAGATCAAACCCCTGCAATGCCCCCCACACCGCCTCAAAAATATAGATTTTTTTTTACAAGAGGCAGCTTGACTTTTTGGTGCCAGCCCAGATAACCTCTTTGGTGCCTTCTATGTAAGAGAAATAAATCTTTGCTGTCTATGTCACTGCATGAGTCTCTGTGGCTCTTCCTCAATTGCTGTTTTAAATCATTTAGATGCCAAGATTTCAGTTTTGGTTCCTCAGATGTCTTCCCCATGCCAGATGGTCATTTGCTGAGCCACGATTCGATATTCTGACACCCTTCCTCAGGCCAGCCATAATCACAACGATGAAGAGATGTGGAATCTATTCCCTAGGACCCAAGGGTCAGGTCGTCTCGAGAAATGCCTGGCCCAGGTCTGCAAAAAAGCCTAACTCACAGTAAAAATGATGGGACACTTGGGGAGTGCAAGCCACAGCCTTGGTCCTCTATCTGACCACTTGGACAGGCTGAGATAAAAGAGGAATGCAAGTGAGGGCATCATCAAAGTAGGGCTTTGCCTGATAGTTGGGGGGCTCCTGGATATCGCTGAGATACTAGTTGGAGCCCATGGAAGAGCAAAGTTGTCTACAAACAAAAATGCTGTGGGATGTGTCCACAAAGCTGACAATGGTTGGCATTTCTAGGTAAGGAATGTATGTGTGCAGCTGGGTGCTGATGGCTTATACTTGCGATCCTACCTACTCACGAGTCTGAGGTCTGAGGATCCTGGCTCAATGCCAGCCCAGGCAGGAAAGTCTGAGATTCATCTCACAATTAACCTGGAAAAAAAATAGTGGAAGTGGAGCTGTATGTGGCTCAAGTCATAGAGTGCCAGCCTTGAGTACAAAAGCTCAAGGACAGTGCCCCTGGGCTCTGAGTTCAAATCCTGAAACTGGTGTGTGTGTGTGTGTGTGTGTGTGTGTGTGTGTGCCTAGACAACTATTATGAGCAGTGCCCATACCTGTAGCTCAAGTTATTTGGGAGGCTAAGGAAGGGGTATGGCTCCAGATCAGAGTTTGAGGCTACCGTAGGCAACATGGTGAGACTCTGTAAATGCTTAGCATACACACACACACACACACACACACACACACACACACACACACGCAGAGCTGATATGTCCATTCATAAGCACAGATAAAGATTATGAATGGCTGACACGAGAGAGAATTCCAGTTGTGTGCTGGTGAAAGAGAAGGTCTCCATAGCTTCTTTGGAGTTTGCTGTCCATGCAAGTCCAAAGATGGATGCTTTTGACATTCACAGCCAATCACCGAATGATGGATGGCAGGCTGATGAACTCAGAGCACATCAACCCTATGGTTTATCTGTAAGGAGGGTATGCAGGGAAAGAAAGGGCTAAGACAGATCTGTCCTACGAGATCAGAAAGGACAAGTAGAAGGAGATGCATGCACAAGACACATTGTAATTACGGTTAGCTCATTTGGGGGGCATGTGGAATGGACTCAAGTAGATAACAATAGAAAATTTCCTCTCAGGTTTTGTTTCTTAGGCTGCAAAGCCATCAGTGGAGCTTAAATCCTCCTCTGAATTCTCCCAGTGAGCTTGGTGGCACTGTCCTGATATATCTTCTTACTTGTATCCTTGCAAAGTACAAAGAGCACAGTATTGCCTTGGTATAATTTGAAGCATTTTATGTTTATTTTATTTTAACTCAACAGAAATAAACATAATTTTCAGGTCACTCAGTAGAATGCTACCCCTCATTTTCTCTTCTACAATAAAGAAGCAGAATTGGGCCTTCTGCCCATCCACCCCCAAATAGAATTCAAAATAATTATCGTCTCCATGGAAAGACCCACGTGTTGCTCCCACATAATTCACTTGTATAAATGCCTGTGTGTCTGTAGCTAGGTGTAATATCTGCAATCTAAGAAGAGGGAAATCTAGACCAATCAAGAGATAAGATGTGGAACTGCAAATGCTATTCCGAGGGTCCTTGAGGAATGGCCAGAGAAGATAGCATGGACCCATACAGTAAAACTTTCCCAGTAACTTATACACTGAGTTGCCAAAAGAGTGTAAGTCTAAATACACAAAGAACGCAATACACATCACCAGGGCAATTCCCACCCACACAACCTAGGGGAAAATAAAAACAGGGACAAATGCCCTGCGAGTTGGGAATTTTAATCAACAACAATACTGCTTTCTATTTACCAAGTCTCTTTTCCCTGCTGAGCTTCTAGTGACTTCTATCGATACCTCAAAGTCATCTTTCACGCACTCATCATTACAGGCATTTGTTCTCATAGAGCCTGTGTGAGCAACCTGTAATTACACTTGTTTTAGCCTTAGAGATTCTGAGTCCAACACACACCGCACTGCTGGCCTCCAGTGGAACCCAAATGAGGTCCAAGGTTTTCTGTATGTCACAATCCTGCAATTAGTCCCAGAGGGGGGAGGGGGTTGGTGTCCCTTTAAACTAACTCCCTAGAGCCAAGCCTGGTGGCTCAGGCATGCATTCCAGGCTACCTGAGAGGCAGAGATGGGAGGAGTCAGAGGCAGGAGGGTGGGGGGTGGAGTCAGATAGGAAGACCATGGTTGGGAGTCCAGCATAAGCAAGGTGAGCAAGAACACACTTGGACAAACAAGCCAGTGACAGCATAGCATTCTGTAGTTCCACAAAGGTGGGAAATCTAAGTAGGAAAATTCCAGTCCCCAGCCAGCTGGGGAATAAAGACTCTACTTGAACAACAACCTAAAGCAAAAGGGACCAGGGTTGGTGGGGCATAAGTGGTTCAAAGGGCAGAGTGCCCACTCCTCAGTGAGCACAAAGCCCCCAGTTCTGATTCTAGATCTGTCAAAGAAAAAAGAATAACAACCAAAAAAACGTAAGCTAACTCCCATTTCTGCAACGCTGGGTGCTGATTTGACACCGAGGCCACTGACTTTACCACATCTGCCCAAGTTTTCCCCTTCTTGTGTTCACAGCATCCGTGAGTAACATTCTAGAACCAGGTGGAATCTGAGACGGCATCACTCCTGAGCAATGGCGATGTTAAGTATTAATAGCGCACTCGCTAAAATCATTTATATCCCCCTTTCATATTTTATTCTTTTCTCCCTTTCTGTTATTATGCACATGAATCTTTTTTTAAGGCCAGGCATTATATTATAAAAAATGAGATGCAACAGGAAAGGAAGGGGAAAAAAGTCTCTTATGCAAAATGGTAAGGGACGCATACAAGTAAATGAAAACAATTCATAATGCGTACAGTTCTAAATCAGCCGGTGTTTAATAAAAAAAACAAAGTGTAGACAAATGTTCCCCATAAATCACTTTTGAGTTTATTTAGCATTCTCTTCTTTCATGACACGAGAGCTCTTAGTTAAGCCCAAGGAAGAGCTTGGATAGAGTGTTGACGATGGCTCCCGTGGGTGCTGCAAACGTCTCTCCTTCTGAATGCTTCCCTGGCTTTATGCTGTTTCTGCCACACCCAAACAAGGTTTTATGCATGTGTGTATGTGTGCGCGCGCGTGTGTATGTGCAGAGAAAATTAATTTTTCATGCAAAATAAATATGCATTTATTCCTCTTGAAGAAGCGTTCTAGCTATCAACCTACTCGGTGGCAACCATCCAAGACTTCAGGAAGTCCTGAGTCCTTGATTTTCTCCCTCCTCCCGGCCTATCCACCACTTAGTGTGATGAGCAGTCCCTTAAAACAGAGCCCACTTCAGTCATTTTCCCCTTCCACCCTGTCCATGTCAGCAGTGTATCATAGCTACCTCTACCACGACATAGAAGACACACACCACAGCTGGGCACCTGTGGCTCATGCCTGTAATCCTTGCTACTCAGCAGGCTGAGCTCGGAGGATCACAGTTCGAAGCCAGCCTCAGCAGGAAAGTCCACGAGATGCTTATTTCCCATTAGGCACCCAAAAGCTGGAAATAGAGCTGTGGCTCAAGTGGTAGAGCACTAGCCATGAGAAAAAGAAGTTCAGGGACAGTGCCTAGGCCCTAAGATCTAGCCCCCAGACAATCACACACACACACACACACACACACACACACACACACACACACACACAATTAAAAATTGGAAAACACAAATCACACAAGACTTTATTCTTTAGCTCTTAGGATGCACAAATACTTGTTAAGGCCAGACATCCTATTCTTTTCAGGAAATGAGATGTGACAGTTAAGAAAGGAATGTAGATGCTAGAAAGAGATGTGGCTCCCTACATCAAGTCGGATAAGGCCCAAAGCTGTCAATGGCTGAGGTCCCAGAAGAGCCAGATAAGCTACAGCCATCCTGAAAGTCACATGACTCTGCTTCCCCATTTGAGGAGAGGCAGGAGAGGTGAGGAGGAAGATGGGCCCATCCTACAAAAATCAGGAAGAAGAAGAAGAAAGGAGCTAAAATGTAAATGATTTCCTCCTGGCCGAGTTTGGGCTTGTTCCTGGGAATTGCTACCTGGGAGCTGCATGCAGACCTGTGCAAATTTGCACCCAGGACAAGATTAAGCCTTTTTTCTGTTTGTTTAACTCTCCTCCCAGGGCAAGGAGGAAACTGCAGTGGAGATGCAAGCATTGAGCAAACATCCCTGACCAGGGATAGGCTGCCACCAAGGTGAGCAAGACATAAAGTCTCATGACCTTGGGGCTTGGAATATGGCCTCGTGGCAAGAGTGTTTGCCTCATGTACATGAAGCCCTGGGTTTGATTCCTCATCACCACATATCTAGAAAATGGCCAGAAGTGGCGCTGTGGCTCAAGTGGCAGAGTGCTAGCCTTGAGCAAAAAGAGGCCAGGGACAGTGCTCAGGCCCTGAGTTTAAGGCCCAGGACTGGCAAATAAATAAATTAAATTAAATTAAATTTTTTTTTAAAGTCTCATGACCTTGCCCAGGTAAACATGCATTGAGCTAGAGAGAAAAAGAGAGAGAATAGTCACCCCAGGTATGCCCCAGGTGCACCCTTATTGTTATTAGAAGCAGTCTGAATGGGGAAAGCATCGAATTCTACAGGCAGATTCTGAGCCCAGACTCTTATTGATACAACACTAAAACAGAGGTTTTCGTGCACTGAGGGGGTGCTGGGCAGCTCTCATGTAGACAGACCCTAAGCATGTACATGACACGGAGTTTGTCACCTGACATGGAGAAAAACGGAGGAGATCCCCAAAAACTATAAACTCCAGGCACGTAGCATAGAGACTCCTCAAGAGACACTGTCAAGAACTGAAGTTCTGAGCAGATGCTGTTGAAGAAGAGGGAAGGAGGCCCTGCTCAGATCTAGGCTGAAAAGCTGAGTGTGGAGAATGAAGAAATATCTCCCGGTGTAAGCAGCTTCCATGTCAAGCAAGAGCTATTGAGCGGGGAGTCTGAGCTTATCGATACACTCAAAGAATCATCATTGTCATCAATCTCTCACCACACCGTCAGCCTGCCAAGACGTCAGCCTCTGTTCTCATGTGGGAGGCTCCAGCCCCTCAATGACATAGGAGGAGAGGAAGCACAATTTGAAAGGGAGAAGGCAATCAGCACAGTCAGATGAGTGTGGAAACATCTCTGTGATTGACAGGTCAAAGGATGCAGTATGAAAACACGCAGTAGATGAGAATGGATGGGAGATTTTTTTTTTTTCAGCACAACAATGAATGGTCTTGTGCAGGTGCTAAAAATAAAGCAAACAAAAGGAAATTATATCATTGATAAATAATTCTTAGACTATGCTTACAGGCCCGGAAAAGATTCAACAAACAAAGACAAGGGAGTAGAAATTACCCAATTAAAAAAAAAGAGAGAGAGCATCCAAAAGCTGTATGGAAACATTCAGTCATGTAAAGTACATGTAACCTTATCCCAGGAAATGGAAAAGAGGAAAAAAATAGAACTGAAGGAATAGGTGACATAATCAAACTAATAATTTTTCAAAAATAATACAGGACACAAAAATACAAGTCCAAGAGGAAAACAGAAGAAAACTTGTAAACAGGAGAATCCGACAAATGAATATAAAGACATGCTTTCCAAACTGCCGAAAAAATAGTCAACGTTAAACTCTCCAAAATGAAGCCAGTGGGGAGAAAATTGAGATATGACATAGAAAGAAACAGCTAATATATATATAATATAATATATTTATAATAATTGTAACACTATGTATATGTATTAGGGCAGTACTCAAAAAGTAGAGAGGGAAAATGGTGGAAGGGGAGACATTGATCAAGATGCATTGTACTTACACATTGGCACGTTGAGTTCAAACCCCTTTGTACCACTACTTGCAGATAATTTTTAACCAATTAAAAATTACTTAAGGTAAATATTTTGGGGTCAATAATACAGTTGTACAATACAAGTATGTGTGACCTAATCAAGAGGAGAAGAACAAAGGTCATCTTGCTCTCAGTTTCCCTCCGGCCTATGCCCTCTAGGCCTACTCTTCCTTCTTGGGAGAAAGTTCCTCAGCAGTTTCTTCTATTAGCAGCTCATCAAGCAATACACCCAACCAGACACAGCAGACTTTGAAAACTCCATTTATCTTTCCAGTGAAAGCGCATACATCACACCACATTTCAACACCACCACCACCAAAAAAAAAAAAAGACACAAAAACACACATCTTTTTTCTTTTCCAAACAACATCTATGGATGGGCTCAATCTTCACATTTCCTAATTAACTTGCTTTCTCTTAAAGAACTGAGCAGGCTGTTCTCAAGGCAATTTCTTATTCTCCTTTCTGGACTTAAAAAGTTCTTCAAGAGTTTCCCCAACACTGGGAAAATAAAAATCTACTCCTTTTATCCTTCACTGTCTTTTTATTTTTTAACACCCCCCCCCACACACACACAATTTTCAGGATTCTTCATCAAAAGCTCTCCATTGAAGCTCTTTGCCTCTGCCTCTCATTTGCATGGCTTTGCACACTTAGGCTGTCCTCTCTGGAGAGACTGCCTGTAACCTCATTTGACTTCCTAATAAACACACATGTCTCTATCCTGAAAGATACAAGATCATCTCGCTGCCTCTGGGAAGATCTTTCCCCACCCTGGCCCCTCTCCCAAGGTTAATCCCCGTCTCCCCCATCACAGGGTTCTGTCAGCATTTATTGTACTTACAATACTGCATTTCTCCTCCATGATCAAAGAAGCCTGGCTGATCCCCCCGTGTATGCCGTTCATCAAGCAGTCCTGTGATGTTGCTCACTCAGATCTGCTCACGGGCAAGCGTGCTGATGAAATTACCTCTTCGTTTCTCCACTTAGCCTCTTCAATTTTGGGATCGTTTCCCAGCGATAGGAAGGCCCACAAGGGCCGTATAATGAATAATGGGTTGTTTGTTTCTGTTCGTGTTTGTTTGTTTGGTGTGTGTGTGTGTGTGCTCGCGCGCACACACGCGCGCACATGCATGTATGGTGCTGAGGATTAAACTAGGAAACCTCTTGCTTTTGAAGCAACATTCTACCACTTGAACCATGCCCTCCTCCCCCCACCCCCCCAGCACCATCACCTTTTATTTTGTGTTTCAGAATAATGTCCCTTGCTAACTTGTCCAGGGCTGGCTTCAGACCGCAATCTTCCTCTCTTCTACCTCCTTGTGTTACTGTCACCACAGATATGCACTGTCATGCCTGACTTGTGTTCGAGACAGGGTCTCGCTAACTTTTGCCTCAGCTGGCCTCAAGCCATGAGCCTCCTCTTTCCCCCTCTAGAACATCCAGGGATTGCAGGCATGGACAAAAAAATCATACTTGGTTGCTTGAAGGCCTTGGTTGGCTCATTCGCCCCTCCTCCCCACACCACCATGTTCATCTATCTGATCAAGTTCCCCTTGTTCCTCTCTGGGAACATCTTATTCCAGAACCCCTAGCTTCCTGTCCAAATGTTTCCTTCTGCCTTTGCACACACACAGTTCCGTGTGTCTGACACTGCCCCTGTGTTCTATCTCCCTCTGGACCACTCATGCCTACTCCTCTGAAGCTTGACAAAGCTATTCCTGCTGTGCTTCCTAGCACAGCTTTCCCATTTCTGCTCTCAACCACATTTGCCCTGCACGACCATTATTTATTGATCCCATCCCTTCTGATCTGTGCACTCCCAGAAGGCAGCGGTGGGTTCTCATCTTCGGAGCCACAGGCCACACCGGTCAACCTGGCTCAGATCAACCTCGGTGAGAGCTTACCAGCCCGTAGGCCCAGGGAAATGACCTTTCTGTCCAACCATCTCTGACTACAGTTCTCAGATGCGTAGGTGAACAGGATGTACGGCTCTAGCCTTTACTGGAAAAGCTCCCTCCAAGGTAGAGTGACGTTAGAACATCTCCTTGGCCCTGGGGTTACTAATTTGAGTTAAATAGAACCTCATCCATTTTGAGCTCACTTCTCTGTGGTACTTTCATGACCTTGAATAGCTGTTGACTGAGAATTCTCTCTCCTCTGAATAGCTAGGAAGAAGACACTATTTTGGTTGGATTTTTGTTGTTGTTGTTCTCACTAAAGCAAGCTCCTGGTTTTCTGTTCTTCAGTCTCCCCAATTCCAGTATCACCTAGAACCCTGTCTCCATCCATCACTTCAGGCCCACCCATGGGTTAAAGGCTCAGACCCTGCCACCTGTCAGAGATGCAGTATTAAGATCCTCCTTTCCCCCGGCCTGGGTTGTGATGTGTACTATGAAAGGTACCACCGAGGCCACAGCGACTTCTTTCCTGGGATTCTTCCTGTTTTCTTCCACTGTGTAGTCCACAGTGGATTCAGATTTGGTGTTCTTGTCTCTACTTCCCAAATGTTGGGATCATAGGCATGTTCCATGGTGCCCAGCTCTTGATTGAGCATTTAAGTAGGGTGTTGAGAACCCTTTACACTTAGGTTAGTTACTGAAGCTCATGTACAAATATCTCCCTACGGGCTGGGGATATGGCCTAGTGGCAAGAGTGCCTGCCTCATATACATGAGGCCCTGGGTTCGATTCCCCAGCACCACATATACAGAAAATGGCCAGAAATGGCACTGTGGCTCAAGTGGCAGAGTGCTAGCCTTGAGCAAAAAGAAGCCAGGGACAGTGCTCAGGCCCTGAGTCCAAGCCCCAGGACTGGCCAAAAAAAAAAAAAAAATGTTCATACAAATATCTCCCTTCTTCAGAGAGGTTTGCTGGTTTACTGAGTTAATAGTGTTTGATTTTCTCACAGATACACACTAGTTCATGATTTTTGCAGTACAATTTATTCTTTCCTGAACGCTCATGCTTGTTTATGTATTTATCTGTAACAGTCTTATAAATATCCTCTGGAATGCTAACTCAGTGGTCAAGCACTGCTGTAGTTTATGTTCTGTGGAAGGTCTTTATTTCTCTTAGATTATCAAAGGATAGCTTGCCGAATAAAATAATCTTGGTTGGCAGGTGTTTTGTTTCAGAGGTAGAAGTGCATTTGTTCATCATCTCTAGGCTTTTACAGTTTCTCTTGGGAGGTGTGCTGTTGGTCTGATTGGCTTGTCTTTGCAAGTAACTTGACATGTCTCTCTCTCTCTCAGCTTTCAGTATTCTTTCTTTGCTCTTTACTCTTGGCATTTTTGACTCTTATATGGTGTGGAGTGATTCTTTTCTGGTCATGTTTATTTGGGGTGTGAAATGCCTCCTGTCCTTTGGATGTTCCATTTTGCCCCTCGATTGGTAGAATTTCTGCCACAATTTCATTGAGATATGTTTTCTAAGCCTTGAGAATGGATCCTACCTCCCCTTTCTATACCACAACCTCACAAATTTACTTTCATTGTATTAGCATACATTAATTGTACAGATTAAGGGATTTTATTCTGTTCCCATACATAGGTACGATATCATTTGATCTTATTTATCTTCCACACACACAAGGTCTAAAGTCATTTCAAAGAAAGAGGGGTTACCCCTCCCACATAATTTATAAAGTTATGCCAAACGTTTAGGCAAACAGGGAAGAAGACAGAGAGCTTTCTTGTGTTTGCTGCTTTTCATTGGCTCATAATAATCTTTATGCCAAAAAGTAATGTTTGGGATGACATACGTTTTCTGCTACAGCGCACAATAAAAGGACCTCCCTCATGAACAAGTTATGACATCCAAGCAGGGCAAAAGCCAACAGATTGAATGGCTACGTAGAGCAGAAGTTCTGATCTTTGATGGTCATGGCCAATATCAGTCTGCCAGACCCAAGAAGTCGTTTGATAGCTAAAATGGACTACCTTCTAAAAGGAGAGAAATGAGAGCTATTTCACTCATCAATGTGTGAGGCAGACTGCTGAGTGCAAGGTGGTTTTTGTTCCAAGAGCTTCTTCTCCTGTTAACATCATCTTGAATGTGAGTTTGGGCTTCCTGAGTGAAGGAAAATGGTGGCAGCTCCCACAGCATGGACTTCCGGAGGTAAAGGAAGATGGCAGGAGGCCACCTGCTTACTTTTGTACAGTGGCGGTTTGCTTTTCTTTACTAAATGAGCATGTGCTAGGCAGGGAAAAGTACAGGGTCTTTTTTGCCTTCTGCTGTCACATTGCAGATTCATTTTCATAGATGCATTTAACTTGATTCTGACTTCCTAAAGAGAGTTACTTCTGGAGGGCACACATGTTATAGAATGGGAAAAATAAGGAAATGAAATGAGTGGATGAACAGGAAGCCAGTCCTGGTATAGACTGTGAAGAAGGAGCAGCTTGCTGAAAATCGTCTCTTGCTCTAGTGTCAGTCAGTAGCACCTAAGGCCTGGTGGGAAATCCAACTTGAACAACAAGGATGAGACTGAAATTACATTGTGTTCACAGGAATTGGGGTGGGTGGGGAACGGTGATTTCTTAAGATTAAATGTTTTTGTGTGCCATTCCTGGGGCTCCAACTCAGGGCCTGAGCACTGTCCCTGAGCTTTTTGCTCAAGGCTAGCGCCCTACCACTTTAGCCACATCTCCACTTCCAGGTTTTTGGTGGTTAATTGGAGATAAGAGTCACACAGGCTTACTTGCCCAACTTGTCTTCAAACTGCAGTCCTCAGATCTCAACCTCTTGAGAGTCTGGGCCACTGGCACTGGGACAATAGATTAAACTTACAAACTAATAATAATAATAATCCCAAGTGGTCAAAGTCTACATGGTTTCAAATGATGGTGAAATTGTACAGAAATGTTGTGTCATCATTTAGCTTAGATAATTAAGACCAAATATTAATGTGGGTGTTTATATAGGTGTAGGATCAAGCCATATTTTCATCAGGAAGGAAATTCTCCTGTCATGGTAGGTATTTCAGTAGAAGGTTAGAGGCTAGGTAACAAAACACGGTGATCAAGAATTACAAATTAGGGCTGGGAATATGGCCTAGTGGCAAGAGTGCTTGCCTCGTATACATGAGGCCCTGGGTTCGATTCCTCAGCACCACATATACAGAAAATAGCCAGAAGGGGCGCTGTGGCTCAAGTGGCAGAGTGCTAGCCTTGAGCAAAAAGAAACCAGGGACAGTGCTCAGGCCCTGAGTTCACGGCCTAGGACTGGCCAAAAAAAATTACAAATTAACCCCTGAGTATTTGCCTTAAAAAGAAAGAAGTGTATACAGTACCCAATGTGATTTAAAAAAAAAAAAAGCCTATTAGCACTCATCAGCTACCAAATAAACATTCAACCGATGCTTTTCTTTCCCAAAGGAGCAATAGGAACAGCCATGGGATATAAGAGGATTGATATCACTCCTCCCAGACACCCATCTCCCTTGTTTATCATGCCCGGAGCCCTGCTTCCCTGTTTTGTGACGTTGGAAGCTACGAGTTCTGAACAGCACTGTTCCAGAGAATCAAGATGTACAGTGAACTTTGCTTGTGGCAAGACATTAACCATTTCCCTGTGAAGCTACCTAGATGTGAGGATCTGCTTGTGACCGCAGGCCAACTTACGTCAGTGAATACGCAATTATTCAAGTCCCTCTCTGGACATCTGAGTTCAGTGTGAATATCATCGCCTGCTGTCATTAGCAAGATGATATGCAGGGCTGGAGGCATGGCTCGAGATGGTTTGGACTCGCAGATTGAGATGTTGAATTGAAATCCCTCGTGTGACTGCTTCAAGATACTTTTTTTTTTTTTGAAACGTGTAACAGAGAGAAGAGATAGAAGGACTAACGATGATGGGGTTGATATTACAAAAAACCAAACTGACTTTAATAGTGTCGAGACACTATTAAACGGTCAGTCCAAGAAACAAGTCTGGATTAGCTCCTTTGAAAGTCATGAATAATAATACTACACTGGCTGGTGCTGTCTCTACTCAAGGCATTTTCTCCGGGGTGATTTAAATGAAGTCCCGCCAGTGGTCTGCAAGTAACCAGGTTATATCAGGGAGGCTTCCTCCGTCTGATCATTTTAGAATGAACGTTCACTACTACATCTATGTCCCTCTAGCATTTTAACAACCAGAGACTTCTCTCATCACTTGTTTGACAGAAGAAGAAAAAAAAAAAAGGTAGCATCTCTAGCTGAAAATGATCCAGACGTGCCAAAGAATGCCTGGGTAATGGCCTTGGTTTATCTCAGAGCACTTTGTGTCTGCCCCTCAGGCAGGCGATTCATCATCACAATCTCACCCGCCAAGCACCAGGCTCACACATCGCTACAAATCCTGCCTTTCAGCATGCCCAGAATGAACCACGGTGCTTCAACCCAGTATGGAAGAATCCCAGAGAGGCTGGCTGACCTGGAGGAGGATGCCCAGATAAGACTGAAATACCCAGTGCTTCCTATAGTGAGTGTGGGGGGAGGGGGGGAGGAACTGTCAAAAACAATAAAGACGGGTGTAAAAACGGGCTGCAAGTTATTGATCTGCTATATTACAGTCGCTTTGAAAATAACTGGATTTCACTTTTGCCCTTTATTTCTCCATCTTCATCACATCCTGTCAGGACCAGGACACATATCTTATGCATGTAAAAGGTTAGCAATACCCTGGTGTGTGTTGCCTGACCCAACGTGGTGACGGGTCCCGCACACTGCCCACCTGCATGCAAAATTGGCCTTCACAAAGGCCTCTGGGTACTGGACCCGCCAGATGAAAATACAGTATGATGGGTGAGGAATCTCTAAGACCAATGTGCAGCCCCAGTCATGAACAAGCCATTGGTGGAAAACATCTGGTTATAGTTAACCTTTTTTTAAAATTTTTTTCTTCACTTATGTTCAGACCCCCAAATGACAGTTGGGTGCTCTCTAGAATCCCGGGGGATACTAGGCCAATGTCTGGATGGAACTTTGGGGATAAATGGCATTAAAAAAAAATCATGCTTCCTATAAATCAGTGTTGCTTATGTTGTAAGGGAACTCAGTCAGTGAGGAAACAGAGAAGCCACCTTTAGAGAGGTCAAATCAGGAGCCTTTATTGGAGACCTGGTGTCTGCAAATGGACTCCTGTCACAAAAACCTGCAGCCCCTAGAATACACTTCACACTGTCAGAAGACTGAGCCACGAGAGCAGGAGAGGAAAGAAGGAGCAGGCAAACAATACCAACAAACCAGATCAACCCCAAGGGAGAGCTGAAGTGGGACTCCATGGTGACCAGAGGAGAGCCAGGAGACAGGAGACATGGGAACACAAGGCATGGCGTAATAGCACCTGAGCTGGTCCAGGCCTAAATAGGGTCAGATCAGTGGGCAGGGTCACAGGGAGTTTGAGAGTTGATGACCCAAGACTGGCAGGTTCAGTACCATATTGTCCAAGTCCCTCCCTTGCGTCTAGGAACTCGGGCATGCCCGTGACCTGGGGTTGGAACACCCCTGCCTCTACCATGAAGACAAGATGGCACCAGTTAAATTGAAGTCCCTGTCATCCACCACGTGGCCAAGATGGCATCAGTTAGACCCAGTATCCCCCTTTCCCTGCTACCGTGATGGCCCTTGGAAATTCTCAGAGGCTATTTTTCTTGAATCTTGTTGTTTCCCTGGCATATTGGTTGTTGGCTTTAGCCAGCAGAACCGAGGATTCTGGCCTGGCAGGCTGGGCACCTAGGAAGATCACTCCTTGGCCACCTGCTGATTCCTCTTCTCTCACTTTGGAGACAGGAGGTCTGCTATTTCTTAAGAGAACCATATTGTGGCAATTGCCTTCTCAGCAAGGGCCCAGCATGCTTAAGATATTTTTTTTTTCTGCGATAACCAGGATGACTACAAATGTGCTTGGTAATGCCCTGTGAGGTGGGGAGCAGGAGCTTTGCATGCTTTTTCTCATTGCTTTCTTCTCGCCTGGGTTTTCTTTTCCTGGTGTTCTCTCTCACAGACCATATGATGGTTATAAACTGTATATGTCATGAAAATCTCCTTTTCTGATGGATTCCCTAAGCTTGTCTCATGGGTCTTCCCAGCTCAGATTGTATTTCTTCATCACCCAGTGGAAGTCAAAGAGGGACAATGTAATGGGGCAAGCCAAGGCTATTCACTCAGAGGTTGCTGTAGGCAGGGAAGTTGGTCCCTGCTCCCTTGGTGTGATGGCAGACATCTGAAGGTAAGAATGGGGGGCTGCGAAGATTCATGAAGGACAAATGCAGCTGAGCTGTAAGCCAGATAACTAGAAGTAGTCTGTCCTGCGTGATTAGTGAAGTGTACACACACACGTGCGCGCATACACACACACACACACACACACACACGGCTTCCTCTACTTTTCCTTTTTCTCTGCTCTCCCCAGCAAGAACCAAAATTAGTGGAGCTGCCAGGCAATACTCACACATACATCTGAGTATTTCCAGGCAGAGATGTTATGGAAGTTATGGTGTAAATTCCTAGGTTGTCACCAGAAGCAGCATTGTAGCTTCTGGACAATTTGACTTATAGTAGGGTGGCTTTCCAGGTTGTTTATTATAGTCATACAGGGTTCATCTCCTAGGCAGGTTGCTGTGGGTTACAGGTACAAGTTATGTTTTTATAGATGCTGTACTGGGGACGATATTTCCAATCAAGCACCAAGGATGGCACATGTTGTACTACTTGCAGGTTGCTCATAATGGATCACTTTTTGTCCCTGTGGAAAAACACACAAGCAATAGAAAAAAAATGGAAAAGAATGTGAAGTAAAATGAAAGGTCATCGTAAGGGCTACAAAGCACAGAGCAGTATACAGCAATAACAAAACATGAAATAATTCCTTGTTTAGGGTGGACAAAAACAAGATAGTCAGGTGGCCAAGATGGAGGTATTTGTTCTCTTTCTGGGTTGTTCCCTTTCCTGAGGTACTGCCTGTGTCGATAGTAATGAATGCCAAAGGATGCTTGGTTCTCAGGCTCCAACGTCTCAGCATGTGAGAGAAGTTAGGCAAGGCTTGGGAGAGGCTATAGGACCAGATCTGTGGCTCTATTCCATACGTGTTGCCTAAATGCCACTTCTGTCTTAATTCCTTCATCTGTAACATAGAAACACAACACCGGCTTGAATGAGTTTTGTATTTTGTTTGTTTTTTGTAAATTTAAAAAAATCGCAATAATCAAGTTGGCCTGTAGTAGAGTACCCTATTAATCTTGGCTGATCCCACTTGATTTATCTAATATACCTTCTGCGCTCAGGAACACGGAACATAGCCTTCATTATCTGAGGAGAATAATTAGGACAAACTGTCCTCTATTCTATCTTTCTTCTTCTTTTTTTTTTTTTTTCCTTTTGGCAATCCTGGGGTTTGAACTCAGGACTTGAGCTCTGTCTCTAAGCTTCTCCATGCTCAAGGCTAGATAGAGCTCTACTGCTTGAGCCACAGCCCCACTTCCAGCTTTTTCTATTTATGTTATATTGAGGAATTGAACCCAGGGCTTCATGAATGCTAGGCAAGCACTCTACCACTAAGCCACATGCTCAGACACCTCTATCCCTTTTGTTAATTGCAGTGTAAGCATAGAACTGTCTCCTACAAGCAGGCTACTTGAATACAATGTATGCCTTTTGGAAGAAAAAAAATCATGGCTAGGACTTTATCCATTCCAGCTCTCCATTATCTTGGGTACATTTCTCAGGCAGGGTTACAAGAATCATCATCTCTTCTGAGAAAGCTGGTAGCTCATCTTTACCAACTGGGCACTTCCTGCCAGAGCCAGGCATTTACCAAAGATGACAATGGATATGATTTATGGTTTATGAGCTGCAAAGGCCTTCATCGCATTTTCTTCATACATATCTCTCTGCTGAAAAAGCAAAACTGTTGAGAACGTTTGCTGTCTCCAACGATTTCGTTATGTCCTAAAAACTGCACTGGTTTTGGAATCATCTTGGCTCCTGAGATGGCTCTGATGGGTACAAAAGCTTTGTCCGCATGCATCAGTACCTGGTCAGGAGCGCCTCTTGGTCTGTTGTAAATTCTCACTTGAAGAACACCCCCCCCACACACACACACTCACAAAACAAGATTCCTGGAGCTGGAAGTGGGGGAAAAAATCAAGATTTCTATCACATCTTCTGCTGCTGGTCTGGAAACCATATTTTCAGTAGCAGTGTCTTACAAGCCAGGGTATAGAATATGCATATTTTCAAACCAAAAGGCACACACACACACACACACACACACGTGTGTGCATGCACACACACACATACATACATACACGCACACCATGTTTTATACAAATAGGCAACATAGAAGATGCAACTGGGACCCCTGAACATGAAATTTTCAGCATATGTCATAGATTTGCAGACACAAGAACACATCCTTGAAATTGGCACTGTCCTAGAAAACACAGGATGTCTGAGTTTCCTTGAACTACATGCCACTTTCCCAAATGGTCTAATTAGTTCCAGTTTGCAAAGATGTTGCAGAGAAAGAAGAAGCCTCCATTTGTTTCTTTGTAAATCCACACTGTGAAGTCCCAAGGAAGACGCAGAGATAACATAAAAACATCAGTCCAGACAAGGGCCCTGGACAGAGGCGAAGAACGTCCATCTTTAAACCTTCTCCCTGGCCCTGGTCCTGGCTTGGCAGGGTGGTGGTAAAGCTCAGGAGAAAAGGAGGCCTTTTCCCTCTGTTCTGAAGAAGTTTGCAGTCTCATGGAAAGGGAACGACTTGTAAAGAAGCCAGGGATTTTGTTGTTGATGAAATAGTACTGACCCCTGAGACAAGGCTTGCCGATGCAAGGGCATTGGTATTTTTAAGAACATGGTACCCACAGATCCACACAGTGTAGTTCAGTGAGCTGTGTTCAAGGGGTTACACAGAGCAGTTAATAAGCCCGGGGTGATCCTTCCAGGAGCAGCTGCTCTGTTTCCTTTGAGGACTGGGGATTACCCCTTCTGTCCTCTTAATTACTCAACAGTGTTAACTCCATCAAAGAAAGGAGCAGTGTTCACATTACAGAGCCAGTATTGAGATGCAAATAATGTATTTATATCTCTTTTTTTCTCTTATATAGGCCTAAGAAAGCCCTGGAAATAACTAGCTTTTTTTTCTTTCTTATCTTCTTGCTGAAGTTGGATTTTTCATCTTTCAGGCAGAGCACACTGGCTGTTCCATTTCTCACTGTCTGCGCTACCATGGTGGAATGTTGAATTCTTCATCTTTCTTATTTCTGCCTCTTTAGGTCTTTCCTAGGGAAATATGTACTTTTTAAAAAAAAAAAGAAAAAAAGATGGGATGGAGAAAAGGAATGAAATCCTTTTTTTGTGGCAGAGGAATGCTGAACTGGATGTTGAGACAGCTGGATTTTTATTTCTGTTCTTGCACTTTCAGGAAACATGATTGTACAAGATAATTGCCATCAAATATGTACTTTCCTTATCAATACAAATACCTGTTTGGTCATCCTTTCTGCTCTAAAAATACTGACTTGTTAGGCATTTTTGTTCAACTAATACAGAAAGAAACATTGTTCATTAGGTTTCTGATCTCTGTAGGAATTTTCTCTGGTGGTTTTTATATTCTCCCTCTGTGATAGTCACCATCTCTCCACATCAAAGATACCTTCTCTCATCTCTGAAGGGATTCTTCCTGGATCTCATATAATGATGTATTCATCTCATTCATTCATTCATTTATTTCCTGCTCTCTGTATTCCTGACACTGGGCTCTGTGGTCAGATGAGAGTTCAGTGTGACCCTGTAGCCTTCCAGTAGATTGAGGCAGAGTAGACAAATAAAGTGACAGGTAAATGAAGATTTAAAAACAAAGTTTACATAGCTCACAAATTAAGTTAGGTTCCGGAATTAAAAGAGAACCTGGAGGTAAATCTCCAAATCACCAAGAACATGACTTCCCCTCCACCGGCCCTCCTTTCTTTATGCAAACACCTTGTTGGGGAGACCTGTAAAGAAAGGAATGGAGAAATGTCTGACTGAAGGAGCTGCCTAAAATGGTGTATCTGCTGTTCCTACATTCTAAGTAATAACAGCTCATTCTAGTTCTTTGCTTGGCAACATGACCACTTCTCTAGGTATGGATTCAAGATGGCGGCCCCTGGCTCTCCAGCCCAGAAGGACCTAGAAGATCAGGACCTAGGAGATCATTTCCTTAGCTTCTCCTCCCTTTCCACTGCTGTCTCCCCTGTTCTGCCAAACAAATCCTTGCTAACCTTTCACTTAGGAATTTTCTTTTTTTTTTCTGAAACCCCTCAAGATGCTTTGTGTTTTGCTTTTGGTTGTGAATTTCCAGTTCCTCTGATTTCAGGGGCGATTTCCAAACTTCTAGTAAGGACAGCTTCTTGACTTGCTCCAGTTGAGTTGAGATTAGCAGACTAAAAAATAAGGCAAGATTTGAAATTGAGGATCTGAGGCACCACTCATGTTGGAGACCCCAGCCTTTGGCTAGATGCCACAGGCATGTGTGCTCCCTGGGAGCCCTCTCTTCTCCTTGTGTTCCAGAATTCTCCCTTCTTCTCTGTAATGGTTCCATTCATCTCCAGGAAAGTGGTCTTTCTGAAAAGGAGAAATTCCAGATTTACAGTGAGAGGCCTGTGCATAGGCAGTTGCTTCCTAAGGACATGGTAATTCCCTAAAGTTACAGCACTGCTTGGATCTGTTTGGAGAGAGGAGCAGAAGCAAGAAGGGGCTAGGAGCTGATCATATGTCATGCGCAGTAAGTGGAAGGCCGGGCGTGTGGAATGTGCAGCGATCAGATCTGGCCATTCTGGTAGGAGAATATTAACCTGTTGAGATGACAGATTTGCTGCCAGTACCTGTTATGATATAACAGGGAGTGAGGGATGAGCAAATGCCAAGAGCTTAGTTCAGGAGTTGAACAATTGAGAAAGGCCAGGATGACTTCGATCATGGCTCTTGCAGGAAAAAGGACATTTGAGGTGAGACAGGAAGACAATGGGCTACTTTTGTCGACAGACAAAGACATTTTCATCAGTTACTTCTGCCTTCTAAAAATGAAATAAGTAAATTAGCTACTGTAGGAGGTCATGAGGACTTAGGTCATTGGGGTTGTTCATCACCAAACCAAGTGTTGACCTGAGGGGAGAGAACCATCATTGTAAAACTGTTTCGGGGGGGGGGGGTTGTTTGCTTGTTTATTTGTTTGCTTTTGGTATCTTGTCATGAAAGAAAAAGACCCAGAAAACATCATCCTTTTCAATCTCTTGGTTTCCTCTCCCTTTGCCTTATTTATTTTGTAGTCCTCAAATGTCCTCTTCCCCCCCCCCCCCTTCTCCCTCTCTCCTTTCTCATGAGCGGGGGCGATTGCCTTCTGATCACTAGATGGAAATGTATTTCGTTCAACTCAGCTGGGCTCACTGTGTGCTCTCTGTGGGCTCCCACTGCCTTTAAACTCTGCATTAAGTACAATGGATGCTGCAAAGCTGCACAACACAGAGGCTAGATGCCCAGTGAACCAGCCGGACTCTAACCACGGGAGAAGAAAGGCTTGACCTAAGACTGAAGATCACCGCATGGCTGGAGAAGAGTAATGGAGATCTCATGTATTGCAACTGCTTCGAGAAGGAGATAGCATCTGGGAAGGACCCTGAAGACAGGAGAGATGGATTTGGACCCTTAGGGATGGAGACAGATGGGCATTTCTAACCCAGTCAGCATTTGAGTAGAGATAGAGAAGTGGGAAGGCCAGGATACGTCTGGAAAGAGCCACAGCAGAGGACTCTTAAGTTCCAGTGAGGAATTTTCATTTCTTCTCATTCAAGAAGCAGATGTGGTGCATTTCAAGTTTAACCAAGGGATGTTCTAGTGAGAGTTGCTTTTATGGGGGAAATTCTTAGGAAGGATTGATGGCGGGCGGGGAGGGGGGGCGGGGGGGGCTAGACAAAAATTGGATGGATGCTCGTCTGATCCTGTGACCATTTCAGAAATAGCAAGAGTTCCAAGACAGAAGTATTTGTGGTAGTACAAAGGAGAAGACAGCTGCTTTCCACGAAGACAGAGTCTCTTGGACTTTGATCCTCCCAATCTCAGCCTCCCAGGGAATAATCGGTATGCCTCACTGTGGCCAGCTATGGATAAAGGAGCAATGTGGCTCATGTTTCTACCCAGGTTGGCCTCAAACCAATGATCATGTAGTTCTCAACCTCCCACACAGCTAGGAATACA
The DNA here is from genome assembly GCF_023159225.1 of Perognathus longimembris pacificus. Taxonomy (NCBI): domain Eukaryota; kingdom Metazoa; phylum Chordata; class Mammalia; order Rodentia; family Heteromyidae; genus Perognathus; species Perognathus longimembris. The sequence goes on along the minus strand of NC_063180.1, from coordinate 32,503,798 downwards.
GACACGAGCGGACAAGCTCGTACAGAGGCCCAGGAAGCCAGAAGACAGATTTCTGGCCTATGGCACCCACCTTCTGTGGAGTGTTGAGGAGAACCCATCTCCAGGAAGGATGAAACACATTTTTCTCTTGTTTGCTTCACTTCAGAAATTGGTTGTTCTCACGTATAGACCTGGAATAAGCCTCTCTAATGCAAAGGCTTTGAAACTTTGCCTTTTTGAAAGGTTGCATTTTTAAGGCTTTTGGTATACATTGCCAAATTTGAGTCCCCAAAGGGTTATGGTGATGAATAACCCCACCTGTGATGAATAAATTTGAATCCCCTTCTCCATTTATCCCAAGGAACACTGGGAATTAGAATTCATTTTCTATCTTCACCAATTGGGTAGTTGATAAATGGTATCTCTTTGTTTTAATTTGTATTTCCAGGCTCACACTTCTGAATCTTTTCTCCCCTTCTCTTCTGACCCTCTGACGTAACCCTCTCTGCCTAGAAATTCTCAGACACCATCTGTGTTAGGAAAGTTGCTCCTTCTAGGAGCGGGTGGCTCACATCTGTAATCCTAGCTTACTCAGGAAGCTGAGATCTGAGAATGGTGGTTCAAGCCAATCTCTGCAGGTAAATCTGTGAGATTCTAATCTCCAGTAACCACTAGAAAACCAGAAGTAGAGCTGTGGCTCAAAGTGGTAGAGACTAGCCTTGAGCAGAAGACAGTGTCCAAGCTGGGAGTTCAAGACCCAGAACTGATTAAAAAAAAAAAGGTAGGTAAGTAGTCTTGATCATGAACCTAGTGCCTTTGTTCTTCCCATCTCCCTCTGCCCTGCATTCTGGGAAACAGGGCTTCTTATCCAAAGCCAGTACTCCCAGGCCTCATGGCTCACCATTCCCTGATAACTATCTCTGTCAGAGCATGACAATACACACCTGTACTCCCAGCTAGGTAGGGGGTGGAAATCTTCTAGTTTTCTTCATCCTTCCCAAAAGTTGTCTCTCTGGTTTTGTTGTTATTACTTCTACAGAACCATCTTTTCTACCCTAAGGACAAAGGCCATTTATCTCCTAAGGTGGGCTGAGCTAAAAAATAAAAAACCCTGTACCCTTCTATTCCATTCTCCTTAGAAGACAGTAGAACAAAAACCCATTTTTCCCCAGCCAAGTAATACATTACTTTTTTGTCACATTATCATTCTTTTTTGCCAATCTTGGGGCTTGAACTCAGGGCCTAAGCACTGCCCCTGGCTTCTTTTTGCTCAAGGCTAGCACTCTACCACTTGAGCCACAGCACCACTTCTGGCCTTTTCTATATATGTGGTACTGAAGAATCAAACCCAGGGCTTCATGCATGCTAGGCAAGCACTCTACCACTAAGCCACATTCCCAGTCCTGTCACATTATTTTTACATCTAGCACATGTATCTATGTATGCTCAGCTGATAAGAAACTAATTCTGTGTATGTAGAGCTTCCAAGATATCTTACATTTCCCTTTAAAAAGGTAAAATAATGCCAATATAGGCTTTAATAATTATTCCAGGGTCCTAATGATGTCTAGAACTGATTATTATATAGAAACTTGTCTTACAGAAATAAATCTCATAAAGCTCTAGCCAGCTAGTTACAGAACCAGCAGTCATTCACCTCCTCATATTTTGTTACTGAGAACAATTCCAAATATATTTTAAGTAATAACTGCAACATTACAATATGAGTATAGCCTGGGGTAAGAGTTTTGACACACAACTCACATTTGGATGTATAGATTCCTCTGAGTTTCTTAATAACACAATCAGTCCTTCTAAACCATGATCTCATCTTGCAGTTTGAGTGTCCCCTTTGGGCAGGGAAATTAAAGAAAATACACAGCCATCCGTGGCTAGAAATTTATAAGAGAACAGAGCAAAGAGTATAAACTCATGCCTAATTATTTCCAGCAACAGGGTGAAACAAAAAAAATCATAAGGAAAAATTCACCACCAATTAGACACTTCATGCATGTTAGTTGCTATTGGGCTAGATGGAGCACCATCCAACATGGTGGGCTTGCCTATTTCCCTGGAGACACTGTGAGGGAGGACTCAGATTGGATCGAGATGACTCCAAATGTAGAACAAATTCTTACCGCTCAGGTTCAAATTCTCCAGGCTCATGAATATGCCACATTAATATTCGTTAAACAGAACACGTTATCATGTTAGAAGGCGATTACTAGCGTCTCTGTATTTTCATCCCATCACACTTTCTAATTAGGAGTCCCACTTCTACAAATCAGCAGCTTTCTGTTGCCCTGGGCTTTTCCCATCACTTTCCAGCAGAAAAAGAAGTAACTGGAAGGCAAGGTCAGCATCCATGTAAGACATGAGAGAAAAGTGAGGGACAATGATCCTCTTTATTACTGACAGGTTCATTTTGCAGCCATGAAGCAGATCAGAGAGGAACCAGAAGGCACGAACTCCTTTTGGGGAGAGGTGCTCAGACATGGAAGCTTGAAGAGCTCGTAGACTTCCTATGGGGCTGATGTTATGGAGAAATAGTAAAAAGGTCTCCCAACTCCAGCTGAGCCAGGAGGGGAAGGGGCTGTGTGAACAGGAATGAACTGGTTCATCATCATCCCAGAGGGCTGATCACAGAGCAGGGAAGGAAACCATGATTCCTGAAGGGCTGTTAACAGAACAAGGGAAGGAAGCAATGAATAAATATGTACATTTGCTCAAAATTAACTTTTCTGTCTCAACACTGCCACATTTTATTATTATTATTTTTTTTTTTTTTGGTGCTAGTCACAGGCCTTGAACTCATGGCCTGGGCACTATTCCTTAGTTTTTGTGCTCAAAGCTAGCACCCTACCACTTGAGCCACAGCACCACTTCAGTTTTGTGCTGTTTTGGTGTTTCGCCAGAGATAAGAGTCTCATAAACTTTTTTCCTCCAGCTGGCTTCGAACTGTGATCCTCAGATCTTAGCCTCCTAAGTAGCTAGGATGATGGGCATGAGCCACTGGCACCCAGCTAACTTCTGCTTTTCTTTGTAGAGGTTTGTGATGTGTTAAAGGTTCAACCAGATGCAGCCCTCCTCGTAGACCAGTTAGCTTGTGAATTGGGGACGATCCATTGTATTCCTCTGAATTCTGTCTTTTACACATGAGAATTTCTAAAGTAAATTAAGTTATACATAAACTACAACTTCACAACCTTAATATGGTATCTCTAAGATTAGAGTTGTTGGGCTGGGGATATGGCCTAGTGGCAAGAGTGCTTGCCTCGTATACATGAGGCCCTGGGTTCGATTCCCCAGCACCACATATACAGAAAATGGTCAGAAGTGGCGCTGTGGCTCAAGTGGCAGAGTGCTAGCCTTGAGCAAGAAGAAGCCAGGGACAGTGCTCAGGCCCTGAGTCCAAGCCCCAGGACTGGCAAAAAAAAAAAAAAAATTAGAGTTGTTGTTGTTGTTGTTGTTGTTTTTAACAGTACTAGAATTTGAACTCAGGACTTCATACTTGCCAGTCTGGTTATTTTAAAAATAGGATCCTGCTTATTTTGTTTGTTGTTTTTTATTAGTCCAGGTCAGCCTAGATCCCCTATTTATCCAGTAGAGTACTTTTACCACAGCATCCAGCTTTTTTGTTAAATTGAGATTGTTTTACACAGAATTTTTGCCTGGGTTGGCCTTGAACTATGATTCTCCTCCTCTCTGCCTCCCAAGAAGCTGAGATTATAAGCATGAGCTATGAGACTCCAGCTCCTAGATTCTTCTGATGATGAACAAAAAGGTCCCAGGGGTTCTTCTGTTATGTACTGGTGAAAAGATATATACATAACAACACACACCAAAAAAAAAATAAGAGGAAAAGTAAGATGTCTTCATAATAGGGGACTAGTTCCAAGTTCTCCTTCCCAGAAGCCAGTACTTAACTAGGCTCTTGGGCCTCTTTTCAGACACAGACTATGCATATGTAAGCGTAGATGTAGGACTTGCTTCCACCTCCATTCTTGAAAGCAAGTTTTATGCACTTGATACCCATAATTCCACTAAAAACAATCTGTCCTGCACATGACATCAAATCAATATTTATAATTTTAGTCATCACTGTGGAAACAGACCTCAGTAAAAATAATCCAGTCCATCACCAAAGAAACAAAGCAGTAAATAATGATAACAAGCTAAACAGGACTTGAGGACCCAAAACCCAGTTTCTGTAATCTATTCTCTACAATGTCCATTTTTTAACCAAATATATATAATATATTATACATAATGAGTCATATGTATTTATAAATCTTGAAATATAAATATTCATTTACTTCTATATATGATATCATTTAGGGATGGAAATTATATATTTATATTTGTATATATAAAATATGTTAAATATATTTATATGTAATATATATTTATGTATTATATGTATTTATATTTTATATGTTATAATATATATGTGTGTGAACCCTGGGAAGAAAGAATCTTGAGGGAATTGTAAAGAGATATTAAATTGAAGAAACAAGGCTGAAAGTAGCAAAGATAAATATTTTTCAGATAGCTAAAGTAAACCATGATTCAGGGGCTGGGGATTAAGCTCAGTGGGAGAGCCGCCTGCCTTGCGAGCGCAAGGCCCTGAGTTCAGTCCTCAGCTCTGGAAAAAAAAAATCTATTAAAAAAATCTGTTAAGTAAACCATGATTAAAGAAGCAAAGGATCTTCCATAAATGAAGGGAAAACCAAGTGTGAAGGGGAGGTGCCTACTAGTGGCTGTGGGATTCCTAAAGTTGTGGTAAAGATTGTAGAACTCTGAATAAGCTATAAAAGAAAACATTAGTTACTTATTTGAATATTTGTATGTAGAATATATGAATTGCATCCAATAAGAATTGTACATATACATATGCACACACACATATGCTAAGTTTTCTCTCCTACAATTTTCTCTTCCTTGACATCTATTTGGGTTTCTAGAAGAGACTTGAAGTCACTGCTCCCTTAGGAGAGAAAATGGCATAATGTTGAATCACAAAGTCATATTTCTCAACAGAAGATATTTTTATGTGTGTTCCAGTACTTGGGACCTTCTGCTTCTCCATTGACTCAAGGATGGTGCTCTACCACTTGAGCCCTGCTCCCCTTCTGGCTTTTTGGTGATTAATTGGTGATCAGAGTCTCATGGACTTCCTTGGTGAACTGACTTGGAACTGAGATCCTCAGATCTCAGCCCTCTGAGTCGCTAGGATTACAGGCATGCGGCACCAGTGCTTAGCCTCACCCAAAGACTTAAAACTCTGATTTTCAAACCTAACACTGTGAATGAAGGAGCTTTGCACTTCCAGTTGAAGCAGCTGTCTGACTGTCACTCAGTCAGACCTATGAGTAAGCGCTAAGCAGGCTGAGGGCATACTTCCAAATTAGGCAGAAGATTTTGTTAAGAGGGAGCAAGATGAATAAAAACCCAAAGAAAGAATCACAACTACTTACACAGACACCATCAACATTTCATTGGATAATTAAGAGTTGGCCTACTCCACTGTGGGGGAGTGTTGATTAATGGAACCACAGAAAATTAGAGCAGGGAGAAACCCTAGAGATAATCCATTTCCAATGATTAATTTAATAAAAAAACAAACAAACAAGGGACCTAAACCCAGAAAGGGGGGGAAGGAGAAATATTCTACTCCAGGTCATTTGAGGAAAGGTGGGTCACATTTTCAGACTTTTATTTTGGAGTGAGTTCATACAGCGCTACGTAAAAGGAAGTCAGAAGCCATGTTGATTGAAAAGAGAGATTCTGAGTATTGGATGGCAGGCCATTCCCATCCAGGGAAAAGCCACCTGAAAAGAAAAAACTGTCCTAATATTAAAACATTGCCTCAATATTCACAGAAGCCAAGTGACTAAAATATGAATATGCACAATTATTACACCTGTAGAGGTCTTAGGAAGAAAAAAATGGCTTGTAATGTCAGCTTTATCATGGGACACAGCCAGACAGGAACCTGGAATATCTAGAACAATCTACAGATTTGGCAAGGAGGCAGAGAAACAATGGCAGAAGCCAACTGGACTTTGGCATTAGATAATTCTCATTATTAGAGGGATCATCCTTACATAAAATCCTGCTTTGTTGAAACTCTAGACCATTATGCTTTCTCTCTGGATCAATGTAGAGTTTGTTTGTTTCTCTTTTTCCCTCTCAAAATAGCCCTCGATATTTAAATGAAGTTTCTCTACATCTGTTTGAATTGTCTTCTCTCTAAAGCCACCATGCCGTATCTGGCTGTCCATAAACCTTCACATAAGGAAACCTGTACAATGTCCAGTCTCCACCATTCTTCTGTGTTATTCTCCTTTGACACTGTCATCGGCTGGAGTTCAAAGAAATTCTTAGCCCACATCTTCCATCCTCTAGTTCAGTGAAACTCCAAAGACATAGACAGAAAATCAATCACTGATAAACTTAGGATGCTACTTTTGTAGACAGTAAGGCGAGAAACACAACACTTACCACTAAAAGTATTGTTTGCTTTCAGTCCAAGGACAATCCATCGGCTTAGATGATTCTGAACTTTAGGAAGGACAATCAATCGGCTGGCAGAATTCGGTCCTATAGCACTGCTGTACTGCGTTTGTTCATTAACATAACTGGAAGAATCTCTTCATGTGTATTAACTGGTGTTTGGGAAATAATAAGGATAGTATCAATTTAATAACAATGACCCTATAAGGTGCAACTAACTTTAGGATTATGTGACAGTGGCCCACAGTGTGTATCGAGGGACTAGGTGTCTGTGCCCACTCTGTTTTGCTGTAGTAGTTATCTTTCTCCTCTCTGAGGTGGGTATCATTGTTTTCTGAGAGACTACTTCCTTGTGCAAAGGCACCTAACAGATGCCAGTTCTCCACAGTCACTCTACCTAATGCTAAAGCTGTTACTCTTTCCCCGAGAAGGTAGTGTTCAAAGCCGGCTTTCCTCCATTTAATTTAAGAAGGAAAAATGAATAAACAAAGCTTGATTCTTGATGAGATTGGCAAAGACCCCAGCGGAGTCCACAGGTACAGAATGCAAAGATCCCAAGTCCAGCCTGTGCACTAACCATTTCCATTGCGTGAGAGAGAAGACTGCTCTCCTTAAAGTCTTGGCTGCTCTGAACTCAAGTTGTGACAGACATGGCTGGCAATGGATTGCTCTAATTCTCCCTGAATTAACTGGAAAGAATTCAGCTCACAAGTCATCTTTAACAATGCAAGTTTGTAATTGACATCATGCATACGCATTGCTTATTTTAGTTAAGGGCAGTGCCTGGCTATTGGTTTTTATATTTTGACAAGTTAATGTGACACAATAAGAAAAGGAGGAAGGAAGGAAAGGAGAAGGGAAAAGTGGATGGAGGGAGGGTATGAAGGAGGATGGATAAAGGGAAGAAGGAAAGAAAGATGGTTTCTTAGTACCAGTGGTGCCAAGAAAGCCACCTGCTTTCTATCCCTGTACCTTTGGTCACATTGCACTGTGAGGATAATTGATATTTGTATAGGACTTAATGGTTTTTTAATTTTTCAAGGTATGTTCACATTACATGATCCTTGGGAAAACCCTGTGATATAGGCAGGGTATGAATTATGATCCCTGTTTTTAGATATGGATCAAAGTCTTTGAGTGGTTTACACATGCAGAGACAAGTAGGCAGGCGAGTGGGAAGGTGGACAGGCAGGCAGGCATACCTGCATGCATGTGCATGCATGCGTGCACACACACACACAGATCAAACTGGTAAGGCTCCAGATTTCAAATTTTCACTACCCCACCAGACAACATTTTCATTTTGAAGGATTATGAGGCTTATCAGCCTTCATGCACATTAACAAATAGCCATAAGAAAGTTCTGCATCTCAAAGTTACTGTAGCAAATAGGGACAAAGTCGCAACTCACTTGTAATGAGAAGCTAGCATCATAAGGAAGAAGAAAAGCCCAGGTAGGTACCCTAGCAGCAGCAGAGGGCTGGGCGATGTCATTTTATGTGTTCAAAAATAGACTCTTCCAAGCACTGGTGGCTCACACCTGTCATCCTGGCCACTCAGGGGGCTGAGAGCTGAGGATCACAGTTCAGTCTGCCCTGGCAGCAAAATCCATGAGGCTCTCCTCTCTAATTAATTACCCAGAAGCTGGAAGTGGAGCTGTGGTTCAAGTGGTAGAGCACTAGCCTTGAGCAAAACAAAAGCACAGGGACAGCACCCAAGCCCTGAGTTCAAGCCCCAGAACCAACACACACACACACACACACACACACACACACACACACACACACATACATTTTCTCTATGGAAGGAATACAAGCCATTTAACGTGGTTGGGGAAAGGATGGAGACTCGCCATCTCCAGTTTTAATTGTATATTGAAGTAAACCCACACAGAGGGTGGCTACTTAAGATCCACATGTCCTGGCCTATTCAAGAAACAGACCACAGTGTCGACCCTGTACAGCTCCTAACCCAGATCTCCGGGATGCACCGACGCCTCTCCTGCCCGTCATTTCTCAAACATAGGCGAGTGCGTTCAACCCAGGGAACATCTCTGGGAACTAAGGCTATGTCTAGACAGAGCTTTCCAGAGAGAGATAAATTGTACCTAAAAGAAGTGCTTGTCATGGAAACAGCAGACGGGGGGCCCTGCAACAAGCAGGGGTTTACACGAACCACAGCAGCTCCATGTATCATCTGTCAGTTTCCAGGGAAGCGGGGCGTCAAGGGGGTGACAGATTATAGCCTCGTGAAAGCCCCCGCAGCTGACCAACATCGCTGCATTCTGCCTGCGTGCAGCCAGCCATCCGTCAGTGCTGGAAGTGGGTACCCAGGAGCCAATGCCACAGCTCACTCTGGCTCTCTTCCCTCACTCATTCCACAACAACTTGTGCTCCCAAGAGAGAGGCTACTTACCCTTCCTTATAATCTGCCCCCACCTTTCAAGAGATTGTACAATATGAAAGAAACACAGAAAGGCGATGTTCTCACTCCCCGAAGTCCTCCAAGCATTTTGAGTCTACTAACGTCAAAAACACCTACGATTGCTCAGTCTTCATCTACGTAGCTTCCACGGGCCTGTTCTACTTTGTATCTCCTCTTCTTTGAATATTGTATTTGCCTCCCCCAGAAATTTGTATTCACCAGGAAAGTTTACCCTGATAGAAGAGATGGGGAAGGCATTCCGTGTGCCTGGTGATGTTATTCAATTCATCATGCCCGCGTGGAAGACCAGGTAAGAGAGCATCGAGATGCGTTCGCCTCACTGAAAACAACGGCGGTGATTGATTCCTAATGTCTGCCCTTGCCTCCCGGGATGGGAGCTTCAGATCTAGGGCTGTGATATAGGAAAATGTTAGCAGAATAACCAATAACAACAACAAAAGAAAAATGGAAGACAGTCTCTTAATGTTCTGAGAAACAGAGATGGTGGCATACCGAATCTCAAGTCTAGTCAAGGATTCATAGATGAAGGACAAGCCTAGACATCACCACATACCACATACCACAACTGCTAGCGGAGTCTTTTTTGGGCCAGATAGGATTGAGCTCACCCACCATTTCTGTGGCTTCCTCTAGCAACTTACTCACAGGCACTATCTGATTTATTCATCAACTCATTGTGAAAACACCCACTTTGTAGTGATGTTAAGACCGGAATTATTTTCTCAGAATTAGTGTCTGTGTTAAGACTTTGCTTGGTCACTCCCACTGCATGCTAATCAGCAGGGCCATCGAAGGACAAAGGGAGAGAGGGAACAGCTCCATTCTTTCTCTTTTCTTTTTCACTTCCTTTTGATTAAACATGGCAGCATATGAGGGGGCATACAGAATAAGACCCCAAAGAGTGTGTGTGTGTGTGTGCGCGCGCGCGCTGGTCCTGGGGCTTGAACTCCGGGCTAGAGAGCTGTCCCTCAAGACTAGCACTCTACCACTTGATGTTAGGCCTTTTCACTGATTAATTGAATAAAAGAGTCCATCTTCTCTCTTTCCTGAGGGTTTGCTGGGGGGTTCAGTATGCTAGGTCTCATTTCAAAGCTCATGTTGAAATTCAGTCCCCATTGCAAGGGTAAGGAGGCTGGGAATGCAGTGAGACTGTAGGACTTAGAGGTACAACCATGGCAGGCGATCAAAATGGGGCCCCCATGGTTGAATCCTGGCGACCCTGTCAGAGGAAAGAAAGAGACCAGAGGCTCTTCACACGTGCAAACCCCTCTCTCTGTCTGTGTGAGGCCCGAGCTGCTCAGAACTGTGGCAGCCAGGAACCCATCAGCCCACAGAGTCCTCCAGCTTAGACCACAATGATGAGCCAAAATAAAGCTCTTCTCCTTTTTGTTCATATGTTTTTATTATCTTTAATTGCGCAAAAGAATTGCCATTGAACAAAGCAGTTTAAGAATACAATTTATCTTGATCCACGTCACCACTTTCAACATTCTCACCCATCCATCCACTCCCTACCCCTTCCCACACCCTTCTTAATTTTGTAGGTGATGCATTGGATTCTTAACTGCATCTTCCCACTCCTCCTCTTCATTTGTCCACCTCTTTCCCCTAGACCCTACTCCAGCCCTTTGGAGTAGCTGCTTCCTAGTGTTTTGGTTTACTGGAATTTGACTTTGCCTTTCTAAGGAATTAGCTTATGTGCTTGTAAGTAAATACAGTGGGTGGTGTGCAAGTGTGTGCAAATGTGTTCACTGAACTACGGTCACTTCAAGGGAGAACTCAGATTGTGTCGATCTCTTCCCTTTGTTAGCAACAGAAAATGAACTCGAAGTCATTCCAATTCTCCCCAAGATGGCTTCTTTGTCTTCACTGGGGGTTCCCAGTTTGTGGACGTGGAGAAGTGTGTGTGTTGGTGTGCGGATGGTACGGCTGTGTCCATGAAAAGATGTACAGAGGCAGCAATGCATTGCGATCCCCGTAGCTTTAAGTGTCCAGGTGGCAGGAGTCGAAAAGAAGGAAACTCACTGTTTCGTGTGTTCACGTTGGTACTCTGCAGACTCTGACACCTTGTGTCCTAGCAGTTAAATTAAAACTGACCATGACAGATCAGAGCCTTTGGACCTGGAAAACCCAGAAATTGGCCTCCAGGAGTATCGGTGATTCAGTTAAGTTGGTCTTTCCATACATTCACCTCCTAACAAGCCAGCCCCATCATTAATTCCCCAAATAGACCACTCAGAGGGAGCAGGTTTGGAGGTTTGCTACCTGGGGTGGCCCGTAATGGAATATATTTCTTTTCCTTCATTCTTAAAATTACTTTGTTTGATTTTGATGATCTGCTTTCCTGATTCTGGTCTTCCCAGATGCCCTAAACCAGCCATAATTACTGCTGTGCCATTGTCAACTACTTTATAGATCTCAACATGGAAGGTTAATCATTGAGAAGCAATAGAATTTGAGACAATAGGGATAGATAGGTATTTAATGTGGCCAAGAAGGGACTTTCCTTCCTAGATTACACTATAAACAATTTATTCATGAATTAGAGGACATAATGGATGACAGAGGAACAAAACAGTAAACAGAGCAAGGGAACCAAAACTCACCAAAAGAAAATCCTCGGGCACCTAAGGAAAGAAAACTAGAAGAATAGAAGTTGGGCCACAAGAACCACCAGCCACAGCTGCTCCCCTAAAGCCAATGAACGCCCTACTATTTGCCCATGGGACTGTAGACTTATCTGCAGGAAGTGCTCAGGAACTGGATGCTGGCCTTCTCTAATGGCTATTTCACCCTTGAATGATAGCTCAGAGAGACATGCACACTCTCAGCCCACGTACTCAGAGAAGACACACAACATGCTACCATCTTGGAGGAATTGGACGGCATGCCCGTAGCCATGCCGTCTTGGAGGTTCGAGTGTGTGTGTGTGTGTGTGTGTGTGTGTGTGTGTGTGTGTGTGTGTGTTTCCCATGTGACCAATCTCACTTGTATGTCCCTGGGATTCTTTTTTTATCTTAAAGTCCACTTTGATTAAATTAATATGATCACTTCTCTCAATTTTGCTCTCCCTCACGTAATATCTCTTCGTGTTTCCTAACTTTTCAAAACACCTTAAATGCACATTTAAACGTACGCTGGCTATTTAACCCATTGTTTGATACCCAACCATTTCCTTCTAGTGGAAGAACATGTTTATCCACATTATTCCTTCCATCTTTACTACTACGTCTTTAGGTCTTCCATGACTTTTCTCCCACTCCCTCTTTGCCCTGTTGTGATTTTTCACCAGTTTGTTGAAGCTGACCATCGTTTCATTGCCTGGCCTTTAATTTGGGAGTGCTAGTACATTTTCTATCTTCTTTCTGATTACCTTCCTTTCCCAAAGACTCATAATCAGAGCCCAGTCATTTACTAAGAGGATTTCAAGACTTTCTTATACTAAATATTCTCTCATCCCTGGCTGCCTTACCTTTGTTTGAAATGACAGTTTCGAATGCTTCTATGTTCCCTTTTTAATTTGTCTTTTTCTTTTTCTCCTTAATTTTCTCCAGCCTCCCCAGGGACCAATGGCCTCTTCTTCCTTTTCCTCCCTCTTCCCCCACCCTGGGTATTTCATAGAGCTAATTATGTTGAGATATGAAGCAGTGATCGCTTTCTTTGCAGATGCAACTTCTATTTTAATAAACCATATTAGTCCTCTACATCACGTGGCTAGCAGATCCATCAGTGTTGCATTAACTGCATCTTTATAAACCCATGACACGGGGCTGGGAATATGGCCTAGTGGCAAGAGTGCTTGCCTCCTACACATGAAGCCCTGGGTTCGATTCCCCAGCACCACATATATAGAAAACGGCCAGAAGTGGCGCTGTGGCTCAAATGGTAGAGTGCTAGCCTTGAGCAAAAAGAAGCCAGGGACAGTGCTCAGGCCCTGAGTTCAAGGCCCAGGACTGGCAAAAAAAAAAAAAGTAACTGTAATAAACCCATGACACAGCTTCTCTCTCTCCTCCACAATTTCTCCTACCTTGGGGAGAAATGAATCTGTTGGTAGAGGATTTTCTTCCAATGGATTCAAAACTCTAATCTCTGGATCCTAATTTCTGGGCAACTATGCTTCTTTGAGTGCTGAAAAATGACTAACAATTTGACCATATGTACAATGTACTCTCGTTCTCTCTCTCTCTCTCTCTCTCTTCTTCCTCTCTTACTCTCTCTCCCTTTCACACTCCACTCCCCTACCTCCCCTTTATCCCCTTCCCTGCCCTTCAACTTTTTAATGTGCTCTAGCTTACTGCTTTGCAGACAGAGGCAGTGACAGTCTCATTAATTTTCTATTTTAGTTACTATAATACACTAAACCATGTCCCACCGTTATGGAATGTGGAAACCTTCATCCCAATAGTACAGTACTTTTTTTCTTTTTCTCAGACTTTGTGGATGAATATTAATTGTACAGTGTGGGAGATTCACTTGATATTTGCATACATGCACATAATATATTCTGATCTTATTCACTCTATATTACTTTCCTTATTTCACCCCCCTTCCTCATTTCATCTTTGCAATTTTTAGGTGAGTTCTCTTCTGACATTTCTACACATGCCTGCAATATACTTCAATGGTTGAATATATAATTTTCAAGCAAGCTGCCAACTCTTCTGGTACCTGTAAAAATTATATATATATATATATATATCACATACTATATGTTATATATAATACATGACATACCACATTATGCTACTATTGTACACATTTATATGTATCAAAATTTCTCTTGTTGAAGCTGAGTTTTGGTAATTCTAGTAGGATATTAACCCTATTTCTGGGTTATAAAATAATCCATATTTTCTTTCTGTATATGCAAGGTTTTATTTTTCATATTTTTTGTGTGCATGTGTGTCTTTCACATACCTTTTCACAGTGGTTTTGCTCTTAGTGTTTGTATGTGTGTGCGTGCTTGTGCATACATTGGTACCAGGACCTAAACTCAGAGACTTTTACTCTCTCTGAGCTTACTTGGGATTTTTCAATGAAGGCTAGTGCTCTATCTCTTAAGTCATACCTCCACTTCTAGTTTTTGCTGGTTAATTGGGTGTTTTCTTCCAGGCTGGCTTTGAACATCAGTCCTCAGGTGTGAACCTCATTAGTAGATAGGATTGCAGACATGAAACACCAGCACCCAGCTTGCGCATAGTGTTGGGTTTTATTTGTTGTTGTTGTTGTTTTTTGGCCAGTCCTGAGGCTTGAACTCAGGGCCTGAGCACAGTCCCTGGCTTCTTTTTTGCTCAAGGCTAGCACTCTGCCACTTGAGCCACAGCGCCACTTCTGGCCGTTTTCTGTATATGTGGTGCTGGGGAATTGAACCCAGGGCCTCATGTACACAAGGCAAGCACTCTTGCCACTAGGCCATATCCCCAGCCCCACGCATAGTGTTTTAACCAGAGCAGTGTTAACCCCTTTCTCTCTTTGTTCTTGCAGAAGTACTTGTCTAGATCTAGAAAAAAATATAAGTTTTTTTAATGTGGCTTCCTCCTATTTGTAAATCAACATATGAATAAATTTTTCATGATGTTGATTCTTCCTTCTAAGGTCAGGGTATGTTTTATTATTTATTCAGTTCTACTTTGTGTCCTTCATAAGAATTTTATAATTTTCCTCATATGGATTTTTGCCCAATTTTCTTTGCCTTTGTTTTTTTTTTCCAAAATAAAAGGGTTTTCTCTGAATTTTTCTTCCAGAGAGCTTTGTTTGTATGCCTGAAGATTCTTCTTGCTTTTGTGTACAGATATTATGAGCTGCAAATTTATTTAATTTCATTCCTTTTTATAGTAGGCACTGCGTGGATATTCTTTTTTGGCTTTCCAGTTAATTAATCATTTCAGCATCAAATAAAAATAACTTTATTTCTTCCTTTTCAACTCTCAAGACTCTAATTGCATTCTTGTCTAATTTCATTGCTAATATCTCTAACAATGATGAATAATTCTATGAAGAGAATGCACCTTTACCTTTATTCCAACTTTAGTGAGAAAGCTTTTCTTATTTCACAAGTAAAATGATATAGGATATGGGACTGATATATACATATATATATATATATATATATATATATATATATACTTAGAAACGAGACCTAAATTATTATTGCTTTGGGTGTATTTTTTAAGCTGAATAGTTTTTTTTTAACCATTTTGTATATTCTGAAAAAAATGTATTGAACCTATTACAATTTGAACATCATCTAGGGGAAAAAATGAGTGTATTTATTTGATTACATTTCCTTTTCCTCTCTAGAAATAAGTTACTCCCATCAGTAGATATTTGGAAGGTACTTAATGTATGAGACAGAGCTATTTGCTTTATTCAAATGATGCACATCAACGCTGTAAGTCTATATCCAGAACGGAATGGATTGTCAACAAAGACAGGAATGGAGGATTTGCCTTACCAAGGTCAAGAAGATTTCCTAAGGACTTTATGAGTTTTGTTTTTTTAATCTCTCTTAATACTCTCAATCCATCTTATTATTTCTACCTCTACCCTTTTCCTTACCTATCAGAACCCTTAATCATCCTTCTCTTTACAATCCCGCCATTTCCTTCCTTGCCCAAATTCCATGTATGCAATCCTTGTCTAAATCTTTTTCACTTAATATGATAATCTCTTCATTTTGTCACAGAGAACATGATTTCTTCTTTATGACCAAGTGAAGTTTCATTCCGTGTAGTTACCACATTTTCATTATCTGTTCAGGATTTTTATGACTTGGCTGCTACAAACAGTGATAGGATAAACAGGGGTGTTCAGGTATGCATCAAACAAGCCAAATTTGAGTCTTTTGGATATATATTGAGGAACAGTGTTATTGCAAGATCATCTTATAGTTCTATTTCTACTTCCTTGATGAACCTCCATACTGATTTCCATAGTGTTTCACTGACTGGCTTTCTTGTTTTCTTGATGAGAGCCATTCTTATTGGGATGAGATGGAAGGTCACTGTAGTTTTAACTTACATTTCCTTGATGGCTAAAGGGCTGGAACTTTTTTTTCATGTATTTATTGGTCATTTGTATTTCTCCACTTAAAACAATGCCTGTTTGGTTCAATTGCTCATTTATTCATTGGATTATTTGCTCTTCCTTTAATCATTTTTCAAAATGACTTAGCCTGTGCTGGGTTCCTTGTATTTCCTTAGCTCTTGCTTTGAATACCTAATTTGTAATGAAACAACATTCCCAAATCTAATGTTTGCATTATCTTACCCATTTTCTTTGTTCTCATTGGGATTTTAATCAAAGAAATCCATTATGAATGTTTCCTCTATCTCCCCCCGCCCAAATTTCAGTTCCATTTTAAATAACAGTTGTGATTGCATGAGGGTCTTTGTAACAGTCCCAACTTCAATGAGAATTATTTTAAAGGCTTTCTGTTAATTACGATGATGATTATTAATTTTAGATAAGGCTCTTGATCAAACTCTTCCTACTTCATTAAGATCTTTTGATCAGGAAGGAATGTGGGCTTTTCTTACAGTCTCTGAGTCTCCATTTCCCTCGCTGCAAAGCTAGGGAATTGAAGTTAGATCGAATCACAGCATCCAGTTGAACAAACTCTGGTTTTGAGGCTACAGACAACTTGTTTATATCCCGTTGGCTGTCTGGCCAGCTCTAATTGATATTTGCAAGCCTCAATTCCTCAGGGATGGAAATCTTTGACCAATCCTACCTAGCTTGTAACATTTTAGGAATTAGAGCTGATAGGTGTAAAACCTGGTATGTCATAAAGAACTAAAGAGAGAGAGGAGAGACAAAACAGCTTTTATTTTTTTTTTTCTTTCTCAAATTTTTATTATCAAACTGACGTACAGAGTGGTTACAGTATCATACGTTGGGCATTGGATACATTTCTTGTACTGTTTGTTGCCTTGTCCCTCATGCCTCCCTCCCTCCCCCCCTTTCCCTCCCCCCCCAGGTGTTCAGTTCACTTACGCCAAAGAGTTTTGCACGTATTGCTTTTGTAGTTATTTCTCTTTTTTTACCCTGTGTCTCTCGAATATGGTATTCCCTGGTATTGGAAGTAGAAAAACAGCTTTTATTTATACCTGCAAGGTGTTCCTAGCTCTAAAATTCACTTCCAGTATATCTGCTTCCAACCCAGACTAAAAAATCTAAGGAAGTAGACTGGCAGATAATTATTCCCTGACTCACAGGAGAAGATGTTTGCATATCAGGTTGTTAAACGACAGACTGCATTCTCCTGTTGTGGCCAGGGTACGTTTTCAGCAAGTTTCCCTAACATTCATGTTTAGTCCTTGGTGAGGTTGATGGAGAGTTGGTTGGGATCGTTCAATGGTGAAGCTTTAGTCAGATGTGGCAGCTCATGCTTATAATCCCAGGTACTTGGGAAATGGAAATCAAGGAGCTCCCTTGTGCAAGATGAGCCCAGGCAAAAATGCACAAGATCTCATTTCCATGAATAAGAAGCTGGGCAAGACAATCCACACCAGTTAATCCAGCTACCTAGGAATCTAGAAGAACTGTGGTCCAAGATGCCCTCAAGTATAAATGTGAAACTCCATCTCAAAACCAACCAAAGAATACATTGGCTAGAAGAGTGGTTGAGGAAGTAGAGCACCTGCCCAGCAAGTGCAAGTCCCCAAGTCTGGAAAACACCAGTGCCAACAGCGTCCTTGTCGTTCACTCCTGTAATCCAAGCTGTTATGGAGGCTGAGAACAGAAGTACCATGGTTCAAAACCATCCTAGGTAGAGAAGTTCACAATGTAACGGAGGAGGAGTGGCCTAAGTGACAGAGCCCCAGTCTAGCAAGCATGAAGCCCTGAGTTCAAACCTCCCCAAACTGCAAAAACAAAAACAGACATGGATGCAGAGCCTGATGAGAGATCAAGTCATTGAAAGCCTTGCTCTCAGAAAGGACTAAGGTAGTTCTCTCCAGTCCCTGGTTAGCTCTTAGAAAAGCAAGCATGGCCTCCCCTAACTGCATGGCTTCCTGACTCACCCTGCCCCCTCTCACTCCGCCATGCTTCTACTGAGTAAGGCCTGCTGGGCAGAGCCAGGGCCTTGTCCTTGCCCTTGACCCTCCAGAACTGTGACCTAAAGAAACTTCTTCGTTCTTCCTAACCACACAACCCCTTCCTGCTTGTTATAGCAATGACAAACAGACACATACATCTCCCAGTTCTATCCGTATGGTTCACTGTGGTATCAGAAGGGCAAAAAGCATCACAGTGATAGAACTGAGAGAATTTTCTTCCCTGTGGTATTGGCATGAAGTGGCTAGTCCATTGAAATTCAGAGTCTCAGGCACAAAGCATCCTCATTTGTCCTGTGATGTCCTTGGGACATAGCTATTTATCTTGGCATTTTAAAATGTCCTTTTCCTTATGCATCTCTTATGCCATATTCAGTGAATTTAGCCACAAGTCCATGGGTCTCTTATCTCTCACTAGACATCCTGGGTTCAGTCACTAGGTGATAGTCAATTCAGGGTTTGACTCCTGAGAAGTATGTGAAAAAGCGAGAAATGCAGGGCTCTTGTTCACTGGCTAGAAGAATGAGCAAGCCAACTAATTAATTAATGAGTTCACCCATTACCTCCCAGAGTTTCCCATTCCATTTCCATTCATAAGATTTAGACATAAGAAAGAAAAATTAATGTGCAATCATGCAAATAAGTACACAAGGAATCATGTTTCCCAACATAACCCACCTCGCCTATCACTGATAGTCTTTCTAAGCACCTCTCTACTCATTAATTCGATTATCAAGGTTCACCTGGGTAATGCTTGGAGAAGCATAGGAAGATAGGCGTGCATTATCTGCGCCTATCTTGTCCTTGTGTGCGCAGACTTCGTTTCTCTGTGAACAGTACCGTGTTTCCTTCCCCTGTTATTTGCGGTTCACCAATCCATCTTGAGCAAACTAGTTCATGAAGGATCAGGACAAGAGGACTTTCCTAGTGCCCTAGGAAAAGCAATTATTGAAGACACACTGCTTGCTTTCCCTCGCTCCACAGACACTCGGTGCCCTGCAATCTTACCACGGCTCTTCCCGAGGCACGTCTGAGCTTTTATGGAGCTTCTAATTAATTCTTTGTAATTGCACCGTATTTCCTCCTCTCCCTTTCCCATTGCCGTCCCAGCGCTAGAAACACGATGTTCCACCATTGGAGACTACCCTGGTTGTTGTTGTGGGTTTTTTTTAAAGCCTATTAATAAATAATTAAGTTTGGAGGCTCCTGCGGTGGCGAGCCATGATGGGAGATCATGTGGCAGCCATCTCCATAGCAACGCACCAACAGGCCCCCGAACTGCTCTAGTTCTCTTCTCCTTTGTGTGGCGAAACGAGGGTCGTGGGGAGGAGGCAAAGACATAGATTAAAAGAGAGGGTTCGATTTTTGTAGCAGTGCTCCTTTCTGGTTTTCTTTTGGAGGGGTGGGGAGGAGAAATCTGCAGGTGCATTTAGAATTCAAGGAAAGTGATGCACACAGCAAGTGAAATGTGATCATCAACTGAATACATAACCCTCCACAGCTCTCCATCCCTTTCTCATCTCTTCTCTTCTGGATTTCCTCTGGCACCTCTCACACCGGGCTCTCTCACATGGAGTGAACCATTGTTCACCCCACTGCTTACCTGGTAGCATACCTGCCCCCCCTCCTCCTTCCCCATCTACTACCTTTATATATAACAAGATGGACATGGCGTGGGCGGGGGGATGGGGGGGAGAAAGGTCTGGGTTCTCCATCCTCAGCCTCTTCTCGGTAGCTTTAGAACTCAGAAAGTTACTAGACCTCTCTCCATCTGTGGCCTTGCCTATAAGATGGAACTTAAAGAAGAAAGAATGTCTCTTGCAGGATTATAGCGGAGTGCAAAGGAGATGGTCCAGAATGAGGTTGACAAGTGTAGGGTTTCCAACAGATTTCCTGGAATCAAAACTCCACCCTTTTTACTCACTCTTTGGCCTTAGGGTAACTTATTTCATTTCTCCATTTCTGATCTGAAAGAAAAAAATATGTCAAGCAATAGTCCACGTCACAGACTGAGATAGACAACAGACACATAGGTTAGATATAGCAGACTTTGTAAACAGTGAACGTTTGCTGTGTACCCAACATATTTTCTAAGGCATGGGGCACCCCGTAGGTACAGATAAATAAAGGTATTAACACCATGATCAGTGGTTTTGCAGTTGTAGCTTGACACCATGATCACACAATGCTTTCTGATTATGTAGGGCTAGAATGGGCTAGAATGTGGACAAATGGAATACAGCAATGACCCCCGTTTGCTCTGAGTATCTGTAGATAAGAACTCAAATCTTGGCCTTACCCATCTTTCAGCATCACCAAGAACAACTCATATTTTTTTTTTTTTTGGTCACTCATGGGGCTTGAACTCAGGGCACTATCCCTGAGCTCTTTCACTCGAGGCTAGTACTCCACCATGTTGAGCAACCACGCCACTTCTGGTTTTCTGTTGGTTCATGGAAGATAAGCGCCTCAGGGATTTTCCTGCCTGCCCTGGCTTCGAACTGTAATCCTCAGATCTCAGCCTCCTGAGTAGCTAGGATTACAAGCCTGAGACAGCCTGGCGCCTGACAACAATCCATGATATTTAAATCAAGCATATTCAGAATGGTTCATCACTATTGAAAAAAAACAACAAAATACACACACACACACACACACACACGTATTCAACGTTGATGGTTACAACTACAGATAATAGTTAACTGTGCCTTAAGAAACAGAACCAAAGACAACTGGAGTAAGAAGTCATTGCCTGGAGATTCTGAGATGTTCCTAAGCCAGAGATATTGGAGGGAATATCTCAAGATCCATTGAAATTGTCTCCCAAAGCCACGACAACTGCTACTCTAGAACATGATCCTACTCTGGATTTCTGGAGCTCCTCTTTCTGACCCATTCATTCTATGCAATAGGGGCTTTGTAGCCACAGTTAATTTTCTGCCCTGCTCTCTAAACAGCACCCTCATCTTAGTTGTCTCTCATGAGTGCCTGTGACTGGAACAACTAAAAAAAAGAAAAACCCCTGCCATGGGATCTCTGCTTTTATCCTCTCAGTCACCAATAATGTTTAATTTCCTGCTTTGGGAAGCAACTCTTATCTGTTCCTGCCATCTGGAACTCCTACTTTATCACTTTGGTTTTAGAAATGTACCCAGCCCTGTCGAATGCATTCTCCTGTCTTGACATTATCTGTGATTTCCAAGTTCTCCTACTGGCCTCTCATCCTGGCTAGCCATGGTGTCTTTTACAAACAGCTTGACGGATGGGTTTCCCTTACAGTAATGCGGTTTCACTCCCAAACAAATGCTTAAAACTCAACAGACGACATTTTTACTTCTCTGAAGTGGGATGGATGTAAATGAGATGAATTGTCTCAGGGACTCTGGGAACATCCGGGGATCTCATTTCCTGCCTATGTCACTGGAACTTTCACGGTAACTTTTGGCAGGTAACATGGTGGTTCGAACCAGCCATTCATTAACAATAACGGCGCTGGGAGCACATCAGGTTGAAGACAGTAACAAGTAGATTGGACTCTGCTTTCCAGTAAAGCAAATTCCAGGAACTCTAGCAGCCTGCCGCAGCTCTCCCTCCCCTTCTCTAGAAAACGGGGTGTGAGGGATGTAAGGGGTTGTTTTTCGTCTGGCATGACTCCAAGAAGAAAACAGATCATACAACTTGAAGGGTTTCCTTCTCAATGCGCTGATATTTTCAAGAAGGAACATTCACGGAAGGCCACGACTTTTTTCTTGTTGTTGTTTTTTACTTCGTATGAGACTTGTTAAAATGAGTGGTAGACACTGAGCTGATTTCGTGGTTAAACACAGGAAAAGCAACTGTTGGTGTCAATAATCACAACTAACACCATAAAGCTTCACTTATAATGAACCCTAACTGGAAATTTGCATAGGCCCGTCAGCACAGACAGATAACCAAATTGTTTTTCTGTTTGTTTCTGTTTCTGTTTTCTTGCAAGTCCTGGGGCTTAAACTCAGGGCCTGGGCACAGTCCCCAAGCTTCTTTTGCTCAAGGCTGGCACTCTATCACTTGAGCCACAGCACCACTTCTGGCTTTTTCCGTTTATGTGGTACTGAGGGACGGAACCCAGGGCTTCATGCATGCTAGGCAAACACTCCAGCACTAAGCCACATTCCCAGTCCCAGAGAAACAAATTGTAGTTACATTAATATAATGGAATACTATTCAGGAATATAAAAGAAAAAAGAGTGAGCCAAGCAATGGTGGAGGCTGAGATCTGAGGATTATGGTTCAGCAGGAAAATCTGTGAGACGCTTATCTTTAATCAACCACCAGAAAACCAGGAGTGGCACTCTGGCTCAAAGTGGGAGAATACTAGCCATGTTTGAAAGAGACCATGGACAGTGCTCAGGCACAGAGTTCAAGACCCATGAAGAAGGAGAAGAAGGAGAAGGGGAAGGGGAAAGGGAAGAGGAAGGGGAAGAGAAAGAAGAAGAAGAAGAAGAAGAAGAAGAAGAAGAAGAAGAAGAAGAAGAAGAAGAAGAAGAAGAAGAAGAAGAAGAAGAAGAAGAAGAGAAGAAGAGGAGGAGGAGGAGGAGGAGGAGGAAGAGGAGGAGGAGGAGGAGGAGGAAGGAGGAGGAGGAGGAGGAGGGAGGAGGAGGAGGAGGAGGGAGGAAGAGGAGAAGAAGAAGAAGAAAAGGAGGAGGAGGAGGAGAATGAAAAGCTTATGATATTATACATCTCAAGGAAATTAATCTTACTAAATGTTAATTTGTAATTTTCAGTTAAAGTTACTTTTACCATCTTGATGAGAAACAAAAACTCCAGAAGGATTTATATTCAGATTGCCCAGATTCAAATGCTGGGCTTTGACACCCCCAAGTTGTGCAGGACTAGCCATTGACCCTACGACTTGACGTGTGTTTTCTCCATTGTGAAGGGAAGGGAACAAAGTGAATGTATGTTGTAGGGTTTTGGTGACCATTACGTTTGCTGATGGCTGTGAAGCATCAGCCTTCCTGCCCAACGCAGAGTAAGGACTCCATGATGTCGTGGCTTCATCTCTGGGATGTGTCTGGCAATTTATAGATGTCATTTCATTTAACCCTGAAAATCATCCAGTGAATTACTCACTGCTCATCACAGAGGCACAGTCTGATGCGTTGTGTCACACTGGTAATGACAAAGCCATAATTACTTTCCCAGCCTGTCTCTCTCTCAATCCTTCACATGGCCTCTCCACAAAGCCATCAGCTCAGCCAGGTCCGGAACCATCTTCCTAGTGCTCTTTCTGCGTCTTTCTCACACACACACACACACACACACACACACACACACACACACACACACACAGAAAATGGAAAGCTGGCTGAGGCTACTGCTCCATGCTCTGCCCTGTGGGAGCTTGTGAGTGAATATCTGCTGGGTGCTGTTGACCTAAAGATACCTGATGCTGGTGTTAAGACACCTCTAAGACTGTCTTCCCAGTCTTCCCACATAACTGGAGACAGTATGTAAAATGTCTGTATCTTCAAATAGGGCCTTCCTTCCCCTTTTCCTTCCTTCCTTCCTTCCTACCTTCCTCCCTCCTTCCTTCCCCTCTTCCTACCTTCTCCTCTTCCTTCCTTCTTTCTTTCTTTCTTCCCTTCCTTCCTCTTTTCTTCTGTTCTTCCTTTCCTTCTACTCTCTCTGCTTTCCTTCCTTCCCATGCCTTCCTTCCTTCTCTCCTTCTTTCACTCCCTCCCTCCCTCCTTCTTTCCCTTTTTCCTGCCTTCTTTTCTCTTCATTTCTTTCCTCTGTCCTCCCTCCTTCTCTTTCCCCCTCTTTCCCCTCCTCTGTGACTAGATAGTCGAGTGTTTTGACCTAGCCTTGTAATGTCTGAGGGACTCCGTTTCTTCCTTTGTAGACTTATTACTGTTATCTAATGACACTGCCCAAAATAAACAAGCCACAACCCTCTCCTTGGGGGTCACTTCAACTGTCCCTATCTCTCCAAACTCGACATATTTCCTGCCAGAAAGTGGTTGGGAATAAGGAATGAAATAAAAGGCATGGGTAGGAGGTCACGCCTAAATAACAAATAGCCTATCTAACAGTGCATCCTATTTCAAGATGTTGTTTTCTCTTTCAATGCTGAATAACTAATTACTGTGAGCATTCTTCATGAGGCCTATTTTTGAGAGTTTTAATCATCCCTATTGCTTTGTTCTAGATCTCCTCTAGCTCCCTCCTCAGTGCTCTCTCCATAAAAGGGGAGCAAACCAGCTTGCAGAGGGAGCTGGGTGATGATGATCTGCTTATTCTAAATTCACATTCAGGACTCTTCCACAGGCCTCTAACCCATGCTGTGTAATGATCACAAGCAACCCCTACCCCAGCCAGGGAGCCTGAGCGTCAGAGATCTTTGCTTTCTCAGAAGATGCCACTTATTTTTACTCTCCCCCCACCCTTGTGCTTACCTTAAGGACAAACTGGTCAGCTAGTTGGAGAATTCTTCCAATTTTAAGGTCCTGAATAAAGCGTGGCAAAGCATTACAAAATAAAAGAATTCCTTTCTTGGACATTAATTCTCATGCCATCTGTCTGACTGGCTGAGCAAGGGCTGTTGGGTAAAAACATGGCGGGATTACAGAAAAGGGGGATCTGAGGAAGGTGGTATCATGTGGGTCTAATGGCACTCAGAAAAAAGGCAGCACTCACGGTTCACTGAGATCTTTTCAGGTTAGATAACCTGAAGTGTCCGCCCAAGCAGCGACCAAGAGAAACAGCGTTAGATTACAAGTGAATGGGAGCTTTCCATTGATCACATCTTTTATGAGAGACAATGAATACTGCATTGGAATGAACCCTTATCCAATGGCAGTCCCCCAACACTCTGGTAGAAATTCCTGGCCTGATTGGAGAAGTTGCAGATAGATTCTCACCTAGAGGTAAGAGGAAGCAATGGAATAGAAAATTTCCAGGTGACGGGTGAAACTACAACATTGAAGTCGGTCCACTTAAGTGAGACACGTAAGAACCATCCACTCCACATAATGTACTCATGGAGTGAAATCTTTCCTGGCTGAGCCATGGGAGTCATTCAGCTTCCAGCCTTGGAAGTTGCATATGGAATGAGGAGGCTCCAACCCTCCACCGGGGAAAGCAAGCAAGTATGGTTGTTTCTATCTCTAGTTTCCTCCATGCGCCCTGGTTCTTACTTATGGGAGAATCTTTGCATTATTTTTCTTATGGTTTACTTCTTCCAGAATGCACTATTTGCATTTTTCCCCAACTGTATTTTCCCCCTCCTTCCCATTTTCCTCAGAATATGTCAAAAGCCTGCAGGTTCACTCTGCTTACCAAATCAGCGTCCCTGTCAAATTTAATTAATATACCACATGTCTTCCCTTCCACGGCATTAGGAAAGATGCTGAATAAGGCAGAGGCTGTTGTCTCTGTCTGTCTTTTTTTGAAAAGCCTTGTCATTGCTAGTACTTTCCACATAGCCCACTAGTTCCTAACTACTGCAATTATTCACCCGGAGCCTGTTTAAATGCTCTGACGGGCTATCCTTTAGTGAAGTACTCGGTGCAATGCGTTAATGAAGTCAAGACTGGAGACATTCAGTGTATTCCATTTGTCCTCCCAGTTGCCAATTAAAGCCAATAATGAAGTTGAAATTTGTCTGGCAAAGGAGGTTTCATTTATTGTTAAGATAACACTTAGGTTGATATTTTCTTTCTTTGTCCTTTGGATTTCTTTTTTACACATACACACAGACATCGCCTACAACCTGGACACTTTAAAAGCTGCTGCTAGGAAAATGAAGTCTTAACTATGAGACTGCTGATTATGCATCATATTCTAGAAGAACGATCCAGAAACCCAATCATTCATGTGGCAATTTCAGGGACAGTTGAAGCAGGAGATGGGCTGTTTGCCACAGAGTGGCTCTGGATTTGGTTTTATGGGGAAGATGTTGAGGGTTTCTACTGAGTGTCACTCCAACGGCCAAGAACAACCCATTCATGCTATAAAACAGAGATTTAGATGAAGGAGAGAGAAAGATGGGGGAGGGAGAATAAATCCAGGAACCAAAACCAAGAATCTAAGGAATCTTTATGAACAAAATGGAGGGTGGAAATGGGAGGCCAGGATTGTACCAAGGGAGTGTTTGGCATGATTTCCATGAGCTCTGGTACAGAACACGAAATTGTTCTGAGACAGTCTAACTTGCCAGCAGTCAATAACTTCAAATAAAATTAAAGATTATCTAAAGCCAGCCAATCTTTTCCATGATCACCAACCCAATGGGCAAGCAGCTCAAGATTTTGTCTTAGGCTTGTTTGACTTTAATGATGATCCAACCATGGTACTTTCTATTCTATTATAACTATACTTCTGCTTCTGAGTTTTGATCTTAGCCCAGCTAGCAATCTGCTTCATGTACAAACCTTTTACAGGGGCAAGTAACAACAATGAATGTCAACTACCTTCCCCAAGGAAGATTCCAAAAATGACAGGCTCACAAGCAAAGGATTCTCCAAGCACACTGGGTTGCTAAGTTATGATGACCAGCAGCTATATTGGTTGCATTTTCAGCTTGACATATTTAAAAATCATGATGAGTTCATGTATTGTAACATGGGTAGAAGATGAGTATCTGCACTTGGGACTCACTATTTTCTAGATTCAGGACACTTCAGAGAATGAGGGTACCACAGGAAGAGCCACAGCAAAAGGAGCTGGGTGACCCCCTGGGAGAAGCTGAACTCTCGTGGTTAATGTAGTGATAATTCCAGGTACTGAATGAGATGCATTCCACACTCCCAATTTCATCTGAGTTATCAGCATTGTATTAATGGAGAAAAGGAGCCAACAGTAGGCTAAAGTTTGTTCCCACACTGACCCAGTCTGTTTGTACTTGTCTATAACAGCACAGTCAACCGTAGTGGCTCCAATTCAGCTTTTGATTCTTATCAAATGCTGTCTAGTCTGGGGTGGACTGGTGAAAATTTTAGAGTGGGACTAATGAAGAAATGAAAGCAAACCAGAAGGCATCCAGTCTGCCAGGAGTCAGCAGAGAGAACAACAGAATTATCCACCAGTCCCCATTGGCTCAGCAAGTTAGTACTAGTGCAAATAAACAAGTAAGAACTGCATTTATAAGGCACAGTTTCCAGTTGAAGATGGGTTGGGGGCAAAGCAGAGACCTTAGCTTATGTAGAGTTTGAGGACATATAGAATTGGTTTCTAGAACAAAGGGCTTCAAGTGGAAATAGAGTGTAGGACTTAGTTGAATTGTGAGGTTTAGATTGGCCAACCATTCAGGAAGTTGGCCACCATAGGAAGGATGCTTCTGATAGGCTCATTCAGGAAGATGGTCACCACAGTAAGGATGCTGTTGATAGGTTTGTTTCAGAAGCATAGGTGTCACTGATTGGCTAGCCTGCATGGGTTTGATTGCTTGAGCTCTGGTTGTCACTGAACAATGAGAGCCAGTTCCCAGAGTTCCTCTTACCTTGGATGCAAAAATAGGATTTTTTTCCTAGAAAGACAGAAACTTCCCCTTCTAAGAGTTAATAAGAACACTCCTCTCAAAGATCTGTTGGTTATGAAGCACTCAGGCCAAGTCGTTTGCACCCTTTATTGATATTAACTAGGACAGGGTTAGAAGTAAGATGGTATTAGGAGGTATGAAATGTACACAAATAATTATCTCTAATCAGAAATCCCCCAGTGAGATACTGAGAAGTTGATCATTTCAAAACATAATGCCTTCCATAGAAACCTTACTTAAAATTCTGGATTTTCAGAAGCAATCAAAAGCAAATCAAAAAAAGTCATCCATTTTAATTCATTCTTTCAAGTGTTACTCTCTACTTACCTTTCTTAAACACTCAGGGTTCTTTATTGTTGCTGGTCTCACCTGTTTTAATAAAGGGATCTGTTTAGGTTACAAAAGGAGATTATCAAATGAGAAAGCCTTCCGGTGTCTCTGGTTAGCTTGTGGAGGTGGAAGTCTAGCTGTGTGGATTATGGGGTCATAGCTTGATGGGTTTCCTGAACTAAGCCACCTATATGGAATTAAGGATTCTCCCATAAACACTCCTGTCACAACTCTGAGCTAAACTTCTGATTATACTATCATCATTGCATCCTATTCTTTTTTTTTGGGGGGGTGGGCAGGACCATCTGTTGGACTCTAGGCTTGCTTGCTTGGCTGGCATTCTCCCTTTTAAGCCATGCATCCAGTCTAGTGTCTTTTGGGAGCTGGGATCTTGCAGACTTTTCAAAGCTTAGTCCTCCAGATCTCAGCCTTCTAGGTAGCTAGGATCCTAGGTATAAGCCACACACAGCTCCATGGCCTATTCTTTCCAGTAAGCTTCTCCAGCCCTCTTACCTCCTCTACTATCCAAAACAAAAACAAAAAACAGCCATTTCTAGGTGACATTTATGTTTAGACTTTGAACAGTAAGGACAAACACCCTGGTATATGTTTGCATTTATATCATATCTTTGGTTGTTTTTACACAGCACTTAAATAACCTCATCTTTTCAATTCTGTGAAGAAATAAACATGAGATGCACTCACACAAAATTCTCCATATCACATAGTTAATTGTCTTGCATTTTATTTTACTTTTGATTCTTTATTCTTCAGTTGGTTGGTTCTGTGCTAATGCAAAGACACAAACTTTATTATTTCTCATTTGTTCTGACTGAGTTACTCTCTCTGGGGCCATATGAGTGACTCCAGCAATCTATTTTTTTAAGTCAACTTAGCCATATCTTTCATAACACCAACCAGGCACTAAAGTATCTGCCAACCACTAAGCTCTCTTTTGTCCCTAGGGTGTTAGGGTACAAAAAGAAAATCTCACTAAGTGTTCAGAAGTACCCATTTTCAATGGATAATGAGGTCTTAGAACTTGTCTCTTTTTCCCTCTGCATCACTTTATGTCTGTCTTATTGTAACACAAATCCTAGGGCCAGAAATGTGTCTCCTAAATGAATTTATTCAATTATCCTGTCTTAATTCATATGGGCTACTGTAACAACAATACCATAGACTGGATGATTTACAGACAGCATCAAGTTACCACTCATAGCTCCGGAAGCTGAGATTCCCAAGAACAATTCACCAGCAGATCTGATGGCTGGTAAGGGTTTGCTCTGTGTCTCCAAGATGGTGCCTTCTACCCATGGCTCCACGTGGCAGAACATACATAATATTCCTTAATCCTTTTTATGAGAGTTCATGCCATAATGACCTTCCTAGGCACCTTCTGCCAAAATGGTAATGAGGTTTTGATTTATGAATTTGTGGGTGGAAGGACCCCAAACTTTCAACCCATAGCAGTACTTTCATCCATAGAAAGAAATACAATGAGCTCTATAAAGATTCCAAACAACTCCTTGGTTGGTCTTTGGATCCTGCTCTGCACGGATAGAGCTCTGTCCCCTCTTCTGTGATGAGCTGTCTACCGAGGCTTACAACCCTGGCCATGCTCTTGGCTATGCGTTGGGGCATCTCTTTTGCTCTTCTTGTCCCTTCCCTGGATCTTCTTTGCCCTACAACTTTTCTCAGAGCTCCCATATTCACCATTCCCTCTTCTTTCTGCTGTCTTCCCTCTGTCATCTCTCCCGTCACAGATCCACTCACCTGGTGTCCGCAGCCACCATCAGCCTCTTCAACAGCCTTCTAAACACCCAGTCCACAGACACTTCCCAAGCTGCAATGTGCATGACTTTATGTTAGCACTTCTCAGTCTCTCCGCCCCAACATCCTCCTCTCTTCTTTTCTCTTCCTCTTCTTTTCCAGCCTTCTCTATGGGTTTTCTCCCCCATTCCAGGCTTCTCTGCTCCCTTTAGCTGCAGTGCAATTCACATAAACCCAGGATCTCAGGCTTAAAAAAAGCAATCTTCACTTCTCAGGTCACTGCTTCAATCAGGGACCCTTCATGATTGATGACTCCCCATCCAATATACCTTAATACAGTGACAGACATATCTAGCTGGCTACTAGACAACTTCAGCTATTTCCAGAAACCACAATGATTCTAAAATAAAGCATATCTAAATCCTTATCAACTTCCAAAAATAATTTTTCCTACTATAGTTCCTCCTTTCAGTAAGAGCCCCAGGATTCACTCAGCCACAGTGTGTATAGGGCGCACACACACACACTTACACATATCACCATATAATGTCTTCCTCTGACTCAGGCCCCCCAAATCCTATGAATACCAGGCCCAGCCACTTTCCCTCAGCAATGTCTCTCTATCCTGAGAGACACCACCTAGAGGCTTCCATTGCCTCACTGTAGTTGTAGGGTAACCTCCTAAGTGAAAGCCCGAATGATGCTGGGTCCTCCTCTCTTGGTGCAATAGATTGAATCTGGTCTTTACCTGGCGTCACACTTTTCGGTTGCCTCTCACTTCCTACTCTGAGCAGGTGTAGCTATTTGGGGGCAGCGTGACCTTTCTCTTCAGATCTGTTCTGAGATAGAACTCCATTGGGTGAAGCAGATTCACTCTGCCTCAGCTCTGAGTGAGGTAGACCTGAAGACACCAGGACCAGGACACACTGCTGCGCGGCCTTTATCTCCCCGCCTGCTGGAAGCCCAGGGAAACCTCAGTAACTCAGCACCATGAAGGACTGATTGAACATGCAAAAAGCTAAAGGTTTGCATCCAGATCAGTGAAGGAAATAAAATAAGTGGTTTGTATACACATAACCAGGAAGAGAGATTACCACAGGCCTGGGACATTCAAGCTCCAGGTTCTCACCAAGAAATAAAAAATGGAAGGGCAAGGTGAGCCCCACACAATTCCCTGAAAGATTCTTCAAATGGAAGTATCTCATTTTTGTTTTGCCAGTCCTGGGGCTTGGACTCAGTGCCTTAGCACTGTCCCTGGCTTCCTTTTGCTCAAGGCTAGCATTCTGTCACTTGAGCTACAGCATCACTTCTGGCTTTTTCTACATATGTGGTACTAAGGAATGGAACCCAGGGCTTCATGTACATGAGGCAAGCACTCTACCACTAGGCCATATTCCCAGCCCCAAGTGGCAGAATCTGTAGGCCCCAGGAGGCCCCAGGTGAAAATCAGCAGTGGTGTGATATTTTAAAATGTATTGATCACCTCTGAATATCTTCACCATCCTGACTACTAGGTCTAATGAAGGTACTGTAAGAGGCTCAGGAGTCCTAAGGTTATCAGAGTCATGTCAAACTCATTCATTCATGACCATCACCAGCAAAAGGTCATCACGAAGATATGTGTATTAAGATAAAAGCCCTGTCAGCAGTGGTGGCTCATAGCCAACATCCTAGCTGTTCAGGAGGCTGCGATCTTAGGATCCTGATTCCAAGCAGTCAGCTCAGGCAGGAAAGTCCTTGAGACTCTTATCATCAATTAACCAAAGAAAGCTGGAAGTGGCATTGTGGCTAGAATACCACCTAAGGAACAGCACACAGGACTTGAGTGAAACCTGGTACTGGCATGTGCACATGCGCGCATGCGCGCGCACATATATACACACACACACACACACACACAACACACACACACACACACACAGCACAGAAGGTCTTATCCATTCTGAAGAGTAGGCAAAAAGAAAAGTGGATTCTTCATGTCGTGCCTCTTTGCGCATCTCTTCTAACTTTTTATCCTGGCTCACATCATTAACAATAATTACCAATTTCCAGTCTTTTGGGAGTTCCCTATCACCCTTGGGCTGACTCATGTTCTTTATCATTTATCGAACTTGACAGAGGCAAGATGTAATTGGCTTCCGTTGGAAAACAGTCCACCACAGGCGAATTTCCTTCTTGCCAAGAGAATGAGATCACTTCACCAGCAAAGGGGCCATTTTGGAAGGCAACAATATTTGTTTTTGGTAGGAAGAATATGCAGAAAAGCAACAATGTACATAGAGAAAGAATTATCCTTTCCCTTCACATTTCATAGCTCTACCAGCTGAGCTCAGTATTGGTGTCTAGGTGAATCATTGAGATTTCTCTAGACGGTGGCCAGCCAGGCTTTGCTTAGCTTGGTGGTACCTCAAGATGCTAGAGACAGAATCTTCTGTTAGAAGTGATAATGATAACACTGGGGGACTTAAGGATGGTATGACTGAACCTCAAATCACAGGACAGCTTTTTCTCTGACCTCATCCTGAGCTATGCCCTCACATACACTTTTACATAACAGCTACATTCCTGAAAGGTTGTTTGTGAGCTGAGCTTTTTCTTTTATAATATTTGGGAGATAGTGCTAATCGCCTGTTACTTGTGCAATGCAGGGGGTAGAAAGGAGTGGAATCAAATTCTATTCTGAACTCATGGAGGGAGAAGCATTCTTTTACTTTAGAAAAGATGCCACGCTGTGAACTTTCTCTGTGGTTGGAATGCTGGTCCACTAATTGATCTGTTGTGCAAATTCGGATTTTCATCTATCAGGCTTCCTTGAATCTACCTTTTTGAAAGTCAAATCATGGTGAGAGTCTAAGTGCTGAGTATATGTATATACTAAAAGAAGTTATCAGCTGAATGTGAAACTCAGCAATTTAAATGAATTACCTCAATTCAGCCACGATCACCAGTGATCCACAGTAACTAAATTCTTTCTTTTTTCTTCCTTCCAGTTCTTTGCATTTTAATGGTCTCTGCCTCCCGTATGTAACAAGGAGAGTTCAGATGAGAGCCCATTTCACACCTCTGCTTAAAAGCTCCCTTCTGTGCCTTTGGAAGTGTGGGTCCAATGAAGTGCAGTACACAGATTGCCAATAGCGTGTCACATCCCTTCCGTAAACAAGGTTGATTGCTCAGTGGAAAGTGCTCTCTCTCATTATGGGCACCAAGGAGCCACAGGCTGAACTGTCCAATCACATTCCCAGTGGAACCCCACGTCCTTACCTGTGGGATGTCTAGAGATAACCAGCCACTGTGCTTCCCAAATGCAATTACCAGAAAGGAGGAAGCAAAGATCACTCTCTCCTGAGAAGTGAGGTGGTGAAAAGGGCTTGTCAGCGGACACCAAGAATCCCTAGAAGCAGAAGGGATCCTGCTTTAATGGCCATGAATGTTCTCATCTTCCCTTTCATGTACTTGCTGGTTCCAAAATGGGGTCTTACCATGGGCATCTAGAAAGGCACCCCCCACGCCCTGTGCCTTCTCCCCTGCAATCACACAGCATAAACAGAACTGATAGGTGTGGTATGCACTACACTATCCTCTTCCCTCTTAAACTACATCCAGGTGTTACTGCAATGATTAAATGAGTAAGAGTAACTGAGCAATGTCAAGACCTCCTTGCGGGGGAGGGGGCAAGGAGGTTCCGTTCAATAAAAGTCTGAGTATTTTGGTGAATACCTTCACACACCAGCCAAGAAGTAAATATCTTTTAAAAGTACCTCAATGTTCCCTAATATACTAATGAGGACAAGGAGGCTCTACTACCTCCCCAAAGACAGATCATCACTCTCTAAATGATTAAATGATGCTAAAGAGATATCCCTCAACCAGTTGCTGGCCCTGCCCTAGAGAAATGTCTTGAGTCTTCAGTCCTGGTTCCTCGGCCTGCAGGGTACAGATATGGAGATGGCTTTTGAAGTAGTCTAGAGAACTCTCCATGATGACCCAGGGTAGCAGAAATGGGAGAGGATGTGTATGCAGCTTCTGTCCCCATCAGCTCCAGGGCAGAGGCCCTGAGAGTCATTCCAAGACAGCCTGGAGTGTTGAGAGACACCCCAGACCTTCCATCTGAGCATGCCCAAGGTAGAAAAGACAAGGCCCAGGCAACAGTGTTAGAAAGATTCCAGAAAAAACAAGTGCAGCCTCTGAAACACAAGAAATGCTTGGCAGAAAGAATAGACAAAAGTAAGTACCTCAGGGGAGAGAGAGAGAGAGAGAGAGAGAGAGAGAGAGAGAGAGAGAGAGAGAGAGAGAACTGGCCTGGGGCAAGGCAGCCCATAGAGACAAGTTCAACTTCATTTATCTTCCCCCAAATCGGCACTTTCCAGTGATTCGCCCCTCACCCCTCCTCCCTCCCACACTCTCTAGAATTCTCCCCTCCACCCTCAGTCCAGATTCTGGATCCAGAAAGCAATGAAACCAGAGGGGTTAGTGACCATGACCATGAAAAGACCTAGGGGAAATATTTTACCACCAGTTACTCCTTGGTAGATGTTGCGTGGATGAGAAACAAACTCTGACTGCTTGTAAATGTTACAGGTGCCCTCTGCCTGCCCAGGAGCGCCTGCCTGCTTGTCAGCATCTCTATATTATGAGCCTTTCTGTATTTATCTCAGGTGGGTATGTACCCCCTTAAGCCATTTGATGACAGCTAGATACAGAATTCTATCCTTATTGATTAAATCACCAACAGAAGACTGGTGGGGGGGTGTGGCATGGGAGGGCGAGGGTCTGTCTTTCTCCAGTCCTTGCCTGGCCAGGTCTCCAAAGGTCAAGAGTTGCATGTTGCCCTGGCAACTGCGGATAGCATCATGGTTGCCCCTCAAGCCACCCTGGAGCTTCACAGTGTGAAGATGTGATCCCAGTTGCTGGGGAAACGCTTGGCCCTGAACCATCCCTGTGAGGGCCGGTGCTAACTCTCCACCGTGAGCAGCCTCTGTTGGAAGGTGTGTTTATTGCCACACAAATTCCATGAGCAAGATGGTGGGGGAGAAGAGAGCGGGGTCTTAAAGAATTGTCGGATATGTGTTAACTTTTCTAAAAGCCCTTAAATGTTTCGTCTTTACCACCTGAGATACCGTGCTTATCTACAAAAACATATTTTTTTAAAATAAAAATGACTTGATTATTGCTCTG
Source organism: Perognathus longimembris pacificus (assembly GCF_023159225.1). Taxonomy (NCBI): domain Eukaryota; kingdom Metazoa; phylum Chordata; class Mammalia; order Rodentia; family Heteromyidae; genus Perognathus; species Perognathus longimembris. The sequence goes on along the minus strand of NC_063180.1, from coordinate 32,469,004 downwards.
TTTTAAAGGAAATTACCACCCACACTAAAAAAATATGCCAAACTAACTCTTTTAAATCCACCCCTAGAGTCTCTCAAACCTAGAGTCCCTCATCAAACCTGGAAAGGTTTTTTGGAAGTATTCTTTCTGCTGTATCTAAAGAACAAAAAAAGGAGGGGGGGGAAGAAAATGTCTTAAGATAATATTGAATCTTTAAAAGTAAATTCATAAAAGCAGAGGAATCCTGTTCACCGTCGGAGTTCTCCTCGATCGGCTCTTGTTTAAAATGCATCCTCTGTCTGTCTTATAACCGAGGGCTTTAAAATTCAAATGCTCATGAACACCAGCTTTATTAAAATTAGGGCTTGGGGAAATGGCTCGGAAAAGGGAGAAAAGAATATTACCCAAGCATTTAAAAAGATGCTAATTAATGAAGTTCTAAAGCCCAGAGCGGACATTGGATACAGTGAGAGTTTCTCTACCAAGAAGGGAACTCATCTAAAAAGAGAGAGGGAGAGAGAGAGAGAGAGAGAAGAAAAGAAACCCAGAATAAAAAATAAAATTGAAGTAGATTTTCCCAGATGTTGCCTTGAGTAGTTGGGAGAGCCTAGGGTGTTTTGTTGTTGCTGTTGTTTGTTTTGTTTTGTTTTGTTTTGTCCTATTGCAAGAACTTGAGTTTTGGCTACTTATAAAGTGAACACACGGGTATTTTGTCCATCTAATTCCATGCCTGCCCTTTAGCTGTTGGGAGCCTGCCTCCAGTTTGCAGCACAAGGTATTTCATCCACTTGATTTGAATCCCTGTCTGTTCTCAAAAGTGACCGGATGCTTGGTCCTGATCAACACAAGGAATGCCGAACAAGGAGCTATCCCTGATGGAGGGCTCCAGACTCGTTCATCCACTATGGCTTAGAATTTGCAGCTCACAGCATGCTGTGGGCCCCGGTCTAGTAGGTTAAACATCCAGGAATCCTTTCACACTGCCTCTGGTAAAGCCTGGAGCCATCTCCCAGTCAGTCCCCAAACTCAGTATAGTAAGCCATCCTTGAGGCTATCTTCTCACGATTGTGCAGGGGGACCGCTTTGTCCCACATCCTACAGGAATCTCTATGTCTGGATCTCTGTTTCTGTCTCTCTCCTCCCCTCTTCTCCTCTCTCTTCTCCTCTCCTCTCCTCTCTTGCATATCCCTTCTTTCCTCTTTCTCTGTTTCTCTTTCTTCTTCTCTCTCTCTCTCTGTCTCTATCCACTCTCCTCCCCCCTCCATTCTCCCTCTCCCCTCCTCCAGATATTGCTATAGGCCAAAAATAGAGACTCTCCACTGAAAGGAAGACAGATTATTTGATACAGAAACAGATAAACCAACTCTGTAACTGAACATCATTTTCTCGGACCTGGTAATGATTGCCTCATACTGAGCTATCCGTCAGGTGATCCATTCCGTGTGTTGTCTTACAAATGGGCAGGGAGCAGAGGAGGGCTTGGGAAAGAATGAGGGGAGCCACTAGAGGAAGATTTTGGGAGGGAGGAAAGGGGATTTCTGGTTGGAGATCCAGTGTCATGAGTCTACAGTGCTGTCAACACCTGAACACTGCCCCCTGTGACTGTATTGTGTCAGATCCTAAATGCTGTCAGTAGGGGTTTCACATTTTAGCTTTAAAAGCAAGATCCCTCTTTGTCTATCACTCGATTTGTACTTGGCTCTGGGCCCGGGTTAGTAAGATGAATGGCTGGGCATCTGTACCCCTTCCTTTCCCACGCTCCTATCTACCGTGGACCGTGTCTGTGGCTGCCTGCCTGGACCTCATGCCTTCCTGATCATCAGAGTTCATTTCACCTAGAGCCTCCTCTGCTTACTTCCATTTTTCTCTTCAAAAGCCTTTTATATTCCCTCGTTACTGATAGTTAAAACTGCAATTTCCCAGCAGGAGCTATACAATATTCAAGATATAATAGAAGAATAAACAGAAGGGGGAGCAGAGTGACAGCCTCGTCCAGAGATGAAGTGACTCTGTGCGCTTCACTGAAGAGGTTGAGTTTCTCAATGTCTCAACTTCTCCACGTCTAGCTAGGAGACAGGGATGGCATCTAAGATGGCGCATGGACATTCGGGTTAAAGACTTGGCTTGTTTCCTACTGGGCTTCTCTGATGAGAGAAAAACTCATTGGTTCTCTGTTCTGCTGAATAGTTGTCCAAAAATCTTACGTTTTGAACGTGTACCAAGGTTGTTTTCTTACCTGGGGGTGTCCTGTTCCCTAATGGCTCTCTGCCCATCAACGTCTTCAACAGCCAAACACCGCTCAACTAAAACTCTCATATATCCACACTGGCCCTTAATAGCTGGGCCAATAGTCTCTCCTGCCTCTAATTCATTTTGTTATTTTTAATCATCAGTTATTTGTACAAAGGAGTTGCCAGTGAACAAAGCAGTTTATAAATATAATATGTCTTGATCAATGTCACCCCTTCTAGCATTCTCACTCACCTCTCACCTCCCCATCCCTTCCCTTACTCTTCTTCATTTTGTAGGGTCTACACTCGATTCATTTGTCTGCCCCTTTTCCCTTGATCCCTTGATCCCACCCCTTTTGAATATGCAAACACAGCAAATCCAAGCGCTGCTGCCATTACTTTCATTATCAAACTAGATATTTCCCAGCTAATCCTTTCCCATGATCTCCCCGTGAGTATGCATTTCCAGCCCAACATCTCCCATAAGCATCATCGATAAATCCACCAGCCTTCTTCAGTGTGACTTATGAAAGTTCTGTCAGAACTCCGTCGGCCTGTGCCTGACTCTTTTCTCCAAGCTTGTGCCTCACCACCCCTCTCTCTTATTCACTCGGCCATGGCTATCTTGCCCTGCTTTCTACCTTTCCCCTTCCGGTCCTTGCTGCTCAGATTGTTCCTCCCAGTGCATTTGCCTCTATTACTTGGTCTCCACATCCGAGTCAGCATTCATTAATGTCTTTCCTTCCTTCAGACCACCTCCCCTCATGGCCTCAAGCTGTTCCTGAACTTCTTGATTAGATTCCTGTATCTCTTGATATTTCGCTTCCTGCATGAACTTATCAAGATCTAGACTTTTTTTAGAAGCTGTTTATTACTTCTTTTTTTTTTCTTTCTTCTAACCCATGTTCTTTGAAGATAAATACCAGGACTGTTGCATTTCATCCCTGCGGCTTCTAATGTCGAGCAAAGCCTTGGTACCTGAGGAGTCTTAAAATGTTTATGGTATGAATGAATGAACAAGTGACCAAATGAATGGAATGGTGATGAGTAGAATCTGCCTGAGCTTTAACTAAATTAACAAATCACTACTTATCCATGGAGCCTTCCCAGACCACTAGACCCAGAATAGTTTGTGTGTGTGTGTGTGTGTGTGTGTGTGTGTGTGTGTGTGTTTATTGTACCTGAAATTCCATGTAGGTTCTAGATTCTATTTTAGCTGCTTATAAAGTTTTGTTTTAGCTATCAAAGTACTACCTCTCATCTGTCTTTCATTGTGTTACAAGATTCTAAATGTGGAATTTTGAAAAGCATAATTCTGCTATGCTATTAACATATTTCCCTACTTCTTGTCCAATAGGAGACTGGAGGCATTGGAAGAGACTTGATTTATTGTACTTCTTCTGTTTCAATCCAGCAATGGTTCTTCATCTTTGTAGAAACAATTGTGTCTCCATTCACTGCATCACATAGATGGAGGATGGCCCCCGCCATGCACTTTCTGGGCTCATTTCCTGGTTGTCTTGGAATCCTAAGTCTTGGATACTTGTAAATTTGAGCTCTGGAGCCCCTCAGCAACCCCCACTGCTCTCTCTTTAGACGTCTGTGTTGCACCATGTGAGCACCTTCCAACAAGCCCCCATGTTCCAGCCATCCCTCCTTCTTCCTTTCATCAGGCAGGGTTTGCTTTCTGAAGGTAGCATCCCTTTATCACCTCAGGGACCGCTTCTATCTTTTCAGTCATTCCATAGCCATCTCCCAGGTCTACATTATATTTTGATGGTTAAAATAACTAGAATGGTTTTCATTTCCATGAGTGGACCCCAGCTGACAGAGGGAAGCAAAACTCGCCATTTCTCTCTCTCTCTCTTTTTTTTTTTCATATGCTGGTTTCATTTTGGTATTTTTAGGAATTTCTCCATACTATTTTATATATAGCTGTATTAATTTACAAATACATTCTACCAATTTTGTATAGGGGGTTTCAGGATCCCCCCATCTTGACAGTCTTTTTGACAATAGTTGTTCTAAAAGATGTATGATGCTTCCTCTTAGATTTAATCAATACTTTGCTCTCTACAATAATCCTGACAACAATCTTGCAGGGGCTTCCTCAATGGCTTCTTCTTTATGACAATTTACCAGTAATTCTACATATATTTATATTTATATTTTAGTCTAAACCTAGTCCTGAATTAACAATGGATGAAAGACCAACCAGAGCTACATGGCCAAGATGCAGGATCCATGATAAAACATTGTGCTCAGGATAGAATCCATAAACAAAGCCAAAAGTTATCATCAACAAGAGTGTGTAGCAGTCAACTGAAGATCTCTCCCGCCTCTTTCTTTGGATCAAAGATACTGCAAGCTGGTTTGTGTAAATTTGCCTCTCATTTAGCCCTTTGTGTACTTAGCTGAACACCTCACTCATTGTACAAGGTCAGGCCATTGATAATTGACCAAGTATAAGCTCAGGGCCAAATTAGTTTGTCTTCCTGTTTTATTTTTATGAGCAGCATTTTTTCAAACCTTTCTAGAGAGAAGCTATCTTAATCTTCAGTCCCTCCAGGAGAGGAAATTCTTCAAATGTTTATTTTAATTGTAAGATCTGCTAGTTAATGCTTGCCAGAATCCATTTGCTGTCAAGAAGTGCTTCCCACTTAGCCCTGATGGCAGGGGTTTGCACGAAGGGGAAATACTGGGATCACGATAAAAATAGGGTGATTTTGAAAATATATGATAGAACTTGTTTCTCAAATAAGTTCCTGCTGGTTTCCCAAATAACCCAATTTATTTGGCTGGTCCCTGGCTTTGTTCTTATTTGCTCCCTTCCCTCAGATTGCTTGGTATATGGGGAAAGCATATTTTCTACAATTCATGTAGAAAATCTTCCTTGTAAATTCCTGTGACCAGAATCATCTCTCCCCACCAAAATGTAAGGTATGTTCTCGGTTGTTTACCGATGTCCTATTTGGAGCTGTGTTGGGCCCTTCTTTCTCTCTCAGCAATGCACAGCTATTGCACCAAGGGTTCAAAGCTCAGACACTCTCCTCTCCCTGACAAACCCAGATCCCTGCTTCAGTTATGTGGTGGGTGGGGCTGGGATTTGGTGTGATGGTCTGTGGCTGCAAAGAGGCCCCTGTGGAGGGAAAACGGTGTATGCTGAAGATGCGTGGACCTCCCCATGCCAAGTGGATTGATTGATTTTCCCGTGAGGCCACTTGATTTCCACAAATCTCAGATTTTTCACTCGAGTGCTTAAATTAAGCAAGTTCATATTGACCTTGCTTTTTTCAAAAGGGCACCATTTGCTTTGGAGGGGCAATTTTTTTTTATTTTTATTTTTTTCCAAAATGAAGGGCAGAGGTGAACACTCAGCAGACCCTACAACTGACAGTCACCAGGGTTTGGGGGTTGCTTTGCCACCGCCACTGGACTGCATAGCCAAATGCGGGTGTAAAAAAAAAAACAAAAAAACACAAACATTGTTCTTGATATTTGTTGTCTATATTTTTTTCTTTTCAATTCATTTTCCACATTTTATTTATTTATTTACTTACTTACGTACTCATTTGTTTGTTTACTTCTTTGTAACTTGAGCTTCATTGCTCAAGGCCAGCACTCCACTACTTTGAGCCATAGCTTGTTTTGTGAGCGGTCCGTGATCTGTATACTGCAGTGACCTCCGCTGCTTCTCAGAACCAGTTCCAGTATTATTCCCTCTGCGATGTCCACACCTCCAAGACAGTACCCTTGCAAGAATTTGCTTTGTGAATGACACTGTAACACCCTGGACCCCACCCCCACCCCTGGGCCATCAGTTATTTAAGGATTGGTGCACAAACTTTGTAGTAGGAGTACTGGATTAAAGGTTCTAGCAAAGTAAATTCATCTTTGCACATTCTTCTCCTAAAACTGAGAATGGGCTGGGAATGGATGTTTGCAGAGGCAAACCTAATCAAGAAAAGCCAGCAGCACGTGGAATTTGCTTTGAACTCCTTTCTTCAGGCTTAGCCTGCACAATCCTAGAATCAGGCCTCTCCCAAGTATTTCACTCCTTCAACAACTGAGATCTTTCATGACTGTCACTACCAAGATCACAACAACATCCATGTGGAGTACCTGTTGGACTCCCAGGCTAATATTGAATTCAGAAATTTGCTTCAGAGATGGAGGGCTGGGGTGGGGAGGAGGATGGGATAATCTCTACAGTGAGTGATTAGCTCTGTTCCTCCAGTTCTCTGACTATCCTTATATTCTATCTACATCCAGGTTACTTTTTCCTCTTTGCCTTGGTTCAACTAGGCAAAGAGCTAGGCATCGGTCTGCACCTAGAGCGTCTGTCTCTGCCTCTTCTGCCTTCTCTGTCTCCCAGTCTTCCCAACTTTCATTTCTAGCATCAAACTTCCTTCGTTTCTTCCCTGCCCCACAGGACTGAATTGAAAATTAGCAAAATCTTGACCTTTCTATTTTCAAGAGTCCATTCATTCTCTTGAGATATTCATTCTTCAGTTACGCTAACATAATTGATTGGGCCCCAGATTTCTATTTCATCGATCACAGTCCAGATGGGCCTTTTTGACTGGGACACCTCCGCCTGCTTGATTGGACTTGGTGATCCCCAAGTCAGAAGAGCCAGGCAACGCCAGCAAGCCAGCCTAGGAGAGCCTCATTCCACAGGCGGTTAATCTCTCTTTTTATGTGTTGATTTTTTTCCCCTCATTTCTCTCGTAGACAGTAATTTATTTCTAAGATCCAGGAGCACTTTGCTGTAACCTCTCATTTACCAACTCTGATGATAACACTCATCATTTATTGGGTGCTTATATTGTGCATCCATCGTGGTGTTAAAATGTTTCATGATCATTGATTTAATTTTTACAGTGACTCCGTGAGGTATGGGATTTCATTTGGGCTTTGTTTTCATTTTTAATTTATTATTCTTTTTAATGGTTTGCCTTACTTTACAGATGAGAAAACTGAGGTTCAGAAAGGCTTTTTTTTCCCCCCCAACATGCTGGGATGAATGTCATCCTCCACTTCCACCATAATTAGTCCTCCTTTAGCCATTATTCTTTGTGCATGTTGAATAGCAATTGCCTTAAGGCAAATCCTGAAGCCTGGATGTTTCTGTAATCTTATTCCCAATAGAAGTTCTGCTAATTCCTATTTATTTTTCCCTTGTGAGTGATGTTTAAAACTTCCTCTGTGTGTGAGTGTGTATGTTTGTGTGTGTGCGCACACACACATGTGTGAGCTGGTCCTCGGGCTTGAACTCAGGGCCTGGACATAGACTGTGAACTTCTTTTACTCAAGGCTAGCACTCTACCACTTGAGCCACAGCTCCACTTCTGGCTTTAAAAAAAAAGTTAATTAGAAATAAGAGTCTCACAGACTTTCCTGCCACGGCTGGCTTTGAACCTTGATCCTCAGATGTCAAGCCTCATGAGTTCTAGGATTATAGGCAAAACTCGCTTTTGGATGAGAAACACTGACTCCTTCCCTGGGACCTTGAATTAATTGGAAGCAGGAATGAGCACTAGGCATCCCGCTGCCTTCCATTCTGTCTCCGTGGGCTCCGTGGACTTTGCCCTGCACTTCTGCAATAACATTGCAGCCACTGTGGAAGTCAGCAAGAACCTGCCAGGCCTCTGTGACTCTTCTCCTAACGAGACACTTCCTGACCAATTCATAGACAGCTCCTAACAGGCCATCTAGGGTGGCAACCAATCCAGAGACAGTGAGTGTCAGGCCATCTCAGATGTCAGCCAATCCAGAGACAGTGACTGTCAGGCCATTCCAGGTGCCAACCAATCCAGAGACAGGGACTCTCAGGCTATCTCTGATGCCAACCAATCCAAAGAGACAGGGACTCTCAGGCCCTCTTCCACCCACCTCTCACCTCCTCCAATCACTAACACATGTGGATGGACAGTCTGTCACCGCTGCCCCTTATTCTCCCTACTGAATCTAGGGCAATGTCCACACCCCAAAGATGACTGAAGACACGCTGAGGTACCCTCTTCCCATGGTGTGCTGTACCATGTGACCAATCCCCTCTCTCTGCTCTCACCATATCAGCCATGTAAATGTGAGGGGCTGGGCTTCTAGGGCTTAAAATCTCTAGTTCCCCAACCCTTGTCATGTCTCAGGTAAGACAGGCAACATCCTTTCTCTTCATGCATCCCACCCAAGATGTACTGAGAATGTCTCCATAAGAGGAGACACTTTTGTAATGCAGCCTCGATTAGGTTCTAAGTGAGTGATATGGGAAACACATTCAAATGATGTGAAGGGGTTAATTTAGAGACGATGTGAGATTGGAGCATCTGATGACGTGTTCCTGGAGTTGATGGACAACCAAGTGAGCCTGGAAAGAAAGCATATAACCCAGGCAGGCGGAAGAGTCAGAAGAGTCTCTGGCATGTGAAATGGGAAACGCCAGATCATGAGATATCTTTCAGAGGTCACAAATCACAAAGTTCCCAAGTCAGGATGTAAATGTGGGTCCCTGTGTGTCCTAAAGAGCTGCTAAATTATACTCTAGGCTTGTGTACGCATGGGAGCTCCTTAGTGGGGGTTACACATGCGATTGCAGAGTGATGAATTCTGGTTCCACCACTGCCTGGTGATGTGTAATAAAGAACAATACATGTCTATGAAAGTAAATCCAAGGAGGTGGGGAGGGGGGAATCCTATCTCCTTAGGGAAGGTGGCCATTGCATTTTCTCATCAGGAAATTCCCTTCTGTCAGGCACCTACAGCAAAGGGCTTTTTATTTGGTGAATTCAGCTTGCAGGCCTGGGCTTGCAGTGTTCAATAGGTCTAGTTGCATCTCTACCCCATTACCTGAGATGAAGCAAGTTCATAGATTTCCTTTCCTCCTTCCTGTCTCTCGGGGAACAGCTCTATTCACACAGCCATCGGCCTCATCTCCTGCCTCAGTGTTTTAAAATGGGGATGTCGATATTGCTGCACAGAGACTCGTGTGGGTCGCCGGGGAATTGGCAATCCCATCAGTAATGGGCTCTTTATACTGAGGAGACTGAATAGCTGGAGTGTGATGTACAGAGGAAAAAGAAATGAGCCCAGTGCGAAATCACCACTTAAAGCAGCCTGCCCCAAGCAGGCACCATGCTCCTGTGATTGTCAGCCAATGCCTCAGAAGACTCTCCAAGAAGAAACGGAGTTGCAATGGATGCATCAAAGGCTTGATGAGTTTGGGGAGTCCAGCAGGCTACTTCTCTATCTCAGAGACTCATTTGGAAAGCTCTGAAAATAGGGGATGCTCACCAAAATTTCTGAAATCATTCTGCACGCAGAAACCTCTCTTCCCTCGACTTTTAATTTTAACAAGACCTACTAATGACTCACAGAATTGGCATTGCTTGAGTCACAGCTGAGGGCGGGCGGATTTAAAGTGCCTACTTTTGGTGCCTATTTTTAGACTGTCAGGTAATATCTTAAAAACATACCTCTGGGAAGAAGGAAAAGTTCAATTCACAAGTCCCCTGTATTAATAAAACAGTTATTCAAACAGATGACTCCGTCTCTTTTCTTGAACATTTCTCAAATTAGCCACAATCTAAGCAACAACCCCACAACAAGGAGTATTGAGCCTGTGCACTATTCTCATCTCTGATGACCATTACAAAGCCTTCACAATGGGGTCTCTTTACTGTGTCTCTTCTCTTAATCAGTTTAGTTCAGGTCAGCTTAATAGGACTATTGTAATCCTCACCTAACTGCCCACCGCATCACCCTAGCCTAGTCCAAATGGAACATACATTACAGGCCAATTCTTTTTCTTACAAACACTCTTTTGAGCAAAGATATCAGTGACCCCATCGCCTTGTTCTTCTTCTGTTCTGCCAACATTTGCCTGGGAACTTCATGGCCCCAGTGTGGCTGCTGTTGCTCCAGACAACCGCCATGTTAAAAGATGGTTTTGTCTTTGGTAAGGATTGAATCACGGTCCCCTCCAAAATCATATGTTGGAATCATAATGCCAGTGTCCTAGAATGTGGCTTTGTTCAAGGATAGATAAGGTCTTCTGCAAAGGCAATCGAGTTAAAATGAGATCTGTAGGGTGGGCTCTCAGACAATAGGATGGGTGTCTTCATAAAATACAGAAATTTAGGCCCAGAGATAGATGCTAAGGAGAAAACAACTTGATTTTAGACTTTGTGGCCTTCAGAGCTAGAGTGCATACCTAGGATCTGTAGGTATATTTCTGATGTTTAAATAAACCCAGATTGTTACAGCCATTCTAGGAAATGTCCTCTTTTACTCATCTAGAAAAATCTACTCCAGAAACCCCTTGCAAATGTTCCTCTGGGAGCACTATGTCTGGCTGGCTTTAGAAATCTCTATTTATCCAGGTCATTTTCCCTTAGCCTACGAAGGACAATGTCCTTTTTCGGTTGTTGTTTGTTATTTATGTTTTGTGGACTTTTTGTGAGGGAGTGGGGCGATCAGGTTTCAGTGTGTAGCACTGTCTCTGAACTCTTATTTCTCCACCTCCCAAGTGTTGAGATTACATTTTCCCTACCATGCCTGGAAAGAGTAATTCTTGCTAAACAAGTAGGCGCTGCATCACTTGAACTACTTGAATATTTCTATCCAGCTATTTTTATCTATATATTTTTATCTAAATATCTCTATCTATTTCTATCTAACCATATTCATGGTTTATAAAGTCAAAGAAGCACAATAAATATCCAGCCGCTGTTAATTATGTTTATATTCTTGACATAATTGGGATAGCTCTCAGAGCGAGGCCATGATCATCCCTGATACAAATATATCTCCTACCATAGAGACACTTAGTCTCTAGGAATAACTCAGAGGGAAAAATAAATCCCACACCCAAAGCGTCTCAAGGTAATTCTCGGGTGAACCTCCCAGCTTTGGTTTTTCTCATCTGTGCAATGAAGCTACCATCTTCTAATGACCATCCTGTATTTTCCATGTATTTATTTGATCACTAGTAAATATGATCATATCTCAGCTCTCAGCTACAAGATGCATAGCCCTCAACTGTTTGGGAACACCATAACAAAGAAAACCCATCTTTGGGAATGAAAAGATTCAGTTTCGTTTTCCTAGATTGGAAGTCGACATGTGAAAAGCAAAGAGCAACATTAAGAACTATAACTGAATCTCCCTCTGATCATTCTGATTTTCAGACATGTTACAGGGCTTTTTATCTAAAGCAAAGTAATACACAATTCAAAGATAAACCAATTTTAAGAAATGGAGATGGATTAATAAAATATTTACTGTTCTCAAAAAGAAAAGAAAGCTGCTATAATTCTCCTCCATTTCTCTTCATTATTACCCTCCAGAATGTCTGTTCATCTGGTTCACAAATGAATCCTGGAAAGGATCAGGCATGGGGTTTTGATTAAATGGTATATTGAATAAACAAAGCTGAGACATTTTAATGAGGTCAGACAAAAGGGCTGCCCCAAAGAAATATTTAAAAAATTACTTTGCAGCTCTGTCCTTCAACCAGTTCCTAGCGGATTAACTCTATTTCCTTTCTCCACTTCATCCTCTCAACCTGTTAGACTCTATCTCTGCTGAATGATCTCTGACTCCTTAGTTCACTGATTTCCACTGCAGAATTTCGGAAAATCATTGAGCTGATGAGGGTGAAATCTCCATCGATAGCCAGCCTGTCAGTAGGATTTGCTCACTTACACATGAGTCAAAAACAGTTAAATAAAAATGTCCACATTCTTTATAAGACAAGGCACAAAGCCTGCTTCTTGGACATCATGCCTTGTGACAGATTTTCTTAGCACAGTGAATTCAAGATTTCACAATAGCTCAAAAGCTATGTATGTATGTTCATATAAGACAAGGATAAGCAAACTTTATTGTTGACATTACATTAAAAAAAAGATTTCTGATACCAAGAAGCAAACACTCATTAGGTGAAAAGTATGGGCCAAATTAATATCACCAATTTGACACTGTTGGAGAATCTGACTTTAGTGTAATTGGATTGGATACTGAGCACAGAAAGAAGGAAAAAGGAAGTCAGAAGCAGCAGACAGAGCCAGTTGGTATGTTTGGTAGACTATTGACATGATAGACTTCAGAGGTAGAAGAGTTTGAGTTGGTGAAAAACACGCGAATGCAACCATGGCAACCGGTGACGTCAGTGGAACCAGATCTAAAAAAGGCAAAGGCTTCAGCTGAGACGGACACAGCCACTCCACACAGTGGAGAGAAACGTGGTGTGGTTTTAAAACATGCCTGGATTCAGGGGACGGTGAAGAAGGTCATTAAATGACAAGATAAGGAGCCTAGATGGATGGGTAGGTCGGCAAATAAAGAGACGACAGACAGATGGACAGATGGATGGAGGGACTGCTTGACAAGGAAAAAGACTACATAGCAAAATAGAGGGATGGATGAATGGATGGGCAGATGGACAGATAGATGGATGGATGGACCACGGATAGATGGACAGATGGATGGACTGACAGACGGATGGATGGATGGATGGACAGACAGATAGATGACAGGCAGAGCTCTGGGTCTCTTCTACTCCATTGTGTCTGAGTCCTGGGGAAATGAATTGCTATGCTCAAGTAATCAATGGAGAAATCTAAGCTCTAAGGGAGAAGCCCGGCTCAGTGAGGACCGTGCGTAGAAGGATTGCTCATGGAAGGGATGAGCGTGCAGAGGGATGTGGATGGGGAAGAGAAATCTCCAAAGGGCAAAGAGAAAAGTTAGAAAGGGAGGTCGTTGTGGTTGTCTGAGGATACAATTACCATGGACCCAAAAGTAAAACACCTGAGACATTCTCTCCCAACCCCCATCCCTAGATAGACTACTGTCTTGAAGAACTTTGGCCCAGCAAATAGAACGAATTAAATTAGCCAACTAATTTAACTAAATTAGCATTAAAATATTAGCTGTATTATATGTATATATGTACCATATATACTTGTAGCAAATCTAATATCTGTCACTAATATCTATCTCATCTTTCTGTCTGCCTATCTGTCCATCTATCCATTCTTCGATCTGTCTACCTAGTCTTTCTGTCTGCCTGTCAGCCGTCTAGCCATCCATTTATCCATCTACCATCTATCTAGTCTTTCTGTCTGCCTGTCAGCTGTCTGTCTGTCCATCCATCCATCCTTCCATATGTCTATCTAGTCTTCGTCTGTTCACCAGTCTGTCCATCCATTCATCCATCCATCTATCATCTATCTATTTACCTACCTACCCATTTATCTATGTCTATGACATATTATAATACAAATTATACATTAAAATTTTGGTTCCTACTTTTTCAGAGATAAATCTTATCTTCTCATTGAGACAACACACTACTACAATGAAAAGATTGTTCGCATTATTAGCTCTCTTCTTTTTCATTTGCTTCCATTTCAAAATTAATATCTTCTCATCCAAGACTCTTGTGAAATTGTCAGCGTGACCCAGCCTGGGATAAATGATGGCGGAGACAGCCTGGATACACACTGGTCATGATCTATGCTCCCTCTCATTTAGCCAGCACAACTTTGAGTCCTGATTTGAAGTTGAAACCACTTTCCAAAGCTTCTGAGTGTATCTCATCTTTCTGTACTCAACTGCCACACACAACCCAGCCACCTCAAAAGGTCCCCAGAGAGCAAAACTTTCAGATGGATCCAGGAAAAGCTTGTCCTGTATGAGAGGAGATGCAGACAGACCAGAGTCACAGCCCTGTCACAGCTCAATGCTATGCTTTATAAATAGTACATCAAGAATCACTTGCATTCAGGTACAGATCTCGAATTAATTGTGCAGGGGGATAGAAGGGCTGGCATCAGTGGTATTGCCTACCAGTAAAGACAGATGTGAACACGCTCCTGGAAACAGATGAAAAGAGTCAGGCAGATGGTTTGCTGATAAACCATCACTCTACTTTTGCTCTGTGAAGTCGTGTGAAGAGTAGACAGCATCTCCCTTAAAGTTTGTTGATGTTTTCTAAGATTTGGACTGAATGATGCTTGGAAACCCTGTAAGGGCAAAAAGTGACTTTTGGGAAGGTCTTCCACTTGTCCCACACAAACCGCTGAGCTTGTAAGCAGAACCTGAGTCTCATTTTATCTTCAGTGTAGCTTCTAGTTCACGAATCTCTCTAGTGCCTTAAAAATTCTATTCAGCCATTGACACAGAACCTAAAACTAATTCCTTTCATTTATTTGTTTCCTGTTTGCATTGAAACACGTGGAAGGTGTCAACCGGTCTTTCGCTTTTCAGATGGATGGTATCATAAGGAATTCTTTCTGGTCGTACTTAGCCGATGAGGCATGCGGCACCAAGGTATCGCGAACATTCTGAGTGAGTTTCTGTGAAAACAAAAATATTCTTCAGATTTCCCTAATTTATGTAAATGAGGACATTTGTTTCTTTCCTACCTAATCCTCTCTGGAGCTGCTCCAAGTTTTGAAATGAAGGAAATGCTTCTTTGGAATATACATGGTAATCCACGCTAATTGCTTCTGACAGCCAAGGGGTGGGGTGGTTAGAGAGTGTAGCAGTTCACACTTTAATCCTATCACCTCTGTTGCAAACAGGAGCTGGTGGTGAAGCTCTGGAGAGCAACCACGCTCAGACTTCTCAGCTGCTTTCTAATATAAATGAACTCATAGCCCCAGAGGAATGGAAAAGAGGGAGCGTGGAATAAAACTAAAGTCTCTAGGAACCCAAAGATTGGTCTACACTGATCTTGCTTCATAACTTCCAATGGAATAAAGGTCAGTTTCTTCTCTTTGTCTCTCTCTCTTCTCTGTGGTTCTGTTTAAATTTTATTTTTGCATTGCATATTAGTGTCTTTAAGCAGTTGTCCAAGGGAGTTATCATTCAACAAAATAGTTTATGAATACAGTGCGTCTCAATGTCTTGATCAATGTCACTCCTTTCAACATTGTCACCCAACCCTCCAAATCCACCCCTTCCCTCACTCATCTTAATTTTGTAAGAAATATATTGACCTTTTTTGCCATTTAACAAAGTATTTTATAGCCAACCAGATACCAGGGGGTCACGCCTGTTGTCCTAACTACTCAAGAGACTGAGATCTGAAGATCACAGTTCAAGACCAGTTTGGAGGGAAAAAAGTCCGTGAGTTATCTCCAATAAACTACTCAGAAAAAGCCGGAAGTGGTGTTGTGGCCCAGGTGGTAGAGTGCGAGTCTTGAGCACAAAGAGGCTCAGGGATAGTGTCCAGACCCTGAGTTCAAGCCCGAAGGGGTAGAAAAAAAGCAGTTTATGTATATGATGCATGTTGATCTGTGTCAGCCTTTCACCATCTTTACCTTGTCATCCTTCAACCCATCCCTTCCCTTGTTTTTCTTACTTTTGTGGTCTATACAATGAATCCTTGACTACCTTCTCTCCCCTTCCCCATTTCATTCATTTCATTCATCTCCTCCTCTTCCCTGGTTCCCACCCTCCCTTCTCACAACTACCCAACTACTTACTTTGCTGGGCTTTGACTTCATCTTTCAAAAGAATTATACAGTTGGAGCTTTCCATAGAGTCTCGCATACTTCAGGGAATTCATTTTGTAACCGCTTGGGGGCCACCCCGTGTCTGTATGTCTAGATGACTAGAATGACTCTCCATCAGCCAGACTGCCTTCTCTCTGCTCTGCCTCCAGCTCCCTACTACAGCCCAGGGTTACGTTCCCAGGCTCTGAATCCTGCTCCTATACCTGGATGATGACTCTTGTGTCTCATGTCTTCTCTCTTCATTGGTTGAGACTTCAGCGCTTCCGAGTTTGTGGAAATGTCTTTTTACTTCCTTTCCTGGTTAGAGGGGCCCTTTCTCTTCTCTGTGATGTCATAGCGCTGGCGATCTCTACAGCATTCATGTGGGTGGACCCGATAATTTAGCAAATGATATGTAGCTCTCACCTTCTGGAGATTAACCCTATAGGGAAAGAAAACCCATGGCTTGACAAGCAAATTAAAACAAAAAAAAGAGTAAATATCATTCAGCACAGGAGCAAAATAGATGCCACATCTTTTTGAAATCAATGAGTGCACTAGTGGATGAATGACTACCGGGCTTGATGAGCTTTAAGCTCCTTGAAGGAGGAGCCTTCCTTCAAGTTTAAATGATATTTTTCGAATTCAATCTGTTATAAACGATATCTATATTTATAATAGATTTGTTGTTGTTACTGTTGTACACACAATAGTCCAGGACTGAGTCAAAGGTTAGTTTCTCTAGATAATTAATATGACCAATGATTCCAAAGCCAGCTTAATAAATGCGTTGCTTCACACTGGTGCAGAACTGAATTCCAAACCTGCAAACGGAGACTCCTCTCTGGCCCGCCACTAATTATTCTCCCTGTACTGCAGCAACTTTTTCTTCACTTAGTATTTTTCCACCTTCAATCATTCTTGTATCCTTTTTTTTTTAAATTTCTCTCATGTCCACAATACCACCTTTAAAATGTATGTTATGTAAGGGCGTTTCTTTATTTCCTAAGCAACACTATTTATGAAGTAAAATCCGATGCACTGGCTATAATTTCATACATAATAAAATAAATGCATTACCATAAAAATTTTAAAGTACTACCTGAAATTATCTTACACACCACCAGGGTTATAGATGCCATATACTGCAGAATATTGTTTGCATATATTACTGGAAAACAAACCACTTAAGAAGCAGGTCCAGGATGAACGCCAGCATTACGTTCCCATGAATCCTGCCGTGTCTCAGCTACACTTCTTGAGGGCATGATGCTTCAGAATTACAGCCCCAATAAACAGAGGAGTCGATGCAGAACCAGTAGTTCTTCATTGATTTGCCTGATTGTTTTGTTCTGTAGCAGTGCTTGAAACTTATGCAGGAACTTACAAATTCTAGTAAGTGCCCTCCACTGAGCTACACTGCCAGCCCCAGGATTAGTCATTCTTACTCCTTGTCTACTCTGTGTGTGTGTGTGTGTGTGTGTGTGTGTGTGTGTGTGTGTTAGGTGTGTTAGTATGGGTTCTGAAGGATAAAGCTACATGACATCAAGTGTTTGTTAATCTCTCTTCCCAAGTATGCTTGTAGGAAGCACCCTCTTCTCTTAACTCAGGTGTTTACAGCAGAGGATATCAACCTGTGTGGGAAGTTTTAAACAAAACATGGAATCCAGTTTTCAAACCAAAGATCTAGGAGTTGAGAGCCTCAGCTTCTAGGGGCAGCTACACCTTTGTGTGTGTGTGCTTATGCAAATAGTTCTCTGATCATCAAAATAAGAATTTTTGAAAAACTAAATATAATCTTTTGTGGGTTTTTTTTTTCTTTTTCTTTTTTTTTTGTTAGCTCTCTTTTGATCTATGACTAATTCATCTGGAAGAACAGACATAAAGGAATGTTAGAAGACTGGAAGATTGCAAGCATCCTCAACAGTGTTCGCCAATGCCTATGTAAAGATGGAATCTCAATTTTGGGGTGAGGGGTGGGGAAGGGTATATAACATTGGTTTTACATTTGAAAGGGCACATTCCCATAATCACAGCATGAATTTTGTACCCTCAAACAATTGAATGTTTGGCTTTGAGGATTTAAAAACAAAACAAAACCATCATCCTCATTCATCACCCAGGCAGACAATTCGGGGATTGATTTTATACATGGGCAACAGCCAGGCAGACAAAGGATACGTGTCTCCCCTTAGATGTGGAAGCTAGGTTTATCTTATAAACTTTGGGCGGTATACAAGTGTATATAAATGTATTAACTGAAATATGGAGAGATGTAAAATAAGGATATCTCAAATACTGTAATTCCTCAGAAACCCAAAATCAAAGTTGAGCAAAATAAAACACCAGGACACCAATACTCAAAGTGGTGGGGCAGGGTCTATGGGACGGGGGTGGACAAATGAAGACAAGAAGAGAGGAGAGTGTAGTCAAGAACCCAATGTACATCCTACAAAAATAAGAAAAATGAGCCACAGGCTAGGTAGGGGAGGGATGGGTAAGAATATCGAAAAGGGGTGACATTGATTGAGCTATACCGTGTTCATAAGCTGCTTTATTAAATGGCAATTCCTCTGTCCAACTACTTAAAGATAATTTTTTTCAAAAGTTAAGTGGACTGGGCTGGGGATATAGCCTAGTGGCAAGAGTGCCTGCCTCGGATACACGAGGCCCTAGGTTCGATTCCCCAGCACCACATATACAGAAAACGGCCAGAAGCGGCGCTATGGCTCAAGTGGCAGAGTGCTAGCCTTGAGCGGGAAGAAGCCAGGGACAGTGCTCAGGCCCTGAGTCCAAGGCCCAGGACTGGCCAAAAAAAAAAAAAAAAAAAAAAAAAAAAAAGTTAAGTGGACAGCAGGACTGGCTCCTGATTATTCTCTGAGAAAGAAGAATCTTAATTTTTAATTCCTGTGAGAAGATCTCAATCTGGAGGTCAGTGAGCAAAAATACCATTAAGAGCAGCAAATTCTTGAGAGACACACACACATTCATTCTTTGTATATTTCCATGCTTGTTGTTGAACTTTTACTTTGGGTTGTATTTGCTAGCCTTCAGACACAAGTTTTATGTGTCACAGTTTTTCATCCATATTTTCTTTTTGTGGCTAACTATATTTTTTCACGTTACTTTCATTGCTTGAAAACCTAGAGGAATTCTCTTCTAGAGATCTCATAGCTATTCATCTCTATATGCTGCTATTTTCATTAGCCAGTGACACTTGCAATCAGTTGTTGGTGGCACACTACATTTATTTATTTACGTATCTCATGGAAATTAGCTGGAGAGATTGGTTGAATCTCTTAAATCACTGAAAATAACACAATAGCATTAGAAAGTTAGAATAGTGTAAGAAAGTATTCAAGGCAGGCTATTGAGTGAGATGTTGCTTTTCATGATACATGATAGTTAGAAACATTATAATCAAACGAGGTATTAGGAAAAAAATCTGGAAATAAGAGCACTGGAACCAACTCATGAGAAACAACATATTGTTGGTTTTTCTATGTACATGTCTTCTCCTTTCTTTCCTACTTTAGAAGGTACAGTGTTGAATCAAAAGTATAATTCTGTAAAAGAATTCATTTTTTATTTCCTATAACATTGTGGCTTGTGTTATTGTAAGTTGTATATACATTTTTAAGAATCACATAGTAATAGTTCATTGAATTGTTGAATCACAATTAACTGAGCAACCCGCATTTTCAGACATGTACCTTGTTTCTGAATTTCATAAGGCAAAATATTGCAATGAGTAAATTCTCCTGTTTATCAATTACTTTCACTTCTTGTTTTTATCTTTATTTTATTTCTATTTTTTCCTTCCCTCCTGCTTTTTCTTCTTAAGTTTTCCAGAAATAGAATGATTAAGCCAACAGTTCTGATCACTTTTATATTTCTTTGCCAAACACTAAACCTTTTATTTTTATTTTTTTTTTTTGTGAGTCATGGGACTTGAACTCTGGGCCTGAGCGCTGTCCCTGAGCTCTTCAGCTCAAGGCTTGCACTCTACCACTTGAGCCACAGAGCAACTTCTGGTTTTCTGGTGATTAATTTGAGACAAGAGTCTCTTGGACTTTTCTGCCTGGGCTGGCTTTGAACCATGAGCCTCAGATCTCAGCCTCCTGAGTAGCTAGGATTACAGGTGTGAGCTACGAGCACCCAGCTCTTTAACTTCGCTTATATGTAAAATATTCACTGTAGGTACCACATGCTTTGTAAACCATTGCATAGTTTGTTTGCAAGCTATAATCTAGACATGTTTACTAAGATGTGGTCACATCTTTGTGTGTTCCTTGCTTGCTTGAAATCTACAATGCCTTCTTTTGAGAACTGATAAATATTAACCTCAACTTGCTTCTATGTTTTTAAATTCTTCTAATACTTGACTTTAAAAAATTTTTTCACTCTTTTTATTTTTGCCAGTCCTAGGCCTTGGACTCAGGGCCTGAGCACTGTCCCTGGCTTCTTTTTGCTCAAGGCTAGCACTCTGCCACTTAAGCCACAGCACCACTTCTGGCCATTTTCTGTATATTTCTGGTGCTGAGGAATCAAACCCAGGGCTTCATTTATACGCGGCAAGCATTCTTACCACTAGGCCATATTCCCAGCCCCAAATTTCACTCTCAACAAGGACAAGGAAAGCTAAGATTGCTCTATGATGAAAAGGAAATTTCTGGATAGAGAACTTGAACTTCATCTGACGTGTACTCGGATATTATGGAAGCCATTAAGCCCAGAACTGGTACACATCAATCTGCTTATTTGATATTTTCTAAATTTATTTTTATTGTCAAGGTGATGTACAGAGGGGTTACAGTTACATAGGCCAGGTAATGAGGAGTATGTTTCTTTTTGAAGTGTCACCTCTTCCCTCATTTTCTTCCAGTTTTGTTCCTCTCAAACCCCCTCTCCCCACCCCCACCCCCAGTTGTAAAGTTCATTTTCAACATAGTGTCTATCTACTAAGTATCTCTGCTGAATGTTTTTTGTGTTTGTTTGTTTTTTTAACTTTTTGTAATTGTTGTTTCGTTTGGTTTGGTTTTCCCTTTTTGTTGCTGTTTTTCTTTGTTTTGTTTTTTGTCAATTGTGGGGCTTGAACCCTGGGCCTGGGCACAGTCCTGAGATCCTCAGCTCAACCTAGCACTCTACCATGTGAGCCACAGCACCACTTCCAGCTTTTCTGGTGGTTTATTGGAGATAAGAGTCTGAGACTCTTTCCTGCCCAGGCGGGCTTTAAACCACAATCCTCAGATCTCAGCCTCCTGAGTAGCTAGGATTACAGGCATGAGCCACTGGCGCCCGGCTTTGTCACTGCTTTTGAGTTCTGTACTTTTTGTCTTGTATGTAAGTTTATCTGTTTTGGAGTGGGAAAGGAGAAGAAATAGTGGGACAAAGGGTGAACTATCCTTTCATTTGTATCGCTAGGAGTTGCTGATTATACAGAGCCTTGCACCAGTCAATGTGAAAGGAAGAAATGGAAGAAGTAGCTAAAACCTCACCTCCTGCCATCAACCTTGTGTCTTACATGCAACACCTTCTGCACAACAATAGCCAAAATGTCAGGCAAGTCCTTGCTCTGAGCACATGTAAGTGGCAGTCATAATATAACATAACGCCGCTCCATTACATGTGTCTAAGATAACAAAGTTGCTTAGTCCTCACCTATATGGACTGAAGTTTTCTCTCAACCATTCCCTGCATTGTCTTCAAACCAATATAATCTGACGTGTCTTAAAATGTTGCTTTTTTTTTATTGGACCTGGCCATAATTAGCCCAATCATCCATCTTCTGAAGGGTCAGTTTAAATAACACCAGAATCAGTGCCATCACTCACAGGTGACAGAGGAAATTTGCTTAAAATTCATTTCACAGACTGTTCACCAGGTACTTTCTGTATGCCATACTCCTTTCTAGGAATTAAGGATCCCAAGTACAGACAGCACACCCACCCTCTCTTCCCAGGCAGTAGTTCTTGAACATAATGAATGACTTTTTGAAGACATGCATTCTGGGCTCTGTTTAGATTCATCCACTC
Source organism: Perognathus longimembris pacificus (assembly GCF_023159225.1). NCBI lineage: Eukaryota > Metazoa > Chordata > Mammalia > Rodentia > Heteromyidae > Perognathus > Perognathus longimembris. The sequence continues at coordinate 32,447,257 of NC_063180.1, read as the reverse complement.
TGGGTGGACCCTCATAACGCCTTTGTTTCAAACTTCTGTCGGGAGCTTGGTGAATCACCAAACTGGAAGACCGCGTTGAGAAATCAGAGAGGTCTCTCTTGCTCCTGACTTGGAAAAGAGATCATGGGGACATTCCCATTCCTTGGGTTATTAATCTAAAGCAAAAGAAGAGGAGGAGATTTATTACTATTATTATGATGATTATTATTGTAACATCACAAGTCTCAGATTACATCTGGGTATCAATCGGTTTACATCTGAAGACACAGATCTGAAGAAAGGTTCAAGAATTTTCCTCAGGTGCCAACTACTGTTGGCAAGTCTAGGATTCTAGCCCAGAGCTCTTGGATCGGAAAACAACCATCTAGATGTTTCTTTTGTGAATCTGGGCTGATCATCTTGGGAGAAGAGACCAGGGAGTTTAAATAATTGGGTCCAAAAATGTGCCTGTTTCAAAACCAACCCATACATCCAGATTGCAAGCTGCAAGTTGAGCTCTCCCAGGCCTTTACTGAGCTTGGCATGATCGAAGGAGTCATAACAGTTCCACCAATACGATGGCAGTCAAGGAAGACCCATTTCTTTTTCTCTCATCCCTGTGGCCTCCTCCCACACTGACGTCACAGGAGCTGAGAGGAGGAGAAAGGGAATGGGAGGAAACATCCCACCAGGCAATCACAGCCTCTCTGCTGGCCTTGAAGATTCTTGGGAGGAGAGGCTGGTTGCTTTTACGAAGAGGGAAAAGGAAGGTGAAAAACACCTAATGCGCATGCGAGGCAGTGGTTTCGAGTTTAAAGGGGATTAAATCGGGTACTGCTGGACTTGATAAATGACAGAGTTTCAACATGAGGGCAATCAGTAAGTAGAAAAAGAAATAACCTATTATCATGGTATCTCAGACTGCAATAAATTGGAATACCCGCCCCCCCAAAAAATACACAGAAGTACCATTCGGTTCTACTTCAAAAGGCTTGCGATCAATACGCAGGGATGACAAAGCCTCAGTTGGAATCACACCTCTGTCCTGATTAGATTAATTAACACTGGATGTTACGTTTTCCTCTGTAAAATTGAGTCCTTTTGGGGGGCTGGGGGTGGTATGAAAATAGAGGTCAGGGACTCTGTGGAGTGGGTGTACGGATTCTCTCTCGGTGTTTTTGTTTGTTTACTTCACGTGCATTCCCACAGCCTTTGCGAACAGGCGTAGAAAGTGCTGCAATCCGTTGACGTGTAATGTGTTGTTTGCTCATTTACCTCCCGCTTTAGAGCTTTTCCTATATTGAAATGGCTGCGTGTGCCTGCTTTAGTGTGTCCGAGGGGGTCGTCATTGGGAAGGCGGTGTGCTTAGCTGCTCTCTTTAGTGGGGGAACCTGGATGGCTTCCAAGCCATATTTCCCCTCAACACAAACTGCCACTCGGAGAACAGTATAAAAATACCTCCCTCCCATGTACCCCAGTTCCAAGGGGGAGACGGCCCGGGTACAAGTACCAGGAAGTGTCATTTCCCAAACAGAATTAGTGAATCTGCCAGTGGATCAATCCATGCGAATCCCCGTAGGCCAGAACTCCTGGAATACATGAAATTCTAATTTAAAACAAACAAAAATCCCTATCACTGGACTCAGATGTCCTCACTTCTCCTCTTCTCAGGAGACCATGGGTTTATTTAATTCAGCCTGGAGATGGAAAAACACCTCAAGATTCCTCACTTGAGTTTTCCCAACAGCCCTGCTCAGGGTCGTCTCCACACGCAGTCATCTGCCATAATTTCATTCCAGAGTATACAGAAAAGCTCTATTAGCTTTTCTTTACAAAATAATAATAATAACCTCCCTCCTAGCTTTCTACTCCCTAGCAGGTAGAAAGTGCCCCCTTTATCATTCCTGAGGTTTGTAGGAGACTCTGCCCTGCAACTCGCCATCTGTATTAATGTCGGACCCCGTCCCAAACCCCAATGGTTTCTGCTTCTAATGGTTACCAGTGCAGCTCCTTCAGGATGCTCGTGAATAAATCACATGTGACTGTATTCAACTACAAAAACACATGGAGGAAATCTACTGTTTTCTACCCCGGGCTGAGAATCATCTCCTTTCTTTTGCCACAGAAATAAAGTACAGCTTTGCTGTAATTGGTTTCTTCTTAGGAAGATGTAATTCACTTAAAAACAACAGAGCATAAGCAGCTCCTAGGGTTGAAATCAACCTGTGCAACTGCGACCACTATCTAACACCCATCCGATCTTTCCTCACAATCTGATTTCTATGTATTTTCCACACTTGCTGGGGGAAAAGAAAACTCTATACCCATGAATAAATAGCACCAATGGGCCCTTCTCGTCACCACTGTGGGGGGTCCTGTTAAGACTCTAGTTGTTCCTACATGTTTGCATGTTTAGACTTTTCATACAAACCCACTGAGAAACACGTGGTGATGTGCAAGTGCACGGAAATATTTACCAGGTCCATTCCGCTGCCTCTTTCCTTTCCTCATCGCTTCTCAGACCCGCCTTGTCTCATCTGTTCACTCATTGGCCAAGGAGCCTCTGGTTCTTTCCATCTTTTGGTTCTCACACACCTTGCTACTGCAACCACAGACGGGCAAGATTCTTGCACGGATGTGTATTTCCATCTCCTAGGGATGTAGACATAGGTGTGTGGCATGGTGTGGCCTAGTCAGACAGAATTCTGTGGTTTTCCTCTGAGGAGCTGGTAGGCTGTTCTCTGAAGGAGATGGTATCGTGCTGTCATCAGCCAGTCCCAGAGGCCCCCAGTCCTCCGTGTTCTCCCAGCACCTGTCATCTCTCTTTTCTGACAGCCATCTGGGTGCGTGTCTAAAGTGGTCCCTAATTGGGGTCTGGCTTCCAATTCACCTAACGATAATGACTTTTGAGCGTCTTTTCAGGTAATGATTGTGCGTTTGATGTATCCTCTGTGGGGCAATTTCTATTAGAATTATTTGTCCACATTAATTGCGTTTTCTCTTTTGTTGTTGATATAAGTGCTTGAATAGGCCATGCAACTTGATTCTTATTAGACATATGATTATAAACTCTTTTCTTATCTAATGGATGGTCTTGTCCCTCTCTTGATAATATGCTTCAAGACCCCCGCATTTTAATACCAATCAAGCCCTTTATCTGTTTCTTATTCCTTCATTTAGTTGTGCTGATGGTGGTATTATATTAAAGAAACCACACTTAATCCATTCATGAAGAATCACACCTAGGTTTCCTCCTAAGACTCTTACAGTTTTCCTATTTTAGCCTTCTTATAGGCATTTAGTCAGATTTTCCTGGTTAAAGATTCCAAGATCACCAGCTTTTATTTAATTTTTAGAGTCCTGAGAGAACAATCATTACGAGCCATTTTTTTAAAATCAGGGTCCCAAAATTAATGTAATAGAAGACAGGATTATTGGTCCTTGCATTGCTAATCTTCAGTCCTTCCACTTGTTGTTGGGTACGTCCTAGACTTCTACATTTTTCTGTCTCTAACCAATACATGGGTGGCGGATTCATCATTGTGAAGCACATCTGGACCACATCATCCCATTGTAAACCTTGGAGGAGGAGGAGGAGGAGGAGGAGGAGGAGGAGGAGGAGGAGGAGGAGGAGGGTGACACAGGCCCCATACTTCACCTGGTATACATAACTCTACATCATGGCTGCTATCCTCTTCCCATGACTGTGGCTCCTACAGTTCCCCTTCTCTCTTCCCAATTTCTAGCCCAGTTGAATATCCATCCTGGAAGTTCCCAACTTGTGGGCCTTCTCATAACTTCCCCTTCTTGTTGGGAGGCTTCTGGTGTCCAAGCAGAATAAACTTGTTTTCAGTAGCCCAGCGGCTCGTGTGTTTGTGCGTAAGAAGACTGGTTGACTGATAGGCCAGCGTTTGAGAGATGACAGGATGAAAGCTCCCCCGCGCTCTTTGCGACAGTTCACCTGCCTGTCATTTCTGATTGATCTTGGCTGATTTTCTGGAGCCTGCTCATTCACCATTTGGGGGGAATCACATGTGATGAACAACAGGAGCATTTGCATCTAAAAATCTATGCAATGTGTTCATGCTTCTAGGGAAGGCTTAGTATAAAATGATAACACCATTCTACCAAAAAAAAAATGCATGAAGATAAGAAATGTCTATGGTCAACCTCCAGCCACTTTCTGGGAGGCGCTCTCTTTGGCCTTTGTGTAGTCTGAAAATAGTACACAATTTGCGGTTTGACCTTGAAGAGTTTTACAGCCATACCAGATTAATAGACCTAAAAATGTAATTAAATACCAGAAGAGGAATTAGCAGCATAGACCGTGCTAGCACTTTACTGCAGCCAGAGCAGAGAGAGTCAGAAAATAAGGAATTTATAAGGTTTGGGGGGCCAGAAAACAAGAAGGACCTATAAAATAAGACATAGGAAGAGATCTTTGCACTTCAACATTCAATCAAAGAATCCTATTAAAGCCCGGAAGCTGACTTGCACCTCCAGTAAGTCTGAGTCAATCAAATCTTTCCCAGGGCCCACAAATCTGCATGTTAATAAATGCTCCGCATATATCCAGCAAGAGTGAAGCTATGATAAACAGCCAGAAATGGACAGACGACATTCAAAATCTCATGAGAGCATGGTTTGGTTTGACTTCCACATAATTTTCAAAGGACATAGTTGTGGTTATTAATTACAAGTGGTTGATTTCATTTCACTTAATTATACTTTAGTTACAACACTCTTAACATTTGGGGTCTAATCTCTGTGTGCTTTAGAAGACCGTCTTCAGCATTCTCAAGTGCTTAGCTATGTCCTGTCCTCTAGCTACTTTTCTACCAGGCGTCACAGCCAAAAGGGTTTCCAGATTTGTCCCCATGCCCTTTGGGGAGCAAAGCCATTCCCAGTGGGGAACAACCCCTCAAAAATGTGTGCATTAAGATAAGTCTATTCCATCTCCCATAATTCTGAAGTTGGGAGGAGTTCCTCAGTACACACCTAAAGACATTGGAAGGTAATGACAGATCTGGGAAATGTGGAGCAGAATTAATTTCGGGACTGGAAGCCAAGCATTGGAATGAGAGCAGGGCAAGGTGGAGGTAGGGAAAGTCGTGTGTGAGCAAGTGGCCAGTCAGGTTACTGCAATCTGGGGACATGCGGGGGATGGGTTCAGTAGGTAAAATGCTGACAGATCTATTACCTATGAGGGTTGATCTGATTGGTTTCATGCTAAAAATAAGGAGGAGAGTTACCTGCTTCTGAAAGAAGCTACCTGAAAGACAGAACCACAGCAGCACCACTTGTTACTCTGTAAATACAATAGCTTCCTCACTCATGAAAGAAACCTGATGTACAGATGCATATAGATGGTAGGTAGGTAGGTAGATCAATCGATCAATCCATTGATCAATTGATTGATAGACAGATAGATAGATGACAAACAGAAGGATGGACAGACAGATGATAGAGTGATAGATGACAGATGTTAGATAAAGAAAGAAATATAGATAGGTAGGTAGGTATGAAGATAGGTAGATAGATGGATAGATAGGATAGATAGATACAATAGATAGAAGACAGACAGAAGGATGGACAGATGGATGATAGATGACAAATGATAGAGAGATAGATTATAGATAGATGACAGATAGATGATATATACACGCATATATGTGTGTGTATATATATACATATATATATATGCAATTCTCCAGCTGAGCTGTAAGATGTGTGTGTGTGTATCTATGATATCTGAAGTCCCTGATATTGGCATAACTGCATCAACATACCAGATTTTCCCACCCAGATGTCTTTTCTCATAAACATAGTATATATATATATATAATATATATAGTATAGTATATATAGTATAGTATATATAATATATTATAGGTGTATATATAACATGTATATATAACATATATACATGCATATATAACATGTATGTATATAACATGTATATATATAACATGTATATATGTGTATATAACATATATATAACATATATACACCTATAATATATATTACATGTATAGGTTATGCTATCTATAATATATCTTAAAGATAACCTGCTACTTTTACATAGCTATTCAACCTTTCAAGTTGTTGCTGTTATATTTATTTTATAAATATTTGCAATGAAACACATTGTGCTTTTCCCTTTTGGGTTTGAGGAAAACTGAGATGGATTCTGTTGACTCTTGGCTGAATCAATGTATCAAAGTACTTAGCTGATTTAGAAGAGTCTTGTTATCAGGAAGTGTATCCTCTTTCTTTTTCAATCTTCCTCCAAAAAAAAAATTGGAATGTACAGTGTGTCTCCCCCATGGAAATGTGTCTCATAGGCATTTTATTCATCTTTGTAAAATCAACATGGAGTTTGTTCAATCCGTTCTCATATTCTCAGATACCCAGGTAATAAGCAAGGATATGAGGCTGAGTCCAATGGCTGAGCAGCCACCCTAGCTCTAGCTGAACACACACCGTGACTTCATGCAAGAAACGACACTGTCTGAATCTCATTTTACATGTTTATAAAAAGAGAAAGAGAGAGAGGCTATCCTTACATATTAAGGAAACAAGCTCTCCTTCAAAAATGCTTGCAGTATGGAAGATATTCAAAACCAATTACTTGGAGGAATGAATCAGCAAGCGAATGATCACCCGGGTGGTATTCAATGTCCTTGTCAGCTCAGACATCTAAGATCCCTTACCAGCTATTTTCTTGAGTCCTACATTCATTATCTCACCTACACATTCATTCTGAATGAATTTGCCAGAGCAGTTAGGGACTATCTTCAATTTCTTCTTCCCCAGATCATCCCATGGGCAAACAAATGTGCTCTCCTACCTCCTACCTACCGACACCAAATCCCGACCGTCAGAACCACCTTGTGACTTCAGATCCGCTCACCCCACAGCCCAGGTTTTTGTTCCCCAGTCACAGAAGGGATTTATCTGGTTGCTAAGTCACTCCCTCATGAGCCAGTTCAAATCTAACTTTCTCTTACTGACCTCGTGGCAATCCAGCATGTCAAGGCTGTAAAAGTCGAGGTCTTCTTCCTAGTACTTTGCTGGGCTGCTTTGTCATGGTTGGAAAGCAATTGGCTCCCTTACTGGAAGGTATCCACTTCTCTTAGATTTTGGAAATAGCAAACACTAGGCTAGCTTTGCCTCCTATGTATCCTTCCTTTGTCTCATGGTACAACAACAACCCCTAGGTTGAATCAAAACCACTAGCTCTGTCTATTTCAAGGCAGGTTTGTCTTTCCCCTTGGCAATAGTACCTGTGTTTTCCCAACTATGTCTACAGGTAGACAGATAACCCATCATTACCATGAATGTACCAACACACCCAGGTATGTTTCACCCCTGACACATTTTCCCTTCTGTTTGCCCAATTCAGAAAACAGGGGTTTGTTCATGAGTCTCCCATAGGGATCACTACTGCTAATCAATGACAAGGTTACTATAAACCGCTAAAAAATGTTTTTTAAAATGTAGGCAGGATTAGTATTTTTCTTTGGTCGATCAAAAGAAATTCACAACTATTAGGATTTGCAGTTTTCACTGGAGAGTTGGGAGTTGACAAGGAACAGATTTTCAAAAGAAGACAGTTTTCAGTGGGAATATGGGAAATCAAGAGCCAACCCATTGGAGCTGACACCAATGCAAGGGAGGTGGGCAAGGGTCGGGCATCAGGGGTGATGGTCGCAAATTCACATGGAAAGCGGTTGCTGGAAAAGTTGGAAAAGTACTTTCTTTTTTTTACATTGACTTGCATTTTCTTGAAGTTTGTGTTACAGACCAGTGCTCACATGTTCCAGCATTGCTCTCCTTTATTGATTATTAATAATGGCAACCAATAACCAATTATCTGGTCTGTAGCTCTGCAGTTTGAGGACCTCATCAATAACATGCCCATCTGATCAATAGTTAAAAACCAAGCATTGGCTTGATGTCTCTTATTAAGGCACCATGTAGGGATTGTACGACAAAGCTCCTTGAGAAGGGAAGTAAATCCAGTCATCAGAATTCCACAATGAGTGAGATTCGGCTTCCTTTTTACATGTACTCTGGAATAATATTGGCACAGCCTGCCAGGCGCATTCAGGTTGAGACTTGTTTCTTCCAGCTTGCATTATTTCTTTTAATGACAACCATCTATTTCTGTAGCACCGACTCCTTTCCCTTCTAATCATCACTGGGGGTGAGGCAAACCTTCAGCCTCTAAGCTCCCCCTCTACCTACCACTCAGCTTAGAAAGAAAGGGATAAAATAAAAACAAAGGTGATGGTGTGGAATGGGAGGTGAATAACAGATCTGTGTCCAAGAATCTTCTCTCCTGACCTGCTGTCTTCAGCCTTTGATGTGCATTTGGCATTATTCTGGGAACTTCTGCTCAATAGACTTGAATCAGAGTCCACCCTCTAGGAACTGGAGCCCACTGATTTCTAATGAGCACACTGGTCTCAAGGGTCAATGGAGTCCGTTGCCATCTTCCTCTAACTATGATACGAGTCAGCTTGGTTGCTAAGGGGAAAATGGACCAAGGGATCCCGGAAGCTAGACCTGGTGAGTTGCAAATTGAAAGGTAGGGCACTGGGGAGGAGTGGAGCCATGGCCCTCTGACCAAAGGCAGTGATTAATCATGCCAAACCATTTATTTGTTGCGAAACTCATCGTGGAGGGCCATCATTGCTTGCAATAGAAAAGCTGTTGAATTATAATTGTGAGTAATTGCAACCCAGCGCAATATTGAATAAAACATTAGCTTATTGCCACCAGCATCATCTTCATCAGTGATTTTTCTAGAGCGATAGCCATGCAGACCCTGAGTGGTCACAAGTCTCACCCGAATCTGGCTTCCCTGAGTAGTCATTGCTAGTGTGAATTTATCAGCAAGGATGCCGGCAGAACAGAATATTGGGGCCCATGGGTCATCTCAGCATGGCTCCTCCGGGACAGATTCTGTGTCCCACACAGGAAGCTTTGTAAAGGAGGCAAAGAAGGTGGGCACCATGTTGGGTGTCCCCTCGTGTCTCTGAGCAGTGGGGTCTTCACACCATTGTGATGTCAGTCAGCTTGTGTCTCCCCAAGCATCACCTGGACAGGGGCTATGCATGCACTGCCATCTTCCAGCCTTGGACCTCCCTGTGTCTGCTGTCATGTCGTTTGTCCAGCAGGTCCCTGCTTCATGGCATGCTCCCTCCTCCTTCACGTGGACTCCCAGAGCCTGATGAGGATGGAAGGCTTAGGTGGCTGAGGGTAGAAAGTCTAAGTCTGGCAGGGTGGGAGGATCACCATAGACGACACAAAGACGACACCCTTGTTAGAGGCTCCCAGCCTGAGTGACGTGCTTAGTTTAAAATTTACCTTCTGAGCTTCCCGTGAGTCTTTTGGCAGTGTGACCTTCTGATCCGCCGCTGGGGCAGCAGCGTCTCTCAACACAAATAAAAAGACAAGAGAGTTAGTTCTGCTGATCGTCAGACTTAGGAATACACATGCATCCATTATCCAGTGTTCACAAGTTCCCATTCATACAGTCTTCTGGAGTGCAGACGGAATAATGATTCATATGGGATCTAGCCTCAAGTGTGTCTTTGAAGCAAGAGAGGGAAAAATCATGTGTGCTAGGATAGAGAGTCGGGCGAAGTGAAATGGAGAGTGAAATATGTGGCCATCATCACAGTATTCACTGTTTTAACACCATCCATAAAAGGAAGACGCCCTCCGCCAATGGCCTCCCTTTGTCACCCGGTGTGTATTTATTATACATCACACACATCCAAAACACAAAGAGTTCAGACCCAGAAACCCATCGTGTATTCTCATTCACCTTTGTCTGCCATTAGTTCACATTAAAAATAGACTTTATTTCCACCAATTTGTACTTTAAAAAAAGCAGCTCAATAAACGAGATTTTCTTATATTTTTAGAACATACTTGGGGTGGGGAGGGCTGAATTGCCTAGGTTTGAGTTCATCTATCTCCTTTATTCTGTGGGTTTGTCTGCCAAAGCCTGGATCCTCGGATTGGCTTTCCACCCTGGTTAGGACAGAGATTCGAATCATATCTTCCACCATCTGACAAGCCGTGCAAAGGTTTGGTGGGATATGGGAAAAGCCAACACTCCCACCCTTGTGTGTTAGTAGGGAAGATGAGCTAGGGAACTTGAACAGAGCTCAGCAATTTTTCCCCGGTGTGTTGGCCCAGAGGAGCCCTGGCTGGTGTGCTCATGAGGATGGGATGAATGGAGTAACAGCAACGGACAGTGGAGGCACAGGCAAAAATGGCCCCGCCGCCGACCAGGGCCATGCTCTGCTCTGATAAAAAAAAAAAGGAAGAATGCCCTAGAGGCTCTAAAAGGGGAGGCGCTTGACCTGTCCCTGGCCAATGGGGGGTGGGTGGTGGGGAGGGGGAAGAATCTTGAGAGCAGAATCCTTTGAGCCAAAACCAAGTGAAAGAATGTCATTTCCACCATCACTGGGCATTAGGGGCAATTTGGACCCACGTCAGGTAACGGTGCCATATGGTTCTCAAGGACACTTACGGGGGAGGGGGTGGGGGGGGGAGCCAAGCGTGAGGGGTGGGGGAGGGGCGCACATCCTCAGATCACATAGTCCACACCAGCTAGATCAGGTGTCAGGGAGATGCTGGGAGAGAGAGAAGGATGGTGAGGGAAAATCGTCTCCAATATGGATAAAACTTAGGCGAATACACGCAAAGGTGGCTTGCTTGCGTTGTATGCTGCGGCAGGTCTTTCTCTCTGACTCCAAATGTGGTTGGGGTTCTGTGGCTGCCAGCAGGCTATGGGGTGTGGGGGGGGGAGGGGGAGGAAATGAGTGCTCCCCCCGTCAGGCAAGAGTGTGACAGCCCTCCTCATCCTTCGTGGGACTTCACAGAGCAGAGGATGGAGCACATTTGCTTGAGGCCCCAAGAGCTGGAAACACAGATGAGAGTGGAGGGCGGGAGGCAGGCGGGAGAGAGGGCAGGTTGAGGTGAAAGAGCATTGATGGAATGCTTTCCTGAAACAGTAATTTATGAAATTTAGGGAAATTACGTAATTGCGTAACAGCGAAATGAATGCCAATGTAACAGCGAAATGAATGCATGCATGTGTGGGTTTTACACACACACACACACACGACTAGAAAATGGATGCAAATGTAACCAAAATGCATGCGTGTGTGTGTTGCACACATATACGCACACAGAGCACACAAACAGGTGCTCACTACAAATCTATTTAAACACAGCAGGAAGGAATCTTTCAGGGAGATGTCTTCTGTCTCCAAGAGCAGAAGGATGACGCCATGTTGGGATGACATCAGGTGAGGATGAAATCGCAGGATGGGGATGTCATGCAAGGATTCCACCATGCTATTCATAAACTGCTTTGTTAAATGGCAACTGCTGAAAGATAAGGGTTTTCAAAAAAAAATTAAGACAGAAGAAAATCTACTCCTGTCTTGTCTGTTATCAGTCATGGGGCTTGAACTCAGGGCCTAGGCGCTGTCCCTAAGCTCTTACTTTGAGCCACAGCCCCTACTTGCAGTTTTCGAACGCTTGATTGGAGATAAGAGTCTCATCATCCTCAGATCTCAGCCTCCTGAGTAGCTAGGCTGACAGGTGTGAGCCACTGGTGCCCGGCTCCTCCTTGTCTTTTGATGGGAGCTAACCAAAGTATTCCTGCAGAGACCGGCTCCAACCACACCAGCTTCCCGGGGGGCCCCCAGACCCATATCTGTATCCAACCACACATTAAATAAACAGGAATAAACACAAAATGTGTGTGTGCACGGAACCCCCACCCCCGCCAGCCCCTGCTATGAAGTGATTGGTGATTACCCACGCCTGCCACCCTCCTGCAACCTGAAGAGGAAATGGGTGGCCCTACCTGAGATAGAATTGCCTGAGGGATGTGTTTCGTCCCACAGATCCCAGAGCGCACCCCGTTAGTCTGAAGGCAAGGGCACGTTGGCGCTCCCCAATGGGGCTAAAGCACACTGAAGACTTGAACACTCGGTGGCTGGAGGCCCTCCTGGGAATATCCTAACAGAAGGCCCAGCGTGCTCAGGAGAACCTAGGTGATGTCCTACCGTCACAGATCCAGTCCCAGCCTCGGGATGAATTAATCAGGTGTGACATTTCTACAGTCACCTCCATCACAGTCGACAGTGGCCCGGAAACTGCACTTTGTGTGTCTGCTAAGGATGCCATCGCTGGATGTCTTTAACTTCACCAAACAACACCGGACTGGCAGGAGATCCGGGATGCAGCTCAGGATGCGATTTAAAATCAACCCACACTGGGAGGAGGCCAGTGGAGTTGTCGCTGTGTCGGAAGGCCAGCCGGAAGCCAGGTTGGACCTCACCGCGCGTGTAGAAGCAGGAGAGTCTGCCCCCACGGCCCTGCACGGCCTCCTGATATTTTTCCAGAAGGTTCACCTGGCACCACAGTCCTTGCATCGGGAGCCCTGGGACCCGAGGAGCGACAGAGTGATAAATCAATTATGAAATGGAAACCTCGATTACAGCCTGTCTGCTTAATTGTTTGACAAGTTAATTAATCTCCCAAGCAACTGGGCTCCGTTCTCCCTGTAAATGGTAGGGAAATAGTGATAGCAGGTCCCGGAGGTCTTGGCAGGATGGTATCGGGGAGGCTCCTGGAAAACTAGGAATAATCGGCGTTTAGTGGGGTCAGCGCCTCACGGTGGGAATGAGGGGATCTGCTCCAGCTCTTACCTGCAGGCGGTTTTTGTTGCTCATTTTTCTACGAAACTAACTGCAATCTGCACAGGCCTGTGTATTTGTTTGTGTGTTTGAATTTACTCTCCCAAGTTTCCTTTCAAATAAAAGCTTGTGATCCGAACAGTCAATGCTTCCACGATGGCTAGAAAGCCCCGGGGGCCTCAGGCTCCTCCCTCAGCAGAGACAGCTGGACTCCACCTGCCCAGGAGCGGGATCCTGGGCTGCCCACACCAGAGGAGGGGACACCGGACCCCCTGGCTGTCTGACCGGCTGTAGACTGTGGCACTTGACACCACACAGGGATAACATCACACGTGGTCGGGGGGTCCCACTGGGTGACGTCACACAGCCACGTCGGCACGCGTGGATGACATCCCATCAGGACGACGCCATTTTAGGATGACATCATGCCTGGGTGGCTTCATGCTGTCCAGCCATGCATGATCATTGGGGACCTCAAGGGAAGATGTAATGGAACTGAGAAATCAGTCACACCCCCATGTAGTTCAAGGTGCCCCCAGTACCTGAGACCTTACCTCGGATGTTTCTTCAACATACAAGTAACCAGATCCTGCCTTAGATGTGCATAAATCAGAATTACCAGGCTGGTTGCCATTTAGAGCCCCGGCTCTGGGTAGACTGAGGCCTCCTTGAGTTAGACTTTGCAAGAAGTAGCTGGGGTGGGGGGACGCCTATTCAGAAATGCACAGCTCCCCATTGGTGATCGCGACTCTGTTCTCTTAATTTTCTATGCTGGCCCACAGAGCTTAGGCACCCGGGCAGGGAGGTGGGGTGGGGGTGGCGTAGCAAAATAAAAGAATGGCATCAACTGTTTTCCTTGCCATAGGGCTCTTTTCGGAAGATCAGCTGTAGCCCTCTCAAGTCTTCCTTCCAATCACATCTCCTCTGGGAACATTTTTTTTTTCCCTGAAGTTTCTATCTGAAAAGCAACACTACAACTTCATGCTTCTTGCTAGCGCTCATCACTGCTGGGGATTCTCTTCTTTCTTTGTTTATTATCCATCTGCCCCTTGGGATGTCAGATTCCAAAGGGCAGGGATTTCTCTCCATTTCCTTCGGTGCTGAGTCTGCAGGTCTGCACACAATGTCTGCATTATAATAAACACACCGCCCACGGTGGCTGAATGAACAATTATAAACTTGCCGGTGGTGTTAATTAGCAGTGTTATGTGTACGGGCCAGATCCGCTTTTCACCGTCTCTATGATGGATCCCAGCACTTTGAAGTCTGATAACTTTATGAAAAACCACTCAGGAAAAATCTGCATAAGAGGGCAAAAATGCAAAGCCCAGACACCAAAAGATCTGAAAGACAAGGAATTTGATAGCACCGAGCGTTCGCATCAGAGCCGAATGAACTGGAAATCAACAGGCAGCAACGAGTCAGAAGGTCAAGAGGGATGCCGTGTCACCGAAATCCAGCAGGAAGGAGGCAGGAAGATCACGAGTCTGGGCTACACAGAAACTTCAAGGCCAGTTTGTGCTCAGTAGCATGACCCGACCTCAAAAATCCAAACGCCGAGTCTGAATCTTGGTGGCAGAGCACTACTTTAGCAAGGACAACAAGTTCCAGAATTACCATCATCATCCTTTCTGTAAGAGAGGGTGGCAGTTTATCCTGGAAGTTCTGCATTGGGAAGGAGGGGGGAAGGTTGTCACATTGTTTTGTGATCCCAGGGGATTTCCTGTCACGATAAAAATCACTGGCACTCTGCACAGCCCAGGAGCTCACAAAAGCACACCCACCTGTTGCCAGGTATTATAGTACAGGCCTGTAATCCCAGGCATAGGTAGGGGCATCGTGGTCCAAAGCTGAGGCCCAGCAGGTACTAGTGGCTCAAAGCCAATAATCCTGGCTATTTTAGAGGCTGACACCTGGAGGAGCTTGGTTCAAACCCAGCCTAGGCAGAAAGGTCTGTGAGAATCTCATCTCTAATGAACCAGCAAAATGCTGGACCGGGGGTATGACTCAACTGGTTTCACACCAGCCACAAACAAGCAAGCTGAGCAAAGAAGGTAAAACTCTCTTGAGTTCTAGGCCTGGGACTGGCATGAAGGCAAACAAATAAAAACAAACATGAACATCTGGTCATCTCTCGCCTTCTGTTTTAGAAGGGGCCACGCTGTCTTCTCTAAGAGGGCCTCACCCGCCCCTGCTGCTCTGCCCCCACCCTTTGTTCACCCCAATCCTTCCCCTTCCCCAGAGCTTCCTCCTCCCTCACCCCCTACCTCAGCCCCAAGCAATGGTCAGCCCCCGTCCCCACCCCTAAACAGAGACAGTGTGAGACTCCCAGAATGCCATCACCTTCAATTAGTGGGAATAATAGGATTATTCTATCCGTGTGTTAATAACATGTTCAATTTAAAGCAAAAGCTTAAAAAAAAGAGAAGTCAGCAGCTACTTAAGAGCCGCTGCTTGGCGCCGATATATTATTTCAGTAATGAATAATCACTGAAGATATTATTCTGGCTGCAGTTACCATGCAGTGAAGTGAATAAATGCATTAGATGGAAAATTGTATTTCAAGTCGATATATGCACTGGTAGAAATGTATTACCACACATGAATATGTATTCATTCAGAACCACATGCCAGCTGGAGATGGGCTGACATGGGTTTGAACAGCCGGCAATGATTTGGGGAAAGGAGGAAGACGGTTTGAATTTGGTCAAACAGATGACGGATGTGTTGGTGGGTGGGAGGAGGTTGGTGGGTTGAAGTGAACCGGTGAGAGACTGGCATGTCGACTTTGTTTTGTCGGTGGCTAGGAATGCTGACGTGTAGGGAAATGCCACGCTTTACCCACCCACTTTCAGAGTGAATGGCAGTGGGGTTGCTCTTGGCTTTATTGTGGGCTTTATGGTAGGAAAGCTGACTAATGATGAAGAAAATGTATAGAATTTAAATTACTGAGTCAATACCTGTGCTGACTTTAGATAGACAGATAGGTAGGTAGGTAGATAGATAGATAAAATAGATATACATAGATACACAGATAAATATTACAGGATTTCTCTTGCACACAAAAAAACAGAGATCACGTAGTATTTCTGATTTGCTTTAGGGGTGCTCCAGTCTCCTGACAGTGTTAAAGGAGGCCTCACTCTTCCATTGAATGGATGGGAGAAAACAAAAGCTTTTGTTTCCTTGGGAGAAGGTGATTTCAGTCACTATTTTAGCCCCAATGCTTAAACAGCTCCTCGTTCTCACTTCCAGAATCCCCAGGAAATATCCACGGAACTATGCAAGTAGGAATGGATTTTGGAATAGGAGGAAGAGCACTAGAATAAGAACTTCATCCTAGGTTTGTTGTTGTTGTTATTAGATGGTTGAAGCCTGCGTGCGACACAGGGTGCTTGTGTGTCCTTGAACTTGGGGAGACTCTCTGCTGTCACTCAGGGATGACCTCCGGATCCCACAGCCGGGCCCTATGCACAGGCCACAATGGCCCAGTGTTGTGATTTCACAATGGGCAGCACGCAGGGCTCTACAGCCAGGAGACTGTGGTATAAGGGAAAGGTTAAGGCCTGGCCCTGTGGGCCCACTCTGTGGCTGGGTCATTGTGTTTCTTGGAATAGGGAGGCTCCCAGGGGGGCAGGTCAGTGACATGGGCGGCATGTGACATTCACATGACAAATTCCTGGCGTGTCAGTTAATTACCAATGACCTCTTCAGCATTTGAAAGTTCAACATTGGGTTTTGTCTAGTCCTACAAGGTGAAAAGAGCAAATAGCTCGCATGACTCCTGTGAACATTATCTTCAAACACAGCCACCATGGAAAAAAAAGAAAAAAAAAAACATCAACAGAAGCCTTTTCTTTTTATTAGCCTCAACTCTGTGGTACAGATTGGGTTTGTTTATTCTAGCCATCCTCAGGTATGCCTGGATCTCTAAGGAGTTCATAGTTAATAAACAGCCTATTGGTCTGTGTCACTCTGAAAACCTAGGCATTTACAGGATTAAATACATGTAGGTCACAAAACCATTCCTATAATTACTTCAAAGCAGATATGGTGAAGAACTCTGCCATCGATGCACGAATATGAACCAGGTAAGATTGAGGCTGAAGACAGCACTCTCTTCCAGGGGTATGAAACCAATTGGTCATTTACTGACATGTGTTCTTAGAGGCACGGAGCTCAGGGAGATCAAAGCGGTAGAATCCTAAAACGGAAGAACATTGCATTCCTGAGCTACTGGCTGGCAGATGCCCAGGAGCTCCTCAGATATGAGCATTGACATTTTGTGAAAAGGAAACGAGTGTTCATTCTACGAAACGCCTAGCACTTGAGATTTGCTTGGAGAATGCTGAGCCCTACTAGGTGATTTTGGAGAAGAATTGAAATCCTAGTTGAAGTACTTAGCAAGTCCTCTGCCAATGTGAGTTCTGTACCTCAGGGGTCTCTCAGGGGCTTGCCGTCAAGTCGTTTTCTTGGGCTGGGGTTACCGCAGAAGTAGCTGCTCCCAAGTTGACTCACATGGTTCTTGGCAAGATTTGATTTTAGTTTTAGTTTGGCTGGTGACCTCAGTTTCTCGCTGATAGTTGGATAGAGGTACTCCTGAGATCCCACCATCTTGCCCTGTGATCCATGAGATCACGTGACCTTGCCATGTGATCTTTCCCAGTAGAGCCACTGGCTTTATCACAGACAAAAAGAGAATGCATGCATCTCATAGGAGAGGGAGGAGGAGGGGAGCCCTGGAGAAGATCCACTTAGGGCCTCCACCTGCAGAAAAATGAGTGAGTACATGACTAAGTAACAAGTAAATACTTAGAGTAGCAAATAAACCTGCTTGCCTGCCAGCTACTGGTTTGTGACTCCTATCAGTTCCAACATAATTTTATAGATCTACTAATTTTATTGGATTCTTTTTTTTTAAATGGTGAACTTAGTACATCCACGGATTCCAAGAGAAAATGAAGTTCATTTCCATCAAAGGGAAGCTAGAAGAGCCCCAGGGGTGCTTGTGTTCATGAGTGTGTTCTCCAAGTGCTGGGATAGCAGGATCCTTTGGAAAGGCAGAGCTGGGCTCGGAGTGTCTCCCACAACAGGTGCTCTATGTGATTGACTATCATTCCTCACCTGTCCAACTGCCTACTTTTGCTCACTGTAGTTACCCACTCAGCCTAGCCCAGGCTTTCTGTACCTCTGTTTAGTTCCTTTTGCTCATGTCTGTGTGGAGACAAGAAGCCAGTAGCAAGCCATAGGGCTTCGGGCTCCTATCAAGAAAAGCATCTCCTCCTGGCATAAGCATTAATCCAGGGATACGAGGCTCCCAGGCTGATAAATGCATGGCATCACAGAACCAAGTGAAGGCAAGCTGCAACCTGAAGGGAAAGGAGCAAGCCGACACCTGCAGAGTAACGACCCAAAGGTGGCTGGGTAGGATAGAGGGGCTAAAGGCCAAGTCTGCCCCCATCGAATCCAGGTAGCTGGCTCTAGCCAGGCCTGGAGATACAGTTTCAATAGAGCAAAGGGGGAAAAGAAGTCATTGTAGAAACCCTGCCCCTGAGAACTTCCCACAAGGCGTGAGGACACTGCTAAGGGATGATTTTGAACAGGCAATGGATAGATTTCTATGAACAACAGGACCGGTATTCTGCAATGGCCTAAGGTGGCTCCTAGGTTTCCCGGTGCAACATCTGGCTTTGTTTCCCCGTTTCACTTGATAGCTGGTGAGAGGTAGCCTGCTCCATCCCACCCTGCACTGGCAAGCACAGAGTGGTGATCTCCCACAGCTCTCCAAAAGGACAGTCCATCTGCCCTTGATCCAGTCTTATGTTTCCGAAACCAGTGCCTCCCCTTCCCCCCTCCCGGAAAGGACTCTCGCTTCCCCCTGCAGCCGCCAAGGGTGGATGTGGGCAGAAGTGCCACTTCAACACCCTGCTCCTTACAGCTCTCCTGAAATGCGCTTTTTCGCCCTCTGCACCCAAGGGAGTACAGAAATACTAAATCCTTTGCCTAGAAACTCTCAGCAGACTCATGAATATCACAAAGATGCATCCTTCCCACCCTCCCAACACGTTGAGACTCCTTGCACGTTCGCAGGGAAAAGGCCAGTAATTGGTTTTGCTGGGAGAACAACCTCAGAGATAAATGTCCTGTGTACAATCATTTACCTTCCGTGTGTGTGTGTGTGTGTGTGTGTTTCTGTCTTAGGTGTGGGTCCCTCTCATTGCTCACTCTCGGTACCCAGAATGCCATCGTCGTGACAGAGGGGCTGTCAGAGTTCTCACCAAATAGCTTTTGGGAAAGGTGCATCATTTGAATGGGCAAAGCCTGGTTTTCCTGGCTCAGGCAAACCGACACGTGGCTCCCCACATCAATTTTCTCCTCCTCCACACGAGCCTTCCTTCTAGCTAGCATGCCAGGAAGAAGGCTTTAAGCAGAAAGGCTATTTGGTGGTATTAATTTGCATCCATCAGAGGGTGTGTATGAGGGGAAGGAAGCCTTGTGAAATCTCCATATCCATCTCCTACAGCGAGCTCATGGAACACAAGGTGCTGTTGTTTGACCTCTGCCTTTCTGGCCCTCCCCACCCCCAGATTTGCCCTCAGTGGCCATCTCTACCCCACCACCTCATATTCCATGCCAGGACCCCTGAGCCTCTGTGCTGTGCATGTGTTATTTCCTCAGTGCCCACCATGGCCACTTCTATAATCCGGCTTACTTGTATGTCATTTGCTCAAGGAGCCCTCTCTGGACCTTTCTCACCTCCCGTCTCTTCATGCTCCTGGGTGCTCCAAGGCAGCAGCAATAGAACCTGCCATGCAGAAGGGTTGTCTTCTAGAGTGACATTCTTCCTTGCCCCTTAGGGCGGGTGAAATCCTCAAGGACAGGTCTGATCACATAGATCGGGATGTCAGCTGCTCCAAACTACTTCACAGCCATGCTGCTCTCTTCTTAAGCACAGGCCTCAAGGACATTCCCCCTACTAGACACTTACTTTCTCTGGTGGACACCATTGAGAGAGAGAGAGAGGAGAGTATTTGCTTTCGATGTGAGCGTTGCTGGCTTCCCTTCCAGCCTCTTTCTCTTCGAGCAATGTGACTTTGATGAAGATTCTTCTCCTCCTCTCCAGAAAATAGTTGTCTTATCTGTGACCATCCTCCTGTTGTATGGATTGGAGGTTATAAGGGAAGCGTTGCACATCGGAGTATGTACAAGTTGTGCATGTATTGTGTGTACAAGCATGTACATCACATGTGTAGGTCTGTGTAGACATGCATGCCCACATACATGTGTGCACATACTTGTGTTTCGTGTGCATTCACACACGCATGCTTTGCACATGTTTATATATGTACGTGTGTGTCTGTGTGTGTGCATGTGTGCATATGGCTCACCGTGTCAATGGCTCGAACCTGATCTTTTCATTAGGTTTTAAGTGGTCAGTATGGAAATCATCTCAGGGGAAATAAATTTTCTCTAGGGAATATTTTGCCCTTCCTTTGTAAAATCTGGTTTGATGCAATTTTTCTACCTGTGACAACTTAGATGTGTCCTCCAAAATTTCATAATTGTAATGCTCAAATTTCTACAGTGGTGGTATTTAGAGGAGGCACATTTGGGAGGTCATTCAGATCCTACGCAGTATTAAGAATGGAGCCTGAGGGCTGGGAATATGGCCTAGTGGCAAGAGTGCTTGCCTCCTACACATGAAGCTCTCGGTTCAATTCCCCAGCACCACATATATGGAAAACGGCCAGAAGGGGCGCTGTGGCTCAGATGGCAGAGTGCTAGCCTTGAGCGGGAAGAAGCCAGGGATGGTGCTCAGGCCCTGAGTCCAAGGCCCAGGACTGGCCAAAAAGAAAAAAAAAGAATGGAGCCTGAGGATGGCATTGGTGGCTTTATAAGGTGGAGGGGGCGGACCTGAGCTCACAGGCTTGCTCCACCTCACCACCACACCCCCTCTGTTGGGATGCATCAAGATGACCACTTCCCCCGCCATACTGGTATCTTGTTCCTGTGTTTGTTTTAGCCTCCAGAACCATGAATTCAATGGATTTCTATTCATTGTCCGTTCCCCAGTATGTGGCATTCTGTTGCATGACAGAAAACAGACCACAACACTGCCTTCTCGGAGAGGGCTCCGAAAACAAATCATTGTTCCTGTCATTGGCTTAGGAACCCTACTTATGTCCAGTGCTTCCCCTGAGTGCCGAGCATGGGACTGAGAATAGATCAGGCACTCAGCAAACCCTTGTGAAACAGAATGACAGGTCTGAGTTTATGGGCTGCTCTCACTGTGGGATACTGTCCAACCATCAGATAAGGTCTGGACAGCTCCGAGATGGCCTTGGCTGATTCATAGGCACCGCAGGGTCTGAAACAAACCCTAGGCTTGGAGATAAAAAAAAAAATCAGTTTTTCCAATTCCTATGTTTTTCTTATTGTTGGTTTCTTTATCTCGAGAAATATCCAGGCTAGCTAAAATCCACTCTCTTTGAGCCCGCGATGGGGCCTACCAGCATTGCCCTGAGAAGACATGGAATAATTGCACACCCCTGAGTATCCTATACTCCCAAAGAGGAACCTCCCCGCCCCAAGCAAGGGGACTAATAGACTCCAAGCAGATACACAGTGAACAGCATCACCCGGGTTCACCTTGATGAGGAGTCAGCGGGAGAGGACGCAGAAGGACTCAGCTTCCTGTGATGGCACTGCCACCAGAGGAAATCGGGAAAAAAACAACAGAGGAAATTAAGTTGGAGGCGGAGAGATGGAAAAGCTGAGTTAAAGCCGGAGCCACCATCCTCAAGCTTTTCTGTTCTTGCCAGGGGAGAGGATGTTAGCATGCATCTCTGTAGGCCTGGCATCCTCGGGATAGACCAGGACAATCACCGGGCAAACAGTGCAGGTCTGGCCATGTCCAGGAGCCTGGCCTGAGACCTGTTAAAGAACCTCACCAAATCTAGTTTCCAATTCCACCTGGGATGTGAAGAACTGTGACACACTTCCACGACACTCGAAAACACTATTATTACATTGTGACTTCAGGCATGCACAGGTTTTGGCATCCAAAAGGTCCTGAAACCAGTCCTTGCCCTCTCCCCACCCCCAGCACTGTACAAAAGGGTGACTCCCTATTAAAAACAACTGAAAAAATATGGCCTATGTGAGAGGCACAACTACTGTTATTTCCAGTCTACATCAGCCGAGCTTTCACAAGTGTGGCAGTGCTCCGGGAGCCACTGCCATCGTCTTATGGAGCCTTACAGAGAAAGTTCCCTGAGGGTCAAGTCCGCCATCTTGAATCTGTCATGTTCACCAATGGCTCCTGACTCCTCGGGGATATGAGAAAGGGATCATGTCAGGGTCATGGGAGTCGGGACACACTGCTACCTCCAGTGTCACCTGTGCAAATTTCATTCTGAGCTTTTTAAAATTTCCTCTTCTAGGCAGTAAGTACCACAACTGGTCAATTTATGATTAGAAAAAATTGAGACTGGATTTCAAGAGATGACATCAACTCTCTTCATAAAGCTGGGGAAATAAAAATATAAAAGAATGAGAGAGGAACCCAGCAATATGAAAATAGGATATGGTCAACACATACTGCCTGTGGTAGTAATCATGATAAATAATTATACGACAACTTGTTATTCTCCTTAAGTGAGCCTCATTGTGATCAGAAAATGCCTGCCTTTCTACCATGACATCTCCCCTCTAGGAGAAATGCTTTCAGGATTAAGAATGGCCAGAAAGTGGCTCGCTGTGACACCCACTTCTGCATTTTCATTCCATCCTGACAGCTAGTGGCTGCTCATACCGATCCTACTTTATGAAATCATGAACCGCTGGGACGATGTTTATCACACCCCACAAGTTGCCATGATTGGTGACGGGTTTTTAATTTCCGGGCCCCATCCTTCTGGAAATGCAAGCCCATCTAGCTCCATAATGAATTTACAGAGCTCCTGCAGAATGGAAATGGAGCCCGGAAGATGAAAGTCTGTGCCCAAACCATTCCGGAGCCCTCCCTAGTCCACTGAGCTCCAGGCTCATCACAGAGTATCCAAATCCTATCTTTCATACATGTATCTGCCCTCGGATGGCTTTTAGTGTGCATAAAATATTTAGGAAATGATCTCAGACAGCACACGGTCATGTGCTATTTTCTGAAGTTCAGAGGAGTGCGTGAAGAATAGTAAAAAGGAATTACCTAGACATAAGGTTTCAGAGAAACAGTGAAAAACGATTCTAGAAAAGGCTGTTTATGGCCCTATCTAGAGCTGGAGTCAAAGCTCAGCATCCGGGACCAAGGTAAAGTTTCATTGTTGTGTGGTGGTGGTAGTTATTCCCTGGAGGGAAAAAAACAAACAAACCCAGTTTTATCAATGACAGTGTAGAATCCCAAGGAGATCGCAGTGTCAAAAATAAGTGGATGTTTTAAAAAGTTCTCCCTAATTTAAGGTGAATTATGTTTATTAATTTTAGCTATTGGTACCAGCTAAAGCCAGGCCCCATATGCCTTCCATTTTACCCTCACTAATCTTGCCTGTTGGGCAATAGCAATAGCTTTGCTGATTCAGTGATGGAGACAGTCCCATCCTCTAGGTCTCAGATGTGGGAGCTTCGAAGGTGACCGGCCTTTCTTCCTTCTGCCTGTCCCCGCCCCAGCTTCTGCTGGCTCCTAACCACTTACGGAATGCTCCTGGCATTCTACCAATAGTCCCAACCACTGGTTAGTTTTAGGTTTTGATGTTTTATACCTGGGTAGGCAGAAAAGAGTACTTCAGAGCTTAGTCTAGGAAAAGTAGAACGAAGCTTTCTCTATCATGTTCCTCCTTGCTCTTTTTCTCTTTCTGTCTTGCTCTCTCTCCCTCCCTCCCGCTTTCTCTCCCTCTCTCCCTCACTCTCTCTCTCTCTCTCTCTCTCTCTCTCTCTCTCTCTCTCTCTCTGTCTCCCAGACACACCTTCTTTTTCTAGTTTTCTGCCTCTCTCCTGCTGAAACATCTCCTTAAGTATGCCTGCTATAAACCCACAAACCAGGAGCCCACCTGCCAGCAAATTGCCATTCAGGCCCCCGCACAACCACTGGTATTAAAGGTGGCTCCAGCCGTCCTCATATGGATAATGACCAGGCAGGCCGGGTGGAGCTGCTCCACCCTGCCGCGTTAACAACACCTCAGGAGGAGCACGTAGCACGCAAGGATACTGTGCCACAGCCTGAGCTCTTCTGGGGAGTTCTGTGGGGTGGGTTCCTCAATCCTAAATTCTTTTGCATGCGGCTATGTGCCTCCACAGCGCATGTCTGCTGGGTGGCAAAGAAAGTTAGCATCTATCACATCCTTGATTGGAAAAGCACGCCAGGAAAGGGAACGCGCACGAAGCCTCCAGCAGCTTGACTCAAGGAGTCTTGGCTTTCGTCCATTCAGAATCAGTAGCTTGCCCCTAGATAGCAGAAACCAACAATCCAGAGCTGAGTGAGGCTCTCAAAGAAAGAGCAGGTCTTGGATGATACTCCTGCCACAGACCAGATGCAAGCAGGAGCTTGCATCACAAATTGGGCCAGGGGTTGCTGCTCATACTGCCTAAGTAGCTTGAGAAGTGGAGCCATGACTTCAAGTTGTTATGTCCCTTGATTCGATATTGGGATAATCACAAATTCTGGATAAGAGGAAATAGGTCCATCCTCCCCTACCTCCCCTCCTCTTCCCTTTCACTAGTTGGACAAACTAGGACTCAATGAACAGACTGCACAGGAGGCCTTTGAAGATGCGCAGGAGAAAATGGTCTCCCTGAAGGCCTGACACCTGAGGAACAACATGGCAGAGGCCTTCCTGTGTCTCCCTCCTACCACCCACAGCGCCGTAGATGCCTCTAACCAGAGTCACCCACAGGCACAGACAAAAATAAATTTAAACTCTCCAGGGGAAGCCTGCTTCCCCAGACAGGGGCTCAGAGAAAGGGGCGCTCTAACAGCAGAGGTCTATCTGGGCAGGTGCTATGGAGTTCAGGGCAAACTCCAACAAGTAAAGGAATTGGTCAACTGAGCCCAGAGGACCAGGGCAAAGAGAAAGAGGAGAGGCACGCCAATTCCCCTGCCACGATCGGTCCTAAGGTCCATAGAGAACACAGGAGAGCTGAGCCCACCCGACACAGGGGCCCCAGGTTGAGCGAGGCAGCCATCCTTGCCTAGAATCAACCAATCAGATGTAGAGTGAGGCATCCATCCTCACCTAGACTCAACCAATCAGAACAAAGTGGGGCAAGGACCAGCCAGTTGATGCTCTGTTCTCTCCCTTCATACTCTCAGCTCAGGTCCTGTGAGAACCTACGCTGTACACTGCTAGCATCAGGAGAGGGGAAGAGGACGGTACAAAAGGGAAAGGGAACAGCAGGGTTAATTCACTCTGCCTCTTTCTTTGGTAAACTGGTTAATTCACCAAGCTTCCAGCCCCAGCCTGCAGACACACACACAGAGGCAAAGGATAAGAGGATAGTTGCGCAGGCAGCCACATGGCTTCTAGCTTGAAACCCTTCCAGCGAGTATTCAAGAGGACCTGACCCACTTTGTAGTATGTTCTGATCTCCATTCAGGAACAAACTAGGGAGGGGGAGGAACAAAGCAAAGTCTGACTCAAGATCCACAAGCTGTTTGTATCCAAGGTGCTTTTAGATGGATTCATTCAACTCAGTCGTACAACATACCTTCCAGGGATGAACATGGCTAGATGCTATAAATACACAGTAAAAGATGCCTTCTGCATTAGTTCAGGTTTCAAATCCCTAAAGATCCAACAGTAGAATCATATGCAAAGAATTCTATGAGCAAGACTTGTCCAAGTAGAGTTAGCACAGAGGCAAGCCCAATACCCCAGATGAGAGATTGGAGGAAAAGTTAAGGAAGTGATAGGAATACTTGCATAGAGGAGTAGGACCTACTGGATGCGGGACATTTATAGCCAGACTCTCAATGAGAGGTACTGTCTCCACATTTTCTTCACAACTGCACAACTTCCACTAACCACACTGAACACCTTCTCTCCCCCTCCTCTCTCCCCTCTCTCCTCTTTCTTCTCTCCTCTCTCCTGCATCCAGAAGGATTTTTTAGGGTTTTATGATAGCTCATCAGAAAATTATTCTTCTCTTGACCATGTCTACTTTAAGGGAAACTACCCTACCTTGAACCATCCTGCTATCCTGACCCTTGTTATCCCCTTTCCCTGAGAGCCTGGGGAGTATTCTGTTAAAGGCAGAGTTTGCCTGGGCTACATTCCCCAGCCCAATCTCTCCTCTTCATCCTCCTGTACTCTTTGATGCTGGGACCTCAGGGTCATTTCTGCAAAGGCACAGAGGAGAGAGAGAGAGAGAAAGAGGGGAAAAAAAGAGCTAGAGCCAATGAGGATTCAATTCTATAAGTTCCTCTAATCTATTCCATTGACCAAGCATCTCCTACCTCCTGACTGAGAGCTCTCTTGTTCAAACAAAGACTTCACATTTTTCTTAGAGTGTCTCTGCTGCTTAATGAAACCCCGGAGTCCATTATGTCCTGTCACCAGAAGTGAATTCTGACAATGGCTGAGAAATGTCCTGGAGAGATGACAGTGTGTGTGTCCCACTCTGTGAGAGACAAGCGTGTGTGGTCATGCAGGGCTTTGGGTTGTTAGGTAGATCGGGGAAGGAGGCATCCACGCTGTTGCTCTCCCACCCACAGCTCTGACCCACTTGGCAAAATGGAAATGATGAGCTTAAGACATCAGCCAGGCACCAAGGCAGAGGCCATGCTAGGTGCTCTTCCGGGAGTTCACTACCAGAAATAGGGCATTCAGAAAACAGGCATCATCTCCACACGCAGTCTTCAATAAAACATGAGCTATTCTCTTGTTTTACACATTCTTTAGGCCCTATTTTTTTTTCCCTTGTCTCTTCTGAAGTTGCAAGAATAATGTTATCCTCACCCTACGGTCCACGTGATCATTAAATGAGCTATAAAACGCTACAGATAACGGCGACACATAACAGTATCTATCTCAAATCCATTGGCGGGGGTTGCCAATTTCATGCAATGGTGATTCATTACGCTTAGAAAGGACTTTTCGGCATGCTGAAAGTTTTCACACTCACTGCCGGTTATTGTCTTCATTTATAGAGTATAAAGAAGTCCACGTGACTTGCCCCGGGTCTCGAGTCTCAGTAATGACAAATGACAAGTATGAAAAGATGGGGAGTTATGGGCTTGGCCTTTGGCTTTGGGCCACAGGAATCTGAATCTTAGCATTACTGCTGTTTAGCTTTGCGATATCTGTAGCGTGGTGTAGCCTCTCCACCCAGCTACTTCTTTACCTGTAACAGGTGGCTGAGTGGGTATGATCCCTGATGAAGGGCATTAAGAACTGGCTTGGAGTGTGTGCTTGGTACATTGAGCTCAGTTCAGATTTTTCAGAACGAACCCAGCACTCCTTCTATTACATAGCTGTAAGCATTTTTTTTTTCAGAATCTGTTTTGAACTGAAAATTAACTAGAAATTGGGTCTATAGTTCTACTCTCATCTCAGAGCGGGTGAGCGTAAGCACCTGAGGAGTTTGTCACCGAGCAGAGAGTCCTGGAGCAGACATGGATGCCGAGTGGCTAGAACTTAGATTGTATTTTTAAACAGGGAAGGATGGCTATGCAAATACACCCTGGCAACTATGTACTTCAAAGACACGACGTATTCCTCCTTAATATACATTATGAAACAGACACAGAAAAGGAAAAGAGGAATCTCAAGTCTCCCAGAGCTGCCAGCAACTTAATTCTGCATGGATCAAGATGTCTACCAATCTCGTGATGTTTCATTGATGATCAGGGGCAGGGGGAAACAGAAGAATTATATGATTGGAGACTGACTAATGAGGAAACCGTGGTGACACAGAAAAGGCAAGACCCGGGAGGGACATGGCCATGGAATCTTTACTTCTATAATAGCGGGAAGGAAAAGAAACAACCAGTTCCAAATGTATCACTTATTGATGAGCCAAGATTTGAATGTGAAGTCTGTCTCCAGTACTTGGGCTATATAGAAACTGTGATAATTGGCAGAAATGCCATGGATTTCATTGTGTAAAATAAAAGAAATGTGACTGCATGTATCTGTTATTAAACCTTGATACTTATGAGAAATCTAGTGTATATTTATGCATATATACGTACATACCTATGTTCTCCATATTCAGAAAAGCCGAGAGAGGACATGGCTGACACCAGGTAAGGAGTTATGCAAAGGTACAGTTATGGGAGAGGAAGCATTGCTCAGGTAATAGATGCTGTTTCATAGACAGCTCTCTGACCAGTACGGATGAGAAAAGATTGAGGATAAAAGCGTCTCCAGGATGGTTAGTGAGCCAAGAGATACATAAAACCAGTGTACAATAAAACCCATGGGGATACAACAGGAGGACAGCTGGACCACAGAGAACGGATTCTCAAAAATGCTACCAACAGCCAAGAAGCAAGATGGTATATTATTAACCTGGGGAAAAGAACCTGTCAGAATTCTGTGTCGACCTTCTCTTTCCTTTTGTCCAGCCAGAGAGAGTGGTTCCCCCAAACAGTGAAATCCAAAGTAAATGTGGAAAGCTGGTGTGTGGGGGGGTGTCATAGTACCAGATAGGAAGGAGAGGGGATAGAGTCTCAACCTCAAACTAAAGGAGCACACAAGACAACAACAGGAAATCAGAGGGACTTCAGCTACCTTCCACGGACTTCCCAGAGTCCCATAGGCCAATGGCATCCTGACTCTCACTGTTGTGCAGAGAGACTACAAGGCATAACTTGAGTGTTCAGGGGCCTGCCGCGGCTCCCATGCTAGGAAGAGATGCAAGGAGACAGAGGTTAAATCTGGGCAGGTGAGAGTTAATATGTATGCCATGGTATTTCGAGTTAGAAAGGATGGGAGACCAGAGCCAGGAAGGTGAGGAGTAAGAAGGAATGGACATAGTTTAAATATTTTATTATGAAAAGTCTCAGATACAGGCAGAAATGATGGCACAAAGGAGGAGTGAGGATCCAATGGAAACCCTGGTGGAACATCTTGAGTTTCTGCTCCCACTGGACTGGGGAGGAGAAGCCAACAGCAGCTCATAAATAATTCAGTCTATGTCTCTAAAAGTTAGATGCTTGTCAAACAAACAAACCAACCAGCACACATAACCACATTGCCGTTTGTGCATCGGGAAAACTTAATAAATCCTTACTGCCTTGCATGCCTAGTTGGCATGCAAATGTAACTCCATTTGTCTGATAATGTGTGTCTTTTTACAATTTCCTTTCGGAGATCAGTTTTTCATACCAGACCAGTGAATTACATCTGTTTTCATGTCTCCTTCTTTTTTTTGGTTTTTCTTATGACCTGGAGATTTTGCTTTACCCCTTTCTTATTTTGTATTGTCTTTAAATGCATTTATTTATTTATTGAGTCTTTTCTTGTTTGGCACTGGGGATTGAACCCAGGACATTGCACTTGCTAGGTAATCATTTAGTCATTAAGCTACAACCAAGCCCTTTACTTTTATTTTTTTAAAGAAATGAAGCGACTGGTACATTCGATTTCCCACATTGTAGATTCTTCCAGATGCATCCTGAAGGCTGCTACATCTTTTTAACCCTCAAATATCTCCCAAACTGGCAATAGGTTTAGATCCTTGGTCAGATTCCACTGTATTTGCTTTTGGCGAGAATATTTCACAGGTGGCAATGTGTATTTTCGTCAAGATGTACCCATGTCTGAGGCCCCCGTCTTTTTTATGTGAAGATGAAGCCGTGGATGCATATATCATCACCCTGGCCATCGTGAAATGCCACCTCCTGTGTTTTTGCTTGTCTTTCTTGAGCGATGTCACAAGGCCTGGCATGAATCCACCAGCCTGCCCAGGGCTGCAAACCAGTGATAGGGTGATAATCTCATTCTAGTTCTGCTCATTTGCTATAAAATGCTCAAGGAGAAAATACTTCTCATCAAATGTTTGCTTACCTGGAGGTATAATTTAAACAGAAAGGACAGAGAGACGCTTCTTTTGCCTTATTTAACCAGTTTTCATAATAATGAGTTTCTTTCTAGCATTCTACAAAGGGAGGCCAACATGATGGTTTTTGGGTTTTTTTTTTATTTCGGTTTTGTACCACAATGAATTTGTGGATGTAAAATACTTGATGTATTTCACAACACTGCCCAAACTATTCTTTTAAATTAAACATATGTGTGTGCATGTGTGTGTGTGTGTGTGTGTGTGTGTGTGTGTGTGGTGGGGGGAGGTGGTGTGTGTATAATCATTGTAACTTTGCTTGCAGTTGTAAGAAATAATAGACAGCTCACCTACACTGTTCTCCCAGCTCTTCCCATCTCTGCGCGGGAGTTCCCCCACCACAACATCACTGGCTGCAAAGATGTCGACCCTTCTCCACCATCAGGATCAGAGAAGCCTTCCTGCATTGCCCCATTATCTACCTGGAGATTGTTATTGGCTTAAGGCTGAATAAGAGACAGACAGGCAGGCAGACAGACAGACAGACAGACAGACAGTGAAATATGCTGATCCCAAAACAAACAACCAAGAGAATAACAAGAATTAAATCCAGAGCCAGGCTCATGGAAATGTTAG
Organism: Perognathus longimembris pacificus; assembly: GCF_023159225.1. Classification (NCBI taxonomy): domain Eukaryota; kingdom Metazoa; phylum Chordata; class Mammalia; order Rodentia; family Heteromyidae; genus Perognathus; species Perognathus longimembris. The sequence goes on along the minus strand of NC_063180.1, from coordinate 32,416,913 downwards.
GTCTGGGCAGGTGTAAGGCTCCCAAGGGGAATCCTTTGTCTACTCTCTCTGGGATCTGGAGATATGCAGATATACTGCGCCCTCCCCTTTTCTGTGATGTCACTTTCCAGAGCTTCAGTTCTCCTTGATCAGCTTCGTTCTGACATCCAGCGATCAATGTCACCATGCTATGATTGATGATCAGGAATCCCTGGAACAAATGGGCCTCCTTCTGAGGTCTCACTGGAGGGTTGAAAATACTCTAGACCAACTTCCCTCCCCTCACTCCATCTTGCCTATGTCATCTCATAGTGTCCCAAGAGAATGCACAAGGACAAAACAATAAGAGACTTTAAGAGACACAGAGAACACATTCACCTAACTTCCATTGCAGCATGTCATGACAATGTAGAGCAATTGTGTATTTTCCATGATTGTTGAACCCTTGCTGCATTTAACTTATAAAATTAACTTTCAGGTAGAAGCCGCACATGTCGAATTTGGTAGTATCAGTAGTTTGGGGTGTGGGAAGGGGGGTAGGCTTGGGCCTCCTTTGAGACAGTGTGTTGATTGTCTCCTCAGGAAGATTTCTCTTTGAAAGTCAGTGTCTGAGTAATGATTAGTTCCTGCAGCGTCTCCCAGGGTTGTTTTTCTCAGTACTTAAAAGTCATCTGGCTAACTTAATTAAAGGAGGAATCTACTGGAAATATAGGGAGTTTCATAAAACCTAAAGGATGAAGATGGTGATTTTCACAAGGGCTGGACCCGGAGTGAATACTGAGGTGCAGGAAGCAGGCAGGAAATACTGTTGTCACGTTCAAAGGACACTCAAACTGGAGTTAGTTACCCAGGAAAACCAACTGAGGCTTCACCTGAAACACCCCTTTATCTCCATCAAAATCAAAGCTCTGTGCTTAAGAGGCTGAGATTTTAAGGACTGTGGTTCAAAACCAGCCAGATCAGAAAAGTCTGTGAGACTCTTATCTCTAAGCAGTAAAAATGCGGAAGTGGAGGTAGAGCTCAAGTGGTAGAGCTTGAGTGTGAAAGCCAATCAAGAGCACAAGGCCCTGAGCTTAAGCTCCACTAGTATACACACACACACACGTGTGTGTGTGTGCGTGCACGTGCACACTCATCAAAGCTCCAGATGGAAGGATCTGATTGGCCCAGCCTGGGTCATGTGTTTCTACTCTGGCTGCTAGGTGTTGCTGAGTGTTGAAATTGTTCACCTTGGGCTCCTGCTGAGAAATGCTAAACTCAGCCGCCCAGTAATGGTTGTGATGGAAGAATCTGTCCTAGGTAAGAAAAGATTGAAACCCGGACAGCCAAAACTTAAACGACAAAACATTCATCATGTGTGATAAAAGAAATTTGTAAATGGAATCAGCACCTATGCCAGAAACTCCAAGGAACTGAGAAGAGTAGAGACAAGATAAACCTGCAGATTACAGACCCTGTTTTAGCCCTAATTTCCAAAAGAATGTCAAATGGTAGATTCAGGGAAACGAGCAGCTAATAAACCTGGAGATGTTAGTAGCAAGAGATGGGCTTAGTTGAGGAATCAAGGTTGAACAGCAACCAGTTCTGGAAGGATGGTGGTCAGGTGATATTCTAAAAGAGCTTATTAAGTAGCCGATTTATTACTAGTGAAATATTGTGATGCATAAGAGCTAATGCATTCCGTTATGGGATTATAATTCAAAATGTTGTTAAAAGCCTGGAATCCTGGGCCAAACATTCGAGGGGGAGAGGGTAGGGTGGGAGAGGAGGATCAAGACAAATATAACTGAGCAAATGTGAAATTCTCTTCATTTAAGTTCCCAAAACGCAATCGCTCTCTTCGATGATAGACTATCACGGACTCAGGAACACCACAGCAGTATAAAGAACCTGAAAGATCATCAATCCTATGACCTTCCCCAACAGGGGTGTTTGCACGAAGCCCAGAGAAAACATAAAGACAATCCCGAAGAACTCAAGCCAGAAAGGAGGGAAGCCACAGCGAGCATTCAGATCTCATGGGCTCACTTCTCTGAAGTGCTCAGAAAAAAAAAATAATAATGCCCTAGAGTGACATTAACTTAGCATCCTTTCCAATAATAATAATAATTTGCTGAGGCATAAGGAAGCCAGTGTTTAGCCCCACAGCACAGGGTGGCTCCTGTATGAATGGGCATAAACTTAGTCTATATTAAATAGCGTCTCATCTTCTGCCCAGGTCAGGGTGATGACCCACAGGACTATGTTGTCATGTCTGCCAATCCCATTGAAAAGAATTTCTTTTTTGCCCAGCCACAGGGAATTCAGAGATGGTTCTGGGACACAACCATAGAAACAACTGAAGGAAAAGTGGATGGGGAAAGAGGATGATCAGAGTAGAGATGGCAGTTGCCCTCAAATCTATCAAGACGCTTGTGAGAAAAAGGAAGAGGGATTGCCTAGCTTGTGCACATTGAGAACTGGAGGACCTCCCTCATCCCACTGGTTAATAGGAATGGCGGAAAGATGTGCCATTCTATACAACTCTGGGGCCCCCTGTATAAATGTGACCTTCCCTTTACAATGTATCTGTGAGGACACAGCCTCAAGGAAAAAAAGCTTCCTTCAACTCCTACCTGTCTATGATTCTATTACTTCCCTAAGGCCGACATGATTTTTTCCCCTATCAGATATTCAAGTCTTTGAAATTAAGCTCATTATAATGTCTCAGAAAGCAGTGACCCTGCCTTATGTCTCCCGTGTCCCCACAGTGCCTAGAACAATGAAAGAGACACAGAAAGTATTTCAATCAATACCAGCTGGCTGGGTGGAGTCTTTGATATTCTTTTTTACCCGTCTTGTTTCTGCCACCACCATTGATCTTGAACCACTTTCTGTAGAGTAGGAAAGAGAAAATGGTTGCATGCGCACGTGCGCGCACGCACACACACACAACGGTATTTTAATGAACTCTTCAAAGAGAAGAGCATTTTTAAAAGTGTTAAAGTGTACACACTTGAGTAGAATCACACCTGAGCATACTTGAGCTAATGTTGGTTTTAGACCTTTAGACACAAGACCACACCCAGAAAGCCTGGTACCTCTCTTACGTTTTACTCTCCACGGCTCCACGGTTCCCCCATGGCCATTATCTTTGAGTGTTACAGCAAGAGGAAAAGAAGTTCGCTTGGAAGCGCTGAGGTAAGGGGAGATTGATGACATATCTCCGTGATGGTCCCCGGTCAGACTGTGTGCATAGAATGGAGATGTCATTGCTGAGCCTTGGTTTCCCCAAATGCACATCAGAATTGTGCCGCCTATCTGCCGTCAGGAGGTTGTCTCAGAGGCTAGAAGACCACACATGCACGCGTGGGGTGGGGTGGGGAGGGGGGGGGGCTTGTGAAAACGTACCCCCTTGCATTTGCACTTGACTACTCCTCTAAGCAACAAGTCATTCCATGAAATTTCAGAGGTCTGACATTTTACTTCCCATACCACTGGGGAAGTCCCTACCTCCGCCAAGAGTGGAAATATGGCGCATTGATTCATTGGCCAGGTCTGGTGAATTGGGGGTGAGCACCCCCAATCCTGGCCTGGTGTTTCTAAGTTCTCCCAGGAGCCTGGAGACAGGATAGGAAAGCGGAGATGCCCTATGAATGCCGGGGTGGAGAAAAAGGAAATGAGGGATGGGGCGATCTAGATTCCGAGCCTGGAACGGCACTATGTTTATTTAAATTACTTTGGTCTGGGTCCTTTTTTACAACGGTAAAAGAAATGAGATTAATAAGATGATGATGGTGATTGATTGATGAGGAGGACAACATGACTCTTACTTATCTCACTGGAAAAGATAGATGTGAAAGCCAAATGTGAGGAACCAGTAAAGGCATGGGGACCCCGCGGTGCCTACACAGAGATAGGATGGGGACTCTAAGTCCCGAGGAGCACTGAACGGGAGAAAAATGGATGTCTGAAAAAGAGATAAAAAGAAAGAAAGGGATCAAATCGCTTCACCCCTCTGCACAGACACGTCTCACAACTCTTGTGCTGTTGCGGAATCATGGGGAAATAAAAACCAAGGCCATTGCGAAAGCAAACATCGAATCACTGCTGAATTAATGGGCTGCTTCTCCTTCGTTTTCTTCCCTCACACGGAGGGGAGGTGGCATGTGAGGGCCGAAGCTTCTAGCACCATTTATCATCTCCAGGGACGCTACCACCCTTCCTGCTTAGGGGATTGGCAACCCTGGGCAAACCCAGGCTCTTCCCTTTGAAGGCAAGAGGTAAGGATGAAAGCTGTCCCTGATAAATGGTGGTCAGGGATCGATTATCTAAACGACTTCCTATTGATTAAAGTCCATCTGTGAGGGCTAAAAAAAGGTGAACAGGGCTTCCTACAGAGAAATTTCATATGAAGGTGAACTGGGTGCTGGTATCAGGAAGCACGCTTGAAGCCACTCCGCTTCTCCTGGATGGGGCATGGGGCAATTTGCCCACATGAATGCAAATGATCTGAGAAAGCACCCCAAAACAAGAGAGAAGCAGTTAGCAGCATAAGGGTGTGTGAAGACACATACATGTGCCTCTGTGTCAACTCTGTATGTGATGGGGGGGTGGGCAATGGGGAGAAGAGGAGTAGGGAAGTTGCTAACTTTGGGGAAATCCTCTGGAGGTGCATTCGAGTCCTCCGAGTCCTCTGTTTTTCTGCAGGAAGCAGAGAAAGGCAGAGAGGTCAAGTCCAGCAGTCAGTGAAATCAGTGCAGTCCAACTGTACAGATGTGTGGTTGTAGTGGCTTTAGCTGTCACCAGAATACATGCCAGTCTTCCTCTTATCACACTATCAAGGCTTCCCTGGGCTTCTTAGTTTCTGGCCACTGTCTGTCCATCTGGTCCCTTGCGATCTGTGGAGAGTCATCACTTTTCTCTTAACACTCCGTCTCTGTTTCTGCTGTATGCTCTGTCGCATTTCTTCGTCCTTTGCAATTTTTCTGGTTGTCTTTCTTGCCCAGAGTAAAGTTTGGTCTTCAATGGACTGTCTGTCTCCTGGTACCCAGCCTTGTTCAGTCCAGGCAAACACTGCATTAATGAGCTACAACCCCCAGTAATATATGCAAAATACATTATATCCCTCCCCCCCATCCCTGAACACATATCTGAGTTCAATTGTTCATCTGCGGCCAGATTTCCACTGTAAAGCCACATGCTTGTTTGGGAAGAACAAGTTCTGTGTGATGGTCACTTAGATACCCTGCAAGTATCTATTCCACATCAGCCCTGTGGTCCCTGTGCGTTTAGCTTTTGGGTTGTGGGGAACATTGAACCATCTCACCCTTACAGAGGTTGAGCCCTGGCCCAGTCCCTCAGTCATGAAGGGAGGAATCTCCTTGAGTTCAGGCACCATATCTGTCCTGTGTCTGAGTCAATGAAAATAAGTATGGGGCAGGGTGGGGGTGGGGAGTGGAAGAGTGCCTAGCCAGCAAGCACAAGGCCCTGAGTTCAAAAGCTCCAGTACCCTTTCAAATAATGAACAAAGAACAAAAGGATGTCCTTAACTGGAAATCCAAAGAAAAACAATTCACTGGAGCCAAATCTAAAACCTACTTGCTGAACTCTCAAAACCTGTGCCCAAGAATTGTGAAAGTAAAATACTGAGTGTGAAAAGCATTCAATAGATAGGTAGGTAGATAGATAGGTAGGTAGATAGGTAGGTAGGTAGGAAGGTAGATAGAAAAATAGGTAGATGATAGATAATTAATACATAATTGATAGATAATAGATATATAGATATAAATAGATGATAGATTATTGATAAACAGATAATAGACAGATACAAATAGATGATAGATCGTGACCAGCCTTTTTTTTTCTTTTCCTTTTAATTTAGTTTTGCCCATTTCAACATTTATTGCTTTCAGGCCTCTGAGAGTCAGTGTTTTGTGAATTATTTGAAAGTGAACTTAGAGCAATATCATACATACCATTCATTCTTGCAAATGTTGGCTTGATGGTCAGATAAATGACTAGCTGAAATAACATCTCCTTCCCACCACCCCTACTGAATGAAACAAGGAACACTGGCTTGCCAGGCACACCATCCAAAACCCAAGCAATTAAAAGACCTGGATGTACAGGTCACAAGAGAAGAAGTAATAGCAACTGAGGTATGCCGGTGGGAAATGCTCTGCGCTTCTGCCAACCTAAGTGAGAAATCTGACCAGTTCACCGTCATCTTCCCATCATCCCCTCCTCACACCACTTCTGTGCCCTTAGCCCTCAGTCATATGTGGTTGAGAAAAGTCTTTACTGATTGGGTTGGTAAGCAGTCCTCGATAATCAAATCAATACAAATTAGAACCATAAAAATATCACCTTTCGCTATGCAAGGAGGAATGATGTTTTCACTGGTTCAGAACTCTGTGATGTTAACTCTAGATAATGAGCCTTGTTGAAGATGGAGTTTGCAGGGCAGAAAAGGATCTCCTCACAGGTGAACGCTACCATCTCCGTGTAATAATTTTTGTTTATTCTTTGCTCCCTTCGGTATTTTCCAAACGTAGCCCCAGCAGCAGGGCCGTTATCCAGCGAAGCAGCATCTGAAACCAAATGAGCCCCAATTTTGCCTCACCACCCAGGGCACAGTGGGAGGACCACGGAATCTGATGATTTTGATCATTCTGGACGTGTGCTCTTAGGTCTAAATGCCTAAGTGACCTTCAGATCTCGGGCATAAATAGGTATAAGTGTGTATGTATGTATGTGATGGTTTTTGTTCCTCCTTTCCCTTTTCTATTTCTTCCTTCCCCAGCAGGTGTGTTTGAATAGCAGCCCATTACTGGTTGCTTGGTGCTATAAATATTTATAAGTATTCTCCAAAGAAGCTATTGTATCCTAAACAGGCCACATGGCCGGCTGCTATTTCTGAGTGGAGGGGTGAGATGACTTTGGGTGCTGAGAGCCCCACCTAAGGTGAAACGGGGTGTCTGAAGCATGAAGGTCTAGGCAGGACCTCATAAAGGACATGAAGTCCAGCCATGGAGGGGCGGGACTGGCTGCCATGGAGTCTGTGGGAGACATAAAGTCAATACTGGCATGCATTTGAGAGGAGGGCTTGTCCTGTCTAAGTTGATAGAGGTTGTTTAACAGTTCATTTAGCCCGTATAACACACAGGGGAAAATGTATTCCCATTTTCAGGCGTGTGTGTGTGTGTGTGTGTGTGTGTGTGTGTGTGTGTGTGGTCAACAGTAGTATTGTGATAAACACCTGCCAGAGTTGCTGGCCTCTAAGTGTGTACCAGATGTGCAAACGCCTTGCCTTGCCCTGTTGTGCGGGGCAAAAATTCCCCTACACTCAGATTCGAGCCACTACAAATGACAGGAAAGTTGAGCAACATTGCTTTTGACTATACAGAGTGAGGGTCCCCTCAATTTCAAGCAAGAGTTCTACACATTGCTTATGCCAGAATGGTCTTGGCGAATTAAGAGCTGAATTCTTCCCTGAGGTAGCTAAACAGTGGATGACTGACCCTCAGGTTCATCTAGGGGCCAGAATAATGAATCGAGGCTCAGAATTCCTAACCAGCTTCCATGAAAAATACTTAGGGCAGCCAGATGCCAGGAGCTCACTCCTATAAATCAGCTACTCAGGAGCCCAAAAACTGAGGATTCCAGTTCAAAGGCAGCCTGGGAAGCAGAGTCCTATGAGACTCTTATCTCCAATGAACCAGCAAAAATCTAGAAGTAGAGCTATCACTCCAGAGGTAGAGCGTCAGCCTTGAGCCAATAAGGCCAAGCAAGAGCTCTAAGCCCTGAGTTCAAGCATTAGTACTAGCAAATACACACGCACATGCGCACACATGCCAAGAATACTCAGGACAAACATTAAAACACATAATTATTTTATAATTTCATAATCACTTTATCATTTATAAAATGCTCCCATCACATGAGCTGTGTTATAACCTGCAAAGCGCTGTCAACCTTATTTCCACGTGGTAAGTGCATTACAAATACCAGCACTGAATTTCTTTAATTATTACTTTTTTTTTTAACCTCCCACATGAATGTCTTCCAGTGGTTCTTCCCTTTCTCCTTCTCTCTGAATCCACCCATGCAGAAAAGAACTTTCCAGAACAGCTTTGCATCATGGCAGCTCAAGAGCCCCTCCCACAGAGGAAGAATGGGGCCAGGATGGGAAGGGAAAGAAAACACTTGACCAGTTGCCCACGGAATGGACTGCCATGGGAAACTGAGGCTCAATCCTCCAGGAATTTCTCAACATATTGGATGGAATGGATCTGTGCAAAGTTTGCCTAAGAAGTAAAAGGAGAAGCGTTTGCCCATCAAGATCAAGGCCCCGCCCCCTGGCACCCTGTAGGCGGCCATGTGAACTACTCACCACTAAGACGCTATGGGAGATGGAGTCAAGAAGCAAGGATGTAAGCCCAGTGCCGGTGGCTCACACCTGTCATCCTAGCTACTCATGAGGCTGAGATCTGAGGCTCATGGTTCAAAGCAAAGTCCTTGAGGATCTTCTCTCCCCATAAAAGACAACAGGAAGTAAAGCTGTGGTTCCGTGATATGGCGCTAGCCTTGAGCAAAAGAGCTCAGGGACAGTGCTCAGGTCTTGAGTTCAAGTCCCACAACTGACTGACAAAAAAAGTGAGGACATGACACAAGGAGTGTCCCAGAGAAAAGGCTGGCACTCCAGGCCTCTCAGGTTCAAGCCTACGCAGGCCTGCCCAGAGCGCTGTGGGCCAAGCACACAGATGAGCTTTCATTTGCAAAAGCAGATGAGTTTAACGGAGATGGCATGCCTCCCCCGGCCTCATCTGGACGGAGAAAACTTGGCAATCATGAACGTCACGGAGAACACTGTGTCAGGGAAAGTTCTAGAAGACACTCAGGGCAAGATAGTTAGACACGGGGCTGGAGTAGTAATGCTAAATTGTCCCAAAGGGAACAATGGAGGAGTGTTTGGTGCTGGCTTTTCACGGGGTCAGCTAGCCCCAGATGCTGGGAACCTGAGACCCACCCACCCGGTCATCTCAGAGACCCTGGTAGACTGGTGGGAAATTCAATGATATTGTCTTTCTCTTTTGTATCCACAGTTCTTAAGCTAAACAGCCACCAGTAGAGTGAGACCTATTTGATAAGATTCATTTAACAGCATCAATGGAAAAGGAAAAATTCAGTAATTAGAGGGACAAAAAGATTGTTCCTCCTCCTCCTCCTCCTCCTCCTCCTCCTCCTCCTCCTCCTCCTCCTCCTCCTCCTCCTCCTCCTCCTCCTCCCTGCCATTCTCATTACTGTCACACTGTAACCTAAAGACACCATTACACCATTAAGAAACCCTCTCTCACATCCTCTCCAGCATCGGTCATTGCTTGTGTTCTTGATGATGGCCCTTCTGGTTGGAGTGAGATAAAATTCCAATGTCATGTCGATTCTCATGGCCGTGATTGATACTTCTTTCCAGGATTGTTGGTCCAGTTCATGCGCCCATCCATTAATTGGGATGTCGACTCTTGGACAGTGTGGTTTTTGAGCTCCCTGTGTATTCTTTTTTTTTTTTTTTTTTTTTTTTGGCCAGTCCTGGGCCTTGGACTCAGGGCCTGAGTACTGTCCCTGGCTTCTTCCCGTTCAAGGCTAGCACTCTGCCACTTGAGCCACAGCGCCGCTTCTGGCCGTTTTCTGTATATGTGGTGCTGGGGAATCGAACCTAGGGCCTCGTGTATCCGAGGCAGGCACTCTTGCCACTAGGCAACTATATCCCCATATCTTGCCACTATATCTTGCCACTATATCCCCAGCCCCTCCCTGTGTATTCTTGTTATCAGACATAGAGCTGATGACGATTGCCTTCCTCTCTGCAGACTTCCTCTTCCTCTTCCTTTGCTGGGTGGAACATGTTCAAGGCTTGTACAGCCCACTTGTCAATCTTCCCTCATTGCTGCTGGGGGTCCCAAGTTCAAGAATAGTCACTGCCTGTGCCTTGCTGTCCATCCAGTGTCGTCCTGAGCCTCGTTGAAGTGTCACCGCCTGGGTTAACTCTTTGCTCTACTTTGAACTGATGTCAGCACAAAGCGAGACACAGGAATCTAAGTTTCTGTCTTCTACACACGTGTATGTCCAGTTCTCTCAGCACCGTTTGTGGATGAGAATCTCTCTTTTCCCCCCCTTCATACATTTTTGACACTTTTGCAGACCAGTGGCTAGCTATAACTATGTGGGCTCATTTCTGTGTCTTCCATTGCTCCCTGAGCCTGGGTTTTGTGCTGGTATCATGCATGCCATTTTGTTACTTTGGCTCTGTAGTATAGTTTGAAGTGAGATATTATGCTACCTCCAGACACTATTCCACCATAAAGAAGAATGTGGCTGTGTCATTTGCAGGGATGTGAATGGAACCGGAGGTCCAAAGGAAAGATGTTCTCCCATCTACGAGAGATGTACATGTGCAGAAATATACATCCATATGTCACAATGCAGGCATTTAGAGAGGACAGAAGCATTGTGTTTCTTTTCTGTATGTTATGCCATACATAATCTGGGGACTCTTTGGGGAAGCAAAGGGGAGGAAAGAGAGGGAAAAAGAACAATGGTGAGTAAATAATACCAAAATGCATGCTATCTATGCAGGAAGATGGCAAAAGGAATCTCATTGAACGCTGCTAAATGGGAAGGGAGAGAAAGACAAGAGTCTGATTAAAATACAATATGAAAAAAACAGGAAATAGTAACTCTTTTCAGGAGAGAATAACATATACATATATACACACAAATATACATGTACAGATATAAGGATATGTGGATTATATATATAATAAATACATATACATAGTAGCCATATCTTCTATATATATGTATTTTAATAGAGAGAGATGAATATATATATATATATGGAGAGAGAAATATATATAGCAGAGAGCACAGTGTGAGATTTTTGTTGGGAGGGGATACTAAGGTATGAACTCAGAGCTTCACACTTGTTTAGGTAGCCACTCCACCATTTACCCAGCCTTCTTGTGTTTTTGGTTATTCTTTACGAAGGGCCTTGTGTTTTGAACTGGGCCCAGCCTTCAGCTATGCTCCTCCTACCTCTGGTCTCCATGTTGCATAAGCACTGCCACACCTAGCTTTCTTTCTTGATTGAGGAGGAGGTCTCATTACCTTTTGGCCCTGACTGGTTTCCAACGATGATCATTCCAATCTCTGCCTCTGGAAGTATCTGCAGTTAAAGGTATGAAGGCCCCGTTCACTGCCTTCCCCAGTGTTTGTAAATGAACCATATAAAAATACAGTAACATCTCTCACGGATGCCTCAGGGTTTTCATGATTCATCTATATGATTGTCCCCTACCACCATAGAGCATGAATATGAGATAAGCAATCTGTCACTACCCAGGATGGCTCTTCAAGCCGTGGTTTTCATAACCTGCTTGTTTCCCCCCTTATCAGGCTGTCAGCTGTCACCAGTCCCCATTCTAAGTCTCCCTGCCTCTTGTTCTGTTTCCAGTCAGTACAGGGCGTCTGTACTGTTATGCAAATAATCCAGACACACAGTGTGGCAGAAGACAATCCATCTCTGGAACCTGAAGGTGTACGTGCACACGCGTGCCCTTGTGTACCAAACAACTTGGAACACATCTCTGGACCGTCTTGTCTCCTGCTGCCCCTGGGACCCATGGGTGTCCAGCTATCTTGACAGCCAGTGTGGTGGTGGGTGGGGCCTTGCGGAAGGGGGCCCCACCCAGGCAGAGCACACACACGCCAGCCCAGGAGGTTCACCTTGGGGAAGGGCATGGCCGCTCTTCAGTCCCCTCCGCCATCACACAGGGCCTGAACACTGGCTCCAGTTACTTGTACACATTCATGGGGCTACCGAGCCTCACCACTCTGTGGATCTTACTCCAGCGTCCATGTGCTGGGGAAGCTGGTAGGAAATTGAAAATTTCCCCTCCAGCTCCTAAAACCACTGACAGGCTCAATGTGGGGCTGTGTGGTGGACCTGGGTTCTAGTCAGTTGCGTGAGGGGATGAGGGACAGCCCTTCACGGGGGGGGGGGGGGGGTGGCGGGGGGGAGGGGGGGCACGCCCTCATCCTCAAAAATGAGGAACCAGGCCAGTTTGTAAAGTCCCTTTGGGCTCCGATGCCAGTTGCCAGTGGTCCGAGTTTCAAAAGGAAAGGGTCTTAGAGCTTTCAAACTACGATTCGTTGTTGCCAGAAACTGGGAGCTCGGGGCTGGGGATATGGCCTAGCGGCGAGAGAGCTTGCTTCGTATACATGAGGCCCTGGGTTTGATTCCCCAGCACCACATATACAGAAAACGGCCAGAAGTGGCGCTGTGGCTCAAGTGGCAGAGTGCTAGCCTTGAGCAAAAAGGAAGCCAGGGACGGTGCTCAGGCCCTGAGTCCAAGGCCCAGGACTGGCCCCAAAAAAAAAAGAAAAAGAAACTGGGAGCTCATGCCTGTAACTCTAGCTCCTTGGAAAGCTGACAAGGGTGGATTTTCAGTTCAAGGATAGCCTAGGCAGAAAAGCTCAGGAGCCTCCTCCTCCGCCTCTAGGGGCAGTAGTAGCCTGCGCCTCTGTACTGGTCATTCATCCCAAGCTAGTGAGGTTGGGAGAATCACCGTTCCAGGCTAGCCTGGGAAGAAAAATCAATGAGATTGCATCTCAGTAGAGGGGAGGTGTGCAGACGTGATGGGGGCATGCCTGGCATGCTAGCGTGGGTGAGAAACATGACGTAGGCAGCTCAGAATCCGGATGCAAGTCTGCGCAGCAAGCAAGGACCCAGCGCACAAATAACCAGCAAAAACCAGTTCCAGAGGCAGGGCTCAGAGGTAAAGCACCTGCATAGCCAGAATAGGATTCTGAATTCAAATACTGCCACTGTAAGAGAGAGGGGGGGAGAGGAGGGAGGGAGGGAGGGAGGGAGGGAGGGAGGGAGGGAGGGAGGGAGGGAGGGAGGGAGGGAGGGAAGAAGGAAGGAAGGAAGGAAGGAAGGAAGGAAGGAAGGAAGGAAGGAAGGAAGGAAGGAAGGAAGGAAGGAAGGAAGGAAGGCAAGCTAATTGTTTTATCTGGGATATCAAGAGGTAATTTTAAAGCAACAAGGTGGCTACCAGAATTCAGGAAAGATATCATCTTTAGGTTCCAGCATTGCTGTCTACTGTTTACATATCCCATCCAGGAATCACATAGGATAAGGATTGAAATATTTAACCACACAGAAGGCGACTCATTAGGGTGGATACATAGGCTAGGGGGCCCGCGATGGGTGCGGGGGGTGGGGGCAGTGAACACGGGCTCTGGAACTGTGGTTCTGCTGGGAGTTGTATTTCCCTTCCTGGCTCACTGCCTGTCTTCTGAGCGTGAAGGGCAAATCCACTGTGCATATGAGTGTTCCTGCGAGGGCATGAGCTACAACTAGGGGATGGTGGTCCTGTTTTATGCCTCTGAGAAAGAGGCACAGGGCCAGGAACAGCACGTTCTGTAAGCACAATGTGAGAGCCCATGCGGAAAAGGAAGCAGAGGAGGAGGAGGAGGAGGAGGGATCGGGATGTTTGCTGGAAGGAAAAACAAGAGAGAACAATGTGGTGGTTGGCCCAGAGAGACAACTATTTCGAAAGGAATTTAGCAATCTTAATGTCAAATTCTGCAGAGAGAAGGATGTCCGGTCATTTTTGTTTTCTTTGACCTAGTGGTCAATTTCTTGTTTAGTTTGCATCCTGTAAAGGATGAAGACAGAAGGGACGATGTACAGAGAGGGAGAATGAGGCGGGGGGAGGAAAAGGGAGAGGGAGAGGGAGGGAGAGAGAGAGAAAGAAAAACTGAGACAGAAATAGAGAAGTAGAAAGAAATGAGAGCTAGAGACCGAGAGAGAGAAAGAAGAGATAGATAGAAGAGAGATAGAGAAATAGGAATAAAGTTGTAGAGAAAGAAACAAAAACTGAGACAGAAATAGAGAAGTAGAAAGAAATGAGAGCTAGAGACCGAGAGAGAGAAAGAAGAGATAGATAGAAGAGAGATAGAGAAATAGGAATAAAGTTGTAGAGAAAGAAACAACAGAAATAGAGCAATAAGACAGAAGAAGAGACCGACCAGGATAGAGAATAGGGGAATAAGGAAGTGGAGAGAGAAAAAGAAACACGACAGAAGAAAAGACGGATAGAGAAAAAGGGAAAAGAAATAAGACAGAAGAGACTAAGTTAGAGAAATAGAGAGAGAAAGAAGACAGAAGGAACAGCAGAGAAATAGAGAGAGAGGAAGAATCGGAAAAAGAGAGACAGGGATAGGGAAATGGAGAGAAATAAGACAGTAGAGAGAGAGAGAAATAAGGGAGAGACAGAGACCAGCCTTGGGAAATATCTGTTCCCCACCATCCCTTCCTTAGCAATGATAGAGGTCCTGAGGACCATGACCAGCTAAGTGGCTGATGAGACGCCCTCACTCTGTGCCCCTGGGCCTCCCCCCTACCCCACCCCGTGGGCCTCCCCCCTGCCCCCACGGCCTTCTCACTTCAGCGACGACTTTCACGGTCTCCAACGCAGAGAGGATCGCAGGTGGGAAACCTGAGTGACCCCAGGTCAGAAGTAAGTTGAGACTATCTGATCAATTTAAAATGTATACGTAAATCCCAAAATTATAACCCAACTTTAAAATCAGCCCGTGATCCATCAGCTACAAAATGGATAGACGAAATATGTTCCACATGCAAAATATTACTTGGCTATGAAGGAAAGAGAGAATAAAGTGATGAAATACGTCTCAACCCCAATACACATCGGAGACACTGCGCTGAAATGCAAATGTCACTACAGGAGACACTGTGTGATTTCGTGTATAGGAAATAACTCACAATACGCATATCCGGAGAGATGAGACGCAGATCGGTGTACAGTTTGTATTCAGAGTGATACACATGTCCAGAAATTAGAACACGGTGAAAGTTACACAATGATGTATATGTAATAAAAATTACACAATGGTGAACTTTAAAATGGCTAAAATTATAACTCACATAACAGGAGACAAGTATTTTAATAGCCTTGCAACTGCTAAGAAATTAAATATGTACTTTTTTAACTAAAAGAAAAAGAAATCTGCGAGCCAGGGTGATTATACTGGATAATTATACAGCATATTCAAGGACCAAACATAGACAGTCAGTGCTGTATGCATGTGTAATCCCAGCTACTTAAGAGACAGAGGTGGGAAGAGACTTGAGGCCCTGTCTTGGCAAAGTGAAGAAGACTGTATCTTTCACATAAAAGGAGTAGGGGTGTGCCTCAAGTGGCACAGTGCTTGTCCTGGAAGAAAACTGGGTCAAAGAAACGTGGGAATCTCTCTGTGTGATTACTCACAACCACGTGTGAATATCAGTTGCTTCAGAATTGAAGCAACCGGCTCACACCTGTAATCCTAGCTACTTGAGAGGCTGAGATCTGAGGATCACAGTTCAAAGGCTGCGCAGGCAAGAAAATCCATGAGACTCTTTATCTCCAATGGATCACAGAAAAAAAGACAGAAGTGGAGCTGTGCCTCAAAGTAGTAGAGCGCTGGACTTGAGCAAAAGGAGCTCAGGGGCAGTGCCCAGACCTACAGCTCAAGCCCCAGAACTGGCAGAAAAATAAACTTATCATCATCAAACTGTGAAGGAAGTGGCAGAGGTCTGTGTGGATGGGAAAGTGTCAGGAAAGATATCCCTGAGATGTAAGTCACAAAAGATGGGTGACAGAGGGAGGAGGAGAGAGCAGCTC
The DNA here is from genome assembly GCF_023159225.1 of Perognathus longimembris pacificus. Classification (NCBI taxonomy): domain Eukaryota; kingdom Metazoa; phylum Chordata; class Mammalia; order Rodentia; family Heteromyidae; genus Perognathus; species Perognathus longimembris. The sequence continues at coordinate 32,401,200 of NC_063180.1, read as the reverse complement.
AGGTCCTGACCTAAAGGCAGAAAGGAATGAGGAGGGCGTGCTTAAGGAACTGTACATTGTTTTGAGGAGAAATATGACATCATTGGCTTAGCACTGCTCTTGTTGGTTGCTTTTAGGGGTGCGGGGGGGAGTTACATGACTGCAAATAAGACTTGCATTCTCCCTCAGTGCCCACTCGAAGATGATGTCCTGCCACTCAGGAATCTCCCCATCTAAGAATTATGGAGACACCCAACACATTAAGTTGATGATTAATCAAAGTGAAATGAAATTAAAAATTGAGCTTCTCAGTCACAGACAGACATGTCCCAAGTTACATTTGTCATGGGGGTGGGGGAGCTATACGAACATTTTCATTTACACACACACACACACACACACACACACATTCAATTTGATGCCATTGCTCTAGAAGTTCAAACCTGTATATTAAACATGAGACCTAAAGCTTATGAGTCTTTATCCTGGTCTGAGACAATGCAACTACTTTAGGAGGCTTTGCTGCTAGCTACCTGACTGGATCCAGACTGGCTTTGTTTTGTTTAGTTTTGCTGTGCATTTTAGCTCAATTTCTCCTCTTCTTTTTTTAACCATACAAACTATACGTTTGCCTATGCCTATAAGTGGTTGATGCTTGCCATCCTTTTCATTCTATTCCTTCTTGTACTTTAGAGATTATCCCTGGTAACATTGTCCCTTCTTCCTATTATGTCTCAGATATAGATAGATAGATCTCTCTATAGACAGACAGACAGACGGATGGATGGGTAGATGATAGACAGACAGACAGAAGACAGACAATCTTTCTGGCTCTTAAACCAGATCTCTACATCTTCCCACCACTTCCTACTGGGATTGCTGTTACTTTTTTCCTGATGCCTCCACACACGCTTTTCCTTCTGACCTGCTCACCTTCCATCCTCTGCTACCCCACCCACCTTCTGCTATTTATTCTACCTGATCAGCTTTTTTTTTTTTTTTTTTTTTTGCCAGTCCTGGGCCTTGGACTCAGGGCCTGAGCACTGTCCCTGGCTTCTTCCCGCTCAAGGCTAGCACTCTGCCACTTGAGCCACAGCGCCGCTTCTGGCGGTTTTCTGTATATGTGGTGCTGGGGAATCGAACCTAGGGCCTCGTGTATCTGAGGCAGGCACTCTTGCCACTAGGCCATATCCCCAGCCCCCTGATCAGCTTTTGAACATTCATTAAAGTCTCCCCCAGATGCCACCACTTCTTTGTAGCTCCTCCTCAACCTTTTCCTAAGCCCATCCTAGGCTGAGGTTTGCACCAAATCCGTTGTTCTTTGCTCGGTCTCTGTTAGCTGTGTCACGTGGAAGTGCACTTCGCCTTTCTGCCATCCCCTAGGGAACTGTGCTTTGCCATATGCTGTTTCTTTGGTGCCTGGCACAACCCTCCCCCCCCTGCCCCCCGCCTCGCACTCTCAGCCATCTCCTCTTCCCATTTCCATTAAAAGCTTGTCTGTCCATTCGCTCCAGTGTTTGTCACCTGAGTGGACCAGGGAGGGAGGAATACTGTGGTTGGTCCAGTACACACAAAGTCTGATTTCTTGCTGACCCAAGGGTCTTTCTCCAGCAGCTCCTGTAGGCAACACCAAGCAAATAGAGGGCCTGAGGGTTAATGAAGGCAGCGTCAGGGTATGTGCTTTCATGGGGTAGCCAGACCTGTAGGGAAATTTGGTGTGTAAGCAGCCAGACAGTAAGGAGAGGGTCGAGTGGAGAGGAACTTCTCAGCGATGACAGAGGGCATGGTGGTGGCTGAGGTCAGGGAACAGGGCCGCCTGATGATCGGAGAAGGCCGACCCTAGCCACACACTCCGCTGGGAGCCGAATCGTCAATTCCCCTCCTTTCCCTGTGACACGCAGAATATTGTCTTGGCTCCAGTTACCCAGAAAGAGGGCCCTGGGGACAGCCTCAAGACTGTTTGGGTTTCCTTCCCCGTGTTAATGCCTATTATGTCTGAAACTGGAAATCGAGCAGCTTAAGGCTGCTACTGACATCAGTCGGTAAAAAAAAAAAAAAAAAAAAATCGGGAAAATGTCCTGGCAGAGTCAGCTGGGAGGGGTGGGGGGTGGAGTGGGAGGCTGCAGGTAGTCTGGGCATGAAATCAGGACAGATGGCTATCCATCAGCACCCAGCAGCCGTCGCACCCCCCACCCCCGAGTCTCACATCCTAAGCTTCGCCTCCAACTCTTCCTCTTAGCCACAAATCTCCTCTTTCTCACACATGCCTTTTATTACACTCAGCCCAGAACTCAGCAGTTACTCACACTAAGTACCTCTGATGGCTCTCAAACGTCACTGGGAGACAGGCCTGCTTCATAACATCCATGCATGCGCCTAAGGGGCCATGTGCCATGCCTAGAATCTACCCACAGGCTGGGAAGTGTCTACCTTCATTCCTGAACACTCACGGCAGGAAGTAGCCCAACACTGAGCGTCTAGACTGGGTGGGAACTCGCTCTGTCTGGGAAATCTAGTCAATCTCTCTTCTCTCCGTTGTATTTGTATCATAGGCCAACAAACTCACTCAACACCTATAAAAAACCCATGGTCTGTGTTGTTTCTGTCCCCAGACCCCCTCAGGGAGTGCTTATTATACATAATTTTAAGTATTTATCTTCATGACTATGTTGTCTGCTCCCTCTGTCTTAAGAGGTGCGAAATGTCAGTTGAACCCTGGGATAGAAGAAGACTCTCCTGGCCATTTCAGTCCTGTCTGAAATGCTTCCTTGGGTTGTAGGAACTGTGGTATTTTAAACAAAAACAAAAGAAAACGGAAAACAAAAGCCCCACAACCCTACTGAGTTATTTTTGCTATTCCCAATGACCAAAAATGACTTCATAATATCCCAGAGGGGAAAACTGTACTTTGTAAAGGTCACAGGGGAATCTCGGCAGTATGTCTTCACTAACTTAAAACAGGTAAGGGCTTGGCTCCAAACCTTGTCTCCTTTAGAGGTTGACCTTTGGATTATAACTTATTAAAAGCGGTTTCCAGCTCTCAGTCGCGTCCCCTCTCTGCCTCAGAATGGCTTCCTTTGTAAAGGGAGGCAGTGAGAAAGCAGAGAGCAGTGTTGGTGGGGGAAGCAAGTGGACAAGAGAGGACTGTATTGTCTCTGTGGGCCACCCAGCTCAGACACCCACCTCCGTGCAATGGAACACACAAGAACCCACCGTGCCAAGGGCATGGGCCTTCCAAGTGCAGTGGAAATGCCATCCTGTACATAGCACAACCCCTGCTCCTCTTGTCTGAGCAAGCTGCCTTTACTAAGTCAAAACAGGTGCCTGGGAAGGGGAGAGAGACAGAGAGAGACAGACAGACAGACAGACACAGAGAGACAGAGAGTGAGACAGAGACAGAGAGAGACAGAGAGACAGAGACAGAGAAACTCCAGCAGGAGGTATGGGGGTCTCTTGGCACTGCAGAGGTGCTAATTGTTGCTAATGATCTTATCCCATTTTCCTTACAGGCAGCATTTCACCTCTGACTCTGGGTAGCTGCTCCCAGCAATTCTAACACCTGCCATGCAAAGAGGGTCTTCCCCTTCTGACCTTCCTGCAGGCTCAGGGCAGAGGAGAGGCCTCCCTGCTGAGAGTCACACCCCACCAGAGGCCACAGAGAAGAAGAAACCACCGAGGGCAGCAGCAGGCTTCTACTCACTCCTCTGGGCCCAAGTGGCCTCTGGATCAGCTATAGGACTTTTCAAAGTTGCCAGGGCCACCCAAACCTGATTCCACCAACACACATACCTAGATGAAAAACAAACACTGATAGCTATATCAGATATTGTTATGAAAATTCAATTGAGCACTGGGTGCCAGTATTTCATGCTCATAAAGTAGCCCAGCTACTTTGAAGGCTGAGAATGAGGGGATCATTGTTTTTGAGACCAGCCTGGGCAGAACATTGCACAAGACCCCTTCTCAATCCATAGTTGGGCATGGTGGTGCATGCCTACCATCTCAGCTACCATGGGAAATCTAAACTAAGTGTCTTGCAGTCCAGGTGCATAGCTCAGAAGTGAGCAAGAACAAATCTCAGAAAGAAACCAGTGCACGATTTCAGGATGCTACCTACAAGTGTGAAGCCTGGTGTTTAAACTCTGTAAGTGCCAGAATTAACCAGTCAATTAATTAATTAAGAACTAAAGACGTTTGGAAAGGCACTTTGGGGCTCAGGATAGAACTCAGTATTTGTCTAACATTAGTGGTTCCTGTGTTCAATCTCTATCATTGGGGGGAAAAAAAGCAAACAAGCAAACACCACTTAAAATAGTGGCAGGCACGTGGGGGCTTGACATAAGATCAGATAAATGAAGTGCTATAATTGTCAACACATTGACTTATGATCCACCATCGCATGTCACTTAATGACAGACACATCCTGAAAAATACATCTTTGGGTGATCTGGCTATTGTGAGAATGCCTTGAGGTATAATTGCACAAAATAAGTTGGCCACAACTTATTTGTTAGTTCCACACTAATAGGATTGCAGATAGATAGATAGATAGATAGATAGATAGATAGATAGATAGATAGATAGATAGATAGATGTAGATGGATGGATGGATGGATAAATGGACAGACACATAGATGGATGGACAGAGATGACAGAAATGTTCTAGGTAGAGTACACTTCTAATCTCGTAATCCTCTGAGTGCAGAAGCCCCAGCCTCACCTAGGACCACCTTAGGAACACAGGTCCTCAAAGCCTCACCTCAGCCTGGTATAAATGTCAGTTCTAGAGACTGATCCAGAAGCTGTTTAAGGTTGTCTTCTAGTCCCACACTCAAATCTGAGAGGTACTCTCTTCCAGCTGCTCCCACTGTTTTCCTTCTTGACTAAATGTGTCCTCTATTCTTCCTTGAGAGGCAAGTCATTCTAGAACTCCAAGTCCTTGTCAACATGCATCTTTATGAGTGAAGACTCTAGCTAACCAAGCCTTTCTGCAGATAGGTACGTGGGGTCTCAACGGAGTCAATCTATACCAAGTACTTGGGAGTGGGGGGGGCGGGGGTTAATTGCAATCAGTTCAATGAGATAATGAGAAAATACCTTCTAGTCCCCCGGGAACTGGGTGGTGAGAGAGTGGGGGTGAGTGACTACAGACCACAATAGACTAAATGCCTTAGTGGTATTATATAACTGGTTCCCCAGCTCTGCCCACGGAAGTCTGGAAAGCCTTCACAACATGGGCTAAACGTGAGAGACAGATCCAAATGAGCAGAGAGATCTGGTGAGGATTCCACAGCCCCAGCACCAGGCACTCCAAGGGCAGGCAACAGCCCAACTTGAAATGAGTTCCTGGGACGGAATTGCTGTGGGTTCTACTCATGAAAGAAGAGTGAAAGGGCTGGCAGGCAGGTCGACTCCTCTACACCACCATGGTCCCGGCCTCAGGCCCTTTGTCATTGGCTCTGTATTTAAGGAATTGCGGGCTACGCCATGCAAATCTGGGGAAGTCAATCAACTGAGGCTGTCATGTGATAGAGATACATCAAGGCCCAACTTGTAACAGGTGCCGATTTCCCTGGTAAAAACCCTCCCACCATAACCAACTTCAGAGTGCTGACCTATCATCATCGAATACCCCATTAGTGAACAAAGGGAGGAGGCCCACTGCAGTGCAGTGTCCGTCATTCTTCCTTGAATGATGGTGGGCACAGAACCTCGAGGGAACAACCGATAGAGGGGAAGGGAAAAGGAGTAAAAATAACTAGGAAATGACGAGTCTGGAGTGTTTACGTCCTTCAGTTACAATGTAACATAGCAAATGACATTTGTAGTCTCTAATTGTTCATAATGCAACCATATTTTTAAAAAATTCGCCAAAGCCCTGAAGCCTTCACAGTTGCTTTCCACAAGAAATACAAGCCAGGCCTATCCAGCACCCCGAAAGTTGTTCAGGTCTCTCTTCTTGCTCTGTGCAGCTTTATTCTCAGCATTCTCCAGGGCAGGTGCCAGCACTGTGTATCGCAAACAACATGAGGAATGGCAAGCCTGTGACTTGAAACTATTGGGTCTTTCCATTTCCAAAGGCCACAATGGATTTTTTTTCCCTCCTTGAAGTTGAAGGAAACTTCCCAGCTCTGCCTTTCCATTGCCAGTCGATCAGGGTACAGCTTACAGAAATAGCCCATTGGGTTTTGTCCAGCTGGGAGGATAAAAGAAGTCACCTCTAAGTGGTTTGCTGCTCCACGGATATAAATGTCCCCACTAGCTTTCGCCTTACTTTGAGGTGTTCCCAGATGCAAATTGTTCCGTTTTACATCTGTGCTGTAACTCATTAAAACTGTGTAGCACTCCGGCGTTCTGCTCATTACAATGGGCAGAGAGGGCCGCGCAGCTAGGAAAGCATCGTTCTAATGAGGGCAGAGGGGTTCGGCACAAAAACAGATCCTAATGGCTCATTAGGAAAATTGACTGGCTAGGCAGAACTCTTGTTCTTTCCTTTTGACTAAAGATCTGAAAACCTTGCCTTCGCCCAAGCCCAGGAGCACTGACGGTGCACCCTCCCTGCCTTGTCAGGGCTGGGTAGGAGTTGCGGCTTCAGGATGGCAAAGCCCAGGAGCTCGCTGAAAGCTCAATACTTTCTGAGGTGCGTGTGTGTGTGTGTGTGTGTGTGTGTGTGTGTGTGTGTGTGTGTACTTGAGTGTTCACTTGCCTAGGAAGGAGGGGTGGTGAACAGGAATAGAAGGTGTTGGGAAGGAAGAGCCATAATAGTCCTCCTTTCCCTTGCTGATGGAAGCACAATATTATCAGGAATAAGAACTGGAAGTTTCCAGACATCTTGGAATTCCTTCCCATCCTTGTTCTGTAGCTATTTCCTCTTCCTTTGGTTCAAGGCAGTATCATTTTGGAGGGGGGTGAGGCTTTTATATCCATGAAGATCATCATCATTATCACAACAATTAAATCCAAAGTTTCCCAGAGTCACTGAGAAATCAAGAACAAACCAGTTGAAGGAGATTGAGGTGGACACACCCACATCAGCCCAGCGGTCTCCTGTCGCCATGTTGTCACCGTCTATCAAACAAATTCACTGGTGGTTTTCTGACTCTATAATCACCTCGGTAAGCCTAAGAAACAATTTCTTCAAACAACCTCTTACAAGGAGCCCAAACTATGAAACTGATACAAATGGAAGCTGCTCTGCTGAAAGATGAGGGAAAGGGTATAGGCCTGGACATCTTGGGCTTTCTTGCTTTTGTCTGGGCCCTATACACCCCAGCCTGGGCAGAGATGGAAACTACTGCTTCATATCCAAAGCCTAAAGGACCCAGAAATGTCCCCTCTGGACAAGGACCAATGATCAGACAAGGACCAATATTTTTTTTCCTAAGGATGCCTTAATGTATTTATCCGTACTTTTAAATTTTTATATAAAGTCTAACTAATGCTGCTCTTTCTTTTACAATAACTTCAGCCAAGCACCGGTAGCTCACATCTTGAATCCTCACTACTCAAGAGGCTGAGATCGGAGGACTGTGATTTGAAGCTAGCCCAACCAAGAATGCCCAGGAGACTCTGAACTCCAATTTTTAACCACCAAAATCCCAAATGTGAAGCTGTGCTCAAGGGATAGAACAATAGCCTTGAACAGGAAAAGCTTAGGGAGAGTCAGAGACAAATGACAGACAGACAGATAGATGGGTAGATAGATGATAGATAGACAGACAGATAGATGGATAGATAGATGATAGATAGACAGACAGATAGATAGACAGATGACTGAGAGACTATTTTAGTCCATCTTTTTAATATTTGTCATTTGCTTCACAGCGATTCACGCTTTATACCTGTCTTGTCCTACAAAATAATCCCCTTGTTTAAATATACAATAATCCCTCTGTAGGATTATTTTTTTTCTTGCCTCTTTGTCAAGTGGATAGATTTGAGTTACAGCCAGAAGAAACTTGGCAAAAAAAAAAAAAAAAGCCTCGTGTACTCTTCCGTCTCTTCTCTCCTCCCAGCTTTGCACACCCACCACTGTTTCTAAATATTGTGTAAATAGATTGATTGGCTTGATATGGTTCTAATGATTCATGCTGCAGAGTAAATCTAAACCCAATAAAAATGGAGACCGCCACAATGTGAGTCTATTTAGGGATGGCTGATTATTATTTTTTTAACAGTTTCGGCTTACTCCTCACACCTCGTGAATGCCTTTCAGTCATAATCAAAAACTTCAGTGTGTGTGGGGTGGGGGAAGGAGAATCAAGTTTACTATCATGTTCACACCTCCCCCTGCCCTAGCTCACGTGCCCCAGCTCAAGTGCCCCCACGTACCAGATAACAGGACAGTTAGGTTGTGTGTCTTCCCTCCAATGCGCAAGCTTGAATGAGCCCATATGCCTGTACATAAACACGCGGGGTGATATACCAGTGGTGACAACTGTATTCACGGAAATATGGTGGATGCAAGGGGAAACTCAAGTCGTGTAATTCCTTAAAAAGGCAACGTGCAAAGCAACCAAATAAGCACTAAGAAATGGGTCTTTGCAAGGGGCGTGGTGGGGCCAAGGGGAGAGGGGTAGAGAAATAGGGAGGAGAAGGAAGGGGGAATAAAACCATGAATTTAATGGATCTACCACACGATCAAGAAAAGTACGGGCAGGCGTGGGTCCCGAGGGAGGAGGGAGAATGTTGAAAGGGATGACCCGGGTCAGGATGTATTGTATTCACAAACCACTTTGGTTCAATGGCAGCTCCTTGGTACAACTACTGGGGGGAGGGAAAGGGGGGGAAGGAGGGGGGCATGAGGGACAAGGCAACAAACAGTACAAGAAATGTATCCAATGCCCAACGTATGATACTGTAACCTCTCTGTACGTCAGTTTGATAATAAAAATTTGAGAAAAAAAAAAAAAGAAGAAGAATACAGAGCAGGATACTGGTGGTTTGTGCCTGTAATCCTAGCTACTCAGTCCAGAGCTAGCCCTGGCAGAGAAATCTGGGCGAGTCTTATCTCCAATTAACTGGCAAAACTAACAGAACTAGAGGTGTGGCCCACAGGCCTGTGGCACGATTCCTCTCGGTCTCCACGCCCTCTGCAGCCCCACCGTGCCTTCCTCCAAGGCTGAGCCTCCTTTCACCGCCTGCCTGTGGCTCCTCCCCACAGTGGGTTGTAGCCAATGGAGTGTTCGCACATGAGATGCAGGACGGGATTTTCAAAGGATGCGGGTATTTCTGCTTCTGTAACATCCGTAAGGATGGGCCCGCCTTGCCTGCTAGCCTTCCGGAGACGGACACAGTGGGGCAGAGGAGATTTGCTACAATCCTTTGAGCTGAGACGACCCTGGATATGTTCATCTCTGAGATATGTAGGAGCTACGAATGTAGTAAGCAAATTAAATGCTTGCTGTTTTAGCACGTTGAGTTTTGGGGTAGTTTGCTGTGGTATATTTTTAATGAAAATAGATAATTAATATGAAGCCTCTTTCCTTCCTCTTTCCCTCTCTCCCTCCCTGCTTCCCTCCTTCCCTCCTTCCCTCATTCCCATCCTTCCTTTCTTCCTTTCTTCCTTCCTTCCTTCCTTTCTTCCTTCTTGTATTACTGAGGTTCAAACTCAGGGCCTCTATCACTGGAGCCATGCCCTCAACCCTTTTTGGCTTTCATTATTATTTTTTGTAAATATCTATTTTATTAGGTAGTTGTACAAAGGAGTTTCAATTCCAGAAATCCAGTCACAAGTGGCAAGAAGCTTGATCGATGTCACCCCTTCTATCATTCTCCCTTATCTTTCCCCATCCCATCCCTTAATTATTTTTTGAACAGGGTCTTCCCTTCTTCCTGGGATGACCTGGACTGTAATCCTCCTATTTAAGCCTCCAGTATAGCTGAGTGAAGCTGCATATACCACCATGCCCACCTATGGGGTTGAGATGGGGTTTCATGAACTTTGTGCCCAGATTGACCTCTAATGTTGCAGTAAAGTGACTGCAAGAACAAGACCCTGAGTGCCAACTTCAGTGTCACAAATTAATTTTTTAAAAGCTTCCTTTCGCCTTCTTTTTCCTTCTCAGTGTTCTATATGGAGCCTAGCACCACACAGTACCAGCAGCTCTCCTAATGAGCTTTACCCCAGCCTCCTCCATTTCAAAATAAGACCTAGCAGTTCAGATTTGTTTTTAATGGACAGTGTTTCATTAGCTCCCCTTCTGAAGGAAAGACAAGGGCGATATCACAGAAGGAGCATTCTCACGGCACATTAACCTCTGAAGCACTTGTGGGTGAAATGATGTGGGTGTTTGATATTTGCTTCAAATGAATCCAGTAGAAAAAATATATATATATATATGACATCGACATGTCCTAATAATCATGGCTGTACCTGGGCACCTACTGCACTGACCTCTCTCCTTTTAAGCAAATTGGAATTTCCTCAGACAAAGCGCATCAAAGGAAAGTAAAAGGCACGGATCGAAGTATACTCCTTATTCTACGGACCAAAGGCACTGAGTTGGATCTATTTACCCTCCCGAGCTTGTCTCTGCCGTGTGAGAAAGCAAGGGATGCAAGAGTCACTAAGCTTTCTCCAAGGGAGCCTGGTGCTCGCCGCGCGGGAGGCATGAGAGCAGGCTATCGGCCTTCCTTCCCAAGGAGGATAAACGTAGCCCACAGGAACCCCGCATTGCTGAGAACAGCCACTTCCTGTGTGTACGTCCCTGGCTTGGAGTGTTTCACACAACCCCTGGTGATTCTCCCTCTGTAATCCCCGGGCACAAACCCTTCTTTTTATGATTGCATATATCCTGAGGCCTCCGGTACATCCTGGTACCTCCATGCCAAGTCAGCTCCACTGTGTTATTATTAGGTGTATCAAGTACTGGAATATTCTAGGCCCTCAGCCTAGAATGAATGACCAGGGATCTCTTCTAGTGCATCCCAGGACAGCTAGCTGCTCCTGTACACGTTTCTGTCTGTCGTGATCTTATGCACATCCACTTATCCGCTCACGTCTGGGTTCTGGCTGCGGCGAACGTTGCTTACGTTGTCAGCCCAGCATGGCGGCCAGGGTAACAGCAATGCTGTGCCTACCTTCCAGCATGAGACATGGTTGTGGTCATTTTCTCAGGAACATCTTATCCCCTCAGTACACAAAGACCTGCTGCAACCCACCCTGGATGTCTTTCTCTCTCTCTCTCTCTCCTCTCTCTCTCCCTTTCTCTCTCTCTCTCTTCCTCTCTCTCCATCCTCCAACAACTTTGTACACATGCACACAAATATAGACACATACTCTGATATACATGTGCCCAGTGAGACATTCAGTGGCTGAGATCCTCCCATCAGATTATAATAGTCCATATCTATTTGCTTCTGTATCCATTTGCCCTTTGCTGAAATTCCCCTGCCAGCCCCATCCATATTCTGGCCACATCATTGACCGCTCATCTCCCAAGACTCCAATTAAAGGTCACCTGCTTAGAAAGAATTCCCCTCTTCCCGTGGAGATGCCAGACTCTAAGCCAGTGGCGTTCAACCAAGAGTGACCTTCTCCTGGGCTGGGTGGGGCAGGTGGGGGATGGGCAGTGTCGGGTCATCTCTGAGGGTAATTTTCATCATCCTGGCCTCAGGTAGAAGATTGCCACTGGCCTCTGGCTAGCAGTGGTTGAGAATGCTGGGGCCATCTTACACAGCACTGGGCAGTTTTTGAGAGCACAGGACATCTGGTCTGAAATGAAATGGCAGGCACTAGGGTTGTGCATCTGATTCCTTCTGTGTGCTGCTGTGGTACCTGTGTGTGTCTCTGTTATTGCACACACACACACACACACACACACTGTAATTATTTGTTTATACACTTGTTTCTCCCACTATGGCAGGGTTCAGCAAACTCCAGCTCAGTTTGGCCCCTGGCTCTTTGTCCAGCCCTGACCGCACGCCATCTTCTTCCATTGACCTTGCTGTCTGTGGCCACCGAATTGCATCATTGCCCCATGGTTCACGACGTCTGAAGTACTGCCTGGAGAAGAGATCCTGAGCAGAGAAGCTCTCTAGAAGAAGGGTTTGCTGACCCAGGCACTTCAGGAACTTCCTAAAGACCCTTCCTTCTCTTACTAGTATCTAATATTATATTTACCAGCCCAAAGAATGTGTTCGCTGGGCTTTGACATAACAGAGGCAAACTCAGTGGTGGGAGGTGCTTGGGCTGGACCTGACCTGAGGACTCAAGTCTGAGAACTTGTGACAGTAGCAGGCAGAGCTTGTGATTTAACCAGGAGAGAACGAAGCAGGCCCGCCCAGTGGGAGGGCTCTCCGGGCTCTGTGCTCCATTACCTCCACGTTTCCAATGAAGGTCGAGCCGCAGGCGCCCTTCCCAACATACAATGAGCCACCGCTGCCAGCAGGTGATATTCATGTGTGTTATTTTTGTGATCCACCTCCCCTTGGATGTGATTTCTAGATGTCTTGGAGACTCAGTGGCGATATTATTTATTTCTGATACAGTCCAGAGTAGATGGACTTTTCCCCAGTGACTCACTTCCGACCTCAGCCCTCCTGCTCTGGCTGGCTGTCAATTCCAGAATATTCCACGCTCTAACACCCAGTCCAATTGCCCCTTGCTAGATTGTTGCTTTCTGCTTTTAATGTTGGGTGTGTGAAAATAACGGTGCTTCCCGTTCTTATCCATTTTCAGCTTCCCATTTTATGTGCTATTCTGGGCCACTTCACCCTGGTGGGCTGCCTGACTTCCATCAACCTCAACGCTTTGAGCAGTTACAGCTCATTGGCCCCGGATGTTGCTTGAATTCCTTGGGTTTCCAGGACATTGGCTGATACAGCCTTCCCACTCTTGATGATATGGGTGGCATTATTATTATATGTTCTGCTCAGCCACGGCTCTGCCCGTGTCAGTCTGTGTTTATCTGCCCTGTCTATGCAGAAGGACCTCACTCTCTCCTCAACACAGCTCGATCCCGGCCCTGCACAGAAAACCAATCCTGCTGGCACAGGTGGGCAGGCGATGTTTCAGGAACAGGGATGGGTGGAGCGGGCTTGTCCTGGCTTTTCCTGGCTCCGCATCTTGTCTTTAATCAGCTTGAAGGAGATCAAGAAACCATTGCTCCGGGAAACTGGGATTGAAAGGAACACACCTACGTTCCGTGTTCGCCCAGAACTGGTTTCATACAGGACTCTATTCTTCCAGTCTGTTGTCTGGGAAAGTCCTCCGTATGGAGACAGCTTGGTCCCTCCGTATTTTCTGGAAACAACCCCTTCCACTCCCCCTTGGTCCTTCTAGGATACGAAAGCGCTTTTAGTCTGTTTCATTGATCTTTCTGGGCTTGACAGTGTCTTTCTCATTCAAGTCTGCCTCTGGGGCTTCATGTTTGCTTTCTTCGAGCCCTTGGGTGGGCAGAACAAAACACACCTATGCATCCAGCAGACTGCCTTCTATCCTTCTATCTGCCCATTGCGCTCTTGAAAAGCAACAAGGGCTATCAAATAATGTAAATACTTCTCCCCGCCCAATAAACCAACAGGGAGGGCCTCACGTTCTTCACCTTATCTTTCCCTAATTTGCCTTGACTGTTTTCCAACCACTCATCTTCCTCTCTTCCCCCTCCCTGCACACACAGACCCATGGAGCTGCCTCCCAATGAAACACAGCAAAAGCCAAAATACCAGGGCAGGCCCTGGGGCCCTGTGCACAGGGACTCACTGGAATGAAAGGTATGGGCAGACAGAGAACCACCGAGCATCTGAGAAACCAACAACAACAAATTTCCTACCATAAGTGTCTGCCTTCTGCTTTCTTCCTGGTGGCCTTCAAAGGCAGCAAACTACCCCCCAAACAATAGCGTTCCAATGAAAGTAGATACTTCTGCTTCATATGTTAAGAGAATCGTGTCAAGTATTCTGACCCATATGTGGTTCTTGGACCAAAGTTTATGGTGGAACTAGGAGCTGAAATGATGAACCGCTGTCAGAGAATGTACTGTGTCTCTAATGACATGATTTTCATTTCCCTGTCTTGGCCTCTCCCTACTTTTCTCCTTATGATTTGCCATAACCCCCACAAAAATATCCTCATTGCAGTCACCCTCCAGAGCTATGGGGAATTGGCTCCAAGACCCACCTACAAATATCCAAATCCCCAGATGCTCAGGCCTTTTGCATTAACTAGCACAATGTTTGCGCAGAAGATCCGTAATCCTCTGTATGTTTATAATCCTCTCTAGATGACTTTTAATACCACATAGAACACAAATACTTTGTAAATTGATGCGATACTGCATTGTTTAGGGAATAATGACAAGAAAAAGGGCCGCACATGTTCCGTACAGATGCGATCGTTGTCGGTTGTTCCCCCTCCCCCCAATAATTTTATCCTCAGTCAGTTGAACCCACCAGATGTGGAAGCCCGTGGATGCAGAGGAATGACGACAGTGACGTTTCATTCCTCTTCTGAAATGATCTTCCTGAACTTAGGGAGCCCTCTCCGTGTGGCTGCTGTGGAAACACCCCCAAATCTGTGGCTGTTTCCGTCTGGTTCATGGGGAGAACTTTGGGACACTCTGTAAGTGCTGACTGGTAAGAAAATATACTTATCTGGGTGTCGCCTGGGAAAATAAATAAATAAATAGATAGATAGATAAATAAATAAATAAATGGCTCCATCCGTTGTCCCGCCCTCCCCCCCAACCCCCCCCCCCCCCCCCCAGGCTGTAGAGGGCTAGAACCCAAGGGCCAAAGGCACCAGGTAGGAGCTGGTTAGGTACATTTTAACTGATATATAACATACAGAAGTCACTCGTCATAAAAAGATGGGGCTCAGCAGGGGTAGGTGCTCACTTGTGTGCAATGGCCCTCTATTTCTCCCCCTAACAATAATTCGAATAGCTAGCAATGGTTGAGGACTTCCTGTGTGCATGTCACTGTCAGGAAAGCATAGCTCTGGCATGCCCAAGTTACTAGTGAGCACACTGGAGCTTGGAGGTGCCCGAGCCCTTGGAGCTGCGCTTGAACCCATCCTACCCAGGGTGTTCTGGGTCTCCCCAGAATGAGGCCGGTCCACGTTGGCCTTACTGAGGGCCGTCCTGAATGTTCTGAAAGCTCTAGGCTTTCTTTCTCCCACGGTAAGATCCCCACTCCCGCGTCTAGCAGGCGCTGTCTGGTTCGTACACGTTGTCTCCGCCTGGAGTTCAGATACTATTTTGGTCCCGCCAAGCTGGTTGGGTTTTTGGGTGTCGGTTTTTTTTTTTTTTTTTTTTTGTCTTTTCACCAGCATGCGTGCTCCATTTGGGGAAGGGTAACAGATGTGGCAATGGGAACAAAAACTCCTACCAGCCACGCTCTAACCCAAACATCTCAGGCCTGGATTCCAGCCTTCGGATGGGCGTTCTTCTCCCAGGCGGGGATGTGCGAGAGGACAGACCGTCTTTTCCCGGCCTTGTTCATTTCAAGTGGGCCTCTCTGTTACATACAGAGAGTAAAAGGTTCCACAGGGAAAGACTGCTGGAAAGGGGGTTAAGAAATAACTGTAAGAAAATGTTTGGATGTTCTTTGAGTGCCTGTCAGGGTAGTATCCCCCATTTAAAGTTAATTACCAAATTAGGCTGTAATTCCAAAAGGTAATGGGGTAAGATCTGTTGAGGTGTGAATTAGTGAAGAAGACACGGACAGCCCAGATGTAGCACTGAAGTAAACTGATGTGATTAACCCTTCCGTGGTTGACTGCCAAAGCTAAGGAAATAAATGATTATTTGAGCCACATGGGTTTTAGAAAGAAAAGTTAGATTCGGGAATGTAGAGAAAAGCAAGCTGTCTTTGTGAATGCACAAATCAAAGCTGGGCACTGAGATCAAACAAATCAGCACTGTAACCCATGTTAAATGAAACATGACAATGAAACCCATTTAAAGAATATTTTAGAAGACTGGTACAGTTGTTCAGCTCTATAACCTCAATTACTCAGGAAGCAGAGATGGAGAAGATTGGGGTTCAAGGTCAACCAGGGCAAAAGCCTAACTCATCCTTAAGTAGGAAGATCGTGATTCCATCTGCCCAAACAAAAAATATCAATCCTCTGTGGAAAAATAAGTAAAACATAAAGGGGCGTCGCCTAGGTAGCTCAAGTGGTAGAACACTGATTCAAACCCCAGAACTGCCAAAAAGTAAAAGTAAAATAACGAGTAAAGACAGGGGGGAAGATGGAAAAATAAACGTGTGGCAAAAGGTTTCCCCAAAGCTAGATATTTGTCATTATGTGGGCAAGGTGTTGAGACACTTGATAAATTGCCCCCATTTTCCTGTCGGATTTGGCACCGTGTGGCATCTGGCCCAAGCACTGGCTTGTCAAGCTTTTCTGCTTGGATGCTTGGCCACCTCACCTCAGAAACCAAGCCCTATCACATGCCTTTGGGAGCAGAGTCTCTCTGCTCCTGACGCTGCTCACTGCGTTTTCTCAGGCGCTGACACTCTGAGCTGAGGAGCCATCTTGGACCTTGTCCGATTTATTCTACCCACCCACACCCAGGGATAACACCTTCTGAGAAATTCCTTAAATGCAAAGCTAGTACTAAGCTCATCCATTCTCCACAAGACAGTCCCGTTCCCCACCCACCCCGCCCTTGGATGCTTTTTCGTGCATTACTGTCTGTCCTTGAAGTGGCTTTCCCCTCCCACCCCAACCCCACATTCGAAAGGAATTGGAGGTGGTCGCTGGCCGGGTTGCCTACACATTCAATGACAAGCTTTAGTTTCAGGTCTGTCTGCTCCAAAACCAGAAAGCACCTCCTAAGCTTTTACAAACTACCTGAAGCGCGCCCAGAAGGGGGTCTGAGTGCCAGGCAGATGCTATTTGATTTTGCTTGCTTTGTTGCTTGTTGGTTAGACTGTTTGCTGGTATGCTTGTTTTAATGGCACTGGGGTTTGAACTTGGCACTGTGCACTTATTCGGCAAGCAGGATGCCTCTGGCCCTTGTCTTTGCTGGTCATATTTGAGATAGAATCTCAGTTCTCACCCAGGTAGGGGCTTGAACAACCATCTGCCTATCCCGAGCTGCCTGTGCACCGTGTGCCGTCTCACCCTGTTTGTTCCATTGAGACAGACTCTCACGAATGTCTCCCTCAAGGCTGGCCTGGAATCATGATTCCTCTTTGCTCTGCTCTGTGGGTCCATGCTCTTCTATAGAGAAAGCCTTTGGTGAGCCATTGGTTCTGCAGCACTGTTCTCCAGCCTGCCATGCCCCTCGCCTCCCAGCAGGGGGAGTGGAGGAGGGAAGAAAGCTGCTCAGGCACGGCCTGCCCAGTGGGCCTCTGGGAATCTGGACCACTGAGATGCATCTTAGCAGAGTCTGGAAACACGGGGCCTCACTCCTCCAAGCTAGAGATGCAGAATCCCAGGCTCTGACAGAAGACCAGAGCGGGGGGGGGGGGGGGGGAGAGGGGAGGGAGTTAGGCACCCCCACCTGAGGAAAGACAGCACTGCTCCAGCCCTAGCCGAAACTCCCCAGCACCACTCTGGGTCTGCCTGACACCCTCCCACCTCCTCCATGGGAAACGAAGCTCCTGGGGCAGGAAGGAGCCATGTCTTCTCACCCACCGCAAATCTGCCATTTCATTTCACGCGGCGGGATAGACAGGCATGCCGGCTTGGCCTCTGGGGAGTCCTTCATGACTCCATTGACCTCTGTCTGGTCCCTTGCTACCCCGCCACCTGACGGTCATACAGCGCTCTAACTCCCCATGTTCTCCCCTCCAGGGAAATTCCACCCTCTCACCTCCTGTGCCCACATTGTCTTGGATGCCTCTGATCGCTTCCTCTGCCCCTCTCGGGCCTTGTACCCTTCCGTTTCTGTCTCCATTGACCTAAGACAGCCGTCCCCGGCTGCTGTGCTCCAAGTGAGGGTGCACCACGGATTTATAGACTGCTGTGGTTGTATCTCCACATCTCTTTCTCCAATCCTCCCACCGTACCATCCCCGGCCTCCACTGCTGCTCTGATGCCCTCAGGGCACAGGCGCAGTGCAGATGACTTCACTGAGCTGTCCATGGTGACACCGCTGCACACCTCTCCTTCCTGCGTGTGTCTCCTCTTTCTCTCCTGTGAGCACAGAGGCTGCAGTGAATTCAGAGGCCATCAGTGTGTGCCTAGCATTTCAATCGCTCTCGCCCAGAGAGCACCATGGTGCCCTGGTGTTTAATACAGATAATCACCTGTCCGAGGAATTCCTTAAAGTAGCTCAGTCCCTCAGAGCCCTTGAAGTTTAGTGTAAGGATAAATGTTTGCTCTGGGAAACCCCTCGGCCGCCTGAGGGGCCCCTGGGTTTCTAGGACAGTTGGTCAGCTCGCCACTGATTTGCTGGGCAGCAGAGATGAGGGCAGGGGACAATGTGCTCTCGTCTTTCAAGAGTGTAGGCCACGCCACCCAGATCAGATCAAGAGGACAGTCGCATCAACTCAGGTATGTCGTTGGAATAATCATTTGTGTGTGTCTCAGGCCCCTCCTCCTCAGAAAACATATACCATTCAGGGTTCAACAGAGAAATGGATCCAATAGGAGACAGGTCGAAAGAAAGATCAGGGGGTTGACTGACATGACTGCAGGGCCCACAAGTCCCAAATCCACAGGAGAAACCTGAAGGCAGGGGTGGAAGGCTACAGTCACTGAGGGGGTCCGGTTTTCTGTAGTCTCTTCTCTCTGTGGCATCTGCTGGGACAGCTGACTGGGGGGAGATGATCTAGTTCCACGATCACTCACCACGTGGCTGGTGGTCAGCTAGGATTTAGCAGGAGCTGTTGGGGTGGGGTGGGGAGGTAGTTAGAGCGGGATAGGCCTCCTTATACCCAGGTAGCAGGGTTCCGAGGAATATGGTGATGAGAGATAGGGAAAGAGAGCTGCCCACCTCTTGAAATCAGGTCCCTGGAACTATTATGGTGGCATGCCATTGTATTTTGTGGGGTGAAGCCATCTGAATCTAAGGGGAGGAGACATGTACCATGTTCTCCATGGGAAGGGGACCAAAGAATATTTTGCTGTGACCAACCCTCAGTCAAAATGGAGAAACAGGATCTGATTAACCTCTCATCTGGAAACCACACAAAATCTATGAATTGACATCATCTGAGCGCGTGGACAGCAGGTGACAAAGGCCAGCGATCCTTGAGAGATAAGAAGTAAAAAGGGAAAGAGAAGGAGATGAAGAGGAAGAAGAAGCAACAGCAGAGGGGAGGGAAGAGTAGGGGGTGGTAGAGGAGAGGGACAGAGAAAGTGAGAGAGGAGAGAGGGAAGAGACAAAAGCAGACAGAGACAGAGTGAGAATGAGTGCCCCAGATGTCCACAGAAAGTTCCATTAAGTTCCCAGTTGAGTACCGATTGTGGCATGCAGATGATTACAAACCAAACTGCTGGAGCCAGGGAAGGAATCTCCTGAGAGGAGTGAAGGCATGAAACCTGGAGCTCACGGAGAAGCAGGAACCGTAAATACTCCCTGAATCGAAGTAAGACAATTCTTCAAGGACGTCAGAGAACTATGAACCATCTTTCCTCAGCCATAGGCAGAAGTTAGCCTTAGATGAAATCCAACAAAGCTTAAGAGAAAGACATGGAAGGATGCAAGTCATTCTAAGAAACTTCACTACGTCCTGGGAAAACATTCAAACATATTGATAGGCATGGAAAAAAATACCCAGCACCCAATGTACCAAACAAGGAAATGGTACTAACAAGGTGTGATGTCCATCAGAAACTACCAGACTTGCAAAATAGTGGGAAATATAACCCAGAAAAAGAAATCCAAAATCCAAGTAATAGGAATGAGACAGATCAGAGAGTTACTCCTTAAGGACATCAAAATGGATATAAACGACCTTGTTTCATGTATTCAAGAAGCTGTGGGGAAGAGTTAACATATTGGGAGACATAAAACAAAAAAATACTAAAATTAGATCAAGGAAAAGAATTACAGTGGGATGGGAAAAAATCCACAGAATAAATTAATGGCAGAATGAATGGATCGATGGCTCTCAGAAGTATCTAGCGAAATTCAAGACAATGCCGTCAAAACTCCTCAAAACGAATCGCAGAAAGGAAAACACTGCTTGAAAAATAAGCACTTCCCATCAGTGAATTGTGCACTATTTATCCTAAATAGCCAGATCTGGTGAAAAACAATAAACCTATATATCCAAACAGCTCAGTGAACTCGAAACACGAAAGACATAAATAAAAACTACCCCCAAGGCATAGCACCACCAAGTCCCTTCCAATCAGTGATAAAAAGGAAAAAATCTCATAAACACAGCCAGAGGAAACACATGCCATGTACACGAG
The DNA here is from genome assembly GCF_023159225.1 of Perognathus longimembris pacificus. Classification (NCBI taxonomy): domain Eukaryota; kingdom Metazoa; phylum Chordata; class Mammalia; order Rodentia; family Heteromyidae; genus Perognathus; species Perognathus longimembris. The sequence continues at coordinate 32,380,901 of NC_063180.1, read as the reverse complement.
TGCAAAAAAAATAAGGATGAGGTTCATTTCTCATTGGAATAAATCTGAAGACAATATGCAGAATCTGTGATGCCTAAATGTATCTACAATGAGAAAGGCTCCCCCCCCTGCCCCTCCTTCCCTCCCTCTCTCTCCGTGTTTCTCTCCCTCTCCTTGTGTTAGTTTCCTAGGGTTGCTATCAAAAAATGACACAAACTATGTGAGAAAACAATATGAATTAGTTCTTCCCCGGCCTTTGGTGGCTTGCTTTATGATCTTGAGTCATATTCTAGCGCACACCCCCCCAATCTCTACCCCAGGCATCCCAGAACCACCTTCTCTGTTTTCCCCAGGTCCTCAGCTTCTGGCCTCATAAGGAGGCAGCCACGACTCACCCTAACCTCATTCACCTACTTCTCATTGTATCTGCAGACCTCCTTGTTCCAAATAAGGTTCAGTTCACAGCATGGAAGATTAGAACTGGAGTATACGTGATTACCAGGGAAGGAGGAGGGGGTCATCTACCAGCATCACACTCCTTCCGGGTTCCCAGTGCATGGGAAGGATGCAGGGTTGCGTTCTGAGATAAGCCTGGAAGAAGATTCCATCCCCCAGCCACCACATGGGAGCCCCAAGATGGAAGCTCAAAGTTGGAGAAGTGCAAGGACATGAGACGCGGTGCAAAGCCACGGAGACTCTTTAGTAAGAGAAGGCGCACATCACCTTTATGACTGAGATCTTGTATCATGTGTGACAGATGACAAGCCACTCGTAAGCAGATTGGGATTATAAGAAAGAGAAGGAGAAATGGTAAATCCAAGGCTGGGTTTCTACTTGGATGGAGACTTAGAAAAGAATCAGATTGTGTTTCCTGGAGTGGAGAGACCACCAGGTTTGTACTCTTAAGACTCAGTTCCTAGGAAGGATAAATGAGCAAACAGGCAAAAACAGAGATGTTTTCTAGGTCCTTCAAGGCATAGCTAATCAAAGCCTTTTTCCCATTCCAAAAAACAAAACAAACAACAAAAAAGTACAACTGAATTAGTCTGTTTATCCAAAAGAAAAAAATCATTACACAGCGTTGAAAGATGCCTCAAAAAAAAAAATTCTTGACCCACTTAATTGGCAAATTCCTGCACACACACACACACACACACATACACACACACACACACACACACACACACACACACACACACCCTATACATAAAATCTTAGTCTCTGGCTGAGCCAGGAAGAACATCTGATCCGCTGTTTCTAAGCAAAAATCAGTTTACAAAATTATTCTTTGTTCTCAATCCATCTTCTGAAACGACCATAGACCAAATAACCAATTGATTCAGAGCCATTTTTTTAAACTGCTATCCAAAACAGAAAGATATTTTTCATTCCTATCCAAAAGGAAAAAAAAAATGTTAAATCACACGTGAATTGCAGATATAAGCATTTAAAGACTGTTTTCCCCGGCTTTGTTTGTGAATAATTTTTCATTTTAGGAAAGAGCCAAATATTTCAGTAGGTAAAAATCAATAGCAACCCCCAGAGTGGATGGAAAATTCTCCAAGCTTAATACGGTTTCATGCATGGCTGTCAAAGCTGAAAGTCTTAAGGGAACAAATAGCGAATTCCCTGTGCTAAAAGAGATGTATGAGTTTGAGTCATTTTTTTAAAACTAATCTATTGTATAATGGTTCATTCATTCAACAAATATTAAGTATTTGTTGGGTGATACAAACTACACCCAGTGATTGGAATTTACAAAATAAATAAAACAAAATGAAGGACCTACCCTGGAGGGCAGAGTAACTAGTTAAATAATCAGCAACATTTGAAAGTGTTTCCTGAGTCACATGCACTGGTCCAAGTACTTTGTCAACTGGGACTTATTCACTCCTCATAACAACCTAGGAGCTGTTATTGATGGGCCCATTTTGCAGATAAGGGAAACTGAGGAACCAAGAAGTAAGGGTGCTCCTATTCTCACAGTGGTAGAGCCAAATTACAGGTGTGGGCAGTGTGACTCTAGATGCCACATTTTTGTGTGTGCAAAGAACACCATCACCACGGTAGCGGGAAACATATATTCATACTGTATAGGGTAAAATGTATTACACGCACTAAAAGAGAACGATATCATGCATAATCTGGTAGAGAACAGGCCCCTTGTACATTTGCCAAGGGAAATGACAGAAGGCCTTGCCAAGGAGGTGATTTCAAGTAGGTCATGAGGAGATGGATCAGGTTATCCAAAGGAAGAAAAGCATGCTGGGAAAGGGGAACAGCCCCTCACGGGGCGGGGGGGTGGGGAAGAGGGTGCGGGGGGGGCGGGGGAGGCAGGGGGGTTATACTTAAAGATTGTTAGACCCAAGCACCATCCACGACTCCTCCAAATCGGCTGCCTAACTGAACAAGGCTCCCCTGAGCCCCTGACAAAGAAGATGGCAGCCTGCTGTCACCGAAACTTCAGGAAATACAGAAGAAAACAACACAGCTGAGCCACAAGCTAGAGTCCAGTAAGACAGCCCTAAAAAGGAGATTTTCATTTTTCATCTCTATTTATAATTTCCAGAGAGTGGCACAGAGAAAAAAGGAAGGGGTATGCTAAAAGAGATGGAGAAAACACTATAAATAGTACAGTAATGGTAAAGTCTATATTAAACAAAAACTCTCGTATTAAAAATGTGAAATTTCCCAAGTAAATAATAACCAAGGCAAGAAACTGCTGATGGTGGGTGCCGGACTTTCGGATAAAGGAAGTATTCATTCTTTGTGGGTCTTCGCAGCCAGTTATTCAATCAGAAAGAAGTTCCTCACCACCGTGATCTACGAGGCTTAGAGTATGACAATACATACAGTGCTTTTATACAATGTGGCAATACATACAGTGCAATACATACATAAAATCATCCTGGCACATTATTGATGCCTTCCAAAGATTTACATTCAACTTACAAGTGATTGAGAGAAAGACGAAGGGGAAAAGTGAGGAGGGAAGAAAAGAACAGAGATGGGAAGGGAGGTATGGAGGGAAGAAGGGAGGGAGAAAAAGAAGGAAGGAAAGGAGGGGAAAGGAAAAGGGAGTAAAAGGGAAGGAAAGGAAGGAAGGAAGGAAGGAAGGAAAGAGGGAAGAAAAGAAAGGAAAGGGGAGAGGAGGGAAGATGGCACCGCCACTGTAGGGAGGCACCCCAACTCGCTCCAACTGAATAGGGAGCTGGGAACTCCAGCACCCAACACCCCATCAAGAATCCAGCAAACCCAACAACCAGAAGCAACAGAGGAACTCAGGAAATGAAAAAGAACAAAAAAACAAGAGTCTGTAGCCTCCACGGAGCTGGAAAAATCTCCCAGGTACCCCTCCCCCACCCACTGACCCTGGCTCGGCCAGGCTGGGAAAGGGGACCAGAGTCCAGACAGCAGGAACTCCACGGACCCCAGAACTGAGTGCAGACCAACAGAGACACCGGAGCTGCGGGACCAAACGGCCGGGATCAAACTTAGGCAGCAGGGGAACCGGGCGGCGCAGACAGGGAGAGCCTGGGACGCCACCACCAAACGACTGGCCGAACCCCAGCACCCCAGCTCCGAGGAGCCCGCGGCGGCAGGGGACACTCACACAACCCAGGACCAGTAAATTCCCCATTACTCCCTCCATGGGAGACCAGCTCTAGCAGAGACCCAAGGCCTGCAAGGAGGCTAGAGCTCCCTCCCTCCCCTTCCCTACCCCAAGGGAACAAAGGAGCCAGCCACAAGTCAGACAGCCAGGGGCCCCTGCAGACTCTGGGAGGACACAGGAAGGAGCCAGCAGAGGCTGAGCAGCCCCAAGGCAGCAGAGGAGCCGGAGCTGGGCCGCACTGGCCCCGCCCCCTCCCCTACAGGGGCCCGGGGACCGGTGGGCATTGGAAGCCCCACCTGAGGCGCCTGGTCCTCGTGGACTTTTTGAACAGCAGTCACAGGCTCATTGGGCCCGAATACACGTCCCCCCCTCACAGCTGAGGCACAGAGTCTGTGGGCACCAACCCGCGCCCGGACACGTGGCCCAGCTGGGGCTCGCGCGTACCGCCCCACTCACAGCGGACTCTCGAGAGGGCACAAGCGCCGCCCCCGGCAGCTCGGGGAAGCACGCCCCCGGAGGAAGCACTGGAGAGCACACGCACATGACCCCCCCGAGGGCCAGCATGGGCCAGCGTGCTAGTCCCCCAGCAAGAGGATCTCCTGCCCAAACCTCCGCAGGAGCTTCACACAGGTGGGCGGGGCCCCAAGCGGAGGCGCCTGCTCTGGTGGGCGCACTCTGCACAGGTGGGCAGGGCCCCGAGCAGCAGCGCCCGCTCTGCTAGGCGCATCTCTGCACAGGTGGGTGGGCCGCCCCTCAACAACACCGGCCCCGGACCAACAGCCAAACTCAAACCCAGAGCCAGGACACAAACTAGACTCCCACTGATGGACCAGCTTGAACCAGCACAAAGCCAAACCAGGGAAGCCACCCACAGATCTCCAGATGCGCAAATCACAAAGAAATATAACGAGTTTCGTCAAAGGGCAAGCCAACTCACCAGCTCCAAAAAGCAGCACGACTGAAGAGGAGATGGAGAATAAAAAACAAATGAGGCTTTGTTAGCAGAAATGATGGAAAGCCTCAGAAACGAAGTCATAAAACAATTCCAGGAGTTCAGAGTGGAAGTCTCGAAGGACATCTAGAAAGCCAAGAAAGAAATGTAAGCAAAAATGGATACAGTGCAAACCTCCGTCAAAGAAGACCTTAACATCCTGAGAAGTGAAATGCATGAAAAAATAGAATTAAAATACAACTCTTTAATAAAGGAAGAAATTTCCACGATCAGAGCTGATCTGGCAACCATAAATAGCTCTCTAACACCCATAAACTCCACACTTGAATCCACAGCACAAAGAATTGACCATATGGAAGCCAGAATCTCTCTCTTGGACGATGATGAACCAGAAAATTACCACACTCCAAGAAACGGTAAAGCTCCAGGGCAGAATAATCCAGGATCTAGTGGACAACGACAAGAGACATAATCTGTGTGCATAATTGGAATAGAAGAAGGAGCTGAATACCAGAGCAGAGGGCTTCAAAATATTCTCAATAAAGTGATTGCAGAAAACTTCCCCAATCTCACAAGGGACCCCATCCAGGTAACCGAAACCTATAGGACACCTGGCAGACCAGGTTCTGGAAAAGCCACGCCAAGGCACATAATATTCAAGACATCAGATCTCAAGAATAAAGAGCAAATTTTGAATTCAGCCAAAGCTAAGAAAGAAATTTATTACAGTGGGAAGAGGATCCAAATAACAGCAGACCTCTCCACACAAACCTACCACGTGGGAAGAGAGTGGAAGAACACCATCCAAGACCTACAAGCCAACAATTGCCAACCTAAAATAAAATATCCAGCGAAGCTGGAGTTCATATTCGAGGGGAAAATCAGATCTTTCCATAGCAAAGAGGATCTAAGGGAGTATGTGAATAAAAAACCAGCCCTACAGCGAATTCTAAGAGGGGACTCCCACCCAACAGAAATCGTACAGGACACACAGACAGAAACAGAAAGAAACTACAATAGCCAGAGCCCAACAGAAAGAGCAGCTCACTAAAGACGAGAAAAAAAAAAAGAGGAAAAACAGCCCAGCAAGAAAATGGAAGGAGAAAAAACACTCTTATTCTTGATCTCTTTGAATATAAATGGTATAAACTCTCCGATAAAAAGGAGCAGACTGGCAGAATGGATCCGCAAACAAAAAGTTGCCATCTGTTGTCTGCAAGAGACCCACCTTACAGCAAGGGCTAAAAACAGGCTCCGAATGAAAGGATGGAGCAAGCTCTTCCAAGCAAACGCACCTACCAAAACGGCAGGAGTAGCCATCCTGATCTCAGAAAAGCTGGACTTCTCATTAAAAGCAACTCAAAAAGACAAAGAAGGCCACTATATTTTGATACAAGGAAAAATCCAGAATCAAGACATCACGGTGATAAATGTATACTCACCAAACAAAAGAGGCCCTACATATGTCAAGCAAATTCTCACCGAACTACAGAACAAGATAGACCCAAACACAATCATACTTGGTGATTTTAATACCCCACTCTCTTCAAGAGACAGATCCAACACCCAGAGGATTAGCAAGGGAGCTGAGGACCTAAGTAACACCATATCCCAAATGGATCTGACAGATCTATACAGAATCTTCCACCCTACAGAGACCCAGTACACCTTCTTCTCAGCAGCACATGGATCATACTCCAAAATAGACCATGTCATAGCCACACAAAGAACCTCAGCAAATACAAAAGTATTGACGTCATCCCATGTATTATATCTGACCACAGTGGAATAAAGGTAACCCTCAATAACAACAGTTACCACAGAGGCTGTACACATTATTGGAGGCTAAACCCCACACTGTTATCCAACACTTGGGCCACAGACAAAATGAAAGATGAAAGATGAAATTGAAATTGAAATGGAATTGAAATTGAAAAATGAAAGATGAAATTAATGAATTCATAAGCCACAATGACAATGAAAATACATCACAAAGAAACCTATGGGACACAGCTAAGGCAGTACTGAGGGACAAGATCATCACCCTCAGCACTCACATTAAAAGAATGGAAACAGAGCAGGTGAATAACCTCACGATGAAACTGAAACAACTGGAGAAACAAGAAATGATCGAATCTAAAATGACTAGGAGGAGAGAGATCACAAAGATTAAAGAAGAGATAAATCTGATTGAAAATAGAAAGACCATTCAACAAATAAATAAGTCTAAAAGCTGGTTCTTTGAGAAAATAAAATTGACAGACCCCTCGCAAGACTTACAAAAAAAAAGAAGAGAAGAGACTCATGTACGTAAAATCAGGGACTCCACCGAAAAAAAAAAAAAAAAAACAACAAGTACACACGATATTCAAACAATCATAAGAAGCTATTTCCAGAACCTCTACTCACTAAAAAACAATAATTTTACAGAAATGGATCAATTCTTAGAGAAGTAAAAAAACTGCCCAAACTGAACCAAGAAGAAATAAATCAACTAAATAAACCAATAACTTACAGCGAGATACAGGGGGTAATCAAGAACCTCCCAACAAAGAAAAGCCCAGGCCCAGATGGATTCACCAACAAATTCTGTAAAACCTTTAGTGATGAGCTAATACCGATACTCCTCAAACTCTTCCGTGAAATAGAAACAGAGGGAGAAATCCCAAACTCATTCTATGAAGCTAATATCATACTCATTCCCAAACCAGGCAAAGACCCAACAAAAAAAGAGTACAGACCAATATCACTAATGAACACAGACGCAAAACTCCTCAATAAAATATTAACTAACAGGATCCAGAAACTGATCAAGAAAATTATACATCATGAGCAAGTAGGCTTCATCCCACAGTCACAAGGATGGTTCAAAATCTGTAAATCAATCAATGTAATTCACCACATCAACAGAACTAAAATCAAGAATCACATTGTTATCTCAGTCGATGCCCAAAAAGCCTTTGACAAAATACAACATCCATACTTATTAAAAGGTCTGGAGAGAACAGGAATAGATGGAACATTCCTCAAAACAATAAAAGCCATATACAACAGACCAACTGCTAACATCATATTAAATGGAGAGAAACTTAAATCATTCCCCCTAAACTCAGGAACAAGACAAGGATGCCCACTCTCCCCACTTCTTTTCAACATAGTGCTGGAATCCCTAGCCATAGCAATAAGGACATCAAAGGGATCCACATCGGCAAGGAAGAAATCAAGTTATCCCTATTCGCAGACAACATGATCTTATATCTGAAGGACCCAAAAAATTCAGTCCCCAAACTCCTACACCTAATAAACCATTTTGGCAAAGTAGCAGGATACAAAATCAATCCACAAAAGTCAGCAGCTTTTCTGTACACCAGTAATGTACAAGCAGAAAAGGAAATTATGGAAACAATTCCATTTACAGTAGCCAAAAAATAAAAAAAAATAAAGTACCTAGGGATCAACCTAACCAAGGACGTGACAGACCTATTTAATGAGAACTATAAAATTCTAATAAGGGAAATCAAAGAAGACACAAGGAGATGGAAAGACCTCCCATGCTCATGGGTAGGCAGAATCAATATAGTGAAAATGGCCATATTGGCCAGATTGTTAAACAAATTCAATGCAATCCCTATCAAAATCCCAGTCACAGCAAAAGACCTAGAATAGCCAAAGCAATTCTAGGCAAAAAAAAGCAACGCAGGAGGTATCACAATACCAGACTTCAAGCTCTACTATAGGGCCGTCATAACAAAAACAACCTGGTATTGGTATAAAAACAGACCGGAAGACCAATGGATCAGAATTGAAGACCCAGAAATAAAACCACACTCTTACAGTCAGCTGATATTGAACAAAGGAGCTAAAGACATACAATGGAATAAACATAGCCTCTTCAACTACTGGTGCTGGGAGAACTGGGCAGCCATATGCAGAAAATTCAAAGTAGACTCAAGCCTATCACCAGGCACCAAGATCAACTCAAAATGGATCAAGGACCTCAACATCAGACCTGAATCCTTGAAACTACTGAAGGACAGAGTAGGGAAGATGCTAGAACTTATAGGCACAGGAAGGAACTTCCTGAATATAGTCCCAGGGGCACAACAAATAGGGGAGAGACTCGACAAATGGGACTACTACAAATTAAAAAGTTTCTGCACAGCTAAGGACATAGCCACCAAACTAGAAAGACAGCAAACCATATGGGAAAGGGTCTTTACCAGCACAGCAACAGACAAAGGCCTAATATCTGTCATCTACAGAGAACTCAAAATACTAAGCCCCTCCAAGCCCAATAAACCAATTAGGAAATGGGCAAAGGAGCTAAAGAGAGAAGCTTCACAAGAGAAGAGATAAAAATGGCAAAGAAACATATGAGGAAATGTTCAACATCCTTGGTAGTAAAGGAAATGCAAATAAAAACAACCCTGAGATACGACCTCACTCCAGTTAGAATGGCCTATACTCTGAACTCAGGCAACAACAAATGCCAGAGGGGGTGCGGGGAAAGAGGAACCCTTCTCCATTGTTGGTGGGAGTGCAAATTAGTACAACCACTTTGGAGAACAGTATGGAGGTTTCTCAAAAAGCTCAACATAAACCTACCCTATGACCCAGCCATACCACTCCTAGGCATCTATCCTGAACAACAGGTCCCAAGATATCAAAAAGACATTTATACTTCCATGTTTATCACTGCACAATTCACAATAGCCAAAATATGGAAACAACTCAGATGCCCCTCCACAGATGAATGGATCCAAAAAATATGGTACCTATACACAATGGAATACTACATAGCAATTAGGAATGATGAAATATTGTTATTCGCAGGGAAATGGTCAGAACTTGAACAAATAATGTTGAGCGAGACAAGCCTAGAACACAGAAAACAAAGGGGCATGATCTCCCTGATATATGACTGTTAAGAGAGACAGTAGAGACCAGGTCTGTGAATCCAAAAACTGCTTGTCAAATGGTATTTCCCACAGGATTGGGTCAGCGACCCAACATTATGTAACTAAAACCAAACAACTACTCAACATATAAAGGTCAAAAATTGACCTCTCAGTGGAACACAATAGCTCAAAAGCTATGTATGTACCTTCATATAAGACTACTGTCGACATATTGTCTAATGTCCTAGGCGAATTTTCTTTGGTGTAGGCCACGTGGCTACTGTATATATTCTTTGTACATTGTGTATTGTATATATGTCTGCCTGACCTAGGGAAGGGAAAGAAAAACAGAGTGTAAGATATCACAAGAAATGTACACACTGCCCTACTATGTAACTGTACCCTTTTTGCACAACACCTTGTTAAAAAATTTTGTTTAATTAATAAATAATTTTAAAAAAAAGAAAGAAAAGGGAAGGGAAAACAATAAAGGCAGCTTAGAACTAGCATAAGGGTACTAATTTTTTCTGGAAAATTACTTGGTATTTCAGGTCCTCTTCAAATTCTTTCCATCAATCAAAACAGCCAAAAGAATTCTTGAGAGATTTCTTCCACAGCTATATGACCCCTCATTCCCATACCAATATTGTCACTTGGGAGATGATCCCTTGATTCTGGGAAAGTCCTTGGGCACCAGGTCATACCACGAGGGAGAGGCTCATGTCACACCTGCCCCATCCCTAGTGACCCACACAGCCTGTGAGAAGCTTTGTGCAGGAGTCACCAGTGAGGAGCCATGGTCCCTCTTCTGGTCTGGAGAGAGCTGCTCTCTGCCCGGCAGCTTCTCTCTTGCTGCCACCTGGCCCCTTCCTTCTCTCCATCCCACTCACTCCAGGGTTACTCTGTTTCTTGGGTCAAATCTTCATCGGTCTCTCTGTCAGATATGCTCTTTTCCTTATAGCTAAGGGGAAATGCGACGAAGGGAAAGACAAACTAGCTGAATAGGTTTTAAGGTGTGCAGGGGTTGAAATTCGCAGAAATCACTCTGCAGGGAGGAACCTGCTATTCAGGATGAGCGCACAGAAGATGAAACATGAAGGATGCTATTCAGATAAGCACAGAGAAGGGGGAAAGGCATACCAAGGAAGGTGGGTGCCGGCATGGGCAGAAGAAGGAGGATAAGAGAATTCCAGGCAGAACTGGCCCGGGCACTCTCAGGGAAAGTAAGAACCCTTCAGGACGACAGAGGAAATCCACTCTTTATTCTCTGTGGTCCCTCACCGAGGACACAGACTCTCTGGAGACTCGCACACAGACGTTCTCATACACAGTTTTATTTTTTACTCACCCAGTGATGCTTCAGTGCATTTTAATTTGTGAGCGTTTTTCTCATCTCTCATTTCTTTATCACTTCATTACAAGCTTTATCAGTTGGGTATCACATTCCCATCTTGGCGAAAACATTAATAACCTGAGACCAAGAGTGTATGCATATCGTTCAGCACACAACTACAGTGGCCATATAATTTATCATCCAAACTAGGACCCTTTGGAGAACGAATGGGGATCAACCAGTAATTACTCCAGGAGGACAGCCATTAGCCAATACCGTCCGTAACTAACAGCAGGTATAGTTCCATTACAAATAACAAACTTCTGTCCACAGGATCAAAAGCTGGTGATCAAGGGAGGCGTGCTTAGAACATCTTATGTTGAAGCTGATTGAGGAAGTTCCTTGGGTTAGCTTCTACACAGTCTTCGTTTCTTTCCAAGATAGCTGTTCCTTCTGCCCAAAGGGAGACATACATATCCAATGACACATTTATTTAATAAACAGGCAATGCCTGAGCTTTCCTTGTCATTCACCGTGTAAGATGTCAATGAGGTACAAGAAAGCAGGGCCCCACCTGGTGCTGGTGGTGTATGCCCATAATCCCAGATACTTGAGAGGCTGAGATCTGAGGATTGTCATTTAAAACCAGCCCAAGACGAAAAAAAATCCATGAGACTCTTATCGCCAACTAGCCAGCAAGAAGCTGGAAGTGGAGGTGTGGCTCAAAGGATAGAGCACCTGCCTTCAGCAAAAAAAAAAAAAAAAAAAATAGCTAAGTGACAGTGCTCAGGTCTTGGGCTCAAACCCCAGTATTATCACACACACACACACACACACACACACACACACACACACACACACACACACAACAAGGCCTCTTCTAAGAGACAACTCAGTCTAATTAGAGTGTGTGTAGCTTCTCATCCTATCATTCATTTATTCATTCATTTGGGTGGTACACACAGGGTACAGGGTGACTGTTTGGCAACACCTCCTGAATTCCTCCAGAATCTCATCTGTAGAAAATCAGTATGGACTGTCGCTCGTGACGCAGTCTTCCGGCCCATTCTTGTCTAGTCTAGGTTAGTCTCATGTTTCTGGAGCCAAGGAATCAGCCTGGTCGGAAGAGCTGAGTTTATTTCTATGCCCACTTTCCAGCCAGTGATGGTGCCGATGGAGTGTCTGTCTCATCCCAGAGAGACTCGGGTGAGAATTATGCTCGGCGTCAGATGATGGGCTGGCTGCCGTGGGCCGTGCCCTTTACCCGGCATCCTCCCACTGGCCTGGCCTGGCTTTATTTCCTCTCTCTTAAGAAGCAGCTTGTCCTGAACAATGTGCTTATTCAACACAAACCCAAGTGTTGCTCTTAGACCCACAGCCCGGAGTTCTTGAATATAAATGGACTTGGTTTCATTCACTGGAGCTACGCAAAGAATAAGAATTAGGCCGCTTCCCTCCCGCTCCAGAATGACCTCGAGGCCTCTCTCCAACACATGATAATGTGGGCCAAGGGTCTCAAACACTGAGAATTCACTTTTCTAATGTTTTTGGAAAGAATGAACACCCAGTGGGGACTTCGGTTAAATCTGACGGAAAGGAGCCATCTCTCCTTAGCTATCATCTTAATCATGAGTGAGGAAGGGGAACATGATCCACTAAATGGATATTAAAGGAATGTCAGATTCCTTTATTCTTCTGTCACTTAGTCACCCTGTATTAAGACACTGCTCAGCCTCTTGGCAAAGATTGCAACAAATGTAGGGTAAAGTGAGTCAAAGCTTTCTCAATTCAGCCATGAAGTAATTTCTCCTCTCCTTGTGTTTTAGTCTACGTTTTATCTGTTTATATAGTACGCAAGCCGGCTCCATTAATTTCAAAGTCCAGGACAAAATGAAACTGGGCAAAATGGAGAGGAAGAGGGTGTCATTTTTTAAAATTGTTCAGAATCTCAGAATGGAATAATAATAATAATTAAAAAAACAGGGTCAGGTACAAGGATTTTTTTTTCTGCTTTTTTGTTTTTCTGCTTGATGGTCCTGGGGTTTGAACTCGGGGCTTTGTAATAGCTAGGCAGGTACCTAGCCAAGGAAAACACAGGGAGCAAAATAAACTCTCAATCTCCAGAGCCTCATCCTCGGAGAACTGTAAAACAACAAACTGCACCAAACTGATGGATAAATTGAGACATTCCTAGATAAATATAACCTCAGGGGGTTTGTGGCCAACATTCCTGAATTACAAGAAACACTAAAGGAAAAAGCTCTTCAAAGTGGGATAAAACGACACTGCCCAGGAACTTAAATCTCCATGAACAGATAATGACAAATGATCAAAGTAACTGCATAGAGAAACACAGAAGGCATGATACATGATTATTTCCTTTCTACTTTTTTTTTCTCCCTGTCTGATTTGAAGGACAATTGCAGGTTGTACTTATAAACTCCACTTGAAACCCATTGGTACAAGTACTTAAAGATAATTTTTTTTTAAAGTGTAACGACAACTGCAGAAAAGAAAAAGCAATCATCTGCATTGGGCACAAAAATGAATACAAATTATAGTTGCATACAACCATGAACACTCCAAAAAATGTCGAAGGAGACAATTCCAATTTGCAATGCCACAAAAATAACCAGAACAGTAAATTAAACCAGAAAGAAAGAGAGAGAACAAATGAAAGAAAGAAAGAATGAGAGAGAGAAAGAAAGAGAGAGAGAGAAAATTATAAGACTTGTACACTGAAAAAGAAGTATGGCTGGAGAAAAAATAGTTTAAAGCTCTCCGTAAATGACAGATTTCCATGCTCATGGACTGGAAGATTTAATATTGCTAATGTGCAAATCATGGCCCAAAAGACCTAGAGATCAAGTCTATCTCTATCAAAATGTATGACCAACTATGTTGGGTGGGGGGTGGTTGTTTAGAAATTGACAAGATGATCTTAAAATAATATGGTCTCTAGGATAACCAGAATGATCCTGGAAATTGGGAAAAGGGAAACTGAATGAGGCAATGTACACCCTCCACTCTCCAATCAAATTCGACCTTCTCCATGTTGCCTTCCCATCTTCTTTCCCTGTTCTCTTTCTCCCTATGGTGCTTATGACTGAATCACATAATAGGTACATTGTTAGAACTGCCATTTGAACAGTGGCCAGCACATCTTAGATACCTGATAGGCATTTGTTGAATGATTGAAGGCTCAGCTGGCCTTGAACCCTAAGCAGCCCAGAGTTCCTATGCTTCCTTTAAACACGGTGGCTGCCCAGGGCTAGGTAGTCATAAAGCCTCAAAACAGAGACACAGGGACGGAGCCATGGCCCCGGCCACCTAGAATGAGCTGAGTAGCAGGGGGTTGACCAGGCAAGTCCACCACCACAATTAAATGCAGATTTCTCCAGGTTATTATGCAACAACGCTGGAGTTCCATGGGAATGGAGTGGCCATGTGATTCGCCAGGCAAGACCTAAATAATTATGTCTTTGTGCTGTAATTATAGCCTACCGCCAAATTACAGAAATTAAGGGTGGGAAACAAAAATGTTGCTAATGAAAGCTTGTTTGCAATCTGTGGTCTCCTTTGCATACGGGTCAGGGTCAGGTTGCTTTCAACTGTTGCATAACTGTTTGGAGGGAGGGAGGGAGGCCAAAGGGGTGGAAGGGGGTCACTTAACCCTCATTTAGTGGAAGGTGGAGCTGAATGATGGGGTTAATACAGCTCCTTTCAGGCCCCATTATTTCATCGATGGAGGCAAGTCAGAAACAAAAACGCAGGTCAATTATTCTTTCCACTTCAACCCTGGTCCTGGGAAAACCAGTTGTCCCGAACCCTCAAAGGCTTTTGGGAAATAAGGTTCCAGGCTTTGAAAACCACTCCATGGTGTCTATTTAATTACTCCTTTGTAGTACAAGGGGTCCCTTGAGAAACTCCTAGAGGATTCCTGAGTGCCTTTCATCAGCCCAAAGAACTTTCCTGGGAAGGAAGGGGGGGCTTGGGCATCTCTGCTGTCACTCTAGCCACAGGGCCCCTCCCCTTCCAGCACTTCCTGTCTCCCCAGGTCTGGAGGAATAGCTGAGGATGAGGGAGATAAGAACACATGCTGGACAGATTGTGGGTGCTCCACGACTGATGCAGAGTGCTGTCCATCACATCTCCTGCTGACCATGGCTGGGCCGGAGCTGGGTCACTGTTAGTGGAAAGGAGAGGGGCTTGTGCATTGGATGCAGTCAAAAGATTGTCCAGTATTCCACGGGTAGAGAGGAAGAAGCCTGGGGCCTCCCAAGAACTCCATGTTTCAGCACAAGCAAAATCACAACCACCCCTCTCACCCTAGCCAAGGATGCAAGTCTTCCCCAATAAAGAGAAATATATGTGTGTGTATGCGTGTATACATATATATGTATGTGTGTGTGTTCATATATATGAACAGCTGAGAGCTCAATTCGATTTAGGACTTTGATTCCTACCAAGTTAAGGAGACTTTATCTGCCACTTTGAATCCTTTTACTTACATCTTCCCATCCCCTCTCCTGCCTCCATGTTGGGCAACCACTATTTTATTCTCCACATCTGTGTATTTGACTTTATGTTTGAAGGTTGGTAGTGCATATGTTCGCTTGTGTCACCATAGTAACCATCTTGCTATCTGTATGGATTGCGTAGCATCGCAATGTCTACCTTAAATGCATACCATACAAGTTCCTGTGCGTGTGCAGCACCCATAAGCCACAGGGTGCAGACTGAAGCAGGAGGTACCTTCAGTGTGCAATGGGGCTTAAACAGAGAATAGTATCTAATTTCCTGTATTGTTTTATTTAAAACCCTGCCACGATTGAAATATATCTCTAGTGCTCACCCTCTTCCCATCATCCTTCCCGCTCTTTCCTGCCTCCTATGGTCCACTGCAAACATCCTGCTGCCTTAAAGGCTGGCTGCTTGTCACCCGAGCAAGAAGAGCAAGGCAAAGGCTGAAGATGGGAAGCTATGGGTACTGGCTGTTTGTTCTCTGCCTACTTTGCTTCTTCCTCTCAGGCGCAACTAAGTTCAGAAGGCCCATCCACCAAACTTTGGGGGGAAGAGAGCAGGGACTCCTACTCATTCTTACCTGCAGCAGTAAAGATCATAAATAAGTAGGTCCTCACGTGACCCATACTCCTTTGGGACTTCACACAGGGAAAATTAGATTATCAAGAACTTGATCCTTGTTCTTGAAGGCTGTCAGCAATGTGGCCTGGAGACCACCACAGAGGCCATCCAGAGTAGATGGGTGGACGAATGAGACATGAGAGGCTGAAACAAAGCCCTGGAAATCTGGAAATCGTATCCCCCAGCCTTAGCTCCAAGATCTTGCATCTGTACGAGGTTCAGGCAATGGTTGCTCCAATATCTGCCTCAGGGACCGGGCTCCTCTGTTAGTGCTGGGGAGCAGAGAATTCTTGACCCTACTTGGCTGTTCCCAATCTGCATCCAGCAGTGGCCTCTATGGACCATCTTCCAGGGCTGCTCGCCTCAGCATCCACACCCTAGCCATGTCACCATCACTCCCAGCCAGGTCACCATCACTCGGGAACTGGTTACCAATGCAGATTCTGCGTCTGGCTGCACATCTACTGGACCAGACTGTGGGCACTCTCATAGACTCAGCAATCTGGGATTTATCAAAAACTCTGGGTGACTTTAATACAGGCTGGGGTTTGAAGACGTGTCGGGGCATGTAGTAGGCTCTCAGAAGGATATGAGTGTCCAAAGACATAGTTAGCTGGCCTTCATTAACTCAACAACTCCTCCTTCTCCTCCTCCTTCTCCTTCTTCTTTTTGGCAGTCGTGGAGCTTGAACTCTGGGCCTGAACACTGTCCCTGAGCATTTTTGCTCAAGGCTTGCACTCTACCACTTTGAGCCACAGCTCCACTTCCAGTTTTCTGGTGGTTCATTGGAGATAAGAGTCTCACAGGGACTTTTCTGCCCAAGCTGGCTTTGAACCTCCATCCTCAGATCTCAGCCTCCTGGGTAGCTGGGATGAGAGGCGTGAGCCATTGGCTCCGGCCTGCCTCTGCTTCTTTATGTGGTGGCTTTTGAGAGAGATTACAGAATTGCTGACATCTTTTATCTCACCATATAGGTCGCATTCTACCATCTTTTCATCAGTGAACTGCAACATTTGATTAGATGCCACGTCTTGGATTTTTCCCAAATGTTGTGTGTGTGTGTGTGTGTGTGTGTGTGTGTGTGTGTGTGTGCGCGCGCATCTATATGTGTTCACAGATGGGTGGACCCAGGCAGGGTAAGGTTGGTATAGATGACAGGGAGGGGACTCTTCTTTCCACAAAGAATGTTCCAGCAAGTCCGCAGACATGTCACAAGCCAAAGCACAGGAGGACGACGCCACGGAGCTGTTCTTAGGTAAGAGTGGCCCAAATGCGCGGCGCGCAGCCATCTGTGAGGCTGATAATGTGTCTGGAGCCCTCCTTCTCCTCTTGTGCACAGGAAGGGAGGGGATTAGCCGGCTCTGAGAACAAATCTGTGATCCATTTAGAGAAGCGATCTCGGAAGGCCCCTAAGCCGCCAGTACTGCAGCGGAGCCTGGCCGCCTTGCTTGTGGCACGTACCCAAAAGCCATTGGTGTAACCACACGGCGCCTGGAGGCAGGTGTGGGGCAGGTGTGGAGTGGAGGGTGAGTGGGAATGACAGCCAGGAGAGTCTGCTCTGGGATCCTGCGTGCCAGGTTCTGTTCCTGCAGCCGCTTGCCTGGCTTGCCTCGCCTTGCCATGCCTCGCCTGGAGGGGAGCAGAGGAAGGAAGAGGTGTAAACACCGCGAGCAGCAGAGCGGCTGTCAGGCAGCTTCCTCCCCGCCCTTTAGCAGCTCACAGGGAAAGAGGGAAGACTCTCAGGCTGAGCGGCTGGGCGAGCAGTCTGTTCTGTCAGGGACCCACTTGCTGAGAAAAGGCAAATGGAATACATACCACCTTGGGCCAGTGTCTGGGGGTCTCCAGGAGCCTCTTCAACAGGTGGTGGCAGTGCTAAAGCCCTGGGGTAAGAACCAGGCACATGAGAGAGAGCCATGACATGGTAGTGATGATGATGATGATGGTGGTGGTAGTGGTAGTGATGTGACAAGGATGATAATGATGACAGTGATGATGTTGATGTTGATAATGGGATGGCAACAACAACGATGATGGTGGTAATGGTGTCTAAAATGGCATCCAAGGCTGAACATCTTCCACCACCCCAAGCTTTCAGCTCACAGTCTACCTCTTATGGGAAGCCCTCCTTGACCCTTGCTCTGATAACATCACCTCTTGCTCATCCGCTCAGCCCTATCTCATCACACTGTTATCTTGTGGTTACTTGCTGGACTCTCACTAGTCCCTGCAAGTGGTGCCCGTGATGCTATTTTCGTAATCCTCAGAGCCTAGATCTGTTCTTAGTATAGGTGAGTCCTTGCCAGATGTTGGCTGCCTCCGTGTAGATGTGGGGGGAAGTCGGGGAAATAAATCACTCCACCTGAGTTGTTTACAGGACTCTCTGTTGAGTCTCTCTCACAGGGGTGTTGAGAAGTCTCCCTGCACCTGTACATTTGCTATTGACTGGTATTTTGTGGAATGAAAAAGAATAAATAAATAGAATATCCATTGAATGGGGAAAGGAAAGCATCACTTGCTGTTGATCTGTATGTTTGTTATTGGTACCAGATTCTCCAAGTAAGTCCAGATTTCTCAACCTCAGTGCTAGTGAGAGTTGGGGCCCAGTGATTCTTTGTTATAGATTCCAGGTCTGTCCGGAGCATGACAAGATGGCAACCATCCTTCTGGCCTCAATCCATTAGATGCCCTTGGCAAACTTTTACCCCAAGAGTGACAACTAAAACTCTCTGCAGATATGGTCGAAAGTCTCCTGGCAAAACCTCCTCCCAGATGACAGCAGTGCACAATCTTAGGTCTTTCCATAAACTATGGGTTAGATTCCTACTCCGAGAGCAGTGGAGTCAGGGTGGGCAGCGGGGCGGGATGAAAAGTCAGCCACCATCACAGAGGTCGGGATCGAGGCAGATTGGAACACTAGTCCACGTGAGCTACCCAGAGCACTTGATTATTCATGGCTTCCTTGAAGGACATCAAAGTCAATATTTAGCTTGAGAAGTAGAAATGACCCCTGGCCAAAGGGCCACATATCAATCAAGGATGTGACCACGGGCCATCTTGGTAAAGGCCCTAACCTCAAATATCAGAGTCTGAGATAGAGCGGAGGAATGAAGAGCAGAAGAGGGAGGAGAAATGCAGACAAGAAGCCAATTGTACAGCCTACAAAATTACGAAGGGCGAAGGAAGGGTTGGGTGGGGGAGGGAGGGAGGGGTGAGAATGTTGAAAGGAATGACATCGATCGATATGTCCTCTTCATAAACTGCCTTGTCAAATGACAACTCCTTTGTACAACTACTTAAAGATAGTAATGAGAAAATAAGTAAAATAAATCAAAGCAGATATTAATAAGCCCTAGGAGAGGCAGGAACCCCAGGCAAGTAGATAAAGAGAAGGAAGGAACACTGAGGCTGGGACGTGGGCCTCAGGGCCTTCATGAATGGCTGTCAGCATGAAAACTCACAGACTCCATTACCTCAGCCTTCCATGACAGAGCCAAGTCCCCAGGGGTGTGGAAATGGCCCCCACTGGGAAGGCGCCTGGCTTCCTCCAAGAGATCTCCTCTCCGTGGCCTCCATCCTTCCATAATTCACTCCTGAAGCCAGAGCACCCAACTTTCCCAAGCACTGTTTTCTTTTCACCATGCTTGCCTGCAACCGCGTCACCCGGCTGGCCCCACCGGCCCTGGAAACAAGGATTTGTTTCATAACACAGCCTGGGGTGAGTCCAACGGCTTCCCACACGGCTCAGGGACAAACTTCACAGCTCTCGCTCAGTGACAGACCACACCCCGTGGCTGGGTTTACAGGGAGACCCACCGCGGCAGAGCCCACGCCAACGCCAAACACGGGGCACAACACGGGGCAAAGAACGTCGAGGAGTTTCGCTCACAAATAACAAATTTCCACACGTGTGTGGGGCTTGAAGGTGGGGCTGGCCCAAATGATTGCTGATTTCATGCAGGTGTGAACTGCAGCGAGCGTCTGACTTACACACTCACACAGCCAGACACACTCAGAATGCACTGAATGCTTCCACGGGTAAGGGACCCCCTCACACATCTTCACCGACGTTAGCATGGTCTAAAGTGTTACTAACACTTGAAAATCACCACCCGCTCCAAGTCTGAGAAAGCATTTCTTCACTTTCCTCTGCTTCTGACATTTCTACTTTACGAAGGAGAGAAGAGCCAGAGCTTGGAGAAAACTGACCCCGAGATGGAGTTCGTTGACTAGAAACTGAATGAAACAGGAAAAATACCAAAAGCCCACAAAGCTGAAATAAAGTGAGTTTGGGCTGCACACAGGCACAGAGATAGCAGGGGAGGGTCAGCAAAGACTTTACAAGAGAAATAATCGAGCAGTCAGGAAGTTTTTGTGTGTAGGGGCAAGGTGTTTGGAGGGGTTGGTTTTGTTCTTAGAGACTCTTCTTTGTCTTAAACTCTTCAGGGAAAATAAATGTCAAGCTTAGTGTAGTAGCACAAAACTATAGTCCCGACACTTGGGAGCCTGGAACAGGAGGACTGAAAGTTGCAGGCCAGCTTGGGCTATAGAGAGAAACCCTGTTGAAAAATAAAATAAAAACAAGAAAGACAGTCCTAAAAGGCAGAACATGCTTTTCTACTTTCAAAGGGAAGTGGTCAGTGAATTAGCACTCCAAAAGACCCTCGACTCAGATAATAAAGAAGGAAGGAAGGATAAAGGGTAGGATAAAAACGGCTGAGAAAGCGAGCTCATTTTCTAAATTTGTCTTTAATGAGAGGAAATAAAGGGAAGAAATCAGAGCAATTAGGAAGTAATGAAATCTTCACCCAAATTGCAGTTGTCAGAACCTTGATAAGGAAACGCCTGGGTTATATGAACATAGACAAAGCACAAGATTTTGATGACGTGGTTCCCGGAGAATTAAGGAAATTGCCTGACATACTCAACCACTCACAGTGATCTGAGTTACAATTTAAAAAAAAAAAAAAAAAGCCATGGAGAATTAAACTAGCTGGAGGCAAGGGGGCAGAGCGGCAGATAATAGAAGTGGGAAAAGGATCGGAGGAAATGGTAAAGTAGTTATTGTTGAAATTACTTGCCAGAGTCTTTCAAAGCTGTGTTTCAGTTTCATGTCATTATTTTGTGCGAAAACAATTCCGCTGAAAGCAGGCAGCAAAATGAGCTCTCTGTGAGTGTGTGCGTGTGTGTGCCCGTGTGTGTATGTGGATGTGTGAATTTCAAAAGTGACTGAAGATAATTCTCGTTTTCTTCCAACAAAGTTTGGAAACTTTCTAAATAGGCTCAGGAGATGTCGGGGATGGTAGGTAGCCTATGATTGTAATCCCAGCCCTCGGGAGATTGAGGCAGGTGGAGCACGAGTTTGAGGCCAGCCTGGACTGTTTACAATGAGACTCAGTCTTCAAAACAACAGCACAGGACAGAGAGAGATGGGCTAGAGCTCAGTGCCTAGCAAGGGAGAGATTTGGGAGTCCATCTTCAGCACTACCGAGAGAGAGAGAGAGAGAGAGAGAGAGAGAGAGAGAGAGAGAGAGAGAGAGAGAGGGAGGGAGGGAGGGAGGGAGGGAGGGAGCGAGAGAGGGAGAGAGAGAGAGAGAAAGCAGTAGGGTTTCAGTTATGACCTTTGTGCATAACATAAGTGACATGGACCCCTGCAGACGTGAGGGCACAACCTGGAGGGCACAACTTCTAGAAACTTCTAGAATAGTAAGCTTCCAAAATCAAACCACTCCACTCCCAAAAGGAGAAAGATGTGACTGCCCTCAAAACTCAAGTGGAAGCAAGTCCGGCTTCCTTCCCTCCAGAGGCAGAGAGGGACGCACTCGGGCATGGCAGGGGCAGGTGTGCTGGGCAGTGCAGGCCCCCCACATCTCATGACAGTGTGGTGAAAGCCTCCCCTCCTCTGCCCGCCTGTGTGTGGCACAATCTGTGTGGCTTTTGTGGTGACAAGATCGCTGCCTTGCACCACCCTTAAGCCGTGTATCCCTGAATGTCATCAGGAACCCAGAGCAGTCCCTGAAACTGGAGGGGAAGGCAGGTTCTAGGAGCAAAACCCACCCACTGTGAAGCCTTCCTTCCAAGTCTACTCTAGCCTCAGACTTTGCCCTGGTATAGAGGAGTGTTGCTAACAGCTATCTTGAAGGATAGCTTGGGAGAATTGGAAATGGCATTAGAAGCCAGGTGTGAGTGGCTCACGCCTGTCATTCTAGCTACTCGGGAGGCTGAGATCTGAGAGTCATAGTTCAAAGCCAGCATGAGCAAGAAAATCTGTAAGACTATTTTTTTTGTCAAGGTGATGTACTGAGAGGCTACAGTTACATACGTAAGGTAGTGAGTGCATTTCTCATCCAACTTGTTACCTCCTCCCTCATTTTTCTCCCACCTTTCCTCCTCCCCAATCCCCCCATCCCCCAGGTTGTACAGTTAGTTTACAACATATTGTCTTTGTAAGCATTGCTGTGGCATTGGTTTGCCTAAGAACCACCAGAAAACTGGAAGTGGTGCTGTGGCTCAAAGTGGTAGAGTGCCAGCCTTGCAAAAGAGCTCACAGATAGCATCCGGGCCCTGAGTTCAAACCTTATGACCAACCATAGAAATAAAGAAGGGAGGGAGGGAGGGAGAAATGGAAGGGAGGGAGGGAGGGAGGGAGGGAGGGAGGGAGGGAGGGAGCGCACTAGAAGAATGAGAGACGATAAAACGACTTCATATCACAGGTACCAGATGTGCCTGTGATTCTCTGGCTGCAGGAACTCTGACTGGGTGACTTATTATTCTTTAAAGGTAATGATGGCAGGGATTGGGGGTGGGGGTAGCATTATGACTTCATATTCATCGACTTGGGGTAGATAGTACACTGAATTAGGCAGAAATATCACTTCCCCAAGACCAGAGAGCCCAAAGAAACAATTATATAAAAGAACTCCCTCCCTCTCTAGTCTCCCTGTGGGAAGAGCAGCAAAGATCTCTGCTGCTGTGCCAGTGTTTCTCCACCAGCGTCTGCAGGAGCCAGCAATGAGGATTTTCTTCCATAGTGGGAAATCTCCTGCAGTGAGGGCTTCTGCAAGTCTGAGGAGTGAACCCAGCCAGGCTCAGCTCCTGCACATGGAGAAAGAGAGAGACAAGAAGGGCTGAAGCTAATCAACCGGGGATGATCTTCACGACAGCTCATCGTCTGCTGGACGTCACCCTTTCCTCCTCGCAAGGATTCATAGGAAGCCCCACAGCAGAAGCTGGCAGCGTCCTGCTCCCCTGTCTTCTCTGGATCAGCTCCAGAGCCACAGGTTCCAGCACAGGCCTAGTAACCTCAGCTCCCACCGGAGCGAGCACCTTGCTTGCCCTAGCCACCAGCATCTGGGGCAACCTGGCTGTGGGCGCCGGCTGCCCTCACCACGGCAGGAATCTGGAATGCCAGGCCCATGTGCCCAAGAAACCACACTGAATGCTCACTGTTGGGGCTCTCTCACTGACAGAGACCTCCTTCTCTTGGTCAGAGCCCAGGTCCCACGCCCACCGGGACCTCCTTTAACCTCAGACACCTGTTCTGAGATGTGTCATGGTATTTCCCTGAGGAGGTGAAGCTCACAAGCACCACGAGGCTAAGGGGTCAGCCGGTTGGTCTGCTGTGTGCGTCCATCAACCTATTCCCTCTGCAGAGTTATTTCTGTGCCTGAGGTCCTTTCTAGAACTTTCCCTGAGAGCTTTTTCATTTGTCTCACACAGAAGGTTACGCTACAATAAGTCTCTTTGATCCTCCTCCTCCCAGCACGGGTCTATTAGGGCTCTCCCACAGACGGGCAGGGTTGCTGCTGAGCCTCTGTGACTGCGGGGAGGGAGGCTCAGGAGGGGACTCCAGACTGGCGTGCCATTTGGCTGAATATTAATTAGACAGAGGCTAATGCAGGACAATTGACTCCAAGGCCCAGATGTTCTCCTAAGAGTCATGGGAAAGAGAAGTCTAATGGGTTAGCATCTCCAATTTTTTTTTCTGGTGTCCTGTAGTGACATAATCCAGAACTGCTGAGTGGATGGATTTTGCTCTGTGGCTTTGTTGCTCTGGACTTTGAATAATCCCTCCTTCTGCCTGTGGGGTATGTTTTTCCTTCTCTGTCCTTCAAAGGCAACTGTGCTTTCTTTCTTTCCTGTGCCACGCCAGATGGAACCAAAGGAGCAGCAGAAGATGCAGTAGAGGAGAGGGAACTGGAGTTTGTGGGTTCCATCGTGGGGGGGGGGGGGCGGAGAAGGCCTTGAACTTTCTTCATTTATGGAACTTTTAACCTTGAGTCATGTTTTTCCATAAAGAAAAGCCCAGGCCTACTCTTACAAGAGCTTTTCTGGTGGGAATTGAATGTCACCTCTCGTTTCTGACATTTTCTAACGGCTTGGGACACATTATCATTGGGTCAGCCATGACAGCCGGCCCCAATTATTCTCAGAGAGACAAGAGAAGCGAAAGGATGGACAAAGGGGTGGCCCAGGTCACCCAGGAAAAAAATAAAATCAACATGTCTCTATGCAATTCTGACAATGACTTCCTGATTGGAGTTTCCAAACTTTTCTCTAAATTCAGCCATTATGCCATTATAAGTCTTAAAGTAGGACCTTGCCCCCCACCCCCCAAAAAAGCAAAAAGAAGAGACTAGAACAGGAAACAGATAATATGCTCTCAACCTTCTCGAGCTCTTCCATGCACGTTGATTGAAGCTCAGTGCTCACCCATCCTGGACTCACAAAGATGACTGGCGGATCAGAGTGCTTATAACTCAGGGTGGGGGGGAAGAGGAAAGAGAGGAGGAAGCCACTGCTGGGTGGCTCAGTGGGAAATGCAGCATTTATTTGAGAGACATAGAATGATGTCCCAGAGCTAAGGGAAAACAAAGAAGCCAGTTGTCTGAAGCCTCTTAGAACAATCAATGGCCATGGGCCTCTGACCATGAAATTCAGGAATAGAGATGGCGATGGTATAGGGAGATGGGGTCTGTTGGGGAGGGGAGGGATACTTTTAAGTGAGGTCTACCCTCAAGGACCAAATGAACCAATGGAGAGTAGTGCAGCAAGAGAGCCATGTTCACTTGGGGGTCATATCACGAATTCTGGCTGCTGGGAGGTGGGCTCAGGCAGCTGTTTGCAGCTGGAGGCGGCTCCGGGCTGCAGAGAACACACCTTGGTGGGAAGGAGGCAGGAATCTACGTGTTGCAGTCACACATACACCAAGTCCTGAGGAAAATCGGGACAAGGGTTCTTTTTTATCATTCTCTTAAATTGTCTGTTTTCATCCCCTCCATCCACACAGACAGCATAGTGCAGTAGTGCGGGCCGCTCTGGGTTTTGCACATAAAAATCGGCCTAAAGACCAGATCACATTACATTGTACTGACTCAGATCTATTTATTTTTTACCCTTAAGTGGCTCATAACACGTTGATAAGTCTGCTTCTTCCTCCCTCCCACTGGCCCTCCTTCTCTCCCTCCTTCTCATCTCCTCCTGACACACAGTCTTTATTCCACAATGTCAGGGTTAGGGTTAGAGCTTACTGACAGCCAGGAAGCAAGGAGTCGGGGGGAACCAGTCATGGTTTCCTTCATCATTCAGAAAATGTGCAGCTGAGTCAGAAGTTAAGGGCAACACCTGGGTTCTAGTTCCCAGCCCAATATCTTTTCATATCTCCTCCTCACACTGAAGTTCATCGTGAGCTTTTCCAGGTTATCTAAGGAAAGCCAGACCACTTCTTTACTGCTGGTTGAGCCCTGGGATGCATGGCCTCCCTCCTTTATTTGTTCTCTCTCTCTCTCTCTCTGTCTCTCTCTGACACACACACACACACACACACACATCTCGTCTCTGTGTGTGTGTGTGTGTGTGTGTGTGTGTAGTGGAACTGGAATTTGTACTCAAGGCCTCTCACTTGCTAAGTAGACACTCTACCAGTTGAGCCATAACTGACGTGTGTGTGTGTCTGTGTCTGTGTGTCTGTGTGTCTGTGTGTGTATGTCTGTGTGTCTGTGTACCAGTCTTGGGGCTTGATATTGGAGACTGGGAACTGTTCCTGAGCTCTTTTGCTCAACACTAGTGCTCTACCACTTGAATCAGAGCTTTTTGTGGTTAGAGATAAGAGTCTCTCAGACTTCCCTTGCTCAGGCTGGCTTTGAACCATAAACCTCAGATTTACTTATCTTGATTAGAGGCTCTGCTCTGTTTTATTTTTTTTAGGGGGGGAGGAGGGGGTGTTTGTTTTTTTTTTTGAGGGGGTTAGTAGTTATAGGGCTTGAACTCAGGACCTGGGCACTGTCCCTGACCTCTTTTTTTTTTTTTTTTTTTTTTTTTTTGCCAGTCCTGGGCCTTGGACTCAGGGCCTGAGCACTGTCCCTGGCTTCTTCCCGCTCAAGGCTAGCACTCTGCCACTTGAGCCACAGCGCCGCTTCTGGCCGTTTTCTGTATATGTGGTGCTGGGGAATCGAACCTAGGGCCTCGTGTATCCGAGGCAGGCACTCTTGCCGCTAGGCTATATCCCCAGCCCCCCTGACCTCTTTTTGCTCAAGGTTAGTGCTCTACCACTTTGAGCCACAGCGCCACTTCTACTTTTGGGTGGTTCATTGGAGATAAGAGTCTCACAGACTTTCTTGCCCAGGCTGGCTTCAACCCATGATCCTCAGATCTCAGCCTCCTGAATAGCTAGGAATACAGATGTGAGCCACCAGCACCCAGCTTTGCACTGGTTATTTTTGAGATAGGCTCTAGCTAGCTTCATGGTCAGCTACAAACCCGGATTGTGATTCACCTATTTTGGGATTCTTTGTGTGCTTTTGTCTTCATGACATGAATACAATGCATCTTTTTCAATCTTATTTTTACTATCTTCATGTAGTTTGACCAAAGGAACCCACATTCAGCATGTCAGTGTACGTGAGTCCGATGCATCTTGATCCAGAGCACCCCCATCATCCCAACCAACGCCACCACTTCCATCCTCCTCCCCCAAGCTGGGACTGCCACAGCCGGTGTTTTCTGTTCAGATGGGCTTTTCATTTCTGTGTGGGCCAGCCTCAAACCATGCACCTCCTGACTCTCTGCCTCCTGAATAAGTAGGTAGCTCACCTTCCAGGCAGGCCTGAGCCACGGGTTCCGGCTTGACTTGTCCATGGGATCCAGACTCCAGCTGCAGGTTCCAACTGTGCAGAAAGTGAGAGGCTGGGGGGGCTGCAGCCAGCCTTGGCCTGCGAGATGCCCCCCTTGGCAGCCCCGCATAAAGAGATTACTGTGTAATCCTTCTTGTGGGAGGGGGAGGGGAGGCTGGGAGGGAGGGGGGCCTTATCTGAGTGACCCGGTGGCGTTTTCCATTTGGGTTTGCTGTATGCATCATCTTCCAGATGCCCCATTTTAATTCCATTTCCAGAGACAGGGACAGAATAGAGGGTCCACCACCAGCTTTCACCAACCCTTGGGGCCTGGAGTCACCTGTATCAACGTGCCAGATGGGCCAAGAATCACTGGGCTCCCCCTGTCCATCCCCCACCCGCTGTCATGGGCTCTGGAGAGCAATGAGGTCCCTGAGGAGGCCAAGGACAGGGAAGTCCCTGTGGCTGCCTGCTGCCAGCCTCCCCTCATCCACCCCAGAGTCAGTTCTGATGACCCATCTGGGGGCCCCAAGGCTAGCAAGGGCGAAGCCAGGGTGTAGCCACAATTCTACAGCCCTTGTCCAGGCTTCGTGTCCCCTTCAGTAGCTAGGGCTTTGAAAGCCTCGGACCGGGTGATCACGTCACTCTCCTCCCTGCAGAATTCCTCACGGAGCACTTGGAATAGGAGGCCAGCCACTCCTAACAAGGACAGTCGAAGTGGCAATCGAGTCAGGGAAGCAAAGTGCACCGCCCAGGCCGCTGT
The DNA here is from genome assembly GCF_023159225.1 of Perognathus longimembris pacificus. NCBI lineage: Eukaryota > Metazoa > Chordata > Mammalia > Rodentia > Heteromyidae > Perognathus > Perognathus longimembris. Next base: position 32,353,110 of record NC_063180.1, on the reverse strand, counting down.
CTGTGGCTCCTGCCTGTAATCCCAACCACCTGGGAGGCTGAACATGGGAGCATGGGAGGCAGAAGGCAGGCCCAGAAGGAAAGTTTCAAGAGAGGAGATGGAAATCAGGGTGTGGTGGTACATGGCTGAGGAGAAGCCGACCTGGGCAAGAACTTAAGCCCCAAACTAACCAGCCCAAAGCCATGCTGGAGGCATGTCCCAACAGCCTGGCAAGCATGAGGGCCTGCGTTCAAACCCCAGCACTACCAATGGGGGGGCGGTGGGGACATAGAAGGCAACAGAAAGACAAAGACATTCTCTGCACCTCTTTCTCCAGTTCTAGCTCTATGGAGGGACGCTCCCACAGAACTCTGCTTAGGAGTATGATTTGAGGGGATTGAGGGCCAGCCAGGAAGGACACAGAACCCCAGGGTCATTCCAGCTGGTGTCAGGGCCCAGAAGCCTGCCATCTTGACTCAAGACTACTGAGCTGGAACTAGTGGGTTCAAAGCCCACTGTTGGCACATGGGCAGAGTCATATGCAAAGAGGGCTCCATTCCCCGCCCCCACACCCACCCACACACACAGGGGCTGCCACAGTGAGATGAAAGCCACCACCCACAAGTGTAAGACCAGCACAACAAGGCCAGAGGCATGGCTCCGCAGAAGAGCATCTGCCTAGCAAGCCTAAGGTCTGGAGTTCGAACCTAGGTGCCCCAAAAGAAGAGAGGTATCGGAGGCGGACATTAGAGCTGATCATATAGGAGCCCAAGGCATCAGCAGAAAGCGTGTAGTATAATTTCACTTGTTGGTGTAGCAGTCTTCCCATGACCTGCTAATCTTGAGGGCAGAGCTCTCCACAGTGGAGAGAGGGAGAAACTTGAGAATTACTATGCCAGAGGGGGCAGAGGGAGGTGAGTGTGTGTGCGTGTGTGTGTGTGTGTGTGTGTGTGTGTGTACACGTGCTCTCATAATGCCTGTGTATGCCTGCCTGCCACCTTTCCTGAATTTTGCATTTCTCAATAAGATTCAAAGCCATCAATTATGTAAAGCCAGAAAGCTAAAAGGGCAGAGCGGCTCTGAAGTTCACGTCGTCTGAAGTCCAGAAGGCTTTTAATGACATAATTGCAACAGGCAATAACCTACCCCAGTGAAAACAGCCTTCTGGATGAGGAACACATTCTCAGACAGTGGCACAGTGTTCTCTGTGGCCCAGGCTCAGGGAGCTGGGGTGAGGGAGGGGGAAAGGCGATGGAGAGAAGCCGTGGATTGAGAGAAGAATTTCCTAAGAGCCACAACCTTCTTTGACCTAACCTGAAACCAAGACAAAGCCAATACTGCTCCTGGGCCAGGAACCACATTCTAAGGAGTGAGGTTCTTATCTAGAAGAATGTCCAAGTAGCTTGGGAAGTTCTGCCATGGGGCTAATGTGCTGTAGTATGCTGTTTTCTTGAGTAGAAAAAAAATAAAACAAAAACAGGGCTTAAGAGTATGAGAATGTCTTATCCTTACCCCCCAACAGATGCATGACTGTGTCTTGACGTCCCTCTAATGAGTGACCACCTCTGATATCTGCAAGGAGTTCTCTTCCAAGCCATCTTCCAACAGGCTGTGATTTACAGGGGGTAACAGTGTCACCCATCAATAGCAATGTTGGAAGACAGCACTAGTATCTGGAGGATCACAAGCCACGAGTCCATGCTAGCCGCAAGGCAGCCTTGGGTTGCCTTACCTCTCACCTTAAGAGATGGCTCTGGAGAGATGTCCTGCCTGTACCCCATGCTATGAGTGTCCTGTGGAAATAAAACTACAGGCCGTGTACAAGGCGATGAGATCTCAGTGTGTATGCCCTACCCAGAACCTGCAAATATTAAAGAACTCAGTAGGGACAGAGAAGGGCAGGAGAGAAAGCCAAGTCATAATTGCAGTCACTATGAGCCCTCAAATCTTTAAAGACTTCTAAACATGCTGGGAGTATGGCCTAGTGGCAAGAGTGCTTGCCTCGTATACATGAAGCCCTGGGTTCAATTCCTAAGCACCACATATATAGAAAATGGCCAGAAGGGGCGCTGTAGCTCAAGTGGCAGAGTGCTAGCCTTGAGCAAAAAGAAGACAGGGACAGTGCTCAGGCCCTGAGTTCATGGCCCAGGACTGGCCAAAAAAAAAAAGACTTCTAAACACTTGCTTTATGCTTATTGGGAGAATATGGTGCGTGGTTACTGGCATTCCCACACCATAAACAGGAAGCGATGAGATATACCAGTTTCATCTACCCATGCCCAAACCACCAGCCATGAGATCACTTCCCTTGGTGGAAGGGGGAAAAAAATATCATCACTGCCGGAGAAATGAAATGGAGACGCAATTGGAAATGTCATGCCTTGGGTGCTTGAGCATTATTCCAATAATCAATCACTCACGTTGAATTGCTTATGTGTACATCTGATTGTCTTTGCATTATTTAGAAGCTATTTAATGGCAGTCTGCCTGACAGCATGCATCTAACACATGCCAGATAGATTTAGGAGACTCGGAAATATCTCTTCGTAATTGTTTGGACAGGCCTATTGATCGCCATTGCCTTCCAGGGGTTTCTGAAGCACTTCGTGACCTTGGTATGCAGGACACACACACACACACACACACACACACACACACACACACACACACAGAGAGAAAGCAGTGGCCACAACAATGGCAGGACCTACAGAAGGCATCTGTCTTGTATGACTGGTGATGGTCTGATCCTTATTTCAACATGGCTGCCAAGCCCAGATCCTACCCAGAGGACAAAGAAAGCTGTGTTCTCCAGGGCAGGGCAGTTACTTTTGTCTGGGCACACAGGTAATGAACAACATTCTCCCCTGGATGCTGAAGGACCTGGCCCAGACTTGGGGCCAGGGGTGATGATGCCCTCTTACCCATGTCTCATTTCGGCAAAATCACTGATAGCAGCAGAAAAGACCAGCCCTTTGATAAGACCGAGAAGTGACTCAGAAATGCCATTCTCTGTTCTCATGTTACCCAGGCTGATGTTGAAAGACCAGTAACTTTATTACACTGCCAGGTTTCCTTGAGTATTAAGTATAAGAAATTTAAAAGTAGCAACATAAATATCCTGGTTGATGGCTTCCTAAGCTTAGATCTGGATCTAGGAGAAGGAGACGAGGAGGAGGAGTAGAAGCAGGAGGGAGAGGAGGAGGGGGAAGAGGAAAGGAAAGGAAGAGGAGGAGGAAGAGAAGGAGGAGAAATAAAGCTTTGTGGAGTATAGCTTCTCCACAGGAAAGATTGTTTCTTCTCCCTGTCGAGGTTGATTTGTTTCACTGGCCTTTCTTCCTCCCTGCTTACCCTGGTGGGGGGATTTGCATGACAAGCTGGTACCTTGAAGGAAGTCCTACTGAAAGTCCAGGATTTGGTCAACCTAGGCTCCAGAGAATCTGAGCCACCAGCCTAGGGCCCCTCTCCCAGAAGCCCTTCCTGTTTGGTAGGGAGAGAGCCAGGGGTCTTGGTGAGACTGACAGCTTTTGCAGAATGACTAGTTGATGAGAAAGCAAAGGTGACAGGCACTGGCTTTATTCACTGGATGTTTCCACGGTGAAGCTCGGGGAAGGAGAATGACAGCCCTTTGTCAAGCCCGGAAGTCCTTGCTCAATAGCTACTGATGCTTGGCAGAGCTCGCAGCCGTCCTGGTTTCACACACACACACACACACACACACACACACACACACACACACACAGAGAGAGAGAGCTAACATAGCACAGACACTGTCACTCCCCATGGAAGGCTCCCCCCTCCGCCCTCACAGTCACCAGCCCAGGCCTCTCGCCCCCCACCCAACACATGAGCTCCTCGAAGGAGCACTGGGAACAGCAAGATGAGAAAGAGAGAACTGTGTCGTAATGAGCCCGGGGGCCAGGCCAGGCTCCCAGCAGCCAAGAGCCGAGACTGGATTAGTGCAGCCCCGGAGGCCGACTTTGCCTCGAGAACTGATGAAGGAGGAAGGATGGATGAGGAGACATGGTGGTTGTAGGGTCTGGGAGCAGGAATAGGAGCCACACAGATGGAAATCCTGTGAGAGGCACTGGGAGAAGAAAGCTGGGGGGAACTGACTCTGGGGAAGTTGGGGATCCCAGGCCTCTCACCACCACTAACCTGGAGAAGGACGTTGCCAAAGGAATCACCATATGCTGTGTCCATCAGTTCTTGTCAGTGCACTTGTCAGCACCCCAAGTGGGGGGAGAGAGGGAACACATTGCGAACGGAAAGGCCTGTGGGACCCAGCGCTCCAGGACAGCTGTCTACGTGGTAGCATAAAACTTTTATCCATAGTTGGCATGTCTCTTAGGTAGAGGAAGAGAATGGGGGGTGGAGTGCCAGGATGGGAGGTGGAGAATGGGATGTGGAAGATGGGAGAAAGAGGATGGAAGAAGGAGCATGGGAGCTCGAGGATGGGAGCTGGAGGGCTGGAGCTAAAGGATGGGATGCGGAGGATGGAAGGTGAAGGATGGGAGGTAAAGGACAGTAGATGGCCGGTGGGAAATGGAGGACTTGAGCTGGAAGAGGAAGAGAGGATTCACATTGCTCGCCACAAACAAAGAGCTCCTTTGCCTGCAAGTCTCCTCCCTTGGTGTCCAAGTGAGGTATTTGTTACCCTAAACCCTCCCGGCCCCCAAGAGATGTCAGATGTTCTCTGAGGTCATCCCCAATGTACAAGGCCTTTAAACAGTAGCCCAGCATCCAAGAGCTCAAGTCCTGGAGTTCCCCTTCCTCCCCTCCTCCCCTCCACCCTCCCTCTGCATCCCCCCCCTCCCCCGCCGCGTCCCCCTGTGCCGCCCTGGTCCCTCCTCTTCCGTTCCCATCTTCTCCAGCTCCGTCTATTTTTAGTGGCCATAAACCCTGCTCCTATTCGGGAGACTTGCTCTTTTTGAGTGAATGTAATGAACTTCATTTTTAACTCCACTGTCCTGGACTTGGGCAGCAGAGAGCCATTTGTCTTACAGATGCCGGACCTGGTGCACGTGTGCGTGTGTGTGTGCAAACGTGAGCGTGTGTGATGGGACGTGTGTGAATGCGTGTGTTGCATGTGAATGTGTGTCTGTGTGTGCACTCATGTCAGAGCATTCCTCCCGTCACTGCCGGTCAGGGCAGTGGCCTCCCACCGAGGTGATAAGTGAGAAAGAGGAAAAGCAGTCTGCTTTTTGCTGCCTGTATATTTCCCCCATCTTTGTTTCCATGAAATGCTGATTATTAATATTAGAAACGGAGCACGGCCATGAGGAGCCATGTGTAGTTAGCAAGGCTGTCGCCGCTGCCTGGGGAGTTAATAGAAGGCCGGAGCAACGATGGGAAGGAAGTGGGTCAAGAGGCAGGGACCCAGCCCACCCTGGTGGGGCTGCTCAGTCCAGCTCCCCCCTCTCCTTACCCGCCATGCCTGCTGTGCTCAGCTGCTGGGGTGCAGGAAAATTGTGCTGCCAGGAGATTGGGGAGCAGCCGGCCTGGCCCCACAGCTGTGAAAACATCAGCAGGGCCTCCAAGCAGGCTGGGGGGAGGGCCGCACCCTCCACGCCCAGCATTACTGCTGCCCACCCCCAGATGTAATGAAGGGGTGTCACTGCCCCCACCTCTCCCCGGGGCCTGGCCAGGGTGGAGAGCTAGGGAAAGTGAATGTACTTGAGAGACCGTCATCTCTGAAGCCGTGGGCAAGTGTCCACCATTCCTTCCTTAAGGCATTTCTGTCTGCTATGTGGTCATGGCCATGAGAAAATCAACGCCGCTGGTGAATGGCAGAGGGCTTTCTTCTTTCTTGTGTCTTTATTTGTTTGTGATTATCTTTAAGTAGCCGTACAAAGGGGTTGCCATTTGGCAAAGCAGTTTATGAATACAATGCATCTCGATCAATGTCACCCCTTTCAACAGTCTCACCCATCCCTCCCCTACATACCCCTTCCCTTCCCTTTCTTAATTTTGTAGGACATAGAATGAATGCATTCTTGACTGCATACTGCATCTCCCTCCCCCTGCCCCCCCCCAAGCCCATACCTTCTCTTCTTTAATCATCTAGAGGAAGAGGGATTTCTTTTAGGCACTGTTCTGAAATTCCTGCGTCTAGGACCATTGGAAAGCACAAGGAACAAGAGCAGTTTTACTGCAGTTGTACACAATGCAAAACGGCTTTCCCGGGACCGATGGTAGCTTCTGAGGGTTTACGTACACATTCTTGTTCATATTTAATAGTGGGCCCATGAGTGGGCCCTAAAGATGCATGCCTCTGGGTGCTGGTATAATTGCATTATGTATAAAGCTGTGATGGGAATAGTAGAGAACTCCCCTCCCCGCTAGCCCTTCACCGGCCTTAGATGGAGAACACAGCATCTACGGTGGCGAGTGCTGCAGGGCCGGGAGGGGGAGAGGCAATCAGATCTGAAGAATGTGAATAAAATAACAACCATCCTGATGACAGCAGTATGTAACTAGAAGTTCCAGGACACACACACACACTCTCTCTCTACTTCTCTCTCTCTCCCCCTTCTCTCTCCGTTGTTGACCATTCCTAGGGAATGTGGTTGGTTTACCTTAACCCCTCAGTAGAGTCAAGTTGAGCCTCTTGAGCCATCAAGAGCTGAAGGACTATTATGTGCAAATTTTTCAGATGACAGAAGGAACTACTTGATTGGTGGAGGTCCTGCCCTGAGAAACTCCGCTGTGTACCTAGAAACAGGCCCTGCCCTGTGCAATCTCTGTGGCCATTCTGCTGGCTGGCCAGAGTGGGGAGCTTGCCTTAGGGAAAGGCCTGAATGTACTCTTCTCTTTCCACTCATCTGAGCCGAATGTGCTGTTCAAACACAGGTAGATCTGCGTTCCAGTCCCATCCCTATCACTGTCTGAGATGGGAGCATTCGAACCCAGCCATTCAGGGGCCTCCTGTGAGTTGAGCCAATGGGGAAATGGCAACAGAACTACCCAGAGAATGGGGTATTAGAGGGGATGAAGTAAAATTACCTTAGAGTGAAACATAGGGGAAGGGAAGATGGATTTGGGTTCTTTTACTTGTCTTCTCTCTGGGAAACCAAACCAAGAACTACTTTTAAAGAGAGAATTAAGTTTTTGCACGGTGGCTCCAAGGATGAGTTCAGGGGTCTTAACCAGAGTTCAAATCTGAGGCAGCTAAGCTCTCCATCTTGGGCAAATGGCCAGGTGTGTCACTCTGTAGCTCAGTCTCCTTGTTCATAATAGGGAACTATCTCCTAAGCCTGTTGTGTGGACAAACCAAATCATGTATATTCACAAAGCCTGCCTCATACTTGATGCTCAATAAGGAAGAGCTGGTAGTGCTGTCTCTGGCAAAGATGTCCAGGAAAAGAGAATCTAAGATTTCCTTTGCAAAGTATAAGCCAGGGGGATAGGGTAAGGAAAGCTGTTTTCCCACATGGAACTTGTGTCTAACATAATTGCCAGGCACAGAGCAGCTAGCTTTGGTGAGAGAGGGTCTGCAAAACTCTGAAGGTCAGACTTCAAGGAAAAATAAGGGCCGTGCTAATGTCAGGTTAAACTGTTTGAGATGGTCCCCTGGAGAGAGCAAGCGCCAGACTTCAGGCACCATATGGATGCACAATTGCCAAGAAATGCTCAGGATGGGAAAGTGTGAAGAAGGTGTTTGTTTTGGGGAATGGGGGGCGGGGAGCAACCTAAGACAAGGCATGCTCTCAAGTAGGGCGCCTCCTGCTGTTCGAAGAAAAAAAATTAATTAAATATAAAAGAGGCAGATGTTGGGATCAGTCTTTCGCCTTGATGGAAGGGGCTTGATGCCCTTCCCCCAGCCCTGGGGAATGAGGCCCGGCTTCCCTCTCTGGATGGGAATCCAGAGAAACCAGCTCGGCAAACAGCCCCCCAACCCTCTAGCCAGCTCGGCACCTACCAACCCCGCCCTGGCTCGGCACGCTCGAGTGACATTAGCTCTTGGGGGTCAGGTGATACCTTTTAGCCTATCGACATCCTGGCCAACCCCCTTCCCTCGGAATCATCTCCCATTGTCCTTGTCTCAATAAAGTTAGTTCGCTCTAAGAAGCTAACCCCAGGCATGTGTACGTTAGACTTCGTCTATTGGTAAGAAGACGGGCATACATTCTCGGCCAGGCCACGTGCGCGGCAGGTCGGTGCTGACTGCCCCGCTTCACCCTAGCTTATCTGCGGGTTGGGTGACTAGGGGAGAGGGCGGGAAAGGAAGTGTGGAAAGAAAGAAGTAAGTACCCGAGCCGGGAGAGGCTAACGAGCCCAACAGGGGAAGGCAGTTGATCCCTGACTATCTGACTCCAAAGGTCTTCTGAAATTACCCAAGCTAGAGACCTAAGCTGGAGACTTGGTCATTGGAGAGTCTGAGGAGAACAATTTGAGAGATGGCAGCCTGATTGCTTTCTGGGCAGTGCCAACTGCCAAGTGATTTAATATCTACAGGCACCCAACCTACTGATCAAAACATGTTACCTCTGGCCAAGGACAGACGAGCCGTGCTTGTTTACACGTATCCAAATGGCTCGCTTGACCCATGCCCTTCCGTTTCCTTCTGGAGTTGACTTCCTTTGTTCCATGCATGGACACTTGACTTGCCCAGAATGATGTCGGCCATGTTGGCAGTGGGTTTAAAGTTGAGTTAGGTGCTAGAGAAAAAGGTCTAGGAGCCTGGGGCCATTACCCATAATCCTAGCTACTCAGGAGGCTGAGATCTGAGAATCATAGTTCAAAGCCAAATCGGACAGGAAAGTCTGTGAGACTCCACTAGAAAACTGGAAGTGGTGCTGCGGCTCAAAGTGGTAGAGTGCTTGCCTTGAGATGAAGATCTCAAAGACAGCACTCAGGTCCTGAGTTCAAGCCCCAGGACTGACCCAAAAAAATCCATTTTTCTTCGATTGAACAATTCTCCACAAGATCAAACAAGACCTTTCATCATCAGGATGTACCTGTAATCCTAGCTACTCAGGAGGCTGAACTCTAGAGGATCATGGTTTGACACCAAGCCAGGTTAAAAATAATTCAGTAGACTTCAGACCCAAAATAACCAGTAGCATCAGGTGGTGGGATGCTGGAGAATTATGGCTCAAAGTTAGAGAGTGCTGATCTAGCAAACATGAAGCACTGGGTCCAAATCCCCATACCACCCTAAAAATAGTCAATAGGCTCTAGTATTTAATAGATATGCCAAATCATCACAGAAACCATTAGACCAGGTCAGGGTCAGTGACTACAACTGCAGAAACCACAGAATGCCTTTCCATCTCCACCCTGCTAGGGTGGAAGAACCCCAAATCTTAGATCAGAATGTCAGATCCATGGACTTGGTGCCACATCCCTTGATATGGAGTCCAGACACGGAGGGTGTATTTCCCGATGCATCTGTGTTTGGGAGCCTGGTGGATCCTGGAGGTAACAGAATCAAATCCTGGAGTGACTGCCCTGTGACCTGGCTGAGGCTTGCTGGAATCTTGACGTAGGGTCCATCATCTCTTCTGTGGCCAGAAATGTCCCAGTGACACAATGGGAGCCTAGGCCTCTGCTTCGCAGGCAGCAGGGCATCTTGTCTTCCAGCCTCAGCGTTGATCCTATGTGGCTAGACTGGGAGTCAGCTCTCTGGAGAACAGCTTCAGAGCTCTGACTCCTCCCGGCTTCCTGAGGCATGACCGTGCTTTCCCAAGGCAAACAACCCAGGCAAATGACTTCCAAACACACTCCACGACCAAAGAACTCAGAACAGGCTGCGTGCGCCACTTGTTTAAGCACTAATATATGAAACTTTTGCTAATCAAATAGAAATGTGTGTGTGTGTGTGTGTGTGTGTGTGTGTGTGTGCTATGTCAAATCATTACCTCTTCATCCATGCTCTTAGTTCAAACAAAACAGGAAAGCTACTGAAGTTTTAAGACAAAAACAAAAAACTGTGACTATGTAAAATGTAGGCCGGGCAACTATGTTTCCCCATCATTAATCCCCAGTTTCACTGGGAGGTGGAGATAGGAGACCGGAAGCTCAAGACCAGCCACAGGGCAAAAAGAGTAAGACCCTGTGTGATTTCAAAAAAATAAATAAATAAAAGTAAAAATCACAAAAGAACTTTGGGTGGCTAAAGTGATAGAGAGCTAAACTGGCAAGTAGGAGGCTCTGAGTTCCATTCCAGTGACACAATATATGTAAAATACATAATACTATATTATTATATTATTATATAATTATGTATTGTAGAATATAATATATACTTATAGTATGTCCTCTAATATGAAATATGTATGCTATTATTCTATGTATATTATTATAGTATATCATTTCATTACATATTATTATATAATGTACTATATAATAACATTCTATTACATGCATGTATTACTACATATGTGTGTGTGTGTGTGTGTGTGTGTGTGTCTTCTCCCCCAATCTTAGAATCTTTCTTTGCTAATTGGAAGGTGCAGGAAATGTGATTTCAGGTGGGGAATTGCTCACTCTCAGCCTCTCAGCAGACCTGGCTGGGGTTACAGACTGGCGATGCTAAGATAGCACACATTGGTGCAGGATCAGTGTCACAGATAGTTTCCCCCAGGGGAAAGCAGAGAGCAAGGAAGCCAGGGACCTCTGCTCTCTCTTCAGCCAGAATGTGGGAAGATCATCCTCAAAGGGTTATCCTTTCCAATTAGACAGGAATTAAAAAAAAAAAAGACAGATAAACTACTGTTATAAGAGGGGTTTGAGGAAGTGGTGCTGTGGCTCAAAGAGGTAGAGCACTAGTCTTGAGGGAAAAAAAAGTCCCATGACCAATGGCGGGGGGGGGGGGGGGTGGAGAAGTCACCTTTCTTTGGGCTGGGAATGTGGCTTAGTGGTAGAGTGTTTGCCTAGCATGCATGAAGCCCTGGGTTTGATTCCTCAGTACCACATACACAAGAAAAAGCCAGAAGTAGCGCTGTGGCTCAAGTGGTAGAGTGCTAGCCTTGGGCAAAAGAAGCTCAAGGACAGTGCTTGGGCCCTGACTTCAAGCCCTAGGACTGGCCAAACAAAGCGAAACCAAAAAAAAAAGTCGGGGGCCGGGGTGCATGATGTTGACTCCATCTAGTTGAGACACAGGTTTGCTCTGGTGCCCAAGGCTGATTAGTGCAAGATTGTTAAAGCTGTGCGTGGAAAATGGCTGTAAGGCTTTGGGGGGCCCAGCAGTAAAGCAAGCAGTGGCTTCTGACTTCTAGTGAGGCCAATGCTTCATTTACCCACAGCCTCGCCTGCAGGAGGAGAAGAAAAGTGGATTTGAGAAAGAGGTGGGGCCCTTCAGGGCTGTTGTAACACCAATCCCTCGGTCCTTGAGACCTCATTGACCTATTAGAATCTATTTCAGATCAATGCGTACTTTGTTTCTCTGCCTCCTGACACGGGGCTAGATTCTACTCCCGCTGAATCTCACGTCTCAAATCCTAAAGTGGCAATTAGAACAAATTCTTCAACTTAGAGCAAATTCTTCAACTGTTTTCCCATTCCTTGTCATCTTTCTAAATCTGAACAAGCACGAAATGGATAGAATGTCCCAAAGAAAAATTCACCCATCTTGCCCAGCTTTATCAATCTCTGCCAAAATGGTTTTTTTTTTTTTTTTTTTGCTTCCTTGTTGATGGTGACGCATGATTTTATTTATGTTATGGCAGAATGCAAACCTTTGGGCATTCCTAAATCTCTCCTTCGGTGTCCAGTGTTCTCTTATCCAATCCAGTGGACTCTCTTTAAAGGATGTTATTTGTTGTTGGTTACGAGAGAGAGAGAGAGTTTGTTTCCCATATCCAACAATTTCTACTGGTTTTCTTCAGTCGACTTCTTTTGCCCATTTTTAAAAGTATGTTGTTGTTGTTTTTCTTTACAATAACCAATGGCAGGACGGGAGGCCCATTCCTAAAAGGGAGTGTATTTTGAACACAGAGTCATGTTCCTCAGCACCCACGCACCCACTCAGCATTTATGTACAAGGAAAGCAGTAGATCATTTTCTCACCAGGAAGTGCTCCTCTGCGTTTTTTCTGATCTCCATTATTATAAAAGTCGTTCCCTTGCTGCGAACTCTCATTATGCAGAATTCTACTCTATGTGATTTTAATTCTGTGTACTTTTTACACATTAGTGAGAATTATAACTGGCGGATAAAAGCCACAAGTCATTCTGAAAAAGTGTTCAGGAATCTAGAGAGTAAGAATCTTATCCAACAATGCACACACACACGCACACACACACACAGAGGCACATGAATGCACACACGCAAACACACAGATATGCCATGGTGTGTCATGGAATTAGAAAAGATACTCAAGTAGCATACCAAAAAAATAACTGAGATTTTTGTAAAAATCTATATGGAGAAAAGAATGGAAGGGCGGACACCAATATGAATCATCCTGGGAATCTCTAAATGGTGATAGCGTAGCCACGTTCTATTGTTCTGCATTTCCAGTCCTATTTTGCACAAAGGTGAGAATATTCTGAAAAGTGGGATAACGGATCAGACATATCGAATATGGTCTTTTATCCTGTATAATATCTAATGGCAATCATGTCACTAAATTTGCAAAAGATAGTCTCCCAGGGTAAATGTCCTAGGTTGAAACCCATCAGTCACTCGTTGGAAGCTGAAGTCCTCAGGACTGAAATTAGTGCTCTTATAAACACAGCCCCGAACAGTCATGTTGCCCTGATACCATGTAACGAAAATGCAATAAGACAGCACCCAACTGAAACAGCAAGCCCTTGTTAGATGCCTAGCCTGCTAGCATTTTCATCTTAGACATCCCATCCTCTGGGAAATGTACAAAATAAGTTTCCACCCAGTATATGGTTGCTTTTGAATAACAAACTGGAACGGGAGCTTTTCAAACCTTGCTGTATCCACCAGCTTCGGGTGACTATAACAGAGAGCCCGGGGTGATGTTAATGAAAAGCCCTTATTTCAGCTCATGCCCCGTGGAGTTTCCAGCCCAAGAACAGGAGCCCCATTCCTTTTGGCTTCTGATCAGAAGCAGAGAGTGCCAGGGAGACTGGAACCCCAGAATTAGCTTGAAGGGAACACCCCCCCAAACCCCAAGGACCTATCATACATTACCCCCTTCCGTCCCCATACAATACCACCCCCAGAACTCTTGAACATAGAGATCTCCATGGAACACTGTCTACATTCACACCAGAACAGAGAGGGAATGAAAACTGTCCTCTATTTCTTGTTAATAATGCCAACCAACTTTCACTGATTTTCTATTTACGGTGTACATTGGCTCTTTTGCCTTGTTTGCATGGAATATGTAGCTATTTGTATCTTGTTAGCAGTTCCTGCACGGATGAGGGCCTCAAACATCATTTCTCTGAAAAAAGCACTAAAGCCTTAGCACGTAAATTATCTCACCACAAAGTCTTCTTCTGTAGGATTTTATCATGAATAGGCTATTTATGACCCAAGAGGGTTGCACTATTAAAAAAAAATCCTATTTCTTTCTTTTTTAAAAAAAATTTTTATCCTTATGCATCTTCAGCAAATTTGATTTCTTTCAGCAAAATAAAATAAAATGAGATACATGTCTCTTCATATATCAAGACTAGTTATAAATAAATATAAGATTTAATCCCAACAAAATGGCAAGAATGCTGGATAAAATGCACATATGATTCATTATACCCAATTGAACATACAGAGTTGAAAGCTAAAGTCATGTAGGTCATGGCAGCTCATACCTATAACTCCTCAGCTAAAATCAGGCAGGTCATGGCAGCTTGCACCTGTAATTCCTAGCTAAGGAGGCTCCTGTTCAAGGCCAGCTGGGGTGAGGCCCCTATCTCTGACCCACCAAGACCTGAGCATGGTGACATACGCTGGTCTTTCCCACAATTACAGGAGCTATAAAACAGGCAGATCAGAGTCCAGGTGCACACCCATCACAATGTTAAGACCTTATCTCAAAGTAATTCAAGTAAACTGAGCAGGAGTATGGCTTAGTGGAGGGACCTGCCTAGCAAGTGTGTTGCCCTGAGTTCAAACCCAGTACAGAGAGAGAGAGAGATCAAGAAGGAAATGAATGATGACCTTTTATACGTTAAAAGAAAATCCAACTCCGCAATGATGACAACAGATAAAACTGAGTGACAGTTTATTGGCTTTGAGGAATAGCTGTTGGAAGCTCACAGAACTGACCTCCAAATGAATGGCAAAGGTAGACAGGGCATGCCTAGAAACAGAGGATTGCTGCCGACAGAGACAATGCCCATGTGGCCACTTTGGGAGTGACCTGCATCCCCGGAGCCCCCTGGAAACCACTCGGCTCCATTGTCAGCTTTATCTTTGGAATCGAAAGACAGAACCTGGCGGCATTGGCATTCAGACCTGAAGACAACATGGAATCCATTCTCCCTGACAGGTTCCAGCGGTGCCTCCACGTCTCCACCTTCACCTTCTAGAAAGAGAGCGATCCCACCTTAAGGAGCCAGGCCTCTGGATGAAGCTGGTCACACCGTTAGGACACAGAAAGGGAAACAAAATCACATCCAAGTCTGGGGTGAGACCGAAGGGCATGCAGGGGCTAGGTGAGGCCCATGGCTGGGCCTCTGTGTCCTTCTTCCTCATCTCTCCCAGGCCTGTACCCTCACCTCATGGGAGGTTCTGCCCACAGGCCACCCATCAACACCCCCCTCCCGTGGCCACACTTAGCTGAAACGCCCACATCCCTCCCTCGCCAGCACTTTCTGACCTAGATCCTATTTTAACGCTGGCTGGAGTTACATTAAACATTGACTCCTCTGACTATTTCTTTCCTGCCTCCCACACACCTTTCCCCATCTTCTAAAGGCCAAAGCTGTGTTTTCTCACCTGTTTATCTTCAGGGACCAAGAGGAGTGGGCTGTTGCGTGAGGAAGTGCTCACGGAGTGAGTTGCTGACTGAATGCATTGTAGATATGAAATGGTGCTTGTTACACTACGGTTGCTAAGGATCCTTCTAGTCCTGGCCTGGGCTATGACTGTGGATCGTTGGCTGTGGAAATTAAGAAGTGGACTTGGAGCCGGGCATAGTGGCTCACACATGTAATCCCAGGTATTTGCGAAGTGAGGATCTGGGGCCAGCTCAGACAAAGAAAGAAGTCACAATCCTCCATCTCGATCCATGCTGGCATAGGCCTGTCCACCCAAGCTAAGGGGAAAGCACGGCAGCTGGACACAGCACTGTCTACCTGTACTCCCTAGGGAAGCAAAAATAGGAGGATTACAGTCCAGCGTAAAGCAAATTCCTCTCTCAAAAATAACCAATCCAGGGCTGGGAATATGGCCTACTGGTAAAGTGCTCACCTTGTATACCTGAAGCCCTGGGTTCGATTCCTCAGCACCACATATATAGAAAAAGCCAGAAGTGGCGCTGTGACTCAAGTGGTAGAGTGCTAGCCTTGAGCAAAAAAAGAAGCCAGGGACAGGGCTCAGGCCCTGAGTCTAAGCCCCAGGACTGGCAAGAAAATAAAAAAAAAATTTTAAATAACCAATCCAAAAAGGGACACTGGCTTGGTTCAAGTATTAGAGAGCCTGACAAGATTATGCAAAGCTCTGAGTTCAAGCAGTACCACATTTTTTAAAGTCCAGTTGGAGAGTCAGACACCTAATTTTTTCCTCTACCTTTCTATTATTAGGATAAAAGCAAATGAGCAAGAAGTTGCAAGGATCGCACAATAGACACATACATACCTTGAATGTGAATTTACCAATTATTATGATTATCTTTCCATCTCCACAAATACATCAGTATACACATAAACATTAATGGCATATAGACACATATTTAAATATATGTGATATGCCCACACACACATGTAGATGCCCACATACCACATTTGCAAGTAACGCACAGATATTGCACTCACAGGCCTGCAACCCTATTACTTGCCCTTTGCTTTACGATACAGTCCTGCACACTCTTCTGCCCACACTGGCCTCAAACAGCAATCTTCCGCTCTCAGTCTCCCTAGCAGCTAGGATTATAAGCATGAGCTACCAGCACCCAACTTGCATCCTCTTTTAATCTACGCAGCTCCTTGGGTTTCTCTGCTGTCCACAACATTGAAGAGTCCCATCCGTTCATTTTGTAAAAAAAAAAAAAAATGCCCTTCAACATGCCCCTGGAAGACCAATTCAGGTTACAAGTTTGTTTGTTTTTTTTAAACACAATTTTACAGAAATGACCTCGTGTCCTTCTCTGTGTGACAAACCAGAAGGAGACCCCTATATGCCGGCTCCGCGGTCCTATTTACCGTGCGATGTTGGACAATTCACTTTGCTTCTCAGAACCTCACATTTCCACATGTGTAAGATAATAAAATCCCCTTTCCCGTCTTTGATGAACATGAAAGAAGAAGCTATGACGGATGGCACACACCTTGAATGGCACTTGAGGGAAACCAAGGCAGAAAGACCACAAATCAGAGACAAACCACACAAGGAACAATAAATCAAACGTTTTTACCCAGGGTGCTAAATTCTACCATCTCCTAGGCTACATGATTGGGCGTGGGGGTGGGGGAGGCGGAGGGAAGCAACTTCCTTAATCTCCCAGCAATTCAATTAGCAATTCCCCTTGTTCTCAGCAAATGTAGGGCGACATCATGGCTGCCTTTGAAGCCTGTTTTTTCTCCTCCTTGCCCTTTGGGGGCGCTGTCAGAGCAGGCATCCTCCTTCTGTAGTCTCTGACCACCAGGCTGGCTGTTGATGCTTTTGCTACCATCACAGAACCACTCAGCCTCAGTTTCCCAACTGGAATGAAATACCCAGTCCCTCCCGCATGGTGGAATCCTAATACATATGGTTTGATCCAATAATTTAAAAAAAAAAATCTACTCAATAAATATAAAAAACTGATCCCGACTTCCTCTCTTTCTTCTTGCCTCCTCCTTCCCTTCTTCTCACTTCAGTCCATGGGGAGCAGCTGGGTCAACACTCATCTGGAGTGCAGAGCAGGAAATCACTGGTCATCCCATTAAAGAGCTAAATGCCTCATGGAGAGGGTCTGTGAGGTGACTGGGATTTAACACCTTCATTGCGGGCCTTTCTCATCTATCTGCCTAGGAACCAAGCCATAGCTGGTTTTCTTTATTTTCGGTCAGGACTTGGACTTGAACTAAGACCTTCTCCCTCTCACTTTCTTGCATATGGCTAGCACTCTACCGCTTGAGCCTCGGCTCTACCCTTTTTTTTTTTTTTCTAACTGGTTCCCTGGAGATAGAAGGAAAAGGAATGGAAGGGGAAATCCTCAACAAAATATCTATTCCCCTCCATTTCTTGTGTGATCCTTTGACACAGTCCATTGCCTTGCCTGCTGGTGGAGATATTTTGTTCTTCTCTGGTGCTCCTAGTACATCCATTTTCATCTCTCTCTATGCTTAGAAAAAAATAATAACTTTTTGGCTCCTCTCTCCCTATGAGCTATAATTAATAGTTCATCTGCAAAGCAATGGAAAGTGCTTAAAACAAAAACAAAAAGGAAAAGAAATGAAGAAGATGTATCTGGTGAGGTAGAAAAATACCACAGAGAGCAGTGTGGCAGAAAACAGACAACTGGGGGCAAAGGGGAACTTCCTAGAAGTTAAAAACCCCAAATTCAATTAAATTCTGTGTTTGATGAGCCAGACATTAGCTGGGTGACAGCAGATAGAAAGATAAGTCAGGCCCGATCTGTGTACTCTGTCTAGGATGGGAGACAGAGATGGTATACTTGCTTTTTAAATTACATTACCGTAGTGCCATTATTCGTTGCTTTGTTTGGCATGAGGGAGGAACTGGAGTAAGGTGAAGCAGGCCAGTGAAAGGGAGGAAGAGTGAGCAACATGAAGGAGAACAGAAGAGACAAGTGGGTAGCAGGCAGCACTGTGTAGCTGGAAAATGACGACAAGAGATGAAGCCAAGGTGGAAGAACAGCAGAGACAGAGACAGAGGACCGCGTGCAGAAAGCACTGTGGGTCTGACTCTCATTCCTCTCATTGAGCTCTACTTGCCTTCTTAGAACCTTCTAGCCCTTCTGGCCTCTTGTATACCACTGTTTGTTGATGATTGTTTGGCCGTACTGGGATTTTAACTCAGGGCCTCTTGCTTCCTAGGCCCTGATTTTTTTGCTGGTGATTTTCAAGTTAATGTCTTGGGCTTTTCTACCTCAAACGTTGATCCTGCTGCTCTCAGCCTTTCAAGGAGCTAGGACTGCAGGTGTCAGCCACAAAGCCTGGCCTTGTATTCCGTCTCTTCACACATGACTTCTCCTTCGCACAGGCCCAAGCTGCTCAGTGAGACAGTGGTTTAAGACTTATTTCAAGACTTCTCTAGCCTCCTCTTTTGTGTTCATTGGAGCCGCCTTCCAGCCCTACCTCTCTGCCATAGCACGATGATTTAGGAGATACTTGACTTTACCACTCAGGAACAATTAATAAAACTCCAACAAGCTAAAAGATAGCCAGATTGGAAATCTAATTATAATCCCAGAAAACACTAGAGAATCAATTTTAAAGCTCTTATAATTTATTAGAGTCCAGTGAGTGGCCATATGCAATTCAGAAAAGAGAAAAATATGAAAAATATCAGATTCTCTATATGCCAGAAACAATCATTTAAATGACATAATGGAAGTAAAATTACATTTACCAAAGTAAGCAAAAAAAAAGTCAAGTATCTACAAAAGCAACCCTAGAGAGATAGGCAGAGAATTGTCATAAAGGAACCACTAAACTGGAGTTAGGTAAAAGGCTGTGTCTAGAAGAGAAAACTAAATTTTTCTAACACGTCAGCATTTCTAAAAAGGAATGGGGAATAATACTACAGAATAAATCAAAGTCCCATTTAGGTACTTTGAATATTTGCTAAGGTGATTATAAAGTACTTTAAGAAACAAAGACAAGACCTAGTTCTACTTTTTTAGTGAGGGTGGGGGAAGAGAATAATGACATATCCACTTACCTTTATAGACAACATTATTTTCTAAAGCTGTGAGAGTTTCATAAGCATGACATTGCCCAAGAAATAAGCAGTCAGTTACTAATTGTGCCACAAGACACTGCAGGAGGGTTTCAATGGGCAATAAAAGATGTTGCAAAAGTGTTAAACTGTACATGAAAGGTACGTCCGTACAAACCACTTGCTATTAAAGAATTAGCTGGGCATGGTGACTCCTGGTTGTAAGCATAGCTACTTTGGAGGCAGAGACCGGGAGGATGGCTACTGAAGGCCAGCCTGAGCAAAACAGTTCATGAGACTCCATCTCAACCAATAAGAAGCTAAGTGTGGCTGTGTATAACTGTCTTCCCAGCTATAGGGGAAGCGTAAGAAGGAAGACTGAGAGCCAGGCCAGTAGGGGGCAGAAACAGGAAACCCTCTTCAAAAAATAATAAAAAGCAAAAAGGGTTAAATATGAGCTTTGAGTGCTAGAGGACCTGCCTAGCAAGCACAAGGTCCAGAACCAATAAGAAAAGAATTAAACATCGAAACAATCAAAAGACAACATAAATACCAATCTTAAAGCTCCCTAAGTGGGATCAAACATCTTCTAAACAATAAAGCAACATACAGGAAACCACAAAGGAAATGCAAATACCTATAACTATACTCAAATGCATTTTTACAGCCCCCCCAAATTAATAATCAAATGAAAATGCAGGTGACAAATGGGAGAGAAATATTTACAGCATATCGAAAAACAAATAGGCTTATGATATAGATAGAGAAGTAAATCTTCAGGTCAAGTAAAAACTACCAAATCATGGGCAACAGATATTCTTTTTAAAAAAATCAAATACAATGTTTCACTTTTCTGTGGATCCCACAGTAGTCAAACCCATAGAAACAAAGTAGAGTAGTCTGAACCACACCAAGGGAGGAATGGAGAGGTACTGGCCAAAAGGCACAAAAGTTGTCATTTATTAAAAGAAAGGGAGAAGAGGGGATAAAAGAGGAGGGAGAGGAGAGGCAAGAAGAGAGGAGAGAAATATATATTTTTTTAATTAATTAATTTATTTATTTGCCAGTCCTGGGGCTTGGACTCAGGGCCTGAGCACTGTCCCTGGCTTCTTTTTGCTCAAGGCTAGCACTCTGCCACTTGCACCACAACACCACCTCTGGCCTTTTTCTATATATGTAGTGCTGAGGAATCGAACCCAGGGCTTCATGTATACAAGGCAAGCACTCTTGCCACTAGGCCATATTCCCAGCCCCTGAGGGGAGAAATATTTTTAAAAGAGACTTAAAATATCCAGATTCCCTCCAGGAATAAAAGAAACAGAACCATTGTCTATCAGATCACCAAACATTTAAAAATCCAGTTAGCCCTTTATGGAAATATGGCAAGGCACGTACTGCAAGTAAGAATGGAACCACATGGGTGGAAAGTTGCTTCAATATGCCTAAGTACATTTAACATGTATCGAGTTTCAAGTTCCAGCGAGAAATAAAAACTTTTCCCCCCTTTCACCCCTCAAAGGAAAAGAATCTGTCTAACAACATGAGGGAAACAAGATGGAGTCTCGATCTCCATTTTCCATGAAATCAAGGACTACCTTTGCAGGTAAAGTAAAATGCATGTCGGGAAATACGGAGCGCATTGCAAGGCGTATATGGGAGAGTCGGGTGGACAGAGGTAGACCTTCCACACGGAGAGCCAGCCCTGGTTCCTTCTGTTTTCCCACTCCATCACCTTTAGGGAACAATTCCGCTCTCAAGTTTGTTTTATGTCTACAAGGTGACTGCTCAAGCTTCACTCATTACATCTGCATTCCAGTCAAGAAGAAGGAGGGGGGAAAAAGAGAGAGACAGAGAAGAAGTAACTAACCCTTTTAGGGGTAGGAGACATGGCTCTGGGTCGAGTACTAGCCAGTGAGTGAAAGTGTCAGGTACTGGATTCTAGGCCTCGTCTCTGACCTAGAAATCGAATATGGAGAAAGAAGAAAAGTCAAAATTCACTTACATGCCAAAGTTCCCTTTAAGTCCACCCACTTATCAATCACACACCTATTTATCTGCAAAGGAGCAATTCTGGGCGCTTCACAAGCTGGGGATGTTATCTGCTACACAGAAAATGGTTGTTAAGCTAAAGAGAGACCGACAGACAGAGACAGAGAGAGAGAGAGAGGAAGCGGAACACTGGCTAGAAAACTTGCTCTTTTGCCTCAGAAGTCTCTAAATAATACATAAAAATAAATCAAAAGAGAGCAATGTGTGACTATTATTCAGAAATATGGTGGCAGAAGCGATTATAATTTGAAAGGCTTTTGTCTTTGCAGAGAAAAACAACAGAAAAAGAAAACAGGAACCCGAGGACTAATATTTTCTTTTTGTCACATGCTTTTAGCACTCTCTGGCTCTTTTTTTCTTTTTAACTGTGGGCATGCGCTCATTTACT
Organism: Perognathus longimembris pacificus; assembly: GCF_023159225.1. Taxonomy (NCBI): domain Eukaryota; kingdom Metazoa; phylum Chordata; class Mammalia; order Rodentia; family Heteromyidae; genus Perognathus; species Perognathus longimembris. The sequence goes on along the minus strand of NC_063180.1, from coordinate 32,331,728 downwards.
AAAACCAAACACACTTTAAGGCTTCAAAAGAAGACACATGGCCAATGGGTACATAAATAAAGTTGCTCAACATCTCCAGTCACCAACAGGGAAGTGCAAATCTAAACCACAGTGAGACTTCACCCAGTAAGAAAGGCCGTGGTCAGAAAGATGAAAAGGCAGGCACCAGTGAGGACAAATGGAAAAGGCAGCTTTGCACAGTGCTGGTGGGAATGTAAGTTAGTAAAACCATGCTGAAAAAAATATGGAGGTTTTCTTCAAATAAATAGAAGTACGTTAAAAAGCCAGGCACTGGTGGCTCACGCCTGTCATCCTAGCAACTCAGCAGGCTGAGATCTGAGGATCATGGTTCAAAGCCAGCCTAGACAGGAAAATCAGTGAGACTCTGATCTCCAACGAACCACCAGAAAACCAGAAGTAGCACTGTGGCTCAAAATGGTAGATAACTGTCCCTTGAGCAAAAAAAGTTCAGGGACAGTGCCCAGGCCTTGAGTTCAAGCCCTATAACCAACAATAACAACAACAAAAACCTATTGTATGCTTTCATACTGCCATTACAGGTGTGTTACCAAAAGAAATGAAATCAATATGTGGAAAAGGCACTGGTTATTGTAGAACCATTTCAACTAGCCAAGAAATGGGAGCAGACTATGTGTCCATCACCTGAGGAAAGAAGAAAGTATGTGTGTCTTCCATACTCAGTGGGAACCAGAATAAGGAGGCAAGCCAGTCATTGGTAATAATGTGAATAGAGCTGGAGGTAGCTACGTTCATTGCAAGATACCAGGCACAAAGACAAATGCTATGTGACCACACTCATTTGTGGAATATACAACCATTTCACTCATAGAAGTTGGAAACAGAATAGTGGTTATTAGACACAAAAGAGCTTAAAGAAACAGAAGAGGGAAAGGGGGATCAATCAGTACTGAATTACAAATCTCACAGGAGAATGCCTTTGCGTGGCAAGGTGATGACAGAAAATATTAATGTAACTGAACAAAGCTAGGAGAAGAGATTTTGAAAGCTTTCACTATTAAAGGAGATATGTTCATCCTGATTTAAACATTTTCCAGTGTGTGTATCCCCAACATGTATGCTAGGCGTGGTGACATACACCTCTAATCCCAGCAGTCAAAAGGCTGAGGCAGGGGGCTGGGGATATAGCCTAGTGGCAAGAGTGCCTGCCTCGGATACACGAGGCCCTAGGTTCGATTCCCCAGCACCACATATACACAAAAAACGGCCAGAAGCGGCGCTGTGGCTCACGTGGCAGAGTGCTAGCCTTGAGCGGGAAGAAGCCAGGGACAGTGCTCAGGCCCTGAGTCCAAGGCCCAGGACTGGCAAAAAAAAAAAAAAAAGGCTGAGGCAGGAGGATCACCAGTTCAAGGGCAGGCTTAGTTTAGCTAGCAAGGTATGTTTTCAAGGCTACAAGCTAGATAGCATTGCTCAACTCCTGTAATCCTAGATACTCAGGCGATGGAAATCCAGAGAATCACAGTTCAAAGCCAGCAAACCAATTAAGAGACACCTCAAAAGAAAAATGAGATCCCATTTTGACACATTCATTTATTAAATATTAAAGTAGTACACACGGGCTCAGGTGCACAGAAATAGGTTTTCAAGCACCATGGATGTGAGCGTTTAAGTTGATACGGCCTTTTTACAAATAAATTTGGCAGCTCCTATTAAAATTTAAAATATTCATATCCATCAACACAGCAATTTCACTTCTTCGGTACATACCCTAGAAAACACTTGTCACAGATACAAAATGGCACCTTTAAAGATTTCACTGTGTCATAGTGGGGAAGAGTTTAAAATGTTATAAATACCTGTCAGTGAGAAAATGATTAGGTAGGCTATCATGGAGCTCAATGTGGTGTTCTTCAAAACAAGCTCTATGTGTTTTGTTAAGAAAAGATCCCTACCACCCTGTCGCTATTTAAAAAAAAATAAATAGCTATAGAGTAAACACAATTAAAGTACACCATAGATTTAACATGTATATGGCCATTCACAAGGCTGAGTGGATAGTCTTGATGGAACATTGTCATTTCCTTGACTAGGAGGAGGTGACCGAGCTGAACGTGCCAACACAGCTTCACTCTCAGAGCCTCCTACACTGTATGAGTTAAAAAGTCACAATGTCAGAGCAACAGTTTCCTACACAAAGCCCCTTGGTACTAAAATCTACTGACCCGAACAAGCACCAGCAACTCATACCTGTCATCCTAGCTATTCAGGAGGCTGAGATCTCAGGATTGTGGTACAAAGCCAGCCCAGGCAGAAAAGTTAGGGAGAATCTTATCTCCAATGAAAGCTCAAAGTAGAGCTATGGCTGAAGTGGTAGAGCACTGGCCTTGAGCACAAATGCTCAAGGACAGCACCCAGGCCCTGAGTTCAGCCCCAGGACTTGCAAGAAAGGAAATGAAGGGAAGGAAGGGAAGGGAAGGGAAGGGAAGGGAAGGGAAGGGAAGGGAAGGGAAGGGAAGGGAAGGGAAGGGAAGGGAAGGGAAGGGAAGGGAAGGGAAGGGAAGGGAAGGGAAGGGAAGGGAAGGGAAGGGAAGGGAAGGGAAGGGAAGGGAAGGGAAGGGAAGGGAAGGGAAGGGAAGGGAAGGGAAGGGAAGGGAAGGGAAGGGAAGGGAAGGGAAGGGAAGGGAAGGGAAGGGAAGGGAATTTACTGACCCAAGAGCCAGGCTGGCATTCAGCTCACCCAGCCTTCCTCTGATTCTTGGGGCACAGGCTCCCCTCCAAAGGTCCTAGGTACTACCCTGGAAGCAATTTCTAAGGTAGTAATTTTTTTAAAAGAAACTATTTTCACTTAATCTATTTTTGCAATGTTTGTTTTAATTGGGTGATTAGCCAGTTTTGTTAAGGATGTGATTACAGACATAAATTATCTTTCGAAAGCACTACTTGAAAAAAAATACAGATATAAACAAAACCAAACATTAACCACACACACAGACACACACACACAGACACACACACACAGACACACACACACACAATTCACATCCAACTGTGCAGTTATTTTGAGAGTAAGCTGCATGTAGTGAACTGCGAGCCCGGTTTGGTCCTTTCCTTCTCTTTTTCCAGACGGGTTGGTACTTGACTTTAGGGTAATGGCAGCCATTACATCTGGACAAGGTGCGGTGTCAGTGTGAACATTGGGTCCCAATTCCCAATCTGCTTGTCTCAGGTGTGCCAGGCAACACTGAAGCCAGCCAGGTGCCATGGACCCGTTCCATCGCCATGTGTGAGGTTCGAGAACACATCGAACACCAGACACAGGAGAAGGTCTGGAGGCTCACACAATGCACAGGGCTAAATCCTTCGTGTGGAATCCAGACACCCTAGCTAGCACTGGAGACACACTGGGGTGGGGGGGGCCGGGGGGAAAGAGAGAGAGAGAGAGAGAGAGAGAATTCCTTCCACCCAGGGTGAGGACTCTTAAGTCATCATCGCCGCTGCAAAGTGCAGGGTAAATTTCAGAAGGTCAGAAAATAATTATATGGTCAAGAGTGTCTCCCTCCCAAGTCCTAGGGAAATCAAAGACCTCCCTCATATCGGGTCATATCAAATAGTTGGGATATTTTGGATGGCATCCAGGAGTTCATGTGGGAGCCTCTTTATTCCTTGTGTCAGAGCCTATGAGGAAATTTCATGAGGCAAGCTCTTGTGTGCGGAATGCCAGAGCAAGGCACTTCCGCCTCGAGTTACTTTCTGCTACCCGTGCAGACTCTCTGTGGATGGGAGTTAAAAAATAATAATAATAAGTGCTTCCCTCTCCCCCTCTTCTAAAATAAAATGGTCATCCATTTTAAATCGCCCTCAGAACATCGCACACGAAAAAGTTACCTCTCTGATTCTATCATCCTTGGCAACAAGTCCAACTGCTCGAAATTAATTTTGCAAATAATTGCACCTTATAGAAGTGTTCTCTGTAAACACCGAGGTAGATGACTTCTAACACACAGCAAAGAAAAGTCCCAAGTGAGCAATCAAGATGGCTGTCCCATAATAACAGAGTCCAAGTTCTCTGCTGGCCAGTGTGTTCTATAAGTGGGGATCATTTTAAGACTGTCCCCCTTGCTACTACAAAAGTCTGTGTAAGAGGGAAGCCACAGTTGGGTACCATGTCTCATGCCTGTGTCTGGTGTTTTTCTAGAATTTATTCCTTACAACACATGTTAGGCCATGTGTGTGACAGGCAGGGAAATGGAGTCACACACCACCCATTCCACTGGGAACAAGATCTTAAAGCCTCAGATGGAATCCAATTACCAGGATCAATTCTCAAAGGTAAGACTCAAGACATCTCTAGTGGGAGAGGGTCTACCAGAATTATATCTGGGTTGGGGGGTCGGAGGGTTGGGAGAAGCTACTGGATATGGAAGGAGGAGATTCCGCAAGTGGGGCTTCCCTCCTTCTGACAGATCCAGGAGGATGGCACATTTGGACGCCATGTTTTAGCTGCCATGTTTAGAGGCAGGTTGCTGCAGGCCTCTTGCTGTGGTGCCTACCTTTCCTGCTCCCTGGATTTCTTTCTAGCTCCAGGCCAGCACATGTTCCTCAGCCTTAAGAGCGAGTTCGGATAACTTCCTGTGTGTTCTGTTTTCCTCACCTCCCTGGTTGGAATACAACTCCCCCTCAGCTGCCCATAGCTTTCCGCGGATGGGTCGTCATCTGCCATCTAGTCCATGCCATAGTTAGCTGTGAAGGCCTCTGTTTCCACTTCTCGAAATATTATTTAAGCCTCTTAAGAGAATGGCCTGGTTTTGTTTTTTCAACCTGAAGTTTTACACAAGTGAGTGTAATGTTAGTTTCCTTAATAGATGTGGAAGCTCACTGGACTACCTTCCTCAGGTATAAACTCAGATAACGGCATAGGTGTCCATAAGCATCCATCTTCGAACACTTACCAAGCAGTTAGCTATAGGTGCAGTCTGCCAACTATTTTGCACGCCCCCTATCATTTAATCCTCACACCGGCCTTACAACACAGAGGCGGATGCCATGTCATCTTCCCTGTGTAGATGAAGAAAGCAGGATGCAGTCTGTGAGGATCCAGCCCTTGAGGCTCACATCTGGATGCTCCATACTCGAGGATATGAGATCAGAAAGACTGAGGTTTACAGACATCTCAGGCACAGCGAACAGAAGCAGGAGATGTTCTCAGCCAACCCCTACCTCTCTGTGCTCCTTTTCCTACTTTCTCGGGATGACCAACTCCTAATTTGTTCAACAGCTGAGGGGGGGGGGGGCGGCACTGTTTCTGCTGATGGTGTCATTTATTCATTCTAAGGAGGAAATAGTAATGTAAAGATAGCATTTATTGTGGAGCTCTCTCTCTTCTATATCACACACTCAAGATATAAAAACTTCTTAGTCCTGCCTTACATGTGCTTTTCTGAGAGTTTTTCTGCCTTACTACCTTGTTGGTTTCACTGGTATAAATGCATTACCCCATCCTCAAAGCTCCCCATTCTCTGACTCATGTTTATTCTCTCTGTGTGTCTCTCTGTCTGTCTCTCTCTCTCTCTCCCTCCCTCCCTTCTTTCTTTTTCTCCCTATCCTGTATCCATCTCTCTACTCCCTTCTCCCTCCCCAGCTCCACCCTGGGCAACTTCAGATAAGAATATGACATTTCTGGAGAACATTGGCAGGGTGGAGGGGCTCTTACTCATGCTGTCTAGCCAGGATCCAGCAAAGCCAGCACGAAGCCACCAGGGCTCCAGGAGCAGCAGCTGTGGTAGGGGCTGCCAGTAGGCCTGCTGTTTTGGCAGGTGGTTCTCCTTGTACTCCAGCCCCTTTTGCAAACAGAAAACGTGTTCCTGATGTCATGATGGCGGTAAAACTGTGCAGCATGATGGATCACCCCAGAGCCTTGACCGTGGCTCTACCAGCTGCTGCCTCCACCACCCCACCGCTCTCCAGGGCACAGCACACAGGTTAAGTAGATTTTCTAAGCCTTGGTAGAGTGAACAAAAGCTCAGTGGTCAACTGGGCTAACTGGTCGACCCAGTTATCATTAGGCCGCCAATTCTGCTAAGTTCCAAAAATTCAATTTCCTTGGGACATCTCCACCCCTGCTCAACCCCTTGTAACTGCCTGCTTCTCCAGCTCTTCCTTGTCATCCACACCAATGTTCCTTCCCTTCAGAAGAGGGAGGGGGTGGGAAGAACCAATTCACTTATCTCCCCACCTCATTTTTCCTCTCCAGTCTAATGGCCTTACTCAGCAACTCCTTCCGAACAGCATCTGTAATGTCCTATTTTCCATTGCCACTTAACCAGCCAAAGTGTGATTCTATAAATAAATAAATCTGGTTACAGGGGGCCAAGGAGCCCCGTGATACCGATGAGCTGCCAGGAAGAATTAGAAGCCTGAAACCCCCCGAGTGGGAACGGCTGTTCCCCTCCAGGCAGATGTTTCTCGGAAGGTGGGCAGCTTGTGGTGACTACTTTCTAAGCGATTGCTCTTGCTACTGTTTCCTGGCATTTCAAAGCTGTTCCTTCCGGAAACCAAAATGACATGCTATGGAAAACGGCGAGCTCCACCTGGCTTGGCACTGCTGGCATTTGAGAACGAGCTTGGGAATCAGAAATCCTTGTATTTGCTCCCCCGCACCCTGCACACATCCATCTGTGCCTCTTACTTTCTTCATCTCTAAAATGCCTATGTTCACACACCTCCCAAGCACAGGGACCAGGAGATAGAAGGAGATACTGTCTATGAACAGTACCAAAGAATAGTAATTGTCCATTGAAAATCTCATAGATTTGTTGTAACTGAGAGCCAGTTAGGTCTAGGCACACATAAGCAACAAGGGATTGAAAAGGCCAAAGAAATACCATTCCAGATCTGAACACACATCTCTAGCAACAGGTCATTTGAAGACCAGACTAAGATGGGACTCATAAAGATTGTGCCAACTCCATTACCTAATACCCTGCTTCTAAGAGCTTCCAGAATCAATTGATGAGAGAGGGATAAAGTAAAACAAGGCATTTCTACCTCTATGCTCACTTTGTGTTTCCAGAGACATTCCTAGCAGTAGCCGTGGCCCAAATAGTCTCAGCTTTTGTTTGTATTTTCCCTTCCTCCGTTACCCCATCTTTCCCAGGTGCCTTCCTCCTTGGTCCTTGCAGCCCAATGATGGCCATAATTTCCTGCCATTGCTGTTTGTTGGAGATCCTTCCCCAGTCTGTTTGGCTTTGCTATGCTCCTTGCAATTTTTAAGTAATTCCTCACATTAAATTCCCTCTGTCGACCTACATGCCTTACGTTGTCCATCTACAGTTGGACTGTCATACAATCCAGGACCAAGAGGACTCTGTTTGTCTGCATGTTAAGTGTAACTTTATAATAAGTGCAATATCAGATTTGGAGCAAATACAATTAACAACAACAACAACAACAACAATAATAATAATAAATGGTTATAGCTAAAACATAAAAACCATATCAGGCTTAAGTGGTAGATATCTTACCTAGCATGCATGAGAGCCTCAGATTCAATCCAAAGTACTAAAAAATATTTAAAATTTTAAGCTCCTGGAGATTACAGGGTCTTGTCTTTTCTCATGGATTCTCTGGTCCAACCCCTCCCCCCAAAAAAATAAAGAGGAAATCAAAGCTCTGAGAACATTGCCCAAGGTCAATCGGTTAGCAACTCCTTTACCCAGTAAAGATATTATTCTGAGGTGACTTGAATATCTGTGTCTCCATATCACAGTTATTTTTATTCACCTTAAGTATGTTGGCCTACATTTGCATATATACATTTCATTGTCCCATTCATAAGGAAATGGAAAGACTTGGTAAAAATCATCTTAAGTGAAGTGAGCCAGAACCAAAGAAACATAGATTCCATGGTTTCCCTTGTTGGTAATAATTAGTATATGTCTAGGATAGTCCTAGCAGAAGATGAAAATAGCTCAATAGCTATGTACATATGATCACATAAGATGATGCTAAGCAAAATGGACTCCCAGATATGGAAACAAGAGGTTTTGCATTGCTATTTTTAACGTACTATGTGAAATTATTTATTTTTTCTTTCCTGTGGTTTATCCCTTGTATTTGATTCTGGTACCCTGGGTATTGTACGTATGTTTATCTGAATTGGGGAAGGGAAGGGAAGTGGAATCTCAAAATGGTGAGACAAAGGATAATGGGTGAACCAATCCAACAGCGAGACTCACAAGACAATATATTAGAAGTGAACTATACAACTGGAGGTGGGGTAGGGCTGAGGGGCAGGAAGGTAGGAGAAAATGAGGAAGAGGGGTAGCAAGTTTGACAAGAAATGTACTCAGTACCTTACAAATGTAACTGTAACCCCTCTGTAGTATTATTCTGAGGTGACTTGAATATCTGCATCTCCATAATACAGACTTATTTTTATTCGCCTTAAGTGCATTGGCCTATATTTGCATATATACATTTCTTGAAGGACATAACACAACTTGGTATTGTTGCATTGCAAATAAATGTCAAATTCTACTGGGTCAAGTATAAAGGATCGACAATGGTACAAGCAGAGCTCCGCTGAACTAAAATCATGTCACTGGATTCCTACACGAGCAGACAGAGATACAGATGCACAGACTTAGAGAAAGAGACACAGATTCGGAGAAAGGCAACAGATATGGATATGGTGTTCTGCCCCTAGGTTATCCCTAGCTTTTGAAAGGAATGGAAACAGCATGGTTTCCCACTCGCCATGCATAAATCATCACCACAAAGGAGCCAGCAGCACCTCTATAAACTTATCTGAGAGATTTGAAATGCACCAGGGTCCCTTTCTTGATGACCCAAGCACAAAAACAAAGGAGTTCAAGGGCAGAGTGAGCTTTGCTTCAGGCAAGGCTGGTAGGAAGGACTGGTTCTCAAAGGCACAGGAGACACTACCAGGCAGGGCTGTTACTGGGAATATTCTGAGTATATATATGGTTTGCAAAGGACAACTGGCTCCCATTAAGAACACTCCTTCTCCAAATGCAAAGCAGTCTGCGGCTGAGGCCATGGTGTAGGGTGAGCAGCTGAAATGTAAGTGAAAAGGAGCAGAAGGTCAGAGTAGCTTTCTACGAACCAGAAAGCCCAATCAACCATGGAGCAAGAGGAAACTGGTTTGAGAAATCAAAGACAAACACAAGGGATGGAGATGAAGCATAAAGCAAAAGCTGCTGCTGGGAGTAGACATGCATGGTTGGTCAATCCTTGAGGCAGGAGGCCCATGAATCTACATAAGGACATTAGCAAGAACAGTTTCTTTGTTTTCTTGGTAGTTTTACTTTTGTTGGTGGTGGAACTTGAACTGGGGGCCTGGGTGTTGTCCCTGAGCTCTTACTTTCAAGGCTAGCGTTCTTCTACTTTTAAGCCACAGCGCCACTTCCTGTTTTCTGGTGGTTCATTGGAGATAAGAGTCTTATGGGCAGGCTGGCTTTGAACCACAATTCTCAGATCTCAGCCTCCTGAGTAGCTAGGATGACAGGAGTAAGCCACCAGCAAGTGGCTAGCAAGTACGGTTCCTATCCACATTGGAAATGTAGGAGCACTTCGTTTTGTGCTTCATTTGGCCTCATTTACGCTCAGTATAACTACAAAGCTCCAGTGTCTAAGCCTATCACCAAGGTGACCAAGATGCCCAACGCGACACCACAAGTGACCACACACAGGCCACCTCTGGAATGCGGACAGAGCGTGGTTATGTCTATCGTTACACTTCCCAGCTAAAAGCAGCTCAGGCAGACTTGGTGTGGGAAGCAGAGCCAGGCTGGATCAGCTGGGATGCCAACAGCTCCCAGACGGGACAGCCTGGAGCCCAGGAGACTCGAATCCCTGAGCTGAGTCAGCCTCAGGGGAACCTTCTGACCTGGCTTTATCTCTGAGCAATTCTTGTCACACGCTTACCTTCCAGGAAGTCACAGTGCCTTCTCATCTCCCTTGCTCCTCTTTCTGAATCTTCACAGATCCTAACTCTGCTCATGGAGCTCGGTAAATGATTGTTGGATTTGAACCTAGAGTTCTCAAAATGTATTAACATGGGGCTAGTCATACCAGCTTTATGTATTAGATGTAGAGTGGTTCTATCATTTATGAGTTCCGGTCTCATTAAATCCTGGCTCTCCGGACCTCATTTGGCTTCATAGGATTAGTTTAAAGATTAAATGAGGTTTTCAGGGGTTTTTGTTGTTGGTTGGTTTTTTTGTTTTTGTTTTGTGTTTTTTTTTTTTCAAAAAGATCCCGCTTCATTTCTTACCACTATCCCCCACTGAAATGCATGATAAGTGCTTTAGAAACGAATGCTCGGCTACTGAGCCCAAGGCAGTGTCTCCTTCTCACTGACCTGCGTTTCTTCTCTTTAACTTTTGTGTTCAGCCATGCAGATGATGTGTTTAGCATCAAGTGTGGCCAAGGACGTTCAGCCACACATATGGACCGGCATGAACTATAATGACCTTCTACTCACCAGCGTTGATTCCTGCAGAAACCAGGTGGGGGCACGTGGCCTGGTCCCTGCTGCTTCCATATCGCTTTGGATCTGTGTACACAGTAGGTCCCCAATAACAGGCTGTTCATGGATTGACTTTGCTTTTCATAATCTGCCATTCCCTGGCCTCTCATCCCACTTATAACTCCACTCATCTTCCCCAAACATCCATCCACCTTTGAACTTGGAGTCAGACCAGGCCCTTGGTCCACCCAACCTTAAGACAAGACAGGAAAACCTCAACTAGAAACCCATGAGAAGTTGAGGAATGATGAATGAGAAGTGGCCTTTTATGTAATGCTTATAGATGATTGGTCGGTAGATGATAGATGGATAAGAGATAGATATAGAAAGATATATAGATGATAAATAAATGGATGATGAATAAATAAACCATGTATACACGTATATCTGAAGGTAATTGTCTTCAAATAAACAGATCGGAGATGGCTAGACACTTGAAGGTCTTAACTAAAGCAAAAAAGAAAAAGGTTTTCTTTACAGTTCTTTCAAACTGAGTCTCTTCAGCTGAATGAGGATTTAGCAATACTGCTTTTTTTGCTCACAAGAACTCCATGAAAACATTTGCAAGCTAAGCGCACGGCCTATAAGCCACGGATGTGAGGCCTTCTGGCTCATTCAGCCTGGGCCCTTTGCAGAATGTGTTCTTAATTAACAGTTTGTTACCGAGTTGACAAGGGTGTGACTCCCTCTGTGAGGAGTGGAATTTGTTTGCGTTTGGCTTTTCATTTCCTTTTGTTCTGTTTTTGTGTTTGGGGGGTTTTGTTTAGGTCCTTGCCATTTATGGAGCATATCCTTCTAGAAGATTCTCCTGTGTTCCAGTTAGCAGCTAATGATGAACAGAAGGTTTGCTACTCAGAGGGTGCCTTGCTCTGGGGGAACTCTCTGTGTACCCCCATCCCAAGGGGTACCCTCGCTACAGGGACTGCCACAGGACCTTTGCAGAACACTCACGGCGGACCCAAACGTAGCCACACCCCAACATGCAGTTCCTCTGCTAGACACTCCTCTGGGTGGGGTCTGCAAATTCTTCCCCTTGGACTCATGATCCACACCCCTGGCAGTGGTGGAGAGGTGGAGACACCTTGAAGGAAAGGTGACAGAAGAACTAGCCACTTGCTACCACGGCTCTCCTTGAGGGCTCGCTTACCTCCTCGTCTCAGGTTCAGAGAGGCCCAGGAACTCAAGGCTAGTTAGAGACCATTCTCAAAGAGAACCCCAGATGTCCATAGTGTCAGAAGTAAAGAAGGCATGAACTAGAGATCTGGTGATTTCGGCGCTTTCCTGTGTTTTCTTGGAGCACGGCCTAAGAGCTGCCAGTTTCCTTGAGCAAAGCCTGTAATCCTATTAAAAGGGGATTATTCCACTGTCCCAGGCTATCAGATCTTGCTAAGGATTTATTTAGGCCGACCTCTTAGGAAATGCACACATACATGTAATAAAAATAGTTAAATAAGCCAAATGCTGTATTTCTCAACCAAAAGAAAAGAAGGAAATTGAGCCTGGTGAGTTTGATGGAGTACATACAGCCTTGTCTCTTTCATTTCCTCTTCAGGCTTCATGTTAATTCTGACTCTGTGTCCTTTTAGTGCCTCAGCTCCTCCAACAGAAGAGGGGCACTGGAGCAAGAGTCGGAGCCTAGTAATTTCCACGGAAAGGACCCCCATGTTAAATGCACTTCCATCGCCTCTGCTCCCTGTGAGCCTCATTCTGCATTCCCTCAGTCACCGCACGTGCTAATGCAGAGGGGAGGAGGAAGGAAGAATAGCACAGACCTGGGTGGCTACCAGCTGGGAGCTAAGAGATTCCACCTAATGCACTTCCAGGTAGTTGAGGAATAGAGAGACGAGGGCCCAGGTTAGCACTTAATGTCTCAAGCCTTCATTCCCTGCCCCATCTCTCCATTCCACCATGTCTGCTTCAAATAATGCCACTGCTCATCGACCTTATCCAGGCTAAAGATCACGAGGCAGCGTTTACTCCTCCATCCCCCAAAGCCACAATTCTTCACAACCTTGAACAGTGCAAACCCTCCTGCAGCAGACAGCTTTGAGGATGCTCCCCCTGGGCCAGGCACATACCCGAGGAAAGAAGCAAAACCCTATCTCAAAATAACCTGTGCCAGGCTGGGAATATGGCCTAGTGGTAGAGTGCTTGCCTTGTATGCATGAAGCCCTGGGTTCGATTCCTCAGCACTGGATACATAGAAAACAGCCAGAAGTGGTGCTGTGGCACCACTTCTTTTTGCTAGCCTTGAGCAAAAAGAAGGCAGGGACAGTGTTCAGGCCCTGAGTTCAAGGCCCAGGACTGGCCAAATAAATAAATAAATAACCTGTGCCAAAAAAGGGGGGGGTGCGGATACGTGGTTTAGAAAGCATGGGGTCCTCCCTGAGTTTAAACCCCAGTAGCTCTAAAAAAAAAAAAAATGTAAAAGTAATCAGTAGCAAAAGTAACTGCTTAGTTAAACCCTGGTCCCGTATTTCACTGAAACTGGAAGTAAAGAGATATTCTTATTTATTTTTGTCCCTTAGCCTCTTCCAAAACACAAACCACAATCAGAATCATATAGGAAGCACAGGTTGAAGGATGGAAAATACTCAACTCTGAAATCCTAGGGTGTTGTGTAGGGGGACCTGGGAGATGGATCTTTAGCTTCCTGGGGGAGCTCTGCCACTGTAAGCCATAGTCAGGATGAGAAGGTTCTGGAAAGAGCATGAATGTTGTTGCTGAAGGACCCAACTACATTTCTCCTAGCCTCAACCATGCTGTCTGTCCTTCCCTAGTTACATCTCTCGGGATTCCCAGTCACTCCTGGGCCCCAACAAGGCCACAGCAGGCCTTGTGTAAGGCTGCAGCAGCCCTCTGCCCTCCTCCCTCCCTGCCTCGCCCTCCCCACCTCGCCCTCCTCCTCCCACACATGCCTCCTCTCCATTCCCTCAATATTTGAACCGCTCCCAATGATTGTACCGTTGAGGATTTCTATCCCTGAATCTTCGCCTCGTGTATTGCAGGGTGATTCGACTTAGAAAGACAGCACCCCAGTCTCAGGCCTGAGGGGTAGGAAGATGGAAGGCCTTACATTTTACCCATGCTTTGGAAAATCGGAGTATAAAGTAACATGCACCATCGGCTAGCTTCGTTCCAGTGTGTTTGACTTCAAACAAGATAACATTTTCTATCTTATATCTGTCTTCTTCTAAAGATGCTGTTAGCAACATATATATATATATATACATGTGCACGTATACACACATATATACATATATATGTATACACACATGCCAAAGGCCACTTGCATCACAGGAAAATGTTCGCATCTTAGGGAAGAGATTCTTGTTCCATTTTCCTCCTCTTCTGGGAAATCACACGTGACCAAGAGCAGTGGCAGTGCGTGCTGCCTGGCCCTGTCTAGTCCAGCATCACCCTGGGTAGCGTGATGGTACAAAAGTGCTTTCCTCCATGCCAGCCCCGCCTGGCATGCACACGATTGCCCAGCAGTAGCTGCTGCTCCAATAGCAAGCATTCCTGGTAAGCCTTCTCTCTCCCACGCTGCCATTGGTGCGGCTCAGCTCCACTCCCAATCCTCACGGTCCCAAGTCGCAGATATTCCAGCTGGCCCTACCCTAGCCATTGGCCACAGCTCAAGGACCATGGCCGAGGCCATGAGGGGCCAGCGCCTGGGCACCCTGTGTGAGTGGTGGGCAGGCCTCTTTGCCAAAGCAAGGATGCACCCAAAGCCAAGTGATTCCCAACCAAAGCAAAGCCGTCTCCACGCATCCCACAGAGAGGGGAGGGGGCAAGAGGCAGTGGGAGGGCGTTCTTACCCCAAGTGCTGACAGGCCCCTGGGAAAGGATCTGCTGCTCTAAGCTTTATGGGCGGAGATAAGGAAGGAGGGGGAGTCCAATGGCGGAGGCAGGAACAGAGTCATCACAACCCTAGGAGCCCTAGCCCCTCTGCAAAAGCTGGAGTTGAGGTTCTAAGGTGAGCCCAGAATAGGGCAGGTCTGAGATCTCAGCACAAAGCAAAAGGCACAGCCTTCCCCCCCTCCACACACCTGCCCTCCCCAGGCCCGCCGCCCACCACAGTGCTCTGAGATTTGTCACATCCACAAAACACATCTCAGTCACGCGTGCACTCGTCCAGCGTCCCACACGACCCCTGTAGCTCCGAGTTCCTGAACAATCCCTGCACTAACTGTTTTCCCATAATATAAGAAAAGGTGTGGAGGGGGGAGGAGGGGAGGAGGAAGCAAAGCAAAAAGGAAACCCTCTAAGGGGCTCAAAGTGAATACAATCAGAGACATTGTTGTTCAGGTGTTTGCAGGGTAGGTGAAAATGTGATCGGATTTCTTCCCACTCCTAGAGTGCCAGGCTCCTCTTAGTGAACGGCGACAGCTCTGGGAGCCCCGTCCCACCGCTACGCCTGCCTCCGCCTCTTTCCTTCTGTCCCTGGATGGCCGGAGCAGCCTGGCCAAGGGTGGGGAACTTATTTCCACACTGCCTTCCTGAATTTCTTCCAAAACGTGGGAGACGGGCGTCCAGAACAAGTGCTGAAACCAGAAGCTGTTCACACTTAGCTCAACGACAGAGCAACAGGCTGTGGGGAGGTGGACAGGGATGGGGGGGGGGGGCTCGGCGCTGAGCCACAGGGCCTCGCCTCTGATGGGATATACGGAGCCATTGGTGGGGATCAGAGTCGTGGGGGCCTCATGGGACGGGGACACGCCAGCCCCTGTGCAGCTCCTTTGGCCGGGGGCCTGCCTCCTGCCGGGCCCGGCTTAGGGGCTGCTCCAACCAAAGGCAATTTAAATGGCCAAAGTAGTTGGCCTTGTTCACTCCAGGAACTGTCCGGGTTCCATTCTGTTGATGTTCAGTCATCCGCAGGCATAAGAATAATTCGCAAGGTCCCGGATGGCGTTCATCCCGCACCATCCATTTGGTGACCCGTGTTTGAAGGCAACCAGGAGGGCCTGTGCTAGACAGCCTTGAATTACCTGAGACGACGCACACAGGCTTCTGGGTGCTAAGCGTGCTCATGAAAATGACGCTGTTGCCTTCTGAAATGGACTTTTCTGTTATTGGTGGTGGTGGTCGTGGGGCTTGAACTCAGGACCTGGGCGCTATCCCTAAGCTTTTATGCTCAAGAGTAGCGCTCTGCCACCTTGAGCCACAGTGCCACTTCTGGTTTCCTGGTGATTAATTGGAGGTAAGAGTCTCGTGGACTTCCCTGCCCAGGTTGGCTTTGAAGCCTCATCTTCAAGATCTCAGCCTCCTGAGTCGCTGGGATTATAGGCGTGAGCCATTGGCAGCTGCCCTGAAATGGATTTTTGAAAAGGAGGCTATCGGAAAATGCCAGTCAGGGGTCCTAAGTCATTCTTGCCCACTTCCCATCCCCTCAGGCCACCTGGAGATCATAGCAGTGATTGAGCCTCCATAACTACAGGGAGAAAGAAGATTCCAGTCAGTGCCCTTACAGGAGGAAAGTATGCTACAGACAAATGCTAGGGGCCGCGGGGTTGAGAGCCACCACATTCCCCAGAAACGTGGCCTGCTTGGGAGCCGCAGAAATGCACCACCCACTGCCACCACACTGGCTGGCATTCCCAGAACGTCGAGGCTCGCTTGGGTAACCGAAACTTTCAGAACAAGGGTCAGCTTCAGGCACAGCTAAATCTGGGGACTCAGCACGTACTGTCAGCGCCAAGCCATTTTCTTTATCTATGTCCAAGCTCATTCTGCCGTCTCTTGATTTTTATCTTCAGGTGGGTTTTTATTTTTATAGAGTGCCTCTATCATTACAAACTAATAACATCATGACCAGCCGTTAAAAAAAAAAAAAAGGTAGGAGAGGGAGCTTTGGAAGTGTCTCAACAATTCAAAATCCTTTTAAGCCAACATCTACGTGAAATTCATACTTAGGAAGACCCAGAGGTGGATTTCTTACGCTGTCGTGACTTGTAAACGCAGACTATGAGGTGCCTGGATAGATCCTTTCTTTCCTTGTGGATGATAATTATTTGCAACTGCTAATGACTGAAAACATCCTTGCAGGGGGGAAATCCTTACCCACAGCCACTTGAGCCTAAGAGGCAGCGTTGCCCTCTGGTTTGTCTCCCATAGCTGTTACAACTCTAGTACACACACACACACACACATCTTCATCCACGCCCCCTGCACACAGCCTGCGTCTTAAAGACCCCACTTAAATGCCCTCTCCTCCCTCATCTGTGTCTGTGACAGATGGCGTGTTTCTACCGCCCAGCAACATTTGGTGTTCACGAGGGCTACACTCGATAGAAAACAATAACAACAACAACAAAATTTTTGTTGATTCAAGTAGGAAAAAAGATTCTGTCCAGGAATAGGCATAGTTTCCAGAACCATCTACCCTGAGGACTAAGAAACAAGATTCTATGCCCCTCAGCCAGGCAGAGTCTCCAAAAGCCACGTCTAACCAGGACACAGCGGGGCTGGCTGCCATCAACATCCAGGCCCTGACTTTCCTGCAGCGATGCCAGCCAACACTCCTAGGCCCATACACCCTGCCATTACTGGGGAGCCAGCATCCATCTGTGGCCCTGCCTCCATCCCTACCCAGGGATGACTGGCCCACGGTCAGAGGCAGCTGACTGGTGGAGCCCAGGTCGTGGGAGATGCTGGGACTGGAAGCATTTGACACTCGGAGGGCTCTTAAAGGAAGTCTGGTTTTACCCTCATTGGCAGGGAGTGGACTTAGATGACAGATGGACAAGTCTGATGAACGTCTACTACACTGCCCTGCTTTGGCTCCATGCACACTGCCTTATTTCTAGGCAGATGAGATATCTTTCTGCATGTTTTCATTGCTCAGGAAATCATTCGTTATCTCTTCTGTCCCATCTATATTTCTCACTTAACTTGTTCGGGATGATTTGTAGTAGTAGTTGTTGGTTGTTTGTTTTTTAGATATTCTAGATAATTATCTTTGGTGAGTTATACGTGTGGTGAATGTAGTCTCCTGGTCAGTTGCTTGTATTTTTTTTTCTATATTTTAGGGCATCTTTTATCATATGGAAGTTTTTCATTTTAAGACTGTTGAATTTATTAATAAATTCCCTTAAAATTTCTATATGTGGGGGTATATATATAACATGTGTATGTGTGTAAATGCATATGCCTAATACACATATATAAGTACACATATATGAAATATATAATATGCATATGTTTATATCCATATAGGAATATGAGATCTGGAAGTTATTTTCCCACATTAACTCTGAATTTATTTATTTATTTATTTACTTACTTACTTATTTATTTATGTATTTATTTTTGGCCAGTGCTGGGACTTGGAACTCAGGGCCTGAGCACTGTCCCTGGCTTCTTTTTTTTTTCCTTAAGGCTAGCACTCTACCACTTGAGCCACAGCACCCCTCTGGCTTTTCCTATATATGTGGTGCTGAGGAATCGAACCCAGGGCTTCATGTATGCAAAGCAAGCACTCCACCACTAGGCCATATTCCCAGCCCAACTCTGAAATTTTTAATGAATTTGATGCATAGATTTGTCTTTAATTCATCTGAAAGTTTAATCAGATGGGTACAGTAGGAATTTGCACTTATGTAAATAAATATGTATTTTCTCTTTATACAGTCCAGTTCTTTTTCCCCCTGGCTGATTTCTAATGCCCCCCCTCCTTTGCTCTGTGTTAGCACATTTGTTTTGGTCCACATACAGGACCACTTTGATTATGCTCCACTGCTAATTACAGTAGCCATGAATCATAGAGGATCTCTTACATTTACATTAATTAAAGATAGACTGCGAAGTTAGCTAGGTGGAAGAGCATGTGCCCAAACTGATTCCTGTTAAATAAATACTGAGAATTTTATTTCTCAGTAACACAGCCACATGCCAAATGCTCAGTAACCACCTGTGACAGGGATGGTGGTTCCATACTGAGCAGCCTAAAGACCAACCCAACCCTCCCAGCCCGGCAGGATAGACCACTGCATTCCCATACAGCACTGGACAGTCACTGTGTCCAGCTCAAGTCTCACTGCATACTCATAAGAACCACTGTGACACTGTAAATATTGAAAGCCAGAAGGGGAAAAAAATCTTCCTTTTAAAAATCCCCATTGCTTATCATTCAAAATTGGCTTACCTCTTCTTCAACTTCATATATACTTCATTCTGAAGTATATATGACTATATATTCACTTATATGTGTGTATTTATGTATGTAATATTGTATATGTAATCTACATTTGTATATAACATATATGATTTATATTATAATACATTTATAATACTATATAGCATATTATATATTTATGTGTTGTGTATATATACATACATATATATGTGTACACACACACACACACATATATAAGCAATTTGTATATTCACTGACAGTCCTGTATGAGTTCTGTGTAGGGTGTCTCTGAATTCATGGATAATTACCTCAAGAATTCACATCTTTACAATATCCTGCCTTTCCATTCATGGCCATGGTATATCTCTGGTTTTACTTGGGGTTTTTACGTCCTTCAATAAAGTTTTATCATTTTCTTCATATATTTTCCCCTGAATTTCTTCTATTACATTTATTTCTTGTTCCCTTACAGTTCCAGTGGCTGTTATGGAGTGTATTACCTAATTGGCATAGGATCCTGTTATTGTGTGTTGATCCTGTAGCCATCATTTTATACCTATCCTCATTTTCCTCAGGATAGTCTCTTATGTTTTATATAGATAATCATTCACACCTTGGTAAACACAGAAACATTCTCTCTTTCCTGCCCTTATAGCTTGTATTTTTTGTCTCTTAGTAACAGGTAGCTCCTGCTCTTTATACATACACTATATATTATAATATTATATATATATATATATTAACAATAAGGGGGTATCTTCCACTTGAATGAGGGCTTTCTCTCTCTCACTCTACATATATATATAATATAGTATGATATATTAACTTTAAGGAAGCATCCCAGCCAATATATTTTAGGCAGCTACTTCCTGTCATGTCAAAGGAGATAGCTATATTTTACTTAGTAATAAGTTTTTAAACTTCCTTAAGGGGCTGGGAATATGGCTGAGTGGTAAAGTGCTCGCCTCGTGTACATGAAGCCCTGGGTTGGATTCCTCAGCACCAAATATATAGAAAAGGCCAGAAGTGGCACTATGGCTCAAGTGGTAGAGTGCTAAACTTGAGCAAAAAGAAGCCAGGGACAGTGCTCAGACCCTGAGTTCAGGCCCCAGGACTGGTCAAATATAAATAAATAAATAAATAAATAAATATAAAATTCCTTAGGCACTTTTCTAACCCTCTTTTAAGGTGGCCTTTGGTATTGCAGGTTTGATCTGGTAATATGGTGAACAAGATGGATTCTTCTAGGGATTGGAGGGGTGGCTCCATTGGTAGAGTGCTAGCCAATGAACAAATCATCGGGTTTTGAGTTTGAATCTTGGTCTTGGACCTAAAAAAGGAAGGAAAGATTTAATAGCTTCTAATGCTACACTTTGGACTTTGGGGATAAGCCTGACTTTTGTGCTGCTGTGGTGGTGTTTTTTTACATTTTCAAATTTATTTATGAATGTCGTTAGGACATTTTTGCATCTGGGGTCTTGAGTGGCTACAGGCAATAATTTTCACACACTGTTTCTGTTAGATTTTCACCCTCAATTAAAATTTATTTGGAGCCGGGTGCCAGTGGCTCACGCCTATAATCCTAGCTCTCAGGAGGCTGAAATCTGAGGACCGGGGTTCAAAGTCAGCCCAGGCAGGAAACTCCTGAGATTCTTATCTCCAATAAACTACTCAGAAAAAGCTGGAAGTGGCACGGTGGCTCAAGTGGTAGAGCACTAGCATTGAGCAAAACAGAGCTCAGGGACAACACCCAGGCCCTGAGTTCAAACCCCAAGACCAGAAAAAAAAAAAATTGACAGCCTTCCTTTTTTGTTTATCCCCAAGGAATTTCACATAAGGTAAAAATAACATGTTCCTTAATATTCTTTCATGCCCATTTTTCAGTTCAAGTTTTTCCTTATCTTCTTGGGTAAAGTTTTTTAAACAAAACTGATTTTATTTTTAAACGATGAGGTAGTTCTTTCCATAAGTCAGGACTGTTTTGTTTGTTTGTTTTTCATTTCCCCTTGGTAACCTGCTTTGTACGATCCTGATAAGACTTTCAAGAAGAGTAATTCGGTGTTTTCACAGTTTTCCTCATTGTGTCTTAAGAAAGTTTGTCCTCAGAGAAACTTACAGGACCCTGAACCCTGACTTCCATGGTTGAAGGGCTGTTCTGAGGACTGGAATAAGAACATAAACCTCCAGGACGAAGACTCAATGCAAACGAGTGTCCTGGGCTCCCTTCCCTTCATCCTGGAGTTCCCAGAAGCCTTCTTCCTCCTTCCTCCTCCTTCCTGTCTCTTTTCCAGGGGTTACAGGAGGGTCCCTCCCCTGGGGCTCTTCCACCTGACCTTGAGACTACAGGAATGCTCCTGGTATCCTTAACTCTCTACTTTGCTTTTCTTTACCTTAAAGGCAAGGCCATGTGTCTGTTTTAGGGGTTTTGTAGATAACTCACTCTAGGAAAACAGCTAAGGGAGAAGAAGGTCAGTCCTAAAACCTTAGAGCTGATTTAGACTTGGCCTTCCCATGAACGATGGTAGTGGGTCACCATTGTCACTTCATGACGGCCACCCTTATTCCTAGGATTCTGATTCTGGAGGTATCATTCGTTGTTCCTTCTCCCGTAAAGCCACCTTCCTAGTTCTGAAGTCTAAAAAGGTCCCCGGGTGCAGCCATGGTGACCCCTGGTTGGAAGTGAGTGATGTTTCCCCCGGAACGCTCCAAGCTGGACCACCATTTGTCTCTGGCCCTCTTCATGTGTTCTTCATTTTTCGTGCCTCCTGGGCATGTTAAAGAGTCCTCCTTGCCAGCTCTCTTGAGAAAGGAAGGAGCAAGGAGCCAGCCATATGGAGTGAGACTGGAAAACCATCCAGGGTTGCAATAAAGGAGATGGAATGAATAAAGGAAGGCTGTTGATTGCTCTTGTTCCCCGGCCATGTGACTCCACCCTGGTTCTCTAGCCATTGGGATATTCAAGCGCCTGTGGAAAGTCTTCTTCAAAACACCCCGCCATGGGGACCGGGCTCTGCAGAGCCCCGTGCAGCCCATCCCTGCAACTAATGCAGCGCTGCCTTTCCACGCTAGATTTTATTCTTGACAGAGAAAATGTTGGAGCCTTCAGCGCCGAATGCTCAGCCCAGAAGTTCTGTCACCGCCATGCGCCTGACAGTTCCGGCTGGAGCAGAGGAGCCGCCCAAGCGCCTTCCCAGGCAAGCGCAAATTGGACCCAGTCGTGGGCCTTGGACTCGCTGCACTTCCAAAGATGGTTTAGGTTTGTCCTTGGACTCGGAATGCCTTCTTGGTTTCACACTGAACTTATTTTAGATCTTTCCTTTCCATTCCTCACTGTCTACGCATACTGTGTTCTGGATTCTCTGGGTCTGAGCTTTCCAAGGTGGGGACTGTCTGCCCTTCGCTATACCCACTCAGAGATGGAAACAGGGTCTAGACAAATGTAGTCTTTCCCGCAGACTAGGGGTGCAACCAGTCGACACGGTGGGAAGAGCCTGGTTCCCTCTAGGGTTAAATTTTGAAGAATAGATTTAGTCTTCCAGATCTGCAGGAAAATGTGCTGTGGTTGGGGGGGGAGGGGAGGTAAAAAATTAAAAATCCCCTAGCTGGCTCTATTATTTTAACCACTAAAAACAAATTTCAACTGTCCCCTGGGTGACATAGACACTGGATGACGTGGCACGAAATAGAATAGGCCATCTGATGTCTGGAAAATGTATCTGGGAGAGATGTATGCCGCCCCACCCTGCCCCCTCCCAATTTGGCAAATACCCATCTATCATGGGGAGGAGAAATAAAAATAAAAGGCCTCTCATAAAATTATTACCTTGTCATTGAAGCCAACGGGGTGTGTGGGGGTGAAGCGGTGACAGAAACCAGCCGTTGGGCCATATTGTTTTTATCGCTCTAATTACATCAAGAACATAGAAACTGTCTGGCAGAGATAAGATTAAGTCAATCTGGGCCCTTCTGAAATGTCCAATCGACGGGCACCTGGATGGATGGGCTGGTTTTTGTGTTTGGACATTAAGTTCAATTACTTTGCTTTTGCTCTGAAGACTTCTGTCACCAGAGAAATACCAGCCCACCCTCCCCCCACCCTCCCCGTGGAGAGACGGGGTGTCTGTTTTCTGTGCCTCCCCCACTTCCTCCTCCTTCTCCATCTCTCTAGAGTCTGAGTCCTGACCAGGAAAGTCACTCACGGCCTTCTTTTGTGCTGACTGAGAAACTTGGTTCATCGCACCGGATGCCTTTCCCTCTCCATTGTTGGAAACGGAGGCTCTGAGAATGATTATTCACCCAGGGGTCCACAGAAGGAACTGTAGTCAGAGGGAGATTTCTAGAGGGGCCACCAGGACAGAGGACCCTGGGGGAATCCACAGTTTGCTGTGGCTTTTCACACTAAAACCTGGGCCCTGCCCTCCCCCCTTCCCTCCTTTAGTGAGTTCATCCTTCTCTACCCCAGAATTGTATCTACCTTTCTTTTTTTTGTTTTGGTTTTTTTTTTTTGTCCATCATAGGACTTGAACTCAGGGCCTAGGCGCTGTCCCTGAGCTTTTTCCTTGAGCCGCAACACCACTTCTGGTTTTCTGGTGGCTAACTAGAGATAAGAGTCCCACAGACTTCCCTGCCCAGGCTGACTTCCAACCACGATCATCAGATCTCAGCTTCCTGAGTAGCTAGGATGACAGGCGTGAGCCACGGGTGCCTAGCTTGCATCTGCTTTTAAACAACAGGCCTTGAACTTTCATTCCATGCTCTTCCCCCCAAGGGCTTTTCTCTTCCTTTCAGCTTACTTCCCTTGACATGAAGAAGGGACGGGCCTTCTCCATGAAGCTGGAGAGACCACAGCGAACTCAGGAGCCCTGCAGATGCCTTTCCGGGCCTACCAGCCAGCTCTTTAGGGCACTGACCACAGTTTGAAAACTGGAACTTGGAGTCGATTTTTTAAAAAGGAATTTGAAATGAAACAATCCCACGTCTAGCTCACGGGCTACATGGTGTCCATGGGCAAGTCTCAGAGAGCCCCAAAGAAACATCGAAGCTGATCCAGGGATCAGCTCCCCAAGTGACTGAGCTGTCATCCAGCAGGCGGGGGGTACGGGGGTAACAAGGGGGAGGCCCTTCAATGGGCATCTACAACAGCTTGATTCTACCTTTGTCACGCAGGGAGCAAGGGAAGCGCAGCTCGGGTTTTATTTATTGGGCAGCTAGGGGAACAGTACGGAGGGAAAGCTCCTTACTCCCAGCAGGAAGAGCCCTACAGGACTCCGTGTGTCCTCTGAGCAACCCTTGGCTACTGCACTCTGTTTGCTTTCCATCCCCCACTTCCTGCATTAGCCTGAGCTCGCTGGGCATCCACTGACCGTAACTCACGCCTCCTCGCATGACAGTTCACTGCCTGCGCGTATCAGGGCTGCTGAAGACCCTCAAATCACCGCGTTGACAGCTTTCCCGCGATTTTATGGGTATAAATTCGTTTGGTAGTCCCTGCGATAAATGCTCCATGCCTTCCCTACATTAATTTCACAAACCTTCCTGTACCCTTCCATTCTATTCATCCCACATGACAGCCCAGGGAGGGAGCCCCATTTTGTAAGGACACCTCAGTTCAGAGAGATTAAGTAACTTGCCCACGGCAAGTTATATATACCTAGGAAAGGAGCAGAGTTGCGAGGCAATCCTAGAGATTAAGTGATTTATACGGGCTGGAAGGGTAAAGCGAACTCTGAAGTCACACCATGAGGCTGAGGAGCCTGGTGAGCTAACCAGTAAATTATTGTGCACTTAGTGGGCAATGGTGACTCACACCTGTAGTCCTGGATACTCTTGAACTGAGATCTAAGGATTTGGGTTCAAAGCCAGTCCAGGCAGAAAAGTTCATGAGACTCTTATCTGTAAATAATGACCAGAAAAGCCAGAGAGAGAGAGAGAGCTGTGTCTCAGGTGATAGAGCACTAACTTTAAGTGGAAAAAAAAAAGCTCAGGGACAGTGGCCCCAAGCCCTGAGTTCAAGTCTCAATACTGGTACTCTCTCTCCACTGAATAATAAAATGAAGTAGACAGACATCTTCATCCATAGATGGTGAAGATTTAATCAGCCACCTGTTACAGAAAGTACCAGAAAAAGATCAAAGAGAGACCCACACAATGCATGAATGATGTAAGTCCCCTGTGCTGTTCTGGGAGCTTCAGGTGCTTTTATACTTTGTACTCTCAGGTTGAAAAGAAGGTGAGGTGACCTTTAGTGTCTGTACATTTCCAGCATGTCATCTCCCCTATGGGTTCATTTCCTGAGCACTGTCATCCATTATGTTACGAGTCACAGAGCTAAAATGACTATGAATCCCAGAGAAAAATCCATGTCTCTTGCTTGTTTTGCATCCTTACTCTGTCCCCAGAGCCCTGAGCCACCAAACCCAGCTTGCTAACGTTTATGAGTCTCACTTTCCTTCTGTGCCAAGATGGGGTTTTACCTGCTCCACATAGTACGACTGGGAAAGGAATGTGGCCTAGCAGTAGAGTGCTTGCCTTGTATACATGAAGCCCTGGGTTCGATTCCTCAGCACCACATATATAGAAGAAGCTGGAAGTGGCGCTGTGGCTCAAGGAGTAAAGTGCTAGCCTTGAACGAAAAGAAGCCAGAGACAGTGCTCAGGTCCTGAGTCTAAGCCCTAGGACTGGCAAAAAAGCAAAACAAGCAAACAACAAACAGCAGGACTATTGTTAAGAATCAAAGTAAAGAATGTAAAACTCTTAGCAAAAAAAGAAGTCTGAATCACAGTTAATTTTCAATGAATTGAAGAAGAGAAAGGCCATAAGAGAGGAGAACAGAAGGGAAAATGATGGCTAGAACAGTCAAAGGCTACTGTGATTTACATGCCATATTCATGTTACATGTATATCACATGTGTGTTACGTGTGTTGCATCACTGGGCTTGGCTCTGGCAAGAAGTAGATCTTCACTAAGAGTGAAAAGGCTTCCACCTGTTTGAGTACTCAATGAAGGATTGCTGAGCTATCGAATAGCACATTCTCTAGCCAATCAATACCTGAATTGATGAGTGTTTGACTTGGAATTAAGCCGTTCTATTTCAGGCAACTCTCTGAGGAAGCCAGTCCTGACTCCTCTCTGTTGAACATCTGACCTTAATTACATGAAACTCCAGACTGAAGGTTGCCAGTGTTCTTTCTGCACAACAGCTTTGCTCTGTGACACTTTAGATGATGAGTTCAATAAATGATATTGATACCTTTCATTCCCCAGTGATCAGAAGGTTTTTCCTGGCAGGGGTCATCAGCCTTCTCCAAATTCACAAGTACTCCTGTGTCACAGATTAGAAGAAAACTATTCAAGAGGAGAGTCGTGAACTTAACCGGCCTCTGATGAAGCCAATGTGAAAAAGGATGAGGACCCAGGCCTCTTCCCAGAGGTCACACAGACCCAGCCTCTGTTTCTATCAGGACACCTGCTTCTGGAACTCACTTTCTTCTTGACCTGTTCTCATTATTCTTTGGGCAGTTTTATGATTCTGGCATGAGATATTTAATTTGGACTAGATTTAATTTGGGCTTGTCCTACCCTGGGCCTGGAATGAGTGGTTGTCTGGGAATCTATGCTTAGTCTCCTTAGAGAATAATATTTAGAAGGTAAGAGCCGGTATCCGGGTGAGTTGGTGGCACTCAAGCCCTGGATTCACCGGGCCTGTGATATCACTAACTGGATGCAAATGAAGATAACCCAGAGAAAACGTGTTTCAGTTATTCATGCATGGGCTTGGTCCTCAGCCTCATAATCTCTCCTAGTTGAGGCAGGCGGGTCCCTGACATCTTCCTTTGTTCATAGCATGTCTGGGAACCTATTCCATCCCTCTAAATGAAAGGGACAAGAGTTAGCCAGACACTGGCTGCTCGTGCGCATAATCCTAGCTACTCCAGAGCCTCAGGTCTCAGGATCAAGCTAGCCCAGGCCAACAAAGAAAAAATAATCTGAGAGATTTTTATGTACAATTAACCAACAACAACAACAAAAAAAGAGGGAAGTGTGACTCAATTAGATGGCAGAGGGACCAGCCTAGTGTGAAGGAAAGCCAAGCGAGAGGGTAAAACCTCCAGTTCATGCCCCAGCACCAGCACACATACAAAACACACACAAACAAGGAAAACATCAAAACCTCACATCCTCGTGGAAGCTGGTGAGTGTGTTTTCACACACCATGAAAACCTTAGATTAGACTTGAAAAGTTCAGGACAGAGTTTTCACTCAGCCTCACTACCTCCCAGGCAGTACTTAGGATCTAAAATTAATCACAGCCTTTTGTTTCCCCCCTTAGTCCTATTCCTGTTTGACATTGTTGCTCTGCCTGGGATGATGGTCAAAGGTTTGGTTCAGCGGTTCGCAACCTGGGGCCTGTGAAGTGAATGGTGGAGGCCTTTGAGCTATTTTCAATATTTCTAAAAGCTTGACACAACAATGTATATCATCCCAGATGAGGCTTCAGAGGCAAGCTAGACTATCAGGGTGCGCTTCAGGAATACCCTTCCTGTTCATTGTGCGGCTCCGGTTATCAGGTGCTGGCCTAAAATTGGATGTGCATGTGCACCCCTGGTGAATAAGAAAAGAGGCACACTGTGAATTATACGAGCAGGTTGCTCGTTAGACAAAATAGACAAAGGCCTGGGGTCCTAGTGGGAAAAATAATAACAGGGGTTTTAAGAGTCAAGGGCTTAGATCCCATAGGCTGACCCCACCCATTGCCTTCACATTACCATTCCAACCTTGCTTGGGGAGACGCTTAGATAAAGTTGTCAACCAAAGCCATTCCTTTTCCTTGGCATGTATGGATCTGTGGTGGCAGGCAGCCAGGAATCTGCTTAGACAAACCCTTTCCAAGCTAAAGAAGCTCTGACAGAATCCTGAGGGAGCCGGAAGAAATGGTGGGTTCCTGACATTGACCCCAGTGTCCTGGGATGTGTGTATGTGTGTGTGTGCATGTGTGCGTGTGTGTGTGTGTGTGTGTGTGTGTGTGTGTGTGTGGGGGTTGCATAGTTAGGGCAAGTGGAGTTACAGAGTACAAGTAAGGAAGAATTTACATGGGAGTGATCCTGTCATTTTCTATGCATGGCAGGAAAAAGGTTTGTGTGTGTCTGTGTATGTGTGTGTATGTGT
This sequence comes from Perognathus longimembris pacificus, assembly GCF_023159225.1. NCBI lineage: Eukaryota > Metazoa > Chordata > Mammalia > Rodentia > Heteromyidae > Perognathus > Perognathus longimembris. The sequence goes on along the minus strand of NC_063180.1, from coordinate 32,303,897 downwards.
GTGTGTGTGTGTTCAAGGATGGACACACGGCTATACAAGCATGCAATGCTTGTGTGCTGATACACAGGGGAGCAAAGTAGAGTTTTGGAATCAGCTGAGAGTATAAACACTAGGGAAAGAACTACGCCCTCGGCATCTGCTCAGTGCAAGGACAATAGACAGACTTCGTGATTTCAAAGATTCAAAACAGCCTGTAATAAAGAACCTGGTGCCAGAAAATCTGGCAGGGAGTGTGGGGAGGAGGGCGAGAAGGCCATGGTGATGATTTTGTCTTCCTGACACAAAGGTTGGTTGCTTTCCCTTGGTTTGGATCAAGGATACCTAGATAGGCATTGTAGGGAGGAGGAGGAAGAAGAACAAGAGGAGGAAGAAGAAAGAATAAATAGAAGAATAAATAGAAGAAAGAGGAAGAAGAAGTAGAAGAAAGAGGAGGAGGAGGAAGTAGAAGAAGGAGGTGGGCAAAGAAGAAAAAGGAGGAGGAAGAGGAGGAGAAGGAGGAGAAGGAGGAAGAGGGGGAGAAGGAGGAAGAGGAGGAGGAGGAGGAGGAGGAAGAGGAGGAGGAGGAAGAGGAGGAGGAAGAGGAGGAGGAAGAGGAGGAGAAGGAGGAGAAGGAGGAGGAGAAAGAGGAAGAGGAGGAGGAAGAGGAGGAGAAGGAGGAAGTAGAGAAGGAGGAGGAGGAGGAGGAGGGAGGAGGAGGAGGAGGAAGGAGGAAGGAAGAAGAAAGGAATTCTGCCCCCCTCCCCCAGGTGATGACACACCACACACACATACACACACCCTGGAATGAACAGATCCAAGGTTTGGAAGTCCTATATATGGCGAGAAGCGGGCTAAACCTTCAGGAGGCAGAGGGTCCCCTTCCCCTTTCTGGTCTCTATCGCCAAAGCTTCTCACACGGCCCCAGATGGCTAGAAGCTGGACAAATTGTGGTTATCTGCTTAACTGCATAAGGAAGGCAAAGAGCTCCTGGTCTTCTTGCGATGAAGACAGCAAATCTTGAATGAAGGGAGCAAAGGGTGCTCATTGGAAGCTGTTGACAAACGCAGGGTAGGAGGGTGGGGAAAAGAAGAGTTGTAGCAAGGGGATCCGTCCGATTCAAGAGCTATATCAGTGTGTGAAATACCAACTGACATGCTCTGTAACAAAAATGAATACGTAGGAAGATGAAACCTATGTCAAACCCTTGGGTTGATTTTTCCCCCCAGCAGATACCTTGAGCTCATAAAGGGAATTGTCCTTTATTCCTGGATTTCTAAGAGGTGTCTTTAGACTGGCAGAGTTTGCATTTGTTTAGGGTAAGTGGTAAAATCAGCATGAATACTAATTTTAGGTGAGTTGAAATAAGCAAATAATGTTCCCTTGATGAGTAGAGTGATTTACATAAATAATTTCTTCTACCATTTCTCTATCTTTTCACTCTTTTTTTAAGTAAGGGTAGGTTGTTCTTTTACTATGTGGTTGGAATAAAATCATCTTAACAGATGAGACCAAACTGATTTGGGTTTTTTTCAGATGTTTTTCTTAGCATGTCTTATTTGGATAAAATATCTTCAATTGTCTTCCATAGTTCCCACTGTAAGACTAGATCAGTTTATATAATTCAAGAACTTTCTTTAAAAAATAAAAAAGCTTTTAGGAGGGTTGGATGAGAATATTGAAAGGGGTAACATTGATCAAGATGCACTATATCTATAAACTGCTAAGATGCACTATATCTACAACTACTTAAAGATAATACACATATTTTTAAGTGCTTCCAAGAAAAAAAAATCTGCTAGGTTATCTATGCCCTACATTGTATTTATGAAAAAATTTCTTACTATCTGTAATTTTCCTTCTATATTTAATTATCAACTTATGTTAAGTATTTCATAATCCAATTTTCTTGAAAAATCACTGACTTTCAGTCCTTCCATAGTATTTTTTGCATCTTAATTCAAACATTACTTATGCCATATTATATCAATCATTAAGCAACTTTGCCAATTATTTGTTCATTTTATTGGTGTCTTTAAAAAACAGCCTTTGGTTTTATTGAACAAATTTTCTTTTCCTATGGTTTGTTTTTTATTTCTCCACTAGCTTATTACTCCATGCATGTTTTATGTCTTCTTTTCGAAGAAGATTTGCTTTGCCAAGGCTGAGAATCAAGCATAATGGGAGTGTTATGTAGAAAAACCAATGAGATGGAGTCAAATGATCGCCAGAGGAGAAACTCTTACTTTAAGTGCATTTGTCAGTCAATGGGAAAGGCCAAATGCTCATAAACAAAGCTCTCACTCAAGAAGTTAGGAAAAGAATGATGAAAATCAAAGTTCCATGTACTCCCCTTTCTCCATGGAAAAGAAATGCCTTACTAAAAGAAAAAAAATTGACCTATTAACTAGATATTCATATAGAAAAAGTAATAGTAAACCTCAGCAAACCTCAGTAAACCTCAGCTGCTGCCTCATGATAAACAAATTTCACTGCTTGGTATTTATGCAAGATGCATGGAAACACACACACACACACACACAAATATATATACACACATATATATGTATTTCTGAATTAGTATACTATACATAGTATATATATATTAAATGTTTACTATATATGCTATTATAGTATATATACTAGTGTATATGTAGTACTGTGGTGTCATATATAGTATATACTGTATAATACATGTACTATATATAGCTGTATATATAGTATATGTGCTAAATAGTATATATATTCTACTATAATACATACTATATAATATATACAGTATATACTATATACAGTATATATACTATACTGTATATACTATAGTATATGCTGTATATATACATATATTTTATATACTGTATATATACATGTTTTATATATAAATATATTAGATATTTAATATAATATATAAAATATATACTTATACATTTATAAGTATATATCATGTAAAAGGAAGAAGCTAGAGTTTGGAGTATGACTTACTTTGACAATACTCATCAATTACAGCTTTCAGAAGTAATAGCTGCTAGTCAGTATATATATACACATACAGACACACACATATATATACTATGGTATGTATATTATATACTATATATAAAGTATACTATAGACTATATATAGTATTAGACTATAATATATACTTTATAGACTATTATATATACTTTATACAGTGTATACTACATATAGTATATACACTTTATATATAGCATATATACTATACTATATATGGTGCACTATATAGTATAGCATAGTACTATATAGTACACATAGTGCTATATAGTGTATAGTGCATATGCAGTATAGTATATGATATATATACTTTATACTATATGCAATATATAGTACAGTATATACTGTATACATGCCTATATGGCACATATGGTATATGTAGCATGTGTTATATATAATACACCAATGATGTTTCTTTGCTGTTATACCATATATAGCACTTATATGTATATAGGTGCCATACATATACAGTACACATATATAGTTGTCATGGATTGCTCCCACTATGCCCAGACTGGACCCCCTCACCGGCGTCTATCCATGGAACAGATAATCCGTTCCTACATTAGAATCCATCTGAATGAGAGTCCCTCCTGTGAGATGTCACTCGCAGGAAGTCCTGCAGGTGGGCAACACGCATGCGTGGTGTGAAGGATGACTGTAAGCAGTTGTGAACTTTGGGAGGTGGGAACAAAGACGCACTCCCACCATGAGCACTCCAAGAGGCTAACGCCATGTTAGGTTCCTCTAGGGAACTCTGCAGCACAACACGGTCACACGTGTGCGTGAAGACTCACGTAGCCCTGAGGTGTGTAATTGTGTTGCAGGCAAGTTTGAGTTCCAAGAACAAAAACATACTGTGAACCAATACTGAGCTAGATAGAGGTTTTGGTATACACGCTGAAGTATGTACAGCTGTGGCACCCAAAATGGGCTGGAGTCGTAGGTGGCGGGAGGAAAAAGTAAACAGAACTCCACTACAGTAAACACGACAGTGCTCACAGCAAGGATTGAATGTGGGTGCATAGAGGTTGAAACCTTTCATAATAAAATATTAGGAAAAAAAGGAATGCCCAACCCTTCAAGCATCCCGAAGCTTGAATTTTGTTGACACCCTAGCCGTACCAGTAGCTAGTACTCTAGAGAATACAGAACCCAGCTGGCTTCCCGCACTGTCAGAAATTCAGACAAAAGCCTCTCTTTCTTCCCATGGCCCTTTTCTTTGCACAATGACTTTGAATGCACTGGTTTCTCCTAATATTTAAGCATTATTCACGTGTGCTGTTGAATGCACGCAAAGTATTATAGACAAATGCTGAGATACAAATGTCTTTGGAACTTGACAAATGCCTTCCTGTCAGCTAAAAGAGAGAGGCTAGAGACTGGTATCTGACTTACTTTGACAACACTAGTCAATTACAGCTTTCAGAAGTAATAACTGGTAGTCTGCTTTTTGTTTTGAAGAAAAAAAAAGATGTACATGGAGCGCCAGAGTTTACCTCCACTCCATCTCCTAATGCTCCCTGGCTGAGCAGTTCTCTTCTGGGAGATAAAAATCTTTGTAAAAAAGGATTCGCTGCGGCCCAGTGTGGAGAGGGGCAGACAGGAAGGCTGCAGGTAGAAATCTGAATTAGGAGAAAAACACAGCACTGATAGGGGAGTTGAGAGCCAATGGGATTTAGGTCACCACAAAGTTGACTTCAAAGCTTTTCCAACACAATCTTTTGTGGCTATTGCTTTGAATCTCTATATCCTGGCTTTTTCTGTTCAGTTCCATTTATTAGTCCTGTGGGTCATTTGGTTTAACATAGCCCTAGTAAGTATATAGTTAAACTTGTAGTTTCTCTAAATATGTTTGTTGAATATCTTTCCATATTAGAAATTATCAAATCAATATGTATATTTTTAGCAAACTTCATATCAATTTTCTTGTTCCCAGCACAATCATTAGGGTAATGATACTATTATGAAAATGTCTTATTCAATAGTAATGTCTATTTAATAATAATAATGGCTATTTATTGAGTCTCTGTTGGATGAAACAGGCTTTGTTAGACACTGTGATGGTTAATCTCCATGGTCAGCTTGGTTGGATTGGGAGGTGCCTAGGAACATCTGGGCATGTCTGTGGGGATGTTTCAGAGATAACTGGCATTTGGGGAAGCAATTGTGGAGGCAGAAACCACTGCAAAGGGAGGGAGCATCTCTGATAGGCAAGGGGGAGGGCGGGTTTGATGGAAGGAAGGTGGAAGGAGGTCAGCGCCTGGCAGCTCAGTCCTTTCTGAGTGAGTCTGTCATCTCCCATCACCTATGGGCATCAGACCCCAGCTTCTTCAGCTTGGGCCTGTGTTAGCATCTCCCCAGGGAGTGTCTACCCCTCTGTCTGGTCCTGTGACTGAACGATTGGTGCCTCTGGTTCATACGCAGCCCCTCTGACCTCCACCAAACAAATGCACGCTGCACAGAACCTCACCCGGCACAAGCGCTCTCTGTGTAGATGGAGGCTGTGACCTTCGCGACTTCTGTCGCTGTCTCCTACAACAGTGATGCATGTCCTGTCGTTTTCTCAGTATCCTACTGGATGCCCTTAAAGGAGCAAGCTGGTTCTTCGTGGCTCCGAAATCCATTTGTGGCAGTTAATGAATTTAAAAGCAAAGCTTCTCCTCTCACGCTGTGTGTCAGAGAATCCCAGGGAGAGTAAGTTCCGGTGCCTCTAATAATGAATACTGTCCCTCATTTCATGCAGCAGTTATGGAACTCTAAGATTCCTGTGGGGGGTGGGGACATAGAGAAAGGAGAGAGAGGGAGAGAGAGAGAGAGAGAGAGAGAGAGAGAGAGAGAGATGCACATGTGTGCGTGCCTGTGGGCATGCTTGAAGAAGGGACTGAAGATGGAGCCATGGAGTGAATGCATGGAGAAAGCTGGATGTGGAGGTCCCATGGTAGGGCTCACCCAGTTAGTTGTGTCTCCTGAGAAGGCCTCCCCCACCCCACCCCACCCCTTCTGTGGAAGCTGGGTGAAGTCGGCCTTGCAGGCACTGCTGAGGCCTGGGCTTTGTTTTATGGCATCCCCGTCCTTGTCCTGTGGTTTCTAGGGTCACAAATTAAGCATCCCCCTTCACTAACAATTTCCCCCTGATGATCGTGTCCTCCTCACCTGACTTCTGTTCATTGTTCCTTCTCATCTGAAAGTGGGAAAATGCCCAGGGCAGCTGTGTCTCCCTCTTGTGCAGGGGCCTCTGCATGCACTGTATTTAAGCTTAGCTCAGATGGGTCAAAGTTCCATCTCCACCAAGGTATTCCCTGTGAAGACCGCTATCCTCAGCACATCTATCCAGCCTCCAGATCCTAACACATCAGACCTGGGGAGGGGAGCGTAGAGGAGAATCTGATTCCAACTGTTTATTGAAACGTTTGGGAATAAGCCAGGTGCTGGTGGCTCACGCCTGTCATCCTAGCTACTCAGGAGGCTGAGATCTAAGGACTGTGATTCGAAGCCAGCCTGATCAGGAAAGTCCATGAGACTCTTATCTCCAATGAACCAGAAAACCAGAAGTGGAGCTGTGACTCAAAGGGGTAGAGCACTAGCCTTGAGTGAGAAAAAAAAAAAAAAAGATCTCAGGGACAGTGTCCAGGCCCTGAGTTCAAGCCCTACAACCAACAAAAACAAAAACAAAAAGCTCAGGAATGAGGAAATGCCATCCAGATAGCAAGGGAGAAGGCATTCGCTCAGAGGACTTTGTCCCTGGTTCATATCAGACATTCGAGGAAACTCTCTTCATTCCACTTGGGAAGCAAAGACCAACTTCTCCCTGAAATAACCTTACCCAGGGCAGCTTTAGTACAGGCAGCCTTCTTGGGAGGTCATTTGCTTGGGTACTTCAAAATTGTATCTGGGACCTACAGAACTTTGACTATGCTTGTAGTGACACGAATATGTCACCAGTTTCATCCTGGGCTTACGTCGTCCCCAAAGCTAAGACACTTCCATCGTTCGCCAGAGTTGCCAATTGCTAGGACACTCCCCCTGGCCCAACACCGAAAGTACGAATTTCTGAGTAACTGTATATATTCCATTATTATATATTGTATATGCTCTGAGTCCAAATCTCTCTTCGCCATTTGCACTGAGGGGCGGCCTGACGGAAGAGGAATCCACAGCCAACACCACAGCCAGCTTCTTTTTTTAATGAAATCGCATTTTCTCATTCGCTCCTGTTAGAAGTCTCACGAAGCACTAATGCCTCTTCATTTCTGTTTGGTCTCTAATTGATAGTGGCTCTTAACGCGTTTATGGTTCTCTATTCTCTTCCCCTAAAATAAGCAGTTTGTGAACTATCAGGGCAGATTGGAGCATCTGAAAAGGCAGGCCGCGGAGGGCAGGGGAGGCCGTTTATTAGATGAGTACTATTTACACGTAACAGGGGCAAATCCCTGGGTAGGCCAAAAACTTGTTAGCTGTAAAAATGATTGCCTTTTAATTGGCCTGCATAGCGACTGTGGTTTCTCTTCTTTCAGCATCAAGCTTCTTTGGGAGCCTTGTAGGATGCCGGGAACAATCCATAGAGTCAATTCAATAATTGAGGTTTGACACTCTGCCATTTATTTGCTTTTGTCACTGAGAAAAAAATCATTTAACCTCTTGGTACCTCAATATCCCCATAATGAAATGAAATTGTCATAATAATCAAATTGCCACATGGCCAGTCTCCACCCCTCCTTCTCTCTCTCTCTCTCTCTCTCTCTCTCTCTCTCTCTCTCTCTCTCTCTCTCATCTTTCCTTTCTCTGGGTCCATTTGCCAGGACTATAGAGCTAAAGGCACCCAGTTGAAGGATAACATTCTTTCCCTGCCCTGTTGGGGGACATTGAGAAGATGGGTGGGTTTGGAAGGGTGATTAAAAAAAAAAAAAAAAGGGTAACATTGACCAAGGTGCATTGTACTCATAAACTGACAGGTTGAATTGGAGAAAAAAATAATAAATAAATAATTTTTTAAACAATAAAGCCGATTAGCATCAAACTGTGAGCTATCACTGACCTGCAGAACCATCACCTCTGCCCCTAGTATATCTCCTTGCTCCCTACAAGTGGGTCCTCTTCTAGCTTCAGATGGATGGATAGATGATACATAGATAGATAGATAGATAGACTTTTGTATCATCTGACCTAATAGATGCCAACTCTCTCTGTGTCCTTAAAACAAAGGGACATCAACAAAGGGGTCAGGCTTGCCTTCTAGGAGAGATGATTTTTAAATAACCTTGAGAAGTCATTAACATCCAATCTGAAGGGGTGGGAGTCCAGGAAATGGGGTTCCTAGGGAGGACATATGGGACCCCTGAGCCCCACATCCATGAGAGGAGGGGGGATGGGCATGGAGGATGAGCTCCAGGTGGGATGGGTGTGCGCCAGAAGAGCACTTGCGGCACCTTGTGCACCCGCCCGGGAGGCTTTGGTTCAGACTGCAGTAGTTAGCACATTGGCTTCTGAAGAGTGAGAAGGAGGATTATTTAAAAATCACAAGGCCGAGGACAAGAGGTTCTTTCCGAAGGCTCTGTGGGCTGTCCTCTTTGAGTTCTCTTCAGGTTGGTTTAGGGCAGGTGGGCGGGGCACTGCTCAAGCTAGGAATGCAACTCCTTTTGAAGGCTGTGTTCAGATCTGGCTCCTTCACCCAGAAAACCCCCTCTTCCTACCCTCCTGGTGTTAGCACCTCATTAGCACCCCGCCAGCAAGGAAATCTATTTAAACAGCTCTTGCTGACACAGCAAACCTGCTCCCTTCCACCAAGGATTCACTCTGTTTCCTTCCCACAGCACAGCTGGGTCAGGAGACCCACTCAGCTCATTTGCAACATGTCTGGCCTTCTGACTTTGCTCTGCTCAAGTGGGCCCCCCACCACCACACACACACATACACTGTCTCCTGTATCTGTCTATAATCAGGAAGTTCTCCCAAGATCAGACTACATGCAGCCATCTCAGTTTCCTTCTCGGCTTCGACTTAACAAAGAGGTGTGTATCAGAGGAAGTAGGCAGGAAAGGATTTCATGGCTGTCCCATCCATCAGCATGCACCAGTCTCCCTCTCTTTCAGTAGCTGCACCTGCAGCTGGTGCCCACTTATGTAAAAGCAAGATGGCTGCAGAGGCCTCAAACATCCAAATGCCTCCAACAACAACAACAACAAAAAGAAAATGTATTAAACACTGGCCAAGTAGAAGAGAACAAAACAATAGAGTTAGCTCTGGCCCTGGAGAAGAGAGAACCCACAATGTTTCATCCAGAGGATTTTACCTATAATGGGGAGTCTTGGCGGCACTGGCTCTGACCAAGAAGCCCTTCCCAATGACCTATGGAAACTGGAAGGTTTAGGATATGTGTGTCTATGCCAGAGTTTGGTGACAAAGGGGAAATACGCAAGTAGGAGTGATTGTGCTTACTGAAATAGGCAACAAGGAGAGGAGAGAAGTAAAGGAGAAGAGAGGAAAGAAGTAAAGGAGTAGGGAAGAGAGAAGTGAACAGTGTATATGTATATATATTATATAAATCATATACATTATTATAATACATATAGTATATACATATACACATACACACATATATATGTATGTGTATATATATGCATATATATACACATATACATACATATATATATATATATATATCACAGATACCCTGGGTAGGTCTGGGCAGCACCAGTAATCAAACACGTAAATACTCCTGCAGTGAAACATATGAATATTCTCACCTAGGGAGTCACCGCACATCAGCTGGGGTCAAGTTTCACAGACAAATGAGTTCAGATGAGGCCACATCTTCCAGCCAATTAAGTGATGAACAAAGTTTCCCATTCCATGAGCTCCTTGGAGTTTGGAATTGCAAACAAGGCACTGTGAGCCTGTTCCGTCTTGCCAGGAGACAAAAATACACATATACATATACGTGTGTGTGTGTCTGTCTGTGTGTGTGTAAAACGTGAACCTTCCTACCTGGAGTTGCTGGTCCAGGACACCCCTAGACATATAGAGTGGTGCTGCCTGCTCTCAGTGACCCCCGCATGAACTTGATCTCTGGTAGGAGTGTGAGCGCCGCTCGCTAGGCCCCTTCCTCCTCCTCCTCCCGCCTCCAAGTTCACCCACATCGCTTTGAGACCTGAAGAGCTCTCATCGGAGAGAAAAGAAGACTATTCTCTTATTGTTACAATCCATTTCATCCCAAGCTGGGGGATTAAATGTATTCGTGTTTGAAGTGTGGCCTGTGCGGATAAATCATTTAAGTTTATATGTTTCCGTTGCTGTGGCAACTCCATGGCTAATTGAATTCCAATGTGTCTTTCTTGATTTCGGAGCCCTGATAAGGAGATGGAGAGTCACAACAGAGGCAGAGGAAGAGGGCAGAGGTGCAGGTGGCGTGACACACGTCCTGCCCCTGGCTCCAAGACTCTCAGAACACCCCAGCTCTCTGACGGGCCCACCAAGAACAGAGAGGCTGGCCAGCCACCTTCTAAATGAGGAGGGAATGACCAGCGGCTGGGCTTCTCTACAGAGGCCTTTGAATCCTCTGATCAGAGCTCCACTGCCTCCCCCATCCATCCTGCCTGGCATCCTCTCAGCTAAAGGGCACCTCCATCTTTGCGCACATGCTGAGGGCTCGCCGGCAATTGCTTTACACCTGTCCAATGATAGCTTCTTGGATGGATGGGTGGAAGAGCAAATAGGTGATGGATAAACACACTGATGGGAAGAAAATCTGTAGCGGGGCACTGGTGGGTCACACCTGTAATTCTAGCTACTCAGGAGGCTGAGATCTGAGGACCATGGTTTAAATCCAGCCCAGGCAAAAAAGTCTGTGACACTCATCTCTAATTAATCATCAGAAAACCAGAAGTGGAGCTGTGGCTCAGTGTGGTAGAGCACTAGCCTTGAGTGAAAGAGCTCAGAGATAGTGCCTAGGTCCTGTGTTCAACCTCCATGATTGACGAGACAGAGAGAGAGAGAGAGAGAGAGAGAGAGAGAGAGAGAGAGAGAATATGTAAAAGGAGGAGTCTGGAGTTTTAAGAAACTATCCAGTAAAAGGCACTGTATTGTCCAACGGATCACAAACACAACAGTACTTTGATAAGCAGAGATAATTGTTCCTTTTTTTCATTAATGGATGTGGGAGTCTCAGATATAAATTTAGGAAGCTTGTCTAATGAAACTCCAGTTAACTGTAAATATAAAATAGACTCAAAACTATATGACTTTAAAACCTGCACATAGTCTACACTTTGAGCTATATCTGTAGCTCTGCAGCAGCTCAACTAAAGGAGGTGGAACAGATTGGCTAAGAGTGGAACTGAGAGGGGGGAATCACTAATAACATGATGGAAAACAGCCTTATTTCTCTGGGGAAAATGTAAAAGTCTCGTAAGATAGAGTCATTTTGTAAGAAAAAGCACTATTTGTCTTGGGAAAAAAATGTTTCAGTCATTTCTGTGTGGACGAGTCTATATTTATAGAGCGAGGAAAAAAGAAAAGCCGTCCAAACACTCCTGATACCTTTTGGCTCACCCTTGACCTCTCCTGGTTTAGTCTGTGAACCCTCTTAGACACTGAAGGATAATTGCCTCACCCCTTCTCTTCTGACTATGCTCGAGTGATGGAATCTGTAACCCGGGGAGGTATCCCTTGAAGGTTAACGGAATCTGCTGCCCTTCTCTCTACGTGAACTGAACCCTCATGCAGAGGAGTGAAGACGAGCCGCCATTTGCTTCTACCTGTGGGCCAAACAAGGAGGAAGAAGAAGGGCAGAACAGTCATCTGGCCATATCCACACAAAGGCAGAATGCCTGTCCTCCGTGCCCTGCCCCTCCAGACCTCTGTCCAGCGACTGGATACCGGTTGGATTCCAAGCTGCTCTTTGCCATTTCAGCTATGGGCCAGATGTCGAGCACAGAGCCCCATGTCTGCTATGAAGCCCGAGGAGTACCGACGCCGTTCCCTCACTATTGGGGTGTCGGGCCCTAATCATATACTTCACAGACACGAACAAGGACTCAGAACCCAGCTGGGCCCTCAAAAAGAACCAGAGTCCCTGATAAACAGGCCATCGATAAACATCAGAGCAGATGCCATGAGATCCTAATCAGAGGAATTTATAATGTGAGGTGAGCTATTATAGAACGAGGAAGAAAGAAACAGGAGCCGTCAGTCAAACTCCTGGCAGCTGGGTCCAGCCTTAGAGGCAGTCAATGAATGGATTCCATAAATCATATTTATGATCAATCCCCACCCCACCCCCGGCACATAACTCTGCCGGCGGGGCTGTCCCTTAAGGAGCAAGACAGCATGGCAGGGCCACACAGCAGTGACTCACAGGGGCCCAGCCAGGATGGAGACGATAGCCTGCTCTCTAGCTCTCTGTGTGCTCAAGGGATGGAGAAAACTTGAAGCAGAACTTAGAAGCAAGCCAAGGCCCCCCTCCACTTCTGTGATCGTTTGTCTCAGCACCCTAAGCATGCGCCATGCACTATGCCAGGGCACAAGGAATGAGGGCTTGACTCCTTTCTGAGAGAAGCCCATGGAGTCTCGTCACCAAACATCCATCTCTCTTGGTTGTTGTTGTTGTTGTGGGGCTTGAACTCTGGGTGCTGTCCCTGAGCTCTTCAGCTCAAGTCTAGCGCTCTACCACTTGAGCCACAGCACCACTTCCCAAACATCCATCTCTTAGCCCTCGTTGGTCCTCCATTGCCCTCCAACTGCGTCTATTTTTTTTTTTGCCAGTCCTGGGCTTGAACTCAGGGCCTGAGCACTGTTCCTGGCTTCTTTTTGCTCAAGGCTAGCACTCTGCCACTTGAGCCACAGCGCCACTTCTGGCCGTTTTCTATATATGTGGTGCTGGGGAATCGAACTCAGGGCTTCATGTATGCAAGGCAAGCACCCTTGCCACTAGGCCATATTCCCAGCCCCCAACTGCATCTTACCCCCTTGATTTCGGCCTTCTATACCATCTTTGTTCACCTGGAGTGGGGTAGGGGTTGGTGCGCTGTGCCAGGCCCTTCAACACTACCCTTCCCACCTCTGCCTCTATCTGTTCCCAACCATCTCCATTCCAAGAGTTCTCCTAAATTGATTGTATGAACGAATAAATGAGCAATGCTTTCTTTTTTCCAGACAAAAACTTCCATTTTGTTTTTTGGGGGGGGCAGGCGATACAGAATGATTCAGACCATGTGTGTTGAAACTTCACAGCTGGTTTTGAACCCTGACTCTGCCTCCATTCACTGGGCAGACATGAACAAGGACTCTAAACCTCTGATACTTGGCGAGCACATTGGTAGACCTTACCTGATCCTACTCACAGAACTAACTCCACAGCACTTACCAAAGATTTGACCAATAAATGGTGTTTGATGTAAATGTGTATTTGTGTTGCTCTATCCTGGAATTGGCCCCCTCCAGTCCCCCTCTTATTATACCTGAAAGATCTATCTGTCAAGAGACCTTAAGGTAGAATGACCAAGAGTTGAGGCAGATGTGTTCTCAGAATTCTAAGGAGAAAACGGTGATGACCAGAGCTGTTTATCCAAGGATGCTGCTTTTCTGCATTCTGGGTTGTGTTGCAGCAGAGGGAAATCAGACACTGACTTTCCCTGCCAGCGTTCCCACTGCAGAGACAGCCATCCAGCTTTCCTTAATGAGACTGGGCCTCCCGTCCAGCTTTCTCAGAATGCTACCCCTCCACACTTCACTGTGTGAAAGCCATGCCCGGCCTCACGTGGCTCGTGGGTACATGGTAAGAAGGGCACTGCCGACAGGAACAATTCAGGACAGGGCCACAAGATGGCTAAAATAGAGCATCTCCCTGGTTAATAACCAGTTGAGCAGCTCAGCTGGAGCAAAGAACAAAGCATGGCCCAGGGCAAGGGGCCTAGCTGCGCCTCACATGTGTCCTGGGAGGATTGGTTAGGATTTCCGGGGGCTAGTTCCGTTCCCATATCTGTTGGAGGCGCACGACAGTGGCACACTGGACATCAACTTTCAGCTAAGTTTGTATTTCTGTCTTTGGATCTCTTGAAAGCCTTCCGGCATTTAAGCTGTCCCAGCCCTCTACGTTCAGCCTGACGTGTCTCCCTGACATCTTTTCCTTTTCCTTTATAGGTTGACACTGTGTCTTAGGACCATGTTGTCTTCATAATATGATTTTCTCCCCCAGGCCCTACAGCACTGGAAAGCACGTTCATTTGGCAGGTTGTTCCTGGTGCCCCTGAGAATTCTGGCTGCAGACAAGTAAGTTGGAAAGTATTATTGATTGAGGACTTTCCGTCCCATACAGATCCAGTCCTTGGATTGTGATTCCAAAATTAATTACAACTAATCAGCCCTGAGGCGTTATGCAACAACACCCCTCCTAGTGTCCTTCACCTTTGTGTGAAGGAAGAGGAAGAAAAGGAGGAGGAAGAGGAGGTGGAGAAAGAGGAGGTGGAGGAAGAAGAGGAGGTAGAGGAAGAGGAGGATGAAGAGGAAGAGGAGGAGGAGAAGATAGACGAGGAAGTGGAGGAGGAGGAGGCACTCCTGGAGAAGAGGGAGGCTGAGGCGTAAGGAACATGGAGTGAGACAGGCCATCTCTCATTACCCGCCATTCCTGTGCCATCTCTGGCCTGGACGACACTGCTCAGGACATTGCTAAACTTACTTTGGGAAATGCCTGCTTTTGTCCTTCACGCAGCCTGATTCTGCTCTGGGTGCTGTCACAAGAAGCCACCAGTGCAATGGTAGCCGCATGCTGGGAGAAGAGATGTTTCTGTTTGAATTTTCATGTCGACAGGTTGTTTGGAATCTTGAGTTTGAGTGTCTCCATGGGTGAAAGTTAAAGGTTGACTTAATGATAGCTCTGAATGCAATGTGGATTTGAGGAGGGGGGAATCCTGTGCAACAAATGGGCGATGGATACATGATAGATATAGATAGATAGATAGATAGATAGATAGATAGATAGATAGATAGATAGATAGATGACAGATGGGTAGATGACAGGTAGATAGATGATAGATGGATGATGTGATTGATCGATGGTAGGTGATGATAGACAAGAGATAATATATTTATAGCTAGATGATAAATGATAGATCATATACAGATAGCTAGATGATAGATATTTCATGTAACTATACAGAGAAAGTTGCCTTTGCCTGAGAAAATGATCCAAGATCTCCTTACCCACAAAAAGAAAATTATATGCAAGCAATTTAGGCCACAGGCTTACAAGCTTTCCCTATGACTGGGTTATGTATGTGATCGTATAACCACAACCAGGTGAAGACCACAAGGGAACAACGGGAAAAGCCTAAGGTTATATACCTTTGGTATACGTGCATCTTCACAGCAACACAGCTCTGAAGAAGGTATTTGGGTTTCTTTCCATTTAGATCCAAAGAGATCAACCATCAATGAATTGTACATATTATAAAGTTGTTGGGCATTTTGAAATATGGCAATATAGAAGGTATCCTCTCCAGCTGTCTAAAATCCAAATGTGGAGCTGTTACTGAATCTCAGCAATAACTTTTGAAGAGTGATATGCTGTTTAAAGAAAATGGCACACCAAAAACACCACCAGAGACTCATGCCTAGAATCCCAGCTACTCTAGGAAGTTGGAATGGGAGTATCATGGTTCCAGGCCAGCTGAAGCAGAAATATCACAAGATACCATTTTAACTGAAAAAGCTAGACACAGTAGTATACACCTGTCATTCCAGCTACAGTGGAAAGCAGAAAGATAGCATCAAAAAGCAAGATCTCATCTCTAAAATAACCAGGAGCAAGAGGGCGAGAAGCAACAGTTCCAGTGATAGAGCACCTACCTGGCAAGTGTAAGTCCTTGAGTTCAAATCCCAGCTCTACAACCCCCACCCCTAAAAGTAGCTGTTTTTGCACACATACAGACTTACTCAAACTCAACTTAAAAAATACAACACAATGAATCCAAGGAAACCCAGGCATTGATTTTTTTAACCTTTATTTGAGAAGAGACCCTACATAAACTATGTCAGGAGGCTACAGTTGTACACACGGTTTTGTCAATCAATAAATGGAGTCGTTAACATAACATTGAAGATATGATACTATGAAGAAGACAGACGACGCATGACCAAGAATTATTTACAACTCTCACATATGCTATATTTATATCGGAGATGGGTATATACATATATACATGTACATGTGCATATACATACATATGTCCATACATACACACACATATATACATATATATGTATAAAATGTTTTTAAACAAGAAAAAAAAGAACACACAAGAAAAGAGTTTGCCTTCTGGTAGTTCATTGACCATTTGGAAGTAAAGAATGGTTGGTTTTCATCAGTGTCAAGGTGTTCATCTCTGCCCCCACATTTAACTTCAACACCCATAGATTTGGATGACAACACATGTTTACCTTGAGATGGAAGCATGATGTGAAGGATGGGGTGACAATATGGGGCCGAGAGTGAAAGACATGCATGATGGGAGAAATGACCTTTGGTGAAACCATTGAATCATCCTTTTGTATTAAACATAAATTATTAATACAGTTTTAAAAAAATAATTTTCTGTTATCTTTTGAGGCTGAGGAGGAAGGAAGAGTGGGATCGGGCATAGAGAAAGGGTGAGCACTTGCCTTTTTCAACACATCGACTGAGAGCACATCTCCTCAACTGTGCATCATCTTACCAAGTTACATTTTGTTTTTGTTGCTGTTTCTACATAAAGGACATCCTCCCATAAGAGTTTTACTTAATCCATGAACATCTCCAAATGCAAAATTCTGATACCATTTTAACTAGATTGTGATTCAGCAAGACTTGCCAGGATGCAAATAAAACTTCGCAGAGCCAATGGATTCATCTGTCATGATGGAAAGCAATGGGATCAAATTGGCACCTCAAGAAAGAGGTACTATTAGTTAAATCTAGTTTTACTAAATCTGGAGTCAACTACTTTGGGATCAAAATGATGGAACATGAGCATAACCAGTACTTTCCAGGGGCCTGGAAAGGGAGGGGAAGGAACAAGCAATATAATGGAATATGTCTATTATAAAATAGAACTGAAGAATAATCCATTGAGATTTAGTTCAATGGCCTACAGCCTAGTTGGGTTTCATTTCTACTTCTGGCAAGCTCATCACCAGTTGAAAACTTGGCAGTATTTATAAGCTACTGTGAACCTTTCCCCAAACCACAATGTACTGTTGTTCTTCTTGTTGCCATTGTCATTGTCCCACTAAACTCAGTGAGCAGATGATCTTGACCCCAGAGCAAGCATGTGGACATACCGCGTGCCTCATATGCACACGCATCATCATTCAGCAGTTCTCTTACTCGCACTAACCCTTCCGATTGCCAGTATATATATACACACATTGGGAAACACACACAGATACACAGGACCCAACGAGATATACTCACTCTACAGATATTTAGTACAGAAAGTTGAGGGACAAGGGTAAGGAAATCAGTTACAAAGCACCCAAACTTCATTTGCAAAGTTCCTCTCTGAGAACAGAATATCCTACTAAATGTACAGAAGTAGGGTACCAGCTGATCTTCCAGGTATTGAAAGTTTGCTGTACAACATCAGCCTATAGATAAAGGGACATGTAATGTCCAGTAGGAAATAAATCAGTGTATATTGTTTACACGGCAATAAATCTTTCATTTCCCTTGAAATAAGATATGTAAAGTAGCACTTTGTTTAATACAAGTTTTGTTCTGCTTTAGACCTAGCTGTAAAAAGCCATTCATGCAAAATAAAAATCCCAAAAATGACCTCCAGTTTGAGCTGGATGTTTGAAGGACACTTCTCCTGAAAACAAGTCCCCTTCACTTAAGGAAGGGACAAAGGTCCCACTCAGTACAGCCAGTAGCCGGCTGAGAGTGGAAGTTACAAGACTTTGGTGTTGGTTGGGTATTTGCCTTAAGAACCCAGAAGTAACACTGAGCTCACCTCTAAAGAGACAGAGGGCAAAAGTGCCCTGGAAATTTTTAGGAATTTTTCAGAAAAAGTACTGAGAACCTTTCTAGCATTTGATTCTCTGGCCTGTCCCCTCCTATGGCCTCCACTCACATCATCTGGACGCTGACAGGGGTCTTTCTGCATCTCCCATCCTGGACCACCACTCACCAATCACCTCCCAGTGGACCATAAATGTTCACCATAAATGGGGGATTAGCAACTCTTCTCCCTCTCTCTCCTCTCTCTCTCTCCTTTCTCTCCTTACTCTCCCCTCACCCTCTTCCTCTCCCCCTCCTTTCTCTCTCCTCTCCTCTTTTCTCTCTCTCTCTCTCTCTCCCTCCCTCTCTCTCTCTCTCTCTCTCTCTCTCTCTCTCTTTTCCAGGTCCTTCCTGTGTTCCCCTCCTCTGCAGGTCTCTGCTAGAGAATGGTGACCCTACCCACTCAATCTTCATACAAATCATCAAGAGAATCTCATGCTGTGCCACAAGGCCCTTTGAGCAAAGGAATATGCTCCCACAAAAGACAAGGAATGGAGAGGAACAGTTCTGTATCTATCTCAAGGTTAAAAAAAAAATCACAGTTCCACTGGGCTGTTTCTACCATTTCATACATCAGTAAGTGTCACAAGTTATGATAAGTACAGAAGAAAAAATGAAGGGAGGGAAAAGAAGGCAGAGAGGGAGGAAAGAAGGAAGAGAGGGAAGAAAATAAGGGAGTACGGGAAACAGGAAGGAAGGGAGAAGGGAAGGAGAGAGGGAGGGAGGGAGGGAGGGAGGGAGGGAGGGAGGGAGGGAGGGAGGGAGGGAGGGAGCGAGGGAGGGAGGGAGGGAAGGAGGAAGGGAGGAAGGGAGGGAGGGAGAGAAGAAGGGAGGGAGGTGTTCAAAGCCTTGGATGGTCCAGAAGTAGCCAAAATAATTTATCTAGCATAGGTAACATAGAAGATAGCATTGAAGTTTAAATTCGCAGTAACTGCCTTCCAGCCAGCACCACTGCCACCTGAGCAGAGTACAGACTGCCAGACAGGAAAAGACAACACTGACTCCAAGACACTATCTACGCATCATTGGACTGAGTGAACATTGGCCAATCACAAAGCCAAGTGACAACATGTGCTTGTGCTAGTTCCATTTGCTTAGTGCCCTCCCCCACTTAATTCTGGACGATGGAAGACCATGGAAGTACCTGCTTCTCATCAGAGACTATTTGTCCTCGCAGCTCATGACTTCCTCTCTGCCACAGTGAAAAGCCTGACTCTACACTCACACGAGTCAAGAAAGGATTGCAAGGAGTAGGCTGAAATTTATTGTAAAGAGTGAGTTTTCCCCCCAACTAGTGGTCCCTCATCTGGGAGTTTGCAAGTCAAAGGGGCATCTGAGGAAGACATTTTTGTCGGCGGTGCTTGTCCCAAAGTGATTCTGCTATTGCTCTCCCCAACTGTTTCCCCAGGCCTCTGAGACAGGTCAAGAACAGAAACAGGAACAGATAGGCCAGACATGGAAGGGAAAAATAATTATTTTTAAAATATATGTAAGTATCTACACTTAAGGACAAAGTTTTCCAAGCTGAAGTCCAATGGGTCGAAGTCAAAGCAAAACCTCTGGCAATTTCCTGTCTGGAAATTCAAGGCCTGGGTTCAACCCAAAGAGGCGTTTGCTGTCCCTGGTGCTGAACAGCTGCCCATGAATCTCTGCAGAAGTTGCATGCTCAGAGAAAGCCAGGGACAACCTACCAAAGTGGGAAGCCGTTCAGCAGGAGCTGAACTCAGTGACCATCCTCAATAGATGCTCCACAGCCTCTGCCCTTTGCCCCAATTTCAAGCACTAGCTGGTAGGACAGAATCAGTGCATTGCCAAAATACCAGTGGTGTTGCGGGGCCCTGTGCCCCTAGAACCATCCACATGCCCAGCGTACACAATACAGGCACTCTCTGCTGATTGCCTCTCCTCCATCCCAATTGTAGGCAAATGTTCCTGAAGGAAATATTTGGATAAAAACATTATCTTGTATTGAAACATGGACCCCTGACTCCTTTCCAACCCTGATTTTATCGTCACCATCTAAGGATCTGAGATTCTCTATGTGCAAGAGAAAACCTAAACTCGCAAATTGCTTCCCACCTGCTCCCAAAACCACACACACACACACACACACACACACACACAGAACGTGATCTCTCTGTGGACAGTACACAAATCATTACCAGAGAGAACAGTGCTGCTGTGGAGAATATCCTTGCCTTAGCTTGTTCTCTTTTCATTTTAATTCAACAATTCCCTTGTACTTACCCACTAGGGCCCAGCCACATAATCAAGAAGGTCCTTGATGCTGCGGGGTATGAGAAAAATAAATAATAACCTGGGTCATTGTGGGGGGTAGCCTCAGACTCTGGTGAGCTTAGGGGAGTCTTTGCTGTTAGACATGAACCATAATCAATCTTCTCCAGCCCTGGAAAATAATTATCTCAATGCCCCTCCACCAAAAGGTCACCTGTAAGGGATGGGAAGAAGAAAACAAGCTCTGGGAAAGGTTCTTGTAATGTTTGTGATCATGAATTCAATCCAACTTCCCATACCTGGTGAGTTATTTCTCAAAGGCTGCCTCTAAGATCTTAGCTCTGAGTCTTAGCTCCAGGAAGGCCCCTTGGTAAAAATCCACTATGTGAGGAAGCAGTTAGATCCCATCTTCCCGACTATTAGAATAAACTGGGAAACGCAGCCCTCTGAACCAGCTTGCCTCCTCTCACCTCGCACCATGCTTTAACAGACATAACCCAACATGTATTCTCATTTCAAAGAGAGAGCTGGAAAGCGTTCTGTCTGCCCAAAGAATGTAAGGGCAGAGACCAGACAGAGTTCTAGAACCAGTTGTTGCTTTCCTGATGCAGAAAAACTAACACTGAGACCAAGGTGAGAGAAGGGGGTGGGGAACCAGAAAGGAGAGATGGATAGAGGGGGGTATTGTATACATGTTTATAGAAAGGTGCTGCTTCTCTAACCACCCAGAAGGATTAGAAGATTAAGCAGACACACTGAGGCATTGTACTAGGCTTTTGGTCCCAGACCAGAGTCTCCCACACAGAAGCAGCTGATGACACATTCATGAGGAACTAATCCCTTGGTCCACGGTGCTGGAAGGATGCTGATGGATGTGTGGGGCTTGGGAGATGAGCCACAAGGCCTTTCCCTGGCTTCCTGGGGGTAGAAGTTGGCCTTGCGAGTCTGGGGTTGGGGAACAGTCACAAAGACTTCAGAGTCTGCAGAACCTTAAGAGACTGAACTGAACACAAGAGAAAATGCCTTTGGCTTTCCAGAGCAGAGATTCTTTCAAACTTGGTCTAAGGGAAGCTAGACATAAAGACTGTAAAGCAATCTGAGTGATGGCTGAGGAAAAGATCGGCTTGCCCCATCGCTGCCATCAGAGAAGGGACACAGGCCTGTGACTCGTGGCCAGATGCCAACTTCCCAAGAGCTCCCAAACTTTGTGAACAACCCAGAGACTGTCAGAGGTTGTGTGGTCTCCAGCAAAGCAAAGGTGAGCTTCAGCTAAGAAACATGTTGTACTTGCTTGAAAAATCATGTATAGACATCAATGAAAGCATAAATGGACACCATGGTTTGTCTACTGGTAGAATTGTGTGTGTGTGTGTGTGTGCGCACACGCATGCACAAATGTGCATGCATGTTCCTTTATGTACCTGTGACAAGTATCACCACATCAATATTATTATAGTACCCAATGAATACAACTTGTACTATGTGAGCTTGAGAATCTGGGACAAAACACATCTCTGATCATTGCTTTGAAAAAAAATCACCAATTCTGCCTCTGCATGATCACAACATCACACTCAGCCCAGAAATCAGCCCACCCAATAAAAAAATAAAAGTAAATAAATTTTAACACACACACACACACACACACACACACATCTTGGGCTGGAAATGTTCACTTCTCCTAAAGAAATATCCAAGAACTGATAAGGAGACTCTTCTTGCTCATATTAAAGATGGGTCACTAAGGAGGTAGAAGCAATTTTAAAGGGAATCAGGATCAGAAAAGCTGCAGTGAACTTTGTTTGGAGCAAGGATTTCTAGAGTCTTTTGGGTAAGTTTCCCAAATTGTGTTGAGGAACTAACTGCACAGGAGGCTGTGGAGGGCTGAGGAAGGCTGAAGGCCTGTTCTCAGAACTTGTGATTCAGCCCAAGTTTGAACAGAGGTGACAATCTCAGGTTTAAAGTTTCCTTGCATGGCTGCACCACCATGTATCATCTCACAGGAGGGGAGCCGAGGAACAAATGCTCTGAAGACCGCTGCATTCTCCACCCCAATCAGGAGAAGAGAAATTCGGGGCTCTGGTGAGGACTGAGAGAGTCACCTGCATGTCGGGACACATCCTGGGTACCATGCACATCCTCCAGTTGCTCCTGGGTGCTATGATCTCCTTGTGACTTCTGGGCATCATTAGAAGCCATGGGTCATAGGGGAACCCAGAGCAGTGCTCACAGACTCTGGGCAACACAGATGAACTGCGGTGCCATGCTGTTATCACAGGACTGGCTTGCGGGCTTTGATTTGTAGCTGCCTCCCAGGGTCACCCCTGTTCTCTGACTCAGCTTCAAGCCTGGCTCCTTATCAGGGTCAGAGCAAAGTCAAAGGTCTCTCTCTCTCTCTCTCTCTCTCTCTCTCTCTCTCTCTCTCTCTCTCTCTCTCTCAGTTCAGTCCCCAGTGGTGACTCCTGTACTGCTTGAAGGTAAAAGGTCCTGGAAGGTGAGAGCCAGTGGTGGGGAAGGGCAAGGGGCAGCTGTGGGTGGGCCACAGAAGGTTCCAGATGGGATTCACAGAGACACCCAGCACGCATCTGAATGAGGTCTGCAGGAACACGCACAGCACTGAGGTTAATCTAGATGTCAGCATTGGCTGACAGCGCTGAAATCACTGGAGGGCAAGGTTCCTTCACAAGTCTTAACACCACAGTCAATTCCATCCTGCCCGCAGGAAATGAAAGTTTTCTGCTTTGCAGGCCAAAACATTCGGGCGCCAATTTTCTCCCTGTTTGAAGTCCACACTGTTTGTGGTCCTGGGATTTACGACCTATTAAGGCTCTCACTGAGTTTGAGAGGCTGGATTATCCATTCCAGGGAGTCAGGAGGATGAGAGCCAAAGGGAAAGAAGGACAAGGAAAGACAGTGTTCTTCACTGAAATTTTACTTCCTTACTACGGATGGCTGAAATCAAATCACCTGGGTCAGGTTTAGTTTCTTCGATTTAGAGGTAGGTTCAAAGGCATTGGCTACATGGCAGGCTACCTTTTAAAAGGAGATAGAACATGGGCTGTCTCCAGGAGGAAAATATTGAGTATATACCATCAGTTAACATATTTAAAACTGATTTTTTCAGTCTCCTAGACTTAGATGAAAGAATAATTAGAAAATTTAGACCTGATCTTTGGGAATGTCAGAATATGCAGTACGTAGCTGGGCCCTGAATCTACCTTTGGTCTTACAGAAAGAATGTAAATTTTTCTGACTGCCTAAAATGAGAACAACAACAAAAAGTTCTCTCATGCTATATTAAACCAAAAAGCAAAACCTGAGTCCCTGGGCATTTCTTGGAAATAGAGTTTAAGTTTTTCATCAGTTATCTTGATCCACTTTCTCTCAGTAACTTCTAACTTGATTGGATAGAAATATCCTCTTGCAAATGATGATCTAACACTGCAATACTGCACACAAAGCACTATGTCCCTAGATGGTTAGGGGGAAAAATTAATAAAACTTGCTGTCCCGCCTCAGTATGAGACAGATGAGCTTGCTGGATTCAAGATACCATTCTCTACTGCAAATGTCAAACCAGGCCTTGCTCTGAACTTGGGACTTAATATTTTGCTAAGAGAGATGGAAAATATGAACTGTATTACTTTTGTCAAGAATCCAAGTACTCTATAGGAAGCCTCAATCTCCACAAAGCTCACAGAAAAAAAAATTAGCAGTTGGTCTGTTAAGATCTGGGTCAGAGACATTTCTTGTTGCTAAGTATTTTATAGGCAAATACTGTGTTCGGGTAGGGGGGCGGGGAAGGAAAGCTGTGTTAAGAAGCCATGATTCACATCACCCTATGAGTAGAGGAAACCCATGCTCAGAGCAAAATGCCTAACACCCAATGCAGTGACTCAACTATCCCCTGAACCCACTGCTCAGTCACCAACATGTTCTGTCAGCCCTCAGAGGTGTCATCTACCACCCAGGCAACCCCAGTGTCCACCCCCAAACAAGAGGAAGGAGATTTGGCCATTTCTGTATGGAGATTCGTCAGAAAACCAGGAAGAATGATTTCTAGATGTGCGGATGTATTGTCAGCAGGAATTCATTCCGGGAGCAGCAATTGCCCCATCTTTATAAGACCATAGAGTTCCCTCCAGAATCTTCCTGAACATCTTCAGAATCTTTCCGAACATCTCTGAAACCAGTCTAGTCTCTGGATTTCTCATCCTGGAGATATGGAAGATACAAAGACAGCCTCAAGTTGGAATCAATTCGCTCACTCCATTCAAGCCAGTAAACAGATGGCTATCAGCCTACATGCCTCTACTTCCCTAAGGAGGACCCACTGCGTGATGTTCAGGTAATTCCCACACATGTTCACATTTCCTGAAGCCTACAACTGGCGTTAGAATAATGACACCCACACCAGAAACCTCCTTTCTGATCCTATTCAATAGCGGCTGAGATGCTTCATTTGGAATCAAAGAAAATGGAGTTGGAGGCACCAAAGCCATGGTGAATGACTCAGTGCCTGGGCGGAAGGTTGGCTCGAAAGCTAACACCATTGGGAGTTCTAGTTGGCTGGCTCCCAAGCGAGGCAGGCAATAGACACCTCAGGGAAAACTGAGGGCAGATCTCGGCACTGCTGGCCTAGAGACATATCTAGGCTTCAGGCCGAGCCCCACACTGAGATTGTTCCAAATCTCGAGACTGCTCATTGCCAGGTGGGTCTCCCAGCATTGAGATCAAACTGCCACTGATTGGTCCTGAAGAGAAGAGGTGAGAGAAGCTACCTGCCCTCAACTCCAAAGCATTCTCGTTCTAACATCTTACGACTACCAGTTACAGGGAGAAAAAAAAATCTCTTGGTATTGACCTGGATTTCAGATTGCCAGTGGCTTCCAGGAACAGTGAACCAGTCTGTCTCCGGCCAACTCTGAGCTCGACAGTATTGAGTGCAGAAAAGAGCTAGTTGAAGAGTTGAAGCCCAAGGAACAAGTCACCCCTGAAGAGTGCAAATAGGAAGGTTGCCTAGCTCCCTATACCAAGGTCCCTCAAACCTACTAGTCACTTAACCTCCCTGACTTTTCTCCTCCAGTCCTTTACCTGCCACTGATAACTTTTCTTCCTCTCCTTCCTTGCCTTTTTACTTCTCGTTTCCAGACAAACAAGGCAGAACCAGAGGATAGTTTTTGTTTTGTAGCTGAAATGGACCTTAGGAGTATCTATTCCATCCTCTGAGATGTCTGGGGTGACAGATCTGATCATTTAAAAGATTACTTGATTTTGCCATCGTCCTGGGTAGCTAAGAGCATAGTCAGGATGACCAATGGTCTCTCTAATGTATGCTGCACTCTCTTAGCATGGCTGACTCACCGTTACTTCTGGGTTATTCCTCACAACAACTCATGGGTGGGCACTGGTTCCTGTAGTTAGCACCGGAGATGCCTGCACTACTGTGTTCCACAAGTGAGCATCACCAGAGAGGAAAGCCGCTGCTCAACTTGAGCCCAGGACACCCCCTTGGGAAACCCACCCAGGGAAAACATGGCCATGATCTGTTTTAGTGGAGGAGGCATAGTCCTTTGTCTGTTGAATGGAAGAAATGTAGGGACCTCCAAGGCCCCCTGCTCCCCTGCTCGTAATTCAGAGCTACCCTTAGAGGGCAGTGTTTGGTTCGGCTACCGCGCCCTGCTTTACCATGAACACCTGCTCCATGTCACTCACTGGTGCTCCATTCAGGAGGAAGGGAGCAGAGCCCAGGGTCCCAGCACAGCCACCCACAGTCACAGTGGAGCTGGCTTTAGGCTAAGCTGTCTCTCAGCAATCATCTGGCATGGTCCTTCCAGGTGTAGATTTGTTTGAGGCAGGGAGGGGGGGAGGGGAAAGGAAGAAGGTGGAGCAGGCCACAGTGGCCACTTGGGCTGAGGGGATGTCATTTCAAGACTCACAGAATCACATTCAATTCTTTAAATCATAATAATAAATAAATAAATAAACGTTCAGTACTGCTTCCTGGTAAGGAGGAAACCTAGGAGGGGACTGAGGGAGAATGAGACCAACTATTTCCCCTCCTCCCCCCAATCTAAAGTAGTCTCAAGCACTTCAGACTCTCGCTTGTGACAGGAGTGTGTGAGAGAAGACTCTCTTACTGGAAGCAGCCCCTACCGGGGACACCTTCCATCCAGGCAAGGCTTGGAGAAGGCTGCCCAGCCATTTCACACTGATGCTAAGGAATGGACACAGTGACTCACCACTGTTGGTTGGGGTTCCTGGAAAAACAAGGACACAAGGAAGGGAGTCTTTATCAGTCCTGTCTCCACGCAGGAAGAATCAGAAATTCCACACACCCTTTAGAGCCCGAAAATACAAATTTGATTTCCATAGCATCTACTCTGTCTCCTTTGTGCTCCGTATTTTATTTGACCTCCTGAGGTTGGCACAGAAATTGTCCTTGAGGGGGCAGGCAGATAGGAGGGTCTACCCCTTGGCCCGACCCCCACTGGCCATTCTTTCTTGTACTTCTCCATAGGTAACAGCTTATGGTGGGCATATCACAGGCCAAGACCCAAAGGCAATGGGAAGGCCTAGGCATCAGAACAGAGAATCCCAGTAATCCAGTCTCCTGGGATTTCCTTGTTCACTAGGAACTCACCTCTTTCATTGGGCCAGGCGAACTCGGTGGCCCTGAGTTGAACCCCCAGCACATTCTTTTAGCTCCATTTCATCAGCTTCTGGCCCATTTTTCTCCCTCTTCTTCCCCATCCCATCCATCAACATGAGATTCTAGCAATACACTGCAAGGAGACCAAAGCTGTCTGGGGTCTGTTTTGGAAAGGACACAGAACAAGGGCCACAACCAGAGCCCTGGAGCATCCTTTCTAAACAGATCTTCTTCCTCATGCCTCCACCCTGAGTACTTCTCCCTTAGCTGCCCGAGTGGAAACCACAGACCAAGGGCCTCGGTGCAACTATGGGTAGAGCGACAAGAGAAGCCATTGAAGTCAGACAGCAAAGGGTTTTCTTTGACTTGGTCAATCCAAGAGCTTCCCCACAAAGTCCACAAGGCTCCGGCACATGGCACAGTGAGAGAAGCCATTGCACCCCCTCCACCCAGGCCGGCTGAGCAGCCTTGTTCATCCCTGAATCCCAGCCATGGCTATTATCTGAGCACAGCTCTTTTCTATTTGAATAAAAACATTTGTGAGTCACAAAAGAGGAAGAGGAGGAGGAAGAAGAAAGTGGAGGAGGGAGGAGGAGGAAGAGGGAGGAAAAGAAGGCATCAACCAACATCACCACCATTACCATCACCACCACCACATCCACATCCTTCAGTCCTAACCCCATCCTTCAGCTTCCTCCTGCCAACCAGGGCGTCCTGGCTACAGTCTCTTTAGCTGCCAGGGTGAGAGGCTCCCAGGAGGCTTTGGCTGGGAGGAGGTGGGTCCGTGGGGTGGCTCTGTGCTTGGCTGAGGTGGGCCCCGGCACTCTGTTGGGAGGGGAAGGGGGGGTTCATCCTCTCTTCCACAGCAGGAGGGCTCTGTGCCAGTCAGGCTGTTGGCTTCCAAGGTCGTTTCATTGTCATGTAAGAAGGCCCAGGGCTCTGCCCTTCTGTGATCCTCCGCATCCACAAGGAAGGCAGTGATTCCCCCGGGTGCTGGGCAGAGGGGACTGGCTCTAGGCCAGGTGCTTCCTTCTCTCTCTCCCCAGCTAGAGCACAGCCCTCATTAAGATGCCAAGTCCACCAGCTCTGGCCACTCACTGGACAGACGTCATCTCCCAGAGAAGCTCCGGGCCCTCCCCCAGCCCCAACCCATAAAAGCGATTTCTCAGTCTCTGCCTTTTCACAACAGCTCAAAGGCAGATGCATCAATCCTCCCAGGGGCTGGAAACGTGAGGAGAATGCCGAGGTGGGAGCCTGGTGCAGGTGGCCAAGTCCATCCACTGCCTGGCTCCCTGGAAACACTGCCCCCAGCTCCCACTACGCACGGATCCCTTCCCTCATGGTTGTGGTGGGGGGGGGGGCGGGGTGTCACCCAGGGGGGTGTGGGGGCTAGGATCTTGGGAAGTGAGGAAGAACCAGAGAGGCCCCTGGAGCCTATCTAAAAATGAGCTGCAAGTTGCTCTCTGGCAGTTGGCACCTCGCAGGCTGATGTGTCACTATTGGCAGAGGACACTGAGGATCTGCTTCCTACCTCCCCTCTCCACTAGGGCCTGAGAGCAGAAGGTGGGGCCAAGGAATCTTCCCAGGATGGACAGAATGCTGGCAGGGCCTTGGGAGGGCTCAAGGTACGGCCTGTTTTGTCTTCTGCGAGTCTGTAAGTCCAGCAAGTCCAGTCCTTTAAATCTGGAGGATGGAATGACACATTCCTTTAGAACCTGGTTCGCACCCAAGAGGGGTTGGGGGAGAGGAATTTGTTCTTACCATTTTTCTTTTCCTTAGGTTGTTTGTTCAGTGTTTACCCGTAGGCGCCATCTTTGATTCCCCAAAGCATGTATCATACTCGGTAGAATAGACGAAAATCAGAAAATTGTCTCCCAAAGTGAGGCGTTCCCAGAATGGCTCCTCGTCTGGTGTCATTGCTTGGCTGGGCACAGTCCGTGTGGTCTGCGCCTAGGGGCCTGCGCCTGTGCGCTGAGAAACAGGAGCAATGCGCATGCTCAGCAGTGATGGCGCGCGCGCATGCGCAGCCCTAGCCACTCCCATCCCCAAAGGAAGATTGTCTCGTCAAGGTCAAGGTCAAGGTCGTCTGCTCCAAAAAGCCAGAAGCAGCACAGGCCACAGCTTAAGTCAAGGGAATTTCATCTGCATTAATAATTAATAATAATAATAATATTTAGAAATTTCTTTTCCCAAGGTGTTAGAGTCTTAGGGTTTTCTTTATCAGCAGCTTCTCTCTGTATCAGAGAAGGTATGTCTCTGTAGATATGGATAGATAGTTAGATATATAAATATATATATATGTATATATGCCAAACTGCCTTACAAGGTTTTTTTTTCCTTCTATTTTTTTTTTCCTTTTTCAGTGTTGTATGTGTAGCAGGCACTTGAGTTTATATGAAGATGGTCTTCTGTCAGGATGGAAGAAAGGAGTTGGGGGATGGTGGTGGTCAGGATGTGAGGCGGGAAGAGAGGAGGCAACAGAGTTATGAATTCTTGATTCCCCAGCCGCCGCTAGCCAAGAATGTCCAGGTAGATGGGGGTGGCCTTCCCCAGAGCGTGGAGGATTTTGTAGATTTCTTTAATATTCAGTCGCTGCTGGGGTTCCCTCTGCCAGCACCCAAGCATGACGTCATATACCTCTTTGGGGCAGACTCGAGGCCTCTCCAGGACTCGGCCTTGGGTGATACATTCGATGACCTGAAAGAAGCAGAAAAACAAGGGCTTTCAATCGACAGCCAGCCATAGCCCCCTGGCCCCTGCTCAGCAACAGGTCACAAGTTCTTCCATGAGCTCTGATGAAGAGTTTGTGGGCATAGCAAAGTCCATCCTGCCCCTGCTCTTTTTACTAAGCCATGTGCTGCCATGTTTCTCTTCAAACTCTTCCAAGTTGAGCTGGACTGCTTTGATTCCCCTCTACCTGCTCATTGAACAAGTGGCTTGGCACCAAGTCAGGCTCACGAGATCTCATCCTAAGAGCCCACTGCCTGCCCTGACCACCTCCTTGGAGGGCCGCAAGGATGTAATGACACCAAGAAAAAGGACCTGTATGGCACAACCTACAGAAAGGGTGGCCATAAATGTGTAGGAAGAGAAAAGGCAAGGCTGTACCAAACCCAGCAGGCCACTTTGGATCGAAGTCTGTAACTGGACCCAATTTCCAATTCCTCCAAGATATTTTGTATTTTTCAGTCCAGAGATCAAACTCAGGACCTCATGTGTGCTGGGCAACTGTTCTACCATTGAACTTCACCCTTAGCCCAGCCACTTAGTGAATCAAAGTGAATATGTGTATGTTCAGGGCCTTATCTTCGGGTTACTTTTTATTTTTGTTGGTCATGGGGCTTGAACTTGGGGCATAGGCGCTATCTCTGAGCTCTTTTGCTCTGCCATTTTGAGCCACTGTGCTACTTCTAGTTTTTTGGTGGTTAATTGGAGATAAAAGTCTCAAAGACTTTCCTGTTTATGCTGGCTATAAACTACAATCTTCATGTCTCAGCCTCCTGAGTAACTAGGATTTATAGGTGTGAGACGCTGGTACTCAGCTTTCAGGTTACTTTTAACTTCTCTCTCACCCTACTATTGTGAACCTTCAAACAAGTTAATTAAGTCTGTAGCATAGTTTCCAGATTTGCTATGATTATTTTTTAAGTACATAGAAAATCTTGTTCAGTAGCTTGTGTTTGATTGAGCCAGGGAAGACACACACACACACACACACACACACACACACACACACATACAGACACATACACACTCACATACACACATGTGAGCTTTGTGTCTTCTGATGCTACTGATCGATGCCTTGTCCCTGCACTAGACCTAACCTAGACTGGCCCGTCAAACCACCCTGTCTCAACCCACTGGACTTATTCCTTTGCTGGCCTGGTAGATTTCCAACTATTGGTATTAGAGCCCCATTTCCACCTTTATTACCTTTTACCTGCATGAAAAAGGAGCCATTCAAACTGCAGTAGCAGCTACTAACCTAAGATCAAAAGTGCTCAGTAGTGTCTCTTCTAATGTGGGGCCAGCCAGGCTATCAACGCCATGGGGAAACCCATTAGCAGTGACCGCTGGGACTCAGCTGTTATGTGACTACATGAGTGGAGTGGAGAGTTGGCTGGGGGCTGGAAGTAGGCCTTTGAGGTCAGAGGCCCACTAAATAGGCTTGAAAGAGACTAGATACTCAACCCTGTTAGCCCATCTGAGGTGGCTCAGGTGTCCCAGACAAGGGTTTGGCTACGACCAATAACACTCCCCATGCGGGCCCCTCTTCTTTCCCTGGGCTACTGATTACATGAAGGCTATGTCCAGGTACAAGCTTTTGTGTTTCTGTGGACTGTGTGTGTGTGTGTGTATGTGTGTGTGTGTGTGTGTGTGTGTGTGTGTGTGTGTGTGTGTGTGCATGTTTGTCCCACTCTCCGGGACAGTACTAAAAAAAAAAAAATTGAAACATGATAAGTGGATTCAATCCTTATTTTAAATGGTTATTCAAAAGGTTTCGTTCTACTTTGGGAAATGTGGTCAGGCCCCATGTAGCTTGTGGAATAGTAAGATATTCCAAATTTAAAGAAATGCCTCCTTTTCCATCTTTGAAATTCACCTAATTAAGCAGTTGGGCTGCAATGAACGCAGAAATGAACACGGCTTCCGAGAGAAAGACACTTTCTTGAATATTAAAATGAAATTTCAGTTCCAAAAGGCCCTAGTATTTACAGTTTTCTAAGAAAAAAAAACCCAGAAGATTATAAAAAGATGACAATTTTCTATAGGTTAGCCAGTGTGGGAAGCTGAGTCTTTAACTGTAAATGAATTGCACTAAATTCTCAGGGCAACACAACCACGGTCCGCACATAACTGAGGAACAGCTTTGCTTTTGGGCTTTTGGAGGCCCAAGAGTCCTAGGACTATTGCCCAGGATATCTTCTCTACCCAGACGGCTTCACCTCCAAGATCCTAAGCACTAATTCCCTCTAGCAACCCAGATTATTTGGGCCCACTAAGTGGTATTTCCACAAGATGGCACAATTGAAGAAAAAAAAAAACTCCTAATTGTTCTTCGTTGTCACATTCTGTCTTTGTGGCACCTAGGTGATTTTTTTAAGTGTAGCAGAACACACAAAACTATGGCTTGGGTCTTGATGTAGCTGATTTTGTGTTCTTTTCTGACAAATTGCACTACAGGTTCTACTATCGGTACCATTTATTCGTCCCCATTAAGAAATAGTCTCTTGCCAGGAGCTGGTGGCTCATAGGTGTCATCCTAGCTACTTGGGAGGCTGAGATCTAAGGATGGCAGTTCAAAGCCAGCCTGGGCAGGAAAGTCCATGAGATTCTTATCTCCAATTAACCACTGGAAAACCGGAAGTGGCGCTGTAGCACAAGTGGTAGAGTGCTAGCCTTGAGCTGAAGAGGTCAGGGACAGTGCCCAGGCCTATAGTTCAAGGCCCACAACCAACAAAAAAAAAAGAGAAATCTCTTCTCCATGAGAACACCTTCACTCCTGCCTAACAGTTCATACAGGTCTGTTCTGGCCTGCAATATATCTTATCATCCTTCCCCCCCAAATCAGGATTTCCCCCTGCCTCCTTTCTTACCTCTGTGTTGGAGAGCTGGAACCATGGCTGCTTCCCATAGGTGAAGATCTCCCAAAGGATGACCCCGAAGCTCCACACGTCACTCTCTGTGGTGAATTTCCGGTACATGATGCTCTCGGGGGGCATCCAGCGGATGGGGAGCATTGTGTGTCCCCCCACCTGCAGAGAGGGTCAAGACAGAAGCATACAGTGTAGTGACCAGCCAACCAGAACGAGCCACACCTGCCTGCATCCCCCAGACCCGGCCCCTCTCTCCACACACTGTACTCTAAGGTGGCCACGGCTTTGCGTAGCTTGTTAGCAGACCCTGACAGCGGAGGTGGGGAGGAAACACCCACGGGAGTGAAGAAGGATGACAGGGTAAGCTGGAGCCAGAGAGAACGTTTAGAATCCAGCAGGACAGTGAAATCGCAAACTCCTCCAAAGAGAAAGTCCACGGGAAAAGACTAGCACAAGAGCCACCAAGCATTAGAGCTTCCACAGACACCACCAGACTCCTTGACCGAGGCAGAGAGGGAGGGCTGACTACTGCATGAACATCTGAGCTGTGTGGAGCTTCGGGGTCATCCTTTGGGAGATCTGCAACTATAGGAAGCAGCCCTGGTTCCAGCGCTCCAACACAGTGGTAAGAAAGAGGGAAGGGGAAGTCTTGATTTGGGGGGAAAGGCTGGTAAGATGTCTTACAGGCCAGGATAAACCATATGAACTAACAATAAGGCAGGAGTGAATGTGTTTTCATTGAGAAGAGAAGATTTGTTTTCGTGTGTGTGTGTGTGTGTGTGTGTGTGTGTGTGTGTGTGACAGAGAGAGAGAGAGAGAGAGAGAGAGTCATGGGGCTTGAACTCTGAGCCTGGGCACAGTCCCTGAGCTCTTCAGTTTAGGACTTGAGCTGCCCCAGGACAATCTCACGTGTCTCCCCACAGTTAAGGACCAGGCACTGCAGATGAAGCAATAGAGAAGTACCAAAGGCAAGGAAGCATCTACGCTACAAAGACAGAAGGCCGAGCGAGTTCACTCAAGTTTTCAGGAAGGTCTCTAAGGTCCGTAAGAAGACGACAGTCCTTAGAAAATAGCTCACAGAAGACACCAGCCATGTGTGGGCTTGCCTACGTGTCAGCTGAGGCTAAGAGGAAATGACCAACAATGGCAGATATTCAGGACGTCCATTCCTGGGGGGAGAGGGGGAGAGACACTACAGAAATCCTCACTGCCCAACAGGATAGACACCTTCGCGTATGTGGCATGAAATCCACAACGTGTTTTCCAACTGGGGAGCCAATCGCATCACGACTAGAGCTTCAGAAATGGGAACGATTGCTCTACCCATGGAATCGGTTGAAACAAGAGCACTTAGCATTGCTCAAAGGAGTCTTCCACACACCCACTTGGAAGAATAATGAACATATTAAATTAAAAAAAAAAAAAAAAACAAGTGTTGTGGGATGGACAGCCTCGGTGCTAAAGATGGAAGTTGCTTGAGGTGTCCTAGAAAAATAACAACTAATATGGTTTGCCGAAAAGCTGTTTCCCAGCTAGAATCTGGCAATTGGCATAGCTCTGTTCGGTGTATAGAAACAATGGGATATGCTGTTTGCTTTCAGAGAAGCAAAGATTCAGGAATCCCACTACAAGCAGCCTGTCATAAAATCGAGGGTCATAAATCGACAGAGGATGTATTCTAGGAGAACTAGGGAAAAAATAAATCCAAGGATCCAATGACTTGGAATACAACCAACAATACAGAGCAAATAAGCTATAAAATTCAATTTAAACCTAAATAATGGTTCCTAATTTAGTTGCAAAAGGTAATATAATACTACATATTTCACTTCCTGTCAAATTGACATGTTTATCCAGGATGAAGTTTCCAGATAATTCCAACCAGAAGTGCATACATAGAAGAGTAGGCACAGATAGAATTAATTAAAAGTCTGGTAACAACTTCATTACTTTACGGATACTGATCAACTGCTGATGATAACAGTTTAAATGTAAATATGCCTGCTAAGATTTTAATGTGGCTTCTAAAATCATAGAAATAGCCTACATGTCTGCTTAACCAATTTTATGAAAAGAAAAGCCAAAACTCTGTAGCCAATACTCAAAGGACAACAGAAAAGAGAAACAGAGTCAGGAATAGGAGACACAGGATGGAAATAACATGTACAAGGACTAACCGCAGACAATAATAAGAAAATAAAAGAAAAACAAGAAACTTTTTCTGTATGTGTCAACTAAACTAAAACAGAAATTAACAAAAGGGAAGCCTGTTAACAGCTTATCACCAGGCAATAAAGAATACTATTGGTAAAGAATATTAAATTTGCAATTATTGGTTGCAATAAAAAGTTCCTATTCATTGAAACCTATGGGATATAGCTAAGTCATTTCTAGGGAAAATAATGTCATTTAAGCATTTCCATTTAAAATAGCTACAATATAACTAAGTTTTCATGAAAACAAAACTAGTAAAACCTAAAAACAAATTAAGAAAGCAAGAAGAAATAAGTATTACAGATGCTGGTTTCAATTTTTTTTAAAAATAGCAAAATAAAGAGACAAAAGAACTGAAAACAAGCTTGACCTGCACCATCAATTGCTATTCTTTCAAAAGTCACACAAAGTTGCAGCAAGGTTAGAAATGGATGCAGAGCGGGCAAGTATGACATGCTAAGGGTAATACAACAATAGTTGGGAAAAATGCAATTGTTGAGTCACTAGTGAATTTGAATAGAGCTGAGAAAGGTAGGAAACTAGAACACAAATGAACTAAGATGATTGATAATATCTATACATTAAAAGTACAATGTCTAGGTCGTTTGATGGGTGAGTTCTGGTAACATTTTCTGTCCTATTTACATTTTTTCAAATCTAAAAAAGAAAGTTTCTCAAACCCCTCTCTGTGGCTTTAATTTTACTCAAATTTAGCCGATAGCCTGAGATAGATGAATACCAATAAAGGTATTTTAAACTATGTGTGAAATTGTCTCTTCTGGAAATATAACCTCCAAATGGGAATAGCATATCATCAATTCAGCAACATATCACCAGAGTCCCATATAATGTAATAAGGTTTATAACAGAAATGTAGGAAGGCATCAATCTTAGGATATCTTCTGTTTCATTTACTATTAAAAGGTAAAAGAAAACCATTCTCTTATAAGATTCTCAAATTTTCCAATTCGCCTTTTCTGATTATAAATCCTAATCTACTTAATTTAACCTGCAAGTTCAATCTACCATTACCAAAGTTCAATCAACCAATGGAATGGTGTATGAAAACTCACAAGGTGAATCTGAAATTTATCGAAAGTAGCAAATACTTGATAGAAAGTACTGGACTCAAACAATGGATGGAAATTCGGTCTATCACAAAGAGAAATATTTTGGCAAATTACCTAATAAATACACTCTGTTTTGGCATAGGAATAGACAAATTTATTATCTAGAGAGCCTGAAAGCACAGCCACATATAAATATTGGAATTTAATATATGAAACGATGAGTTAGTAATTAAAGTGTTGGGACAATGAATGATTCATTAAAAAAATACTCTTAGATACCTACCTCACACCATATACAAAAATCATTTCCAGATGGATTAAAGAGCTAAACATAAAAAAACAAAACAATAATAATATTAGAAGAAAACTTAACAAAAGTATTCGCATAAACCTCAGGAGCGGAGGGCCATCCTACACAACACATTGGCAATAATAAAGGCTATAATAAAAGAATAAGATGTACAGACACAGCTGATAAAATTAAATTAAATGATAAAATTAAATGCATTTGCAGGGTGAAAGACAAAAATCATGGTTAAAAGACAATGACAAACATCGGCAATGTAAGTAACAGACAGGAATTAAAAACCCATATAACACAGGGGACTCCTTCATGTATTAGAAAAAGCCACACGACAAAGAGACCAGTAAAGAAGAGCAGATGATACACAACAGAGCTACATACAGCCACACAAGTATGAAGAGACGCCAGACATAATGTTGAATGTGATCTGAGAAAAACCAATCGGGATAGTTCTTTCTAACTCAGAAGGACTGGAGCCATTGATGAAGTTGAGGGTCTCTTTATCTATGGGAAAACCTTGGTAGAATGTGTTCACATTGAAAGGTAGCAAATCTCTTTGAATCCAGCAATTTCAGTCAGTCTTTAGAAAAAGATTTGTTCATGAAAAAACACTTGGAGACTTCTATTTCATTGAGTTTGTTTTTGTTGGGGGAGGGGGGAAGGGAAGGCTCCTATGGCTTGAATTCAGGGCCTGGGGGCTGTCCCTGAGCTTTTGTTCTCAAGGCTAGCATTCTACCACTTGAGCCACAGTGTCACTTCCAGCTATTTGAGTGCTTAATTGGAGATAAGTCTCATGGGTTTTCCTGCCCAGGCTGACTTCAAACTGCAATCCTCAGATCTCAGCCTCCTGAGTAACTAGGATGACAGAGCCACTGGCGCCTGGCTATTTCATTGTTTTAAAGAGCAAAAATGTCCATCAATGAAGGTACCTGACATGGTTTAAAAAACAAACAAAGAAAGGAACATGGTCAAACTACAGGTAGTGATATGAAAGTATGTCCCAAATAAGAGTCATTGAGAAAGATATTTTCACATTTTCATTCACATAACTCGAAGTACAGGGTGCTGCTGTGCGACTTTGAAAATGCAAAGATAAAGGTCCAGAAAGTGGACAACCCAGTGTCAGCTCTTAGAGATGAAAAGGAGCATTTGTAACCACAGAGGGGGGAAAAATGATTTCTGCTACACACACGCCCATGCTGTGTGAAAGGTCCTGGGGATCGTGTGCCCCCTCTGAAAACTCAAGAGTCAGAAAAGAAAAACCCAACATGAATAAACAGAAACCAGTGGGCCTCATTTCAGTTCCATATGCAAAGAGAGGGTTTTCCTTGAGAGAGAGAGAGAGAGAGAAAGAGAGAAATATTATGTTTGTGATATACCAGAGTAGAATGTTCTGTTGTGCCTGACTTCTTCACGTGAACTAGAAGCCGTTTCTTCTCTCCAGGAACATTACTCCTGAGGAACCATTTTAAATCATGGAACCTGCACGTGGGTTACCCATCTGTGCTGCTGTTGATGGCTTTCACATGCTATCCAGGAGACGAAACCCCCAAGTTAGCAAAGGAGACATTGAATGTTTGCAAGAAAAATAAAGCACTTGCAAAGACTGTGTTGTCCTCTACTAAGAAACGCTGGTGAGCACCAAACTAAACTGAAGGCAGTAATGAGTTCTGAACTCAGTGTGCCGTGACACGTGACCAACCTTTATGGCTTCAGTTGTTGTTGTTTTTTCTTTAGATAGAGTCTTGTGCTCTTTGCCTAAAGAGAGCTAGCCTCAGAGCATGGTCCTCCTACCCCTGCTTTCCACATAACAGGGATTACAGGCATGTGCCACCATGACCAGCCAATATTTTCTCAATTAATACAAGCAATGACTTTACTTTTTTTTTTCTGTAATAAACATGGACAAGAGACCAAGAGGCGACTCCAGGCAGATCACTAAATAAGAACTCAGAGACTGGAGCCGCATTTCAATAACATAACTCTCCCCCTCTTCTGTTCATGTACCATATATAAAAATCCAGGCTCTTACATCGATAAAAATGGAAGTGAGGGTAGAATTGATCTGGAGCTGCCCTTACTTTAACAATAAACAAGTTAATGAGTGACTATATGAGCGACAGAAGAGACGCATTCCCACGGATAACTTGCCTTTCATCCTTCATCTCTACCAGAAGTTATGATGGATAGACATCATTTTGATCAGAAGCCTATTTCTGTGGATTACCAATAATTGTAATGACAGTTAGCCTCCCAAACCCTTAACATTTGGAAACTTATGGTCACTGGACATTAAAAATTAAATTTAAATCTTCACACATATTTTTGTCACAGTGAATTATGACGGAACGGCCAATAAAAGGCTTTCAGGCATAAAAATAAATTACATAAAGATAAAATTCAGTGGGGTAACTGGAATGAACATATAAATTCAAGAAGAGAAAGGGGCCATGTAAAGCAGGCTGTTTAAGAAATTGTTCATGTGTTTAATAGATGATGTACCAAATTGCTCTGGTATTTAAAGTTCATTAGATGCATTAAAGGGATGATGGATTTTTTTTCATGTCAATGTTTACAATATCCTGGAAATGGCAGCACTTTGCAATTATTTTAAATCATGCTGGAGATTTCGGGGTGGTATACCTCGTCATGTTCAAGGGGGATGCATGGTTTCTCAAAATGCTTTAGGCGTGTAAAAGCTCCAGGCCACAAATCTAGAGTTCACACTTAGAAAGGGAAAGGTGAGCGTTCCAGCACGGCAGGTGCCTGGAGCCCACCCGGATTCAAGCCATCCACGGGAGAAGGGGAGGGGTGAGAAAGGATGGAGAAGTGCTGTGTCCTGACCCCCAGCTCCCGCCCACCCCCGGGCCCCTGCTTCCAGCCTTCCGCCCTCTCAGCCTTGCCTTGGAAAGCCAGGAGCATGGGCTTTGCTGGTTCAAATTAGGGCTCGTTGTGGGTGCTCGGGCTCTAGTTCTTCCTGGGGGCAGGGACTCAGTACCGCACAGGGTTTTCCCCAAAACGCCCACTTTACCACCTCCTAGCTCCCCCACCCCCAAGCCAGCCTCTCCTGAACATCTTAGCTGAGTTCTAGAAAGTTCCCAGTCTAAGAACTGACACAGGGAAGCAAAAGCCTGCTTCTCGCTCAGAGGCTGAAACACACCTCTCCTCACACCACTCAGAGGATATAACAGAGACACAGGCAGCCATATTCCAGGTGGACAAACTCGGGCAACTGCAAGTGGGAGCTAGAACATGTCCTTGCCATGTAATATTCCTGGAGCCAACAGAAGGATTCGCTCTCCCTCTGTCATCATCCATCAGCGGGGACCGAATTAGAACTTCTTGAAGTCATAGAGGAAGCAACCAAAAAGTGGAGGGGAAAAAGTCTTCGCAACATTCGATTCCCAGTGATATTGATTATGTGTGAGAGCCAGGCATGGTGGCGGGGGGCGGGGGGCTCCCCAAATCAGCACATCAGGAGCAACGGTGTCCAGTAATTGAAGGTATGTCCTCTGTGGGGACAGTGACCATGACATGCAGACCTGCCAGTCAAGGCTCTGTTCACCTGGGGCTCATGAAAAATCTCTTGGAAATTTCTGGGAATAAGTCACCTAACTAGAGGGAGGATGCTCAAATGCCCTTCTCCAATATGTCCTATGCCAGTCTGGGAACTTTGCCCATGGCTCCAAAGTTTTCCAGAGTGACCTACACTGCCTTCCTGGAATGAGTCACTCTCCCCGGCCTCTCTCTCCAACTGCTGGGCTCTATCACCCTCCCCACCCATGTGGGGAACCTGAGCACCTCAGAAACAACAGTTTGCCTCCCTCGGAAGCTCTTCCCAGGTCCCACTTTTTCTCCTCTTCCCCCTATCCCTTTGTCCTTCGCACCTCTACTCCACCATCCCGAACTGTGGGTTCTGTTTTCTGAACCAGGATCAGCTTTCTCCCCAACTCCATTCCTCCATTCTGATCCCACCTTCTTCCTGGGGCTCTCGGTCATCTTTGAAGGACTAGTTCCTGTTCTTTCCCTCCTTTGAAACACCATCCAGCTCCCCAAACCCAGACTCCTCAGAATCCAAGGTTTAAAAGAAGAGACACAACACTAGAGCTGTAGCTCAGCAGCCCACAGAGCTGGAAAGGCCTTAGAAAAATATCTCCACCATCTCCAACATAGAATTAGAAGAAATCGAGGCTGGAACAGAGGCAGAGACTTTCCCAAGGCCACTAGAAATAGTAAATACCACGGAGCTAAATGCTGCAATTTCCTCTTAATGTGTGGGGTGTGTGCCTCAGGGGTGAGGTCCTTTGGATTCTAGGTCCTTTGGATTCTACACATGTCCACCACCGACAAATAATAAAGACACCCAGTCCCCATTTCAGTAAAGCCTGGCCCTGAGAGATTACGACTTTCTCCATAGTGACATCAGACCTCTGCTCCATCAAGTCAGAACTGCTCACTTCCTTTGTACCACTCTTCTTCCCAGAAATAAGCAGCCAGACTATCAGCTAGCTCCATGTGGACACCAATGGAAGTTCTCAGCCCCAAGTCTTGGAGGGGAGTCGCAGAGAACAGTGGCTCTAGTGTTGATGCCTCAGAGCCGGGCTCTGTGACAGCTCACCCACACTGCATCCTCTCAGCCAGCTCTCAGAGGAGGGGCTATGTCCTCTGAGCCTCCAGCCTCCAGATGAGGAAAAGCCCTTGGAGTCTCCCACAACACCAAGGAGTTAAGCTCCAAGATGTGTCGCAGAATGAGCCTGGAGGATCAATGAGTTCATTGTAATTCTCCCTTGACTATCTCACCTAGAGTAGCTACAGCCAGGAGCCAGGTCCTCAGATGGAAGCTCCAGGAACACACTTTCTGTGGCTCCTTTTGTTCTCCCCTTCCTAAATCGTGACTAGCTGCTGGCTTTCGTTCAAAGACCTCACTGTCCTCTGCTGCCTCCAAGTAGAGATCAGATGTTTCAAGTCCAGAGATGTGCACTGAAAGGGAACTTGGCCTTTGTTTTTCTTTTCCAAGTGCCTCCACCCTCCCATCTAGGCTAGCTGCACTGAGATCTTCTGGTGGAAACAAACTTTAGAACTGTCCCAAGCATGCAATTCACCAAGCAATGTTGGAGGCCCCCACTGGGCTCAGAGCCAGCTCACGCCCGATCCAGCCCAACCTGCCAGACTTCAATGGCTCACCATAATAAATGAATAAAAAGAAGGCAGAATAAATCCTCCTTGGGACCCTAGATTTTTTAAAATTATTATTATCCTGTATAACTCAGGTGCTAATAGTTAGGTTACAGTTTAGATTCAGATTGAATTAGCAAAAAAAAAAAAAATCATCTCTTTTAAACAAGATTGACTTGGTCAAATATTTAGTTTGCTTCCTCTTCCCAAATCTAAGAATTATGATAAATTGGTATTAAAAGTGTAAGTATAGCCAGGCATGGTGGCTCATCCCTGTAATCCCAGCTACTCAGGAGGCTGAGATCTGAGGATCACGGTTCAAAGCCAGCCCAGGCAAGAAAGTCCATGAGACTCTTATCTCCCAATAACCACCAAAAAAGCTGTACAACTTGTGGGTAGGGATGGGGGAGAAAAACTTGGAGAGAGAGAAGGAAGAGGTAACCTTGTCCAGGAAGAAATGTACTCATGACCTGACTTACAAAATGGCAACCCTTCTGTACATCACCTTAATAATAACAATTTAAAAAATATTTAATGAGGAAAAAAAAGCACAAGTGTAAGCCG
Source organism: Perognathus longimembris pacificus (assembly GCF_023159225.1). NCBI lineage: Eukaryota > Metazoa > Chordata > Mammalia > Rodentia > Heteromyidae > Perognathus > Perognathus longimembris. The sequence goes on along the minus strand of NC_063180.1, from coordinate 32,262,064 downwards.
AGGAAATAGAAGCCAGAAAGGAAGAAAGAGAACAACATAAAACATGCAAATGTTCTAAGCTAAGCAAGCTACAGCCCAGAGGACCCCGCTGCCTCGTGTTAACACAAGAACAGTAATGACCCTGCTCCGAACAAGGACAAACACAAAATGAGCTCCAAACCGACGCAGAGGCAAGGCCTGTCTGTGCACACACTGACACGACCTGGACTCTCTGTCTCCCCTGGAAGATGCGAATTCCTCACTGGGAACATTTCTATTTATGGAACAGCATTTATTAAAGCTTCCAGGAAGCCAGACAACTCGTAGCAGCAAACCCTCACAACATGGCGGCAACATCTGTAATTTATGGCTGAGAAATCAGGGCAGGCTGGAATGGTTGGACAGTGGTTGTAGGGAGGGCTTGAGCTAGAAATATTTTCTGGTTTTGTGTGACTGCAGGAAAAACAAACAGAAAACCAAAAACAAACAAATTAGAAAAAAAAAAACAAAACGAACCTAATACCCTCAGAAAGACATGGCTTGTAGGGAGAGGTGAAATGAACTACTTCCAAATCGCTCTAAATTAATTTTTCCAGCTTGAGGGGGAGTCTCTCCCACTTTTGTTTTATTAACTGCCAACTGAAAAAAAAAATGCCGGAAGTAGCTAGGGAAGAAGAACAAGAAGATGAAGGAGTGGGGGGTGGCACAGGGCCACTTTGCATACCTTAATTACTCCAGTAAACAATGCACAGCCAAGTGGATGCGTGCCCACCGAGGCTCCACCCCTAGGCAAAAGCAAGTTGGGCATGCATGGCGGCCGATGGCTTGGAGGAGGTGCAGGATCTCAGGAGACCAGGGCTTTTCTATCTGCCAGCCCCTGAGCTGACATCCCTGCCTTAGAGGCTTGGATGTGGTGGGGGGGGGGGGCGGCAACGAACGAAGGAACTGACAGACTAGGATTTTTTTCACACGCCAGAGCTTTCTTCAGAACATAATGCACCTCTTTACCCAACAGAAAACAGGTTTCCCTCTGAGTCATGAGACAAGGCCCTTTCAGAGGAAAGGAAGGATGCTAGGAGTTTGGGAAGAGAGAGTTCACTTGCAGGAACACACATGCACGCACACCAAGTATGAGAGACAGTTCTTCATCTTCACCGAAAGGTGAATATATATATATATTCTTTTGAAGCTAAATATCAGAGCTAAATTCTCAGGGAAGCCGGAGGACAGCTGATAACTGCGGTTGAAACACTCGGAGCTACAAAGCAATTGTTCCAACCTAAGCTAGAACCAGTGCTGTGCTGATACTTCCAGAGCTCCTGATAAGGCTTTCTTCCGCCAAATTCCAGGAAGAGGGCTACTGTGAATCAGCCACACCACCCCCCCCCCCAACCCCGCAGTGTTCTGGAAGACCCATAATAAAGGGAGGATGTGGAATCCGAGTTGCTTTGGATTCAGGTCATCTGAGTTCCTGTCAGTTCCACCAGGAGCTACCCTGTGGTTCTGGCAGCCTGAGTTTCCTTTTGGTCTCCACATGCATGTTCACAATAATGAACCCTTGGGCAGGAGGCCTGGGAGGATTCCTCTGTGCTCCGAAATGACACGAGGTTTTCCCAAAGCAGGTTTCTCCTTTTTGCCCCCATATGCCAAGAGCTACAAACAAAGGCTCATCGCAAGGCCTTCCCTAAGCGAATAGCTGACTTTGTGTGCATGCGTGTGTGAGAGAGACAGAGTGTGTGTGCGTGTGTGTGTGTGTGTGTGTGTGTGTGTGTGTGTAAGAGAGAGTGTATGTTGTGGGTAGCCAAAGACAGCATGAAGCCAAAACTCAGGAGCCCCGACCCCGCCCGCCCCCCATTACATCACCACCACCTGCCCCCTCTCTGGGCTCCTGGCCTTCATTTATAAAACCGGTGGACTTCAGGGAAGGGCTTCCCTCTTTGACCTTTCAGAATCGACTAGTTCCAAGACGTGAAGCTTCAGTAAAGCCGAGACTGGACAAGCCCTGGACACCCGTTCCGGCCCTGGGAGAAGGCTGGGATTCTGAGTCCCACTCGCTTTCACACAGCCCATGACTCTGCACCGGGGCCCCCAGGTGCCTCTCTGCAGAGAGCAGCCTCAGGAAGGGGTGGAGGAGCAATGCCTCCAGGCACACAGCCTGTGGTGTCCCAGCAGCAGCTGCGGACAGCGCCTTCCTCCACAAGCCCTACCCCTTGGCTGCTTCTCCAAGGTCAGAAGGCAGGGGAAGACGACTCTAAGGATGCTCATAGGAGAAAGTCTCAGATGCGAAGCCATTGTTCACCGTTGGATGGTTTCTAGTGAGCTCCCCCACCCCCCAGTCCAACACACACACACACACACACACACACACACACACACACACATTTCTGTCCTGGTATACACAGCCAATGTTTGCAAAAGCAACCTGAGTGAGCTTCTCCTTTCCAGTCCCATGAAACTCGGGTGGAATATCTCTCTCTGGGTTAGCAAGTGAGTCTCCCCAAAATGGAGCCAGTGCTGGGGTAGGTAGTCAGTCCCTCAGGAAAGAGCTTTCATGTCCCTATCCTAGCCCAGGTTAAAAAAAGAGATAGAGATACTTTGAGCATTCAAGTTCAGAGCCAGAAGTGGTATTCTTGTCTCAGAGAACCAGAATTCTTAATAGCAGCCATCAAGGGTCTGTGCTAAGCTTGTTAAAGTACATTCCTCATTCAATCTTCCCCATATGCATTGGCTTTAGAAATAATTATTATCAACTGAGGAGGGAAGAGAAGTAGGAGGAGGGAAAGGAGGGAGGGGGAAGAGATTAAGTATCTTATTCCAAAAGACTGAAATATGCAAGATCTAAGGCTCCTGCTTCAATATTCTCATTCCAAAATCAATATTCTTCTGCACTACCAACTTGAAATCCTTGTTCATTTCCAAGTTGAAGGAAGATTTGCTAGTAAAAGGAAAAAAAAAATGTTTTAAGGCATGTAAGTAAATTGACGGGTTGGGGTGGTAGGTTGGGAAAAATGTGATAGAGACCCTAGAATTTGATTGCTATAAAAACCACCCATAAAAGCTGAAGGGGGAAATCTTCATTCAGAAATATCTAAATCAGCAAAGGCGATGAAGTCAGTCAGACAGAACTCGTAAAGACGACATTCAAATGCATCCCATGTTCCTCCTAGGCAAAAAAGAGAAGCCAGCCAGCCCTGGGATCGCTTTCCTCGGTCTCCCCAGAAGCTCTTCTCTGCACAAAGCCCAGCATGACTCGATTTCTCCACGCTCAGCTGGGCCCCCAGGAGTGGGCTCCATGCTCAGTTTTCACTGCTAAGCATCCAGAAGTCCAAATGCTACATGAACTCACCAGGAATCTCAACATGCACTGCCTCGATTGCTTGCACTTCTATTTCCCATCCTTGTCTCTTGTGTCTAATATTCCCCCCGTCCCCCCAAAAAAAGGAAAACGAAAAGAGAAGAGACGGAAAGAGAAAGATAAGAGGAAGTCTAAATGGAAATGAGAAGGAAGGAGGGGGGAACGAAGACCGTTTATACTGAGCCCAGTGCATAATGTGGGTTTTCAAACTAATCCAACACCAGAAACAAGTCTTAACGCTGGATTTTTGTTGCTGTGAAGACACCGCGTTGCCTTTCTTGCCTGAGGTAGGTTGGGTTAAGTTTCCCATCGCGTTATAGCTGAAAGAATTCTGGTTAAACCCTGGTAAATTCCATTCTTCAGTCCGTCTTTTCTTCTAGAAATAAAGCGGTCTTATTTTTAGAAACAAAGCCAAATAAATAAGAATGGCTGAGGGTGATGCCAATTTGCACAGCAAAGACAGAGCTTCGGGAGCTTCACTCCCACCCTGGGTGCCTGGCACAGTGGTGGCGCCCTTCAGACAGGCCTTCCACAGCCACAGAGCTCCACAGGGGCATGTTCAAATTGGAACTGAGAGCTCTGTCCCCGACAGAACACTGGCTTCGTCAGCCAGATGCATCCTCTGGAAGTCCTGCCACACATCTCTCTACCTCTTCTCTATGAGTGCTGGCTGTGGTGCCGGGATGGGAGGAGAATGCCAAAGTCAGTGAGTTCATGACTGTTCAGGAGAGGCGGGATACCAGGCCAGAGTTCAGAGTCATAGTCAGAGGTGCTGCCTGACTTAGGATGAGTGAAGAATAACTTCGCCCCGCCCCCCCCAGATGCTCTGAGATGGGACACGCTGAAAATCCTCCCTCCCCCCCTTTCCCTGTCATCCTCAGTAGTGCCTACACCAAGACATGAACTTGAAGGCCTGAGTACCACTTCATTCCAGGGAACTCCTGTCACCCTCTTCTCGGGGCCTGCTCTGAGTCTACGTAGGTTCATCAGGGAGCAGAATGCAAAGGGAACTAGGAGCCCAGAGATTCACTTAGCATTTGGTGGGCAGAGTTCTGCTCTTGGATAAACCTCCAGGTAAGATCACAGGAGACCAGCTCTGGGAACACACCCCAGGATTGCCCTGAAACCATGAAGACCTGAGAGGCTGTGTAAATTAAGAGGCATCTTGCACAGATAAATGCATTCATCTCGCACCCCCCCCCCCCCTCCCTCCTTCCCCAGAGGCCAATGACTCAAGGATATTTGAATCACAGGATATTGGGGTAGCAACAACATGATGGAAGATGAATGACACTTTGCTCTTTAGTCTTTCCATAACAAAGTGAGGGGAGAAAGAACTAGACAGTAGCCCAGTAGCTGTAGAGAACCAGAATGCCATTGGGTAGCCACAATCTCACAAGGAGAAGAGCACAGGAGGGACCCTCCGGTGCCCGGAACATATTCTTGTGACACCAGCATTGTGCTGGTGAAGAACAGCAATGTATGGGAACAAGAGGGATGACCTCTATTCATAGGGGACTTAGTGTGGATCTAAGAGAGACATTGCCTCAACATGCCCTGGGACCCCAGGGTAATTAAGTTCTTGAAGTCCACTACAGGTGAAGATCTCCCTTTAAGAAAATTAAGAGAAGGCTGTGTATCTGTAACCAAGCCATTCAGGAGGCTGAGATCCTGAGGATCACAGTTCAGAGCCAGCCTCTAAAATAACCAGTGAAAAAGCAGGACCGAAGGCATGGCTCAAGTGGTAGAGCACTAGCCGAGCAAGCTGAGCAAGTACAAGGCACCAGGTTCAGGCTCTGGTACTGGAAATATGACAAAGAAAGACAAGATGGCCCGAGGGAAAGAGGGAGGGAGGGACAGAAGGAGGGTGAGAAGCTTGCTGACATTCCAAAACAATTCTCTATTGTAGCAAGTCTATTTTGTAGCTGTAAATGTTGCTTTTTTCCTTTTTGTTTTTGCATGTACTCTCAGGAGCCCACCTTTTATATAAAGCAAGACACTGCCTTTTTTTTTTCCCTTCTGTGAACTCTATGACAGTGTATCACAAATAAATACAAGATGGTGCAGTGTTTTTTGCTGTTAAATACGACCATACTATCTGAGCCGAGGCCCAGAATCCTCTTGCTTCTTGCTAATGGCATCCCAAGATTGCATGCATCTGTGGATTCCATGTGCAGGGGTAGAGAGGGGTTAGACATTCTCCTCAAACTCAGCCCTGCACTCAGAACATTGCATGCATTCTCCCCACCCCTTCACCCCTACAGACGCCATGCACCCGCCAACCAGCTAACGTGCACAAACCCCAGGAGCCCTGCGCACTGAAGTTCAGCTTCTGGCTCTATGTCCCATGGACACCACCATCAGAAAGCTCACTCTCATGCCTGCGCGTCCCATGCCAACCGCATCCCAGAGACAGCGCCACATGGAGAAGCAGCAGATGAGGCTTTGTCTTCATGCACCATCAGCCAAGAACCGCCCCCAGTACAACCAATGCACAGGTCCAGCCTGCAGGCCAGCTCGTCAGCGGGACCTTGGGACAGCACTATGAGTCCCTCCTCTCTCTCATTTCCCCACTCCCTGTCAAGTAGTATCTATGGATGAATGCTGACGCTAATAGATAAAGGCAAGGTTTCACACCTGGGCCCGCCTGGGTTTAAACCTGCCATTCCATCATTTCGTGTTTAAATGTCAGTGTTCTTATCCCATCTCATAGGAACTACGGCAACTTCTTCCTGGGAACAGTGAAGATTAAATAAACATGTAGCTAGGCTCCCGGTGGCTCACGCCTGTCATTCCAGTTACTCAAGAGGCTGAGACCTGAGGATGGTGGTTCAAAGCTAACCCTGGGCAGGAAAGTCTAGGAGACTTTTATCCCCAATAAATCACCAAATTAAAAAAGCCAGAAGTGGAGTTGTGGTTCAAGTAGTAGAGTGCTAGCCTAGAGCAAAAGAAAAACAAAAACAAAAACAACTACTTCAGGGACAATGGCCAGATCCTGAGTTCAAGCCCCAGGATGGGCACCAAGAAAAGAATATAGTAACAAATAAATAAAAATAAGTGAAGTTGCTCAAAGTGTCCCACTCTGGTGGGGCATGTCAAGGACACCAGGTGGAAGAAGGGTCTTCAGCTATCCAGTTGATTTGACCTCCCTCTCTAAAACTGTGCACTTGCACACGTGCACACACACCCATGCACACACACACACCACCACTTGGACCACAAAGCATTTCTCTTTGTCCTTTCTCCCTTTCATTCTCCTGAGGACCTATCGTTCCTTTATCTAGTCTACATTTTAATTTTACCATCCATTTTCCCTACTGGATGTGGGGTTTTTATAGTCTTATTCACAGTTGTATTCCTTGCACTCGGAATAATTCAGGATGTATAAAACATAACTTTGTGTCCTAATTTACCAGGGAAGGTCTAAATTTATACCCGTGGTCGCTATTTAATTATTAACAGCTTCTCTTTTCTCTGTAGAATTGCCCACATTTAGACAATCAAACAGACACAATCAATTTATTTTTTAAAGCAATATCTGTTGAATGGAATTCATAAATGTGATCAATTTGGTGCTTTAATAAAATTTGCCAAATCCTGAAACTAAGAGTTTGACTGGAATGTGATTGGAATACACAGGATGGCTTAAAAGCAGGAGAGGAGACTAAGGCCTTACAATGGCTCTGCTTATAGAATCTTCACCAGGCTGCCTTGCATGTTGATAGACTCTAGCTAATGTCAGCATAGAAAACTCCTACACTTAAAGCCAGATACCAAGCTCATGCTTGTAATCCTAGAGAATGAGAAGCTGAGATTGGTAGGATGGTTCAAGGCCAGCCTAGGAGAAAAAAAAATCTTTGTAAAATCCCATCTTAACTAATAAAATACAGAACACGGTGGCATATGCCTGTCATCTCTATAATAGGGGACGTGTCAATGGGAAGGTTGCAGTCCAGGCAAGCGTCAGCCAAAACAGAAAAAAAAAGAAAAAGAAAAACAACTTTTTGGAAAAAAAAATAACTAAAGCAAAAAAGGACTAACCATGTGGCTCAAAGGATGGAGTGTCTGCCTACCAAGTGTAAGGTCCTAAATCCAAACCCACTATGCGTATCAGTGTCAAGATGAGAAATCCGTTCATCTGTGGAGAACCAGCACAGCCCCACTTAGCTTCCCCCCTTAACCAAATCCGGGCAGCTGCGTGCCTGTGCGCCCGCGGGGAGACCGCGCCTGCGGCCCACCCTCACTTCAACCTGGACTCGGCCTTTGGAAACAGCCCCTGGCTGGTGGGGAGGCCTCTCGCCATGACAGACGGGATATCTCCTGGATTTTTTTTTTAAAGATCCAATAGTTGAATTTAGTGGTTCTGGTTTTTGTTTGTCCAAGTGAATCCTTTCCAAAAGAAAGGCAAAAGGCCCTGGGCAAAATGTGCAAGGAAACCACGCGATTCACCCAATGATGGGGTGAGAGGGAGGGCAGGATGGATGGACTGTCCGCCCCGGTGCCTGCCAGGAATTATCATAGAATTTATAGTGGGGGGAGGTTGGGTGGGGGGAGGGGAAGAAGCTCCCTGCAAGTATTCATGGTGGATGCAGTCATGAGGTTCTGCAAAAACAATCCTGAACACCCTGTTTTGTGGACCAAGACACATCTGACATCAAGCAGGCACCTCTGGCTCTTCAGAACCTTCGGCTTGTGGGTTAAAGGTATTCTTATCCTTAAAGGGCATCTCTGATGTAGCATAGGCCACACAGAACTCAAGGTCGCGCCTCTCGAAATGCAAGAAAGCAGCCAAAACGCCATCCATGCACAGCCTCCGGCCTCTGCCATCACGCAGGCCTGGACAGAGCCCCCGGCAGCCACTTGCACAACATGGGCTCTCCCGAAGTTCCGCGGATCACAGCCCCACCGCTCCCCATCCACACCATGCTGCCTCCCCATGACACACCCCGTTGGCTTTGGCAGGAAATTTCCATGGAAGTGGAATGGTGTCCCCTGGAGGGGAGGCAGGGAAGGAAAGGCTGGAGGCCTTCCCTGGCCCATGGAAGTCCCTCTCCAAAGCCTGCAAACCTTCAGTCGGTGGAATGGACAGCCCTGCCCAGCCCCTTGGCCCCAGAAATGAAATCCAGACTCACTGTGCAAGCTGCCGGTGCCGCTAGCCTCTGCCGCTGCCACGACATGCTGAATGGGCCCTTCTGGCATGGCCCTTCCTGACAGTGAATGGGGCAGAGAGCAGGGAGGGAGAGAGAAGAGAAAAGGGATGAAGGGAGAGGAAGGAAGCCGGGAAGGTGGAAGGAGGGAGGGAGGCGACGGGAAGTGGGCGCATGTTTCCCAGAGCAGGTGTCTCCGCAGGGCACAGCCTCTTTGTACCTCTCCTGCATCTCTGGCTGGCCGCACAGTGCAACAGTGAGGCCTCAGGCAGGAGTTCCCGTAAGACCGCGCTCGACCCAACACACACCACACTGACACATAGACTCCTGGTCCATAGCACCCCGCTGTCAGTCATCCTGCGAGGGCTACAAGGACCAAGTTCTCTGGGCTGGCTGAGCCACTCTAGAAGGAAGTGGGTTTTATCTAGGATTCTCAACCCCACCAATCAAAGGCACCAAAGTGTTCCATGTTAGCGGAATATTCCTGAAGTCACTAATGCATCTGGGGGCAGGCTTCCCAGAATTCCTTTCTTTGTTCTCCCACTTGGAAATCTGTTTTAGCTCAGTAGATACCTTCTGTAGAAATGGCTCAGTCTTCCTTCTCCTCGCCTCTGTCACCAGCAGAATCCCCATTCTCTACCCTCACCCTGGAGATGTCGATATCCAAGAAAACTCTCTTGGAGAAGTTAGAGGCTCACAGTAACTTCGCTAGCCATTTCCAAGCAGGTCCTGAGTCAAGAGCTGTAGGCAGAGGATGAGAGACACAGCCCGGCCCCTCACAGAGCCACAGGCAGCCCTGGAGCCAGCTGAGAATGTGCCGTTGGGCCCTGGTGGTTTATGAAGTCCCGTGTGCAAATTGTGAGATGGAGGCAGAGGAGAGCATCCAATGAGACTATGGATTGATAGCTTCTGGTGGCTGAGACAGATGGGCAGAATGAAGAACAAAGAGGAAGAGCAGGCAGGAAGGTTGGCACAGAAGGCTCTCCAGGCTGAACTGTAGGCATCAGGATGCCGCCCTGGTGAAATTATCTCCAACAAACCACCTTTTGGTCTCCTATGATCTCTCTACGGGTGACTTAGAGATGGAACAGTCAAAGACAGAAGAAGACAGGGAGGGGGGCTGAAAATGTAAATTCATATAGCTTCTGCACAAGGTCAAGAAGGGAGTATAACCAAAAGAGTGCATGAGGTTTAAGAAGGTAGGTGACTGGAATAGCTACACCAGAACTTTGAAGGAGAGAAACCCATAGAACAGGTGAAGCATAACTAGAAAGGCCCCCCTTTCTAGTTGGGTTTCATAAGACATTACTCAGGGACTTCATTTTCTTTGGAATTGGAGGGGGAGGTTTGTGAGAAGGAATAGGGCCACTGTGAATCACTGCTGTTCAACAGATAATTCAGAAAAGATTGACCTTGTGGAAAGATGTCAATGTGACCAGGATGACATAATTAATTGACTTTCCCCAAATCTGCAGATTCCTGAAGTAGGAAAATCAGAAGTCAACACCCCCCGCCCAAATTAAGGCAAAATGAAAACTATCTTGGTGATGGAGGTGACATACGGCAGTTGGAAGGCACAGAAAGGTCAAATGAGGATTTTTCTTGGATGTAAAAGAGATTGTGAATGTATTTTTAGGAGAAGGGAAAGAGGAAGGCTTTGTGAAAGGCTACGAAACAAGATCCGCATAGTCCCAAGGTGAGGTGAGCTAGAGAGATGGGACATAGGGAAGATGGTGAGGCACAAGGGAAGTGGGGAAGAGTGAAGAGGTGTGAATTCAAAGGTAGGAAGACACTGGACTCAGTCTAATATTTCATAGGATTGTGGAAATTGACCACTGACAGTTCCTTCAACACACAAAGTGAGTCCTTAAAAAAAAAGCTGCATGATGGAGCAGACTTGGGATCTCAGAACTGGATACAACTAAAACTTGGAGACTACCTACTGCAACTTCATATCCGGTGTGTGTGTGTGTGTGTGTGTGTGTGTGTGTGTATACAACTAAAACTTGGAGACTACCTACTGCAACTTCATATCCAGTGTGTGTGTGTGTGTGTGTGTGGATACAACTAAAACTTGGAGACTACCTACTGCAACTTCATATCCTGTGTGTGTGTGTGTGTGTGTGTGTGTGTGTGTGTGTCTTTATACATCACCTCCAAAATGCAATTCTCTCCATTTTCTAGAAATCCCGTGGGGATGGAGAATAGACTGTCTCGCTGCCTTTAGCAAGGTGCCACACCATCCTTGAGTCTGAATTCTCCCTAGAGTTTTCTAACCTTGACAGCCCTGTGGGTAAGGAGCAATGTTCCGCGGTGTACACAGCACCGCCAAAGACAGTTCATGGAGGGCCACCACTCAGAGCAGTTGTGCACTGCAACCTGATTTCATGCTTTTCCAGGGCCTCAAGCTTCTGGGCCTTCTTTGACCATCATGCCAGACTACTCATTCATCAAGGAAGTATGGATGCCCCTTGTTCCTTTCATTGGATGGAACCCCTAGCACACACTACACAGGGCATTAGACATGAGGGAAGTTCCACGCTACTGCAGACACATATGTGTTGTCATATGTCCATGAGAATATATTTTCACAATAAACACACACTAAAAAGATCACTTCCAGCCATGCATCTAGTGTGTTAGAACACTCCTGGTCTCTGGCCACCATCTTCCTTGCTTCTAGCATCCTCTCCTCACCCTCCAGCGGCTCTGGGGACCACACTCAGCTCCAATCACCTGTTGCTGTCTTCCTAACACGAGGCTGGTGTACTGGCTCCTCGTTGGCTGTGGTGACCAGCCTTGGGTTAGATTTCACACAAAGCCCGAGTGGAATAAAAAATAAATCCCAGGATTGGATTGTTATTGGGTGCCACCTGACCCTCTGGAGAGCACATAATATATGGCATGCTATGTAATTCTTTTTATTTAATAATAATGGCATACGCTTTCAAAAGTCAATCTCACTTGTGGGCCGGGCTACCCCTCAAACTTAACTTTGTCCCTCGCTCATGGCTCAATCTGAGGATTGCCAGCAAAGGTCTCTAAACCTCAGTTTACCTGTCTGCAAATGGCAGCTATTCTGCCAGTCAGCTGACCTCACAGTACTTTGCTGGTAATCAGAGACGAGGGCCAAATCTGTGGGATGGATAACCAATGCCCTTATTTTGAGTCTACTGCTCATGAAAGGCATGAACTTTACCGATGCCTATTTGCTTTCTCCCCCTCAGGTTCAATAGTCTACATGGGTCAAATAAGTGGGTCCTGACAAAATGATCTCCAACTTCATTTCTAGCCAGAATTCATCGTAGACAATTTACTCAGATTTTAATCCAAGCGTGTAACAAAGGCTCTCATAAAATACTTTTAGAAGAAAAAGAATTAGTGTCTTGAGAAAAACAGAAGCATGCAAAGATTGTATCAAAATAAAAATGCTGATAATTGGGTCAACATCTGCCTGGAAGCAGAACTCTAGCAGAATACCCAAGTGTTGGAAATTTTTTCCCTCCTCCCCTCAAAAAAATTAAAATTAAAAATATGCCTAAAGACAATGTTGGTCTATGATCAAAGCTGGCATAGAGCCGGGACATGTGTATCTAGACCACTGAAAAACCTTGGCAGGCTGGAGCCAAGGTCGGAATCTACCCAGAAACAAGGCAGGTTTGCTGTACACGTGCTCTCAAAAATAATAAACAGCCGCTTAACTGACGATGAGTTAGGCCTTAGGATACTAGACGCATCTGTGAACTTGGGCATATATACCTGAGTGAATCCCTAGTCGTGTCGGCCCATCGGGCAAACCCCACCCTTGGCACCTTCTCCACACAGGAACATGTGATAGGCTCATATCCTTGCATGGTTCCAATTCCTCCACCAGAGTCAAGGCACGGTGAGAGAGCATGCTAGAGAAGTTCAGGTAGGAGCTCTGGGCTAGGACCACCAGCGAGGCAGTATCTGGCAGGACTGCAAACTACCGGACCCAGATACTGCAGTGTCTTTTCCTGAGCTCAAGGGCAGCACCGCCCTTCTCTACTCTGGGCAACAACCGGCAGCCAATCAGAGCTCTTCCCTGGGGTGCCCTGGACATTTGGGGCATAGAACACTCAGAACAGACGCAATTTGATTTACAAGCAATAGAGGAACTCTTTTTTTATTTTTTAAAGTATGAAGGCAGCTCAGTGCCTTGGAAAGCATTGGAGATGGTGATAATGAAATGACTTCTAAGTATTGGAAAATAAATAAAATCCAATCGCTCTCTTTAAGATCGGTGTACAAGGGGATGAAAATAAGAGCTGCACAGCTCAAGTCCAAAAAGGCCTGAGAGGCTCTTGGGCCACAATGGGAGCTGAGAATGTGGAGGAGGAAGAGGATTTGTCTTTGGGGAGGGGCACTGGCTGGCTAGGGAGGTCTGAGGAAGGAATGGAACCGCTACCTCCCTTGGGGCAATCTCCAACCCTCCCTGGCATTGGGCCAGGGAGAAAGGAAGACATATGCCTGTGTCTTAGGAGTATTTCTAAGGTGTGTGTGTGTGTGTGTGTGTGTGTGTGTGTAAAACCAACCAACCAGTTTCCAACCATTTGCATATCCATTATATCACGTGATGAATAAGAATGAGCTGCTACCATCACATGATAAAGTCTAAGAGAAAGGAGGCAGGACAAGATTCTGCCAACGTGGTTCTACCCTCAAGATTGCAGGACCCCCAAAGCCTGACATTTTCCTGAGGGGGAGTCAAGAAGCGGGGGAAGGAGGTTCACACCTAACCTAGGAGGCCTAAAGAATGGGGCTCTAGTGCTGAAGACTTCGTGAGACACACTTTTCAAAAGTTAGTTCCTCCTTGGAACTCCAATGGCAGCGAGAGAAAGCCATTTTCTCTGCCTGCCTCAGCTTCTCCAGACAAACTGGAACATTAAACCACTCCTCTAGGGATAACTGGGTTTGTTGTTGTTTTTATTTCCTTCAGTTCTTTTAAGCAGATTCTATTCCCCTTTACTCTTAGGATCTAGCACCAAAGACCGTAATAGGAAATACTTTGGCAGGTAACTTGTTTAACTCTTATATATAATTTTTTTGGCTTATTCTCTAACAGAATAATAATAACCATCTATGAAGTCCCTAATGGGTCCCAGGCAATTTACATACATTATCTTATTTAACCCACATAAAAGAAGCAAGGGTACACCTTTCTCTCTCTTTCTCTCTTTCTCTTTCTCTCTCTCTCTCCCCACACACTTCCTACTTCCCGAACCCCCACCAGGTAAGGCATGTAAGGCTTGAAGAATTTAAGTAATTTAAGTAAATTTTCCCAGGTCATAGAGCTCTGAGCAGAAGCTCAGAGACTGAAATAAGTATCTGCCTGAGTTCAAAATTCACTGAGTGCTCCGCCTACCTTTTCAGAGCTCCTTGCCTTCCCCTCCCTCTCTCCAGCTCTGTCCAGTGGGATGAGCTAAGTCTGACAAAACAACCAGGAGCAAAAACTGTGTTTAAAATTCCAAATTTCTAATGTTGCTATGTAGAGCCAGTCCTCTGTCATAACTTCCTCTTCCTCCCCTTCCTCTTCCTCCCATCCTTCCTCCTTCTCTTCGCCCTCTTCTTCCTTCTCTTCCCCCTCAGACTGTTTAGTTACAGGCAAACCACAGAATTCCAGGGCTTTGAAGATTATGAGAGAAATACAAGTCCCTACCAGGAAGAGGAAGACAAGAGAATACAATATTCTCTTTACATGCAAATATCCTCATTATGGCTGGTAAAGAAGATATTTGTATGGAAATTTATGTGTTTTTATATGTCATATATTCAGTCTGCCTCAGAAAACAAAAGGCCCTTTTGCTCTGGAGGAAGGGAAAATGGAGCCTGTTCTGCGGAATCCGTCACAGCCCTGCACACGGGGCTGGGACCAGAGTCGAAGGCCTCCTGCAGACTACTCTCCCAGCTTGAGAATGGGCTCCATCCAGTATGACTGGCCTGAAGTTCCTGGGGTTTTCTGACCAGCCGTCTCCCCTAGCTCGTCCCCATGGAGACAGAAACTTCCCATCCCCACAGCATCGGCTTGCTTGACAGTTGGATTTCAATATTTCAGAGGGAGATGAGGCTGAGTTTCGTGGCCTGTTGGAAACTGCTCTCAGAAAGAGGATGTTATTTCTTTTTTAGGCAGGGCAGAAGGATGCATTTTCATTCTATCGCTTCTCTCCCCTGGTCCATACCGCAGGGTGGGCAGGAAAGCACACAGTAGGATCACAGCTCCAGTCCCCACAAATAAAGACGTCTGCAAAGATTCCCATTCTAGGACTCTCACTTGTTGTTTTTTTTTCTCCCTTTACAATATTCAACACTTTCTTTAATTCTTTAATTAAAGAAATCTGACTGGCGGGGCCACTGGTCCCTGGGCGTTCTCTGAAAGGAATAACGGCACCCCTAAAATCCATCCACGCTTGGCAAAAGCCAGATGAAAGCGATCTCGGAAACCCCAGCATCCCTCCATCCAGGAGACGAAAAGGCTCGGCCGCCGGGCGCCATCTTCAAAAAACACAACAAATTGCTCTGGCGCTTTGATTGCAGGCATGTTTGTTTTCTCTCTCTAACTGTGTAACAGGAAATTTGGCAGTTCACCTTTGTAAACCATTTGCTACTGCTTTACGCGTGAGCCAGATGGAGCCTCTTTGTTTTAAGAAATTAAAAATGAAGAAGGAAAAAACGTAAGCGGGGTGGGGGGGTAGGAGGTGAGAGAGGGAGGTAGCGCTTATCTTTACCTCTCCTTCAAACCTCCTGCATAGACTCCCCCAAGTCCTCACTGAGATCACACACACACACACACACACACACACACACACACACTGATTATTTGTATTTGTATTGGGCACGAAAAGCCAGCATCTCTTTTAGGTCCAGCAATCAGTTGTATCAGAGAGACAGAAACCTGTCCGTGGGGTTCCTGGCATTGCACACCAGAGATATGGCTCAGGCCCGCAGTCAGAGCACACTGAACAAGGTCATCCATCAATCATCTCGTGGGCTCGGCTCTAAGGAGGACGACCATAGAAGCCGGGGACAGAAGGAACAGCAGCCCGGACAGAAGACCCACTATTTCTGTGAACGTTGAAATCTTAGGAAGGAAGGACTTTGGAGCGGTTGTCTGACCCTAGTGTATTTTTCAATGATCAGGAGGCGCCTTCTGACCCAAGAATTGCATCTGGAAATAAGATTATTTCCCTCCTCCTCCCAGAGTTTTCTCGCCTGGGGTTGGTGCGGTACGGAGGAAGATAATGAAAACGATACCTTATCCAGCTACGTATTGCACTACAAGCTCTTTACACAAATTAACTTACTTATCATCCACACAACTCTGTTGAGTAAATATATTTGTGTCCCCATTTTTAAAAATAGGAAAAAACTTGAACGGACGTCAGGGGAAAAGGGCTTTGTGGTCACATGGCTTCTAATGACGGCTAAGCATTAGAACATAAACACCGGTAAGATTAAGGCCCATATCCCAGAATTCTCTTGTCAGCCTCAAAATCTTCCAATATGGATAATTAGACTTTGGGGGTGTATTTGAGGACCTCAAGCAAGCGTATTTCTGCTTGTCATTTTTTCTCAAAAGAGTAGGGAAGGGAGAATCATGCACTCATGGGGTATTATTGCAAAGCACCGCATAGCTACGGTACGAGCTGTTCTTTGAACATGATGGTTGTGTCTATCTCGTAGCAGTGAGTACGTAGTTTTCCCACAGAGTTCTGGGTTTTTCTTTTTCACTGCAATCAGTAGCCTTTTTTTTTTTTTTTACTTCATACATCTTTAGAACCGAAGACATATGCTTCCAAGCCAGCTGGCTTCTGCGAACAGCCGGCCTTAGAACTCAAGGAGAAGGAATTAAAGGTGCCTGGAGTGTGGACATTTCCCATTGACTTTTCCTTCCTTAAATCTGCCCTGGCACCTACAGAAATGAGATGGGTTTACTCCTGAAGCGCTCCCAAGAGTAAAGAGTGAAAGGTCATCGCTGTTAAAGCAAGGGCAAAGAAGTACTATTTGGATTTGTGTCACTCTTCCGTGTTTTGTTCTAGCCTAGGAGCCAATGCAAAGGCCCACTGTGCACATTTTGGTCACATACAGTTTTCCAAAACTCCAGTGGAGCCAACAGAGACCAGCTTGGCATAATTAAATATCCAACCCGCACAGAAAAAGAGCAGTGAGCCGTCCGTTACTTCATCGATACAGCCATAAATCTGAGCCCATCAGGCAATCCAGCAAACCCCATTACACAGAGCACAAGGCAATTAAGTGGTGCCAGCTCCAGCCAGCCTCTAAGAAATCTATGACCCATGGGCCCCTTTAGTAACCACACCAATGTCTCTCTTGGAAATGATGGGCGGTGGGGAGGGGAGGGCAGAATGGTCAAGATGCTAAAGAAAGACTTCACTTTGATATTTCCTGGCAGTTCTGCCCTGGCCATCAGCTGTGGTTTTGCTAATATCTGCTTGCTTTTCTTTTTCTCTTTTCTTTCCTTTTTCTCCCTCCCTCCCTCCTCCCTTCTTCCTTCCTTTCTCTCCCTCCCTTCTTCCCTTCCTTCCTCTCTTCCTCCCTCCCTTCCTTCTCTTTCCCTTCCTCCCTCCCTCCCTTCCTTCCTTCCTTCCATTGAGATGGAAGACTTTTGCAAACTTTTTGCCTAACTGGACTTGAACAATGTCACCTTGATCTTTATCCTCCCAAGCAGTTTCCCTTTTCTATGTCTGGGCTGAGAGGCCTGCTAGGGGAGCTATCCAGTTTACCACGGAGAGGTGAGGCACTTTCCCCAACTTTGATTGACTTTGTTTTCCTGTGTGCTCATGATGGTTGCACACTTGTCATCCTTTGGTTGGAGCGTGAACAAGTCACTTTACAGACATAAAAGGAATTTCTCTGAGCCACTGTTAAAATGAAATTCCTACAGTGGCCACTTGAGTTTTTTGTTTGCTTGTCTTTGTTTGTGCCTGTCCTGGGGCTTGAACTCAAGGCCTGGGTGCTGCCCCTGAACTTTTGTACTCAAGGCTAGTGCTCTATTACTTGAGCCACAGCTCCATTTCTGGTTTTTGTTTGGTGCTTAATTGGAAGTAAAAGTCTCAAGGCTTTTCCCGATAGGGTTGGCTTTAAACCACTATCCTCAGGTCTTAGCCTCCCCAGTAGCTAGGATTACAGATGTAATCCACCAAAACCAGGGCTTAAATGACCAGAGTGAGGATGTCAAGCAAGGCCATCAGGACCATCCAGCTAGATCTGATTGGTACAGTCCTGCCTACATCAAATTCTCACCTCTTAGTCAAGGCTAGGTTCCGTGTCTTACAATGGGACCAT
This sequence comes from Perognathus longimembris pacificus, assembly GCF_023159225.1. Classification (NCBI taxonomy): domain Eukaryota; kingdom Metazoa; phylum Chordata; class Mammalia; order Rodentia; family Heteromyidae; genus Perognathus; species Perognathus longimembris. The sequence continues at coordinate 32,244,259 of NC_063180.1, read as the reverse complement.
TTGTTCCCTTTGCAACCCCAGCATGCAAGGACTGACAAAGCAGCCATCAGTTAACCTCAGAGCAGGTCCCTCACCAGGCCCAGACTCTGCCACAGACCTGACTTTAGACTTACAAGTTGCAGCACTGTGAGAAATAAGATATAAGTTCCCTGGTTGATAGTATTCTTTTGTAAACAGACGAAGACAGCCCTGCACATCCAGATAATTATCTCTCTTGCCTCCTATAACTAAACTATTTTCCTTGCTCATTTCCCAAGTATAAACTTTTCTTTTTTAAAAAAATAATTTTATTTCCCAAGATAAGGTCTCAGGATGTAGCTCAGATTGGCCCCAAACTCAACAATCATTCTGTCCCCAGCCTCTCAAGTGCTAAGATTACAGGACTGTGCCTTGATGCCCAGCATAAATATTCTGTATTTTAGAAGCAGCTGCTTCCCAATCAATTTGTTGGCATTATCCAATAACCCTGGGGTCTCAAGTTGTACCCACATTTCTCCTTTTTTGGAGAAGTGACATTCACAGTCGTTTACCCATTCCATGGCAATAATAACACAGTCAACGACCCATGGAAGGAGTCTCACACGACTGGGTGGAAAGGAGACTCAGGAGAAATAGAATCCTGTTGATAGGAGGTAGATAAAGGAAGTGAGAGTGGGCATGAGGCTCCTCCTGATGAGAACTCTTTTCCTAAAGTCTAGCTTGACCTCCCTCTAAGGTTTGAAGCTGACACGGTGTTTTGACTCCTCTTCTTCCTGACACCATTAAATCGCCTGGTCAGCAATGTACTAACCATCGTTGCTGGCCTCCTTCCGGTTGTACCTCACATCAAGACCTAGCTTTGGAACTAAGAGGATCCTTACCACATTCACAAAGTCAGAGTTCTGAGAATTCAGGGTCTCCTGACTGAGGTTAGATTAGGCACTGGACTGAGAGGTGTTCAAATGTAGCCCGGAGTGGGGCTCGACCGGGAGTACATTTGGGCAACCGTGTGGACGTAAATGAGTCTGCCCTGCATGAAGACTGGGCACCGATGCCAATAGGAAAACAGAATTCACAGTCACTGCAATGCACGGACAGAGTCCCGTCTGACATCCCGGAGGGAAGGGTGACTGGCCTACAAAAACAGCAATAGGCAGTTATATGAAGATGCAGGAGTGACCCAAAGGTGACCCCTGAGTGCCTGTCTGGGCATGCGTGTGTAAATATGTGCACCGAAGTGACAGGGTTAATGGACAATGACAAAGACACGTAAGCCAGGCGCTAGCTCTGCAGCCGGGAGAAGCGGCCTTACCCTGTAGTAATCTGTGCTGTAGACATCTCTGGACATGCCGAAGTCTCCGATCTTCACCAGCAGGTTGGCTCCCACCAGGCAGTTCCTGGTGGCCAGGTCGCGGTGCACGAAGTGCTGCGAGGCCAGGTACACCATGCCCGAGGCGATCTGGCTAGCGATGTGCAGCATCTGCGAGAGCCCTAGCTCGCCCTTGGCCTGACGCGGCTGGCCGTCCACCAGGATCATGGCGTCCGGGCCATGGGCCCTGGAGGTAATGGGGAAAGGAGGGAGGGAGCAGAGGGAATTCAGGCCATGGAGGGGAAACGCCCTGGTGCTTCCCAGGCCTCTGGAGCGCCCTCACAGAGACACCGCAGGTGACTTTTTCCTTTCCTGCTTGCCCAACATTATGTTAAGGGACCTTGAGATGTGGCTAAGGAAGAAACTCTGAAAACCAGATCCCTGACTAAGATTACTGCCATCATAAACTCTGACCTAATAAACACTTACCGTATGTCAGGCCCTGTTTCTGATTGCTTTGAATGTTCTCCGTTAAACCTTCAATTTTTAAATAAAGAAATAGAGCCCCCCACAAAGGATCGAACCCCCTTTGACCTCCACCCCAGCCCAAATAACAGGAATCTCAAAATAGTTCATCAGGATCCAGACTTTAAAGCCACACCCACCACTGACTGGGAAGGAGAGCCACCCAATGGAACATCAAAGAGGCTTAAAACAGGATCCAGGCTCCCCTTCCCCCCCCCAGGATCCTAATTGGCTATGCGGAATTCATTCATTTGCATTTCCTATAAGCTCTCATTGCTGCTGACAAGCAATTCCCTATCCTAACAGTAATTAGTGGGGCGCTGTGTTAACCTCCCTGTTTAGCACTTGGGGGAACAGGGAAGGAGGGAGAGACAAGAGGCTCAGGGAGCCCCCGCCACTCCTCTGTTCCAAACTAAGGTGTGTGTTTGTTATCTCACAGCTTGGACCATCGCATCGGTCACTTTTAGTGCTCCCTCTCTTCGCCAGGAAGTGCAATGAGCCGTAACCACACCCAGGGCCTTTATTTATGAAGCCATAGGCCAACGAGCCCTGCTGTACAGCCAGGACTCGGCCTGCTTTACTGCTTCTCCAATTTCCACTGAAAGGCGCCGTTAACTATGAACACACTCATTTTATTATCTCCGGGTGGGCTCTGCGTACCTCCCACCTCAGAAGGATGGCCGCAGTCTGCCCCTTGGAGATGGGAAAGTAGGCAAGACCAACATGGTGAGGGTCCTGGCTGCTGGCATTTAGGGAGAAGAGTTGATAATCCAGCTCCCAAGGAGGGCTGGGGTGCCCACCTACCCCCTGGGGCTAAGGCATTCCCGAGAACTCAGCTTTGACCAGCAGCCCCCAAAAGAACACACGGATAGCATCCACTGGGAAGGCCTAATGGGGAGATCGGGCCACAGGGCCTTGACTTGGAGAGACCGCTCGGTGCTGCCTTCAGAGGACCCCCAGGAGACTCTCAGAGAGGCCACAGCACCCGGGCCTTATGCCTCCCTTTGGTTTCTTCCCTTCCTACTTTTGGCCTCTTCCTCACCTTGCCTCTCCGCTCACTTCCCAGGCTGTCTCTTCCCCTTCCCTCTGATTGGGTGTGGCAGGGACACCAGGAGACTCGCAGGTCCCTCTAGCCCCCTGAAGAGGTCGGGGGGCGGGGGGAATTAAGGCACCGCCGGGGCCCTGAGCCCAGGACTACTGAACACAGAGCAGAGTGGATTCCCACAGCCTGAGACCCGGGTTAGACATCGGCAGTGCTGGTTCCCAGTGCGCGTGGAACACACGGAAGAGGGGTGGGGAGGGCAGTCCTGACTGACTCACCGGAGGAACTTGTTCAGGTCTCCGTGCTTCATGTACTCGAAGACCATGATGAGGGGGTCCCCGTCACCGCACACCCCATAGAACTTGACGATGTGCTCGTGCTGCAGGTTGGTGAGGAGCTCGGCCTCCCTCTGGAAATCCTTGCGGGCAGCCAGGGTGGGGTCCTTCAGCGCCTGGGGCCATGAGACACAAACCATCAGGGGGTGGGCAGCTCTCTCCCGCCCTTCTGGTGAATCTCTCCGTGCCAGACACACACTGCCTGGTTCCCAGGGAATACGGTGTTCAGCCAGTATTGAAAGGCAATGAAGTCAACCCGGAGGCCCCAGGGACTCCCTGTTCCCAGGGTGCACATCAGAGGCACCGGACTCGGCATGGCAAGGCCTGGAGCTCACCTGTTCCCACCTGGGAAGCCCGGAGCCTGCCTGCGAGTCAGCCCACGTCCACACTTCCTCAGTGACAGACATCTTAACCGTGAGCGTGGACTCGAGCCACCCCCCCCCCCCCTGGCCAACTCAGGTCAATACCGAAGGGCCATCGAGGGGGGTGATGGTTCAGTCTGAGGCCAGGCCACGCCCCCATTCCAAGCGGCCTTCCCTTCCCCTCCCCTGAAAGTGTGGAAGGTTTTACCCTCATGCCCCTCTCCACCAAAATAATGGCATACCACTGACCAAAAAATAAAATGGTGAAAAGGTCAATGGTCCAAAGGGTGAAAACACTTAAAAGTGTTGGGGGGCAGGTAGGAAAAGTGGGGGACGTGGACAGTGAGAAGAACTGCCCAGACTGTAAGACAGGCCAAGGAGAGAAACAAAGTAGGCGACCCCTTTCCCGAGTTCCATGTGTTTTCTTTTGCTGTTTTTGTTGTCAGCTTTGAAAGCTTTGCTCTTGCTAAGCAAAGTGCTCCCCGGCTGAGCTAGGCCTCCAGGCCTTTGTGTGTGTGTGTGTGTGTGTGTGTGTGTGTGTGTGTGTGTGTGTGTGTGTGTGTAGACACTTGTTAAGTGCACAAAATAAGGTCTTACTTCTTGCCCAGACACGTACCTAGACTGTGGTCCTCTTATTTTAAGCTCCCTGCCATAACTGGGGTGACAGAAGTTACACCCTCATGCCTAGCACTCTCCATGAAGATGAAGACTTGTGGATTTTATTTTCCCCACCTAAGCTAGCTCGGAACCTCCATCCTCCTGCTCTCGGCCTTTCACATCTAGTATAGCAGGTGTGAGCCACTGTTGATGTTTATGAGACCTCTGTCTCCGCACTCTGCACTTGACGCTCCGGGGCTTTGGGAAGCGCCCTGAGAATAAAGGCCTAGACTGTAGTGACCACCCACAACTGGAATGGGAACATTTGCAAACCAGAGTCACGGAGAGAGACGACCAGCCCGGCTCCCGGCCACAGCCCCGAGCTACATGGTTTGGAGTGTGGGTATAGAATAACTGAGAGTGATTTATTTATTTTTATGAAGAAGAAAAAGAGGGGAAAAAATGGAACCCAGCATGGGTGGGATGGGAGGATGTAAAGATTTATGTTGAACTCTGGATTTATGAGAAGGAAAAGTAGAACAAGTTTGGGGCCAGCCAAATGGCCTTCCTCCATCTCTAAATCATTGTCTCGCACAGCCCGGATGTCAGGGGCAGCTCTGAGGTGTTTCCGTTCTCAGCCTTGAGCGGGACCAGCCCTCGTTCTTCGCACTGGCACCCCGCACCGCCGGGCAGAAACTGGGGCCTCCTTTGACAGAGCACAAAGCAACTGCTGTCTCTTTCGGTCTTGTGCACCCCTTTCTCCTGCTTTCACACTGGCTTTCCCGGCTTTTGGGGGGGGGGGGTCAAGCTTGAAGATCTTATGTAACTGGCCAAGTGTGGAGTCCAGAGACACCGGGGTCCAGAGCGGCAAGTGGCCCCAGACCCCAGGGAGTGACGCAACTGGGGCAGGGATGACAGGAGAATAACGAGGAGGAGAACTAGGCCAAAGGCTTTCTTGCCCTCTTGGGGTAGCAGGGGCGGGAGGTGGGGGGGGCGGGTAGCAAGCCCACATCCAATCCCTGCTTGGTTGCTAGGGAACGGCAAATGGGTCACCAGTCAGTGGCTCAGGATACAGCTGGTCTTTATCCCAGCCACCAACTGTTGCACAAAGAAGGTCTTGACGTTGGGGATGCTCTCAGCCGGGCCCTCAAACAGAATCTGTCTATCCGTAAGCAAAGACGAGAGCTGAGATTTGCCTCACAAGGAAAAAAGAAATCACTTTTTCCGGCTGAGCCCCCTTAGTTCGGGTCTCTCATACTAGCTATTCAGGAGTCTGAGATCTGAGGATCCAGGTTCGAAACTCCCTCAGGTAGGGAAGATCTGAAAGCTGGAATTCCTCCTAATCTCACGCCAGTGTCTGGGTGCTAACAGCCTGGCCACACTCCCTTCTGATCTTCCAGTGTCTCGTTCACCACCCTCCCCCCCCAACCCCAGCAGGGGCTTCCCAGGCTGCCTGCCCAGCTCCCTCTATCTAGCTCCACTCCTGAGAAATGGCTGAGTGACTTCCAAGCCTGGACAACTCATCCTGCAGAGCCACTGAGCCAGCGTCTCCAGAAATGAAGCTGGACCTCGCTCTCTAACTTGACACCCGCCACTCCAAGCACAAGCAGCCTCAAGTCCCAGGGCTAGCTCCTGAACCCAAAGGAGGCTGCTTCTGGCCCCATGGACACTTCATCAGAACAAGGTCCTCCTGGTTGTGTCTGAGAAGGCCAGGTTGGTACAGGTCCCCCAGTGGGGAAAGCAGGTAAGGCTCTTTCTCCGCCCCCCCCCCCCCACCCGCCCCAGTGCCACCTGCTCCAGGATTTACCTTCACTGCCACGAGCATCTTGTCCTTGGTGGGGCTGAGGTTGTAGCACTCGGCCAGGAAGACCTTTCCAAAGGCCCCCTCCCCCAGTTCTCGCTTCAACACGATGTCCCTCCTCTTGATGTGCTGGACATCTGCGGAGGGGGTCAGAGCGGAGGCAGAGCTGTCAGTCCTGGGCGCTTGCAGGGGGAAAGCGAGGACTCTGAGTCCCCAGCGGGGAAAGCCATGGAGACGGGCATTGCTTTGTGATAGAGTGTGACCCAGGACTGGATCTCCGCTCTGCCCCTGGTCAGTCCTGACCCACCACCAAACCACAGCTGAAAAACAGACCTGGAGGTTGTGCGCAGGGCCTGGTAGAGGGGGTGGCAGGCACCAGGCACTCTGGCACAGGTTTCTCCCTGGGTGGACTTGCCACAGAGGCAGGTCCTGACACAGTGGGTCTGCCAATCGACACTCCCGACTGGCATCCTCGCTTTCAACAGTGAGGCTCACAGGGGAAGGGTTGAGAATCCGTTTGAATCCTGATCGCACCTCCTTGCCTGTTAATTTCTGTGTTTTGAATTTGGAAAGTTGTTGAGCTCCAGAGCCTTCATTTCCTCATCTGTACAGTGAGATTAGTAACAATCCCTCCTGGGGCTGAATTCTTACGGTGACTAAATGAGATAATCCACACAGAGAGCTTGGCCTAGGCCCTGGGAGAAGCTAGAGTCATGCATAGGTATGTGTATACATGCACATACACACACACACACACACACACACACACACACTCCAAGCCCAAGCCCAGGTGTCTTCTATGAGGTGCCTGGATATGGTAGAAACTACTAGGTAGCAGCTAAAATTATTTCAGGAAATAATTTTATTTGTCCAATACCTATTTACTGAGAGACAGGAGAGAGAGAGAGAGAGAGAGAGAGAGAGAGAGAGAGAGAGAGAGAGAGAGAGAGAGAGAGATCACCACAAGTAGCAAGTTCAAAGCCCATGCGAAGAGAAGGGTTGAACTAGCTCTGCTAATTTAGCTACCTAATTAAAATCTGTCTGCCAGAAGAAAGCAGCGCAGCGACCTCAGCCCTCCCACCTCTGGAAAGAACATGCTAGAAAGAATCGTGCACACAGTGAGCAAGTGATGAAAGGGAGCCAGCCAGAGATGGCTCACTGACCTCCGCGCTAATTGTTCAACAGGCAGAAGCGCATTAAATACCTGTATTAACATTATGCGGGGCACCGCGAGGCCAGGAGAAAGAATTGTCTCCTGGTGACCTTGTTGAAAGCTGAAGGCTGAGGGCGGAGGACTGCGGCAAACTGTGGCCCCTTGAGGAGCCTGGTGGCAGAGGGCAGCGGCCGGAAAGTTTGGCTGACCATCAGAGTGGGTTTAGGGATGGCGTTTCCCAACCTGAGCCCCATGTCCTGGAGTTACCCGGCTGGCTTGCCTCGCAACCGTTTGTAGAGGGGAAGGCAGGCAGGCTATCAAGTTCTTCTCCCCGGCGAGAGACAGGCCAGCAGGCTGCTAGTTGCTCGTGGCTGCTTCTCTCTGGCCACAGGATGCTAAAGAAGCTGACACACACTTCTGGGTGATACGCCCCACCCCACCTCACTTCTTCCGTCTCTCTTCCCTGACATCTGGGGAATGGTATTTGCAGGCCCTGAAGGAGCAGATGAAACCATCTCCCACTGCGGGGAGATGGAAGGTCAGGGCCACTCTGAGAAGGCCATCTTCTGGAGACTGCTTCAGTCACTCCCAGGTGACCCGTAATGATGTGGCCCCTGCCAGGCCCAGATCCTGGTGCAGCCCATGTGGAAGGGCTGGGGAGGGCCGGGAGCGGGAGGCCCTTGGATCAAGACACTGGGAAACACTCCTGAAGGCTCGGCCACCTTACCCAGCTCCTTGAGTCTCTGTTCCTCATCTGTAAAATAGGTGTGAGGGAACACGCCAAGTTCTACCTCCCAACTGCCTGAGCTTCTGCATGAGGAGGTCTGCAGATGGGAAAGTTCTCCAAGTCACAGGTACAGCAAAACATCCCATCCACCATTATCTGTTTTATCTTATAAGAAAGCGATACCAGGGCATCAGGGGCTCATGCCTGTCATCCTAGCTACTCAGGAGGCTGAGATCTGAGAATCACAGTTCAAAGCCAGCCTGTGAGCCTCTTAACTCTAATGACCCACCTAAATACCACAAGTGGAGCTGTGGCCTAAGTGGTAGAGCACTAGCCTTGAGCATAAAACCTCAGGGACAGCAACCAGTTCCGGAGTCTAAACCCCAGAACCAGCACCACAAAATAGGAGGAGGAGATGGGGCAGGGGAAGGGGAGGAGGAGGAGGGAAGAGGAAAAGGAGGAGGAAGGAGAAGAGGAGAAAGAGGAGAAGGAGTAAGAGAAAGAGGAAGAAGAGAAGGAGAAAAAAGTAAAATAAAAAGGCCAAGTCCGGTCCTCATTCCGTGGCTGGAATCCGGAGCATAAGGACACAAAAGCACAGCCAGGTCCTTGAGACTCCTTCAGCCACAGACCCCACCAGAAGACCTTCTCTCCACTGCAGACTTGAGTGGTGTGTCAGAATCACCCCAAGTCTGTCCACATGGACCACTCGTGTTCAACCGCAGAGAGTCCAGCCCAGGAACAGGAAGCATTGTGTGGGGTGCAGAACTAACCATCTCAAGAAAGCTGTGGCCCGCACCGCTTAGGATTTCTAACACAGCTGTGTCCACCTCACCTCCGGAAGGCCAGGAGGGGGCAGGGGCCCTAGACTTACCTTGAAGCCCTTTTTCTCCTCCCTAGCTGAGTGGCTTGAGCTAAGTTCAGCCTCCTCCCAGAGCCTCCACTGCCCATCTGGATGATAGAGATCCTGCCTCCCTGACCTTCTTACATTCTAGAGTTGTCTCTACACAAAGGCGCAGTGACATTATCTATTTCCCCAGGTGCCTAACTCCAGCTGAGAACCGCGTGACCTCGGCAGCTTCTCCCAGGGCAGGGAGCGGGGGAAGTGGGAAGCTGGGATGGGCATCTGGCTCTTGGACAGGGGGAGTCACGTGAGAAGGGCTATGGGAAGGACTCCACTCCTCTTTCAGCTGTGGAGTTTGGGTTACAACCTGGAACCCTTCCTTGTCCTCACCCCCCCCCCCACCCCTCAGCAGTAAGGCTCTGCGGGACTCAGGGCAGCCCAGTGGGAGCAGCCTTCCCGGAGGGGTTTTCCCAGCCTTCCCTTGAAATCCCAGCCATTGAGAGCCAGGCAGTGACTTGGACAGACATGAGTCTCCTTGCGCAGAGCTGTGAGCAGGGACCCCAGCCCGCGAAAACTCTCCTCTCGGCAAGCCAATGCGAGAGGCGAGCTGGAAGCCTCCAGCAGGACAAGGTCTCTACCCTGGATGTGAATGAAGATGGGTCTTTTTCAGAGACATGGGAGGTGCCCAGTGACTCTGAACACAATCACCTTGGCCCATCCTCGTTGTCTGTATAGCAAGGATTGCTCCCTGTGTGTGGTTGGTCAGCCATGGAAGGAGCAAAGCATCAGAAGAAGGAACGAGGAAGCAAGCCAGACTCCATTCCACCCTCCTCTAGGAGGAAACTGGTTCCTGGCCCAGGTCTGCAAGGTATCCATGGCGCTTTGGCAAGGAAAGGCTGGCTGGGGGCCAAATGCATGGGGCAAATCACTTCTGCGTGGAAGACGCCAGGTACCAAAGGAGACCCGAGATCCCCAAAGTGCCATCATCCAGTAGCTTCTATCCCAAAACTACTGAAGAAGAAGTAAGTGGGCAAAGAGCAATCATAGGGACAAGTTTAAATCTCACCTTGACCCAGCTATCACAGGTGGAACACAGTCGCAGGTGACTTTCCAGATTCACAGAGGTCAACAGTAGCCAGGTAAAGCAGCAGCATTCTAAGGAAGGGGGTGGGAGCTCCCCTCCCGGGTGTTGAAGCATGAAGCTCTGGGGATGGGGTGTGGATGGTGAGATGAGGGAGGGCCGTGCTCTGCCAGGCCCTGGGGAGGGGCTGGAGTGAACCATTTCATTGCTGACATCCACACATCTATTTGCATCTCTGCTGCGCTTATTTTTAGCTCTCCTAGTGTTGCTCAGAGCTGCCTCTGGTGAAGCCATCTGACCCGCATGCCAAAAAAAAAAAAAAAAGAAAGTGATGGATTTTCCTAGGATGAGGAGGCATCAATCTCCTTTTACTGCCTGGCTGGCCAGCCCAGCACAGTCTGGGTCACCGGGCGGAGACATTGGGATGTGGGAACCAGAAGCGGGCTGGGGTGGGGGTGGAGGGATGTGTGCACAGCCCTGAGAAGACCTCCCAGGCGCCAAGAAGAAAACGACCACTGGGAGAGGATGGGGGGCTGGTATCCCATGCTGAGGGGGGGCGAGATAGGTTCTGGGACTTTTGCCTCTGGTTCTTCCCAAACTGCCTATGTGAAAAACCATCACTACCCGGCCTGAATCAGAGGAAGGCCCCTGCACACGGCCGCATCTCCGTTCCCACACAAGAGTTCCACCAGACACAGGCAGAAATGAGACCTTCCACACTTCGGGGAACTGCTCCGAGAACCCTTCCTCTGCAGCAGAGACCATGACTCCATGCATGTGGGATTCGGTTCTGGGAGGCCTTCTAGACTTGGCAGCATGCCGGACCTCAAGTAGAAGCTCTTATCTAGCCGGAGCCCCAAGAGGACAGCCGCAGGTGGGGCATGTCCCATGTCCTGCCTCTGTTGAGCTGGGTGAGGTGTATGTCGAGGAAGACTTTTGCTGGACGATGTGCTGCGAAGAGCACAGGCACCCTGGACAGTCCGGCAGAGCTGGGTGAGAATGGACTGCTGTCAACTTCATCTCTCCATTCTTGGAAGAAGGTGGGTTGGGAGGTGGGGGGGCAGACCTAAAGTTTTCAGCTTTGCTGATTAGGGAGGAAGCGGAACCAAACAATCGTCCTGCCAGAAGGGAATCTCGGAATAAAGCCAGGTCCCTACTGGAACTCTTGACTTTGCCTCTTCATGGCTGTGCTCTGTCCTCTCCTGGCCCATGGATTCTTTTTTTGTTGTTGTTGTTCGTTTTTGTTTTTTTTTGCAGAACGGGCCTCATGGAGTATGATTAAAAGAACTGTTACAAGACTGATGTCAAATTTTCGATAACAGAGATGACAGGACAGTTCTACCGCGGGGGTATATTTCATTTGTTTATTTATATTTTGCCAGTCCCGGGGCTCAAACTCTGGGGCTTGGGTGCTGTCCCCAAGTTCTGTTTTGCTCAAGGCTAGAACTCTACTACTTGAGCCACAGTGCCACTTCTAGCTTTTTCTTTTTTTCCTGATTAATTGGAGATAAGAGTCTCACAGACTTTCCTTCTTGAGCTGGCTTCAAACCACGATCCTCAGATCTCAACCTCCTGAGCAGCTGGGATTATAGGTGTGAACCATCGGCACCCAACTAGAAGGATGGATATTTAATAAAATGCCATTTCTGCGAGAGAGCTCAGCCTGTGTTGTCCAAACACAATAGTGACTCAGGGGTGGGGTGGGGGGGCTTGAAGACAGATGATGATTCTCTCCAGAATGAAAATGGCCTGAGGCTGCTCAGGGGTGGACCAGCAATGACTTTTGGGGGGTCACCAGTCACCCGCCCAAGGCTGCCCACCTCTGCCTTTGTCAGAGTCTAAAGGAGTTTGTGGGAGGAGGTTGGTCAGACAGCAGCGGAATAAAGACATCTCAAGGCAGAGACAGCTACCTACTCAAGGCTGGTATTGAGCGGCAGACAGGAAGCAGATTTCCCAGGCTCCCTGGTTATAAATTATGGCAATCCTGACTCTGCTGTACGACCAACTGCGAAAACCAGCCTCGCAAAGTGAGCATGCTCCCTGAGTCCTACCGGAGGCTCCTCCGCTGAGGCCCCAGTACCACGCTGGTGCTGCAGTTCATGATCAGCCCGAGGAAGGCTGCGTGCGGGCCCCGCTGACGCTGTCCTTCCACGAAGGCTGGGGTCTAACGCCTGAGAGGCAGGACCCTGGGTGTAGTCCATAAGGGCTGGACCCCACCAAACCTCCAGGGGAGGGAAGGGCACTGGAGTGCCTGGTGTCAACGGGTTAGTTCTCTTACCGAGAACTCTCAGGTTGTTCCCTGGAGACGCCACTCCTCCCTGCTCTCATCTTGTTCAGTGAATCATCCCTTGGGTTCCTATTAGTAATAACGATCACTGCCATTGACTGGGCACTTACCCCGGGTCAGGTGCCGGGCTAACTACACGATACGCTCCATCTCATCCATCTTCACAGTTGAGGAGCCTGGGGCTCAAGGTGATCGTGTCCTTGGTCCGAGACCCCTGAGCCACCAGAGGTGGCCTTTGAGACTCTAAAGTCTAGGACCAGAGTCCCCTCATCCCCAGGGGACTCCATCTAAGTCTCCTCCCACCCCGTGGATGCCCGAGACCGCAGCTCACACTGGGCTCTGCGTGCACTTGCGTGGACTATGGAAAAGTTTCATTTATAAATTAGAACTGGAAAGAGATCCACAAGCATCACTTGTAACAAAATGAAACAATCACAGCAATCTGAACTACATGTAATACTAACAAAGCGACACTGACGAGCCTAATGAGGTGTCTCCTTAAGGAATCCACACCCATATGAATACCCTCGGACTGTGGTTAGCTGTGTGCGACTGAAATCATGGGGTGCAAAGGTGGGGACTAGTGTGGGAGGAGAGGGAGTCAGCTTCCCATCCTTAGGTCATGACAGACCCCTCGGTTCTGCAACTCCTACTCCAGGGAGAGTGTCTGCACTCCTAGCTGGCTGGCATCAGTACTTAGAGGAATCCAACGACATCAAATACACACACCGTCACTTCACCTCGAATCCTTGGATCTTGCTACCTTGGTGGCCACCACCTGAGGTCCCCGCAGCCCCGGTGGGATGCTTCTGAAGATCAGGACAGCACTGAAAGGCAGAAATCCAAGGCCGCCCTGTCCCACAGAGGAGCGGGAGATGGTAATTCCCCATGGTGACCCCATGCATGAAGGAAGGAGATTCTTGGCAGGAGAAAGGGATGAGGGAATGGGGAGAGGAAGGGAGGATCTCTGAGAAGTGTGTGTTTCTTTGCACTAACCAGACCCCAGGGTCTTGGGCTGCCAGAAAGGCTCAGAAGAAAACATTAATCCAATACCACACATTTAATTACACATGAAATGGAATGTCTTTAAGTAGAAAAGAATAACATTCTCACAGTTCTGATTGGGGGGGGGGGGATGGGTAACGTGGCAGGAGGGAGAATAAAGGCCAGCTCTAGAACGTTGAGGGAGAAAGACAGGACTCCCCTTTTCTCTGTGTGTCGGGAATTTCGGGGGCCATTGTCCCTCCTGCTGGCCCCCTGAGATGCATCTCCCTCCTATCCAGCAGTAGCAGGATGGTTTCTCCCATGGAGACCTGGTGAGCATATCCCTGGCTAGCTGTACACCCTGCCTGGTGTGCGCAACCAACTTCAGCCAGCTCTCCCCCCCCCCCGCCAACCCCCCCACCCCCCCACCTCCGACAGAGGAAGATAGTGTGGCCAAGTATTCCGACACAACCACTCTTGCAAAGCAATCTCTGGAAGGACTTCCATAACCGAGATGCAAAGATCTCCTGGGTTTAGGACAAGGACCTTTCTAGAAGAATGGATTTCAAAGGCTGGAGAGTCAACAGAGGAACTCTGCGGAGTCTTCCTTAGAAGCATAGCGGTTAAATTGATGAACCAAATGGGGAAACCATGACATGGGAACAGACTCCAGGCTGACCACACACCGGCACTATCAGATGTTCTGGCAATCCTGGGTGAGGTGGGCTCGAACTGCTTATCCAAGAACCCCCCGGGATCTGCCCGGGGCGTTAAATGTCTTTGCAAAGAGGCTCTGAAGGGGCCTGGCAACGTCTTGAGTTTTAAAGGGGCCCACAGTTGTGTGTTACTTGAGGTCAGGGATTAGGCCTAATACACAGTGGGTACTCATTAAATACGTGATGAATGAATGAATAAATTAAAACTCCCCTGTAGCACTGCTAGAGACGTTTAACAGAGGAGGACACTACAATGAGGGAAGAAGAAGGGGCGCAGGGGGAGTAGTGCAATGAGGGGAAAGTAGGAAAGGATCCAGCAGGTCCCACAGAGCAGACTTATTTATGTCCTGCTCAGAGAATGGCCCAAAGAATCCAGAGCGATCTTGTAGAATCAGGGTCGTCCTGAGACCCTCAACGGAACACGCAGGCTGCCAGCGCCTCGGACTTCTAAAGAAAATCCCCCGTGCCTGCGTCTGATGAAACTCAGTGAACACCACCAGCTCCCACACTCCAGGGCACACGTGCACCCCGGAGCTCGAAGCCGTGGTACAGGACGCAGAGATATCACGTTCCCACCAAGATGAATGAATCAATAAATAAGACACCCTGTTGTTTCTGGAAGCACTGGAGAAAGAGGCTCAGAAGAGGACGGTCTGTCCCGGGGTACTTTCCAGCTCACGTGTCCTGACGTAAGGAGTTCAAGCAAGGGAGACTGAAGTTCACAGGCATCCGCCATCCCAGGTGCTACTCCTCCTCCCGGCAACATGGCCATGCGCTCGGACGACACCTGATACCGTAGGGCTCCTGCCTCTGCCTCCTTCACCACCCCACGCTTGGCCGTTCCCACCCGCTTCCTTCAGCTCCATGCTGGGTTGGCCCTTCCCACACTCGAGAAGATCTCTGGCTCTTGTTAAGCATTGGCTGCTGGAGCCAAGAGTCAAGAACAAAACAACTCCCTAAGGAAAGCCATCTGGAATTGAGAACTTAGGTGCTGAAAGATGAATCTCAGGCGCTGGCTGTGAATCTGTCCCTCCAACCATTTGCCTAGCTTCTTAACTTTCTCCCCTCCCCACCCCCCACTCCCGGCTTCTGGCCTGGGTATTTTTTTCCTTCCATGTTCCACCTCACTGTCTCCCCGGAAGCCCCTCTGCGCGGGGATACTGCCTCAGCTTCTCACCCTTGGCCTCTACTTCTGTCTTCCACGTCCTTCTGAACAGGTTGTGCTCCTCCCAGACATCACTGTGCATGACATACCCAAGGTCATTCCTTCAGGCTCCGGCCCTCTGGCCAAGACATAAACTGATGGGCATCTGGAACCCTAAGACGCAGCTCACACAGGAAGCCTTGGGGTCCCAAAGTACAAACTCCCATGAGGACCACAGATCAGAGGACTACAGCCACCTGTCACAGAATCGGCCAGCAGCAATCACCTTCAATCTGATAGACAGTGCAACCCATTTCAAAAGCAGCAATAGAGCCAAAGACTTAATGCTAAGAGGAAAAAGGAAGGAGGCAGAACTGGATATAAACTCATCCGTGACACAACGCCACCTAAGAAGTAGCCTTTTGCTAATGTTCTAACCCAGTCGCAAGTGTTTATTTGCATGTTTTCATGAGTAAAATTTAAAAAAAAATCCATCTCGTTGGGTAGTCAGGAAGAATGAGAGAGAGAGCCTATGTCCATGCCGATGCATCGGAATTGTGTCCAGTGGACTAACAGATATCCGTGAGGCTCCTGGGAGAAAGATTCCAGTTCCTCCTGCCCACTTCTATCTGACCTTCAAATGACTTTGCCTCTCTGAGCCTCAATTTGCTCACCAGGAAAACAGAAGTCATAACCACAAGAGGAAGAATGATAGCATGCTGGCCACATGGAGTTGTGGTCTCAATGAGGTCAGAGCTTGAGCTCACCACAGTGGGGCCACAAAGCAGGGGCCCAAGGACGTCCCGGCTAACATCCACGCCCTCAGGGCATAGGCTATCTGAGAACCAATTACGCCTCATACACTTGACAGGCCTGCATTACAGGGCTCCAGCAGATGCAAAGGCCGGTCTTCTTCCGGGACCTTGCGTCCATGCTCCATCATCTGCCCACTCCACTCCCACCGGCAGAAATCCACCTGCTCCCTTAGACTGGCTTCAACCCCACCTTCTCCACAGAGCTTCTCTCTTTGTGCTGGAAACCATCTTTGTCTTGCCTCAGGATGTCTGTCTGCCCCTAACAAAACCCAAGGCATCCTGGAACTACCTATGCCTATTTACTGTTTCCTATCTAAGTTCAATTCAAGGGCTGCTCCCAGAAGCAAGGTCCAAGCATCCTGGGCTGACAAACTAGAGTTCATGACGTAAGCACAGGCCATGACTGGATTGTGCTGGGATGTAACTTGGTTACATTGCAGGCATGGAATGCCAGTTCCTCTCAGGCTTGGCCGATCCTCACATAGCCTACATTCCCCAGTTTGCAGAAGAAAATCGCCCCGCCCCCAAGCCATCAACTGAACAGCTGGGAAGATTTCAGTTTAAGTGCACACGTGCACACACCCCCTCCCCAGAAAAAAAGGAACACGTGAACATGTACACACATGCACACACACCACAGAATGTGAATACGTGGACTCAGGCCACCGGAGCCCATCCTCAAGCTGTTCAACTCCTTTTTGTAGGAGGGTTTGGCTTTAGTCCTGCCTAAAACAAGAGGATGAAGATATTCCATACTAGGTGATGCCGGATGGGAAGAGAAGAAAGAAGAGAGAAGGGAGGAAAAGAGACGGGATAAGAGGGAGGGAGGGTAGGGAAGGGAAGGAGGAAGGGAGAGAGGGAGGGTCGGTAGGGAAAGGAAGGAGGAAGGAAGGGAGGGAGGGCAGGGAAGAGAGGGAGGGTGGGAGGGAGGGAGGGAGGGAGGAGGAGGAAAGGAAGGAAGGAAGGAAGGAAGGAAGGAAGGAAGGAAGGAAGGAAGGAAGGAAGGAAGGAAGGAAGGAAGGAAGGAAGGAAGGAAAGAAAGGTAAGGAAGGATGAGGGAGGAAAGGGGGAAGGAAAGGAGGAACAAAGGAAGGGAAGGAAGGAAGGAAGGAGGAAGAATGAAAGGAAATAAGAAAGAGAGGAACCAGGGAAAGAAGGGAAGGGAAAAGAAGGGAAAGAAAGAGAACAAATCCAGAAAATTTGAAGCTACTATGTCCATGTAGGATCCTTAACCCTACATGAGGTTTTTCCTCAAGAAGAGACATCTCTCATCCGCTCATCTGGTGGTCACTTCAACCCCTTGGACACAGGTCTGGCCTCCCTCAGCCCCACCAGGGCTCCTACCCTCAGGGCATGTGGAGGTTGGCCAGGCAGCTAGATGGGCCCAAGTGGGAGCTTCCTGTCTTCCCACAGCTGTGTGGGGGAGGATAGGGGTGCTGTGTCTCACCTGCTAATCCCCACATCCTCCCTCTGCCCCAGGGGCTGACAGCTCAGCTCCCACAGGCTTCCTGTTGTATCCCCGTCGGCACCAAGTGCTCCTCGCTGTCCTGGCTCACCCGGCGCACGTCCCCTTTATTTCTGGCCAAGCCTCCCTCCACCTGACCTCAGGGGCTGGACAGCCCTTCTACCAGACTCTCTGGAAAGCCCTGAAGCTCACCTCTGGATCTCAGAGGTGGGCAGGGAGCCCAGAGCGGGGTGCTCCCGCTTCCAGATCCTAAGTGAAGACGTGAAGACCGCCAGCAGGCACCTCTCACCTCCCCGCCGGCTCTTGCTGGCCCTCTCTCTCTCTCTCTCCTGCCCCCGCTCAGGACAAGGACGGAAGGAAGGAAGGAAGGAAGGAAGGAAGGAAGGAAGGAAGGAAGGAAGGAAGGAAGGAAGGAAGGAAGGAAGGAAGGAAAGAAGGAAAGAAGGAAAGAAGGAAAGAAGGAAGGAAGGCCAGAGGCCAGAGGCCAGGGCCTTCGCATCTCTGCCGTGCTGGCCCTTTGGCACGGGCAGCCTGAGCTTGGAGCAGCCAGCAGATTCGTTCCGCACGGCCTCCGGATCCTGGATCCACGCTCCCTCCCCCCCCCTCCCCGGCCTAAGCCCACTCACTCTGCCAGGTGTTTTCCCACCACATCCTCTCAGCCGATTTCCAAGAGTTTCCCCCACACCAGATGTTACACACACTGGCCGATGGATTTCTGGCCTGTCTCCTGAACCTTCCCCCTACCCTATAAGTCTACAGGAAAAGGAAAAGTACAAGAAGTTTAAAAAAAAAAAAAAAAAGGAGGGAAAGCGAGGCCTGGTGGAAATGGCTCAGCCCTGACCTGACCTCCCAGATCAAGTCTGTGGAGTTTCACACTGCGTCCTGGGCACTGCCTGCTACGCCCTGGGCACGGGACAGAGCTGATGGTATTGATGTAGATGTTCTCTGGGTGCCGAACGAAATGTCAGCACTTAAGGAAGTCTGGGCTTCGAACAATACGAACAATGCAAACAATGCTAGTATCCTTTTATTTTTTTTTTTTTAATTTTTCTTACCTGCTCTTCAGAAGATCCCAGAAATCGAAAGTCAAGAGGGCCGCGCAGTCAGTGGACAGGTGGAAGGGGGAGGTGTCTTCAGTGGACAACATGAGATCTATGTCGAGAGCAAATGGCCACCTCTCGCTGGCAGCATGGGACACCCTGGAGTGGCCCTCAACACGTCAAGGCAGCGTCTCTGGGGCGTTAGGCTCTGCAGGTGGACGCCATGCCCCCGCCGCTCGAGGATTCCTTCTCTCGGTTTTGTCTGTTTGTTTGTTTGTTTGTTTTCCAGATGTGACATAGTGAGATGGCTACACACCTGTACCTTCAGCCACCTTCACCATACACCTGACCCATTCTACGCGGGCTATGCCCGCCACGGCTAGCCCTCTTTACAATGCTTTCTGCAGGTGCTCTGCTCCTGCTAGATGCATGTGTGTGTGTGCGCGTGTGTGCGCGTGTGTGCGCGTGTGCACGATGGAGAGCTTCATTGCAGGCTTCCTAGAAAGATCAAAAGGCTCCCTGAACCTCTTCCCGTGCAAGGTAAGCCCAGACTGTTGTCCCTCTATTCCCGCTCCCTGGGAGGCCAGCCCCGGTTTGTGGCTACTTCTGTACAATTCCCTCGGTCCCAGGGATTGCCATGAAAGCAACAGTGCCAGGTAAGATGCTCCCACATCTGCTCATCCCCCTTGCAAACCAGCCTTTTCCCTTTGTGCCTCTTCTCCCAAAACCTTTCCACTCTCCCATTTCCAACACACACACACACACACACACACACACACACACACACACACACACACACTACAGAAGTGAAATGCCCAGGGCAGACCTAACCCCCTCCGGCATGTGTCTCCTGTCAATCACACAAGGACCTCCTCCTGTATCATTTTCCTATGTCTCTGAGATTGGGGATCCACATTTGTGAATTCCCAGTGCTCCAGGTCATGACTTAGGCCAAATGATTGCAGAAATCCAAGAGATAAAATCAGGAAGAAATTAAATATCTGGCTGGAAGATCAATCCAGGAAAAAAAAATGTTATCCACAACAGAACAAAACCACTTGGTAGATGTCTCACTGAAATGAAGAGACCCCTCTCTCTACCCCTTCAAAACAGCACTTCCAGCCATCCAAGGTTTGGGAAAACCAATTGATCCCATAGACCCTATTGCGATGAACTGATATACCTGAAGCTATGCCATCTCTTTCCCGGGTTTGCTGCCTGCACTGTTTAGTTTAATGCACGCTGGAGAGAAACCGATTAATAAATAAACCACCTATAGGTGGCTCCTTGAGTTCTCTATCATCGGTCTGGTTTTGGTTTTTTTGTTGTTTGAAGGTCCTTTCATTTCTCATGCACCATTCTTTGACTGTAGACTTCTAAGCTCTGTGACAGAGAGAACTATGAACTGCTAGAGAGTGTGATTTCTTCTTCATGTTGTGTGGAAAGGGAAGGGGCAGGAGAGGCAGTATTTATGCCTGGGAGGTTAAAGGCCCTGGGCACTGACCACAGGCGCCCCCGGCTCTACATTAACTAGCCATGCAACAGGGAGTATCGTACTTAACCTCTCTAAAATGGCGCTTTGTTTGGTAAGTGCAACCTACCATCCATCTTTGTTAAGCAAACGAGTTCCCATTAGTTGGTAATGGCACTGAGTATGAAGACCAGATTAGACTCCTCGTGGCATCCCAGATGCAAAAGCTTCTTCTCGGCATTAAGTTTAGCTATTCATTAAATCGTGGACTTCCCTTCACAGAAGGTGCCTGAAGGGTGGAGGCATGCTTCCCGCCTCCCCAAGAGATCTTGCCAAAGAAGAGAGCACCTCGTTAACGCTGTGGTTAATAACTTAAGCAGCAAACAGCTATTCCTTGGGCACTCACTGTGCCGGGCACAGCAGCTTTAGCAGTGTGATACTCCCACCGAATCAGGGCCCAGGAAGGAAGAGGCAAACTGGGCTTCTCCCCCCCCCCCCCCCCCCGGGAGTGTGTACTGTGGTCTGGAGCTCTCCCGCCTTCTGAGTCAGGAGGGCCTGGTCAGCGGGGCCACGCAATGCATGGACACGGGCAAGTCGACAAGGGTGCCAGGCTTCCCTGTGGCCGGACCATGTGCGGTCATTCCTGCTCCAATCTGTCTACGCCTGCTTCTTCCCAACTCAGCCAGCGTCAAGGAGGGAGAGGGACATACACTGGCTTGGCCGAGCTCTCTGCCCTGCTGCAGTCCCTGCCTCCCAGAGATCCTGGATTCCAGAAGAAGTCAGCGGGTCCCACCTAGTAGGCTACATACCCAAGGGGCACTTCCAGAGCTAGCTTCCACCGCCACTCTCTGAGCCTTGGATCTGGGCATGCGCTTGTCACTTGACAGACATCTCCAGCAGATGACTAGCCAAGCAGCCTGCCGGGGCTCCAGGAGGTGACACGACTGTTCCACCTTTGGTGCTCCTCCCAAAGCCACTCTTTCTTACTCCTCCCTTCTGGAAGTCACCCCGGAGGCTTGCCTGTGCCTCCGCGCATTTGGGGTTCTTTTGTTCGGAGGATTTTTCCTTCCCCCAGGACCTCTTCTCCAGTTGACTCGAGCCTAGGAACTCAGGATGGAGGAAGCTGTGTCTCTCCTGTCCCACCCATGCCCACTCCCAGAAAGACATAAGGACCTTGTTAGGAAAGGGGAGACATGTTGGGACCACAGCCCAGCCCTGCTGTCACCACTGAGCCACTGGAGAGAAGACCCGGACATCCCCTTGGCCTCGAGAGCTGAGGACTCAGATAAATCTCAAGTCTGATCTCTCCTTCCTTGGATCCCCTCCAGCTGGCTGGCTTCTCCCCAGCTTGGCGCCCTCTCCAGCCTCCAGCCCAGATCAATGGGTTGGCTGGAAAGGCATTGCTCCGAATCGTCTGTGGCCTTTTTACAGGCAGCTTCAATCCAAGGCCACATCCCACCCAGCGTGCTCTCAGGAGGCTGCCTGCTTAAAGGCCACAGCAGGAGATTGAGATGCGTGGGGGACTGCCTGACTCTTGACCTTGACGTCCAGAAGGTCACAGCCCCATGCTTGGTTAGCCATCTGCCCAACCTAGGAGGCTTCGCTCTGAATCCCATGAACACTTTGGGACCAGGCGGCTGGAAATCCCCAGCCCCAGAGTGTGGTAGGATTCTAGCCCAGAGAGTCTTGATGCAGTTACGAAACTCGGAAGTCATCTGAGGAAAGGTAATAACGAATGGTCACCAACACTGAACCCTGGGTTCTCAAGCAAGCGCATTTCAGATGAGTTTGCCCAAGTGTGCCCTCAGTTCCTGGGTAGCTGGGGGTCTGTAGGAGAAGCCACGTGATGTCCATTCTGGGAATCAAGATGGGGATGTGGTGACGCCGTTACTACATCTGGCAGTGCTGTTGCTGCTGAGTTGCTCCCTTGTGTAGCTCAGCCACTAAAAGTACTTAAATGCCCCCATCACTACTCGGCAGACAAAGCGTACAAAGCCACGTTTGTAATTACTCATTAAATAAAATACAGTGTGCACACACAGTGGGACATCGTCCAGCCATTAAAAATCACGCTGGACATGGTAGTACATGACTATAATCCCATTAGTTGGGAGGGTAAGGCAGGATAGTAACAAAGTTGGGAGGCCAGCCTGGGTTACATACCAAAACACTGTGTTGGAAACATAATAAAGACTACTTGCCTAGCCAAGTGCCAGACTCAAGTTCAAATCCATGTATTAAAACAACAACCAAAACCACATGTGAGCTGGTGCTTGTTGAGACCACAAAGGAACTTCATTCTTAGATACCATTTTTGGAGTAAACACTAGTATAACCTTATATGAATGACGTACTCAAAAGCAATGTACCAAACAGCTTACAGAGATTATTACTCTCTGTGTTGATATTATATTTAGGCCAGACCCTATTTATTTAGGGTCAGTTCATTGTATGTAGTAGGGTATTTATAAGGATAAGATATTGTAAACAAATTAAATAAATATGAATCCCTCAATATGATAGAGTAGTATATATCTATTTTTTGACAGTCCTGGAAAATGGAAAGGTTTTATTTATTTACTATTTTTGCCAGTCCTGGGGCTTGAACTCAGGGCCTGAGCACTGTCCCTGGTTTCTTTTTGCTCAAGGGTAGCACTCTACCACTTAAGCTACAGAGCCACTGCTGGCTTTTTCTATATATATGGGGTGCTGAGGAATCGAACCCATGGCTTCATGTATAGAAGGCAAGCACTCTACCACTAGGCCATACTCCTAGCCCCTATATCTATTTTTCAAAGAGAAAGAAAAAGAAAAGGGAAGGAAGGAAGGAAGTTCGTTTAACTAGTTGCCCATGGCTCAAGCCTGGAGGCTTAGCAAATCAGAAAGCTGAGGTAAAGAAGATCAAGATTCAAGGCCAGCCCAGACATAAATGTAAGACCTCATCTCAATCAGTAACGGCATGATGATACATCTCTGTCATCCTCACTATGTGGGAGGCTGAGATCAGGGATATCACAGTTCCAGGCCAGCCCATACAGAAAAGTCCAGGTCCTGGGGGTTTCCATGTCTTGTAAAGTATTTAACAAATGCTGGTATAAACATTCATGCAAACCTTTTGTGTTTTACTTTTTTAACCATGCGGCAAATACATTACCTATGCAAAAATTTTAACATTGTGAATGATCAGTGAAATGATCCATACGCGCTACCTTACATTATATATATATATATATATATGAAGCTACAAAATGCTATGTGTGTGCATGCACACCTAGAATGATTTTCTTCTGTTAAATAATTAAGTAAGAACATAAAAATGATTAGAAGGCAGAAAGCTAAAATGTTAACAGTGTTGTCTCTGGATGATGAGATGGTAGATAATTTATGTGTTTGTATGCTTTTCTGAATTCCACTGAATTTTCTACTGTGAATATAAATTAGTTTTGTAATCAGAAAAAAAAAGCACACTGTTATTAGAAGAAGAAGAAAAAAATCCTTCCCTTCAATTTCTCCAAGGTCTTTACCTCTGTCACAGAAAGACAGCAACCCTCCCAGCCATCCATAAATGAGAAGAGCACCCAGACAAACTACAGGTCCCCAATAAATACCAATCCACTGCGGGGGCCCTCCAGATGGGTCTCCATAGCAACCTGACAGGGTCAGGCCCCGGAGAAGGGGTGCCCTGGCATGGAGACAGCTCTGTGGACAGAAGGTCTGCCTCAGGCTGCCTGAAGCATTTAGCTAACTAGCAAAGGGGCCGGGCTCCCCACATCTGGAAGAGACTGATGGCCCTCTAAACAATGGAACAGTTACCATCTTCACTGACGGTCTTGATGGTGGAATTTTCTGAGCAGTTTCCCTGTTTCTACACACAGACACCTGGGTGCCTTGATTTCGTATTTGTGAGAACACTGCTCAAGGACGAAGGGCCTTCCCCATGCTTACCCATCAAATCATTTCACCTCATCATCTTAGAGCTATTCGTTCATCTCCACCACCCCCCTCAATTACATTTGAAGGACCCGGGACAAGAGACAAACTAGAAGGGAACAACATCTCATATGTGCAAAGATTTGGGAGTTCTAAATCGAGTTAGCTCTACTGAGCTTTTATTGCTCAAGGTCAGTGCTCTACCACTTGGACCACAGCTCCACTGCCAGATTTTTGGTGGTAAACTAGAGATGAGAGTCTCAGAGAGTTTCCTGCCTGGACTGGCTTTGAACGACAATCCCTGGATCTCAGCCTCTTGAGTAGGGAGGATTGCAGGCTTGAGTTGCTGGTGCTCAGCTACAACAAATACTCTTGCAGTGCGTGGCTGGTGGATTCTTCAGTATCATAAGGACCTAGATTTGGTTCCATACTCTGTTCTCCAATTTTTCCCTCTTAGAGCACTCAGTGGTCAAAAATAAGACCCAGAGATTTCTTCCCTGCTACCGTGGCTGCCCAAGACCCATAAGATGGACACATCCAAACCGTTTTCTACTAATAATGGTAAGATGTGTTCATGCTTCTTCACTCTTGTCCTCACATGGGAATTTTGAGTGGGATCGACTCAGTGGTTCCTGACAGCATCATTCTGATGGCGGAACGGCATGAGTGTAGTGTCTGGGCTTTGATTTGTACCTGTATTCTGCAGTTTTAGTTTCAAATATAGTGAAGGCGAATGAATAGAACTCACTATAAGTTGTACTTCATCTGGGGCTTCCAAAAGGTTTCATGAGTATGAAGAGGTTCTGCAGAGGAAAAATGTCTGGTCTGGAATTCAGGACCTAGGCTCTGACCCTGAGCTATTATTGCTCAAGGTAAGTGTTCTACCACCTGTGCCATAACTTCAAGTGGTTATATTAGTGTGAGGATTATAATTCGATTAGTGGGGATTATAATGGTCTTAAGTTCTACATCATGGGAAAGAAGAGGTGGAGAAGCAACATTTGGAAGAACTTTCCGGGAGGTAGAATAAGTTACTAAGTATAAAAATAAGTACATTTTTCAGAGTCTTGTAACAGGGGTGTCACAGTGACATTTTAACTGCACAATGTACTCTGGATTCTTCAAGGTGGAAGAAAGGAATAAAAAAAAAAAACAAACAGGCCTAGGAGTAGAGAGGGCTGGGGGGAATCGTTGCTATTTCTGATAAATGCAATACATCCTAAATCCAATGTTGGTTGTTGGGAGGTTTACTGATGATCTGACTTACTCTTTGACTAGCCTCACTTCACCACCCCCAAAGGGTCCCAAAATTGAAGGGGGAATTAGCGAGCCAACTCATGCTCTCGGAGGCGTCACGAGTAGCTGCAGCCCCAGAAGTGTCAAGGGTATGCACAAAAAACAATTTGTGGGAGGTGACCAAGAGCGAGCGCATAAGTCTCATTTCTGAAGAGGAATGGAGAGCACACTGAAAGGTGCCATTCTTTCACTTTAACTGCAATTTGAGAATTATCAGTAGAGTCCAGTGACCCATGCCATAGAACTACCAACAAGAAGCTTTTTGTTCTTGTTGTTGGCATCTGAAAAAAAAAAAAATCACTGACCTCACTCCATCCACCCTCCCCAAACAAGTAGAAGACTCCATTGCCTTCAACGCTGCCACCAGCACTTCAATCGCCTTCGATGTTTCTTCACATCTTCTCCCCTCTTCCCCAACTCCCCCATCTCACCCCACAGGTGCTTGTTCTCTACAATCCCTCCTACCCCGCCAGGTACCAAGGACCTAGATTCCCAGCATGCCCACAACAGGCAGAGGGTCCTTTCCCCCTCCACCCTTTCCATCTTCCAGACGGAATAACTAAGAATCAATTGGCACCCAGATCCAAATCAGGGTGCTTCTCAGGGAAACCAGATGCATTTAGGGCTCCCCTAGAATTCCTGCTTGGAGAAGTGCAGTCTGGAAGCGGGTGCAGGTAGAAAGAGAGGCTGAAGACCTGGAGACCTTTGGGGGGGGGGGGACGGTGGGAAACAGTCCCAACTTTCTGCAACACGCCCCTCATCTTCACACACGCGCGCGCACGTTGTGTCTTCACATTTCCGGAAATTGACACACACCCCCACCCCCCGCGTGCCAAGCTGCATGAAACAGAATGTGGGTTTTCTTCATTACACCAACGGCCCTGACGTAACTGGAGGAGGGATACGTGGTGACCGCAATAAGAGAAGCGTTACCAGTCGGCGGCTGGGGGCAGCTCCACAATGGGAGGTGAACTACCATCGCCAGGCCAGCCACGTCTTGCTTCTATCTTCTGGGCTATAAATAATTCAGAGGTGTTTTTTTTCCCCCTTTTCTCTTAAATATCACAAAGCCAAGTCAGAATCTTTATGTGAAGGATTTCGCTGTGCGCTCTCCCCCCACCCCCACCCCTGCCTTCCTTCCCTTCCCTGGCAGGCCCAGGCGACTCCCAGGGGGACCACCCCTCACACTTTAACATTTATTCTTTGACATTTCCGACTATTTGTTAGGCAGGGCTGCCTTCTTGAGATCAAAGTCAGAAAAATCTCGCCGAGAACTCCCACTTGGCCCTGTCCAACTACAGATCCTCCAGAGTCTATCAATCCCTGGATGCCCGGCTCCTCCCACTGAGCTTCCCCCACCCCACAGGCCAACACATTCAGCAAGAGAGAGAAAGACCCGAGAACCAAATGACCAACACCCCTCGCCTCCCACTAGGAGACAGTTGTAGCTCATGGGCACAAGGCCTGTGAGACCACATGTTTATATAAGGATCAGTAAACCTCTCACCAGTGACCCAGAGACAAATACGGAATGAGGAATGGTAACTTACCCTGAGTCATTTTTCCCCCCACTAGTGGCAGTGCTGAGCCTAGGATTCAGGTCTTGGTTTCAGTGGGCTACCACTAGATGAAGTCTTCTCCAGTGCAAGAGGATGTCTGGATTGAGTGTGGACGTCTGGCGCACTTGTGTGGAAGGACTTACCGTTTGCCTCTGGGAGGCCCACAAGGAAGATGGCCTGCTCTGCACTCAGCCCTCTACCTACCAGCACCTACGGCCCACCGCTGGGTAGGAGTACCGGCTGTGGGAGGCTGATGAACACATCCTGTTTAGTCCTTCATGCGAAGCTCCCGAGACCACCATGACTACAGTTCCCCAAAGTGTGTGCACAAGGGCATATTAGTGTCCAGTTAGATTTGGACCCTAATAGGGGGGAAAAAAGGTTTATGTATGGCAGGGTTCCTCAAGATCCTAACACGAACTGTGAGTCTCTATACACACCCGGGCTAAACCGTACAAACTTTCATCAGCTTGTTCTTTCATTTTTATTTTGGATCCTGAGCAAGTCACAGGCTAAAGTGAGATGCTTGCTACGGCCAGTGGGTCTTCACCTCATTTATCCATTAACCAAAAGCAAGAGGAAAAGATGTCCCCCCCCCCACCTCTCCTGCAAGGGAAGGGACCACCCTCTTGCAGTAACTGAAGCTCTGCCCGGAATTCAGATCCATTCATGTGGAAAAACAGCTGATGAGGTGGCCCAGGCCAATACAATTATTAAGATGGCCGAACGACGCCATCCTGAAAAATGCACGGCAGGGTCATTCTGGACTTCTCAATGACCAAGTCGGCAATTTAGCTTGGGAGGCATCTTGCGGCCTGTCGCGGCAGCCACAAGTGCCAAATGGACCAGACAGCCATAAAGATGGAATAAATCCTACGAGTCGTTCCAATGTGGACTCAGAATTTAAATTCTCCTGGAGGGAGATTCTCAAAATACGTTCACTATGGGCCGGTGCCCAGCTGTGGGAAAGAATAGACTCGTGTCCTCACCGGCCAAGCTCTGAATCCCATTCCTTCTGGAACAAAAGGCCCTGGGTCTAGCATGGTGACCCTCAGTGGGCGCAGGGAGCCCCACAGATCTGGACTGCACTCACTTTGGCCCGGTTGAACTTCCAGTGACTGACAACCATGGCCCAAAGTTGTCTGGAGATTTACTCCCAGGTCCTCTCCTCCTCTCCTCACCGCATTGGAGAGTATATATATACCAGAACTGGGAAAGACCTGAGGTGAAGGAATTTCCATAGGGCTAGATGCCTCTTGTCACAGAGGCTCAAATCTGAGGACAAAATCTCCACCACCTGCTGCCAACATGCCCAGAAAGCTGATCAGGTAAAGTAAATATTTCCCCAGGACAGGATTCTGTTCCTTCCTTTGGGGGGGTGGGGAGGGGAGGGACACGACACGTGTGACTCCTCACTCTACTCTCTTCTCCTTCCCTGAAGGAGTCCCTTTGGGAGTCAGGACTTCATGAGTTCTGGTCAAAGGCCGCGGTACCTTTGCAGAGGAAAGACTACCACCATGCATTCCAAGGACCCACAGGGACCAGACCCAGTATGAACAGCGGAGGAAGGCAGTAGGTGGCATTTCAGAACTCTGTAACAAAGGAGCGTCACCTGACTCGTTCTGACAGCAGGGGTGTCACCCTGCCCTTTCCAAGGCTGTGTCCTCCTCCTCCTCCCTTCAAAATGAACTCCGGGGTAAGGCAGGGAAGATCTTTTCCAGGGATGTAGGCGACTCACATCAGTGAGGTCCCGGAAGGCTGGAGCAGGCTTCCTCGTGTTACCGTGGTAACAGCAGGCTGGCACAGGCAGCCTAAACCAATGGGAAAGGAGGCTGGGAAGACAAGCTAGCTGTAGCTAGCCGCTGATGCCTCTGGTATTACTTAGCAGATTCAGGCCCTTGGGTGGTATGTTTTGAGCTGACCAATGCTCTGCCCCTCAATCATTGATCAAATCACGAGTCATGCAACCCCTAAATGCACACCTTTTTGGGCTGCCTCCTCACTTGCTCTTCAAAGCCTCTCTCTAGCTGACAGGTGAGTTTTGACAACCTTTACCTTGAACACTCAGATAGGACTTGACCCCATCCTCCAGTCAGAGAGGGTGGAGTGAGAATTGCTCGGTGGTTTTGGCACTCAGAAAAGCCGAGCCTGGTTTCCTGGTCAGGTTCCTCTGTGCCTGGGAGGCCTTGCGAGGCTCCCGGCAGCAGAGTCTTGAGAAAACACTGTAATCTCAGGAGCCCAGGGGCCTCCCAGGCACTGAGCGGGGAAGTTCACACATCTCCAGGCTTACAAGCATTCACACCCCACCAGAGCCCTCCGCTAGGACTTCTCCCCAGCTTTGCGTATTCCCTGCCTTTCCCTTTCTAAAGAGGTCCAAATTCCTTTGCAGACAGGACCCACTGGTCTGGAGCTGGAGGCCTTCGACATGGGAGCCATCGGCCTCCTTCATGAGACCATGGGAAGGGTGCTCCATGGAGCCTCTCCTACCTTGCTTCATTCTATCATAAAAGCCAAGAATGTCCCAGCCTAAAGCTCCATCCAGGGTCTCCTTCCTCCCCGCCCCTCGTCCCTCACTGTCTTCCAGCAAGGAACCCGCCATCACCTGCTCCTGGAGCCAAGGACCCCAGGAAAGGAGAGTCCAGGCTCTCTCTCTCTCTCTCTTTCTCTCTCTCTCTCTCGCTCACACACACACACACACACACACACACACACAGAGATCATTGATGGGGAGATTTGTGTCAAAAGAATAATAGAATGTGAAAGACCTGCAGACAGGTCAGACACCTCACATACCTGTGCAGAAATCTCTAGGCAAAGCTGAGCTTTTTGGGGGGGTGGGGGGGGAGGAGGAGAAACTAGGACAACAACCCAAATGCATCTCTGAATCCTAATATAATTTCAGAACCACCACCACCACCCAGACAAGGGGCCAAATCTCCAGGTAGCCTATCTCCTTCAACCTTACCTGTAAGTTCAAGTGAGGTTGAAGGAGGAGTCTTTACTTAGCTCTGGATACGTATGGTCCGATCTGTAAAGTTGTCTTGCAAGGTGGGAAGTTTACGATAGGGTAGCACTAGGATTTCTACAAGCAAAATGGAAAACCAGAGCTACCACAAGGCCCCCCAAGGCTGCAAGCTGCTTTGCCCACCTCAGCTGGCATGGAGGAGTAGGAATGGAGTGGCGGGTCAGCTGGGAGCCCCCCCTCACTGGACAATCCAGGCATAAACCCAACCTCCTGCACGCTGAAGGACCAAATTCCCTAGGTAAGTTCCTGGCACCCCATGCTTCCCCCGCCCCCTCCTCTTTCTTTCCCTGCCAGCCTCATTCTACACTTGTTCTCCCACAGGGCTGGCAGCAATGTGTCCAAGAGTCTACAGTCACTGAAGGACTGGAGCTTCTGTTCTACCTATCTGTCCACGCCACATCTGGCTTAGGCCAGGAAGCTACACCACAAGGAAGTCCTGGTGCCTTGAGCTCATCAACCCTTGCTGATTGTCTCTCCCTGTGAGCTCCTGCTTCAAGTCTGGCCTTGACTTGAGGCAAGGTTGGGGCAGGAGGGAGCGGGGGGGGGGGGGGGGGAAGGGGGGGCGGGGGGGAACGTCACAGCCTAGCACTAGGCCGACTCTCGCCCATGGCTGAGGAGGTGGAGGCGAGGATAGAGCTGAGAGCCTGGCTGCTGAAAGGAATTCTCACCTGAGAGGGGCGAGACAGAGAGGTCAGAGGCCGGCTCCTTGTCTCAGCATCTGTTCTTCCGCTTGGGTGTGAATCACATGGCTGAGTTCCAGCAGAGGCGGGGTGAAGAAAGGCTAACGAGGGCAGGTAATCAAGCAATGATCTTTCTTTCACCACCTTCCTGTGGGAAGCTGCTCATGCATGCCCACACCTGGACAGCCTAACCTACTTCCCGAGGGTGAGGCTGGTCTCATCCACCCAGTGCCGAAGACGCCCTCGCTGTCTGTCCGAGAATCTCACCAACTGCCTACCAGCGGATTAGTCTTGGGCCTAAGGCCAACCGCACTTCCAGAATCACTTAATCCTGGAAGCAGAGAAAGAAAATTGTGGACGCTTTTTTTTTCTTTTTTCTAAAGGGCTTGAAAATCACCTTGTTCACAGAGGTGCAGAAGGAAGTTAGGGGTGGTATCGCCACCCCCCCCCCCCCAGAAATTTACAGACAGATGTCTTTATTTCGAGGCTGGAGAGCAGGGAGCCTCGGGGCTGCAGCCTCCGGGGAACGGCACACAGGCGGGCTGCCCTGTGTGACGGGAGGGCTACAGAGGGCACACCAGGCTGACGCACGGAGGACAGGGGACCGCAGCCTCATTGCTGAGTCTCTCTGGGGCTCGCACCTCTCCTCTGGGTAGAATGGGTCTGACTCTGAGGAGGGGCAACCTAGGTTAGACAGCAGTGCTCCAACGCGAGCCTTGCTTGGGGGAGCTTAGCAACCGGTGCCAGGACCCGATGGCCTAACAGCGCTGGCAGACAAGAGGGTGCCGTTGAGGTCCTTTCTCCCCACCCCCCAAAATACCCAAGCACCCAGAGTGAAGATCCAGGAGGCACCTGGGAAATGGCCCTGGGATCACAGACAGTGTCACAGCAAAATCTCACGGGACCAAAACGGAAGTCTGAGGAACTGCCAACTGCCAACGGTGAGGTGGTTAAGGAGCTATAGGACAGCCTGGTGCCCTGAGCCCCCCAAACAGAAGCCAGTCCAAGCCGGCCGCAGTTCCTGGCCTGAGCTGGCTCTGCAGCCTGCCTGCCTTGTGCCAGCTCTGTCTGCCCCAGAGGCCTAACCAGGGAATAAATGTCACGGCTCTTCCACACCCAGTGGGGAAACGGTGGGAGGCACAGGCCTGCACACCAGACGCCCTTTTCCAAGCCTCTGGGCAACCAGGCAACTTCTCCGGCTCATCCCATCTCCCACCACCGTTTCCTACCCTTCTCATCCACTGCACAAGACCTCGTGTCCGCAGGCAAAAATCAACACCACCTGACAAGACACCTCCTCACCTTCCTGCCCCTGAACTTCTAAACAAGCCCACGGGTCCCATCGCTGCCTCGCCTCTCATCTCCTGCACCTTGCCGATCCTGCTCCCTCCTCCTGGGTCATGGCTACGTTTCATGCCCATCTTCTCCAGGAAGCGGGGTTATTTCCACCCACTCTCCTGCCCATCTGGGCACTGGCAGCCTATGTATGAGAACAGCACAAGGCTGACCCCCTCCCATGTTAAAAGCAGAACCCAAGTTACCACCAACAACAACCACAACCCCTGTGGTCCCACAGACCAAACCAACAGGGTCAATGTCCCTGGCCTCTGAACACAGAAAGACACAGCGCTGGGGCCACCACCATCCCATGCCCCCGCCCACTCTCAGGGACTGGAACTTTCCTTAGAGGAAGGAAGGACTGAAGCCAGACTAGACTTGAAGAGAAAACAAAGCCAGTGAGACTAGCACCCCACCCCCTCGCCTGCCGATCGCCTGGGAGAACTCCCACGTGAGTCCATCCATGGTTACCTGCCCTTCCTCAGGGACCAGGCTCCACAAGGGCCAGCATAACCCCAGTGAGGGGTCCAGATTCACTCAGTGTCCCTCGCCCAGCCCTCTTTCTCTGCATTGGCTGAATATCTGCTCTATTCCTAAGTGACAGAAGGTATCTGCAATCCTGCTAGCTGGAGCAGGAACCAGCGTCCAAAGGTAGGAAAGCATAATAGCTCTCTTAAGCAACAGACTCTTGATAGAAACTCAGGACACTCTCCCTTCTGGAAGCCCATGAAAGCTCTGTGTGTGTGTGTGTGTGTGTGTGTGTGTGTGTGTGTGTGTGTGTGTGTGTGTGTTATCTCTGAATGGGCTCAGGGATGACCAGTAATCCCAAAGCACTGTCTCTCTCTCTCTCTCTCTGGGCAAGTTCACATTCTCAAGGTCCACGGGGAAGAAGGCTACAAAATCACCCCCATTCCAGGGAGCTCCCCACAGGCTTGCTGCTGCATCCAGGATATAAAGGCTCCCCAATCCCCATTCCCAGGCCTCTTTCTGCACCAGCTCTGAAGAGAAGGTCTCCGAAAGTCATACATTCTCAAATCTCCTCAAGTCTTAGAGGATACCAGAGGAACCCCCAGACACTACGGGAGTGAAGATCTCTGTAGCCACGGCGGTGATCACAGGAGTCAGATTACTGAACCTCGTTTCTCTCCCTTGTGCTGTGTGGCCCTATGGGGGGAGCCATTTCAACCTCTCTGAGCTGCTAATTCCTTCTCCGCATATATACGACACACAAAGTTTACAACATGAACCGGATAGAAACCGGAGAATTCACAACGAGAGAATCCAACCGAACAGATCGTAAACACGTTTGCGAGCAGCACTGAGCTACGTAACTTCTTTAAAGGAAAAAAAAAAAAAAAACAACGACAACAGTAAAACAAGAAACTGTGGGCAGCCTGGAAATGTCTATATCTTTAATA
Source organism: Perognathus longimembris pacificus (assembly GCF_023159225.1). Taxonomy (NCBI): domain Eukaryota; kingdom Metazoa; phylum Chordata; class Mammalia; order Rodentia; family Heteromyidae; genus Perognathus; species Perognathus longimembris. The sequence goes on along the minus strand of NC_063180.1, from coordinate 32,211,339 downwards.
TTCTCTGCAAAAAAAAAAAAAATTTTTTTTTCCAAATAAGAGGTCTGATCCAATGGTTTCATTAGAAAATAAAGTGTTTATTAAGAAACTATACACTGAACACTCCTATAAGTCTCTGTGGGAGCACAACGCCCCATTGTCTTAGCACAAGGTGAGAAAGATGGCAGAAGCAAAGATGTTGGGGGTGGATGGCGCCGGGGCGGCTGGAAATGAGGTAATGGCTTACAATCATTGAAAAGGAAAACATCATCCTCAAGCTTACTCCTTAAAGCCACGCTCGAGAGAAGAGCCTGCACCCCAAGGTGGGGGTGGGGGTGGAGTGGGGAGGTTTGGCAGGATGTGACTGGCAAGACCCCACCGGGGAGCTGAGGGGAACAGGATGTGGGGAGGCGGGAAGGGGCAGGACAAAGCACACGCGCGCGCACACACACACACACACACACATCTGGGGGGGGGGGAGAGGAGCGGGGGTGACACTATGGAAACTTTGGTGCCTGGGAAGCTACCACCAGGCATCCTGGGCAAGAACTTGGAAAGGGGTGTGTGTGTGTGTGTGTGTGTGCAAGCCCCAGGGAGGTACCTGCGGACCCCGCAGGACACTGGCCATCAAGGACCAAAGTTCCCAGAATATAGAGAACAAAACCCTTCCTTCCGGGAGGTGTGGGAGGGATAGGGGAAAGGGGGGGGCGGGGCGAGGAGGACTGATGCCTCACTATTGTTCTCCCCCCCAAAAACAGACCGTGTTACAACCACCACCACTGTGTCCTGAGAAGTACCCCCCACCTGTCCCCCCCCCCCCAGAGGGATCTGCCTGGTCACTGTTCTTCACTTCCTTCCCTCCGACAGGAACCCCCAGACCCTGCCCTGGTCTTAGGGAGATGTGGGCCAAGCCAGAAGCCCACCCCTGCCACGTGGGGAGCAAATGTAGGAGCATGTCGGCCTTTCCTATTGGAACCCCATCCTCTTCCCTCTCCCCAGTAGGTCAAGCTGAGAAATGAGGGTATGGGAGGGGGTTGGGGAAGAAGGGGGCAAGAGAGAGAGAGAGAGAGAGAGAGAGAGAGGTGGGGGGGAGAGAGAGAGGCAAGGAGTAAGGCATGAGTGAAAGCAAGCAGAGTGAACACACAGATTGACCAGAGAACAGGGTGACACGTCCGTCAGCGCCACCAGAAGGGGCTGGAGGAGACCGAGTTTGGCTTCTCTTCCCCTTCGGTCCATCTTGACCTCGGAATGGCAATTCCACTGGGCTCCAAGAGTTCCGAGTGAAGAATCAGTGGAAGTGGGAGGGAGAGAGCTCAATCCCAGGGCTATGGACTAGCAGGAAGGCCCTGGGTCCCTGGTGGATCTAGGAGGATGGCCAATCCATGGGGCAAGACCTTCCGCAGCCACACCTGCCGGAGCGGTGGCTCCAGGGGCCCAGGAGGAGGCGGAAGACACGCTTTCCCACGAATGTTCCTACTGCGGTACTCACTCAACAGAGCCACTCCAGAGAGAAGAGGGAGGAAGGGAACAAGTGGACTGCTGTGGTTTTGCTTTTGTTTTCCTTTCTCCACCAAAAAGTAAAAACAAAAATAGGAAAATGACAGGCTTCCATTCTTTCCTCTGAGACCTAAACCGGAGCCAACGCTTGAGAGCAGCTCCCATCTCCACCTCTCCTGAGAGGCGGCAGGGTGGGTGGCCAGGCGGAGGGCAGACAGCACGGCACCCCAGGAAGGGCCAGGGAGACCCCACGAGTCCAGGCAGGAAAGCGAGGCTGGGATATGGCTGGGCTGGACTTCATCACGCTTTCTGGTGGTGGTGGTGGTGGTGGTGGTGGTGGTGGTTGGATTGGGTTGGTTTTGTTTTATTGAGAGACAGAGAGAATGACTAATGTGTATAGAAAATAGTTCCTGGTCCACAGGTTTGTTTGTTTGTTTCATTCTCTCTATCAGCTCTAAAGATGGCAGCAGGAGTTGTCTCATAGGCCAGAAACGGGGGTGGGGGAATAAAGGAACACAGTGGTGATTGGAGGAAAGGGGGGAGGGCAACGCCCATCTCGTGGTGGTAAAAGGTGCCGGAACTTCTGGGGCTCACGCAGTGTCTATTTAGCATCCCCTGATCCAAAAACGACCAAAGAGAAAGACGATGCCTAGCGCTTCCAACCGCTCAGAGGGCCCCCCGGCCTACCAAGGTGACATCAGAACAAGGAGGTTTAAAAGAAGGTTTGTGTTGTGTGTTGTTTTTTTTTAAAAGCCATGACGTCCTTTGCTGAAATAAACATTGACATCCTCAACATAGATGCCATGGTTAAGAGCCTTAGAATGTCCAGGAAGACTTATCGGATTCAACATAATTTCTCTGAAACCTATAAGGAAAACAAAAAAAAAAAGGGAAAAAAACAGAAAAAGGCAAAATAAAGTAAAAAAAAAAAAAAAAAACCAACCCCACCCCCTCCCAAAGGAAGATAAAAACTAGGGAGGAGGGGAAATAGCAAGGGGGCTTGTAAAGGGGTCCAGATACACATCTATACTGGAGATTGTCAAATGAATTGCCAGCATTGGGGGTAGGGTAAGGGGGTGATGTAAAACTGAGCACAGTCCAGGAGAACTGGAAACCAACACCCCCATTGTGCTACCGCCTCCACTGAAGGGAGGAAGGGGATGAGCCCTGGGCTTGGCCTGGATCTCTTGTGAAGGAGGAAAAGCTCACTCACCCTTCTAGAAGGAAGAACCCTCGACAAATAGCCCCCTAAGAGAAGGGGTGTGGACACAAGGGTCTTGAGAGAACATGGAGGGACACTGCTAACTCTAGGAGCTAAAAGCTGATTCCATTCTTGCCCATATCAGGTGAGGTGTGTGTGTGGGGGGGGAGAATGAAAGTTTCTCAACGGACCCTATGTCTGTAAACAGTGTGGTGTGTGTGCGCGCGCACGCGTGCACGCAAATACAGACAGATGAACAAAACATGCTTATCTTTCCACATGAGCTATGTGTGGCCCGTGCCAGGAGCAGAACCGGCTCCTGGGTATTGGCGAGATAAGGAAGAGAGATACAAGCAAGTAGAATTCACTTGCACTACGACTTCTCTCTCTTCCACAGTGATCAGATGGGACTGAGTCGTGTGGGGTGTTGGGGATGGGGTCAGATTTGTAAAGACAGGGGGAACTTAATTGTTTGCATTTCTCCTGGTTTCTCCGTGCAGACCCTTGACAGGATGGAGGAAGGGAAGGGCCATAGTGGGTGTGGGCAGCCTGCGGAGGAGGTATGTAACAGCGCTGATTCTCTCTGGGCCACGGTACCTCTCTTGTTTCCCCTACACCCAGCCTCTACGAAGCTTCCTCCTCTGGGAATGACTCCTGGGACCTATGGGACTTGGATGCTACCCTGGACACACAGCCATACCCCTAGTCCTCTGGGAAGCACACGGGGGTTGGATGCACCTTTGGGACTTAAGAACTCCAGTGGGTGGAGGGGGCGGGGCCTCGGTGGCCTACAGGAATGTCAAAGGAGGCAACTCACCATGTGACTTTGGGTAAGACACATCCCCACTCTGGACCTCGGGTTCCTCATATATATAGTGGGCTGACGGAACTAGGTGATCTCTATTGTCCTTCAAGTTTAATATCCCATGATTGTCTATGTTTGAAAAGACCCCTGGCAGAAGAGGCAGACATAGGGGGCAGGAGTTAATGGTCAGTACTGAACCCCAAGTATAAACACACGGGGTGCGGGGGAGCACTCTGTAGAGCGCAATGCCAGGAGCAGACAGAGCAGACATCCCAGTGTCCCCAGCTCCTGCACCCACACTGTTTGGACATCTAATTTATTTTATGCATACATTTGATTCCTCTTCTCTGGGTATCTCACGGTGGCATTACAGGACTGGTTGGTCCAAGAGTCGAGGGAAAAAGATCTGTCTAGCCCTTCTCATGTGCTCACTCCTCATCCTCCTTCTCGGGACCAGGGAGACCCAAATGGTACCTGTCTGCTAGCCCACCATTCCTGGGCCTGGAAGGCAGAGTCTGGTGACTTGGGGAGCTGATCCTGCTATACTCGGGTCTCCCCACTCCCCCGCCTCCCGTGTGGCGTCTTATCTCCCACAGAAGGAGTTTAGCTGATGGTGAGGAGGAAAGCGAGGTGACAAGGAGCATGGATGACACGGCAGGGATTCCCTAAAACCTCCGCTGGCTTCGTCAGGGCATGAGGGCATAAACAACCAAAGCTGCACTGGGTTGATGGAAACCCAAAGGTCCGCAAGCCCTGGGGAAGAGATGCCGTTCCAGTGTCTCGGCGTGAAACCTCTCCTCCGAAGGCCACGCAGCCTCCATGGGCCCTGGAAGGCTCCACCTCGGATCAATGAAAGGCGGAGGCCAAGCCCAGCTAAGCCTCTGCCAAGGTCTCTGAAGCTGCCTCCGTGAACCTGAGCCTTTTCCCACGAGAGCTGGGATCTGAAGTTTGTTTACCCTGGAGCCCTCTTCCCCGGATGGAGCCCTTCCAAGATTCTAAGCGCTGAAGCCTGATAGCAGAAGAGGCACCGCTCCAAAATCCTCCATCCACCGCCCCCCCAAACAACCCAAGAGCAGGAAAGAGAAAAAAACATGTACTGGGTGGTGGGATGGAGAGCAAGGGGAGCAAGCAAAGAGTCCAGAGTAGATACAAGGAAAGGGATAGATGGGTGGAGGGAAGGAAGGAAGGCCAGGGAAAGGTGGATATGCCCACCTACCAGTGGGCTACTGACCCCCATGGCTAACCTGCGCCTCTATCTGTCAACAGCCTTCCCAAAGCCACGGAGCACAGCGGAGGAGCGGAGCGTGTAAGCCCCACTGTAATTCAGAACAGAGCCTGGCCCTAGGGATTATCCAAACCCACATTGCCTGAGAAGCAAGCCGGAGGCTCTAGGATCGTGTGGGGAAGGGGGAAGTGAAGAGGCTGGGAAGAGGAGGAGCGGAGGACTGTGGGATGGAGTGCGAGGGGGGAGGGCCCGCCCTGCCGAGCCCAGAGCAGGTCCCAGACTCGGCAAAGAGCCCTCTCCAGCCCCAGCGGGCCAGGAACGGGCAGTTCCCGCGCGACTGCCAACCTCTCTCTTCTGACGAGGGCACAGGCCCCAGTCATCCCTGCATTCCTGAGATTCCAGCCCTGAACACTGGCGTAGGGACCCTGCTAGGAGTTACCAGCTTTCTAGAACCTACCAGAATCTGTGGCCTCTCTCCTCCTCCAACTGTGGGTTTCCAAAGGCCTCTCCTTCTGTCTCTGCCTCTCCCTTTTATTATCTCACATGGTACCAGTATCACCTAGCTCCATAAAGCTGTTTAGGTGATGACTTAAAAAAAGAAAGAAAGAAATTTTTTTTAAAAAGGCCAGATACCAAATGGAGGTGGACTGGATAGTGCTTGAACATTCCCCCACCCGCTGTTCTTCGCCATCTTAAAGCTGTCCCGTCACCGTGACGCTCAACACACGCACAGCCTTGACTAACAACAGCACGGCGCACCCTAGAGCACTTTGCCATACACAGGCCCAGAGGTCCTGGGTGACCTGAGGATACAAAACTAGAGACGGGGACATACTCAGGCACGAGGGCGCCCTGCCTAGACACACACCTCCTTGCCCTCCCACCTTTCATGGCCCCCTACATTTCTCCATGTGGAGAGGATGGGTGAAGTGTCACCCAGCCACACGGCATGCAGACACAAGTTGAGGAAGTAAGCCGAGCCCCAAGCCGGGTCCCTAACGTTGCCCTCCCGCCTCCAGACACAATACAGACCACCCCCCTCACCCCCCACTGGGAAACCAAGACCTGAGGAAGTGAAATGGTGACAGCGGTGCCCAGGGTCAATTCATCCTCAAATAACTCCAGAAACGCTAAGATTCACCCCGCTATAGGCGTGGGAGAACACGGCCTCGATGTTATACAGGAAGGCCCCAAGGTTGCTTTATGGCAGCATCTAAATTTGAATCCAGCTCCTAATATGGCCAATGTCCTTACAATCAACTACTTCACTGGCCATAAACCAATGTGTCTTAAGACTCCTACCTTCACACCTACCATCCTGAGCCAGCAAACCTGCGTCATCTGCCCCTCAAGCGTGCTTACTCGTTCTCTATCTGTCTGTCTGTCTCTCTCTCTCTCATTTTTTACTTAGTTGCTAGCACTTAAAACTTGGAGACTTTCACAAATATCCCCGTTTCCGGCTTCCCTGGAAAATCTGAGCCCTGGCAAAGCGGAACCAACATCTCGGCACAGTAATAAGCAGCCAGCGACAGTGGCGACGATCGACTGGGACAAGGCATAGTCTCTCCAGTTGGCCGTATCTCCCACCGCTCCCTGTGGCCCACCACCCCTGCACTTGCAAGCACGGTACCTGCATGGCTAGTCTTCCCACTGGAGCCTGGAACTTCTCAATAGGCATTACGTTATGGATGCATTTTAATGACCCAGGAATTGTATTCAACACATCCACGTGACTGACTGTAATACTAAACGTGTTTCTTCTGGTCATAGCTAGTAATTATAACGAATTATAAAGGAGGGGAGATATCTGGGGACCAAACTCTACAGGGAAGGAGGGTCCCAAACAAGAAGTACACTGGAAACCATCGAGGGATCTGCTGTTAAAACACAAGGTTTGCTTCTCATCAGCTGGCTGTGCCTCCTACATTTCCCAACTTGTCACACAAAGGTCACTGAATGCCAAAAGGCAGAATGGTGTGACGGAGCCATTACAGGTCCCGGTGTATGATCCTGTATCAGTCTTGATAACAAATATGCTATGAAGGTTACTGTGTGATATGGGAATCCTGATGCTATAACATCCCGGGGTATACTCTATGGTTAAGAATGTTAGACTAAGTGAGAACCCCTAGATGCAATAAGAGGCCATGCCTTCAAGCATTGAGTCTAATTAGGACCTCTGACAACTTGGAGCTCCTGTAATTCTGCAGATCCTGCCAGAGCTAAATGCCCTTACGTTTTTGCCTCTTGGAGGCAAACTTGGGAGTCCCAAGGGTGAGAACGCATGTAAACTCTACTCCGCACTGTTTTGTTCTGTAGCACCTCTGGTTCACAGGCTATTTCTCTTGTTTGAGGCTCTGGCTACATCTTCTTCTGCTTCCCATGGGGGAGGTGGTTAGTATAACTTTGCGGCAGAAGGAGGCGTAAGCGCACTAAAACACGGATGGACTTCGCTACACGATCCTGACTAGAACCTGAGTATTTTGTTTTTTTTAGTTTTTTCTTTCTATGTTGAGGGAAGTGTATTTTCCTCAGTAGCCAAAGTTAGCCCCTTAACCAATATCTTCTCCAATCTTACCTGCAGCATCTTTCTTCAGTTATTTCCAATTTCCCCAGTGTGTTCTGTCCTCTCTGCTCTATTCCCCTTTTGTACCAAAATCTATACATAGTCACCCGGGTCTTTTGGTGTGCCCACGCTTGTAGTTTCTTCCCATAAAGCAATGCCCTCCGCTTTGCACTCAGCTCAGTGTCATCCCATCTCCTCAGTTCCCCGAGTGCCAGCCTTTCACTGTCCACCACGGGCCATGCTGACTTCTCTGCCGTCCACTTTCTATTCCTTCCACAGAAACTTCAATGCCTCAAAGGTCATCAGTGGTAACTCTGTAGCCAGACTTTTTTCTCTGACTCTGTTGGACTTGATCATTTCATACACGGACAGAGGAGCGGAGGGTGGGGGGGGTGGAACTGGAGGCTTCCTGACCAACCCCAGCTCTCCAGGATGTTCATAAGAATGTGTCAACTCTGGTGTCATCTCCCTACCTTTCTGCTGCTCCTCTCTCTGGTGGCTGTGCTTCCCTAAGGTGGATTCTCTCACCCGCAGATGCTCAGAGTCCGGTGGCGACACCAGTGGCAGGAGCACTAGGATCTTGCGAGAAACGCAGAATCTCGACCTCCACCCCCAGCACGCTCCCTTTCTGAAAGGCTGGCTCTTTAGAGGCCTCACCACGGTTCATCCTAACAGAGACACAAGGCTCTGAGAGTCGCCCTGGTTTCTTGCCGAAGCCTGCCTGGCCGCCCTGCTACACTCAAACAGGACATTTCCAATGTGCGTTTTATATTCTCTCTTGAACACATACCTTTGTTTAGGTAACTGCTTTAGGAGGAAAATAACATCAGAAAGATGTGGAGACAGAATGACCTAGCTTTCCGAGCCTAGACCTATAAAACCTACCAGTTCTATACAACCTTAAAGCCTGAAGTAAATTACTGAATATCTGTGGGCCCTCAATTTTCTCACGATGAGAGAAAGAAAAAAAGTTACCTTTATCACAGATGTTCGTATGATTAAAAAGAAGAAGAACTACTCAGGTGAACAGCCAAATGGTGACTGAGTTTCACCAATGTCGGCCTGAACTCCCTCACAACCCATTCCTGTTTTAGGGCTTCTCGGCACCATGTTCCTTAGATTGAACACCTCAAGTTGATCCACCCAGCATTTCATTACCAAAGCAGATCCTGATGGTTTCTTTCACATCCGCCAGTCCATTACCAGGATCAGAAGACTTCCATGGCCTAAAGGTCAAAGGTGCCCCTGAGTGGAGCCCAGAAGGCCCCGGCTGCCATCTGGGCTTCACCACACTGGCTGCCTCCCAGCCCCCTCCTCTCCTCACACTTCCTGTTCCAGCGGTATTCGGAACCAAGCGGGCCTCACTTTCCCACTGCTATGCTTTGCTTCCAGGGCATTTCTCTGACCTGGCTGCTCAGCTTCTAGCTCTTTACTCTCATCTAATTCCTATCCGGTTCCTAAATCTCCGGCTCAAAATCTACTCTGCGTGCATGTGCGTGCATGCGTGCGTGCGTGCGTGTGTGTGTGTGTGCATGTCAGTCCTGGTGCTTGAACTTGGGGCCTGGGTGCTGTCCCTGAGCTTTTGTGCTCAAGGCTAGGGCTCTACCACCTCGAGCCACAGCTCCACTTCCAGCTTCCTGGTGGTTCACTGGAGATAAAGACCCTCAGGGACTTTCCTGCCCAGGCTGGCTTTGAACTGCAATCCTCACATCTCAGCTTTCTTAGTCATTAGGATGCCATCAAATCCACTTTCTTGATAAGTCACCTGGCAGTTAGTTATGAGTTTCTATATTTTTTCCTACTATCTGGACGTAGAAATGCATCAACCACAGAGAAATTTCATATGCTCATTTCACATTTCTGGATGAGATTACTTTTAAAAAAATTAAATAAACCCTCACAACCGATGTCTCTCGGCATTTATACTTGTCCGGGCGATGAACGAAATGTCACACACAGACTTCGTCATCTAACTCCCTAACCATCGCCAAGGGGTGAGGCTTCTTAGGGTGTCTCATCTCTGCAGGGGGGACACTGAGGGGCTGAGCCGCCCAGTGTGATGCCAGCCACGTCGCCATGTGACGACGCAGAGCTGGAGTTCGAACCCAGGCCTTCCCATTCTACCTTCTGTGCCATCCACCTCCCTGCGTATTGATGCCCAGGGCAGGAAGCCGATCCAACAGCTCTCTCTGTGCCCCACATGACAGGTCAAGATTTCAGAGGGGAGACTTCTCTTGCAGAACTCTGTCATCTGGTGTGTTGTGTGTGTGTGTGTGTGTGTGTGTGTGTGTGTGTGTGTGTGTGTGTATGCACGCATGCGTATGTGCGTGGGTGCCCAGGGGGTGCATCTGTGCAACAATATGCCACACACGTCTCAAAAATTCTGCTGCAGTATCTGGGCAACTGCAAAGCATATCTGCTTACAGAAGGTTGTAAATAGTGATTATGTGAGCTTCCAAATAACACTGTGAGATATGGGAGGAATACAACACACTCACTGTTATCTGAGTATTAATCCCTCTTAACCCCGCCTTGGCCAAGTGGCATCCAGAGCAAAAGTGCTCAAGTCCCACCTTCATACCCCAGGCGACTGACTTTTCTTCAGGTCACTGTCACATTATGCAGGATGCAATAAGCAAAAGGCGAAGGCCAGAGTATAGCAGGAAATAGAATCGATAAAGCCCCAAATCCCCTAGCTGGTATCAATTTTAAGCAGATTATCTTAGAGAAGGGTTATGGGCTAATAGAATCAGATTGCTGGCTCGTTCTGAATTTATGGCCTTAAAAATTAAATAATAGGAGCCCATGAGCTGCTTTCCTGGCTCTGAATTCCCATGCTTAGAAATAATTATGGCATTATCTAGAATGACGGAGGGGAGTGGGGGAGGAGGTAGAAGAGAAGGGGTTCCTTCAAACATCTTTCAGCAGCCGTGTCTGTACACAGCCTTCCTTGAGACCTTTTTGTAAGTTAATGAAAACATACAGAGACACACACACACAATAAAACTGCTCCGTTTGCACACTGTAGTTGTCATGGTCCCTCCAAGAGCCCAAATTAAATGTGGCAGACCACACCTATCTGCTTATAGTCGACCCACATGACCTGAGCTGTGCAGGCTACAGGACGCTGGCTCTTCCCAGCCCACGCACACGCAAAGCCCTGCCTGCCTGTGCTCCAACCTTCTAAATGAGCAAGGTATGTGCAAGGCCTCCTATTCTCCTGGCAGGGCTGAAGAAAGGGAGAGGGAGCAGAGAGGTAAGAAAGAAACAATTACTTCCAAAAGAAGCCCCAAACCCCAGTGCCAAGAATATGAGGGCTACCCCCTTTCTAGCTACTTCATCAACACCTGGATAGAAACCTTTCCCAAAAGCCAAGGTGAAAACAGCAAAGTCCAGAGACTTACAGCCAACTGGGATCCTACAAGTAATTTACAACATGGGAAATATATAAGCAGGAGTATAAAAGAGAGGCGCCCCTCCCACAGTGGGAGGGGGGAATCTTAAGGAGGAACTATCCATCAATCAATCAATCGTGTGATGAGGGGGTAGAAGGGAAGGGAGGGATGGTAAAAATGGTCGTCAGCCAGAAATGCATGGGGAGAAGATTAAGATAGCCTGAACAAAAAGCCTAGCAAATGCAGGATTGTTAGGGGGGTAGAATTATAACCGCCTCCCTTCCCCCCCACCCCCCGCCAAATCCATGACTCCAGTTGTTCAAAACAGAACCTCATTAGGAAACAGGGTATGAGTGCAGATGATCAAAATAAAATGAAGTCATTATGGTAGGCCCTAATCCAGCTGTTTCCTCAAATAAAGGGTAATTGAGAGAGAAAGACAAGAGAGATGGAGGAGGGGCAGACAAAGTGGTGGGAACAGGAGGATGGAGATGGAGGAAGGCATCCACAAATCAAGGGATGTGCAGGACTATGGCCAGCCAACAACCAGGAACCTGGAAGCAGGAGGCCTGGACCAGCATACTCCCCCTGCCTTCTGATGAACAAGCATGGCCCCGCTAAATACCTCGAGCTTGGGTTTCTGGTCTCCAGAGCTAAGAAACACGAAATTCGTTTCATTCTAAGTCATCTGATTTGCAGTCCTTTCTGTGGTCTCTAGCAAGCTAAAATAGGCAAGCCCCCCCCCCCCCGCTTCCTTAAAATCAAGGTACATCGTTTACTGGATCACAAAGCAACAGTGAGAAACAGGGGCCATCACGTGGAGTGACTAGGGAGAGCAGGGTTGGGAACACTGTGAAGAATCTCACAAAGACAGAACATTACTGTGGGAACAATTCCAAAGCAGGGATGGGCAGAGACCAGTGAACAGGCGGATGAAGCATTACAGATCAGTAATGAAAGTAGAAGGCTGATAGATCAATAGACACAGGCATGCCTATCCCAGTGACAGATTTAGACTCAGTACTGCATCCTCAACTAAAAGAGCAACAGCCTTCCCAAATGTGGACGGGTGCTGCTCCTCACCATTACAACAATACCGCCCAGGCTTGGGAAAATGAGAGTCCTGTCGGTTCTCAACAGGGGCTGTCCCAAGAGGGCCATCAGGACAGGTGGCCGTACCAGAAGGAATGTTAGGGCATTCCCAGGAGCTAATCACAGTAGGCAAGTTTTTATTTCCAGTGGAAGGAACCATGGGAATGGCAGTCATCATGGAAGGGTGCAAGGTACATGTAGGGAAGGACAAGGAGTTTTGGGGAGGATAGGAGACCTTAGGGGTTGGGGCAACAGGTGAGTCTTGAAGGGTTGGAAAGCCAGTATGACCTGAAAGCAGATTAAAGGGAATGGAAGGAGAAGAGGAGAAAGTCAGTCTTGAGTGCTCAGGACAGAGGCCAGCAAGCAGACCATAAATATCTTAGGCTCCAGGGACCATATGGTACTCATCGCAGCTACTCGGGGTGGTGGTGGGGAAGCAGCCACCTTCAGTGTGTAGTGAATGAGCGAGGCTGAGTTCCAATGAACTTTATTTATGGACACTCGAATTTGAATTGCATAGAATCTTTGGATATTATGAAAGATGATTCCTCTGAGTTTTCCCAACCATTTAAAAATGTAAATGCCATTCTGAGCTCAAGAGCTGAACAAGAACAGGCGGCAGGATTCCACGAGCACAGGATAGAGCTGTAGACACCTGGGTTAAAAAGGTGACCCTAATCAGGCTGGAAAAGAGAGGAATGAAGGCTAGGATCACAGGATAGCCCGGAGAAATGAAAAGACAGGATTTATTCAAATTCAAATGTGTCCTCTGATTAAATGCAGGAACGGGATAAGGAAAGAAGGTTCTGGGTCTTTCGGGAGCTTTCTAGGGTGACCAGGGACAAGATCGTTACCACACCTCAGGACATGGAAAACAAGTTCACACAACCCCCAGAGAGAGTGCTGGTAACCCTTAAAGAAGTGTGCCAACACTTGTGACAGGAATTAGAAACCGTACGCCCTTGACTTTATAGCGCCGGGCCTCTGGCAAGACACTGCGGTGAAATGGTGCATCTCTGAGCCAGGCATGGGCGTACAGGGGGACTCGAGCCCTGAGGCTATGGTTCACACTGCCCTGGGGAAAGACTGAGACCGATGCTGACATATCTGTATGTGTGTGTGTAAACGCTTCAGGAATTGACTTATTGATGGTGTTTATTTCTAACCACAGGTGATAATCAAAAAAAGGTCTCCAGATTGTCAAAGTCAGCCCCCCCCGAGCGCTGCCCTTTACCCCAGTTATATTGCAATCTGCACTTCAGGACCCCTCATGTAACTATACTTCGGTCTCCTACCAGAACATGTTCCTAAGTCCCCGGGCCATTCACAACAAGCTGTGAGTGTCCCAGCTGTGGATGGGTGAACCCCGGCTACAGGCAATTTAACCAAGTGCAGCTCGGCGGCCTTGTACAGTGGCCATGCCAACCCGTAGATGCTTCCCCCAGTGGCTGTAGGACACACAGCAAACAATCCCAGTTAGACTCTTAGGAGTGACGTTTTTAGAATTATATACATTTATAGTCTGGGTGGTGTTTTGTTGTTGTTTTTTTAATTCATATCAACTCACTACCAATGGTCCCCTATGATATATACATTAATTGCTTCAATCCGATCCTTTTCTAGATGGCCATTGTGTGACTCAGAGTCCACTGGAGCAATCTCCTGCATTGCAATCATGCTAATTAAAGGCCCCCAGAAGAGTCAATATAAAAATGTCAAACGAGATTTGTTCTGGACTTGGATGATTTACTGCCTCCCGTAATCAGGTTCCAATAAGCCTGAGAAGAAGAGCCGGGCTTGGGGAGGAGGCAGGGCACTGTTAGCGGAGGAAGTCACTTCTATTTTCTTTAAAGCATAAAAACCTTCCCTTTTTGATGAAGTCCAATTAATTCATTTTTTCCCTCTTGCACTTCTACTTCTGTGTTATTGCGAAGAAACTATTGTCTAGCCAAAGATGACAGATGATGGCTCCTAAGTTTTGTTCTCAAAGTTCTGTAGTTTTCATTCTTACATGTAGATCAATTTTGAGTTCACTTTTGCACATGGTATAGGACAGGAAGTAGAACTTCCTCCCTTTGTATGTGAATGACCCGTTATTCTGGTACCATTAGTTGGCAATCCTCCTCTATTCCTATTGAATTACTTTGACACCTTGGTTGAAACTCAGTTGACCATAACGGTTCATCAGTTCCTGGACTTCAACTCAATCTCCTGTCTACACGTCCTTTCTGTATGGCAGGCAGCCTTTGTCTCCATAACCACCGCTTTTAGTAAGTTAAGAAATTGAGGAGTATGTCCTCCAACTTTTTTTTCCTCCTTTTCTAAGACTGCGAGGCTATTTTGAGTCCCTTGCATTTCCATACACATTTTAGAATTGGCATGTCAATTTTTGTTTCCTTAAAAAAAAAAAAAAGCAGCAGTCTGGATTTTCATAGGGATTCTGTTGACTCTTCAACCCATTTTGAGAGTACTGCTATCTTAACAAGATTAGAGCTTCCTGTCCACTCACCTATGCACCCGTTTCCGAATGAAAATAACATCAATAGGAAAGACAAGAAAACATACTACACACATACAGTGGTATAATGGCCCTCAGAGACTTGTGTGTTCTTTGGAAAAACTCCTGGAGAAGATTCCTCATTCTGGCCATCTCTAGTATAAAAAGATTTCCTCTCCTATGAGAGATAGTGTACCATTCAAAGTCCAGGTCTAGGAGCTGGACTATGTTGAGTTCTCGCCACTCCACAGGCTATAAAGCAGCCAGGCTCACTAAGGAGAACTGTGCCACTATCACAGAGGTAAGTTCAGTCACCAGATGGAAAAATGGAAGACCTTGTCCAAGATACTTCCTCCAGCAGCCAGGCCCCGCCCTCAAGGATATGGAGAAACTGCAATGGTGTTTATGGGCCCCACGCTTTTCCCCAGTGAGGGAGGTTGCCAGGAATTGCAAAGAGAATGCGAGAGTCTTACTCAAATCAATAGCCCCATCCAACCCCTATCTAGGAACTGCCATTTGGGGAACCTCTGGAAGCCTCTGTTTCCATCCATCATATAGATTTTGTTTTTTAATCTTTGAGTGGGAAAGCAAAGCAATAAACAAATAGATGTACAATTTCACTGTTAACCTCACCTTGAAATAAAAAGAAATTGGGGGTTTTTTTCCCTTTAAAAAATCTGACTCAACAGAAAACCTGAGAAGCTGTATTTTTCTTTAAACCAAGGTTCTGATGAATTGTTCTTAGTTCTTATGAATTTGAATGTCTTGGTCCTAAAGAATCAATAGAAAATGAGTAGAAGAAGCCGGGCCCTCTGCCTCCTGCCTGCAATTCTAGCTACTTAAGAGGCTGAGACCTGAGGATCATGGTGTAAAGCCAGCTCTGGGGATGACACTCTTATCTCCAAGTAGCCACCTAAAAACTAGAAGTGAAGCCGTGGCTCAAAGTGGTAGCATACTAGCCTTGAGTGAAATAGCTCTGGGACAGCACCCAGACCCTGAAGTAAAGTCCTAGAATAGGAAGGAAGGAAGGAATGGAGGGAGGAAATGAGGGAGGGAGGGAGGGAGGGAGGGAGGGAGGGAGGGAGGGAGGGAGGGAGGGAGGGAGGGAGGGAGGGAGGGAAAATGAAAGAAGCCTTGTTATCCAGGTAAATTTTAGCCTATGCAGCAGAGAAATGCATTCAGAATAAAAAAGAATTTCTTAAAGCAGATTCCCGGTGCCAGAAGAGGAAGGAGGCCTGACCAACAAGCTCGAATCACAAAACAACGAATCCCAAACACGGAAGTGTCTGGCATTTTGCAAAACCTACCAAAGCCAAAGAAGGAAAGACTCTCAAGTCCAACCAAGCCTCAGCCCCACCCAACAGCCACAGAAACAAAAGGCTTAGAGTGGGGCTGGGAGAAGATAAATTTATCATTGAACTATTTCACAGATCCTTCCTGAGACTATCCAACGCTGGTCACTCACTTTCCTTTGAAGCAGATAGCTGTGAAACACGTGGAGAATGTGCTGGATAGGGGGTGAAGAAGAGCAGCCACCTCGAAGCTCCGAAGCACTACTCTGAATGTGTTAAGTAAAATATCTACATCTTTAAGCAGAGCCAAAGCTCCCAAAGCAAACTGTGCTAGTGTGCTTTAGGGGGGGCACCATAAAGCAAGGCTGAACTGAGAATGAACTGTACGCAAGGCACCATTCTCGGCAATGGCAGGGTTTATTTCCTTTAAAACCACATAATCCCATGAACGAGGTACCAGAGTTTAATTTTACTAGTGAGAAACCACAGCACAGATGGAGATTAAATAACTTACCCAACGTTCCATCTTCAATGAAAGGCAGAACTGAGACTTGAGCCCCGGGTGGGAGCCTGTAGCATTACATAGCTAATTACTACAACATCCTGTTCTCCCAGGAAGCCAGAGGGCTGGGGAACAAAATTTCAACGGGAGAACTGCTAAGCTGGCACAACATATGGACGACCAAACATGCTCCCTGTATAAGGAAAAGTCAAACCTGATGAAAATCCTAAGGGAGTGGAAACCAGCTTCCGTGGTGTTTCTGGATAGTTGTGTTTGGGTTCCCCCCCCCCGCCCCCCAAGCAATGGCTATTTTTAAGAAGTATTACTTTGAGTAAGGAACCGGTTGGTCTCGTGAAAGTTCTCTGCCCAATCAAGAGCCGCGTCTGTTGCTTCAAGGTCAGACACCCGTAAGAAAAGCAACGGATGCTATCTGATCTTTGTCATCTACCTGCACGGGTATTAAATCATCCCCCATGCCATCCTGCTCTAAAGCCTTACACTTCACCCTCAATTCATGCCCAGTCCTATGCCAGGGTCTCCTGAACAGCCTTGAACCCCGTGAGGGATGGTGTCTGAATCCCTCTCTCTCAGATGATTCTGCGCCTATCCAGGCAATATAACACAAAAACAAAATGCGTAACACACAGAAAGATCCAAAGAGACTTTTGCATATACCTGGGGAGAAAAGAGAAAGGAGTGGATGGGAAAGGGGGCAAATGAGTTCCACTTAAGCCCAGCAGTGTACTCATTGGACACTGCACTGAAAATTAACTACACAGCTTGTGGGTGGGGATGGGAGGGGTAAACTGGGAGAGAGGAAGGGAAGGGGTGACATTGTCCAAAAAAATATATACTCATTACTACACTTATTTTAACAATAACCCTATTGAACATCACCTTTACAATAGCAATAGAAAAAAATCCACATAAGTAAGCAAAAGAGAGAGAAAGAAAGAGAGGAGAGAGAAAGAGAGAATTTTTTTTTCCAGCTGAAAATCCAAACCACACAGCTAGGAAAGAAACTTAGGACACATTGAAAAACATTCTTCAAAGAGATAGTTGCAATTATCTGCTACTTTACCAAAAAATACTAACACACTGCCAAGCATTATCAAAATGCACTGCCACACTACTAAGGAAAGAGTGCAGGTCCTGCCCCTACCCCCACCACAATTATGTAGACTGCACCTCAAACTCTATAACACCCCATTTCCCTTCAACTCAGATCTTCACCTCTGAACATCACTAGCAACCTGCTAGAGATGGGGCAATGAATTTGCAGACACATAGTCTCAAGAAAACACGGGAGGCCGAAAGTGAAGGAGAGCATAGCATGTGTCTTTAGGAAGAACCTTCTATGTTCTGCTATGCTGATGTGCACCAGAACTTTCTGGGAGGCAGACCGCAAATATATCCTTTCCCAAACTTGCTTTGCGGGGACCTCTTTCCTCAAGATATTCTCACAGAAGCAACCGTGTCCAAAATCTAGCCATGGGCAGTGTCTCTAGCTTTCAAAATAGCCACTTGACTTCAAGGATGAGAGTGAAAATGCTCTTTACCAAATTCAGCAGGCAATAGAGTAAGTGGAAAAATAAGAATATTTCAGTTACCTAAGACAAAATCGTTCTCTTTTCACACACCTCCCATGTTCTTCTCTTCTCTCTTACGCCCTCCACAAAGTATAACTTGGAAAGGGACTTGAATCACACTGGGGTAAGCTAGTAATATCGTACACATCCCAGGTGTCTTCCTAGACAACATGCTTTTGAGATCAGCAATGAGGGTAGCTTCCTTCCAGAAGCACCTGTTCTTAAGGCTACACCCCTACCAGGAACTCGTGGAAAGAAGATGGATAGAGATCGTCATGCAGGAACACAGAAATGCTGGCCGAAAAGAGGTTGCAGTCAGTGGTGGTAGGCACAGTACAGACTATGCTCAAGAATCACCAAGAAAGCTGTTACCTGGGGGCAGAAGGGGACGGCCTCATTTCAGGACTGAAAGAAGCCAAGAGCATCTGCTTTGTGACAGATGAGCCTGTGTCCCTGTGAGTTATCGCACATCACAGACACATCACTCACGGAGACAAAACAGCTGGAATTCTGCACATCTGCATGCATGCAAGCTCAACCATAACACAGCCCACAATGGCCTGTTTTCACCAGCATACTATGGTCCTGCCTCAGGGGTACTCAGAGAGCATCATGGGTACTTTGCACAATGCCACCCTCGTGCAGAGACAAGCAGCCGAGGCCCATCTCAGCCGAGCTTGCTCCACAGCAAAGACCATTTCTCACTCTCAATCCCAGTCTCTCGGCACTCAAGGCTCACAGTAGCAATGGAATACAGTGAGGCCTAAGCTGGTCTCTACCTGCCGTGAAACTTCAGCTCAAAGAGATGCTATACTCCCTCTGACTCATGTTTCATTATTCATAAACGCATATCAATTACTGAAATGGTATCTTGTCTAGTACCAGGAAATGGAATAACAAGATCCACCTTCTGTGGGCATCACCTCCCATCGGCCTCCCTTCTAGAAGATTCCTTTCCCATTAACAGCAGCTCAGATATCCCAGACTTCACAGATCAGCCTTCCTTCCCCCCCCCCAAAAAAGAAAGAGAGCAAGACAGAACTCTCAATTAAAGAAGGACTTCAAACTTTCATCTCTGCTTTGCTGCCCTGACCTCCACTTGAGCGAATCAATGGTGGTTAGTTGAGTGGAGGAGAATGACCATCGTCCTTGATGCTTGTAAAGATGTCTGGGAGAATCTACAGCTTCATGACATATTCAAGGACTTTAATTCCCCATTTGGTTAAAAATAGAAGGACAGCCAGGTGCCAGTGGCTCACGCCTGTCATCCTAGCTACTCAGGAGGTTAAGATCTGAGAATCATGGGTCAAAGCCAGCATGAGCAGGCAAGTCCGGAAGTGCCACTGTGACTCAAGTGCTAGCATTAAGCTGAAGAGCTCAGGAACGGCGCCCAGGCCCAGAGTTCAAGCCCTATAACTGGGGTGGGGTGGGGGGGAAGTAAAATAAAATAAGAGGATAATTTGTGATGATGGTGGCATGAGTTGACTTTCAATTTATTACTACATGTAGAACACTTTATATACATCTGCCCTATTCCTTAAGTAATATACTATTCCTAACATAATATATAATGATTGTATGTAGAATACTTTATGGACATCTGCTCTATTCCTCAAGTTAAATGAAAGAGTGTTGTATAAAAGGAAGGCAGAGGTGGAGAGAAAGAAATGTTGTTGAGGGAGGAACAGAGAGAGGTAGAACAGACAGAAGGAAGGGAAGGAGGGAGAGAGGGAAAGAGGGAAGAAAGGAAATGAAAGAAGGGGAAGGGAGGGAAGGAAGGGAGGGAGAGAGAGAGGGAGAGAGAGAGGGAGGGAGGGAAGGAGGGAGAGAGGGAGGGAAGGAAGGATCAAGTAAGACCAGCAGTGTGCAAGAGCAAGAAGAGGTAGATGTGAGGCAATAAGGGACAAGAGGGACTCTAGCAAGGGGGAAAGACATGCTCGGTCAAGGAGGAGTGGCCTCTATGTTCTAGCTGGCAGCTGCTGTGCAGGAACACAAGCCAGATTTGCCAGCAATTTCTGTTTCCAGAGACACTAGAAACACAGCTTTGATATGAACTGTTTCAGGCTCTATCAGTTAGCAGCAAGGTTTTACAAAGTGCCACGCTTTGCATAGGTCAGACAACGTGCTGCTGGCAAAGGCACCAAGGTCTGGGCTGTGCTTTGCAGCCAGTGCTTGCAGTAACCCCGCCAGATAGTATCTCACAGATGAGAAGTTACCGGACCCCACTGAAGGACTCAGAGCTGACAAGTGCTGGATCTGAGACTGAGAGGTCAAGATTTCTTGACGAGGACACCCCATCTTCACTCAGTGAGCCGACTGGGCACGACAGTGCACACCTGTTATCTCAGCTGTGGAGGAAAGACACGGCCGGGTGCAGAGGCACAAGCCTGTCATCCCCAGTGACATAAGGAACCACAAGAAGGAAGATTGCAGTCGGGGTCAGCCCAGACATAAAGCATGACCCTAACACACAAAGGGGCTCGAGGCATAGCTCCGTGGTAAAGGACCTGTCTAGCAAGTACATGATCCTGAGCTTGATCCCCAGTTGTTGGGGTTCAGCTTTGGCCTTGAGGGGGAAGGGCAGAGGAGAGCGCTCCTGAGACGCCGCCCTTCCCCCAGCCCTGGGGGAATGCGGAAGCAGGACACAATTCTCTGGGTCTGGAACCAGATGAACTGGCTTTGCGACCAGCCCCCCAACTTTCTCGCCAGCCCATGTGCTCCCCATTCTCGCGGGCTTTGCCCCTGGGGTGGTGCTAAGCAAGTGACGTTAGCTCATGAGGGGGTCCTATGACAAGCTCACCAGCCTATCGCCAGCCCTTGGTCGATCACCCCTTTTCTCGTCACCCCCTACTATATCAACTGCTAGCCACTCCCTTATTAAATCAGATTTGCTCTTGAAGCGTCTCCGAGATCCGAGTACGCCTGGCTTTCTTCAAGGGTAAGGAGGGAGGAAAAGCGATCTCGTACGACCGCGTGCACCTGAGGTCTTTCCTGAGCCCCCCCACTCCACTCTGGCCTTACCTGCAGGTTGGGTGACTAGGGGAGAGGGTGAGAAAGGGAGCGATTAGAGTAGAGCCTGACCCCCGTGCCAGGGGAGGCAACCCGAACCTGGCACCTAGTACTGTCAAAAAATGAATGCTTCTCCTCCTGAGCAACTGCATTCTACCCTTTTTAGCCCCTAAGCCATTTCTGATCCCATTCTGAGACTTGTACAGCAGCCCTTGATTTCAAGAAGCCAGAAGAAATATGAAGATGGTACACAGCCTCTGCAGAGGGGTGTATCCCCTGCTGGGGCACTGAAATAACCAAGAAGCACTCCAGGTACAAACAGTGAGATCTGAGGTGCTTAAATCTGTAGAAGTGTTAGAACAAACTGTACTTGATCAGGATGACTTCCAGGTTCAAACGCAGAATTCCCCCAAAGACTCTAAAACCAATTTCTGTAGCAATTACTGCACCTGAGTCAGACAGTTCACGTTCATCAGACTTTCCTTATTAAATGGCCCGGACCAAAATCAACTTCTCTGGGGGAAATGAAAAGATTACATTTCCACTTACAGGTTTAGGAGAAGTGAGAAGCAAGGAGAGACAAAAGTCATCCATCCTTAGCCTCATTCTGTCCTCCAGGCAAACTTAGGGGGCTGAACATGATTAAACGGTACACCTCATTCTCGGTTTCCACACCGAGAGGCTACAGAAAAGTCTCAATGGATCCCTAAGGTCTCGGAGAGATTCAAATCCATCTATGTCCCATAAGGAAGTTTTGTGGAAGGGAATTAAAGCGTGAAAATACTGCCTTCAGCCACATCCTTTGGCTAGAAAGGTTCTGAGCCCAAGATCTGAAGGCGAATCTACGAGTGAGACTTGTATTTCCAATGCAATTGACAGAAGCCAGTTAGGGATAGATCTTGGGTTGCCATTCTTCCACATGATAAAAATATAAGCTCTTCATATTTGGGGGAGAAATGTTTTCGGGGTTCCACCATGCTTGTCTCTGCTGAAGCAGGGTATATTCAAGGCAGGGCGCAGTCTCTTTTGAGTTTTCTTACCAGCTCAGATTTTTCTTTCTTCCTTTTGGAAAACCAAAAGGCATTGGTCTATCTATATGTGGAATCATGCACAACAAATCAAGAAATAAATTCCTGCATGAAAAATATAGAAATGATTGTCTTAACATCCAGGCAAACTTCCATCTCTATAAGCCTATGAAGACAATCTAAATAAATCAGAAGATAAACTTGCTAGCAGTCCTTATTAAGTCTCACATTTTCTAAACACCACCCCTTGTGCTGAAACGTGTATTGAGTGGGGGTTTTGACTCTCTCCTTACTGGAACAGGAACTTGTCTGTTCTAACCCATCCCTTAATTTCCAGCTTTATTTAACCCTTCAGTTTTGAGACAAAGGCTCACTGTAATAACCCAGCCTGGTTCACCTCCCCTACTGCCTCAGTCTTCTGAGGGCTGGAGTTATAGGAATGCACCACACCAGATGCCATTTGACCTTTTAAAAAAATTAGTAGAATGTTGATACCTCCTTAACCTCTCAAGTTCTTCCGTGAAACCAATAACAGTTCCAAATACGGTCAACGCAGCCTTGGACTACTTAAGTGCCAAGTCCTATAAATAAATTCAAAATTATTGTTCACTAAGCTGAGTGCAGCTGTCCCTCAACAAGATTCCTCTGACCCTCTCTTTTGGAGCCACCCCAGCCTTCAGCCTTCCACAGTCCTACCCACTCTGGGCTGCCAGCTACTGCTACAGTCCTCCACGGCTTCCTAATGCAAGCATTTCCTGCTCTGTGCGTCACTCATCCAAACCCCTACTCCTCTAAACAAGCCCTTGCTCTCCCAGAGGATAGCCCCCTTGGTTGTGAGTCTCACTGCGTGGTGCTTGTAACACCTAGAACTATTTTCAGGCTCTCTCCCCAACTGGAGTGTGGACGCTAGCGCACAAGCACAAAGCCCATGTTTGTCTCGTCATCACTGCACTGCATAGAAGTTGTTCCATAATTAGAAAGTCTGTGGGAGACCATCCTTGGTACTCACTCTCCCGGCATAGTGTTTTTACTGTGCACTTACCATTGCCATAGAGAACAAAAGGATGCTATTTCTACGACAGACCGCACGTGACTTCTGCCCGTCAGGCACACATAGCCACTAGAAACAGGTACAACAGGAAATAAAGGCTTATGAGATGTTGTGATAGCTTTATAGGACCAAACCCTATGCAGAACATAGTCTCATTTTTGCACATTATACAGAGGTTGGAATCTGTGTGGCCATGTACGTCAATTGCTTGCATGGGAGTCGAGCTACGGAGAGAGGAGACAGAGAGGCAGCCCACCAAAATGCCTGTGGGAGGGATGGAGTGATATTTGAAGTCATTCTTACTTTTCTAATTCCCCCCATGCCCCCCCCAAAATACTTACAATATGCCATGGAATCAGAGTCAAGTGTCTCTGGTGTGTTTATTCATTTGTTTGGTTTCTTGAGAGCCACACAGACAAGCAAGCCGCAGTCGGTGAATCACAGCTCGCCATCAACAAGATGAACTATGGAATACTGAAGGAATCACCCCAGAGTCACTAGGGGACCTGGAGCTCCAAATGCGCCTGGTCAGGATGTATGGACACAAGCCACAGATGGAGGTGGCTTAAAAGAAAACCCAGGAATTTACATGTTCACAGTAAACTACTCATGAGTTGAAGCAACCTGGGTCACTTTGCTGCAACCATGAGGAAGGAATAAGCTCAATTCCATCTCAGACCAAGGCCAAGCTCCAAGCCCCCCAACCCCCACCATCTCCTGCTGGACATGGCTGCCTCCCTCCCTCCCTTCCAGGGGCCTCTCCTCCAATGCCACTCACCCTTCACATTCCAACAATGGAAAATGACGGATACTTTTAATACAAGAGACCTGTCATTTATTTATTAGCCGGGGACAGGCTCCGTAGCAGAGAAGGATGTATTATAAATCAGCTCCCTTCTCAGCCATTAAAAATTAATACAGTTCATAATGTAGAACGTCGGTAATTTCTTTATTGGAGCAGAATGTCATTTTTCCCTCCTTTTCTTCTAGGTTTTGTTTTTACTTCCTCCCTTCCTGGAGAATGCTGATTTTTCTAATCACTGGCTGAGTATAAATGAACTCTAGGGAATAAGGATCCAGCCTTTCAGAGGGTTTAAAGGAAAGGAATGGAAGTTTAGGAGAGGGGAGGGAAAGACCATTGATTAATTTCCCCTTAGGAATCCTTCATGGAGGCTCACTTTTGACACCCCTTATTTGTTTCTGATCTACCCTGCACTCAGGGTGGAAGGCATTTCGGGTCTCTGATGCGCCGGAGAGAAAGAAATAGGTGGCGGGTTGCCGTGGGTGTTATAAGAAGTCTCTCTATTATCTGCTGGTGGTGGCTGCTGCCTTCCAGAGGCTTCTGGTCAGCTTTCCCATCGTTTCCCAGTTGATCTGGCACTCACCAAAAGAAACACGAGTGCTAAAGACCTTTCTACAAGTCCCCTCCCCTCCTGAGGTCTAGGGCCCAAGGCCATCAAAAGACAAAATGGCATCAGAACAGGCCAGGCTGGCTTGACACGCTAAGTCTCCACAGACTTTCCTGTTTACTTATGTCATGCTCTGATTGACAGCTCCAGGAAAGCCAGGAGCCTGGAATTGAGAACCAGGGCAACCTCCTCCCTCCTTAACTTCAGAGGGAATAAAAAGGGAGAATCTGGACTCTATGATGTCATCATTCCATCTTATGTATCCTGAGGGGTTTGCAGCCAATGCTTCTTGCAAGTTGACCTACTCAACGCCCCTCCCCCCCAGGAGATAGGCACAAAGGGGAGTGCCCTCTGCACACCATGTGGGACACTCAGCCCTTACCCACAGTCCTGGTTTGGGGCCAGAGGTCCTTGCTGAGGTGAGCAACATGGCTAAGGCCCAAACTTCCCACACTGATATCTGTCGAGTGAGCCACAACTGAGTTAAAGCTGCTAAGTAACAAATCCCCACAAATCCCCGAGCACATATTTAAAAATCTATTTTCAGAATTACACCGAGCATAATTCACCCAATCAATGAGCCATTAGGAGTTTAGTCCCAACACTTCCTCGCGACCCGTGGCATCAGGCTGTTCGCCTCAGCAGAATCCAGCGGGGAAGAGTTGCTGCATCGACAGCATTTCTAGGTCCAGGGACCGAAGCTAACAAAGGCCCTGGGGGAGAGGCCCAGCTATAATCCGGGTGACAAGCGAAGCCACAGAGCCATCAGGGGCAGGATAAAAGGTGACACGGGGTAGAAAGAAAGGGAGGAAGGGTGCACACATGCAATCGTGCCATTCAATATACACTATGTGGAAAACAGCCCAGGTAACTTGTGAGGAGGGACGGGAGGGGAGGACTGGGGGAAAGTGAAAAGAAATGCACTCAATCCCCAACTTAGGAGATGGTAACCCCTCTAGACAACGCCTGGATACTAACAACAAAGTTAGATTTTAAAATAAAGGTGATGTGGCCAAGAAAGGGGACAATGGGGCTCCAAAGACTCCCATTCCTCACCTTCTGCATCTCCTCTGACACTGGCCTCTAGGCTGGACCTGGCTTCTGGGAAGCTAGCCTCCCCCTTGGGCCTCTGAAGCTACAGGCAGCCTCCTGGGCACGGAGAAAGGAGAAAGCTTCTAAAAAGACACTGCCTGCTGGTGCTCACTGGTGGTGGGCGCCATGGTACCCACACGAACACACCTGTTCACAATTCTCCACCCCCTGGGTCTCAAAGGTGAGGGCACAAGTGAAGTAGAACAACCCAGGCTGAACCGACGCTGGCTCCCACTTCTACCGACAGGGTCCTTGGGCAAGTCTTCCGTCTTCTCTACCATCCCTACAGAACAAGCCACGTGCCAAGTGGGGGACCACGGTGCTTAATCCCACGGATGTCATGTGGGGAGCGAGACTGGCTGAGAAGGAAACTCTGTGTATCACAGCTTTGCCACTGCCTCACTGGGAGGCTACGGTGTGTTGGAACCATTCCCGTGCCTCAGTTTCCTCTCCTAGGAGACGGGTAAAGTCAAGAGCAGCTGCCTCACAGGGCTTCTGTGAGGAAGAAACAATTCATTAATGTATTACATTCAGACTGTCTTCCATGCCCAACATACAGGAAACAAGGCACTCAGTGGGGCTTTACTATTATGTTAGTGGTGCCAAGTGCAGAGGCTGGGCATGGGCAGACACTTGGTTGTATGGATTCTCCACTCTTCTCTACTACCCAGCTGAGCCTCTCTGTCCCTAGGAACTACACCCCACAGCACAGCAGCTCCCAGACCCCCACAAGCTTCTTCGCAGTCCAGAACAACAGGGCCTCGCAAAAGACAGAGACAGGCACAGCACACAGCCCTGCATGTCAACGGTGAGGGGGACAGACACCAGAGACCGCTTTGCCCTCTCTAGGGACAGCCATGCACAGGGGAGATTTCACAGGGGTTTGATGTCCCCCAACCCCTGTGCTGCAAGGGGTCCCTGGCTGCTTCGAGAAGTTACGGCAACAGCACTGGCAAGGCTAAATGTCAGCTGAGCGTGTGTTTGCATTGGTGAGGAGAGCCGAGGTGGGAGGCGCTGTCGCTGCTAACAGCCACTTCCCCTCTTTCCAGCCTTGTGACTGTGCCCGCCCCTTGTTTGTTTTTTGTTTGTTTGTTTGTTTTTTGCAATAATGCCCAAAGCTTCTACAACTATTCTGTAACTATGAAGGGAGTTTCACCTGGTGGTAAAGCAAAAGAAAATCACAAGGAAACGGAGCTGGAATCCTAATCTATCTCACTGGGAGCCCACCCTCATGCCTTAATTGTGGGCTTACCACCTTCTCGCTGGGCCAAGATTGGCTAGTACTTTCAGGAGCCAAAACTGTCTCCCCTGATACAATCAAGAGTCCAAAATATGAGACATGTGGACAGATAGGATGAAGACCTGGGCCCCTGAAGGTACAGAAGTCAGTACTGAAGACTAACTATGGAGGGTTCTACGGAGGTGAGGTTCTTCAGAGGCCGCCAGGTATTTACTGCATATAGGCAGGTGGATGAGGAAGATTTGCTTCTGCAAAATAGATTCTGTTATTAAGGGGAGAACTAAAACAGAAACTCAAAAACTCAAACAATCACACACACACACACACACACACACACACACACACACAAAATCTCTCTGACACCCTCCAGTTAAGCCCACAGCTTTCCAGTTTCATTAACCCGAAAGGAAATTGGCCGGAGCCCTTGCAAACTCATCTGCATCCATCATGTCCTGACAACGCACATATTACAGTCCCGACTCCTAAGAACATCTCTGTGGCTATGGGGCCGGGTGATAAAATACTATTTCTTGCAGTAGCAGGAAAAAAAGGAAGAAAGAAAGAAAGAAATCACTGGAGGGAAGAATTCTTATCTTTGCAGAAATAACTCCCGGCTCTGAGAACATTACTTTCTGCTCGGTAGCATCAAACTGATTTCCCCCAACAGCATATTTACATCAGAAATTGTAATGAGAGTTGTAAAAATATGGTTGTCAAGGCAAAGAGGATCACACATGTGCCTCTCACGCAAGCTTCACAGAGTATTTTCAAATCCTCCTAGCAGTTCAGGACAAGAAAAACTCCCTCCAAGTCGCCCTTCTCTTGCCTCAAGTGTAGAGAGAGGACAGACACTTTGCGCATAACCACGCAAGTGCTGATTTGAGAGTCTGGGACCGATCACATTCCTATCACGAATGCTAGACCATTGTTAGACCCAGCCCCGGATATGCACAATCAAGAGCACCACATTCCTCTTTGGAAAGAAAGGAGTGCTCTGACCCTTCCACGAGAAATCTGGGAACAGTGGCTTGGACTGTGTCTTTCTCCTGGGGTGCCCATCTCAAGCGTCAGATCTGCCTTGGAATGTGCGACGCAGTGAAAATTGGGCTCTGGGTAGCAAAGTCCCGGATCTCCTGGTTCAAAGCACCTGCAAGAACTCCTAGGCAGGCAGGCACACAGCAACCACAGGCCTTGATCTCTGTGATTGCAGGGCATGGGGGACTCTACCAGAAACGCCGAAGAACATCACGCCCCAGGACCCACTACTCCATGGAAGGTAGCCACTTCCTGTCCCTCCCTGGAGCTGCGGGGGTGGGGGGAGGGAAGGAATGTGAGGACAGTGACCGTGCCAAACTGGGTGAGGCCCATCTGGGCACCGTCAGAGTGAGCTGCCCCATCTGCTGGAAAGACAGCCACGGGATCCCAAACTCCAGGACAGCCCTTCCTGAGGCTCACTGCACACCCACACCCACCCAGAGAGGCTCAAAGCTGACCCTCAAGACCAGGTTGTGGGGTGGGATACGGCTGGGGAATGTGGCCGAGCCAAAGGTTCTTCCTAGAAAGTCCCGCTGACCGTGGCACTCCAGGCTCAGAATCCCCCAGCATGAAATCGATATAATCTAGGTTATCCCAAAGTGGGTGAGGGAGGGGGAAGGCATGTTAACATCCCCCAAGGACCCATGTGGAAAGCAAGCAACGGACTGAAAGCAGCTGGGGAGAAGACGTGTAAGAGCAGCTGGGCTCTCGGCATCTTGGCCCACGGGCGGGCAGGCAGAGCTCTGGCTTTCAGTGTTCGACCACCGAGGATACAGCACAAGGAGGAACAGAACCTCTCAGCTTATCTGGCCAATCTCCCAGCAACACATGACTCACGTTCACTCCTAGGAAATGGAAACAATGAGTAATGCTTCTTGGATGAGGACTTCCAGACTGAGGACTAGTAAGGACCAACACTATGGGGCAGGAGCCCCCTTCCTGTCCTTCAAGTCCCATGAGATCCCTCTCCCTCTTCCTGAGTTTTATGCATAAAATAAGAATTTCCATCTCTCCTTGGAGATACAGGAAGTAACTCGAAGCCCCGCCTCTTGGCCTCTATTTGCAATATTGTTCTGTGAGCAGCAGGGGTCTGGGCAGGATTCATAAAGAAGAGGGAGATTGTGGGGGTGGTCTTCCTGAGGGGGAGGTGACTTCTAAACTCTGTGACTTGCAACTGGGTGGTCAGTGTCAACTCAGTAGACAGAACCCCTGCTGGAAGCCTAGAAATGGCATCTTCTCGATGCACCCATTGCCTTTAAGGCCAAGCACACTTCTTCAGGCCCAGCAAGACGCCCATCTTTGGTTTCCTACCTGACTACCGTGCATATCCTATACAAAGCGGCTATTACATAAAAACAAGTGAAGGGAAACCAGAATACACACATCTCTGGGAAACCTTTGAGCTGGAGAGGAATTCATCTTCCTACTCCTTGAAGACCAGAATGAGGTTAAAAAAAAACATTCCAGAAAGATGAGGAGACCTGTTGCTAAGGTTCTGGATGATAAACAACAGGCCATCTTCTTATCTACCCACCATTCCCTGGGCTCACCTTCCATCCTGAAATGCCATTACTCCAGCATGACTAGGAGGGTTCCTATCATTCTTCACTTTCAACTATGAAGTGAGTCCTGAAACTACCCCCCAAGTGCTTTGTTTCAACCAATTTACTATGTATTTACAGTGAGCATAATTATACCTAATTACTTAATTAGTATGCCTGCATGCAGCTCTGAACTTTGAGTGTGTGATTGTAAGAGAAGGACAGAGTAGCTGACATTGAGATGATCAATAGGAAGACAAGTTTCCATGGCCTGGGGAGACAGAAACAAGTTGGTATCTTTAGTTGCTTATAGCACTGAACTACATGCTTAGGTATGCCCGGGGGGTTCTGACAATTTAGGAGAAATAGCATTATGTAATTTTATGTACCTGGGATGGTGAAAAACATGGCAAAGTACCATGCATGAACTGGACCAATGCCACCAATACCTGGACCAGCTCAGGACTGAATGTCCAGCAGAGGACAGTTTCTAGGGGATGAGGCCCTGAGGACAAGGTCATGACTATATCTGAGCTGGGCTAGTGGACCTAAGATTCATCCCCTGGACTCCCAAGGTATCCCATTCTGGCGTTATCCAGGTCTTTCTAGAAGAAACAGGAATGGAATAATATATTTCCACAGCCTCCACCAAAGACCTTGGGCTTACCAAACCTAGCAGTGCTGGATTCCCAGGGATCTGCCACTTAATTCTAGTGGGATCTGGAAATAGGATTCAAGGAAAACCAGACAGGGACAATCCCAAACTTATATCCACTTAAAATGTTCTCATGATTGCTGAATGGCAAGCAAGGCCCGCCACTGCCCAACCAGTCAATCGAAGGCTACAAACTCAATGTCATACCGGGTACAAAGGCTCACCCCTGCAACCCGAGACTGGAAGGATTTAAAAATATGAGGCTAAGCTAGGCAGAAGAGTTTGCGAGAGTTCCTCATAAGGGAGAGGTGGACACGGTGCTGCATGCCTGTTATTTGGGCCATGACAGACTGTGTCTGAGCAGGAAGCAAGACACTACCTCAAAGACAGCCAGCAAAATTCAGGGATGGGGCCGGTAGTTCAGCAGTAAGAGCACCTGCCTAATAAGCGTGCGACCCTCAGCTCAAGTCCCAAAAACACACACACAAACCCCCTACATGTCACTGTCACTTTCTAAGGGGACATGTCATGATACCTCCCAGGGAAGAAGGTAGGGGAGTCATCTGCATCAAACATTCCGAGCAAACCACAGGCAGTGGCCTCCGGTAGGCCAGCCTTCCCTTAAGTGCTGCAAGCCCCAGGGAGCCCCCGGACCAACCCTGGAACCAGACGCCATTCCTGCCATCAGGCACGCAGGGAATTCTGCTGGAAAGCAAGTCAGAGGTCTTGCTCTGCAGCGTGGGTGGCCTCCTCTCTTGCCCCTGATCCTGGTTCCGGGAGGAGACCCTGCACCTCCCCAAAGCCCAGAAGCCCACTTTCGGTATTTCATCTGCGCGTCCATCACACTGCGCCAAGTGGCCAGGAATAAGCGCCCATCATCACCCCTGCCCTGAGCGATGTTTGTTAGTCTAGATGGTGACAGAAATCTATATCGCACTGACGCACACTATTAATAGTGCCCCGTGCGTGCAGGCTGCATGCTCCCTTCTGCAGCTGGAAAACTGGCTCTGCGACTAACTGGCCAAGGAGAGAAGGCGCCACTAGCTCAGCCAGTGAAGATCCACCAACCAGCCCCTGCTCAAGAGACAGTCCAAGGACTGAGCCTCTCCAGCTTGGATGGGAAGTTCTTGCCTTGTGGGCTATGTTGGTTGGGGGAGTAGGAGGGAGAGGAAGTCGCCCCGAGAAACTGAGGCTAAGTCCTCTGGATTGCTGTGTTATAGCTAATGAGGTGTAAGGGAAGATGGGCCTGCTCCAAGGGCCGGGCACTTAGCAATGCTTCCATGCATGTCTGTTGACTGAACGTTGACTTTACGTAGGAAGGAAAGAAGAAAAGAAACCAAACAAGGTTGGATTTTTTTTTTTTTTTTTGGCAATCTCAAGGGAGTGAGGCCTAAGAAGGCCTGGGGTCAGAGTTACCACGTCAGGTGGCTGGACCTATAACAGTCATAATAATCCAGGAAAGAAAGACAGGGGTTTCCAGCCAGGAGGCAGAATCACACAGAGGCTGACTTGAAAGAGACATAGGGGGAAAAGAGATGAGAGCCATCAGCCATACCTCAGAGAAAGCAGAAAGGAGAAGAGACCCAGAAGTGTGGAAAGGGCAGGGCTGGGGGCCAGCCTCCTGGGGACTCTCTCTGAAGCCTGTAATGGATGCCCAAGGCAATCAACTTCCACACAGAAAAGGGCGGTTCTGGCTGGTGATCAGGGTGGCCCGTTGCTTTGGGCCTCTGGAGGAAGGACCAGAGAGCTGACGGAGGAAGCCAAGGGACCTCGTGGTTACACACACACACACACACACAGAGAGAGACACACGCACACACACACAGAGACACACACATATACACGTCCCTTCTCCCCAGAAACCCGTGGGGACACGTCCCTGGGCATCTCATTCTGTAGGGCTTAGCCCAAAGGAAATGGACCCTCCGCTGTGTGACAGGAGAGCCATTTCCTGATGCCTTGGACCATCAAGGGGCTTTTTATATGAATCATCAGAAGTGCTTCATTTATCAGGCTTCCACTGGGGTGTGTAAGGCTGAGTCGGCACAACTTTATTCTGCCCCCCTCCCTTTCAGGATACTCAGGAAGGTGTGATACATTTCAGGGGAGAAAATGAAGATAATGTCAAATGCAGGGCCCTGGTCGGAAATACCGGCGAGGGAGCACGGGGATCTGATAAGCGGCGGGCGCCAGGTGATCGCCAAGTACCCCGGCGGCCTGACGCACGCTGAGCTATGCGGCAGACCAGATTAGAGACAGATAGCAAGCGGGGAGCAGAGGACGCCCCGCACCTGAAAGCATTCCCGTCAGAAAGGATCTCGGCGCTCGCGATAAGCAAGCCAGTGAGTGAGGAAAGCAAGCCCTCTGCACTGCCATCCGTCACTAAGGGTCCCGGTTGGTGGCGCCACGAGGCAGGTGGCTCCTCGATCCTGCAAACCCACCCCACGTGGCATGTGGAAAGGGAAGGGAATCCGGTGTGGGCAGCCCTAAGGACCCATGGTGCAGACTTCCTCCCTGCCCCCAATTCTTGCCATCCTCCCAACAGTGCTTCTTAGGCCATGCATGTTCTCTGCAGACACATAGAGCCATCCACTGTGTACTACTGATGGCAAAGAGGCACCTCAGGCCTGGAGGAGGCCACCCCTGCCTAACACCAGAGCTCTGAGGAACTAGAGTCACCATGCCGCTTCCCTCTGGCAAGCCCCCGCCAGCTCCCTTCACCTCTCCAGGACGGAGCCAGCCTCCTCGTCCTCTCTACCCACCTCTCCTTGCTCGCAGAGGCCTTGGCCCGACCAGCTAGTGAGAGCACATCACGTCCCACGCTAAGAGAGCAGTGGAAGGAAAGCCGAGCCCACACCTGATTTTCCTGGTGCGGGGGCTCCATGGCTGTGTACTAGAGCTCCACTGACATCAAAAGACACTCACGGCACCTCCCTGTGATGCTCCTGGGTCCCAGGTTCTCATGGGAACACTGGCTCTGATGGCTCCAAAGAAACTTCCCTGGGATGCCACTCATTCACCCCACCCTGTAATCATTCAGAGGAGACTCAATCCCAGGACATTCTCTACCTGGGCCCCAAAGCATCCATGGGGGGTGGGGAGGCGGGGAGGAGGACACGGGTGGCCTTTATTGGTGACCACTCTGTCCTCATGAATTTTCCTCCCTACTGAGGTTCACTGGCAATCCCCAAACCAACACCCAAGGACTTGCCCTGCCACGTGGGGCCGGTGCAGCGTAACACACACCTGAGTGGCCCTTACGTGGCCACTGCCAGCACAGACTACGCACCAGTAGCTCACGCCTATCATCCTAACTACTCAGGAGGCTGAGATCTGAGGATCACAGTTCAAAGCCAGCCTGGGCAGGAAAGTCCATGAGACTCTTTATCTCCAATGAACCACCAGAAAACTGGAAGTGGCTCTGTGGTTCCAAGTGGTAGAGCACTAGCCTTGAGCAAAAAAAAGCTCAGGGAGCCGGGTGCCAGTGGCTCTCCCCTGTCATCCTAGCTACTCAGGAGGCTGAGATCTGAGGATGGCGGTTCAAAGCCAAGCCAAGGCAGGAAAGTCTATAAGACTCTTATCTCCAATGAGCCATCAGAAAACCAGAAGTGGTGCTGTGGCTCCAAGTGGTAGAGTACTGGACTTGAGCTAAAGAGCTCAGGGGCAATGTCTAGGCCCAGAGTTCAAGCCCCCAACCAACAAAATAAGTAAATAAATAAATAACAAAAAAAG
Organism: Perognathus longimembris pacificus; assembly: GCF_023159225.1. Lineage (NCBI taxonomy): Eukaryota > Metazoa > Chordata > Mammalia > Rodentia > Heteromyidae > Perognathus > Perognathus longimembris. The sequence goes on along the minus strand of NC_063180.1, from coordinate 32,177,907 downwards.
CTCTAGGCCCTGAGTTCAAGCCCATGACTGACCAAAAAAAAAAAAAAAAAAAATCCAGGTGTTGCTAGCTTACATCTGTAATCCCAGCTACTCAGGAAGCTGAGATTTGAGGGTCATGGTTCAAAACCAGCCCTGGCAGACAAATCTGAGACTCTTTTCTCCAATTAATCAGCAAAAAAGCCGGAAGTACAGCTGTAGCTCAAGTGATAGAGCACCAGCATTGAGAAAAAAAAAAAAAAGCTAAGGGACAGAGCCCAGGCCCTGCATTCAAGTTCCAATACCCAACAAACACCCAAAAAAAGTATACCTTTGGTATTTATCATGTGTCATGCCTTATTTCAGCTCTCAGGCCATCAGAAAGTATCCTCGTGGTCTGTTTAGGACCACGTCTTTCAGTTGGGGGCTTTTTGGGGGGAGGGGTAGTGACAGAGATTTTGTTCTTCAAGATGGCTGCCAGGCACAGCTCTGAAACATGGCCTCACAGTCTACAGCGTGGGACAGCCAAGATGGGCTACAGAGGGGCACACTGTGGGAGAAGCTTAGATGGGCTGCGAGTCACAGTGTGACTGGCCTCTGAGCCCAATGTCACGGAGACAGCAGCAAAGTGACAGACTGCTTAGCCGACGGGACTCTGTGAGCAGGGCCTTGCTGAACACCGAAGGTGCCTTTCCCCGAGGAACGATTCAGCGTTATCTAATCCATCATTCATTCACACAGTACAGAAGTGAACTCGCTTGGGTAACAAGAGCCACGCTTATAGTCAACCCAGGGGTGGCTGCCTCTGCCCAGATCCAACGGCACCCCCTTAGCCCTCCCTCCACATCATCCCTCAGTGGAGCTTGCACCCCGACAGGCTTTCCTTCTACCCACGCCCAAGACTGACCTGGAACAAGACCTTTTATTAGCCATAGCAGAAATGCCGAAGTGTTTTCTACATTGATTTCTACTACTGATCTGAAACACGTTATCTTTCTTCCTTGCCCAGGCCCTTGTCCAGAGCCCAAGTATTCTTCTTCTCGTCAATACTGAGCAGCTTCTGGAGGAGTCTCAAGGTTGAGAGGCAGATGATGGCCTAGTCCTGAGTCTAGCTCAGTTTCCCCCCCACCCCTTCCTCTGGCCTTGGAGAAATAGAAGCAGAGGCTGAGAGGACAGCCAAAGGCCCCTGGACTGCAGGATGATCCAGCGGCAAGCAGAAAGAATTCTGTGAGCTACAAAGTACATGGCCCAAGCACAGAGAGCCCAGCCCTGGGATGGGGAACGTGACCAGAATGAAACTCTATCCTGGCCCTATCCAGGACAGAAGGAGATGTGAAGAGAAGTCACGGGCAGGCAGCCTGGGGGACGGAGAGGGGGGACTCAACGGCCTCCCAGAGTCTCTGTGTTCCGGGCTTCAAGGTAAGGCTATAATAATCTAGCTCATGGCTTGGGTCCCTACCAGCTCTTGAGCAGTCCCTTGTGTCCCTGCTCGCCAGGGGCCTCCTCTGAAAACTGAGGGAAAGAAAGAGGTCACGCCTAGGGACACAGCAAGGGGAATGGATGGAGGATGGAGGGACAAGCCGCTGACTCCAGGAGCTGAGAAGGGATCATGTGGGACTCAGAGGAAACACAAGAAGGGGCTGCGACAAGCAGGAGGGGGGGGATGAGGAGGAGCTGAGGGGTGGCAAAAGTTCCTGGCAGCTGGATCGTGTTCCTATTCTCAAGGAGTCCATGCTCCAGGGCCCTGGAGGGACAGCTACAGGGATGTCCCCATCAAAGGTACAGGCTGCCCTGCCCTGCCTCCACTTCCCCTCCCACAGAGGCCCGCGGTCTGGACAGACTCGGGTTATAAGTCCTAACCGCTAGGCCAGGTCCACAGAGAGGACCGGCCGTGTCTACGTCTCCTGCCTCAGTGGGACACTGCTCCCCCTGTCCAGAGCTCCAGTGAGCCCCAGTGAACAAGGGAGGGAACTAGGTACAGATCTGTTTCCCTCCCTTCTCCGGGGACCCTGGCCTGACCACTGCCATGTCCCTTCCCCGGGGGCCCTGACGGCTGCCATCTCCCTTCCCCAGGGACCCTTACTACTCCCATCTGCCAGTCTCAGGTGGCCTCCAAATTCTGAGACGAAGGAAGGAGGGTTGAGAGAGGGGCAAGTTGACAGGTGACAGAACCCTAGCTAACTGGTCTGTGGCCACCACTCCCCGCCACACACACCCTCCCCGGAAGGGGCGGGACCCTGTGCGGGTACTCACACGTGTCTGGCTTGTGGCAGTTGTGGCCCTGGCGGAAGTACTGGGGGTTCTCGATGACGGGGAGGCGGGTCATGCCGATGACCACCGTGTCGGGCCCCGCGTCCAGGGAGGATGGGGTGGTGATGCCGTGGTTGATGTGGTGCAGCGGGCTGGCCGAGTCCTCCTCACCGCTGATGACGGCCACGGGACCTGCACACACCAGAAGACACAGGACCCCGGTGAGGTCATGTCTGGTCACTGCACGGCCCTGCCCACATTTCCCGGCTCCTCCCATTCCGCCCCCACCTGGCTCTGAATGCTGAATTCAGAGCACTTTACCCATCGCTTAACAACCAAGGAACCCACTGGAAAACAGAAGTGGATCACCACGGCATCAGTGTATCTCCACTTCCTTCTAAATCCAGCTAATTTTCAAAATCATTAGACTTCCTTGTTCTCTCTTGGCAGAGCTGGGGATTGAACTCAAGGCTTCACACTTGCCAGGCAGGCACTCTGGCCACGGAACCACATGTCCAGCCTCTTCTTCTTGCACTGGTCATTTCTCAGCTTTGTGCCTGGGCTGCAAACTGCTCCCCATATCTTGCTGGGGATGACAGGCGTGAGCCACCGTGCCCAGCCACACATTGGTGGAGATCAAGTCTTGTAAATTTTTATGCCACCCCCCAACTGACCTCACACCTCAGCTTTCCCCTCTCATGTCCCTTCCTCACTTACAGGTAGCCCAGCCCAGTGTGAGCCTCACCTAACCTGCACCAGGTCTCAAAAAAGGACAGTCACGAGGGGCCTGATGGCAGGCCGTCTACCGTCCCTCCCTTGAAAGCTCCTCGCTGCCCATCCCCAACACCTTAGAGACAGCATATGCCTATCGGCCCACCTCTGTCTATCCCCAAGAAACCCAGGGAGCGGGACCAATTCCCAGCACAACCTGAACAAAATCATGAATGCAGCCATCCCGGCAGGACAATGACTGCATCTGGTGCCAAGATTTCCCCACAGAGATGGAGAAAACTCCCATAGAGAGAATTAGCCACGGCTGTCGGTGGCTCTGTACAAGCATCGCTGTCGACGGCCGCTTCACCAGGCACGGGGTCCCCAGACAAAGCGCCTGCTGCGCTTCAGGTCTGCGGCTCAAACGAGATTTCTACTGTAGAAATCCATTCCATCTTGCTGAAGTTTATGGAGAGAATATTTCCCATTGAACAGCGAGGCGGAGCACCAATGAGGCAGAACTAAGTGGAAAGACGCACATGCACGCCGAGGACCCTGAATTCCACTCCGTCAGCACCGACAGGCTTATTCCAATCCATGACAAATGGCTGGCTGTTTATAGACCGTGTGCGAAAGTAGCAATAGTGGCTGGCCAAATGCTCATGATAATCACCTGTTTTCCATTCTGGAAAAAAACACCTCATAAACTTCCCGAAGAACCTCACAGTGACCTCCAGTGAAATAAGGAAAACTAAGGGGCAGTCTCCATCCTCTGGCCCACCCCGGTCTGAGCTGGGAGCTGGTGGCTCTTGCCTGTTATCCTCGCTACTCAGGAGGCTGAGATCTGAGGATCTCAGTTGGAAGCCAGCCCATGGCAGCGAAGTCCATGATCTCTAATTAATCACAAAAAGAGGAAAGTGGAGCTGTGGCTCACGTGGTAGAGCATGTGGTAGAGCAGCCTTGAGTGAAAAAGCTAAGGGACAGCATGCAGGTCCCATGTTTCACCCCTTAGAGCTGACATGAGAAAGAGAGAGAAAAAAAAATGTGTACAATGAAGGAGGAAGTAAGATATCTCAATGACAGCAAGTCCAAGGAGGATGGTGGTGTTCTGTTCTCATCTCATCTGACACGCACCAGTACTGTCATTCTCACTCGATCCACAAGAAAACTCATCCTCAAATTAGTTTCATGAGTTTCCAACACAGCCAGCTGGGTACAGCGGCGCATGACTGTAATCCCAGCTATTTGGAAGCTTGAGATTAGAAGGACGGTGGTCGGAGGCCAGAGGGGGCAAAAAGTTCCCAAGGACCAATCTCAGCCAATGAGATCGAGGTTATGGTGGGGTGGGTGCCGCTCATCCTGTCTACTGAGGAAGTACAAATAGGAGGAAGATGATGGCCCAACACAATGTAAAAGTGAGACTCTATCTAAAAAAATAACCAGAGCAAAAAGGGCTGAGGATGTGGTTCAGGTGGCACAACACTTGACAAGCAAGCCCAAAGCCCTTACTTCAAAATTAAGAAGTACCAAATAAACAAGAACAACAACAAAAAAAAAAAACCACAAATCCACCAATCCATACATCACCCAACCAGGAAGTGAATGGCATCTGAAACCATCTTTGTTCATCTCTATCTCCAAAGATTTTCCTCTTCCCATCTCTCCACGCATTTTCTCAACAAACGTAGCTGATGCTGTTTTGATGCATCAAGCAGAGTATGAATCCAGGGGCCTGGCCCAAACCAAGAACACAAGACATCCAACCCAATCCATCAAAGGTCGGGTTACTAACTATCCTCCACAGCAGGCCAGCCCCTGGGACAAGGCTGTGGGAAGTCAGCGTTTGAAGCTGAATTATAAAATCCTAAGGCCAGAACCATCCATTTCAATACTCCTTTTCCTGGTCCTTCTATTTCCTCCCAAAGAGAAGTTGGGAAGGCAATCTCATCTCCCACCTTCTTTTTAGTGTGTGTGTGTGTGTGGTGGGGGGGAGGCGCACTGTGATTATTGTGGCTGGCTCTGCCATTTTCAGTCCCCCTCCCCCCAAGGCACAAAGCACGCACTCTCTTCCTTCAGAGTGCAAGCGCAAGTGCAAGTGCAGAAGCAAGGACGCATCTCTTCTGCGCAGATTCCCCCACTTCCTGTGTGGTCCCTTCAGAAACCACGAGGCAGAGCCCAGCCGCACACGCCAAGTCCCTGGGTGGGGCCGGCACGGAGCAGGAGACCCCAGCCACCGTGCCAGCCAGGTACAGGTGCCACGAAGGGATTCGCAGCATGGCTGCTGGTCCGTCACAGCGCCATGGTCCACTGCCCCTGGAATTCTCTCATTTAAACAGCTCGCCTGCTTGGCCCCCATCTGCACCGAATCTCTACGAAAACATTCACACCCAAAAGCAAAGTAGAATTCCCCACACTGCAATCCGTCCTTGGGTCCCTCCTCCTCACTCAGCCTACAGCGGAGCTCCGGTTGCCATTTCCCCCAGCAGGCGGGCCGTGACCATCGAAGACACATACGTGACTGGGGAGGTTAAGAAAAACAAAGCTGGAAGGGTCTCGTGCTTTCGCAGTTGGTGGTGGTGGCTTTTTAACGTGTCAGAGGGAAGCAAACACGCCAACCTTTGGATTAAGAAGATGAGTTTTTAAAAACCTCAACCTTTTCCTGCTGATTAAAAAAAAAAAAAATCAAACACTGACACGTCCCCCCCGTGGGCGAGAGCGGGAGCGGCGCGCGCCGACAAATCTGGGAGCGGGAACTCATAAAAGGGAGTCAGGGAAAGCACAACAAACACAATTAAAAACTCCAGCCCTGCGCAGAGAGGGATCCCATTCGCCGTCTCATAAAAACAGCCCGGTCCTCAGAGGCAAAACCAAAGAAAATCAATTTCTTAATTTTTATTGGCAGAGGTGGGACAGTGGCCAAGTGAAGGCGGGCTATGCCCGAGTGTATTTCTGGGGACGAGTCTTCGCCGACCGTTGCTGGCTAGGCTCTGGCTGCCCCAGGGTGACCTCTGTCTGGGGCAGGTCCTGCCGGGTTGCTGGACTAGGCATGCGCCCCTCGCTCCTCAGCCCCTCTCCCTGCATTACTTCCCACCAGATAAGATGAATTCTCTCCGGCTGGAATTCCCTCCTAGAGCTCTTCCTTGTTCCTTGTTTGCTTTGTTTTGTTTTTGATTTGGTGGGCCATAGGGCTTGAACTTGGGGCCTGGGCGCTCTCCCTGAGCTCTTTCACTCAAGGCGAGCGCTCTGCCACTTTGAGCCACAGCACCACTTCTGGTTTTCTGGTGGTTTATTGGAGATAAGGGTCTCCTGGACTTTCCCGCCCAGGCTGGCTTGGAACAGTGATCCTCAGCACTCGGCCTCCTGTGGAGCGAGGGTTACACCCATGAGCCACCTGCACTGGGCTCCTTCTAGAATTCTCATGGGAACCAAAGGCATTATAATTAGTTCATGACCCAATGCGCTCGCTCGTGGCCTGGAGCCTGGGTGGCGAGAAGCAAGGACACCATGCTGGGGGCGGGCGTGTCAGGAAAGGAGCGGGAGGACACCTCCCCGACTGCCCTTCATCACCACATAACCCTTGGGGGGGGGGGGTTAATCCTGCCATCCCTTGTGAGGTAGCAGAGGAAACCGGAGGTTTTGTCATTTGCCCAAAGTCATACGGTCAGTCGACAGTAAAGAAAAAAACACCACTCATGTCTATTGACTCCCACGTCTGGGCTTATAGCTACCACCCGGGACTACGCTTATCATAACTGACAATGGGTCCATTAGAATGGGATTGCGGGTCAGTCATGGTTCTTTCCCACACCAGTGGAGCTTTTGGGGTGTCATTAGGGATCAAACCCAAGGCCTTGCACAGGCGAGGCAGGTGCCATATTACTGAGGTACGCTGGGCGCCAGTCCCTATTCCCTTGAGGTTCACTCTTAGAGGCCACTGGCGTCACTTAGCCGAGAAACCCATGACATTGCCAGGGAATTTCAGACCTGCAAACGGCCGCACAGGGTTGGCGCTGCTGGTGGCACCCAGAATGTGGGGAAATGCTGGCATCCTGGACAGGCAACCATCGCCCCCACCCCCCGCCTTCCCCAAAGAGTCCACGTGTGGAGGGTGCTTCAGAACATTCCAGGCATCGACCGGAAGTCATCGCTCCCTCCCGACTATGCACCCAAGATGACTACAAACGCACGACGCGGGCGTTCATTTGTCTAATGCAATGAGATCGCAGCTCACAGTTCAACACCTATCAATTCAGCTGCCACCATCCCACAAGATCTCCCCTACGTGCGGATTGAGTTCAGCCATCCACTGACAGACAACCACGGAGGTGACTCCCCCTGAAGATCTGTCCCCAGCTCCATCCACCCCACAACTTCTACGTATTTCACAGAATGCCAGGTGAGAGAGCATCACAAATGGCCACTTGCAGAAGCTTCTTTCTCCAGAGTGATGGCCTTAACAAACAAACAAAAAAAAAAAAACAACTCTTACTCACAGAGGCTCAGTCGGAGAAGTTGAGTAGCCCTCACGAATCGCGATGTCAGGTGCAGGACCCTGAGCTATGAACTAGAGAAGAGGAGGAAAGAGACACGCAACCCTCAGCGTGAAGAGCCCTGGGTCCATAGCACCTGATGCACCAAGAGGCCAACAAGAGAGGGCACACGTGTTGAGGACTAAGCTACTCATGCACCTGGGTAGATGAAGCAGTACCTGACAGACAGCCCAATGGGAGGAGAGTGAGGAAAACAGCCCAAGGCACATCCCTAGACCCACCAAGAACTCCAGGCCTAAGTTCCACTTGCCTACATCTTCATCCCGGCCACACAGCGCCTGCCCCATCTCGAGGCTCTCTCTGTGTGGCCCACCACCTCTAGATTCTGGGCCTATCTTCACTTCTTCATGGGCTGTCACCTTCAAGTAACCTTGAGCCTTGGCAGCTGCCTCCTCTCCCCACACACCTGGACAGTGGTTGGGCCTGGGCCCAGGCAGCCTCTATTAATCCCTTGGCCTGTTCGTCCCTTTCACAGCCAAGCCGTAAAGATGATATAAGCTTTTGCATCCGAACAGCTCTGCAGCGGGGATGGCAAGGGTGCAGAGGGGCGATTGATTTCCAGCATGTGCAGGTATAAATATAACGCTGGCATCGGTGGAAATAGCACCCTCTCCGCGCGGCAATCTCTTCTCCCAGAACGCACACGCTACATGCCCGAGTACCTGCTCCGGTTTACACAGCAGCCCTCAGCCCCCCCTTACTGGACAGGCCAGTGCCTGGGGTGCCTTATGTGCTCCAGGAAACGCCTTTAGTCACCCAGGACACGTGCTCATCCGCCAGGAAACCCGAGTATACTTGTTCACATCTCTGCTTCTGAGCAAGAAGGCGTACGAAGTCACCCGTGAACTAACAGCTGTCCATTCAGGTTCACAGGTTTGCAGACACACTGATCTGTGTTTATTTCACAGTTCCGTTGCTTCCTTCATCTCTCCAGACAAAGCACACATCCACGGATGGTGGTGGTGTCCCTGTTTGGGTGTAATGTCTTCAGATCATGCCCCCAGTGGATGTTTGAAACCGCAACAGGTTCAGTACTCGGTACATAAACGCTCCAGCACCACGGTCAGCTGATAACTCAGGTGGCTACTAAGTGACCAACAGGTGCGTGCTATACACAATACAAATACACTGGACAACAGGCTAATTCATATCCCTGGGAGGATGGAGTGAGAAGGTATGAGGTTTCATGGTGATGCTGACTGAGTACCGCATATAAATTAAAAACCTATGATTTCCTGGACAGGGTGGTGCAAGCCTGTGATCCCAACATTCAAGAAGCAGACCATCAGGTCCTGGTCCAGCCTGAAAATACATACGAGACTCTGTCCCGATAAGCCAAAAATAAAATAAATGAAATTTATTGATGATTATGTCTGGGCTCTTCCATTTAGTATTTTCCGATCTCAGTTGAGACCACAGGAATCAAAAGTACAAACCACAGGAGACTACTGTACTTCGGGGGGGGGGGGGGATGAGATGGGTGTATAAATTAACTGTGCCCCGAAGTAAAAAACCCAAAGATGTAAGCATCTACTCTGATCCTGCATATTCTTCTTCGACATTGTGACTCCTCGGCAATCATTTTTATGGTATTATTCTTGCAATGATTTCCAGATAGGTAATTGTATGAAACCAGGCGATGTGTTGGTTTAATAAAGAAAAATAAAACCTTCTCTTCCTCGCGGGCATCTCCTGTTGAAAGCCTGTCTCCTGGTGCGTCATTAAGCTAAAGGCATTCAGAGAAGTAAGTAGCCCTTCTCCTAAAAGGGTAGTGACCACGCATCCTGATCTGCCCAGTCCTTGCTCTCCCCGAATAATTCATCACGGTGCTCCCTTAGGTTTGATGATACGGCAATAAAAAGCAACACAGGCCTTTCTTTCTATGTGCCGGAGGCAGAGTGGAGAGAATCCATCCCGGGTACGTCCACTCAACTGCTGTTTTGGACTCCGGACAGGAGAGGGCAGTGTCACAAGCAAACCAGTGAACCACACTAGCCAACGTGCTTCCATTCGAACCTGCTAAAGCTCTTTTGAAGGTGTCTGTGGAATGTGTGGAACCTTCAGAATATCCACGTAGGACAGTGTCCTCCTTGTGAAATCAATAACTATCACTTGATGATGATGATGATGACGCAGCCATTGATTTTCCCATTTCCCTCTCCCTCCTCCCTCCGTTCTCATCTCCCTCCCCTTTTCCTCCGGGTACAGGTCAATCAATCTCAGGCCATCTTGATCTACTTGGAAAGTTTAACTGCCGTGAAGCTAAACCACTTGTCCTCTGGCTCCAATCTCTTAGTGAAATTAGTGCCAATGGAAGTGTCAGTATCAATTTCATAATGTTATTGGATGAAGGCAAGGCTGGGCCAAGTCCTATATTCCTGACGGGCTATCAAAGTGATGAGGATTATGGGTAAGGAGACAGACAGCTCTGACAGGAGAGGCAAAGGCTCAGGATCAATTAGACTGACAAGACTATCTTCAAGCTGCATCACTTCACGCTGACACCGGTGGGTTCCCAGTAGAGAATTGGGATGTGGGATACAGGTTTATTCTGGTGTCTCTGGGGGTAACTGGAGAGCCTGGGGCTAGAGAAGCAGCCCATGGCCCTACACCTGCCCCCGAAGGATCTGAACAAAAGCCTTCAATGCAACAGAAGGATTTTGCTTTCACGATGAGGGGGAAAAAAAAATCTGACTACCTGCCCCCTCCTCTCCTTTCTCCTTCTTGTTCCTGACTTCCAAAGAAAATGTCAAGATAAAATGTAGACTACATATTTAAATTTAATTCCTTTGCAGAGTCAAGGGAAGGCTGAGGATTATTAAAATGGAAATCAAGATCTTGTAAAAAGTCATGCCATCCTAGCAGGCAAAGAGATTTATCATGGGAGGCAAGAGCAACAGATGAATGCATGTCACAGGGGCCCTGAGTTCTAATCCAGGCTCGTGTCCCCGGCATTGCTCCAAATCCAAGCATGTGCAATCATGAACCCAGTTGCTTTATCTGTCTGGGGCTCTCGATGCCTTGTGTAAGGTCAACAGTAACCTCACACCACCCCACAACTCCAAGGGAAGAAATGTCACTGGCGTCAAAGGCAACAGAAGGATCAGAGGAGGATTTTTTTTTTTTTTGGTAAGACCTGGTGAAGTGTGCAGAATTGTTGTTGTTGTAATTTTGTTCCTGCATATGATCAAAGATGCAAGGAAGCCACCGTGGGGCTCGGTATGCCGCACATGGTGAGACCAGAAAGAAAAACAAAAAGAAGCCAGCAGTCTGTGTCTCCCACTCAAATACTTCGCATGGGAGAGTCATGTTGACGATGCTTGAACTACTCTAGCGCGAGAGTCCATTTCCCCTGGTTCTCGTGAATTTACATTCCCAGGGCATCGAGCCCTGTGAGGTTATGGCCATTTAAGTATAGGTTTGCTTTATTGTTCTTTAATTGCTTAGTAATACTATTGGTTGGCATTGTATTTTTTTAAAAAAAACCAACTACCATGTATTGTTGGAATGCAGTTGAAAATTCCTGCTATTTGGACACGTCCACTTGGGAACAGGTGAGCGTGATGGGGTTAGCTAACGCCAGCACTCATTAGCTGCACGTCACACTGGCCTAAACATTTCAGCTACACAAAAAAAAAAAATGATCAATGGAAGCCAGCCGACCTGAGCTGGATAATGTCCAGCATGGCCAAAAGGCTGGCATCAACAGTACAGGGAACTGCTGACACCCCCAAACACACTGGGCACACTGGCCTCATATGCAAACACGTGAGTCAGGGGATTCCTCCCAAGGTGCCTTTAAATAGCATGCCTGCCGAGGGTGTTTTAAGACCAGGAGCCAATTGAAAGAGAGGTCAGGGGGAAAGACACTTAAAAGTAGGAAGAAGTTCCCACTAGCCAATGAGAGGTAAAAATAAAATGAATCAGAGATTTCATCTCTGGGATGGCCGGAGACAGATACTGGAAAGTGAAAGGATGCAGCAGCAGCGAGCGTGGCATTGTTCCAGTGCACACAGACCCAAATGGGATATTCTTTTTTGGTCAGTCGTGGAGCTTGAACTCAGGAACTAAGCTCTGTCTCTGAGCTCTTTCACCCAAGGCTAGCACTCTACCACTTTGAGCCATGGCGCCACTTCTGGTTTTCTGGTGGTTCGTTGGAGATAGGAGTCTCCATGGCCTTTCCTGCCCAAGCTGGCTTCAAAACAATGATCCTCAGATCTCAGCTTCCTAAGTAGCTAGGATGACAGGCGTGAGCCACCAGTGCCTGGTTCCTTTCTTTGTTCTTATCATGACTTCGAAGACACATGTGCTCGAGGCCACACAGGGAAAAACCGGGCTTCGTCACAAGAGGAACTTGTGGGTCCCCAGCGAGATACTTCTCAACGTGAACACACACTGCAATCCTTAAGCTAAGAAGCCGCATGTATTTTTGTTTTTAATGCTGGACTTTTAAGGGGCCTATGTATCATTTTCATCTTGCCCATGTGTGGGAAGTTCTGCCATGTATCTTTTCAAAGTTCAGCTAAGGGGTTGAGTGATCAATAGATAAAACACAAACCTACACAGACAAAAATAAACTAGATGGTAGAGAGAGTTGACCCCCAGCAATTTGTAAGTGCTGTCTAATTGAACCCTCTCCACCTCGAAATGGTCATTTCTACTTTATAGACAACGAAATAGACGCTCAGAACTATTTCATTAACCTGCACACTAACCCTCAGCTAATAAATGGTAAGGCTGGAGTTGCAACACAAAACCATCTCCCTCTGAAGCCTGTACTTATCCAATCACTGACTCTGTTCCATGCACTAGCATTTAAAAAGAAACTGAAAGAAAAAAAATATGAAGAGAGAGCACATTTGAAAGTTCCCACCTGTGGACTTTCCATCCAATTCACACTGATTTTACTGAGATGTTGCTAACTCCCAAACACGTACAACATAGGCTTGACCCTCAACTCCTACTATTCGTTGAGTAACACATCTCATTTGCCGGTCCCAGTGTACACCTGATCACAGCTTGGGTCTAGTCCAGAACGTTCCCTCCCTCCCTCCCTGTGGCCCATGTCTGCATGTGTGCACTCCAACACTGGTTCTGTTCCTCCCCCTCCCATCTTCCTGGAACTTCCTCCCCCTACTCCCTTGTGAAATCCCCGCAACGCTTTTGAAGACTAAGCATTCCTTGTCACTTCTATCATCTCTTTCTACTCATTCTCTTTTATTTTTTTTCCTCTGCTTCAATGAGAAGGCGCTTGTTCTGACTCCTGTTATTCCTCAAGGCTCGGAAAAGTGCTCGCCACAGTCAACGCGATGTGCGAATCCTAAGGCGTCCTCATGCTCCTACCGGCCAAGCCGCTTGACCTCTTCAAGTACTTCCTTTCTCATTTGTAAATAGGGTTAGGAGCAGGGAGAGCTTCTTCAACGATTTCATTAGGGATAAATAAAATATTTATGGAAAACACTTGGTGGGGCCTAAATGCTCGGTGCATGCGAACTAATAATAGGCCTAATAAAGTGAAAGAGAAGAGCAGTTAGCTAGCCCAAGATTTCTGCTGTTGATACGCTTAACCCCTGCACAGCTGACCGATTTAAAGGACGGCTTCTCAAGGTCAACATGGCCACTGATGATGCCATTCTTATTTGCACGGTGAGGGGAGGTGGGAGGGAATCGGAGTGAGCCAGTGTTTCACATCTCTGACCAGAGAAAGCGGAGTTAATGAGGCAAATGATAACTAGATTTTGCTCAAGCTAGGGAAGAGGACTGTAACAGATGCATTAGCTAATTCTTCTTGGCTTTCATCAACGTTGGTCCCATTTTCTTCTACCTGGGTATTCAGTAGGAGCTCAATAAATGCTGAAGGATAACAACTGACTATTCTAGCTGGACATCACTCCCTGATCCTCACAAATAAGGGAGAGGTGCAGGGTACATCTCTTATCCTGGAGAAAGGAAGTTGGAGACTCTGGCCAAGGTGAAAACAGGACACTGTGGCTCAGGGGTAAGGAGACTTGTCTAAGCACATGCAGACAGAAGATCAGCTATTAATGTTATTATTCAGTGGGCAGCGAGGCCAATTTGAACCCACATCTGCAAAGATGATCTTCTATTTTTTTCCATCAGGCATGCCAGAGCCATAATCCCAGTAAATTAAATCCAAGGGTGTCTTTTCAAAGAGACACCAAGACTTCCGTCAGAGCTGCAGAGGCTGCAGAAGTGGGGGGAGCTGCCACTGCCAAAATGAGTCTTCTCATCAGGCGCCAGGGGCTTACACCCGTAACCCTAGCTACTCAGGAGGCTGAGATCTGAGGATCACGGTTCAGAGCCAGCCTGGGCAGAAAAGTCCCCATGAGACTCTTATCTCCAATGGATAACTCAAACACCAGAAGTGGAACTGTGTCTCACAGTGGCAGAGTGCTACCTTTGAGCAAAAATGAGCTCAGGGACAGAGCCTAGGCCCTGAGTTCAAGCCCCATAACCGACAGGAAAGAAAAAAGTCTCTCCCCAAAGCTCTACACTGTATGATTCTGTAAGGCTCAACGTGATTAATGTTGATTGTAATCATGAGGAATTGATACATTTATTATTGTAAGAGTGGGCTAAAAATGGCTTATGCTAATCAATCAATGAAGAATAAGAGGATAGTAGAAAAAAAAATAGTTGTGGGGAGGAGGCTATATGGGCAGAACCTGCTAGCAGATGCACCACCCAGGGAGTGTTTGTCCATCGAGTAGGGTGTCAAACTCTTTACGTATTGTAGAAATAAGGACATGAAGATTTAGAAAGGTTTGGGAGCTAGATGACGGTGGCCAAGGCCTAAGCCAGAGGATCACAGTTTAAAGTCAGCCCAGCTGCTCCGTTATTATTGAATGCCTCGCTTACTACAGACAGTCACTGTGTCATGGCGAGGAAACTCAGCATCTCCCTGCTAAGATTCTGAGAACGTGCAATGTTTAAATGAAGAAACCCCCAGTGAGTGCTGAGCACAGTGTGCGCCACATGGTAGAGGCTGTGATTCATCCAACCGTTGACAACTGGAATTCCAGGTCCTGTGGCAATTTGCCGTGGGGCTGCTTCCCTGAGACCGAGGCACGGGCTGTTGGTGACGGAAGGCCCCAGGAAGCTGACGGATGGAGGTCTACGGCTCTCCTGTGCCAGGGGACAAAAGAACGCGCCATGCTGCAGGCCAGAGCGGGAAGTGAGGCCGACAGTCCACATGTGGGAATACTGCTGGCCCCATCCACCAAGGCTGAGGCCAGTAAGAGCCCAGGCCCTTCTGGGCAAACAGAAGTGAGAATAATAAAACCTGTCACATTTGTTTGTAACTGCAAGTTAGGGTGTCTGTCTATCTATCTGTCTCTCTATCCACCCCTATACTATAATACACACACATACAAACCCACACACATAATTAAATTATTTAACTTAAATAATAACATCCATAGCTACCATTTCTTGAGAACTCATAGAAGCTAGACATGGCATTCTATTTGCTGACCCAGCTTGGTGAATTGTTCTGACTGCCTGCTGCCTGTCATCTCCTCCCACACCCCCACTGGCCCCATTCCAGCCATCTGGCCCTATACCTCAGCATGCACCCCACCTTGTCTTGCAGGGGCGATGGGGCCTTAGGTGCCCGACCAGGTGCAGGCTTCTTAAGAGCAGCAACATTTGAGAGTCGTGCCCATGCAAAACAAGCAATACATCCAGGGCATCCGATACAATCGGAATGGATGAGTGAGTAGGAGGGAGCAACACAGAGCACGCCGCCCCCCCCCCCCCCCCGTATTGTACTTCCAGAGTTTCTGGTAGGCAACCCGTGTTCCAGTCCCACGGCTCAGTTCCCTCCTGTGTCAATAGGACACTGCTCCTACCGCCTTTGAAAAACACTAATGATAGCAACAGCAGCAGTAAACGCGGGGGAAATGTTTTCGACATCACAAGCGTTGTGATCTCCCTGTTCATATCCCTCTCCCCACCCCAGCCAGTTCTTACAACTCTACACAGTGGGTGCCATTAGACCACAATTTTACACAAGAGGAGACGGAGACTTGGAGAGGCGCCAGCCTTTCTTTCCCCAGTGTGACGCAAGTGGACAGAGCTGGGTCTCCATCCCTCTGTGTCTCACTTCAGGGCCCAAACACTTCCCTGCACTCGGCAAAGCCACCAGCTGGCCAAGTGCCAGGAAGAGGAGGCTTGTCCCAGGGTGCCGTGCGCGCCAGTGAGCTCGGATTCTGGCTATGAATGTGAGCCCCGTGGTAGAAACCCAAGGATTTGGCTTTCTGTAGAGGAACTCGAAGCTCCTTGCCAACCATCCCTGTGCAGCCCTCCCTCCTCTCTATAGGAAAGAGATTAAAAGAGATCTGCACCACTTAAAACATTAAAGGGGGAGGAGTAGACAGATGGGGACGTGTGGCGTCTTAGGGACGGTATCCAATCGGTGCAGCTGGGGAATTAGGGGCTGACCTAAAAAAAAAATAAAATAAAATAAAAGCATTTCCCGATTTGGGGACTAGGCTCACGCTCAAAAATGCTAAAATTTTGTAAGAATAACCCAGTTGCCAATCTTCCTGGAAATACAAAGTATATTAATTATAACCATACAATAGTGCTGGAAAACAGCATCAGCAACATCAACATCACGATTTTCACCATCACAGACAGCATCTCCTGAGATGTGCAAGGCACTTTATGACGCAAGTGTTTCCACCCCTCTCTCGCTCATTCTCCTCTCTTCCCCTGCCCCCACACTCCCACCCTGTACCCTCTGAATGGATCAGACAAGGCTATGGAAAAACTAAGACTAGGGGCATTTCCCTAACTATGTGATCAACTTAAGAAGTCAGGACTCCTTGCAACCCGGTGCAGAGGGACGCAGTCAGAAGCCATCCTGCAAACTGGCCCAGAGGAGAGGGAGAGGGAGACAGTTAAACAGGGCAGCCATGGGCTTGGTAACTACAAAGCCAGCATTTTTCCTTTGGGCTTAGAGTTCGGGCGGCCTTGAGAAAGAAAAGAGCTCTCAGCAAAAAGGGCCCCGGTGTGGCAGAATGGAATCGGATGTAGGTAAAGACATACAGTTTGGTGCACAGCTGGAAGAAAAGGAGGCAGTTGAGAAAATAATAAATGCACAAAACAAAAGAGAAGTGGCTGCCTCTGGATTCTGCCCGTGAGCACTTCCTAGAACTTATGATGACTTAAAAAAAAAATCAGTTATGGCACAGGGGGATCACTGGAAACACACGGTCTGTATTACTTGTTTGTTTGTTTGCTGGAGCCCATCCTGGGGCTTGAACTCAGGGCCTAGCTAGATACTGTCGCTTAGCTTCTTCATTCAAGGCTAGCACACTCTACCACTTGAGCCACAGCTCCACTTCTTGGTAGTGGTAGTTCAATGGAGATAAAGAGTCTCACAGACTTTCCTGCCTAGGCTGACTTGGAACCACAATCTGTAGCTCTCAGCCTCCTGAGTAGCTAGGATGACAGGCCTGAGCCAGGAACACCTGGCTCAAAGACATGTATTGTTACTGCAGAAACCAATCACTGAAGAGAGAGCTGGGGAGGTGTGTGTAGAAAATAGGAAGAGAGCAAAATTTATGTCTTTTTATAGTCGATGATTCATACAGAGTGATGGGTTTTAAATATTAATAATAAGTAAATTTTTAGGGCATAGGTTGGAGATGAAGGGAGACGCTCATATTTCTCTATTTCTCTGCTCACGGTCCAAATTTAGAAAATTAAATACAGTAAATATTCTACCTACAGTTGGCAATCCCTACCTAGTTTATTATCTGCCTCAGGGGCCTTCATTCCACTTCAGAACCAATAGATTGCTTCAATCTGACACTGAGATCATGATTTGGAGCTGGGGAGAAACTTGTTTCAAAGACTAAAATATCTCCCAGGAATGTCAAGTGTGACAAGGAGACTGTGTACTCGCAGAAACGGGCGGCCCCTTTCCCTCCTTCCCTCCTTCCCCGGCACCCACGCGGTTTGAGCATCTCTGACTCCCTCCCAGGAGGGAGGGCAGAGCGGGTCACGGCTGATGGTCACCTGGACCTGTTCAACGGCCTTGTTCACGTGGTTTCAGAGGAGAAAGCAGCACGGGGCAACTGGACGCCCAGTGCTCTCGAGGGAGAAGGCCGGGCCTCTTCTGTCTCCCTCTTCCTCCTATACTTCTATGCTTGGAACACCCTGTGGCCAGCACGCGGGCTGGCATGCCCCTGGCGTCATGAATCACTCACTGAAAAGGGAGAGGAAGGGCCAGGGACGGGGAGCGGAGCAGATGCTCAGACCCCAGCAGCCACAGGGCAGCGAGGCCTGCTCGCCCTGGGGAGATCTCACAAGGCTCTCCAAGCCCGTCCTTCTGCAAGTGGGAGGCGAGAGCAGATGGCAGGAAGCACAGCCTGAGGCCTTGGACTTTGGCAGGGTTGGGAGAGGGATTACAGGGACTCGGGTAGCCGTGGCCAGAGAGGAGAGGGCCCTGCAGAGCAGAGGGGCACAGGGACTCTGGCAGCAGACAGAAT
The DNA here is from genome assembly GCF_023159225.1 of Perognathus longimembris pacificus. Lineage (NCBI taxonomy): Eukaryota > Metazoa > Chordata > Mammalia > Rodentia > Heteromyidae > Perognathus > Perognathus longimembris. The sequence continues at coordinate 32,159,900 of NC_063180.1, read as the reverse complement.
CTCCATGCACGAAGCTGAGCTGCCCTGTTTAATGTCTCCCTCTGTTCTTTCTGGTCTTGTTCTTTTCCTTCCTTGCTCCTTTCCTTCCTTCCTTCCTTCCCTCCCTCCCTTTCTTCCTCCCTCTCTCCTTCCTTCTCCCTTCCTCTCTTTCTTTCTTTCTGTTGATGCCGGTATTAGGGCTTGAACTTGGGGCCTGCGTGCTGTCCCTTTGCATTTTTGCTCAAGGCTAGAGCTTTACTACTTGAGCCTCAGCTCCACTTCTGACTTTCAGCTGGCTAAACTGGAATTAAGAGTCCTCCAGACTCTCCTGCCCAGGCTGTCTTCGAACCATCCTCAGAACTCAGCCTCCTAAGTAACTAGGATGACAGGCATGAGCCACCAGTGCCCAGCTCTCTCTCCTATGTTCTTTACTTAGCTGATTGCGATAATATGGCAGCTGAATTCGGATGGTTGTCAGATGGTTAAATAAATTAATATATGAAAAGTGTCCAATATTTATGATGTTATTATCCTCCGTGGAACTGAATACTTTTCCTCCACAGGTCATCTAGTGAAAGTCAAGTTCGGTCAAACATGTAAAATCCTGCCTTTGAGCCTCTTGCCTTTCTAGAAAGATCCCTAGCATGTCTATTTCTCATCTCCAAAGGCTCCATCAAAGCAGCCATGGACCTTGACCCTCCACTGTTCCCCAAGAACAGGAGTCTCCAGGCTGCCCAGCCGCCATCTTGGACATGGCTCTTTCAAACTCTCATCATCCTCCCAACCTGACCCAAGTCCACAAGGTGAAGAGAGGACCGGAGCAAGGTCATGTTCAGGAGAGCAAGTCAACAGCCACGTAAGATCCTACAGATCCCAACGCTGCTGCTGAAGGCAACATGCTGAACATAACGTCAAGAAGCCCCCCCGGTGGGGCTGGGGATATAGCCTAGTGGCAAGAGTGCCTGCCTTGGATACATGAGGCCCTAGGTTCGGTTCCCCAGCACCACATATACAGAAAACGGCCAGAAGTGGCGCTGTGGCTCAAGTGGCAGAGTGCTAGCCTTGAGCGGGAAGAAGCCAGGGACAGTGCTCAGGCCCTGAGTCCAAGGCCCAGGACTGGCCAAAAAAAAAAAAAAAAAAAAAAAAAAAAAAAAGAAGCCCCCCCGGCCTTCCCCCCCCCCCCCGCACTTCGCTGCCCTCTTTCAGCAGACAGGAGTGAGGGGCTCGGCCTCCCTCTCAGTACTGGTCAAGAGCAGCAAGAAACAGCGAAGCCTGCAGAAGGCATGTCGCTCGCTGGTGCTCTCCCTCTCTCCCTCCCCCATCCCTCCCTCTCTCGCTCTCCTGCTCACACTCACGCGCCACTCTGTCTGAGGCCTTTTGCAGGTCTCCCAGAAAAGAGAGAATATTCTAGCAGACATAAGGTCAGGAGGGCAGCGGAGGGGCCCGGGCCACTCCAAGAATGTGACGAGAGCCCCATACCACCTGCATAAGTAAGCTTGGAATAAATTAGAGAGAGCTATTCACTTAAATGGATCCCGCCGTCCCTCCGGTGCCAGTTCATCTGTAATTCAGATAAATCAGGCATGACTCTGCTGGGAGGTGAGCGTCCAGAATGCGTGAGGACGGCATCCCGTGAGCAGGGCAGCTCGCTTGGTGAGCAACGCCACACAGCCTGGGTTCACCGCGTGACGGCCCCTCTCTACCATCTGTAAAGCCCTCGTTACAGGCAGTCATCTGGGACAACGTGCACTCTCATCCCAGACCTGTGTGAGCATTCTCCTCACACACACACCACCCGGGCACACGCACCCCCACATTCCACCGTGTGCTCCGTTCCCATGATGCATCTGTGTCTCCCGGCAAGCACTTCAGGGCCTCTCACCCAAACGCGAGCTCGGCCTCAACCAGGAGACACAAGCCAAGCTCTGCACAAGAGACCGCCCAGCGAGAGGACCCCCACGGGCCACAGTGATGTCGGAAAGGCCTGCTGGCTAGAATGTGTTACCAAAGGTTTCTTAGGCCTAGCCGTGCTCAGCAAAACTTACGGCGCTCAGAACCCCAACTGGCCTGGTCAGCTCTCAGGCTCACACGGAGGTGTAAATGAAATGGGGAAGTGAAGAGAAGGCTGAGCCACTTACCTGATGCACACAGGGACACCGGCCAAGATCACACATCGCCCCCCAGGACTCAGTGGCAAAGCCAACGGCCCCGGGTCCTTGTCCTTCCTGAGCTGCCCAGTGAGTGGGAAGCTCAGGCCCTGCATGCAGAGCAAACTGTAGGGCCAGGCAAAGTGAAAACACGGAGCCCAAGTCAAATGCTACCATGATCACCCGGAGAGGATGAACAACGGCAAGTCCAAGTCCAAGGAGATGCTTTTCACTCTCGACCGTCTGTCTGCCTTCAGCCTCTTCAAACTCATCAGCAAGACACCCCCACCGTGCAGACGCAGTTACTTTTGTACCTTACTATTTAGACCAAGCAAATGTGTCTCTTCTACTGAGATGAATCGCTTCCATTTCCTTCTTGTAACTTTTTTATAAAATCATCGTTGATTAAGGGGAGGGGATGGGGGTGGAAGAAAGTTGTTTTTAATTTGTTCACCCACTTGCATTTTTTCATACACCTGTATTGATTTTTACGTTGAAATATCTCTCTTTGTATTTCAAAGGCAGACACCTCCACCCCCACCCCCACCCCCACCCACGGCGTCGTGATGGGTGGCTTCCAAACCTGGCAACAGGTAGTGGCTCGCCTGCCAAGTAAAGGGAGCTGGTCTCTTTCCTCCACTAATAATAAAAAAAAAAAATCAATAAGTCATTAGAGATGCCTTTAACGAAGATTAAATAAATGAATGGATTTAGCTTCCACGTGGCCATGGGGTTTATGCGTAAAATAAGAAAGAGGTACACTCAGATGTAAATGCTGGACATGCAGAGTGATTCCTGCCAGGTCCTATTGGCTCCCACCACTGAAGGAACCTTCTACTGGATTCCCAGAGGTCAAAAGAGATGCAGAATGCTCGGGCCTCCATCCCCAAGGTACGGCGAGGGTTGGCCCATCGCCGCTCACCGAATCTTGTGCACAGGTCTACAGCAGGTCAGAACAGGTGGCTGATGAAGAAAAGCCCCCCAAGCAAAGCAGCAGTCCAAATCCATGGCCATGGTGTGTTGGAGAAGATGGACAGCCCACTCTCTGGGCTGGCTGGCAAGGATGGATGGCTGACTCCAGCTCCCCCACAGGACTCCGGGGATCGTCGAGCCAGCCCTCATACTTCCTGCTTCTTCACCGAAAATCTGGTGCCTGGCAGGGACGTGAACCCTGAGCCAGCGGGGACGTCAGCGACACCAGGCTGCTTTCCAGGGCTTCAGAAGCGAGTTCTGGAAGCCTCTCTTGGAGACAAGGGGTTTGGTGAAGAAGGAGACAATCTCTGCAGATGCTTGGAGCATGGCTCAGGGCCCAGCTCTGCCTCTTCCCTGGTGATGGGACCTCTGCTTCTTTCTTTTGTCATTGTCAAATGGAGGATGACAACAATATAGTCACCCCAAGATATCCGCAGGGGATCAAGCCCCGGATCCCAATGGATACAAAAATCTAAAGATGAGAAAAATCCCTGTAGAAAATGGTTATATGCAAATGTAGCATATAACCCCGGTGCAACCTGCTGCATAATTTCAATTAAATCATCTCCGGAAGACTTATAATTCCTAATACAATGTAAATGCTATGTAAATAGTTGTTAAACTGTATTGTTTAGGGAATAATGACAAGAAGAAAGTTTGCACATGTTCAGCGGAGACATCATGTTTTTCAGTAATATTTTCAGTCTGCGGTTGGTTGAACCCACTGAAAAGGAACCTGCTTATGCAAAGCGCAGACTCCAGCACAAGTCTTCCACAGTGGTGTGTTGTAAAAATGACAGTGGATAGGCCTTCCATATGTAAAGACTACATTTCCCAGCTGCCCTTGCAGCTAGGTATGCCACGTGACTCCATTTTAGCCAATAGGCTATAAGCACTGGTGTTAAGCAGGAGGTTGTTTAAGGAGGTTGTTGACCTATCTCTGCCCTCCCTCCTTCTGACTGGAGCTTCAGGATGAAAAGACACTGGGGATTACAGAACCATCAGACTCTCTCCAAGCTTCTTTTTCCCATCAAAGAAATAAATGTTGTTGTTTTTTAAATGCTGTTATTTGGAGATTTTCTGCTATTTCAAGCAAAACATAACTCTATCGTTCTTGTTTTTGTTAGAGAGGCGTGAAACACCCTTCCCTTGGCCTGCTGAGCATTTGGTTTCTCCCTGCAGGATTCCCAGTGCCATTGGACTCCTTGCACAAAAAGCCAAAGGTCCTCGTGCTCTACCAGTTCCAGCGTTCTAGGCAAAAACGTGTTTCCCCAGTTGAATCACTAAATTCAGCACCACCAGAAACCTCTTTTACTTGTCTGCTGTCAAGATTCCGTCAAGTGAAGCACTGAAAGGACTGCCTGTCTACCCAAGCATGGTGATGCATGCCTATAATCCCAGCTACTTGGGAGTGGGGAGACAGGAGGATCACAGTCCAGGGACAGCTTGGGCAGAGCTTTGAAACCCTATCTCAAAACAAAGTAAAGCATTAAAGGACCAAGGACTGTAGCAGAGCACTTGCCTAGCAAGCCGGAGGCCCTGAGCTCAGACTCTAGCACTGCTAAAATACATAAATAAACAAATAAACAAAAAGTGCCTCGCATTCCCTGGTGTATATGCTAGTGATTTTCGTCATGATTCCGCACCCGCTCAGCTCATCCTTTGCTTCCCTGCCACCCACTCACGCACACACCACCATCAGACAGAGCTTGGTGGCTCTCTGAACAGTCTTATTCCCTCAAGTCTGCTTGAACACATTTCCAAATGTCTGGAAGTTTCTCCTACTAATTGACTCCGTATGTCCCTGAAGACTCAGCCCAGCTGCCACTTTCCCCAAGAGGCCTTTGGGAAAGCCACATTCTACCCCCCACCCCCTCATTGAGTTGCCTGATGTTTTCAGAGTCCTGGCTGGAAACTGTAGGAGTTCTTATGACTCTTGCTGGGACTTGCCTCCTGGTCAGCCTGTTCCCTCACAGAGACCATGGGCTCTCTGTGCATGGCAAGCATGTCCTTCATGTCTGCACTTGGGACTGAGCCCTGGCCTAGCCACTGGTGGTACCAATCACTAACAAGATACTTTTATTGTCTCTTGTAGCTACCATGTCTGGCACAGTACTGGTCTTATATGTGTCAGTGTTCAACGAATACTGAAGAATGGAAGGATGGAGGATGGATAAATGCATGAATGGATGGATGGATAAATGGATGGATAGATGGATGGATGATGGCTGGGTGGACTGATGGATGGATAATGGGTGGATAGATGGATAGATAAGATGGATAATGGACAGATCAATGGATGCTGTGTAGCTTTTTTCACTTCATTATACAACAGATTACACTGAACATTGCCACCTAGTTTCCTGAGGATTGAGAGAACTGAATCATAAATAAGAAAACTACTTATAGGCTGCAGATCCCTAAGTGTTAATATCTCAGCTTGCCTCTCTGCCAATCTCCAAAGTCTGGTACAGCCTCAGGCACCAGCCATATGCTAGGTATCAGGTGTCTATGCTGAATCAAGGAGCAATGAAAACTAAGTGCCTGTGACCACCCCTGCGATGGGTCAACAGCATCCTTGAATGTCACAGTCCAAGACTGTCTTTTTCTGCTCAGATGGAGAGAAGGTAGAAATCATCTCTGTTTCTCACTCATGATGAATAGACCAACCTTGTGCTGAAAAGCTTGGCTTTTCTAATTTTGGAAAATGTCCCTTGTCCTTTTGGATTCGTAGCCTGACTCTTCAGTATGACTACTCATCATCAGGAAAAAAAAAAAATACATAAGCCCCTGATAACCATAGCTTTCTGGCAGAAAACGTTCCTTCTAGTCCTGTTTTTCATTCAAAGGATGTTAAAATTAAAGTCAAAAGTAAGTAAGGTGGAACCTTGGGAGGCCCATATGGTCCCTGTCCCCCATCAGGTGGTTTGAGGCTCTGCCTGGGGACCAGATGGCTGCTTAGCGCTGCCCATTCTCTGAGACACTCACCCTTCTGCCTGGAATGGCAAGAGAGGTGTTCCAGACAGCCAGGACTGGGCAGACACCCCAGAATATCAGCCTACACCCCTACTAGCTACCATCTGGACACCTGTCCTCTTGATTTTTATTCTCATGAATCCTCTAGGGACGAGTCCAGCTAGAGACTTGATGAACCAAATTCCTACAGAAAAGGTCTCCTTAGAGCTGATTTCCCCACCTTATTGATAGAAATCCCTCTTGTTTACTAACAGGCTGTGAGTTTTAATTGAATAGAATGTCTCCATCCTTCATTCTCTGTTGAATTTAATCTGGAATTCCACAGGCACCACTCTGCTACTCTGGAACAGGGGAGCTTCAGGACTTGGCGGATTTCCCTTAGGTGAACCTTCCCTGATCCCTCTTCATGTCTCATACATCTCATCATCATCATATCTGTCGAGCAGACAACGGAGACCCTGATTTAGAGAGGGAAGTCGACGTTGTCAAAGAATCTGACTGTCAGGGCTAAGCCCCCCAAAAACACACATCTGGCCTTTACGACATTTTCGATAATGCCATAGCAGCTAAATCATGTGTACAAGGCGGAACTCCTGACATAAAAGCTGCCACGACCTGAGCCCCTTCTTCCCCGTGGAGAGAGAATTACAGCTCCGCTTTTGGGCAGGGATTATCCTGATGTTCAAGTCCTTGAAGGTAAAGACCACGCTATTGGCCCCTAGCCCAACCCAGAGCCACCCAGAACAAGGTTAAAATATATATATATATATATATATATATATATATATATATTACACAGGCACCCCCTCGGTGTATGGGACAAATGGTGATAAAGTACCCTTCCTCCCTTTGGGGAGAGCAAGAAACAAAGATGGGAGCACTGCTCGGGAGATGGACACATCTGCCTTCCTGCGGGCCCCCTGTTTTGCACGCCTCTGAAAGAAAATTCAATACAGCCCAACAACACAGTTTGGACAACCCTTGTTCAACGGCAGGACAAAGTCCTCCCAGGATTTTCCTGGATGGACATAGAAGAGCTGGATAACGTGAGCAGGGAGCCCCTCTCTCTTCCACCCCAGCCGGCCACACTTCCCGGCTTAGCTGCGGAGAGCCTCGGCCCACCCCATAGAGAATCACCCTCACGTAGAAATCACCGGGCACAGGAATGGCGAACCGTGTCCCCCTGTGATTCTTCCTTGTGGAGTTGATTTGGGGATGTGATCTCTCCTTCGGCGCCCTATGGCTATGCTGAGGGGCTGGCTGCTCAGTTGCTTCGCTTTTTATTCTTTAACATGGGTTGAATACTCTGGCTTAGTGGGTGGGCTGCAAGGGTGTGGCCCTCACACCCCGCTTCCCAATGAATACTTTTCTCCCCAGGCTGCAGTCAGCTTCCACGCTCCTGTGGCAGCATAAAAACAAAAAATAAAATAAAATAAACCTCACTCTGCCACGCAAGTTCCCCCAGCTTGGCCTTCTTCTTTGCCCCTCCAGGCTCAGATAATCCCTAGTTCATCCCCCTCCGGCTCATCCCTCTGCGTGGTCCCTCCGAGTTTGCAGTCCGCCTGCGTATTTCAGACCTTCACTTGGCTCCACGCCATTGAATGTGCGTCGCTCAAGCGCTCGGCCCCATTCAGCACAGACTCCCGTGTTCTTCTAGTATCCATGGAGTCGATATATTTATCCATACGGCGGCCTCCCATGGAGCTTCGTGCACCACAATAATTATCTCTGGCTTGCGTGTCTTTATCTCTGGCATCTATTTAGATAGGATATCTACCATCCCTCCCGGGTCTATTTTCACGTCTCTTTCTCTCTATAGTATTTACCTCTATTTTTTAACATGACTGCGTTAAAAGAAGAAAAAAAAAAAAAGAAAACCCACAAACTGGGACAGTTCCCAGGGGGGGTGAACAGCACGCCACGAATACAACACTGCACGTGTCCAGCAGCGCAACGCGTGGTGGATGGGAACAGTCCTGCTCATTCCACGGGAAGGACCAGACTCGGAGTGCTGAGGGCCAGGGAGGGTGCAGCAGGGAGTGGGGACCCTCGGGGTGAAGTCTCCATCCATGGAGACCACGGCAAACAAGAGGGCCAAACAAGAGGGCCAGCTGGTGAGAAGCTGCGCACACATGCGCGCTCTCTCTCTCTCTCTCTCTCTCTCTCTCTCTCTCTCTCTCTGTCTCTCTCTCCCTCTCTCTCAATCTCTTATAAAAACGAGAATCCTAGAAGTCCCTAACTCATGATATTGGGGTCAAGATTAAGGGCAAAGTCCTGAATAAAGAACTTAACATAGAGCAAGTGTCCGCCAAGAAAAACTCCTACACGAGCACTTAGGAGGTAAAGTCCGATTTGAGAGTTCCAGGCCAGCCTGAGCTACGTACCAGGGAACCCAGTAGGATGGATGGATGGATGGATGGATGGATGGATGGATGGATGGATGGACAAATGAAAACAAGGTGCTGTTGCGGCCAGCACCGTGGGAGCCCCCGGGCCCTGACATTTACAGTCCAGCCTCACGGGCTGATTTGGCCTCATCGTGAGACTTGGATGTGCATCTTCCTAGCTCAGGAACAAGAGTCCATAAGGGGAAACTGCCTCACCCAATCAATCTACCTCCCAGGAGTCCTCCTTTGGTGGCAGGAGAGAGGACTGGTGAGGACAGAGAGTAACCTGAGGGTTAGGAAAAGAACTATGGCCAGTACTAGGGCCGCGCAGGTCCAAGCTCAGTCATGTATGCAACGTGTCTTGGGGGTGGGGGGGAGGGGTTGCGCTGAGGAGGAGCTCAGTGTGCAAGGCCCTGGGTGTCATCCCCAGCACTTAAAAAAAAAAGGTATTTAAGTGATAAAATGCTGCAGAACAGGGAAGGAAGGGGAGGAGAGGGGAAGGAAGGGGAGGGGAGCTGTCCTGCTTTGAAGTTCCACAGCAGAAGTATGAGACTTTCTGCAGCAGAAGACGGCCCTTGCTGAGGTGGTCCCCCAGAGCGAACCTTTCCAACCCAACAACATGGCCACGGAAGACGCCGTCAGGAAGGCGGCTGAGCTCCGAGTAGAGCGAGCACCCTGACGAACCTTCCATCTGTACTCCAAGCCCCGGTGTTGCTTTAACGTCATATCCAACTCAACCTAGTGTGGCTTTCATCTCTACTTACCAGGCACCAGGGAAAGGGGAAAGGTGGTAAGCAAGTCTCCCAGCTCCCAGCAGGCAAAGCGCAGCCATTTCAAGGATGCAGAGCAGTGCCAGGCAGACCAGGGGGGCGGGGAAGAATGGGGTGCACGGAGCCCCAAGAACAAGGCCTGTCCCATGGAGAAGAATGCCATGGCGGGAGGGGAAAGATCCTGTCCGTCGGGATCCAGAGCTGCCCAGGCCCAGGTTAACAGGGCTGGGGACAGATGGGGACCGCAACATGGAAGAAGCTGGCACTGGCTGGCACACGACAGTCAGGATTTTGTTTCCAAAGTGCCAGATGCCAGCTACAGCCTTCCATCTGCCTCTCCTCGTCCTCTCCCACCGCGCTGCGCCGTGGACATGGGAGGCGCCCAAGTGTACGCTCTGACCCCGCTCACCCAGCCAGGCTGGCTCGGCGAAGAGGCCAGAGACCTCGCGCTCCGAGAGCTCAGAAACGCAACCTGCCGCTCTTGGGCACATGGCGGAGCAAGAAAGCTGGAATCCACGGATCACTGCTCAGAGGCTAGAGAGACCTCAGGAAAAACAACAACAACCCGGGATTCCACGGTTAAAGCCACATTTGCTACTGCTGGACGTGTCACCTGCTCCGCTGCCACCAACCCCATGGGAACAATGAGATCCTACTGATGAATCCAACAGGAGACTGGCACTCTGTGGGCAACCCCATTCCAAACGTAAGTCATAAGGAGTAGAAGGGGAAGGATACACGCACGCGCACACACACACACACACACACACACACACACGCATATAGCATCTATAAAGAAGCAAGTGTCCCAGGGTCTAACAAGCATTACCTATGCCAGCTCATCAACCCTGCCAGAGCCCTCCCTGCCCTCCTCTGTCTCCCGCCTTGATCAGCCCCAAACGGGAGTCGGGGGAGGACAGGCAAGGGTAGGGTACTCAGCAAAGAAAGAGCACTGGGTACTGTTGTCTGACCACTAAGTCACGTGTACCATCACTGCAGGGCACGCGATGATGAGAGAGGCAGAGAAACAGGACAAGGGATGGAAAGGCTGGGCGTCGATGTCACCCCTTCAGTTAGAGGAGGTTGGAGAACTCCTTCAGCTCTGCCACAGAAAATCAGCTCTAGCCCGTTCTTCCCTAGGTTCTCTGCTCCCATCCACACGTTTGCTTCCAGATCGCCAATGGCTGCCTCGGGATGGGAGCCAGGCGGGCCACGGCAAAACTTCTTGTCCGTTACTGGAAGTCAACGAATGATATGCTTGGCAAGCAGGAGTCGAAGGACCACTTTTAACCAACACTTGAGAAAGACTACAACTGAAAGCCCAGGAGGGAGAAAGGAAGGCAAGATTATGAGGAGGAAGAGGAGGAGGAGAAGGAAGAGGAGGAGAAAGAGGAGGAAGAAGAGGGGGAGGAGGAAGAAGAGGGGAAGGAGGAAGAAGAGGGGGAGGAGGAAGACCTAGCCTTCTAGCAGAAAACAAGACTATTAGAGAACAAATAGACGATTTTAAAAGGTGGGAGGGGGGTCACGAACTTGGGAGAAGACATGATTGTCCTCTCTCGCTGCAGTAACGATCTGATTAGGGTTCAATCCTACCACATCCTTCATGTCCTCACTTATCCTTGCTGTGTCTCAGCCGCCGGTGAAGATGGATGGCAGTCTTGGCAAGAGGTGGCTCTGATTAAGTCCCAGGCCCACTGAGCGGGGATTGAACATGCCTCCCTGCACCTGAGGCCCCAGGGTGTCACCTCCCCTTGTGAGAGGAGGTCGGGGCTGGACGCTGCTTCCCTCTCACGGATTCCGTAGAGAGCAGCTTGCAGCGGGAAGGGGGCGGGGAGGGGAGGGCAGCCTCTGCCCACCTTGGCTGCTTCCTTCCTGCACGTGTGATGCAGGCTGGACCCAGCGGATCGCAGCGTCCACTAGTCGAAAGGCTCCCGCCTGTCCCTTGCATCTGGGTCTGGCTCCCAGTGTTGTCTGTCTAGGCTGCCCAAGGCCCGAACGCCAGGAAGGTGAGGGAAAGGGCGGGCCAGGACCATCCTCAGGATGAAACTACCACCGGGTTGTCTGATCTTAGGAATGCAGGATCTGAACAGCACCCTATGAGTACAGTGTAATTATTCCCATGTTAGAGATGGGAAAACTGAGACCTGGAAAGACTCCATCTCGTACTGCAAGCCACATAGCTAAACAGGGCTGATCTGGGAGGCTGGCGTGGAACACAGGAGGGCGGCTAGAAGCCGGGACGAGCAGACGTCGGCCTCATCGTTCCAGTTGCTCCTCTACATTCCATCCCGTGCTGCCCTTCCCCCGCGGAGCCAGAAACGCCTCAGCACCCACCCCCCCCCACCCCCACCCCCTTATCAGGCCACGTGGACCCTTTTCCAGGGCATTCAGGGGGACAGGCAGGCGAACAGAGCCTGGAACTGTGATTCTCCAGGTGTGACTCCCAGGGCTGTAGTCTCAATGTCACCTGGAAACTTGTGAATACCAAGTCGGGCCCACCACAGACCCACAGAACCGGAAGCTGGGCTCGAAGGATGGGGGGATGGGGGGGAACTGTGACACTCAGGTGACTCAGACACTCAGTACACACGAACAATACTCACAGGGGACCAGGAGGGAGCGAGGCCCCAGCTAGGAACACCACACCAGTGGCTCCGGGACACACAGCCGAGATGGCAGGACTCCGTCGCACGAGATCAACAAGCCACAGAAATTACAGGCTGCAATGTGCGATCTGTGCGTGCGGGACAAGTGAGAAGAAGGTGAGAGAGGGGAAAAAATGGGGAGCTGCAAGAGAACCAGAAGGGCAGAGAGGAGAAGCTGGGCAAGATGGCAGGAAGGGAAAGCAGCCACCTCCCTGTGCTCCTCTCCGGTTGGTTCCTCCCAGAACGAAGGCCCCGGCGAGCCCTTGCTGCCATCCCCAGCGGGGTGACAGCCCAACTCCACCGGGTGACAGCCGAGTCTGCCACTCGCACGTCGCACGGCAAGTTAATTTTTCTGTCAGTAGCATGATTGTCAATAAAAAGCGTTATTATTCGGCCAGTAGATGTTTTAATTACCCAAATGTCAATCCCTGTCACTCCCATCCACGGTGTCATGGTGCCAGAACAGTCCTGAAAGACCCCCGGGAGACGCCTGAGCTCCACTCCGCCCCCACCGAGCACCCCACCCAAGTCGCCTCACGCCACCCCTCCCACGTTCCCCCACTATCCCACACACCCCTCCCGAGGGCAGGGCCTCTCTGCCTCAAAGAACACCCGAGGACGCCAAGTCGCTTCTGTTCAGCCGGGGTCTCTCTGGGCAGTGTGTAAGCAAGGTGTTCGTTTTGGGGAGCAATGTGGAAGGAGTCTAAGTACCATCTTGGGGTGACACAGGGACCACATCAGAATCTCAATTTGATTCCTTCCTTGGGGCTTGGTGGCCTACAAAAGCAGCAGGGGCCGGCGTATCTTCTGCGAGATAACAGACAGGACGTGTCCAGCTGGGAGATTGACAGGTGCTCACCCTCGGCACAGGGCCAACGCGTTTTCTACGCTGGTTGCGCCAGCGTCGTTGTTTTTCAGGAGCATCACAGATTTAACAGCACATCTTCCATCCAGGCCTCTTCTGAGTCCATGCCATGTTGGGGGGGGGGGGTGCAGGTGAGGGGGCGGTTGCCCGCACGCACACTGGTACTAGGGCTTGAACTCATGACCTGGACTTTTGTGCTCAAGGTTAGTGCTCTATGACTTGAGCCACAGCGCCACTTCTGGCTCTTGGCTGGCTCACTGGAGGTAAGAGTCTCACGGACTTCCCTGCCTGGGCTGGCTTCGAATCACGACCCTCAGATCTCAGCCTTCTGAGTTGCTACGGTTACAGGCGTGAGCCAATGGGGCCCAGCTCCCACCATGACTTTTCTAACGCTAACATACCACGGGGAGGCAGCTTTTACTCAAGTCACGGATTCATTAATTCAATGACTGTTTATTTGCTGAATGCCTACCACAGGGCAGTAACTGTCCTTGGGCTGGGAATGGATGAAGGAGAGAGAAGGCAGGGGGGGGGGGGGGCGGCTCTCGCACTCCTGCAGCTGAGCATCTATCAAATAAGCTTTCGCACACAAAAACAAAGCACTGAAAACAGACAAATGCTAGGAGCAGGGGTACAGGGATCGAGGGGAGGAATCAGAGGGGACCTGACACGGCCCACTAAGACAGGAACCCACCAATCTAAAGACCATTTTGAGGATGACATCACACTTCTCCAAGTGACTCTGAGTTCCTGAAAGGCAGGCACAGACAGAATCAGTTCCCCAAACCTCACAGCTTCCTCAGCTAATAGGTGAGGAAGAGAAGAGGAGGAGAACACAATCAAGAATCCAATATAGATAGAAGGAAGGTAGGTAGGTAGGTAGGTAGGTAAATAGATAGATAGAAGATGGATGGATGGGTGGGTGGGTGGATGGATGGATAGATCCTGCAGAATAAAGAAGAATGAGGGAAGGAGTAGGTAGGGGAGGGGCGGGTAAGAATGTTGAAAGGGATGACATTGACCAAGACAGATTCATAAAACTGCTTTGTTAAATGGCAACTCCTTGTGCAGTCACTTAAAGATTTTTTTTTCCCTTACAGAATACAGTTAGCTTCCATGAAAGAATGGATGGTTAGATGGACAAAAATATTTTTGTACTCCCGTCAGTTACTAGAGTTGCTTCTGGCTCCTTGGTGGCTCCCTCCTGTCCCTGCCTCTGCTCGCTGGGGTTCTAACCGCTCACCCGGGCCCCAACCCAGCCTCTGACCCGGAGTCACGAACTGCGTGCTTTGGAAGCACATCCTGGAACGCCATTTCTTCCCCCAAAGCCTTTCTGAAGCCAAGAATTTCTTTCTCTCCGCACCTCCCGGCCCTGCCTCCCCCACACTCGCCCTCGCCACGAAGTTGTCTCGGCTCCCACCATGGGGAGTTTAAAAATGGAAAGCCACGTGCACATCAAAACCTTGAGAAAGCTGACACCTTGGGAGAGGTAAGCGCCTCCTCCCAGAAAGGTGGCTCATGCCTGAGTCATTTGTCTGGCTACACCAGCCTGCCTGGCTCCAGGTAGGGGAGGAAAGCTGTGCGTCTCCTAGCGTGCCTGACACAGTAGGGGGAAGTCAACGGATCATAAATAACTATGGGGATGAGGCAGCCGCTAGAAAGACGCAGGAAAACCTTCTGAAAAATGTCTCTCTGTGCTGAGAGTTCTGTTGGCAGAGCTGGGATGTGGGCTCCATTCCCAGCCTGCACCCTGAAATCAGAGGCCCTCTGGACAGCCACAGGGGGTCGAGGCACTATCCCATCAAGTTAAACGTAGGCGGGGCCCCTTCTCACTCACGGAACTGCGGAGCCCCAGTGCCAACGAGCGCACAGCACCAGAGACCCAAGACAGAGAGCATGGGCTGCACACAGACCTCCAAGGCTCCCTAATCTTAGGAGAACTACAGAATCTCCACCGCAGTTCCCAAAGGTTTGGAAACGGCAACAGGGAGGGCAGGCGGTCCGCCCCTTGCCTGCCACCAAGCTACCCACAGTCCCACAGTCCCGGCTCAGGGATGAGAAGGAGACGTGACTGGGCCAACCAACTGCGGTTGACCAAGGGCAAGAAAGATTGTAGTGCCACGCGCTGAAATGATCTAATCTTGCTCTTAATTATAGACGTAACACAGATTTATTTAGCAGGCGTGCCCTCTGACCCAAGATTCTGCTTACATCCACTGGCAAAAGTCTTTATAGAAATTAGTAAGAAGACGCCTCATCGCCCGAACAATCAGCAGTGAAACTAGTGGAAACAATCTGCGTTGCAAGCAATCAAACCTAACATTAAAGAAGAAAATAGAAACCTCCACCACCAACCCCTGCCCCATCCCCATACTGAGAAGTAGCCGGAATTCAAGAGCCAGTGGAGTTCTTTGTGATGGTCTTTATTCGGCACCCCGATGAATTCCTTGTTGTCTGTCTAAGACGAGGGTCACGCTGACTATTCCCAACTTTCCCTCCACAGCAAATATTACACATATTTCTCATGCCATTAGATATTATTCTGTGGCACATTTTGATGGTTTCGTGGTGTTTCATTACTTGGATGAATTGTGATTTATATCACGGATTCCTTACTGTTGGGCATTTTAATTCCCTTCCAATATTCCATCATTACAAACAGTGCTTTAATACACAACCTCATACAACCTTTTATGAACATCTCTGATTATTTCCTTAAGGTAAAAGAAATGCCAAAACATGAAACTGCTGAGTCAAAGGAAATCTAGGTGGGTGTATTTTTTTTTTCCTTGAAGTTTTTGGAAAATACTATCAAACGGGCCTCCAGGGAAGTTGTACCAATTTGTTCCCTTACAGAAGGGAAATAAGCCCCCTCCCCCTTCCTCTACATGTAAGCCATACTGTGCTGTTATTTTTGTCAATTTAAGAGGGGGAAAACAGATTCCCATAACTGATTTGATTATTGTTTCTTTGATCTTTACTAAGCTGAACTAATTTCCATGTTTATTAGCCATTTCACTCTTTTTGTATATACATATATATGTTTTTAACTTTTGGAATTGCCTCTTCCTGCCTTTTGTTTACTTTTATCTTTCGGGAGGGGAGAGGGTTTGAGGGTTTATTGGATCTCAAAGACAATTTCCAAGGAAAAGTTACCCTGAAAGCCACCGTGGGCCTAAGGATCAAACATCACTTAGAGAGAGTCCCGGTAGGACTGACTAGATCCCGTGACGACTTTGTTCCTCCAAATTCAGGGCCTCGGGACCTCAGGTTGATGAAGGAAGGAACTGAGATCCAGAGCCAATAAAAGACAGAAGACACAGCCCTGGCTCTGGGGAAACAAAGATGGCGCCCAAAGATGGCGGAAGTCTGGCTTCTCCATTGGAAAAGGAAGGAAATGGGTCACACACAGGTACCACTGGCAATTGTGGTCTAGCCAGTCGAATCCAAAACAAAAATGAAAAGTAAACGAAACAATGACTTCTGTCTCAAGAGTGAAGGAGTCAGCACATGGAAGCTGGATTCCCTTGCCCTAACACCACACTCTGGGAGGCTGGGACATGTTCATCTGGGAAGGAATGATAAAGCAGAGCTGTGCCTCATTCTCCTCTAGCACTGGCTGGCAAAGGGCAGCTGCTGGAGTTGGAATAAAAACTGCTTCCAAAAGATCATTCCGCCTCCCTCCTACACAGGTTCGCTGGCTGAGGTTCGCCCTCCCCTGGATGGACCTTAGAAATGATAGAGCCTCGTGGTCTAGATCCCAATGGCCTACCAGGCTGTGCAGGGGAGAGGTGGTCAGGATGGGTGGGGTGGGTGGACCACCAGGGCGGAGCCCAACACACACCTCTGCACTCTGGGGTCCTGGAACTATGAAACGCACATCCACACATGGTCCCGAGCACGTTCCTGACTGTGTCCCAACTGCGGCCAATTCATACTCTCCTGACAAGGCTAATTCCATCTCTTCGGACAACCTGGAGCTGCCTCTGACATGCCCAGCCCCTTCCTGGAAGCCAAAGGCTGGCAGTACACACCCTGTCCTTACGTGAGCCTCCAACAGGCCCAGTCCCTCTGGGTCCAGGCAAGGAGGGAGAGGCCGGGGCTGTACAAGCCATGCCTCTCTCTCCTCTGAGCCCGCAGAGCCCATCCACTACTATGAAGATGGTGGAGAGAGCCAACTGGGTGCCCCCTCCCATATCCAGTGGCCGAAAGCACCCAACGTGCCCACTTGTTCCTCCATATCGCAAGGCCCTGCCAGTCCCCCTTGCCCCCTTCCCCTGCATCGTCCCTCGCCACGAGACCGAGGCTATCCCACACAAGGCTAAGTATAGGCCATCAGAGCCCCTCAGGTGCCCTTAGTTCTCTGTTTCAGGAGATCCTGCTGCTCTCCGAGGCACACCTTTCCCCATCCCTGGCTCCATCTGGCTCTACCTCATCCCTACACCAGCCAGGCCCACGCCTGGATTTCCATCGATGTGGCAACGGTTCTGCCTGGCAGTGGCACCGCCAGACTTTGGGAGTGAGGGGGAAAGACAGAAGAGATGTTGGGTTTCTCTGCTCCTGGGTCAAAAATTGAGAAGGAAGAATAAAGACAAACCAAGGCACCAAGGCCAGCACATCTTGAGGCATCTGGAAGATTCCTGGGGGTGGGGGGGGGTGAAGTTTACCTTCCTTCCAATGGCCACCAATTCCCTCCCTGTCCCAACCCCTTCTCCCTGTAGGCATGGGGCAGTCAAGGAAGTCAAGAAGAAAGTTCTCCATCAAGAAAGTGCAGGCAGCTATAACCTAGGACTGGACCCGGCTCCTATCACGCTCCCTTTCTCCCTAGGAGACTGGAGATCTTGGCAGGAGTTAGTCCATTCCCCTCATCTTGAAGGCACAGGGGAGATGTGTGAAGAACTATGCAACTAAAAATGAAAGGAGCGCAGGCCTAAAGAGCAGAGAAAACAAACCCAAGACTTGGGTTTCTGTCCTTGGCTGTAAGCCTTACCATGGAGAAGGGGGAAGGGAGAGGGAGGGGGGAGGGGGAGGGGAGGCTCCACGGCCTCCAGTTCCATCTCAGCCCCTGGCAGAGACAGACAGACACTTGGACAAACACTCTTCACCCTAATTTTGAAGCCCCTGCGGACTGCAAGGGAAATTTAATCCATATGTCTCTGATTCACTTATACTTAACTCATCAACATGTTGTTTCGTAAGAGCTGTTTCGTGTCCAAGTGCCTTTTTTTTAAAAAAAAAAAAAAAAAAGCTTAAAACCCTGAGTTGTTGGTTGGTTTTTTTTTTTCCTCCTTTGAAACAGGAAATCATACTGTGCCAAGAGAAAAGGAAGTGGAACCCTTAGAGGTTCAGGCTGGGTTCAATGTTCCTGCTCTCCCCAAACCCCCTCCTAACAGGCCACATCCTTTGCTTCCCTGTACCACCACCATCTCCCCCGGGGTGGGGGAAGGGAGGTCCTACAGGCAGCCCCACAGAAGCCCGGAGAAAGGGCACGACAGGGTGGCTACCTCCGGGTACAATCATCCTCCTGTTCAGAGCCAGGACCGTGCTCCTCAGAGATCACAGGGCCTCCAGGCAGCGAGAGGGAGAGAACCCGGGCCAGGCGCTGGCTTCTGCTCTAGCAGATGCTGCGTCTTCACTCACACACCACTGCAGCAGTAGGGGTCCTCTGGAAATGACCCCGGGCCTCTGGTCTGAGGTCAGTCATGGGCTCTGGCAAGGTCTCCAGAGAGGTGGTAGGGCCAGCCCGGACCCAGCTTCCCTAAGGTGTGCTATGGCTATCCACCCACCAAGATGTCCCTCTGCCCTCCACCCCGGCCAGGGCAGCTGGAGTTCACCAGCGACGGCAAATGAGTGGGTCCCTGACCTTAAACCGTTCCTCCCTGCAGGCGACTCTACAACCTGCGCATGGCTGGGAAGGGCCCTTCGGGAGCCCTGAGGGTGGCCAGCCCGTGGACAGCCCCATCCTCTAGCTGCTTGGCGTGAGGATATTAGAACCGCAGCACAGGCCTGACCCGGTGTAGGTGTGCACACGTCCTGCACACGCCACACAGTTGTGAAAGCCTGCTTCCACGGGGAACGCAGAGAGCGCGTGCGTAGCTGCAGTGATAATGTTACGCAATCTGCAGGGGCAGAAGAGGTAGAAACTGCAAGCCTGTGTCAAAGATGGCTGAAGCCAGCTCCCTGCAGCTAAGCCACCAAGGCTACCGCGGCCCACGGCCGGCTTCTCCATCCTCAGTGGTGTCTCCCCTTTGGCAGGGGACCCACAGGCTTTGGGGGCTGCACATGCGTGGCCAGGGACACGTACCACAGGCTGGGTAATCACTGGGCAGACACTCCTGGTCCCTGCCCCTGCTTGGGCTTGTCTGGGTGACATGCAGGAGAGGTGACCATGAAATGCCAAGCCAAGGTAGCAGGAGGCGTGATATGTGTGTCCACGCCTCCTGTGCACACCCTGGGGAGGGGGGCCTGTTGTTACCAAGAGTTACTATGTGGCCATAGCTGACTGAGACATTGGGTGGTGACAACTTCAGAAAGCAGACTGCAGAGCTGGGTGCCAGTGGTTCCTACCTGTCATCCCAGCTACTCAGAAGGCTAAGGTCTGAGGATCGTGGTTCAAAGCCTTCCCCGGGCAGAAAAGTCCCCACGAGACTCTTTATCATCAACTCCCCACGCAAAAACCGGAAGTGGCTCTGTGGTTCAAAGTGGTAGAGAGCAAAAAGTTCCAGAACTCTCCCCCCAGAAATCTTTATGAGCCCTCATCCTAAGCCAGGCCAGCCCCCCTGTTCACGTCCAGTAGCTCCCAGTGACTCACCACCACCGAGCATCTGAAAACCCCGCTGTCCACACCGAGGCGTGCCACGATCACAAAAACCACACTGGACTTCCAAGACAGGAATAGGAAGGGCCTCGTGGAGTTTCCAAAACTGATAACGTATGAGGGGGACAAGCCTTCGCATACACCGACTCCAACAAAATAAGTAATTAGATTCATTTCATCTGTTTCTTTTAATTTTTTTTTTAAAATACAGCTTCTAGAAACCTTGAAATGTGCACGCATGGTTCTAAGTCTATTCCCAGCGGACAGTGCAGGGCTGGGCTCTCGGCCCAAAATTGGCTGCACATGAAGAATGTTCTGGAGATCTTTTTTAAAAAAAAAAAATTCTCAAGCCCAGGCTGTACTCCAGATCAATACAGTCTACCTCTGGGGGAACGGGGCGGGGTGGGGGGGGGGGTTGGACTGTCCCCGACGTGTGTCTTGAAGCTCTCTATGTGGTTACTCCATGCAGAAAAAATCAAGAGCCATCGTTCTAACCAGAGGCGGAGGTGCCCCCCCCCCCGGCACACAACCTTGTACAGCCTGGCAGGGTGACTGCCCACACAGAGTTCAGTCCCCGTGGGTGACTAAGATGGCACAAAGCCGCCGGGTGCCCTGGGAGCAGACAGCTAACCTCTCACAGCACAACCCAGAGCCGAAGAGCCTCTGGGAGAAATCAGAAGGCCCCTACATCTTCTTCCTGGGGTGCTGGGCCTCATCTAGGGTCCTTGCCCAGCTGGCTGTCTGCTGTGTGCATGGTGGGGGGCGGGGGTAGGTAGCTCTGTGGCCGGCCAAGCCTATGCCAAAGGGCCATGGCCTCCCTCCGGGCTCGCTCTGGAATCTGCCGTGAGCCACTTCAGCTATCTATGCCTACCCAGACCTGGCAGAAAATAGCCACATCCCGGCGGGGGGGGGGGGGGCGGGGGGGAGGGAGGTCACAGAGCACTTTCTAGGATAGTGCGGACACACACCTGCACACACATACACGCACGCGGATCACCCGAACACGAGCTGGGGGTGACGGGAGGATAATGTGACAATTAGCAGCACAGGGCAAGCTCCCCAGAGGCCAGGCGGGCACCCCCAGGGAGCCGGGAAATGCATGCATATGTGAAGTCAGTCCGTTTGGCAGTAACTAAGGTTCCCAAGCTGGAAACAGAGTAACAAGGCTACCTGCTGCTTATTACTGCTGAAATAAGGCCAGGACAGCGGGCATGTGGCGCATGGGCTCAGCCTCTGACTTGCAAGCTCCCTTGAGAAAGGCAGGCACGTCATCCCAGCCCAGGCTCCGGTAAGAGGAAATAAACCAGCCTGGTGACTCTGAGAACACACTGAAAGGCATCATATTGCAAAACCAGCACCAGCAGCCACTGTGTGGTTCACACTCTTAATCCTAGACACTTCAGGAGGCTGAGATCAGAGAATCAAGGTTTGAGGGAAGCCCAGGCAGGAAAACCCACAAGACTCTCCTCCAAACTACCCAGTATAAAAGCTGGGGGGGGGGGGGAGGGGTAGGGGAGCGCGCATGGTTCAAGTGACAACGCACAAGCCGAGCAAGCAAACTGAGCAATCACGAGGCCCCTGAGTTCAAACCCCAGCACTGCCAAAAGAAAGAAAGCCGGCTAGTTTCAACTCCTCAGACACTATCACGGTCAAAGCCACTGGAGCCCTAACTATGAGCTGAGTGACATCTAAGCTCTCCTTGATACAGCGTGATGAAGGCGAAAGCGGTCTGGGACCGAAATGCATGAGTTCAAATGTCACCTTACCACAGTACTGACTGCAACTCTGGAAGCCAGTCAGTCTGCCAACTTTCCTGATCCTCTCAGTTCTGTTATCTGGTTGAATAAGCCAAGAGCCCTTTAAAAAATGCATGCTCTTTAACCCGGCCACCCCATTTCCAGAAATCCAGCCCAAGGAAATAATCTGAGATGTATATACAAAGACATCCACTGGCGTGTGTAGAAAACAGGGAACAATTTCAGTCTAGCATGGGAGATGAATCACAACCGAAGAATATCCGGATGATGCAATACTGTTCAACCATTAAGAAGCCTGTGGCCCGAGACCGTTGAAAGGCTTGAGAGGAAAATGTTTGTGATATGTGATTAAGAGGGAGAGATGGTGTGCAGCTCTAGCTGGGTCACCAACAGCCTTAGGGAGCCGGGGATGAATTTAAGTCAAGAAGGATGCTCAACTCCAGTGAACACTGTCTCTTCTTTCAGTCAGTCAAGAGGGTTGAACTCCAGACCTGGCCGCTGGTCCCCTGAGCTCTTTTCACTCAAGATCGGTAGTCTACCACGTTGAGCCACAGCTCCACTTCTGGTTTTCTGATGCTTAAATAAGAGATACGAGTTCTCACAGACTTTGCTTCCCCCGGCTGGCTTTGAACCATGATCTTCAGATCTCAGCTTTCTGAGTTGCTAGGGTGGCAGGCATGAGCCACCAGTGCCCAGCAGACACTGCCTCTTGACACCACCGCTAGCCTGCACTCCCGACTCTTGTGCAGGGCACAAGCTTTACCATGGAGTCCAAGACCTTCCTGCTCCATCCTACCCCGGTGGCTCATGTCCTAGCGAGGGCTGCCCCTTGCAGAACCAGGAGTCCGTGTCCCTTCTCTGAGTCAAGCCCATCACAGGCTCTGCACGCCCTCAGAGCAGCAGCTGCCTGTCTTTACCAAGGTCTGCAAGGCCCCACGTCACCCCCTCACTCCCTGGAAGTCAGCTGACTGCATCCCCAGATCCCCACTCCCATCCTCCATCCCCACACTGCCCTGCTGGCGGTCCTGAGGTGTTCAAGCACAGTCCCATTCCAGGGCTTTTGTACTGGTTTCCTCTCCAGCTTTTCTCCAGCTTTTTATGTGACTCTGTACATTGAGTCCAATGACAGCCTTCCCATGAGGATTTTTCAGTTTAGAAAAACAAAAACAAAAACTAAATGCAGCTTTGCCCCAGTGCAAGGTCCTCCTCAATTCTGTGTTCTCTTTAACATTCATCACCATCTGACATTCCAGGCACTTCACCTCTCCGCTGTGTTTGGGCGATTCTCTCTAATGTTGGAAATGAACTATACAACTTGTGTGGGAGTAGGGGTGGGAGGGGAAAACTGACAGAGCGAGGAAAGGGGTAAGGACGCTGTCCATAAACATATGCGCTCTCTGCCTGACTTAAGTAACTGTCACCCCTCCGTACATCACTTTTACAATAACAACTTTAAAAATTAACGAACAAACTGAAATTTAAAATGTAGCTTTGCCCCAATGTGGGGGTCCTCCTTTTCAATTCTATCTTCCTTTTAGCGTTTATCACCATCTGGCATTTCAGGCATTTTTAACTATCTGCTGGGTTGGTTCATCTCTCTCTATGTTAATGTATGCTCCCTCTAGCCACGCGGTGATGCTGTGATCCATTAGTAATGTCTGTCACAGGCACAAGGGTGAGGAGATCATGCTCATCCAACTCCTATTTGTGGACTAGAGAGGGCAGGTACGTGTGGACTTTGGTTATGGCTATTGGCTTCTTTCTGTCTCTATGAGTCACCTGCCCCACAAATGTCCCCTGGATCATGAGCAATCCCCAGCTGCTGTGCTAAGTAAAACTCCACCCTTTCTCTTACTCAAGAAGATAGAGCAGAGCGCAACTTGGCGAAATCACCATGAATCTGCCCCTAATTGATTAAAAGGCATAAATCTCCTGCAAGAGTGGCATCTTAATAGTGGTAACAGATCATCCTTATCCCATCTCCCGGCGGCTCCTATATCACAGCGAGGGAAATGAGAACCTCGTCTCCAAGACCCCCTCCCACCTCGTTCAGGTGCGGCAATACCACGCCCCAGCCAGCGGGCGGCCAAGCTTCTGCCTGGCCCGAAGCCCACGCCCAGCTCCACGTTCCTTCTCGACACACAGGCCACCACCGCAAGCCACGGAGGCTGGCATGCCAGTGACACATGACCGCTAACTCTGTCCGCAGCACCAGCCAGCCAGAGCAGAGGCTGGCATCACCGGCCTGCAGTCAAAGTCTCTGGCGGTGCCTGGAGCATCGGTGCTGTGCCTATCTAGATTGCTTCCCGTGAGGGGCTGGCATCCTTCGCTGCAATTCTATCACTCTCACTTAGCCACCTTCCCGCCTCTCCTCTGCCCTCACACGCCTTATCTGTGCATGGTCCTTTACAAGGAAAGGAGTGGCTGTATTTAGGATCCTCTCGGATAATCCAGGATAATCTCCATCCAAAGAGCCTTAATTTAATCACAGCTGCAAAAACCCTCTTTTGCTTGGAAGGTAGCAATTATGGGGTCCAGAGATGGAAGATCTGGTTGGGTTTTTTATTGTTATTTGGGTGTGTAAGGTTGGGGAAAAGGTGTCATTCTGCCCGCCTTCCTTTTACCTTGGCGTCAACACAAGTTTTTTTTTTTTTTTTCTCCCTCGATGGACAAGGAATCTCAATCAGATGTGGCAGCATTTTGTGGCACGACGGAGACTCCATTTGGGTCACAAAGTCTATGCTAGTGACAAAGTGCTAAAGGCAATTCTATCTGCGGGGAGGAGAGGGGAAAGGAAAGAGGAGAGAAGAACAAGCTAGGAGAGGGGAAAGGAAAGAGAAGAGGAGAACACTGAGTTTGCGAGAGGACACCCATCTCAGGTGAAGGGCCTGGAGGGTCTGAACACAGAGGTGGCATCGTAACCATAGCAACCTTGGCATAACCAACCTCAGTGGGCAAGCTGGATCAGAAGGCAGGAGAGACTCTCTCTCTCTCTCCCTCTCTCTCTCTCTCTCTCTGTCTCTCTCTCTCCCCTCTGATTCAGCCAGGACCCTTTCCTTTCAACATTGTCTATGGCCTCTTAAGATGTTTGATATAAAGTTACTATTAACCCTCCACTCTTTATTGAAGATCTGCCTCCACAGCATTAAGTGGGGTTTGCTTTCCCCCATCCTCCTGGAATATGGGGTTCTGGGAGGCAGAGAGCTCAGCAAAGCCACCCACCAGTAGGAGGCAGGATGCAAAGTCATTCCTAAATCCAAATCTCGAGATGCATGAGAGGAGGCATTGCGGCTCCTCCCCAAAGACATCAGGGCTCCCATAGCTACTCTGGCTGCAGGCTTTGAAACAAAGAGGATCATGGGCGCGATCTTGGGGGGAAAAAAAAGAAAGAACTTCCCCCCCCCAACACACACACATTTCCCCAAAGCAACTTCCTCCCCGCCTCCACAAGAGGAAGAAGGAAGGAGATCCGCCTCCCAGGGAGGAGGGGGTATATGTGGAATCCCTGCCTAGTCTTGTGCCCTGAGCAGAAACCTCCATGATTGGGCAGCCATGGGGGAGCTTGGAGTGGGAGCCGAGAGAATAGGCTAATGACTTTATCAAGAGTCTGGAAGATGCAAAAGTGAACATTAACCCATGGGAAATAAATCCACGCCACCGAAAAGTGTATAGCGATCAGCGGTCTTACATTGTGCTGTCTGTGCGTGCATGCACCTGCGCCTGGCCCGGGTTGTCTGCCCTCTCTCAGCGCTTTCTGCGGCCAGACGCAGGTCCTTTCATGGCACTGCGTGTCTTCCCTGGTCAGCTCTGCTCAGATGAGCTCACCACAACCGTGCTCGCGCGAACAATGGGAAGACACCGCTAGATATTTCACCAATTCCAGCAGGGTAAGAAGGAGAACAAGGGGACCAAGTCTCACCTGGGAGAGCTCAGAGCTTGAGAAGTCAGGGCACCCTGTCTGCTTCTCCCAGTCAACCGCCACATGGCCCGATGGAAATCCGCCGCCCGGCTCTCCTCTGACTTGGTGGCAGGCCCCGAAAGCTCCCAGCCTGGTCCTCTCAGAGGCTTGACATTGAGATAGACTCCAGTCAAGAGGAGGCCGCGCGTGAGCCGCCATGACTCAGACATCATTCGTCTTCTCAGATGACCAGGAAGGATCATCATAAATAACCACACCACACCGATAGAAGACGCACCCTGGTGACTCGCAGACACGCTCGCTGCCAATGTGCCTCCAGTTTCACCCCACACTGCTGCCACGTGCAGGGAACCACCGCCTCTCCACCTAGGACTCCGGGGCAGCAGTGAGCTGCAGATCTGTGGCCCCTGCTGGAATGGTCTCATCATGGGTAAACATCTCCAGAGTATTAACCACCAGGCCAAGGTCCATCAGCCCCGGGAAGACACAGCTGCTTCCTGCACCTGGAAGAGACTCTGATGATGAGGTCACCCAATGCGTGGCTCGTTCTGTCATGAGACTCAGAGAAGACTGGAGACCAGCTCAGGCCGCACAGCCCACCTGTCCCAGAGCCAGGAGGAAACCCCAGACTGTACCACCAGCCTCAGAAGTCTACCAAGCCGGGTAATCTGCTGCTTCTTCTTCAAGCCCAAGTTTAGGAACAGAGATGAACAAAATAACTCTACGAAGTAATTTATCACCACCAAAATAAGAGAACACTCTCTCTCTCTCTCTCTTTCTCTCTCTCTCTCTAGTTCTGTCTTTCTCTTACCTATGAGGTCCCTCAAAATCTGCCAGTGGAAGCCACTGCTGAGCTCAGACCGAGGCCCAGTGTCAAGAGTCTCCAACATACATCCAGTCAACCCTCTCAGCTGCCTCAGTTCTGCTTCGAGTCACTCAGACTTAAAGATAGGGACATCTGAGATCCAAGTTTCTGTGACTCCCTGCCACAGGCGGATCTTAGGTGTCTCCCCCAAGGTCCATAAAGCTCCCCAGCTTCGTGTAATTCAGAGGTGGTAGCCAGGCGCCGGTAGCTCACACCTGTATTCTTAGCTACTCGGGAGGCTGAAATCTGAGGATCCGGGTTGGAAGGCAGCCCAGGCAGGAAAAGCTGGGAGACTCCAATAAAGTACTCAGAAAAAAAAGCCAGGGGGCTGGGAACATAGCCTAGTGGCAAGAGTGCTTGCCCAGCATGCATGAAGCCCTGGGTTCTATTCTTCAGCACCACATAAACAGAAAAGGCCTGAAGTGGCGCTGTCACTCAAGTGGTAGAGCAGTAGCCTTGAGCAAAAGAATTTCAGGGACAAAGCCCAGGCCCTCAGTTCAAGCCCCAGGATAGGCCAAGACAAAAAATCTAACAATAAAAATCAGAGGTGGTGGAGCCTTTAAGAGGCGGAGCTTAGTGAGAGGTCTTTAGGACATTAGAGGCGGGGCTTCAAAGGGGACTGTGGGATCCAAGCCTCCCCTCTCTTTCTCTCACTCCCTGGCCATGAGGTAAGAATCTCTGTGCTCTGCACACTCCTGCCACATGCTTCCATCAGCCCTAAGAAACGGGGCCCATTGATCACAGGCTGGAACCTCAAAAACTCCGAGCCGAAGTGAACCTCTTCTCTAAGTGGATTCTCTGGGGCATCTGTTATAGTAACAGCAAGCTGACTAACACACTCCTACAAGCCACAAACTGTCAAGTCTAAAGATGACCATGCCAGGCTCTGCCCCGAGCTCAGGCCTACAGCCGCGGCTTGTCAAGAGATGGCACATTTCATGGGGCTGGGGATATAGCCTAGTGGCAAGAGTGCCTGCCTCGGATACACGAGGCCCTAGGTTCGATTCCCCAGCACCACATATACAGAAAACGGCCAGAAGCGGCGCTGTGGCTCAAGTGGCAGAGTGCTAGCCTTGAGCGGGAAGAAGCCAGGGACAGTGCTCAGGCCCTGAGTCCAAGGCCCAGGACTGGCCAAAAAAAAAAAAGAGAGAGATGGCACATTTCCAGTTGGGTTTGCCCCAGCTACCCCAGTGACTTCCATTCACAGAAGAGTTGAGTCCCTCGGCATCTACAGAGCCCCACCGTGGGGGATCTGCAATTGCTTATCGCCATGGTGGCCGTTCGTTGTGCCGGTGGAACAAGGTTAGCTTTGCTTCTGCCAAGAATTCCACACCTGGTGCTTCGTGAACAAAGCCAGGCCCAACACACACACTCAGACGGAGCTGAACAGCCAGGGCTGGGTCCTTGTTACCTTCATTCACATTTTGTAAATGCACACATTGCCTCTGTGCCAGGGAGCCCCAGAGAAGATGGATTAAATTTCAGGACAAAACCCAAATGCAATGGTGTAATATCCAAGCAACATGAATAGAAGAAAGCAAGCAGGGAAAGTGAGCTTTTGCAGAGTAATGAAAGCACAGAGATGGGCCTATGGAAGGGCAGACAAAGATGCTTAAGGAGTATTAGAGAGAAAAAATTAGGCCAAGAAACTGGATTTCTCAAGCCCATTATCATTTAAGTATTTGTGTGAAATATGCAACTGACTGTACATGCTTAGCTACCATTTCTCAGGACTGTGTGTGCGTAGACCCACATTAACCTGGGTATCATCACTAAGCTGGGTACCATGACACACACTCTACTTCTAGTGGCAATTCACAAATCACAGGATGACCAATGACTTCCGTTCAGTAATTTCCAGATATTTCTATAGTGACATGTATAGAAAATAGATCTCTAAATACAAAACATAATTTTTTAAAAAAATAATGAAGACATGAGCTTTCCTAGGACTACTACAGGCTGTAGATCCACCATCTTGAGAACTTCTGCTGCTTGTGAGGACTATAGTGGTAATGGTACGCACACACATGCATGCACACACACATGCACACACATACATGTACACACAAACAAGACAGGCATGTGCACACACCCGTGTACTCACAGACATGTTCCCTGCAGAGGCAATGGTACACACACACACACACACACACACACACACACACGCACATACACACACATTCCCTGCATAATCACAGGCCCTACCCCAGACCTGTCAAGTCAGAATTGACATTTTATCAAGATTCCCTAGCACTGCCCGTGTGTACTAAGCTTCCAGAAGCTTCCAGATAGAGAACACGCCAGTGCCCACCCCATTCTGGTGTCAGGCAAGAGAGCATTTCTCCCTCTTGGTGCCCATCTCACCCCTCCCTTTGTCTCGCCCTAACCTAACAGAATGGAAACTGATAGCAATAAACAAAACAATGCTCCCATTTCTAGTCAGAAGATGCTCTCTCCCGTCCACGGGGGAGACTTTGGGAGGTAGTTAAGCCTCTCCGTTAAGCAAACAGCATGACCGAGAGAGGCGGAACAGGTGGCAGATGGCTGGCAGGAGCTCTGGCGAGCAGCAAGCGGGCTGGGTTATTAAACCTCGCAGGTGGACAGGTGCAGCAGTCAGCCCTGGCCCGGGAAGCAGTGACAGCGCCCCATGCTCACTTCACTGATGGAATGTACCCCACCTTCACCTCTGGCTCCTTCCCCCTTAATAAGCCTCTTGCTTCCTGACAGGAAGCCAAAGCCTCATTCTTCCACATACAAAGCAAGGACAAGGATCCTCACATCACAGGTTGGTGGTGCAAAGGGCTAACGGCGCCAGACACACAGTGGAGATCCAGCGGACGGGGGCTTTCTCTCCACGTGTTTATTCCTCACCTCTCCTGGCCCATCGTTCCAAGGGGCTCACTCACCATGAAGCAGGAGAGGCCACAAACCAGGCCGGTGGCCCTGGCTGGCTGCGGAAATCACCTGGATGGCTTCCGGAGCTACTGATGCCTAGATCCCTTCTGCTGAGATTCGGACCACAGCGGGTAAAAGATCTCCAGACGACTCTAGTGTAGGACCACAGCCATGAACCCCAGCTAAATGGAACAAACATCATATCACTTCTCTCCTACCCCATTAACTGAGCGATTAGTACAGGAGCAGAGGCAGTGTTAATTGCTTTGCGTACGCAGTTTCGTTTAGTTCTCTGCATGCCCGTGGTTATCCGTCTCATCCGTCAGCCGAGGAAATGGCGGCACAGAGGGTGAATTGGTCACCTGAAGTCCCACAGCACAGCTCCCGAATGGCAACATTGGGATTCGACCCCAAGCCTATCTGGCTCTAAGCTGTAATGAGCTGTAACCACGTTTGCTCTGGGGAAGCCACATTCTTCACCGTGCGGTAGGTGGAGAAAAGGGAAAAGAAGGGACACAGAGGCAAGCTCCCAGGTGAGACACGCTGCTGACAGCCGGCCTTCAGGGCGGGGGCGGGGTGGGGGGGGCTAGCATTGATCAGAGACCCCATCCACATGTGCTGAGCCCCCCTCAGTCCCCGGGAGCACTGATGGCAGGAGGAGGAGTCTGTGGCACAGAGAGACTGGGGGGCCCAGCACTGGCCAGACAGTCCTAGGTCTGGACTCTGGACTGCCATGTCAAGGGTATCTGCTTTTCTCCTAAGGGCACAGCTGTGATCCAGGCCAATAGCAGGACTGCAAGCTGGGAACAGGTCCATGGACGGAGCCAGGGCTGGGGGAGCAGGGGTGTGGGCCAAGTCTGGGACAATCTCGGCAATGGAGTCTTGTTTGGCAAAACATCTCAGTTAAGGAACTTCCCAGTGACTAGAATAGAACCCCATCTTCAGTGTCAGGGGGAACCGGGGGGGGGCGCTAAAGAGTCAAGGTCTCCCTCCACCCCTCCCCGGCCAGAAAAACCCATCAGGAGTTTCGTACAGGACTCACCAAACTAGTTTCAAATCACAGAACCCAAGTAATTGGCACCACAAATACCGGAGAGACAGAGGTATCACAACCATTGGTAAAGACGAGCAAGGCCAACCAATTGTGTATTTGGAAAAAAAAATAATAAAGCCTTCTTAAATGAAAAGAAAAAGAAACAGAAGGAAAACATTAACTTCAGATCGCTGGTCATGGTGATAGTAATAATCACACAAGCGGCCGCGGGATGGAGAGTCCTGCTGTTCTAAGTCCTGGCTTCCCGGTTCTGTTTCATGTGCTGCCCATGCCTTCGGGATTTCACGCAAGGAATCAACATCGCAAGGCAAATCGAGCTCTCTGTAAACTGTGAGCCATTAAGGGCTTCGTAATGTAACTTTGGAGCGCAACAACGGAGACCATATTGCGACCTGACAAAGGCACTAAGGGGAGGGATCGGCCTCTGAGACCGAATCCAGGCCTTCCTCTGAGCCCAAGGCTCAGACAGGCTGGAGTGGGGGAAAGGCAGAAAGGAAACTGACAGCCCTTACACCCCCAGCTGCTGCCCCTGCCCCCGCACCGTGGTCACTGTCCTGTCCATACAGCCCATCCCCACGGGCTGTAAGCAGGGTGGCTACTAAACTTGGGCCTTCTGAAAACTTGCATGGTCACTGGGGAAGGGCCAGAGCTATCCATGGCACAAGCAAGGACGACTCAGCACTGACCAGCGGGTGGCCAGAGCCGTTTCTATGACAACAACACTCCCCTGTCCTTCAAGCAAATGAAGTGGGCCTCCATCTCGGCCCAAGCCCCACTCGTAGCACAGGGCAGTCTCTGAGCCTGGTC
This sequence comes from Perognathus longimembris pacificus, assembly GCF_023159225.1. Lineage (NCBI taxonomy): Eukaryota > Metazoa > Chordata > Mammalia > Rodentia > Heteromyidae > Perognathus > Perognathus longimembris. The sequence continues at coordinate 32,129,042 of NC_063180.1, read as the reverse complement.
AGGGCCCTGGTGGGCTGAGGAGCCCGCGGGATCATGTGCCACCACCAAGTGAGTATGGCTGGCTGGTCTCCCTGAGCGTGGGGACCTGAGGCATGTATGGACGCCAAATGCCCGGGAAATGGATTTTGAAATTATGGCTTCCCAAAGGCCAGAGAGAAACTGGACAATGGCATTACCACTGCCCACCCTACGCCTGCAGGATACACGGGCCCACCACCAGGGGCTAACCGCGTCTCTTTCCTTGGTGATGTGACACAGAATAGCCACTGCGCCGACACAGAATAAGCACTATGTCCACGGTACCTATTTATACAATCACCTGGCTTCTTCAAACAAAAGGAGCTTGGGTAATTTCCCTCATCCTCTGATCATTGCTTTTTGTCAGTTGTGGAGCTAGAGGTGAAGGCCTGGGTGCTGTCCCTGACCTTTTTTTTTTTTTTTTTTTCCTTTTTGCTTAAGGTTATGCTCTACCACATAGAGCCACAGCTCCACTTCCGGTTTTCTGACGGTTCATTGGAGATGAGTCTCACTTTGGATTTTCCTGCCCAGGCTGGCTCTGAACTGCAATTCTCCGCTCTCAGCCTCCTGAGTAGCTAGGATTACAGGCGTGGTTGCCAGCACCTGGTTTGATTTATTGTTGGTTTTTGTTTGTTGTTTTTTTTTTCAGGGTAAGAGGCCAATGCACACCAGAGTTGGCAACTCCAGCCTGTACGCTCACTCCAGCCCGACACCTGTTTTTTAAATAAAGTTTTACAGAAACATACTCAAGTGTACAATGTCAGCGACTGCTCTGCTACAACAGGAGTGCTGGGTGGTACATGTGAATCTGAATGGCCAGCAAGGTCTGGCCCATCATGGAAAAAATCACTGCCAGGTCCCGAACTGCACCAAAGCACCTGTTTCTTCATTGCTAGTCTCCGCTGCAGGAGTAGCAGATTCAAGGTTCAGCAGAGGTAACTGAGAAAACCATATTCTACTCAGCCCTTAGGCCCAGCCACTGGTGGCTCTGAAGCCAGCAGCGGCTTGAGGACGCCTTGTCTGCACAGTCAGCAATTCAAAGTGACACCCGAGCTGTGGTGGTCCCATTATATCAGAGAGGAGCTGGAGGTGGGACTCAAACTCTGGACCCCCTGAACAGGCAAGAACTGGTCAGCAGCAGAAACTACACTGACTTGTGGGGTTCAGGCCTGCTTTGTTTCTATTTTAAGGCTCAATGCAGAAAACTTGGCCAACAAAACACACATACACAACACACATACACACACACACACACACGATGAAATAACAAAAACATTCATTGGACCTGTGGTGTGGCTCAAGTTGTAGAGTATTTGCTTTGTAAGTGTGAGGCCCTAAGTTCGACCCCCCAATACCGCCAAAACCAAACAAAGAAAACATCCATAATTCCCTCAACCTGCATATAAATACATTCTGACCTAGAATTCTTTGCATTCCCTGTATTTTTTTCCCCCCAGGTCTAGGTATAAAAATATTTTCTCTTATTTTATAACAACCACCACCAAATGGGATGAGAGAATCTGCTCGCAGTGTTCTCTCACTTGGAGATACAGTGTAAACATTTTCACATGTCAATAAATATTACTCTACAATAACATCCTTGGTATGCAACTGTAAAAATAGAATGCACGGAATCTCCATCAACCGATACAAAAATCATCTCCAAGACAGATTGTTAGCAAAGAGACTGTGGCACAGAAGGAGGGAGACACAAGCGTTCCTTTGTGCAATTGCAAAGGGAACACTCGCTGACTATCTCTGGGAAGATGTGTAGGAACTCAGAATCATGGTTCGTTTACCCCAGGGCCAGGAAAGTATGGAGACACTGAGATTTATCTTTAATGTGTTTCCTTTTAACATCATTAGCCTCTCTCACCATCTTGCATGTGGGTCCTTCAGGAAATATTAAAAATCTACCTTTGAAAATTCATTTTTTTTGAGGCCTGCAATCTATTGCAACATGGCTGAGGCCATAATGTACCGAGCCTGCCGTTATGAGCTAGCTAAGTAATCCTTAATTTATCAAGTTGACTCGGGTACTCATAGCAGGGTAAACATCCTCGCACATAAATATGGAGAGCCATTTGTGACTATGACATGAGCTCTCAGTCCTCAGAAGTAGAGCCACCAGCACACGGACTTTCTTGCTCTTATACTTTCAATAAAAACTGCCAAGGCAGCTTTCAGAGTGGCTTCCCCAAGCCACACATTCAGCAACAGCGAACTAGTCCTGAGCCTGTCACCCTAGCTACTTGGGAGGCTGAGATCCAAGGATGGCAGTTAGAAGCCAGCCTGGGCAGGGAAGTCTATGAGACTCTTATCTCCAATGAACCACAAAAAGCCAGAAGTAGAGGGGTGGCTCACGTGGTAGAGTGTTAACCTCAAGAGAAAAAAAAAAAAAAAACTCAGTGACAGCACCCAAGCCCAGAGTTCAAGCCCCAGGGCCAGAAGAAAAAGAAAAGAACACAAAAAGTAAAAGTGGAGGATGGTAATTGCTCACCCGTAGGGAGCATCACAGGCCCCTGGGGAGAAGAAGTCACTGGCTCCCCACTTCACCCCAGGCCTGGCACAGGAAGTGTGTAAAACCTCCGGAGGACCACTGGGCCTCAACCTTGACCACACGCTGAAACCACCCAGAGAGTTTAAAGGAAGAAAGAAAGTAGGCCAAGGCCTGATTTAAATCATCTGGGGTGCGGCCTAGCCACTGGGGCTCACCTCACTTTACTCCGGGGGGGGGGGGGCACGTCTGACAGGCACTGCCACGGATGAGAACCACTCGTCTGGGGGTGAACTCGTCCTCCGTTTGGGGGACTGCCCAGGTTCATGATTTTGAGCACACGAATCACTCTGGGAAGCTTAGCTTTCTCACCTTCGAAATGTAGGGTAATCACGGACGATGCTTATTGTGAGATATCTCCTCATACACAGTAGGTATTTAATGAATGCTCACTGGCCCCCATCCTCAACCCCTCCTACATGTAGGGAGGCTTCTCTTTTTTTAATTAACTGATGTTGCCTTTAGCCCAAATTCCAACTTCTCTCCTAACAAAGAACAACAGCAATGAGCTTGTTCCCCCCGTAACTATTCGAGAGAGAGGTCTGAGGAGCCAGGTCCTGAAACCAGGCTGGATTTTGCATTCCAGGAGCAGAGCAGGCCTCGCAGTTGGTGACCTGACTCCACGGTCAGAACGGCTCTCCACTTGAGATTAATGTTCTGCTGTAGCCGCGTGAGACTCGAATGCTTTCTGAACATTTTGTACTATGCCCCACAAATTGGGTAATCGGTCCTGCTGGGGAGAAAGCCCAGCAGATCTCTCTCTCTCTGCAGCTCATGGCAGAAGAGTGAATACAAGGACGAGACTGAGGAGGTAGGCAGCAAAGCAATGTGGCCAGCGGCCCTTCTCTGGGAGCAACTGTTCTAAGTTCGAGAGTCAAGGACAGATCAACCAGAGGCTCCTCCTACTTTCCCCCTGAAAGCTCTGGGCAGGTGGCAGACACGCAGCTGGACACGGGCACCCTCGCCCTAGCCCAGAGGGCATGCTCCCCGCTCCCTCAGACAGCAGGGTGGGAGGGAGATGAAAGGAACTGGGCCCCACATTTATGGCAGCTGGCTTTGCGGATGGTTATTTTTTCAGAATGGGATCTCCCCCTGCTTCTTCTCCCCAGTCCAAAAAGCAAATGTATTTCCTGATTAACACTGGTTCCGCTCTCTCTCTCTGCTTTGCCGCCTGTGGTTTCTGGGGACGGTTCCCTGGACATCCTAAAGCCCTCTACAGAGTTCACGGGAGACTGGGCTGCAAAAACACAGCCTGGGTTGCTGCAGCCACACGACGGCGTCTCGTCAGCCAAGGCCCACAGTCGCGCCTGCTCTGTCTGGGCACTCGAGAAAAGATGCAGAGAGAGAGAAGGACGGTGCTAGGGGGAGAGAGGCGGGGCCTGCAGCCTGACTGTGCAGGGGTGAAACCATCTTGGGCAAACAGCAGGAGGAAGACAAGGCTGCCCATCTGCCCTCTTGGTTTTCCATCTTGGTACCAACACATCAGGATGGCTGGGTTCGGGGAGGAAGTTGAGGCAAGGGCTCACTCTGTCACCTCTGTCACCAACACTGGCTTCAAATTCATCATCCTGCTGCCTTTGCCTCCCAAGGACCCAGATGGCAGCCACGTAGAAGGATGCCCAGATCATTTTCTAAGTAGTTGTACAAAGGGGTTTCCATAAACCTGCCAGTTTATGAGTACGATGCCCCCTTGGATAATGTCACCCGTTGGTCGTCCTCCCTCTTCTCTCCCATCCCCCGCTTCCCTCAAAGACATGGAATATTATGCTTGCAGTCATCTCCCTCCCCTTGACCTAACTACCCCTCCTCCTATGCACCACCAGGACGGCGGCCTGCAAGTCTTCATTTTGCGAAACTGTAAGTTCGTTGTTCAGAGGAGTTGTTACACTGTGGGAATCCTTCCTGGCGCATACTAAACTCCTATCATTATGCTTGTGTGTATATATGCACACAGCCCTGTATATGCTTACATATATTTATCTAAGTATCATTTGGACCTAACTCCCACGTATGAGAGAATGCACGTGGCCTTTGTCACTCTGGGTTTTTGTTGTTGTTGTTCTTTTGCTGGGACTGGGTAGTGAACTCGGCCTGCGTGTCTTTTGCTCAAGGCTAGCACTCTACCACTTGAGCCCCAGCCACCTCTTCCAAAGAAGACCTCTGGCTATTTTGTTTGGGATCAGTACCAGGGTTTGCACTCAGGGCCTCACGCTTGCTAGGCGAGTGCTCTTCTACTTGAGCCATGCCTCCTGTCAATCTCTCTGCATTTTTAAGAGACAAAATTAGGAGAACTTTGAGAAAGCATTAGTAGAACTTCACTTTGGGTCTAAGTTCTAAAAAAAAAAAAAAGTCTCATTTTCTGACTCCTCTTCCCAATGTATTTTTCTTCGCAGTTAGGCAAAAGGTCTGTGACTATCACCAGCCACAAGAAAGCAGGGGACAGAAGGCTCAGGACTCGTCCAGTGCGATACGGAGGCACATTAACCCCGAGTGCTGGTTGCAATGATGAGGAATGGTGAGCACGTTGTCCCCCTGCCAAAAGCCAATGAAGCCCAGACACCATCACTTTGGCCACAGAGCCAAGCCCACTGGGCAGCCTCAGCCTGCCAAGGAAAGCCAGCGAACAGGTAGTCACAGAGGAAAACGTTTTGTTTCACACCCCACATCCAGAGATTTCCCTTCCAATGGCCCGACGGGTGCCGGAGAACACAGCACTGGCTGGAGCCCAGAGAGGAAGGAGGGGGCCAGAGCAGAACGGATGGCAACCCCTGTGGAAGCTTCCCGAAGGCCCACTGCACACCTGCAAAGCCCCCGTAAAGGATGGGGCAGCTGAAGCACCCCGGAGAAAGCCCCACACTGCCCTCCACTCTCCCGTACCCTATGAGAACTCAAAGTGGGGCTGTGTCTGTACTGCAGCTCGGGCTGCTCAGTGAAGCCTGGAGGAGGCAAGGAAGGCTTCCGTCTTGAATTAACTTTTGCCGCCATCTTAACCCCTTTCATTTAGACTTGGTCTAACACTGGGAGTGCTTATTGGGTGTGGAGGTTGGAAGGTCGAAGCAGAAGACATTCGTTAGGAGAGCACAGGGACATTAAGAGAACAGTATAGGAAACAAGGCCAGAAACCACACTCAAAATTTTGTCCCGAGGGTCATCTGACAACCGGAGTCCCAAGCCATGAGCCCCAAGTGCGGCATCAGGGAAGCCTCCTTCCTGGACACATCAACGTGGAGGAGAAAGAGAAGTGGGGAAAGAACACAGCAAGCACAACGGATGAGTGAACGTATTCTAGATCACCAAGCCCAATCCCTGAGCCCAGTTTCATCTCTGCCTTGCGCTGCTATTTTTTCCAATCCACTTGATAAACAGACTTCAAATAAGTGCATTTCTCGGGCCGGAGGGAGCCAGGGTCTCTAACCAATGGCACCAATGGCATACTCAGCCAAGGACCCAGCCCACTTCAACAGCTTCAGCTGTTCCATTCAGAGTACAGTCCACGCCACTCTCCTTTTACCAGTGTCCCTGTACTACCCAGCACATGGTCAGAGACAACATGGATGCTTCATTCCCACTGAGAATTACAGAGCATCAAACCTCAGGAGTCCAAACATCCCTCGCACCCCTACCTCCACCCACCTGGAGAAAACCTTCCTTGATTGCTAAAGATGAAGAGAGAAGGCGGCAATCACACACACACACACACACACACACACACACACACACACACACACACATACACACACACGACCAAGCAGTTAAACCACAGGGTTGACAAGACCATTCAGCTTGACAGTGGCCCCTGAGTTGCTTTTTTTCATTTTTTTTTTCAAGCGAAAGCCAAAGTATGTTTATGGCGGGAAGTGCGAATAACCCCCAATCATAATCAATCGTAATCAAATAGGCAACCATGGTAAGAACCTATTGACCAATGCCACTTTGCAATGGAAACATTCCACGAGGCAGGATATTCATCCTCAGGGCCGTCAAAGCTCCTCCATCCATCCATCCATCCATCCATTCATCCATCCAAGTGGACCAAAAAGGAAACGGCATGTGTTGAGGTCTCTAAGACATTTCTGGAAGCCTGAGCCACTGTACTAACTCCCCACTCCCCTCTCATCCAGCTTCCTCTTCTCTCCCATGCCTGGAAGGAGATGAAGGAAGTCCCTTCAACTGGGAAGCAAAGAGCCTGACTTGAGCCCTCTCGAATGTCCATGATAAAGCTTCGCTTCCTCGGAGGCCCCTCTGCCACAGGCCTGCGTCCCGTTCTCTGGTACTTATTTAGAGGTGGTAACCTTAGTGGGTGGGGCCTACTGGGAGGAAGTTATTGGCATTGTTCCCTTGAAGGGATATGGGGGTATTGGCCACTTCCTGACTCTTGCTTTGCACCCGGGGCTACTGTCAGGTGAACAGGCCTCCTCCGCCAAGCGTTCCACCATGGGAGAATGCACTGTCATACCTCAAGCCCAAAAGCAACAGGTGGGGAGCGAAGGCGACAATGAGTTGGGAACTCTGGAGCCATGAATGAAATTAAACTTCTTCCTCCCTATAAGTTGGTTTTTCTCAGATATCTGGCCACAGCCTCAAGATGCTAACACACCCATGGCCCACACATGTCAGCACTGACCGCAACCTCAAAGCTGAGAATGGCCTGGATGTGAAGAGACAGGGTTCCCCCCCTAAAGTCTTCTGATACCCGTATCCTTTCACTCTCTTTCCTGCACCAGAGTGCTCAACAGCAAGGAGATACCAAGGTTGTATTTATTCAGTGTATGGGCACGCTACTCATTTATCCTAAAACTAGTCCTAAACACCACAGGGCTTGACAGAGATCTGAGAGCTGCGGGTGGCACTGTAAATCGCCTCACCTCGTCGACTTCTCGCTGTTTCCAGCGGTATAGAAATGTTCTCCTGGTTCAACCAGGACTGAGGGAGGGAGAGGAGAACAGGGGCCAGGAGAAGCTTAAGGACAGCTGAGGGGAGGCAGCAGCCCGGGTGCCTGCCCGATCCGCCCAACACTGGGACATGCCGTTCCAGAAACAGGATGACAATTAACGGGGGGGGGAATCTGCTCTCACAGTGCTGACAAACACACGGCCCCGTCCCAGCTGCTGCTGGGGCCTCCATCAGGGGAGGAACGAGTCCTCCCTCTTCCATTCACATTCCTGATGGGTTCTCACGTGGAAGGAGCAAGAGTCAGGAAGCTCCCTCCCAGGTAAGGAAAAAAAAATGTTACAGAAACCCGAGTGTCAGTCCTCAAAGCCAGGTGCCCGAGGACTCCCCTACAGTAGGAGGCACTGAGTCACTGGAGCCCATCTCTCCTAAACCTGTAGGGCACTGTTGAACACACGGTCAGCACCAGCAGGTAACAGATGACAAGTCACAATGTCAGTCATCAAACTCCATCCTCCTTTCTAATTTCCTGTATGTGTATTTCTTCTCTTGGTCAAAATATTTCAGCTGGTTGGAGAAAACCTGGCTTGGAATTGCTGTCATTTCAGCTCATCAAAAGCAGAGTTCTAAGCCTGTGATCCTAGCTACTCAGGAGGTGGGAGATCTGAGGACCGTAGTTCAAAGCCAACCCAAGAAGGAAAGTCCAAAGTGAGATTCTTATCTCTCCAGTGAACCACCAGAAAACCAGAAGTGGAGCTGTGGCTCAAAGTGATGGAGAGATAGCCTTGAGCAAAAGAGCTCAGGGATAGCACCTAGGCCCTGAGTTCAAGCCCCATGACTGACAATTTTTTTTAAAAAGCAGAGTTACAGAGGCAGAAGACTCCTGGAAAACCAGAGAAATCTGGCCTCATATTTTCTGCCCTTCTATCCTTTGGTGTCTCCTTAGATATCAACATTCTCAACATCTGAGGGAGGCATATAATCTCTTGAGACTATAATAACATCAACAAACTAGTCCCATGAACCAACACTCAACCTTCCCCACAGACAACCACTTCAATGTCTGCATGCAAGATCAAGGAATACTGGCACAGTGTGTGTCCTTACCATACATTCTTCCAGTCCCTCAGCCCCAAGGTCAGAACCCCCAGCACGGCCATCCAAGTTCATCCTGCTCCGTCTCACAGTCTCAGCAGTGAACCCTGACCTGCATCTTGGGTAAGGAACCTTTCTCCACTCCTCCCTATCCACCCCTGCCCGACCCTCAGCCACGCACAGAAACCCCAGCTGCCAGCGCAGACCGAAAACCTTATGTTTCTCCTTTGGAGCTGGTACTCAGTCTCCTCGGAGCCATTTGGTCACATCCGTCTCTGTGACCAGGCAGGTGGATGCTAATTCACCATGTTAACCCCCTTCATGCCAGGCCCCTGGCCCCAGCCTTGGCAGGGTGCCACCTCCCACCGCCCCACCCTGCCTTTCACGGGGTCGCATACTCTGTGTCGTTGGCAGCCCGCCAACAGATGGAGAAATCGCCTGTTGCTCCTGGCATCTGCTCCGGAGCTCTGTGCGGAGCTACGTGCGGAACCGCCGCGGTGCCGGCACATCGTCAGCACCGGAGTCCACCAGTCTGTGTGGCGGGCGATGTGGTTCCTTCCCGGCGTGACTCCAAAAGCCAAGTGGCTCAACCGGAACTCAACCTCCTTCCCAAACTGTCCCCAGCACACCAGCCCCGCTAAGCAGTGGCTCTGTCAGCACTCACGAGAAAACCGCACGGCCCATAGCTAGGTTCCCGCAGAGCCCAGCACGGCCTTCCGTCCATCCCTAGTGAGATCAAGGGTACAGCCGAGGCTTTCCTGCAAAGACCACATAGGCCCCGAGCCCCAAGTCTCTCTCAGAAAACACAAGGAGATGACAACAGCATCAAAGAAGAGCCGTGTTGCTCCCCGGAGACGCCTGGAGTGTTCCCCGCTGCCACCTTACCCTTCATTCCAAATTTGGACCGCCGGCCATACTTGTTGATCATGATGAAGAGAACCACCAGCAGGACACAGGCAAAAGCAGCGAGCCCAACCGCAATGGAGACCTACGAGGTGCCAAACACAGAGAGTCAGGACCTGCCAGTCTTAGGAGAGTGAGGATGGGGCCATGCCTTACCCTGCCTCAGATCTTACTACTGAATAAGACCTTTAGAAGACGTCGTCTTCTGAGACTCGAAGAGAACTTTCTCAGTTTTTAATTTTTTTTTTTTTTTTTTTTTTTTGCCAGTCCTGGGGCTTGGACTCAGGGCCTGAGCACTGTCCCTGGCTTCTTTTTGCTCAAGGCTAGCACTCTGCCACTTGAGCCACAGCGCCACTTCTGACTGTTTTCTGTATATGTGGTGCTGGGGAATTGAACCCAGGGCCTCACGTATAGGAGGCAAGTGCTCTTGCCACTAGGCCATATCCCCAGCCCCATCAGTTTTTAATTTAAAAAAAAAAAGAGAGAGAGAGAAATCACCCAACCGGATTACAGAAAAGTTCCAGGATTCCATGTCCAGGCTCCTCTTTGCCTAGAGGCTGTTGTAGAGCCGCACAAGCAAGTCTAGAGGAACTTCTGTTATTTTAGTTAACGAGCAGGTACTGCACCCTCACGCCCTCTCGTTCCTCTCCGGGAGGAGCTGGTGAGGACTCATTCCTTCGCTTGCCTTCCCAGAGAAATCCATCTCGCAGAGATCAGGGCTCAGAAAAGCCCCGCCCCCGGAAGGCTCCCTAAGCCGCTCAGAGCAGCGCAGAAGACGTGGGGCAGTTAACAGCTCATTTCAACTCATCCTCTCCGGCACATTCCTGGATCTTGGAGCAGATCCTCAAAGGCTTCCTCACATAGGAGCTATATGCCCACCAAACAAGGAAGTGTATGTCTCTTAACAGGATTAGATCGTTTGCTATCCCTTTCCTCACCCCGCTCCCCCACAGTAGTGGGGTTCCCAGAGAGATAATATTTGGGAAAGCCAGCGGCTCAACGGCAACCTAGAAATAACCTGGACAGGGAAACATGCTCTTCTTCACCAAAAAGGAACTCACCCCAAAAGTGTCTTCCTCTGGTTTGTGAGTCACAGTGATAGGAGGCGTGGGGCTCACTTCAGTGTCTGAAAACCAAACACACACAAAAACGAAAAGAATGCATAGCTGACGGGGACACGGGAGAGCCCCCCAGAGTCTCTGCCCAGCCCCCCTCCTCTTGAAGGTCATTCATCCACCCTTCCAGGTATACAAGAGTCCCCAGGCAGGGGGGAGAGGTGGGTCCTTGTCCCCGGAGCTGGCTGTGGTCCCATTCTAGAGCAGGATCTCACCTCCAGCTCCTTCCCCCACCTCAGAGAATGTGCCAGAGCCAAGGCAGGGCATATGGTGAACGATAGGGTAGAAAGGAGGGGAAATGGCCAGGGTCTAGAGCAGAAAGCTGTGGCCAATGCCTCAGCATTCTCTTGCCATAGCATTTCATTTCTTCCATCCCTCTTTGTGCCTTTGTGATCAAGATCGGATCTCTTATACACAGGGCCTCCATGATTCCACTCGGAATCTCATAACTACCCAAGGAGGGGGTCTGGCCAGGCTCTTGGACTTGGACTTGAAATGCAGGTGAGAAGCGTTAGTGAGCTTTTAGGCCCCATACTTTATCCGCAAGCACAACTGAGATCTTCCGTAAGGGCTCACCAGAACACAAAGAGCCCCCCGCCCCAACTTGCCACGGCCCTTCATCACCCAGATAGGGAGACCCACCACCTGGATCTTAGAAAAATCCCTGGGACGGGCTGGAGATATGGCCTAGTGGCAAGAGTGCTTGCCTCGTATACATGAGGCCCTGGGTTCAATTCCCCAGCACCACATATACAGAAAACAGCCAGAGGTGCCGCTGTGGCTCAAGTGGCAGAGTACTAGCCGTGAGCAAAAAGAAGCCAGGGACAGTGCTCAGGCCCTGAGTCCAAGCCCCAGGACTGGCCAAAAAAAAAGAAAAAAAGAAAAATCCCTGGGAGAAACAAAGGCACCAGACAATGACCCAAGGAAAAGTAGGCCTGGATAGAACTGCCTGTTCCTTTGTTCCTTTCCCCACCTCCCTCAAAGAACTCAGCTGCCCTGTGGCCAAGGGCAAGGTGGGAGAGGGAAGAGGGATGTCTGGATTCAGTCGTTAACCGAAACTCTCAGAACGAAGCAGACTTACCGAAATCAAAGATATCTGTGCTCTCTAGACAAAGAAGAAGAAAAAAAAAAAAAAAGACAAAGAGGTAATTAACTAACGCAATTAAGAAAAAAAAAAAAACAGATACACTACAGCATCCTCATAGTTACAGCCTGTCCCAATCACCAAGCCTGATTCCCACAGCCTCAAAGGAGTATCCTTTCACGTGGTCCTCCTTCCCACAGGGGCACTGACCCTTTGGGGGTGGCCCTCCGGATGGAGAAGGAAACTGAGAGAAGGGTGGTGCTCCGCCTGGGAGCTGAGATGAGGGAGTTAAATCCTAGTTCGCAGACTGGCCCACAGCTCCCCTCCCTCGGGATCCAGAGCACTGGGCCTGGGCAGCCAGGTGAGGCCAGCTACACTCAGATACCCGCAGGTGGCTCCCGCAGGTCCCTGGGCCGCCCCGTGGGACCTGCCCGTCCCACAGAGCTTTGGTCTCTGGAAACAGAGAACCTAGTATTAATAAACCCAATCCTTAACTAGACACCGATGGAGAGCTGGGGCAGGAGGGGACACCAAAGGCTTCAGGTAACACAGGAAACCCGCCGCTCAGCTACAAAGAGGCTTTGGTTATACTCGAATCATCACAGATGGGCTCTTGATGGGTTTACCAATCACTGGCAGAAGAACGGAAAGAATCCTCCAGATTCTTTCACTCTCCAAGAAAGGAAATGGGAATCTCCTAAAGAAAGGGACTAACCGGGAGATGGGGCTGGGACAATACAGGGGTGCCTGGTTGTAGAAAGGAGGAAAGTGCCTAAGGACAAAGCGGGCCGAGGAAGAGGAAACGGGAGCCCATGTACAGGTATGCTCATGGGCTCCAGGATGCCAAGGGTCCAGGTATAATCTGCTGCCCTAGATTGTCAAGGACCAAACTGTGTCCCCTCAGAATCTATACACTGAAGTTGGGAACCACCCCTCCCTGGTACTCCAGAATGTCGCTGTATTTAGAAATAGGTCTTCTATTAGGTAGCTTGAATTTAAAGGAAACTGAATTTGGCCTTGAATCCAGTAGGACTGGTGTCTTGGTGAGATACAGATATGGACAGAGTGGAGGCCAAGTCAGGAAGCAAGGAGAAGGCAGAGGCTACAGGATAAGGCCTCAGGAGAAACCGACTCTGCCGGTTCTTGCTCTTAGATGACCAGCCTGTGAGGGGAAGAGACAAATGGCTACCCGGTCTATGGTGCTTTCCTGTGATCATCTCGGCCAAACAAATACAAGAACGATTTAAAAAAATGGCCACAAAGCCACACAGGTACAAACAAGTCATTGAAACAACAAAACCAGGGGGCGTGGGGCGGGGGAGGGGGGAGACGAGTAAAAAAAAATCTCTACTCGGAAGGTAGAAGAAGCAAGGATGGAAATAAAATTCCAGGAATTCGCCCAATTCAGGCAAGAGTCATCGTCGTGCTTGAATGTTGAAACGACTTCATAAAAAGAACGATGAGAAACAAACTACCCGGCCAGCCCTTAAAAGGTGATTCTTGCTAATTACATAAAGGGAAACAGTCACTGTGCGGTGGAGGCGCCACCTCGGCCGGCCGCCGCGGGATGTGAGTTCCCATCAGATCCACGGCAGGGTCTGGTCAGACCCAAGGTGGACCGAAGGGGAAAGAGGATCCCTGTTGCCGTATTCCTGCTAAGAGTGCGCAATTAGAATTCAGTCGTGAGGAAACGGGAGGCTGAGAAAGAGCAAACTCTTGGACCCACGGCCTCCTCCAAGGAAAGGGCTGAGCGGACATTCTCCACCCTTCCCTCTGCAGTCCTCTCTCTCTCTCTCTCTCTCTCTGTGGCATTGCGCAACAGTGTGTTCCTGGGAGGCTTAGACGTCAAGGCGATGACGGCGCGGGGGGCCTGCCAAGGGGCGGTGCGCGCGCACCCCCTCACCTGGAAAGGGCTCCTTGAGGAAGTGGCCGCTGATGGTCTGGTTGGCGGTGCCCAGCGGGTTCTTGGCCACCAGGGTGTAGTTGCCGTTGTTGTAGTGCGTGGGCTTGTTGAAGAGCAGGCAGCCCTCGGCCACCTCGCCTTCCTGGTAGAACTCCACGTGGATGATCTTGGACTCGCGCAGCGGCTGCCCGTTGTGGAGCCAGTGCAGGGTGGGCGGCGGGTTCCCGCGCACCACGAACTCGATGCAGTGCTCCAGGCGCACCTCGGGCTCCTCCAGGCTCACCACGCGTGGGGGGTCTGTGGGGAGACGCCCGCCCATGTCGACGGGCCACACGCTCCTCCATCCCGTGACCCCTCCCACCCAGCTCTGAAAAGGGTGAGGGGAACGGAAACCCTGCCTCTGTCCCAACAGAGAGGAAGAGACTCCGGCCGGTGTTGCCTAGGGTTCTGGGACCCACATTAGCTGGAGGGTCCCGTCTACCTCTCCACCTCAAGATACTGTTAACAATTGGCCAGAGGCAAAACGGGCCAAGTGGTTGAATTGGAGGCAACCCAGCTCCTGAGGGGCCTGGGGTCACTCGCCAAGGGCTCTCTGTCTTGCTCCTTGAGAGAGCCCCTCTGCACCCCTCTCTGGCCTCCGCCCAGCCTCCCCCTGGCCCCAGCCAGGCCGTGGCAGCCTCCACGGTGGCAGGTACTCACAGTAGACAGTGAGGGCCACGCTGGCATTGCTCATGCCCACCACATTCTCCGCGATGCAGGTCAGGGTGAAGCCATTGTCCTCGCTGGTCACGTTCACCAGGGTCAAGTTGATGGCATGCACATTGGTCCAGTTCAGATTTGTCTGAAAAGACGAACGGAAGGACAAACCATCAGCCACTAGGCGCCTGCCGACATGGCCGGGGACAGCTGGGACAGCTGGGCAGGCGGGGGGCCATGTGTCCATATACATCCATGGTTTTAGATCTGGTCACCCTCGTGCTGACGCTCTGACGAGCGGGCAGCACCACCGCCAAGTCACAAGAGAGGAAACTGGGGCTGGGAATATGGCCTAGTGGCAAGAGTGCTTGCCTCCTACACATGAGGCTCTCGATTCGATTCCCCAGCACCACATATATGGAAAATGGCCAGAAAGGGCGCTGTGGCTCAGGTGGCAGAGTGCTAGCCTTGAGTGGGAAGAAGCCAGGGACGGTGCTCAGGCCCTGAGTTCAAGGCCCAGGACTGGCCAAAAAAAATAAAAGAGAGGAAACTGAGGCACAGGATGGTCACATAGCAAGTGTGAGGTCAAAATGGTTAGAGCTGGACCCCAGACTCCATTTCCTCCCACAGGTTCAGGACTGAGTCTCTCAGTCTCCCCCCAGAGCCTGGTCCCAGGACGCCCACCTGGTGGGTGTTGATGGACTGCAGGCCGGTGACCATCCAGTCCACGTCGGGCAGCGGCGACCCGGAGCCGTTGCAAGTGATGACCGCGTTGTCCCCTTCCCGCACGGTCAGGTTCACGTGGCTCACGCTGATCTCCGGAAGGTCTGGGAGCAGAGGGGAGGGCAGAAGGGTAAAGAGACAAGCAAATGCTGCGAGGGCAAACTCCATGTGGGTTAATGGTGGACCTTCCTGTCTGGCCCAGGGATGACTTCTTTATTTTCTTGTTTTTGTTTTTTTTAGTGGTCATGGGGACCTGAACTCGGGGCCTGGGTGCTGTCCCTGAGCTCTTTTGCTAGTGCTCTACCACTTGAAGCCAAAGCTTCACTTCTGGTATTCTGGTGGTTCACTGGGGATAAGATTCTCATGGACTTTGCTGCCCAGGTTGGCTTTGAACCATGACCCTCAGATCTCAGACTCCTGAGTAGCCAGAATGATAGGTATGAGCCTCCCTGAGGCCGGGCCGGACCTGTGATGAATCCTCACCTGCTTAAGCTCTTGGGGGGGGACACCAAGGCCCAGATGCTCTGCAGGCCTCCCGGGGAGACCTCAGAACTCCCAACTGCAGCCCACACACCCGCCTGCTCCTACACCGTGGGGTGTGGCTGTCCAGCTACTCAGAAAAACCACGCCAAGGGCTTCCTCCCACTCGGGCACTGCTTTCCCACGAAATGTGTGTTTTAAGTTCCGCCCCCCACCCCCACCCCCAGAGGCCTGAGACCAGAAGCTGTGCTTTCTACAGCCTGCGCTTGGGCCCTGAGATCCGTGTTTCCAGGAGCATCTCCGAAGCCCAGAAACACGCTCCTTCGGGTCTGAGCGGCGGGTGGCACCCAGAGAAGAAAGCACGTGGGATCTGCTGAGAAAGTGGAGGGCAGGGAGCTGCCCTCTGGACTCCTGGAAGCAGCCTGGCCCGTGGCTGGCTGAGGGGAACAGGAAGGAGGCAGGCAGGGACGGGGGCCATGGGGTGGGCACTCAGCCAGCCCCAGGCCTGGTGTCGACGGACGGACGGACGGACGGACGGGACAGAGGTCTGTGGCGCAGGCAGGTGGCTTCCTTACCGCACTGGCTGATGTTCATTCTGAAGAGCGGGAGCTGCGAGCCGTCAGCGCCGATGCAGTAGAGGCTCTGGGCGTTCAGCCTAGCCTCGCCCTGCTCCTGCCACAGCTGCATCCAGCGGATGTCACAGCTGCAGTTGAAGAAGTTCTGCTCCAGCCTCCTGTGGGCAAGCAGACAGGGGAAGGAATCCCTGAACCCAGGACAGCCCGGCTCCCTCCCAAGACCCAGGCCAACCGGGGGCCCCTCCGCTCCGCACGGGTGGGGGAGGACCAGGCTGAGCTGGAAAAAGAATCATCTAGCTTTAAAACAAACGATCTCATTTTAATTTGTTTAAAAAAAAAAAAAAGCCATGTCACTGAACTTGCCAAGCAAAGAGGCTTTTAAACGATGTGAGATGTTTCTTCTTCTCAAACTCTCCAGCCATTGCCCACGTCATCGAGAGCCAAAGCCAGTACTATCGATACTCCACCACGAGTACCATTCTCCATCACCTCTCTGACCTCACCTCCTACCGCACCCTCCTTCTCCTCTCCTGCAGACCTGCCTCAGGACCTTGACATCTGCTGCTCGGTCTGCCTGCCAAGCTCTACCCTGTAACATATCTACAAGACTGGCTCCCTCATCTCATTGAAGAATCCCAGGGTCCTCTCCGACACACATTTATCCAAAATCACCACCCACTCCCGTGTCCCCCACCCTCTCTTCTTCTTTCTAGAACCTGTCACCACCCGGCATCGCTTTGAGTATTTTAGTTCGCCTTTCTCCCAATCATAAAAATCAAGATCCTTTTTGAGATCAGTGGCATAGCCGATTCTGTTCGTGGCTGACTCCATCAGCACCTAAAACATAAATTCTTCCTGAGTGAAAGAAGGAGAGAGAATGAACACGAGGGAAGGAGATTTCCCTGGGGGAAGTCGATGGCTGGCTATTTCTAAGACATATTCAAAGTCCGTCCTGCGACCGGCTCTCCTCCTTCGTGAATTCAATGCACTCTGGCCCTGGGTTGAGTGCTGTTAATACAGAGACGAGTTAAGACGGTCCCTGTCCCCTGAGAGCATTCAGCCTGGTGAACGAGGACGTGCCGCGTTCAAAGCCCTCGTTCTCCACGGGCTTTCCTTGTGACTTTGAGGCACGTCACCTCCGTCCTTGATGGGCTTATTCCGAGGACGGTGGCCGGTATCAATCAACCCACAAGCCTCCTCCAGCAGAGCCCCCTCTGGTAAACCTGCAGGCCTCAATCGTTAGGGGAACATGACTCTCCGGATTCCGGAGAGAGCCGACCTGGCGGAGGGCACTCTGGTCACCGCAGCGAGACCCTGGATATTTTTGACAACCGGCAGATTCCAAAATAGTTCGGCGTACATCAGCACCTTATCAGCTTTCAGGAAGGAGCGAGGCCCAGGGAGAAGAGTGGTACCTCGTTCAGAACAAGGGCACCCCGCGGAACGGACGGACGGACACCCCTGCGCGCCATCAGCGCCCTCCGAGGGTACAGCGCCTGTGAGTTCCTCTGTGCCCAGGCCCTTTCAGATAAAAGGGGAGGAAGGGGAGCCAGGTTGTGCAGACCCCGACGGCTCCCCACCCCCATGCGGGGGGGGAGCCCCTCCACCGTGTGCCACAGCACAGTGTCCAAGCTCAGTCTGTGTGGACTTTGAAACACGTGCGATCCCCGGCCCCTTCTCCCCGGCGCACGGTTCTGGGGGTGCCCAGGAGACTTGGGAAGGGGTCAACCATGACCTCTGGACCCAGACAGGCAATGTCATAGATGGAGGGGAGGATGGGAAAGCAAGGCTCGTTGAAGAAGGTGGAGTTTGCAGAGAAGAACTTCACTAGGACATGCGGCGGGATGGGCGGGTGGTGGGTAGCAATGGGGGGATTCGCTGCCACGCCGGGACATGTGGAGCCCACCCAAGGGGCAGAAGGGAGCATTGAGAACTCCCCCACAGCAGCCTGGTCTCATCTAGCTGCTCACCTAACAAGATGCGGCCATCCGTTATTAAGCAGGTGCACAAGTGCAAATTACCCGCCCGTGTGGAAAAGACCAGGCAGGCCGGGAGCCCCGCAGGGGCGCCCCAAGCGCCGCGGCTCGCGTGGCTCGGCCCTGCCTCTCGCTGGAGCTGGCCGCAACACCTCTGCGTGGTCCTCAAAGGCCGAGAGAACCAACTTGTCCCGAGGCTGGCCGGAGGACGTGGGGAGACAGAGGCGTTGGGACGCACCATGGGTGCTGGCAGGCCGGAGCCGGGTAACACCCATCTCCTCCCACCTCCTCTCACCTGACCCGGCCCCTGACCCGGCCCCAGCCCCAGCCCCAGGCAGGCACCTTGAGATCCCGTCCCTGGGTGCTATGCAGAGCCCCTTGGAAACGGTGAAGAATCTTGAGGGCTTTTCTTCAGAGAACAAAATACATACCACAGAGGCTTTTTGAGTCTTGACAGGAGCCCCCTTGGGCATCCTACGGAGCCAACCCGCAATCGCCCAACAACGGGGAGGTGCACAAGTCCTAGGCCTAAGCCGTGCTCCCGCTCTAGTGCTCTCCCAGGCCACACGCAGGGAGGCTTGGAGCCGGAGCCTCTAGACAGGGCTACGGAGCAGGGCTCCAGGGCAGATCTGCAGAGCCAAAAGCCTGGCTCTCCGTGCTCCATTCATAACTCAGGCAGCCTTCTGAATAATACAGCACCACCTGCTCCAGAGCAAAGCTCTGCAATGCCCCAGCCGTGGCCTAATCGTAGGACCCCAGGGGCTTCACATTAACTCGGTCCACCCAGGGCCCCAGCACTCAAACACATTGCTCCCAAGCCAGGGCCATGACAGTGTTTAGGAACATCCATCACTCTTCTCCTCGACTTCTGTAGCGGCGATGCCAAGGGCCACACTGGGGCCAAGTAGAGAAAATGCCGGGGCTGGGGGTGGGGATAACAAATCAGTGCCACAATCACAAAACTCATAACACAGAGACCCCCTTCCCCCTTCTTCCCCCCCCCCACCCCCAACACAGCAGTGAAGGTTGAAAAAGCACACAGAAGAAAAATCTCAGGGGAACTGGTGGCATCACCCACCTCGAGGGTTAAATCATGGCCGCCAAGCAGTTACGCCCAAATCTGAGCCCCGGGATCTGCGAATATGTCACCTCTGGTCTCAGAGTGCTCAAAGACAAAATCCACTTCAGGGGGGGACGGTGGCCCACATGTAAATGGGCATCCGTAAGTTCACGTGCTGAACTGAAACCCTTCTGTACATCTGGCCAAAGAAAATTTAAAATAATAATAATAAATTTAATTTTTTTAACGAAAGGAGAATTCTTTTTAAAAAAAAATACATTAACTTATTGGATTAATGAAATGTGTCAATTCACGTCGATCCTGGATCCTGGATTTTTTTTTTCCTCAAAATTATAACATGCATGACATGCTAACTGGGTATTTGGTAGCAAGGACTTGTTCTTGATTTCATGCGGTTGTGCCTAAAATACCCTGCCCTTATCTTTAGAAATACATAACAAATAGATGTGATGGAAACTTAAGAAGACTTTCACATTTTTTACATTTTTTTTTTAAATAAATTTCCTGGTTAGGAGGTGGTGGCTCACACCTGTAATCCTAGCTACTCGGGAGGCTGGAATCTGAGGGTCAAGATTCGGGGCAGGAAAGTTCATGAGACCCTTATCTCCAATGAACCATCAGTAAGCTATAAGTGAAGGTGTGGCTCAAGCACCGGCACTGAGTAAGAGGACTCAGGGACAGCACCCAGGCCCTGAGCTGAAGCCCTAGGACTGGCACAGGAAAAAAAAAAAACATAAACTTTCTGACATAAATGCAGAGAGAGAGAGAGAGAGAGAGAGAGAGAGAGAGAGAGAGAATGCATAGAGAGAGAGAGAGAGTAATAAGATTGTCTGGATTTCGGATGGGCCCTGGCCCCAATCACTGAGTCCTTAAGAGAGAAAGGGGAGAAGTACCAAGGACAAGGAGACAGGGATCAGCCGTAGAAGGGGGTCGAGGCCAAAATGCCACTAAGCCAAAGAACACCAGGAGCCACCCACAGCTAGAAAAAGGCAAGGAGGGTTCAACCTCAGGTCCCGTGAAGGGATGGTGTCCCTCTGCTACCTGGATTGATATACTTCTGCCCTCCGGGACAGTGAAAGAAGAGCAGCTTTTGGCGGTTTGAAGCCGCCACGTCCGTGTGAACTCACCACGGCAGCCCTAGGAACTGCAAGTAAGGTCCCTCGCCCAGGCTCTGGCTTCATGCCCGCGCAACGGAACGACCGCATGCCACAGTCCCTCGGAAGTTGCCGGATTAACAACCATCAACACTGGCGAGCTTTGTGGAGTGGAGGCTGCACAGAGGCCAGAAGTGGTTATTCTAGTAATACTGTTATTAGCAAGACGGCTGAGAGCTTTCAAACTGATGGTGCAAGGCGAGGCGGGGAGAAAGACCATGCCACCACCGGCAGCCCGGGCCCATCTCCGACACTCAGCTCATAGCTTGCCGAGTCGAATGAATCTGCAAATTATAGCAGAGGTAATTATCACTTTGGCTGAAAGAAGATGAAATATTCCAATCTATTTTAATCACGCCCGCCCCCTATGTGGCAGATATCAGGGGAAGGCTGCTGGCGACCCCTTCATGGTCCTCCTGCAACGTCTGGAAGGTCTCTCCGCTTGAGGGTTGACATCCTCTTGGCATGGCCTAAATTGTCTCCTGGGATGCCCAGCCCAATCCAAGCTCCTTTCCTTCCTGATTCACCCTTTATCTCTAAGACCATCTCTCTGATTCTTACTCTGATTGGGAGGCAAGGGGGAGGAGCGCACAGGGGAAATAAATAACACCAGAACCTTCTGGAAGCACTGCAGAGCCAAGCCACACAGAGCCAGTGATGCCAGAGAAGTCCTGAGAGATGCCCTTGGTTCATCCCGGAGGAGCACACCTGGGCGGAAGTGGGGTGGAGTGGAGAGCCAGGGGCTCCCCTCGATACACACACACCCCTCATCACCTCACCAACGCAAGTGACAGGAAGTAGAGGAAAGGTCTTAGCGTAGGGCAAGGGCTCTCTGAGATGGCATTGTTTGTTTCCTTCTGATTCTACCCTGGGGAGCCACCATCTTGAAAGCAGCTTCCGGAAGGAGAGGCCTCGCTGGGTTCAGTGAGGGAAAGAGTAGACCCAGGTAGTGTGAATACCACAAAACGCTCTCGTGCAAAGCCCCAGATCAACCATCTACCTGTCACATGACCTGGGCCGGACCGCTCGACCAGTGTGGGCCACACATCCACGGTCTGCGGAGATGGTGACAACAATGGCTTCCTAGTGGGAATGTCCAGGCATGAGCCAGAACCTCATACATGGCAGGTGCTCGAGGCTGGTTTGTTCCTTCTCCTATCCCACCAGAAACACCACTGACACTCCACCTTTTGGAGTCTCAGCAGGGTCCACGGTGCCATGAAGGATTTGGTTGGGGAGACGCTGGGGGAGCTGGTGCACCCCTCAAGGGAGCTCCTGCAGAACCAGGGGAACAACGTGTCCTACGTGCTCTTCTGTTTCTACAGACGGCCGCTCAGAACCCCACCCTTGTGGCCGTGTCTCTCCCGGCAGACATGGCACATCGGGCCCTTTCCCCCTCTTAAGACTGGAACTCCTTCTTCCTGAAAACGCCAGACCCTCCTCCTCCTCCTCCTCCTCCTCCCCACCCCGCAGCCCACAGGCCCCATTGCACAGAGCCTGGCAGCTGGGATGGCACGCGGCAGATGGCGCCATGCAGGCTAATCAAGAAGCCAGACCAGAAGACACAACCCCAGCCCCACCCCCCCTCCTCCGTTTGCCAGAAACTGGGATCGTTGGGATTTTAATCATAGCCACAGTGAAGAGCCAACGTGCAGCCCCTTCCAGCCAAAAAGATAAATTTTTCCACTCTCAACATTCAATTCTTCCTCTGGGGGCGGGGGGTGGAGGGCGGAAATAGACCCTCACCAGGGCACTTGCTCCTTCCAGGGGGGAGGGAGGGCAAGAGGGGGGGCTTCTTCATTCTCCAAGATAATTTTTTTCTCTTATTTACCAATATGACAGAAAGAAAATATGTGGACATGGTGGCCCTCACGCGCTGACTCACACGGCAAGGAATGTCTTCATTCCTCCGTAAATTACAACTCGCTCGCGGGCGTATTGATCCCTGCAAAGATGAATGCACAATCCCATGATCCTGCGGGAGAGCTCCGACATTCTCTTTAAATATATATCCGAGGAATAACAGTTTCTAACACTCCGTGGAAACAGGTCACCAGGGCAGTGCGCCATTGATTTCAAATCCCACAGTCTCTTAGAAAGATCCCGGAACATCTCAATGATGGTCAGTGCCACCAGCAAGGCCTCTAACAACCCCTGAGGGAACACCGTCCCCAGACTCTCCAAGGGGAGAGGTGGACAGCCAGACCCAAGTCTCCCGAGAAAGCAGGCCTGAGGAGCGCTCCTCCCGCCCCAAGCACGCTGGAGAATAAAAATTGAGGAAAGAATGGTAACGGTGCACTTTCGGACAGTTATTGAAGGACGGATCTTTGTATTGGAAACAGATCAAGAGAAAAAACAAATTGGATGATGGTCAAGCTTATGGTCCAAACTCGCACCCCCGATGTAATCGATGACCTTGAATGGGGCACTTAACCTTGCCAAGCTGCCCCATGCCTGTGAAGGAGGCCTCGCCGCCATTATGCCTACCTTACAAAGTTGCCATAAGGATTAAACAGTGCACATCATTTAACAGGTTACACGGCCCAGTGCTTAGCACACAGGAAGAACTCAGAGGTCCGTATTGACAACAGTTGTAGGAACCATGCTAATTTACTAATTTGCCCCCAACACCTTCTGCTACCGATACGCATGGGAGTGGCACGACTCCGACAGATGTGTGTGGCGTAGTCTCTCGTGGGGAGAGATTGTAGGGAACGAGATGTATTTACCTTTTGCCCAACTCAGGTAGGGATTTTTATTGGTGCCCACCTCAATCTCAGCCGCGTGTGGCTAAGAATTCCGATCGCTGTGCTTAGGGTACCTTAAGCAGACGAAGCCAAGAAACACACCCCACGGCACAAGTATGTTTGTTTGAGACAGAGACTCTGTAGGCAGCCCAGAGCGGCCTTTGAGATCTCCACCCTCCCATCACTCTCTCTCAAGTCCTGGGATAACAGGTGTGTGCCGTCATGCTCAACGCTCTTAAAGAGACAAACTCTATATAGCTCTATCTCTGGAATGGCCTTTCGAAGTACCGTGTGGGAAATGAGGCTCGTGAAGGCAAGGATAACACAGAAAGCCATCCTGGCGTGACAGATGATTGGGAACAGAAACGTTCTGGCTCTCTAGTGACCTGTCTTGAGAAGGTAACTAGGCAGAACAGGTTGGAACGCCCACCACCTAGGCGGAAGCCCCGGGGTCCTTGCTTCTTAGTAAATACAGAAAAGCAATCTACCCACAGTGAGCTTGGAGCTGAGTCACCAAGTCAAGAAGAACACATAAGCGCTGCCTCCCCAGCCTCATACAGGCAGGCCTCAACTCCCTTTCAACTTATCCCTTGATTTACTCCCGTGACATAACATGTTGTCCTTCATGTGTTGAGAGGATCCTGATGACTCACACAGCGTGAGTTTTGTTGGGTGTTTTTGCGGTGGTGGCGGTGGTGGTGGTGGTGGTTGTTTTCCTTCCAGCAGTGGACATGAATTTGTATTCATCCAGCCAACATCTGTTGGCACAAAATGGCTGGCTGAGGTGAGGGTGTGGTGCATTGATCAGCCTTGGGAGAGAGCAAGGCTGAGCCGTCCACACCCAGATCAAAGAGAAGTCCTGTCCTGCCCTCCCCGCCCTCGAAGGCCTCACAGTTCAAATGAGTTGGCAGGAGATCGTGGGTGGCGATCGTGAGGATGTCCAATCTGGGGTCTAGAGGCCCACGTTCAAGGTCTCACTCCAACAAGGCCTTTCAGGGGCCCAGAGTCCTGTCTCATAAAATGCAGAGGCAACACCTGCCGTCCATGAGCCTTGCCATGAGAAATCTAAGAATATGTTAGTGAAAAACATATCTGATAGCATTGTAAAATGATCTTTTTTTTAAACACTTCATTATTATAAATGTTCATCTTATTACTAATTTCCTGCAGATCACAAACCCACATTCTGTGAAGAGATGAGATTCTAGCTGGGTACCTGTGGCTACACGGGAGGCTGAAAACATGAGGATCATGCTTCAAAGCCAGGCCAGGCCAGACCAAAAAAAAAAGCATGAAAGACCCTCTTTCTCAGCCCGTCACTGAGGACAGTATGGCATGTCTGCCGTGATCGGGAGGATTGTGGTTCCAGGGCATGCAGCAAGCCGGACAAGCTGCAAGGTTCCATCTCAGTGGAGGGGCACTTGGACATGGAAGCAGAATTAGGCAGAGGAATTAGGCAGGTCAGGGTCCAGGTGAGTGTTCTGCACAAAGTGAGATACCATCTCCCAAAGACAATAACCAGCAAAAATAAGTAAATGAAGCTAGGGGTACAGTTCGGCCAAAAACACTCGCCTGGCAAGCTTAAGGCCCTGAGTCCAAACTCCAGTACTGCCTCCCCTCCCCCCGCCCCACACAGCCTTGTGATTCCGCCTTCTGAAACAGACCGAGCTCAGAAAGAGCAGCAGAACCCAAACAACAGTGGTTTGCTCCCATCAAAGAAAATACGGAACGCTCTGTGTCTGCATCGCCCAACCCAAGCAGCCCCTTTCAGGAGGTTTCCCGGACCTCAGGTTCCGGGGCTCAGCGCTTGTCCCCACCCAACCGTAGCCACTATTTCACCACACAGACAACCTTTCACGCCAACTTACAATTCCCGAAGACTCAGCGTCTGGAAGAGCTGCCAGGAGAGCGTGGTGAGCCGGTTACTGGACAGGTTTCTGCAAGAATTGACAAGGAAAAAGGAGAAGTTACAAGCCAGAGCTGACATCCGTCGATGTTGGTGGGTCATCCCAGCAACTCAGGGGGCTGAGATGTGAGGATCACGGTTCAAAACCAGCCTAGGTAGGAAAAAAAAAAATCCATGAGACTCTTATCTCCAATTAACCAACAAAAAACCCAAAGTGGCTCAATTGGTGGAGTGCTAGCTTTGAGTCAGAAAGCTAAGGGACAGTGCCCGTAGTACAAGGCCCAGAATCAGCACAAAAATAGTGACGATGATGATGAAGATAATGATGATGAAGAAGAAGCTCTTGGAAATGAACTTGGTCATCTCCCCCATCTCCTCCCTCCGTTGATCTTTTTCCTCCACGCCATTCTACTAAAGGCGCATCTGCTAATCATTGTGCCTACAGATCAGTTTGGAAAAGGATTCTGAAGCCTCTGAAAGGACAAGGTTGCAGAAATTTTTTTTAAAAGTTAAATTTAAAAAAGCAACTCGGTTATTCTCCCACATCCTCTCCCCTGGTAATAATACAAGCTCCGGAAGGGGTGAAGGGGTGCTGAAGAAGAGGAAGACAGCCTTCACTAGAGGAGGGCAACCCTCAGGCCTGAGAGCTAGCTGTTCCTTCACACTCACAGGGGGGCCAGAAGACAGCGCACGTCACCCCCACGCACACTCCTCCCAGCCCCACCCCTCCCCGCCACGCGCCACGCGTGACCCTCAGTGAGATCAAGACATCGGCCTTTTGTTCTCAGCTCTGTCCTCCTAATGGCTCTTTAATTGTCTTCATCAGGACGCAGTGGAAGGAAGCAGCCATTAGTCTTCTGAATAAAAGTAGAAACGCGCCCACGGTTATTACTTTGGCAGGCAAAACAAACAGTTTCTGATGTGCTGACAACCCTTAAAGGCAGCAGTTAAGAGATGCGGAGCAGAAAGTGATGCCCAGGACCCCGAAATGCTCATCTCCCAGCCCTGACTCCACGGAGGTAACATCTCTATCCACACACACAAGCACGTCTACACGTGTACAAAGGAGCCAGGTAGCAAATGCAAACACTGCCTCCTCCTGCTTGTGTACACACACACACACACACACACACACGTATGTGTACATACATGTATACCTACGTTGAGATGACTTCTCCTGAGTCGAATCCAGGCCACAGTGAGGAGCTAGAAGGTGAATCAGTTACGAAGTCGCTCTAGAACCCTCTATTTGACTTACAAATGAAGTAGCACAAGGGAGTATAAAAGCGCTACTATACAGAAGGGCCCGGAGAAGAACCTTCTGAAAAGCTCACTTGAGACCTGAGACAAGGAAAAAAGGGGAAGAAGTTGCAATCCAGGAAGGAGTGTGGAACGGAACGCAAAGTCTGAGAGGAAACAAAGGGCGAGGAAGGAGGAGGCTAACCAGGAAGAGAGGAGGTGGGGGACCAGGGGACAAGGCCGCCGGACCACACTCGCCGGGCTGACCTGCAGAGACTGGACGACTGTGTTTCAAGGAACAGTGAAAACCTGGGGTGGTTGTGGGTGGGGAAGTGACATAAATGAATTCCTATTTCTTTTTTTAAATCACGAAGTTGGCAGATGGCTTAAGCTGCTGCTTTTCTTTCCAAGGAGCATCGCGGAGCAATGAATTCATGGTCAGCTTCAGAGGTGGTGGTGGTGGGACTGCCATAACGGATGGGAAAAGGAGAGTCTGCCAAGGATCGCAGTGAGACCGTGAGCTTCCCCCTCCAGAGCGTCAAGCAGGAGGTGTCTAACGCCAGGAAGCCGTTCGCGTGTTGGATGGACTCAGCTGGGGCTCGGGGAGGGTTGGGAGTATGCTCAGTTCCCAGGAGTACAGACACAAGAACAACCCAAGGGCATGGCCATGGGCTCTCCGCCAGCCTGAGCCAGCTCAGCCTCTGAAGGCCCGGGGTGCCTGTCAGGGAAGTAGCCCAAGTGCATGGCTCCTGGGGTTACATCTCCTGTCTTCCCCGGATGGCTCCACCTCTACCCTGCCTACACGGCTGAGACACCCAGCATAACAGCACATGCTGAGGAAAAACCAACCCCAGAAGACTGCCGGAATTATTCCCACGAACTCCTGCCCTTCCCCACCCACAGGAAGGGAAGAAGGGACGAAAGGAGAGCCTCCGTGGAACCACTGTGTCCGGGCCCAGGTCCCCACAGCAGCCGACCGATCTGCTTGGAGGGGGTGAGTCAGGAGTAAGGTCACACCTGGCATCCTAGCTACTGGGGGGGGAGGGCTGAGATCTAAAGATATCAGTTCAAAGCCAGCCGCCAGAATATCCATGAGACTCATCTCCAATAAACTTCTCAGATAAGGCCAGAAGTGGCAATGTGGCTCAAGGGGTAGAACGCTCGCCTTGAGCACAAAGAGGCTCAGCGTCAGCACCTAGGACCTGAGTGCAAGCCCCAGGAATAGACAGGCAAAAATAAAAGAGAAGTCAGTCAGGGGGCCTAGTCCACATCCCCAAGGCCACTGCCCCTACCTAGTGGACAGCCTAAGACTGGGAAGTCGGAACTTGTGGCAGACAAGGGCAGGTCTCAGGAGCATGCTTCTGAGTCTCCCCTGCTGTTGGCCTGTAAGATATTTCAGTAAAACTCAGTGTTCAAGCCATCCAGGTAGATCTCCCTCCCTTCTTCCCTCCCTCCCTCCCGCTCTCCCTCCCTCTCTCATTCCTTCTTCCCGCTCTTGTCTGCTCTCTGTAAGATTCCACGAGCGTTTCCAGCAGAACTGGGAGATGGCCTGCAGCCTCTGCCTTTAGCCCAGGAGCCCACACCAGTGCCCCCTGGAAGAGAACCCAAAGCGTGGGCCTGCAGGGACCTAGCGGCCAGAAGCCCCCAGGCCCACTGGGTCTTGGGGGAGTGGCTGGCGTGGGGGCGGGGGGCGATGGGGCAGGAGCCTCCCAGGGGCAGGAGCAGCCTTGTTCCTCTGAGGGAGGAACGGGCAAGCAGGCAGCCCCCCAGCCCAGAGCAGGCAGCCATCAATGCCCTCTCCGAAAGGTCACCCCTTGATACATCAGGCAGAAATGTCAAGAGAAAATTGGATTCTGAGAGAGGGAAAATAACAGGCATTGTAGGCAAATAAAGACGAAGAAATAGCCTCATCTCCTCCCTGTGACAAGGAGGAGGAGGAGGGCGGGGGAGGGGGGCTGGGGGCACTCAGGGCACGGTCGGTGGGCATGGCTATCTGGGGGCGCACCTCCCACCCACCCACCACGACCCACACTGAGAGGAGAAGTTCCCTGGGGATCTCCCAGCTCCCTTGTCCAAAGGCAGTGACTCCAGCGTTCACACTCTCCGCCGCACGCTTGGATACGCCACACCTCGGGGGCCGGGTCGCACCTACTGCGCAGGTCCAGGGAGCGGTGCAGAGTGAATGAGAGAAGCCACTCAGTCCCAGGGCGGGGCACACCCAGAAAAGACACCAAGACACGCCAGGCCCCCAGAGCACCCTCCTGTTGCAGGAGGGAGAGAAACGCCGAGCCCCGGGGTTTTGCATCTAGCTGGCACCTCACCTGCATTCATCCATCACCACCCGTTATTGATGAGCCAGTTCCCTCGCCCATCAGATGAGAGTTTAATTAAGAGCCACCCTGCCTCCGAGCCTTTCCCCCCTCCACAACCGCAAGCCCTCCTTCTGGACCGTCCCCCACGTGGATCTGTGATTACCTTCCCCTGCCTTTCGCCTGGGTCAAGGGCCAGCATCCAAGCGGCCTGACCAATGATAATCAATCTGATGAGCAAAGATTTTACCAGATAACGCACTAAACACTCCCCCCCGCCCGTGCCAAGCTCTCCCCCACACATACACACACACCCTGCCCTCTATCTCTCATTAGAGACTGCCAGACAAAGTGACTTAATTTGGCTCTAAACAACTGCGTGTCTCATAACCAGGCCCTGTGGCACAGAAGTGACCAGTGAAGACGATGATGATGATGATTATGATGATGATGATGATGGTGGTGGTGGTAAAACCACTGGGTATTCTGGGTGCAAGGAGCCAGACACCAACATGTGGGCAAACTGCAAGCCTGGAGGACCGACAAGGGTGGAGAGAGCCAGTCCTGCACTGACCACTGGTGGACAGAGATCCGCCCCAGCTACTCCTCTTCTCCGTGGGGAAAGCAGTCCCAGCACTCCCTGAGGAAGGCACCCAGCTCCAGAAGGGCTGCAGCCCCCTCAGTGGGGAGGGCATGCCTAACCCCCACCCCCCGCCCAACCACCCCTCCTGTCCTCCCACAGTTCAGCACAAGGGGCCCATGGGTCCTACCGCCAAGAAAACCCAGGCCCTAAACACACGAACTACATCTTCAGGGAGCTGACCCCTGAGGAGTGTGCTGGGCTGGGCTCACCTCCCCAGGTGAGCACCACACCAGGCGGCTCTTCCTGTAGGAGTCCCCGGACTCCCTTAGGCTCTGGAGGGCACGCCTTCTGAGATCCCTATACCCTAGGCACACCCATCACTGATCACAGGCTCAACAGAGAACCCCTCCCAGGGCCCTAGGCTGCCTAGAACAAGGCAAATCTCCACAGTAGGCCGCCTGTGTAAGAGCCTTCCTTAAGATCCCACATCTCTTCAGCTACCCATCCCTTAAAAGAGATCACTGTGTCTTTATCTTAATCCATTCTGGAGGTGGTAATAAAACATCATATCAGTAGATGGCTTATGGAAAGAGAGAGATCAACTTCCGTGCCTTCTTGGGAAGCCTGAGATCAAGAGGCGGGCAGCCAGGGTCTTATGCAGGCTGTCCCCACTGAAAGCTAACCTCGAAGCACAGGCAGGGCAGGGGCTCTCCTGGGCTTCTTTTAGAAGGAATATTGTCCCGTTCTACAGGTGGGAGCAGCCCAAACCAAACAGCCGTCCCTTCCTTGAATTAAACTGAGGAACAGAGAGAGGAAAGGAAGAAAGGAGAGGCACAGAAAAGAGAAGGAAGACAGAAAGGGAAGGAGAGAAAGAGAAAAAGAGAAGGGAGGGACAGAGAGAAAAGGGAAAGGGAAGGAGGGAGGGAGGGAAGAGAAGGAAAGGGAGGGAAGGGAAGAAATAAGGGAGAGAGTGGAAGTAAGCGGAGAAGAGAAACGAGGGTGGAAAAGAATAAGGGAAGGAAGGGGTAGGGAAGGAAGAAGAGAGGGAGGTAGGTATGGAAGGACAGAACGAGAGGACAGAAGGAGGAAAGAGAAAGGGAAGGAGAAGGAAATAGGGAGAGAGGGATGAAAAGATAGAAGGAGGGAAGATAAAGGGAGGGAAGAGAAAGGAACAGAAGGAGGGAATGAAGGAAGAAAGGAAGGGCCAAGAACCCTGTGGGCCTAGGACTGTCACGGGGACCTGCTGCCAGCCCCCAGGAGACTCCACCCCCACCCCCACCCCAGTCAGAGCCCAGTGCCCATAACAAGGATGCATGGGTTGCAGCCCAACCCTCCTCTTGAAGGCCAAGACATATTTTTCTACATCATTGATATATTTGCTTTTCCCTCAATTAAATTGCTGTAAAAGGGGGTGGGGGTTAAAGCCATTTGAGCCATTTTTATTCAGCTAAATTACACTGGATGGCTCATTTAATGAACTTTAATGAAGCCAAAATGCTTTCTCTAATCAGATCTCGAGTGACGTGAGTGGTGTCTTGACCTGAGATCAGGAGACTGGAAGCAGTTTTCCCACAGGCCTGGGGCTGGGTAGGGCCAGAGGTTCCCAGGGTGATTTCCTGGGAATCCAAGTCTATAGTACATTCATGGGTGAAGGGGGGGAAAAAATCATAATGCTGGAGGAACATGATACTGCAGAAAGTCTCTGGGTCCTCACTACAAGAAAAGGGTCTGCCTTATGGAGTCTCTCAAATTTATCTGGGCCACAGAACTTTTCCCGACGATGCAGCATCTGAGAAAAACATCACATCCGAATGAGAAGTGATGACTGGGGGTTCCGGGCTCAGCAAGCTCTCCAGCCCGAGGGCCGGCCGTTCCAACTAGCAGTACACGTGGCATTTATGGCCGTGTTATCAGCATTAACAAGAGTCCCCGAAAATCCCCAGGATCTGTGAAGAGGTTCATTTCCCAACACGAGGAACTCTATAGAGGTGATGAAGGGTACAGACTGTGCATGAGGCAAAATTACCCTGACTTATTTTGTGGCCCCCAAGTTGACCACCAAGGTCCTTAAAAGTGGAGCAGCAAAGCAGAGAGCGATGGGGGGGGGGGGGGAGGACAACCAAGAATGGTGGGCACATGGCTGGCTTTGTAAATAGGAGTATGAGCCAAGGGGTATATCATGGCCTCTAGATGTTGAAACTGCCAGAACAGGTTCCGCCCAGAGCGTCCAGAAAGGCGCCCCATCTTGTCGGCACCTTGATTTTAGCCCCGGGAGACTCCATTGGTAGACGGCTAAACAACAGATGTTTAAGGTAAGAAATCCACGTTGGCTTGCATCACAAATCACAGGCTCGTTTGTGATGACGGCAATGGGAAACTAATACAGTGCACCTCGGTGTCAGCAGTGACGCCAAAAACATTTACAGATAAAGCAGGGCGACCTCTCTGGTCTCGACTAGCATTGTGGGTTTTTTTGTTTTGTTTTGTCTTTTCTGAGACAGGGTGTCACTAGGTAGCCCAGGCTTTCCTAGAGCTTGTGAGCCCTAGTTGGATCTACTTCGACCCTCATGGTGCTGGGATCACAGACCTGAGCCACGACACCCATCCAGACTGGCCCTTTTCAACAGAAATGGGGTATGACACCTGCCCTGGAGCAGAAGCTGGAGAAGCACCACCGATCTTTGCAGAAGGTGGCCTCCCTCCACTTAAAGGCCCATTTCTAGTCACTGTCAAAGGCTAATAAATAAATACGCGGGCCCAGACAGTGAGGAGGGAATTCACCTGTTGTTAAACTTATGAAACAGTTCCCAAAGCAATATGGAAAACCCATTTGAATAAGACAACGAGCAGGGGAGGGAGTGCTGGCCAATGCCCTCCTGCCTGCCACAGCCCCCCCCAAACCCCCCCCCCCTTCGGGACAGCCTGAAGGCCCTGCCCTCACCCTGCATCTGGGCACGCATTCGCCACGCCCAAGGCCACCACCAGGCTTTTGAGACCACATTGCGCCCTCCCTCACACCGCCAGCTTGGCATCAGATCCTAGACGCCCATGAACTTGACAGACGCAGAGGGGCTGCTGCTGGACGGGCAAGGGAAAGACAGGCGCACAGCAACGAGCCGGCCACAGTCCAGGCCTACTGAGCGGCCGCTGCCCCGGCTACCCAACGAGAGGCTCCCTTGAGGCCCCAGAGTACGCCAGGAAACGGAGACCTTGGCTCAGCGCCTGATCTGACATCCTAGATGCCTGGAGCAGAAGCAGCCACCAGGGTCAAAGGCTCTCGGAGGGCAGATGACGCTGGCTCTGCACACAGCTGCCTGAGGACATCGGAGGCCTTTGAACCAGGGCCTCCCAGGCTTTCCTGTCCTTGTGGTTTCCCCAGCCAGCTCCCTGGTTTCAAACGCCACAGCTGGACCCTGTCTATCTGGCTTCCAACAAAGCCTAGGAGGACACTAGGTGGCTACTGATGACAGGAGAAGTCCTTCCCCACCAGGGCCCGGAAACCCAGCCGTGGGGTCACATGAGGAACAAGGTAGCAGATCCATTTCTTAGCACTGAGCCCAGGGACAACAGACATGGCGGGACAGCCCAGTCTACACGTGCGACAGAGGAGCTGGGGGATGCCACACTGCCAGGCTGCTCCGTGCCTGCCGACGGTGCCTTTCAAAGAAATTCCAGGCTCCTTGGCTTGTCTCGAGCCCTCCGGGTGAGGCTGGAGTCCGCTCACGGGTGACAACCACCAAGTCACGACCAGAGAAAGTCACCGAACCTCCCTTCTCAGCTTCCTGAGCTCAGAAAGTCACCGCAGAACCAGTCAGAAGATGGAGACGGAGACCGCACGGAGCCGGAACCCCCAGGCAGGGCTGTTGTGAGCGTGGGACTACTGGAAGTGATCATGACTCCCAATCAAGGGCCGGCCTTGGAATGAAGGGCTCGCCAAACAGGACAATGACAAGCCTAGCGGTTTTCACGTCATCATGTCGACTGAGCACATTTACACTGAGCTGGCATCCTGAGCGCCATTTGCGTGGTAGAAGGCAGATTTTCACAAACTCAAGGGCAAGAAAACACCCAGAAGCTCACTCAGTGACTTAAACTCAACCGACGATAGCAGGACTGCCGTGAGAAGCGCACGAGGGAATGGAAAATCTTCTGCAATTTCTTTTGGTTTGGGTTTGGGTTTTTTATCTTAATTTACTTCCCCAGGCACTGGTGGCTCACACCTGTGATCCTAGCTACTGAGGAGGCTGAGATCTGAAGACCACGGTTCAAAGCTAGCCAGGCCAGAAACGTCCGTGAGACCTTACCTCTTTGATAAACATCTCAGGATAGTTAAGTAGTCTTCATTTCATGTTTAGTCAAAACCACATGCAACAACGCATCTGCGAATGAGGTAGGCTTGCTATCCTGACATTCTCCTCATCCTCCTCTTCCTCCTCCACTGCCAGGCCAGGACCCATGCCCTTAAGTAGGCCTCACGGCCCCAGGGACTTCTGAGGTCCTGGTCTCTGCAACAGGGTACTGGTGTCCAGTTTCTTACCACATCCTCTCCTAACACGGTGGACAACCTCCGCCCGGGCCCTGGATAGGCTCGGGGCAGATGGGGCGTCCTGGAGCCTGGCTGCAGGAGGGGTGGGGGCACCCCCTCCCTGACTGCCCCTCCATCTGGCAGCGGCCACCCTTTCCCTATGGTGGCTTCAAGCTGGGGACCTGCCCTCATTCTGGATCTGAGGGGATTCTCCTCCAGAAGCACTGCTTCCGGCTCCAGCTCTCCCCTCAAGCTGCCATGAAATCCCGGGCCACCACTTGAGAACGTAGCAAAATGGAACCCAGATAAGGAGCTGGCCAGGCCAGCACCGCAGCTCTACCCCTCCCCCTCCCCCCAAACACTTGCCAAGTGGTGCCCCGGGAAATAGGAAATTCTAAGTCAGACCCCATCACGACAACCCCAGCTGTTAACAAACCAAGACCTAGGGCTTTCTGGAAGGTTCCATCCTGGTTGAGCCACACTCTGGAATAATATAAATTCACAGCTGCCTGGTGGTGCCAAGAGAGGCCTCGCTCGCTCATCTGTCTGAAGCTGAGACTCCAAATCTCTACCACGTTGGGTGTTGAGAATCAAATCAATCACACAGGCGCCCGCCCCACCCAGCGCCTGTCACGTGACGCTACTCCTGCCAGCAGGGATCCATAAAGAAAAGAAGCTGATGAGAGAACACCTCCCGATCCAACTGTGAAGGCAGAGATGGGGTTATCTATGGAGCAGAGTGGGAGGATGGAAGGGGGAGGGACTCCCCCAAAGTTCCCAAATCCTTGAGGGGGGGGGGAAGAATAACAACCAGGAATCACAAAACAAGAAAACTCACAGCAGACAAGGAACGCACTCGGCAGACACTGCTAAATGGTTTCCAATTAATTAACTGATTACATGATAGGAACAGAAGGGGATTCGAAAGAGCGCTGTTGACCTTTAAGAATAATTAATATCATCAGGATAGCAAACCCATCCAAGGAAAATAATGAGGAACATTTTTCATATTGCATTCAAAAATCCTGGATGGGAAGGCAGATGGGTCCTCACTAAGCAGAGCCCAGATTCCTCCTCCTCCTCTGGCTTCTGATCTCATATTTTTCCCCCAGCTCCCACCCAGCCTCTTCCTCCCCATACTAAGACTTCCGGGAAGATGGGGGGAGTCATAGATCACCCACCTTTACACACAGCACTTGCTACCTTGGCCAGTATGGAGGTTGCTCTGTTGGTCAAGACCAATTCAAAAAAAGAAGCTGGGCCAGGTACTAGTGGCACACCATGCCTGTCATCCTAGCTACTCAGGAGGCTGAGATCTGAGCAACATGGCTCGAAGATAGCCCGGGGCGGAAAAGTCCATGAGACTCTCATCTCTAATAAACTACTCAGAGAAAGCTGAAAGCAGAGCTGTGGCTCAAGTGGTAGAGTGCTATCCTTGAGCACAAAGAGGCACAGATGCTCACCTCCCCCTGCCATTCTCCCCACCAGCCCTAATGGATCACTTGACAGATCCACAAATAAGCAGTCTGTAGGAGCTTGGGGATTAAAGGTCCTTCTGTCTTAGTCAACATTCCAGCCTTAACATTCCAGAAATGTCTTTCTAAACTGACTTAGAATGAGAGCACTTGTCCTAGACAGCCTTGCTGGATACCCTGGCTCCTCCCAGAATATCCAGAAACATCCTCCTCCTCTCCCTGATACGCCCCTCCTCGTAAGCATCCTCTCCAGACTCCTGGCTTCCCCCACACGCATTCCCATAGTACTCTGTCCATCCCCTTAGCTAGGTGCTTGTCATCATCCAAGAGTCTAGGCAAAGCACCCTAACAACATAGACCCAGCTACTCTCACTACACGATCCCCCCCCCCCCCCCGCAGCCTGGTAATGTCCCAGGGTACATGATCAGGGCTCATCCTGCTGGATGAACCCAAGCATACATGGAAGTCCTGTTGGGGGGGAGGGGGGGAAGAGGTACACACACCCTCCACTCTTCTCCAAAGAGCTCCAGGGGAAAAGATTCCCCCATTCAGTTAAGTGCTGATTACATCTGTCCCCACCCATGCCTAGCAGGTGCCCCTGCCCTGCCCTGCTCTCCATCTTTCTAGTCCTGAGAAAGGGAGGGTCACAGGGTATTGGAGAAAGACCACCAGTAGATTCCACAGGCTCTGGAAAACAATCCTCAGAACTGGGGGCGACTCAAAAAAAAAAAAAACCCAGCCATGCCCTGGTCCTCACCCCTCGCTCCCCAGTTCTTATCATCTTTACCAAACTCTCCCATCTCAGCTCAGACTCAGTGTCTACAGACTTCAAGATCAGACTGCTGCCCTTCCTCCCCAGAGCCCATGTAGCTTTGTGTCCACGGAAATTCTCCCCGGTCCCCACCATCTCCAACTTGGTTGCTGAAGTCCTGCCCTCCCTCCTCACCCTCCCTGCCTGCCTGTGACAGCCCTGGTCTCTCCTCCAAGCAAGGGAAGGCCCTGGGAAGAGCCCCGGGGCCCTTGCCACTCACCCTGCCCCTTCTCGGTTCCCTTCCCAATGTCAGCTGCAAACCTCTCCTCTCCTCTTAATTACACTTCTCTGCTCCCTCCCTGCCAGTGGCCTTATGACTCGGGGGTTTTAATTTATTCACCAAACAGTGTCATTACACCAGGGCTTTGTATAATTTATAGCCAGCAGAGTCTTTTGGCCTCTGTCACCCAATTCTGCAAAACGTTTGGGGAAAAACAGTGTTCAGTCCCATCTCTCCCGAGGAGACCAGCCTGGCACTGGCAGTGTAAGGGAGACATCAGATAAGAACCCTCATCTCCTCCTGGGTGTTTGCCTCATCAACCAACCCCTGATTGCACTCGGACACATTCTGGAGAGGCTGTTTCGTCACCTTCCCCCAGGCTTGAGAGTAAATAGACACTGAGTTGGGGGGGAGGGGGGAGGAAGGGGGTGGTTTCTATAGAGACAAAGATAGGAAGGAAAAGAGAATCTAAAAGGAGTGCAGGAGTCAAGGGCCTGGCCAGGGGCTGAGCCTCCATACTGAGATGTGCAAACTGCAGTTCTTCACGCCAAGCAGAAGGAAGGAAATTTGCCCCTTAATCACAACCACTGTCAAATACAAGCATGCGGATACATTCCCCTGAACAGTTTAACTTCCGCAGGCCTTCACTGAACAAGATGCCCAACACAAATGATTCTTCCTTTCTCTCGATCTTTCTTCGTTCTTTCCTCCTGCTTCCTCTCTCTCTCTCTCTCTCTCTCTCTCTCTCTCTCTCACTGGGGTCTGAATTGGCCTCCCCCCACCCCCCGCCCCGACCTGTCTGGTTTGAACTCTAAGCCTTATAGGAAGCGTCTCCTCCTTGAGCCCCCAGCCCTACCCTAGCCTGATTCTCTCTAACACCAGCACAGCTATGGCTGACCTCTACTTCATTTAAAACCTTGCGCTTCGAATGTGCAAGACAATTAAATAACTCACTGATTGTTTTCCTTGCTATGGGGACTTTTCCATAGTTATTACCCATAGTCAGGTGAGCAAACTGAAGAAAACCGGAACACAGAAATAATTTCCTAAGAAATCAAAATAATGAGCGCTTATTGAGCGCTTGCTGGAGGCTAATGATCGTCATCGGTCCTACAGATCACTCGACTGGGTCTCCCTGGGAGCGGTTCATGGCCCATGTTATTCTGAAGATGCGGTTGCCTGTGGTAGATAAAAGAATCCCTGGCTTAGAGGTCAGGTAGGCAGTTCAAGGTCATGAAGCTGGCAAGGACTTCCTGGTGTCCAGTTCCCAAGTCTGCACCCTGAGTGTCCCATTAAATACCATGGGCCGAGCCCAGCCTTGATACCTCCATTCTTCCCACTCCCCCAGGAAGAGCAATGCTGAGGCGCCCGCGCACTCTGTGTGTGTGTGTATGTGTGTGTGTGTGTCCCCACACACATGCCCCAGTCGGAAGCCATTGGCATCTCAGGATGGGGACTCCCTTTTGGGAAAACCTTCCAAGACTGAAAAGAGCCAGTCGTCTCGAAAGGCAAAGCCACCCGCATGACCCCTGGCCAGCTCTGCCCCGCTGCTGCCCGTGAGATGTCACTCAAGTCCACCTGCTCCACCCACTGGGACCCATTCCAGCTCACAGCCCTTCAGCGTCCCGTGAGCTAGGCAGGTCCTCCGTCCCGTGCACAGTCACGGTCCACTCTGGACAGGGCCTGGATGGGGAGGGACTCCTCATCCCGCACTCATGTAGGCCTGTACCGACCAGGCGGGCCGGCACACAGGGCCGGCCACCGCCCACCACGCATGCTCAGCAGTTCGCATGAGCCATGATGGCAGCGCTGACCTAAGGCCGCAGGCCAGTCAGCAGCATGTGTGACGGAGCTAGAGGAGAGACACTGGGGAGGACAGGGCCCAGGGCTTCTCCCCGGGGTCAGCTGTTCATTCAGAGCTTCACCATCCCAGGATGGACCGCAAGGCTCCCTGGGATCTGGCCATGGTGCTGAATCCCCTGGTGCATATGAAAACTGAGAGGTGGGAAGGCAACGAATAGTAATAGTGATTTCCCAGTTCCCCTGCAGGGGGGGGGGGGTGGCGGGAGGGGGAGAGAGGGAGGGAGGGAGGGAAGGAGGGAGGGAGGGAGGGAGGAAGGGAGGGAGGGAGGGAGGGAGGGAGGGAGGGAGGGAGGGAAGGAGGGAGGGAGGGAGGGACTTCAAATATTCTTCTCTACAAGAGTGCCAGCCTCCTGATCACGCTTACAGAGGTAAGCCAACCTGTGCCTCCATTACACGGGAAAGAACGTGAGTTCTGGAGCAGACATCTACAGAGAGAAATCCATCCTGGCCAGTGGTGAAGCCAAGGGCAACTGGCATCCCCTTTCCAAGCGCCCGAGTCCTCGTGTGTGAAACGGGACGGAGTTGGGCTACTCCAGCAGGATTGTGGGCGCCAGAGTGCTGACACAGGGCTCAACACAGCTCAGATTTCCCCTCTCTCTTCCTTTGTCCCTTAGCTTTGTTCCCTACACATGTGCACTCACACTCTCTCTCTCACACACACACACTATCCATTCTCTTTCTACAGTCTACAGCAAATACCCTTTCAAGAACAAGTTTATGTACCATGACCTTCCTGACTCCTTACCCCCCAAAAGCTAAGAACCGCTCCGCTTGGTACCATCAGAGGCAGCCAACCAATGACAACATTTCTCTTAGATATCACTAACCTAAGAAAACTCATTCTGCCTTCCCGACTAAACATTCAGCCCACCCCACCCATGGAACCTGTGTGGTTATCCCACTGCAACCCCCCTATTTTCTCCCCTCCCTAAGACCCAGTGCTGTCATAGGAAGACATTTCCAAAGCTTCTGGCTTCCAGCCTTTGACCAAGCCCTACCCTATACTGTCTACATGGTCACCCAGTACAGATTCAAGCCAAACGGTTCTCGTCATGCTTTCAAACTACTTTCTAATTACTTGCCGCCAATGATGCCACTTCCACAATGTCACCAACAAAGCCATCATATAGGTTTTTCAGGTCCTAGGAGAGGACATTCCAAGAGAGAGCGAGGGCATAGGTTGAGTGTTGAAAGGACAACAATGCACAAGGAACGGGTCTCCAGGTGTTGAGAGTGGCTTAGGGAATGGCCCAGGGTAGCAGAAATGCCACTGAGCTTGGAACCTGAGGCCTGGGACCCAGTTCCCACTGCACCAGGCCGTACCACGTGACTTGGGACCATCCATTCCCTTGGGTTCCTCACCGATGAAAAGGGGGAGGCAGCAAGAGCCTCTTCATCTTAGCACTGAGAAGGAAATGAGGCGTTGCTTTTCAGATGTGGTTTATGAAGCATTGTAGCCTGCTGATTACCGCCGCCTATTGCTCAGGGAATCGGCCGTTGTGTGGAAGAGAAAATATGCCAATGAGACCCTCAGAATGGCAAGCCATACTCTGCGTTCCCCCGGCCCAGTTCCCAAGTGAATGTGATCATTCACTGCACCCCTGCTTAAGAGAGGTCAGAAAAGTCCAGGCTATGCATGATGGCTCATGCCTCTAATCTCAAATAGTTAGGAGGTATTTGGAAGGATTGTGGTTCGAGGCTAGTGCAGACAAAAAAAAAATGCTAGTAAAGACCAATTCAACAAACAAGCCAGGAATAGCAGCTCATTACCATAACCCTAGCCACAAAGGAAGCAACAGGTAGGAGGAACGAAGTCTGAGTAAAGTCCTGGGCAAAAGCTAAACCTTATCTGACAAATAATGCAAAGGCCAAAAGGGCTGGAAGTGTAGTTCATGCTCAAGTCATTGTCAAGATCCAGAGAGAGAGAGAGAGAGAGACTGTGATCCCAGAACAATGGCAGTAAGAAACTCCCTAAAATTCTGATACATGGTGTGATCTTGAGCTAGAGAAAAGAAAGGAAGGGGCCCAAATGCCAGGTCTGTGAACACATGAACTTCTCCTCTGAGCTGCCAAGCCAGCCTGGGCAGAGAAGGGTTACAACACCAGCCTCGAGACTGATGACTTGACCAAGGTCACAGCCACGCCAGGAACTGGTGTCCATTTCTCAGGGACTTACAAGCGAGGGAGGGAGGAGGCAGGAGGCAGGACGAGCCAGGTCTCACAAAGTAGCTCACTACCCCCTCCCTGCCCACCATCTCTGAGCATCCAGTGTGGGCATCGTAGGCTGCCTAGCAATCACCCAATGGTTTTCCCGAGGATGGCTCTGGGCCAAGAGAAAGATCTGCACCGGTGGCGGGGGGGGTGGGGGGGGGTGAGGAGGAGATAAGAAAAACACAGGGAAGAACAGAAAGAGAGAGAGAGAGAGAGAGCAAAGCTGCTGGGGCTCGGGGTTGGGGAATGCAATTATTAATATTCTAAATGGAGTTCTGACTGCTTAAGCTTTATTTAAGAACATGCCTGACTGTATAATTACAAGGGCTTAATTTGTTTTCTTTTCTGCACAATAAATAAGGAGCCACACGGTTGTTCTTTGCAAACATCACCCTTCCCAGTGTCGGCAGAAGTCCCTGAACTGCAGAGAGAGACAGACAGACAGACAGACAGAGAGACAGAGAGACAGAGAGAGAGACCTGGAACAAGGGGAGAGAGCCCTACTGGGCTCACTAGCTGCCCACAGGGGCCTGAGGGCCTTAGCGGCCCTTCTACCCTGAAGATATTGGGGTGAAACCTTTCCCCTTCAGCTCCTCTGTGGGGAATGAGAGCGTGCTGACAGGAAAGTCAAGTTCAATTGATGTAGGGAGGTCAGGTCTAGCCGCCGCCATATTGGCCACATGATGAATGGTAGGCAGAGTTTGGCATCTTGTCTTCCCTCTCTGGAAGGTGAAGCCACCAACCTCCCTCACCCCAGGGGATGAGCATGCCTGACTCCCTGGAGGCCGGGGTGGACACTTGGCTGATAGGTTACCAAACCTATCAGTCCACTGCCTGGGATTGGGGACCTTCCTGTGACCCTGCCCCCTCACCTGAGTCTATTTAGGCCTGGAACAGCCCAGGGACCATGACGCCAGGCCATACCACATGTCTCCATGTTCGCATCCGGTGTCCTGGCTCCTGGCTCAGCTCCAGTCATCATGGCAGCCCACTGCAGCTCTCCATCAGAGCTGAACTGGTTGGTTCATAGTGTTTTTGTCCTTTCTTTCCTCTCTGGCCTGTTTCCTAACTGTGCTAAGGGTACTTGGGAGGGAGGGAGGGAGGGAGGGAGGGAGGGAGGGAGGGAGGAAAGGAGAGAGGGAAGAAGGAAGGGAGGGGAGGGAGGGAGGAAAAGCAGGAGCCCTGGGGATACCTGTATATGGGAGAGACAGGGGCTTTGCAAGGAGGTGCTGGGACATCCCCTCTGGAAGGACCCCCCCGAGGCCTGAGATACTACTCTCAGGTGATTTCGGAGTACACTTGGGAAGACCGCCACTGGCAGCCAGAGATGATACCAACCAAGGACAGTGTACGCATGACTGCGTGTCCCTCCAACCCACATAAGTTATGATGGCTGGCTGACCTAGAAGTTCACCTATGGAGAACAGAACCTCCTCAGGCCCAAGAGGTGAAAGAACTAACCCGAGAAGAGAGGGAGAAACCCAGGAGAAAGAGAATCAAGACTGCTTGGCATGCTAAGGAACGACAGAAATTAATGATAACCTCCAAAGTAACCAAGGCACTTAATTCATTTTCACAATCTGTCCTTAACAAGAAAAATGGACAAAGGAGATAAGGACAAATGGGGAGTCGTGTAGCCCTGGGGGAGAAGGAGCATAAGAAAATAAAATCCACTGAGGATAATCAAGACTGGAATTTATAAACACTCTGTGAAATCCCCGAGGCTAGGAAACGTACCAGCCACAAGCCAGAATGTTTACTCAGCGTTAGAGCGAGTTTTTAAACCTTAAAAGTTGGCAGGGTTAGGAGAAAACTGAAAGTTCATATCCAGCAAATCCTAGAGAACTAAATCACTTGAAACCCGGAAGAGAAAGAAATGATCAAGAAGGACTTGAGTCTCCCAGGACGGCAGGAGTCCTGACGAGAGACACAAACGGATGAGAAAAGAAAAAAAAAAAAAAAAAAAACCCCACTGAGGAAGCATGGCATTTGCCTCGCTGGGGAATGAGGAGTAATTCCTTCACGGGCCCCCGGGAGAGGCAATTGCCCGGTCCACTAATGGTGTCAGCGGACTGGGAATTGACTGTCTTTGGAGAAGGAAGATCTAATGTGTGGAGGCTGAGAAACGCCACTGGCAAAGCTGCCGCTTGGTGAATTCTGCAATACAAAAAGATAAAAACAAAACCATTTGCTCTGAGGTCAGGACCGGGCCATGTGTAGCAATGCCTTAGTTTTGCAGGTAGAGAATGGAGACCACAGGGGTCCAGCGGGCCACGGCACAATGCAGAGGAGGAGCCGGAGGAACCGGCAAGGTGTGGTCACACACACACACACACACACACACACACACACACACGCGTGTGGGTGGACATCAAGGTCAGCATCTTCCCTCCTGGTCACCACCCAAATAGCTCCGACACCGCATCCCAACTGGAGCTTTCCAAATCATTAGATCTGTGACAAACCTATTCCGCTGACAGATGGCTCCATTTCCAAATCCTATTCTCCTGACAATTCTTTCGGAGCTTACCTGATGGCCCGGCTCGATGGCCTGGAACCACGCGAGCATGGGCCTACAACAGCTCCGGGAGGGAGTCAAAGTGGAAGGCACCGGCGACATAGCCGCTGGGCCCCGAGAGGGCTTGCCCACCAACACAAACCCACACCCCTCCTCCAGCCAGGCTCCACCATCTGCTACCTTCTCCCCTTGGCCAGCTCCTCTCTGACCCACACAGCCTTCTAGCCGCTCCCGCACGGCCTCATCCCGCAAGGCCCTGGTGGACGTCAGCTGTCAGTAAAGCCTGGCAAGGGCGCCAGTCTCCGCACCAGTAACTCACTTGCTCACCATTGACTCACAGACGCATTTAAAGTAGCAGAGCTGCAAAGCCATCCCAGAAAGAGCAGCCCTCTCCCCAGTATGCAGAGACAGGCACCTAGGTAGAGCACCAAGAACACAGCAAGCATCTGTGGTAGAGCTGACTCCATCTTGATTAGGGAAACATGGTAGGAAATGTTGGGGGGAATAGAGCTGACTCCACCTTGATTATTAGGTCAACCTGACCCCAAAATGCTGCTTCTGTAAATGGCTTGCTGGTTTGTTGCTTACTCTACCCCTGCATCAAGCTCCTACATCTGGGCTATGCTTTTACCTTTATAAACCCTGCTAACTGAAGGGTCGGGGCTCTCAATCCAGATCCGCTGTATCGGTGATGATTGTGAGTCCAAGCTTGAGCTTGCAATAAAGACTCGTGCGTTTGCATCGGAATAGGCTCCTTGGTGGTTTTTGGGGACCCCAAATCTGGGCATAGCACATCCTACACCAGGCTTTTCTTTTGCTCAGGGTGCTTTGCTTGCTTGTTTTGGGGGTACTGAGGAATGAACTCGGGGCCTCAAACTTGCAAGGCGGGTGCTCTACTAAGAGAGCCAGGACTCCAGTTTTGGGGTTGTTGTGTTTGTTTGGTTTTTTTGGGGGGGATTGTTGCTTTTTGTCAGTTGTGGGGCTTGAACTCAGAGCCTGGGCACTGTCCCTGAGCTATTTTGCTCAAGGCCAGCCAGCGCTCAACCACTTTGAGCCATAGCTCTACTTGCACATTTTTTGAGTGCTTAATTGAAGATAAGAGTCCTACGGCTTCTCACCAAGATCCTCAGATCTCAGCTTCCTGAGTAGCTAGGATTATGGGTGTGAACCAATCTGTGCCCAGCCCTTTTTTTTTTTTTTTTTTTTTTTGGCATGAGTTATTTTCTCTAGTAACAAACTATAGAAATGATCCCTGAAAGGAAAGTCTTTGCATGGGTTATTTTCTACGGAGCATCTTGCTTTTATGCCTTTCCTTATGACTCTGGGGGTGAAGGGCATGAAACACTGTGCCTGCTCAGCCCTCAGTTGACATGGCGGCGGAGGGAGCTCTTAGGTCCACGTTGGCCCCTCAACCGTGATCTTCTCATCTGTATCTTCCAAGTAACTTGGATTACAGGCTCTTCCTTCTTGTTTTGCTTTGCTTTTCAGCCACAATGAAAGCTCCCTTCTCCCTCCCGCTACACACCCGCAGGTCAGCTGTGGCATGGCTGGCGTCATCTTCCCAGAAAGACGCGGGCTAATGGGAAAGCTTCCATCCATACCCTGATGCCCTGGGCCCTGCGGCAGAGGAAGAG
Source organism: Perognathus longimembris pacificus (assembly GCF_023159225.1). Lineage (NCBI taxonomy): Eukaryota > Metazoa > Chordata > Mammalia > Rodentia > Heteromyidae > Perognathus > Perognathus longimembris. Next base: position 32,084,750 of record NC_063180.1, on the reverse strand, counting down.
AGACCTGACCTGACGACTGCCCTCACACAGAGCCTGGAACCACTTCTACCCAGCGGGAACACGTGTGTGTGTGTGTGTGTGTGTGTGTGTGTGTGTGTGTGTGATTCATCCATGTTCAGTGTGCAAGTCAAACGACTTTTTTGTCATCAGTGACCAGGTTTAGAATAGTAGGAAGTTTACATGTCCCAAAGAAACGCCCCCCCTCGCCCAATACATCTAACCTCTCTTCATCACAGTGGGAACGAGAAACTCTGAAGGCATTCTGTATGCGAGAATGTGGTGTCGTATAATTTATGGCACCTGGAATAGTAAAATTTTTTGGTTTTATTTTTTGAGACAAGGTCTCATTCTGTAGCCAAGATTCACCTTCAACTTGCGATCCTCTCGCCTTAGCCTCTCTAGTGCAGTGATTGTAGGCATGTGCCACCAGGCTTGGCTGAAAGGCGCTGAATGGATGCTTTCTCTGTATGTATTTATTCACTTGCATACCAAGAAGGTGAGTGACATAATGTCACCTTAAAAAAAATCATAATAACCACTAACATTTGGGGTTAGACATTTTACCCAATTCTTTACATGCCTTAACCCACTGAATCTTTGTCATAATTACACCACCCCCACTTTCCCAACGAAGAGATTATGACACAAATAGATACAACAGACGGCGGAAGTAGCTGGCCCATGATGTTCAACTGGGTCTAACAACAGAGCCAGAATTTAAACTCAGTCCACACAGTTCAAGAGCATACAACTCTGAAATGCTCAGAGAACTAAGCAAACTAGGGATGAGGCTTGGGTAGAGGCAACAGTTCAAACACTGCGTTCAGGGCAAAGCACCGGGCAGGCAGAGCTGTCTGAGAAGCAGCAGCTCAGCAATGAGTGTAGCCTGTGTTGTACATCTTTGCATAACACTTCCGGAGAGTGTGGTTATGATACAATTCTGCACCATTGATAGTTATACACTCTGGGTTTTGTTTCATACATACATAGGTATATACATATGTATGAATATAAATACATATATAATATGTATATCTACATATATATGTAATACAAATAGAATTAATTACATTTAGTGGAATATAAATGAATATAAACATACATTAAGTGTATACAATATATCTCACATATATATATGCATACATACCACAGAGCATCACTCTGCATTACTTGCATGAAGATGGGCAAAAATGGAGATCATGGTAGATTAGCCAAAGCCCCAAAAGCTAAGTGTGGCATGTTTTTGCTTATTTGTGAAATCTAGACCTAAAATGACGATGATGGTAATAACATAACATTGGGACAAGAATATAAAAGGGAAGGGGAAATGAACTGACACTGAGAAACATCACGTGTGTGTGTGTGCGTGGCACACACATGTGTGTGTAGACAAGACAGTCTACGGATGTGGCGACCCATGAGGAGAGAAGATACCCACAGTCTCTCATACAGGCACTCTGTGACAAAACGTCTGCAAGCACCATCTTAAGTAAGGCTCGGAACAAACCCAAGAAGTGGGAGGAGCTCTTACATTCCCTTCAAAATCCACAGGAGCTCAGCAGCTCGCCTGAGATCAACCAACAGGGTCTGTGAACCCATGACTTGAACCCTGGTGTCTCTGTCCTCAGAGCCCATGTACATCGCTGGCGGCCACAGCCCGCACACAGTACAGAGATGAACAGAGATGGGACAAGTGTGCGGGTCGCCCATCCTACTGAGATGTGACTGAGCGCAGAGGTGAGGAGCGGGGAGAAAGGTCGGTATGTACTGTCCTGCTATCTAGACCTCTTCCTGGGATCCAGATGCAGGCAGTATTTCAAGGGAAAGGGCGTCCAGCGACTTACAGCGCATAATAAACTACACTCATCTCACCTGGCTGTCACCCCTCCACCTCAGGAGATATGAACTGCTCTCACAGCGTCCCAGAAGGGTGGGGACTCTTCTCCTACCCACTTCCCATTGCTGGCTTTCTCTCCTCAGCAACATAACAGACTTGACATGATCCTACCTAGATCAGGACATTTTCCACCTTACCACACGCCCATACCTGGCAGCTGGCGGCTGCCCCACCCCCACTGACAATCTAGCATGTGTTTGCTTACACACCAGAGTGAGGGAGAGCTCAGTCTGACATCCTGAGCCTTTGAGAAAAGAGCAAGTAACTGAACACAAGAGATCTCACCACAACCAACTCCGAGGGATTAAATAAATTCTTTTGGCTTGCTGGAATCTTACATTAAATATTCTTGGAAATAAGTAGGCCATGGGCTAATGCTAAGAGATCTTTCATAATAAAGACATTCCATTTGTAATGTAACTGTTGTGATAGGATTTGACCTAAATAGGAAAAGAAACTAAACAGGGCTCTCTCAAGCTGAGCTGTCTGAGGATGGCTGGTTGCTGAATCTCCAGGGGAAAAAAAATAACAGCTCTCTAATAAAAATTTAAAGACATCCCCCCCCCCTCTAACCCACAACCCCTCCACTAAGAAGTTCTTGACTATGAAAAAGAGAGGGATGGGAATGCTCCTAAGATGTCACATGAACTTCAGAGTTGGGGAGATCAGTCTACCGGTTGACCATTTCGCCACCTCACAGGCTGACGATGGGAGATGCATGACTTCTGAGCCTCACCATTCTTTGCCCATAAAATGGGTACAGAGCAGCCCTCACTGAAGTTACTACGAGCTGCATGAAGGCTCCGGGCCTACGCCTTGACATACAGTAAGCTCTCCATCAGTGTTAGCCTTCCCCCCTCCCCTCTGGAGGCCACTGTGTCTAATACAATGTTCCAGACATCTTAGTTTTGTTTCCTTTTACTTGCTTGGTTGGGGGGGGGGGGGGGAGAGAAGGCCTGGTAGAAAGATCCTCGTAAGGAGAAACCAGAGGATTTAGGCACAATCCTACTCCCGGTAAAAATAAAGTCCCCCTCCCCCTGGCCACTTCCCCAGGATAGCTAGGAGCCCTCGGGGAGCTCGTGTGTGGAATGGTGTGTGAAGCGGGGGTGGGGGGGTGCCCCTGATGGTATAGAAATAGGCTGGAAGCTCGTCGGTGGCCATGGTTGAGGTCTTCAGTGACACGAACAGCATTGACGGAGGAGCTACGTGGAATCTACAGCAAGAGAGACCAAACGTAGGAAGACCAGAGGTGTCGGTCAGGGTTTAAGCTTCCATAGTCATGGAGGAAAGACTGGAAATTGACAGAGGGAGACTGAGTGACAGAGAGAGGGACTGCTCTGCAGAACAGAAATCCAGCGTCCTCAGAATAGAGCCGGCAGGGACACCTCGTCCCTCCTCCATGGCTGTCTTGTGACCCCCCTCCCCCAACACCTGCCACAGAAGTGATTACTAGCAGTATTAGCAGCTGTCTGTTCCTGAAGTTAATTCGCAGGGCACTTGGCTGAGTGCTGGCTGGGCACCTGGCATCTAACCCTTCCCAACCCCGGGCCTAGAACAGATATGGGCAACGCGCACCCGGTCCACATCCGTGGACAGCCATTCCCAACGGTTATCTGGGAAGTCTGGATAATGTCTGAAGATCCTCAGTCCAACTGTGAAGGCCAAGGATCTCCTGTCGAAAAGGACTTTCTGGAAGTACATTCATCAGTATTTGATTTTTTTTTCACATCCGGCCAATGACAAAGAGAAGGGAAGCCATCAGAAGGACACAGTCACACATAAACCTTGAAGTAGGGTCCAGATGACCCATCTCCAGGCTCCTTCAGAGCAAACAACTTGGTCATAACATCCTTGGATCCTTTTCCTGCCTGGGGAAGAGTCCCACTGACCGGTGGTAGGGGTAGTTTGTGGGTGGATAGCTCAACCAATCTGAATCCAATATTCTGCAGAGGGGAGGAGAAACGATTTCTCAGCCATAGGCCAGGGAAGGAGGGAGGGGGAGAGGGAGAGAAAGAGGGGGAGGGGGAAAGAGAGAGAGAGAGAGAGAGAGAGAGTGTGCACCAGCCGCCAAGCCAGGGCTCAGCAGTTAATGCTGGAGTAAGTGATCATCCCGTGATTTCTCAGCTGGGCCTGCAGACTTGTCAGTGCGTTTAGAAGACAAAAATAGAAGGCCCTGCGAGGCAGCCGTGAAACCTGGCCCATTTGCCAGCAGAAAAATGTCCCAGAGCTGCCAGGAAATTCACTCGGTCAGGATTCGAGGGGGTTGTATCTTCATAAATGGGAAGAGCTAATAAGTAAAACCCCACGGAGGAAGCCAGAAGTGTGGGCCTCGTGCTGCAGACTCCGCCCTGCAAACCGTCTGCCTGGGTGCAGGCAGATCTCCTCACATCAAGCCAGGCGGCAGCAGCTGGGGCCCAAACTGGGGATGGGTGGACTATGAGGACCCAAGCCTCTAAGGCCTTAACGCCACCCACCTCCCCCCCAAACCACAGCAGGTGCTTTAGAAAGAGCCATGAGGATGTTCAGAAAAACCAGGGCCAAGGACAGGAGCGGGCGCCCCGGTATCATTGGGCTGTCCCTCTGTGCCCAATGCTGACCAGCCTCACAGTCACCACCAGTGCCCTGCAGGGCCCAAATCATCCCTAAAGAAATGAAAGATGGAGAGAGAGAGAGAGAGAGAGAGAGAGAGAGAGAGAGAGAGAGAGAGAGAGAGAGAGAGAGAGAGAGAGAGAGAGAGATCTCAAGGAGAAACAAAATCTGAATATACACTGAGATGCTCATAGTCCAAGATGTACTCCGGCTCCCCTTCCTGTGGTCCTCAGAAACCGGGTACATGTGCCCTGTGGCCCCTTTCCTCTCCTGAGAGACCCGGGTGGACCAGGTCCCACGGGGCCCTGAGGCAGGAGCGCCCTGCTCCCTCGCACAAAGGTGTCCCTCCCCCTACAAAAGGGTGCGTGCCACCGTGGCGCTATGCGACCCACAGAGCCCTGGTGCTCAGCCATGCCACTGAAGGGCTTTGGTTCTTAGCTGCCAGCCTTTAACATATCGCAGGATCTTCACTGGATCTCCAGATCCTCTTGGAAAAAAAAGAAAAAGACCAGCAACTCTGGCAACAGCAGGCCCCACCCCCTCTTGGCGGCAGCAAGCTGGAACGGCTCACCAGTGGCACCTTCAGAGGGAACACGGGGTCCCGGGCCTCCCCTGTCCGCACCTGGCCTGCGGCAGGCAGGTGGCTTTATGACCTGTGGAGCAGTCACTATGAAGAGAGGAGGTTTCTCAGATGTCAGAAGCCCCTTTTCCCTTGGGAAGGTTTACAACGGAACGCAAATCCCCAATAAAATAAACACCTGGAACATCTGGTCCCGGCCACAGCGGTGGCTGCGAAGGAGTCACTCCAGGAGACGCTCGCCGCAGAGGCTACACCGGGCACGAGACAAGAGCGGAGTTAGACAGAGGATAGGCAGGGGCCGTGGAGCCCGCTGGCTCCTTGAAGAAAGCAAAGTGAGGCAGAGGCGGCAGCCATAACTGGTAAACAAATACTTAAGTTCTGTGTGCTTGGGGAAAGACACAGAGGCACCGGGGTAAGGTTAAGACTCCCAAAAAGAGAGACTACACACACACACATACACACACACACACACACACACACATACACACATACACACACACACACACACACACACCGCTACCATCCTCTAGGTCCTCCTATAAAGGAAAAGGTCCGGGCCCCACAGTCTTTCCACATTTCCCCCTCACCCCAGCTGCGTGCTGTAGAGTCTCTGCTCTTGGGGAACACAACCATTGGACATTCAAGAGGCCACTGTCCTTGGGTAATAAAACAAAACAACAACCGACCACATCAAAGGGATACTGGGGTCCGGCATCGCCCTGATGTCTCACTAGCTGCTTCCTGCGCTCCAGAAAGCCGCAGTCTTCCCAGCCTACACGGGGGTCTACAGACACAGAGCGAGGCTAGGAGAGCAAGCATCACGCTGTTGTCATCTGTGCCCCTGAGGCCCAGCGGATGCCCAGAGAAATCATCCCACCAATGAGACACAGCAGGGAGGGCAGAGGGCATAAGGGAGGCACCAGAACCCTGTGACCGTGGACACGTCCCCAAAGAAAGCTCTGTGGCCTTATACAGGTGTGTCCGCTTCTCTGAGCTCTTCTCCGGAGAGCCCAGGATCGACTTAGATACAACTCTTGGTCTGAAGTGTCACATTCACATCATGTACAAAGGGAATTTCTTTCACTTATACTTCCATAAAACTGCAAATGTCCTCATGAAAATCATCCTCACTTAGGAGGGGTCAGGAAATCATTATCTCCTTTCAACCCTGGTCCGAGACGTTTCCTTCTGATGAGAGGTGGATCAGCAAATCGAAAGCCTGCTTTTGAGAAGCAAACGTGGAAGTCCAATAACACCAAGGGTCCCGCCCAAGGGCACCGAGTGGCGAACCCCGCAGGTCCCCAGCTTCACCGCCAGGCCCCGTCTCCTGAGCCCAGCTCCACCCACCGCCCAAAGCCCAGCTCTACTCACATGTAGTGCAAGTGCGGGTTCTTGGCGAAGGCTCTGGGCTGGATGCTCCGGAGACCTGAATTCTTGATGGTCCTGGGCAGAGGGAAAGAAGGTCAGTGGGGAGGTCACAGAAGGGAAGGTGGGGGCGGGGAGGCAAGGCCTCCATCCCACCCATACTGAATATCTCACCCACCAGCCCTGGGTGGCACAACGGGGGGACTCAGGAAGAGATGTATGAGCCCAAAACGGGCCAGGACACCTCAGGTTGTGAGTGGTCAGCGCAGTGCAGTCTCCCCTCACCCCTCCTGCTCAGCTGCGGCCCCAACCCCGCCCCCCGCGCCCCAGTGTCTCCTCAGCCTACTTTCCCGGGGATGCCCACAGCCAGGAGCACAGAGGTGAGCCGGAGCAGGGGGCTGGGAAACTGGGAATGGGAGTCTGGTTTGAACGTAAGACCAAGTAAGGGCTGAGTGCAGGGCCTGGCTTGAAACTCAGCTTCAGGGTGTGACACGCAACCATCAGCTGGCCTCCCTTGGGTCCAGACACTTCCCGAGTAAGGTGCTCCCCACCCTCCTCCAAGAGGACCCCAGATTTGGGCAGAGCAAACAGCAAGCTTGCCGGGGCCCGGAGCTAGCCCTGGAGGAGGCCAGGCCACACCCCGCCCCGGGTCCGGCGTCCCCTCCAGCTCACTCACAGCTTCTGGAGTCCCGTATACAGCTCCATGTCCACCGCGTTGAGCGTGTGCAGGCCGCGCCAGTTCTCTATGTGTCTGCAGGACAAGAGGCAAGGTCAGGTCACCACCAGGAGCCGCAGAAACCCGTCACTGTCCTTCCTCAACCCAAATCCTGGGCCCACCTCCGTCCGCGCAACAAATATCTCAGAGCCTCAGTTTCCCTCCTCTGTACAGAGCATCTCCTCTGGAGAATGGAAGTAGGGGCATTGGTTCCCAGTGCCTGGTTCATAGTGTCTCCTCCACCCCACCCCACCCCTACCCCCAGTTAGGTCCTGATAGACGCCATTCTCTAGGGACAGGAAACTCAGTCTCCTCCCGGGAGATTCTTAAGGCTTTTCCTCCATCAACATTTCAATTTCGGATTTCCTAAAGGCAAGTTCTTCCTTTCTTTAAATGAAAACGGTTTTGGAAAAGGGCGTGGCTTGCCTGTGGGCTAGGCGTGTCATGTGGGTGTGGCTTTGCCTGCAAGCTGGCTTGTCTACAGGCGTGGTTTGCCTTGGTGTGTCTTTGCCTAGGGATGTGGCTTTGCCTGTGGGCGTGGCCTCGTGTGTGGGCGTGGCTTGTTATGTGGACCTGGCTTTGCCTAAGGGCAAGGCTTGGCTTGTCGTGTGGGTGGGGTTTGCCTGTGGACGTGGCCTTGGGGTAGCAAAGCCTAGAAGGGCTCAGAGACTCATGGGCCCCCACGGATTGATTCGTCCTGGAGCTCTGATCGAGAGTGGATCAGGCTTGCTAAGGGCAGGCAGGCACCTGGTGCCTGGAACAGAGTGTGGGGTGGGTGGTCTTCATCTGTGAGTCTCAGGCAAGCGCTTTACCCTCTCTGGCTTTCTCCTCTCTTTTTTGAGGCAGAGGACCACGGTGGTCAGCAGTTTCCCCTCGTGAAGATCTCTTCGTTGAGCTCTCTCCCCCAAGAGACCCCATGTTTAGGGAGGTTTGTGCCTAGCAAGCACACCACATTGATTTAAGTAATAATTCATCTTCTCAGATTTATTAATCAGAGATATAAATCACTGTTAACCAGGGCTTTATCATCAACAGACACAAACCAGTACTAAATGGCCTGGGTGCAGAAATCCCAGCCCAAAGCAAAGAAACTGAGACCGCTGTACAGTCTTGTTAATTGTTTCCTTGTGACTGACAAAACTGACTGCCTTTGGATATCCCTAGGTTGAAAGCCACGGCACTGTTGATTTCCAACACCCTGTCCTGCTCTACCACCCTGTGAAAGGCGTCCTTCCACACGTTCCTGATAGCCTACAATCACCGAAGGGCCTTGGGAAAGAGCCTCACCCTGCTGCCCCTGCCCAGACCCAGGGGTCTCATTGTGGCCCGTGTGCACAAGGTCTCAGGACGATGTCAGTGGAGAGGGCAGAGTGGTGATAGCTCAACCAACAGCTTCCCAAGGCCAGAACAGTGCCAGCCACCTGCCCCAGACAGCTCCTCTTGGTCCCACCGCACCCATGGCTTTGCCATCTGCCACCAAGCCCTGCAAAAACCTAGGAGGTAGCCAGGGCTGCGACCACCCAGGCCGCGGGAAGCGTCACGGAGCCACGTGGTGACGAGAGATGCCAAGAGCTTGTTTTGTAGCACATTCTCCCAGAGACCCTGCCGGGCAGCCAGAAACACTGGCATCTGCCAGGGACATGGACCAGGTGGCCACGTTAGCTTCCAGCCCAGCTCCAAAGTCTTATCCCGGGGAGCCTCACAGCTCCAGGACAGTGTTTGGTCTGGTCCCCACAGAGCCAGTGACCCTGGCGACACTTCAAAAGCAAAAGCAGCCCAGGAGGGGTAGGATGACCAGTGCCAACTAAGTCGTTTCTCCGTCCCTGCCCCCAGAGTTTTCCTGGGCCCTGGCCATGTGGATTACCAGCTAGATCACATTGCTTGTGCCGTGTTCTGTTGGTTGGGGGGGGGGGGGGGGGCAGCAGCCTAGATGGGTCTCCTCCCACCCCTGGGCTGCCAATCAAACTGTTTACATAAATGAAATGACTTTTCTCAGCCCACATTAGCATTCCGTGACCGTGCTTGATGGTGGCGGAGCTGTCGATCACGAAGAACTCTAGAACTTCACTCATCCTTATCTCTCCTGCCCTGTGCTTCCAGGCCAACCCTCCCTCCGCTGAAGACACACACTGAGATACCGCAAGACAGACAATGAACCCTCAAGGCCCGGTCCTCTGCTAGATAAAATATAATGGTTTCCACTTCCTCCACGGGGAGGGGAGGGTCTGAGTTTTGCTAAATCAGGGAATGGAATCCCCCCACCCCATGGCCATGGGACTGTGGCTTGAAGCCTGCATTCTACAACAGCAGGTGGCAAAACTACAGCCCCAGGGAACCCAAATCCAGCCTACTGCCAGCTCGTGTACACACCCGAACTAAGAATCCTGTGCGTAGGTTTGTTGGGTTTTTTTAATATATAACAAAAGAAGAACCCTATTTTGTGTCTTGTTAAAAGCAGATGGGGTTCAAATTTCCGTGTCCAGACCTGCTTTGCTTACCCCCATCCACGGCTGCTTTCAAGTTACAAGGAAGTTGCAACACAAACGATTTGGTCCACCAAGCCTAAACTCTTTGCTCTCTGGCTCTTTACAGATGAAAGCTCCCAACCCTGCTGCCTATGGCCCCCGGCTGTCAGGATGCCCTTCCCTTCCCAGCCTCACGAGACCCCATCCAGGCTAGTTCTCATGCCCATGCCTCTGTTTTCTCAGCTGCTAGTTAGGAGTAAAAAAAAGTGCCTGTCTCCTAAGAACGGCACAAGGCGGGGGCACCGTGACTCACACCTGTCATCCTAGCTACTCAGGAGATGGGGATCTGGTTCGAAGCCGGCCCAGGCAGAAAAAAAAAAAGTCTATGAGCATCTTATTTCCAATTAACCAACGAAAGCCCCAGTACAGCATAAAAACAAAACAAAAGAAAACAAAAAGCAATGAGGACTGAGAAAGAAAATTCAGGCGTCCTTATGTAGCCGGAGGTCTAGCCCATGGTAGAACGCTCGCCTCGCACACAGAAGGCCCTGGGTTCCGTTCCTGGTATCAAAAATAGGCCTGGTGGAGCCAGGCACACAGACGCTTCTGGAAGCCCTGGGTCATGTGGAGTCCTTCCCCACCCCCCCCCACCCCTACCCCTCCCCTCCCCTGAACTCTCACAGGGGCCGAGGTGTCTTTTCTCAGATCTCTTCCTCCTAAAACTTTGTTGGGCAGGGAAACTGTTTGCACAGAAATTTGAACAGCTGGCAGGAGGGGACTGCATGCACTCGTTGCCGTGGGTGGGAAGGCGGCTCGCCAGCAGGTTCTGAGCCGGAGCGCGGCGGGGACAGGGAAGGCGCAGCCTTTGACATCGCGGATGACATCAGCGAGGCGTCTGCCAAGCCTGCCCCATGACTCACCGCTGGGTACCCGACCGGGTGAGGTGGATTATGGTAACTGCTGGCTGCCATTAGCAAGCCACGAGTTAAAATGGAAAAGGCTGGCTCTGCACGGTAGCATAAATAAATCCCGAGGCAGGAAGACGAAATCGGCTTGTTCTCGTGAAGGGTAAATAGTGGATGTTCTGCTTAATTCCATTCTATGTAGTTTCTCCTTTTCTGGGTTGTTGTGTTTTTTTTCTGGGTTGTTTGAGGGTGTTGTGTTTTGTTTTGTTTTTTGAGGGGCAGGGGGGCTATGGAGTAAATATTTGTTCTGTCGTTTGAAAAATAATCGTTAAATAGGCTGGGAATATGGCCTAGTGGCAAGAGTGCTCGACTCATATACATGAAGCCCTGGGTTCGATTCCCCAGCACCACATATACAGAAAATGGCCAGAAGTGGCGCTGTGGCTCAAGTGGCAGAGTGCTAGCCTTGAGCAAAAAGAAGCCAGGGACAGTGCTCAGGCCCTGAGTCCAAGCCCTAGCACTGGCCAAAAAAAAAAATAATAATCGATAAATATGCATTTTTAGAAGAAGGCCAGGGGCTCGAGCCCTGTGCAGGGAAGTAGGCAGGCAAAGGGTTGGTGCCCCGTTCTTTCCCCTTCCTTTCTGTCCACAGCCCTCTGCTTTAGGGTCCGTGGTCAGGAAGGGTTGACGTGGCTCCTGGCGAGACACTTAGCCGTGGCTGGTTCATCACGACCGAGGAAAGAAAACGGCGCTGGCGTGTGTCATAGGTTGAGGCCGGGCAGGCCGCTCAACATGGCCACACAGTGCACAGCCCCACGGCTCTGCCAGCACCGGGTGCCCGCAGCCCTGAGACAGGCCAGAGCCCGTGGCCTCCAACAACACCCGATTTGGAAAGGATTGGCTTCCGGGCCAACGCTAGGCGAGAGCAGGCCCACTCAACAAAAGCCTGCCTCTGCGTGCGGAGCCACCGGGGAGAAACACGAAGGCCGTGCATCCTGTGACCTTCTCAAGTTCAAGGGCACTGCCTGAGGCCCAAGCTGTGTCCTCCTTCCGAGGTGGGGGGGCATGTCCCTCCCACGTCTCCTTCTGCCAGCTCTCGGAGCACAGTAGAGCTAAGAGCCGGCACAGGAGCCTGGCCGGCGGGAGATGACACAGCTCGAGTCCTGGGTGCTGGGAATGCCCAAGGGCCAGTGATTCACGCCTCGCCGGCGCTCAGTTTCCCTGTGGGAGATCTGATGGCGGTTAAGATTTAGAGCAGGCAACGCATGTGTGCTTGCTCGATTCAGCGTGAACGCACCGCACCGCGCCTGGGCGATAAACAGCTGGTTCCGTGACTATTGTTGGGATCGTGTGGCAAGAAAGAGTAAACAAAACCTGAAAATAAAATGTTAAAAAAAAAAAAGAAAAACCAAGTGAGAGATCACCATGCACGTAACGCTCAGAAATAGGTAGCTACTCGCCCGTGGGGGGCGTCAGGGGCTTTGGTTCTGGGTAATTGAGGTTGACAGAGACGTGAAGTCTTCCCGGAAGCGAAGTTGTAACCCGCATTTATCCAGCGGCCTCTTAAGTGCGCGCCGCCAACCCCGCGCTCAGTCCATCTATTCTGGGAGCAGCGTGCCCGCGGGAGGCAGTGGAGACGCTGTGTCCCCAGTTTACATTTTACACGGTACTCCCCGGCTTCTCGGATTCACGAGCTCAGACGCTTCGGAAAACAAGGTTGCACGCAGCCTCCTCCTCTCCCCACGCACTCCCCCTCGAGACCTGGAACCCACCACCTTCTCGCCTGAACCTTCGGGAGGAGGGAAAAGGGGAAATCTGAACTGAACCGGAAGCAGTGTGCTTGGGGGTCAAGTAGCCAGGAATTCCACTTCCTAATGAGTCAGTATTGGAACACACACGCGCGCACACACGCGCACACACACACAGCATGTGACGCGCACGCACGCCTGCACACACGACGTACCGGGCATTTATTTGACTTCGAAGCTTTGCAGGGCAACGAGGAAATTGATTTGTTACCCAGGCGTATTATGTCTAGTGATCCAGACAGCCGCATTAGCTTTCAATTATCTGATATGTTTAGCATTATAAACAAACGGTGTGGAGCAACCGCTCCGTGGCACTCATTCGCTCGGGCACCGAGGGGATCTGGGGAGGAGCCACATCCCCTGGCACTGGCCAAGTCCTTCCCCTCCAGCTGCTGCAGACAGAACTCCAGGTCTGGAGAGCCAGGCCTGAGAGCCTGGGGGCGCCGGGGGTAGGGGGGGGCACTGGGTGTGCGGGGGGGGGGGGGAGGGGGTGGCTTGGAACCCCTGCCCCGGCATGCCAGCACATCAGCACACCAGCCTACCGGGCAGCTGTGTGCCCCGCACCTGCTACACCCCCCCACCCCCCACCCCAGGGGGACCGCAGGAAGGAACATGCAGACCCTGCTGAGCACAGATGGGAGGAACGGCTTCGGTGCCGGCTTCCTTACCAATGGTAAAGCTCAGCCAGGCAGGAGGAACGTGTGTGCGTGCGTGCGCATGCGCGCACCTCTGGCTCTACAGGTGTGGATGCGGGGTGACAAGAGAAAGAGGAGGGCACAGCCCCGTCGGCTGTCCCACCCACCGAGGACCCAGGCAGGTCCCTGAGCTTCCCCCCCACTCCCCGCCCCCCTGCCCCGGGTCTGCCCGAACCACAGACTGCTACTCTCCTTCCCAGCCTACGTGCTTCCCTCCGGGTTGACCTCTGCCACCTGGGCTGGTGGCAGAGTGCCAAGCCCACCTTGCCGACGCACCCTCGGACCCAGTGACCGCCCTCTGCTAGCTGGAGGGCCTGTAGTACCCAGCACATGCGCATGCACGCGCGTGCGCGCGCGTACACACACACACACACACCCCGCTCAAGGTCTTCTCCTCACTATTAAACTGGAGTCCAAACGTCACGCCATGATCCACAAGGTCCAACATGGCCCCTGGGGTCCTTTCTCTGACTCAGGCCCCCTTCTCCCATGGCCTCCCACCGCACAGGCCGGGCCTCTGTCCCTCTCCCGATGGGCCTCTCGGTGACGCTTTCGCGCTACGGCTCTCAGTTCCTCCAGTCTCCCTTCAGAGGTGGCAGAGACAGCAGGCCCTGATGCCGCCGCCACCACCTCCTCCGGCCTCTCTCTGGCTCAAGCCCCCCGTTTTTGTCCTTCACGGCCCTAACAACCATCTGTAATCGTCTTATTTGATTATTTGATTATCTGTTTGTTGTCAAGGTCCCTGGGAACCGGGATACGTGAGGACAAGAGTTGCATCTGCCTCACTCGCCACCGACCTCCAGAATCTCAAACAGGCACCTGAACAGCCACGCCAGTGCCTGCTCCCCACCCCACCCCATCCCCGCTTCCCTGCCTCCCCCCTGCTTCTCTCCCTCCCAGAGGAGAAGGTCTCCATGCTTAGCCACCGCATGGGTCTTACCCTGGCTCCCTAAGCAGCCTGGAGCTCTGGTCTGACCCTGTAATCATCTCCACGCAGCCCAGGGCAGCCCCCCCACCCCCACCCCCGGCCCCAGTGTCTCCATCTTCAGGCATTCCGGGGAAACCAACAGACCCAGCAACAGGGGGAAAGTGAGTCTCAGAAGCCCCCTGTGCATGGCTTCCTCCCAAGACAGAGAGTCTGACGTCCATCGTCAGCGTACAGGAGTAGGTAGGGTGTCTTACACTCAACAAAGAAGAGACAGAAACGCTCCTGACACCTTAGCCATGTTGTCCGTCCCCCTTCCCACCAACCATCCCTGTAGGGCTATAGTACGCACTTCCAGGGCTGGGGAAAAAAAAAATGCTCTGTCATTTCTAGACACTGTAGCCTCGAACTGGGAGAGAGAGCGAGAAAGGGAGTCCTTCATCAAGAGCAAAAAGAACCCCATGGGAGGAAGGAAGATGCTGGCTTTGACCCTTCCTCCCCATGCACCACGGAGGAGAAAGTCAGAACAAGGAGCAGAATCTGGCCCAGGCCATAGCAGATGGCTTCCAAGTAATGCAGTAGCATGAGGGCCAAGCCTGGCCCCCCGGGGGTGTTCTGAAAGCTCTGCCCTCCGAGTGGTCAATTTCCTTAGGAAAATATGAAATGGCCAGGCCACCCTTTACTGAATTACAAAGCACTTATCACTTCTTTAATAACTACCCACGCGGAGGGACTTAATTCACTCAATATGGAAGTTGTAAAGGCGAACTGGTAAGTGAGCATTAAGCTCAAGTGTACTGCATAAAGACTTACGAGGGCAATATTTCCCCCCATTAAGAGGGTAGATTTTTCTCACCGCATCTATGCTTCGGAGTTAATGTGGAAAAGTTGCTCAGTGGCTCGGGGCATTTTCACTGTGAGAGGGGTAATTCCAGGTCACTGGGAGGAAGGGGAAATCCTCGCACTTTGCGGGAATCATTCCAGAGTCTGTACACGTGGCGGGGGGGTGGGGGGAGGGCACGCGTGTGTGTCGGCATGTGTGCGCGTGTGTCAGCTTGACCTGTCAAGGTAACCATCAGAGAGACAAGACGGCATGGGTGGCACCTGGCTCTCTGGGTAGAACAGAGAGGCTGGGATAGGACCAGGCCACAGAGCCAGAGGACGGATCAGGGAAGTAGAGAGGAAGCTCCAGAGAGTGGCTGGCCCTGGGAAGACACAATGATCTACATGTGGGACCTAATGGACCCCAGCAGCATTTGTGATCTGGAAGGAAACCAGCCCCGGATTCCTGAAGATTCTAGAAGGTTCCATGAAGAGGGCCGGCAAGATGGTCTTCCTTACCCAAGTGAGGGGAAACTTGGGTTTCTCTCCTGAATGTTTCTCTCCCTGTGACTGGTTTCCTTTCCTCGGGCGATAAACCATCTGTTCTTTTCCCCCATACGCTCACTCTCCTGGAAAGGGCCTCCTCCTCCACGTGACTTCAATTACTGCCTAATTAGAGATTAATTCTGCTTCTGATGCTCTGCCCTTCATGCCTAACCTCTCCTCCACCCTGGACTTCTGGTTCTTTCTGTATGCATCCTCCCCCCACCAACCCCCTGCCACTAATACCTGAGAGTAAACACGGACAAAACAACCTGCTCTGAACTTCCTGAACTCTCCCACGCTGTTTCCACCGAGTCCTCCTGACCCAACACAGCTCCGACATATGTACAGCACCAGTGGTTGGCAAGCACAGGCACTGCTGTGTGTAGGGGGTCTGTGACTGAACCCGGAAAAACAGCAAAAACAACATAATCCAAGCTGGGATCGGTTCACGATGTTGGCCTCGGGCAGGGTACACAGAGGAAGAAGGCAGGCACCACCCATCCGCTGGATCTATCCAAGAGGCTTTTTGACACCTTTCTCTTATGTTCTCTAAGTCCTGCCACCGACCTATCCCTCCTCCTTCACGGGGATCTTTCTGGTAACTTCTGTTGGCCTTGCATCTCTATAGTCCCTGGTGAAGGCCTAACTCCGCGGGCCCTCTGGCTGCCCAGCCTCGGCGACCTAACCTGTCTCAAAGATGACACTGAACACATCAGACTCGTGACCCTCTGACGGCACACAGAGGCCTCTTGCGTAAGTCTCCCAGGACGCCTGGCGCCCAACTGAGAGACTTGCGCCTGAGAGAAGAATGTCTAGGGAGCTTGCTGGTCCAAGGCCTCCCAATGCACTGCTCAGAGGCCTCCCTGGGGCTCCCAGGCAGATTAAAGCTGGACACACAAAGGGGGAGATGGTTTACGTTCCTCCTGCATCATACACACCGTGGGGGGGGGGGGGGGGAAGAAAAACCAAGCCACTCACATCAACAGTGTCACCAGCCTGTCCTTGCCGCGTCCTTCGCGGGGCTGGGGGAAGCACTCTGAGCTCACGGGGAAATCGTGGACTTTGGGGGAGCAGGGTCATGACCCCTGACCTCCAGCAGAACAACAGGGGGAGAAAATGGTACCCGCGTCATGGGGGCTTCATAAAGAGGGACTGAAACAGTCCTGGTTAAAAAAGCCTTATTAGTTCATTCCCTGGATGATGCTAAGAGGTTAAAGAAATGTTTACTTTCCTCTCCAGGAAGAAAGGCAGATGGGATGAAGCAATGGAAGTGTGCGGGAAGGGATGGACAGGGGAGGGGTGAGTGGGAATGGGGACCTTTCACCATCCAGCAGGTGGAGCAAGCTGCACTGCACTCATTAACACAGCTTGGTTAAACGGCAACTCCTGTGCACAACTACTTAAAATTAACTTTAAATGTTATATATATGTATACACATATATATGTGTGTATATATATGTAGTGGTCGCTTGGCGTCAGGAACTGGAGCCACCATTCATAGCAGCAACTGATGCTGGGGGGGGGAAAGGGGGGTGGTTCCATGTGCTGTGAGACACACGCGCGCACACACGCACACCTGTTGCCCGCCTCTACCTGAGCTCCCTCCCACTCTTGTAAACCAGCCTGCACCCTCCAAGCTAGTCAAGCAAAGCCTCGGCCCCGGATCTGGCTCCTTCCAGCCTCCCTGAGCGTGTGCCACGCTCAGGTCCTTGCCAGCCCCCTCCCCCACCCCGGCCGCCCCCCAGGGTGTGTGCAGTGTGTCTCTGAGGAGCTGACCACGCCGACGACGACGACGTCTCCTCCTGGAGTTGTGAAATGCCGCATCTTTCCTCCCCCCACTAAGCCTTTATCAAACCACCCATCGCCGCCCGGCCGCCGTCACTCGGTGATCCCCGGCTCACCCTCCAATTACTGGGGAATTATTTCCGTGTGGCTGCCGATGGGCGCATGTGATCCTGTCACCGGAGAGTCTCGGCATTATTTGCCTGGCTTCCCCCGTGAGGGTATAAATTCCTTGACAACAAAGACGGATGCGTTCTATTTATTGTGTCTGCCCTCTGCCTGCCCTGTGTTTACTTCGCACTCAGCAAGTGTTCAGCCCCGCAGGGAGGGAGCCCAACCCCCCCCCCCCCCCCACCAAACACACACACACCTCCTTGCCCTTCCCCCCCCCCACCCCCTGCTCCATCCTGCAGGAGAGAGCGCTGTCCAAGGTCTGGAACGGGGCCCGGGGTTCAATGTCAATGGATGTGCACACGTGAAATCCGGTGCCGAGGAGGGCTGCTGGACCAGACCGCACATTCCTACTATCCTTGCACACCCCAGCCCCTGCTGGGCACTGGGGGGCTGGTGCCGGGAATCCCAGCATCTCACGAAGCTGAGATCTTCTGGGAGTGGAGCTATGGCCCAAATGGTGGAGCACTAGCCTTGAGAAAGAAAAAAAAAAAAAGCTCAAGGACATCATCCAGGCCCCAGGCCCAGCACACAAATTAATAAATAGGTAGGTAGGTAGGTAGGTAGTAGACAGATGGACAGACAGACTAAGCCCAGTTGTCTTCCTCCGACTCCGGAGCCCAGGGAATCTGAACACTTGCTGGGCACATAAGCCAGGGCCTGTGCCTTGCTTGGGATTCCTACTCAAGGCTGGTGTGCTCTAACCCTTGCGCCACAGCTCCACATCTGGCTTCTGGTGTTTATTTGGAGATAAGAATCTCACCCATGTGTCTGCTCTGGCTGGCTTCAAAGCAGCATCCTCAGATCTCTGTCTCCTGAGTAGCTAGGATTATAGCCGTGAGGCCCCCAGTCTTCAGATCCCACCCTGGGGACCCGGTAGAAGCAGTTTTTCTCCCCCCACCCCACCCCCACCTCCCAACAACCTTGCCCGGCATCCTCCGGCAGCCATCTCCATAGCCACCTCCACTCCTGCATTTACTCCTCTCCCCCCCTTGCTCTTCCTCCCTCTCATTCATCTCTGTGTGTGGAAGAAATGGCTCCTATCCCAGCCAGGGAATGTTTGCAGTCTGAAATCATCGTTGGCAGCAAGTGACAGACAGGCCCGTTCTCCACGGAAGGAGCCGCAAAGCACAAGGAGTGAGCCTGGGCTCCTGGGCCATCTCCTCTACACAGACGTCACTGGGTCCGCAGGGACCTCTGGACCAGGAGATTCAGCTTGGGTCCTGCGAGTCTTCAGGCTGACATGCTCATCGTCCTCCAGATGCACCCCCACATCAGTCTCTGCCTGAAATTTTCGGGGGCCAAGGCCCCTCACATTCTGGTGCAGCCCTTTTCCTCCTCAGCATGGTCTGGGTGCCACACAGGCTGAGAGTGATCTCCACGAAATCTGATTTGGTCATAAAGGTAAAGTCTAGAACCTCCGAGGCCCAGACCACATAGGCGAAAGAGGAAAAGTAGCATTTGGGGGGTGGGAGGGGGAAGCATGCAAGCATCTAGCGGTAATGTCTGGCCAGGCAGGGCCTGAGTGAGACACTGAGAACCATCTGGAGAAGACACAGCCTGGTCCCTCAGCCTCGTCCTCTCCCGATGCTGGCTGACTCCCAAAAGCCTGGACCTTCATCCCTTCTCCCGAACGCTCTCCCTAGGGAGCCAGCTGAGAGCCTGGGGGATGGAACACTTCCAGGAACAGCCTGGGCAAACATCCCAGATCCCTTGTCCACCACCTGGTGAGACGGGACAGCCTGGGGCCCTTGATCTACGCGGCTTCCCAGAGATTCCTCCTGGCACGGAGCCCTTTGGGACCCAGTCTCCACGTGGGAGAGAGAAGGAAGTAGGTTTCCTGAGATCGCCACCCAAATGCGCTGTCTGCCTTTGAAGAGCTGTCCTCCTCCAGGAACCCTGAATCTAGGGGATTCCCGAACTCAAGACATAATTAGACTGGGACTCAGGGTGGTTTTCCCCTCCTGTATCTACTACCAAACAAACCTGAACCCCAATAATCCACCTAAAGGAACGGAGAATAGCAACCTCCTGTCTACACACGATATGACCGTGCATAGAACACTTGCACCCCAACAACCTCATCTCAACCCCGTATCTAGCCAACAGGTCCAATCATCCTTGCTTAGATATTCAGAGAGGCTGACAAACCTTCTCCAACATCTGTCTTCAGCGGCTGAGAAATGCGCTGAGTCCCGCCCCACCCCACCCCCACCCACCCCACCCCCGCCTTTCTGCGACTCGGTCTCCTCTGCTACCGGTCCCTGTGCTTTCTTCCCTCAGGTAAAGCCCCACCCCCCCACCCCCCACCCCCGCCACGAGAGAACCTGACCCGTAGAGCTTCTCCCATGATCAAGCTAACCACGAAGAAGAGTCTCCAAGAAGTGAACAGCATCCTGCTCCATCATGTCCTCTGTCCAACCCTGGCCTGCTCTCATGCTCTTCTGCCTCAGAGTTCCTTGTGGACCTAGCTTACCTCTCCCCGCCCCCCCCTTTTGTTTACTTTTTGCACCCTGCTTGCATTACAGGCTGTCTGGCGGTCTCCCCTCCCACCTTCCTCCCATCCATCAGGGCTTTTGCTGGTGCTTGCCCACGGGTACCTCTGTCTTGAGAGACTTGCCCCTATGCCCCTCCCCCCGGGCCATCTCCTTCGGGTCTCTTCCCCCACAGTCTTTCCAGATGCCTTCCCCCCCCCCACGACCCCTCCTCACCCCCCCACCAGGATTAGGCTCATCCCCTGACTCCACAGGACCCAGAACCTGCCGCCCCTCCCCGTAGACTTAAACTTGTACTTGCGGGTGTTGCATCTACATTGCCCATGTTACGGCTCACCTGGGGCGGGAGTTCATACCTGCTTCTGCCTGGCTCTCACGCTAAGGGCTCGAGGGTGTTTGTCAAGTTGTTTGGTCCAAGCAGGATGGTTCTATGGGAGGTTGTCCTGTGAGCTGTTTGGTGGGGGGGGGGGGGGGGTTGAGGCATCCTTCACTGTCAGGCCAACGAGAACTGACTATGGCCAAGATGGTACCCATGAGCCCCGGGCCGCTGACTCTCCTCCTCCCTGGCCCAGTCCTACCTCCTACTGCATCATCGCTCAGCTAGAGAACCAGCTGCTTTCCCAGTGTCCATTTAGCTTCCCAAACAGGTACGCATCACTGCCTGGCCTACTACTACTTCAGCCACAGAAACTCAGGTAGCAAAAGTGCATTGGGGAAGCAGAGTACCGGTGGCTCACACCTGTCATCCTAGCTGCTGAAGGAGGCTCGGATCTGAGGATCAAGGTTCAAAGTCAGCCCAGGTAAGAAAGTCCCCATGAGACTCTCATCTCCAATGAACCATCAGAAAACCGGAAGTGGTGCCATGGCTCAAAGTCTTAAGAGTGCTAGCCTTGAGCAAAAGAGCTCAGAGGCAGTGCCCAGGCCCTGAGAGTTCAAGCCCCATAACTGACAAAAAAAAAAAAAAAAAGTGTATTGGGGAGTGGAGGGGTGATCTTGATTTGAATTCTAAACAGCGGTGTCACTGCCTGCCATGTATCAGGCCTCGTGCAAATGCCCTCTCCCATTCTCCTCCCCCACAGTGCTCCACACATGTCAGTGTCTCTGTGTACACTGAGCTTTAGGATGTTCGGGGAGCCTCAAGGAAAAGCGAAGGAAGAGAAGTGGAGGGAGCACGTGGAGGGAAGGGCGGGTCTCCGAGTGGGGTAGAGGACACCCTCTCTCGGGGTGGGCAGCCTCAGGAAATACAAGGAGGCGGCCAGTCCCCCGGCCCCCACCTCCCCTGTGGCCCTGAAAGCGGCAAAATGAAAGCCGGGACCCCCTCAGCCTCGGGGTGCCAGCACAGAGCCAGCTGCGGAACGCTCTGTGCCTCCAGCCGTCCTCCTTCTCGACTCTGCCGTTATTAAAGTCTGGCTCGGCAACCTGAGGTTTGGCCGGAGGGAGGGATGGATTGGTAGGAAGATGAGGCAGATGATGTATGATCTTCCCCAAGTCCGGGGGGTTGAGGACTTTGGGGGGTGAGGGGACAGGGGACGGCCAAGGCTCAGAGCCATTGGCCCCTGGTTTTGTTTAGAAATACCTCTCTATCCATCAAGTCCATGGCAAAAACTCGGACCAGCACCGGGGGCTGTAGCCAAAGGCAACCCCTACCACACCTCTGACCCCAAAGTGGCATCTGGGAAGGCTGCCACCTTTCTGACAGAGAACGGCTCTGGGGCAGACCGGCCTCAGCAAGGGGCCACGGGAAGGCCACGCCCTTCCCGCTCGCTACCCACACCCCCTGACACACTGGTTTCACTCCAAGTCGCTCTTTTCTACTTCACTCACATATATGTATATCTTAATGCAATACTGCTTCTTTTTTTGATAGAGGCAAAGATTCGCGAACGTGTAAAATTAGCCATTTTAGCACGTATAGTTGAGAGGCATTTAATATATTCAGAACGCTGCACCAACGCCAGTTCTCTATAGTAACAAAAACGGCCCTGCGTCCCCGCCAGATGCTCGGCTCCTCCCTCCTCCCTCTCCCCAGCCCCTGAGCCATACATTCACCCAGGATGCACTGCTCAGATGAATGCGATCAGACGCCACAGGACACAGGGATTCTGCTCGTATCACCACACACGGTATTGTTGAAGCTCCTGTAGCTTTCGGCATGCATCACCATTTCGTTCCTTGCTGGGGTATGGGGGGTGGGGGGGGGAGAGGGCGGGAATTGAACTCAGGACCTCACACTTGTGCTAGGCAGGTGCTCTCCCACCGGACGCACACCCTCAGTCCTACTGCTTTCAATTTGTTCTCAGATAGGGTCTCTTGTTAGATTAGTGCCGGTTTTAAAACCACGATCATGCTACCTCTGCCTCCAGAAACCCGGGATGACAGGATGTGTGCCATCGCGCCCGGATGGAATTCCATTCCTCTTGACGAAGTGACAATCCACTCTAAAAACATACCGTAATGATGGATGAACCATTTACCAGATAACAGATGACATTTGGGTTGTTTTCACCTTTCAACCGTGATTCCAAACAGTGCCTGCCGCGACGTTTCGTACTAACGTTTTCGTTTCAAGGCGTGCTTTTAATTTTTAACTCCGTGGGGGCCTCTACCCAGGTGTTCTGCTCGTTTTTAAAGAATCTGAGAGGTCGCACGTAACACAAATGTAATGTAAACACAGCTGAATTGGGGATATCCTCGAAATAGACCTCTGAAATGGAGCCAAAGAGTGTATTTCAACACAAACCCAAGATGATACCATTCCCACCAAGGCCTGTGTCACACGGGTCCTGTGCAGAAGAGTGGGTGGGACAAACGTGCGTGAGAATTGTATTCTTTGTATTTCTGTAAGGGATAGAAATGTTCTTCCAGTGGGTGGTTTGGGTTTGTTGTTTTGGTTGGGTCTTTTTTTTTTTTTTGTCATCAACTCCATATGGATCGTGAACACACTTAAACAGTCACTCGATAAAGTCAATTTAGCGCGCAAAAGCTGAAGCCATACAGCCCAGGTACAGCACTTTCTAGGGACCCAACAGAATGCATGGATCTAACATGGAGGCCCTCCCGTGAATAGCTGGTGCGGTAACCACAGAAGTCTCCGAACAGTTCGTCTGTCCCGCAGGCCTCTGAATTCTTTACCCCATTGTCCGTTTTACCCCACGCTGATGTTTTCACTCACGCACGGAACACCTAAGAAGCCACGCTGTCCTCCAGTGGCGGAGGATTACGAACCGCCTCAAGGCTGTCCAACTTCACTGACCCCAACTGTGTTGGAGCTTGGCCAACTCCTGGCCGCCATCTTACCACCCCACACCCATGCCAGCTCCCACAAAGTCAGGAAAAGAAGAGGCCGGAAATGAAGCCAGAGAGAATCAGGAGAGTAGAGGTATACCTCTAAGTGAACTCTTCCTCTCTGGCTCTCTTCCTCTCCCCATCCCCCCCCCCCCCAGCTCCCTCTCCTTCTCCCTCTCCCTCTCCATTTCTCCCTCTCACGCCAGCCCTTAGGAGCTCAGCTCTATGCGGATCTGCCATCTTGCCCTCATGAGCCCTCCAGGGGAGGTGGGCTTTTGCAGGGCAGCACGGACTCATTCACTTCATGCCTCAGTGCTGAGCCCAGTGAACAACCACCAGCGGAGGAGGGTACTTGGGACCTCCACGTCCCCGGCTCTCGTGCCTGCACCCCCCGCCCGTCCGTGTCAAGGTGTGTCAGGGTCCCCTCCCGTCCGCCCCTGCACCTGGCACACTGTTTGCTGTCTAGTACTTCAGCTCATTGTAAAAACTTGGCACGGGGCTACTCCTCGGCCCACGGAGGGAAATCAAGTCTTCCCAGCTCCCCCTGACAAATCCAGATTCAAATGGAGCGTGGCTCTCCCTGGTCAGGGAGAAGAAGCAGTCACCAGAGAGGAACCAGAGCAGCCCCGGGCTGCTCACGCCCTCCTGCTGTCACCCAGCCCTGCACCATCCTGCCTGGACCCCACCTGCGGCCCTTGGGGTGGGGCTGCCTCTGTGCCCACGCACACCCCGCCAAGCTGACCCACAGCTCGGTGATGAACCGCTCCCCACCTCCCCTCGCCCAGCCTCGGGACCGGCGCTGGCTCCCTTGCCAGAGACACTGCTTGCTCATAAACCTCGGTGGGTGGCAGGACCTCAGGTCCTTCCTTCTCATCCAAGCCCACCCGTGTGCGAAGCCCACTGCCCACACATGGCCCCCGACCCCGCACGACTCTCCCCTCGCCCAGCACGGAGGGGGGCTTGAGATGCGCCCCCCCCCCACCCCCGTCTCTCAGAACACAGCCTGCAAGACAGACGCCATAGCAACAGCCCTAGCAACCAGGACCAAGGACACTTTGGGCCACGCCCTGAAGGGAGATTTGTCAACTATTTGTAGACAGTGCAGAGAGGGCACCTGCCTTGCAAGCTCAACGCCCCGACTCCAAACCCCACAACACCACAAACCAAGAGTAGCCGCACTCTTTCACGCAGGACCAGAACCTAGAGGCCTGCTCACCCCCGATGGGTCCTACCTCCCAGTGCTGTGTGGCCCCGAGGACGGCTTCCAGCCCCTGAGCTCAAACGCAGCAGCGGCAGATAAGGAAACTGAGGCACGAGCAAGCCCCTTGACTCAAGGAGTGTCCCCTTAGTGCCTGGCAAGGAGCCGAGTAAGGCTAGGGAGCCGCTAGGGACAAACAGGGCCCTTGGGGGTCACAAGGGCAGGGGCAGAGGGGAGACAGAGGCCAGCCAGAGGGTGCGCGGCCGCAGCGACAGCTCTCTCCCCTCCTGGCCCTCCCCCTGCGGGCGGAAGGCAGATGTCGGCCGCTCTGGCTGGACCCCAGCCCTCAGCCCCACAGGCCCAGGGCGGACGGTGACCTTCCCCGGAACCAGCCGAGCGGAACGTCCTTGACCAGCTGGCCGGGGCAGCGCGTCGCATCCCGAGGAGGCCGCCCGGGAGGACGCGGGCCCCGAGTGGCCCCGCGAGAGCGCTGGCCACAGCTGAGCCCCGGCCGCCATCCCCACGACCCCTCTCCGGCCCGTGCCAGGAGGCCGGAGGAGCAGCTGGCAGGCGGGAGACCGCGCCAGGGCTGAGAGGGCCAAGGCCGGGGCACAAGGATGGAGAGAGGCGGGGGGAGGGGGAGAGCAGGTTTCCCAGAGCAGAGCCTGGGCACTGCTGGGGGTTCCAGCAGCAGGATGGGGGCCGCCTGGGTGAGGGGCTACAACGATGGGTGTCCGAGGCAATGACGGGGTGCAGAGGCAGCCGCTCCAACGCCGTGAGGCCCAGGGCTCCGCTGGAGGCGGGGGGGGGGGGAGGGTTCGCCCTTGCTGGGTCTCCATCTTGCTTCTTCATGGGTGAGGTGGGAGTACTAAGATTATCTACTTTCTAGGACAGCAGGGGATCGCATACGAGAGGGCCGTGACCGGTGTTCATCGAGGCCGGAGCAGAGAGTGTACAGCACAGGGTTCAGGCAGGCAGGGGACCCTGAAGCCAGGGAGAGGGAACTGGGGACGAGGCCAGAGCACCCGTTCTGTCTAGCCCTCGGTACTGTAAAGTCAGCAGGGCACGAAGCAGGCCCCCCAGGCAAAGCCCATGTGATCCAGAGGCTCCATTGCACCCTGAGGCCCAAACCAGTCCTCCTCAGAGGCCTTCCCTCGGACCTGGTGCCAACGCCAGGGGGAAACAGACATCCCGGCTCGAGTGTTAAGCCTGGGAAGGAAGAAGTCCCAAGTTCAAGTCAAGAGGAAGGGCCGGACTGCACCAGACACTGAGCTCAGGGCCCTGGTGGGGAGGGAAGGCAAGGCCTGCGGAGCCTGAGGCCCAGACAGCAAGGAAACAAGCATCCCCGGGCTCACAAGCGCCCCACCATCATCTCTACACCCCATCACCACCTCCTCCCTCCCCACCGTGGGGGTCGGGGCATGCTGCCCCCTGCCCTCAGCCCCGGGCATGCTGCCTTCACGATCAGGGGCTACCACAGCCCACGCTGCTGCTCCGATCCGGTCATCTGCCACCAACACTGCCCGGTTGCCCGCCAAGAGCACCCACCACGCTGAGAAGCAGGTGCGAGAAGCCCAGCCTGCGGTGACCTTGAGATGTCCCCGTCTCGTGAAGGAGGCAGCGGAGGCGGGCAGGGCGGCCCAGGTGTGCACAGCCTGATTCCGGGAGCCAGGAGTGGAGGGGCGTGGGGCTCCCACCGGGTGAGCCAGAGAACAAAGCCGACACCCCGCCCCCACCCCCACCCCAGGGAGCAAGGTGACACAGGGCCCCCCGCTGCTTTGCAAAGCTGGCTGTCGCGTGATCGCGTTTGCTTTTTGTATTTTCTTGTCACTATCCCCCTTACGTTCTCCCTTAGCAGGTAGTGAGGGTCTTTTCCTTTTAAATTCCCCCAGGACGTGGGGAAGATGTTTTATGGGGGGGAGAAGTTGAGCCCTGAACTAAGGATCCTAAGGAAGCCAACCACAGACAGCCACACAGACCATGCCCGCCCCCCCCCCCTCCGCGAATGCTAAGAACCTTCTAGAAAGAGGGGATCTCCGGCTGCCATTCAGATCAGAGAATGCCCCGGCATGTTGCGGGTGAATGAAGGCAGAAGGCTGAGCTGGGGTCCCGGGCACAGGGCCGTATGGAGCCTACAGGGCCGCCAGCCACCTTGCAAGCAGGAAAGCAAGGCGGAGAGACTGCGCTTGATACATACAGCCCAGCCACTGAGCCAATACCAGCCGACTTCCTACTCACCAAAACCACCAAAGTCAGTGTGCAGCCTAACGCAAGCCTACCTGATCACATACATAACTCCATTCAGCATTGACGGTCAGCCAGAAGGGATCGGAGATGGGGGGAAGGGACACAGCCTGCTGGGGGGGGGGGGGGGGGGGGGGCCTGGTTCAGGGCTCTCATGGCCCAGAGCTTCCTAAAGGAACACCAGAGCACCTCAGACGACAGTGCTCTGGGGCCTGGGGGGCGCCCCCGAGGTTCTGCCCTAACTGCCGGCAGTGTGGGCCTCCCTCACCTGCCCACCCACGGCGCCCAGACCTCCCATCTGGATGAGATGAAGCAATCGATGGCGCAAATATTTTATCTGGTTCGCCACGCGGTGTACTTTATTCCAGGTGAACGGATCAATGTAGCCCAGGGAGCGTGGAGCAGAATTTCTCATTGCACTGACAACAGGAACAGTTGTTCCAGCTTGGAAAACCTAACCGAGTTACGGCGCGGCTGACGTACGCAGAGCCAGGCGGCGCAGACCAGTTCACAAGTGTGTGTGTGTGTGTGTGTGTGCGCACAACTCGCTCAATCTACAGGTTGGGTTTTTGCAAACTGAGCTCTGTGCCATCCAGAAAGGGCGCAGGGGCTGCGCAGGGTTCCTTTTTCTCTTCCCTGCATCTCGTGATTCCCAGGTGGCACGGTACGGAGTCACGTGACCTTGCTTACAGCTCCTCCCCCTAAGCCATCTACAGCTCCCACCGCCAAGGAAGCGCGGAGGTTCAGTCGGTTCTCCCAGCCTTCCCTGAGCGCCAGGCCCTAACACAGGCTCACAGCTCCTCTAGCCTGGGCAGTCTTTCCGCTGTACCTGGCTGGAAATGGCTCCCTTCGTCTCATCCCCTCCCTGCCCCCCGCACCCTGCACCAAGTTACACCCCTTTATCACCTCCTCTCCTCACTCTCCCAAATTGAACCCTGTGCGTGCCTGCCCCGTGAGTCCCATTCCTGAGCAATCTCACTGGCCGCCGCACCCTCCTTCTCTGGGCCTCTGTGGTGCTCCTTTCTCGGTTGGTGATGGTGCAAGCTGGGGTCTGGCATGGCCGCACCCTACCCCACAGCTCCCCAGGCAAAATAGGGGGGACACCTCTCCTCCTCCCTGGACCCGGCACGTCCCTCCACTACATCCCGTGCAACAGCTGAAGATGCACCACACACACACACACAAAATGAAAGCCATAAACACACAAATAATAAGCGAACGTGAAGCGGGCAGAAGGAGATCTAACCAAATCGCACCATCTTGGGTCGGATTGGGCTGGTTTGACTTGGCTTGATTCAGTCATTACACTGCATGACTTAAACTTGGTAAATTTGGTAAACGGGGCATTTGGGGACCCAGACCGTGTGTGTGTGTGTGTGTGTGTGTGTGTGTGTGTGTGTGTGTGTGTGTGTGTGCGTGTGCTTTTCTTTGCTGCTTGCTTTCTTGGCTGCTGTGTGTCTGTCAGTCTGTCTCATTTTCTTTGGTGCTCATTTGTTTTCCTGGGCGCTGCTCATTGGCACAGCTCGCCCTCTAGGCCCTGGGCTGGAAGGGAAGGGGTTTGTGACAGGCTGGTCCCTCGGCGAAGCTCCGTCTGAGGTTGATTCTGTTCAGTCCTCTCAGAACAGATGGTACGTGGCGACCATGAGGGGAACAAGAGACCTCAAACTGGCCCCCGAATCCTGCCGTGAAGAGTCCCCCCTTGGCTGTCCCGCCTTCTGAGATGGAGAAAATCCATCTTTTGGGGGGGGAGGGATGATATCGCTATAGCCAGCCACCCCGGGAACCATGCGCTAAGTCCACAGCCTTCTGGGCACTCGTGGCCGACACTGAGCTCTGGGCCGAAGGGAGCACGGCTAGCCCAGGCCCCTGCTCTCCCTGGGCCCAGGACTGGAGTTTGACTAAAGCTCAGCGTCTTTGCTTTTATAAATCTCTGCCTTTTAATGATGGCTTCAAGGCCGAGGGGGGTGGGAGGGGGGGCACGAAGGGGGGAGGGGAAGGTCCATTAAACCCACTGAATAAGTTAATGGGGCAGAGAGAATCTATTTCAGAGCCACCCCAGGCTATTTTCCTCTAGAGCTAAAGCCTGAATAAGCAAAAAGAAAAAAAAAAATAAAAACCGGAGAGCACATCGCCAATAAATACCCTCCACCCCCCCGCCCCCGCAGTGGTATCACTCAGCACCCAGGACTGCTTTTTGCTGAGGTATGGTGATACAGAACAACCCAGGGAACTCTTTACCTGCAGCAGTGGCTTGGGGAACGCTGGGGGGGGGGGGGGTGCGGCTCATGTCCTATGTCCATCCATCCAGACCTTTCCCTCCCAGTAACTATGACCCCCAAGGCCAGGGACTGCTGCCACCTGGGTACTGTCCAACCTTGGATCCTTTGGGCACCTGGGGAGAAGCCGCTCCCACAACAAGCGCAGACGTTAGCACACCGCAACTGAAGTGAGCACCCTCGTAAGAGCCAAGAACCCCCCCCCAACCAACCCCACCCCTCACTGCCAGGATCTTCATCTCAGTCACCACCAGCCTTCCTTTTCCTTCCTTCCTATTCCTTCCTTCCTTCCTTCCCTTTTATTTTGTGCCCCTACTGAGATCTGAACTCTCAGGCTCCGACTTGGCGTGTTTGCTCAAGCCTGGCGCTCCACCACGTGAGCGGCAGCCCTACGCCTCGTTTTTTTTTTTTTGGTGGTGAGTTGAAGACAAGAATCTCACAGCCTTTGCCGGGTCTGACTGCGACTCTCAATCCTCCGATCTCAGCCTTGAGAGGAGCTGGCCTCCTCTCACCTGTCACCCCACTCTTCATACACACACACACGCGCGCGCGCACACACACACACACACACACACACAACAGGCCCCCCCCGCCCCCGCCTCTACTTTCTCAGAGTTCTCCACCCACGCCCCCCCCCCCCAGTCTCCTCTCCACACACACAGAGACAATGTCCAGATGTCATTTACCTGGATGGCTACACCCCTGCTCCCTCCTCTCCTGGTTTCTCCCTTCCTGACCCCACCGGCCACCCCCATCTGATCCAGGAACCCACCCTCCCTAGAACAAAGCCCAAAGTCTGTCCCTCCGGGGCAGGGGGGAAAACTCAAATAATTAAATAAGCCAGAACTCCCGTTGGTAAATGTTGAGTCCCGCTAGACACACGTTGTTTACTCTTTAATATTTAAACATGTTAATTAAATCTCTGAATAAACAAATATATTTCAGCGACTGTCATTCCCCTGAGCTGGAGTTCTGTTTGGGGGGGGGGGGGTGGCATCCGTGTATCTCTGCCACTCCAACGGGGCCGGGCCTTGTCTGCCTTCTCTCCCATGACAGAAAAACCAGACAAGAGATTCACTGTCCTGCCCCAGGCTGCCCAGACTCCCCACCAAGAGGGGATGGAGGCCCCCTAGGACACTAGGCCGCCACCCCTGCAGCCGGCAAATCCAGGCCACCTGTGCACCTCTGACCTTCAAATGTCCTCCAACCCCCCTCGTGCCCCCTCACCCTGGCACGCAGGGTCACCCCATGAGTGTACGCAGGGGTAACCAGCACCAAACCGCTCCCTAGACCAGCCCAGAGGCCTCAGTCCAGAGCCCTCTGTCCAGTCAGAGTGAACTTCCCATAGGGCAGTGCACACCCAAGACACCAGCTACTTCCCAGGTATGGGGAGGAGGATCGTGGTTTGAGGCTAACCCGGGGGGAAAAAACAAGAGAGCTCGGCAACCACGGCTCACGCCTGTCATCCTAGCTACTCAGGAGACTGAGATCTGAGGATCAAGGTTCAAAGCCAGCCTGGCAGGAAAGTCCATGAGACTTTCATCTCCAATGAACCTCCAGAAAACCGGAAGTGGTGTTGTGGCTCAAAGTGGTAGAAAGCTAGCCTTGAGCGGAAGAGCTCAGGGACAGTGCCCAGACCCTGAGTTCAAGCCCCACAACCCACACACACACACAAAAAAAAAAAACGGTGGGGAGAAAGAGAGAGACCCCCATCTGAACAAGTAACTAAAGTAAAATGGGATAGAACCATGGCTCAGGTAGTAGAGCACCTGCCGACTAAGTGAGAGGAAGGCCCTTTCTGTATTCAAACACTAGTATTACCAAAAAAAAAAAAAATCATAAACTTACCTGTTGAATTGAAACTCCCTGGTATAGCTACTTAAAGGTAACAAAGTTATAACTTAGGGACAGCCCAGCCCTCTCCCCCCAACCCCCTTGATTCCCTTCCGGAAGGAAACAGCTTTCCATTGTCTGAAAAGGCTCTACTCGTAGAGCTTGGTGGCAGTAGTCAGGACCAACAAATACAATGGTTTTAATAATGCTCTTATTTTAAATTACAAGTCTGGTGGGTGCAATAATATTTATTGCCTAGGGAAATCCTGAAGTTTTATTCCAATAGAGAGGAGAAAAATGAAGGATTCCATGTTGAGTCCTATCTGCTTGTTATCACCTGGAATTATTCCACATTGTGTTATGCTGGGTGGCTGTTGTTTTGTTTTGTTTTTACAGAAAAACATTACAAATAAAGCTAAGACACGGTGTATACACACTCTTCCTCCTCCTGGCCTCTCCCCCTCTTCCCTCCCTCCCTCCTCCCTCTCTCTCTCTCATTGTATCATTATATAACAAGATTTCTCCTAATGACCTTCAACTGTTTTGAGTGTGTGTGTGTGTGTGTGTGTGTGTGTGTGTGTGCACTTTTTTGTGCCAGTCCTGAGGCTTAAACACAGAGCATGGGTGCTATCACTGAGCTTATTTCTTTTCTCAAGGCTACAGATCTACCACTTGAGCCACAGATCCACTTCTAGCTTGTTTTTTTTGTTTGTTTGTTTGTTTTTTGGTGAGGGCAATAGGAGCAGTTAGTTTCCTATAAGAGTGTCACAGACTTTCTTGCCTGGGCTGGCTTTGAACCATGATCCCCAGATCTCAGCCTCCTGAGTGAGCTGCCAGCGCCGGCTCGGTTTTGCCTTCACACATGAGTTTTTTTAGCCTATGTGATGTTTTTTGAATCCTAAATGATGTTCACTGCCGTGGCCTTAGAGGATTCTGGCATCTCTGGGGCCTCTATTCCCCTCATCTGTAAAATGAGAGCAGCTCTCTGCTCCAATGGGCTCTGCCTGGATTAAATGAGCTACTAACACCAACTGCTGGGTCTGGCGCAGGTACTTAAGAGACAGCGGCTGCTTTTCCTCTGTGCTTTGGGGACTGGAGGGTCCTCTGGAGAACGAAGGGCAGCTGGGAGTCGGGTGGGTCCCAGGTGAGCCAAGGCGGGAGAAATACCCAGGTCTGTTTGGCAGGAGATTCTGCCAAAGATGGGCCAAAGCCACCAGAGGACCAAGGCACCCTGTGTGGGGTGCAAGAGAAAGGGGGAGAGAGGAAGACAGACAGACAGACAGACAGACAGCGAGCTGGGCTTTGGGACCACCCCCATCCAGAGATGCTGGAATGGACGCCCGCATGGTGAGTCAGGGTGGCCGGCTTCTCACAGCCCGGGACACAGAAGCGTCCTTCGTGGGCGTCCTGTGCAGGCTAAGAGGCCGCAGTCTCCTCCAGGGCGCTTAGCCTGGAAGTCACTGCATGCATACCACTGTCCCACGACTCAGCACCTCCACGAAAGGGCCTGAACGTCCCACCCCGCCCCGCCCCACCCCACCCTGCAGGAACACACTAGCCTGTCCTCAGAAAACACACCAGTGCTGCACACGGCCCCCGGGCCACGCCTGTAAAGATGCCAGGACAGTTTCCACAGCTCTCTTCCCTCGCCTCCCTATCTCCAACCCTGCCACAGACCTGGGAGAATTCAGGGCCAGAAAGGACCCCCCACGTGACACCTGACGCAGCCCCCCGTCCCCCAATTCCAGATCTGAAAGCCTTGAGGCCTAGAGACAACAGTAGTGGTTGTCGGGGCCTATCAGGGAAGCCCGGGGCAGGGGCTGGGCCAAGATGCCTGCCCGGGACACCGGCCCCATCCGCCTGGACTCACAGGCTCAGGTATCCCGAACTCCGCTGGGTCCCCGGGGCGGCCAGAACCACCACCCAAGTCAAAAACGGGGGCAGCATGGCGTTCGTCATGCCCACCCACTGTGGGAGGAGGGCTGGGCCCCCGAGCTAAAGCCAAAAATGAGAGAGGTCCTCTCCCTCGGGAAGCGGCGGCCTCGGCCTCTCCCTAGCTGAGTGGCCTGGCAGGGGTCTCCCCCGGTTCAGGCAGGCGGGACGCCCCTCACCCGAAAGCCTAAAACGCAAAGTTCTTCCAAGTCGCAAACTTTCTTTTTTTTTCGTGCAGCCATGACACCCCAAGGGGAAAATCACACATTTGACGATCTGTTTCATCACGAAATTATTAACAATGTCGTACACAATCCTCTTCCGGTTGGGTACAGGGTATGTATGAAACATAAGTGAACTTCATGGCTCAGACTCGGACCCCAGGATACCTCTTTACACACAGGCAAACATCCGGAAATCTGAAAACCATTGGGAATCCACAACATTTCGGGTAAGGGCGACTCAGCCTGTCCCAGCGGGTTGGAATCAGAACAGAATGCGTGGGGTTACACGGAGACAGTCCCATGAGCCAGGCAGGGAGCTTCCTCCTATAATCTCAGCAAGGCAAGTGTCGAGAGGCGGGGGCTCACCGTCCAGGCCACCCCAGAGACCCTAGCTGAAAAGAGAACTAAAGACAGGGGGCAGGGGTGGGATGGCTCAGGTGGTAGAGCCCCTCAGCTAGCAAGAGTAAAAGAGTGAAGACCTAAGTTCAAACCCAAGTACTACTGCATAGACAGACAGACAGAGCTATAGATGGATGGATGGATGGACAGAAACAGATGATTGGTAAATAATTGATGATAGACAGGTGATAGATGGTTGATAAGAATGGACAGAGATGATGGGTAGATGATAGGTGATTGGTAGATGACAGATGACTGATATATGATAATTGACAAATGATATAGATGATTGATGATTAATGGTAGATGATAGATCTGATAATCTGATAAATTTGATAGGCGAGAGATAAGATGATAGATAACTGACAGAGATAGATAATTGATAGATGACAGATACACACACACACACACACACAGATATACAGACACACCAAGCAATTGCCTTCAGACTAGTACCTGGACCTCAGTGCCCTCACTTCGGGTATGGACGGAGGCCTCGTGGAGATGAGGCCACAGATAGGTCCTCTAATCTCCATTTGGGAAAATCACGTCTTCCTCGCCTTAAGGGGAGCTGATTTCAGTACATGCGCCTCTCTTCTTGAAACCTCAGCTCTGTTTCCCGCAAGCCTGCCCCTCCTCTCTGAAGATGCGGGGACTGTGCCTCACCCTCTCCTCAGCCCCTGCCCCCCCCCACCTCTACTCGACTTAAAGCTCAGGGGGAGATGGTGGTGGCTCTGTCCCCAGTTGGGTCCCAGGGCTCGGATCTGTGGGGACACATGGCTGGGGTTGGGTGTGAGGATAGAGGGCCATGGCTCCCTCCCCCGGGACCTGCAGAAGGGCCAGGCTGGGCCCCGAGGTACCTGCCCACCTGTGCCCAACGGTCCAGATGTGCGAAGGGTCTGGGCAGGCAGCAAGGCCAGCAGCCAGGCGCCTGCACCTGTATTCCCAGTGGACAGAACTGGCCGCCAGCCCCAGACACGTCGGCTACGCGCCAGGTCTTCCAATGCCTCCCCGGGGATGGGAGCCCGAGGGCCCAGTGGGACACGGGGTCCTCAGAGGGGGGGAGGAGGAGGAGAAGCTGCAGCTCTCCGTGCCTCTCCCTCCATCCCTCCCCACGCACCCCTGCCCCTCTCCCCTCCTCACGTGCTTCCCACTGGGTGTCTTATCACCACATGTGTGAAAATGACTGCCACTTAAGAGGTGGCAGGGAGTCAGAAACACAATCTGGAGCAGAGCTGATGTATTAAATAACTTCCTGAGCGCCACCGCGCCTACCAGCCTCTCCCTCCTGGGTCTCAGGTGCACGCAGGAAGAAGAGGCTGTGCAAGGGAAGGAGCCAGAGACACCCCAGTCCTGGCCCAGGAGGGGGGCAGCCCTTCCCCAACACAGCCAACCAGCCAAGCAGCCCAGCCCAGCCTCACATTTTCCGGATAAACAGATGGAGACTCAAGGCCTTAGGTCTCTTGGCTGAGGCCAACCAGAGAGATTACACTGATACATCTCAAAAAAATAAATAAATAAATAACCTGGGACCCCAGGAAGGGCTGGGTTTTTTGTTTTGATCTTAGATGTCAGGGTTGGCTGTCTACTCTAAGCACAGCCAGATGCAATGTGTGTGTTCTCCATTTGTGACCTCATTCTTTGAGCCCAAGCAAGAAATGTCCCCGGTAGAGAGTGTCATGTTAATGCACTCACAAGTCACCGCTGCCCAGCAACCAATCAAAGGGGAGGGGCTCTGGGCTGGGCATGGCAGGGGGAGGGGGGGGCAGTCCACACCTATAATCCCGGCTGCTCAGGAGGCAGAGGCTGGGAGGATGGTGGTTTGAGGCCCCAAGGTGGAGAGAGGGAAGACACGTTAGCAGGACACCCATCCCAACCAACAAGCCGGGCTCGGGCACGCATGTCTGTGCCCCTCCCCACCCCCGGCAATAGGGCAGTCCTGAAGCCAAACCTGGGGGAAAACTACCCGGGGCCCTTTCTGAAAAATAAAGGGAAAGACGGGCTATGGGTGTGACACCTGCCCAGCCGGTGCCTGGCCTCCAGTTCGCGTGGACCTGCTGTACTCCGCGCCGGCCACCAGGGGTCACTGTCACCCACCAAGCACACAAGGGTAAGGGGGTGGGATGACCCCTCCCCCCCCAGCAGGCCCAGGGGCCCCTAGCGAGCTTGAGCTGCAGAAGCCACGGTCTAGTGCCCTCTGGTGGCTCCATGTGGAAGTGGAGTCCATGTGCACCAGGGCTCCCTTCTTAAAAGGCGGACGAATGGGGCAGATTTTTAAAGATCACCCCTATCCCATTGGATTCCTAAATTCTTCCCAACGGAGGTGATCCCGGAGTACCGTCTGTGGCTGTTCAAATCCTCCAATTACAGTAGCCAAAAATACGAATCGGGTAGGCTACTGGAAGTGCCCACCAGACAGGCGGAGCAGTGGATCTCCTATACATGAGGACTGTAGCCATCTCCTTGGGTCTTTGTGGCTCGTGCTTACCTAGCTCCCCTCCCCATCCCCTTTCCCAAAGGTTACACCTCTGAGGTCATCCACCACTCCCCCCCCCACCAAAGCTTTGCCAGGGGTTGGGGCTCCTTCCTTCGCAGCTCCGAGCTCTAACCCCTCTCTTTTATGTCCTAGAAATGTCACTGCCCACCCCACCCCCGCCCAAGTTCATTTCGCCATCCCAACCGCTATGAAGAAATACAGTTAGCCAGACCTCTCAGCTAAGGACGCTGAGACTCGGGAGTCCTGGAGGAACCAGCCTAAGTCCACAGGGCAGGGGCAGAGGCGGGAACCATTGTCTGACCGATGAAGTCCGAAGTTCCTGCCAGCAGCCGGGGGTCGGAGACCCATGCCTGTCGTCCTAGCTACTGGGGTGGCTGAGACTCGGGGATCGCGGGTCAACACCAGCCTAGGCAGGAAAGTCCATGAGACTCTAATCTCCAATTAACCACCAAAAAGAAGTGGCACCTGTGGCTCAAGTGGTAGCGCGCTAACCTCGGGCCAAAAAGCTCAGGGACAGCACCCACATCCCGAGTTCAAGCCCTGGGATTGGTACAAAATTCCTAGGCTTGCACGGTAGGGCAGGAGAGGTAGGAGATACCCCCCACCCCCCCACCCACCACCACACTTCCCACTGGACACTGCCCCCACTGTGTATCAGGAGGGCGAATTAAGTCTCCGTTAAATCTGGGGGTTGCCCTGTGCAGGAACTACATCCTGTGCGTTCCCAACCCCTGTGCCCCCTCCCCCCTTCCACCAGTGGCAGCGGCGGCGGCGGCGGCGGCTGCTGAGGCTGAGATACAGCGGGAAAAGCGGCACAGCCTCCACCCAGGGGAGCCACACCCTCCTGAGGGATAAACCCAGCTCCAGGCCCACTCCACCACAGGGACACCGTGGAAGCAGGCGGGCCAACTGTGCTGACAGGGGAGATTCAGCTTCCCTGCTCCGCCCTGGCTCCCAGGAACCTTCCAGAGCCAGACCCGAGGGTGCATTCCCCCGCCCCCCACCCACCCCGTGACACCCCCCACCCACCCACCCATCCCAGGTCCAGCCCTGAGAACGCAAGTGCGGCCGAGGCCTGCCGTCTGGCGCGCCGCGCTGCCCTCTGGTGGCCGAGCCCCGCGTCTGCACACGGCGCCGGCGATCTCGGCGAGCAGGGAGCCGGAGGCTGGAAGGTTTGTTTACAGAGACCTCAGACGCGACGTGCGCGGAGCACCGAGGACGGGCACTTGTGCATGCCCAACGTCGCGCCCCCCCCCCCCCGACATCCACGCGTGGCCCGGGGCCCTACGGCAGGCAGCCAGGATTGGAACTAAGCGGTCTAAGATTGCTCCCTTCCCCCTCGTCCTCAGCAGAAAGCTCGGGGATCTTCCCCCACCCCCGCCGGGTCCTTCAGCCCCAGCGCGGACGCCAGAGGTCGGGCCGGCGAAGAGGGCAGTCCAGCCGCGTCCCGCTCGGCCCGGCGCCAGCAGCTCGCCGGGCCGCTGGGTCAACGGCGAGTCGCCTCTGCTAAACCTCAACTTCTCCCTCTGTTAAAAACTAGGTTTGGCCCAGAACGTTCCCGCGAGCCTTTCAAGACCCTGCAGATTTACGATTCCAAGCTTTTGTCTCCTTCCTAGCTCAGAATTCCTTCCAGTCATTGAGAGCTGGCGATGGCCAGCGTGGTGCTCGCTTGTTTACAGGCGAGCAAATAAGTCGTGGCACCGGCTCAACAGAGGCCCAGTGGTCCTGCCAGGAAGCCGGGTGGGCGAGAAACCTGAGGCCCAGAGAGACTGTGGGACATGGCACACACACGCACACGCACGCACACACAGAGGTCAGGAGCCAGTGCCGGCCAAAGGCAGGCACACGCGTGTCCTGCCGTTCCAGCTGCTCTGAAGGACGGTCCACCTGTGTCCCTGCGGGCAGCGACACCCATCTGTCCCCATACTCCTGGCTCTAGACAGGGACTTCCATGAGCAGGGAGGGGAGGGCGTGGCCAGAGGAAGGGAACACAGGAAGTGAAGACTACTCACTCATGGCGGGCGCAGGGGAGGGACCCCTGGAACTCACCCCTCCACACATCCACCTCCAGCTCCAGCTGCCTGGCAACCCCCCCCCCCCCCCCCCGGCTTCCAGCACTCCTCTTCTGCTTGCATCCACAGATAGCTCTTCTCCTATCCCAAAGCTCCACTTCCCCACTGGGTTCTCTCCGGTCAGGGATGGTCAGGGCCCTGTCCATCTCCTCACCCACGCCGACCCCACTGGGAAGAGCTGGCCGTGACCCGATCGCCGGCTTGCTGAATCCCCCGCCTGCCACAAACGGCACCCGTGCAACCACGGAGCTGACCTGACTCCAGTGTCTGGGACTCCACCAACCGGGCAAGGGGGTGTAGGAAGGGGCGTGGCCAGGACCAGCCTCAGAGAGGGCCCGTGTGAGGGAGGAGGAGGTCAGGGGGGCAGCCCAAGAGCCCCCCACCCCCCGCCGACACCATCAGTCTGGGCAGCATCCGCCAGAAGCGCCAGGCCAACATCATGACCGCCATTCTTCTTTCTAGCTCCCGCCAGGGGCAAGGCTCACCCAAAGAATTAGAATCGGTGGTGATCAGGCGACTGCGGTTCAAGGCCAGCCCAAGCCAACGGAAAGTTCTCTGAGACTCCACAATGGCTGGAGGTGGCCGCGGGTACCTGTGGTCACCCCTATGACATGGAGGGACCACAAGTAGGAGGAGTGAGCCCTGAGCATAAAGGGAGACCCTACCTCCAAAACAACCCCGTGCAAAAAGGAGCTGGAGGAG
The DNA here is from genome assembly GCF_023159225.1 of Perognathus longimembris pacificus. NCBI lineage: Eukaryota > Metazoa > Chordata > Mammalia > Rodentia > Heteromyidae > Perognathus > Perognathus longimembris. The sequence continues at coordinate 32,046,327 of NC_063180.1, read as the reverse complement.
TGACCCGCTTAGCAAACACAAGGCCCTGGCAGAGTTCAATCTCCAGTACTGCCCAAAACAAAACCCCAAAGAAAACAGAGAAGCCCCTTCACCAATCCCCCCGTCCACCTTCCATGATTCACCTACCACCATAGCAACACATTCCTGTGTTCATGCATGAACATGCATTCTTGGTTAGGGGTACATATGAATCTAGATGAGCATCCAAAAGGAGAGTACAGGGGCTGGGGATATGGCCTAGTGGCAAGAGTGCTTGCCTCGTATACATGAGGCCCTGGGTTCGATTCCCCAGCACCACATATACAAAAGGAGAGTACGGGAGACTAAGCTTCTCATTTCACAGCTAGAGTGCTCTTCACACCTCCCAGTATTAACCCCCAGGTATGGCCATCAAGTTTCTCCCATGAACTCGCTCCGGTTCCCCATCTGTAAAGCAGGCTTCGCTCCCAGGAGTGGGAAGAGGCCACCAGAAAGAACCATAGCAAAGTGTTATTCTTGAAAGTACTCGGAACCGTGTCTAGGACATAATAAGTGCTCAATAAACACTAGCTACCAACCAGCCGCCATGGGCTCTCTGGGTACTAGCTGTTCGTCACGGTACAGTCAGTAAACACTAGCTCTCTTTAGTTGTAGCTCAACAAGTGCTGGTTGCTCTAAGTTGTTGTGCATTAGCAGCTTCCTCCTAACACATGGGACACTGAATTTCGACAGAACCCTGCTTTCTGATCATCATCATCATAATTATTATTAATTATTATTATTATAAGCAAATAGAGTCCCAGAGGAGGGAAAGGGATCTGGTTCACAACCAGGAAGGGCTAACTAAGCCTGGAAGAGCAGCTAGAAAAAGGAGAGAGAAAGAGAGAGAAAGGAGAGGAGAGAGCCGTCAGAGCCTTCGTGTTAATCCTAAACCTTCCATCATCCGGAATTAGGACTGTCTTGATGAGACAAGCCCTAGCCAGGCTGGGGCACCATGCCCCCCGCCCCCGGGGTAGCCCCAACTCCCCAGTCCCTGTGTAACTAGCTCAGCACAGTCCACATTGAGCGTATTTCTAATTGGCGTGGGCTGCAGGCTGCAAGAAGCCCTGGGGCTGCCAACCACACAGAGCTGCTGTCTCTGGGACCCTGAATTTGGAAACACCGCCCCAGAGAGAGACACTGTTATGGGGGATAGGGAAGGGGGTGTGAGGCTCCCCAGAACAGGAGCAAGGAGGCCACACCCACCCCGTAGGAGTCTGCCTAGAGAGCAGTCACCCCACGTGACCAACTTAGGAGAAGCAGAGGCCCGAGGTCCCCGCAGAGCGTTCTAGGGCTCCAGAGCGCTCTGCACCTCCATCCAGCGTCACGCGGGGTCTTTGTTCTTGAGGACCCCACGGATCCCCAGGCCTTTCAGCACCCAGAACCAGGAGCAACTGCACAAGGCCTCGAGCTGATGGCTCAGCTGGTCACCCACACAGACCTGATGGGCCCGGAGCAGCCTTCACGGAGGACAGCCCTTCCCACAAGCCCCCCAGAGACAGCGGGTCCGGAAGGGCCTCACTTGGGAAGAGAGAGGTTTCTGGATTAAGATTGTGTGTGTGTGTGTGTGTGTGTGTGTGTGCGTACGCGCGCACACACGCGCTTCCCATCTCCCCTTGCAGCTCCACACAGGGGCATCCAGGAAGACCTGCAGGCTTGTCCATCAGCGGCTCCTCCGTGATTGACTGGGGGGCCCTCGTTTTGCCCAGATTCTGTTTGGCGCATCTGTGAAATGGGACTGATGACCCTTCCTATGGACCTCAAGTGCAAACTCAACATCCTCTGAGGTGATGGACACCGCAATGGGAGTCATGGCGGGAACGGAGAAGTCTTGCACTGGGAGACCATCTTCATCTGCCAGGAGCAAGCCTGGCTCCTGGCAGGATTTCTGAAGGCCTTGGGAATCCAGATAGAGAGCTAAGAACCCACACACACACACACATCTACACCACCCAGCCCAAACCCACCTCACATGTCTGTGTAGCCCCCACCCCCCAATCTCAGTGAAACCCCTCTTACCAGAGAGGGAGCCCACAGCCTCCTGTCCCCAATTCCTCCCTTCCTCAGCCTCAGAGTTCCAACCACAAGGACAGGGAGGGCAGCATGCTGTTTTGATTATGTATAATTCAGTCGTAAAACTTTTATCTCACAACCCCCGAACACTCATATTTATTAAATTATATGCTTAGATATCGTCAACCCGAATATTAAATATTCCCTTTTCTAGAAAAGAGTCATTTGAAATGGAAAGAGCTAAGACCCAGCATAGCAACCTCCCTCCCCCCCACCCCAATCCAGCGGTGTAAGTGTCAAACTCTCGTGGGGAAGGGGACATCTCTCTTCTCCAGGCAAAGTGGGGGTACAGAGCGCAGAGTGGGGGGGTGCACAGGAGGCAAAGGGGGGGGCACAAAGCAGAGTCATCGAGGCCTGGGAGGAGGGGGATACCATCCCAGAACATGGCTGGGTTTCACCTGGTCTGGGCAGTTGACACTCAATGTGTCCTGTGTCCATAAATCCTGTCCAATTCTGAGTTTTGTCGGGTAGGGGGGCAGGGCCTGAAGGCCAGAGCCATCAAGAAGCCCCCCCACACACACACACACACACCTTCCACCCAGCAAGTCCCCACCACCCCAAAGGTGAGACCCGTGGCGTCGAGTCTCCTGTAGGATGTTGCTCGGGACCTGGGATGGTGGCCCTCCAAGATAGGAGGAACACAACACCAGGCCCCATGGCTTCAACACGGGGTGGGATCTGCAGCGGAGGGGAGACCCACGCGTCCCCTCCCTCCTCCTACTCCCAGACGCCACCTAGAGATGGGAGCAGGAACTAAGTGGGGTGCTTATGACCCCGCTGCCCCAGAGAACCCTGGGGATGGGAGCCCCAGGCCCTGGACTGAAGAAGGGAGCCTGAGGGGGCCTGGCCTACATAACATCCTAAGACTGAGGGCCCCCGGGAGAGCCAGAGCCCCCCCCCACCCCTCCCCGAGCCACACCCCAGCGTAAAACACCCAGGCCCACGGCCTCCAGCTTCCATCCTGGAAATGTTTCTTCTGCCCCAAGACTGACACTCTCCTCCAAGGCTCCTCGTGCCCCTGCCTTCCTGCCCAGCCCCAGCCCCAATCCCCCCCCCCTGCCCACCCACCCAAGGGCCATGTTGACTGTGCTTGCCGACTGCGTCCCTGCTGCCTCGGAGGCCCAGCACCGGTGCACTCAGGCCATGGTCAAGGCTCAGAATGGAGGAGAATCGAGGCGCCCATACCACAGTCAAAGCCCCAAATGACCCTCCAGCCAGCCAGCAGGGGGTCCCCAGGGAGGAGTCAGACAGCCAGGGACCCCTGTGGCAAGCCGGGGTGACCCTCCTCGGGAGGCTCAGCTTCCCACTCGAGAGTCCATGTCTTTGCAAACCCCGGGCAGCCGGCCCCGGGACACCTGGCCCCATGAGCCATCCTCTCTCCCTCCACCTGCTTTCCACAAGCCGAAGGACACACTCACTCAACCCAAGCCCCAGACCACCCTGCCATCCCGGCCACCACCCTCGGGCCTTTGTGACGTCAGGGCCCGGCTGGGCGTGGCCGTGCCTGAACCCTCCTAGACCGGCTTCCCCGGGCCAACCGCTCCCATGGCCAAAGGGATGAATGGGCCTTCCGAGCAAGAAGAGGCCAAAAGGCAGGCGCTGGGCAGCTGCTCCGCTCGAGCCAGGGCAGAGGCAAGGCCCACACTGGGGCCCGCCTGCCTCCGGTACTCCGGGGCGGGCAGCGGAGGGCTGGTGCCCCCTGCACAGGAGTGGCCCTTTGTGGGCTCCGGGTGGGAGTAGCCGCCCCTCCACTCGCTCCCCCAGCGGTGGAAACACAGGACCAGAACCAGCTCGGCACCTCAGGGAGGAAGCTCAGGACAACCCGAGGCCCAGGACAGTGAACTTGAGGAGGCCCCGCCTCTCTGGATCCAGAATGCACCCCCACACACACACAACAAACCCCAGCAACCCAGAGCCTCAGGCTCCTGGACTGGAAGGGCTCTTGAGTCTCTATCTCTGGAAACCCCTCCCCAGACCACCACAGCAAGCCCAGCACTCCACCCGGGGCCCTGCACCCCTTGACCTCAAGCCCCTTCTTCCTACAGGCAACTCCGAGAGTCGGGGCCTAGGGATGCTTGCTGCCGGAGAAACCGGGGCCTGGCTCCATGCCGGGCAGCTTCGAACCTGGGGAAAGTGACTCTGCCCACTCTCGCGCCCTCAGTTTCTCCAGGGGTTCACTCGAGACACCTCCTTTTGGGCTCCGCCTCTGGGGACTAGGGCAGCTGGACCCTTTCTGAGTACAGTCAACACCAGCCACAGATATAATAACAGGACAGTGGGGAAGGGGGTGGGGGGGTCATCGACCTCTGACCTCTGACCCTTCCCCACTCGGCACCACTCCTTGAGGGAATGGGGGGTTCCCTCCCTCTTTGGGGAGTTGGGTGGATTTTATGGAGGGAGAAGAGGGAAGAGTCCCGAAGGAAGCAAAGAGGTACACACAGATGGAACCCCAATCCTCTACACCCACTCCCAGGTGCCTTCCTGTGGTCCTTCATGGCCAACGAGGGCACCGGGCCACCTCCTGTCCCCTCCACCCCTCGTGCCTCCAGTGGGCAGAGAAGACGGGCCCAGCTCTTACCACCCCCTCCCTCCTCCAGCCTGCTCTCCGGAGCCTCAGCACGGCCAGCGGGAGCCTACGTGACTGTAACATCCCTGCCTGCCTCCCAGCCCACGGCGTCCCCCGGACACGCAGGGCTCCCGGAGCAGGGAACCAGCCCATGTCCCACAGTGGCTCCTAGAGACCCATCCTGAGCACATTCTCAGCAACCCCTGGCCATGTCGTCTTCCGGGAAACCCCCACATCCAGCTCCCAAGCCCCAAGATGAGCCACTAACTTCCCTCCATCCACACACAGCACCCCAGCAATAAACACCCTTCCAGGCCAGAGTTGATCCTCCCTGGGGGGCTGGACGCTGGGGCCTGCAGACATGAGAGGTCCACGGGGGAGGGGGGGCTCCTCATGTCCCTCCTGCCCTTCCCTCTCCCCTGCCTCTCAGCTGTCCATCTTGTCATGCCCAGCCAGGCAGAAGGTAGTAAGGGTTGAGTGCTACACTGAGCTACGGGTCAAGCTTGTCTCGGGGACATCTGGGGCTCTGCTGGTCCCCCCCCCCCAAACTGAAAGCTGCTCGAATGGAGCCGTCTCCACTAAGCCAGGAGGGCTGGGGCTTTCCAGGGAACGGCACTGCCATTCCTCGGGGCTTTGCAGCCCCATCACCCTGGCAGGAGAAGAGGGGAGGGCCCACTCCGAGAGATGGGCAGAGGGGTACTCAGCAGGCAAAGCACCACCCCAAATGCTCCCCTCCAACCCTCGCCAGTATGGTCCCTGCGCCCGGGGTTCCCAAGGGATGGAGACCTTGAAGGAAACAGACCAGAGCTGTCCTCTGCTCCTCCGCTCGCCCCTTCTCCAGTGTGGCAGGGTGGGAGATGGGGGGTTGGGGGGTCACCGGGCAGAGGACCGTATGGATGGGCAAGCAGTTTCCCCTGTCCCTGAGTGCCTGCTTTCTTCCCTTTCTATCCATCTGGCCCCCATCCCTGCTAAATAAATACATAACAAGGAAAGAACAGGCCACTACAGGTCTCGCGCTTGGCCGCGGGGACAACCATGCTAAAACACCAGCAGCCAGCCAGCCAGCCAGAGTTCCATTTCCCAAATACACGGATCATCCGAGAACACCCCCCCCACCTCACACACACACACACACACCTCTTCCTCAAACGCGAGCCCTCTCCTCTCCCTTCCACTCTCCCGACTAGAAACGATCCATCACAGTTATCAAAGCCCGAGCAGGAACAGGAGCTGGAGGCACCCACTGGCAGAAGGGGGGTGTCTCGGAAATACCGAAAATGGGGTTGGAGAGGGCGGTCGAGGAAGGGGAAGAGGGGAAAGGGAAGAGGTAGGCGTCCATGACGGCCTGGACACCCGGGCAGCCAGCTCCCAACTTGTTTACTGCCCAAAAGGAAATAGTTAAGCACATCTCCCCTGGCTCCCCCAAGCTGTGTCCCCCTTCACCTTCCCTCCTGGCTAAGGGTGGCTGGCCACCGCCTGTGTCATGGAAACCAGGGAGGCTCTTGCCTACTTTATCCCACTTGAGCGTGGCCAAACTGTTGCTATTGAGTGGGGGGCAAAGAACCGCAATTCGCACCCTTGGAAATGAGTCCGCAGCGGGTAGTGGGGTGGGAGCTGGGCCCCGCGTGCTGCCGGCCGGGTAGGGCCTCCCACCCCCCCCCAGGTGCACACACACACACACACATGCACACACATACATGCGCACACACACGCGCGCACACCACCACCACCACCATCCGATCACGCCTCGCCGCCGGGGGCCCGGTGTCACCTGGAATACACAGCCGGAGACCGAGCATCTCCCGAGCCAGAGCGAGCCTGGCGCGCGCCCTGCAAGCTGCGGGCAGCGGGCTGTGGCGAGCCAGGCGAGCCGGCGAGCGAGCAAGGGAGCCAGCGAGCGAACGAACGAGAGGGGAGGCGGGCTGGGGAGCCGACGGTCTGCCGGCCGCCTGACTTACATGGAAGTGATATTCCGGGAGATGTCGGTGATGTTGAGGCTGGCGTTCCCGTTGCTGCTCCCCGAGTCCTGCCCTTCCAGGAGGGGGAAGAGGCTCCCGTCGTCCGGCCGCCGGCAGTTGATCTCCGTCTTGCTGCAGATACAATTTGCAGGGCAAGCCAGGACCGAGCCCACATAGTCCAGCCAGACGCTTCCCAGCAAGAAAATCCGCCAGAAACTACACTTGGCTGGGCAAAGAGAGACATCCATCTCCGATCGTTGCTTCTAAAAAAGAGGAGGAGGAGGAGGAGGAGGAGGAGGAGGAGGAGGAGGAGGAGGAGGAGGAGGAGGAGGAGGAGGAGGAGGGTGGGGGGAGTGGGGAGCGCAGGGGGGGGGGAAGGAAACAAAGACGGCGAGGGAGGGGGAAGGGGAGGGGGGGTCTCTGCCTTTGAATCGCCGAGCGATCAGACGCGAGATCCTTGGGCGGTGGAAACCATCGCGGCCGCCGCTGGCTGCGGGGTGGGAGCCGCGGGCCGCGGGCGCCTAGTGGCGCGGTGTGCGGGGCATGGTGGCCGCCGGCCCGGCCCCGCGCGCGCGCTCGCTCCCTCGCTCCCTCGCTCGCTCGCGCCGGCTGGCTGGCTGGCTGGCTGGCTGGGTCCTGGGGCTCTCCGGGAAGGAGATTAAAAAAAAAAAAAAAAAAAAGCCACGGAGGCGCGCTCTGTCTGTCTCCGCCACGCAGACTTCGCAGGGTGGCCGCCGACAGTGGGAAGGCACGAAATAGAAAAAAAAAAAATCATAAAAGAGGAGAAGACGGGGAGAGGAAGAAAAAAAAAAGAGAGAGAGAGAGAGGGTGGGAGCGGGGGCTGGCGCTAAAGTCACCAAGTCCCACCTCCTGGGCAGAATTAAAAGGGACACACCTGCAAACACAGGCGCACGCGGGCGCGCGCACCCGCGGCGGCGGCGGCGGCGGCGGCGGAGGGCGCGGGCGGCGGGCGGGCGGGCGGCGGGCGGGATGCGGTCCGGCTGCTGCAGACGCCGCAGAAATGCACAAGTGCCCGCCCGGCCTCGCCGAGCCCGCGCGCGGGTCGTCGGCGCGTCGGCCGCGGCTCCCTCCTCCCCTCCCTCCTCCCCCGGCTCTCCACTCCACCCCCACCCCACCCCCCCACCCCCGAGCCCCGGGCTGGGAGCGGTACCGGAGCGGGATCTCCCCCCCCACCCACAACTCCCCGCCCTCCTCCTTCCCCACCCCACTCCCCTCTCCCCGCCCGCGCGCACGCCCCGCAGCCCTCCTGCCCGCACGCCCGGCCTGGCCCCGCACGCCTGGCCTCGGCCCCGGCTGCCCCGCCGCAGCCTCCGGGAAAAAAAAAAAAAAGACGGAGACGGAAGGGAAAAGTTGCAGTTGGGATTCGGGGGGTCGGGGCGGGGGCGGCCGGCGGGCCGCGGCCGCGGAAGGCGCTGCTCCTCCCCACTTTTTGGCCCTCGTGCTGCCCGGTTCGTGCTGCAATCTCGGGCCTCGGGAGGAAGTGGAATGCACACGGCCGCGGGGGGCCCCGCTCCGGAGCCTAACCGGGGGGGGGGGGGCCGGAGGGAGCCCAGGGGGCGCGGGGGTGGGAGGCCTGGGGACACGGACGGGGACCGGGAGCGCACCGCAGCCGGGGACGGGCGGACGCGCAGACCGAGCCCGCGTCCACGATCGAGAGCCCCGGGGAGGCCGGCGGGGCCGGGAGGGGACTGCGTGCGCCCCCGCCGCGCCTCCCGGGCCGTGGGTTTCGTGCTCGGCCGTGGACCCCGGGGAGTCGAGCAGGGGCGGCGCTGGGGGGCCGGGGCGGCCGGCGGGAGGACGGGCTGGGAGATGGAGATGTGGAGGGCACGCTTGGGCGAGCGCCACGCCAGCGCCGTCAGAGGCCGGCTTCTGGGGCGCAGCGCCCCGGGGCGCGGCGCGGGCGGGCGGGCGGCCGTTCTCCGGGTTTGGGGGGGTTGGGGGGGCGCAGGACACCCCCCTCCCACGCAAACACCCCCCTCCTGCTAGGGGCGCCAAGCAGGTGCAGCCTGCAACCGAGGCTTAGATCCTGTCGGGGAGGGAGGGCTCCCCGCTTTTGTAATACTAAATAATAATAGTAATACAACGTAAAGATGCCAAGTGAGAGCGAGCTGTTGGCTGAGCAGGCCTGAGCGTTGGCGGAGGAGGAGGAGGAGGAGGAAGGAAAGAAGGAAGGAAAGAAGGAAGGAAGGAAGGAAGGAAGGAAGGAAGGAAGGAAGGAAGGAAGGGTTAGGGGAGTCGGGGCAAGCAGACACTACTGCATTCACGCGCAGAAGAAAGCCGGGCTCTCCTCCCCTAGCTGAGAGGCAGGGCCCCGGGAAGGCAAACGCATTGAATTCAACGGCGGCGTCCAGGGTTTGAAAGGCTTCTCCCCGCCCCCTGTGGATTCCAATGCAGGTCATGCAAGATGGGGGGAGGGGGCACCCCGCCACTGCCTGCCCCCTGGGGCAGCCGCTGCCAGGCCCAGTGTCTTCCAGTAGCACTGTTGCTGAGCCTGAACTTGGACTAGAAAAGTAGAGAAAAGAACATGGCTATAAAAGGGCTGTCATCCCCCCCCCCCCCACCTCCAACTTCCATCACACACACACACCCTCCCCTGGGCCTTGGAGACTTTTACCCCCTGTTGCCAGTATGGCCTTGTCCCCAGAATGGCATTCTGCCCTCCCACCAGCAGGAGGGGACAGAGTGGAGACAGCCTTCCCCTCTCAAACGGGCTCCGGCTGGCCCCAGGCCAGGCCCTGCTGGCCTTGCCCACAGGGACTCGCCCTGCCACTTCAAGTGCCCTTCTGGGGATGGCTTTTGAGTATCTGCTGGAGAGCCAGGGAAACTGAGGGACAAAGCCTCTCTTGGGAGGTGACAGGTGGCAGCAAAGACACAGGGATCACCGGAAGGGACATTCCACAAGCAGGCAGAGCAGTGCGGAGTGGATTTAGCTCAGAGCCAGTGCTCCAAACAGATGCCAAAAAAAAAAAAAAAAGCATATCTAAAAGGTGCTTTCCAGCACCTCCTACAGAAAGGGAGAGACATCAGAGTCAGGATAGCATTTGAGGGGGTAGGGGAAGGGAGGGGACAGGAGAAGGGGAAAGGGAAGGGAAAAGAAGAGAAGGAGCGAGAGGGAGGGAGAGGGATAGGGAAGGAGAAAAAGAGAAGGCTTTAGAAACCCCTGTCAGATAGCTAAACTGCAGTAAAGCAAAGGGCCCTGTTGACATGTCTTTTGTCCTTGACAGCCAAGTGGAGTTAGGGTGTGGTGCTGGGCTCCCCTAAAGCCCTGGGTCTGTGCAGGAGATAAATGGCAGCTTAAAGAGAGGGACCCTGAGCTGGTGCTGGTGGCTCACGCCTATCATCCTCCCTGCTCAGGAGGCTGAGCATGGTTCGATGCCAGTCCAGGCAGGAAAATCTGTGATACACTTATGTCCAATCAACTACTTGGAAAATGCCGTACGTGGAGCTGTAGCTCAAGTGGTAAAATACTAGTTCAAGCTGTACCCGTACAAAAAGAAAAAAGAAATCAGTTAATAGACTAAGCAGCGACCGTAGGCAAACAAATCACTTAGGTCTTGTAGGCCTCAGCTTTCCTGTCTGTAAAGTGGACAGGTGTGGTCCCAAGCCCAGAAGGCTAGGTACAGAGGCAGCCTCTCCAGGCTCCCAGCATCCCTTGCAGCTTGGATCCTCCCCGAGTCTCCAGGGACCAGGGCTGAAGGGAGGTTTGAGCAGGAAGAGGGGTCAGGGTGGGGGTTCTCAGAAGTGTGCAGTTGGGATGAAGTATGCTAGGAAGCACAGAGACATGGTCAAAAAAAAAAAAAGAAGAAGAAGACCTTTGGAGTTTCACTACAAATGCAAGAAGGAAGGGAGACTGGCTTGGAAATGCTGTCCGAGCTAGTCTTAAACTCCTGGCAGGCCAGATTTGAGGGAGAAAGCAGCAGAAAAGCTGCTGGTTTGGGCATCTATCTGCAGTGACCTGGGGGGAGGTCATCAGGAGTCCAGAGCACCTAGGGTGCCTTGTGTTGTTGCTCAGTATGTCCTGACTTGACATGAAGAATGCCTGCCACATCCTACATCCCCTACAACCTACCAGTTCCTCCCAGTGTGCCCCCCCCCCAAGCACGCTGTCCCTGGGAAACAGTGACCCAGCTCAGCAGCCTGCCAATCACAGGCAAGCCCCTCCCACGCCACCCATGCCCTCAGCCTCCTGCCAATCAGAGGACAAGCCCCACCCCACCTCCTTTACTGCCAGCTGGAGCCAGGAGACTCAGCCAGTGGACACTCCACCAAACACACACACACACACACACACACACACACACACACACACACACACACCCTGCTGATCAAGAAGAGACTCGAATGGGCAAAGATTTTTTTTAACAAAAAGTAAAGCTTTAGAAAACCCTTTAGAGCTAAGCAGATCCCTTCTGATACCATGGGTTTGGGGAGGAGATGGGAATGATGGCTTCCTACCAGCTAGGCCAGACTGGGGCCTCCTCCCTGGCAGAGGGCGGTGGTCCAACTTCCCTCACACTTAGAGAACTGGGAAACACACCACAAACACACACACACACACACACACACACACACACACACACACCTCTTTCCAAGTGTGTGAGTTCCTGAGATTCCTATGTAACTTGGTTCACCAGGGAATCCCAAGGAGCCCCAATTCCTTGCCACCTAGGAGAGAAGGGTGGGAGTCACAATTCAGAGACAGACACAGGATGCTGAACAGGGAATATCAATGTCCAGGGCTTCTGTCCACCACAGACACCTGCCAGCTTGCTGGCCACCTGACTGTCTAACCCAGCCACATCTCCTTCTCTAGCAGACCCACACTTCTGGGTCAGGCAAGCCAAGACCATGTCTATGCCTGTGCTGTTGCCCTGGCTCTGGGAGCTGCACTGAGAACTTTCTAGCATGGGCAGAAATGGACCCACTGCCCTAAGTCGGGGCGAGGAAGGAAATGCCGCACCAGGTGGTGACAGGGGCAGCGGGAGGAATACTCGGAGAGACAGGGGGTAAGACTGCCCTCTGAAGCATTTGCCGTTCAAAGAGCTCTGTGGAATTGGCAGGCCTCGGCTTGAGGCAGGGAAAGAGAGCCATTCCCTGGCTGGCTCCAGCTCCAGCTTGGAGGGAAAGAGATCTGGTTGGAGGCTGAGGAGATGGAACGATGTTCCGAAGGCCAGGCGCCAAGGAGAGTTCAATCCTAGGTAGGAGGAAATTCCCCCACGAAGCATGGGGAGGTAGGGTTGGGTGGGCATGCACCACGAGGTAGGAAAACCCAGTTCAGGACCTTGATTCATGTCCCAGGACCTTGGACAAAACCATGTTTCGAGGGGTGAGGTCCCTGGGCCTTTTGTCTCTGTCTCTTAAAGACTCTTTGAAAGCCAGGTACCCAGTGGCCTATACCTGTCATCCTAGCTACTCAGGAGGCTGAGATCTGAGGACTGAGATTTGAAGCCAGCCCTGGGAAGGAATGTCAGTGAAACTCTCTTATCTCCAGTTAAACACCAAAAAGCTGGAAGTAGAGGTATGGCTCAAGTGGTAGAGGGCTAGCCTTGAAGTACTAAGAGACAGCACCCAAGCCCTGAGTTCAAGCCCCAGTACCCACAGGGGTGCGCCCACATGCACACGTATATGTACACACACACACACACACACACACACACACAGATTCTTCTCTTCTGCTTTGCTGTAGAGGCCCAGGGTCACACACGCCCCTCTCCCCTGCTGTTCTTATTCTGAAGGACGGACCCATAGCCTCCCTGGGCTGGAATGATCCCCCCAAAGTCCTCCTACGCCACCCACTCAGTGCAGGAATTCTCTCAGCATTGTCCCTGGGCCTACCCTGCCTATGCCGGCATGAACACCTCCAGTGACAAGAAGCTCATTTCCACCCTAGGCAGGTGTGTGTGTTCCTTGGCTGGCCCTCAGCTTGAACTCACAAAGCCAGCTCCCGCCCCCGGAGCTGGTGCTGCTCCCTGCAGCCCACCCCAGTGCCAGCCGTTCAGAAGCCATGCTGCCCCCCTCCCAAGGCTGGGCTCCTTGTGCCAGCCCCACAGGGGACATCGTGCCCTTCAGCCAAAGACCGCTCCACCAACATTTCTGTTGCCTGAATCCTCCCATGGGTCCTAGACAAAAGCAGGGTGCATCAAGTAGGCCATTTCCTCTGCACCCTTAGAACATCTGATGCTAGAGACTTCTTCACGACAAGACAGATCTCAAGCCAGGAGCCGTGGCTCGCACCTGTCATCATAGCTACTCAGGAGGCTGAGATCTGAGGATCAGGGTTCAAAGGTAGCCCGGGCAGGAAAGTCCCTGAGATTCTTATCTCCCTTGGATGACCAGAAAACCAGGAGTAAGTGGTGCTGTGGCTTAAAGTGGTAGAGCACTAGCCTTGAGTAAAGAGAACTCAGGGACAGTGCCCAGGCCTAGAGGTTCAAGCCCCACAACCAACAACAACAAAAAAAAGACAGATCTCAAGGGCTTTTGCAAAGCAGAAAGACAAGTAGCTTTGGGAATGGCAGCTCCAAGGGTAAGGCCTACCCAGCTGGGCCCCTGCCAACCTTTTCCCACTGAGCGGAGGGGGAGGGGGGCAGCTGGCGACGGTGGCTTTTGCCCTGCAGAATGCCGATGCTTTCTCCTGCCCCCCCCCCCCGCGGCCTCCCTCTTCCCCTACACTCATTGTCCCGTTCAGCCAGCCCTGCCCACACCTGCTGGATGCCAGGCTTGTGCCTCTGCCATCGCCACCTCCCACAGCTGCCCTTCTCTCCACCTGCTCCTCGCTGACAGCAGCCTGTGCCATACCTTCCCCCTGCCCTGCCCCCCCCAACCCCCCACCCCCAGAGCCCAGAGCCTAGAGCCGCAGGCTGACTTCAGAGCACCGGCTTTTTTTCAGACACAGTGCTGCACTAATCCACTCATTTAGCATCAGAAACATGTTGGCACTCCCCCCCCTCTACCCCCCCATACCTTGTGTTACTTCTCTTCCCTGGGCCTCCATCTCTTTCTCTATGGCATGGGGGCCAGTGATCGCAAGGATCGAACGAGGTAAGACACATAGAACAAATACCCCGTGGGCTTTCACCACCAGTCTCTGCTAAGCAGACAACGGACAGCAGGGCCTTTGCACACTCCGTCACCGTGTCACCTCCAACCCACACATCATCTCCGTCAACACCAGAGGAAAATGCAAAGAGGTAGCTTCCATCACGTCTTGCAGGCCCTCCTCTCCCCCTCCCGGAGCTAAAGCATGAATTTATCCCCAGTCCATCCCCCTAGGCCCAGCACCTGCTAGCTGGTGAGCCAGGTACACCACGCCATCATCCATCTTCCTCTCCTGACCCACATCTCACAGATCCTGCCTGGCTGGGCCGTGTAGGTCTGTTTCTTTCTAATTCTTCTTCCTTATGTGGGGGGGTGGGGGGGTGGTAAGAGGGGGAAGACTTGCTCCCAGGGGATTCAGTCTCCCTGTAAGGTGCTCACCAACTTCTCCAGAACAGAACTCGGTGTCCTGAAACAGCAGCCATGCCCGCACCGCGCCCCCCCCCCCCCCCCACCACACGCACACCAAGTTCCTTAGGCTTGGAGAGGGAGCAGCTAGATCTCTGCCAACATAGGTGGCATTCCTGCTCTGACAAGGCCTAGGGACAACGCACACACTTTCAAGTACGTAGGTCAGGCCAGTGGAAGAAAAGGAAAGAGGAGGAGGAGGAGGAAGAGGAGGAGGAGGGAGGGAGGGCTCAGTGTGGGAATGAAGGGCGCTGGGGGGGGGGGGGAGGGGGCCGGGGGAGGCATGCCTGCCTTGGGAGCTAAGAGACAGCTCCCGCCCACCGAGTTTCTGCTAGTCCTCCACCCCCTCCCCAGCCCACACCACCAGCTGCACTGCCTGGGAAGCGAGGGGCGAGGGAACACAGAGCCCGGCCCAGGGAACCAATGGTGCTGGCATCGTGGGAAGGGGCAGGCCTGCCCTGTGGGGAGAGGACACCTGACCTGGGTGCACGCCTAGCAGGCACGCTTGTGGGGGGCGGGGGGGTGCCGGGGCGGGGAGGCAGATGACCCTCTCAAGGCCAGGATACTTGGTGTCCCCCTGGGGTGCCCTTCTCCCTGTGCCAAGAACAGCCCTGAGCTCTCCAGGAAGGAGCCCGGAGGGAGCGGAACCCCGGCCTGTGTGTGGATGGTGTGTGGATGGCATTTCCCAGGGTGCCATGCCCCGTGACACTCTTGTGTCACCCGGTGAGGAGCACTGCCCTGGCCTGGCCCAGCCTTTGCCCGGGCAGCGCTGGTCTAAGGCCACCAGCCCCCCCCCCCCGCCCCCGGGACAGAGGTACCGCAATACCATTGCTCCACAGGGATTTAGGCTGCACCACAGCCTCTCATCCCTGTGACCCCAGAAATGGGGGGAGAGGGGGAACGACAATGAGCGTGACAACTGCCAACCACAAAGCCGTGGCCATTTCCTGTGTGTCACAGTCTTCCACACTCTGGTGCAGAGCTGCACTGAACCTTCTTCACAAACACCCTGTCCTATAGGCTCAGAGAGGCCCCATTCCTTGTCCAGGGTCACCCAGCTGGTGAGCTGTATGAGCAAGCATCCCCGACCCCCACGAGGTAGAACGACTTCCTGCCGTGGCCTCCCGAGGCAGGCATGGAGGGGAGGCTGCCTGGCCTCTCTTGGGGAGCCACCCCCAACTCCAGCAAAGATGCTTCTGGCTGTCACGGGAAGGAAGGAGACAGGAGGGGAAAGGAAGGGAGCTGCCGCCATGCTGGGCGAGCCCGCCTGCAGGCCAGCGGGTGCCACCTCTCGTCCCACGGACCCCCTTCCCTTCACATCAGGGGCCCGTGGGCCGGGATCGAGACTGAGCTTTGGCACAACCTCCGCATTCGATGTCCTACCCCAGCATCTGTAATAAACAAATCAATAATAAAGACAGGATGCACATTAGCCTTTGAACAGGTTCCAGAGAGAGTTTATTTTTGATCTTCGTGGAGGTGCACGCGCGCGTGTGACTGAGGCCTGGGGCCCCCCGCACAGGGAGCCCCGGCTGAGCACAGATCCGTGAGTCCCCAGGGCGCCTGCTGAGGGCCTTGCCAGGGAGCCCGCTGGTGCCTCGCACTGCCGTGCAGTGCAGGTGAGCGTGTGATAGGGAGAGCCGTGGGCTCCACGCCCGTGGGGACAGCCGTGGGGTGGAGAGGAAGGCAAGTGTCAAGACGGCGACGTGGAAGACACTCAATAAACACACAGGCGGGGGCCTGGCTTCCTTGTGCCGGGTGGAACCGGGAAACTGGGCCTTCGGTCTGTGAACTCTCTGCTACGCGGATGGCGCCACAGAACATTGTAAACATGAACGTGAACTTCCTGACTCCCACCCTTCTCTCCCCTCCCCCCACACCCCCATCGCCCACTGACCGGGGAAGCCAGGTCACTTTCCTGATGACTTCTGAACTCACTGGGACTTTCCAGGAGCAAAGGAGAAATCAGGAAGGCAGTTTAGTACTAGCCTCACCTCCTCCCACATGTACCAATAATAATAATAATAATAATATCAGGAATAATAGTACAGATCCCATAATTGTACAGTAAGGACATTTGAAAATGCCATGGACATCCTCAAGGACCTCACACTTTGCAATCAGAGCCTCCAGGATAGAAAGGATGAAAAGGAGGAAGAAGGGCTCACCACCACACTAACCCACTTTTGAGACCTTGTATTTCATTTGTGAAATGTATGGATTCATTGTAGGACACAATATGTCCTACAATATGTCTTTGCATATTTTTGTTGATGACGTGTGTCTGTGCACACGCATGCGCGCGTGCCCCTGAGATTTGAACTCAGGACCTCCTACTTGCTAGGCAATCACTCTACCACTGGAACTACTCACTTGGCTGTAGTTATTTTTCAGGTAGGATCTCTTATGGATGCCCCAGGCTGGCCTCAAACTGTGATCCTCTGACCACTTGCCCGCCTTTATAACTGGGATGACAGGTGTGAACTGCCTGTAATCCAACGAACCCCCCAGTTTGTTTTGCTGAGATGAGATCTTGGCAACTTTCTGCCTGGATTGGCCTCAAAAACCACAATCCTCCCAATCTCTGCCTCTTGAGTAGTTGGGATGACAGGCATGAGCCGCTGAACCCAGTTCCACACATGTCTTAATGTAAATAAATGTGTGTTAAAATCCCTCTGGGAGTAAAATGGAAACTGCAGGAAGATGCGTTGCACATTCATAATCCTGTGTCTTTGAACCCTGGGGCCCTGTCCCAACTCCCTGCCATGGAAACTTACCAATTCAAGCATAGATCCATTCCAAACTCCTCCTTCCCCATACCTGCCATTTTGTAAGTAGAAAAATTGGGCCCAAGAGGACCAAGTAATATCCCCCAGGCCACTTGGCTAGTTAGGTATCCCACCCATTTTTTTTTTTTAAAGCAAATAACAGATTCTGGCTCGAGTTCAGAACCTCATGTCCAAACACTGTTGGTCTCTCCCACAGACTTCTCCCCTCGAACCAAAGCTACCTTTATAGCATAACAGCATGCATGACAAATTATTATGACATCATCTCTCTAAGTATCTCTCTCTCCAAGGAACACAAAATTGTCCAACACAACCTCATCTAGACCTTACACGAGTTCTTCAGCGATCAGCAGAGAACAGCAATTTGGGCCTGTTTATTGAATTCCTATTTACCCTGTCTCTTCTCCAAAATGGATTTTCAGATACATAACATGACCTTTTATTGGACAGGTAAGGGAATGTGGGAACGGGGCTTTCTCGAGGTCACGTGATACACAGGGGCGGGGAGGTGGACTGGATGTCAGGACAGACTGTACTGTCTGAAGGAAGCCACGGTCTGTCCTCCTGGCCTCAGCTTCTCCTGTTACACAGCTGCCTTTACCACCTTGCCTCCGCCGTGAGAGAGTGGGGTCTGGGCTAAACCGGGAGAGGAGCCGGCTGATCTGGGGTTGAGCTAGGGTTGGGGTTGGATGGGCAAAAAATTTCTGCACGCCTTCTGCTGAGCTCAGGAGCACACTGCTCAAAAAGCTTCTAAAAATACCAAGCCCGTGTCTTGCAGGGGGGCTGATTCCTCTGACCTTTCCTAAGGATGGCCAATTTGCTGACTCCGTGCTGAGGAGCAGTGGGCAGAAAAGGCTTCCTGTTTCTCCCCGCCTCCCCCCCACCACCAGCTGACTTGTGGGCTGTGCTGGGGCATGATGGGAATATCCTCTCAGTCCCAGCATCCCTCACTTCAGAAGGAGCCAGTGACGCTGGCTCCTGCAGACCCAGAGCTTCTACCACGTGCAGCCCATGGACAAGGTCAGTGGTGTGGCAAAGTCAGACCGGCCCTGTGATACCAGGCATCTCATGGCTACCAGCTCAGCGGAGAGAGTGTGTGAGCCACATGGGTCCCCTCTCCATTCACTCATTCATTCATTCACTCACTCATTTCCATTCCTTCCTTCCTTTGTTTGCTGGGTACCTATTCTGTAAACAGAAGGTGCTGTGTTTACTCCCTCGGGGACAAAGGCCTTGGTGACTATATCTGCTCCCATCTAGGCCCCTCCGGGTCTTAAAGTGGAGGGCTCCTCGTTTTTCTCCATGCTAAGACATCCAAGCTAGAAGGGTCCTGGTTCCTTCATTCTGATTGGTCCTGCTGACTTTCTTAGAGTTAGCTTTGCTCCTGGCCAAAAAAAAAAAAAAAAAAAATGCCACTCCGTGAATGGGGAAGGACAAGAGACCTGGTTAGTCTCCGGAGGAAAGACCTTTCCCTCTCCCCTTCCTGGCTCCAGGTAGAAGATTCTAGGCTCCACCTGTCTGACAGCTTATGGTTTCTGGCCCAGGCAGATGGAGCTGAGGAAGGACAAGGATGGATGAGGCGTTGCTGGGCACACTGGCTCTTTCTCATATGGCTCTATGGCCCCTTGGGGCCTGAGCTGACACCCTCGGCCCCAGTCCATCATCCTCTGGTTTTAAGGAGCCTGGCTTCTGCAGACAGAGCTTGGAGTCTGGCTGGGGCAGGACAGCTGTCCAACAGAGGATGGAAATGAACAGTGACAGCTCCTGATGTATGCCCTTGTTATCCTGTAAGGGAGATGGGGAGGCGATCGGAAAGGCCAGCAGCCTCCTAGGCAGTCCGGCAAGGATCCCCACATCACCGGCAGAGCTCTCGGCCTCCTCAAAAGGCTGAAAACCCTCACCAGGGAGGGAGATGGGACAAAGGAGGGCACAGCCTAAATGCCCATGGAAGCCAGCCGCCCCTGGTCTTTCGCAGGTGAAGAAACAGATGTCTGGAGAGGTAGTGTGCTTGAGGTTACGTGTCAGGGAGGCAGGAGGAGCAAGGCCCCCATCTGTCTGTCTGTCTGACCTCAAAACCCCACCGCCAAAGCAGCCTGGGAGCAGTGGGATCTAATGGAAGGGGGGATGAGCGCGTCCTGTCAGGATGAGAGGCAGGTAGAAAGAGGGGGGAGGCCAGGAAGAAGAGAGGGGAGATGAAGGGGAGGGGATGGAGTCGGGGGGAGGGGAAGCAGGGAGGAAGAAAGATATAATCCAGGAAGGAGGAGGGTAAGAAGATGCAAGAAATGCCCGGGGTGCAAGACACACGGGACCCAGCCTTCTGCTCAGGGGCTCTGGATGGATGAATGAGAGCGAGCCGATTGCAGCCCTGTCGCTGGCCTGGGAGTGAAGGGGGGAGCCAGCAGCCAGCTGGAGAGAAAGGAAGGGGTGTTATGGTGTGGGGTACGCTGGGGGCAGGGGAGTTCTCCCAGTTAAAGATGACAGCCATAGAGGGAAGGGGGTGACATTGTCCAAGAAGACCCAGACTCTTTACCTGACTTATGTAACTGTTACCCCTCTGTACATCACCTTTATAATAACATTTTTTGAAAAAGTTAAAGACAGAGGGAGAGACAGCAGAGGCGGAAGTTATGGTAGACTCTATCGTTCCTCAGTAAGGTTTTCTGGCTGGGTTTTCTGGGGCTTTGCTGCTTTAAAACCTCCACCCCTGTATACTTCCCAGGGCTCAGCTTTTCCTCCCTGTGCAGCCTTCTCTGCCACGGGACCCACCCTGTGCCCCACACCTGGGGACCGCCAGCTTTATGTCTCCTCATCTCTCCCCTTCCCCTCCCCCCATCCTTCTGCTTTGCCCACAGACTCCAGCTGCCCCCTCCCGCAGTAGCTTTCAGCAGGACATTTAGCCTCCATGACAAACCCTCTCTACCTGTCCCAGGTTCTCCGGTCAACTTTGCATAGCCCTGATTCTCCTTCTGGAGACTCCGAGAGGACTCGGTCTATCTGCGTCTGCCTCTAGGCTCCCGGAAGCTAAGGCCCACTGCCTGGGTGTGGCGCTCAGCACGGAGCAGGTGCTCCCGCAGTGCCTATGCATCCGTGAATTAGCCCCACTAGGAAACGGAGCCAGAAAATACCCCTTCCTACTCTTTCCCTCCCCTCCTGCTTCCCATCCAAGTCTTTCTTTGGGTCCTCCGGACAAAAACTTGCGAACCAAGCAGGGTGATCTTTGCACAGAGTTTCTGGTCAGAGCAGGTGTGGTGGCGTTCACAGTTCATCCCAGGGTGAAGTGTTCAAGTCTGTGCTTCTGCAGACAGTCATTGTTTACGTGGGCCGGAAGGGACCATGGCACCGAGGGACCCCGGTCTCTGTGGTCGCAAAGCCAGCCTTGTGCTCCTGCAGGGCCTTTGGGTAGCTATGAAAGGAAGTCCAAATTTCCGGGAAACGAACCAGCGACCACAACCATTTCCTTGCCCGGGGGAGTGTCATCTGACATCAGTGTCAGGAATGCGCCAAGCCCAACGTCAACGCCATCCATTCCAGAAGAATGGGGTGTCTGCGAGAATGCAACCAGGTACCTAGAGACCACACTCGCACAGTTGTTCACAGGGGCTCAACCTGAGCCTTCTCCCTCTCCTCTCCTACCCTGCAGGGGCCAGCCCAGGGCCCCCGGCTCTCCACGTGGGATAAGCAGGAGGGAATTCCAGGTTACTTTCATGATTCACTGGAAATGAACAGTTTGCCTGATAAGAATCTCCCTTAGTAACCAACTCGGGGCGCCGTGGGCCCAGCCATCAGGCCTCGATATCTGCCTTAAAAGCTGCCTTGCAAGACTGGGGAAAGGAAGGGGGGGGCAAAGAAAGAGAGAGACAGGGCATGGATGCCAACTTGCCCTTCCACAGGTTAGCATTATAAGTTCCGCATCCAGCCAGGCGCCAGTGGCTCACGCCTGTCATCCTTAGCTACTCAGGAGGCTGAGATCTGAGGATCATAGTTCAAAGCTGGCCTGGGCAGGAAAGTCCATGTGAGACTCTTATCTCCAGTGAACCACCAGAAAACTGGCCTTGTGGTTCAAAGTGGCAGAGTGCTAACCTTGAGAAAAAGAGCTCAGGGACAGCAATCAGGCCTTGTGTTCAGGCCCCACAACTAACCCCCTCCCCCCCAAAAAAAGAATTCCACATCCCAGGAACCTTCTCTGTCCAGAGCAACGAGGGAAGGGTGCTACCCCTAATTTCAACCAACAGAGAGGCCAAGACACAACAGCCCCTGAAGAGCCTCATACTACAGTATGAGAGGTGAGAACAGTAGCTTCTAGAAATTGCCATTGGAAAAGAGACTTGCCACCAACTTGCAGGGAAGGATCCAGGCAGGCTGAGGCTCGGGGAGGTTATCTGATTTATCTAAGATCACACAGCTAGGATTCCGAAGGCTAACTCCTCGCTGGAACGGGGAAGGGAAGAAAGTGGCAAGAGGCTTCGATTCTGAGCTGTCACCCCTCTAGGAGCCATGAGGAAAAGAATGGCATCTTCACCCAGAGACCCAAGGGAATTCAGCTCAATTAGCAGTCTGGGGCTCAGCGAAGAGTCTGGGGCTCAGCACCACACAGGGCCAGCAGGCCGCTGATCCTTACAGCTGCTACAATGCATAGACTGCTAAGTGGCCCTGGGAAGTCCCCTGGGTGCAGAGGGATAGAGAAAAAGCGAGAGAGAGGTGGGGGGGGGGGCTTGCTCTAGGTCCCTAAGGCCCGGGAGGAAATGTGAGGCCTCCAGACTCAAACCTCCATCCCAGGCTTCCAAGCCTCCAGGGATCTGCTCAAGGATGATCTGGACACAAGTGCAAAGCTCCCCAGGTAGGATATGGAAAGCCAGTTCCTTCCATGGCTTCTCATACACGGCTTCTGAATCTCTCCTGGTCCTGCTAGTTCCCCTGGGTGTTTGTCATTTAAAAGAGAGCTCTGGCACTAAGCCACTAAGCGGGAACAATAAAGATTGTAGGTGTGGGGGGAGGGGGCGGGAGGAAGGAGGGAGGAGCAACAGGGGTGAAGGTTTCAACATCAGCTGTTATTAAATACATCCCTGGAACTAGCTGGGTGCTGGTGGCTCACGCCTATCATCCTAGCTACTCAGGAGGCTGAGATCTGAGGATCAAGGTCCAAAGCCAGCCTGGCCACCAACAAAGTCCATAAGAAGCTGAGAATCTCATCTCTAATTAACCAACACACACACACACACACACACACACACACAAGCACACACACACACACACACACGAATGTAACTTTCTAGACCTTCGATCGAGGGTCACCTGCATTATTCACCCTCCCTCACTCCAAGCTACCCAAGAACCTGATTGCCTGCCTTCTCCAAGTCCTCAATAAAATTGCATGCTCCATAATCTGAGCTTCAGCTGAAGAAAAATAGCCACCAAAGTCACCTCAGTAGCTGTTCATGTCCCTCTCTCTGCACTGACTACAGTGAGCCCAGGAGCGGCCCAGCAGAGCTCCCCTTCCATTTTCTGGCTGGCCAACTCCAAACCATCAGTCATTTCCCCCTGAGCTCTGCACTCCCGGGGAAGGGGGGTGGGGGTGGGGGGAGGGGGGAGCGAGGCCCAAATCCCAGAGCTCTAGGGGGCCAAGCTTCCGGGTCTTCTCTGAGAATGAGGAGGGCCTCGCTGTCGATGGGAGGAGATCTCTTGTACCTAGTACCCTGTGGACGTGCAATGGGTGCTCATCAAGGGGAGGAAAAGAAGCGCTTCCCCATTGACGTGGGCAGGTCAGAGCAAGGTGTCCGCTTCAAGGCCCAACCTTCCCAGTGGACCAGTCCTCAAAATTCCCAAGGCAGAGGGATGATCTGGGTTCTTAAAAGTCACCGGGGGGCAGCGGGGTGTGGGGTGAGTGGCAGGCCTATTTTCTTCGCAGCCAGCCAGAAATGCTGAGCTTGTCCATCCATTGGCTCGTGGTAGCAGACCTCCAGGCTACAGATCTGGCTACAAGATGACCTCCACGACCTAACCCCATCTCCTGAAGAGGGGAGTCATGGACATAGTGCACAGCCAAGTAATGTCCCTTCAGTGGGACATGGCAGTGCTTACGCTGAGTGCTGGGGGGGAGGAAGGTGAAACTACTGTGTTAAGCAAAGGCGGACAAAAATGCCCCTGACCCAGCTGTTCTGATCTCCCTGGGAGGAAAAGGTTAATCAGGCTCTCTTTTCAACCAGTTTCCCAACTCCTTGAGTGGGGATCAGCAGCTAGGGACCCGTAAGGCTTGGCGATGAGCCCCTGCAGGGTCCAGAGTTGACACTGTGTAGCATCCCACCCCACAGAGCTGCTTTGTGGCGGGGCAGAGCCCTTTCCTGTAAGCCAGGCCTGCAGTCTGCTACTCCCAGGCAGGCCCCAGCTGGGCCTTGGCTAGCATCTAGCACCACCTACTGGCCACAAGGGGAGAAGCAGGAGCCAAGCCGAGGCCGCCTCTTCCCTAGGGCTCCTCAAAGGCCTCGCCCAAGCTGCCTGAGGCCAGAGACACCACAACCTCATGACGAACGTCAAAGGTGACAAGAATGCCAGGAAAGAAACAAGAGGGCACAGAGATATTAAGTGAGTCCCATCTCAAGCCCCCTGTGTCCCATGAAATCTCAACTAAGAACCCTTCAGCCTTGAGGCCCTGGCTCCTGAACTTCTGCTTAGAAGACAGTTTCCAGGGTGGTTTCCTTCCTCGCCCAAGATCTCCAAAGAGAGTCCGGCCATCTGACCTGCTGCCCGCAGAGGAGCATGGGAAATTCCCAGTCAAAGCCCGGGTTTGGGATTAGACAGAACCACTGCTGGCTTTGAGCAAGCCACTTAACACCCGTGAGCCTGGGACTTCTCAAAAAAATAGAGATGCCACTGCCGTGCCCTCGGACTAAATACACAATTCAATCCCCATGGCATCTGCAAATGATATGCCCACTAAATGCTAGCTACAGAACGAAGAGGAGGGGGGAGGAGGGGGGAGGAAAGGGAAGAGGAGGAGGGAGAAGAGGAGGAGGGGAAGAGGAAGAGGGGGAGGAAAGACTTCTTCAGCCCCTTTGTCATGGAGGAGCGCCTTGCAGGGGTGCCTGTGTTTTCTCAGCCTCCCCAGCCAGCTCCCTGCCTCCCTTGGGCGAGGGAGGAAAGGTGGGGGTGGGCCCTGTTCTCACCCAGGGACGATTGCTCTTGGGGTGGGTGATGACGGAGCGCCTCGCCCACTGGGGAAAGCACTCAGTGAGTGAACGGAAAAAGCCAGTATCCCTCTCTGCTGTATTCATTATTCAGAACTTCCCACAGCCTGATGCCTGACTGGAGGTGTGCAGAACACCAGCCAACAAGCCCCAAGAAGGTCTTGCTTGCTTGAGCTGTGCCTGGCAAGGCCAGTGCACTGACGGGAAGGGCTGCCAGGGGCCACATCGATCCCGGAACTCTGGCTCTGCTAAGGTTTAGGCCTAGGTGATGGTGAAGGCCAGCAACTGAGGAAGAGTCGCGGCTTCGGAGAAGCTGGTTTACTGCCAAAACCCACCCAAGGAGCTGGGGCAGGCATAGGCTACCAAGCCCCACCACTGAGCAATAACTGGGACCCAGTAGATCTGGAGTGAGGTCCCGGGCCCTGCATTTCTGGTCAGTTCCCAGGTTCCACAGGAGTTGCTGTTGCTGCTCCGTTTAAATGCACTGCGGTGAAATCCGATTGGAATTCAAGCTATAGTTGCTCATTGACATCAACCAGGTGGCCAGAACTCGGCAGGTACGTGGGACTGGTGGGTACCATATTGTAGCGTGAGGCTGAAAAACATTTCCCTCATCAGGAATGTTCTTTGTAGGGGAGCTGCTCTGGATAGCCTGTCCAGAATGGTGAGCCTCTACAGGAGACCCCCTCTCCCCCCATTTTAGGAGACATAGCAGAAAAGGAAGCACCAAAGGCCGAGTGGAATGCAGGAGTTAGCCCAAGCCCATGAGGTGGGCCAGAGGAATGCAGATGTGAAAACTGAGCTCTGGAGCTCTTTCTTCCTGGGGTGTGTGAAATTTCAACCATGGTCCCAAAACAGCCAATCAATAGGATCCACAGGAAGGGAGAGAGCCAATCAGCACAGCCCCCGCTAACCCCATTAAAAAGCCCATCCCCCCCGGGTGCTGGTGGCTCATGCCTGTCATCCCAACAACTCAGGAGGCTGAGGTCTGAGGATAGGGGTTTGAAGTCAGCCAGAAAAAGAATGTCCGTGAGACATTTATCTCCAATTTAGCCACTCAAAAACCACAAGTGACACTGTGGCTCAAAAGTGGTACAGCACTAACCGTGAGCAAAAAAAGCTGAGGGATGGTGCCCAGGCTCTGAGTTCAAGCCCTACAACTGACCCTCCCTCCCCAAAAATAAGCCCATCCCCAACCCCATATCTGTCAGTAGCAACAGCCGCTAGGCTCCTTTGCCTGCCTGCCTATCTGCCACTTTTCTTTAACGGCATAGTAATAAATGCTTGTTGCTCCTATTCTCCTTCTTGTCTCGATAAACTCTCTTACCAACCTGTACCTCAGAATATATATATATATATATATATATATATATATATATATACACATATATATATATGAGAGGGTAGACTTCCCCCACCCCCGCCCCTGCCCCAGGCTAGGGCTTCCAAGGCCTAGGGTGCAGTGTGAAAACCCAGTGACAGCCTCACCTCCTAGTGACCGAGAGAGAAGTGTAAGGCGCCATGACCCCCCAGAGCGGAGTATTTCTTTAAAAGCCCGTCTGGAGGAGCCGGGGGAGGTTGTAGCTGGAATCCACAGGGAGGGATGAGCAGATAAAGCAGACCCTTCTTAGTGCTGGTTTTATTTTGTTCCACCCAGGATGGGTTCGCCCACAGGCCTTCGAGCTTGGTGTCACTCAAGATGTGAGCAAGTGGGTGCATTTGTTGTGTGGGGCAGGGGCAGCCAGGAAGGAGAGCAGTGTGTGTGCCAGGGAAGATGTCTGAATAATGTGTGTGTGCGACTCCTCCGAGGAAAAGCATACATCAGAGCGGTGAACAGATGGCCTAGCAAAAGGGGTTAAGTAGAGAGAGGGCTGCGGGGCGTCTTGTCACTGCCGTTCAAGCAGAGATGCGGGAAAGAACAGACTTTTGGTGGGTCCGAAATAGCAAGCGCTAAGGCAGGAGCCAAAGCCTCCTTCGCTGCCCCTCAGCCCTCCCCCAGACCCCGCACACAGCCTCCCGCTGCCAGTCCTCTCCCGCAGATGGAAGGGGAGTGAGGGCCATGTCCTGAGGCTCTGCCCTGTGGCTGTCATACAGGGAAACAACTTCATCACCCAACACAAAGGGATGGGATGGAGGGGGCCTGAGCTCCCATCCCCAAAGCCTGACTGGGCCCAGACTTCTGGTGGCTTGGCGCTTTCTTCCCAATATCCCCATCCTGACCATGTGTCCTTGCTTTCTCTTCACGTCCACTCGTGTCTCTTCTTTAAGGGTCACTGCCAGGCCCAAAAGGCCAGACCATGCTGATCTAGGGCACAGAATGACTTAGCTCTATGTACAGGGGCCTAGATTGAATGAAACAAGACTGAACGCGGGATCTGGTTCCCTCGGAGTCCTTCCTCTCCATCCTTCCTCTCCATTTCCAGTGGCTCTCTCCTACCTGTCATTTCCTCTTTCCTTCTCCTCCATACCCCTCCCTTGTTCTCAGCCCCCCTCTCTCTCTCTCTCTCTCTTCTTCACAGATTTTCCCAGGGAGGCAGAGTCCATACTCAAGTTCTGGGGGGTCTACAATGAGCTCCAGGAAGCCGCACCTCACCTGCCTCCAATGCTTTAGGCTTCTGAAGCACCAAGAGAACAGGAGAGGACAGGGGTGGGGGGGTTGGGGTGGGAGACGATCCTAGATAGTTTTTCACAGATTGATATAATCACACACTATTTAAGTCGTCCATTGAAAGTGGATTTTTTTCAGTGGAAGCACTGAGTGAGGGCTCCCTTTGCGAGGATACTTTTCATCACCCCAAAGGAAATTCTACATCCCTCAGCCACAGTCTTTCGGCCTTCCCAGCCCCCAGCCCTGCCCCTGCACCTGACAACCACTTCCTGCCTGGAGATGTGTCTCATCTGCACATTTTATATATGTGAAACCATACGACATACGGTTCTTTGTGCAGGCTTCTTTCCCTCCCGGTATAATGTTCAGAGGCTCAACCGTGCTGTAACAAATGCCCAGGCCCAAGAGAGACATCAGCTCCCCTGTCGGCTCCCACTACCTCCACTTGCAGAGGGCAAGTGCTTTCTGTGCACGGGGGAGGCTCTGCCCCGCCCATACCATAATCATTCCTCACCTGGTCTTTGCGGTGGGACCAGCCGCTGGACCCCACATTTAGGAGCCACAGCTTTACAGTGAAATGACCATAAGCTCTCTGCGCCTGACATTCTCCCCCACTCGGCTGAGCTCCGGGTGTGTATCTTGAATAAACCCTCCCTTTGAATCCTATAAGCTGCCATATGGACATGCCCTATGTAGTTACCGCAACGCTCAGACCAAAGGCAGAGAGCAAGAGGGGAAAGCCAGCGAGGTGCCTAGCCTTGCCAAGGTGGTGGCGGGCGGGGGGGGGGGGAGGGGTCAGTCCCCAACACACACACAATGTCAGAACAAGGGCTCCAGTTCTGAAGATCGCTGTGGGCAAGCCTCGCTTAGGACCCTGGCTGCAAGTGGGGGCAGCCATAGGGGCGGCCAGCAGAGAGCTTGCGGTTCACCTAAGAAGCGCACAGGCAGAATGGTCTGTAGAGGAGCACAACCATCAAGGAACCACAAAGCCTTTTAGCATCCATTTTCCACTACTGGTGGACAAACAATTGCAAACGCACACCAGTCACGGGCTGGGGCTTGGGTCTCCGGGGACGGCCTTGAACTCCAGCCCGGGGCCCCATCCCCACACAAAGGAATGAGCAGGTACCTCAAGCAGCCAGCCCCACCCACCTCCACTGGGTCGCCATTGCTCAGTCCAGACCCAGAACCCTGCAGCCCCCCCCCATCTCTCCCTGCCTTCTTCTATCCGCGCCCCTCCTTCACAAGAAGCAGACCCCAAAATCTTTAGCTCAGAGGAGTGCAGTCTACCCCGAGATGGGCTGCCAGCCCCTGCTGTCTTAGTAACAATGATTGAAGATATCAGCTTTCAGATTCATAACCCGGCTGTCTAATCCATCCACTTTTTGCTAGGGAGGACACAGTTCATCCAGATCATGGGTTATGAAACAGGTTCTGCACCCCCAGAATAAAGGACGGGTGGGGTGCAGAGCCCCTTGACTTGCATTGTGGAGGAGCAGAGTGGTCTCTCCAAGTTCCCCTTCCATGTCCCTATTCTGTTAGGGTCCCAGGCATGAACGCTCACCCATCTGAGCTTGGTTTGGCCCAAGAATGGCGGTGGGATCCTAGCTCTTAGAGGGGATGTGAAGACCTCAGGAGGAGCAAGAGGTTCAGACCCACCCACTCACCCCAAGTCCCCCTCTGATCTGGCTCACATTCCAGACCTAGGGGCTGGGGTAAGGTGTGGAGTAGTTTAGACAGCTGCAGGTGGGGGGGGGTGGGGGGGCAGGCATCAAGGCCCATCTCTGGGCTCCTGCAGCTCCCCCCTCCACCCCCCCTCCCCCCACCCCCGACCCTGCCAGCCACCTTTTCATTTTCACCCCCTGCAGGGAGCAAGAGCTCTCACTAAAATGGGAAAATAGTTCGGAGCCAAAACATGGTAGATGTTCAATAATATCTTTGCTCTGATTTTGTCAGGTCTGCAGAACTCCAAGAGGACGAAAGGGGAAAAAAAGGTAACGAACAAAGAAGGGGAAGCTGAAGGAGCCACACATACTCCAATACCCCACTACCCGCCTGGCAGGGAAGACTGTCCAGGTAGCTGGGTCCCTGTCGCCCTGCCCCCCCTGCCCCTCCCCCCCTTACCCCTCCATTCCCCTCCCCCCCACCCCCAGTGGCGTCGCCTGTTTATTTGCTGAGCCCTGGTTTAACAATGCTGCTGTTTTTATGAGTTGTGCCCGTGGTTCTTGGTAAAGCACTTTAATCCACTTTAATGCCCCGACTCCGGTCCTCCCTGACAGCCCGGTGGTTAGTCTAATGCATCCCTCTCACCTCAGGGTTACTAATGAGGTCAGGGGGAGCGCAATATTCCAACTGAATAATTCACTGATCAGATGCTGCCGACTCCAGTGGTAAAATTTATTTCTGACACCTACACGGTAAATGGGTTTGTGGACACGCTGCTCCCTTCTCTCTGCTCCAGAGCTATTTCTGCTAAATGGAGGGCTGCTGTGTTTGCTTAACAAAAGGGCTCTGGGCTAGCCACAAACAACGTTTCCTCCTCTCATCTCCCAACGACAGGGGACCTTCAATGATGCCCTCCATGGAGGGGGGGGGATGGGGAGCGGGGCGAGGTGGGGTTCACACCAGATGGACCTGCCTTTGGAGCCGCCTTTCTCCCTCCAGCTGATCGCAGGCGATCAGGCCCTCATACACACACACACACACACACACACACACACACACACACACACACCACACACACCCTTGCACCCCAGGACGAGTCTCGGACCCTGTCCACACGGTAAGATGAGTCCTTCCCGCTCATTCTGCTAGTGAGCGCCTTGCCAGTGCGGGTAGGGTAGCCTAGTGCCCCATCTCCCCAGAGAAACACGCCCACCGGTCCGCTGGCATTTTCGCTCTATTCCAGGCATTCCCAGCACCCCCCACCCCTCCCCCCACACACACATACAAGGCCTGGGCTCCGAATGAGACACACACTCCCTGCTTTCTGCTCGGCTAGATTATCACTGATTTGTTCCCATGTTCCCAGTTCACAAAATGGTGGGGCATTACCAGGCACCCCCAAGGCCTCTTCCCTCTGAGGGGGGCCTGCGTCTCCTGCATCCTCACCTAGTTCTTTGTATTAATGCTGTCAGACTAGCCTGGAGGCTTGGGGTGGCAGGGGAGTGGGGGGGGGGCTTCTGTGGGTTGACAGCTGTCTCCCAGGAAGGAATTAGGGACCCTACATGCCCCTCCCAAAGCCCCACAGGTCACACATCTGCGGCTCAGCACCGCCACAGACAGCATCCCCATTCTCAGACAGAAGGAGAGCTGTGGGTTTGGACTGCAGCCACAGGGTGCCGGGAGCTGGAGAAACTGCCCCTGTTCTGGAACATTCCATGCTCCGTTGGATCATGCCAAGCTTCATTTTACCCCCTCCAAGTGACAGATGCCCGGCACATGCAAAGCCAAGCAGAGTCCCTGCATTTTTTTGGGCTCAGACTCAGCTCTGCCTGCCTTCCAGGATCCAGTCAGCCAAGGCCCCACCAGGCCACGCAGAGGCTCTGTTCCTATCACTGAAACCCAATTGCTTTCCCCCAAAACCCACGCACACGTATGCATAAAGTGTACCCGAGAAACACACCTGAAGATCCACAAGAATATAAGCTATTTATTAACATTAGCTTCAAATTCTCCACAAGACCCAACCAACCAACCATTGGAGGTCATAGAATTGCAATCAGAACCTTTTGAGGGGTCTCTTCCCCGAGTGAGGTCTCTCTGCAGGGCCTCTGGCAGGGGACGGAGCACGGGGAGAAGGTACCAGAGGAGCCTCTGCAGTCTGAACTCGAGGCTCCATGAGTGGAGACGGCCCCGTGTTCACCCCTGAGTGCTTACAAATCAGTGCCCACGACGCCTGATTATCCCGGCCTCTCCAGGCCTCTCAGAGGTGCTGGGGACTCGGAAATTAATGAAGAAACCTCGGGCCCCCCCCCCCCCACACCTCTTGCATAGCAAGGACAGGACAAGTGTCCATTTGGCTGGCAGCTCACAGCTTTAATTGCCTCTCCGTAGCCTTGTCCCCCAGCTCTCTCCTCCCTCCCTCCCTCCCCCCTTCTCTCTCTCCCTCTCTCCCTCCTCCTCCACCCACCTCTCAGTGCATGGAGCTACATGGGCCTCTGTTCCAGGCCCCAGAGACACGGAGGGAGGGCGTGAGGTCCCTGGCTAAGTCCCCGGGGCCCACCAGGCCACCGGTCCTCGGGGTCTGCTCTGTGTACACAGAGGCAGCCACTCTTCTGTGTGACCCTTTCTCTCCAGAGGTGTCACCCCGGCTTTGCACTCTGATTCTAATTTCGGAAGCTCCTCCTCACCTGGCTCCCAGAGCTCTGTGCAGGGCTGTGGGGGGTGGGGAGGGGGAGAGGGGGAAAGATCTGAGGACTGCCTTGATGATCCCGGCAGATAAACACCCTAACGATGTGGGTCAGTCAGAGCCTGGGCCCAAGGGATATCATGGGCCGTAGTACCCAGAATCTGACTCCAACTCCCTGGCTACAGAGACCCTGGTCAATGATCTCGGTTGCCCATCTTTCCTTTGCTCTTCCTCCTAGTGGATCCGCCTTCAGTCTTGATCTTCCTGCCCCCTCTGAATGGAGGGTCCGAGTGGCTTTGTCATGACACCCATGGCTTCTGGGCGCCAGCCAAGGAAACTAACACAAAAGCAAGGCGCTGCCACACTACTAGCGACGTTCATCCTCAAGTCAAATCCCAGAACACGATTTCCACCAGGGCCACAGGTGGCCACGCCCAGGGCAGTTGGACACGCGGGCCACTGCCCGCTGTGCTACCTGCTGCAGCTCAGGAGTTCCACGCAATGTCCCAGAAATGAGCAAGATGAGACCCAAGCCGGGTCTCCCACAGAGGCCCACAGGCAGCAAGAACCACATCAAGACCCTTCACCCCAGGGTGAAGCTGAATGATAAGGAACAAAAACACCCACACATATTAATATGTAATACGCTAATACCTATAATATACATATGAATCTATAATATACCAATATATTACATAGATTTACATATACTACATACATTAAGGACCTGTTACGTGCAGACCTATCTTGTGTGGATTATCTGATTTCAATGTTTCCTTGATCCACTGGGAATCTATA
Source organism: Perognathus longimembris pacificus (assembly GCF_023159225.1). Taxonomy (NCBI): domain Eukaryota; kingdom Metazoa; phylum Chordata; class Mammalia; order Rodentia; family Heteromyidae; genus Perognathus; species Perognathus longimembris. Next base: position 32,014,464 of record NC_063180.1, on the reverse strand, counting down.
GGACTCCCATTTTACAGATAAGAAAACAGAGGCGCAGAAGTATCTGTCTCTTGTGCAGACCATACAGCAAGTTGAGGGTGCAAGTAAGACTCACACCCAAGTTTCCCGAGCACAGACACCGTGATCTTCATCTCCGTGAGAGGCCCTGTCCACTGCAACACAAAAGGCTTTGCAAGAGCTGGTTAGGGTATCTTGAGGCCCAGTTTCAAAGGGCAGGGCACGCTTCCCCGGAGGAACAGCGGATTGAGGTTCTACATCGAATGGCTTTGATCTACTCCAAGGTTCCATTTCCATCTCTAAACGTGGAGCCGCAAAACAAACAAGAAACATTTTTTGGTTGGTTGTGGGGCTTGAGCTCAGGGCCTGGGCGCTGTCCTGAGCTTTTTTGCTTAAGGTTCAGTGCCACCACTTCCATGTTCCTGGTGGCTAACTGGAGATAGAAGTCTCATGAACTTTCCTGCCCGGCCTGTCTTCGAACCAGGATCTTCAGAGTAGCTGAGTAGCTAGGATTATAGGCAGGAGCCTTCAGTGGCCAGCACCAAGAAACTTCTTAAAAGAGACTGTCTTAATCCAACATGCCACAGAGAGGAAACCAAGGTTTCTAATGGAAAGATTACGGATAAACACAAGGTTAGAATTGGGGGAGGGGACCTCCCTCACAGTTACAGACCCTGTAGATGCCCACACACCCTAGACTGTTTTTCCCTCTAGGTTGTCCACCCAAAGAGACAAATAAGAGAATGTACTTCTTGTTTTCTCATATGCTGGCTTGTTCATATATTCTTGCTTTCATCTTCATTCGGTCCATGTATCCAGCCAACCCACAAGCTCCTTTAACCTTTTGTAGGGGGTTAGTTCACTCAACTATTTGGCCATTTACCCACTCATTCCATCTACCCAATGACCTATTAATCTTTTGACTCATCCATCTAGATATTCACCCATTCACCATCTATCCTCCTCCCATCCACTCATCAAACCACACACCTCTCCATTCAGCTGCTCATTGACTCAGTCAGAAGGTTTTTGTCCATACTTCCACCGCTGCATCATCTTCACATCCATTTACCCACACACCCAACCATCCATCCTCCACCTGCTCATCCATCCACTTGCTCGTCCACCTACCCCTTCATTTATCCAGTCATTCCCATATTCACCCATTTATCAATCTATCCTCCCATACATTCATCAAAGGACACACTCAATTATTCCCTTACTTCTCTACTTGTAAATTCCATCTACCCTCCTATTCATCTTTCTGTAAAACTTACTCTCGCATCCACCTACCTACAAATTTATCTTCCAGCTCACCTACTTAGCTAGCCATTCATCCATCCATCTGTCTATCCATCCATCTAACCCAGTTGCCCATCCACACTTCTATTTATTCTCCAGTATATTTCAAACACCAACCGTATTCCAGTCACTGAAGCTATGACTAAATAAAGATGGGAATACATAACAAATTCTGCCTTTGAAGCGGTCAAATTACAATATTTAAGAGAGTAACATGAACATAGGCTTATTATATGGGGTATGCTGAGGAGTAAGAAGCACAGAAAGATCTGGAATTCATACCAAAGACCTTTGTTAACGCGATGAACAAAGGAAACTGGTTTTCAACCGGAAGTAATTTTTTTTTCCATTGAAGAACATTTAGCAATGTCTGGAAACATCTTCATGATCACCAATGGTGAGGAGAAATAGGTACCACTGGCATTGGGCTGGTAGAGACCAGGGATGCTGCTAAACATTCTTGGACACACAAGGCAGAATCCACTCCAAAGACAAGACAGCACCTGCTCCCAAATGTCCATAGAGCCAAGGTTGAGAAACTGCTCTAAGACAGCAGATGTTCCAGGATGGTTTGGTATGAAGAAAAGAGGGCCCGCTGAGGGCTCCCAAGCAGGAGCTAGAGCAAAGACAAAACTACACTTGCCCTGCAGTAAGCGCTAGGCTGGGCTCAGGGTGGTTGGGCAAATGGATATGGAGAGGAGATCTATGGAAGATGGATGAAATTTATGGCCAAGTCAATGAGCGGCTGAATGGATGGGTGTGTGGTCTGGTGATGAATGGGTAGCCCTCCAAACCCGAGATAAAACTAAATTGAGTCGCTGCTCCGCAGGGCTTTGCGATCCTGTCAGAGAAATGGCATCCATCCATGAACGGAAAGGAGACTGTGCTATGTGCTGGTGAGCACGTGGGAATCTTTCTATATGTACTTCATAAACATCTTGCAGTAATTCTGCGAAGTGGGTTCCATTCTCCAATGAGAATGCCAAGGCCATGAAAAATTTGTTGTTTTTTGTTCGTTTGTTTGATGGCTCTCATGGCCAAGGCCAGCTGACCTTCTTGTTTCATATAAACTTTTACTGGAACGCAGACCCCAACCCCCCCGCAAAGAAAACTCCACAACACTGCCTGTACATTACACTGTTGGTGGTGACATACATCCCACGCAAATGCTATCAGCCCTGACAACCTGAGATGGGAGATGCAGGGAGAATGGGTATTAGAGACATGAAGAGGGCAGTCCACAGAGCTCATGGGGAGGGCACAGCTGGGCCTAGCATGAAGAGGAGGAATCATATATGCAGGAGGGACAGGAGGAAGTTACTAACCCCGAGCTTCCAGAATTCTGGAATGCCAAGATGGTTGGAGGCCTAGAGGGCAGGATAGAAGAGGGCAGGCGCCCATTGAAACCCCATAGTGAGTGGCCCTGCAGATTGGGGTCAGGTATATGGGTGCAGGACAGGAGGGACTGAGATGTGCTCTCTGCAACCTCTGAGGAACAGAGAGAGGGGAGGTAAGAACTTTATGTCTTGGGCCTGGGTTTTACCTCTCTTCCTGACCCTTCTTACTACACCCGATCCTGCCCTATCCGTTTCCACGTGAAAGACACAGCCCACGTAGAAGGCGCTGCTGGAGCTTGCCCTGGCTGGTCCCTAAAGGAAGGCTCACATTCACCTCCTTGGTTTTTTCTGTCAGTCATAGGCTAGAATTCAAGGCCCCGGTGCTGTCCCTGGAGTCTTTTGCTCAAGGCCAGTGTTCTACCACTTTGAGCTGCCAACACCACTTCTGGTTTTCTGGTAGTTCCTTGGAGCTCACAGACATTCCTGCCCTGGGGGTGGCTTCAACCCGAGATCCTCAGATCTCAGACTCCTGAGTAGCTAGGCTTACAGGCGTGAGCCAGGGGTCATTCACCCCTCTTAAAGGAGCTGCCTCCTCTCCCTCCACTCCTTCTCACTGGCCACATATATCCTACATGGACACACACACACACACACACACACACACACACACACACACACACACTATCTGAAGGCCTAATGGACACTGCTCATCAGATAAGGGAGACAGTTTCCTGAAGAAGATCGTTGGTAGTCTTTGCTACTCTGAGCTGCACAGGAGTAAGAGGCTCTGAGAAATGTGAAAAGAGACAGGAAGGGGAGGGGCCCACCTCAGCCACTGCCAGAGAGACAGAAGGACCCCTGCTCAGGTCAGGGGAGAATCTCTGCAGATTGAATTTCTGGCCCTGGTAGAGACGAGCCAAGTCCGCTAGTGGGAAAGGCTGGACTGCCTCCAGCAGCGCCCGGTGCTCCTGGTTCAGGGGGTTACCCTCGGCCTCCAGAGAGACACACGGAAAGAGCAGGAAAAAATGTGTCCCCGGAAAGCAGTGCTTTCTGCAAGCGATCCTGTCCAGTGGTGCCCGTGTCCCTTCGTGCCTCGACTGTACTCCTGGAAGGAAGCAGGAGGCTGTCGCCAGGCTGCCTCTGGAGCAAGGCCCTGGAGGCCGAACTATGCAGGGAGGCCTGAGGCCTAGACCAGAGTTTTGACATTCTACCCAGGAGGAAGGGGCAGCCCAGCCCTGCTTTGCAAAGAAGTCCTCGGCATCCTCCATCACCTGGACCATTTAGACATCCCAAGCGGGAGTTCCTCGGGGTCACCTGCCCCTCGGTGACCTCCAGCCAGGGCCCCTGAGGCCCCGCCCCCTGGAACACAGGTTCTCTTACCTTCCGGCTCAGACCCTTTGCACACACACACAGCCCCACCCCCACAAAGCACCACGCCAAGTCGCCGGCCCCTCCGCGGAGGGTCAGGCTGTCGGCCATGGGGAGGTGATTATTTTAGAATGTGCCCACACCTCGGGGAAAGTGTCAGGGCACAGAGCAGAGTGGAAAATAACAGACCAACACCACCCAACAACAAATGCCACACATCCCAACAGGGACCTGACAAATGGAGAAAATAACTTGGAAGGGAAAAAAGAAAAAGGAAAAAAAAAAGTTTCGGGCTCAGAATTTTGGCAGAGCGAAGGAGGTGAGATTGAAGTCTCTAATGAATGAGTTCTCCCAAATGAGGGCACAGTCTCCTGCAGCCCTGTGCTAGACCCCCTCCACCGAGCCAGAGCCCCAAGGGCGGGACCCAGGGGGAGATTCACAGGGCAGATGCTGGAGGTGCTGGTCGGCAGGGACCATCAGCCACGGGCCATGCTACATGACCTGAAATGGGGTCACCAGCCCCAGGCTCCAAGAGACGGGGATGTGTCTCATTTCGGTGGACCGTTGAAAGATGGCCGGTAGAGAGAGACCGGCCTGGCTGGGCTGTGTCCACCTGCTGATTTTTTTTTTCAAGATCCCTCTGTAATTCATCGTACCTCAGTAAAACCAAGGTGATCCATTCTATGGCAAAGGGTCAAAGAGTTGAGAGAAACAGTGGATGCAGCAAGTCTGGAAGAGCGTCTTCCTCCCTCCCTCCATCCTTCTCTCCTTTCTCTTCTTCTTTCCCTCCTTCCTCCTAGCGTCCTTCTTTCCCTCTCCTCCTCCCTCCCCTCTCTTGGTCCGTCTGTCCCTCCTCCTCTCCTTGTTCTCCCCACATCCCAGGAAGAAATGGATGTGTGAACGTGCAGGCCCATGTACCAGGTTGCTTTGCAGTCAAGATTATAGATCTACACTCAGTGTCCTGACCTCCAGGCCGGGCTCCAGGCCCTCTGCACAGAGACCCAACCGTCCCTCTCATCGCCTCCCTCTGTCCATCCGGCCACTCAGAATAAACACCTGACACTTGCTCTTGGACCGTAAGGCTTCTCTCTACCAGAGCACAGCGTCAGCTCGGCTATTAATAAAAGCTGTTCTCTGTCCCATTTGGTTCTTTATTCAATATCCTGAATCCCTGAAGAGGCATCGTTCTCCGGCCAAGACAGAGTCGAAAGCAGACGGTTTAACCTTGTCCATCGGCGAGCCAACTTCTGCAGGACCAGCAAGATGCCCTGGAGCCCAGGAGAAGTTCCTTCCCCCACCCCCACTCCCTGCCCAGCCCCACATTCCACTCAAAGCCCCGCCATCCTCGCCAGCACCCCGTCCACTTGTTCCCAGCAAAGAGAAACCAGGGGAAGGAGAGAAGAGACCACTGTGCACCCCCAAGGGGCCCGGCTTCCTCTCACACGCATGCACAAGACAAGCCTGTGCCCAAGGATGCTCCCAAGAAGAAAATGTCTGCAAACTTAAAGAAAAGGGTGGGGAAGAGGCAGGAAAAGGAAAGAGAAGAGAAGAGAAGAGAAGAGAAGAGAAGAGAAGAGAAGAGAAGAGAAGAGAAGAGAAGAGAAGAGAAGAGAAGGCACCTCCACCTCCAGCCCCACACGCAGGGCGGGGCAGTCCGGTCCTCTCTTGGTCTCCTTTAGGTAGGTCAGGTTCTGTGGCTAAAGAAATGGATGCTGTCCCCATAAATATAGTTCATATTGCGCTGCACATTATTTATAAATATAAGCGCTGTAGCACCACCACATTGCCTGTGAAGAACGCAGGCAGGTTGTGAATAGAGGTGAGCCAGACCCTGATTGTGGGTTAATTAGCTCTGCTAATAAACTGCCTGTAGCTTTACTTAAGAAAAAAAATAACATATTTCATCTTCAGTAGAACAATTACAGTGCATGCATTTTATATATATATATGTATATACACGCACATATGTGTATGTACACATAATGCTTCATGAGCATTTCAAATGCTTTTGGAAGAGACGCATACACATGTACACACACACGCACACACACGTACATATACCATTCTTTTTTGGGGGAAGCTCGGAATGGGCGCCCCCAGACCTAAGTGAAGGTGCCAGCAAGAAAGGCGTGCCAGTGAGACAGAAATGGCTGTAGACCGCAAGAAAGCAAAAGAAAGAGCACGTTTGGTCCCAGACAGGAGGACCCCAGGCGCGAAGTCAGGAGGCGTGTTGGTCCCTGGCGAGCAAGAGCCTTTCATCAGCAGGGGTCTTAGAAACGGGGGGCAGGGGCTGGGGATATAGCCTAGTGGCAAGAGTGCCTACCTCGGATACACGAGGCCCTAGGTTCAATTCCCCAGCACCACATATACAGAAAACGGCCAGAAGTGGCACTGTGGCTCAAGTGGCAGAGTGCTAGCCTTGAGCGGGAAGAAGCCAGGGACAGTGCTCAGGCCCTGAGTCCAAGGCCCAGGACTGGCCAAATAAAAAAAAAAAAAAACAAAGAAAAGAAACGGGGGGCAGTGAAGGAGACCTCGTCCCCCCAAATGGCCCAGGTACTGCCTCACCCCTCCCGCGTCCTTTACAGACATGGCTAAATGGAGGTAGCATTCTCCCCAATGGACCCCAGGCAGCCACCATGAATTACCTGGAACTGGCAACCCTCCTTGACATCCCTGGTTCTAATCTGCCATCACTGTTTTGAGATCAGAAGAGTGTGATCCCCGATGAAATCGTGTTAGGTATTCTCAATGACCCTGGCAGAGGTCGCCCGGCTCTCCACAAACTGTATCCCAAGATGCCCGTGGCTCATTCGTGGCCTCATCAGTGCTTCTCCTCCTGCAGGAGAACCTGAAAGAGAATCTCTACAAGAACAAGAGCCAAGCAACTGACATTTGTTCCTGAGGATCGCCTCCGGATGAAGGACAATCCAAGAACGTGGACTGGGGGTGTGTGGGATGGGACATGGGCAGAGCCGCTGGGCTGCATGCCCACCCACTGGTGGGACACTTTCTCTGCATGGGCACCGAGTCAAAGGACAGGAACGGAGTCTCCTCTCCCAGACAGAGCAGCTCCATTGCCAGAGTTGCTGTAACAGAAGACCCCGGGCTGTGTGGCTCACGCCACAGAACTTGGTCTTCCCACACTCTGGTCTGCACTCCGGGTGCCAGCAGGCCACTGTGCCCGGCTTGGGGACAGCTGCCTTCTCACTGTGTGCACGCACCCCCCCCACACACACCTGTGGTCACTTACCTGTGCTATTTATGTGCCAGCTCTTCCTATAAAGACACCATCATATGGGGCTAAGCTCTAGCCTAGGGACTCTTTTTTCATCTTATCTCCAAATACAGCCACATTGGGGGGCGGGCTGAAGCTTTGGGGGAGCTTAGGGAGAGGCACACAAGGCGATCAGTTGACAACATTTAGAGATGGAGGGTCTCAGAGGGTGCCAGCCCACACCCTGTGCGCAAAGCAGCCCCCCCCCCGCTCCCCCCACCCCCTCTGGGAGGTGGGACCCGTCCTCTTCCAGCTCTGCCCCATGGTGACAGGAGCTACACACACACAAGCAGAGGGGCCCGGAGGAGGAGCCAGAAATGCCACGCCCATCATCAGTCTCCACTGTGGAAAGCAAAACGTGGAGGAAAAGCACACGGGGTGAGAACACTGCTGGCTTCGAAGATGGGGAGACAAGGCCGCAAGCCAAGGAATGTTAGTGGCTTCTAGAAGCTGGAAAAGGCCAGGAAAGAAGCAAGTTTCCCCTAGAGCCTCCAAGGAGGAGGCCGCCAGCACCTTGGTTCGAGACCAGAGGCAGGCTTCTAGCGCAGCAAACACTGAGATGATACATCGGTGCTGTTGCCAGCAACCAACTTACATTCATCTATCAAAGCCGCCTGAGGAAACGCAGACAGCCACCTACAAAGTGATTTCTCTCAAAGGCGGACAAGCGGCAAAAGGAAAGCCGACAGAAACATGAAAAAGGGACGCATCGGGGCCGGTGGACTTGCAAGCGTAGTCTCCAGAGTAGTGCTCACGTCCCCACGGTGCTGCGTGGCTGATCCTTGTGGCTTTGTGGACGTTCACGGCCACAGGACCACGCCACCTCGCCCGCCTCTCTGCCGCGCCGTTGGCATCAACAGTCCCAGGCGGAGCCATCAGCTCTGGTCAATTCTGAAGCCCAATCTGGGTTCTCAGCAATGGTTTGAAAGCAGAGGTGACCCAGAATTCCACCTGCCCCTTTAGAAACTCGCACCCTTAAAAGACACTCTGTGGGGCCTGCTCTTTCCAGTACAGCCCTGGGAAAGCAGGTGAACCCTTGCCATGCTGGCTTTCTTGGCCACATCTCTGTACTGAATCTGCTTCACCCCATCCCCCTCCCCCCAAGGCCACTGGCACACAAGTCAACGAGCCATGGAGATCTGGGCACTGTGTAGGCAGGAGCTCCGGGAAGGGAGGGACCCACGGAGGACAGGGGCCCGTGGGAGCTGTGGTTTCTGCCAGACTGGGGGAGTCAAGCCGCAGGCCCACTGACTAGTCCTGGAGAGACTGGCAGATGATGAGTACAACCAGTTTTCTCTTCTCTCCCAGATCCCAGAACCCAGGGACATGTGCAAGGCACGTCTGGGCCTCGATGTAAAAATAAACCCAAGGCTGTCAAGCCCCGGTATATTAATGACAATTAATGATTCGCTCTAAGCCTCCCCAGCTCTCCGTGGGCATCTGTGACATGCTTGGGGCTGGACACCCCTCCCCACTCCCCCCACACACACACCTCCTGCAGATTACAGCCATATGCCGATCCGCTCCTTGGGAATGCAGATCCGGGAGGAGAAGCGAAGGAGAAGGGATGTCCTGATGAAATGCCTGCCAGGGAGGGCGGGCCCACCTGTCCTAGCTGGGGTCTCCCTTCCACTTGCTCTTCCCGGGGACCAGAAAATCCCAGGAAGCCAGCATCTCCTCCTGAGAACCCGTGCGTTGGAACCTATGGCTGAGGACGTGGAGAACTCAACCCTGGGGTTGGATTTTGGAGTTTCGGGCATGGCTGCCTCTTACCCGGAGGCTTAAAAGGCAGCCTCCTTTCAAACCCAGCCTCTCTGCTCAGGGCCTGAGGTCCTGCAAGCAAATGGCAGCTTCTCCCTGGCCCAGGAAGACTCCATCTTCCCAAACTCCTGTTGTGGGCTAGGAGCTTGTCAGAGACAAGGCGATCCCTCCTCCTCCTCCTCCTCCTGTACCCCCGTGGACATGTGCAGCCCTCCCCGAAGCGCGCCGGGTCGTCCCTTCTCCTCCCACGTGCCCCAACTTGAGTAGACCCAAGCCCCGGCGGCCATGTTGCCTGCTGGGTCCCCGCTGGCAGGCCATCTGCCGGGCCAAGCTCACACGTTGCCTCTTGTTCTCACACATCGACTGTCTCGTTGGAGCCTCTCCCCCCACCCCCCACCCCGTGCCTGGGGTGCTATTTTTAACCCCATTAACTAGAGCAACAAAACGAGGTTCTCGGAGCTGAAATAACTTGTTCCAGTTCCGGCCACACCTTGGTGCTAAAGCCAGGAGTCGATTCCGTGGGTTTTCTGTCAGGTCCTGTCATGGTCTTTTGCCTCATTCGAGTATAGCTCCCAAGGCTATTTACTACCGTGGTTAGATAAAGAAACCGAGACTTAGGAAAGCTAAGTAAATTCTGCATGACCCAGACTGGTTCACACTGTAAGAAGCAGGCAAGGAAAACTGGAAAAGGCATGCGTTGGGAAGCTGGTGAGAACATCTCCCCCATGAGCTGCCAGGCAGGCAGGGCCTGGCTCACAGACGAGGCGGAACCGCTTGCTTCGGTCGGTGGTCAGCAGGCTCGGCTTTCTCCACACATCTAGGGGCCCGGTGTCTGGGTGGCTCCAGCCCTGGTAACCAGCCAGTCCCATGGAACAGGCACAGACGGGCAGAGCTCTGCTGTCTGCTCATGCGTAATGAGCGGGAGATAAACTCCACCACCATAACACACTGCCTTTTCTTGCCTGTGTCATATGGGATTAAAAAATATGATCTTAAAATTTAAAAAAAAACACAGAATCAAGAAAGTTCCTAAAAGCCCAGTGCCTTGAAAACTGCCCCCTCCCTCCTTCGGCAATCTCTCTGATTGGGCTCTAAGCCCAATTGTGGAAACACAGGATGAAGAAACTGTCAGCCTCTCCATGCTGGCTGGAAGGAGCCTTGGTCATTCTATGCACAGGTTAGGTTGTCCACACTTGAGGTGCTTGGTGGCCCCGGCCACCAGACACAGAGCAAGTTCATCCTTGCTGAAAGCTACGTCGGGCGGTGCTTTTCTTAGAGTCCTGGTGAAAGGAATTCTGGCCTCGGGCAGTGCCAGGGAACAGCCCAACTGTGGGTATATAATGTCAGAGAACAAATGGTGACCTCTGGTGAGGGTAAGCTGTTGAGACTTTGAGACGGCCTGGGACAGCGGTCAGGCTCACAGCAGGTCCTTGATGGCCCCTAAACACTCGAGCCACAGTGCTAACCACGCTGGCTTGGCATCCACGCTCCAGCCCTAAACCCCAGCAGGGGACAAGGTACCCGGACGCCCGCCTCTCTCCTGTGTATTAGGTCTGTGCCCCGCCCATCCTCCTCCCGACCTTGGCATTTCCCAACTCTCTTGGTCAAATCTGTGTCCCACCTCTACCGGCTTTTGCTTACTGTTTTTTCCTTAAGGAGACTCGTTTCTCATTTGAACACATACGTTGAATAGATTGGGCGTTGGTATCACTTGCTCTATCAGCCAGGGACTCTTCAGAAGAATGGAGTCAATAAGGTCTCTAGAAAGAAATGTGTTACAACAAACAGGCTTCTGTAATTGTGGAGGCCTCATCTCATAAACAAAACAAATGAAAGGGAAAAGGGCTGGGGCTAAGACTCAACTGGTGGAGGGCTGGCCTAGTGGGGATGCTGGGTTCAAACCCCAGCACCACACACACACACACACACACACACACACACACACACACACGTGAGACAATTGATCTGGGAGGTTGGAGGGTGGAGTGATGCGCACTGTAACACAGAAGCCCTGTGGGAGACTCAGAAGGCCCCCTGCCCTAGCGTCAGCCCCAGTGCCCACGTAGGAGGGACCACGCTTCCAGACTGCGGGCCTCTAAGGCTGAGCCTTCTTCAAGAGCAGTCAGAGTCACCCGTTGCCTTCCACCCAGGAGCCTCTAATCAACGGACAAGTGAGTAACGGCAGGGCAGGGACCAGGCACTGAGCTGGTCCGTGGTTTCTCTCAGAGCAGAACAACGGCATGGCCACGGAAACGAGACGGCAGTGTTAAACCACACCAGTGGCTCCACCCACCCAAGGTCCTTGTGGCACCGGGGCGGGGCTGTGTCTGAAAGAATTAAAACATCCCATAGCTCCAGGGCCAGATGAAGACATTGTGTGGCTCCAAACTAGGCTATACACCATCCAAAACACCAGAATGTGTTTTCAGAAAGAAAAAAAAAGAAAAAGAACATTGGACACTCAGATCTAAACAGAAATTAAAGCTGCATGTGTACAGAAACATGGAGAATTAAAAGAGGTAGAAAGAGGGCAAGAGCAAAGGAAGGGAGAGAAAAGTCAGTGAAGACATAGAAAATGGAAAGAGGAGGAGGAGGAGGAGGAGGAGGAGGAGGAGGAGGAGGAGGAGGAGGAGGAGGAGAGAAAGAAACTCAACCAATCCATCTGAACTGTGGTCATGATCAACGGATCATGCCTGGTGCTTGTCAGCGATTTTCTTCTTCCTAAGAGGGATAATCCTGTTTATATCAAAATCTACCCCCTAAGAATAGCCATCATCTGCCAAGAAAAGTAATTCCTCTGTGGATCGAGAGGTCACCCAAGGGCACTCCAGCCGTCAGTATCCTAGTGTCAAACAGCAGTCGGGCTGGGCTGAGAGGAACCTCCAGTCTCACAGAGCTCCAGGTGCTATGTTCACTTAAAAAAAGAAAAGCAAAACCCTAGTGAGTAGCATATATTTTCTGGGGCTGGGAATATGGCCTAGAGGTAAAGCGCTAGCCTTGTAGATATGAAACCCTGGGTTCCATTCCTCAGCACCACCTACATAGAAAAAGCTGGAAGTGGCACTGTGGCTCAAGTGGTAGAGTGCTAGCCTTGAGCAAAAAGAAGCCAGGGACAGTACTCAGGCCCTAAGTTCAAGCCCCAGGACTGGCAAAAAAAGAAAACAAAACAAGCCTATATTTTCTTGTGGCAGACCCACTAAACGGGCCGTGGTTCTGTCTTAGGGCCCTGTGCTTCAGGCCGAGGCTTGCTGTGTGTATGTGCGTGTGTGTGCGTGCGTGTGTGTGCACGTGTGTATATGTGTTTTCACCTCCCTCCCAAGGAAGATGAGCTCCTTGCCATTGGAAACCATCTGCCTATGTTATAGCACTCACTATGTTAATCCCAAGACACTTGAGATAATCTGTTCAGCGAGCAAATAAATTAATGAAATAAGTAGATGGGATATGGCAGTGGTCTTTAATTGCATTATACACACACACATGCACACACAAACACAAACCAGGGGTTAACACTTGCTCTGTAGGTGCTTTACCACTTGAACCATATGCCAACCATTTTACTGTGGCTATTTATCTATGTAGGTGGAACTAGGGGTTGGACTTGGGGTTTTGTACTTGCTAGATGAGCATTTGATTAAACCAGATGTTGAGCCCTTCTTGCCTTTGCTATTTTTCAGATAGGATCTTCATGCATACCTGGGCCTCCGTCCACCAATTTATACCCAACTACACAGCTTGGATGAGAGACACTAAGTCCAGCTACTGATCCGGATGGAGGTCTCCAGTTTGTCCCAAGCTGGCCTGGAACCAAGACCCTTCCCATCTGTGCCACAATCACAGACATAGATTAAGCTGGCTGGTCTGGCTTTGTAGATAGACTTGCCTGGACTGGCCATCCTCCTAGTTACACTTCCTGTTAGATGTGCAGTTCAGCCAGGGGTAAACACAACGAAAGGCACGTCAGGCAGAGAGGAGGCTGGGAGTCCCTGACAGACACAGACCTGCCACTGTCCCCAGACACAAGGCCTGAGAAACCGGAGACCTCCCCCCAGGGAAGCTGGGCCTTGGAGGACGGAGGGTGGAGGGTGTGCCTCTTTCTCCGCCAGCCAGTTCCTAAGGCAGGATTTCTGAAAATGGAGCCCAGGGGCCACCAGCCTAAGGACTGCCGAGACAACGTGTTAAGTGCAGATTACCAGGTCCTACCCTGGACCCAGGAAACTATCTGGGGCCTAGATGTGGGGCTGTACATTTCTCAGAACTTCTTCGAGTGGTACAGATGTGACCATCTATGCCCTTGGGGTTTCTGGGTAATTCCCGTCCTGGCCACCTGTCACCCAGAGCTGGGAGGACTGGAGAGCAGTGACCTTATCTCCCCCTCCCCCTCAACCCAAGCTGTGACCTCTCATCCCTCACCTGGGACCCATAAACACCACTGCACTGGAGAGAAGATGTAGCAAGAAGCCAGGTTGGACTACCGCCCTCTGCCCTCCGCCCGCCCCTGCCCCGGCCCTAGGGACTGCTCACCAGCTATTTCAATAAACTCCAGTCCGCCCTTTCTCAGATGGTCCAGTCAATTAGAACTTCATCAGGAATCAATTTGTGAGACCCAGCTGAGATGTAACTATAGATCAGGGCCATAGCAACTGATTATCCCGCTAATGGAATATTCCATTGATTAATTGAGTATTTAAATCTTTCAGAACGTGGCGGCCGCGCGTGCTGCCATTGTTGCTGGATGAAAGGGATCGGAGGAGTGTCCCATCAAAGCCCATCAAAGCACCCGCCTGGATGGCTTCATTTACCAGCTCTCAGCAAAAGAACAGGTCGGCAGAGTCCTCAGAGAACAAGAACAGCCAGGTCTTCAGCACCAGGTAGAAACCTCCTATCACCGGTTCGATCGATCATGGGAAGGTGCTTGTTACTGCAAGGCTCAGTACCGGCACCTCGCACACCCTAGCATCACTTGCGGCCTTGTTAAGACACAAATGGGGACCTCACTCCCCCCCCCCCCAGTCTCATCCAGCAGGGGTGGGACGGAGCCTTAGAATTTACATTCCTAGCAGAGTACCAGGTGAGCCTGGAGTAGCATTTTCTTACTACTTATAAGCATGCGTTTTAAAAAGGTGAGTTGGGGGGCTGGGGATATGGCCTAGTGGCAAGAATGCTTGCCTTGTATACATGAAGCCCAGGGTTTGATTCCCCAGCACCACATATACAGAAAACGGCCAGAAGTGGCGCTGTGGCTCAAGTGGCAGAGTGCTAGCCTTGAGCAAAAAGAAGCCAGGGACAGTGCTCAGGCCCTGAGTCCAAGGCCCAGGACTGGCAAAAAAATAAATAAATAAAAATTAAAAATAAATAAAAATAAAAAGGTGAGTTGGGGGTCAGGGGGGTGCAGACACTAGGACACCTATCTGGGTTGTGCTATAGGTGGAATTTTAAAACACATAGGGTCAAATAAATAAGACAAAATGCATAGGATCAAAGCCAAGGCAGTATTTGTGGCTGCTGGAATCTAGGGTGTCCTATGAGTCATGAGTGCATTTTTCTGAGCCCTTTGATTAAGAGGGAGGCACGGTTTTTTTTTGGGGGGGGGGGGCCTCCATCCTGACACTAGCTCTTCCTAGCTGTGTAATGCTCCATCCCATCAGCAAACTCACCTTCTCCAGGCCTGAGCTCCTATTCTTATGAGGTGGATTCTCATCCACGCGTGGTAGGCAGGCCTGTGGCAAGGACGTACACGAAGCGCTTCGTGCAACGCTCCGCACACCGTAAAAGAAGGAATAAGTGAAATATAGTGCCGTTATGACCCCTGATACCCAATACCTAGAAAGGTGTGGGGAGGCGAGGAGTCCATTCCAGGGAAAGAACACGTGCTGAGCAGCAGGGGTGGCCGCGTTCCGGAGACGGAATAGCCCGGAAGGCCCCTGCTCCCTGCATGGCCACCGGGTCTCCCCCACGGCCTGACGTGGAGTCGACAATGACGCACAGGCTGGAAAAGACTCAACCTAAACCTCCCCCTACCACCGGCCACTAAGGGAAGAGAAGGGAAGCGGTGTTCATTTCCACCCCTCTTCCTAAGTGACCTAATTTCATCTTGGATGAGACGTATGTGCATTGATACGATCATCCCCATTTTCCAGATCTGGAAACTGAGACAGAGACGGCGGTTGGCGGGGGGGGAAGGAGAGAGAGAGAAAGGAGCCTCGCTCTCAGCATTCAGCCAGAGGGCTGGAATTGGAGCTGAGATTTGCCTACGCCATGTCTACCACGCCAAGCCACACACAGCCCAGCCCTGGGCCCCTGGGTGTAGGTGTGAGTCTGTGGGTGAGGGGTGCTGCTCTTACGAAGAGGTGGGCACGCTTGTGCAGAGGTGGACACGCGTGTGCAGCCTCTGTACCCACAGCACCCTGGAGGAAGTTATTCTGGTCACTCGGAATTTGGCCTCTCCCCCCCCCCCCCCGGGCCTCTTTCACAGGAGAGTTCACCTCGTGGAGTCCGCTCTGCCCCTCACAAACCCAAATTGCTTCTCTGGGGCCTTCACTTTCCGTGTGAGTGACCCACAAAGCACAGGGAGTGATAGCAGCCCTTGAATGCTCTCAGCCAGGAAGTCACCTCCACTGGAGGGAAGATTCCGGGCTCTCCCTATTGTGGAGCTCTTGAAAAACAATAAACACCCCTAGAATTAATGGCAAGGCTGTGAGTGATACCTTTTTCTAAAAAGAAAAAGCCAGGCAAATTATTATCCATGCCATGCCAAACCAGACCCGCCATCATCTTATAAAAATTAGTCTGAAAGGGGGATGGGAATGTGGCCTAGTGCTAGAGTGCTCGCCTCACATACAGGAAGCCCTGGGTTCGATTCCTCAGCACCACATATATAGAAAACAGCCAGAAGTGGCGCTGTGGTTCAAGTGGTAGAGTGCTAGCCTTGAGCAAAAAGAAGCCAGGGACAGTGATCAGGCCCTGAGTCCAAGCCCCAGGACTGGCAAAAAAAAAAAAAGTCTGAAAGACAGAGAACTTATTCAAACCTGAATGTGTCTCTTGCCACCTCAGTATTCAGAGCATCTTCTAGAAAATATTCTCCATTAAGCTGAGTACCAGCGGCTCACGCCTGTAATCCCAGCTACTCGGGAAGCTGAGAGCTGAGGATCCCAGTTCAAAGTCAGCTTAAGCTGGAAAATTTTTAGAGAGACTCTTAGCTCCAATTAACCAGCCAAAATAGTAAGGGTAGAAGTATGGCTCAAGAGGTAGAGCACCAGCCCTGAGTGAAAAAGCTAAGCCAAGAGAGGCCCAGAGTTCAAGCCCCAGTACAGTCATGTGTGCATGCATGAGCACATATGAATACACATGCGTGTGCATGTGCGCACACACACACGTGTCTCCAAAGGGACGCGGAAGCCTGTGCAGGCCAGGCACGGCACAGGTAACTTCCAGAGCCGGGTGGAGAGAACACAAGGACAGCATTAAAAATGGAGAAAGCAGAGATCGACATGTAGCCCCCAGCATGTGGCCGCACCCCGGTGAAGGCTTCGCAGGCTTCCGCCGGGCGTGGTGTGGGTTCTGAACCCTGCCTCGCGTAGCCTCATCCTGGTCTGTCCCCACGCCCCAAACAGTTTATTCAGCCCCCCACCCCCCAAGGAGGGAGGAGTCCAAAGGTGGTGTGGACTTGACTAGCACCCGCCAGGTGGGCCGTGGCTGGGGTCCAGAGCAGCTTCCTGGACACCTTCGAGGAAGTCATGTGACAGAGGCTCGCTGCCACGACGTGGTGGCCACGTCGTGTGTGTCCCATGCTGGAGGCTCGGCGATGCAGGGGCCTGACCCTCTGGGCCATTTCTTAAACAGGTCCCTGACTCACCAGAAGAAGGACACCATAGGTAAGCAAGAGGGCTCTCGTGAGACGCCACCCTATTCCTTTGGGCTTCCCAGCCTCCTGTCACCATAAGGAATAAGGTTATTTCCTTTGGAAATGGCTGCATCCATTGGCGTTGGGAGGCAGACAGGGACAATGATGTAACCTAACAAGTGGCCACAGCAACAGCACAGTTCAAGCCGGGTGATGGTGGCTCATGCCTGTATGATCCCAGGGATTCCGGAAGCCGTGTCCCCGTGGCACAGACAGGTTTGTAGTTTTCAGATGATATCGATGTTACAGGCAAGTTTTTAGGTGGGACGTCAAGGGCTGGTTCCCTCCAAGCGCCTGGCTTAGGCCTGGAGCAGGCAGGCATGGCGGCCCCACCGAGTTAACGCCTCAGCAAGCCCCGGGGTGCGCTGGCTGGGTGTGTGCATGGTTCCCGGGGGTCCTCGGAGCACCACGCAGCAGACGCCCTCTCCCACTGTCCTACCTCTCCCCGAGGCCACGCAACCAATGAGCGGCTGGCCCAACCTGGACTTCGTGCCTGGTCTCTCTGTCCCAAAGTCTGGAGGGCCACGGGGAGCCGGCGGGTCACGGAAGCCAGCCCTGCCCGTGTGGATCTGGTGAGCTTTGGCCATGGGAGAAACCTCCCTCGGGCGCAGCAAGCCCCCACCAGGATAGCAGCAGCAACCCCCCCCACACACCAGGATAGCAGCGGGCCAGGCTAGGCAGGACGGCGCCCCCCCCACCAACGCTTCCTGCCGCCAACCCAACAGCCAGCTCCCTTCTTCACAGCCTCTCCCATTCCTGTTGCTCCAAAGAGCACGATAAGCACGATTGATTTTAAAATATTCTCTTTACAAAAACACACACACACACACACACAAAAAGCCCTCTGGCGTGTGTACAGAGGCATTATTGAGAACGGGTAAGAACGCTGAGGAGGCATTATTCCCCCTCATCCTGACTCTGTATGTAACCTTGCTCTTAAAACGGCGGTGGCCTCCCCTGATGGCGTCACGTGGGGGCAGCTGTTTCGGGCAGGCGATGCGTGTGGCAGTTCCTGGGCGTCCTTGGCTCAGGGCAAACGCAAGCCACAGAGGACAAGAGCTCATCCAGGGCGCCGGGCTGGGAGAGGACCGGGGGCTCTAGTGAGTACTGCTGCTTCCTCCACCCCTTTGGGGACGTGGGGGCAGCTCCACGTAGGGCGGGATGGGAATAGGGGGGTGGGGGGGCGGAATTGTGTCTATGCGGGCAAGAAGCCACAAGGAAGCCCGGAGAAAATTTGGTGAGAAAGGGCACAGGGCCTCCCCTTCAGGACAAAGCACCCGACTGAGGATGATGCTTGCATTTTCTCATCCCTAGGTGGTAGGGAAACTTCTAGGCAGATTCAGAAAAAAAAAAGCATAAGTGGGTTGGTTCCTCTGCTCTCTGTGACGGGCAAGAAAACACTGGAGATCAGCAACCTGAGGAGAGGAAAGGCCTTTTCCCGCTCAGGGATTTTTGTAGGCTGCAGTTCTGCGCTGGCTGGAAGGTTGACTTTTGTTACTGGAGCTTGCACAGGAACGTGAGCAAGCCAAGGAAAGCACCCCACAGGCCAGCGTGGGCGGACAGTAGGGGGGTAATAGGGGATGGGCGGGTATTTCATGGTGTCTGAGGTGGTAGCTATTTACCGAACAACAATACAGAAGTCTTTTTTTTTTCCCTTTGTTTTTGTTTGTTTGTTTTTGTTGATCATAGGGCTTGAACTCTGGGCCTGGGCACTATCCCTGAGCTCTTCATCTCAAGGCTAGCACTCTACCACTTGAGCCACAGCGCCACTTCCGTTTTCCTGGTGGTTTCACTGGAGATAAGAGTCTCACGGACTTTCCTGCCTGGGCTGGCTTTGAACGGCAATTCTCAGATCTCAGCCTCCTGAGTAGCTAGGATGACGGGCATGAGCCACTGGCGCCTGGCAGTGTTTCCTTATTTTAACAGCCACATAGCTGTACCCGCAGGTGTAATGTAGCTGCCAGCCTTGCCAACCCCCACCACTCCAGCACTGACTTCCGGGTTGCTGCATCGGGAAAGAATATTTGTCAGTGTTCCTCTTACTTGATCCCTCGCTCTTGATCACCCCCATCTTAGAACTGTTCCCTTCTCTCTTCACCCCTGGCCACCATATTCCTGGATTTCCCAGGCTATTGTGACATCTCTTCATCGTCCTAGCACATCCCATTCTTCCTGGCTGTTAGATTCAGGGATTCCTAGAAGCTCAGCCTTAGGTCATCTCCTCGTTCAATATTATTCTTTCTCCTTTGTATCCATCTACCCATTTCCAAGGCCTCGATTTCAATGTATATACCAGTTAAACCACGTGTTACATCACCAGTGCAGAACTTTCCTCGGAGTGCCGGTTCTAACACTTTCAAGTGTCTCAAAAGTGCTTCAGGAAGAAGCCTAGTTGTCTCACAGTACAATCTGAATGGTCTATTCCCAGATCCTTTGCGGATACCAGAATCCGAAGAGGTTCCATGGGTGTTCAATAGTGAGTGTGATCTGCACACACCTTCACATTTCATGCGAGTCATCTCTAGATGACTGACAATACCTTAATGCAACATAAATGCTAGGTAAATAGCTGCTGTGCTGTATTGTCTAGGAAATGATCGTGGAGAAACACATGGTCAGTACGTGTGCGATCTTTCCCTTAACATTGCAATCCAAGGGATTGAAAGAATGTGTAGATATGGCACCCACAGATATGAAATGCCCAATTGTGCTTATAAAACACATTTATGAGATGAACACATTTGTGATAAAGAACTGGAATATATATATGTATGTGTGTGTATATTTGAAAACTGTCAAAACTTAATAGCAAACACAGCTCATAAATGGGCAAAATATTTGAACAGACACTTTACCTAAGAAGATGTCCAGATGGAAAACAAACATGTGAGATGTTCAACATCATTAGTCATTGGGGAAAGGCAAACACAAGCACGAGGAGGTACTCTTTCACACCTATTGAAATGGCTAAAAGTGACACTTGACCCTGCCCAGGGCAGGCAGGGAGGTTAGGGGACCAGAACCCTCCACCCCATGGCTAGTAAGAATGTAAACAGGCATGGCCACAGCACCATCATTACCGCTTCTCACCCCAGGCACCCCTGCGGGGGGGGGGGGGGGCGTTCTCATGTGGGGGAGGCAGCCTGGGGGATGAAGACAACCCAGGCCCTGGAAGTGGTTGCTGGCATCCAGGCACTGGAGTCAAGGAGAGGGAGGGTCCCGCCCGGTAGGCATGTCTCCCTTGACCGAGTGGGAAGAGACACAGCAAGGGGAGTGGAGCAGCCAGTCGCCTCGGCTGTCAGGTCCGAGGGCAGTGTGGCCACAGGCCTCGCTTGCTACTCTCGACTACAGCAGGCCATGTGCTCAGATGTTTATTTAGAGAGGGCCCAGAGGTCCCCCATAGAAGGTGAGAGGGACTCGTACTGGTGATGTATGGTAAACGCAATGAATGCCGAAGACTGAATGCGGACCATTCGCACGCAAAGATGTAAAAGGGTTTGCCAAGTCTGACTCCTGGAGGAAAAGTAAACCGAGCCTCCAAAAAGCTAAGTACACACTCCACCCCGTTTCCTCTCCCCCCTCCCCAACATACACCCCGATCTGTGACGCACATGCTGAGGTCCCCAGGAGATACTTAAAATTGTAGCGTGTACAGAACCCTTCCCCAGGAGATACTTAAAATTGTAGCGTGTACAGAACCCTTCCCTTTTTCTGCTGTTGGTTGTGGGGCTTGAACTCAGGGCCTGGACACTGTCCCTGAGCCTCACTTTGTGCTTAAGTCTAGCACTTTACCACTTGAGCCACAGCACCACTTCTGGTTTTTGAGTGGTTAATTGGAGATAAGAGTCTCATGGGGACTTTTCTGTCCGGGCTGGCTTTGAACCTCAACCCTCAGATCTCAGACTCCTGAGTAGCTAGCATTACAGGCGTGAGCCACCAGCACCCAGCTACAGAACCCTTCTTGCGCTGTGCATCGCACCTATACTAAGTTCATTCTACTAATGAGAGATTCCCAACAGAAATGAAATAGAGCCATTATAACGACCTATTGTGGTAACAGCTGCGCTCTCTGTTGGTCTCTCTCGATGTCTTATTACGGTTGTGTCCACCCTTCTTGTGGTGGTGCGAGAGGACAATGCTAGCACGCTGGAGAAGAAATGGTGACGGAAGATGGTTTAGGCATCGGGACTTAGGTGGCTGCAATTAGACTCACTGCGTGCGATCACCAGGATGCCACCATAACAGCCCATTTAGTAGCTGAGAGGATTCCTGGGCGACTCCGGGTCTGGGGCCGGGGAGGGGCGTGGTAGCATATACAATGTGATGCACTTGATGAAGGGACAAGCCGTTGCCCCCTGCCCTGGAGTGAGACCACGAGAGATTTCCCCACACTACTCAGAAATGTGTGCAGTTAAAAAGAAAAAAAGTATGAATGATTTCTGTAATCTTCCATTTCGTATTTTTGGAGCACAGTCACTGGCAACTACGGGAACTCTGGCGAAAGCAGCCTCAGAGAAGAGGGACCGCCGTAACGACTCTGAATGGAGCCTGTGAGCCGCAGGGCCGTGAAGCCAGGGGCCGGATGAAAACCAGCCCGTCCCCCCTGCACCGCTGATATTTTCAAACACACTCCGTCCTGTCCAGGCAGGGGACTGCAGGGGGCCATGTGTCAGACAAACTGGTTAACAGCCCCCCCACCCCAACCCCCACCCCTTCCAGCCCAGGACAAACATCCTCTCTATCAGCTGCCTCCACTTCTGGAGTGACGTGGGACAAATTAACCCATCTTGCTAAACTCGATTGCCGTTTCTCACCTGTAAGATTAGTGTGTGTAGTACGAGGTCACCAATCACCTGGCCGGACATGGCTTGTACAGTGTCTGGCATCTAAGAGGAAAGGTCCATCAATGGGAGTCATCAATCCTAATCAAATAAAAAAAATTTTTAATTAGCTTTGAGGTGGGGGGTCGGGGGAGGAGGAGACGAAGGAGATATTGCCGGCACCCCTGGGCTGGAGGGAAGAGAACACGGTGCAGACTACGTTGCTAGCTCCTTTCTTGGGGTGGGCAAAACACCGGAGGCTCTCGAGTCTCAAGGGCTGTGTTTATGATTTATTCTCAATGAGCGGGCCGAGGCAATTAATTCATACCATCTCTGTTTACTCTCTCGTTAATATCTCTCCCACCCCTTAATCAGGCACTCCATGCCGGTTCATCTATTTAACTAGTCTTTTCTAAGAATGGCGGTCTGGGTTTATTTATCCCAATATACTTTGTATTTCATTTCATTAATCACTTGCTTTTATCTTTATTAGCATTCTGTCCTGTTTTCCTTTGGGTTTATTCCCTGCTCCCTATTCTAATTTCTCAAGATAAACCTGAATGAACACCAGCCCTTCTAAGGGGTAGGAAAGTCTAACTTCATTAATAATGGAGGTCTTGGCCTGGGAATATGGCCTAGTGATAAGAGTACTTGCCTCGTATACATGAAACCCTGGATTCGATTCCCCAGCACCACATATATAGAAAACGGCCAGAAGTGGCGCTGTGGTTCAAGTGGCAGAGTGCTAGCCTTGAGCAAACAGAAGCCAGGGACAGTGCTCAGGCCCTGAGTCCAAGGCCCAGGACTGGCAAAAAATAAATAAATAAAAATAATGGAGGTCTTCAGAGCTATAAATTGTCCTTGAAATCAGCTTTCCCTGTGTCTCATAGATTGGAGGACATACGCCCTATGTGAAGAACAATTTTTAAACACAAGTCACCACAGGACATAGCCCCGTTGCTGGAGCCTGTCCCAACTAACTCCAAGTTACAGAGAAGTCCCCAGCAAGGGGTTGGGGGGTGGGGGAGGCAGAGAACCAGGCAGGGCTTGACATTCTTGGGTAGACGAGGTGCCACAGGACCCAGGTCTGAGAAAGCAGGCCTCGCTGGCCTTTTCCAGAGGTTTCCTTAGACACACACACACACACACACACACACACCCCTCTTCCCCCAGCAACTGCTGGCCCTTTAAATGGAGCTAGCTCCCCGTGGGCGCTCTTAAAGCTCACTTCATTCATGAATTAAGTCCCTGACATCCCATATCTGTATGATCAATATGTTTGTTTATGAGCAGCAGCTGCTGTGTTTTAGCGGAGGCGGTGGGCCCCCCCTGAGAGCGCCTCTGGGTAACCACAGAGCAGGGCCTGGGACCCAGGGAAGAAAGGCCTCCTGCCGGCAGATGGGAGCTGGGACTGGATAGAGTTTCAGGGTAATGGTCCTTTAATTGAAATCACCGGTTCAGTAGCCATGTTCGGTGAGGAACTGCTCTGATGGCTCTGGGCTGGGTCCGCCCTCCGCCCTCCGCCCTCCACAGGGCCATTAGCTGGTGGGTGAGCTCCCAGCTGCCGGCCCAGGACAGCGGCCCGGCCCGCAGCGAGGAAGCAGGGCTGCAGCCTCCTCCACGGGCTGTGCTGAAGGAAGCAGGAAGAGGGGCGGCCTCTCCTCGCAGATGCTCAGACCCAGCCAACTTGGCCTGCTTGGGCCCATCCCAAACCCGAGCTCCGTCCCCACCCTGGGATCATTTTGCCTCAGTGACTCAGGAACCCCAGTCCTAAGCTGACTTAGACTTTTCCAGAAAAGGAAAGACGCGTCGTCATTTTTCCAGTCCCAGCCTCTCCTGTGTTGACGATTCCTACCTCACGTGTGCACTGGTGTATGCGTGCGCGCGTGTGCGTGTGTGTGTGTGTGTGTGTGTGCGTGAGTGTGCGCATTCAGAGCAACTGGATACCAAGAGCCGTCCGTGGTGCCAGGAGCACAAAGACAAGCGGATGTGGTCTTGTGCCGGGGGACCAGGTCTTGGGTAGACAGAGGTTTGGGAGTGTGGACAGTACAAGGAAATAGCGCTTTACTGACAGCAGGACGGCACTTGGGCAACTCTGCCCTCAGCTTCCACAGGGAATTTCCCAAGCTGTGGGGCGCCTCTCCGTCCTCCGGGGCATGGCCCCAGGGCTGGGGTGTTTACCTAGCAAGCTTGAGGCTGAGTTCAACCCCCAGTAGCAAAAAACCCAGCCAAAGCTGCTTCCTCCAGGCCTTCATTGTGACCCCCTGCACTGGTGGTTCTTCGCCGTGGCCGCAGGATGGAAGGGTACACAGTGGCTCTCCACGGAGGGAGGCTCCAGCCCCCCACGCGGGCACACTGGGTAATCCCTGGGGGACCCCTGATTGTCCCCCAGCTAAGGAAGAGAGGGACAGGTCCAACTGATGCCCAGTAAGTAGAGGCCAGGGATGCAGCCATATGCCCTCTCAGGTCAGCCCCACCACTAAGGACTATTATCGACGTCCCACATACGATGAGGCTGAGCAGTGCGCGCGCATGCACACACACACACAGACACACACACAGACACACACACACACAATGCCTTTGAATCCATGGAGACGGGAGGGGTGGAGGTTGCTGTGGCAGATGTCCGCCATTCACCGTTCTCAGGTCTAAACGGAAAGTGGATTCTCGTACGTGTACGTTCCCCGTGCCATCTGATTAGCGCGACGGCGACCGCAGCTGACAGGCAGTGTCCGCGTCTCCACCAGAGAGACCCAGGTGAGGACTGAGATGGATTGAGCCCTAAGCGGAGCGGACGGCACCTTCTTGCTGGCTCCCACTCGGCCATACGTGCACGTCCTGCGCTTAGGGATATCACTGGGAAGCCACACTGTCTCACTATGCAAATTTCAGTGATCAAATCCAAGAAGAGGTTGCTCCGTCTGCGACTATGTTTTCCAGCATGTCAATGTGCTTATACTTCCAAATAGCCTGGCCGGAGGGGTGGGGAGGGGGGGGTAGGGGTTGGGAATTTGAAAGTCCCCAAGGACTGAATCTGCCTCTCGCCCGAGGTCTGAATACACTCGTGTTTCTGCCGTGGTGTCCTAGCTGTGGTAATTCCACGGGTGCCCAGTGCGCTTAGAACAGGCTCGGGCCTCTGTTATCATCTCCCAGCTCCTCCCCTCCTCCTCTCCCCACCCACCCCCATTTTCGGTGGGTATCAAGGAGGGATCCACCAAGCTATCTCCACATGTGTGACACGCTTCAATCCTCCCCACTTTCCCGTACCCCCCCGCCCCCTCCTCTTTTTTTTTTTTGCAACTTGTTTTTTTTGTCAGTTGTGGGGCTTGAACTCCGGGCCTGGGTGTTGTCCTTGAGCTCCTGCAGCTCAAGGCTAGTGCTGTACCATTTGAACCACAGTGCCACTTCCAGTTTTTGGGCTTAATTGGAGATAAGAGTCTTACGGCCTTTCCTGCCTGGGCTGGCTTTGAACCGTGATCTCCTTAGATCTCAGCCTCCTGAGCAGCTAGGATTACAGGCGTGAGCCACCAGTGCCCAGCTGCAACTGGTCATTTTTTAAAGAAGGTCCGTCCTCCTGCCGGGGCACATATCTAGACCACTACCTCCCATTTTTTAATTCCTGCCATAGCTGGTATGACAGGTGCATGCCATCCCACTCAGCTTTTTCCAACAAGATGGAGTCCCACAGGCTTTTTTTTTTCCTGCCCAGGATAGCTTAGAACCACGACCCTCCCGATTTCAGTACGCAACACTGTACCCAGTAACTGGCTTAGAAGGGGTCTCAAGTATATACCTGGACCGGCCTAGAACCATGATCCTCCTAATATCAGCCTCCCAAGTAGCTAGGGTTACAGGCGTGAGCCACACAAGCAGTCAACACTCAGCGTTGTTGTTTTCTTCCATGTACTTCTTCTACTTAGATATTTTAGAACGCTTCTTGTAAGATAGCCTGCCGTGCGGCCAAGGCCGTATCCATCCTGCATTTCCCACACTCCTTGATTGCATGGAAAGGCCACGGTAAGTGACTGATCTATACCGCCTGGATTAGTGAGTACAAAGCTCACGACAGACCCTTCTACTGATATGACTTGCAAAAAGGGTCCTGTCACTACACAGTGTGCAGTGGCGTTAGAAAAGGGCGATGGTGGGTGTTCAAGGCCAAGGAGCATTGAGCTGGATTCCGGCTGTATATTCAACATACAGCCAAGAAGACTGGCCCTGTAGTAATGGATGGAGCCTATGAGGGGAAAAGCAGACTCCAACATGACATCAAGACTTCTGACCTGGGGGCTGGGGATCTAGCCCAAGGGTAGAACATTTACCCAGCATGCCAAGGACCCTGGGTTTGATCCCTAGCACCACATTAAAAAAAAATCTAACCTAAGGAAGCAGTGGGATAGAATTGCCTGGAAGCGTTGGGCAAACAGACACTGCCTATAATCCCAGCTACTCCGGAGGATGAGATCTAGGGATCACAGTTTGGAGTTAGTGTGAGCGGATGAATCCATGAGATTCTTAACTACAATTAAACAGCAAAACACTGGAAGTGGAGCTGTGGCTCAAGTGGAAACCATCAACCCTGAGCAAAAAAGCTAAGTGAGATGGAGAGATCTTGAGTTCAAGCCTTGTACCAGCACACACACACACACACACACACACACACACACACGGAAGAAGATGGAGGGTAAGGAAGGGTGATGGCAGACTGGATTCAGGCAAGTTAGTCTGGGAGGCTGCTACCTCTCCCAGTGGAACCATCTAGATGTAAGATGCTGGGAGTTCACGGAGGAGCTTTCCTGCTCATTCAGCCTCCATTACTCCATCGCGTCCTTACGGCACCCATTCTGTTCAGCACATAGCAAAGGAGGAAAAAATAAACCTGTACCTAGACCAACCCTTAATGGCCAGTCCAACCATCTTTGACTACTAAACAGCTGTCCTCCTCTGTCAGCAGCCAGCTCCTTGACACCCAGAGACTCTCATGCACATACACACACACACACACACACACACACACACACGTGTGCATACAGCATCGCCTATACACATATGTGGGCTCTGTCTCTCGACTTCCCCTCGCTTGGGGGGGGAAGGGGCTTGTCCGCCCCTTCCTGGGTGGTCCTTTATTGCTCTCACGTGGGAGCGATGGCCACAGGTAGCCTCTCTCTCTCCTTTCTCTCTCTCTCTCTCTCTCTCTCTCTCTCTCTCTCTCTCTCTCTCTCTCTCTCTCGACTTCCCCTCGCTTGGGGGGGAAGGGGCTTGTCCGCCCCTTCCTGGGTGGTCCATTATCGCTCATGCGGGAGCGATGGCCACGGGTAGCTTCGGTGGCATGTGGTCGCAGGGTGCCCCAAAACCGCCAAGAACGACACGGACGCATGGGCCCCTGGAGAAAACCTCTAGGGCTTCTGTTTATTCAAATGAGGAGCCTCCCAGATATACCCCAAAGGCGGGCACAAGAGAGGGCCCCTGATTGGTCCCAAGGAGCTGTCCCTCAAGTGATGTCAGGAGACTTCCTTTGTTGGCAGAGGTCCAGCCCCCTATGGATGGGCCCCTGGGGTACCCCTCCGCCATAGCACACGTGCTAGCCCCAGGGACAGGGGCTTCTCTTCCTGTTAAAGACAGGAAGGGGAGGGACAGGCTGAGGTCAGCTGTGGCCCCTTAAAGGTGCAGCTGACCCCAACACACATATGCTCACATATTCCATGCACACAGCACACCCGGTACAAACAAACACATACATGCACACAGCAGCACCCTGACACACACGCAGCGGGCACCCCCTATACACACACACCTGTGTGTGCACATGTGCACACACTACAGAGTGAAAGCCGGCTGGGGACTTCTGGGACAAGAAAGAGAGGAGAGGATGGCAGAGACTCCCCACAGCGAGATACAGTGAGCCCCTCCCTTACTGCCTCTGTCCCCCCCCCCCCCGCACCCCCAGACACAGTGCTTCAACAGCCCCACAAGCAGGCACTTCCTACAGCACAGCCGTCTCCTGGGTCCCCCCAGTCAGACTCTTTCTAACAAGAACGTCCCGGTAGGAGCCAATGCCCAAGAAGGCGTGTGGCCTGGTTTTGTTTTTGGAGCGCTGCAAGGGAAGATCCCTATGGTTTTAGATTTAAAAAAAAAAAACAAAACTCTCTCAGCTTAATTATGGCTTCTGACAACTAGGGCTCAGTTGGTTCCAAAATCCACTTCCCGAACTCCCCGGCACGAAGGTTCAGCCAGCCAGACCAGGGGAGACAGCTCCCTCGGACTTGGGCTGGAAGACGGAGACTTTTTAATTAGAAGCTGTTATTAATGGGAAACGCTGCAAATTAAAACTAGGCCTCCTCCCTCTCTCTCCTGCCTTCCCCACTATATTTATCTCTGATCTCAATTAGAAAGTTCAGGGACTCGCTGCTGAATAGAATTTGTGGAGATGAAAGCAGGGAGACACGAGGAAGGGGAGGAGGTGGGAGGGAAGGTGGGAGGGAGGACAGAGAAGGGAGGGCAGCCCTCTCCTGAGGAGCGGGAGGCCCAGGGGGCATCTCTAGGCTCACCATAGCCCTGGGCTGAGAAGTCCGGCTTGGAGCTCTGTCTCCGCTCCTCTGAGATCTTTGGTTGGGATGCGTTTGTAGATGTTCTAATGGTAAAGACAAACACCTCACACACTGCTACGTCAAAAATGGCAGCATCGAAAGAGCTATGCCCGCCATCCATCTCTGTCTATTTCATCATTTCGTATCTCCTGAATAATGTGATGTATCTATTTCAAATGTCCAGAAGCAAACTTTCCCTCATCAAAATACACGGTGAGAGGTCTTTCTGTATCAATCAACATAAATCTATGTCATCGTCTCTAACGGTTACACGGCACACGGCATTCCATTATACGGGCATATCATAATGTATTTAATCAGCCGGGTGCTGGTGGCTCACACCTGTCATTCTAGCTACTCAGGAGGCTGAGATCTGAGGATTGTGGTTCAAAGCCAGCCCATGGCAGGAAAGTCTGTGAGGCTCTCATCTCCAATGAACCACCAGAAAGCCAGAAGTAAAGCTGTGGCTCAAAGTGTTAAAGCGCTAGCCTTGAGCAAAACAACACGGGGACAAGGCCCAGGTCCCAAATTCACACCTCACAATCCGTAATAATAATGATAAAATTATTTAAATTATTTAACTAAGCCCGTCTTGGTGGCCATTTAGGCTTTGCTCGGGGTCTGTTTTTAACATCAGTAATAGAGGTAAGCTGGGACCTGCATGCCCTGTGTACCACGTCCATCCCTCCACCACTGGGCCAGGAGAATTCCCGGGATCCAACAGCTCCCCCTATGTGCTGGAAGACCCCAGAGCAGGAGCATTTTCACCGCAGCCCTGTTTGTCTGTTCCAGAAACCGCAAGTGAGGGCTCTCTGGTCCTAAGAGCTGTGGGAGAATTCAGAAGAATCAGCAAACTCCTCCCGCATGGCTGCAGCCCCCGAGGGGAATCTCCAAATGGACATGAAACCAAGCTTAACACACTCTGTGGTTTACTGCGGTTATTCTTCCAGCCATGAGATGACTACTTTTGGAAGCATGCTCATAATGAGACAGAAAGAGAAGGGGCGGGGGGGGGGGCAGAGAGAGGGAGAGAGAGAGAGAAGAGAAGAGAGGGGCAGGCCAACCTAGCCCAATCTCCCTGACAAGTTTGTTTGGAAATTATAAAGAACATATTGAGAAGCTCATCCTACAGCAAATAATTATCACTGTTAGCGTTGTTAGTTATAGCAAAATAGTCACAATAAATTATTAATGACAAATGATCTATCCTCCCTCCCCCTGGTCTTCTACAAAGTACGGGTCTGTTGGGGACAAACGCCTGTTCAGGCGATACTCTCCGAGGCAGGGGGTCCCACCAGAGGGAGGGGTAGTGATGGAGGGGAGAGAGGAACGTAACATTGGGGTGGAAGAAGACTTGAAGGTCGGAAGTCCGGTCACCAGCCCTCACACTTTCGTCAAAGCAAAAGCTCCCAGGCCGGACGGGGACAGAGGAGGGGAAGCGCTGGGTGGGCTCCCACTGCCGGGATGATTCAAATCAGAGCTCCGGGGGCCTTGCACAATACAGCAGGTGGCCACGGGTAAAGATGACCTGGCTTGTCACCTGCCAAGGACCAGGAGTGGTCCAAAGAAGCAAGTGACCCCCCTGGCCAGCTTTGCGCTCTGCATTTAAGGCACACCTTGTATATGGCATGTGTTTCCCAGCCCAGGCTGAGGCCTAAGTCCTGCTCAGGACTGCCATGACAGCCAGCAGGGGTGGAGGGCCCCTGTACAGATGGAGGAGAAGGGCTTTCTTCTCTCCATCTCATAGACAATGCCCCAATCCGGGCTCTTCTTGCCTCTGATACGGGGATTGTGATGGTCTAACTCGCTCCATGGTCACTCCCTTTATACCCCAAGCCTTTCCCCACAGCTGCCAGAACCATCCTTTGCTCCCCAGCTCAAACTTTACCCAGAGCTCCCCACAACCCGCACAAGATGCAAACTCGTCTGTCGGGCACGTGAACCCCCCCCCCCCCCCCACTGCCTGATCCCAGCTCCTTTCTCTCCAGACCTAGAGCAACCTCTGCTTTCCTGGACATGGGTCCCTTGCTTTCTCTGTGCTCTGACCTTTCCTCCCCCTGCATCCCAACTCTACCCATCCTCAAGGTGACATCTCTGCCATCACCTGTTCCGAGAGAACCCAGCCTCTCCTCCGCTTTCATTTGCATCTCTCACATGGAAGTTGGCATTCCCAAAACAATCAGGCTTGTTTCTGACTCTGGGGAATAACAAGCCTTGCAGGAGATCCCTGGGTGACAGGGATCACATTTTCCCCTGGACACAGTAACGAGCAGTGACTTAGGGGTGTCCAGGACCTGCCCCCTGATCTTAGGTCACTCTCTTAGCAGCTCTGGTTCTTCAACTAAGTCCCGTATGCAAGCCCACTGAAAGCTGATAACTCCTCCCCGGGTTATGTGCGCATCAGAAAGTCGAGGCAATATTAGGATATCCCATCTGGGTCACCTGTGTGCGATGAGATAGGAAGAGCCAAAATGGAGGCGTCTCTGCTCCCTCACTCAGAATCCGGGTGAACTGGGGACCCTTCTGGGGATGCTCAGAGAGATACCTGACTCAGTCTCCGGCCTCCAGCTTTACCCCAGACACCCAGCCCCACTCTTCTCCCTGACTGCCCAGTGTGCCACCCAGGGCCTCACCTGCCCCCTGCTGGAGGCCTACAGTCTGGACAGCTCCATCAAGTCGCTCCATTTCCTGGTCTAACAGTGTAGACCCTGGAATTATTCCTCCTCTGTGGATTGCTTCTCTCTCTCTCTCTCTCTCTCTCTCTCTCTCTCTCTCTCTCTCTCTCTCTCTCTCTTCTCTCTCTTTCTCCCCCCCCCCTGCCACCTTCTCTGCAGGAATCTCACTGCCAGCAATTATTAACACCAAGATCCTTAGTCTAGTTAAGATCCCAAGCTGCAGTTCCCTGCGCCCGGATCCCATTTAAACGATTTCGAACGCACTGAGATTCATGCTGGCTCATTAAATAACTCCTAACTCCGTGGACAGCTTGCATCCCCTTAGAAACCTTGTTGTTGGTTTCCTTGCTGGTTTGTTTTAATTCCAGGAAAACAGAAAGCCGGGAAGGGGAGAGAGGGTTAGAAGCGGGGAGCGCAGCACCCTGGCTCCCAGGGCTCGGGGCATCAAAGCTCCACTCTGGTCTCCGCTCCTCGGGTTTTCTATTCTGCTCCCGGCTTCGGGCTTCTCGCTGGCTGCTCCCACCCTCCCTCCACCCTTTCCTCTCGGAAATGACTTCACCTGACAGCTATGGATTTAGAGCTTTTTTACCAATTACTTATACCCAGTGAGGAAATAGGTTTTTAATGTCTGTCCTTGTTCCGCCCAGCCTGGCTGCCTCTCTGGGCTGTGAGCCGGCAGCCCTGGCTCCCTGGGAGGCCCCAGCCCTCTGCCCGCACAGTCCAGGCTGGGAGCCTGAGTGACAGCTGGAAGGGACAGGGGAGGGACAGCGGTGTAGAGGGGCATTCCTCAGGGCAGCATCTGGCCTATGAACTCTGAGCCTCCACAGGGCCCTGTCTCGGCAAACAGTCATTCTCCACTCATCCCGACGGTGCATGAAGACCTACTATCTGTTTCCAACTCTATGCATTTTGCATATATTAATATGCAGATTTCTTAGCACGGTCCAGCTCCAGAGATGCTATTGTTGCTCTTATAACGTCGTTTGTACAGAACACAAGGCTCCAGAGAAGCTCAGTATAACACCATTCGTCACACCATTCGTTACATGCATGCTTCCTTGGACTCGAACCCAGTCACTGTTGCTTCAGATCTTCTAGGACCCTCTGACCCCCAGCACTGCCCTGTGCTTGGTCCCCACAGCCGTGCACTCTCCTGGGCACCAGTGGAGAGGCTGTGGCTCACCCAGACCTTGAAGACTAAGGAGGAAAGAGCAAAAGGATGGACAGAGAGCAAGAATAGTGCTGGAGACAGGGCTGCTGTCCCGCCCAGCAGGGTACAACCCTGGGTGAGGCAGAAGACAGGTTGTATAAATGGGAGATTGTGCTGCCCAGCTGACTTGTGGCAATGTTGGCAGACCTTACGGGGCTGTCACCACTAGATGGAGAGGATCTCATAGGCTCAGGCCTGGGGGACATTGGACCCGCATGACAGGAACCTACCTGGCTCTCAAAGCAGGGCCAAACTGAAGTGGGTAGAAGACACAAAATCATTCCAGTTGGGAGCCGGGTGCTGGTGGCTCATGCCTGTAAACCTAGCTACTCAGGAGGCCGAGATCTGATGTTTGTGGTTCAAAGCCTGCCTGGGCAGGTAGGAAAGTCTGTGAGATTCTTATCTCCAGTGAACCACCAGCAAACTGGAAGTGGAGCCATGGCTCAAAGTGGTAGAGCGCTAGCCTTGAGCAAAAGAGCTCAGAGACAGTGACCGGGCTCCCATGACCTAAAGCATATACATACATACATACATATATATACATATATACATATATATTATATATATATATATATATATCATTCCAGTTGGAGAAAGCAATAAAAGGGCTTCATGGAAAAGGGCTTTGGGAAGCTCATTTCAAAACAAGGGGAAGTGTAGATACACAGGGACAGGGTTTAGGACACCCCAGCGAGAGAGGGCACACAGGGCAGGGGCCTATAAAGTGAATATGGAGCCGTGGGACAGTTCGGGGCCCTGTGCAGGGTTCATGAGGGGAGTAAGAAGAAAAAAGGATGAGAGGGGGTCTCAGGTTAGAGCTTCGGGAAGGAGCCTCAGAGCACTACAGAATGATTCAGCGAGGGAGCCACAGAGGGCTTGGAGCACCAGGAGGTAGGACCAGAGATGCTCTTTAATTAATCAGGCCTTGATTAATTAATCAGGCAGCCACGGTTAGAGGCTAGGGAAGGCCAACTCCACGTTCCTAAGTGGAGGTTCAGCCTCCCTGAGCCGTGGGGTGGGCGGCTTACCGGCTGCTCACCGGAGTTTCCCCTGGAGCCCCGCCCAGGGCTAAACACACAGATCACAAGGCTGAGCTGCAGCTCAGCCTCCCTCCTCTCCCCCAGCACAGAGCTCCCGGGGAGACACACAAACGGAGAGCTTGTCAATTAATTTAAATTTCAAATGTAATTTGATATTTTAATTTGTTAAAACAAGCATGCACTGCTTTTATAATTAAAAATATAAGAATTTTTTTTTAAAGAAAATGGAAACCCAACCAAGATTCATGCACAGAGATCTCATTTACAGAAGTTTCTAGAATAACATGTGTTTGCCACAGATAGGTCACCATGTATGAGGCACGGCACTGAGTATTTTGCAACGGAAACCAACCACTGTTTTCTTTTTTTTATTATTATGATGATTTTTAAAAACTAGTGTTTACACCTGTATCAGCCTATTTTCTATTACTATAATGAAGGCCTGAAGCCAGATGCCTTATAAAGAAAAGAGGTTGTCTTGACTGGAGGTTCTGTAGTCTGAGGGCAGGGCAGGCTGAGGGCCTGGCCTCTCAACTCCATGCAGCTCTCACAGTGACCGTCATGGCGGTGGAGTTGCTAGAGAGGGGGAGCCCACAGGATGCACTTCAATCCAATGACCTGCTGACCCCCCACTGGGCCCCACTCCCTAAAGGTCACAGCACCTCCTAATAGTGCCACACCAGGAATGGAACCTCCCACATAGGAACGTGGAGGAGGCATATCCAAACAGTAGCACAGTTCAGTAAAACACATAGGTGAGCGAGAGAATTCCTGGTAATTACGACAGGAGAGCACAGGGTATATAAACAAGCAATGCCAGAGTCAGCCGGACATCAGTGCCTCACACCTGTAATCCTAGCTTACTCGGGAGGCTGAGACCTGGAGAATCATGGTTCAAGGCCAGCTCAGGAAGAAAAATCTACAAGACTCCCCCATCTCTAAAATAACCAGCAAAAATCAGGCAGGGCTGAGAGTGTGGCTCCAGTGGTAGAGAACCAGCTATGAAAGCAAGCAATTTGAGTGAGTATGAGAGTCTAAGTGCAAACCTCCTAGAATTGGAAAGGAAGAGAGAGAGAGGAAGGAGGGAGAGGTAGAGAGAGGAGGGAGGGAGAGAAAGAAAGAAAGAGAGAGAGAGAGAAAGGAGGAAGGGAAGGGGGAAGGGAGGGAGGAAGGAAGGAAGGAAGGAAGGAAGGATGGATGGAAGGGAAGGAAGGGAAGGAAGGGAAGAATGGATGGAAGGACTAGTCAGACCTGAATGCCAGGAGGCCCAGGCATGGCCTCCAAGCTGAGTGAACTTGGGCAACAGGCAGCCCTGGAGCTGCTCCAATTCTCTCTCTCTCTCTCTCTCTCTCTCTCTCTCTCTCTCTCTCTCTCTCTCTCTCTCTCTCTCTCCTCTCCTCTCCCTCTCCCTCCCTCCCCCCAGTCCTGGGGCTTGAACTCAGGGCCTGAGCACTGTCCCTGGCTTTTATACTCAAGGCTAGCGCTCTACCACTTGAGCCACAGCACCACCTCTGGCTTTTTCTATATATGTGGTGCTGAGGAATCGAACCCAGAGCTTCATGTATGGGAGGCCAGCCACATCCCCAGCCCTGCTGCTCCAAGATCGCCTGGCTGAATCGGGTCCTGGGAGGGTGAGGAGCTGAGTTTATGGCAGAGGAGCAATGTCCCAGCTGAGAACCACGAAGAGCCACCAGGAAGCCACTCTTAGAAAGCCACCAGGCTTCGTGGAAAGAAGACTGCCAACTCAACTGCTGAGAAACAAGAACCCCCAGGTCTCCAGGGCCTACAACAGCAAAAAAAAAAAAAAACCTTCTCGTGCATGATGCTCAGGGCAGCTGGCATCTCCCTCTCACATGTCCTCTGGATACCGAGGACCCGGGAGCCTGCCAGCCAGGCTTTCCTCAGGACAAAACCACTACCCAGGACACACCAAGCTCCAGCCCACGTGGTGTCTGCTGGTCTCCCAGCAACCAGAGCCGGTGTGAAGCTGTCCTCTGAGTTTCTGTACCGATTCATTCTCCACGGAGTGAAGTGCATCCGAGTGTTCAAGTGAACGCTGGAATCATCCACGTGAGCCCGCCCTGGTGGCTCACACTTGTCATCCTAGCTACTTAGGAAGATCTGAGATCTGAGGATCCTAGTTCAAAGCCAGCCCGGGCAGGAAAGTCTGTGTAGGTTAATGGAGTCTAAACCTGAGAGAGAGAGATGGAGAGAGAGAGAGAGAGAGAGAGAGAGAGAGAGAGAGAGAGAGAGAGAGAGAGAGGCGCTAGAAATGGAGCTGTGGCTCAAGTGGAAGAGAACTAGCCTTGAGCAAAAGCAGCTCAAGGACAGTGCTCAGGCCCTGACTTCAATATCCAGGACCCGACCTCCCCTGCACACACACACACACACACACACACACACACACACAAAGAATTCATTTGAAAGTTGGGCTGGACATCATCTCTATCACCTATGGCCACCTGCAAATTCTGGTGTGGGACTACTATTTAAGAGAAAACCCACCCAGTAGAGTCTTCCCAGAATGAGCTCTCGGGAAAGGCCCAGGGCCAACTTTAATCACAGAGACATACACCGAATGATAAAAATGTGACATGGGGACCGCCCAGTGTCATCGTCGCCCTCCCGAGCCGCCGCTGCCACACCCACAGGGTGAATAATCTTCTTACTCATACGAAGATGTGCAAGAGCCAAGATGAGCCCACTCAAAACCAGCCCGAGGGCCGCAAGCCTCTCCAGAGCTGCTGGAATCTTCGCTGTCTCTCCCACAGGACGCAACTATTACTGAGGCGCAGCCCCCTGCCCACTGGGAAAAGGTTCGCTGCACCCTCTCACGACAGAGCACCAGGGCCCTTGCTGGAGAGGTGGCAGGCATTGTCCTCTGTGGCTCTGCTGGCTGGAAGGGGGGGCCCAACAGGACCGAGACAGGCTCTACAAAGCCAGAGTCCATCAGTACTGAATCTCAACTCAAGCAATCACGGCACGTGCCTGAAACCACCAGGTGAGGCCAGGGTTCTCCAGCCAAGAGAGTCTGAGAAACAGCAGGCTAAGAAGATTCCATGTGATGATACACCTGAACTAAGTAAAACTTCTTTCTTTTTTTTTTTTGCCAGTCTTGGGCCTTGGCCTCAGGGCCTGAGCACTGTCCCTGGCTTCTTTCTGCTCAAGGCTAGCACTCTGCCACTTGAGCCACAGCGCCACTTCTGGCCGTTTTCTGTATATGTGGTGCTGGGGAATCGAACCCAGGGCCTCATGTATACGAGGCAAGCACTCTTGCCACTAGGCCATATTCCTAGCCCTGAGCAGAACTTCTAAATGATCATGGGAACTGCAAACACACAGACCAAGGTAAGAAAGGGCTCCTGAATTTATTTTATCACAGACTTATTTTTACACGGGACATCTACTACCATTCCACATGGAACAGAGTGGCACAAGCTGGACTCTACAAATAATCTAGAAGATATCCAGGCACTGGTGGTTCATGCCTGTCATCCTAGCTACTCAAGAGGCTGAGATTTGAGGATCACAGTTCAACGCCAAACCCAGTCAGGAAAAGCTGCGAGACTCTGATCTCCAATGAACCACCAGAAAACCAGAAGTGGCACTGTGGCTCAGAGTGGTAGAGCGCTAGCCTTTGAGCAAAAAGAGTTCAGGGACAGCACCCAGGCCAAGTTCAAGCCCCATGACCAACAAAAACAACAAAACAATAATCCAATAATTCTGGTTGTTTTTTTTTTTGTTTTGTTTTTTGGCCAGTCCTGGGGCTTGGACTCTGGGCCTGAGCACTGTCCCTGGCTTCTTTTTTTTTGCTCAAGGCTAGCACTCTGCCACTTGAGCCACAGCGCCACTTCTGGCCATTTTCTGTATATGTGGTGCTGGGGAATCGAACCCAGGGCCTCATGTATATGAGGCAGGCACTCTTGCCACTAGGCCATATCCCCAGCCCCCAATAATTCTGGTTTTTAAATCACAAACCTTGGAGGTTCAACACCAAGGAATAAATAAGAATATGTGGACTCAGAACCCTCCGGATTTATAAAAATAATTACATATAACTAACTATAGATTTATGTTTTAAGAAAAAAGATCCCTATTTATGAATAAGTTACAAACTGTCAGAGATACAAACAAGGCAAAGCTACAAAAGGCGTTGTTCTCCATGTGTCCTCCCACCAACAGGTGGCAGTACTCAAAGTGTAAAACCTTTCTACTCAGGACCATAGAGTCCTCAGCAACTTTCCTACAGTTGCACTTATGTGTGAGTCATTTTGTAAACATTATTAATCTCATTGTGTCCAGTGAGTATCAAAGCGCCTAAATAAAAGATGTGCAACTGTGATGGAATTGAAGGTCAAGTGATCAATACTTTCAAATGCCAAGGGTGGGGAATAAATAACTGCTGTACAGTGTGCTGTGGTTCATTTCAAAAGCACTGGGTACTTAGTGCATAACTATGCATACATGGTCCATGAAGATCAGCAAGAGAGAATGAAGCAGGATGGGGGGGGGGGGACCCTCTGGGCTGGGGGCTGCCCCTAGCCAGAGGCTAATTTGGGAGAAAACTGGGATGTCGCCCAAGACCTAAGAGCAGAATGCGGAGAGAGGGCTGTTGCTGAAATGCTCACTCATTCCACACCTCTTTCACCAAGTGCCGACTGTGAGCCAACCACAAATAGAATTAGTCCCTGCCCTAGAGGAACTGGCAAGCTAACTTACCAGGGAGGGATGGGAGGATAGGGGAAAAGACAACAAGCCAACGAAAACCTACAAGTGAACACGTTGGCAAGTGCCATCAAAGAAAAATACGGAGGCGGTGATGGAACTAACCAGAGCAGGCGAGGTAGGTGGGTGGTTCAAAGATGGAGACGGACCTTAAGGGTCCCCATTCGGGAAGCCATCTGGTGGGGGAGGGGTGGGAAAGAGGGGAATTACCCTGAGCAAATGACGTCCACAGTGCCCTAAAGTGATCTCGTGTGGAGAAAAGATGACCCGTAAAATATTTATTAGTGCAAAGAGGCGACCCCTGCTGACTTTAAAGTTTCAAAGGACTCGCAGTCAGATTAAGTAGATGTGCCACCATGAGCAAAGACACCGGCAAGGCACACAACCTGTGCTTTAACCCAGCACCTCGGAGGTGTTCGTTTTTAATGTGTTACCTCTCGAGAACGGAGGAAGTGTTCAGTTCGATTTAAGAACCATCTGTTCCTACCTGATCTGGATCTGGGTTTGTTCCCATGCACCCAAGAGCCCCCTCAACTGCTCCTGTTCTTCCTGCACTTCCTGCGCCCACCTTTCCTTTCAAAACACAACCCGGCCTTTGCCTCACGGGTCAACTCATAGTTCAGTATCTATCCATTCTAACGCTGTGTTTTCTAAGATTGGACAGTCCAAAATTAGCAAGGGCTTAAAAAGATAGAAGTCTATTTCTTTCTAAAATAAAAGCCAAGAGCTCCGCAGACCAGGAAGATCAGAGTTGACTCTTGTCTTACCAAATCTCCGAGAAGCTGGGTGCTTTCTCCCTGCTAGCTCTATCCAAGCCTGGCTTCTGCTTACCTCATGAGCCAATGTGGACGCTAGAGCCATCACATCGGTCTTCAGAGACAAAAGTGAAAAGGAGAAGAACCTTCCTGGGAGCGGCAGGAATGGCCACGTCCACACCTAGCTGGAAGGGAGACTTAGCATGAGCTGAGCCTCATGAGCCCACGACCTCCATGTGGCCTACACAGATGGCCTCCCGGGCTGGGCCTCCTCCCTCAGAGGTACTAATGACAGAACTCCTCTCTGAGGCATACCTGTCCTAGGTGGGTTAACAGCACCACCGCTGCCCCCTGCATCAGCCACTGACAGGTCTAGAGCAGGTCACGCAGGGCTGTCTGCTATGGCTTGAAAGCTTGCACCTTCTCAAACTCACATACTAACGTCCCCTCTCCCCTTGCGATGAGCTTCGGCGATGGAGCCCTTCGAGGTCATCAGATGGCCCATATTGTTGGGAATTTTTCTGTAGGTTTTTATTTCTAATCAACCTTTTATAAAGTCACCTGGCTCCAAGACTTGCCGAGGTAAACACCAAGCTCCGGCCTCCTCCCTCCCTACCCCAACCGCCCAGGACAGCAGCTTTGGTGTTGGTATTTCCCACAATCGTTCATAATGCCCTTCCCCAGCTCTGAGCTGACCAGGGAAGATGAGCGGCGGGATTTCCCCTCCCTCTCCGTCCCCTCCAGCACACACACTTGCCCTCCATGGTAGGGATGCTGAGACTGTACCACAAACAGGGTTGGAGGGAGCTGGAGATTTGCGGGGGGCTGGGGGGGTTCTTTGGTAGTGGTCCTGGGGCTTGAACTCAGGGTCTGGGTGCAGTCTCTTAGCTTTTTCACTCAAGGTTGGCGCCCTACCACTTGTGCCACAGTTCCACTTCCAGCTTTTTTTGGGGGGGGGGGCGGGTTAATTGGGAGGTGAGAGTCTCACAAACTTTCCTGCCCAGGCTAGTTTCGAACTGCAATCCTCAAATCTCAGCCTCCGGAGAAGCTAGGATGACAGGCGTGAGCCACCAGCACCAGGCTCTTTTTCTTTCCACATAATCTTTGAAACAACTCCACACAGGGGTTGTTTCGTGCTTATTCTTTTTAGACACAGAAGCCAACACCCCCAAAGGGCCAGCTCTTCCCAGAGATTATACAACAAGCAGAAGCTGTGGAAGAACCTCTTCTCTCCACTCCACTACCCTGCTTCTCAGGGCGCCCTTGAAACACAGAAAGGTTAAGCGATTTACCCCCGATCATACAGGAAATGCCACAAGGAAACTGTAATGTAGGAAACCTCTGTTCCTGCCAGTGTGGGTGCTGCCTGGGTGTGTCACCAGGAGCCCCTCAACCAGAGAGAGGGGTACATGAGCTCAGTGGAAGGGGTCCTCCTCTTCCCCCACCCCACCCCACCCAGGCTCCCTGGACATCCTCTGTGACCAACAGATGGCTCTCAGTGTTACAAAGAGAAAAGCCCTGTCATTAAATGCCTAAAAATCATCGGCCGATCATGTCAGCGCCAGGGCCCGGAGCTCTGATGTTCCCAAAGACATGGCGCTGCACGAGCCCCGGCGGCGGCGGCAACGCTGGAAGTAGAGAGAGATGCCGGTTGTTTTGTTGAAATCTTTGATCAACCACTCCGGGGTCTTTGATGCTACTGGCAATCTGTAATTGCGGGAAATTAACACCAGGTAGGAGACGGGTGAAAGGGCAAGCAAGAAGGGAAATGAGAGGTTTACCGCTGAACGCTGGCAGTGTGGCGTGTGTGCGCGTTGTTGTTGTTTTCTGCCCACTTCCCGCTCGGAAGAGGGACTTGTTGATTAACTCTTCCTCTGCGAGCTCTTTGAGAACCTGGATTTAAAGTGTCACATTCATTTAATCATCTGTGGGTTTGTTTGTGCTCTCAGAAAAGATCTAGAATATGACCGTGCTTGGGAAATAAATTACCTGCCAGTCTAGAATATTGCAGGGGTAAAGACAAGTCACCCCACCCGTTACAGCTCAGCGTGCCCAGTCTCCAGACTGCCCATCCACCACCTAGGCCAGGGTGACCCAGCCCCAGAACAGCACCGGGCCTCCTGGGCCTGGCCTATGGCCTGGCGACCAACCCACCATCTGAGAACCGCTCGAGGTCTCCAGGCGGCTGCCAGCGGGTGCCAGAAGCACCAGGAAGCAAGTCCTGAAGCCAAGAGCAACTGGGGCCCGCTCCAGGCCAGCCTGTCCACGCCAAGCGGCCAGCTTCTGCCTCCTGTCCACCACAGGTGCCAGCTTCTCCACCCAGAGGGAGAGAGGCAGGCAGAGAAAACAGGGCCCGGGGCTGCCAGGCCACCTGCAGGACCGGCCTGTGGCTCTTGCCCTGCCTGAGGGAACATGCCTTAGGACCACCCCCCAAAAGACCGTCCCGGTGTGCTGATCAAATTGTAGCTGGCCCCTTCTGTGGTCGGTCAGCCACATGTGGACAACCTGGCTTCATGCACAGGAGGGCAGGGCTGGGCCCCGCACAATTTGGGGCGGGGGGAAGCCTAATTAAGACTCGGTGTCTATGCACAATCATGCTGTAGAGCTCACACCTGCTGCTGCTGTTCTGGGCACCATTCTGTGCATAACGCCCCAAGGTACACACTGACACCGCCCGGATACAAGCCACAGGCCCCTCCGTGCCCGCATCTACCCCTCCCGCCAGAAGCCCAGTGCCCTCATTAAAAAACACCCAGGCTTCCTCACTGTCGCTCCCTGCCACCATGCCAGGAGAACCAGGAGGGCCTGGGGAAGCGTGGGCATTCAGTCCTCCCTCCAGGTTCACGGGGTGGAAGAAAATGAGGGGCTCCCCACAGCTCAGCATCCCATTTGCCTGATGGCTCAGCCATCCTCTCGCCACCCCGTAGCTCTGACAGCCAGGTCTGTGCACACGGTCGGCGCTTAATTCATGCCTGACAGGAGGCGTTGTGAGCAAATGGCTCCTCAAAGTCCTGAGCAGAGCAGACTTTTGTTTGGGGCCCACGTGGACAAGAAGTCGGGTGGGTGGAGGAGACAGCTGGCTACAACAACAACAGAGTGACCCCAGGGTTGAGAATTCCTCCCCACCCTTTAAACTCTCATGCTCCCCCCTTTCCCTGATCTCCCAGCCTCCTCTCTCCCTTAGTCAGAGCCCCGAGAGACCTCAGAACCCCCCTCCCCCTCTTTCCAACTAGGGACCCAAGAACCAGGTGGTGTTAGCAAAGGCAGAAGATGAGGAGCCCACGGTAGAGGCCCTGACCGGCGCATGGGGGGGTGCACATGAAAGCAATAGCATCACCCCAGGCCAACAGAGGCTGTGTGGGAGCAGAGGGTGCAGACTTGGTGAAGGAGGGCTCCCCCACGCCCCTCCCCCAGCCCCCTCGTCATCTCCCAGGGCTGCCTGCCTCCTCCACGGCCCGCCTCCCACTCGGAACCAGTGACTAACTGCATCGCATTTCTCCTTGACTCACCCAGCCCAGAGCGTGTGGTTGTTTTTTTGCAGCTTAATTCTTTCAGGGACTCTAAGTGACATTTTTTTTTTTTTAAGTGCTCTTCCCTGCCTGGGAGCGGTGCGGCCCCCTCAGTCTCTCCTTCTCCCCCTCTTCCGGAGGTGGCTTTCAAGCCTAAGAACAGCTTTAAAGGCCAGGACCGACTCCACTAAGGCATACATGAGTCTTTCCTGCCTCCCCACCCCACCCCCATCCCTTGGAAGACCCCAACCACAGAGAGAACCCCCGAAGAGGCGCCCACACAAAACGAGAGGCCAACTCAGAAAGTCACACGGGGAAGTCCTTCCTCCTCTTCATACCTGCTCCCTTGCTTCCTCCCCTCCTTCCACCTAGGAATGTTTTCCGAGTGCCTGCAAGGATCAGCTCCCCAGTACGGAGGCACAAACAGTACGAACACGGCTTCTGCCTTCTAAGGTGATGGGTGGCGGCAGGGGGAAGTAGGGGCCCAGCTCACTGACGAGTGAACCAGCTGTGGCCATACAGTCTGGGAAGCGGGAGGGACCATGCGTAGCTTAGGCACCAAACCAACCTGGAGAGAAACGTGGGTCTGAACAGGAGGCTGCTAGAAGGTGAAGAATGGGGATGATAGGTGCTTTCGCGAGGAGCCCGGGTATGGGCAGAAAGAAAGAAAACACCTCACTGTGGTTTCAATGTGGCTGAAAAAAATCCATGGGAGTGAGTGAGAGTCTAGCCAGCTGGCTAGCCAGCTGTGAGCCTTGAGTCTCCTCCTCTGCAGAATGAGGTTGCCTCTGGTTCTCCCTGGAGCTCTAAAACAGGGAGACTTCCCACCATCGAAGGGTGGGATAGCGGAAAAGGAGGCCACAGGCTCAGACCTGAGGATGTCTTGAAACCCAAGCAACTCGCCATAAACCTTCCCACGGTGGCTCCGACCCCCATCCTTCAGACATCAGCAAACTCATTCGACAAAACTTTCTTGAACTTTAGTGCAAACTAAAATCACTTTAGGGCTGGGAATGTCGCTTAGTGGTGGAGCGCTTGCCTAGCATGCATGAGGCCCTGGGTTCGACTCCTCCAGACCACATCAACAAAAATAATAAAATTATATCTTAGAAAAATAAAATGAATAAGAAATGAAATCACTGTAGAAATTTAGGCACGCGGGTTCCTTTCCAGACCAACTACACAAAAATATGCCCACCTCCATGGAGTCCGGCACTGGCATCTCACCACGCTTCCCCGTAATTCTACTGTCATCTCAGAAACTCTAACCTAGAGAGAAATAAGTGTTCTGACACCCACTGGCACCCTTACTCTCTCACTCCCGGTGCACACTGACATACAGCCTCTAACATCTGAGTTGTCCTGCCTTAAATCCTGGAGCACAAACCACCGATGCTTAGGGACCAGCCCTCCCCCAGGGAAGTGCTATGGATGACTCCGGGAGCAGGCAGCCCCGCTGCTGACTCGTAGTTGATTTTCTGAGGCTGTAAGAAAATACCTGAGTCTGAGCGACTTAGAAGGAATAGAGGTGTGTTTCGCTTGTGGTTCTGGAGGTCAGGAAGTCCCAGATCACACTGCCAGCACCTAGAGTGGGGTGTTCTTGCTGCACGTAACGGGTCTCGCAGCATCACAAGGCATGAGACAGGGCCCAGGGCCCAGCTCGGGTCTCTCTCCCTCTAAGGCCATCCTGGGCCCCCACCTCACCCAGTCCTAACTCCTCCCCAGATCCTGGAACTCACACCCTGTGCACCCCTCTCTCCCTGAATGTAGGTTGGATTTAGTGACTTGCTCCTAACGAGTAGAATAAACCGGGAGGGGTGGGGTGTCGCTTCCCATCCTGAGTGACCAGTGCCCTGTGTGGTTCTCCCGCTTGCTTTCTCTCAGGGAAGCCGGCTTCCGAAAGGTGAGCTGCACACGGGGCTGCCTAGGTGGCAAGAAAGCGATGCCAGTAGCCAGCAAACCAATGACAATGACCCGAGACTTCCAGGGACTATGGGCATGAACTTGGGAACAAATCCACCCACATCAAGACATGGAGTGAAGGGTGCTCCGGCTGGCCTTGATCACAGCCCTATGAGAGACTCTGAGCCTAAGGAATCCCTTCATTCTAGTTGCTAAACTGAAGGGTAATTCCTTCATCATGGGTAAGTGTCAGAGTTACCCTTGGAGGTAAGGTATTGTGACAGGCACATAAAACTCCCCCCACCGCCCATGCTGCCCATAAACAGATCCCGGGTACCCTGCACTGTGTGTCGTCACTTCCCATGGCAAAAATGGGCTTTGCAGATGCGACCATCAGAAGGATTTTGAGATGGGGAGATTCTCCTAGGTTATCCCGGGATGGTCAATTGATCAATTGAGAGGGCCCCTCCATGAAGAAGAGAAGCACAGAAGAGTCTGAATCCGAGGAATGGCATCATGAGAAAGATCGGACCGGCCATTGCTGGCTTTGTAGATGAGATCCGAGACAGAGTGTATGGTGGGACCGTTCAGGATGAAGGAAGTCAGCACAGCTGAGATACCTGTAGCATCATTCCCTGGGGTGCTTGCCAGGCAGGGAGCGGCCCCACAAAATCCAACTAGCCTTCCCATTGCTCAGAATGCAGAAGACAGAGTCTGGGCCACTAGCAGGGCCG
The DNA here is from genome assembly GCF_023159225.1 of Perognathus longimembris pacificus. Taxonomy (NCBI): domain Eukaryota; kingdom Metazoa; phylum Chordata; class Mammalia; order Rodentia; family Heteromyidae; genus Perognathus; species Perognathus longimembris. The sequence continues at coordinate 31,969,562 of NC_063180.1, read as the reverse complement.
CATCAGGGAGCCTCTAGGCTCCCAAGGCTACGGAACGGTCCGGTCGTATCCAGATTCCTCGGTTCAAACAATCTCCAGAGCCCACCCCACCCCCACCCCCACCCCCAGACAACCCAGGAGCAGCAACTGGATTTCTGCTCAGATTTCTCACTTCAAATATCCAGTCTAACTTTGTCCCTAACCGAGCAATGAAGCAGCAGTAGAGAAACTGAGGCTCAGAGCCGTTTACCCATTTTAAAGCCCAAACTGGAATCTAGATTTTTTTTTTCTTCTGGTCCCGGTGGTTTTCTGACCACCAGTCCATATTTACACATGCACACACACACACACACCTGCTTTTAACAAACGAATGCAAAAAGAATCTAATCACAAGAGCTATGAGATAGAGGACTGAGAACTAAGGCAGGCACCGTGTTAGACACGTGACCACCTCCCATGCCTCAGTTTCCCCATCTCCAAGAGGAGAGTTTAGTAGGGAAGCTCAGATTGTGATTGTGTCAGAGGAATGCAGGGAAAAAAAATACCTAAAACTCAGTCATTATCCCCACTCCGATTCCTAAACTCGAAGCTGAAAACAAAATCCTTTGAAGTTTTTGGGGGAATTTTTTTTTCCTTTAACAGCAACTTTAAAAACTGGAATGTGGGTGTGAACACTTCTTTAAGGACTTATAAATTGACACGTTCATCACCTGTCAGAGAGCCAAGCTCGGAATGCTGGTTTTAATTACACTGAATATTTCACTTTCTTATGCAGAGGCATAATCAATTATCTTATTTAAAAGCATTACGATAATGTGTGTGTGTGTGTAAAATGGAAGCCATTCCCCGTATTGCATTAGATTCTGCTAATTATAGGAGAATGTTTGGAGCTAAAATGTCAGCTTGTCATCCGGATGGCTTGTAATTCAGGATTTGCATTCATAGACGGGAAGGGAACGCTGACAAAAATTCCATTCGGCTTCAGGCTCGCCTGGCCTCCGCCTCGCCGGCTCCAGCAGCCACGGGGGCACCGACCCTTGCTCTGCCCCTGCCGCGGGCTGTCCACCTCGGTGGGCCTTCCATCCTCGCCCCCTTCCGCGGGGAGGACCAGGTGGAGAGGAAGGGCTGCCGGAGCAGGGGTGGGAGCAGAAGGTAGCAAACCGCACCAGCTACAAAATTGGAAATGCTGCGTCCCTCTTGAGAGTCTACCCACTCCTCCTCTTGTTTTCTTCCTAGTAACGGAGGTTCCAAAAGTGGGTTTCAAGAGCGATGACATCCTGAAGCTATTTCTAAAGAGTATCAATCAGGTTTCATTCGACAACTCTGTCACGGGGGGGTGGGGGTGGGGGGGGTCGAGCATGTGCAGAGGACGGGGCGGGTTGCGGGGGGTGGGGGAGGGTTGGACTTGGTGCACGGGGCAGCAGGTTCGCAGCATGAGCCTTGGAGTCCAACCTCTGGAACCCACGAGACGCGAGTGCTGGCACCAAGCTGCCTCTGCCTCGGTCTTCTTCCCGGTCTGTGAGTCTGGGATAGGGAGGTCATGAAGAAGGAGTGTGGGCTCCTCTGAAATGAAGAGGGGTTCCCATGCAGTCTTGCAGCCCCGCCTGCTCTCAGCATGGGGATGTGGAAGAGGTCTTTCCACATTAGCAAACAGAAGGGGAGAGCTGTCCGCACGAGCTAGCCATCACCAGGGGACGGTGCCAGCCAGGGCCAGGACGGGCCGAGGCCGCAGTGTCCTGGAGAAAGGCTGTTAAGATTCAGCTTCTCTCTCCTGCGGGCGCCATTCCCAGACCAGACAGTTGACTGATTTCTAAGCCTCTTCGCCTACTTTTTCTCCCTTCCCCACCCCTGCTCAGGTCCCAGGCCAGCTCCCTTTCATCTCAGAACTCCCTGAGCCAAAGCTTCAGGCTTCATCTCACCCTGCAGTGCTTCTGGAATCTCTCCTCCCAGACCATCTCTTCCTCCGCCTCCAAGCCTGACCACTGGACTCAAGAACCTGAGCCAGGCTGCTCTCCCTGGTTTCAAGATCACAATTCTAGAGTTTGGTCCATCTGGACATTCTCTCCTGCCCCCCCCCTCACTCCCCCGGGGTTCCCAATGCAACTCCAGCCTAAGCTCCTAAGACACAGGCCTTCCCCAAAGGCCCAGGAAGACGGGGTTATGCCCCCCTCCACTCCACTATGGTCACCGCCATCTTTCTTCAGCAGCTCTTAGACTTCCAGAAGACACTGGGATGTGGGACCAGTCTTTGCCATCTCCAAAGGAGAGTCAATCACACACACACACACACACACACACACACACACACACACACACACCCTCTGTCTTCCCTGGATTTTGCTGTGTGTGGAATTCTGGTGTCTGAGACTCAACCCATATCTGAGACATCTCTTTCCTGGAAGTTAAGCTCTTAATCTCCAGCTTTCAAGCTTCTTGTTTTGATTTGTTTTTATCACTTGTTTGCTTTTCAACGTATTATCTGCCAGATAACACACACACACACACACATACACGCAAAAATTGAATGCTCATTATAGAAAACCGAGAGCAGCAAAAAAGCAGAGTTTTGATCAAGGAAAATGAAAGCATCCGTTCCTCTTCCAGCGGGAGGGCTCGGGAGTTCGCAAGTCCTCGTGGTGCGTTACAGACGGGCCTTTGGCAGTGGAGTCACAGGCTGAGCTGTGACAAGCGCAGCTGCTCCAGACAGGGGGCCCCCGTGGCGCCCACCGGACCCGCATTTCCTCACCAAAGGCCGTGCTGCGGGTCTGACCCTCTGAGGACTGAACAGACGGAGATGGCCACCTGAACGGTTCCTCCCACCATGCCTTGCTTTAGGCCCTGGACGCACCTGTCATCGGCCACAGGAGGGTGGACACCAAGCTTCAACGGCTCCTCGTGCGGGGAGTCAGAGCTCCAGCCCGGGCCCTGGCCACCCTCCAGAGCTCAGTCCCACGCACCCCGTGTGTACCCGCGGCTCCTCCTCACCCCCAGCTCCTCAGAGCTGAGCTTGCACATCCTCGCTCTCCAGACGCTCTCCCCCCACAACCCCGTCCCACTCCACTTCCTCGGCGGCATTGTTTACTCCCTCACCCAAGCTGGCAACCTCCGAGTCATCTCTGACTCACTCTTGCTCTTACCAGTCAAAGTCCCCGTTGTTCTGTCTCCAAAATGTCTCGCACATCATTCCTCTCCTTGCACACCCCCTCCCCCACCGCCGAACAACTTCACATCTCCCCGTGGCGGTCCATGCCCTTTCTAAGGACCTCGCTCTATTCCCCCACCCATGCCGCATCAATGTCGGGGGACATTGATGACCCAGCAAGGTCAGCAAGACTCCAAGGCTCGGCCACAAGTAACAAGCCACCCCCAACAGTCAGTGCCTTGAAGCAAGGGTGCCGCGCTTCCTTCTCACATCTGGGGGTTCTGCTGAAGGCCTCCCCGGAGCTCACTCATGTGGCTGCAGCCACTGGACAGTCAAGATGGCCTCGCAGACAGTGCCAGCCGTGAGGTTAACACACTAGAGGCCCGGGGCTCTCCTGCACGTCTATCCTTGCCTGGTGGGCTCGGGGCAGCACAGAAAGTGGACGACAGAAACACCAAACCTCTTAGACGGCTGAGCTCTAGAACTCACGCAGTGGCCCATCTGCCACGTTCTACTGCTCAGAGAAGCCACGAAGCCAGACCAGCCCCGAGGCGGTCCTCGGCCGAGAAACAAACAAACAAACAAAAGAGCGGCCCTGTCCTGTTGCAAGAGAGGGAGGAAGACACAGGGAGGCCCGACTTCATGGAAGAACATCATGACCAGGGGCTTCCACACCCAGGGACTGCCCTACTGTCATCAGCTCAACTTGAAACTCCCAGGACTTGAACCAGGGTCTTCTAATTCCAAGCTCGTGTTTGCCGCAAGCCCTGCCAACCACCAAGCGGGACGGGTGGCCAGGAGGCTCGGCAGGGCTGTAAGTGACTGTTTCTTCCAGCAGCTCTGGGTGGCAGCAGCCACCGATCTCACCTTCCCACTCACAGGGTCTAACTTGGCTCCGGCGGGCAGCCAGCATAATGCAGGACCTGAGAACTCCTCCAGTCCCCAGGCTCCATTAAGAGGCTGATGAAAATTTGATGCTCCCATTTAACACCTATTAGCAAACACAGTGGCCTCCTGCTTGGAGAGAGAACTTGGAAGAAGGTGCCTCCGTAGCTCCCTCCCGCTGCAGCCTTCATGGCCAGGGTGCAAATCAGCAGCTAGAAGGAAGTGAAAGAGGTGGAGGGACAGGAGGGTGGGGGAAAAGGGGTAGGTGGGTGGGAGAGAGGAAGGACGGGGACTAAATGTGACTTCCAAAGGACCTTCCTGAGCAGGAACAAGCCTGGCTTTCACGTTCAACAGCCCGAGGCGGGCCAAGGGGTTGTTAGAATGCGCACCGAACTAGGTTTCCAGGTCCAACTTGTCCTTTCACTGTGTGAACAGCAAATAGTGTGAACTGCAAACTTGAGCCAGGTCCTAGGGCTCACGCCTCTCTCTAATCCTCACAGCTCGGGAGGCGGAGATCTGAGGACTTTAGTTTGAAACCAGCCCAGGCAGGAAAGTCTGTGAGACTCTCATCGCCACTTAACTACCCCCCCCCCCAAATTTTTTTAAATCAAAACTGGAAGTGAACCTGTGGTTTAAGTGGTAGTGAGCAGTAGCCTCGGTCGCAAAAGCACCAGGATAGCCCCGAGAGCTGGAGTTCAAGCCCCAGGACCAGCTCAAAAATAAATGAATGTGAAACTTGTATTGCGAGCCTGGGGGTTAACATTTTGGCAAACACAGCGTCTTGCTGTGTATTTGGATAAAGACCTCAGAGGGAGGAGGGGCTCCCCTGTGGCCCCGGAGGCCACGAAGAAGAAGTTACATCTCATCAGAACATTGTTGGGGTTTTTTTTGTCTGTCCAAATGGTATCCGATGCTTTCAATCATTGGCTGGCGCTCTACCATCTGAGCCGTGCCTTCCAACCCCAGGACCTCCTCCTTGCACACCTTCATCTGTGTCATGAGGAGTCCCCCACGCCCCTCCACGGGGCAGTTAGGTTGTGACAGCTCACTGCCAATGGTCGGTAGCCGTCCAGTCATCTGCCTTGCGATTTCTGAGCTGCGGTTTGTTCTTTGTTCTCTTGTAACGTGAAAGCTATAAGCTTCCATCCGTAAGACCAGGGCTAGATTAGATGAAACCATGCAGCCTGGAACAGTAACGAGTCCACAGTAAGTCAATGGCTAGCCCTGGAGCCCCCTTATGGACGGCCTGGTCCCCGAGTGGCATCCCGCTGGGACTCGGAAACTTCCTCATGGAGATGGCCTCCATTTCCTCCCTGGTTCCTGCCACCACCGAAGGGCTTGCACACCGAGCTCCAATCTCTCTCGGAGGACAAGGTCCTCCTGCCATCATCAATCTGACTTCCTGGTGGTCAAGAACATAGCCACTGGAGCCCGAGGGCTAAAAACAGACCCAACTCCTTTTCCATAGTTCATGAAGACCTCCCACGACTCGCATCTCTCCAGTCGGCCCACCTTCTCCACTTGATGCTGCAACGCAATCATTCCAAACCCCACTTGCCAGACACCCCCCTGAGCCTCCTGCTTAGAAGGCACCTCCTCCCTGCCTCCGGCACCTGCTCTAGGTGAGACGTCTTCATCTTCTCAAAGACCCCAGACCCACACCAGTTCCTCCATGAAACCCTGCCTGGTACCTCAAGTGGACATCACAATTTCTTTTTCTTTTCACAGTACTGAAGTTTGAGCGCAAGAGCCTCACGCTAGGTAGATATTCTACCACGTGAGCCATGCCCTAGCTCTTGCAGCTCTGCTTATTTTTGAGATGGAGTCTTGCTTTTCTGCCCAGACCAGCCTGGACTTCGATCCTCCTATTCAATATGTCCCTCAGTAACTGGGATTCCAGGTGCACACCACCCTGACCAGCTCCTAATTTCTTCCTCTCGGCCTGGGTCTGTAGTCTATGGAACCAAAGCCAAATCGAGCCTGTTCATTTGTCTATGCCCCTCCCTCCACCCTGGCTAAAACACTGAACATTATTTGAGGTTTGTGTTGCTTTGTTTTGGCCATGCAAGGGACTGAACCCAAAGTCACATGCACGGTAGGTAAGTGCTCTACCACTGAGCTACCACCCCGGCTCCTGTTTTGACAAGTGTTTGAAATTAACCAAAACAATATATCATGATATATAAAAATTATGTGGGGGCTGGGAATATGGCCTAATGGCAGAGTGCTCGCTTCGTACATGTGAAGCTCTGGGTTCGATTCCTCAGCACCACATATATAGATAAAAGCCAGAAGTGGCGCTGTGGCTCAAGTGGTAGAGTGCTAGCCTTGAGCAAAAAGAAGCCAGGGACAGTGCTCAGGCCCTGAGTCCACGCCCCAGGACTGGCAACAAAAACAACAAAAAATGATGTGAAACTCAAATGTCCCTGTCCATTGTTCCTTTAGCAAATAGCCAGGCACATTCCCCCAAGGTGCCCCTCCAAGACTGTCCTCGAATTCCCGTTCCAGCGGCAGAGCTGAGGAGCCGGAGCGGAGGCTGCTTGACTTGCAGGGTTTTCAACACTGACGCTCTGGTCCTCAGCATGAGAGCAAACCTGAGTGACCCCAGCTCTGCGAGGCTACAGCTTTAGTTTCCCACCGCTCTTTGTAGCAGGATAGAGTCTTCTCTAATAGGTCACAAGTAACTCAACGTCTCGCCTAACTCTGATCCATGCATGGCCTATTCCAGTCCTCCCACTAGCAGACTCTCAATTCATGTGTCGCGCCCACTGGAAACACTTCCCCCCACAGTCTCCGCGCCCACAGGCTGGCTGATGCGTGGCACGGTAACACCTACTTCTCTTTTCTCTCTCCAGCCCCGACGGTGGTCAGGTCGACTAGAGACACTTCCTGGAGCAGACTCGTGGCACAAGACGACTTGGCTAGAAAGGAACGGAACAAAGATCCCAGGTCTGCCATCTTCCCTCTGTCCCCTCGTCTTGTCCACACCTGGTCCTGCAGGAACCTCCTCCGCTCTGGGGAGCTGGAATTCCACCAGTTAGCAGAATCCCGGGGCCTGAAGCAACTCCCCAGGAATGTTTGTTGTGTGGGATTTGTAAGCAGCATTTGCCTAATAAAGTTAATTTCTGAACATCTCACATGCCCTAATTACTTGTCACAATAAGAGGAACCCCGCGTGCTTGCTGCTCCCCCGTCGCCGGCACAACGCGGGAGCTCCGGGACCTGGGAGGCGGAGATAAATATAGCCACCCATTTACTCACAAGTTGGGTTTCCTGAATGTACGGCCACGCACATTGCCACCCGACGCCTGCCCAGCCCCGCGCACGTGTGCCCAGGTTCCACTCTCCTGGGTACTTCCGGGATTGGCCCTCAATTGGAAAGGGGCACTGGTTTGGTCACTGTCGCTCCACTTGGCCCGGACTGGCACCATTCTGGGGCGTCGCCACCGTGATGCACGTAAAGGTGTGTTTCCCCCGGTGAGAGACGAGGTGGCTCCCGAGTTTCCCACAGGCTTCACGCCTGCCCTCCGATCCCGTTTCCCACCACCGGAGACATAGAAGGCTGGGCGGGTTGCGTGGATGGACGCGCAGCACAGCTCTTAGCCCATCGTTGCTGCAGATGTGCGTGCTCAGGTTCCGCCATGGCTTTCTTTAGGGCCTGCTGTCTGGTTACGTCACCGTGGCCATCTCTCAGATCCGTAGCGCAGTGGCTTCCGTGGCCTCCATAACAAGGTTCCAGGCCCATACTCCTCTCCAGCCTTGGCCATCCCACCGGTGACTGTTCCACACCCAGCTGCTCCTCCTCGGCCCGATCCAGAGCCTTCTTTTGCACCTATCGTGGTCCCAAAGCCCCAGCTAAAGTGCTCCAAAATGAGCAAAGGATCTGTTTTCCTTCTTTCCATATGTGTGCAGAACAGATCTATTCTCAGTCTAGCCAGAGAACAACCTTAATCTACTATCTTCTAGAGAAGCAGCAAACTGCCCCCGCTCCCGCATGCTCTCCTACCTCTGCCTCCCTCTTCCCCCCCACCCCCCCCCCCCCGGTCTCTCTCGGAGGGTGCCGGCTGTGGACAGGCTCCTCCGGGTAGACACAGAAGTAAAACATCTGCTCAGAAGTATTTGCCAGCTCTCCATTTGCCAATGGAGAAGTTTGGTCGGGGGGGGGGGGGGGAGGAGAAGCATGGGGTGGGGGGAGGGGGGAGGAGAGGCAGAGAAATCACATGGCTCACTGAACATCTGAAATCAGTCTGAGAAACAACAGGGTTTGTTTCCTCTGGGCCCAATGGCTACAGGTACAATAGTCCTCGATAGGCAAGCATGTTGACAGGGACAAGCTTTGGGCAGGCCAATAATAAACGTCGCTTGGAGCAAATGGAGAAGACGGGATTCTCCACTTTAGCTGGGGGCCTTAGTGACTCCTCGCCGCTTCTGGGTCCACCTGAGATTTTCCAGACAGCAGCTTTTCTCTATCTAGTTGTTCCAGGAGACTTTAAAAAAAAAAAAAGTTCTGTTCTCTTCTATTCCCTGACCAAGCTAAAGTTTCTAAAGTGCCTTGGCACGCCTAGGAATGAAAGTAGAATATAGAAGGAGCCAACGTGGGTTGGAATTGCATCTCTACGGAGTGGTAGCTATGCAACCTGGTTTTGGATGCAGTTGACTTCATATGTAATATGGGGACTGTAACACCTACCTCTAATGGACAGCTGTCGTCATTTTTTTTTTTTTTGCCTGCCCTACAACAGGCATCAACCATAATCTCCCTTTATAAACGCACACCATTCCCAGTACATGTGACTTTGAGGGATGAATACCTCCACAGATGTTAAGCGGGTCACTAGCCTGAGGCTGGCCAATGACACTCCGGTCACATGATTGGTTCAAGGAAGGTCATAGCCAATGATAGTCAGCTCTGAGATGGTTGCTAACATCTCTTTCCTTAGGAATCGCAACCGAGGTAGACTCACAGTCTAAAAGATACTGAGGGCCATTTTGTCACCACATGAGGTAGTCTTACCCAAGAAAGAAACCAACACAGCAGCAAAGAGAATTGAAAATGTGAAAGACAAATTCCCTAGGACATTGTTTCAGGACCTAGATCTAACCACGTCTGAAGTTCATCCCTGAACTTTCCAAAGACACGAGCCAGTAAATTTCCTCTTTGGTTTCTGCTAGTTTGAGTTGGATTTCTTTCAGCAGCAACTAAGAGTCCTGAGGAAGACACTACCTCAGGGTTCTTGTCAGAATCAAATGTAACAGCATACACAATCACCTCGAAGATGGCTGGCACATAATGGGAACTCATTAAATATTAGTCACCTTCCCCAATAAGAGGAGGCAGGGAAAAATGCCAGTGGACATGAGACGGAGAATACAAGAAAGATATAGAATCAGCAGAGCAAGAGCCCAGAAGATGGGAGATGGGAGATCAAAGCCTGGATGGACGGCATAGTCTGAGCTGAGAAAGGGACAGCTCTTCCTTGGGGGTAATGGGCAGCAGTGCTGGGAAAGGAAGCGAGACCAGAAGGGGAGCAGGGGGTGATGGGACTCCATCTCAGGCAGCTTGGGTATTCCCCAGGTTAGAGCTGGGGTCCGCTGATGAAAGGCCAGCACGCGTGGCCTCAGAGACTTCAGGTCGTCCGTACGGTTGGGCCAGAAGCTAATGGGAGAAAACTGAGAAGTTGCTGCCTCGATAAATGCCTGCTACCAGACCGAATCCACCCAGACAGGGGCCTGTTCTCCTTCAGCCCTCATCTTCTTCCTTTTTAGGGTCTTGAAATGAGCTCCCATTCCCCCAGATACAGCCCTTGCGTGGGGAAGATGGCTGTTGAGCACCGATTCCCAACCCGTCCCACTTCTGCTAGAGGAGACAAGTCACAAATCGGTCCCCACCGGAAGCCATGCTTTCATATAAGCGCTGTGATCAGAGAGTTCACTTTGCCTGTGATCATCCTCCCCCACCAGTCCAACACAACTGCATCCTCACCACCTGAGGCCCTTCAGATTCATCTCAGAAAGCCCAGGTGACCAGACTCGAGAAAAACCATGCTCTGGGCCCAAAGGGCTTGCATCCAGCCACCCTTCCTTCTTTCCTTCCTTCCCTTCCATTATTTTTCTCCCCTCCCTCCCTCCCTCCCTCCCTCCCTCCCTCCTTCCCTCCCTCCCTCCTTCCCTCCCTCCCTCCTTCCCTCCCTCCCTCCCTCCCTTCCCTTCCTTCCTTCCCTGTATTATCAGATTGGCTACCTTTTTCTGTAAAGGCCCACACAGCAAAGGTTCTAGACTTTCCAGCGCACACACTGCTCTCCTGCAGAACTAATGAGGCTCTAGACCCCGCAAACCCACACCGACGGGGTCTGACCATGCCAGACCTCCACACAACCTTCCCCAGGCTGAGAGACAGCGGAGGGGGTCTGTGGGTTCTCCTCCCAGTGAAGCCGCGAAGCTGGCATTAGATCACACACCCCCCTCTGCCAAGCCAAGAGGAAGATTTTGCTGATGTAGGCCCCCCCCCCGCCCCGCATCCGGCCAGGAACCAGAGGAACAGAGAGAGCCCAAAACCCTAAAGTGCTAGATGAAAGCCCATTAATAACCCTGCTGGCAAGGCCCGGCCTGGATGCGCAAGGGTGCGCCATTCATAAATCTCCCATCGGTAGAAAAGGAGACCTGAGTGGCCTACAAAGATGCCTGGAAGGGCGGGGGGGTGGAGGGGAGCTAAGCCTTCCAGGGACCTCCAAACTCCTCCATGCCGTGGTACTTCTTTCTAGGCCGGGCAGCACATGGCATGGGGTACCTGGGCACCCGCACGGCTCAAAGCTGTGCCCAGCCCAGAGCCCAGAGCCAGGCTGGTCTTCACACCCCAACACACACCTCAGACCCTTCCAACTCTGCTCTGCTAGGATGCCCAGGAAAGCCAACTTGAGACTCAGTTTCCCCTTCCGAAGGCTAAGAAACTAACATTCACCAAATAACCACGGCGGTCCAGGCACCCCGGGTCTTATTCCAACGAGCCTCACAATAACCCCAGAAGTCCTGTCATCACGGTGATTCTGCCAAGGTAGGAACTGAGGCTCCTGACAGAATCCCCGCCTCCACCCCCACGAGCCACAAAAGGGGACACCCAACCGCTCAGCTCCCTTTCAAACACGGCAGGATGCGAGTAAATTAAAACAACGTCCAGGTATAATCCATGGACAGGCTGCTGGGTCTGCGGGATCTTCCTCTATGATGGCAGTTCTCGACCCAGAGGTCATGTGGTTTGATCGTGTGCCCAGGGATTGTGGCTCAGTCCTACGCTCTACAGGACCAGCCCCGTGATGTAACGGGGCAGGAGGCAAACTCGCCAGAGTCAGTGAAGGCTGAACCTCCGGGTGCTGGGCTAGACATTCAGGTTTGGTACAAAACCTCTGACGTGAGGCCAGTACACTGGACCAGCAGCCTCCGTGGTACCGTGGGAAACACAGGGTGCCCCAGGGCCTTTGGAGATGGGCCATGGTGGAGAGGTGTTCTAACAACTCCAGGAAGATTCAACGGAATGAGTTCAAAGGCACAGCACGTCAAGGTGTGTTTATCCGGGCTGGGTTAGTCTTGGCTACAGTGACAAAAAGGCCTGAGCTAAGTGAGACCCAAAGAGGAGATTCTTAGGAGAAGATCACAAAGGCTCACTAGCAATGGGCATATGATCATATAAGATGATGCTTATCGATGGGCTGGGAATGTGGCTTAGAGGTAGAGTGCTTGCCTGGCATGCATGAAACTCTGGGTTCGATTCCTCACATAGATAGAAAAAGCCAGAAGTGGTGCTGTGGCTCAAGTGGTAGAGCTCTAGCCTTGAGCAAAAGCAGCTCAGGGACGGTGCTCGGGTCCTGAGTTGTTCAAGCCCGGGTCTGGCCAAAAACTGATGCTTATCGAAATGAACTTCAGGAAGTGGAAACAAGAGTCTTTTTGTTATTTTGCTTTTTTGTCTTGGTTTGGGTTTTTCTATCTCCTTTGTCGCTGTTTTTGTTTTCTGTATCTTTTGTCTTGTATGTAAGTTTATCCATTTTGGATAAGGGGGAGCACAGAAACAGAGGGACAAAGGGTGAACAAATGCAGCAGTGGAACTCACGAGACACAATGGAAAATGAGCTACACACTTTGCAGGAGAGGAGGTCAGGAGGGAAAGACCGGGAGAAAATGAGGGAAGAAGTGACACTGTCCAAAAAGTATGGTACTCATTATCTAACTTAGGTAACTATAACCCCACCTCCCCCGCCCCGCCCCCCATACATCACCTTTACAATGAAAACAAATTAAAAGAAAAAAAAACTTTTACCAAAAAAAAAAAACCTTTTTTGGAGAGGATTAGGGCTGGGAATATGGCCTAGTGGTAGAGTGCTCGCCTCATGAAGCCCTGGGTTCAATTCCTCAGCAAGACATATACAGAAAAAGCCGGAAGTGGCGCTGTGGCTCAAGTGGTAGAGTGCTAGCCTTGAGCAAAAAAAAAAAAAGAGTCCAGGGACAGCGCTCAGGCCCTGAGTTCAAGGCCCAGGACTGGCAAAAAACAAAACAAGCAAAAAAAAAAAAAAAAAAAAAGGAGGCTGCCGCCCATGGTTGCTTGACCAGGTGGCTTTGAAGTGTATTGGGGCAGAAATGCCGGTGGGGGGGGGCGGTGCACAGGGAAGGTCAGGGTTCTGAGATCCTCTTCAAGGATGCCTTCCCAATTCTGCGGGGCCCCACCTCTTCCTGGCTGCGTCCCCTCAAGGCAGTGTGGCCCCGGCTGCAGCATTCACCAGGTGATAACAAGAGGAAGGCCGTTCTTCCATGCCCACCGCGCTCATGCAGGTGTTGGCACGCACGGTGGGGGGGGGGGGGGCTCGTAGACGTGTTTCAAACCCGTACCCAGCTGATTGCAAGTATGGGGGCGGGTTATCCTAAGTCACCAAGGTGGGCCTAACTCGGCAGAGCCGGAGGTCTTAAGAGGGCAGAGCTGGTGTACGCCTGAAAAGGAAGAACTGCCACCCCGTTTCCCATAAAGAGCAGCTTCACCCCACCCCCGAGAGTTCCAGCTGTCCCGGGACTTCGGGGTCGCCTGTCCCCCCAGCACATTGGCCAGCAATCCATCTCTCAAGAAGCATCTTCCTCCTGGCTCGCCCTGCCCGATACAGTCACATTACAATCGAAGTAAGCCCACCTGACAGCAGATTTAGCACACGTGGTTTTTCCCAAGAGCTGTCAAAAGAAAAGGAAAGAAAAAAAAAAAGTAAGTAAATTAAAAGGCGTTTCAGCTGGGCACCGTGGCGCATGCCTGTAATCCGAGCTGCTTGGATTGGAGGCAGGGATTGGAGGGGTCGCACAGCTCGAGATCAGCCCCCAGGCAAGCTCCACGGGGGCCCTGCGACTCCCACCTCCCCGGGTCCCGGCCTGAGCTCCTTCATCAACCACTGAGCCTGCAAAGCAGAGAGCTGAGACGCCCCAGCCCCGGGGAACGCGGGGGTGCAGACAAGACGCGCGATGGTTTATGCAAAGCACCTGGCACACAGTGGGTGTTCACGCTATGCCAACGCCCTCTCCTCCCCCTCCCTCTGACGACAAGCTGGGCTAAAACAGGCCTCCAACTATATAAGGAATGAGCGAGCTTTTCAAACCACTCCAAGTGTGCAGCCGGTGCCAAGCGCTGCTACGGAGCTCTCCCCAGCCTAAATTTAACAGGCCCCGTGTTTACAAACCCATCCGCGCATCTTTGGGGATCCCACACATACCCCAGCTGCCAGCCCCAAGAACTCTGCGTGGACAGGCTCTGCCAGCGTCACCACCAGCTGGCGGCCCAAGACCCTGGCAGCCACCGGGACGCTGAGCTGGAAGGCCCAGGCTGGGGGCTCTGAAAACAAGATAGGTGAGAGATGGCACCCGCCAGGCACACAGGGATCCAGGTGAAGGTCCAGCTCCGGGCCCCAGCCCTTTGGTCTCTCTCTCTCCTTTGCTCTTTGTCCTCGTGAACCAGACTCATGCGTGCAAGCACACGGCAACACACCTTTGCACAACTCAGCTACTATCCTGACACAATTCAGTCCCATGAACACCAAAGAGGACCTCCTCTCACCCACCACTCCCTGGCCATTGGACAGAGCAGAGCTCGGGGGGTCTCGGGGACACGTGTGGAGAGCCCTTGGGGAACCACACAGCCCCCCCCCTCCCCTAGCCCTCCCCGCACTGCTTCTCAGGCTGACAGCCACCCGAGTCTCGAGGACAGCTTGTTCACTCCAGAGCTCCAATCACACCCCCACCACACCCGAGGTCTGGGATAGGGCCTAGGGATTGGCTTTTTTTTTTTTTAAAAGAAGTTCCCCATGAGGCTGAGGCAATAGAACCAGAGGCTGCCGGCTCTTCCGGGGGCTGCTGCTTCCCAGCGTGGAGAAAGCCAAGCCCCACCTGATCGGAACAGCACCGCAGCATGGGCCTGTGTCCACGCGCGCGTGCGTGCGCGCACGCGTATGTTGTGTGTGGCGGGCAAGGCAGATGCTGTCGTGATGTGCCAGGCTGACAGCTGCGGGAAGTGACAGTTGACAGCCTGAGAGCCCAAAAAGAGAAGCAAACTATAAAAAGCGGAAACGAGGACTCACAGAGCGAAGCAAGCTGGAGCCATCGCCCGGGAGTGAAATCCTGCGATACCTCCGCATAAACGCAGAGGAAGCGCCTGCTCTGTGCGTCCGGGGCCTGGCGTCCAAGGTGGGGGGGGTGGGGGGGGGGGAGAGAAGAGGCCTCCAGATGTGAGGAGACTCGAGGAAACATAAAATTAATTTCCTAAAAATTGACATCTAATTTGCTGGTAATAAAACATCATCCAGATGCTCCATGGGTGATAAACTTGGCACCACAGAAAAATGAATCTCGATGGACTAATTCATGTATTCAGTTACCTGGGATTTGTCTTTGCGGGTCCATCCGGCTTCCTGTAGGCTGGCACCCACCCGTGTACACAAGTTACGTGTTTCATACAAAAGGCATTCGGTAAGGGCTGGGGGGCATAGTTTAGCCACAGGGGTTGTGATATATCTATCAACAAGGTCCCAAGTTCAATCCCCAGAATGAAATGCATTCATTAATTCAATTCCCGGTTCTGAAAAGGAAAAAGTTAATTACCGAATGCATTCACCCCTGCTGATTGCTACCCATCCTCAGGTCTCACCCGGACAGACCCCTGCGTCCTTCATTTCTCACACTCTGGCCTCTCTCTCGTGCCGTACCGTGATGGAACGGGGCCGTGTGACTGCCCCTTTCCCAGGTGTCCCCTGGTGGAGGCAGACATAGTAGGTGCTCAGTGAAATGGAGGTCACCTCGAGGATAATCCACATCCTTGTGGCTCCTCTCCCTCTCACCGCCTCCCCTTCCCTCCTTTGCACAGAAAATGTAGGCCAAGGAGCACGAGGACGCCCCCGAGGCAGCCCCCTGTTCTCAAGGCAGACCGAGTGTGCTTATTTCTGCTAATAAGGCAGCGCCACCGTCCTCCGCAGAGAGGGCTCTGTCTCTCCCGGCACATTCTGGGTGAGGCGGGCATGGCTCGCTCCATGACATCAACTCTCTCCCCAAGACTCCACTCCTTAACTGTTCCTCGTGAAGCCGACATGTATCCTTCCGCCCAACACCCCCCCCCCAACACACATGCACACACACCCTGTTGATGTGTGACCCCCTGGGGGCTGGTGAGGGATGTCCTCCCACCCTGCGTGGCCCGATGCCATCAGAGTATGGGGTACTCAGTCTCCTTAAACTAGACAATGATTCTCTCCCCCTCCAACTCCCATCACGCCCGTCATCCTAGTTGCTCAGGAGGCTAGATGTGAGGATCAAAGTTCAAAGCCATCCCAGGCAGGAAAGTACATGAGACTCTTATTTCCTATAAACCACCAGAAAACTGAAAGTGGTCCTGTGGCTCAAAGTGGTAGAGCGCTAGCCTTGAGCTGAAGAGTTGGAGAAGGGTCTCACTACATAATAGCCCCAGCTGACCTCTAACTCGCAATCCTCCTAACTTCAGCCCCCCACATGGAGAACAAAAACTCTCTAAAGCAATGTTGTTGTCATCATTGTTTTCCTATTTGTCACTGATGTCCCAAAGGCACACAGGAATTGGGGTACACCTGATTGTGCCGTAGTGACACTCTCTCCTAAGTCCCATCAACCTTCGGAAGTGTGGGGTCTGTGGGTGGCCAGGCCCAGGGAGAGGAAGCCAGGGCCTCATTCACTGGGATGACTCACCAACCACCCCAGCTCAAGCCACCAGAGTTGGATTCCATGTCAGAACAAGGCCCCGGCAGTGCCTCTCCAATTAGTCAAGGTAGCAACAAGTTGCGTTTTTCTAGAAAGGGGGAGCATGGAGCAGACTGGCTACATCTGCGCCACTACAGCTAGCTCTGGGGTTGTCATGCCTGGTATTCATGATCTACTTCAACTGGCCTGGTCACTTCTCTGGCTGGAAGACGAAAGACCCTCACCCCCAAGAATCTGACCCCCTTGTTTCCTTGACTTCATGGAGCTCTCCGGGTTGGCATTGGCTTTCTGGTGTAGTCACATGAAAATGTGTCCCCAGAAAATCCTTTGGGCATCCTCTCCTGTCCCCGTGGCGTGACTCCGAGCCTAGCGAGGAGCCCTCTACCCCAGCCCAGTAACCCCCTTCCCCGCAGGGACCCCGCAGTTGCCAAAGGCTAGCTGTAATCTCTAGTTCCATGGTAGGAAGCCACGTGCTCCTTCATCCACGAAGCGACACAGATCCAAAACCAGGCCATGGGCTCTGATTATTCACTCTGTGTCCAGACCGGCTACTCTCTTCTTTATTTTTTCCTGCATCTCCTGAGTTGTTCGTGGTGGTTTTGTTTCACGTGCCCGTAGGCCCGCAGTAAGGGACAGTAAGGGCAGCATGAAGTCTGAAGGGGAGAAGGGACTCCACCCAAGTGTGTCACTACTCAGCAGGGTTTTGGAATGGAGACATGGCCCGCTGCCGTCGCACGGGGACATCTGGTGGGGTGGATGTACTGCTCTGCAAAATGCAACATATGCTCTAAGTTAGCGACTACTAACTTAGGGGAGATCTCAAACCCAAACCAGGATGTTGCCAAAGGAAAAGAGGGCAGATGCTAGGCAGGCAGCTGTCCACTCTCCAGGAGTTTCTGGGACTCCAAGTAGACTGCGACTGGCACAGTGCCTGGCACAGCATGACCCGTGGAACGAATGACTCCTCTTGCCTCGTGGTCCCCTTAGGGCTCCTCATCAAGAGGCTGAAATGCAGGCGTGGTTTCTAGTTCTTCCCAACACCTGCAGACTTGAGGCTCGCTCTTCACTTTCCTGGCTCTCTATCCCCCTTCCTTTCTGAATGAAGAACTTGGGGAGCCTGTCTTGCCAAGAGACAACTCGTGAAATCACGTGGAAGTCCATACAGTAGTCCATCAATGTAATGGACCATTTTCATTTCTTCCAGAAACTCAGGGATGGCTTGAGCCAGCGCATCCCGAGAGGATGGAGAAGCAAGCCCCTGGGTATGGGCGAGCAAACCGAGGGTGGTGGTTGACCATCCGTGGGGCTGAGAATGGATCCAGTGTCACACGCATGCACGCCCTGCCCCAGTGTGGATGCCAATACACATCTTCCCGGGCTTCCAATCTGATGTTTCTGAGATCTTCTCCTTCCCCAAACACGAGTTAAAAACAGAAGGGATGCTGTGACCAAAAGCCCAGATCTATGAAATGTATCTGCTATACCGTGCCTCACCGAGACAATGTCTCCTGGGAAAGCAATCGCCTACAAATACAACGACTCCTATAGGAGGAAATTTATTGCAATGATTGTGAGGATAATAGAAGTTTGAAAGCAACTGCTGTGTAGTAAGAGATTGATTACATAATTACACCAATTATGGTATTATTGCTTCAGTGGCCTGCCGGGTGTCACATGATAAGACAGATACTCTACAGAAAGATATTCCAGCATGCATGTACAGTGTGATCCGGATTTGGCTGGTCACATAGATGTATTCATAGGCACGGGGGAAATCGAAAGATCTGCATAGTTAAGGGCATGGCGCACACATTGAGCTTCTCGGCATTCCAGAAAAGACGGGGAGAACACAGGGATAGAGACACAGGAAGAGAGACGGGAACAGAGTTGGAGAGAGATGATCTAACCCCGTGCGAGAGCTCTGACTGGACACACGGGTCCCCGAGCGTGCGAGTGAGGGGTGCAGGCCTGCAGGGGCCTCGGTCCACCTTGCTTCCATCTGTCTCCCAGGGGGTGGGCCTCCTCCCCGCCCAGGGCAACAGGCACGCTGCAACATGTGGACTTCTTTCACAACCCGGTCCCCTGTGTGCGCAAGCCAAGTGCCCCTGACTAGGGCTTCACCAGCAGGACAGCAATCCGGCCCAGCCCTAGAGGGGCACAGGAGGATGTCTGTCCTCAGAGATCCTGTCTGTACCCCGCTGTAGCACCACCCCCACCCCCCGAGGAATGTAACAATTCTCCTTATGTCCTTATTTTATTTAGGTTTTTAATTTAATGGGGGGCGAAGGGTGTACTGGGGCTTGAACTCAGGGCCTGGGTGCTGTCCCCTTAGCTTTGCCACTTGAGCCACAGCTCCACTCCCAGCTTTTGGTTGGTTCACAGGATATAAAGAGTCTCGTGCGCTTTCCTGTCTGGGCTGGCTTTGAACCACAGCGCTCAGACCTCAGCCTCCTGGGTTATTAGGGTGACAGGGCGTGAGCCACCGGCGCCAGGCCTTGTACTGACTTTAGCCTCTTCATGCGCCCTGCTGAGAAGCTTGTGCCCAAGAAAATGCACACAATGGAACCCTCTGGGTGAAGCCACTGCCGTTTCTTGATTCCCTGTCATGGACATGCTAGCTGATAACACTGTTAAAGGGTTGGTAGGAGCAGCTGTCCCTGTGGGTACCTGACTGAATGGATACCTTCTAGAAAGTTCCACGCAGGGACCCCCATGCCACCAGCCTGTCATGAGCAGAACCCACAGTGGACACAATGGACACGCCCTCCACGGTGGCCGGCGAGGGCCGGCGGACGCACCTCTCCCTTTCTCCCGGCTCGCGTATCAACGGCCATCTCTGGGATTGATAGCATTAGGCCAGGAGGGCAGCGCTGAACGGCGGCAGCTCGGGGCCATCTCAGCCCATCGCTCCCAGGCCCCATCAACCCTCGTTAGTCCTCATTACCAGCTGGAGCCCAGACAGGCTGCCTCCTGGCTGGGGCCCTTGATTTTTCTATTTTGAGAGGGTGACTCGGGCCAAAGCACCAAATCAAGTTACCCTCCTGACGTCGTAGGTTCGCAGGGCCCGGAGATCACCCCTCCCCCACCCCTACCCCAAGGCCCTTGGTCCCCGCAGGCCAGGGACGGGCACGCTGGGTCCCCCTGCATCACACACACACACACACACACACACACACACACACACACATGCACACTTGTCCCCATGTGCACACACACAAGCACATGCACACGCTCACAAATACCCTCCTGCCTATATGCACACACGGGAGCAAATGTCCCTGGTGACCGGGAACCCAGGCCCATACCCCGAGGGCCTCAGCGGTCAGATCAGCCCAGACACCGGCAAGGAGGAGGCACTGCCACAGCCCAACTCCCCTGCCCACCCACCCCCACCCCCACCCCCGCGTTTGTCGTGGTTTGGAATGTTTACATTGAACAAATTACCACGGTACATTGTAAATGCCACGTAACTGCGTTAGGCACAAAATAATTATAGGACTTGTGAACTGTTCATTCTCGGGACCCCGCGGGCGCCCTGCTCGGGTAACTGCCCACGGCCCAGGGCTGGGTGATGAATGCCTTCCTCTCTCCTCTCTGTCAGCTTATCTCTGGGACTGTGTGTGGAGCCGCATTCAGGATTTGGTATCAGGAGCCCGCATCACAAGCCCTGTCAGCCGGGAGTGCAGAGCAAGGGCCCCCACACAGCACGCCGGGGCGCCCGCTCGCCTGCTGGGGGGAGTCCCGCGGCCGCCTTGTGAAGGTCAGAGCACGGACCCTCTGTGCCTCGGGACCAGGCCTGTCTCCAGACACAGGCTGCTTCTGGAAGCTTCTGGACCATAACCACCCCACCACCCATCTCGCCTTAAGCTCTCTGGGCTCCCAACGTCGCCGCACAGGCCAGAACACAAAGCCCACCCTTCCCCTCCTCCCCTCCTCCAGAGAAGCCCAGAGACGGGAGGTGCACCGTCCTGCCCTCTCCAGCCTACCTGTCCCTGAGACAGAGGCTTCCGTTCTGCGCCCCTGCACCTAGAAATACACATACACGCACGTGTGCGCGCGCACACACACACTAAAGTCTCTCACCTTTTGGAAGCACGCAAGCCACAGTCTAAACCTCTTTTCTATTTCTTCGTAGGGGTCACTTGAGAAAGATAGCTGTCCTCTCAGAGCCTTGGTTCCCTAGCTGGGCATGGTAGCTTCTGCTTGTAATCCTAGCTACTCGCGGGAGGCAGAGATCAAGAGATCAGCCCGGGGGAAAAAGTTCAGGAGACCTCATCACCACCAAGAAAAAAGCAAGGCACGGTGGCATGCTGCTGCCCTCCCAGGCCACCGAGGTAAGAGGACTGCGGTGGGAGGCTAGCCCCAGGCAACAGTGACTTGGAATCCAGCCCCAGTATCTCCACCTCCCAAGCAGCTGGGATTATAGGCGTGGGCCCCAGGTCTAGGGGGAAATAAAATCTTCAGCTCTTGCAGGACTGATGTCCTCTCACCCCTAGGAGATGCCTGGCCTTCGCAGTGGCTGCAAGTATCTGCAGAAGGACGCCCTGCCTGAGGACCCTCTGGGACAGGCCAAGGGGACAGATTTCTGGCTGCTTTCTGTGTGTTTAGAGCTTTTCCGGAGCCCTGGCCCCAGAGATTCTGACTCAAGAGGTCAGTAAAGGGAGGGGGGGTGAAGTTGACTGAGAATCTGCATTTCTACCAAGTCCTCAGCTGCTCCTGCGGCCACTGCAGACCCTGCTTAGAGGAGCCCGGCCCCAAGGGAAGCCCAGGACAGTCGGAGTTGCGAGGTGCCACTCAGGGGCCGGGCTCCCTTTCAGGACAGAACAACTCTATTCCCCGCGGTGCTTCAGCGGTGTCTGTATTAACCGGTCATTTGCAAATGGTTTGCTCGATGGGGCTCGTAATGAAAGGACTGGAATTATCAGAACAATCTGGTAAAAGATTTATCCAATTAATGTGATTCAATTTTTTAAAGGTATTTGTCCTTTCGTGAAGGCAAAGCCATGCTTTTCTAATTAAAAGCTAATTACTGGCTAACATGCAGGTCTCTGCTTTCCACTGGGTGGGGGGGGGGGGCCGGTGGCTGTGTGCTGTGCTGGAGCTGAGTGAAGGCACAACTGGTGCTGAGGGCCTGTGGAAGGGAGCCCACACCCACACGCCCAGAGTCTGCATCTTCTGCACACGCATCCCATGCCGTTAGGGGTTTCATTTGTTTTGTTTCTGTTGGTTTTTTCGCTGTCCCAGGGTTTGAACTCAGGTATGCGCCACTGAATCCCGCCACATGTTACATGTTTTAAAATACACAGACCTACCCTAAGTCTATCCCCTGCCCAAGACCCTTCCCAAACTGAGGAAAGTACTCGAAACACAAGCCCCCAGGGTAACTTTGCATAATATATAAAGAGCTGCTGGAATTCACTAAGATCACCCGTGCCATGCACGATACGCAAAGAAGATGAAATAGTTAACCGTAACTGAGATGAAACGGATTTTTCCAACAGATTTGCAAATCAGGAGGAGAAACCATTTTTACCTATGATGCCGGCCAAGTTAACAAAGCTTAATAACAGATTGTTGGCAAGACCGTGACGAAGCGCTCCGGTTGGTGCGTGCGCTCCATGCGTGCGACCTTTACGGAGCGAGCAGAGCAAGATAGTTAACATGTGCAGTCTCTCCGTCCAGCAACCTCGATTCCAGAAAACCACCCCGCGGGATACGCCTGAGCGTGCACAAAATGACATATGTACAGGAACGTTCAGAGCAGTCTCATTAAAAACCACGAAGACTGGAAACAACCTAAATACCTTTTCGTATAGAGCTGGAAAAACACACTGCGATATAACCCATCCCACTGAATATTGTGGAGCTTTTAACACGCAGGAGGCAGAGCTCGGGAACCCATGGGGAGCATTTCCTAACATAATACTATGATATATGAAAACATGTTTTCAAAGGGGGGCATAGACCATGCTGGAATGTGTTTAAGAAGAACAGAATATGGGAATATGCATGCATGCATACACTTATATGTGCATGGATTAACTTTGGAAGGGAGCACAAGAGGCTGGAAAGCAAAGCTGCCTTCCAGGGAGAGGGGGTAGGGGGATGATTCTTTTCTCTGTATAATCCTCTATAATGGGATTTTGTGTGTACTGTGTATCAAAAGGGATTTTAAGAACACAGGAACCAAAAGATGTTTCTCAGTGAGAAAATACCAAAAGGGGGACAGCAGAAACCAAATACTACCAGTGATCACTTTTCTTTCCTTTCTTTCTTTTTTTTTATTGCCAGTCCTGGGGCTTGAACTCAGGGCCTGGGCACTGTCCCTGAGCTTCTTTTGCTCAAGGCTAGCATTCTACCACATGAACCACCACAGCGCCACTTATGGTTTTTTCTGTGTATGTGGTGCTGAAGAATCAAACCCAGGGCTTCATGCATGTTAGGCAAGCACTCTACCACTAAGCTACATTCCCAGCCACAGTGATCGTGTGTGTGTGTGTGTGTGTGTGTGTGTGTGTGTGTGTGTGTGTGTGATTACTGGGACTTGAACTCGGGTCCTGGGCACTGTTCCTAAGCTTTTCCACTCAAGGCTAGCACTCTACCACTTGAACTACAGCTCCACTTCTGGGATTTTTGCTGGTAAATTGAAGATGAGAATCTTATAAACTTTTCTGGCCGGGCTGGCTTCAAACCTCTACCCTCAGATCTCAGCCTCTCTAGTAGCTGGGATTACAGGTGTGATCCACCAGCACTGGGCTCTGATGTCTTTTTTTGGTCAGTTGTGGGGCTTGAACTCTGGGCCTGGGCGCTGTCCCTGAGCTCTTTACCTCAAGGCTAGCGCTCTACCACTTAGAGCCACAGAGCCACTTTGGTTTCCTGGTGGTTGGAGATGAGAGTCTGACAAACTCTCCTGCCTGGGCTGGCTTCGAACTATGATCCTCAGATCCTCATGCCCAGCTCCCTGATGACTTTTTAAGCTAAAGAACCTGCTATTCTGAGGCAGTGCCATTAGTATGAGCATACCTGCTCCCAGTCCTCCAGCAGGGAATTCGGGGCACATCAGGACAGTCTCTCCGTCACTGAACTAAACACGGCGCTTTAGTCCAATGCTTTGCCATCCAGGACTTTATAGCTCAGGGGTGATAGACGGTAGGACTCTTGTCAGTAAACTACCCAGCTGGAAGCTTGGGCTGCCCATACCTGCTCGGCTGGCCTGGGATGCTGGGGAGACCAACCCCCCACTCTGGTGACCAGACATCGACAGCCAGGAACAGGCTTGCTGGTGAGTACTAGGGCCGGTCCCAAATTCAGGACTTCTCGACACCAGGTGTGGCCTTCCCTCTCCATGGTTCAATCACCAGTGCAGAGAGGGACAGCATGGGCTCCAGGATTGGGGTCCCGACTCCCTACCCACCCTCCCATCCAGCCAATCAGCCAGCTGCCTCCTCCCTACAGAGAACCCTAGACTCAGGAACAGGCGCTGAGCTGATCACATGGCATGAGGTGGCCTGTGACCTGTGACCTTCTCACGGGACCCCTCTTCCCCCACAGCCCCCTCCCCCCAGGGTGAGCTGAGCTTGGAACTTCATTTATTGAGCTGGGCACTGGTGGCTCATCCGTGTCATCCTAGCTACTCAGAAGGCTGAGATCTGAGGACCACTATTCAAAGCCAGCCAGGCAAGGAAAGTCCGTGAGACTCTTATTTCCAATGAACCACCAGAAAGCCAGAAGTGGTGCTATGGCTCAAGTGGTAGAGCACTAGCCTTGAGATAAAGAGCTTAGGGACAGCACCCAGGCTCAGAGTTAAAGCCCCACAATCAACCAAAAAAGAAAAAAAACATCCAAAGGTTGTTCTCCCCCGAAGGTGGCGCTGAGTCTGTTTGAAATAACAACTCCAGCCACTAAAAAAAAAAAAAAAGAAGAAGAAAGAAAGAAAGAAAGAAAGAAAGAAACTTGCCTGTCCATTTGGGTCCCTGCCCTTGTAAGAATGGAGGGGCTTAACCGCAATTGTTAATAATTCCAAAGTCTATGTAGAGTTTTTACGGCACTGCTATGAAGTAGGTGTCACCTGTGTCAAAGTCTACAGGGAAGTGTTTCCAAGACCTGCTGTGCACCGCCGCCGAGTATTTATTTAATCTTCTAAATTAACCTTTGAATTTCTATAAAGTGCCTCATTAAGCATGCTTCTCCTAAGCGTGTGCAGAGATAATCACGAGAAATGCATTGTTTGTGAGCATTTATCTACTTCATCAAAATGTGTGTACATATGTGTGTATATTCACAGGTATTAATTTAATTGAGGATTTATATTTGCAACAATGATAGCCCATACACAAGAACTGAGGAGCCACAGAAGGGTTGCTTGTTCAGCTTGAGAGTGACAATCCAATAAACCCCAATGGTCTCTCAAAACAATCACAGTGGAGTTGAGCACAGGCCCAAGAGTGGAGGAAAAGAAGGGGGGGAAAAATTATAGGGAACCAGAGGAGAGAAAACGCTGCAGAACCAGGAGCCATTCCAAATGCCAATCACTAGCCAGCTATGATCGGCCTGGTGTGGCCCAAGGGAAGAAGCCGGACCGGAATCAAGCCTCAGGGTGAACTCAGACTGCGCCTCTTGCTCCGCAGGCCACCTTCCCTGTGCCAAAGATCAGGTTCCAAGTGTTTGTACTGATCAGCCCGGAGCCCCAGGGAAAGACTTTTGACAAAACTTCAAATCCTAGAGAATGACATTCTCCGTCGTGATCTTGATCACTGAGCTCATTAAACGTTATATTGGAGAAGAATATGACAAACAGTTCACAATGAACTGGATGGAAAGATAGGATTTTACCTGTGGGGGGAGAGATCTGTTGGAATGAGCTACGCTGGCATGGGGAATGGCTCGTGTCTCACCAGCCCCTTCCCCCTGGGGATGGTCTCCCCCACACTGGGTGCTTGGAAGGGCATCCTGACCCACAGATCAGGCCCTCACCGAACCTGGCTCTGGTGCTGTGTCCTGGGCATGGGGGTTATAAACTACATTGGACCTAGTGATTTGGGCTTCTAACTAATTCATTTCTATCAACGTGTGTGTGTGTGCATGCGTGTGTGTCCTTGCACACACACCCCTGGCAACTTGAGTTCTTCCTCTTCTACCAGAAATCCTGACGTATGTAGTCAAGGCAGGCCTTGCTGAGATCCTAGGGCTTAAGTGGCTGGAGGCTTGTGGCAGAGGACCAATCAAGCAGATTCTTAACAACTTCCCCCATCGTCACACTTAGGGAAGAGATGAAGCACCAAAGTACGGGATACTCTCTAATTGCGAGCAGAATGTAACATCAACTTCACACACACTTTGTGAGTGTGGTGCTGGGGTTTGAACTCATGCTCTCATGTTCACTCATTTTGCTTGCTTCACCGATGTCCCACCAGCAGAGCTACAACTCCGGCCTGGCTTTTTTAGAGAAGGGGGCTGGTGGATTCCTCTGGTGTGGCCTTGAACGGCCATCCTTTAGCTCTCAGCCTCCTGAGTAGCTAGGATGGCAAAGGTCTGAGCCACCAGCATTTGGCCTCCCTGTTTTTAGTTAGTTTTGCCAGTCTTGGGGCTTAGACTCAGGGCCTGAGCACTGTCCCTGGCTTCCTTTTGCTCAAGGCTAGCACTCCACCACTTGAGCCACAGTGCCACTTCCAGCTTTTTCTATGTGTGTGGTACTGAAAACTCGAACCCAGGGCTTCATGCATGCAAGGCAAGCACTCTACCGCTAAGCTACACTCCAGCCCCTTCCTGTTTCAGAGAACATTTTATAATAATTCACAGGCTAGTCCTTCGAGATCAGAAGCCACAAATTTATGAAGTATGGCCTTCCCTGTCACAAAACCCAACATTATCAGCCACAGAAAACCCTGACTCCCCCTTCTTTGCAGGCGGGGGGTGCTGGAAGCTTCAGAGACGCGCCCCACCGCTCAGGCCTCGCTTCTACCAGGGGCTGCAGGATAGGAGCCTCTTACACGCCAACCCCAGAGGCGTGCCTAATGATGCTTTCTGAAATGCGGAGCTGGGTTTTCATGATGAAAACAGGTGGGCCATCCCTATGCGGCATTCCGAATCACGAATGGTTTTCCGCATCCCTGCGCTGGCTACAGCTGCCCTCTGCTCGTCCCTGACAGAGCCTGCAAAAGCCCTGCCGGCCTCCCAGAATCCTTGGAACAACACGAGCCCGGCCCCCGGCGCTGGGAGCATGTCCAGCCTTGGCCGCGGCCCTGCACAGAGACCTGGGGGACCGTGGTGGGGGGGGGGGGGAGGGTAGAGAGGGTGTTCCTGGCGAGTGGCATGAAGACCAGATGGCCAGGGAGATTACTGCGGTTTGATTTCTACATAATCCATAAACTTGGACGAGCTCATGTTTCTTCATATGCATTATCTTGTAATCCCAGGAAAAGTGGTACAGGGCCAAGAGCCCGGTGCTCCCGCCGCCACAGGCCCGGCGCGCTGGGTAATCCCCTGCTCTACCCACGGGTCTTACAAAGGCCAAGGAGCTCCGCCAAGGGAGGGAAGATGCTGGCATCGGGGCCGTGCTGCCTCCCGCAAGCCTGGGACTTGAGGGTGATGGAGGAAGCCCCCGACCTCCCAGCAGGCAGGGGGTCCCCCACTAGGGCCAGGTAGACCCCACGATTGATGCCTGGACAGAAGCCCAAGCTGGGAATCGAGACTGCTCTGCCTGAGGCCTAAGATGAATGAATGATTCCCTCCCTGGGCCTCGTGACCCCTGCATGTAAAGGAGGGGCGGGGAGTTAGAGCAAGCCACCTAAAAAGCCCACCTTGCTTACCCATCGCCATGTGGGACCCCAAGGCCAGCGCAGCCTCCCAGGTGCACATGTGGAGCTGTTGCCCAATCAGCCCAGCCCACCTGAAGGGATAGGTACCCCACCCCTCAACCATCTCCAGCACCCTGGCGCGTCTCTATTCGTTGAGAAAAAGATTTAAGACCCAGTCGTGCCACTGACAAACAGGCTTGCCAATCGGCCCATCTGTCCAACCCTGCTTCCCATGGGCATCTTGTAAGAATCACAGAAATGCAGGGACTAGACTAAGGGGAGACTCTAGCAGCTGTCAGTCTCACTCTGAGGAAAATCACATTCAATGATGAAATACGGAGGAAAACACTCCCATGCTGGCTGATGCGACGGTTTCCTCTTAGGTCTCCACATCCTTCCAAATGTTGACCCTCTTGAATTCCCTCTTAATGATTCTGCTTAATCCCATTAGTCTGTCCTAATGTGTTAACCATTTGGTTGGTGACTTCTCCCTGGCGAGAGAACCGCCTGTTTGCAGTGGCCTTCGGAGCCTGGGCTCGACTTGTAAAAGGCAGATGGCCACCGGGTAGTGCTAACATGGCAGAAGGCCTAGGAGAAGAGAGACAGTTTCTGACCCACCACACAGCTTCTCCCCCCACCCACCTCCCCGCCAGGCAGTGTATACACTTGTGTCTGGCGCCCCCGTGTGGACACTGCCTGTACTGCGTGAGACGCACCCTGACCATCAGGACTAAAGCTCCACAGAGATTAGGTCAGCTAGGAATGGGCAGCGGGAGTGCGAGGCCACAGGCACTCCTGGGGCTGGAGGGACAGAGGAAAGAGGCCCTGCTACCGGGAGCCTGCGCCACCCTGCTGCAAAGAGTCACAGGGAGGCTGCCAGTGCACTCCGGGGCCCCTGAAGTGAAATACTTGGGCTTTCCTCCTGTCCATCACTCACCAGTACCTCTAGATGGAACCCAGTCCACAAGAAAGCTTGTCATGCACGCACATACACACTGCACACACGCGCGCACACACACATACCCAGAGCAAAGCACAGCAGCAAAAGGATTTGAGGACTGCAGGGCGACAAGCAACCAGCCTGAGCCATGTGTGAGTTGAATACTTACGAGTGGGAGGTGAGGGGACAGCTTGAAAAGGGGCCTGTGTCACAGTCACACAAACCGCAGGTAGTCAAGTGTGTGGGTGCCTTGGTGTGGCCCTTCAAGTGTGTGTGTGCATCACAGAGACAGGGGAGGATACCTGTGACAGGAAGAAGGATCCAAGGTCTGTGTGTGTGTGATACAGACGTGAAAGGGTATGGATGTGTGACAGGAATGCCTAAAGCTCGCATGCATGTATGTGTGGTGAATATCCAAAGAAGTGCGTATGTGATATGAAAGTAAAGCTATGGACGTGATGATCAAAAGTGTGTGTGTGTGTGTGTGTGTGAGAGAGAGAGAGAGAGAGAGAGAGAGAGAGAGAGAGAGAGAGAGGCAGAGACAGAAATAGAGAAAGAGACAAGAAGATGGATGAAAAAACAAAGACAAGGAGACAGAGAGAAGAGATGAGACAAAGAGATTTGTAAGATGAGAAAAGAGGCCTGGGGGAACCGAAGTGTACAGAAATGTTCTCCGCGTACAGAGTAGACAAATGTGGCCACGAGCTTCTTTGAACAACAGATCCATATGCTAAGCGGTTCAGCTCACTTAGGCACAAAACAGCCACCATGTTTCCAGAGGTTGCACATGAGGTATGACTACAAGAAACATGAAATTCGTTTCCACAACACTATTCCATCTAAATCAGGTTTTTGTTGTTGTTGTTGTTGTTGGGGGGGGGGGAGTAGTCCTGGGCCTTGAACTCAGGGCCTGAGCACTGTCCCTGGCTTCTTTTTGCTCAAGGCTAGCACTCTGCCACTTGAGCCACAGCACCACTTCTGGCCATTTTCCATATATGTGGTGCTGGGGAAATCGAACCCAGGGCTTCATGTATACGAGGCAAGCACTCTTGCCAATGCTCACCACACAGGAATCCCAGGGAACCTATAGCATCGCGACATCCACCCCTTGGCTTTCCTGAATTCAGACTGTAAGCCTGGGATCTCCAAAAGAGAGACAAGTAGTGTTCTCCTCCCCAGGATCTGATGGGACTTCTACCCACCATTCCCCTCCATGGGCTCACATGCCGGAGCAGGCCTGTAGTGAGTGAGGCCACGCCATGTTGGATCCCAGATGTGGGTGCACGCACATCTCCTGACACAGATTCTGTCTCTGGATGCCCCAATCTACATCTCTCTGGAGGTGGGGTCTAGACCTGCTGTGTACTGCTCCCCACAATGGGTGCAGACAGGGGTCTTAGTATGATATGTATGTGTGTGTGTATATATATATGTATGTATGTATGTGTGTGTATATATATATACACATATATATACATATATAATCATTGCCCCCAAACACAACACGACTGGTAAATCCTACACCCAACCAAACAAACCTTGGCTGGTTCTGTGGTGGGACACAGGGCATGCTGAAGTCCCCAAAAGACTTAAACCAGCAGTCAGCGAGGCAATAGCCTCCTAGGGAATGTTTCTGTGGGGCCCTCCATGAGACTGGTGACTCCGATGGTAATCCCCCCATAAGACATGAGTCCACTGGTTCACTCGCCCATCCCCCCCCCCGCCTCCTCCTCAGCCAAAGCTGTCATGGGTGACATGGGGCCGGCTACTTTGCCCACATTCCCTCTCACTGGTTGAGGGATCTTTTTCCTGCCTCGCACCAGATTATCTCAAGGACTGTTGAAGGGCTGCTGGAAAGTTCCAAGCACTCACCTCAACAGTCAGTTCTTCCCCTACCTTCCCAATCTTACCACAGCTGCCGCTCAAGTTCACCTCCTCTGGTTTAAAGAATGTCAAGCACAGCACGGCCCGGGCAAGCCACCAACCACGCCTGCAGTCCACATCCCTGTCACTCATCCTCCACGTCTAAGACCATCACCCCCCTGACATTACCTCATCACTCTCCACTTCAGTGTCTCGTCGCAGCCTCCCGGGGGGCCACCAGCCTGTCTGTCCCTCGGCGGCATCTAGTTCAGGAATTCTACAATACAAAGGCTAAGTCTTGGGGCAATGGCACACATAGCTCAGGTAGTTCACACCATGTGGCTCTGAGTTCAAGTCCTTGGCTGCACTTCACATTGAGCGTGAGATCACCAAGGGTCTCCCCTCCCTAAAGTCATCCACTGCCCTCAAATTGAACAGCAAGTGTGAAAAACACCACCCAGGGCTGACCTGACAAGAGAGGCGGGCACAGGACCACATGATATGGCTCCAGCCAGAACACAGGAGTCAGGGTCCCTCCTAAGGGCTTGGGGCCCATCTGCAGCCACAAACAGCCAGAATCCATCCGGGCCACTCGAGTGCCAGCCTCCACCTTAACTGCAGAGGGCCTGGCGCTGGGGAATTGGCTCCACCACAGGCAGGAAGCTGCTCCAACGGTAGCCACCTCAAGCCAAGCAGGAGGATTCCAGGGAGGGCCTCTCTGCACCCTCAGAAGGCCGGGCTACCACTGACTCCTGGAGACCCGACAGTCGCACCCCTCCTCCCCCACGGTGGCAGGCACTGTCACAAATGACAACAGAGCATCCCAAGGCATCTAGCCCCACGGCCATCCTAGAAGCAGAAGATGAAGCTTCCTCATCCTGAGGCAGTGAGAGGTGGCTGATAGTCTAAGGTGGCTGCCCTAATCCAAGCTACCAGGGCTTCTAGAAAATAAGAGCTGGGAAGGAAGTGGGGGAGGGGGTGCGCGGGGGGGGGGGGGGGGATTGACACAGCTGCCCTGAGATTTCAGGCAAACAGGCTTTATCTCACTGGGTGCCCGCAGCTCAGCGATCTGTGAGCTCTTAATAATTGGGTTGCTGACCTTTTGGCAGGTCTTTTTCCCTGCTGAGGTAATAGAATGGGTGAGCGGGTCTGTTCTGCTCTTAGCGCCCTGTAAGTCTGCACCTCACAGCAGCTCAGGATTTCTGAGAGGCGCGAGCAGCTGGATGGAGTCTGGGGACTGAACCATGCCACTCTGCAATGGAATCCACAGCTGTCCACACTGCCCATGCCCCTTTCAAACGAGATGGAAGTGCTTGCTGCCACTGTGCAGACCCTAGAAGAGGGAAGAGCTGATGTGGTAAAGGCTAGACCATGCAGGAGAATTCGAGAGCAGCTTAACTCCTTTGACTCTGCTTTCTCATGGATACCGAAGCCTTCCCGCTAATTACATAAAAACACAGCTTGTAAATGAAGAACCTTGACATCTCCCGGCCTTAAGATTCATGCCTTTATACAATGGCAGTGGCCAGGACCTAGCTGAGGTTGTAAATTCAAACCCTGGTTTTCTGACTCCCAGTCCAGTGGCTCAGAGAGAAACTGATTTACTTACACATTATGTGAAGTTAGGTTTTAAGTACCAAACTCAGTGACCCTACAAAGTGCTCAGGCTCCGTGCAGGTGTGGCCCAAGAGCTCGCCGTGAGCATTAAGTAAGCAGGAAAGCTAATTTGCAAGCGCAGCACTGTGTTCTCCAAAGAATCAGCCAAAGAGGAAGCAAGGCTGGAAATCATTTGGGGAAAGAATGAGCAAGTAGGAGGAGAGGGTAAACCACTGATGGGTGGGCTGAGTGCTCTTTTCTATGTCACACACACAGTTTGCACAAACATCTTAAACTGCAGCAGCTCCTCACGCCTAAGCCCAGCCTTCTCACCTCTGCCCACACTGTGCATTTTAAAGAAACCCATGCCACACACCGACATCACCTCTCCTTTGGACCTCCCCTTCGCCCCCCCCCATAAGGATGAATTACACCATTCTCAGGTGTCTTGCATCCAGCGGGAGGACCATGCAGGCACTCAGCGGGCATTCCCCCTACAAGGCTGATCAATCCTGCACAACCATAATCCACACACAAGGGGAGAGGGCTTACAGCCCTCGAGGCCAGAGATCCCCTCCCACCGTACACTCGGGTCTCTGCAGCCCTCGATCCTGTGTGGGCACTTCCCAAGAGGTCAAGGTTCCCACAGTTTCATTAAAAACTTAAAGGTACGGCCTGAGGCAAGGCCTCCCTCTGTGGAGGAGGGGTCTTTACAGTGTCTTCCTTCCTCCCTGTCCCCAGATGTCAGGGCAATGAAAGCAGTCTCCTTCTGCAACAAAGTAAGCACCTCTATGCTGTCATGAGACATTCCATCTTGCCCCTGATCACTTATATAATAGTTCAGAGAAATATCTCACAGGCATTAACGGAGTCCTGGTGCCACACCTCACTCACCACTTCTGTGGATGCTACTGCCCACTGAAAGAAGGAACGCTCAGGCCAAATGGGGACGAGCTGTGCCGGTTTATTTAAAAACAGTTAAGATGTGATTTCTTTTTAAGTATGAAATGCTCTTTAAATGATAGAGGGGAAGGGAAGAGGGAAGAAGGAGGGAAAGAGGGTCATGGTTTCCTAGGGTAGATTAAAACATGGAAAGGACAGGAAAAACAAAACGTAGAATGGCTAAGAGAAACTACACTGGACAAGATTCTGGAGGGCCAGAGCTCAGGACTTTAGAGGAACTCCTTTCATTCTTTCTTCCTAGGCCCATAGGCCAGATGACTAGCTAGGAAGCAATGCCACTGCGTTGCTTTAACTACAACTCAGTTAGCATGAGAGGAATGGGGGGGATGGCTCCCTCTTCAGAGGGAGAGACCCCAAGCAACCAGACCTCTGAGACCAACACACGGACACACACCTTTAATTGTCAGAACTTAGTTTCCCTGCAAGTGCAGGGCAGTCACGCCATGTCTCGGGGCCCTATCCACAGGCTGTCTGAGCAACACCAAGAGCGGCTCCATCCGTCAGAGGTCCAGAAGGAATCTCCTAACCTGGGTCAGGTACTGTGGCTTTAGGTAGTCGCCCAGCTCCTCTTTACTGACCCACACATGATGGCCCTTCTTCCCCGCCTGGGAAAAGTCTCCACTGAGCAGCTGTGCTTTGAAGAAGAAGATTTTGGCCCCAAGGTTGCTCTCTGTCCGCATGGCCTGGGGGAACTTGAACTTGTAGTGACCACAAGGGGCATTTCCAAGGAACTTGGCTTCCATGTTGTTTTCTGAGGGGAGAAAAAAAAAAAAAAAAGAACAGAATTGGAAGATAAGGATACACCCATCTGTGTACTCTGGCTCTTCCAATCATGAGGGGCCTCTGGGAAGCTGCTTCTAGCTTGTGCTGGAAACCATCCCCAGGAGTCCCAGCCCAGGGAGTCCAAACGTGCCGGTCACCACTAGACACCAAGCCACTGCTTTCCGCGTGAAAATCAGAGCAGCTGACTTCTGTCTGTTAAGAAGGACTAAGATGCCTGCTATCTGTAAAGCAATACGAGACAGGCAAAGCACAGAAAGCAACCCAGATATGATTTCTGTTGTTTGTGCTAAGATAGTTCATTTAAAAGTATTTTATAAAATCAAACTTTAACAAAACTCATTACAAACATGAGCAAAAAAAAAAAAACGATCTCAACAGACAATTCACATAAACATACAAAAAGATGATCAGTTTCAGCTGGGCATGGGGGTACATGCCTATAATAACTCCAGTTACTCACTAGTCAGAAGCAGAAGGATAAGTCTGAGGGCAACTAGAGAAGAGACAACTATGGATAACATGCCCAAAACAAAATACAAACAAAATGGCTAGGAGCGGAGCTCAAATGGTAAGAATACTCACACCAGGACATGGATTCAATCCCCAGTAAAACACACACACACACACACACACACACGGTCTATCTCAAAGAGGAAACTACTTATCCAAGAGAGATGGCTTTAGTTAATAGATGGGTATGTATAAATAAATAAATAAATGGACTACTTGAGAGATCTAGGCAAATAGGCCCTCTTAAAAAATGTCGATTGTTTTGAACTTTGTGGAGGGAGGACAAGTGGGAAGAATTAATTTATCAACAACTTAACATCTTCTGACCCATTAACTCCACCCCGAAA
Source organism: Perognathus longimembris pacificus (assembly GCF_023159225.1). Classification (NCBI taxonomy): domain Eukaryota; kingdom Metazoa; phylum Chordata; class Mammalia; order Rodentia; family Heteromyidae; genus Perognathus; species Perognathus longimembris. Next base: position 31,935,518 of record NC_063180.1, on the reverse strand, counting down.
TCTCAGCTTGCAGAACCACTGGATGTGTGGAGCCAGTGGAGAAGGCAGGCATGCTCCCCTTTCTCGCATATTTATTGCCTATACTTTTATTCTCTATTTCCTTTCACATTTATTACATGGGAATGTCAGAAGGAGGAAAGCATAGGGACAAGACAGATACCGCCCACTCTCCCACAGGGGACACAAGAGGTGAGGAGGGGAGAGGTTTTGCATGAGGGAGGCTGAGCACCTGAACACAGACATCTTGGGATGAACCCCAGGTGCCAACATCTCTGTGATGGCTGAGGCGGACAATGGCGCAGCCCTGCCCTGCACCGCACTGCACTGCACGCCTGCCTGCTTCTCCTGCAGTCACAAAGACTGGTGATGTTTTGTGAGGGGCACTTATGCTGGTGGCAGATATGGGAACAAGGTCAGTGGTGATGCCCAAGTTTCTAGCTGAATGAATGGCTAAGCGGTGGTGCCAGCCAACAAGGATGCGAGACACAGGCTGAGGAAATGGCAGGGACATCGCCTCGAATGTACCAAAAGTCTCAGTAGTACATGACATTCACTTGCTCTAAGGAACATTCTTACCTGGATATCTCCAGTTGGCCTTTTTACACATAATAGTGTCATTAAGTTTACCACTCTTTCCACACTGAGCCTGGCTGAAGTGTAAGGTGGATCTTATGGGAACTCACCTGGAAGTGTGGCCAGCGCTCGCTCGGCTGTCCCTCGGAGCGTCTCTCCAGGCTGCCACTCAACATAAGGCAACATCCAAACATCCTGGTCCCCAAGCTTCATTCTGACTAACAGAACAAGGTTCCTATCTAGCTTCCTGTGTAATGAGGTTCGGTCATTTTTTTTATCGGCATCTATAAAGAGTAAGGGGTTGGAGGAGGCAGAAGATTGTGATCTGGCCAAACAAAGGAGCTCTGAATTTTAAAGTATGTCCTTTAAACAAAAGCCACAGTCCTTGCCCTCATCAAATGTATAGCCAAAGTACAACCTGAACTCATCTCTGTTATTTCTGACTTCTTTCAAGGTAGAGTCTCAAGCTCTCGAGGAAGCTAAAAGAAAAAGCCAAGAGCTGAACTTCTCCTGATACACAAGACAGTCTAAACCTTTGAAAAAGAAGCCATACACTAATTGGAACACAAGGGAGTGAGAGCACTTGCCTAGCAAGGTTAAGTCCCTGGGTTCAATCCCCAGCACCACAGAGAGAAAAAAAAAAAAAGAAAGAAAAGTTAAAAGGACTGCTTCCCTAGATTTTACACTATTACTGGTCTAAATTTTCCAATTCTTTCCGTTCTTCTGTCTTCATCTGTAAAACAAAGATAACAGAACTCAAATGCCTGCTTTAAGCGATTTCCAATGAAACAAAGAAGAACTAGAATGTAGAGTTAATGTCTCCCTTCTGAACTGCAGAAGTGTGAAACTCAGATAACACTCATGAAGTTTAAGGGAAAGACAAAGGCTACCCAAACACCCTTACCTCACACTCAAAAATAACATGGGCCATTTAAAATCTGTACTAGGGTAGATATGAGGAATAAGGAAAAGACTTTCTTTTCTGTAAGTTATTTTGGTGTTAGAAATTAGTTGCTATTTAAAATGTGAGACAAAAGCTAAACAATTGTCCTTCCATTGGAAGTCGGTATATCCCACTTTCCTTTCCTTTTTGGACTTAAACAAAAAAATCACAAACCTGTTTCTCGAGCTCCAAGTTTGAACTGGAGGAATTTCTGTTCCCAGGCATCTTCCAAATCTTGCACAAGCAATATATCCTGTTGTTCCTCATCATCATAGAGGTCGGCTTTCTTCTTTGCCAGTCGCTGGGCTTCATCCAGGGCACGAAGCTCATGGTCTGAATACAGGCTTCTCTCTACCTCAATCTGGAAAGGTTAAAGGGGGAGGGGAAAAAAACAAAGTTACAGCACTTTTTCCAGGCTCAGAAGTGTATCACCTTGGGTTGGAGGCATGGTTCAGGTGGTAACGGACCAGCCCATGAGTGAAATCATCAGATACCCAGTTCCAGTCCCAATTTCAGGGGGAGAGGGGGAGGGAGGTAGTTTATCATGTAATATAACCAGGAACACAATGAATACACAGAAAGAAACCAGAGCTAACAGACAAAAAAAATAACTCCCCGCTCCCCCCACCGACCCCCTACGACCCCCGGTTCCCACCACCCCCACTCACCCACCCCCGTCACCCCGACGCCGGGCACTCGGCACTACCTGCTGGAAAAGGGCCGCCATCTCTTCCTGCAGGGGGGTCAGAGGTTTGGAGATGAGCGGTGGCCGCTGCAGACACAAGGATCCCAGCAGGTGCCATGGAGAACCGCTGCGGGGCGGCGCGGCCTCCAAAGCCAGGCCGCGAGCGCGCGGGCCACCCACTCGGGGCCCCTCGAGCCGCCGCCAGCCCCCCAGGGCCCCTAACAGAGTTCGCCTCACGGGCGCCGCCATTTTACCTCCCCAGGATGCTCCGCGGTTCGCCGCGGACGCCTCAGCCAATCGCTTGTTCCCACAAGGCAACGCGGGCCGGCGAGGTACCAGATCCGGAACTAGTGGAGCGAACCATGTCAGTATGGAGGGGTGAGCGAAGCGCTCACGTGACAGCGGTAAGAAGGGGAGGGCGTTCCAGAAGAGCACGCGACATCACCGTAGTTTTTATGAAAGCAAACGGGCTGGAGTGAAACACTTAATGAGCCTTCTAAACGGCGGTTCGATTACGTGCCCTCTCCGTGGCCTCCCCCACAGGCGCTCGTGGTATCGCCGCTCCAGCCCCGCCGGACGCGGCGGACGAAACGTCGCCGGGGTCAATTCAAGTCATGCAGGTTGTGAGGAGCGCGGGGTCCCGGCTGCTGCGCTGCTGGGTTCGGCCCCGGAACCCGGGGTAAGGGCGGCCGCCCCCTCCGTCCGACCCCACGGGACCTTCGGGACGGCCTTGCGCTCCGGGGACCTCACGCCGCTTTCCCCCTCTGCAGGGCGGGAGCCGGGACCTCGGCTCGCACCACGCACTCGGGCGCCCCGGAGCTACAGGATGCGGCCGCCCAGCAGCCAGCCGTGACGCTGGCGGCCCCGGGCCGCGGCGACTTCAGGTGAGGGCCGCAGAGGCGCGGTCCTGGGGCGACCCGGGCCCTGTGACCCTTCCCCGCCGCCCTCCAGTAAACCGCTGTACCTTTGCGTCCGTGGGCCCGTACGCGAGCCCATCTCCTAGCCTCGGCTTCCTCATCAGACCGTGGAGAGCGCGCTTAGGGGGTGGGGGGTGGGAGCTGGAGGGGAATCACTTGAGCTCCAGCCCAAGTGAGCGCTCGGATAAGCATAATAAAACTCTTTTTCTTTGTGAGGTGCATTTCACCTCAGACCAGCAACTCTCCTCCTCGGACACAGTGGGGAGAGCCGGCCCCACACCGTGGAGCGGATTTTCCTGCACTTGGAGTTAGTCGTAGGCACTGGGTGTTTTGTGCCCAGCCCTAGGAACTGGCGTCTTGCTTTTGTACCAGTAGCATTATCTCTATGTACACTGTCCATCATTTCCAGTTGTTCGGGCTAAAAGAAATGTGGAGTTTGCCTTCATGCCTGTTTCTCACACTTGCTATGAACAAATGTAGTGAGCCAAGGTTCTGATGTTAAGTCCAGCGATGTTTGTTGAAGGCGCTAATGCCTTTAAAATCGTTTTGTGTAAAAGAGGAAGGTGTCTGCAGGAGTTTGGAGCAGGCTGGTTAAGCTTGGGATGCCTGAGTGGAGGTACAATGTAGCCTTTAGAGAAGGAGTAGGAGGCGGTAGTAAGAAAATCCAAGAAGATTTAGTCTTTTGCCTTGTGTGTGGTTCAAGGTGGGGAGATGAGCTGGGTCAGGGTGCTGCTGAGATCAGAGCATAATGAAACTCAACAAACACTGTTTGAAAAGATGGAGGATGAAGAAGGGCTGGGAATATAACAGGGAGTGAACTTGTTCACAGTGCACCACAGTATGCATCTATCGGATTGTCAGTAAAACTCCTCTATTCATATATAGCAACTCAGAAAAAAATAAATTGATAGCCTTGTAAGCACAGTGTTTGGTTTGAATAGGAAAGGTGGCTTTAGAGAAGGAGGGGCCGAGGGCCCGTTTTTATTTCCCATTCTGGGTTCATGTGTACTATTGATCTCTCTTTTTTTTTTTTAGCCATGTATGTATTTCTTTTTTTTTTTTTGTCTTTTCTTTTTTTGGTACTGGGGATCGAACCCAGGACATTGCACTTGCTAGGCAAGCGCTTTGCCACTGAGCTACATCCCAGCCCCCATGTATGTATTTCTTTGATTTAATTTTTAAAAAATTAATAGAACATTTCTTCTCATTGTAGCATTTACCCTCCAGTTCCAGGACAGGAAAGCTCTCTGCGGTGGGCAGGAAAGAAGTTTGAAGAGATTCCGATTGCACACATTAAAGCATCTTACAATAAGTAAGTGGGAAAGGAAGTGCCCTGGTAGTTCTCCCATGTCTTCCTGTTTCTACCCTTCTTGGGGTAGGAGTCGGGGGCCAAGTGCTAGGACTGGGATAACAGCAGATGGTCCCACTGGGTGCTGGAACATGGATTGATGATATATAAGTAAGAAGAAAGGAACAATTAACAAACTTAGATATCCCTTTAATTATTTTTCTTCCCCCTTGGTCATACTCAGGACATTGGACTTGCTGAACAGGCATTCTACCACTTGAGTCAGGCTCCCATCCCCAGTGTTGACCTTGAGTCCCTCTGCATTGCTCTTGGCCATTTAGAACTAAGTGCAGATGGTGAGTTTATAGCGACAGGGCTATGCTTGTGTGGTCTGTGCACAGGTGTTGGGGCTGGGATGCACAGCCATGCATTGACCATGGAAGTGTCACTGTGTTTATGACAGCATTACTGGTCACCCACCACCCCACTTGAATGGTCCCCCTTCCCATCACTGGGTTTAGAGAACAGCAGCAGAAGCTCCAATCACAGACTAGACACATTCAGGACAGACCAAGCACTACAGGATGCATTCCAGAGATGTACAGTTGAAATGATAGGTCTTGTGCTTTAAGACAATCCCATTAAAGAGATTAATTACCTGATGAGCCAGGCTCACATGATAGCTCATATCTGTAATCCCAGCTACTTGGGAGGCTCGAAGTTCAAGGCCAGCCAAGGAAAAAAGTTAGCAAGACCCCAATCTCAAAAAAAAGCCCAGCATAGTGGTGTAGGATTGTAATCCCAACTATACATGAATAGGTAGCAGGATTATAGGCTAGAGCCTAACCCAGGCAAAAATGGCAAGCCCTATCTGAAAAATAAAGTTGAAAGGGACTGGGGCTCAAGTGATAGAGGGCCTGCCTAGCAAATGTGAGACTCTGAGTTCTAGCCCCCAGTATTGCAAACAAAAAAAAAAAATAACTGGCGTGAAAGATCTAATGTCTTGGGGTGGGGAGGGAAACGGGCAAGGATCTCACATCTCATTTAAATGCTGGCCCCAGGGCAGGCACTGGGAGCACAATGAGCCCAGGCTGAGGGCCGATTCTCACAAGTGGAAGTGGGTTTCTTCCTCACCCAGGCATTGATGGGCTTAGGTCAGCTCTCTCCCCTGAGGGCTAGTCACTCCAGGCCTCATCTGCTCTTGCCAGCACGCAGATCCAGGTCGTCTCTGCCGCTCACGTGCCCCTGGCCCGCACCTCCTGTGGCACAGAGGGCTTCCGGAATGCCAAGAAGGGCACTGGCATCGCAGCACAGACTGCGGGCATAGCTGCTGCGGCGGTAAGTGCACTCAACATGGCTTCTTGGGGCTGACCCTGGGGAATCATCACTTGGACAGCCCTTTGAGAAGCCGAGGCTGTGGGTGGCTTGAAGAGGCCTCTGTGGAAGGCTCCATCTTCTTTCTCAGCTTCGCTGCAGGTGAAACATGGTTTGTTTTGAGTGGAAGGGCCAGGGCACTGAAGGGTTCACCAAAGCCCCCTTAAAAAGCAGTGGGAGGGGCTGGAGATATGGCCTAGTGGCAAGAGTGCCTGCCTCATATACATGAGGCCCTGGGTTCGATTCCCCAGCACCACATATACAGAAAATGGCCAGAAGTGGCACTGTGGCTCAAGTGGCAGAGTGCTAGCCTTGAGCAAGAAGAAGCCAGGGACAGTGCTCAGGCCCTGAGTCCAAGCCCCAGGACTGGCCAAAGGGGGAAAAAAAAAAAAAAAAGCAGTGGGAGAGGTGATACAGTCTGCTGGAGAGCTCGTGTAGGGTGGGGATCCAGACCTTTGGCATTACCCAATTTTTCAAGAGCCAGTTAAGAACCATTGATTGTGGTGGGTGCTGAGTGACTTCAGTGAACTTCCCAGTGTCCATAACAAGTGACCTTCACAATCAGAAGAGACATTTTCGACTCCCAGCAATGTCAGATCACACTTTTAAGTAGGTTTTGGGTCCCAGCTTGAAATTCTGGCTGGAGTGCTGGGCCACGTGTCTGGGAATTCTATGTGTGCCTGAGAAAAGCCTGAGCAACATTTCAATGTGTCCACCAGGTGGCAGTGTGGGCCGGGCTAAGATCGGTCACTCCAGCTCTGTGGCTGGCTGGGTCTGTGGTCCCTGCTCACTTCTACCCCGACCATTCCCCACCTCCTCCCCGATAGAGTAGCAAGAGGGCAGGATGCAGCCATCTTTCCCTGCTGCATTAACCACATTTGCTGCTTCCCCACAGAAAGCCACGGTGAAGGGGGTGACCCACATCCGAGTTGTGGTGAAAGGCCTGGGGCCCGGACGCTGGGTAAGTGCTGGCTGCTCTCAGCAGGTTGGTCCCATGGCGGGTTTCTGTGGCATGGGTCAAGTTCTTTCCGTTTTTATAACCTGCTGGACCTTCCAAGCAAACAGCAATCTCTTGGTATTCATCAGACCCTTCTTAAGTGCCTGCTGTGTGTCAGACCCTGGGGCCGGGAAGCCGGCCCTGGGGGACCTGCACAGGTTCAAGCCCAGCAGGGATGACCCTGAATTCCTGAGAGGGATGGGTATGGTGTATGGGGGTATGTGAGTTACATCCTTGAGAGCAGAGTAGGCTAGGCTTGAGGGTATCCAAACAGTGTGTGTCGCCCCCCCCCCCCCCCCCGTCCCTGTCTCCTGTCTGGGGACACTGGTTCATCGTTTCTGCGACTGGACCACTTTCCTGTCTGCTCCCCTTCTAGTCTGCCATCAAGGGGCTGACCATGGGGGGCCTGGAGGTGGTCTCAATCACAGACAACACCCCCATCCCGCACAACGGCTGCCGACCCAGGAAGGCACGGAGGCTGTGATGGAAGGAAGCCTGCGCTGAGTCTGACTGCCTGTGGACTTGGAGAAGCACGTCATAGCTGCCTAGGACCTCAGACCCTCCACAGGGCACCACCAGCCAGAGAAACTTGTGCCCGCATGTGAGGCTGAGCCTCAGACACGAGGTGAACAGAGGCTGCAGCCCCGCTGTCCATCCTGAGAATAAAGACTGCACCCTCTATAGGAATGTGGGCATTTGTTCCCAAAGTTCCAAACAACCCGCTTCCTGAAGGGAAGGGGGAGGGACACTTGAACTTAACCCTGAAGTGTGGTGCAGATGATGTTCAAGGAGTGGGTACTTCCCCACTCTAGGGTGAACGCTATACCCTAGGGGCCCACAGCCCCACTACCTGTGGGGCTGGGGTGGTGGGACACAGAGTGCCGCATGTGGGCGTGGCCTGGGACACCCCAGTAGGATGGACCAGACCAGACCTCGGGTGGTGTCCTGAGGTCTTGGACACGGCACAGAAGCCAGGGCTAAGACCCCTCTTCCACAGACAGAGGCCAAGAGGGAGAGTTGCAGGGCTGGATGGAGTGGTCCACTGTGTCCCACACACGCTAACAGGCTGCGCGTGTGCACACACACACACTAGTAGAAGGAACAGGCCTGAGGCCGACTGAAGAAGCACCCTGGAGGCTGTGCTGGGTCCCTTCTGGAAAGGGTGACATTTCACCACTCCTTGGCAGCCCGCCTAGCAGATATAAGGCCCTGGGTTCTAGCTGTGGCACCACCAAAACTACATAGAAATGCAGTGCATAAAGCAACTTGGAAAGGACAGTTTCTACATAGGAAAGGGTGTGGAAGCTAGCAATTTCTGTGTCCATGACAGAAGTAAAGATGTCAAAATACTACAGAATACGGCAAGATGGCATCCTCAGCGCTGTTGCGCCCCTGGTCGCGGCTGCTGGCGCCCATGCGCGGCCCTTCACGGTCCAAGTTCTACGTGCAAGAGCCGCTGCACGCCCAGCCCAACTGGCCCAAGGTCGTGCTGAGCTTGGCCGTCTCGGGCCTCCTGTGGTTCAAACATCACACGACATCAAGAAGATCTTTTAGAGTATGAAAAAAGAAATGGATTAGAATAAACTGGAAATGCTGATATAGGATGTTACACATGACTAGCAGTGCCTCTGGATTCCCCATCTACTGAGTTGTGAATGTAAGAGAAGTAATATACGAATACATATCAAGTCAAAAAAAAAAAAAAGTGGGGCTGGGGATATAGCCTGGTGGCCTCGGATACATGAGGCCCTAGGTTTGATTCCCCAGCACCACATATACAGAAAACGGCCAGAAGCGGCGCTGTGGCTCAAGTGGCAGAGTGCTAGCCTTGAGCGGGAAGAAGCCAGGGACAGTGCTCAGGCCCTGAGTCCAAGGCCCAGGACTGGCCAAAAAAAAAAGCTACAGAATAGACTTGGAGCAACTTGACAGTTTAGTGTCAGGGCTCAAGCAGGGAACAACACCTTTGATGAGATTTGGGAGAAAGACTGCTGGGAGTTCACTGAGGAGTGGGGAAGGAAGTAAATAGGTGGAGGGAGCCTTCCCCACCCCTGCCCCAGATAGAGATGCTGATCAAAGCCAGAGCAGGGGTGAAACTGGACATGGAACAGGAAGGAGAAAATGAAGGTCTAGGCCATGAGCTGGGTCTCAGTGGTAAGGGAAGTCTCCTGTCCACACAGCAAGGAACCTGTGAGGAGAGGGCATGGGGGGGGAGGGGCAGCTCTGGAGCTGCAGAGGAGCCAGTCCCCGCAACGTGACAGGAGTCCAGGCCTCCAGGGGAGATGTGTGGGACCCCCACAAACAGCCTACTGTAAGCTGGGAGCAGCGTGGACACACAGAGACATAGTGTCCTTGGAACCCGTGTACCAGAACGTTCCCTACTCCTTCCAACATTTCATGCAATTGCTCTGAAATAAGCGTGCTGCTGTCCTTCAGCGCTCGGGTAAATGCAAAGGGCAGGAGCCTCTTCAGAGCCGAGTGTGGCTTGGGAAGCCACTGGGCGAGAAGGGCCATCTGGGGGGCAGTGAGGCCCACTAGAGCGCCCCGCCCCGGGGCACCATGCCTATACCACCCCATGGGAGACAGTCCCCAAGAAAGAGAGCTAGTGCAACCACGGGACGAGTTTAAATGGTCATTTGAATTGAGATGTCCTATCAATGGGGCTGGTGGACTGCCACACTGAAGGGCGTGGCGCCAGGCCTGCTTTCCCTGTACTCCTGAGGCACCGCAGGTGATGGAGGACAACTGGGACCCCAGTGCCTGTCGGTGAGAGGAGCTACAGAACACGTGCAGAATGTCAGCCCTGAAATGATCCAGGGTTGCTAGGTGAGAAATGAAGTGGGCAGCAGGATCACTTGCATAGTATAGTCACTAATTTTGCAGGAAAAAAAAAGAGAATGTGTATATAGATGGCTATGTGTGCAGTCAACATCTGGAGAGACAGACCCCTAACTGTAGCTTGCTTGTCAACCAAGCTGGTTGCTAAGAGGTGAAAGAAGACGCACAGGCTTTTACCTTTCTCACCTTTAAAAGTGGACAACACATACATATTGTTGCTTAATCACCAAGCCCATTAAAATAATAGGAATGAGATGCTGATTTTATAAAAGGGTTGCTGCAGTCAGACCTGCGGACATGTACAGGAGTGTGTGTACATCTATGAGCTGGGTGTATATCTTGTCACATGTGCACCCTGCTCACACTCCCTGGCACCATGGGTGGTCCCGTAGTTCTCTCGACTGATTAATCTGGTTTCTTCAAAGCACGTTGTGCACTTTTGCTCTCAAATTAGCCAAACAAGTCTTGCCAGACAAGTCAGCCTAAGCCTTGAGTGTGATTATTGCCTGGCTGGGAAGAGGTGCGGGCCTTGGGCCTCCGTTTCCATGGAACCCAGGGGCAGCCTAACCACCCTGGATTAGCCTAATCCCCTTGAACTAAACAGAAATGTCAACGGAGGGGCACAGTGGTGTCACAACAGGGGCTGGGGGGGCGGGGAGACACCTGTTGTCTAGACTTGGCTTGAGCCTATGGTGCCCTCCTGTCCAGACCCCAGTGTCGCCTGGGAGGAGGGAGGAGGGAGGAGGGGAGTGAGGCACCCTGGGAGGAATGCCCACATCCGGACTGAGCCATTGGCTCACACTGTGGGAGAGCCCCAGGGTGCTGCAAAGGCTGACAACCCAGCCTTCCTCCCTGGGCTGGGCTGGTGTTCCCATGGCTGCCCACTCCTTCCAGCAGGGGTGGCAAGAGCTCAGGTTTGAAAGAATCCTGGCCCTGCGGTGTGACTACCCCCCCCCCTAGGGTGTTAGGGGGGATTCTGAGCTCTCTTCCAGGTGCCCCCCCGCCCAGCCATAGCCCCATCCCTGCACACCCCAAGAACCTCGTGGGAAAAGCAGGTGGGATGCGCACCCACCTGGCCTGGGCTGCAGCTGTGATGATTAGCATTAATCTCAGGTATTTCCTGTGATTTTAATTAGAAAATAGACAGGAGCCAATTGCCCATCCTGCTGTTTCCTTTAGTCCACTCAACTGGAGATTAAGCCAGATTGTTAAAAAAAAAAAAAAAATGCAGCCAAAAGTGAAATGAAATTTAAAAACTAGACTCAAGAGTATCCCTCAAGAGCCTGTCTTTCTCCTTGCTGCCTAGAACATCTCTATCCATAGTCAATATAAGATGTCTCCGCCCTGGCTGTACCCATGCTGAGCGGGTTAGAGGCCCAAGGGAGAGAGCGATTCAGAAAACGTGGGTGGTAATTTCTCTGGGGGCTTCCACAGGAGAGGGGCGTGTGTGGATCCAGGAATACTTTACTAGAGGAGGGGACACCTGAGCTCAAAATAAGAGTCAAAGGTGGGGCTGGTTCTCGTTGACAGCATCCCTGGCTAGACAGCCTAGCCAGAGGGACTCATGCAGAAATGATGCATGGGGGTCACGGGAGGTGCGGCAAGCATGGTGTGGGGAAGGGCCCAAGGTGCGTGTTCAGAGAGGTGGGAGGCTGGGGGCGGTGGCCCCACAGGAGGAGGACCCACCAGGCTTGAGTGGACTGCGGGTGGGGAAAGGAAGAGGCACGGCATGGTGGGAGTTAAGTCCTGTGACCACAGGAGACCCAGCTGGAGGGCCAAATCCGGGGAGGCTCCGCAGGCACAGATCCCGTGCCCGGCGGGGGGCCTGGGGGTAGTGGGCACGTGGACCTGAGGCCTTTGCACGGACCCCGCTTGCTTCCCTGCATCTCGCTTCTGGGCCAGGACAAGCAGGGTCCCTGACAGCCACGTCCCCAGGAGCAGGCAAAAGCACATTTTTTTTTTTTATCCTGTTGGGACTGGGATAATTGGGACATTAACGGAAATGCATTTCTCACTTATTTTCTGTCTGATTGAAAAGTACTTTGCAGTCATTTAGAGTCCTCACACCTCCTATCATCAGAGCCCATTTTGCTCAGGCAGAGGCAGAAAACTGGGTCACCATGGGGCTCCAGAGCCTCCCGTGATTCAACAGGCAAGAAGTGCAGCCTCACCCTTCCCTGCCAGCCAGGGGCAGGGCCAGCAGGAGTGGGGGTGAGCAGAGGATGGATGCCAGCCCGGCCATTGGGCTGAGCTGGGAGGACGCGCTTTCATAGGAAAGACACACTGGAATGGCTCCAGCCCTCTGAAGAGGGTCCCCAAGGCCCTCGTTGCCTCCAAATGACACATGTTCACTTCACTTCAGTATTTAGAGTGTGCTTTTGAGAGCTGCTTCAAATCCTTTCAAAATGAGACAGAAAATAGGACAAATGAAATGACCAGATGCCAGGTCCTGGGTTCAAGCCCCACCGCTGGCTGGCACGCACATGCGTGCGCACACACATAAGTGGGTGCAGGATGCATGGACTGAAGGACAGGGGAGGCCATCCCCTTAGTCAGACTGACGGCCACGGTCCTGGCTTCCCATCCTCGTTTCCAGAAGGTTGAATACAAATACAAGGAAACGCTTTCACTCTCCCAGCTCTTCCCATGAAGGGTCCGTTCCTGGGTGAACAGCCTGGCCGTGCGTGGGGAGGGGAGAGGTTCTGCCATTTCGGGAATGGCTCTGTCACCTCTGGCTGCCATGGGGATGGAGATTAGCGGGCAGCAAGTGCCCAGAACCCAGAGGCACTGGGAGGGCTGGCCAGAAGAACCCACCGTGCCTCTGGAGCCAATGGGCCCCAAGAACACCTAATCCCACTGCTTCCGAGTGCTCGCCACGGGAGCCCGCCGGGAGCTCTCTCCTCAAACGGCAGCTGGTGGGGCTGGACTCCATGGCGTCCACCTGCCCCCCACCCTCAGAGACACACGGCAATCCCTAGGACACCCTTATCCTCACTGCATCTCACCGCTTCCACCTGGTTGGGATCTGCGGACCATATGGGGCTGTTCCAGCCTTCCCACGTGACTGGCCGCCAGTGTGCGGGGTGAGCCCCAGATCTACCATCTGCCATCCTCAGCCCCTTGCCATGGTCAGGTGAAGGGGCAGCTGCGCCACAGACCCTGAGGAAAACGTTAAAGTGCTACTTTGTACTGAAGTGAACATTCATACCTGGAGCCCCTGTGCTAGCACAGGCTTGAATTCTGACATGACAGTGTCACTCCATGAACACCAGAAGTCAACCTGCTGGAGTGGTCCTAGGAGTGCGAGGTGATCTTGGGCGTGCTACCCCCTGGAAGCCCCTGACACCCTTCCCCCTTGTGCCTCACAGTGGGGGTACAGCATAGGGCTGCCTGCAGCTTTGAGATGCTGGCAGTGCTAGGACCAGAGCCTAGTTCGGGACACCTCTGTACTTTCTGGGGAAGACACAGACTCGCTCGCTCGGCCTGCCACTGCATCGCTTCTCAAGCCTGGCTTCCCGCCGTTCCGTTGCTCACACGCCTAGACGGTGTGTGCAGGCTGAGACAGGCCAGCCCAGCCCGCACAGTGGGGGGGGATGGAGAGGTGGTGGCTTCTGTTCTCACTTCATCAATACAAAGCAGCTGGACGAGAAGCCAGAAGCAGGGGCGGCGGCGTTTCTCATGGCCTCTCTAGAAATGGGAAGAGCAAGTCTTTTCTCGCCTTGGACAGAAAGACTTGCACCTGCCAGGTTAACCCTTCAGACCCTCTCTCGCATCCACACTGAGCCAAGAAGAGGCTGGGGAGTTTTCTAGAGAGGGGCTGCCCGGGCTGGCGCTCAGCAAGTGTTTTCTACTAAAATACCAGACCCGGCCACCCGGGCAGGCAGTCTCTTAGGTTGTTCTCAACACAACCCAGGAAAGTCAGTATGATTATACCTCTGTATAGATGAGGAGACGGGGTCTGAGTGAGGCCACACGAGAGGGTTGGGTGGCCGAGGAGGCAGGGAAGTCTCCACTCTCAGTGGCTCCCCGGCCTCCCTCCCTCAGGGAGTCTGAAGAACCCTGCCCCTCCGGCCCCGCTGTGGTTTTGATCTTGAATGTCTCCCCAAAGGTCTGTGTGTTGGTGGCATAGTCCCCAGCTGATTGATGGTGGCGGGAACTTTAGGAGGAGGCGGGCCCCTTATTCTCTGCTTCCTGGCCTCGGTGAGGTGAGCAGCTTTGCCCTGCCGCATGGCATGCTTCCGCCATCCTCCATGAGTCCCTCCCTCGTTCCCCACGTGCAACCGTGCATAGCTCCACAGCGCTCCTTCTGCCTTGTCCTCTCCAGCGTAGGCCCCTGCCCAGCCCAACAACACACCTGTTCATCCTGCCCAAGCCTCGGGGCCCTGAAGTTCCTCGGAGAGGCAACCTGACAGGCAACAGGTGGGCAGAGGCTAGTGCTCGGCCAGCCACACCATCCTCTGCTGAGAAGATGGGAGGGAGGCACCCAGGGATCCCCCCCCACCCCGCCAACCTAGATCCTTGCCGCATTATTGCAACAGCCTCTTTGGGGGACCTCCCTGCTTCTATCTGCAGGCAGACCGCCCTACAAATTCATTCTGTTGTTGAAGGAATCTTTCTTTTTTTCCCCTCTGTTTTTTATGCTTCACTTCATCCCTCACCAAAGCCCTAATATAGCTGCCATTTCTTTTTGCTTTCAAAAAATACTTTCATAATTATTAGTTGTACATATTAATGGGTTTCGCTGCAATATTTCCATTAGCTGGCGTAACAAGCGATCACAAATCTGACCTGTGGCTCTGCAGATTCAAGGGCTTCACACACAGCCCCCCCCCCCCATCACCCCAGGTGGGGAGATGACACACTGCCTGGCATGAGGCGTCCGGTGCCCATGGCTGCACGGGCAGTTCATCCCCAGTCCAGCCAGCAAGGTGAGCTCCTCCAGTGGGCTCCCCAGAGTGCAGGAGCACTCCCAAATCCCAGTGGGCCTTTCTAGGCCCCGTTGCTCCGTTACAGCTGGTGCCATTCTGTCTGTTCTAATCATGAACTTGAAGGAGAGGGCGCGAACTGAGCCACCAGAAGGCCATTCAAGGGTCAAGGCTCAGCGCCACAGCTGGCAGGAATAACAGATTCTGATCTCTCATAGATCAGGAGAATGAGCCCCAGACCCGGAGGCCCCCACCCCACCCCCCCACCCAGGCGGTGAGGGCAGGTGGACGCCGGCCATGGGGAAAAATCAGATGTGCGGGCTGCACGTTGCTAGGGAGCGACGGGCAACAGCTGGCTGAGAAATAAGTCGTGTCCTTGGGAAAGCATGTTCCCAGACACTAATTAAATGCTGTGACCATGTCTCTTTCTTCAGGGAGCTATAGAATGTCCAGAATGGATGCAGAGGGGAACAGCAGGGCCACAAACCAGCTCAGCCTCCTCTCACCTGCCAAGGAAAGGCTCAGGGGACAGGAATGGAGCCTGAGTTCAAACCCTAGTGCTGCCAAAAACAAAAACAAAATATCCCTCAGCTCCGTAACCAGGAAAACCGCACGTCCCTTCAAGATTTCCAGGAGTTGGGTCCCTACTGTCAATCGCTGGGGCCTGGCAGACAAGAGTTTTGTCAGACTCAGAAATTCACAATCTAAAAATGGATGCATTTTTCATCTCCCTCCCTATAACATGGAGTTATCTTTTCAAGGAAATCTTCACCAGGATCCAGACAAACCTACCACCTCAATCTGACTGCTGACTTAACTCTGTTGAGACTCAGAAAATTTGTTTTATCCACAATGCCATAAAGCAGGGAGGGGGGGAGGAGTGGCGGGGACAGATGTGCTTTATTTTGACTAACACTACCCATCCTGGAAGACAGATTTCAAACCTCATGACCCACCCACCCCCCCCATCAAAGAAAAAAATAATCTTAAAAGGCCTGGATGAACAACCTGAGGTTTAAATTTCATTTGTCCCGATTCAGTGTATTCTCTTTCCTCAACTTTTTCTTTCTCTTAGTAGAAACAGAAGCCCCTCTCCACACTTTCTGCAATTAATTAAAACTAAGAGGCTGTCTCTTCTAATCCTGGAGAGTTAATTAAGTTTAGGAGAGAGACAAGAGAGCAGGAGAGCTCTGGCTCCAGGAAGCAGGCTGGTTGGGGCTGGATGGGCCTTCAGGACTTACAGCCCCAGGGCGTGCGCGCGCATGCTCGCCCCACCTCCACTCCTACAGTGGACACTTCCTATCTTAGCATGATGTGGACTGAGGCATCCACAGAAAAACACTCCAGCAGCAACTCAGAGTTGGGTTACCTGGAAGAAACCAACACCATCGCGGTATGGGAGACCACACAGCACATGGGTGTAGGAGATGGGCTCCTTGTGGGGCGTCCTGAAGAGCTAAGGTCACTCTAGTGTCAGTAAGAAAGAAGAATCTGGACAGCTACACCATAACTGGGCTTTCTTAACCCTCACAATTATTTTTAGACTGTATTAACCAAGCCTGTGTTTCCTGATGCTTTGACATCTTGGGGTTTTGCAGATTCGCAGGGTTGGCGGGAGATGGAGGGGTTGTCCCTCTCCCAGGGGTAGATACCCAGAGACCACAAACAACCCCTGCAAACATGCCCTTCCCAGGCAAACTAATCAATCCAGAGCCGTCCCTCACCGGCCTCCTTTAGAGGCTTGCACTCTAAAGGCCAGGACAACCAGGCAACCCTCTCCCATTCCTTCCTGCTGACACCCTGGGAGCCCTGGTTCCCTCCTGACTGCCTGCTGCGTCCCCCCCTGGCCTCGAGTCTCCTCAGCAGCATCTCCTAAGTCTAGGACATCACGAAGATCTTCCTGCCCACAGAGCTGGTGGGGGCCATGCCCAGGACCCTCAGACCCCACTGAAAACACCTCCCCAGATCTGGAGGCATGGTGGGGAGCACCCTCTCCGGCAACATGTCTGTCCTGCCTGACTTGATCTCTGTTTCCATCTTCTTCCGCTATATTGAACCACAGGTCACTGGGAGTTAATCAGCTCCTGCTCAGAGCCGGTGGGGAGTTGCTGACAGATCGATTCGCACCTTAATGACTCGCCCTGTGCTTTGCTAGACTTGGTCCCTTGGTCGCACCAGGCTTCCCATCCCCATTAAGACTGCTTCCAGTCAGTCCTGCCTCGTGTCCCTCCGCAATACAATTGTACCTCCGGCACAATGTCATTTACTGGCAGGCCTCTTTCCTCCTGGATGCTTCGAAAAAGAAAACTTATCACTAAAAGTTCAGGTGTGATAGCTCACTCCTGTAGTCCTAGGTACTTGGAGCAGAGATGGGGAGGATCAGGGTTTGGGACCAGCCCAAGCAACAAGTGCTCAAGACTCCATCTCAACCAATAAAGTTGGGGGTGTTGACACACGCCTGTCCTCCCAGCTACAAGAGAGGCATAAATAGGATTTCCATCCAGGCTGCCTGGGCATTAACACCAGACTCTATTCAAAAAATAAAGCAAAAAATATCTGGGAGCATGGTCTAGCAAGTACAAGATCATGAATTCAAACCACAGTACTTCCATAAAAAGCAAACAAACAGAAAACTATGGTCTTGTCTTCAGTCTTCCAATGGCAAATTTGTTCTTCACTGTTACCCCTCTGCTCTGCACTTGTGCCTTTGAGTACAAAATAGTCTTTCACTATGACACAAAACAACAGCCTCATTTCTTGAAGGTGTCTTAAAAAGTGCTTGCATTGGTGGGTGCTGGTGGGTCACGCCTGTGACCCTGGCTTCTCTGGAGGCTGACATCATCTAAAGATCATGGTTCAAAGCCACTTTAGGCAGGATAGTCCGTAAAACCTTTTTTTTTTTTTTTTTTTTGGCCAGTCCTGGGCCTTGAACTCAGGGCCTGAGCACTGTCCCTGGCTTCCTTTTGCTCAAGGCTAGCACTCTGCCACTTGAGCCACAGCGCCACTTCTGGCCGTTTTCTGTATATGTGGTGCTGGGAATCGAACCCAGGGCTTCATGTATACGAGGCAAGCACTCTTGCCACTAGGCCATATTCCCAGCCCCCGTAAAACCTTTTATCTCCAATTAACCACCAAAAAGCCAGAAGTAAAGCTGTGGTTCAAGTGGTAGAGCATTAGCCTTGTGTAAAAAAGCTAAGGGACAGCACCTAGGCCCTGAGTTCAAGCCCCAGTACCAGCACACACACACACACACACACACACACACACACACACGTGCGCGCCTATAAAAAAGCAGCTATCATCTATTGAGTTCTTACCATATTAAAAGATTTAATACCCACTTAGCATTTAATACTCCCTCAGTCAAATATAGAAAAACTACCTCCATTCTACAATGGGTCAACTGAGACTCAACTATTAGTCTCAAACCCAGGGCTTGTAGGTAACAGTGAGGCCTTGCACCAGGACTCTTCTGCAAGCCAGAGATATTCCCATGTGTACTGGGAACACCAGGTGAAGACGCAGCATCCTGCCATGTAGCCCTCTGCCCCCTACAAGGGTAATCAAATGTTGTCTGATGGAGAAAGCCTTTAATTTTTTTCCTGTTAAACAATGGGGAGAGTACAGCTATAAAGGGTATATACTGAGCAAATTAATGCTGTAAACAAAATTGCTTCCAGAACATCAAAATCACTTAATATGCTCAATTGCTTTCAGAGCACGCATTGAGGGAGAAAGTTATGCTGATTACCAGTAATTATAATCTACTCATTAGGAAACATCCCTGAGGGCCTCTGCAGAGAAACACTTCATTGTTGAGTTTCAGTTACTCTGTGTGCTCGAAAATAATGAAGCTACCGTCCTTTTAAAAATTATCTAATTTAGGCTTTTCGCTCATTTATATTGTGTATCTCTGCAAGGCTTCGCATGAAAGAGGCTTTGTGATACTGAAATGCAAGCCTCCTCCCCTGGGGTCCAGAGTAGCTTCACTCTGATGTTGACGCGCCAAGCCCTGCCAGTAGGGGTGGGATGAAGAGGGGGTTCAGGGAAGAATTTTGACCTGAAAGACATATTCCCTGAAGTATGTCCCTGTGTTTCTTAGTTCCAAAGAACTAGTTTCTCCAAAGAGTCTTGGGATTCCGCAGACGTTTATGGACAGAGAAGATACTAGAATTTACTGAGTGCTACCTTAAATCCTTTAGGAACAAAGCTAATATAAACAAACACTTGGGGATTGAAAAGTTAATATCAGGGAAGTACTCAGTGGGCTGAGAGCTTTATCTCCTGTTTTAGTTAAATCCTCTTCGCTGCAGGAAACACTCAGCCCACAGCTCAGAGGAAGGACGGCCAGAGAGCCAGGAATCTTACAGAAATCTGAGAGCAAGAATTCTAGCATCATCGGGCTTTATGAAAACTGGAACTGAATCTAAGAAGGTACCCAGCCGCAAAAAGTTTCATAAATCAGCCCTGTGTGGCGGGACATACCTGTAGTCTCAGCTGCTCTGGAGACTGAGTTCGTAGGAGGATCTGCTGAGGTTGCAAGTTCAAGATTAGCTTGGGCTACATAACAACTCATTTAAAAAAAAAATGTTTCATGACTCTTTCCTACAAAGACCTGTCTTCACATCTATTAATTTGCTTTCAATTGCAGAGACAACCAAATTGCAAGGGTCTCAAATAGTGGAGATCCTCAGGGAACTGGAAATCCAGTTGTAGGTGGATCTCGGGGTCAACCATCCTGGTCACGGTGAGCAGGATGAGCAGGAATCATTCTGTGAATCAAGAAGGGCACACCTTTACCTGAAGGCTGGTTCTCTTTGAGTCTGGCCATGGGATTGTGGATAATGGAAACAAGGGCTCCATAGTTCAAGAGAAATACTCCCTAGAAATCTCTGCCTTGTTGGGGTCACTGCCCTGAACCTACAGATGTCCTTGAACGCCTCATGCTGACTGGCTTTTTGGCAAGCATCCTGTTCTTACGGCGAGGTCAGAGGTCAGCAATGGTGGGAGGAAGCAGGATGGAGAGAAGAGAAATGGAGAATTCCCGAGTTTAGGGCTCCAGTAAAGAAGTTCATACACTGACGCTGCATGGAAGATCTTGAAGGAAAAACAGGTTGGAGGGAAGATGGAAGTCAGTGCTGTGGTGGGCATGAAATTTTTGAAAACTCAGAAGCTAACAGAAATCCCTATGGAAGTGTTGGGAAAAATCATGGGAAATCTGAGTTTGAAGTTCCTAGAGGGGCCAAGTCTGGGGGTGGGGGTGTCATCAGTCTCCAGCTAGAACTTAAAAGCATGGGAGATAATAGAACCAACTCAAGGAGGAGGAAAAGAAGCAAGAAATCCAAGGCCGAGCACTGAAACATTCCAACATCTAAAGGTAGAGCAGAAAAGCCAAGAAAAGGCTCCAAGAAGGAACTGCCAGAAAGGCAGGAAGAAAACTAGAAACAGACTGTCCTAGACACAGGAAAGTAAGTATTGTTTCTCATTTTCTTTCTTTCTTTCTTTTTTTTTTTTTTTTTTTTTTTTTTTTGCCGGTTCTGGGGCTTGAACTCAGGGCTTGGGCACTGTCCCTGAACCTCTCTGTGCTCGAGGCTAGCACTCTACCACGTGAGTCACAGCGCCACTTCCAGCCTTTTCTTAGTAGTTTATTGGAAATAAGAGTCTCACAGATTTTCCTGCCTGGGCCGGCTTCTAACCATAATCCTCTGATCTCAGCCCCCTGAGTAGCTAGGATGACGGATGTGAGCCACTGGAGCCCACTGGAGCTGTCAATAAGTGTTTCTTTGTGTGTTTGTTGAGACAGTCTTAACTTGACGCTCAGACTGGCCTTGACTTTTACCACCATGCTATATTCATTTCTCTCATCCTTGGCATTTTGGTGTGGTATCTACCCAACATAGAGCCAGTGGCCATATCTCGTGTATAAGGCGAGATGAGAGTGAATTTAGTTATTTCAGGTCAAGTCTTGTATAGAAGGTGAAGTGAGACTGAATTTGGCTGCTTGATACTGAGGATAATGAAATGACCCACGCTGGGTGTGGTGGGCTCAGCCCCTCCCATCCCCTTTCCCAGGGTCCCAAGGGAAGTCTGGGTGGCAGAGTAGACAGAGGGCCCAGGTGTCTCGCACAGTGGCTCCTCTCAGAGCTTGCTCTGACACCGAGGTGTGGCTGAACCAGCTGCGGACACAGATGCAGAAAGAACCCAAGCAATCTGACAAGCCCCGTGAGGCTGGCTGAGAACGCGACAGAAGGATGGCGGCTGGGGCCAGCAGTGTCTGTCGATAGCTGGGACAGCTCAGCCTCCCTGGACAGGCAGTCTGATCTCTTCGGGGACACCTGGGGCACGCCGGCTATCCTGACCCAAAGAACAGTACGTGCTACCTAGTGCTAGTCTCTGCGGTGGCCCCAGGGGCTGCCTGCTCCTGCACCTGCGTGACAGATGGCACGGGTGCGAGCATGCTTGCACATGAGGATGCACGATTACAGCAGCTGTTACCAGCAGAGAGCCCTGGGGAAGGCGGCCTGGCCGGCAGGCACCTGTCTTCCACTGGCAGCTGCTGCCTTGAGGCCCCTGCCCATCTCACAGCTCCTCCCAGACCCCAAGAACTCAGAAAGCCCTGAGGGCAAGGAACGTACAGCGGTCACCACATGGTCTATCCTTTAGTAAGAAAATACCAAGGCTTCGTTTATTTTCCTGTAAAAAATGGCCCTGTTGTGGGGGTCTGTGGGAAGGAGACGCGGTTCTTGGGAGCAGACACAGTTCACTTGCTTAGGGACGCGGCCCGCAATGCTGAGCAAGTGCCATGAGGGGCGAGGTGGAGTTCTCTTGTCTTCGTAGCAGCAAAATGCTGAACAAACTTCGGCATGGGGGGCAGGGGGCTCCAGAGCCACGTGCGATGCAGAGGCTGCGCTGTCCCATGGGGGGGGGGGGGGAGGGAGGGACGACACAAGGCTGAAGCAGCCCAGCTGGCCGGAGCCAGGATGGGGCGGAGCCCTGCTCCCCGCACCCCGCCCCGCTGGCCCAGCCAGGCCGGGCCCTTAGGTGCAGCAGTGCCGCATATGGAAGTTGACCACATACTCCGCATTGGTCCGCTGCACAGAGATGGCAAAGGGCTCAAAGGGGTGAAAGGTGAAGGCCACAAGGCGGCGCACGGTGTGGTTGATGGGGCGGCCCAGCAAGCCCGCCTGAATCTCAAACTTGAGGAGGCCAGAGTCCCGGGCATAGAATCTAAACAGATAAGAGAGGGGGGGGGGGGGAAGAAGATGCAGATGTTGAAAATCACCCCCACCACCATGCTGAGATCCACAGCGGAGGGCGAGGGGAAGCAGTGATTCATGGCTTTGCTTCCCCCAGTTCAGCACCCTACGAACTTTACTCTGTTGTACTGAGTCACTGGTCCTTTCTCCTTCCCAACATGACCCTGTTACACTTACTGTAAGCCAGCTTCCCTAATAAACCTCTAACCAGGACTAGAAATGAACAAGCCACAGATCTATGTGTGACACATTTTCAGATAGCCATGTTAAAACAAATTAAACATCAGCTGGGTGCCAATGGCTCACACCTGTAATCCCAGCTACTCGAGAGGCTGAGATCAGAGCATCGCAGTTTAAAGCCAGCCCTGGCAAGAAAGTGCTTGAGACTTTCATCTCCAATTAATCACCATAAAGCCAGAAGTGGGGGCGTGTCAGTCTTGGGTGAAAACACTAATTGAAAGGAAGAGTCTCTGAGTTCAAGCCCTAGTATTAGCATATACATATGTGCGTACACTGACACACAAAGTAAACAGCAAGCCAGGCATAGTGGTGCACAGTTGTAATCCCAACTACCAGCATTTGGGAGGCAGAGGCAGGAAGACGGTGAGCCTCAGAGGCCTCAGGTACATGGTGAAGCCCACTCTCGAAAGACTAAGTAAAAACAAAAAAGTGAAGTTAATTTTAGTAATGTATTTCATTAATCCAATATATCTAAAATATTTTAAGTTTGACCAGTAATCCTAATGAAAAACTTCACATTCCTTAGCTTTCCCTACATCTCTGAAATCTGCTATGTGTCATGTGAGCTGGCGGGGCGGTGAGGGGGGCAGGGGCAGGGGCAGGGACACGTGTGGCTGGGACTGGAACTCAGAGCCCGGCTGTCGTCCCTGAGCCTTTTCTCTGAAGCTGACACTCTACCACGTGAGCCACACAGCCACATTTTTGGTGGCTAATAGGAGTTAAGAGTCTCACAGACTGGCTTTGAACGACGATCCTAAGATCTCAGCCTCCTGAGTGGCTAGGATGACCAGTGTGAGCCACGGGTGCTAGGCTGGGAATTCTTTTTCACACAGACGAGCATAATACTAAGTCGCTTTTACTTTTTCATCCAAACATTGAAGATGGGGTGAAGATGCTTCTACCAGTCCCCTCTTACATGCAGCTTCTCTATGTGCAAAATGGATGGCCGGTGCTCTGGGGAACTAGAGGTGATGAATGGCTGAGGCTAAACGAGGGCAAGGTCCAGAAAACAGTGAGCTCTGCACTTACAGGCTCTATAATATCCCTTCAGAAAAGCAGGTACATCAGCAGACCTAAGGGTGTTCAGCCTTTTTGATGAAATTATTTCCTTCCCACAAAGAATTTAAGTGGAACAGTGACATGATTAAAAATGGCTGCTCTGACGTTTGCTCATATATAAAAACACTCGGTAATGGGGGAGCAGTTACTAAATTGCAGCACATCGATCTGGTGGAGGAATATTCCATCACTAGGAATGTACCTGTGAGGATGAAACAGGATAGGCTGACAAAAAAAAAATTAAGGCAGACTGGGAGATCTGACGCGCCATCGTCACATCTCAGAAAGGTAGTCGGGACTTGAGTGTAACGCAGGAAGGAGGTGTTCCAGTCATGGCATTACCCCTTCAGAGGGCTTTAATATCCCCATGTTTCTCATTTTAAATTAAAATTTCCAGTGAAGCCTCTTCAGCCACCGGCCAGGGCGGCACCCATGTGCTCACCGGGGTCACCTCTTCAAACGAGGGAGGCGGCAAGGGCAGGAATGTGTCTGCTACTTGACCACGGCAAACAGGGCCAACCGTGTGGGCAGAGCACATTCGCCTCCTCCACACGGCCCCCCAAACATCACCAAGGGCTTGCCACTGAAAGGGAGTCGTATGCACTTCTGCCAGTTCATGAGAAATAAGGGAGAGTGAAAACATCTAGAAGACAGGGAACCCCTTGGGGTGGACGGCAAGGAAGGCGAAAGGGGGAAGGCAGGCCTTCGGGCCTGGACACGAAGACTGACACAAAGCTCTGCACGGGCCTTGATTCTAACACAGGGGCAGTGAGAAGCCTACTGACGAGGCAACAGGGAAGTATTTTATGGTACTAAGAAATTTTTGTTCATTTTCTTTACCCGGGACAATTTTTATGTCTTTGTTTAAAAAAAAAAAAAAGGCACAACTTCTTTTGTCTTTTGCACATACAAACTGAGATGCTTGCAGGTAAAAGGCCAGGAGGGCTGAGACCCGCAACAGAACAATCCGGGGCAGCAGTCGGGAGAGGAGCACGTGGCAGGGAAGGAAAGAGACAGAGGCTGGCCAGGAGTTAGTCACTGCTGGAGGGGCGAGAGCGGCACAAACAGCCATTAGGGTTTAAAACTTTCCATGATTAAAAATGTACCTTTTTTTTTTTTAATTCGACTGCAATCTGCCAGAGGAAATTCTATGATGAGCAATCCTGTAGAATATACTGCCCCGACCCACTTACTACACAGTGAGGTGAAATGATGGGATTGTACCTACTCTCTACAGCCAACCACCTCTGTTTCTATGCGCCAAGACCTTCCATGCTCCAGTTCTGAGTCAGGTGTATGAGCAGAGTCTTGACTACAAGAACAATGTGTATGGGGCTGGGGATATAGCCTAGTGGCAAGAGCGCTTGCCTCGTATACATGAAGCCCTGGGTTCGATTCCCCAGCACCACATATACAGAAAATGGCCAGAAGTGGCACTGTGACTCAAGTGGCAGAGTGCCAGCCTTGAGCAAAAAGAAGCCAGGGACAGTGCTCAGGCCCTGAGTCCAAGGCCCAGGACTGGCAAAAAAAAAAAAAAAGAACAATGTGTAATAGTACTAGATTATTGTAAGTGGAACAGCACGGTTCGGTGTTTGATGGGAGCAGAGGGTAGGGGTTAAGTTTACGAGACTGATACCCAAACAGCTCAAGTGCTCAGCACATTACAGAAATGGAAAGACAAGTCACAGGAAATGATGGACAGGAAGGAGAGCATGCACATGCAAAAGCGGGGCTACAGTCTCCCTGCAGCCGCCTGCAGGCAGCTGTGGCGGTGACATCGTACCTGATGGGGTGATCGCCACAGGTCTTGGGCCGCTCCATAACAGACACCCACTTGTCATCGTAGCTGAAGAGCGACAGATCCAGGTAGGGGCTACCACTGTAGGACTGGGCACTGATGGGGAGCTGACCCAGCAGCCGGCGCACTGCCTCCGTGTGCCCTCCATACTTGGCATTGATAATTGTGTCTTTGAACCTACGACAAAGCACCAGTGAGGAAGGCTTTTTGTGGTAGCTGCCTGGCTTTCAGAGTGATGAACACGTGTCTAAAACTACTCATTCTGGGGGCTGGGAATGTGGCCTAGTGGGAGAGTGCTTGCCTAGCATGCATGAGGCCCTTGGTTCGATTTCTCAGCACCACATATACAGAAAAGCCTGGAAGTGGCGCTGTGGCTCAAGTGGCAGAGTGCTGACCTTGAGCAAAAAGAAGGCAGGGACAATGCTCAGGCCCTGAGTTCAAGCCCCACAAGTGGCAAAAACAAAATTACTCATTCTGTACATCAAAATGAAGCCCAAGACAGGACTCTCACACATCCCAAATGTGGCAAGCTACGGATACACTTAAAAGGAAGCAAAGAGCAGGAATGGAGAACACTAAGTCACCAGTTGGCAAAAAAATTTAAGATGGACACACCTGGAATATGACACAATTTCTACTCATTGCTGGTAATAGTGCAGCTATGGAAAATATTCAAAAGCTACTTGCCCCAAATAATAGCCATATAGACTGACTCAGGGAGGGAAGGGCTGGGGAGTCCTAGCAAATGCAGTCTCCTGGGCCTGGGACCAGTTCTAACCACCTTCCACCATATCTCTGAACTGCCACTTTTTTTTTTTTTTTTTTTTTTGGCCAGTCCTGGGGCTTGGCCTGAGCACTGTCCCTGAGCTTCTTTTTGCTCAAGGCTGGTACTCTGCCACTTGAACCACAGCACCACTTCTGGCCTTTTCTATATATGTGGTGCTGAGGAATCGAACTCAGGGCTTCATGTATACGAGGCAAGCACTCTTTGCCAGTAGGCCATATTCCCAGCCCCTGAACTGCCACTTTCAAAAACCTCAGTGATCTTCCTCCATTTCAGTCTGCCTCTCAGAGATCTGCCCCAGGGGTACCAGGGAGCGACAACCTCCTGACCCTTCCCAGAGTCCCCTGCTCAGGCAACCTCTGCAGCCATAAGTCCCTGCTCCTTGAGCTATATAAGTCAGTTATCATGTACTGTGCTTGTCTAACCCTGAGCTATGGAAGTCAGTCATCACACATGGTGGATTGTCCAACTCTGAGCTCTAGAAGTGGTCAGTCACCATGCTCCATGGACTACCCGGCTTCTAACACTGTGTTAGTATCTCCTCTGTTCTATGGTCTATATCTCTTGTTCTCTCATTTTCATGTTGGCGGGGGGACTGCAATGGAATAGAGATAAATGTATCTGTTCAACACCCCATACGTTAACCTAAAGTTCTAAAAAGATGTCCTTAACCATTCATTCCATAAATACTCGTGTGCCTGACAGTGCACCGCTGAGGACAGAGCGACAGAAGGACGGCCCCAGCTTTCTGCAGCTCACATGTGGTGTAGAACCGGGCCAGAGGGTGCATGGAAGGGGCTCAGCGCCACAATGGGGTGGTTACCGCCGGCAGGCTAGCCAAGGCCAGGTGGACGGGCGAAGAGGAAAAGGCCACAGCCTTCAGTTGGAAAGGTGGGCCTGTCCGTCCTGGGGGATGGCTTACCGGCGCTGGATCTGCCTTGCAGAATTGTTGCTCGAAGCGGAACAGGGGAACTGGACTTCGCTGTGCAGGGTGGCATTGCGGAAAAGGTCACAGAAGTTCTCAAAGAGCTCCAGAAGCTCATCCGAGGTGTTCTCAAACACGGCGATCACTTCAGTGGTCACCATATTGTACACTACAAAGAAAGATGCCTTAAAAAAAAAAAAAAAAAAAAGGCAGTGAGCTTCAGACAGCAGAGGGGCCACACCTAGGGAACTTGTCACCAGCCTTAAAATCTTAAAACCCATGCCACCCCAATAAGCCAAGCGAATACCTGAGCTTAACACTAGGGTAGAGACTCAGCTGGGGGGTGGGGGGTGGGGGGGGAGAGGCTGTAGCAAGGACTTGGTGCTGCTAGAACGACTACGTGTAAATAGGGTTTCAATCTTTTTTTTTTCTCAAACTGTGCAAATTCAATATTTTTTCCTCCCAAGTGTTTATTCCTCACTTGCTTCCCAACCTACTCCGAGATATATTTAAAAAAAAAAAAAAACCACTTTAAAAAAATATGCCAGATTTAATTTTCCTTCCTGCTGGGAAAGTGATTTGCAGCCCAGGCTGCCTATTGCCAGATGATTTTCTCTTCTATGTATACAGTGGAAAGTTCAATGGGGGGGGGGGGGGCGCTTATTTTTTCCTCTTCATATTTCTGACATGCAGAGAAAAACCTTAAATACATTGTGTGCTAAAACTGCTCAAGCAAGTTGTAGCCTCCACTCGGAACAAATGACAAATCAGGGAGGCATTTTCCATTTCTTTCTTAGTAAGTGCTCTTCCAGCCGGGAGCATTTGAAAGATACATTGGAGATTTGGAGCAATTAAGACTGGAGGGGGAATCTGAAAAGCATTCAAATGC
Source organism: Perognathus longimembris pacificus (assembly GCF_023159225.1). Lineage (NCBI taxonomy): Eukaryota > Metazoa > Chordata > Mammalia > Rodentia > Heteromyidae > Perognathus > Perognathus longimembris. Next base: position 31,908,030 of record NC_063180.1, on the reverse strand, counting down.
CAGAGGCGGTGGAGGTAGCGCTTTTTCTGAATGGGCCCCTGGGTGACCTCCTAACCCTCCCCCCTGCGAACCTCCAGCTCTTAGCTCTGCCCAACAGAAGGCTCCAGGAACCCCAAGTTCAGGGTGGTGAGGGCAGCAATGTGAATTAATTCATTTCCAGCAATTCTCAGAACACTGGGATTAGTGGCTCGCCCTGCTCTGACTTAGTCGAAATCTCTGTTACCAACCTCTGGAGCCATGTGGCCCACCAGTTTGACTAGTAATTAAGTCTTTCCCATAGCTCCTATTACCTGGCTTCGCGGTCACCTGGAAATTAAATTTGGCTGTAAATTAAAGAGGACAGAGGGCAACCTGAGAAGAACTCCCATACTATCACAAGGCTTTGTGTTTGCACGCACTCCCCACTCATTAACCTTATTGGAACCTATCAAATTAAAGCGGCGGAGGAGTGCAGAGGACAACTGCGGCAGACACATTGGGTTTAGAGTTTCCAACCCCACAAGCAGAGGACAAAGCTTAGCAGCATTTCTACCTACAACTGACTGAAGCTACTAGGAAGAAAAAAAAAAGTCACTTTTAGCAAAGGAAAAAGGATCATCTCAAAGCAGTCATCACAGACAACTTACTCCCTCCAAAACAGAAAGGTAATTATAGCCCAAGGCTAAATAAAAGACTGACTCATGGCCTTTCTTACAGACCAGGACACACTAATCATATCAGGGTATTACCAGGATCTCCATAATTTCACAGATACGGACCAGCCTCCCCTCCAAGGCAGACCGGGGAACGAGGCACGGGAGGGCACAAGAGCCAGGGACCTCCATTTCACTCCGAACGAAGTGCACACTCACCTGTGATGGCTCAGTTCATCACTGACAGGGAAGAGAAAGAATCCCAACTGATCTGACCCTTGCCACTCGCCTCTTTAGAACACAGCTGAGAATAGTACTACAGGTGAAAGCTTAGGAAGCAACGCCCTGCGTGGCATAGCACCCTGCGTGGCACAGCACCCTGCGTGGCACCTCTGTATGGTAAAATCAGCTGCAGCCAAGAGAGAGATACCAGACTCAGCCAACTCCCGTCCCAAGGGTACGGAAAATGCTCTGAAGAAAAATGAGGGTAATAACTGAGGTGGGCATGGTGGCGCACAGCTGTGATCGGCACTTGGGAGGCTTAGGCAGGAAGATCCCAACTTTGTGGCGGGCCTGGGTTATGAAGTGAGGCCCTGCCCCTGAGAAAAGAAGAACTAGGACGACAGGCTCAGAGCAGACCACACAGGGCAAGGGCGGTGAGCGTCCGTTTGTCCACACCAGGGACCCAGATAAAAAATGCAGCCGATTTCAAGTTTGCACCCCAGCAGAGCGAATGTCCACACTGGGAAGGCTGTGTGTTCCTGAGGGCGGGCGGTGGCGGGGAGGGCCGGAGACTGGGCTCCATACCTGGGATGGGTCCGTGACACGCAGCGTGACCACGTCCTCGCTGGTGTACTTGATGAACAGGTGGTGCTCATCCAGCAGCTGCATCTTCCACATGCGCAGCTGCCGCAGCTGGTCAAAGTACTGGAAGAAGCGCCTTTTGGCCATGGCGCTCCCGTCCTGCTGCGCGCGGCGCCACAGGTACACCAACAGGCGGTGCTTCAAGGAGTTGATGAAGGGGTCCCGGAAGGGGCTGGCGGTGCCCGTCTGGCCGTCCCGCTGCACCTCGGGGAAGACGGCGGACACGGTGAGTAGGTCATCCTCGTAGCAGAAGCGGCCGATGGTTCGCACGTCGATGAAGGTGCCCTCAGGGGTCACCTGGAAGACATGGATGGTCTGCTGCTGCACTGACAGGATGGCCAGGATGTTTTTGTACAGGTACAGCCCTTGGTTGTGCGACAGGACCACCTTGTCGCACTTGAACGTGCGCGTGTCACACAGGCGGCCGGTGTGAAGGTCGATGATGTGGAGGGAGTAGTCCTCGAGAGGGGACCGGGGGTTGGGAGTCACGGACTCACTGTTCCGGTACACCTCGTAGAACGGGGGGTGGGGCTCGTCGGGGAGGTAGGCGGCCGAGCCCACGATGACGCAGCGGCAGTCGTCCGTGAAGAGGCTGCACTCCCGGTTCAGGTGCTCCCCGTTGGCCGCCACGTTGGTTATATGCAGCAGGACAAAAAAGCGCTCGAAGAGCCGGCCCCGGATGTTGACCGAGCGCTGGTCGTTGCCGTTGGACAGGATCTCCCCCTCGTACCCCTGCAGGAGGTCCTGCGCTGCCTGGCAGCCCTGGTACTCGTAGATTTCCAGAGATGTCTGGTCGGAGGAAAAGGCAATGAAGTAGCGGCCATCGGGGGAGAATTTACGCAGGAAGCATGGGGGCTTCTCCACGTTGACGACGGTGAAGTTGGGGAAGACATTCTGGTGGAACACTCGGACCTGGTGCCAGTGGGTCCCGGCCTTGCCGGAGCTGATGCGCCGGCGCTCCAGGCGGTAGATGACGTTCTGGTTCTGGATTCTTCGAGGTTTAATGGTGGAGACATGATGGTCCATGATCGCATCTCTGCAGAGGAGAGTGAGGGCAAAAGCGTAAGTAGACAGATACTCACCCAGAGAAAACACACATACACACACACACAAAAAAAAAAAAACAAAAAACCATAAACACAGATAGATTTCTTATGTCCTGAACTGAGGCTCCTGCCGGGACAGTAAGGAGCATTTCTTCTTCCAAGTGTCTAGTCGGGAAGTGGGCCTAACAGTTCTAGGTCTCCAGTCAGGCTTGAGGAAAGGAGACAGGTCACAAGGAATCCCTCCCAGCCACACGCAGCTCACAGGCAGGTTCCATCAACTCCACCTACTACAAGTGTATCCGCCTGAACCATGTAAGAATCACATTCAAGCCAAGTGCTGATGGCTCACAACTGTAACCCTAACTACTCAGGAGGCTGAGATCTGAGGGTTATAGTTCAAAGCCAGTCTAGGCAGGAAAGTCTGCAAGACTCTTATCTCCAGTGAACCACCAGAAAACCGGAAAACCAGAAGTGCCTCTGTGGCTCAAAGTGGTAAGAGTGCTAGCCTTGAGGGAAAGAGCTCAGGGACTGCACCCGGGGCCTGAGTTCAAGAATCACATCCAATGGCTAAAGAAAGAGTGGAAGCATAAACCATTCCCAAGTTCAAACCCTAGTACTCCAAAAGAAAGGTCAAAAACAAACTTATTGACCAGGCCATTAAGATGGTCATATTATCTAATTTAATCCTTAAAATCCCAATGGTACTTTCTGCAAAACTAGGGGAGGGGGGGGACAAAACTTCATCCTAAAATTCATACAGGAATCTCAAAGGACCCCTCTCCCCACAAGCAGCCAAAATAGGGTTGGAAAGTAACCAGAGTTAGATGATTCATACTTCCTGATCTCCAAACTCATTACAGAGCCTCAATTTCAAATAAAAAACAAGACAAAAAAATTCACACCAACAAAACTAGAAACAAAGTACAGGTATAGAGACAGAGAGGCGTGGGACAGAGCCAGAAATAAATCTATACCTATAGTGGTCTTCCACAGCTGAACAAGACCACTCAACAGAGAAAGGACAGTTTCTTCAAAAACTGGTTTTGGGGAAACTGGGTTATCTTTCTACAACACAGTGAAGTTGATTCTTATCCTACAACCTTTGCAAAAATTAACTCAAGATGAATGGAAGTCCTAACCCTCTAAGACCTGTCACTATGAAATATCTAGCTAGAAGGAAACACAGGGTAAGTGTTATGGCAGTTTGTCCCCTCGGCCTGACATACTGGCCCTGGTCATAACTTCAAGGGCTGCAGCTCCAGTGTTAGTTCCCCCACCCCCAAGTCTTCCATGACCACCTTTATCTAAACCAAGATTTATTCATCCCTTGTGGTCTTCTCTGCATAGAGACTGTAGCAATTTGCAAGTATGGTTTTACATGCATGGCTGTGTTTCATTGCGGATTCCCAGGCTAAGCTGTTCTCTCTGGAAGGGAAGTAATAAGCATATCTACCCAGACCTCCTCACTATTCTTCATTATCTTTGTAGTTGTACAAAGGGGTCGCCAAACATGTCAGTTTATGAGTGTGGTGCACCTTGATCTCCATCATCCTTTCATCTTCCTCCCCTCTCCCTCCCAATCCCCCCAGTCTCTTCAATTTTCCTAGTTTCATAGGTGTGCGCTGAATCTGATGGAGGACTACTATAACATTCCGAGCCTAGACGTGAAGGCTGGGAACACAGTAGGCATTATTGGACACACAATTCACTGTGTAATGGTGGGCCTCCCTCAGTTTCCCCACACGGAAAGATGTCCAAATCCCTCAATTCCAAACTAAGAAAGGCCAAGGGGCGCACATGTGACCTGGGGGGGGGGGGGGAGAGGGGTGCACTCTTGTCCAGGACAGGGCACACACATGCCACGGGGGGTGGGGGGTACAGGCACGTGCCCAGGGCCCCCACACGCGTGTGGAGGGCCGCACACACGTGCCCTGGAGGCCGCACACACGTGCCCAGGGCCGCCCTGGACAGAGCCCGGGGCGGGGCCTGGGCGGGAAGAGGGCTGTGGGCAGGGCTAGGGACCCAGGCCCTGGGTTCAGGCGGGGAGGAGCCGCCCAGGAGGGCCTGGCGGGCCTCGAGGCTGGGCCTAAAGGAAGTCCTCACCTGTGGCGTCCCGGCTCAGGGGCCCAGGACCAGGGCCGCCCCCGCCGGCTCCGACTGCGCCGCCCCCGGGCCCGCCCCCGCCATGCCTCCCGAGCCCCCGCTCCCACAGACGCCAACTTCCGCCGGCCACCGGAAGTGAAGCTCAGCGAGAGCGGAAATCGGGGCCAGCGCGGCTCCGTCCGACGAAGGCGCGCGTTGCGCCCCCTGGCGGCCGGAGGAGGAACTGAAGCCAGGGGGAGACCAGGGCTGCGATGGGGAACCTTGATCTTCCCACCTGTAAAATGGGGGGGGGGAGGGGGGAATGGTTGTTTTTTGCATCACAGAGTCAGAGGGGGAAACTTAGCTATAGTATGTCAAGTGCTCAGCCCTTTGCCCAGCTCATATTTAACCCTCAAGAAACATGCTCGGGCGGTCGAGGACTTAGCATGCATGAAGCCCTGGGTTTGATTCCTCAGCGCCACATACACAGAAAAAGCCAGAAGTGGTGCTGTGGCTCAAGTGGTAGAAGAAAGAAGATGCCAAGCACCAGTGGCTTATGCCTGTAAATAAAGAAACGTTGGCTCTTATTTAGTTCTTACTAGGTCAGGGTACTTTGTCTTGAAGTTCTGGGGATTCATGTCTCACGGATGAGGCGCTAAGCCCAAGAATGAGTGAGAATGGTCTGGTAACCACATCCCCTCACCTCAGACTGACACCGCTACCCTCTCCCAACATTCCATTCCAGCATCCCTAGCTTGTTGTATGACTCTGGAAAACCATTTTTCTCTGCCTGTTTTCCCCTCTGGGAAACAGCAAGGGGTAGGGGAGGGGCTGGAGGATGAGGAAGCCATCGTGTTTGTGAAGGACCTCATTCTTATGAGGGCTTGAATATTAAATACATCATATATGAGCATGTTTCGGCATAATTTTTAATTCCCAAAGGATACACAAACATGGTGCTGTCATAAAACTGCAATTAGCATAGAAACAGAGAGAAAACAGGAACCCTCCACTCACGCCCCCATCCCTCCCCTCCCATTAGGACTTGTATGTCTACCCCTCTGGACTTACCACGCATTATCATCACGTAAATGTGTGAACAGAGACCTATAAATAGCTTTGTTTCATCTTTGTCTGTAGCTATGAATGGAGACTGCCTCACACATTGTTTTGCCTCTGGCTTTGTTCCTTTATGAATGCATTTCAGAGATTGTTCTATGCCGGCACATAGAGATCTAAGTCATGCACACAACAAATGCCCCTTGATCACACTCCTACTTGCGAGCACTGAAGTTTCTTCCTCCCAATTTTTCCAAGAAGTACCACCCCAATGAACACCTTGTTCCACAATCATACAACATGTCTTAGCAATAGAATTACGAGGCTAGAAGTTGGACATTTACAAAGTGCTCCTAGGGCTGGAGATATGGCCTAGTGGCAAGAGTGCTCACCTCGTATACAAAGTGCTCCTAGTGCATGTTAATTATTCAATAGAGAATGCTAATTACGAAATGGTTATAATCCTCTTGGACTCATTATCTCCATGAATACTGTCTGACTTACAGAGGCCAAATGGTGCAAAGGTTCAAGGCCCCATCAAGCAAAGTGTAATCTGGCCTTGGACCATGAGACGGTGAGATGTACACACGGCCATCCTGGGTGTGATCTTGAGCACCTATAGCTTCAAGTTCAAGTTCAAGTGGTGTGCTTGGGTCACTGGGCTACTTCATCAGCTCTGCCAACTCCCAGAGTTCAGGGAAACTAAGCTGGTGACGCATAGCTTCCTGACATCTGTCTCTGTGGGTCCTCACTGGTGATGCCTTTCTGGTGACATGGGCTTACAGGAGTCACATCCTGGGCTCCCTCTAGCCATCTTTCCCTGGCCTATCCTTCACTGCCTTCACCTCTTACCTTCCCCGAGTGCAGTGATCTCAGCATTCCCCCTGCCCCAAGCTGGATGAAGGGACCATGGCCCTTTTCCTAGGGTGTTCCACTTCCATGATGAATTAGAAAAAAAAAAAAAAGACTAGGAAAAGCCTTAGGGCCTCCCCTACTGGCCTCTCCTGCCCTAATTGCAGCTGCAGGGCAGGGGTGGGGCAGGGGGGAAGGGAAGTGGGACACCATCTGTAGCTTTTGGCTATTCTCTTCCTTTGCAAAAGTGTTACCTTTTGCCACAAGATGGTAAGATGAAGGCCTCGCCTGTCTGAGATGCTTACAGGTGAATCCTGGCCATCTTGGAGGTCAGTGTCTTCCATAGCCTGGAAGGCAGGAGAAGCTGGCTGAAGGTGGGCTGAAGTATAGTTTACCCATGAATGCCACATAAGCTCTTGTCTAATAACTAGTTTTCCTATCGCTTTTTACTATTTTTGCATCTTGCCTGATTTTTCTCATATTAGGTGGGACCCAAGAACCAAAACTGATTTGCTGCACTAAATTTCCAGGGATACCACGGGGTGTTTTCTTTAAATGGAGAGTCCCCAGGTTGCTCCAGAGACAACCCCCCCTTCTCTCCCTCCCCTTCCACAGGGGTAAGACGCGGGGCATTATCTGACATGTAAGTGGCTGGCGGTGGAGTTCCAGGCAGAGCTCTGACCCTGGGAAAGGATTGCCCATGTCACTGACTGGGAGTGAAAGGAGGCAAGCCCAGCAAACAGGAAGACTCTTCGCTGCAAGGGAACGCTCTCTTCTTCACAATGAAGACAATGAAATTAAAGGTAATTGCGAGACACAGAAATTCAATAACACCTAGGACGGCTATCAGAGGAGGGTGGCTGAGACTAGCTGGATTCAGCTGGAAGATGGAATAGCAGTTCCTTTCCTCCAGCTCCAGGAATCGCATCTCTCTTGCAGATCATTAAATAAGCAATCCCTCCGCCAGCGTGCCAGTGGTACACATCTGTCATCCTAACTACTCATGAGGCTGAGATCTGAGGATCGTGGTTCGAAGCCAGCCTGGGTAGGAAAGTCTGTGAGACTCTTACCTCTAATTAAAAGAAAAATAAAAAATAAAAAAGGAGAAGAGGGCTGGGAATGTGGCTTACTGGTAGAGTGCTTGCCTAGCATGCATGAAGCCCTGGGTTTGATTCCCCAGCACCACATAAACAGAAAAGGCCAGAAGTGGTGCTATAGCTCAAGTAGTGGAGTGCTAGCCTTGAGCAAAAGTAGCTCAGGGATAGTGCCCAGGCCCTGAATTCAAGCCCCAGGACTGGCAAGAGAAGAGGAAGAAGAAGAAGAAGGAGAAGAAGAAGAAGAAGAAACCAGAAGTAAATCTGGGGCTCAAGTGGTAGAGCTCTAGCCTTGAGCAAAAGACACTCAGGGATAGCCACAGGCCCTGAGTTCAAGCCCCAGGGTTGGCACATGTATGTGCACACACACACACACACACACACACACACAAACACACAAATCCCTCCTGGCCCCACACCAGTGCTACCTGTAGGGAAGAATCTGGAACAACTGGAGAAGTGGGGGTAACCTGGACATCCACAAGACATGAGCTCTTCCCCAAGCACCACCTAACTATCCCACTCTAGGAGCCCCAAAGAGCTTAGACCTGCCCTCGGAGCAAGGGCACTGTGGCCATGAGCACATAGAGATGATTGGCTCTGTGCCCGAAGAGAACATCCTTGTCCTTGTAAAGAAGCTGGGCTCAGCAGGGTACTCAGGGTGCAGTGCCAATCCATCACTGAGTGTGTCCTGGGAAGCCCCTTCCATGGATGAGGCCACGCAGTCCCTCTTTGCGGCCCTCCGCCCCACATGGCAATGCAGAGTGACAAACACTGGAGCACTGGAGGTCAGAAAGTGGGGTGGTGTGTGGAGATGCTACATCCAGCGAGGGTGACCACATGGAGCTCAGTCTCCCCTCTGTCCTCATGACTGGCCAGCCCTAGCCCATGTCCTCACCAACCTCAAGCAGACTTTGAGGACAGCCAGGGTCCTGCGTGGGACTAGAGCATGATGGGAGTATCCTCGGCTGAGAACCATGGAGGATTGTGGGAGCAGCCCGAGGCAGGTTGAAGAGATGGAAGAAAGAAAAAAGACCAGAGGGGTGGCCTTCCCTCCCACCACTGCCGCCTTCACTAATCATTCCTGTCTGCCAGGGCCGGGGCCCCACATGCATCTGATAAGGTTGTTAAGTCAGCTGGAACACCTGCCCGGCCATCTGCCGCTCTCCTTCTCCTGACAGGCCCCCCGGAGGCCACCCGGGGCCTCTTCGCCCATCTCCTCAAAGGCAGTGGGCTGTGGGGGGGGGGGGTGTCCCAGAACACCTGCTGGGGAAAACGAGGGGCCCCTCTCCAGGCCCCCAGTGCTCCGAGGCAGGCTTTGAGCTCCCCTGTCACACGTGCGAGCAATGCTTCTTGCCTTTGTCAGCAGTTGTAGAGCCGCAGGGCTGGGCCCCTGCGAGGCACCGGGGTCATTTAAACACAGGTTGGTTCTGACCTCCTAAGATAACAAGGCCACGGAGGGCAGGGCTGGCACGGGGAGTTTAAACAAGGCTCTCCTCTCTCCCTATCAGACTGCGGCCTGGGACCATTAATCATCTCCAACGCTGGGCTTCCAGGCTTATCTGCGGTACAATCGCTGCCTCCCTCCTCGTCGGGGCTCTGGAAACCATAGCATTTGGGAGACAGTGCCGTACGTATGTTAGCAAATCGTGTTAGGCTCTCTCTGGCGGCACACGAGCCATCCGTGTATATGTTTAACCGCACCAAGGGTTCTGATCTGTATTCAGAAAAACACAATGGAGGCTGCTGGAAATAGTCTGGTTACACTGGAGCCAATGGTGGTTTCTAGGGGTGCATGCATGTAGAAAACACCCATCAAGCTGAATGCGAACCTGTTCTTGATGTGTCGTCACTATTATCCCCCTGCTTATACATTGTATCTCGAGAAAACAAGAAAGGCACAATTGGGGGACACTGGGTGCTCAGGTGTGAGGGCCCCGCCCCCATGTACAAGGGCCCCAGGTTGTGACCTCAGCATCCAGGGCTTCTACTGAGCCCGGAAGGGCCCAGCAAAGGGGAAATGACGTCGAATTTGGAGGAAGACACATCTGTATTTGAATCCAGACACTTCTCTGTCCCAAGCTATGTCCCTCTAAGCAAGGCATTTGGTCTTCCTGTGTCTCCACGTCCTCCTTGGCCAAGTCAGGACCTGACTGGTTATGCTGATGGTTAACGATAAATGGTTGGCGGAATTGGTAGGACACTAGCCTTGCGTACAAAGAAGCAACAGGAACAGCGCCCAGGCCCTGAGTTCAAGCCCTAGGACTGACCAAAAAACAACAACAACAACAAAAAACACCTCAAGGTGGCCAGGCACCGGTGGCTCATGCCTGGGCCTGTAATCTTAGCGACTCAAGAGGTTGAGATCTGAGGACCGCAGTACACAGCCTGCCTGTTGCAGGAAAGTCCGTGAGACTCTTCTCTCCAATGAATCACCAGGAAACCGGAAGTGGTGCTGTGGCTCAGTGATAGAACACTAGCCTTGAGGGGGAAAAAAAAGAGCTCAGGGACAGCACCTAGGCCCTGAGTTCAAGCCACACAATGATGACTAAAAGAATGAGTGGCACATCACAGAGACATACCCAGTGCCAGGGCTTATCCCCGTCCTCGCCGTCCCTCCCTTGCTCCTCCCCTGCCTTCCCATCCTCTCCTGAGCACGACTCATAGAATACCCAAGTGCACTTCAGCACGGCTCGGCAGCTCTCCCCTTGGTGTCCCCTCACCAGCTACGACATTCCCCTTACGACCAAGGAAACCCTGTGTCCCTTCCCCGGCCTGTCCCATGCCTGTGCCACCCCCCCACCCCCGCTCTAGCCCAAGTGGGCCATTCCATTCTACTGTCCACCCCTCAAGCCTCTCTGGCCTTTCCGGTCTGGGTGGGAAAGGAAGACACCGGAGAACCAGGAATGGGCCCCCATCAGATGCCGAGCCTGCCAGCACCTCAATCGTAGCTATGAGAAACAAGTACCTACGGTCTGTTCATAAGCTGGCTAGTTTGGGAGTACTTTGTTCCAGCAATCCAAAGAGACCAAGGGTTGACCACATTGGTACCCACATAGAACTGTCTGTGCCTACTCAGGAATGGAGTCCTGGCCCAGGTCAGAGGTCGCTGAGCCTTGTCTGTGCTGGACAGAAACAGCCAAAGCAGCAGGTTGATCTCTACGTACCTGTCCACAGCACGGGCAGCCTCTGTACTGGCCACCTCCGCCTTCCCCAAGCAGACAGACTCTGGCGTTTGCGGCCCACCTTTAAACCCACTCTTTCCTAAGGCACCTATTTCTCCTACCATCTAGACCCTTGCAAATAAATCCCTGTGTTACTACTTCAACTCCCAAGTCTCCCCCCGCCCACCATTTTTTTTTGTCGGTCATGGGGCTTGAACTCAGGACTTGGGTGCTATCCCTATGCTCTTTGGCTCAAGACTAGTACTCTTCCATTTTGAGTCACAGCACCAATTCTAGTTTTCTGTGGTTAACTGGAGAGAAAAGTCTCATGGGCTTTCCTGCCTGGGATGGCTTTGAACCTCAATCCTCAGATCTCAGCCTCCTGAGTAGTTAGGATTACAGGCATGAGCCACTAGCAATTAGCTATCCCCATGTCTTTTTTTTTTTTTAATGGTGTGTGTGTGTGTGTTAGGAACATATACTCAAAGGATGCTGGGAAAGAATAACGTAGGGAGTCTTTCCTACAGCCTACTAGCACAAATAGCATGTGATGACAGGAGAAAGTATTGAGAAATCCCACCCAATTGGCTTACCTGTGCCTTCAATGCTACTAGTCAGGTAGGGCTTGCCATTTTTCACCTTCAAGCAGAAGAGGCAGAAGAAGCGATATGCAGACAAAGGGAAAACAAGGGACTGACCGAAGGATCTTGAAAGGGGGAGAACTGTGGTGAGGGGAATTGAGGACTTCCTACCATCTGTGAAGGACAGAGAGGCACAAACCTGAGCACTATCCAGGCACAGTGGCTCACGCTTGTAATCTCAGTTACTCAGGAGGCTGCGATCTGAGGGTTGAGGTTTGAAGCCAGGCTAGGCCTCCCCCACCACAAAAGAAAGTCCATGAGACTTCTTATCTCTAGTTAACCAGCAAAAAGCTGGAAGTGGAGGTGTGGCTCAAGTGGTAGAGCACTAGTCTTGAGCACAAAAGCTCAGGGACAGCTTTCAGGTCCTGAGTTCAAACCCCATGTACCACACACATACAACACAAAGAGAGGGAGAGAGGGAAAGAGAGAGAGCGAGAGAGAGAGGACACAGCTGTGTCACTGCAGGAACCCCTACTTCATCTTCTAAGGGCTTAAATGTGATGGAGGGAAAAAAGAATCAGCAAAGAGAACAGATCAGATCAGTATGTCTCATAAATTTGACATAAATTGCAAATCTCCCACTCATGACCCTGTACCGCCTGCAGTTAAAAGCTCATAAAGGTCGCTGATCCCCAAAGCCTAGAGCAACAGGATATTTTTTACGGAGAGGAAATGTTATTTCAGAATGAAATCCTAGCATCTGAGCCAAGGTTGCTGGGGGCGGAAGAACATAAACCCATAAAACCAAAGGTTCTTGCAGCACTTAAACAGATTTCTACCTCATGATAGGAAAACAATGACCTTACTGAGAATTCCCCAGGAAACCGTGTATTTTCCCCGCCAATTAAGTTGACAAACTGAGATGACATTGTGTGTGTGCACGCGCACATGCGCGCATGTGTGGGTATGTGTTGGTATTGGGCTTGAACTCAAGACTGGCACTGTACCATTTGAGCCTCAGCTCTCCACTCTGGCTTTTCAGTAGTTATTTCGCGATAAGAATCTCACAGACTTTCCTGCCCAAGCTCCTGGCTTTGAATAACGATCCTCAGATCTCAGCCTCCCAAGTAGCTAGGATTACAGGTGAGAGCCACCGACGCCCCACTGATGAATATTCGTGAGAACCAGAGCAGGAGTTGGATAACACGATCTCTTTGTGCATGTTAGTTAACTTATTAATTACCTTCTCAAGAAGCAGTAGAGCCATTCAGGAGTCTTGCAGCCTCACGTCCCAGGAACGCCAAGAGCTCACCTCTCTCCTTTCTCAAATGATTTTGCCTCCATGACTAAACTACCAGGTGACTCCTCCAAGCATTGGGCTGCTGCTTCCGTCATTTTTCACTGAAGGGCTGTGCAGGAGTGATTAACACCCATACTCCTCCTCCTCGGGCCAACCAGCAGCCTTTATCTACACACTGGAACGCCCTGGGAGAATATGAAAGGAAAACTGAGTCCTTTCTCTTTATCTGTAACCTAAGTGGAAATTAGTATGAGCTGTGGTGATAAATCTCTGATCGAGCAAGTCTTAGGCCTTTACGGGTTGGGCCATTTCATTTGATGTGGTAACAAAGAATGCCATGCATTAAGCAGAATTGATGGTTTCCCATGTACTCCTCATGTCTGGGTAGATGCGATTGTCACCAATACCCTATGGGGTAGAAATGGAAGGGTCCCCTTCTCCTTCCTAATGAGGAGAGCCTGTGAAACAGGGGCTAAAGGGCTCTCCAAGATCACACATCAATTCCCACCAACTCACAACCCAAGGAAGAAAGATGGCATCTTCTTTTCAAACTAAGTCATGAAACACTGAGGATAGTTAGAATACAGAAAACAAAAGCCACCTACCTGTGCCTCCCAGAGTGAATGATGGTTAGCTACTTGCTCTCTGATCATTTTGTTAAGTAGCAATAAAATGATTTAAAAAAAATACACCCCCACAGCTAGGCATTGGTGGCTCACACCTGTCATTTTAGTTACTCAGGAGACTGAGATCTGAAGATTGCGGTTCAAAGCCAGTGCAGGCAGAAAATCCCATGAGGCAGTTATCTCCAATTAACCACCAGAAAACTAGAAGTGAGGCTGTGGCTCAAAGTGGCAGATTGCTAACCTTGAGCAAAGAAGCACAGGGATGATACCAAAGCCCTGAGTTCAAAACCCAGGACCAATTAAAAAAATAATAAAAAAAACAGTGTTTTAATGACAAGTAACTGTGATGACAATGTCCAAAGGGAAGGAAGACGTGGGCAGGCACGGACCCCATCCCTTTTCTACAGGGGAGAGCAGAGGCAGGTAGGGAGGGCCAGCACCCTTTTCAAGACACATGGGAACCTCAGACTTCTGTGTAAAATCATCCCATCTTGCTGTCAAACACTTTGAGTGTGTAAAATACAGAGTGAGTAAACACTGGAGAGTTCTTCCAGCAAGATGTGTGTGTATGTGTGTACACGTGCGTGCACGCACCCACCGGCACTGGGGCCTGAACTCAGGGCCTTGCGCTCTTGCTTGGCTTTTCACTCAAGGCTGCGTCTCCACCACCAGAGCCTTGGCTTTGGCTCCTCAGGTGTGTACACAGGCTTGTTATCTCCTCTGGGATCCTGAAGGTGGCTGGGCTGTTGCGGGGTGGGGGGTAGCAGTAGGAGTTGGGAGATGGAGAAGGGTGAGTTCTCTGGGTGCTGAGTTCAAGGTGCACAGGCCCGTGTGTCCTGAGGAACTGTGGTGGTGAGAAAAGGAGAGGATTCTACACGCTGGCTGGTTCCCTGGGCTGGGGGCAGAGAAGTGGCCCCGGGACTGGCTTCAATGCCCCCTCAGGGGTGGACAAGGCTGTGCTGTGCTGCTCCAGGAGGAGGGTGGGATCCCCAGGGTGAGGGAGGGGCAGAGAACCAGGCTGCGAGCAGCAGCCCCCCCGCCCACCTGGGAAGCAGTTGCCATGGTCACAGGGGACTTTTGCTGTGAAGTGCAGGGACCCCACCCCGCCCTCCCCAGGATGACGTCCCCAGCATCCTGGTCCCTGACAGGCCACCTGTGAGCTGGCTTGGGCTTTAAAGCAGCTGTTCCTGGGGGGCCCCCCCAGCGGAGGCTGCTGTGTGCACACTGCACTGTGCCCCAAATCCACCCGGCTCTACCGGCACCTGAGGAGCAGGTAGCGCTTCGCGGAATAGTTCCTCCAGCACCGGGCCCCTTCTGAACCCTCTCCCTCCCCGCGTCCCCCCAAACAGCTGAGAGGAACGGATCTTGGGGTCAGGGATGCAGAAAGAAGCGTTCTTCCCTCTCCCTTCGCGGCTGTTGGTGAGCTACGGCAGGTAAAACCGCAGCCAAAGCCGGGGGTCCAACCCCTTCCCGAAGTCAAGCCCAGCTCTGGGGTGGGGGGGTACCCTGGGCAAGGGGGTGGGGGGCCCAAAGGTTCAGTCCTCCTACCACCAATCCAGGGGTGGCAAGGCGGCGCGGCAGCCCGGCAGCCGAGCGCTCCCACCTGGCACTCAGCAGCCCAAGTTATGGGGTCTCCCTGTGTGTGGGGATTGGTGACCCCACAGCCTCAGGAGGGGACGATCCGGGGACCCGGCCACCCCCAAACCCTCCGCCGATGCCGCAACTCGCCCCGTAGACTCCAGGCAGCGCGGACCTGTTGCGTGCAGCGCCCCGGAGTCGCCGGAGTCGGGGTGCGCAGGATCCACGCGCCCGGAGCCCCGACTCGGCTCGCAAACACCACCACCACCACCACCCACACTCCAAGAAGCCCGGCACTGGAGGGCGATGGGGAGGCGACGGGAAGCAGCGGGGCACCCCATCCCGTGCCGCCCGCTCTTCTTCCTCGTGCGCTTTGCAATTGCAGCAAAGGACCCCGACCACCTGGAGGAGGACTCGCGCCCTGTCCCAGGGGCGCCCCGTGGGTGCGCAGGTGAGCCCAGCACAGGTGCGTCCTCGTCTCGCCTTTCCCGGGTGGGGTCCCCGCCTCTCTGTGGAAGCCCCCCTCCCCGCCCCCCGCCGCCCAGGGCCTCTCTGCCCGCGAATCGGAGCTTCCAGGTTCAGCACCAGGAGTTGGACAGCGCCTCGTTCCCGGAGCCGTGCGTGTGTGTGTGTGCGCGCGCGCGCGGACGCGCGCTTGGTCCGCTCTTGGGCTGTGCCTCGACCTCCCTCCCAGTCCCCGAGCCACGCAGAGGCGGCCAAGCGGTGAGGTGGGGGTTGCCGAGAAAGTGGAGAATGGGTGCGGGGGGGGGTGGGGTGGGGTGGGATTCAGCTTCCTTCCCCCCCACCCCAACCCCTGCGTTCCTTTGGGGGAGTCGCTTTCTTGGAGAACATTCTACTACTTCCCCTACAAGACAACCCGGGGCGGGGGGTGGGGGGTGGGGTGGGAACTGGCATTGGTGTCCTCTTGCCTTTGCCCCCCCTCGCCCTCTTCCGTCTGTCTCTCTTTCCTTCCCTCCCCTCCCCTTCCCTTCCCCACAACTATGTTCATAATCTTTCTGGAATGAATGAAGGGGGGGGGGGAAGCATGGTGCAAAGCAAGATACATTGGGGCTTAGGCGAGAAGCCCATTTTCTCCGTGTGCAGATAGAATCTATCCACAAAGGTGCGGCCAGGTAGGTGCTTTTGTGTTAGTTTTTTAATCCTTAGCCAAAAGAGCCCAAAGTGCCCTTTGGAGAAGCAGGAGAGGTGATCTTTTTTGTGTTGGTTTTTTTTTTTTTTTTTTTTTTTAACCATGGATGGGGAAGCGGGGGGGGGGGGAAGCTGCCACAAAAGGGCTAACGGAGGTGGGGGAGGGGAGACGCGGACAGGATGTGGAGCCTGAGGCGGTTGCTAGGCAACCGGAAGCAGGGGCTGCTTCCGGTTGCCTTGGTTACAGTGAGTGGAGGGGCTTTGGCCACTAATTACCCAGTGAGCACCTTGATGCTTTAGAATGTCTCTTGGTGTCTCTGCCTTCCTGGAGCTGGGGTGGGAGTTAGCCCTGATCCCACATAACATACCTCCCCCAACCCCCCAACCCCCAATATACAACCCACCATCATTCCAGGAAGAAAGTCAGGGTTTTGGTATTTTTTCGTTTTAAGTCAAGGCACTAGGTCAGGCTTACTGTCCTTCCTCACCCATGCTCCAGAAAAGTCATCTCAACCTGCCCCACCATTTATTTGGAAATTTTCAGTTCACTTGCGCTCCCCACCCCCACTCCCGTTTATTTCTTTCACACTAGGAGCACTGACTTCTCCTTTCTAAGTTAGAAACAAACAAACAAGAAAAATGTTGGCTCTTCATGAATGAACAAGGATGACAACCATAAAAACAGGCTTATTAGCTCTTTCTTTTGCCTGGTCATTTCCCCTACCTCCACGCTCTCATAGGACAGGGGGCGGGGTTCTGGATTACCCCTGCCCCACCTGTGCAGAAAGCACCAGTGAGCCACTACCCCATCCAGTTCCTCAGAGCACTCTGTCTTCCTCACAGCACCAACAACCCCCAGTACCTCTGGTCTTCCCCCCGCCCCCCCCTCCACTTCCCTGGATTGGCAAATATTGACTTCATCCCACCTGTCAGCCTCACCTGTCTCTGCTCCTTTGTAGCATCTGTGGGGAGTGGAAGGGGGAATCATCATACCTACCATTTCCCAAACTGTCATTCCCAGAATGGCTTTTAGAGGGGACATACTGGTGAGTTACCACCACAATCAGTGTCTGTGTGGTATTTCAGATAGATTCCTTCTCATTCACAGCCCAGGACTGTGCCTTTCCAAAATAACACAGAAGTGACCAAAACCCTGGAGTGGGGAGCAGTTCATCTTTGCCTTACCTATAACTTACTGGACCCACTAACCCGACGTCTCTCCTCTTCTGTTTAGCCTTCTCCTTCACACATAGCTCATATGATTTAAAAAAAAAAACACATTTTCTTGTGATTTCAATGTAAGTTTAAAAGCCAAACACTTTTCCTGTGTTACTATAGAAACTTCTTTTTGGACCAGACCACACCAGACATTGGGTTAATTTTTTTTAAATTTCTTTCATTTTCCTTCCCAAAGAAATGCTCTCCTTTATTAATTCTCTGGGGAAAGTATCCTTCATCACAGCAAGAATGTTCCATAGCAACAGCAGTTTTGTAAATAAATATAAATTAATTAATAAGAATTCTTTTTTTCCCTCTCATTTATTTCCGGACAAAGGGTTTACTTTTCCTGTCAAGCAAATAACTTGAGATCTTATTGGTAAGGATGGAAGAGCTGTTCTCTCATTGGCTGGTGTATACTGCCTTGTCAACCAATTAGAAGATGCCATTTATCCTTTTCTGACTAGCCAAGTGATTAGGATGCTCAGAATGACTGAATCTGCCTTAATTATACCTAGTAGCAAAGGATAGAACTCAAAGAGTTCTGGGCCTCAGGATCTGGGTTTTTCTTACCCAGTTATTGATAGCTTACTTGAACATACCATTTCTTTGCTTTTTGTTTTTGTTCCTGTTGTTCATTTCCCGATGCATCACGATAACTTTCCAAATCAGTGCAGGTTTGTAGCTACCGGGACACCAAGGAAGCAGGGATGTCTGTACACCATCGGTCCCTAACATTAAGGATTTGGTGACAAATCCTTGGGAAGCTAGAAGAGGGAAAGCTGCCGTTCCCGTGATGAGCAGGGATTTCAGCTCTACCCTCTCATTTACCCTGCCTCGGCTTTGATGTCCCCACGTGCCATTCAGTTTCTTGGTTTTCTACTTTCATTCTTCCCCGTTGCCCTCTGGGTGTCTATCTGCAGTGACAAGCGGATACCCGGATGTCTGGAGCTGAGGGCCCTCTCATGCTGTGTAAGAGCAGACCACCGCTTACTAGGGCAGGTAAGTGCCGGGACAATCACACCAGCTCTGCAAGTCACTGGAGTTGGGCAGGTTATTGGTTTGTTTTCTTCCTCACTACACCAATGCTGACAGGAGCTTCCACTTAAAAAAGGAGTCAAGGATCCGCCTCCCCCCAACCCATATCCAGGACAAAACTCCAACAGCAGCCCTGGAAGATGCTGTATCGTGAGTACAGACTCCTCTGCTTGGCTTTTTCTTAGTTCTTGAGAGTAGAAGGAAGCCTGATCTCCATGTGGAGGTCAGTGGGATTCTAAGCCCTTCAGTATCATCTTCATCATCATGTGCACCTTTGACAGTACTGGGGACTGAACTCAGGGCCTCATACTTGCCAGGCAGGTGCTGTACCACGTGAGCCAGGCCCTCCAGCCCCTTCTCCACTTTTGATTCCCTAAAGCATAGTTATGTCTTAAAGTCGAAGCTCAGCACTCATCTGAGCTAAATGTTCTGGCTAGGACAAGTGCCTCACCTTCCTGGTGAGGAGAATGGAGGGCCCAGCCTGTGAGCCATCGCCATCCCCCCTCCCTCCACCCCCTTCCCTCCAAACCCCAAGCTTCATACTCCCGCTTCCTCTTCACAAAAGATAAATGAAGACTCAATTAATTGTCACCATGGTTACATGGAGTGGTCACACAGAGAATCCCTTTCACCCACAACTGTCATGAGGTAAAAGAGGGGAGGGGCTTGGGGGATCGTTGTCATGGAGGAAACCATGGAAACGGCCGTTGCTAAGGGGATAGAGGAAAACTACAAGCGGGGAGTTTGGGACTCAGTAGCTCAAGGGCAGGTTACTTTTCCAAGGTCCATTTCTCCAGGACTTCAGCAACAGTGACGCTGCCTGCGTCTCCCTCCAACAACCCAGATAGAGCCGGGACAGCCAGAATTGAACCAGTGTCTACCAGGCCTGTGAGGAAGGAGCTGGGGATTTGTCCCACTCTGTACTCCCGTGATGCCCTCGGCCAACCCTTCCCTAAGTTACAGGTGTGGCTGTGTGCCGGCACTTGGGGTAGATGTTGAATGTGAGTCTCTACTCAAGTGGTGAGCTTGTAGCCGGGAAGAGATTTGGTGGCTTTAGACCCAGGGTCTAAATGGTGTCCAGAGAGCAGTCAGCATTCTTTCCTAAGTCCTTGGTGACAAGTGTGTGTGTGTGTGTGTGTGTGTGTGTGTGTGAGTACCAGGGCTTGAACTCAGGCCAGGGTGCCGTCCCTGAGTTTTGTGGTACAAGGCTGGTGCTTCAACACTTGAACCACACCTCCACTTTCTGGCTTTGGGTTATTTTATTGAAAATAAGAGTCTCATGGACTTTCCTGTCCAGAGCTGGCTTTGAACCATGACCCTCAGATCTTAGCCTCTTGAGGAGCTAAGATTTACAAGTGTGAGGCATGCAGGCCCCTCCCCCCTTTGTGATGCCCTTTAGCTTATCTATTACCACCGGAAGTCCATTTGCAAGTTCTGGGAGGAAGGCCTGCTTCCCCAGGAATCACTAAGGAGCTAACTTCTCCACAAACAGAACGCCTCATGCCGTAGTCTGCCGGGCTCTCTATCATTACAATCAGGCCTTTGTATCTGACAGGATACACTAAATATGATGAGCTAGCTGGCTCTCCACAGAGTAGCTAAGAGATTTTGGCTTAAAAAAAAAAAACTGAATAGAAAATTAAAGACAAATCCATGCTGAGCACCTGTGACTCACATCTGTAATCCTAGCTACTCAGGAAGCTGATCTAAGGATTATTGGTTCAAAGCCAGCTGCGAGAGTCTTCAATTAACCAGCAAAAAAAAAAAAAAAAAAGAAAACAAAAGCCAGAAGTGGAGCTGTGGCTCAAGTGGTAGAGCACTAGCCTTGAGCAAAA
The DNA here is from genome assembly GCF_023159225.1 of Perognathus longimembris pacificus. Taxonomy (NCBI): domain Eukaryota; kingdom Metazoa; phylum Chordata; class Mammalia; order Rodentia; family Heteromyidae; genus Perognathus; species Perognathus longimembris. The sequence continues at coordinate 31,887,912 of NC_063180.1, read as the reverse complement.
AAAAGCTAAGGGACAGCGCCCGGGCTCTGAGTTCAAGCCCCAGGATGGGCACAAAGAAATAAAAACACAGACTCCCTCTCTATTCCTTGGGTTACATGGGGAGGAGAGTCCTGGAATTACAGACCTCCCAGAGAACCTGCTGGGATCTAGCCAGGCCCAGGCAGGACGGCCCTGTGTCTGGTTGGTGGCTGGACCTCTAACCTGAGTTTCTCTATCTCCAGGCACAGCCTCCCCTACTCTGCAGAGCAAGCCGAGGACAGAGGGGTGGACCAAAGAGGAAGAGCTCCCATGAAAAGGCCAAGGGATGGGAATCACCAGTGGAGAAGGGGCCATTCTCCCCCAGTGGCCATCTAATACAATTAGGGCCTCTCTGGGCCCCCAGGACGATACATGGCTTTCCTCACATGAAGGGGCGGATACGCCCCACCTCATCAATTGGAAGCTGGCCCAGGTGTTACACCAGGGCCCCCAGCCCGGCAGAAGGGGGTGAACAGGCAGAGGGAAGGAACAGATACCCACCCAGACCAGGCCTGGACCAGGCCTAGACAGGGTTTACCTTCTCCTTCCCCTTGTGGGATCTGGGGCATGGCAGGGGTGGGGGGTGGGGAGAGGCTCCCCCCAAGGGGATGGTCACCACTATCTGGGACTCATTCTTTAGTTTCTCCACAATTCATGAAGAAAAGCCAGAGCCACGAGCTGCCGGTCTGCTTCCCTTGAAAAACAAGATTTCCCCATTATTGAAGGAAGCGTGTTTGTTATAGAAAATAGAATATTCTAGAGTCGGGGAGCCGGTGGCTTTCGCCTGTCATCCTAGCTACTCAGGAGGCTGAGATCTGATGATCCAGGATTGAAGCCAGCCCAAGCAGGGAAAGTCCATGAAACTCTTATCTCCAGTTGATCGCCAAAAAGTCCCAAGTGGAGCTGTAGTTCATATAGAAGAAAGTCTTAAGCCAAAGAAGAAGAAGAAGAAGCAGAAGCAGCAGCAGCAGCTCAGGAACAGCAGTGCCCAGGCCCTGAGTTCGAGTCCTGGTACTGGTGCAAGAAAAAAAAAGTAAGAAAATAATTGCTCTTCCCTTCCTAAACAGAGAGTCTATGGGGAGTCCTGAGCTGAGGAGGGCGGGGAGTGCAGATTTGGGGGTGGGGGGGTGGGACCAGCACCACGCAGCCCACGGAAGTGTCCAGGCTTGGCTGGCCCTGTCTGGAAGACTAGTGATTTTGTTGTTGTCTCTCCTGCTCAACAACAAATCCCAGTCTGCCACACAGTGCTGGCCCCTACAGCGGGGGTGGGGGGGGTGGGTTGGAGTGGGGAGGGGGAGGGCTGCATTCCTGCTTCTCTCCATGTGCCCTTTTCTAGGCTTTCTATGTTTCCTAACAGATGCTTCCAGAAGCCACCTGAATACTCTGGGATCTGGTAGAGCCTTCTAGAAACAAGGATGCACTCTAGTGTATGCAGGGAAGGGTTGGGTCTGTCCTCAACAGCCCAGGGCTACTGGGCTACATGACCCCCCCCCCCTTACCCCACCGCAGGGCAGGGAGCCCCTTAATGTCCACTCATTCACATACTGTGGGACCCCACAGTGGGAGGTCCAGGCTGGGGTCATGTCCATTCTGACACAACAGTGTCAGCATCGACCAGGTCAAGGCATACTCGTGGCCTGGAGCCAGCAGCAAGATGGGACAACCACCTAACGGGGCGGTTTGGAGCATATCCAGCAGTACAAGTCTGCTCCTGAGGCCGGAGGGGAGAAGACTTGTGTGTCATCAACTGCTGGGTGCTGGACTCACCATGAGCAAAACATGGCTGGCAAAGCCCAGGCCCCCACGCGCAGAAGCCTTGATTAGGAAAACAAAAAAGTGTCTAAGCCAAGACGGACTGACTACCTTCCTCCTTCCCTCCCTCCCTTCCTCCCTCCCTTCCTTCCTTCCTTCCTTCCTTCCTTCCTTCCTTCCTTCCTTCCTTCCTTCCTTCCTCCCTCCCTCCCTCCCTCCCTCCCTCCCTCCCTTCCTTCCTCCTTTCCTTCCTTCCTTTTCTTTCCTTCCAGCCTCCCTTCCTTCCTTCGTACTACCAAGGATTGAATTTAGGGACTGGTGCTCTGCCACTTGAGCACCCCCCCGGCCCCCCCCCCCGATCTTTTCTCTCTCTCTCTCTGGGGGGGGGGTTTAGTTCTGTTTTCCAGCTAGGGCCTCGTGGTCCCCCCTGGGGCTGGCCTTGTTGGGGATCCTCCTATCTGTTCCTCCCTAGAAGCTGGCATGGAAGGCACGCACCACTGCACCCAGCCTTTCTTGATGCCCCTACCTCTACCACCTTGCCCTACAGTGGGCACCGAGTCTCCATGTGGAGACCCATGGTAGAAGTGCCTTATAACCGAAACTGGGGTGGACACAATAAATACACGGGGGGGTGGAAACACTGGCTACGCTGAGCTGGCCTCCAAGGCTCCCTTCCTGTGGGGTCTTTGGCTGGCTGCTTGATGACCTCTCTGAACTGAGTCAGCCCTCCTCTGCTCCTCTCCCTTTCCTTCCCTACCTTCCATGGTCCCCTGATTCCTAACCCCAGGCCCGAGCCAGCGGGGTGCCAGTCCTGCTAGCCATCTCATTTGCACTTGAGCAGCCTGCAAATTGGTGTCTCAGCAGGCACCAGGTATGTGGTTCAAAGAGAGGGGGGGTGGTGGTGCAGGGGGACAGGGAGGGGGTGGATGGAGCTAGGGACAGGCCTCAGCACCCAGGGTTGTTGTGCAGATGCAGGGGGTGGGGGTGGGGACAGAGGGAGCCCCGCTGCTGCCCAGAGTCGGGGGAATTCTTGGTTATGAAGTCAGTGGCGCTCTAGGTTCAACCTTGTACCCATCAGTTCCTAGCTGTGTGTCTTGGAGCCAGCGGCTCATCCTCCCTGAGTTTCCAGGGTCAGGGAGTCTGGGCGCCTTTGATGTCTTCTTTCATGTGTGTCGTTGTTTTTGGTGGGTCCTGGTGTAGTATCCTGCTCACCCAGGTGGGACTCGAATCCTTGACAATAAAATCACCAGCACTCAGTCAGTCTGGCTAGGAGTCTTCATTTACCTGTGCACAGCATCTATCCACCACTCTAGGGATGGTGAAGAGCAGCACCGAACCTCAGTAGGGTTGGGCTTTCAAAGGCAAAAATCACACGTGCCACACACAGGTGGTCAACGCAAGTTAAAAACTGGTTGAGCAAGCTGTTTGCAGAAGCCAAATCTTGTAGTCAGGCTGACAGAATATTAACTCAACTTTTAGCATTTTTTAAAACCTGGCTTCCCAGATCAGTATAATTACTCTCCAGAAATTTTGCAGTTTTCCTTATAGTCACAATGGTCATCACATCAAAGCTGCTAGTCCCTATTCAAACAAGCACATAGTTACAGAAGCAGAGTTAGCAGGTTAGTAGAAAAACCACATTCCACACTCTCCCATTGTTCCGTGTTCCACTAGGGCTTGGGTGACATTTACCCAAAACATGTTCCTGTTATCCAGCCTAAATTTGCCCTTCCCCAGGCCCACTACTTTGCCTAGGCCTGCCATTTTCAGGGACTCAAAAAGGGGGCTTCTTTACACTTTTCACTTGGTTCCCATACCTGGGGCTTGAACTCAGGGCCTGGGCGCAGTCCCTGAGCTCTTCTGCTTAAGGCTAGTACTCTACCACTTTGAGCCACAGTGCCACTTCCAGTTTTCTGGTGGTTCATTGGAGATAAAGAGTTTCAAGGGGCTGGGAATATGGCCTAGTAGCCAGAGTGCTTGCCTCATATACATGAAGCCCTGGGTTCAATTCCCAGCACCACATATATATAGAAAACGGCCAGAAGTGGCGCTGTGGCTCAAGTGGCAGAGTGCTAGCCTTGAGTAAAAAGAAGCCAGGGACAGTGCTCAAGCCCTGAGTCCAAGGCCCAGGACTGGCAAAAAAAAGTTTCCCATGGGCTGGGAATATGGCCTAGTAGCCAGAGTGCTTGCCTTGTATACATGAAGCCTTGGGTTCAATTCCCCAGCACCACATATACAGAAAATGGCTCAAGTGGCAGAGTCCTAGCCTTGAGCAAAAAGAAGCCAGGGACAGTGCTCAGGCCCTGAGTTCAAGCTCCAGACTGGCAGGAAAAAAAAAAAAGTTTCACAGACATTCCTGCCCAGGCTGGCTTTGAACCATGATCCTCAGGTCTCAGCCTCCGAAGTAGCTAGGATTATAGGAGTGAGCCACCAGCACCCAGCAGTAAGGTAACTTTTGAGGAGTACCAGAGCACGAAAGGAGTGGTGAATCAAGGGCCAGGGTATCTGGGCGGCTCACTTAAAACAAAAAACCCACAACAAATAAACATCTACTACCTACCAGACTTCCCAAGCTGGTCAAGTTTCTCTCCAGTCTTTTCTCCCAGACATGTAAGGCTGTGGCACCCTCTGCTGGAATCCCTGGGTAACTGCTCTTTAGCTGCATCTCCAAGGACAAGCCAAGAGCTTTGAAAAGCTCCTGGTTCAGACCCCACCCTAGTGGAAGCAGAAACTTGGGATGTGGCTTGAGTGCTGACAATTTCTCAATGGCTTCACAGTCCGGTAGGATCGCTGATTGAAGAGTTTAGTTTATTTGTATGAAGAAACTGTAGTCTAGCACGTAGAAAGAGAGCGATTGGCGGAGAATGAAATTTCTCGAGATCGAATACAAATGTACATGTGAGAGTAACCTGGGTCTTAGAATCCTGGGACTCCTTAGGAGCTGGGGTTCATGGGAGCCTCCGTTGTCATGGCAACAGGCTACACCCTGGTAGGTCTGAAGTCCAGTCTATGTTGGGTCAGGCATCCTATTAGAGGAGGAAGCTGTGGGAATAAAATGAGTAAATGATTGACATTGGATCCCTACTTTGGTTGGCTTCTTATCTTCGAACACAGTGGATCTTAAACTTGGTTTTGTGAAAGGATCCACCATTAAAAGCCAGGAGTGATGGCTGATACCTGTGGTCCTAGCTTCACTGGAGGCAGAGATCTGGAGGTTGATGGTTTGAGGCCAGCCTCAAAGTTCTCAAGACTCCAACCAATAAAAAGCTGGGCATGGTAATAACACACTTGTTATTCCAGCTATTCAGGAAGTATGAATAGGCGGGCCTCTGTGGCTCATACCTATAATCCTAGATACTCGAAGACTGACATCTGAAGATTTTGGTTAGAAGCCAGCCTGGGCAGAAAATTCCATGAGACTTTTATCTTCAATTAGCCAGAAAAAAAGTCGGACATAGGGATGTGGCTCAATCATAGAGAGCACCTGCTGTGAGCAGAAAAAGTTTTCATAGATCTACCACTCTACCACTTTGAGCTAGAGCTCCACTTCTGGTTTTTAGGTGGTTAATTGGCAATAAGAGTCTCAAGGCCTTTCCTTCCCCAGGCTAAGTTCAAACCAAGATCCTCAGATCTCAGCCTCCTGAGTAGCTAGGTTGACAGGCTTAGGCCACCAGTGCCTGGCTCGCACCACATTTTGTATTTCAATTTGAATTTGTTAACTGTGGAAGAAAAAAACCAAACAGCAACCCTTCTTCTGACCATAGGCTCTAACTATGCATCTTTTCCTTCCAGATTGAGATAATGTTGTGATTACAGATACACATGATCAAAATAAATAACATTTCCCTAGTTCTGTCACAGGAAGGGCTGGGACAAACTGTTCTTTTGTAAAAGAACATCTACTCACATTAGAAACCATTGGGATAGACAGCATTTCTGCTACCCTTCCAGCCTAGGAAGGAACCGGGATTCCATACCTGCTCAGGGCAGAACCACCCTTGCGCCGCAGGGCATGACTTCATTAGCCTAACAAGGAAAGCTTGGTAGCTGACCGCTCTTCCTTTTTTTTTTTTTTTTGTTCCCCAACCTTTCTCAGCCTGGACCTGGTCCCTTACCTCCAGAGCATTAGTCCCTGTGGCTTTGGGTGGTGTGGGTCTCAGCCCTCTGGCCCCTCTGGGAGCCCCAGACACCCCAAATGAGGACAGTAACATACAAGAAAAGCTTTGTGCCCTGGAGCAGGCGTGCCATCTCCTGCGAACTCCTGGCAGAACCAGAACCGAGAAGGTTGAGAAGTCATCCAGGCCACACTCGGACCAGACAGGGTCCATCGGGAATCTTAAACCCCAGGCTCAAACTCCAAGAACTCTACAAGTCCGACCTGGCCACCGGCCTCCAGACAGACGCCAAGGAAAGAGACCGAGGGAAAGGCAGTGAAGGGAGATCTATTCTCCAGCAGCCACGGGAAGGGAATCGGTGCTTTCAGCAGACTTGAGTGGGGTGGGGCAGACACACGAGCCCCAGGTTAAATAGAATTGGGAGGGGAAGTCTGCACCCAAGGGTGGGCGACACGAGTTTTATTTTCTCTTCTAACTTTTTTGCAGAGGAGTAGCCGCGGGGTAGTGTTATTTAACCGGACGGCTCCCCCTGCAGACGGGCCGTGCAGCCCATAGGTTCTGCGATCTTTGCGGCTCAGAGCCCACGGGCCCACGCCCGGCCAGGGCGCACGGCGGGCGGCGAAGCGCAAGGTGTGTTCCGGGGATTTCCAAAACGCTGGCCCGCACCGCAGGCTCCCAGTGCCGGCCACGCCCCCAGAAGGAGTCCCGCCCCTGAGCCTCCGCCACGCCCAATCCCAGCCCGGCAGGGTCGACCAATCAAAAGACTTCATAGGCGGGCGCTGCGGTCCCGCGAGCCAATCATCGGGCAGTAGGAGCCGGGCTTGCCCGGGCATGTGGGAGCAGCCGGCTACTGGGAGTCCATGTGCGCGCCGGCTGGAAGAGACTCGCTAGGCCTCAGGTGGGCTCCGGGGCCGCGGGGTAGCCGGGCGTGGACAGGGCGGGGGGCAGGCGGCGGCCGCGGGGTGTCCCGGGTTCTCCCGAAGGGAGGACAGGACAGGACAGGGATACGGGCCGAGCCGCGGCCACAGCGTCACCTGGTCCCCGCCTGACCTGGGGGCGTCCCAGGACTGGAGGCTGCGGCCGGTAAGAAACCATCGCCCAGGCGGGAGGCGGGCCTCCTGCGTCACGCCACGTCACGCCGGGGTGAGGGGTGGAGCCAACGTTACACGTCACTGCCGGGTGGGCGGGCCACCTGCCTGGCTCTGCCTCCCCAGTGCTGGGATTGAAGGTCGTCGTCGTCCCCCCCCCCCCCCCCCCCGCCTTCCTCGGGGCAGATCTGCCTTTGCCAGGCTTTTGGTTGCCAATGACTTTCCAGAATCCTTAACCTCATTCAGATCTCGCAGCCAAAGCCGACGGGATCCCTAGGTCCTCTGATGGCCTGAGTTCTAATCCTTGGTTCCCCTCCTCCTTGGCCCTCCCCTCCCCCCCAAGCTCCAGGAGGTATGCCCTTGACTGTTCTGATTGTCCCCCGGCCCAGGAACTGGTTTTGTCTCTTAAAACACAGGGCCACAGAGACTTCTCCTCAGGAGACCTCATTGGCTTCTTCCAAACCTTGGCACCTGGGGCAGGAAAGCTACCCACCCTTACCCTGGACCTGCAGATCCCTCCTTCCTGCCCAGAGAAGTTGGTTAGCAGTCTAGGGGCCGGTTTTGTTCCCATTGCTGGGCTAAGGCAAACTGAGGACCTGAGCCCTTCAGTTGTAAGATGGGAGTTGCTCAGAGCCAGAGACCGCACAAGTCAGAGAAGGGTCAGGGTAGGGAAGGAATGAGCAAGCCGAGGGGCCTGGTGAGTGGGGATGGGTCACTGACCTCGCCCAGGCTCAGAATCCCAAGCTTCCTCAAGCTCTCGCTGGCATCAGCAAACCTGGCACTTAGCCTGACTCTCTGCCCTCTGCTGTAATCACCACCACTGCTACTCAGTGCTGCTCCCACCCAGACCTGTTTGTGAGGCAGCTGGGCATCCTTCACCCACTCACTCCCCAACACCCTCTGGCCATTCCCATTGGTGTCTGGTTTAGCCCAGCCTGTCCCCATCCCCCAGGAACTCTCTTTCCCCTCCCTTTGCCACCGTGGTTTTCAGTGGCTGAGAACAAAAAGGAGTCGTGGCTTTGTGCCCTAGTGACACGGGTGGCCTTCAGTGCCTGGGCCAGGCCTTTTCACGCGTTTTCCTCTGATGTAGCGGCCGCCTTTGCCTCATCACCCAGATGTCATTTCTTCCAGGCCCTGTCCTGGAGCTCAGCCAGGGCAAGGCAGGGCGGCCTAGCCCACCCCTCCTAGCCCCTCTGACTGTGTGCTCTCTCTGCAGCACACTGCCCTCGGCAAAGACAACCTCCCAGACTCGCTCTGCCCACCACCGTGGGCCCCCTGGTATGCTGCTGGGGGAAGCCACCAAGCCTTCCCAGTGCCCTGCCCAGTGCCCGCCATTCCCCAGCCTCGACGCCAAGGATGTGGGCCGCAGAAGGCAGAAGAAGAGGAGCCGGCAGCACCAGCGCTTCATGGCTCGCAAGGCCTTGCTGCAGGAGCAGGGACTGCTTAGCTCGGCCTCGGGGACCCGGTCCTCCCCACAGCCCGGCCCTTCCCAGGCACCAGGCGCACCCCCTGCCAGCAGCAGGAGCCAGCAACTGAAAGCTGGCACTGGCCATGGTGATCCATGCAACAAAAAACCCAAGGGCAGGGAAGCGCCAGGGCCCAGCAAGTGTGTGGCCATCGACTGTGAGATGGTAGGCACTGGGCCCCGCGGGCATGTGAGCGAGTTGGCCCGCTGCTCCGTGGTCAGTTACTATGGTGACGTTCTGTATGACAAGTATATCCGGCCTGAGATGCCCATCACCGACTACCGTACACGCTGGAGCGGCATCACGCGGCAGCACATGCACAAGGCCATCCCCTTCCGGGCAGCCCAGAAGGAGGTGAGTAGCACAGAGCTCTCGAGAGCCTCTGGGGAGAAGCCCTGCTCACAGGAAGAGGGACGAATGGCTGAGTTGAGGTTTTGCTCCCTAGTATAAAAGTATTGTGTGGAGGGTCAGGCCCCTCACAAAAAGTTCCAGAGCCAGGTAGGTCATCCCAACACTGAACGAGCTGGGGGTGGCAAGGTGTATCTCTCTCAGCAGCACAGGAAGCGTGGATGGGGGTGTATCAGGCTGCCCCAAACCTCAGTACCACCAAAGGAAGAACCCGCCCGCCCTGTGAGGCTCAGGTGTCGATGTGTCCGCGTGTCGGCGTCTTCCCTCAGGACTTCTCAAATGCTCTGCCCCAGTGAGCTGCAGTCCTGTCCCCAGGTTCTGGCCCTGTATGGCCCTAAAAGTCATCCTGCTGCCAGGCACCCATGGCCTACCCTAGTAATCCCAACTACTCTGAAGCCTGATTGCTGAGGATCCTGGTTTGAAGCCAGCCCAGGCAGGAAAATCTGTGTGACTTTTATCTCCAGCAAGCCACCAGAAAAACCAGAAGTGGCACTGAGGCTCAAAGTGGTAGAACACTAGCCTTGAGCAAAAGAGCTCAGGGACAGTGCACACACCCTGAATACAAGCCCCGCCAAAACAAAAGAAATCATCCAGCTAAGCAGGCTTGTACCACGGACTGCTGTGGAGGAGGCGCGGGGCCCACCTGGCAGTGGTTAAGGGAGAGTGTGCAGACACAGCGCTTACAAGATATGCTCCAGGCCACTGGTGGCTCTCGCCAGTCATCCTGGCTTCTCAGGAGGCTGCCATCTGAATGGGGATCCTGGTGTGGAGCCAGCCCGGGCAGAAAGGTCCATAAGACTGCTATCTCCAATGAATCAGCTAAAAGCTTGAAGTGGAACTGTGGCTCAAGTGGTAGAGAACCAGCCGCATGTGGAAAAGCCAAGGGAGAGCCTGAGGCCCTCAGTACACACACACACACACCCACCCCCCCCCACACCCCCCCACACCCCCACACACACACACAACCGAGCAGCAAGCACCGAGGGGAAGGAAGAACTGGGGCACGTGGAGGAGTCCTGAAAGTGGCCTGCGTCCCTTGACATTACAAAACACTTCTCCTTTACCCCAAGCCGGTTGGTCAGTTTCCAGGGTGCTGTCAGCAGGGCTTCATTGATCAGTTAGTAAATACGGTGCTTTCATTGGAGGTCACTCACTGATCAGATCAGTGTGTGATGGAGAAGTCAGAGCCACGCCATCCCTCACGCCTGTAATCCCATAGAGCTGGGGCCGTGGGGCAGGTGTGCAAGGCCGCAGGTGAGGTCTTGGGGCTGAGAACAGGCCCTGAGTCAGGGAAGGGAGAGGAGGGTCCCCTGCCGCCCGCGTGGGAGCCCATGCAGAACCTCAGAAGGGCTGGGAGAGGTGCTGCCCCCTGTGGTGGGGAGCCCCTGCCCCTGACAGCCCCCTCACCCGCCTCCTCTCCACGCAGGTCCTGAAGCTCCTGAAGGGCAAGGTGGTGGTGGGGCACGCGCTGCACAACGACTTCCGGGCCCTCAAGTACGTGCACCCCCGGAGCCACACCCGGGACACCACCTGCGTCCCCAGCCTGCTCGGCCAGCCCGGCGTCCACACGCACGCACGCGTGTCCCTGAAGGACCTGGCTCTGCACCTGCTGAACAAGAGGATCCAGGTCAGAGGGAGGGAGAGGGAGGCCCACCTGCCCTTCCCGCCATCCCCGGTCACCCCTCACGAGGCCTGGCCCTCCTCCAGGCCTGCCCAGAGGACAGCTTTCAGCCTGTTGTAGGGAGATGGGCCCCCTGCAGGCCCACCCCTTCCCCTCCCCGCCGCCGCCGCCGGGCCTCTCTCCCGGCGCTCAGCTGCGGCTCCCCTCGCAGGTGGGCCGGCACGGCCACTCGTCGGTGGAGGACGCGGCCACAGCCATGGAGCTGTACCGCCTGGTGGAGGCGCGCTGGGAGGAGCAGGAGGCTGGCAGTGTCCGGGCCAGCCCCGACGACTGGAGCCCTGACAGCAGCACGGACTTGGAGCAGTTCATGGAGGACCAGTACTGGCCCGACGACCTGGCCCAGGGTGCCAGGGGCCGCTCTGGAGAGTGAGAAGAAGCAGGCGGATGGGAAGCGGGACCGGAGTCCTGGGCACTTGCTCCTGGGCGGTGTGTCGGTGTTGTGGGGCCGGGCAGGTGTAGGCTGAGTGCCTGTCCACGTGTCCCGGCTGTCAGTGGCTTCCTTGCCCCGAGTCACCTGGGGTCACATGCTGTCACCACCAGGGTGACATTGGGGGGGAGCACCGTCTCCGTCCCCAGGCTGGGGTGTGGTCGGGTCTGGTTTGACACCCTCCCCCTCCAGCGCCATGGTCAGGGTCACAGTGGCTGGGCTCTGCTGGGTTCAGCCCCTGGCCACCTCAGGAAGCACAGAGAGCCAGACGGATGCCTGCCTGGAGGACCGGCACACTTGTTTTAACCCAGATCAGGGCCGCCCCTTCTCCCCTCCTCTGGCCTCCAAACCAAGCTGCTCCCTCTGCCCAAGCCCCGCCCTTCATGGAGAGCAGTCCCCCCCCATATGAGCACTGTCCCCATGACTGCACCCCAAGTGGGCTGCGGCACCTGGGCAGTGTCTGTGCTGTTGGCCCCTCAGTTCTGGAACTAATGTTCCTGGGGTCTCACGTATCTCTAAAAATGTCCTTTCTTGTCTCCTAAGGCCAGCTATGGAGTACTTGTGACCCCAGAACTTGGGCCTTAACTGCCAAGGGGCGCGTAGACTTGGGGCAAGTCTGTGTGTGACTTTTCATCTCAAACTGGTCTCCTCTATAGAATGGGGAGAGAGAGCTAGCTAGCTGTCAAGGTCCCGAGTACACCCACAGGTGAGGGGTAACCCTGAACCTGAGCGCTCAGCAGCAGCTATGGCTTGTGGTGGGGCTGGGGCAAAGACCCTGCAGGGGTTGGCAGAGCTACCTGGAGGCCCTGCTTGAGGTGCCAGCCACCAGCTCCTCCCTGTGCAGGCCAGGTAGCCGGGGCCCCTGCCCAGGCCCCAGGGCCCCGAGGGTGTGGGCCCCACCCCCCAGCCCGCCCTGTACAGGAGCTGGCTGGTGGTCAGCACTGCTGGCCTGGCTCCAGGACCAAGTCCCGGGTTCCTTAAACATCTGTAGTCAGTGCCAAACTCAGCCCAGCTGGAGCTTCCCGGCTTGGCCAGTAGGTGAGGGAGAGGGACAACCACCAGGAGGGAAATCACTGCTGAAATCAGCTCTGCTGTAAAACCACCTGTTATGGAATAAAGCTCAATTGGAAGATTGGTGAGGGGCTGGGCTGGGATGGGGGGGAGCCGGGGGGGTCAACACTCAACCAAGGGGGAGGTGTTCTTTTAAATCGGGAGGATGGGGCCAGGGGGTGGCCCAAGAGGGAACAAGCCAGGTGGTTGATCTGGGGAGAGGGGCAGTCCTCCAGCCCAGCATTTTGCTGGTGGGGTCGAGTCCTGTGGACTTTTCTGCTTGGAATGGCTTCGAGCCCCCATCCTCCAGGTCCCAGCCTCCTGAGTAGTCAGGATTCCATTTGGACCTTCAAGGAATTCCTTTCTCAATACACATCTGTGCGGAGTGTAACAAGATTGTTTTATTCTTGTGGTGCTGAGACTCGTATTCTGCACTAATACCCCTCGGCTGCCCTTCCTCAACCCAAGTAATAACGATGGCCCATTTATGCAACTTCCTGGCCTAAGTCAGTGCATTTGCAAAGCTGCTCATGGAGAAGAACCAAAAATGCCCTTCTGCCTCCCATTGAATTGCACAACAGACAGGGATGAAGCCTTACTGTGGAGACATGGTGCCCGCAACACCAGGCCTCAGAGGAGAGCTCAGCTCCCTGCACACACAGCCTTGCTGCTGACGGGCGGGTGGCAACAGGTAACTGAAACCCGAGCTGACTTATGGAATGGCAGGGAGGGAGGGTCACTCCCTCAGAGGGGAGGGTGCATTTTGTGCCCTGTCCCCACCCCTACTTTGTCCATCAGCCTGTAATTTTCTTTCTTTTTTTTTGCCAGTCCTGGGCCTTGGACTCAGGGCCTGAGCACTGTCCCTGGCTTCTTTTTGCTCAAGGCCACTCTGCCACTTGAGCCACAGCGCCACTTCTGGCCATTTTCTGTATATGTGGTGCTGGGGAATCGAACCCAGGGCTTCATGTATGCAAGCACTCTTGCCACTAGACCATATCCCCAGCCCCCAGCCTGTGATTTTCTGTGAACTTTCAAAATCAGTGAGTGGGTTCCCCCCCCCCACACGCCTGGCCACCAGGTGTCACTGGTGTCCTGTTGTCCTTATGGCTGCAGGATGGGCCCAAGGTCACTGGGATGAAGGATGGGCTATGTCTCTTAGGGACACAGGTCAAGGGGCTGGCACCTGCCTGAGGTCCAACAGCAATTGAGTCTCCCCACCCTCCCAGGTGGTGACCCCAGCTCTAGGTCCAACTCCAGGCAGTCCTCAAGGCCTCTTCCTGCTCCATGTTGTGGAGTGTGGATGCCGGAGGGGGGGGGAGGATCTGGGGGGAAGCAGCCCTTCCCACACTGACACCATGCTGACCACCAGCACCTTCCAGGTGGGCTCTGCCACCCTTCCCAGACCTGCACTTCTGCAGCCAGGGCCCCGTGGTTTACACCCACAATCCCATGCCGCCTGCAGGGACCCCTGAACCCCTATCCCGCCCACGAGGCGACAGCTCCAAGGCCCACACTCTACGGACCAGTGCTTGGAGATTGAGAGCAAAAGGGGACCAGGGGAACCCCAGGACAGACAGGCAGGGAAAGTATAGACCTTACCTCCAAAACTTACCAGTTCAAAAAGGGAATGGCTGTGTGGCCCAAGCAGCAAAACACCTAACCTTGCAAGCGCAAGGCCCTGAGTTCAGTCTCCAGTATCACAACAACAGCAATAATAATAATGAGAAGAAGGGCACCAGTGACTCATGCCTGTCATTCCAGCTACTAGGAAGCTGAGATGTGAGGATTGTGGTTCAAACCCAGGCCAGGCAGAAAAGTCTGTGAGACTCTTATCTCCAGTGAACCACCAGAAAATCAGAAATGTCAAGGCCGAGGCCCCAGGGGAGGGTGGCCCGTGTCAGCTGGATGCGCATGTTGGGTCTGGTGCCCCGTGGGACAGACCCAAGCTGGATGCAGTGGCCGGCTTTTCTTTGTGGTCAGTTCAGGAGAAGGCTCTCAGGCATTGTCAGAGCAGCTCCAGCCATGGGCGCACCCCGGCCCTGGCCCCCAGCTCTCCCCCGCCCCGGGCCCGTCCGCAGGCTGCCTCGCTGAGGTGCCAGCCAGCCCCATCCAGGTTCCAGGAGAGTGGCTGGCGCTACCCGCTTCCTGCTGGGCGTTGTGTGGGCTGCACTGGGCAGAAGCCTGGGGCGCGGACGGAACAATCTCTCCTCTATATGGAACACGCAGAGGCCTTCCTCGAGGGGGGATGGGGAGGAGGAGGCGGGACCCGCACCTCCAGCCACGTGTGTTCCGTGGCCTCTGCTCGGGGCACAAGGAAGGCCTGGGAACATGGGTTGGGACAGTGGAGTTTAGGGTACCAAGTTGGGCCTCTCCCTTGGGGTTGGGCTCAGCTGTCCCAGCCAGGATCTGCAGCTACGTCCTGCCTGCCAGACCCCTACCCCCGAACCCTCCCTCTGGTAGGGAGGGGAAGGGGGGGGCCGCCTCGGTTCCCCACGCTTTCCTTAAGGAGCGTCAGGCTGGCAGGGAGCAGGGCACTGGTGGCAGCCTCTGCGGGCTGGGGCACCACCGGCTCCTGGCTCAGCAGAGACGTGGCCACCGTGGTCACTCAGTGGCTGGCCACCGTGGTCAGCCAGGAGCCGGAGGGGCGCGGGGCCGCAGCCAGAACAGCGGGAGCGGCCGGACTGGGCAGAGGTGTGGAGAGGTGGGCATTGTGGGCAGGAGGCCTGGGAGGGGGGGTGCCCTCCCCACGGCTGGCGGTTTGGAGGCCTCCTGGGTGTCCAGTCCAAGTCGGAGGCTTTATGAAAACCAGATGGTTGGAGTTGGGGCGGGAGGGTCGGCTCCCCACCTTGAGAGTTTCCCACCCTCTCCACCCTGATGAGAGGCCAACTTGGCAGCCCAGCCCAACTCAGACGAAGCTCACCGGCTTGGCCAGCTCTGGAGGGGCCATGGGGGTGGAGGAGAGGGGTGCTGGCATCGTAATGACAGGCATGCCCCGCTGCAGGCCCAGCACCCCGGCTAGCATGGGTCCCGGACATCCATACATGGCCACCTTCACAGGCACAGAGAGGTTGAACAGCTCGCCCAAGGAAGGCCCCACAGCTCGCCTGTGTCAGTGCTGAACCTGGAACCCAGGCAGGTGGAGTCAGGATCAGGAGGCTGGGGGAGCACCCAACTCTCCAACCAGGGGATTGATTAGCCCTGGAGGCTGGCTCTGAAGACCAGGCAGCCTCCTTCGCAAGGCGCTTATCTCAATAAACACCCAGCCCCTCCGGTCTTCTCGGAGACGGGGAGTCATCTCCTGCACTGCGATCTGTTCTGGCCTGGCTGCCAGGGCCCCGCCCGAGGGTCTGCAGGCTGAGCCCGTCAGAAAGAGCCTGTGTAGAGACCTATGGACAGGGCCCGCGGAGCCTACCGCCTCCCGTGGAGACCGGGAGCCGAGCCAGCGCGCACACAAGGGCAGCATGGACGGGCGGCCTGCGGCCGGCCCCGAGGGCCCACGGCCAGGTACCCGCGGCCACAGCAGAGAAGGGTCCCTCTTCTCTCCACTCAAAGGCGGATTGAAGAAAGCTGGCTCTGTGATTTTTTTCCAAGAACCTTGTCGGGAGCCAGAGACTGGGCCCATCTGTGCCCTGGGCTCCGTCCTGGACGCGGCTCAGGCCGCAGTCTGGGGCCGGCAGCAGCGGCGGCGGCGGGAGCCCGCTCTGTCCCGCGGGCCGCCGGGTGGGGTGGCTCCGGGCTGGCGGAGCAGCGGCCTCTCGTCTCCACCCCCGGGGGAAGGGGGCGAGGCCGGGCAGGGGAGGACGCCCGCCCGGAGCCCCAGCCTGGGGCGGGGAGGCCTGGGTCTGGGAGCCAGGGCCTGTCTCCCCAGCCCAGGCCTCTGCCTCCCCCCCCCCCCCCCCCCGGCCTGGGTGCTTGGCATGGCTGGCATTCCTCCAGGTCTCCTCTCCCAGCCCCTCATCCAGGCCAGGCATTCTCTCCTGGCCTTCCACATGCTCACTGCACTCAGAAACTTCATGTGTATTATTGGAAGGGTAATGTCTTTACAGGTTCAAAAGTGGAAATGCTAAGCCAGGTGCCCGTAATTCACACCCATAACCCTGGCGACTCAAGGCTGGGAGAGAGAGAGAGAGAGAGAGAAAAGAGAGAAAATCATATATATGACATTAATATTGCTATGTGAGTGTGTTGATTATATTGATTGTATTAATAATCATGTCAACAATAACATTAATATGTTAATATTTTATTCTTCATAATTTGAGTGCAACTCCCTTTCTTCCAGGCATATAATATTCCATTTTGTGTTCCCCCGCCCTTTGCAAGCTTAGATTCTAACACTAAGTACATGGGTGGTTTTTTATTTTTCTTTTCCTGTGTGGAGGTTTGATGCTCGCCAAGTTGTTCCAATTAGAGAAAAGAGCGGGTGACTTCCACCATCTGTGCCAGGCCTCACAGGACTTCAGTAGAACGCTGGCCTTGGTGTGTGGGCATATGATACAGCACAGGCACACGCACATGCGCCCTTAAAGGGAGGGGGCCCTGCTGGGGGGGCTCGTGGGGGCGGGGCCCAGGAAGAGTGGTGAGGTATTCAGGAGTGAGCGGTGGACAGCCTTGATGAAGTGGAGACATGGGCTGGGGTCTGCCTCAGGTCCCTCAGCCCTCCTCGGAACCCCTGCTGGCCACCCAGCCCCTTTCCCCTATCTGTTTTTCTTTTTGGTCGGTTGTAGAGCTTGAACTCAGGGCCTGGGCTCTATCCCTGAGCTTCTTTTCCTCAAGGCTAGCACTCTACCACTTGAGCCACAGCTCCACTTCTAGTTTTCTGGGGGTTCATTGGAGATCAGAGTCTCACAGACTTTTCTGCCCAGGCTGGCTTTGAACTACAATCCTCAGATCTCAGCTTCCTGAGTAGCTAGGATTGCAGGCATGAGCCACCAGTGCCTGGCTCGCCCCTTCCTTCCTTCCTTCCTTCCTTCCTTCCTTCCTTCCTTCCTTCCTTCCTTTCTTTCTTTCTTTCTTTCTTTCTTTGTTTGTTTGTTTGTTTGTTTGTTTGTTTGTTTCTTTCTTTCTTTCTTTCTTTGTTTCTTTCTTTCCTGGCAGTATTGCAGTTTGAACTCAGGGCCTTGTGTTTGCTAAGACAAGTGAGTGCTGTACCGTGGAGCCATGCCCCGACCTTGTTTTTGCTTTCGGAATTTTTTTTTGTTTTTGTTTTTCAGAGAGAGTCTCACCTTTTTCTCTGGGGCTGGTTTCAGACCACCATTCTTAAATAGCTGGGATTCCAGGCATTCACCACCATACCCCACTTGTTTGTTGAGATGGGATTTCACTAATTTTTTTTTTTTGTTGTTGTTGTTGTCTGGATGAGTCTGGAACCACAACTCTGTAGCTGTTGAGTAGCCGGGGTTATCGGCATGAGCCACCTTCCCTGGCCTAGGGTACTGTTTAGCTCAAGGTGTTGGCTGGGACTATCATCACCAGCGGATGTCTCGGCATGATCTGGGAAAGAGATGAGAAAAAAATGATGTGAAAATAGCAATCACAACCCAACGGCGCACACAAATGACAACCCCAACCGGTGGTGTAAATACTCAGGACTCCTGCCAGGTCCGGCCGGTGACACTTCGGAAGGCCGCGGGACCGTCATCCAAGGATGGTCCAGGAGCTAGGACATCTGACTGGGCAGCAGGCAGTCTTGGCATCCGATTCGGGGGGCCGGCGCTGCTGGAGGGTTCCTCATGCCCCCAAGGCACCGCACACTCGTGTGAGCCCGGCAGAGGCCCCTGCACGGCAAGATGCCACCTGGTACGGCGTCTGGAGGGGACCCTGCCCCTATAGGGCCTCCCCACGGCCAGGGCAGAGCCCGCCCAGCCCCCTCCAAGACCCGGCGGCGTAGAGCGGAGGACTCCCGCCAGGGCTATTACTCAGACAAACCGCCGGTCGGAGGTCCGGGACGGCGGCAATTATTTCAGCGTTCTTGGAAACCCCGCGATTTTCTTTCTCTGACTTAGTCTGCACTAACTTTTTCCTCTGGGCTTCCGAACAGACTTGCGATTGTCAGCACTCAGCCTTCTCCACCCGCCTCCTCCCGTCCCCCAACCCCCAACACCACACACCCATCCATGCCCCAGGGTGGGTGAGGACGGGGGCGCCCTTGACCAGTAGGTGGCGTCCTTGAGTCTGCACCCAACCCAGTGGCCACCATGCCTACCTGAGCCAGGGACCTGTTGGTGGCTCTGATGACTCTAACGACCATCCCCGCCCCCTCAAAGGCAACCCTTACTCCTCCCTCCAAAGCCAGGGGCTGGGCGCTGTCACCCAGTCCTGTGGCTTGTGCCTGGGCCCCCCCAAGTGACATCACTTCCGTTCCCCCCCTTTTCCAATCATGGAGCCCAGAGCTAATTCAAACAAGACACCACCTTTCATGGTAAAGTAACCTTGGGGGGGGGGGTGGAGGGGGAAGGGGGGAGGGAGGTGAGGAGCCATTCCTGGAAAATGTGAACCGTTTTCCTCTTGGAAAACACCGAGCTCCCTTTGGAACTGGACTCCAGATGAAGCTCATGTGTAACGTGAGGGGTTTGCTGAGCCTAGGGGACCCTTCTGAGCCTGAGGGTTCACACCACTGCGGGGAAGGGTGGGGGGTTGGGGGTCAAGAGCTATTCAGGGTTGGCAGAGGTGTGAGTAACCAAATGGCCCGTGGATCTGGTTTTGTTGTTTTTTTTTTTTAACCTTCATAAATGGATGGATTTTCGTTTCTATTTTACGGGTCCACACTCTGAATAATTCCAAGAAAATCACTCCATCAGTGGCTCCACTGACGTCAGCACCGCCGGCAGTGGGGGGGGGGGGCGGGCTTCCGTCTATCTGCGCACCTCGGTCCCTCCTTGGGAACCCTTGGCCTCGGGTGTTATGTTTTGGGAGGGGCGTGGTTGCCATGGGGACCGAGCCTCTCCTCGGCTACCTGTCCCCAGACTTGGATTTGATGTGTCCAGTCTGGGCGGGTGAGGTGGGAGATGGACGAGATGGAGGTGCCGGGCTTTCTGGAAAGGCCCGCGGGGTGCTGTAGGAAGGGTGGCCCTGTGATCTCTCACACTGTAATTTCCGCTTGGAGGTTGGCTGTTGACCTGTTTGTTTGTTTCTTAGGGGATTTCTCCATGCCAGTGTGTTGCGTCTTCTTGAGGTGCCTCCTAAGTTCTTTATTTGGAAAAGAAAACATCTTCTTTTTTTTTTCTGGCTCTCCTTTTTTTTCCCTTTCTTTCTTTAAGACAGAGAGGGAAGAAGCTTACATTCATCTCCATTGGAAGGCCAAAACCACAGAATAGAAAAATGTGTTCAGAGGAGGCCAGCCAGGCATTGAGGCAAACCACAGCGAAGGCCGGAGATGGTTTCTAAATTCTCTCTCTCTCTCTCCCCTGCCACCCCCTTCTCTCTCTTTCCACCAGAGGTCTAAATTATTTAGAATCCTGGGATCTCCATGTTGAAGGAGACCTGAGGAATCACCCCATCCAGCCCCCTGGCCTGTAGGAAATTATCTCCTCCCACTCCCCCCCCCCCCCCCACTTCATCTGCCCTGGATGTAACTGGCTGTCCATTCCCTACTTCAGCTATTCTGTGTTCCTACAACTCCGCAGAGCATGGTGGCACAGGCCTGTAATCCCAGCCCTCGGGAGGCTAAGGCAAGGATGGGGAGTTCAAAGCCAGCCTGGGCTTCACAGGGGAGCTGTCTCAACACAAATAAGTGAACAAAATCTTGAATTCTGGGACTGAGTAGAAATCAGCTCTCCATAACTTCCATCCACCAATGGCAGGTTTCTTCTCAGGAGCTCAGTTGGGGGGAGAGGGGAACACCCACAAATCTTGTGCCAAGTAATCTTAGAAAACACCCCCTAAAAGTCTCCACAGATCGCCACCATGTCCCGCTCTTCTGGCAAACAACATCCTTCCTTCTCTTAGCTTCCTCTCAGTAAATGGCATTTCCAGACTTCTCGCCACCCCAGCCACTTGCCTCCGGCCGTTCTCCAAACAGTTGGTTTCCCTCTGCCTTTCAGGGCTCAGGGGCCCAGAGACTGGAGACTCTGCTCAGCTGATGAGCTGACAGATGTGAGGGCCAAGCTCAAACCCAGGTTCGCAAAGACACAGGCTGATGCCACCCCAGGAACCGGCTAGAGGAACATCTGTCTTGTCACCAGGCATCCTCTGCAGGCTGCCGTCTCCCGAGGGAGCCACATACAGCCATGTGAACCTTCAAAAAGCCTGCCCCTGGGGAGGCTGTGGTGTGGAGACCCAGTCTCTCCATCCATGATCTACAAAAGTGGGGAAGGGAGGGAAGGCCGGATCAGGCCGGATCTGTGGCCCTGAGGAATCACTGTTTATGTTCCCTGAGTGCTGGAAGCTGGGGGTGAGGGTGAGGGGCGAGGATAGTGGGGGGGTCAGGAAGACCGGAGGAGACCCAGCAGGCTGTGGCGTGTGAGACCTGGGGCAAGGCGGGGTGAGGGGCTTGGGGCTGCAGCCTAGGTCTGACTCTTAATAATGCACCCCCATCCTCGGACTTGTCCCATCGTCGGGGGGCCCCAAGAGTAGCCGGAGACTGAGCCCTGGAGGGTGCAGGTCACAGGAGCCCTTGGTCCCCTTCCTGCGGCACTGCCCTGGGGCCAGGCGTCCCCCAGCAGCCAGGTGCCACACAGGGAGAAGAGAACGCAAGGCAGCCTGGTGGCCGGCCACACTGCGTACAGAGCTGGTGTCCAGATTCCCTGCTGGCAGAGCTGCTGGGGAAAAGGCGGAGGGACAGGCCGACTCCACTCCAGAGGAAATCTGCCGTGCCTGCAGGGTCCCCACCCCTGCTGGCTTGGACCAGGGCCTCGTGCCCCCAAAGAAAGGATCCTCCCCCCGCCCCACTTCACCTGCCGGCCCCAAGAAGGGAAATTCCTTTCCTCCTGTCCAGGAGAACCACCATTTCCCTCCCTAAAATGGCAAGCCAGCTGGGCACCGGTGACTCATGCCTGTCTTCCTAGCCCTTGGGGGGGATCAGCCAGGATCAAGCTCTTCCCTTCTCCCCCCAACACACAATCCAGTCCTCGCCTCGCCTCGCATCCAGCAACAGCATCAGCACACCCAGGAACTTGCGCTAAACACGCCGTGGGCAGAGCCGGCGCCTGGCCCAGCCGCACACCCCAGCGCCATTGTCAGAGATAGAACCTGGGGACATGGCGGGCAGCAGTCTAGGGGAAGCCAGGGGAAGAGCACAGTCCCGGCTGCAACCAGGGCAGGACCTGGGGTCTGGAAGACCTGGGATTCCGCCTTCAGGTCAGCGTGGAGCCAGGAAGAGAAGGCCTATAGTCAAGCATGGCAGGCCAGAGCGTGTGCTCTGGGAGCTCGGACTCCTGCTCTGGTACCAGATGTGACAGGTTGCTCCTGGCTGGAGCCAGCCTTGTCCCCTGGTGCCCGTCTGCCCACAGACTGCCGGACAGTCCCAGGGTCTCCCTGCTCCAGGGGGTTGGTTGTTATTGCAGCCTGAGTCCAAGCTCATTCTTCAGACTGAAGAGCCGCCCTGTGGGCTCTCAGTCACCAGGCCCCAGAGCCACGGATTGTGGAGCGCAGACAGGCCTGGCACTGCCTCTCGCTGGGGCGGGGGTGCGAAGCAGGCATCGTGGCCTTGTTCCTGGTGGCCTGGTTCCTGGTTCCTGGCCTCTGGGAAAATCCAGACACTTAATTGACTTCCCCAAATCCAATGACGGGGTATTGGGTATCAATGGACCGCAGGCGAGCTATTTCCAGCTGTGATTTCAGACAGGAGCCCGGGCCCAGGCTTCCATTGCCGCGTCCTGCCACGCCACCTCAGGGATGAGCTCACCCCACTGGCTGGCCAGGGCCTCGGCATCCGCTACAGCTGGGCGGTTTGTTCTAGACCTCCCAGGGAAAGTTCTAGGAAGTGGGGATGTAAGCAATTACAGCACAGTGCCAGGATCAAAGCCAGCCAGAGACCAGACAGGAGTCAGGAGGCTCCTGGGCACTGTTCCGGCTCAGCCTCACCCAAGCGGAGAACACCGGGCCCGTGACTTAAGCTGTCTGAGCCTCAGTTTCCTTGCCTGTTCCCCTCCCTCCGCTTTTCTTGGCAGCACTAAGGTTAGAACACAGGGACTTATGCTTGCTAGGCAAGCACTACCATTTGAGTCAGAGAGCCAGTGCTCCATGCTTTTGCTTTATTTTCCACATAGCATCTCCATGGGAGCTGGCCTTGGACCACAGGCCTCCCATTTCTGCCTCCTGTGTAGCTAGGGTTACAGTTGTACACTACCATACCACCAACAACATATTTTTAACGTAGGACCTTGCTAACACTTGGCCCAGGCTGACCTCAAACTGAGCTCTTCCTATCTCTGCTTCCCAAGTGTTGGGATTATAGGCATTCACCACAGTGTCTGGATGTCACCTGTCCTGTGGTACATCCTAGAGCCAGGCTAACTGTGTGCATGGTTATCAAGACAGTTGGCACCAGGTTGGTCATTTTTAGGGGTCCTGCCCTTGGCTCTATCTCCCCCACAGGAGCATCCTCTATGACCTTGTCCCACACATGGGGACAGAGTGAAAGAGGACGTGTCCAAAGGGCCTCTTGGCCCTTGGGGTAGCTCACCAGAATACACCCACCCTCTGAGCCCCACGAGAGCAAGCTCCACAGGAAGCAGGTATGTCCTGGATGCCGTGAGACACCTTTGCCCCTGCCCTGCACACTCAGCCCTTCCCTGCACACTCACTCTGCCCTGTCATGCTGAGGGGCATGTAGTCTGGGAGGTCAAGTGCAGAGAGCTAAGCCTGTCGCTTCTGCGTCTGCAAAGCATCATGGTCACCCAGTGACCATTCATGGAACAAATGAGGGTATGAGGGAGGGAGGGAGGGAGGGAATGGAGGACAGACGGATGGGTAGGTGGATGGATGAATGGATGGATGATGGAAGAATGGTGGATGAATGGATGAAGGAATGAAACTCACAAGGAAGCCCGCATGCCACACACTGGCTGGCTATTCAGAGCCCGTGTCTCATCACTAGGTGAGGAGAGGACAAGATTAGTCACCATCAGCTAGGAGTGCCTTGGTGGTTCCGTCTGGATCCCCCCCCCCCCCCCCAACTAGTTATCGCTGTCTGCAGAACAGGGCAGAATCACAGAATGGCAGGCTGGCTCAAGCAAAAGCACACCACGCAAGCCACACTGTTCCAGTGGGGAAGCTGGGGCTGGGCAGGTGCTGTTCCGCCTCTGGGACAGAGAGAAGATGTGGGTAGAGTCTCTACTAAGAAAGCCTGTGGAGCTGGGCGCTGGTGGCTCATGCCTGTCATCCTAGCTACTGAGGAGGCTGAGATCTGACAATCACGGTTTGAAGCCAGCCCCGGGGCAGCAAAGTCCATGAGACTCTGAGCTATGGCCCAGAGTGGTATAGCACTCGCCTTGAGCGAAAGAAATCAGGGACAGCAGCCCAAGCCCACTTCGAGCTCCGTGACCAACAACAAAAAGGAAGCCCGTTTCTTCCCAGGCCTGAGCATTCTCGGGGCAGTGGACGGTCCAGAGCCAAGGAATCTGCTGAGCCCCTCACAGCTGCTGTCCTGCGTTGAGCTGAGGGATGTGATGATGAACCGGCTCCAGAGGCTCCGAGAAAACACCTCGGCTGGCCCCGGCTCATCCTGGCTCGTGGTCTGCTGCTATTTCCTACTGAGGGAGGTTTTGCTGAACACAGCGTTTTCGCAGTTTCCATCCATCTGCTACTCAAAGCAGGAGACAAAATACAAAATCATTCCCTCAAGTTGCCAAGAATCTTCCAGTCTGGAGGGAAAAAAAAATAAAATAAAAGCACAGTTTATACCCTAGGTCCTGTGTACCTAGAGGCCTAGAGCTTTGGTGAAGGAGGAGCTGACCTGGAGGGACAGGCAGACTCTCCCTGTATGGGGGGGGGGGCGGTAAATGGAGGTCACTCAGAGCTCCTGACCTCCTGGCCATTCATGATACCCCTGCTCCTCCAGGGCTAGCTGGCTACAAGGGGCTGAGCCCTGGGGTTGTAGCTAGTGGCCCCAACCAAGCTGAGCCCACCCCCTACCCCTCCCAGTGCCCAGCTCCAGGAGGAGAGGTCTGAGGACAGGGGACAGCAAAGAAACCACACAAGGTCTGAGTCTGCTAGGACATGCATAGTCTGGACATAAGCAAAACTCTGCTAGGATTTCATCTCTCCTGAAAAATCCATCCTAGAAATTACTTCTCAGCCAGGAGCCGATGGCGCATGCCTGTCATCCTAGCTACTCAGGAGGCTGAGATCTAGGGAGCGGGGTGCAGACAGCCTGGGGAAGGAAAGTGTGTGAGACTCTGATCTCCAATGATCCACCAGAAAACCAAACTGACGCTGTGGCTCAAAGTGGTAGAGCACCTGCCTTGAGTAAGAAAGAGCTCAGGACCAGCGTCCAGGCCCCGAGTTCAAGCCCCATGATGGACAGAAAGAAAAGAAAAGAAAAAGAAATTAATTCTCTCTGTCTCTCTGACTGCTTCTGTCTTTCTCTGACTATCTTTGCCTCTCTCTGTGTCTGTCTCTCTCTGTCTTTCTCTCTGTCGCTGTCTCTCTGACTGTCTCTGACTTCCTGTTTCCTTCCTAGACTATGAGGATTGAGCCTGGGGCTTCCTAAGAGTAGGCAAGAGCTCTGCCCCAAGCCCACATCTCGTGAGTGTTCTCACAGTGAGTGTGCTCAGGGGACCCAGGGACGCCCTGGTAGGTTGGAAGAGGTGGGCGACAGTTCAGGAGGTCAGGGGCACAGGCCAGGTCCAGCTATGGGATGGTCAGGTGAGCTCTTGGCTCCCAATTGGGGACTTGCGGCCTCATCTGTGACCATGGACACACACACGGCCCCCATCAGCAGGTGCATGGGCCATCCCACCCTGAGCTCCCCAGGGAGACCGGCACACTGTCCTCCTGGGGCCACCGACCTCAACCTCAGGTCCTTGTCAGCCATTCCAGCAGTGCTGAGTCAGATGCGGGTGGTTTTTTTTTTTTTTTTGCACCTAATCTCAATTGGCTGACAGGCAGCTGCACCAATATGCCAGCACAGCAGGTCTTCACACACACACACACACACACACACACACACACACACACACACACACACATTGGTTTTGAGGAGTTGGAAATTTGATAGTTCTAAGAAAGTTGTCAGAGCCTCCATCCCAGGAAAGATGGGAATTTCTGTATGGGGCGGGCGGCTCCTCTGACCTCTGTTTGGAATGCGTTTGTAGCTTTGTTTGATCTCATCCATCCCTCCCTCAGTCCCTGAAGGGGAGTCTGGTCCAGCCCCCACCCCCAGGGTGCTTGATATTTGCACAGAATATATACCCATCCTCTCATATACACTGAAGACTGCCTGATTTGTACATTGGTCGTGGGGCTTGAACTCAGGACATGAGCACCATCCCTGAGCTTCTTTTTGCTCAAGGCTAGCACTCTACCACTTGACCCACAGCGCCACTTGTAGCTTTTTCTGTTTATGTGGTGCTGAGAAGTCAAACCCAGGGCTTCATGTGTGCTAGGCAAGCACTCTACGGCCAAGCCATATTCCCAGCCCCATGTCAGTTGTGTTTTAGTCCTCATGGGAGCCACGTGTTTCCCTGCACTTAACTTTCTGAAAATCTGCCTTCTGAAAACCTGCTGGTAGCTGGATGTTCACACCTTTTATTCTAGCTACTCAGGAGGCTGAGATCTGAGGATTGAAGTTCAAAGTTAGTGCAGACAGGAAAGTCCATAAGACTCTTGTCTTAAATTAACCAGCAAAAAGCCAGATATGGAATTGTGAATCAAGTGGTAGAGGACCAGCTTGGAGTGGAAAAGCTAAGAGACAGCAGGCAGGCCCTGACTTCAAGTCCCAGTACTGGTGCACACGCACGTGCGCGCACGTGCGGGAGCACACACACACACACACACACACACGGTGCTGACATAGCAGGTTGAAGTAAATGCACTTACTAAAAATTTAAGCTAGGCACTGGGAGCTCACACCTGTCATCCTTGCTACTCAGAAGGCTGAGATCTGAATATCTCGATTTGAAGCCAGCCCAGGCAGAAAAGTCTGTGAGACTCTTATCCCCAATAAACTACTCAAAAAAGCTGGAAGTGGCGCAGTGGCTTACGTGGTAGAGTACTAGCCTTAAGCACAAAGAGGTTCAGGAACAGTGCCCAAGCGCTGAGTCCTAGCCCCAGGATTGCCAAGAAAAAAAAAGGGAGACTGTAGGGAAGAGAACGATGGTCCAAAACTGACCTAGAGCAAAATAAACCGAAACAAAGCCCCACATGCAAGACTTTACCTGAAAAATAACTAAAGCCAAAGGGCTTAAGGTATGGTGCAAGCAGTAGAACACCTGCCTATCAAGCGTGAAGGCCACGAGTTCAAACCTAGACACCAACCGATACGAAGTCCCCCCCCCCCTCCTTGCTCCCCACCAGCCCCTACAGTGAGCCCCCCCCCCCCCAGGATCTGTGATCACACGCATACATGTCAGGTGCAGAGCCTGGCACCCACCCCTGCCACCCCACAAGAACCTGGATGTGAGTGGGGTGAGCTGCACCCAGTGCTACTCCAAGCTTGTGGGTGCCCTCGGGGTTTCTCCCTCTGGGGCAGGAAGGACCTGGGGCTGGCGGGTATTTCACCTGCCTTCCTCCCCTCCCTCACCTGCGCTGCAACGTTTCCATTTTCAGTCTGGCATTCTGCAGAGCCTTATTTCAGAGGAGGGGAAAAAAACGAAACACAGAACCACTTAATGGCTTGGGCTGTTTATTTGCAAAGGAAGAGGAAGAGACAAAAAAAAAATGGCTTGGGATGGGTGAGGGGAGGTTAATTGGGGTCATTGGAGAGACTCCCCAGGGCCCTTTGTCAATGGAGACCAGGCACGGCCCTGGGGCAGGTCTGTGCGTGGCGCTTGGCGCTTCGTTCATGTCTGGGGGTGTGACCCCGTGTCCCTCGGCCTGCTGGTTATGGACGGGGCTCTGGTCGGCAATGGGCAGCTCTGCTGTGTGCCATTCCTGTAGCCACTGCCACAGCTGGGCCACGGACGCCAGAGCTCATGTTTCCCCAAAGTCCAGAAACTATGGTGGCCCAACAGGGTGACACTGGGGACCCCCAGAGGCTCCCCAGCAAGAGGGAGGTGGAGACCCACCCTCCTGTGAGCTCTAGGTGGGGGGGATTCACAGATGACTGCCTCTTCACCAACACACTCTGTATGCGGGGGGTACAAAGTCTGTAGGGCCCACAGAAGAGGGGATAAAGCCGGGCACCGGTGGCCACACCTGTAATCCCAGCTACTTGGGAGGCTGAGATCTGACGATGGAGGTTCAAAGCCAGCCGGGGCAGGGAAGTCTATGAGACTCTCATCTCCAATTAACCAGCAAAAAACAAACAAACAAAAAAACACCCAGAAGTGGAGCTGTGGCTCAAGCGGGAGAGCGCTAAGCCTTGAGCGTAAAAGTCTAAGAGACAGCACCTTTAGGACTGAGTTCACGCCCCAGTACTGGCACAAAAAGCATGATGCATCCAGTCCTGCCAGCTAAGGGGTGGGCAGATGGCAATGTGTCCGTGCGTTCTCTGTCTGCTTGGTCCGGTAGTGGGACAGGCCCTGGGTCCCTGGCCACCATGCCTTGCTCCTCTCCTGGACCCTGTGTCCTTTCTGTTCCGTCCAGAGCTCAACACCGACCCCCCCCCTCCCCAGGTGCTGTCCCCGGGTGTCCTCTCTCTCCCTCACCGCCCGGCCCTCCCTGGGTTGCACTGTCACAGGTACATTTCCATGAGGCCCGGGTCTGATTCCCAGAACACCAATGAAGTGAGGAACCACACACGCACACACCGTTGCTCAACGGGTGTTGACAGAGGGCAGCGAGGCAGAAGAGCGAGCCCGGCAGAGGGGCCTGGGGAAGGGCTGCGAGGGGGAGGGCGGGGTCCCTGCACTGGTCTCCAGCTGGACAAAGCTGGCCTTGTCCACGCCTCCTTTCCCAGCTGCCCACACAGGGGTCCTGGGGCTTTCAACCTGATCATGACTTGTAGACCTTTCCCCACCCCATCTCACCCCCTCCCCAGCTCTTGTTGGGGTTCAGGAGGAGACAGGCCCCCTCCCCCCTGCCTAGCGCCTTGGTCAGCAGTAGCAGAAGGCCCTGTATCTGGAATCTTCCAGCCCGCCTATTCCCTTGGTCGGTTGTATTTGTGTTGGCCACCCTTACCTGGACTTTTTTTTTTTTTTAACATGAGGTTTCTTTCCTCTGCTCTCCTCCTCCCCCCCAGCAGCCATTGGTTTTCAAAGCACACAGAGCGAGGCTTGTTTAGGTCCTGAGACAGAGCCTCCTTCGCTCTCTTGGTTTCTCTCTGCGGCAACCCACCGTGTCTGAGCCCCCAGGGTCTGGCCACTTTAGGGGCCACAGACGGACGCACAGCCGTAGCACAGACAGCCGGGGCCTGAGCTAGGGAGCCGGGATGGGGACAGGAGGTGACCATGATCAGGTGACCAGGCCTAGAGCATCCCGGGACTGAGACTGGTGAGAGAAGACTGGAATCGGATGGGCAAAGGCAGCTCTGGAAGCAGCAGGGACAAGGAGCAGGGGAAACTGAGCCAGTGGGGTCTCCATCCACTCCTTAGAACTCAGTAGCGCCAGGCCGCTGGGCCTCGTCCCTAACCTGTCACAGGCCAACAATAACGACATTGGACTTGCTTCAGGCTAAGGAACCGGGCATCTTGAGGGCCTTTCCAATTTAAAAAACTTATGACTTAATAATTTAAAAAAAGAAGAAACCCATAAAAGGCTGTTTGTGTACAAGCCTAACATTGACATGGCAAGGTGAGCTGGGGTTGGGGTGGGGCCGGGGGAGGGGTGAGCTGCGTGGGCCCAGGTGGTTTTCAGGCCGGTAGTGAACACGAATCCACTGTAAATCACAGGGTCTTTCCGGGCACGAGGAAGAGAGGACATTTGAGTGGGGAGGAGTCCCGGGCCTCCCTTCCAGGGCCTCCCTAGAACATGGAGTAGAAGGCAAATACTCGGCCCCCCCCACCCCCACCCCACGAACTTGCAGCCTTGGCCTGGCTTCTGGCCCTTCTCACTGCTCTGCGGAGACACCTTGGCATCTGACCTTGCCCTTAACCAAGCAGCCCATGAGCCGGTTTAGCCTGGTGCCCAGAGCAGTGTTCCACCACGCCCAGGGCAACTCGGGGGACACATTGAGCTGGCTCATCTCCACCCTTGGGCAGCTAGTGCCCAAGGCTGCCCATACTCTCAAAGCCGGGCGCAGCCCCCTACCCCAGCTCCCTTCTCCCTGCCCGCTAGTTTTATCCATTCTCATTAGCTCCATTGGAAATGTTCACCTTCCACTGCTGAGCACCCCGGGCGGGGGGTGGGGTGGGGGAAGGGCATTACTGGCATGAGTCCGTCTGTGGGAACCCACATACTTGTGTGGTATTCAGGCTAATTCCATGATTATGTTCTAAAACAGACACCTGGGTTGGGGGCTGTCTGAATGCAACCCCTAAATCACAGTCATTTTCAGGGATGGAGTTGGCACTGGTTCTTCCCTCCTCCCCTCATGCTTGGCATTTTCACTCAAAAAGGATCCAGAGGCCTGGAGAGCATGTAGCCTACCTGGTAAGTATTCTTCCTCCAATCCTCCTCTGTTCTTTTTTTTTTTTTTCTTGGTTATGGGGCTCGAACTCAGGGCCTGCTCTTCAGCTCTATCACTTTGAGCTGCAGCACCATTTCCAGTTTTCCAGTGGTTCATTGGAGTCTCATGGACCTTACTGCCCCGGCTGGGTTTGAACCGTGATCCTCAGATCTCTGCCTCCTGAGTAGCTAGGATGACATGCCTGAGTCACCAGTGCCCGGCTATATTCCCCTCTTTTCTATCCCTCACCCGCCTCCTGGGGAAAGGAGGGTAGCCAGGAGGTTGCTAAGGGAAGTCTGTTTTTTAAGTCTGAGACCGGGACTTGAACTTGGTCCCTATCACTTTCATTCATTGGCAAACGCTCGCTCCACCAACAGAGAGCCGGGCCTCCAACTGGAAGAGCTGCCGCTTGCGTAGGGTTTCTGGGAGAAGCGCAAATGTCTCTGGTTTCTGGGCTGTCTATACCAGCTCTCTCGATACATGGCAGAGACCAGCGGACGGGACAACCCCAGAATTAGGCTGGAGACAACCCCCAAGGTGAAATCTCCAGGCCTCAACACTGCTGCAAGCAGCCAGATTCAATTCAGGGGATGGCAGGCAAACCCACAGCACTTCATCCCACGACCAACGCAAAGCCAGGGCGCCCTCGGGAAGGAAATACCAGGTGATGAGCCCGTGGAGTCAGGAAGAAAGAAAATGGCCCCACCCCACCCCACCTCCTCCTGGGAGGGAGGGGATGTGCGTACCCACACGCACGCCCACATGCGCACGTCCCAGTGTGGCAGGAAAGGAACCTCACGTTGGCTCCGGCGTTTCTCCCCAGCGCTTCACTTCAACCTGTAATCTCCACCCAGTAAGGAGCAAAGTGGGATCCCTGGCCCGTGTGAAGATGATTCACTTTCACGCCTGCTCACGAGTTTCCCGACAACTTCCCACACAAAAATGTAGCATCTCGCCACAATGCAAGGCTGGGTCTATAAGAGGACGGGGGGCGGGGGGTGGGGGGAGCGGTGGGTAGAGGGCTGGCCCAACACCACAGAGGGTGGAAAAACAAACCCATGTTTGAGAGCGACTGGAAGGGGCCCGGGTGCGGGAGAGCTGCATGGCCCAGGACAAGAGCTGTGGTTTTAGGACTCACTTGGAATTCAGGACACCCAAGAAGTGACGTAAGTCTTAGCCAAGAGATATTTCTATAATCCTTCCCATCTCCACACACACACACACACACACACACACACACACACACACACACACACACACACACCCGATTACACTCTACCTCCTGGAGATGGGTGGGGACCAAAACAAGTTGTTCTTTTTAGTAAGAACTATAGCAAATATCGTTAGGGGGAAAAATGGGAATAAATAGAATCTGTTCCTGTTTTACAAGTAAACAGTCCACAGGAAGCCACAAGGGTATTTAAAAATCCCATATTTGCCCAGCCTTAGCGGCTCAGGCCTGTAATCCTACCTGCTCAGGAGGCTCAGATTTCAGGATTGTGGTTCAAAGCCAGCCCAGGCAGGAAAGTCTAGGGGACTCTTATCTCCGATTAACAACAACAAAATAAAAGTGGGGCTGTGGTAGAGTACTAGCTTTCAGTAAAAAAAAATAAAAAATAAAAAAATCCAGAGACAGGGCTCAAGTCCCCTTGCCCCCCACACCCACCACAACAAAAAGTAGAAATCCCATATTGAAAGTCCCGGAAAGCTGTGAACCATGGCACCTACGACTTCGCTCCTAAGAATGAACCTGTTTGGCTTAGCTGTTAAAATCACAAGTCAGTGCAGCTAAAAAGATGAAGAGGGTCAAGACAGCAGAGGAACCGTTCATCTCCAAGACCTT
Source organism: Perognathus longimembris pacificus (assembly GCF_023159225.1). Taxonomy (NCBI): domain Eukaryota; kingdom Metazoa; phylum Chordata; class Mammalia; order Rodentia; family Heteromyidae; genus Perognathus; species Perognathus longimembris. Next base: position 31,856,417 of record NC_063180.1, on the reverse strand, counting down.
TATGTGATTTTATTTTCTCCAGGCTAGCACTGGGCCTTGCACCTTGCTCAGCTTTTGGTACTCAAGGCTGGTGCTCTACCACTTGACCCACACCTCCACGTCCAGCTTTTTGCTGGTTGGTTGGACATCAGAATCTCTTGGATTTGTCTTGCCTTGGCTGGCTTCGAATTCGAGATCCTCAGATCTCAGCCTCCTGAGGTGCTGGGATAGCAGGTGCGAGCCACCTTTGCCTCTGCTCGTTGACCTCTGTGTGTGGCACAGACGGCGTGTAACTTCCCAGCAGGCCCTTGCTCGTCTTTTGACTTCGCTGAAGGAGGAAAGCGGGAGGTGAAAGCCCCCAGCCTCTTCCGGCCAGGAAAACAACCTGAATCAGACGTGCCGGGCGTCCACAAATCGCTGGGCCACACAGCCAGGCCCACGTGAGCATGGTGAATGGCCACTTTACCTCCTCCTTTCCACACCCCAAAACAGAGGCCCCGGTGTCAGGATCTTCTACAGCGTGGTTTATACAGAGACTGTGAAATTCCTCCTGAGCTGGCGGGATGAGGGTGCAGAACATTCCAGACTCCGCCCGGGAGGAGGCACGGGGAAGGCCCATCATGGGAGGGAAGGGCGGGACCCCGAATCTGTCCTTCCAAAGGGGACCCTGGCTGAGTTAGCCCAGGCTGTTGGCCTTCCTGCCCCTACACAGAGAGGGGAGATGCTAGGGTCCCCAACTCGAGGACAAGGGGGAGTCAGAGCTGACAGCCACCCCAGTGAACACGGAGTCCCTGCGAACAGGAGAATGAACACAGGAGAGTTCCCCCAACAGGTGCTGTGCACACGGGCGCTCACGGAGCTCCAAGTGGGTCCATTGTGGAGGGACAGAACGGGTTGCATATCAGCATGTGTCTCTCTCTCCTTCAGACCTTGCCTGAGGTCCAAGCGATTTCTCCCAGATCAGAGCTTGCTCAGTGCCAGGAATTCACATGTGCTAGGATGTAAACATTTTTTGGTGTTTGTGTGTCAGTCCTGGGGCTTGAAGTCAGGGCCTGAGCACTGTCCCTGGCTTCTTTTTGCTCAAGGCTAGCACTCTGCCACTTGAGCCACAGCGCCACTTCTGGCCATTTTCTATACATGTGGTGCTGGGGAATCGAACCCAGGGCTTCACGTATGGGAGGCAAACACTCTTGCCACTAGGCCACATTCCCAGCCCCATTGCTACATTATTTTTAATTTACTTTTCTAAGAAGAATTTAACAACCTAAGTGTGTGTTTATTTATTTTTACCTTATTATTATTATTTTTGCTAGTCTTGGGGCTTGAACTCTGGACCTGGGCACTGTCCCTGAGCTTCTCTTTGCCTACCACTTAAGCCACAGAACCACTTCCGGCTTTTTCTGTTCATGTGGTACTGAGGAATCGAACCCAGGGCTTCATGCATACTAGGCAAGCACTCTACCACTAAGCCACCTTCCCAGTCTCTAAGTGTATGTTTTTAAGATGCTACTTATCATAACCCTGCAAAGCAATCTGATAAGGCTTTCCATATTGGACGTGAACACTTGTAAAGTAACTTCTTAGCCGGGCAGTAGCAGGCACCTCTCAGTCCATTTACCCTGAAGGCTGAGATCGGGAGAATCGAGGTTCTCATAAACATGAGAATCCCATCTCAACCACTGGCTGCGTGAGGGTGGTGGTCCATGCCTGTCCTCCCTGCTGGGATGTGGAAGGCTGGGGTCTTCCCCACAGCAGGTGCGCTGGGGGAGAGTCTCATAGATGGAATCACTGTCGATGGCACAGCTTCTCAGCCTGACGTACCTGCCGGGCACCCTCAGGAGAACCAGACACTTCTGGGATAGGCTTGTGCCCTCGCAAACAACCCCTGACTCATCAAAGACAAAGAAGGAGTGCGGCCCAAACCTTCCCCCATCTCCAAGTGCAAAACGATTCGCAGCAGGGGCGAGGGCGGTCCTCCAACGCGGGGTCTCACTGAAATTCTGCCCCGTGGTTTCCTCCTATCAGTGCTCCTTTGTGTGCCCACAGAGCAGGGCACACAGTAGGAACTCAATAAATAGGTGTTTATTTATTGAAGTACTCCTGAGTCTCTGACTCTGCAAACAGAAACGAGGAGCTGAGTCTCCGCCCTGGCTGGCCAGGCCTCAGTCCATGGGGCAGACAGATGACCATTCACTCGCCCGTCCCTTTGGGAATCCTGTCCGGACTCCGGGCTGGGCTGCTACTGAATGGGGGCCATTCTCTCCTCTGAGTGGGGTTTCAGATGCCCCACAGGGAAGATTTTTTTTTCCCCTTCTTCTTCTCAACTGCCTCACCTGACCTTTGGGTCTCAGAGGAGCAGGCAAAACCCAGCAAAAAAAAAGGCCTAGGATAAATATCTTTTCATCACCCACGGCCTTCTCTGCTCTCCTGGACTTGGAATAGCACAGAGGACTACAACCTTTCCATTCCTTACAGCAAGATGGGGGGCAGGAATCGAGTCCACAGGAAGTTGGGGGGCGGTGCTTCCTGGCATCAACTTTTTTTTTTTTTTGGCCAGTCCTGGGCCTTGGACTCAGGGCCTGAGCACTGTCCCTGGCTTCTTTTTGCTCAAGGCTAGCACTCTGCCACTTGAGCCACAGCGCCGCTTCTGGCTGTTTTCTGTATATGTGGTGCTGGGGAATCGAACCTAGGGCCTCGTGTATCTGAGGCAGGCACTCTTGCCACTAGGCTATATCCCCAGCCCTAGCATCAACTTTTTTTAAATCTTAAATTTCTTTTGTATTGTTATGATAAAGGTGATTTCAGAGAGGTGATGGTTACATAGGTCAGGTCATGAGTACATTTCTTTTGGGGCAGTGCCCCAACCCCAGTTCTGTCACTCTCCCCATTTTTCCCTCTTATCCCTACCCCACAAGTTGTAGAGTTCCTTTTTGCACACTGTGTCCAGTGAGGACCACAGCTGCATTTGTCTCAAAGACAGAGAAATGCACAGATAAGACACGAGGGAAAGGAAAGCAACTACCAAGAAATCCTTTTGTTTCCACTTCCTAGGGTTTATTTCAGTAAATACTACTTCATATGAACAGAGTGGTCTCAGATCTTGATTTTAGCACCTCACCCCGAATTTCCAGTGTTTCTGTAAAGTCGCTTACACACAGTACCATGACTTCAGCCAAAGCCTAAGGCCGAGGTTTGAATCTCAGCTTACTCCAAGGCCTGGGGCTTGTCAGGAACAATTCCGAACGCTGGCATCCCAGACGCGGGAAAAGGGCCACTTCTCCGCACACCCCTCTTGGTGGACCCCAGCCCCAGCCCACCTGGTAGATGCCCGAAGCTGGAAGGGAGCAATGGCTTCACTACATCCCAGCTTCCCCAACCTGCCCTGGAGAAAAGTTCCCAGGGCCGCAAAGCATCCCCAGGTCCACAGATGGCCATGCCTGGGGGACAGGCTTGCTTTCGGGGAAGGCAAACACAGAGGCGCACTCTGCTGTAACTCTCCACACGCATACGATGTAGGGCTGGAAGGGGCCTGAGGATTTCTCCCTCCTGGCTCTGGGACCCGGCCTCCTTGTCACCCCTCCAGGAGTGGCAGCCCCTCGCCACACCTGGGACACCCCTGTGTCCAGGTTTTGGTGCTGCTGGGAGGCCCTGTGTGGAGTTCACCACAGAGACAAAGCCTGGGAAGCTGAGCAGAGCCTCCAAGCTCCTCCTCAGGACCCTAGCCCGCAGTCCATCTACCCCACACCCCCAGGACACGAGGCCACGGCCCACCAGATCCTCCGCCTCTGCCCCACGACCTGGTGAGGGCTTGGGCTGAAGCCTCACCCCACACTGGTTAGTGTGATTTTTTTTTTTTGACAGTCCTGGGGCTTGAACTCAGGGCCTGAGCACTGTCCCTGGTTTCTTTTTGCTCAAGGCTAGCACTCTGCCACTTGAGCCACAGCGCCACTTCTGGCCATTTTCTGTATATGTGGTGCTGGGGAATCGAACCCAGGGCTTCATGTATGGGAGGCAAGCACTCTTGCCACTAAGCCATATTCCCAGCCCGGTCAGTGGGCTCTTGAGGGAAGGGAATTGCTGGAATGTTCTCTGGGATTTTTATACTCCGGTGGAGAATGTCCACCCATCTGAAGGAGTGTGAGGGTTCAGGAAGGCCATGTGGAAAACCCTGGTAAGATCTTGAACTGGTTTTTTCCTTCCAACCAGACATGTCAAGGAACTTATCCCAAGAAGCGTAACAGAGGTCCACTACAGATTTACTTATAACAAGACAATTGGACACAAATTCTTGGCAGGAGATACATTGTCATATCAACTTTACAGAGTGATAGTCATAAGAGAGTGGTCACAAGTCACGAAGGGGAAAATGTACCGGACTACATTGAGTGTTTTCCTTATCTGAGCTCTGGCAGATCTCCATATCAGATCCTGGCCAGGTACGGTAGTTCCTGCCTGTAATCCCAGCTACTAGGGAGGCTGAGATCTGAGGATTATGGTTTGAGGGCAGCTCAGCTCAGGCAGGAAAATCAGTGAGGCTCATCTCCAATGAACTACCAGAAAACCAAGAGTGGTGCTGTGGCTCAAAGGGGTAGAGCACTAACCTTGAATGAAAGCACTCAGGGACAGGGCCCAGACCGACAAAAAAAAAAAAAAAAGATGTCTGTCACCCAGGGCCAGAAGTAGATCAGATCTGGTGACAGTGACCTCCAGAAAAACAGGGAATCACGTCAGATAGGGCCACGTATGGATGGGTGGCCCCAGGACACGTCACTGGATTCAGCCAGCCACCTGGTGCCTGCCACCAATTCAAAGCCATGTTCACACACGGGTGTTCACCTCCCGGCTTCATCTTATGGCTTAACTTATGTGGACTTCTGTCCCAAGACTACGTCTGGAATCCAGCTTGTTCTGAGTCTGAACGTTCTCACGCGTCTCCTTTCTCTCCACCGACCACTTCTTTAAAAGAAACGGACGTCAGCCAGCCTCACTCATTGACTATTGACGGATTAAGTTATTTGCAGATCGCCGCCTGCTAAATTTATCCACCCAGTCTTCCCATGACACCAAATATGGGTTGCTCTATAGTAAGAAAAAATAAAGATATTTTTAAAAGTTAATATAACCCAAACGTCAATAGTCCCTTCATCCCTTTTCATTCTTTCCTGTGTGTTTAGGGGTGGGGGTGGGGGCTCTTTAGCAATGGGCAGAAAATAAAACTGCCTCACAAGGTAGCATTGATTTTGCATAAAAACAAAACAAAAACGTCACTAAAATAGGTAAGCGTTTTTTCTGGCTCTCTAACTTCATTTCCTTTTTATTTGCAAAAATCCTTGTTTATTGACAGGATTTGTCTGTCTGCATGCACTTCTGTACTCTGTGTGTACGTGCGTGCATGTGTGTGTGTGCTTGTGTGTGCGCGTGCGTGTGTGTGTGTGAGTGTGTTGGTACTAGAACTTGAACTCAGGGCCTGGGTGCTGTTCCTCTACCTTTGTGAGAGTTGTGAGCTCACCTCAACCATCACAGTCCCGGAACTCACCAAAGAGAAAGGACACCCTACCACACCATGCCAGACCCCATGCTATCACTGCCAGACCAGACATGCCGCCCTTTTCCTGACTTTATGAATCAGAGAGACTACACCACCTGCCCCGTATCACATGCCTGACACGTGGCTCAGCCAATCCCACTGAATCCAAACCCCAGACTCCAACTTGGATGGCAAAGGCCTTTGTGAATAAATCAGCTTCTCTTTTTAAGGAAGCCAGCAACCATGCCTGTCCTTGTCTTCTCTAGTCTAGACTGGTCCCCACCTGTCCCTCAAATTCTCCTTCCTATTACCAAGTTCCCAGGCTTCTCCATCAATTCCTTCCAAAGATACTTTGGAAGAGAGAGTGTGTATATATATCTTCAAACATCATGTCAGCAGTGTGGCAAAGTTGACCTTTGACCCTTTAAAAAGTTATTCTCATTGGACGCCTGTGGCTCATGCCTATAATCCCAGCTACCCAGGAGGGTGAGATCTGAGGATCACGGTTCAAAGCCAACGGAAGCAGGAAAGTCCGTGAGACTCTTACCTCCAATGAACCACCAGAAAACCAAAAGTGGATCAAGTGGTAGAGCGCTAGCTAGCCTTGAGCTGAAGAGCTCAGGGACAGCACCCACAACCAACAACAAAAAAAGTTCTCCTCTTTTCCCCCTTCCTTCTCCTCATCTTCCTCCTCCTCCTCCTCCTCCTCCTCCTCCTCCTTTTATTAAGCCCAACATTGTAACAAAGCAGCAATACAGAAGATGGAAAGCCCATCCTGACACATGGATGTCAGCTTCAGCCAACCAGTTATGGATAGCACAGCACTGTGAAAGCCAGCCAATCAGAAATGGCCCCATGTTTCTTCCAGCCAATCAGCAATAGCTGCACTCTAGTAACCAAACCTCCACAATGCAAAGTCAATTAAATCCCTCAATATCGCCACTCTTGAGAGTCCATAAATCTTTTACTATGTTTGCTTTGTTCAGAAAAGCTGTCTCAAAGGGGAAAAAAAAGTAAAAAGAGAGCTGGGCGTGCAGGTGATATAAGCCTAAACCCAGCATTCGGGAAGCTGAGGCAGAAGAGTCTGAGTTTGAGGCCAGTTTGGGAAGTATAGTGAGTTCTAGGCCACCTAGGGCTACATAGTGAAACCCTGTCACACAAGGACAGTACAAAAAACAATACTGCTCTAAGTACAACTTTCTCTCACAAACAACAAAATTTGACATACATAATGATTCTATTTTCTGAAAGTTTAGTCTAAGAAACAACCAGAAATATGTGCAAACATCTTTCATTAGGGAAGCCATTGTTTATAATGGAAAAGCAACATCTGTCCGGTGATCAGCTACCAGGTATAAACTTGGAATAAATGCTAGATAGCCATGACAAAGCATGTTGTTTGGACAGGATGTGTGGCCTATGCCTGTAATCTTAGCTTCTCAGGAAGCAGAGATAAAGGAAGATCATAAATCAAGCCCAGGCAGATAGATAGATAGGTAGATATAGATACATAGATAGATGATAGATAGATAGATAGATAGATAGATAGATAGTGCTATCTCAAGCAACAAGTTGGGTGTAGTGGCACATACCAAGTCATCCTAGCTACCATGGAAGTATAAATAGAAGGATCTTAGTCCAGGCCAAAACATGAGACTCTATTTGTGAAACAGTCAGCAAAACCAGAGTTAAGGGCATGGCTTACGTGGTAGTGTGCTTGTGCTGGGCCCTGTACACACACACACACACACACACACACACACACACACACACACACATACACACCCCACAGATATACCACATACACACATACATATATATATGCATATACATATATATATATATATATATAGTGAAATAATAGGGTGGGAGTCAATCCTCGTATTCCATCTTTAGCTACATCAGATTGGGCCAAGAGGGGAGAAATAAGTCCTTCAGGGAGTAAGTAGGGAGAAATGTTCACAGGGTGTTATGTATTGTTTACAATATGGTTCCGACTTTGTAAAATTCTCACGTATAAAATGTTCAGGGAGAAGTCCAGGAAGTTACGTATGAAGCAGGCAGCTGTTATTCCCAGGGCTGGGGTGATCCGTCTTTTCCTAATTTGGAGTCTTCCCTCAAGCCAGGCTGCCAGGAGAGGAAAGCACCCAGGTGTCAGGAAGTGTCCCGAGAGCTTTGTGCCCCTACTTCCTAGCGACTCAGGGAGGCTGTGAGGAGACAGATGCGGGGCCTCCCACCCAGCTCTGCTACCTGCCAGGAGGCACAGGCTGGGGCACCCTTTCTCTCCCTCACCCCCCACCAAAGGCCTGCAGCCTCCACCCCAGAAGGAGCAGGTGGATGAGCAGCGCCAGGCTGCAGTGCAGATTCGAAGGCGTGGGTCTCCCGCCCCTCTCCCTTCCATGGGTTTCCGTGGTTTATGCTTGGGGATGGCAAATCGATCAGATTCCTCGTTCTAAGCACTTCGTCTTCTCTCCTCTAAACGCTGGCGAATCTGAAGTGACTTGTCCCCAGAGGGACTGCGGCTTGCCAAAGCCAAACCACAGTGCCAGATACAGAACGGAGTAAGAGCTAGGGCTCACATCTGACACGCGGTCAAAGGAAAAGCGGCCGGCGAGGGAGATCGCAACGAGACAGTGCCCAGATTCACCCCAGACCTGGGGCAGCTTTCACTCATCTTCCCCTCTGGGTTTCCAAGTCCCCACCAACACCCCTAATATTTGCTTATGTAGAGGGAAGCCCTTGCTATGTTTCTCTCTCTCTCTCTCTTGCTCTCTCTCTCTCTCTCTGTGTGTGTGTGTGTGTGTGTGTGTGTGTGTAAGTGTGTGCTCAGTAGTGGGGCTTGAACTCAGGGCCTGTGCACGGCCCCTGAGGTGTTGCTCAAGGCAAATGGATTTCCATGCATCTTAATTTGAACTTCCTTATGACGCTGTCAAATTGTTCTTCCTCCCATTTCATGAACATGAGGAAAATGAAGCAGGCAATGCGCGTACAAGGTCACAGAGGGAGGAGGTATTGGAGCAGGATTCAGACACCAGGATCCTGTCTCCAGCAGGAGGGAGCATTTTTTATTCCCCTCAGAGAAGAATAAGGAAGCAGAGTGGTAAGAGAAAAGAATCGTGTCCTGACTTCTGAACGGAGAGGATTTTAGCCAGGACACTGGGTGTGTGGACCGCATGGATACGCAGGCCTCAACGGTCCGGGCTGCTCTGCAGAGCGTTGCTTGCAACCTGCCCGGGCCACGGCTCTCAGGGGGGCTCCTAACTGTGGCCTTCCACTCCTCTGAAGGACCACGGCCTTGGGCAGCACCTCAGCCCTCACCAGGTGTCAGCCGCTACCACCAGGGAAGGGGTGCAGTTCTCCCAGCCACCTGCCACCCGATGCCCCCTGCTGAGAAGCTGTGTTAGCACCTTCCCCCTACACCAGGGATTCCAAGGCCCTGGGCATCTGGCAAGCCCCTCCTGTGGCACCTGCAAGGGGGGGGAGTGGGTATGGAGGGGGTCCCTTGCCCCCCAGGGGCCACCTGCAGAATCTGCAACCAGGCCGCCAGGTCACTGTGGCCCAGAAGGTGAGGTCACCTGTGTGTACACGTGGAAGAGGCCGCAAGAAGAAGATTACACACACCACTGGTTTGTTTGGTTCTTGTTTATTCTATTTTTTTTTCTTTCTCAAAACACAAGAACTTGGGCCAGCGCCACAATCAAGGCCAGGCTGGGATCTTTTCTGTCCCTGAGGGTCTCCTTAGGAGGGACAACATGTTTTACAACTGTTTATGGAAAAAGAAAAAGAAAAGGAAGGAGGGAGAGAAAGATGCAGTGTTGAATCGAGGTGAGCGGGGAGGCCGTTCCTGAGGTGAACGGCACGGGGTGCTGGCTGTAGTTCACGGGGCTTGTTGGTACTAGTGACTGCTGGGAGGCGCAGCACACAGACCCCTCTCAAGCCCAGCCTGGGGACCGCCATGTCCAGGATGGACAGGAAGCAGGGGACGCCTCCCAACACCAATGCGCCAGGAGAGAACCATGGGGAGCTTAGGAGATGGTAGGGCCTTACAAAGCCCCGTCCGTCATCCTTTGCAAACAGCCCCACTCTTCGTGTGAGACGTTTTGACAAAAGCATTCCCCCACAACACCCTCCCCCCCACCCCCCGTTTACACATGCCACCATTCCAAGAAGCAAAGATACCCGGGATGGGGTGAACCCCTCCCCCCTGGTGGTCAGAGGGTGGTCCCTAAATCCCCTTCTCTGCTCAAAGGAGTCAGAACTTCTCAAAGGAAAGGCTGGATGGAGGCCCCGGAGGGTGGGGGTGGGGAGAGAATAGTACAAGACCAGCCTAGCACAGCACTCAAACGTCATCAACTAAACAAAAGTAATGTACATATCACTCGGAATGGAAGAAATGATTTTTTTATTTTTATTTTTTTGCCAGTCCTGGGCCTTGGACTTGGCCTGAGTACTGTTCCTGGCTTCTTCTTTTTTTTTTTTTTTTTTTTGCCAGTCCTGGGCTTGGACTCAAGGCCTGAGCACTGTCCCTGGCTTCTTTTTGCTCAAGGCTAGCACTCTGCCACTTGAGCCACAGCGCCACTTCTGGCCATTTTCTATATATGTGGTGCTGAGGAATCGAACCCATACGAGGCAAACACTCTTGCCACTAGGCCATATTCCCAGCCCCTTGGCTTCTTTTTTGCTCAGGCTAGCACTCTACAGCGCCACTTCTGGCCATTTTTTAAATTTATTTATTTATTTTTTGCCAGTCCTGGGGCTTGGACTCTGGGCTTGAGCACTATCCCTGGCTTCTTTTTGCTCAAGGCTAGCACTCTGCCACTTGAGCCACAGCGCCACTTCTGGCCGTTTTCTGTATATGTGGTGCTGGGGAATTGAACTCAGGGCCTCATGTATACGAGGCAAGCACTCTTGCCACTAGGCCATATCCCCAGCCCCTCTGGCCATTTTCTATATATGTGGTGCTGAGGAATCGAACCCATACGAGGCAAACACTCTTGACACTAGGCCATATTCCCAGCCCGGAAGAAATGATTTTATTGGTAAAGTTCATAGACTTCGTAAGCTATGTAAAGTAGAATGATAGTTTTCATCATTGTGAAGGTTAAAATGTGACATATACGTAGTAACTTAAACTCAATTTTTAAAAAAGGTTTTAAAAAAGTGATAAATGCCTGTCATCCTAGCGACTGGGGAGTTGAACAGGGGAGAACGGAGGTCTGAGGCTGATCCCAGGCAGAAAGGACAAGATCCTATCTGAAAGATAACAAAAGCAAAAAAAAAGAGGGAATGGAGACATGGCTGGGGTGGTAGAGCACCTGCCTAGCAAGCCCAAGGCTTTGAGTTCAAACCCTAGTACCACTCGATGAAGCAAAATCGTGACGGAGTCACGTCATAAAAACATGACCTCATCTCGGAGAGACACCCACTGACACTAGGATAATTCAAGCCCTAAAATAACTGAGGGCACAGCGAAGAGTTATAAACTGCTGAGAAAAGTACGGAAATTGATGGACGTGTGGCTGTAGCACATGAATAAACAGGAGGCAGGGAAAATTCTTCCTGCACTGGAATGCTGAGGGCTGACACCCACAAGCGCTGGGGATGCTACATTTGGAAAGCCGCCATTTTGTAACCATCACTGCAAGGATGAGCTCCAGCAAGCAGCACCGATGAGCTCCGGCAAGCAGCACCGACGGATGCTGGGTCTAGAGACACATTTGTGTGCATGCGCGTGCACGTGTGCACGTGCACCAGTACTGAGGCTTGACGTCAGGGCCTGGGTGCTGTCCTTGAGCTTTTTCCGCTCAAAACTAGTGCTTGACTTCCACCATAGCTCCACTTCTGTTTCTGTTGGTGGTAGTGTTTGTAGGCTTTTCTTTTAGTAGATAATTGGAGATAGGAGTGTCATGGACTTTCCTGCCTGGGCTGGCTTTGAACCGTGAGTTGTACCTGGCTTAGAGAGAAATGTTCATGAAGACCATCACAAAATGTGTTCCTAGAAGCCGGGCGCTGGTGGCTCACGCCTGTCATCCTAGCTACTCAGGAGGTTGAGATCTAAGGATCGAGGTTTGAAGCCAGCCTGGGCAAGAAAGCCTGTGACCCTGTGACACTCTTATCTCCATTTAGCCACAGAGAAGCCAGAAGTAGAAGTGTGGCTCAAGTAGTAAGAGCACTAACTAGCCTTGAGCAAGAAAGCTCAGGCCCTCACGCACACACATTATGATCCCAGAGATCGCTTATTCTTGCATGGGGGAATACTGACTACATAAATAGATATGGAAATCAGACACCACCAAGATCGAATGACAAAAATGAACATCACTGATGAGAAACGTCGTGTCCTTCCCAATATAAAACTCTGCGAAGGGCACATTACTACCTGCGTAATATTCCAAAGAGAGTAGTGTTCATTCCTGGGAAGGGATGGGGTCTCCCCGGAGGTCCTAAGAGCCTGGGTGACCATGGAATACACCCCACATTGGCACAGAGCCATGGGAGCGGGTCCCCGAAATTGCTCTCTCCCCGGAACTGCTCTCCCTCCTCAGCCTGACCTGAGCTCTCCCCGACTCTCTTCCCTGGCCTGAGGAGATATGGATGGGGAAGGAGAGGCAGAACTGGGTGCAACCTCCTCTCCCCTCAGGACACCCCAAACTCATACCCCACCCCACCTCCACCTCCACCCCCCACCTCCACGGTTGACCCTTGACCTTCACAGCCGGGTTTGCCTCCAGAAGGCTGCTGCCTGTTCTGAACCCAGCCTGTTGTCTTTTTCTTTTTCTTCCTCCCCTTCCTCTTTCTCCTCTTCCTCTTCTTCCTCCTCTCCTTCTCCCCCTCCTCCTCTTTTTTTCTCCTCCTCTTCCTCCAAGCTCCTATTCTTCCTCCTCCTCTTCCCCTTTCTCCTTTTCCTCCTCCTCGCAGCTCCTCCTTCTCCTTATCTTCCTCCTCCTCTTTCTCCTTCTCACTCTCCTCCTCTTCCTCCTCCTCCTCCTCCTCTTCCTCCCCTCCCCCCCAGGAAGAGGAACACAGCCCTTCCTTGTCCCTTCTCTCCATATTTCCAGTAAAAGCACCTTGAACACAATCTCGCAGCCACAACCCTAATTATGTGTGAAATCATTTTTTTTTTAGCTTGAAACCAAAGCAAACAAGCACACACAGAGAAGGCCATTCTGCAGGCCCAGGGGGAGCGGCCTGGCTGCCTGGGCTACCTCGTCTGCACAGAGGCCCGGCTGTGTTCCCGGGCGCCCTCCCGCCCAGCCCAGGTGCCTCCCAGGGCTGAGCGGGGCCGTCGGCCTCCCGGCCGAGGAAAGAGGCTCCCAGTCTTCTCCTGCAGCCTTTGCCGGAGCAGCCAGGCTTCGCAGTGCCCCGTTACACTCAGAGAGGGAGAAGAACGCCAACCCCGAAAAAAGTGGGGGCTCCCAGGGGTAACCGGGACAGGGAGACAGGGAGCCATTTCAGACAGAGTCCAGCCATTTTCACCTATCGGCTACTTTTGAAGCTTATTTGTTTATTCTTTATTGCTATTTTTTTTTCCCCAGATGCCAGTCCTGGGGCCTGAACTCAGGGCCTGAGCACTGTTGCTGAGCTTTTTCCGCTCAAGGCTGGCGCTCTACCACTTGAGCCACAGCGCAACTCCCGACTGGCATGTTTGCCAGCGGTGCTCAACCTGCTGTCCCCTCACGGGTGGGTGTCCAGCCCTGACCAGGGCCCTCTTTCTAGTGACAGCCCATCTCTGAAGTACAGCATGGCGGCGTCTGTGATCGTTTTCCATAGAGGTACTGACGTGAACTATCTCTTCAAAAGATCCTTCACCTTTCGGATTTTATCTGCTATAAATGGCCCACTTGCCATCTTATCTAAGTTCACACACATACAACACACACACACACACACACACACACACATTCTTGGAATCATCATGGCAATCACATTCATTTACAGATTAATGAAAAAGACAGTTCAGGAAAGAGCCAAGGAAGTGATGATATTATTGCCCAGAAAAGAACCGTACTCATTACCTGACTTATGAAATGATAACCCCTCTGTACTTCACCTTAATAACAACAATAAAAACATTTTCTTAAGTCAGTTTACATCTTTCCAACACATTGTCCCGTCTAGGATCATGGTCTACCGTGAAATACCGTGCCTGGCATGAATATGATGGTTTTAAATGATGACAGGTATTTGTACACAGGGTCTCCTGGAGCTTGCTAAACCTGAGCCCCACCACTTGATCCATACCTCAGCCCCCCACATACATACTCTACTATTATAAAGTATACACCAGATGCCTAGGGATAGTTGCTATGGGTTGGATAGCATAGATCTACTTACTTATAATCTCTCTCTCTGTCTCTCTCTCTCATTTTCTGTCCAGACCGGGACTGACTCTTTGGGCCATTGGTTGCCCTTCTACCAACTGAGCCGCACTTCCAGCTCCTACCTATTTGTTCTCATATTCATTTAGGATCTAATTTGATTTTTAAACACCTCAGGATTTTTTTTTCATGAAGATTTTTACTACTCTTGGGTGTAGTGGTACACATCTGGAGTCCCAGCATTTGGAAGGCTGAAACAAGAGGATCACAAGTTCAAGGCCAGCCTGGGCTACATAGTGAAACACTGTGTCAAAACAAAACAAAACAAAAAATATTTGATATGTGTGAAGTTTTTTTTTTTAATTCAATCTGGAATTTGGTGAGTTTACTAAATTCCCTCACTAGTATCGAAGGCTTAAAACCCCACTGGATTTTTACATAATGGTTGTCTTATTTGTAAATAATGGCAGTTTCACTTCTCTTCCCTGTCAGTTATCTCTTTTTCTTGTCTTATTGCACTGGGCATGTCCTGACTATAATGTTGAATGGATCACTACCTTTGTCTTATTTCTAGCTTTCAAAGGAATGTCTCTAACATTTCTCTTTAACTATGAGATGTTTGGATAATCCTCATCAAAGCAGTTCCTACCTCTTCTTAGTTTTCTACAAATTGAAAATAAAACAAACGAGTGTGAATTTTACCAAAAAAAAAATTCCATAGCTACTGAACACAGCAGTCTCTGTCTTCAAGGCACCCTTCCTGTCTTTGGCAAAGGAAATTAACTTATTTTTACTTTTTCTGATGTTGATTTTTATTCTCGTCTTCCTTGGATAAACTCAACTAGATCACAACATTCTCTTTTGTGATTGAAAAAAAAATCATACTGGGATTTATTTATCTGTACCAAAAACATAACCTTGTTACCTTCTCAATCTCATGACAAGTGGGCAAGCACAGAACCCAAAAGAGCAATAGTCTGCTGGGTCACAGAGCAACGTGAACAAATAGAAAACTTGTATAGACCAATAAACACAAAAAAGGAAACCAGTAACCAAAGACTTTCCTCCATCCAAAAGCCCTGAGACTAGATGATTACATAAAAATTACTTATTTATTTATTTATTTTGTGCTGGTCTTTGAACTCTGAGCCTGGGCACTGTTCCTGAGTCGTTGTTTTGTTTGTTTTTTTTTCCTTAAGGTTAGTGCTCCACCACTTAAGCCACACCTTTTGGCTTGTTGGTTCTTAATCAAAGTTAGGAGTCTCACAGGCTTCCTTGCCTAAGCTGGCTTTGAATCTTGATCCTCGGGTCTCAGCCTCCTGAGCAGATAGAATTACAGACCATGTCTTTGTTGTTGTTGTTGCTGTTATTATTTTGGCGGTGCCCTTGGGGTTTGAACTCAGGACCTCTCCATTGTGAGGCAGCCACTTTGTCACTCGAGCCACACTCCCAATAAGAATGGCTCACTTGCTTTTCCTCTGTTAAATCCATAGGCTCTGGAAGCGACTCCTTTGGTTCTGAACCTCAGCTCTGCCTCTCACAAATCTGTTGTCTCAGGCAAGATGTTCAGCATCTCTGGATCTCTTCCTTTTCCTTTAAAAAAAACTTAAAAAAAAAAAAATATATATATATATATATATATATATATATATATATATACTGCTGGAATCATTAGTGATGGATATTTACAAATTGCCCGGTTGCTATGGTTACTGAGTGAGTCACTAAACATAAAGCACTGAGGACGTAGTGCTCCTCGATGTATGTGAGTAATTATGATTCACCCACAGACATGGGGGACACAAACGAGGCCTAGTCATCCACTCCACAAATATTGATTGTGGCACCTCGTGGGCCACACCCTACCCTGGTGGTGGCTGTGGATCTGTGCCCCGGCCTCGTGCAGAAGGACAGCGAGTGAGACCCCCGTCACGCTGGAGATGGAGCAAAGCGGTGGATGGAGCAGAAGAGGGGTGTCCAGGGAGGACTGCTGATATCCTGGGTACTCTGTGAGGATGAGGTGGCCGAACCCCATCTGACACGGCTCAATGGGGAGGCTGTGTGTCACCTTTAATTGGGGGGGGAGGGCGTGTTTACTGGCCTCACATTTGGGAGAATCATTTTTAGGGTCGGGCCTTATTTCCCTTCTGGGTTCACCCTGAGCCTGGTTCTTATCTACTTGGGGCTCTTATCTACTTGTCTGCCTCAGCCTCCAGCTGGGGAGACAGAGCCTCAAAACCTGTCCTCCTTTTCAGCCACATCCTCCCTATCTCAGCCTCCCCTCCCATGTTTCATGGACGCCCCTCCCCCCATGACAGGCTGGGGGAGGGGGGCATCTTATAATCTTTTCTGCCTGGCCTGGTCTCAAGTCACCCCCCCGTCCCCCCCCAACCTCAGCGAGGATTACAGATGTGAGCAGTGGTACCCGGCCTTCAGTGAGGCCTGGGACCACATCGCAAATTCGCTGCAACTCACACCCCCAGTCCCATGGGGGAGAAGCCAACTGCCCAAGTGGTACCCGGGAACCCCCAAAGCCCTTCACTGGCTCTTGGGGCTGTAGCATCCATCTGGACTCACATTCACGCTACACCCAGGTGCCCACCACATGTAATCTGTGCCAGGCAATGGTTTCCCTACCAGTGGTGGCTGGATGCTCCCCTCCCATCCTATCCCCGGTCCCCACCCTGACAATCTCGGGGTGACACTCACACCGGCCACTAGCCACAGGTGACCATGCCTCTCCTGGGAGGTGCAACGTGAACCCCACCCACACTCAGAGCTGTGACTCGGGCCCAGAATGGAAGAGGCCAAAGGGGCAGAGATGACAAATTCCCCAAGAATCCTCCCCCCACCCCAGACACCCCTCCCCAAATAGGTCGAGAAACACCCAGAACAAACAGCCGGGCCGCAGAATGCCCGGTGTGCCGGGCGCCTGCCCCTCTGCCCTTTCTATTTTTACTGGGGGGGGGGGGGAGGCAGGGGTTGCCAGGTGGGGCCACGCCGCTGTTTACGTCTGAAATGTGAAAAGATGCTCGGTGTACTGGCAGTTCAAGGAATTTCGGGGGAGCATTTCAAACCCCGCAGGGTGAATAGGTGCCTTGTGTTCCGCCTTTTGACTCAGGAAAAGCCACGTTGGCAAACCCCTGACCGCACAGATTGGGGCCGGGGACAGGGAAGGAATGTCCATGTGGGAGATTCGAACAGGGCAAGAATCAGCCCTGGGCACAAGGAATAAGTGGGGTGCACGGGATGCAGCCCTTCTGCACCTCCTGTCTCCATTTGTGCCCCCCCCCACACCAAGTGAAGTAACAGGTTTTCAACTTTCTTAGCCAGTGGGACCTACGCCGCTGTAACCATACATACTCTCTGTACCTGCCGGCTCTCTCCTCTTCATGGTGGGTCCTTCTGAGTGCTAAGTCACTCTGAGTGTGAAGTCACTGTGATCTGTGGATTTTCCTGGCTGGATCGCACCAGTATCCCCGCTGGTAGTTGTAGGTCTACGGTTTCGCATGATGCTCACACCGCTGAGGATGACCCATGGGTTAGCTCTGTGTGAACTGCCCAGGGAACAGCTGGTGTTGGTCCTGCGATTGTGGCGAGCAGGAGTCACAACAGAGATTCCCTTCAGGCAGAGTGAATTTCCCATCTCCTCTCTCCCATCACTTTTCCAAGGTCAAAGCTACCCTGACTCTAACCTCCAACCCACCTGTCCCTTCCTAGGCTAGGCAGGTGCAGGAAAGGCAGGGGGACTTCCAGAGAAAGGGCTCTGCGTGAGACCCGAAATGCACCTGAGCCCCAGATCACAGCCGATCAAGTGGCAGAGCAAGGAACTGGAGGGCCCCTGAGGAGTCAGATTGGGGGCCAAAGGCAATCAGCCTCCCCTGAGTGTCACAGGCCCAGGACTGGCTGGGGAGGTGTAAAGCCCAGGTGTCCCAGGCCTGAATCCTCCTCCCCCAGACCTGCTTGGCAATGGTCATATCTCACCTGGCACCCCCAGAGAGGGAGGGGGAGGGGAGTTCTCCTCAATATGAATATATGCACAGTGTCTGACGCCAGTGGCTCACACCTGTAATCCTAGCTACTCAGGAGGCTGAGATCTGAGAGGATTGTGGTTCAAGGCCAGCCCAGGCAGGAAGGTACATGAGACTCTTATCTCCCAATTAGTCACAGAAAAAGCTGGAAGTGGGGCCGTAGCTCAAATGGCAGAGTACTGGCCTTGAGCAAAAGGAGCTCAGGGACAGCGCCTAGGCCCAGAGTTCAAGCCCCGGGACTGGCCAAAAGCAAAACAAAACAACAACAGAAAAAAATTATACTGTGTACTGAATAAAATGTTCTTCATAATTCCCTTTTGTTTAAAGAGCAAGGTTGTTTAACAGAATATAGCAATCTGCTATGAATTCAGGTGGGGGGAAAATGCAAACTGAAGCTCAAGAAATGCACATTTCCTTAGTTCGTGAGCTTCTGTCTCCATGTTTCAAGTGACATGGCACTTTCCCACGACTGTGGGTCCACGGTCCCCACGGAGGTGGGGGCTGGGAGGGCTCCAGTGACAACCCGCCCTTTATTATTAGAACTGTTCCCCCTTAGTCCATCGCTGGTGAAGAAATGGAATGGCAAATGGATTTGCAAAGGTCCTGATTCGTTGTCAGCCCAGCTCCTTGGCCTTGTTCTTTCAGGCTTCTTCTCCATCACATTCCTAGGGCCCTTTGCTTCCAGAAAGGTCTTCAAGTTCTTTAACACACGTGATTCCCATCGGGTGAGTGGTGATTCATTTTTCCCTTTTAGCTTCTTTTACACATACAGAAAGCTGCACACGGGACCCCAAATTTCAGGGAAAGGGGAGCAGGGAGGAAAACAACCAACTTTGCACCTCCAGTTGGATTTATTTTTGCTGGGTGCTGACATTCCATCTCTCTCTCTCTCTCTCTCTCTCTCTCTCTCTCTCTCTCTCTCTCTCTCTCTCTCTCTCTCTCTCTCTTCTCCCCACAATTATGTGAGGGGATTTCATTTAGAGGTGTAAAATTGAAGAGGTGTAAATCTCAAGAAGAAAGTCACGGAAGGTTCCCAGGGCAGAGTCACAATTGGCACCCAGACTGCTAAACATTCACAGGGGAGGGCGGAGGGGCGAAGGGGGGAAGTGGCCTCCATCTTTAACTCTACGGAGTGGTCTTCCTTTCAGGGTGGCCACAACGAACGAACGCAGTCTGTCAGCTCTGATGTCACTGCAGAGGTGTGACACAGCTCTGAAACGTCACCATTCTCTCTCTCTCTCTCCCTCCCTCCCTCTCTCCCCCCCACTCTCTCTCTCCTTAATTTTCCCCACAATTATGTGTAGGGATGTGTCACCATCTTTGGCCACACGAGGAGGAGTCAGCAGTCCAGAGGGGCCACCACCCTGGGTCCCCTCAGCACAACACAGATGCTGAGAACCAGGTATCCACACACCAGACTTCCATGAAGACCAAGAGCTGGAGGCCGCGTTCCTTGGGAAGTGATGGTGGTGGTGGTGGGGGGACCCAAAGGCGCTCACTCTGAGGATGGAGTGGACTGTGCCAGCGGGGCCAGATGGAGGCTGGGATCCACGGGGACAGCCTGTGCCGGTCCAGGAAGCAGAGCTGGGCCCCTTGCTCGCACCAGGGTGCTGGATGGATGCTGCTGAGGGATTCTCCAGACATCCCATGTCCAAGCCCCTCCCCCGCCTCCGACACACCCCGTAAGGGACCAAGATGGTTAGGATGGGTTGAGATGCTGTCCATCCTCCGAGAGGAGAGTTCATGCAGAGAGCGGACAGTCCCCAAGCTGCCCCCGCCCATCCCCGCCTGGCCGCGGGCACCATGCGGTCCAGGGATGGACCCCGGTGACCACAGAGACCGTGGGAGGGGCAGGGAGTAGCCTGCAGTGCCGGGACACAGGGCGCTGGACCCCACCTGGCTTCTGCACGCCTCCCGGGATGCCATGTCATGATGCCACTCGGGGGGCCCCAGCCAGCAGCCAGGCCATCTTGCCACGGTGTGAGTGAGTCTGCTCAGCCTGGGTCCCCCGACCCTATCGGCCGGCCGCAGCCCCAGTGGTCTGCGACTGTGCGTTCTCAGAACCCTCTGCACGACGCTGACCCCCGGAAACCACCAAAATGATCTCTAAGCCATGACGGAGTTCAAGTCCGGCACTTGCCTCAGGTGCAGAAGCTGTGCACTGGGGAGCCTGACCCACCCCCCCCCACACACACATACACCCCAGTGGGGCAGTGAGGGCAGCCGGACCTCAGAACCCAGAACCAGAGCCCACATGAGCAGGGCTGCAAACCTCTGTGGTGATGGTAACACAACACGGAAGAGTAGCTTGGAGTCCCAGTTAGAACCATCAATGCAAAGCCAGAGGGGGCCCTGCCCAAGGGGAGGGGGGCCCCAGGGGCTGGCACCCCCCAGTCTGCTCTCCTCTGTAGGACTCTGCCCACCACTGGCCACTCTGAACCCCCAAAAGTGCGGGGTGGGGGGAGGAGGTGTCAACCAGAGAAAGCGTGACCTTGAGTGAGATTCAGACCCCACTTTCTGAGCTCTGGTTGGCACATCTTTTTTGGGGGGGAGGGAGGAAGTGTGCTGTAACATTCTCTCATTGGGGCTCCTCAGAGAAAATATGATCCTACTGTGTGTTGGCAACGGGGCTCTTTTATTCCACCCCCCACCCTCCCCTCCCCAAATGATCAGGACACACAAAGACCCTGCGCGGGAGAGGCGCGTCCCTGCCTCACCGACCGCGAGCCTCCGGCCCCCAGCGCCTGCTCCATGCTGTTCCCCCTCTTCCCTGCTACCCCCCAAACTTTCAGCCAACTGTTCGTAGAGGGCGTTTCCGAGTCCTAGCGGGTGAGGAGGGGGTCCCACGCTGTCCCAGATCGCATCTGCCCGGGATGAGAGAGGGGAAGGGGGTCCTCACTCCCAACCTCCGCCAGGTACCGCGCAGGTTATGGGGGGCCCCCTGGGCATTGGGGCAGATCGGCGGGCGCAAGCAACCCTGCGGGTCCCCGGGACTGCGGAGCCCGGGAGAGCGAGCGACTGCAATGCAGACGCGGGTGCCCAGCCCTGCCCGCAGCGCCTTCTCCTCCGCGCGCCCCGGCGGCCCCCTGCGCCCCTGGCCGCCTCTCCAAACCGCGCGCGGCGGTGCAGAGCCGGGGTCCCGCGCGCCCCGGCCGCCCCGGCCGTCCCCGCCCCCCGCTGGCTGCACTCGGGGCCCCGGGGGTGGGGTTTCTCCCGCCCCCGGCCCTCCGGTGCCCTCCCCGCCCCTCCCCCGCCCGCCCCTATGTATGTGTCACGGCGCCCGCCGTGCCCGCCGCCGCCCACCTACCTCCGCCGGCACAGGGCGCCCCAAGCGCAGCCCGCGCGCCGCTCTGCGTCCCCACCGGTCCCTCCGCGAGTCTCTCTCTCTCTCCCGCTGGCCTCGGACGCGGGGACCTTCCCGAGTTCCTCCGCTCCATCACCCGCACTCTGCAATCCACCCCCACCGCCCGGGACCTGCGGGCAGGACGCGGGCAGGGCTGCCCGCGGCATCCGCGCTGAGTCTCCTCCACTGCGCCCCGAGACCCGGGCCGCCCGGGCCCCACGAGTCCGAGGCTGCCTGGCCAGGTGTGCGGGACTGACGTTCTTCCAGGAGGGAGTGCAACTTCAAGGTAACCGTGCCCTGCGCTCCAGAGATGGGGGCTCCCCCAAGCGTCCCGCAGCACTGCCCCGGCCGGTGTTGACTCGGTCTCCCCACTTCGGGTGGAAGTGTGCCCGCGGGAGCTGGCTGGGGCTCCCGGTGTCGCTGGCCGTATCTGCATTGGAGTTGAGCAAACTTTTGGGCTAAGAAACTGGTTGGGGGGGGCTCTTGTCTCCTGACCCCAGGTAAAGGCAGATGGACCATGAGTTCGAGGCCAGCTTAGAGTTGTCACCGAGCATGATTGTCAGAGTGGAGGGACGTGGGTTCCAATCCCGGCAGCCGTGGAGGGGGTGGCTGGGCGGCGTGGACACCAAGTTAGGCACCGTGCAAGCGGAAGCCCAGGTCAGGCACCCACAAGTGGCTGGGACAGGGCACACAGACCCCTGGGAAGGTGGAGGGTCAAGAGCTGGGATGGCTGATGGACAGAACCTGGGAACCTGAGCTAGGGGTGAGGAAACCTTGAGGCCCAGGGAGGACGGAAGGGGGACAGACACAGGACCAGGGGAGCCGCCTTTCCAGCTCTGAGCTCTTCTGCCAATGGAAGGTGTGGACAGAATGGCCTGTCCGGGCCTAGAGTTGGATGGGAGGTTGTAGCTGAACCCACAGTTCTCCGCTGGAGTGTGCACGCGCGTGCTTGTGTGTGTGCGCACACAGAGTTGAGAGACAGGATCCCGCTTCAACTTTTCCAGAGGCGGTCACAAGCTGGCTGTCCACAGGACGGGGGCTCATAGAGGTGTCACTGTAAGCATTTTGGCCAGGGCACAAATAACAGTGGGTGGGTGGGGGGAGCAGGGAGGGCAGTGGCCAGCCTGGAGAAAGAGTCAATGGTGAATTGAGTTAGTGGGGACTGTGGCAACACGTAGGTGTTGGTGTGTGTGGGTCTGACCACTCTGGGGAGCTCTGGATCCTGGAAACATGCCCATGAGGAGGGAAAGTACCCCCAAATGCTTGATGACTCTCTAAAGGTCACCTCGTCACATCAGGACTCAGGACTACAGGTCTAAGGTCCAAGAGGCCCTGCCTGGCCCTCACTCCGACTCCCGAGCCCAGAGGTCTGGGCGTGAGCACACCTCTCCCCCCCACACCCCCTCCCCTGGCCTGTGATTGTCATGGACGCTGGGTTCCTGGTCCAGGGAGAAGCTGCCCAGATGGAGAGGGTAACGGGAAAGAAATCTCCAACCAAGGCTGGCTAGGCGGGGGGCAATGGCAAAAAAACAATAAAATGACAGGAGGAAAGCCCTCCCCAGTTTAAAGAGTTTCGGGTGATCTGGGTGCAGTTAGGGGTACACGCCCATCATCCTGGCTACTCAGGAGGCTGCGATCTGAGGATGGCAGTTCAAAGCCAGCCCGCACAGGAAAACCCATTAGACTCGTACCTCCAATTAACCACCAAAAAATAAAAAGTGGAGCTTTTTTTTTTTTTTTTTTTTTCTTTTGAGTGAAAAAAACTGAGGGTCAGCAGAAAGCTAAGGGACAGCATCCAGGCTGGTACTGGATTCAAGCCCCGGTACCAGCACTGTATATTATAATTTCAGGAGAAAGACTGGGAGTATGGCTCGCGTGGTAAAGCACCTGCCGAGCAAATTTCAGGCCCCGAGTTCAGTCCCCGGTAACGGGGTGAGGGGAGTGGAGGAGGAAAGAAAGAAAACCCTCTTGTAGATGCTGGAATTCCTCACGTTGTGTTAAATTTAGACCTATTTATGTGTATGTATGAGTCGTTTCCAGAGCCGGGCCTGATCCAATTTCCCCATGAGCAGCGCCAGCGCTCAGCTGTGAATATTATCACTCATTCTCATAGTTAGTAGTTTTTTCTTTTTTTTCCTTCTCCTAACATTTTCCTTGGAAGTCACACTGAGAGAATCATTCTTCTCCGGGATTCTTTCTATAACATTTGAAAAAGGCACATCCCATCCCATCCTGCCCACCAGTTGGGGCACACGGGCCTGCCCCAGGCAGCTCCCACCCCCACTTGGCATAGGAACTCACTCTCCAACTGCCAGGGGGACCCCAAGACAGCACTTAGCTCTGGAGGTGGGGTGGGGAGGAGCTGAGCCACCAGGGCGGTGTGCAAAGCAGGCCCAAGTTCAAATCTCTAATCAGGAGGCAGAGGCAGGAGGATCATGAGTTCGAGGCTAGCTCGGGGTACATAGTAAGGCCCTATCTCAAGAGGCTTGGCTACCTGGCTCTGATGTGTCTCCTTTCTCTCTAAAAGAGAGAGAGAAAAGACCCAGGTGTGGACGTTGGTGTGGATTAAAAGACCTCTTGTGAACGTCTTGCCTAGGTGTCTGCTGGCACTGAGACCATATATATAATATATATGTACACATGCATACATGTATACATACATACATACACATACATACATACATATATGTACACATACATACATACACATATACATATATACACATACATGCACATATACATAGATGTGTATGTGTGTGTATATATAGGGGGCTGGGAATATGGTCTAGTGGTAAAGTGCTCGCCTCGTGTGTGTGTGTGCGTGTGTGTGTGTGTGTGTGTGTGTGTATCATTTTCTAGCAGCAAGATGCTTATGATGGACACCGGGGGGGGGGCGGCTCAGAAGCCAGGAGGGGCCCCCACCTATCCCACTGCCAAGTCTCTCTGTGCCAGCAGGGACGTCCAGCCCGGGACTTGTCCACATTCAGGTTGTGACACCAAGACCATGGGGGCTCTCAATGGAAAAGGAGAGACTAATCTTCAGAGTCTCCTGCGTCGTTGATTCTGCAGACTTTTATTTTCTTCCATGGGTTTTGTGGCTCCCTAGGAGGATACGCGTACTCATCGTGCATATGTACAGGTGCAAATACATATCGATTTCGTATCTGCGCAGCCTGTGTCTGGTGGCGAGTGGTAGTGGAGACAGTGTGAAAGACCCCGGTCGCAGCCAAGTAGGGCAGCACACACCTGTAATCCCAGTCCTCAGAAGGCCACGACAGTGGGGATGGCAGGTTCCAGGCCAACCTGGGCTCCATAGCAAGACAGTGTGTCAGAGAGCCAAGGGTTGAGAGTAGAGAGTGCTTGCCAGACGCATGTGCTGCCCTTGCACTACCGCCCCTCGCGACATAAGGGTCACAATGGTGTTCCTGTATGAGGAAATCCCGGCTCGTGGCCACAGGTTCAGATCCAGGCTGCCCCTGCTGCCCTGCCGCTGCCCGGTGCCTGGCCTGACCCTTAAGCATCAGGAGAGAGGGCAGCGGAGGCAGCCAGGGAGAGGCTGAACCCCCCCCCCTGCCCCCCCCCCGCTGCAGCCCGAGGAAGGAGGGGGCAGAGGGCGGGGCTCACCTTGAACAGAAGGGTCCTCTGTGCCGTTACCGGCCCCATCCAGCCCCATGGGGTCCTCACCAGAGCTTCCAGTGAGGCTCCCTCTTAAGGAAGCCCTGTGTCTCCAGGTGCTGCTGGAACCCCCATCTCCCACGCATCTCCTTTGGGGGTGGTTCCCCCCTCCCTGGTGGGCATCTGCAGAGGGGGAGGGGGCTGGGGTGGGCCTAGGCTGAGCGGGAGGGGAGCCAGGCGCCAGGAGGAGGGGACGGGAGAGCAGGGAAAGCGGCAAAGTGGTGCCCTTCCCCCCCCAAAAAAAAAGTTGAATCCAGGGTAAGAAAGGAAATGGCTGAGTTTACTTTTTAAAAGTCAGAGCCTCCTTGGGAGCCGCACAGTGTGGGAGCGTCTGTGTGCGTGTGTGTGTGCATGGATGTGTGTGCATGGGTGTGCATTGTGTACATGGTGTGTGTGCATGTTCATAGATGTGTGTGCATGTGTGTGCATGTGTGTGTACGCACACGCACATGCATGCACACAGGCCTGCAGCCGGCTGGGCTGTAGGACAACAGGCTTCCACTCCTCCCATAGCTTCATGTGGTTCCTGTAGAGAGCTTTGTTAGGCTGGGGAATGGGTGGTTGGGGGGGGGCGCGGAAGTAGGGGTCCTGGGCATCATGATTTGGTATTTGGTCACCTTTGAGGTTACATGGTGTTCTTCCGGTGGCTCACGCCTGTCATCCTAGATACTCAGGAGGCTGAGATCTGAGGAGCGCGGTTCAAAGCCAGCCCGGGCAGGAAAGTCCGTGAGACTCTGATCTCCAATGAAACACCAAAAAGCTGAAAGTGGAGCTGTGGTTCCAGTGGTAGAGCACTAGCCTTGGGCAAAAGAGCTTAGGGACAGTGGCTTAGCCCTGAGTTCAAGACCCAGGACTGACAAAAAAAAAAAAAAAAGAAAATCCACTCAAGGCAAAGGAGCCAGATGTCCTGAGGAGGGTGGATTTTGTGGGTGGGGGAGGGGGTTGTCTATCTGTGTGATCGTTTCACTGAGTGGTGGGGGGGGGGCACGGCTGGCTAGGTGGGTGGTCATGCCGGTCTGGGGGAAGCCCCACTTTGGCCCCCTGGCTTCTGGCATCATGGGCTGTCATTGAAGAGGCTGCAGGGGGCTGGGTGTGGCACCTCACGCCTGCAGTCCCAGCTATGGGAGAGCATGGAGATCTGAGGTTGCCCTTGCAAAGGGTGGGGAGTAACTTGAGACCCTCTTTGTGCCCGGCAAGCCCTTGACCCCTTGACCACTCCCTAAACCCTCTTGCTCGAGTTATTTTTCAGATAGAAAAATCTCCTATTTTTTATTTATTTATTTTGTCTAGCCCATTCTCAGGTGGCAACCTTGCTATCTACCTCTCCCATGTAGCTGGGACTATAAAACATGAGCCACCAGACCTGGCTTGTTTGTTGAGATGGAAGGTCTCTTGCTTGGGTTGGCCTCCAACTGCAATCTTCCCATCTTGGCCTCTTGAGCAGCTAAGATGACAGGTGTGAGCCACCATGATAACTCCCCACCCACCCTAGACCTCCATCCAGTCATCAGGCCAGGCCACAGCCAACACTGTACCCCCACCAAGCAGAACCGAGGGTGGGCAGACAAGAAGGGTTTGGTAGGCAGCAAAGAGCAGGCGGCAAAATGGGAAGGGAAAAAGGGGAAGGCAGAATCACAACAGTCCGGGGTGGGGTGAGGGGGGGGGTTTAGGAAACTTGGGTTCTGGAAGCCAGGATCGTGTTTGCCATCCTGCTGTGTGCCTTTGGGCAGTGCGCTTACCCTCTCTGAGCCTGTTTCTTCATCTGTGAGCCAGACGTGTGAGCAGCTGTGAGTGCATGAGAGAAGGAACCCGGTCCCCACTCGACCTACAGTCAATCCTAAGCTTGCAGCCGTGATGCGTGAGGCTTTTCAAGGTCCTGCTGTGGAAAGTTACAGAGTCAGCAGGTGTGGACATGTGATCTCAAAGCCAAAGGAGGCTGCTGTTTGGGGCTGGGTTGCCATAGTGACTCGTCTGTTGGGGGTGGGGCAGTGGCAGCATCTCCTCCACACACAGCTCCCAGCAAGGGGTGGGAGAGAAACCGGGGTACCCTGGGCAGAGGGCTGGACTTGGAGTCCTGGGAACTGGGCACGGCCGTCTGGGTGGCAGAGGGGAACAGCTTTGCTTCTCTGCGCCTCAGGTTTCTTATCTGTGACCAGCATGGATGGATGATGGGTGGGTGGATGGGTGGGTGGATGGATGATGGGTAGATGGATGGATGATGGCTGGGGAGATGGATGATGCATGGATTGATGAATGGGTGATGGGTGGATGGATGGACGGATGGTGGATGATGGATAGTTGGATGGACCATTGTGTCCCAAATTCTTCTCCACTCTTGACAAGGAAAGGACCAGAAATGCCTTGAGGCCAGTCCTGGTTCCCTGAGTGCTGGTCTGGGCACAGTCCTGGGCTGCAGCGCCCTCTGGAGGTCACTGTGGGCATAGCAGTTGGGCTGTGTGGCCACAGGGTAGATGGATGGCTGGACCCGGGACCACCCATGGTGGAAGCTCTGTCTCTGGCCTACAGGGCCGTGCAAGGGGAGCTGGCGACGGCCGCTGAGTTCTGAGTTCGAATCACCTCAGGAGCTCTTGAAAGATGCTGGTGGCTGAGCCTTCGTGTGCCTCAGGAGGGTTGGGCTGGGGGTTCCCCCACAGACTGGAATCTGACCCCCTCGTTTGAGCCCTTCGCGACATGCCGATGGTTTTCAGATCATCTTGGGGACCCCACATCACACTCCCACTCACACCAGTTCGCTGCCGTGGCCCTCAGGCCTCAGGAGCCGGTGCCGGCAGAGGCCATGCACCCCCCAGCCCTTCCTGGCTCCCATCAGTAGCCACCGGCCCTTGGCTTCTGGCCACGTCCCTCCTGACTTGCTCTGCTGCCACCTGGGGTCCCCCCGGCATCTGTGCCCTCTCCTCCTCTGAGATCACGAGGCACGTCCCACGCCATTTGCATCTGCATTTCACCCCATCAGCAAAGACACTTTTTTTTTTTTTTCCAATAAGGTCACATTGGTGGATGCCCAGGGAATGCCCTGTGCCCGCTCGGGAAGAGACACAGCTCACCGTGTGACACTCCACGGCCTACGCTTCACGAGGAAGCAGGGGATCCGTGGCATCGCCCCCACTTTATAGGAGGTGGCCCTTGATGCGGCTTAAGGGGTGGGGCTAGGATTCGAACTCACAGCAGACCAGTAGGCAAATCCCTGGTTCTCTGCCTCCTCCTGGTGGTTGGAGCTGGGGTTGCTGGGCCGCTTGGTCGTGTCTCCTTGAAGCAGGAGAAGCCGAGGCGGGGCCAGGGCGCACTGGAGAGGCCCATGCAGTCCTGCCAGACTGTAGCCAAGAGCTCCACGGGCAGGGCCTGGAGACAGGAAGGGTGACAGGGTGGGAGGGAGGGAGGGAGGGAGGAAAGGAGAGAAGGAGGGAGGGAAGAAAGGAAGGAGGAAGGGAGGAAAGGAAGGAGGGAGGGAGGCTGGTCAGGTCCACACCTCCATGGAGTCCAGGACTCCTGTAGCCCAAGCCCTGCCCACCCCAAGGTCCTGGTGCCCCAGGACAGGCGCTCGGCCCGATG
This sequence comes from Perognathus longimembris pacificus, assembly GCF_023159225.1. Classification (NCBI taxonomy): domain Eukaryota; kingdom Metazoa; phylum Chordata; class Mammalia; order Rodentia; family Heteromyidae; genus Perognathus; species Perognathus longimembris. Next base: position 31,827,974 of record NC_063180.1, on the reverse strand, counting down.
GCAGCCTGGGCTGGAGGACACCCCTTCCAGAGCCCCCTGCCTTTCGGGCCTGGTGTTGACAGACAGTCTGGAATTAATGCAGGGAAAACAGCAGCCAAGGTGCCGGGCCGGGGCTGAAGGCAGAGCGCCGGAAGGGGCCGGCCCTGCTTTGGGGGAGGACTGAATGTCCCTGGTCAGTCATTCGGAAGCCAGCACCTCCCCAACCTCACCTGAGACCAGCCCGGAGGAGCGAGGCTGCGACTGCTGGGCCCCGTTCATCCAGGGGTCCACCCTTCTCCAGGTGTCTACCTCAGGGCTAGCAGTGGCCTAGCACCCCACCACCACCCCTGCCATCCCCACCCATCCCTAGGCCGTGCCCTCGGCCAGTGCCCAGAGCCAGCCTCATTCATACCCAGCCAGCCACCGCCAGGCTAACGACCCCCCAGCTTTCAGTGCTGTTTGGTCCCCTGGGGGCTATCTCTGCCGCCACCCACCCCATGCACCTTATGCCACACTCCCCCCGCCCCCCAGGCTTTGCCCTTGGTGAACAGGAGAGAAGTTGGGCCCCTGTGTGCCCCAGGCCACCCCACCCATCAGCCCACCCAGTCGCCCTCCAGGCTTCTTCAAGGTCAAGGGGTAGGGGAGGCCAGGCTGCTTTGGGATGGGGGGGGGGGAAGGGGAGGGTGACATGAAGGTAACGCTGCGTCAGTCCCCAAACGAGTCTGCAAGGGACACCGATGACCTGTCCCCCATTCCACACGTTGGTTCTGAGCGCCGGCTGTGTTCTGGGTGCCAGAAATGGAGCCGTGTTGTGAACCGGACCATCGTCCCTGCCCGCACACGGCGCGGTCGGCTAGGGAAACACAAACGACGGGAACACAGCGTGGGGAAAGAACGATGGGGGGGGGGGGCTCACACCCCTTGTGGGAAACGCTCCGGGCCAGAGAGCTCCTAGAGGGAATTGCCCTGGATGGGGAATTGTGGCGTGGGCACAATACGATTACCCGGGGAGCGAGGCTGCGTCCGGGCAGTGGCCTCACGGGGTCTAAACAGTAAATTCATTATCTTGTGTGTCATAAACACCGTGCCCAAAGCACTAAGGCCACCCGGGGTAGTATTTTGGATAGAGTTGTTCTGAGAAACCGTTTCTCAGAGCGGAATTTTCCACTTGTGGCATAGCGTCGATGCTCAACGGGTTTTAGATTTGGGGAGTATTTGAGACTTTCGGATTAGGGACACTCCGTATGATCTGCGAAGCCGGGTGCCAATGTCCATGCCTGTAACCCTGGACCACTCAAGAGGCTGAAACTGAGGGTCTCAGTTCAAAGCCAGCCTGGGCAGGAAAGTCCCTGAGACTCTTTATCTCCAACTGACCACCAAAAAGCTGGAAGTAGAGGTGTGGTTCATGTGGTAAAAAAGCTCAGGGACAGCACCCAGGCCCTGGTAGTGGCAAAAAGGAAGGAATGGGCGGGGGCAAGGTGGCCAGAAGAGGGTATCCTTAAAATGCCCCCCTTCTAGCAGACCATGTGGGCTGCAGGGAAACGGAGAAGAGGTCATTTGAGGATGCTACATAGCCTCTGGGTTCAACGTGGAACCCCGGACAGCAGATGGAGACCTGCCGATCTCTTGTTCAAGCAGATCCAAATGGAAGAGGTGTCACTCGTGGTGTGAGTGTGTGTGCATGTGTGTGTGTGTGTGTGTGTGTGTGTGTGTGTAAATGAAGGCAGAGAGGACAAGGAAGGAAGATGGTAATATTGTCTTTGGAAGTCTTTTCTATGCTTCATGACCTGAGTCCCCCCTTCCAGCTGCCCCGGACCCACCCCCCCTCCACCTGCATCCCCCTGACCTCTCTGCTCAGGACCACAGGGACGGTCGCTGGCTGGCTTGGGCACCTGCGCCTCCCTAAGCTGCCTTCTGAAGCTGGGGTTCTGGAGGGCCCTCATCCCCAGACCCCTTCCCCTGACTCAGACTTAGCAGCGGTTCGGGAGGGCGGGGCATTAGATCATGCCAGAAGCCCAGGAAGAGTGCTGCAGGCTTTCCTGGCTGCCTCCTCCAGGCTGGACTCTGCCTTTCTCCTGAGCAAGGCCCCGCCAGCCCTGCCCAGGTTCCAGGGACAGGAACTGGGATGGGGTGGGGGGAGCTGCTTAAGCCTCTGGGATGAGCCAGCCCGGGCAGGGGGTACGGCTGGCCCAGCAGAAAGGGCCTTCTCGGGATCCACCATCTTTGTAGACCCTGTGGATCCTTTAGATTAAATATAGGCCTAAGCCAGGCAGGCAGCAGTGCCTCACGCCTGTCATCCTAGCTACTCAGAAGGTCGAGATCTGAGGATCGAGGTTCAAAGTCAGCCCAGGCAGGAAACTCCATGAAACTCTAATTTCCAATGACTCACCCCAAAGCCAGAAGTAGAGTTGTGGCTGGAACAGTAGAGTGCCAGCCTTGAATACAAAAGCTCAGGGACAGTGCTCCGGCCCTGAGTTCAAGCTCTAGGACCAGCAAAAAAAATAAAATAATAAAAATAACAATAATGTGAGAATAACCTGTACTTGGGTGTGGCCGCAAATCACACCGGCACACATGGGAAGAACGGCCCTGCAAGGCGCCGGGCGGTCAGTGCAATGGGAGGGGTTGAAGTCAGCAGTGGGCACGGGGCAGGTGTACCCCATCCCCACTGACTGGGGGTCCAGCTAGACAAGACCTGGGAAGGCCTCACAGCCGGACTCCACAATGGCGCCCTGCTCAAGGTTTGCAACCGTCAGCCGCACCGGGAGGGCAGAGCCCGCGCCAGGGCTGCTCATACAGGGGTTGGGGGGCCGCCACAGCCGGCTGGGCTGGAGGGCTGGATGCGATCTCATGTCCAGCGAGTGTGAGCCGAGTCCACACGAGTGTGGTGGGCTCAGGTGGGTCTGGGGCCATGACACAGCGATGACCAGAGCTCAGCGCTGCTTTAGGGCTGGACAGTGGCCTGAGCTACAGAGCCCTGACCCCAGGGACCCGAACAGAGGAGAGACTTCATTCCACAGCAGAAGAGTCTGTGCTTTCCCCCTGGCTCTTCCACACCGACCCCACGCCCAGTAGCCGGCAGCCTAGTCGACGTACTCTCAGAAAAGGAAGAAGGAAAAAGTACTCATCATGTCACCACCCCGTTCCTGTGTGTTTGCCCATTCCCGGGGTGTACATTCTCCCAGCAAGCCCAGATGCGAATTGCAAGTGCGGTGGGACTGAGCTGGAAGGAGAGGCTCCTGACTGCGTGCCGTGGCACCGTGCAGTGCCCTTGGGAGCTCCGGGGATGGAGGGCCCTGCTTTTCATTCCTCAGGACCCCACCCGTGGACCGTGGGCCTCTCAAAGTCACATGCCAGAGGGAGCTGCTCCCCCCACCCTCCCTCCAAGCCCCTTCCCCGGGAGGGGAATGAAGGGCTTGGGCGCTGCCCCTAAGCTTTTTCACTCAAGGCCAGTGCTCTATCACTTGAACCACACCTCTGCTTCCAGCTTTTTGTTGGTCAGTGGGAGATAAGACTCTCCTGAACTTGGCTGAGCTGGCTTCCAATAGTGATCCCCAGATCTCAGCCTCCTGAGTAGCTACGATGACAGGCGTGAGCCACATCACCAGCCCCCGGCAGGGTAAGACGCTTGGGGCTCCGCTGTTCATCAGTTCAGGAACCGCAGTGGGTACCGGGACATGGTAGGCGATGAAACAGAATGGGCACCACTTTGTATGGCTCTCTGGTGCCAGGACTTGTGGGGTGCTGGCCCCTAGGCCAGGGCTCTGGTTCTAGCTCCACGGTCCACCTTCCGTGTGATCTTCAGGAAAACACTGAAGCTCTTTGGCCTCAGTTTCTCCCCTCCATGGAATTCGAGCACTGGGCTTGGTGCGTGCAGAGGTGTCTCCCAGCTCCGACCTTCTGCAAGCTTTGTCATTTGGCCCACTGTGTCTCGCGACGAAGGCAAATGAGACGCAAAAATACGGCAATCACAGGAAATAAATCAGTAGCCAAGCAGAAGGAAAGCAAACCAAACGCTCACGGTGCCCAATCTCCCAGAAGACCGCGAGCACTCCCTTCCTCCCAGTGCCTCCGTGTCCCCAGCGTGCAGGAGGGTAGTGATGCTGTTTGTGAAACAAGAACAGCTGCATTCTTTCTGGAAAGTCCTCCACCAGCCTAACCCAAACCCCCGGAGCCGAAAGCCTCCTACAACCGCCAGCCTCGCTCCTAGTCCCGGGTGGAGGCTGGCAGGCCCGGAGGTGGGAGGAAGTGGCGCTGATGTTTGTGACACAGCGTGGGTAGGTCCCGGGTGGCCAGCTGGGACCCAGGACAGGAGCCTGAGGGCCTGAGGGTCTCCCTGGCATCGGCTGTGGAGCATATGCGTGCACACACGTGTGCACACACATGCACATACACACGTACACGTATACACAAGTACACACCCAGCCTCCTGGTCAGTTGCCTCTAAGGTGACAAGTCCCCACTCCAATTCCCCCCCTCCCCGCCCCCTGCACCCCCTCACCGCCGCCTCGCTTTGCTTGCCGGGGAGAAAGACGGCCCTGTCCGCCCGTCTGAGGCTGGCAGTCGGTTCCCCGCTCATATAAAAGCCTCAGTGAGTCCCAGAGACGCTTGGAACCCAGACAGAATGGAATTTCTCCCTATTTTCTTTACAGCTGAGAAAACACACACAAACACCAGAACATATTTATGGCCATATTTCTATCCCAAAGTTTGTCTTCCAGAAAAGAAGAAGAAATACAATTTCGTTTCTCTGCCCGCTCTTACCCACGCCTTCCCCCTTCCCCCCCGCAACCCACCAACACCCCCACACACCTCCCTTTTTATTCCCTCCCATTTCCTGGTCTAGGCCAAGGAGGAAAAAAAAAAATCAGAGTAGGCCCTAGTCCTACAGAGACCCACTGCATATCCGCAGACAATGTCCGGCTTGTTCTGAGAAGGAGAGAAGAAACACAACTACACACACACACACACACACACACACACACACACAACTTCCCGGCGAAGGGTGTTCTAAGGGATGAACAGCAGCCTTGTGTCTGCCTCCAACCCCAAGGCGGCCTGGGGCTGCCCCGGCCTGGAGAAGCACCTTCGTCTCCCCCACTCCCCCACCCCTGCAGGGGACCCTCTGCTAGCCACCCCTGCAGCCCCAAACCACAGCCCCTCGGCCCCTCACGCTAGCCAACCTGGAGCCCCAGAGTTGTCTGAGCAGTTAACCAGGAACACGTCCCTAGAGAAAAAACAAGGGGCTCCTTCTGGGAACTTTGGAATTTTCCGGACTTGTTCCAGGCCACCTGGGGTGTGTGTGTGTGTGTGTGTGTGTGTGTGTGTGTGTGTGTGTGTGTGTCTGTGTGTCTGTGTGTCTGTGTGTGTGTGACGCCCCAGCAGTACCTATATAGAGAGGCCCTTCATGTCCCACTCGCCAATGCAGGGGATGTGAGAGGGGGCGAAACGGTAGGGGTTCCCAGAGGCCTGTCCTAGCCTGCCTCCCCCCACCCATGATTCTCCAGTGCCCTCCCCCCAAGAGTCCTCCAGGGCCCCCAAGTTGCTCCCAGGACCCCTCAGAGGCACACACACACCCTCCTTCCACATCCACCCAGCCATGGTGACTGGGCCGACAGCGCCACCTGGTGGGCTACGGGACTGGGATAGGATGAGGTCAGCCAGGGTGGCCTAGGCCCCGTGGTTCAGTGGCTCCATGGACTCCATCTGCTCCACTGCCCCCTTCCCTGTGATGCCAACACTTCCTACACCGGAAGCAAATGCTCCCGGCCCAGAAGTGCCAGTGCGGATGCCCCTCCCCCCCAACAGAATAGCCTGGGGACCCCAGCTCAGGTGGCAGTGTGAGGGTCCCAGGACTGCACACAAGAGGCCGAGGCTGCCCCTGGGGACTGGGCCAAGGCCAGGGCCTTTCAGGCACTGCCTCAGGCCCAGGGCTCGGGAAATCGGGGTCCCCGTGCTGGTCCCGGGCCGGCACAGATCTGTGTGCGTATGGTGACACTGGCCCTGCATGGGACAAGGAAGGCTTGTGCAGCTCACAGGAAGCTGTGTCTAGGCCTAAGTGGGGCCCGAGGGGACTCCTGACTCCCAGCCCTCCCCAGTGGGCATCTGTGGTCCTCGCCGGCGGAGCCAGCCCGGCTTCCCCCGGGTGAAAGAGCCGGAGCCCAGCCTGAAGCTGCGGAGCGCTGCCCGTTCCCAGTCCACTGCCTGGCTCTATGCCAGCCAGCAGCACCCACCCATGAGTGTGGGTCGTCATGTGACCCTTCCAAGCCACCATCAGAGGCCCGCTGTCTGGCTGACCTGAAGTTCACCATGTGTGCATGAGAGACAGAGGGAAGGAGAGACAGAAACAGAAACAGAGAGAAATAGAGACAGAGAGGGAGAGACAGAGACAAACAGGGAAAGATAGACAGACTCATGGGGACTCAGCTGTTGAACCCCAGTCTGCGAGGGGACTCGGCAGCCTGGAGACCCTGGCGGGGTACAGGGGGGTAGGAATGTCTTCAGCTGAGGTCATGTCAGCTCAAGGCGCAGTCGCGCTGACCATCAGTTCAAGTCTTCCAGCCCAGCAGCAGCCCTGCTTGAGTGGGCTCCGGGAGGAGGAAACTGTTCCTGCCCCACGGAGACCTTCCACTGACAGGATGGGGTCCGCCCTGTGTGTGTGTGGGGGGGATCCTCTGCTTTGCCCAATCGAAGATTTTGGTGTTGATATCATCCAGAAAGACCCTCGCGGGCACCCCCCAAGCCAAGCACGCCAGGCTGACGCGCAGGGGGACAGGTCTGGGGATGCCAGAGGGGTCCAGGCACAGCCTCCCCCTCCCCGCTGTGGGCGCGGTCACAGGTCCGAGGTCACCTCCCCGTGCCTGGGCAGGCAGCTAACACCATCGCCTCTCTTCCAGGTGAATGATGACCACGTTACTCTTGATTTTCGTGACTCTGCGGGTCCTTGCGGCAGCTGCAGCGCAGGAAATACCTGGTGAGGACAACTGCCCCGTAGGCCCTAGGTGCTGGGTTCTGAGTTTTGGGTACTGAACCTAGTACTGATCTGTACAGAGACACAGTTACACACACATCCCCCCTTCCTGGCCTTTCTGTGGCCCCACACACCTGGTTGTGGTGTGCACACTGACACACGTGCATGCATGTACACACACACACATCCCGGGGCCTCACGAAGACCCTCCAGCTCTCAGCTGCCTCCCTCCAGACTGTCACCTAGACCTGCCACAGCTGATGGGGGGAGGGGGTGGTGAAACCAGAGGGGAGGACAGAAGCACCGAGAAGGAGACATCGGAGGGGCCGAGAGGGCAGCCCCAGGGAGTGGCACACGGCCCAGCCCGGGTTCAATGTATTTCTTTCCTTTTTTTTTTTTTTTTTTTCCATTTTTGTTGTTGTCAGCTGTGGGGCAGTCTTGAACTCAGGGCCTAGGTGCTGTCCCTTAAGCTCTTTTTGCTCAAGGCTAGTGCTCTACCACTGGGAGCCACAGCTCCATTTCTGGTTTTCTGGTGTTGGTTGGAGATTCTCTCCTCTCCTCCCTCCTCTTCTCTCTGCCTCTCTGTGCGTGCCTCTCTCTCTGTCTCTCTCTCTCTGTCTCTCTGTCTCTGTCTCTGTCTCTCTGTCTCTGTCTCTCTCTCTCTCTCTCTCTCTGTGTTCTGGGGTTTAAACTCAGGCATTTTCACTTGCTGCTTCATTTTTCAGTTAGGACCTCGTGTTTTCACTTCACACGCACCACTCTGCCCGGCCCTGTAGACTTTGCTCTCGCTGAGCTGACTCTGGGCTGTGCTCCCCCTCCGTAGGCCCCGCAGATACTCTGGGATCACAGGGGTGCGTCGCCACACGGGGCCCGGTTGCTGTCTTGAATTGCAGAACACATGGGGCTCATGGGGATTGCTCCCCCAGGGGCATTCCTATCCAGATGCCCTCCCCAGCCTCTCAAGGGAGCCCCGTTTCTAGAAGCACCCACAGGGAGGCTGGGCGGGCCTCTCTAGGCCCTGACAGGTGTGTCCCTGCCCCTTCACAGACCACGACAACTCTCTGAGCGTCAGCATCCCGCAACCGTCCCCCCTGCGCGTGCTCCTGGGGACCTCCCTCACCATCCCCTGCTACTTCCTCGACCCCGCGCACCCCGTGACCACGGCCCCGTCCACCGCGCCGCTCGCCCCAAGGATCAAGTGGAGCCGAGTGTCCAAGGAGAAGGAGGTGGTCCTGCTGGTGGCCACCGAGGGGCAGGTGCGGGTCCACAGTGCCTACCGGGACAAGGTCTCGCTGCCCAACTACCCCGCCATCCCCAGCGACGCCACCTTGGAGATCCAGAGCCTGCGCTCCAACGACTCCGGCGTCTACCGCTGCGAGGTGATGCACGGCATCGAGGACAGCGAGGCCACCCTGGAAGTCGTGGTCAAAGGTGAGGGGGGGCCCAGGGGTTAGGACTGGGGGTGTCCCCTCTTATATAAACACACACAAGGGCGAGGACCCCGTGGCCTGCCCCGGGGGAGGGGGGATGGGGTCATCCACATGTCTACCTGAGCTGGTCCTGGAAATGGTTCTTCCAGGGACCCACCAGGCCCTATTGCCTGGGGTCCTGTTACCCACTGGGCCCTAGCTATTCAAATAGGAGCTCCCCCATAGGGTAGTGAGCTCCCCACCCCCGGCAGAGGAGCACAAACAAATGCAGGCAGCAGCCCAGCCCAGGCAGTCCCTGAGGTCCGTGGCTGGAGCTTGGGCCTGAGCTCCACCCCGACGCGCCCGGCAGGCATCGTGTTCCACTACCGTGCCATCTCCACTCGGTACACCCTGGACTTCGACCGGGCGCAGCGGGCCTGCCTGCAGAACAGCGCAGTCATCGCCACAGCCGAGCAGCTGCAGGCTGCCTACGAGGACGGCTTCCACCAGTGTGACGCGGGCTGGCTGGCCGACCAGACCGTCAGGTGAGCCCGCCCAGAGGGGCAGAAAGCAAGGCAGGAAGGCACCTGCTGCCATCCCCAGGAGTGCATCCCCAGGGCGTGCACCAGCCACACACACACACACACACACACACACACACACACACACACACAAAATCGCTAGGCTGAGACTGAATCCTAGCATGCTGGTACACACATCCATGCACACACACATACAAGCACACACATGCACACACACACAGGGCATGTGTGTCATGTGGTCGAGTAGACTTAGTGACACTGAGCCAGGGCCAACCAGCAATGACTGGCCCCCGGGCCAAGATGACCTGCCTTTTGTTTCTCTGAATAAAGGTTTATCAGCACACAGCCACCTTGGTTTGCACACTGGCTCTGCTTCGCCTCCATACAGTAGCAGAGTGGTCATTGCTAGGACCTAGTGGCCTGGGATCATTTAAGTTTCTATCTGTCCCCAGTAGCGCCAACAACTGGTATTCAGTCCTGAGGAGTCTCTCTAGTGCTGATACTCAGTCCTGAGGACTGCCACTAGTGCTGGTACTCAGTCCTGAGGAGTTTCTTTAATGCTGGTACTCAGTCCTAAGGACTGCCTATACTCACAAATTACCGTGAACACACAGAAAAGAACCCAACTCTGAGCAGACTCTCCCCACATGCCAGTGTCACACCCTATTTTGGTCTCCTGTAGGTACCCCATCCACACACCCCGGGAAGCTTGCTATGGAGACAAGGATGAATTCCCTGGTGTGAGGACCTACGGCATCCGAGACACCAACGAGACCTACGATGTGTACTGCTTTGCGGAGGAGATGGAGGGTGAGGCCTCCCTGCCCCTGCCTGCCTTTGCTTTAGTGTGGTGGTGCATGCCTGTAACCCTAGCTACTTTGGAGGCTGAAGCAGGAGGATCAAGGATCATCAGTTCAAAGCTCATTAGACTTCCCCCTCCTGGTGGGATCAGGTACAGCCAGCTGCTGGGCAAGGATGGTTCTGAGCCAGGGAGATTTTCACCAGCCATTTCCTCCATCCCCTCTCTGCTCTTGGTCCAGTGGCTCACACCCGTCATCCTAGCTACTCAGGAGGCTGAGATCTGAGATTCAGTCCCATGGACCGGGGGGCCTTGGGCAGTTAGCTTTGGCCCAGGACCCTGCGGGAGGCAGATGGGGCAGGGAAGGAGGAGGCCCTCGACCAGCTGGCTGTGTCATCCCCAGGCGAGGTCTTCTATGCAACATCCCCGGAGAAGTTCACCTTCCAGGAGGCGGCCAATGAATGCCGCCGGCTGGGTGCCCGGCTGGCCACCACCGGCCAGCTCTACCTGGCCTGGCAGGGCGGCATGGACATGTGCAGCGCGGGCTGGCTGGCCGATCGCAGTGTGCGCTACCCCATCTCCAAAGCCCGGCCCAACTGCGGGGGCAACCTGCTAGGCGTGAGGACCGTCTACCTGCACGCCAACCAGACCGGCTACCCGGACCCCTCATCCCGCTACGACGCCATCTGCTACACAGGTGAGGGGCACTGGCTGGAAAGTTGGGATTCACCACACCAGCTTGGGAAAGCCAGAACCCTGGCTCGCCATCGACTAGGAATCTGGAGGGTGCTACTACCTGCCCTCTTTAATAGAATGTGTTTAAAAGGAGGACTGGGCGTGGTGGTACACACCTGTAGCCCCAGCTACTCCGGAGAATCCCAGTTCAAAGCCAGTCTGGGAAGGAAAAAAAAAAAAAAGCAAGATTCCATCTTAACGAACAAGCCGGGTATGGTGGAGCACATCTGTGGCCCCAGCTACGTGAAAGGCATAGGGAGGGGGGTGGAAGTCTAAGACCAGCTGCGGACCAAATCAAGACCCTATCCAAAAAAACAAAACCAAACAGCTACACAAGGACTGGGGGACATGGTTTAAGTGGTAGTGCACTTGTTGTGCCAGGCTCTGAGTTCAAGCCCTCGTATGGCAAATAATAATGATAATAATAATATCAATAAAAATAAAAGGTCAAAGCAGTATTGAAAGAATAAGAAAGAGTTGGACAAGAGCGTTACCTTGACAAATTAGACTTCATTTCGTGGTAGTGGTGGTTGCTCCAGTACTAAGGTTCGAGCTCAGGGCCTGGGCGCTGTCCCTTAGCTTTTTCACTTAAGGCTGGTGCTCAACCACATGAGCCACTGCCCCACTTCTGGCTTCCGGGCAGGGAGATCTTTGGAGCTAGGAGCCTCGAGCTCCAGCCAAACCCAGGTCACTAGGTTAAGGCTCTACCCGGCCCCCTGTTCCAGGTGAAGACTTCACGGACATCCCAGAAAACTTCTTCGGAGTGGGAGGCGAGGAAGACATCACTGTGCAGACCGTGACCTGGCCTGACCTGGAGCTGCCCCTGCCCAGAAACACCACGGAGGGCGAGGCCAGGGGCAACGTGATCCTCACAGCCAAGCCCTTCTTTGACCTCTTCCCCACTGCCCCAGAGCCTGGGGCCCCCATCCCACTGACCCCTGAGACCATCGGGCCCTGGGGCCTTCCAGAAGAATCCACACCCAGGCCAGGCCCTGCCACAGCCTTCACCAGTGAGGACCTGGTCGTGCAGGTGACCATTGGCCCAGGCGCGGCCGAGCTCCCAGGGCAGCCCCGTCCATCGGGGGGTGAGTACCACACTGGGCAGACACCTGGGGGTACATGGGGCCTGGGGAGCATGCAAAGTCAAAGAATGATATTTTGTGACACAGGAAAGTGATACGAATTTCAAAAGTCAGTGTCTGCAAATGCAGTCGGAATACAACAAAGCCAACCCCATTTGTTTGTTTGTGGCTCACTTAGGCCAAACTGGAGCAACAGGACTCCTATGGCTCACAAAGCTTGAGTGGACTCCAGGCAGAGCAGTGCCCACCTGTAATCCCGGCATTTGGGAGGCTGAAGGGAGAGGACCTTGAATCCCAGCACAACCTGGGCTACCTAGCAAGACCCTGTCTTAAAAAGAAAAAAAAACATAAAAGCATGGTATAGACCCCCTCCAGAACGTTCTTCCTGCTGCCTGGCTGTGTTCTGTTGCTCAGTAACATCTGGAAAGCTTGGGTGTCACCTACCACAGAGTCCAGTTGCTCCCCAAACATGAGCCTGTGAGCAGGAAGGACATTCTGATGTGGCCTCCAGGGGGCTTTTGGGGGTACTCTCACCAACCTCCACCATCACACACACACACACACACACACACACACACCCTCATCCAGTGGTCACCCAACTGCCAGGATAAATCCTATTTGTCACCACGGAAGAGGGGGGCCTTGGCATTGAGTAGTCCAAGGGCACTGAGAGCCGACCTCTCTCCATCTCCCCCCTTCCTCCCCACCCAGGGGTGGTATTCCACTACCGCCCGGGGTCCAAGCGCTACTCACTGACCTTCGAGGAGGCTCAGAGGGCTTGCCTGAGCACCGGGGCCATCATGGCCTCCCCAGAACAGCTGCAGGCCGCCTATGAGGCGGGCTACGAGCAGTGCGACGCGGGCTGGCTGCAAGACCAGACGGTCAGGTGAGTGGAGTGCCTGCCCCCCCCACCCCCCGCCTCCCAGCCCCAGTTCAAATCCCACCCCGCCACCCCTCATTTATGATCGCAGCTCTCAGAGAACCCAGCCCCCACCACGGCCCTCATGCCTCCATCTCACCCCCGTCCCCCCTCTGCTGGTGCAGGTACCCCATTGTAAGCCCACGGACCCCATGTGTGGGTGACAAGGACAGCAGCCCGGGGGTCAGGACCTACAGGGTGCGGCCATCAACAGAAACCTACGACGTGTACTGCTACGTGACCGAGCTTCAAGGTACCGGACCCCCTTCTCCCTGGCTGGACCCTGCATGGGCCAGGGCCTGAGAGGAGAGATGGAAGGAAGAAGGGGGGCTCCCACCCTCCATCCATGCGCCTCTCCCTCAATTCAAGCCCCTCTGCCCTGTGAGATCCCCAACAGTGCAGGGGATCCCAGCTCCTTCGGCAAGCAGTGAGTTCTGTGGGTAAATCCATCCATTCATCCTAAACACTCTGTGCACATGGGGCTTCCTGCTGTCCCCGTGCTTAGAGGCAGAGCAAAGGCCCCGAGAAGTCCTGCAGTGAGCTCCCTCCTTAGCTGCCTTATCCTGCCCTGGCCAAGCTTACCCACCCACAGACCTTGATCTGCTCCTGACCCACACAGAAGGCTTTCTGAGTCTTCAGTGAGATGCGTATGGGAAGTGCCAAGCACAAGAAAGTCTTGGGTGGATGTGAACCTCCCGCTCCCTAACCCCCAGAGATCCCCGACTCCACCCTGGGTGAGCTCACAGGGGATGGGGAACACAGCAGCCATGATATGGGGTATCTATCTACCTTCAGAGAGCATCCAGGCAAGCTGCTTCTCTTAGTCCGGAAGGGGAAGACCTAGGTGTGACTGGAGAACCCAGGAAGGAGGGAAGGGCAGAGGCCTGGTCCCTGTGGCCACCTCTGCCCAGCTGGGTGGTGACACTGCCTTTAAAAAATTTTTTTTTCTTAAAGCAAGGGTTGCCCTGAGTCTCAGGAAAATCTAGAAGTCCAGTCTAGTACAAATCAAAAAGCCTTTGAACCACCTACTTCACAGAGTCCCAGGAAATCTTAGGGGTGTGGCCTGGTGGGTGTGGTTGAGCCGAGATGGGAGCCTATAGGAAAAGAGATGGACGTGGGTGTGGCGTGTGGGGGCGTGGTCTTTGGGGGCCTATAGGAGTGGAGGCGGAAGTGGGTGTGGCATGTGGGCGTGACCTGTGGGCGTGGCCTAATTGGCATGGTTGAGCAGAGATGGGCCTATAGGTGGAAGTGGGTGGGACCACAGCGCTGGGTGGGCGTGGCCCTTGCAGGGGCGGGGCCGTGACCTGAATCCCGGCCCCTGGGCCAGCCTGGCTGCACCTGTGTGGGGAGGTGTCAAGAAGGGTCACAGCACTGCCTCTGTCCCCAGGGGAGGTGTTCTTTGTCACCCGTCTGGAGCAGTTCACCTTCCAAGAAGCCGTGGCCTTCTGTGAGTCCCAGAACGCCACCCTGGCCTCCACCGGGCAGCTGTATGCGGCCTGGAGCCGCGGCCTGGACAAGTGCTACGCCGGCTGGCTGGCAGATGGCAGCCTGCGCTACCCCATCGTCACCCCGAGGCCCGCCTGCGGCGGGGACAAGCCCGGTGTGAGAACCGTCTACCTCTACCCCAACCAGACCGGCCTGCCCGACCCGCTGTCCAGGCACCACGCCTTCTGCTTCCGAGGTAAGGCCTTCTCCTCCCGGGAGACCCCGCTACCCCAGGACACCCCCCCCTCAGGCTGCCACCCAGCAGAACAAGGACCCAGACGTCCTAATAGGCCCAGCACAGCGCCGAGCTAGCCTGACTTTAGACACTGACAAGGAAAGATAAACATAAAGTTCCTCACAGAGAGAGAGAGAGAGAGAGAGAGAGAGAGAGAGAGAGAGAGAGAGAGAGAGAGAGAGAGAGAGAGAGAGAGAGAGAGAAGAGAAAGAAAAAGAAAACAAGCCAGACCTGAATGGAATCATGGCTCTGCTACTGAATAGCTGGAGTGACACTGGGACAAAGTGAGTTAACCTCTGTGTCCCTCTGCTTCGTGTATAAATGGTGACCAGATAGATCCCGCTTCAGAGACAGTTGGCAACGTACAAAACTATCTATCTACACACATGCACGGATGCCTGTGTGTCCTATGTGTTGTGCTCATTTGCACATGCTTGTAAATATATACTTGTGAGATTAATCCAGTAATTCTTTACTAAGCACAAAACCATTCAAGGTTTGGAATAGTAGGCATCTAGTACCGCCCATCAGTGTTGGGTGTGGCCCGGGCATTGGCCCCTGATGGGACAGATGAGCTCCCACAGCACCCCCCCCCTCCCGGGTCAGGATGTGCTGTCTAGGGTGTAGACTGCAGATCAGCTGGGACCACATTTCCAATCTTCCCCGTGCCTTGGCAACTTCCTGCGACTCTAATTCATTTCCAAATAAAGTTAAGGGAAAAAGAAAAGAAAATAGAAAACAGAAAGTCCCCAAGTTTTCCCCAGATCTCCAGCATCACCTTCCAAAACCCCATTTCAAGCTCAGCCCCCACCCCTGCCACCAGCCTGGAGAGGAGCGATCCCCTCCCCTGGGAGATGATGAGGCCCTTGGGCCAGGAAAATTCCCAGGTGTCAACCCCTTCCTACCCACCCAATCCTCAGTGCCCTCGGCCTTTGCTCTATCCCACACAGGAGTCTGTCTCCTCCTCGTCTTCCACGATTGGTTGTTTTTTGTACTTTTTAATTTCTTGGCCTAAACTCAGCACCTTGAGCTTTCTGAGCAGACACTCCACCACTGGAGCCACACCCCAGCCCTTCCTGTGCATTATTTTCCAGATGGGGTTTAGCATTCTCCTCAGGGCCAGCAATCCTGCTAGTTATGCTTTCCATGTGGCTGGGATGGATGGCAGACTTGAGCCGCCAACACAGTTGGCTTACTAAGGTGGGGGGATGGGGGGTATCTCACAAACCTTTTTGCCTGGGTTGTCTTTCAATAACAGCCTTCCTGATCTCTGCCTCCGAATAGCTAGGATTACAGGCATGAGCCACTGCGCTCTGCTAGAATGAGTTTGTACACAAACTCATTGCCTTTACGGTAATCCCCGGTAGGCACGGCAGACCACAGGAGAGACGCAGTGGTATCCTCAGAGGCCGGTACTCAGGGAGATGGTGTGACCATGTCAGGGGCCGCTCTGAACGGGCAGTTCCAGAGCCACCTCCCTGAGCTCAGAACTCCCCAGCTCCTTAAGAAAGGCCCAGTGGGGCTGGGAATGTGGCTCAGTGGTAGAGTGCTTGGCTTGCATGCATGAACCTCTGGGTTTGATTCCTCAGTACCACATACACAGAAAAAGCTGGAAGTGGCGCTGTGGCTCAAGTGGTGAAGCGATAGTCTTGAGCAAAAGATGCTCAGGGACAGTGCTCAGGCCCTGAGTTCAAGCCCCAGGACTGGCAAAAAAGAAAGAAAGAAAGAAAGAAAGAAAGAAAGAAAGAAAGAAAGAAAGAAAGAAAGAAAGAAAGAAAGAAAGAAAGAAAGAAAGAAAGAAAGGTTTGCTGGGGTGGGTCCCAGCAGTCAGGGGCCTCATTATGCCCTCCCTTTTAGGTGTCTCAGGGGTGCCCTCTCCAGGAGACGAGGAGGAAGGCACCGCCACGCCACCTGTGGACATAGAGGACTGGATAGTCACGCAGGTGGGGCCGGATGTGGCTGCCGTTCCCCCGGGAGTGGACACGACCGTGGCACCCAGCTCCACCACTGAGCCAGAAAACCAGACTGCATGGGAGGCAGACTATGGCTCGCAGGCCACCTCCTCACCAGCAGGTGGGTCCCAGCCCCCAGGCCAGCAGAGGGAGCTTCCTGGTCCCAACTTCCTCCTCCTTCCCTCCCTTCTTCTGTTCTCCTCTCCCCCTTTCTACCCTGCTCTTCTTTTCTCCTCCTCTCCTCCCTTCTGCCTCTGCCCTCTTCTCCTTCCTTTCCCCTTCTCTCCTCCTTTCCTCTCTCCTCTTCTCCCTTCTTTCCTCCTTTCCTTCCTCTCCCTTTCCCTCTTCCTCCTTTCCTTCTCTCACTCCCACCCTTCTTCTCTCTTCTTCCTCCCTCCTTCTTTCCCTACTCATTCACGCTTTTCTTCCTTCCCTCCCCTCCTTCGTTCTCTCCTTCCATCGCTCCCTCCTTCACTTTTATCCCTACTTCCTTCCCTCTTCCTTCTCCTACTTCCTCTCCTTTTTCTTTTTCTCCCTCCCTCCTGCCCTCCCTCTCTCCCCCTAAGGAATTCCATTAGGAAGCATCCACACACCCAGCTCTGAGCTCTTGAGAAAGGTCTCGATGTGTAAGGAACCGAGTCCACTTCCACCCGTGAGCTCACCTTGTTTCCTTCTCCCCACCCCCCCCCCCAGGGATCCCTGCCACATGGCCTCCCATTGGCCCAGAAGCAGAGGGGGCAACAGAAGGAGCCACGGAAGGAGCCACAGAATTACCTTCTGCCACTGCCACCGTGCCTGCGGAGCCCTCTGCCTCAGAATCGCCCGAGGAGCCATCCACACCTTCACTCCACGGGACAGAGCTGCCTCTGCCGGGCTCTGGGGAGACGTCTGGGACTCCTGACTTCACAGGCAGTGGAGAAGCGTGGGAACGCCCTGACGCCAGTGGCCAGCCCTCAGGGGGCAGTGGGAGTGGACTGCCCTCAGCCGACCTGGACCTCCCTGGCCTCAGCTCCACAGCAGGCTCTGGGGAGGAAGATGGCGTGTCGTGGTCCAGCCGGCCTCCGGTTGGCAGGCGACCCCCTGTGGGCGAGGGCCCAGATGGCTCTGCCTCTGGACTAGAGGACCTCAGCGGGCAGCCTTCTGGAGATGGTCTGGACACTTCTGCCTCTGGAATAGAGGACCTCAGTGGACAACCTACTGGAGGAGAAGGTCTAGAAACTTCTACCTCTGGAGGATGGGATGTCAGTGGGCTACCTTCTGGAGATGGTTCAGAAACTTCTGCGTCTGGAGTAGAGGACCTCAATGTGCTTGCTCCTGAAAGAGAGGGTCTGGAAACTTCTGCCTCTGGAGTAGACCTCAGTGGGCTGCCGTCTGGAAGAGAAGGTCCAGAAACTTCTGCATCTGGAGTAGAGGACCTCAGTGGACTTCCTACTGAAGGAGAAGGTCTAGAAACTTCTGCATCTGGAGTAGAGGACCTCAGTGGCCTTTCTTCTGGAAAGGAAGGCCTAGAAACTTCTACTTCTGGAGTAGAGGATCTTGGTGTGTTTCCTACTGGAGGAGAAGGTCTAGAAACTTCTGCATCTGGAGTAGAGGACCTCAGTGGCCTTTCTTCTGGAAGTGAAGGCCTAGAAACTTCTACTTCTGCAGTAGAGGACCTCAGTGTGATTCCTACTGAAAGAGAAGGTCTGGAAACTTCTGCCTCTGGAATAGACCTTAGTGGGCTGCCTTCTGGAAGGGAAGGTCCAGAAACTTCTGCATCTGGAGTAGAGGACCTCAGTGGCCTTTATTCTGGAAGTGAGGGCCTAGAAACTTCTACTTCTGGAGTAGAGGACCTTGGTGTGTTTCCTACTGCAGGAGAAGGTCTAGAAACTTCTGCATCTGGAGTAGAGGACCTCAGTGGACTTCCTTCTGGAAATGAGGACCTAGAAACTTCTACCTCTGGAGTAGAGGACCTTGGTGTGTTTCCTACTGGAGGAGAAGGTCTAGAAAGTTCTACTTCTGGAGCCGAGGACCTCAGTGGGCTGTCTTCTGGAGGAGGCTCTGCTTCTGGGGCCCTGGACTTTGGCCAGCTGCCCTGGGAAACTCAGGGAAGTGGACAAGCTCCAGAAGTGAGCGGCCTCCATTCCGGATCCAGTGGTGAGTATTCTGGAATGGACTTTGGGAGCAGCCCAGCCTCTGGCCTTCCTGACTTCAGCGGCCTTCCCTCTGGGCTGCCAACGGTCTCCCTTGTGGATGCCACATTGGTGGAAGTGGTCACGGCCACCACGACCAGTGAGCTGGAAGGGAGGGGAACCATCAGCATCAGCGGTGCTGGAGAAATCTCTGGGCTGCCGATCGGTGAGCCGGATGCCAGTGGACTTGCTTCAGGAGCTGAGCTCAGTGGCCATGCGTCTGGCTCTCCTGACTTCAGTGGGGAAGTGTCTGGAATCTTTGGTACTAGTGGACAGTCACCTGAGTTTCCTGGCCTGAGCGGGGAAGCATCTGGAACTTCTGAGGTCAGTGGGCAGCCATCAGGATTTCCTTATGGTAGCGGGGAAGTGTCCGGAGTGACAGAGCCCAGTGGCTTCTCCTCTGGACAACCAGACATGAGCGGAGAAGCTCATGGAGTTCTTTTTGGTAGTGGTCAGCCATTTGGCATAACAGACCAGAGTGGAGAAATCTCCGGGGATCTTGATCTCAGCGGGCAGCCCTCAGGAGTGCCAGGATTCCATGAAACGATGCCCAGAGTCCCTGAGTTGGCTTCTGGGGCAGTGAGCGGCAGCGGCGAATCTTCTGGTGTTGTGTTGGTGGACACCAGCTTGGTGGAAGTAACCCCCATTCCATCTAGAGAAGAAGAAGGCCTGGGGTCTGTGGAACTCAGTGGACTCCCCTCTGGGGAGTCAGACCTGTCTGGCACCTCTGGGATACTGGATGTCAGTGGACATTCTTCTGGAACATTCGATGGTAGTGGACTCCCATCGCAGGCTCCAGAATTCAGTGGCCTCCCGAGTGGGGTGGCTGACATTAGTGGTGAAGCTTCAGGAGCAGAGGCCGGGAGCAGCCTTCCCTCAGGAGCCTTTGAGGGCAGTGGGCTTGCATCAGGCCTCCCCACCATCTCTTTAGTGGACAGACCGTGGGTGGAATCTAGAACCCAGGCCCCCACAGCCCAGGAAGCTGGAGAAGGGTCTTCGGACACGTGGGAGCTCAGTGGGGTGCCCTCTGGAGAACATTCTGGATCCATGGACCTCAGCGGGCTGCAGTCCAGCCTGGAAGCCAGTGTCAAGCCAAGCCCTCCCTATTTCAGTGGGGACTCTTCCAGCCCCGTGGATATAAGTGGAGAATCCTCAGCCGGCACAAGTGCCAGTGGGGACACCTCGGGGGCCCCAGACCTCACCTGGATCACTTCAGAGTTGGTGGAAGGCGTCATCGAACCAACTGTTTCCCAGGAGCTCAGCCGAGGACCCCCTGTGACCCACACACCACGGTTCTCTAAGGCCAGCGGGGAGGCCCTGACCTCTGGGGACATGAGTGGAGCCACGCCAGCCTTCTCCGGGGCTGCCAGTGGCGAAGCTCCAGAGCCTACCACTTCCACCTTCTCAGACGCCGAGCAGGCCAGTGCCTCAGGCCTGGGGGCCAGCAGCAGCCCTTGGGCCTTTCAGGAAGGTTCCAGCCTGGAAGTAAACACTGAGGCCACCAGTGGCTACGATGGGGACATGGGGGCACCAGTTGCTCCCTCAGCCTCTGGAGACAGGACTGAAGTCAGCGGAGACCTGTCTGGCCACACCTCAGAACCGGACACGGCCGTCACCACCAGCCTCCTAGAGTTTGAGCTGCAGACAGAGGGCCCAACAGAGGCACATCTGGAAGCCGAATCCTTGAGCCTCTGGCACTCAGGAGAGGAGACCCAGACCTCCAGCACAGCCACCGCCCCTACGGACGCCTCCAGCCCCACTTCTCCACGGGGATCAGGGGAAGCAGAGTGGGTCGATGAAGGTATTGTTGGGGCTACTTTCCCTCTGAATGTGTGTGCAGTTCAGACCCTAGGCAGCTGTGGTATGGGATGAGACCTTGTCGCTATAAAGTCTGGAGCACACACGGGGCACAGCGGCACAATCCTGTAATCCCAGCTACTAGGGGTCGGGGGTGGAGGGGGGAAGCCACAGGAAAAATGTGGCAGGCACATTTTCCCCACAACATTGAGACCACAGAAAGGCTTAGGAGTGGGGGGAAACCTTCAAGTTGAATCCTTTGGCTGGTTTGTACTTTTATGCTGAACTGAAGATCATTTTATAAGTGGATCGCAAAAGGTGCCTGACCCTTGGAAGTAAAACTTGGAGGAAATGTTGAATGTGGGGGAGTGTGGGGGGTGCAGCTGTGCCCTTCCCCATGGGGAATCCACAAGGAGTTCCTCTCTAACTCCATCAGGTGGCATCAGGGCCTCCATTCACTTGTAGGTTGTACAGCACACTCAGCTTAAGAATTACTTGTAGGATGTACGGCACGCTCAGCTTAATAAGAATTTCCCTCTTGAACATGAAGCCAGATTGCTGAGCTGAAAAAACAAATGCCCAGCACAGGTGGCTCACACCTGTCATCCTAGCTACTCAGGAGGCTGAGATCTGAGGATCATGGTTCAAAGCCAGCCTGGGCAGGAAGTGGAGCATTAGCTTTGAGGAAAAAAAAAAAAAACAAGGCTCAGGGAAAGTGCCCAGGCCCAGAGTTCAAGCCCTATCACCAACCAAAAACTAAAAAAATAAATAAAATAGAGCTAGATTTCCAGGGAGCCAGGACAGGAAGTAGCTGGAAAGTGAGAGCTATGTTCAACACTCATAGCCAGGGCCCCACTGGCCACAATGGTAGTGGTTCTCAGCTTTAAACCATCAAGATACCCAGGACCCATGATTCTGTGGAGCTGATTCTGTAGCTTTTGGCACTGGAGGGTTTTGTTTAAACCTCCATTTATCACGCATAGTGTCATAGGTTGGGCACTGAGTCACTTGAAGAATAACGTATACATTGTTGTTTTTCTGAACAGCAAACAATGTCATGGTGTTCCAAACCCTCTGCTATCGTAAATCTTTGGCATTGTCTTTGAACACAAAATGTCTTTGTTGGGGGGAGGGGGGGAGGAATTTGAGGTCTCCCATTTAGACACCAGCACGACTGTGTGCAGGTATCTCCGAATCTCTGTCCTGTACTGGGGACTCCTGGTTATTTTCTCTCCTAAAGGAGAGGTGCTGCTGCGGGGTCTGGTTCGGGATCAAACCATCCTTTTCCTTCCAGCTTCAGTAGTAGGAATAGGAGTTGGAAAACTCCAGCTCAGGAATGGTGGGTGAGCCCTGAGAAGGGCTGGAGCAGAAGTGGTGATGAGGTACTAAGAGTCCAGAACCCCATGTGTCTCTCCCTCCACATAAGATGGAGGCCCAGCTTCCTGTCTCACATCCTGACTCTTTCCTCCATCTCTTCTAATCGGCCCACCACGTGCCATGTGAGCAAGTCACACCACTTGTTTCCCTGCCTACTACGAATGGTGTAACAGTGCTTGTGTCATATGTATGTGGGAATCAGTTCATCATCGGACCAGACATTGACTGCCAACTTTCCTCCTTCCCTCATGAAGACTGCCATTGCCCTGCATTCTTTTCTACCTTCACCTGCTGTCCTCTTGTCCGGGACCCCCGCCATTTCTCCTGTCAATGCTGACAAAAGAATGTACCCCAGCTCTTTCCCTGGTTCTAGCAGCTGAGAGATACCCAATGCCCTTCAGAGAAAGAGGGGGATGTTCAGAGCCAGAGGGTCTCTTGCCACCAAAGGCAGAGACGACAAGGTATTCTGGGACTGAGTGGCAATGGGGGAAGCCCCACCTGGGATACCACCCAGTCCTTACTGTGACGATGCTGGTTCTGCCTCTCTGGCCTGCCCCCGTGGAACCCACAGAGTGGCCCTACCTTTCCTCCTCAGCTGTGAGCTCTGGTGCAGGAAGTAGCTCCTTCAATCCTCACACCCCTGGCAGAATACACAGAACACATACGGGCCTCATGCACTCTGGGGCAGGTGAAACGCAATCCCCACCTCCACCCGAGCCTCCCACCTTTCCCATCCTTCTCCCATGGGTCAGCCAGAGGCCCCAGAGTTGCTGTCTGGCTCTTCTCCCCAGAGGCCATCCCTACCCCTTGCTCTGTACAACTGCTTTAGCACATTGGCTTCATCCTCCTGGCCCAGCGCTTCCCAGCTCCCCTAATGGCGCTAATGGACACAGAGAACACAGCTCTCCCGGGGCAGGACAGCTGTCCCAGCTTCCACCCTGCCCACTGGCTCGACCCATTGCTGCTGTTGCTGCTGCTGCTGAGAGTCCTGGTGCAGGCTGGGAATCCAAGTGCATGCTGGGATTTCCATCCGTTGCTCCATGCCGTTTAGGTTTACTTGGAAATGGTTGCTCACTGGGAGCTCAGTTTCTAACCCCTGGTGTGTGCCTGGTGGAAGGCAGCAAAGGACTCCAGGGTGGGAGAGGGATGTGGAAGAACAAAGAGGAAGAAAGCTTCATGAACCATCCACAGAGCAAACCCAACTCTGACCCGGAAGTATTAGCTACCTACCCAAGCTTGAGGATCCAATGGGAAGTTCTCTTGCCCCTCCCACCAGACGGTGGACTTTAACAAGCCTGCTTTGCACTGAGGAAGAACAAGAACAAAATTCCAAAGCATACGTAGATTCAGGGTTCTGTTCCCCACCGGGGACACAGCTGCTGGATGCACATACGTGTACACACATACACACCACTGCCAACATGCCTTGGGCTCCCAAAAAACACCAGGGCTTGGCAACGTGATGTACCATAAACCAGGAGACCCCACGCCCCAGCAACAGGAGCTGCACCCTACTTTTCCATGTTCCTGGGAAAAAGAACCCAACACGCAGCAGGAGCTTTGAGCTTCAAGTACAAAGGGAGAGGAAGAGGTCCCTAGGGCTTCTGGCTTCTCAGAAAAGGTAGCAGAAGACCCAGTTGGGAGAATCTTTTCTCACTTCAGCTAATTGAAAAGTTGAAGCAAAGACCACCTGGAATCGTTTGAAAAAGTCCATCCAGAAAGAACACATTGGGACAGGAAGAATGGTTTTTTTTTTTTTTTTTTTTTTTTTTTTTTTTTTTTTTTGGCCAGTCCTGGGCCTTGGACTCAGGGCCTGAGCACTGTCCCTGGCTTCTTCCCGCTCAAGGCTAGCACTCTGCCACTTGAGCCACAGCGCCGCTTCTGGCCGTTTTCTGTATATGTGGTGCTGGGGAATCGAACCTAGGGCCTCGTGTATCCGAGGCAGGCACTCTTGCCACTAGGCTATATCCCCAGCCCCGGGACAGGAAGAATGGAAGAGAAGAGACTTCCTAAGAAGAGGAGGTGGTGGGTGGTACCTGCCAACATCCCAGGCTGGGACCGGCTGGTACACAAATTACACATTGCCCTCACCTCTACCCCACTGGCTTGGCCAAGCACTTCTGCAAAGCCCAGCTCACTGGAGAACCATTCTGAAGCCATTTCTACAGGACAGTCTACCATCTGACTTACTGAAGACAAAGCTGTCTGTAAACCAGGAAGTCCAGTGACTCTCATGTCAATACCCCAGGTGTTATTTTCCCATGGATCTGACCTCTGCAGAGCAGTGCCCGGCTTTGATTTCCTCCATCCTCACCCATCCTCGTCAAGCCCCATGTCGCCAGCCAGTCAAGATGCCGCAGCTTCCTGACATAGTCCCAGAGAAGGCACCCAACGCTCCTTCTCACAAAAGGCAGCCTCTGATTCCAGAAATTACCAGCTCTCTTCGAGACCTGGCTCCAAGACGCCAAACTGGCTGATCAAGAATCACATCGGAAGCAGGGTGCTGGTGGCTCACGCCTCTCATCCTAGCTACTCAGGAGGCTGAGATCTGAAGATGGTGGTTCAAAGCCAGCCAGGGAAGGAGAGTCCATGAGACTCTGATTTCCAACGAACCACCACAAAACCAGAAGTGGTGCTGTGGCCCAAAGCAATAGAGTGTTAAGCGTAAGCAAAAGAGCTTAGGGATGACTTTGAGGACCCACGTTCAAGGCCCACGACCACCACCACCACCACCAAAAATCACGTCCGGATCTTTGCGCCTCCATTCCAAGATGGCGGTGGCAGGATAGTAGCAGCAACAGCAGCAGTAAGGGTCCACAGGAAAACCAGCCTGTCCCCTTCCCAGGCCCTGGAGAGAGCAGAGGTGGCCCACCCCCATGGCCTCCACCACATTGGCTTGTGAGGCTCCAGCTGCCCACGGGAAGCTAATGGCGGCCCTTGGTTTCTTGCAGACCTTGATGAGTGCCTGTCAAGCCCTTGTGTGAATGGAGCCACCTGCGTGGATGCCATCGCCTCTTTCACATGCTTATGCCTTCCCAGCTACGGAGGGGACCGGTGTGAGATCGGTACGGCCGGCCAGCTCGGCTTCAGCTAATGGCACTAACCTGTGCACCCCTGCCCCACCCCCTCACTGCCCTGCCCTTCTAAACGCAAGCAGGCACTAGGCCCTGGCTGGGGCCCCAGGTCCATCGAGACAGCCCCTTCCAGGGGCCACAGGGTGAAGTGTGTCCCCACGGAGTCCCACTCTTGATCCTTCTCCTCCCCTTATCTCCCTTCCTCTTGGGCACCGGCTGACTATAGGAGAGACGCACAGGCTTGGCTACTTTTCAGAGATGGGGCTCTGGGAATCTCTAAAACACTAACCTCCTCTAGGACAAGCTGGGCACACACACGTCACTCCAGGCACAGCTGGTTCTGTGTGTCTGAATGAAGCCGGGGTCAACTCAGCTCGGTCAGGAACACGGCCCGCCCATCGCCACGTGGCTTGACTGGCTTCTGTGGCCCTTCTGTGGCCCAGATGGCATGGCACTTCCCAGGCTGCCTTCCCCCTTCTCCTGGGGCAGGGGCTGTGCATGGCCCCATCTTGCACGGGCGGGGACTGCTGTGTGTCACTTCCCCTCCCCATCACCCCACCACGGCTGCCCCCGGCTGCCACCCAGCCGAGCTGCCTTTCTTCCTAGAGCCGAGCTGCCTTTCTTCCTAGAGCCGAGCTGCCTTTCTTCCTAGAGCCAGGCGGACAGGTCTTGTGGCAGGGGATGAGGCTTGGCCTCCTCTGCTGGTTCTTGCCAAACCCTGGGCAGGTGTGGCGGGGCCTGGAGCCTCTCAGGGCCAGGCAGAGCCCTTGCACTTTCCCCGTGGTAACAGCTCGCTGGGCTTCCACCAGCAACTCAGAAAGGGCGAGAGGCAGGGGAAACTTTTGAGTGTTGGTGACCGTAGCCCACCCAAAACTCCAGCGTGCAGGGGCTCAAAGCCCTTTACAGTGAACTCTCCAATTGGACTCTCAGAAACTTCCAGAAAGCACAGCTGAGGCTCTCGGAAAACTAAGCTCTCTTTAGGCCTGGAGAATGTGGGGAGATAGTCAGAGAGCGCACATCTCTGTAGGCAGTGCCCAGGTTACAGGCTGGTGAAACGTCTCCAGAATTCTAAAAGAAAAAGCCTGGAACTGGGCCCCCCTCCCTTGTAACCTACCACTGTCTGCCCCCCCCTTCACCTCGAGACTGCATGTGACTAGTGTTTGGGGACTGGGCGGTGTCAGCTGGGCTACAAGAGTCTTCCTTCCAGAGTGCCATAGCATTTGCTGCATGGGGAGAAAGATCTGGACTAATCTGGAAAGATCTGGAATGCCCAGACTCTGGGGGAGTCTGTTGGACAGAGGTTGGGGAGGGGGCTATACAGGCTCTGCACCCCTACAGAGCAGAGAAAGAGAGACAGAGACCCAGCTGGCCCCTGGGTGCCCAGCAAAGCATGGCCACCCCTCCACTCCAACCCTGCACCCTCACACCGCAGCCCCCTTGCTAGTCTGTCTCTGTCCCTGGTCCCTCCACCCCGCATGGCCCCGTAAGCCACGCCCAGCAGCTACCCTTCTGGCTCAGCTTGCCCAGCTAACTCAGCCCTCAGGCACTGACCTCGGCCTGTGCTGGAGTTTCTGCCCTTGTCCTGGTGCTCAGCTTCCCTGGGGGCCACTCAGCCTCCCCCTCCCCCAACCCCAGCAGACTTCTGCTTTGCCCCGTTGGAGGGCACCAGCAACAGCAGGTGCCTGACTTCTGTCTTCTCCCTTCTCTCCTCTCAGCCTGGCCACACATCTACCCTGAGGGACCAGGGCTGCGTCCCTGGGACAGCCAGACCATTGGTGCTCACCCAAGTTGGGGGGGTGAGGCTGCCATTCACAGCCCCTCCCTGAACCCCAGAGTGTGCTGTCCAGAGGCTCGAGGGGAGAGGGGGAGCCCTTGGAATTCCCTCCATCTAGTACTGTGCAGGCCATTGCCAACCACTGGCTCTCATGGTGGAAACGGAAGTCCTGACTTTGATCACTTCCTAATGCCCATGGTGTGAATCTTCCAGTGGAGGCCAATTCCCTATACCAGTGTGCTGGCACCAAGGGCAGTGTTAGGAGGCGATGCCCAAGAACAAGCTGCCCCCAGCACATCCCTGCCTCTGTCCCCACCCTACCCTGGGGTCTGCCCCTTCTCCATCACAAAGTCAGAAGCCCCTCCCCTCATCCAGTCTGCCAATCAAAAGACGAGACAGAACATGGATCCCAGCTCCAGCCCGGAGCCCCCAGCCGCCACGAGACCCAGTGCAGATGCAGTTGTGGCCTCAAGGATCTGAGTGCAGATTTCATTCCTGGCCCTGCCCAGCCTGCCATGAACATAGCCCCTCTTCTCTGAGATCCCCGCAGTCACTCAGTCACGTTCCGCCTCAAGTCTCAATACTTCCCACCTTCCCATTGGGCTCTGCCAGCCTCCAGAACAGGCATGCACAGGCGGACAGCCTGGGATGGCAGGAAACTGCATCCAGGAAAGAAAAAGGCGTCCTTGTTTCCTAGACATGGACAGGAAATGGAAGTTCCCGTGGTGTTCCTGTGGCCATGCCTCTTGCCAGGAGCTGGTGGCTTATGCCTGGCATCCTAGTTACTCTGGAGGCTGAGATTTGAGGATTGCAGTTCAAAGCCAGCCAGGGTAGGAAAGCCCATGAGACTCTTTTTTTTTTTTTTTTTTTGGCCAGTCCTGGGCCTTGGACTCAGGGCCTGAGCACTGTCCCTGGCTTCCTTTTTGCTCAAGGCTAGCACTCTGCCACTTGAGCCACAGCGCCACTTCTGGCCCTTTTCTGTATATGTGGTGCTGGGGAATCGAACCCAGGGCCTCATGTATACGAGGCAAGCTCTCTCGCCACTAGGCCATATCCCCTGTCCCCCATGAGACTCTTATCATCTCCAATTAACCACAGGAAAAAAAAAAACCCCAAAGTAGAGCTATGGCTCAAGTGGTAGAGTACCAGCTTTAAGCAAAAAAGCTCAGGGATGCGCTCAGACCCTGAGTCCAAGCCCCAGAGTAAGCAGCAAAAACAACACAAACAAAACCAAGCCAAACTCTCTGCCTACTTGCCCCTCGTCTCTAGAGCATGGCATTTACGGTAGGCTGAGAAACTGTGTCCCAGGTAGGCAGGGAGCCCTCCCCCAGCTGGCTTCCCACCCCATTTGAGCCCCTGCCCTGTGTTGCAGACCAGGAGGTGTGTGAGGAGGGTTGGACCAAGTTCCAAGGTCACTGCTACCGCCACTTCCCTGACCGCGAGACCTGGGTGGACGCCGAGAGGCGGTGTCGCGAGCTGCAGGCACATCTGAGCAGCATCCTCACCCAGGAGGAGCAGGAGTTCGTCAACAGTGAGTGTGGCCCAGCCCCTGAGCTCTGAGGGGGTGAGGCTGGGCTTTGCAAGTCAGAAATCAGCAGACTGAAGTTGGGTGTGGTGGCTCACACCTGTAATCCCTAGCCACTTGGAAGGCTGAGATCTGGAGGATCATAGTTCAAAGCCAGCCTGGGCAGAAAATATGACAGACAGACTGCCGGGCTAGATTTACCTCCCC
The DNA here is from genome assembly GCF_023159225.1 of Perognathus longimembris pacificus. Lineage (NCBI taxonomy): Eukaryota > Metazoa > Chordata > Mammalia > Rodentia > Heteromyidae > Perognathus > Perognathus longimembris. The sequence continues at coordinate 31,799,942 of NC_063180.1, read as the reverse complement.
TGGTGCAGGGATGCTAAGCTTACTCCCATATCAGTGCTCCCCTTCTCACCCTCTCCCCTGGGCACCTGACCAGCAGGTGGCCAAGGTGGAGCGAGGGACATGGGCAAGCCTAAGAAAGTCTGTGAGACCCCTTTCTCCAATAAACTACTCAGAAAAAGCTGGAAGCGCTGCTGTGGCTAAAGTGGTAGAGTGCTAGCCTTGAGCAAAAGAAGTTCAGGGGTAATGTGCCCAGCCCTGAGTTCAAGCCCCAGGACCAGCAGGAGAAAGAAAGGGAGGGAAGGAGGGAGGGAGGGAGGGAGGAAGGGAGGGAGGGAGGGAGGAAGGAAGGGAGGGAGGGAAGGAGGGAGGGAGGCAAGGAAAGAAGGAAGGAAGGAAGGAAGGAATGAAGGAAGGAACGAAGGAAGGAAGGAAGGTAAAGTAGCAGATTGGACCCAGAAAGGCTGCAGGGTTCTGGTGCTGGTGTGGGAGTTCATCCCCAAGTTCTGGATTCCAGAGGAGAAGCTAGAGTCTTCAGGGCCAGGGACTGCGGCTGCACTCAGACCTGTGCATAGCAGCTTGAGGCAGGGGTCCACGCTGATCTGGGAGCCCACCACCTCCTTCTCCTCCATCCCCTCGGCTCCAAGGAGCTCCCACATCCCCAGGGATCCAACACCAAGTCTCCACTGCCTTCCCTCTGCAGAAAATGCTCAGGACTACCAGTGGGTTGGCCTGAATGACAGGACCATTGAAGGGGACTTCCGCTGGTCCGATGGACACCCTCTGGTGAGTTCAGCTGCAGCCCAGGGGAGGAGTGGGGTGAGGACACCCTCTTCCCCCCAGCCACGCACATTCAGACCTGGCAAAGCACTCACTGAGCCGGGCTACTGCCAGATGGAGCAGCAGCCCAGGAGGCAGGGAAAACAAGTCTCCATCCTTTCTGCCTCTGCGAATGGCCCAGAGTATCTCCCAGCCTGTTCACAAGGAGACAGACACAAAGCAACGGGGATGGTGGGTGCCTGGTGCAGACAGGGGAGGGTGGATTCCTGACAGGGATCCGAGCTCCCAGCAGCCAGGCGTTTGCAGCCAGGTTTCCCTCGGGAATCCTAGCCCCAAGCAAGGGGTCTGGGAGGAAGAAGGAGGCAGGAAAGGCCGGCCCCGCCCCTCCCTCACCCCTTCTCCCCTGCACCCCCAGCAATTCGAGAAGTGGCGGCCCAACCAGCCAGACAACTTCTTTGCCACGGGGGAGGACTGCGTGGTGATGATCTGGCACGAAGGGGGCGAGTGGAATGATGTCCCCTGCAACTACCACCTGCCCTTCACATGCAAGAAAGGCACAGGTGAGCGAGCCGGGCCCCAGGCCCAGCCGGGGGTCATCCGGGGAGAAGCACGCATCCTTCGGCTTCCAGAAGCAGATGGAAGTTGGCATGCGGGGCAAGGGCAAACTTGCTGCTGGGGATGGCGCACAAGGACCAAGTGGATTGACAGAGAGGAACCGTGTCGCCCACCTCATGGACACCGTAGTCCATCCCCCACTGCACCCCCCCAGCCCATGTCAGAGGCACAGACAGGCCCGCAGTCGCTCCTGGAGTGGGGACCTCCCTCAGATCCTGAGTCCATCAGGCCCTGAATCCCCTCCGCTTTATCTGTGGACATGGGGCATGACTTGCTATCCCACACACCCAAGCCTTTGTTTGGAGTGGTCTACCAGGCCAAAGGGCAACTTCCCCCACCTTCCTCCCTCCCTCCTTTTGTCATCTCTGTCCCCTCCCCTCCTCTCCCCCTCAATGAGGAATCAGAGAACTCTCCACATTCCTTTGTTTGTTTTCGGGGGTCCTTGGGCTTGAACTCAGGACCCTGGCGCTATCCCTGAGCTCTTGTGTTCAGGGCTAGCGCTCTACCACTTTGAGCCATAGAGCCACTTCTGGTTTTCTGGTGGTTCATTGGAGATAGGAGTCTCATGGGACTTCCCTGAGAGGGCTGGCTTTGAACTGCAGTCCTCAGATCTCAGCCTCCTGAGTAGCTGGGGTGGCAGGCGTGAGCTTCCAGGGCCCGGCTCACCTCCAGATTCTTAGCGCTGTGTTTGCCCCCAGCAGTCAGAGCTCAGTGGAGCTCCGTGACCTGGGCTGTCTTGTCCCCAGCCCACTTGGGTCCTCACAGACTCCCCCTTTCTATGGCTGTCTGCCCCCCAGTGGCCTGTGGCGAGCCCCCCACCGTGGAGCACGCCAGGACCCTGGGACAGAAGAGGAACCGGTACGAGATCAACTCCTTGGTGCGATACCAGTGCACCGACGGCTTCGTCCAGCGCCACGTGCCCACCATCCGGTGCCAGCCCAGCGGGCACTGGGAGGAGCCACGGGTCACCTGCACAGACCGTGAGCACTGCCCCCGGGGTTGGACGCCGTGCCCAGAGGGGTGTCCCGAGCCATCCTAGGGGCCCTGTGGGGGAGGGGAGGGTCACAAGCCCCCAGCCTGTGGCCCCTTGGTCCCAGCAGGTGCAAGGTTCAAAGACAAGTCAAGTCCAGAAGGGGAGAGGACACGGGCAGGCTGGGGAGGGCCTGGGCTGAGCCCCCACTTCCCCAAGAGTCACCCCGATTTCTTCACCTCCCTTCATCCCAGCCGCCACCTACAAGAGTCAACGGCAGAAGCGGAGCTGGCGGCTGGCAGCCCAGCAGAGCTGGCCCAGCACGGCACACTGAGAGAAGCTTCCAGAACAATGTACCCAGGATGCTGAGCCCAGGAGGCCCCGCGCAGGCGGCGTCCTCTCCCTGTTGCTTCTTGTCTTATAAGGAATCCCATTAAAGAAGGAAACACAAAATCCGACATAGTGTATGCCCTGCCCCACCCCCAAGCCCCCCCCCCGAAACTGCATCTAATCCCCCCCACCACCACCAACAAAAGCCAAAGCCAAGCAAATTCACTGTGACCCAGAGACTGAGTTCAGAGAAATTCTTCCATCTGTCCGTCTATCCTTCCGCCCACCGTGCCTTTCCAAGCAAGGACCAGCACAGGGACAGGGGAGAAGGGAGGGGTTAAGTTAAATAAAGAAGATTATTTTTTTGGTTTCTGGACTTCACCCAAGCCCAGTTGGGTTGCTCTTTGTTTGCCCCCCCCCCCTTCACCCAACGGAGAGCTAGGGGGAGGGGGGCTGGGACCCAGGGGAAGGGGCGGGGAGGAACTGACCAGTGCAGACTCCACAGGACCCCAGTTGAATGTACTAGACAAAAGGAACCAGAGGGCCGCATACCGCGTGTCACGGGTCAGGCCTAGGGGGTGGGCAGGGGCGGCCGGCCGACAGCCACCGGAGGGGTCTCCGCAGCCTGGGGGGGTCGCTCCCCTCAGAGCCCCTCTTCCAGCTCCTGTCATCTCTGGAGCAGTCATCTCTCTCGGCAGGGCTGGGAAAGGCCACTTCCTCCCCAGGGGAGTTCGCCAGCCCCCCTCCCCTCCCCCTCCCCCGGGACGGTGCAGGCGCCAGTGTTCCGTGCACCTATTTATATTTTTGGAAAACTAAAGATTATGATAACTATAAATAATAAAGACATTGGAGGAGATCTCTTTTCTTTTTCCTTTTTCTGTTGGGGGGGGGGGTAAGGACACCATGACCCGGGGTTTCCTGAAGGGGCTCTGTGGCCTGGGCGATGGGTGGGGGGGAGTGGGGGGACATGACTTGGTCAGGTGAATCTGCAAGGAGTGTGTGCTCCCCTGTGCGTGGTTCATGCTAGAGTGATCGTGTGAGATGGGGCCTGAGCTCAATGTTCGTGTGCAAGTGTGTGTGAACACACGTGTGCGTGCCTGGGGGTGCCTGTCCACCTGTGTAGTCTGGGGGGGCTGCAAAGGTGCATTTGCAAGTGAGTGTGCTGTCCACAAGAGCTGGGTGTGGTGGTGCATGCCTGTAGTCCCAGAACATGGGAGGCAGAGGCAGAAGGATTGGGAGCTTGAGAGCAGAGAGGGCTTCTCAGGGAGATCCTGTCTCAAAAACACAACCGCCACCACAACACAAGAACACGGAGAGAGCTGTCTGACCACCGTCATTGTTTGGATCTTTGCTCTCACACCAGTAGCTCACCTGAGAGGAGGCAGAGCGTAAACTGAGTCCCAAAGTGGGGGGAGTCAGGATGACAAGGTGCGGACGGTCTGGGAACAAGGAACCTTGCCTTGGAGGCAAATGGGTTCTCTGGCTTCTGGTGAAACGGTGTGGTGGCGTTCATCATTCATGGCCTGCACACCCGCACACACGCAGGTGGCTCAACAGCCCAGAACTGACCCGGCTACTATCTGGGACACCAAACAGAGTCTGACATAGGCTGGGGTGGAGGAAGAGACACAGCACCATTTATTTCCAGGAAGGCGCATGCACCTGAGGCCGCACCCACCAGACTCCACCCACAAGAAAGGAGAACGGGAGGGGAGGGAATGTCCTTCTTCCCCAAGGCCCGGTGAGGGAGGGCTGCACCCCCACACCTCACCCCAGTGGGTCCTAGACTAGCCACAGCTGACTCTGAGCTTCTCCAAGTCAGACTCACTGGAGGCACAAAGCCCTCTCAAAACCTGTGGAATCTGGGCACTTGGTGGCCCACGCCCATTATTCTAGCTAGCCAGGAGGAGGCTGAGTTCTGAGGATGGAGGTTCAAAGCCAGCTGGGGCAGAAAAGTCCGTGAGGCTATCTCCAATCAACCACCAGAAAGCTGGAAGTGGAGCGATGGCTCAAGTGGTGGAGCGCTAGCCTTGAGCACAAAAACTCAGGTTCTGAGTTCAAGCCCCGGTACTGGGAGTGTGCGCACGACACACACACACACACACACACACACACACACATACACAAAGAAAGCCTACAGACACACACCCAGCCATGAGGGACGGAGGCTGGGGTGGCCTGGGCCTAGGGAGCATGGTAACAGTAGACGCCCTAGGAACGGCTCCGAGGGTCCGGGAAGCCGAAGCTCCGGACCCCGGGCTCAGGGGGCCCGCAGTTGGGACGGGGGTGAGCCACGGGATAGCACGCGCTGCCATCGGCCAGCCAGCCGGCGTCGCAGCGGTCCAGGCCCCGGAACTTCCAGGCAGCAAAGAGCTGGCCCACCTTGGCGATGTGGGCGCCGTCTTCCCGACAAGCCTCCCTGGCCTCGGTCAGTGTCAGCTTTTCGGGGTGCTCCAGGTAGTATACTTGCCCTGGGGAAAGTAAGGTGTGAAATCTGGCCAGTGGAGGGATGGCCAGCAAGGACCCCTGGGGCCTGCACGATGCCAATGCCAGGCCATGATAACTATCTGAGACGAGGGAGCCACCCTGCGGCGGATGTCTACAGTGGCTATTTTTTTTTGGGGGGGGGGACTATCCCTTAGGGTAACACCTCAGTTATCTTAAGAGGCAAGTTAGTTATAGAGAAAAAAAATGCAAAACCGACCCTCCTCTCAAGTCACGCTCTGGGAGATACCATCCCCTCCCTAGTACCTGCCACGGCCCCTCCTCCTGGGGGGTAATTAGTGGGTGAAACACCCCAGGCCAGTTCCAGCCAAACTGCGGGCCACCCAGGCCATATCATGGGACTCACCCTTGAGGGCCGGGGCGAAGCAGAAGACGTCAAAGCGGTGCAGGTGGCAGTGGCGCGGGCCGTAGCTGCGCACGCCGGGGGCCAGGCCCAGGCCCCCGCAGGGCTTCTGGGGGAGCACGATGGGGTACCACACTGAGGTGTCCCGCAGCCAGCCCGCGCTGCACCAGTCCAGGCGTCCTCCCAGGCCCGGAAGAGCTGCTCGAAAGAAGCCACCTCAGCCCCCTGCTCCCTGCAGGCCTCCGGGGCCTCGAGGAAGGTGAGCCGGTAGCGCCCCCTGGGGGACTGGTAGGGAAAAACAACGCCTGGAGGGGAGGAAGGGGGACCATGGAGGGCCATGGAGGCCTGGCAGCCCACCACTGGGGTCTCCCCCAGACAGGCTGCCCATCAAAAGCTCAGCACAGCTCTGATCGCCTGCGGGTCCCCTGCCCAGAGCCAAAGCTGGGAACCCAGCTGCCACCGCTGCGCCCAGAAGCAAAGCACTGGTATGCTAAGATGCTTAGGCCAGTCAGCAAGTGTCCCTGCCTGATTGACAGCCACCTCTACCTGATTGACAGCTCGGCTGCCGAACTCCAGCAAAGGGCTCCCCGGTCCTCCCTGGTCCTGAGGCCTGAGACCCTCCCCGCCTCCAAATCCACGCACACTCAAGGCCCTTCTGCAAAGGACACGTCTCCCAGACCCCCGAAACTCATCACAGACTGTCACTTCCTTCTCGGGGGCTCAGGCTACCCCCTCAGTCTACAGGATATTCAATTTGGCTCTTTAGAACAGTTCTGCAATTTTCTTTTCCTGAACTATTCTTTGGCATTTCCAGATTGACTAAATAGGTTCCAGACTGATGCAATTTCCAGGCCGACTGGCTGAATCTGCAGCTCAGGCATCGCCGACACACAGGGCACCGGCTGCTCCTGCCATTACTAACGTGGACGTTGCCTAGGAAAACAGATTTTCCATGGGAGACGCCCAATTTCAAGGGAAAGAGAGGCCCCAGAAGCTGTGGGGAGAAGGGAGGTGAAGGGTCCTTAAATAAAGCAAGGGCAGGGGCAGGGGCCTCCCTCCTGACAGCCCAGGTCTGGTGGTGTCCAACCATCTGAGCCATGCCCCCAGCTGTTTTTGTTTTAATTTTTTTATTTATTTTTTGCCAGTCCAGGGGCTTGGACTCCTGGCCTGGGCACTGTCCCTGGCTTCTTTTTGCTCAAGGCTAGCACTCTACTGCTTGAGTCACAGCGCCACTTCCAGTTTTGTCTGTTTATGTGGTGCTGAGGAATCGAACCCAGGGCTTCATGCATGCTAGGCGAGCACTCTACCCCTAAGCCACATTCCCAGCCCAAAACTTATTTCTTATGTCAAGGTCAACATAATATTTCAGCCAGGTATAGTGATGTGCATCTTTAACCCCAACTACTTAGATGGTGGGGAAAGGAAGATCTAGAGGCTGAGAATAGTCAGGGCAAGGCGAGTGGCAAGACCCTATCTCAAAAACAGAATACATGTGGATGGAGGTGGCTCATGCCCATAATCCTAGCTCCTCGGGAGGCTGAGATCTGAGGATGGCAGTTTGAAGTTAACCAAGGCAGGAAAATCTGAGATTCTTATCCCCAATTAACCACCAAAAAGGCAGAAAGCGGAGATGTGACTCAGTGGCACAGCACCAGTTGAGAGAGAGAGCGAGAGAGAGAGAGAGAGAGAGGAGGGAGGAGGGGAGGGAGGGAGAGAGGGAGAGAGAGAGAGGAGGGAGGGAGGGAGGGAGGGAGGGAGGGAGGGAGAGAGAGAGGGAGAGGAGAGAGGGAGGGAGGGAGAGAGAGAAGGAGAGGAGGGAGGGAGGGAGAGAGGAGGGAGGGATGGAGGTAGAGAGAGGGAGAGGAGGAGGGAGGGAGGGAGGGAAAGTCAAGCAAGCAGGCAAGCTAAAGGACAGCACCTAGGCTCTGAGCTCAAACCCTAGTAATGGCACCAAAAAGATAAAAGAAGAAAAAAATCATAGCCAAGTCTGGGAATGCAGTGGTGTTCATCCCAGCACTTCCAAGGCTCTGGGGTCCAGCCCAGAACTGAAGCAGAAATCAGTCTTCCAGTGCTCCTACCCCTTGAACCACATCCCCAGGTTTTTTGGCTATTATTTCTTTTAACAGTGGATAAAGTCAGGTCTCTCGCCATCCTGGTGTACCCCTTAGGACAGAGCAGGCCCTGTGGACACCTCTTCACATCTGGGGAAACTGAGGCAAGGTCAGAGGGCATGAATGACCTGTGGCAGGTGACTTTCAACCTGAAGCACGCCCCACCAGACAAGTGCCGGGCCCCAGGGAGCAAGGAGAGGGGCTCCTCGGGCGGGGCGGGCACCTGGGGCCCAGGGAGGTCCCCCAGGCCAGGCGGCGGCCAGGAGTTGGGCATCTGTGTGCCCCGTTAGGACAAGGCTTTGTGCGCGCCTCTGAACCTCGCCTCCAGGGAGCTCAGTGGGGTCGTGGCCGGCAGGGTCACCGGGGCCCACCCAGGACCTGGAACGGATCCGCGCGGGACCCAGGTGGGGTCCGGGCTGGGCGGGCGGGGGGCCTCGGCGACTACCCCGGGTTCAGGCTCCAGGGTCCCATGCCCCGCACCCCCAGGGCCGATCTCATCCTGAGTCCCCTGCCCCCAGCCCCTCGACCCCACCCAGGGAAGGAAGGGCCCCAGCTTCGCACCCACCGTCCTCGCTGGCTCCTTGGCTCCCCCGAGCAGGGTTGGGGGGTCTTGGATGGCCCGGCAAGAAGCGCGAGACCGCCCCCCCCCCCCGCCCCCGTGCTCGCCCGGCCCCTTAAAGGAACACGTGCCTCTCCCTCCTGGTCGGAGTGGGCACCAAGCCACCCCAAACCCTGCCCTCTGGGCCACAGCCACGTCTGGGGGGGGGCGGAGTTGAGACGGGGGGGGGGCGGAGTTGAGACGGAGAGAGGAGGACACGAGGAGTGGGGAGAGCTGGGTCCCTTTCCTGTGGTTTATCACGCCATGGGATGTGCAAGAAAGCCCCGCACTCCGCCTCCACTTCCTGGGGTGCGCCTTGGAAGAGGGGTGCTGAGAGTGTGCGCCTGCTCCCGTTGGCCCTGCACAGCGAGGCCAGGCCACGGGAAATCAGTGCTAAGCAGCCTCCCAATGGGGCTGGAACGAGCAGGGTGGGCTGGGTGCTCCTCACCCGCAGTGATCCCAGAGACTGTGCCCTCCCTTAGGGCTCTCCGCTTGCTACTTCTCAAGACCCGGGGCCTCTCTTGGACAGGAGGCTGGACAAGGGTCCCTTGGTCTCTCAGAAGAGGAACTCGGGTAGGCCCTTCAGCCTGGTTTGGGGGCAAGGTCACAGGGTCACGGGGCCCAGAGCATCCTCCTACCCCCTACTCCAGACAGACTGGGCCTGTGTCTGCCTGTGTGTCTATCTGGCTATCCATCATTCACAGCCAGGAGCGGATCAGAGCTAACCTTCCATGGACTGTGGAGAAAAGTGCACCAGAGAGCCCAGGAGATCTTTCTGTGGGGATCGGAGCTGACCGCTGGGCCAGTGTCTGGATGGTCCGGAGGACCCCAAGAGCACCAGACAGGACACTGACAAGGCCCTGAGCCTCTGACGGGCAGGCTGGGCCCGGGTGTCTGTGTCCCCTCCATGGATGGAGCAGGCTTATGTCCCTTCCGTGGAAGTGATCGCGTCATTTACACTCTCTAGAGCGCTTCAGGACATTGATCAAGGTTCTTCAGAGCTAATATTCGAACTTGGATTGACTTGAGACTTCCTCATCACTGCACACAATATACCCAATATGCCCAGGTGACGGGAGTGAGTCTCAGTTTCCCCTTCTGAGAGGACTCCTGGATCTGGCCAGACTCAGACTAGTGAACTGACTCCAGGGAAGGGAAATGGAGGTGGCTGAGGGGTATGCTGGGAAGGATGCTGATTTTGGAAGGGGGGTAGATAGGGAGAACAGGGATAGTATGGAACAAGTGTTTCGGGAGGGAGGGAGGTACGAATCCAGCAGCCCCCCAGTGATGAGAAACAGCAGTAGAAGGAGGCCTAGGGGTGAGCGGCAGCCTGAGTCCCTCCTTCCTGTGCCAGGCGGGCAGCAGCTGCAGGCCTGGGTGGTGGTGGAGGGGAGGGTGACTCAGGGCTCCCGCCCCTCCCTCAGCCTACTAATGAACCCTCTGCAGTCAGACGGGAGGCAGAAGCTGAGCTCCAGAACTCAGGGGTGGAGATCGACACCCGTCAATCCCATTTCCAAGAACGACCAAGCTCCGACCGCTCCGAGGGAGAACAGAACTGTATTTCTGGAAGTGTCCGTGGCCTCTGGAGTGCAAGGGCCCCAGCTCCCCATCCAGGAGCGGTCTCCTTCATCTCCCATAGACACCCTCCCCCCCAGCCTGGAGGCGAGGGGCACGTGGTCTTGGGGAAATGAGGGCATGGGGCATGCATGGCTGTCCTGGGGCCCAGCCATCCACCCAAGATGTGGAATGTGGTATGCAGAGAACCCCAGGGGGTACCAGAGGCTCCTCTAGAGCCAACCCAGGGAGCTGGAGGTCCATTCCAGGCCTGCCATGTTCCTGGGTTCCTGAGAAAATGGGATGGTATTGGGGGGGGGGGGGTTAGTTGGTACAGGGACTTGTACAGACTGGAGGACAAGACAAGGAGAGATGGAGGGAAAGAAAGAAGGAGGCAAGGACCCCCCTCTCCTCACCCCAGCCCCTGGAGTCACAGGAAGGCTGGGAAGGCAGCAGGTCACACCATGCAGCAGGCTGGGAGACACGTGGTTAGCAAGACCCCATCTCAACAAACAAGTCAGGTACAGCGGCTGCTAACAGCCCAGCAGCTCCAGGCGCAGGGTGATTCGGTTATGCCAGGCCACGGGCAGCACCCGCACGTAGCGGGCCATGAAGGGCTTCTCAAACATGTTCTTCTTGTGGGAATAGTTGTCCGAGTTGCCCAGGAAGATCTGCGAGGGGGGGGGAACGGGGTGGGGAGGAACGGAGGGTGGCACACGGGGTGGTGTCAGGTGAGTCCCCAGAGTGAGCCCCAGCAGGGAGCGCCAGGGCCCACCCCCAGGGCTCCCAGACAGACACCCACCTTGCTCTCGGTGGCCCCGGCCTCCCTGTACTCGGTCCAGGTCTTGCCGTTGTCACTGTAGGCCACTTTGTAGGCAGCCACGTACTGGATGTAGCCGAAGTTGCGGGCCCCCTGGGTGATAATGCCCGTCACCTGCCTCTGGGAGCCCAGGTCAACCTACGGGAGGAAACAGACACGCCACCTTTGTGTGGGCCTATGCCAGCTGAGGGTGAAGCTCAAGTGATTATGTGCCTGTCCCGAAGTGTGAAGCCATGAGTTCAAACCCCAGCACCGCCAAAAGAAAAACCCACAGGGACTAAAAGGGCAGTTTGGTGGTACAGTATTTTCTAGAAATTGCAACATTTGGGTTCAATCTCCAGCTCTACAAACAAAAGTAAATACTTATCTTAATCAAAAAATAAAATGTAAAAGCAATAAATAAAATAAAAAAAATGTAGCCGGGTGCCAGCGGCTCACACACCTGCCATCCTTAGCTAGACAGGAGGTGGAGATCTGAGGATCCACAGTTCAAAACCAGGCCAAGCAGGGAAGTCTAAGAGAGCCTTACCTCCAAGCAAGCTGTCACCCAAAAGCTGGACGGGGCGCTGTGGCTCAAGTAGAAGAGTGCTAGCCTTGAGTGAATGAAGCTCAGGTTCAACACCCAGGCCCTGGGTACACACACACACACACACACACACACACACACACACACACACACACACACACACACACAGAGAGATACAGGTGAGGCAAGTGGGAAGAGACGGCCTTGGAAACCAGGGCTTTTTCTGGAAGCTCTTCGGGGAGGGGTGGCAATGTCCCCAAGCCCAGCCTGAGCCCAGCCGACTCCCGCACCACCCACCTGCAGCCACTCATTGGCGTCGTTGCCCTGGGCAGCCCAGGCGTTGAACTTGCCCTGCCGGTCCAGCCGCCCGTAGTAGGGGTACCAGCCGAAGGCACGCAGGCCCAGTGTCTTGTAGCTGCTGGAGGCTGTGATCTGCTCGTCGGGGATGCTGCCGTCTTTCAGGCCCAGGTGCCCTGAGCAAACTGCGCCCAGAGAAGACTGTCACGGCCACCTCAGGCCTTAGGACATAGCTCCCCACCCACCCAGCCCACCACATCTTCACTTATTGTTGACTTCCTGTTCTGTAGTGCCAGTACTGAAGCTTGAACTCAGGGCCTGAGGCTCTCGGCTCTTGTTTTGGCCGTTCCTCTACTACTTCTGCCACACCTCACGTTCTGGCTCTTGGAAGGTTATTGGAAATAAGAATCTCACAGATTTCTCTGCGCAGACTGACTCTAAGCCACAAGCCTTGGATTTCAGCCTCCTTGGCGGCTAGGATTATAGATGTGAACCGGCAGTGCCAGGCCAGGAGCTTGGGATATGGCCTAGTGGGAGAGTGCTTGTCTCGTATACATGAAGCCCTGGGTTCAATTCCTCAGCACCACATATATAGAAAAGGCCAGAAGTGGTGCTGTGGCTCAAGTGGTAGAGTGTTAGCCTTGAGCAAAAAGAGCCAGGGACAGTGCTCAGGCCCTGAGTTCAAGCCCCAGGACTGGCAAAATAAATATTTTTAAAAAATTGTTAAAGATACAGGCCTGCCTGCAGCTCCTCCTCCTTCGTAGCTAGCAGAAGGCTTTCCTTTCTGGGGTGATGTCAGGCAGACAAAGATGGCTGCTCCAAGGTGGCGCCCACTCTACCCAGGCCCATCCCTGGGTGCTCAGACATGTACGGTTTGCTCTCATATCTGCAGTGGCCGCAACAGATGAGACCACTAAGGGCGTGACACTCCTGGGAGAGTGGGGGTGTCTCATGCCGGCCGAGCTGCACCCCATAATTGTTTCTCCCTTGGGGAGTTGCGTGGAAGAGCAGAAGCTGGCGTCCATCTGCCATGTTTTCCCTCTCTGCCCCCAGTCACCTGCTTTTCTGCCCCCAACCAAGTGAGAATGCAATCAATCCGGCCATCACCTTGTCACCCCAAGGGGGCAGCCAGAGCACCCAACAACCACAAGACACTCCAGGGCCAGCTTGTCCTCTGCATGCTGGAGCAGAGTCCTGAGGCAGGCCGGTGGGAATCTGCTTTGTTCTCATTCATAACTCCATGTTGTTCCCACGGCCCAGTGACCACCCTCCCATGTGGATACCCCGATTCTCAGGAAAACTTCACCCCTGACCTTACTTGAAAGTGCAAGACTGTCGGTGTCACAAATCTCAAATAGGACAGGACAGACATCCCAAAGAAGATCTTACACTCAGGTGCAGAAAAACTGTAAGCCCATTCCCACTCCCCGCTCCTGGCTTCTCTGATGCGCTCAGTGTTACAGTGAGTCCCTGTACCGTCACGATGCAAGCCCGCTCTGCGGAGGTCTCTGCCTTCCTTCTCTCCTTTTGTCTGCTTGGTCTTTCCTTACCCAGGCCACCACCGGGGTGTCTCTGCAGACACCACCAGCTCTGCACACTGCACGGGGCTGACCTGGTGCATAAGGAGCCCCTGGCACCTCATACCCCCCTTCCCCCTAGCCCCCAACCCCAGGTCTTCCAGAATCAAACAGTGCTGCTTCTAGAGGCCTAGGAGTTGGAAGTCTGATTTTTTTTTCTTTCTTTCTTTCTTTTTGCTGGTCCTAAGGCTTGAACTCAGGACCTGGGCACTGTCCCTGAGTATCTTTTGCACAAGGCTAGCTCTCTACCACTTGAACAACAGTGCCACTTCTGGCTTTTTCTGAGTAGTTTATTGGAGATAAATCTCAAGGATTTTCCAGCCCAGGATGGCTTAAAACTGTGATCCTCGGATCTCAGCCTCCTGAGTAGCTAGGGTTACAGGCGTGAGCCACCAGCACCCAGCTGGAAGTCTGGTTTTCTAAGAAATCATTATATTGCTGGTCCATAGGGGTCACGGCCCACCATGGCAAGCAGTCTGCTTGGCTCCGGCCCCCAGTAGGCTTCCTTCCACCCTTCATCAGGTCTCAGGACTTTTGCACTTGCTGACTCTGCACCTGGAAAATGCTCTCCAAGTTTTTCAAGGTCTTCCCATGGCTTCATTCAAGCTTCCACCAAAGGCCAGTGCAAAAAGCAATCCCCTGCCCCTGCTGAGGGGGTTTCAAAGCTCTTGGGAGCTCTCAGACCTTCCGTTTGCTCCTGATCTGGAGTTGGCCTCCCTCACAAGAATGCACATCCCATGAGGTCGGGGCGTGACACCTACCTACCTTGTTCCCAAGGAGCTATATTCAGTTAAATAATCTGTCCCCAGTGGTTTTCTGGACTCCTAACCTAAGCCATGCCTGTGGCCACGCCCACGGCCATGTCCACAGCCATAACAAACACTCCTGAAGAGGCCTGGATGCCTGGCACACCTGCAGTCCCCAGGACCAGACACCAGGTGGCACTGTGGCATCAACGAAAAAAAACGGCACTTCAAGGGGGAAAAGTGCCAGAGGAGTTTAACCAAGCCAGGCACCCAACTTGCAGCTTTCCTGGGGCAGCAGAAACCTGTCCCTTCCTGAGCCCCAGTCTACCTGGAGTCTCTGCAGAGGCAGTGAGAAGAGCCAGCTCTGAGCTGCACGGTGTTGGTCTTGAGTGGGCTACATGGTGGGTCAGAGCTCAGGATCTACCCCGTGCTCTGCACAACTCAGCTGGGCACCCTGATGATAAGGGGCCTGGGATCTCTCCTCACCCTCACTCTTCCACCTGCTGAAGATTTATCTGTGTGCTCTGCATACTCACATTCACAACAGGCAGGTTCTCAGCCCTCAGGGAGCTCACCCTTGCAAAAACACAGCTAACTGCCACACACACACACACACACACACCCCTGCCACCCCCTCAGGAAACCACCTGAATGAGGAAGAATACTTGGAAAATCAGCCAGGCTTGGCGACTCACACCTGTAATCCTAGCTACTTGGAGGCTGGAACATGGAGGATTGTAGTTCAAAGCCAGCCTACGCAGAAAACTCTGCCTGATTATCTTCAATAAACCAGAAAAAAAAATAGTAGACTAGAAGCACAGCTCAAATGGTGGGGGACCAGCCATGAGCAAGAAAGCTAACTACAAGTTTGAGGCTCTAAGTTCAAGCCTTGGTACAGGCACAAAAGAAAACCTTTGAAAACTCTTCTTCACAGACCAGAATGCCTGGGAGAGGGGCAAGCTACCCTGGTATGTGTCTCGTGTGGATCAGGTCCCCGGGACATCACTGGTTGAGATGACCATTGGAGAAGGCATGCCCAGACTCACCATTCAACTCGCAGCCCAGGAGCTCAAAGCGGAGGGTGCAACCGTGGCGGCAGTCCACGGGGAATAGCCGCACATACTGCGTCTCCAGAGGGGTCTTGAACATGTTGATCTTCGGGCTGTTATTGTCCATGTTGCCCTCAAACTCCTGGGAGAGAAGGGACTAGGCTGGAGGCGCAGCTCCCGGCCGTGGGCCCCTCCCCCATTCCAGGGGTTTCTTTGGGGCCTGGGAGATAGACCCGCACTAGGAGAAAGCCACAGGGGCTCCGGTAGCAGCTCTCAATTCAAGTTCTTTTTCATTCACCTCCCTGGCCATCATGAGACCAGCTCACGCATAAGCCACACAGGGCCACCCACCTACAACCCCATCTAGAAAGGGCACTGCTTTCCTCAACACTGTTGTCACCCACAAGGACAAAACTTGCAACATCTGTACTGCTGGTGCATCCTTGAGTAGTCTGCAGCCTGCACCAACTGCCTGTGGTCGCCCTGAAACACCCAGATGAAACCCAGTGCCACCACAACCAGCACCCACAACACTGCTCCGAGCCTCCCTAGCCTCATCCATGAAGTAAAGCCTGGAGCAATCTGGGTCTCTGTTTCTAAATTCAGGAGCAGCTCACCTCATGACCCCCACCCACCCAGAATGCTTTGCCTCCCTGCCGGACGCCCCCCCCCCCCCCAGAGGGAAGGTACTGACTCGGGCCCTTCTTTAGGCCCCTCATGGGGCTACCTTGTCTCCAGACCCCTCTTCGTCCTGGATGAACTGGAACTTGTGTCCATCGAGGCTGTAGGCCACCTTGAAGGTCTTCAGATACTCGGGAGTCCCAGCGCGGCTGGCACCTTGCGTCACTACACCAGTCACCCGCATCTTCCGAAGCAGATTCACCTAGACCAGGGCCGGGGGCACACAGTCTTCATCTCCTGGGTTCTTTAACCCAAGATTCACCCACTCGGAGAGGGACAACCGGCAGAACCAGAGGGGCAGCTGGGCACATTCTCTGGAAGGGGGAAAGCAGTCCTAGGGGGCCCTAACTCCTCCCTGGGGACCTCTCTTCTTAGGGCAGAGGGGAGGGGAGGACTCTCTCCTCCCTAGGAACTTATCTGCTCCCTGGAGACTATAAGGTCCATGAAAAGGGAAAGCCCACAAGGGCCAGATCTCCCCACCCAGGCCTCATGGGGGATCCTGCACAGCTGGGTACTGACTCCCCCCGCATTCGGTCCCCTTGCTGTCTAACTGCAGACCCTCCGCCGTGGTTACCTGTCACTTGGAGGCCCTAGTACAAGCTCACGTCGGCCTCACCCCTCTCTCCCTTGCCCTCTGCCCTCCACACCTGGATCCAGGGCTTCTGGTCGTGGTTGCTGGCCGTCCAGGCATTGACCAGGCCGCTGCGCTGCAGGCGGGCCAGCTCGGGGCCCCAGCGCTGCAGGCCCACAAAGCCCAAATGCAAGGAGGAGGCGGAGAGCTGCCAGTCACCGATGGCGCCGCCCTCCATGCCCAGGGGCATACTGCAGTCTGCAGAAGGCTGGGCGGTGGACAGGGTGACCCCTTGCGAGTTCAAGGGCTCCGCTGGGGACAGAGCAAAGGGGCCTCTGCAGCGGACCTGGGATCCTCCCTTTGGGAGCAGGGGCTTGGTCAGCAGTGCACAGAACCCCTGACACGGCAGTGAGCAGGCCTGGACTTTGCTAGAAGCACCTCAGCAGGAGCTAATCCCATTCCAGTGTCCCCCCAGGTCCCTGCCACCTTCCTCATTCCAGTCCCCGCCAGCCAGCCACCCTTGACCGTGTCCCACAGGTGGGTCTATGTCCAAGTGAGACCAACAGATCCACAGACCCAGGACCGATGGTGGCCAAGCAGGGGCTGGCCCAGTTCTGTCTCCAGGACAGTCCTCACCTCCAGGCCCACCCAGGGAGCCAAATGTGGGACCAATGTGTGGCTCCAAGGAAACAGAACGGGTGACAAGCCAGGAGGGTCTGTGAAGGCTCCTGGGGTCACCACCCGTGCCCCAGGGCCTGGCCATCCAACCTGGAAACCCCCAAGCCAGGAAGCTGGCAAAAGAAAGGCCTAGGGGGTGGGGCTGGGTAATTCCTGCTCAGACTCCCCGCACCCCTCCCCCAAGTAAAGAGCTCCAACCACCTGTGCCCACCCGGATCGAACTGCCTTGGAACGATGTTCTGCATCCTTCTACCCCAGGGCCTCCCCTTCTCCAGCCAGCCTCCCTCTCCAGCCCAGCCAAGCCTGACTTAGTGAGCTGTGGGCCCCATGATGAAGAATGCGAGTGCTCACCCCTGTTGGCAGGCAAATCTCAAGCTCTGCGCCACCCCCTGGATGTCCAGCTGGCTGTGGACTCAGCAAACAGCACTCCGGTGACCTTAGGGTCACCTGAATCCCGCTCAGC
Source organism: Perognathus longimembris pacificus (assembly GCF_023159225.1). Lineage (NCBI taxonomy): Eukaryota > Metazoa > Chordata > Mammalia > Rodentia > Heteromyidae > Perognathus > Perognathus longimembris. The sequence goes on along the minus strand of NC_063180.1, from coordinate 31,782,752 downwards.
CAGGCCCACAGTCCCAGGGGAGACAGGCAGGCAAATCTAGTGTGGAGGGATGGTGGGCCCTTGCTCCCTGCCCCTCTCCCCCACACACACCCCTGCGAGATCACCTGCCAAGGAGCCGAGGCCATGTAACCCCCCCAAACACTTACGGGTCTCGCAGTGAATGCCTGTATAGCCCCGTGGGCACTGGCAGATGTAAGCGATGAAGACGTCCCCTCGGAGCTGGTCCTTGGCCACCTGGCACTGGCCATCATGGTGACAGGGGTTCGGGGAACAGGGACCTGGAGACGAGGAAGCAGGGAAGATGGGCTGGTGAGGGGCGCTCCACCCTCTCCCCTCCTCCAGCCTGCCTGCTGGGGCCCATGGCCACTGGGAAGTCACTCAACCCGAATACATGAAACAAGGCATTTCCTGGGATGAGGAGCTAGGGATGCTCCCATTGGGGGATAGCCAGAGGCTGAGGTGGAGGCTCAGGCCTTGCCCAAACAGGCTCCTGAGGCAAGCAAGGCCCCCTACCTTTGTCAGTTTCATTGCAGAGGCGGCCCGTGAAGCCTTCCAAACAGGTGCAGTGGAATGATTCACCACGGTCCCTCAGGCAGGTCCCACCATTCATGCATGGGCTGGAGTCACAGAAGATCTCTGCAAGGCAGCCCAGACCTCATCAGGCTGGCCATAGCCAGGCCCAGCAAGGGCTGCACACTTTTAAGTCTGGAGGCCAGTGGGAAGGAAGAAGGCCAGTGAACAGATGACCACTCGGCCACCAGAGGTGACCACTGCTGGGAGGGGAGTTACTCAAACTGGAGGATGGAGTAGTGTCTAAAAAACAAAATGGGGGAAGGGCCAGGCTGAGGAGAATGGTGGGCTGAGGCCATACAAAGAGAGGTTTGGGGAAGGGCAAGTTCAGAGTCCTTGCTCCCTGCCCCTCTCCCACACACACACCCCCGTGAGACCACCTGCCAAGGAGCCAAGGCCATGTAACACCCCCCCACCACCACTACTTACCCATATCGCAGTGAACGCCTGTATAGCCCCGTGGGCACTGGCAGATGTACTGGTACACAAGGCCTTCTCGGAGCTGGTCCTTGGCCACCTGGCAGTGGCCATTGTTTTCACAGGGGTTCGGGGAACAGGGATCTGGAGACAAGGAAGCAGGGAAGATGGGTAGGTGAGGGGCACTCCAATCTCTCCCCTCCCCCAGCCTGCCTGCTGGGGCCCCCGCTCAGCCCAGTGACATGGGGCCAGGCCCACAGTCCCAGGGGAGACAGGCAGGCGAATCTAGTGTGGAGGGATGGTGGGCCCTTGCTCCCTGCCCCTCTCCCACACACACCTCCCGGCGAGACCACCTGCCAAGGAGCCGAGGCCATGTCCCCCCCCCAAAAAAATACTTACCGCTGTTGCAGTTAATGCCTTCAGAGCCTTCTGTGCAGTGGCAGATGAACGTCACCAAGACGGTCCCTCGGGGCTCATTGACCTCCTCGCACCGGACATTGTCGCCACAGGGGTTCGGGGAACAGGGACCTGGAGATGAGGAAGAGGGGAAGATGGGTAGGTGAGGGGCGCTCCACCCTCTCCCCTCCCCCAGCCTGCCTCCTGGGGTCCATGGCCACTGGGAAGTCACTCAACCCAAATACATGAAGCAAGGGATTTCCTGGAGGATGCTGGAGCAGTGTCTAAAAGAGTGGGAGCAGGGCCAGGCTGAGCAGAATGGTGGGCTGAGGCCATACCAGGAGAGGTTTGGGCAAGGGCAAGTTCAGAGTCCACGTCCTGCAGACTGGTAGGAGGGATTGCCTCAGGGCCTCCGTACTGGCCACTGGATCCACACTCTCAGACCACAGCGTTATCCTTCTAGGGGCCTCCCCAGTCATCGAGAACACAGGCCCACAAGTACATACGCCCCTCAGGTACGGGTAGGAAGCCTGCTCCGTTCTGGAATGGAGGGTTGAAAAGCTCATCAGCAGAGAAGGGGTGGGAAGGGTGTGGTGGCTGCCACACAGCCCCCCCTAGGAGAATGAGGACAGGAGGACAGACAGGAAGGAGAAAAACAGAACTTGAGAGCCACCACCAACAGAAGCTAAGGGGGGGGGGGCACACTGGAGAGGCCACCAAGGCTTCCAGGTGGGCTGGGAGACACCTGTGCCTGGTCAGCTATGGTGGTAAACACAGGAGAGGCTGTGGTGTCATTGCCCTCAACCCCTGCCCACCCCCATGCCCAAGCAGGAGTCCCCTGGCAGTTGGTTCTAGCCCACCCCTCTCAGAAGCTCCCATTACTCCTGCTTGTCCTCAGGCCCTTGACTCTGGGGTTCAACCAGTGAGCAGCAGCCTTCAAGCACAGCTGGTCTGAGGAGGGTCCCTTGGCTGGTCTTAGCACCCCAGAGCCCACACCAAAGCTGACACTGAGCTGAGATAGGGACCATGTCCTCACCCCCACCCCCAAGAACCCCCAGTCACCATCTCAAGTTGGATGGAGGACCCAAAGTCCCCATAGGCAACACTAATGAGGATCAGCCCTCTAGGATTGCCTGGGCCAGGGGCCTGGGAAGCTTAAGGCAGCTCCCTAAGAGCTATTAGTCATTAACTTTCTTTTTTTTGGCCTGTCCTGGGCCTTGGACTCAGGGCCTGAGCACTGTCCCTGGCTTCCTGTTTGCTCAAGGCTAGCACTCTGCCACTTGAGCCACAGCGCCATTTCTGGCCGTTTTCTGTATATGTGGTGCTGGGGAATAGAACCCAGGGCATCATGTATACGAGACAAGCTCTCTCGCCACTAGGCCATATCCCCAGCCCTAGTCATTAACTTTCAATAGCAGATTAATCCCTCCCCCTGACCTGGCAGACCTCAGAGAGAGCCTAGGCTGAGGCCAGGGAATGACCTGGGCCCAGGCTCTGGCCCAAGCAAGGGTTCTTGTCCCAAAGACACCCTCTTGGGGAACAACAAACCACCCCGAGGAAAAAGGGAAAGTTGTCCTTGGTCCCTCTAGGTCTTGCACACTCTTGGGCAGGGCCATCTAAGCAATGCAGACCTGGGGCTTCCAAAGTCAACACAACTGCACCCCCCTCCCCTAACAAAATCCCCACAGGGATGTCAGGGTCCTGCTCTTTGGGGAGCATTCCACGGGGGCATTTGGCCTGGACACAGCTTGGTGCAGGCAGAGGAGAGGGGCAGGGAGGGAGGGTACAGAAAGAATGGTGGAGACCCCAAGCATCTTTCCAGGGTGGCTGTCAGGACCCAGCGCTTCCTCCTGGGCACTGGCAAGCTTAGACTTGAGCGGGATGGCAGAGCTGGGTCCTACAGCACCCTCCCCAATCCCTTTTGTAGGAGACAAAGATGGAGGGAAGAGCTCTCTGGCCTGGCCCGCCCCCCCACGCCCACCCCGCCACACCATCAGCAGCCTACAGGGAGGCCCAGCTATCCCCTGGGGGCCTGGGCGAGGAGAAGGAGGTCAGGAAGATAAGGCAGCAAAACCAAGTCCACCAGCACCAGGACGTGGCCAGCCCTTCCCCAAGGCCCTCCCCGCACCAGGGTGCACCTCGCTGCGAGCTCGGCCCCACTCCACAAGTGGGACACACAAGTCTCCAGGTACAGCCCAGCATGCAGGGTTAGGGTCAGAGATGGGGTGGGGGGAGTGGTGGGGAGAAGCACACAAGCCCCAGAATCTTCCAGACCGGGTTCACTGGCCTCATTTCACAGACAGGAAAAGAGAGGTCCGACAGTGGAATCCTTTGTTGTGTGTGTGGCTCATCTCTGGGGGCAGCAGGGCGGCCACCGCGTGTTCCGCCCCAGGCGCCGGGCTCCAGCCAGCTTGGCCCGCAAAGCCCCGTGCACAGCAGAGGCCGACGGTGCCGGGGTCCCCGGCCAGGCTGGGCAGCGCCCTGCCCCTCGCGCAGGGCGCCCCATGCTCAGGCCAAGTCTGCCCACCGTGGAGGTGGCGGGAGGCGCCCTGAGAACTTCGGAGCGGCTGGAAAGCGGCGCGAGGGACTTACCGGTGTCCTCCAGGAGGCCGGAGGCGCAGAGCAGTGCGCCGCATATCGCGGCCAGCACACGGGGCCCCGGCATGCTCGGAGACACCGGGACGGGACCAGACGGAACCCAGATACCGAAGGGCTGCTGGACAGGTTCTAGCTCCTTCCAGGTGCCCGATCCATATAAATACACCCGCTCGGCCCCGCCCACCGGCTCCGCCTAGGCCAGTCAGAAGCGGGCTGGGGCGGGTCCATGCCGATTCGGGGAGGGGCCGCGCTGTTTGAGGGCGTGGCTGCAGTCGCGGGGAGAGGCTGAGATGCTGGGTCGTGGCTGACCCAATGGGGCAGAACTGAGCTTGCTGGATGGGGCTGAGCTGAAGGGGGCGTGGTTTGGTTTCTGTGGGCGTGGCTTAGACGCTGAGGTCGAGACTGGTCTACTGGGGTGGGTGAGCGTGGTATGGGGGTGTCTCTGGCCCCGCCTCCAATATCTCGGAGTGGGTGTGGCTCAGGCTCAGTAGCAGAAGCCTGGCTTGCTTAGCTAGCTGCAAACCTGGCTGGGTTCCAGCTCCCAGCGCCGTAAAACAAACAAGAAAAGAATTTTTTTTTTCTTTTTTGCCAGTCCTCAGGCTTGAATTCAGGGCGTGGGAACTATCCCTGAGCTTTTTTGCTGCGGGCTAGCACTCTACCACTTGAGCCACTGTGTGGAACTGAGGAATCGAACCCAGGGCTTCATGCATGCTAGGCAAGCACTCTACCACTAAGCCACATCCCCAGCCCCTAGAAAAGAATTTTTCTCAAAAAAAAAAGACAGTAGGAGACAATGATGAAAGGGGTGACACTGATCAAGGTGCATTACATTCATGAACTGCTTTGTGGTGTGGCAGCTCCTTTGTACAGCTACTGACAGATAGGTAAATAAATACATAAAATGTATATACATATAGAAGAGGCGAGCTGCTGGTGACTCCAGGATTGTAATCCTAGCTACCCAGGAGTCTGACATCTGAGGATTGAGGAGCACAGACAAATGCGGGCAGCAGCCCAGCCCAGGCAGTCCCTGAAGTCCGTGACTGGAGCTTGGGTCTGAGCTCCACCCCGACCTGCCCGGCAGGCATGGTGTTCCACTACCATGCCAGCTCCACCAGGTACACCCTGTATTTCGACCGGGCGCAGTGGACCTGCCTGCAGAAGAGAACGGTCATCGCCACGGCCGAGCAGCTGCAGGCTGCCTATGACGACCGCTTCCACCAGTGTGACGCAGGCTAGCTGGCGGACCAGACCGTCAGGTGAGCTCGCCCCAGGGGGGCAGAAAGCACGGCAGGAAGGCACCTGGCGCCATCCCCAGGAGTGCATCCCCAGGGCATGCACCAGCCACACGCGCATGCGCGTGCACACACACACTCGCAGACAATTGCTGAGCTGAGACTGAATCCTAGCATGCTGGCACACACATCCATGTACACACATATACAAGCACACACATGCACACACACATAGGGCATGTGTGCCATGTGGTCAAGTATACTTAGTGACACTGAGCCAGGGCCAACCAGCAATGACTGGCCCCCGGTCCAAGATGACCTGCCTTTTGTTTCTCTGAATAAAGGTTCATCAGCACACAGCCACCTTGGTTTGCACACTGGCTCTGCTTCGCTCCATACAGTAGCAGAGTGGTCATTGCTAGGACCTAGTGGCCTGGGATCATTTAAGTTACTATCTGTCCCCAGTAGCGCCAGCAACTGGTATTCAGTCCTGAGAAGTCTCTCTTGTGCTGATACTCAGTCCTGAGGACTGCCACTAGTGCTGGTACTCAGTCCTGAGGAGTCTCTTTAATGCTGGTACTCAGTCCTAAGGACTGCCTATACTCACAAATTACTGTGAACACAGAGACAAGAACCCAACTCTGAGCAGACTCTCCCCACATGCCAGTGTCACACCCTATTTTGGTCTCCTGATAGGTACCCCATCCACACACCCCGGGAAGCTTGCTATGGAAACAAGGATGAATTCCCTGGTGTGAGGACCTACGGCATCCGAGACACCAACGAGACCTACGATGTGTACTGCTTTGCGGAGGAGATGGAGGGTGAGGCCTCCCTGCCCCTGCCTGCCTTTGCTTTAGTGTGGTGGTGCATGCCTGTAACCCTAGCTACTTGGGAGGCTGAAGCAGGAGGATCAAGGATCATCAGTTCAAAGCTCATTAGACTTCCCCCTCCTGGTGGGATCAGGTACAGCAAGCTGCTGGGCAAGGATGGTTCTGAGCCAGGGAGATTTTCACCAGCCATTTCCTCCATCTCCTCTCTGCTCTTGGTCCAGTGGCTCACACCGGTCATCCTAGCTACTCAGGAGGCTGAGATTTGAGATTTGGTCACATGGACCGGGGGGCCTTGGGCAGTTAGCTTTGGCCCAGGACCCTGCGGGAGGCAGACGGGGCAGGGGAGGAGGAGGCCCTCGACCAGCTGGCTGTGTCATTCCCAGGCGAGGTCTTCTATGCAATGTCCCCGGAGAAGTTCACCTTCCAGGAGGCGGCCAATGAATGCCGCCGGCTGGGCGCCCGGCCGGCATATGGTGGAGCACATCTGTGACCCCAGCTACGTGAAAGGCATAGGGAGGGTCGGGGAAGTCTAAGACCAGCTGCGGACAAAATCAAGACCCTATCCAAAAAAAAACCAAAGTAGCTACACAAAGACTGGGGGACATGGCTTAAGTGGTAGAGCACTTGTTGTGCCAGGCTCTGAGTTCAAGCTCTCGTATGATCAATAATAATGATAATAATAATATCAATAAAAAATAAAAGGCCAAAGCAGTATTGAAAAAATAAGAAGAGTTGGACAAGAGCTTTACCTTGACAAATTAGACTTTATTTCGTGGTGGTGGTGGTTGCTCCAGTACTAGGCTTCATTGTGCTCAGGGCCTGGGCGCTGTCCCTTAGCTTTTTCACTTAAGGCTGGTGCTCAACCACATGAGCCACTGCCCCACTTCTGGCTTCCGGGCAGGGAGATCTTTGGAGCTAGGAGCCTTGAGCTCCAGCCGACCCCAGGCCACTAGGTTAAGGCTCTACCCGGCCCCCAGCCCCAGGTGAAGACTTCACCGACATCCCAGAAAACTTCTTCGGAGTGGGAGGAGAGGAAGACATCACTGTGCAGACCGTGACCTGGCCCGACCTGGAGCTGCCCCTGCCCAGAAACACCATGGAGGGCGAGGCCCGGGCCAACGTGATCCTCACAGCCAAGCCTTGCTTTGACCTCTCCCCCGATGCCCCAGAGCCTGGGGCCCCCATTCCACTGACCCCTGAGACCATCGGGCCCTGGGGCCTTCCAGAAGAATCCACACCCAGGCCAGGCCCTGCCACAGCCTTCACCAGTGAGGACCTGGTCATGCAGGTGACCATTGGCCCAGGCCCGGCCGAGCTCCCGGGACAGCCCCGTCCATCGGGGGGTGAGTACCACACGGGACACCTGGGGTTGCATGGGGCCCGGGAAGCTTGCAAAGTCAAAGAATGATATTTTGTGACACAGGAAAGTGATACGAATTCCAAATGTCAGTGTCTGCAAATGCAGTGGGATTACAACAAAGCCAACCCCATTTGTTTGTTTGTGGCTCACTTAGGCCAAACTGGAGCAACAGGACTCCTATAGCTCACAAAGCTTGAGTGGACTCCAGGCAGAGCAGTGCACACCTGTAATCCCGGCATTTGGGAGGCTGAAGGGAGAGGACCTTGAATCCCAGCACAACCTGGGCTACCTAGCAAGACCCTGTCTTAAAAAGAAAAAAAACATAAAAGCATGGTATAGACCCCCTCCAGAACGTTCTTCCTGCTGCCTGGTTGTGTTCTGTTTGCTCAGTAACATCTGGAAAGCTTGGGTGTCACTTACCATAGAGTCCACTTGCTCCCCAAACATGAGCCTGTGAGCTGGAAGGACATTCTGATGTGGCCTCCAGGGGGCTTTTGGGGGTACTCTCACCAACCTCCACCATCACACACACACACACACACCCTCATCCAGTGGTCACCCAACTGCCAAGATAAATCTTATTTGTCACCAAAAAAGAGGAGGGCCTTGGCATAGAATAGTCCAAGGGCACTGAGAGCCGACCTCTCTCCATCTCCCTCCTTCCTCCCCACCCTGGGGTGGTATTCCACTACTGTCCGCGGTCCAAGTGCTACTCACTGACCTTCGAGGAGGCTCAGAGGGCTTGCCTGAGCACCGGGGCCATCATGGCCTCCCCAGAAAAGCTGCAGGCCGCCTACGAGGCGGGCTATGAGCAGTGCGACGCGGGCTGGCTGCAGGACCAGACAGTCAGGTGAGTGGAGTGCCTGCCCCCCCCGGCCTCCCAGCCCCAGTTCAAATCCCACCCCACCACCCATCATTTCTGATCGCAGCTCTCAGAGAACCCAGCCCCCACCACTGCCCTCATGCCTCCATCCCACCTCCGTCCCCCCCCTGTGCTGGTGCAGGTACCCCATTGTAAGCCCACAAACCCCATGTGTGGGCAAAAAGGACAGCATCCCGGGGTTCAGGACCTACGGGGTGCGGCCGTCAATGGAAACCTAAGACGTGTACTTCTACGTAACCGAGCTTCAAGGTACCGGACCCCCTTCTCCCTGGCAGGACCCTGCATGGGCCAGGGCCTGAGAGGAGAGACGGAAGGAAGAAGGGGGACTCCCACCCTCCATCCATGCGCCTCTCCCTCAATTCAAGCCCCTCTGCCCTGTGAGATCCCCCACAGTGCAGGGGATCCCAGCTCCTTCGGCAAGCAGTGAGTTCTGTGGGTAAATCCATCCATTCATCATAAACACTCCGTGCACATGGGGCCTCCTGCTGTCCCGGTGCTTCGAGGCAGAGCAAAGGCCCCGAGAAGTCCTGCAGTGAGCTCCCTCCTTAGCTGCTTTATCCTGCCCTGGCCAAGCTTACCCACCCACAGACCTTGATCTGCTCCTGACCCACACAGAAGGCTTTCTGAGTCTTCAGTGAGATGCGTATGGGAAGTGCCAAGCACAAGAAAGTCTTGGGTGGATGTGAACCTCCCGCTCCCTAACCCCCAGAGATCCCCGACTCCGCCCTGGGTGAGCTCACAGGGGATGGGGAACACAGCCGCCATGGTATGGGGTATCTATCTACCTTCAGAGAGCATCCAGGCAAGCTGCTTCTCTTAGTCCAGAAGGGAAAGGCCTAGGTGTGACTGGAGAACCCAGGAAGGAGGGAAGGGCAGAGGCCTGGTCCCTGTGGCCACCTCTGCCCAGCTGGGTGGTGACACTGCCTTTTTTAAAAAAAAGAATTTCATAAAGCAAGGGTTGCCCTGAGTCTCAGGAAAATCTAGAAGCCCAGTCTAGTACAAATCAAAGCCTTTGAACCACCTATTTCACAGGGTCCCAGGAAATCTTAGGGATGTGGCCTGGTAGGCGTGGTTGGGACAAGATAGGAGCCTATAGGAAAAGAGGTGTATGTGGGTGTGGCACGTGGGGATGTGGTTTTGGGGGGCGTGGCTGTTGGGTGTGGTTGAGTGGAGATAGGGCCTATAGGAGTGGAGGCAGAAGTGGGTGTGACCTGTGGGTGTGGCCTTTGGGGCGTGGCTTAATGGGCATGGTTGAGTAGAGATGGGCCTATAGGTGGAAGTGGGTGGGACCATGGTGCTGGGTGGGCGTGGCCCTGGCAGGGGCGGGGCCGTGACCTGAATCCCGGCCCCTGGGCCAGCTTGGCTACACCCATGTGAGGAGGTGTCAAGAAGGGTCACAGCACAGCCTCTGTCCCCAGGGGAGGTGTTCTTTGTCACCCGTCTGGAGCAGTTCACCTACCAAGAAGCCGTGGCCTTCTGTGAGTCCCAGAACGCCACCCTGGTCTCCACCGGGCAGCTGTATGCGGCCTGGAGCCCCGGCCTGGACAAGTGCTATGCCGGCTGGCTGGCAGATGGCAGCCTGCGCTACCCCATCGTCACCCCGAGGCCCGCCTGCGGCGGGGACAAGCCCGGTGTGAGAACCGTCTACCTCTACCCCAACCAGACCGGCCTGCCCGACCCGCTGTCCAGGCACCACGCCTTCTGCTTCCGAGGTAAGGCCTTCTCCTCCCGGGAGACCCCGCTACCCCAGGACACCCCCCCCCTCAGGCTGCCACCCAGCAGAACAAGGACCCAGACGTCCTAATAGGCCCAGCACAGCGCCGAGCTAGCCTGACTTTAGACACTGACAAGGAAAGATAAACCTAAAGTTCCTCACAGAGAGAGAAAGAAAGAGAAAACAAGCCAGACCTGAATGGAACCATGGTTCTGCTATTTTGTAGCTGGAGTGACACTGGGACAAAGTGAGTTAACCTCTGTGTCCCTCTGCTTCATCTATAAATGATGACCAGATAGATCCCGCTTCAGAGACAGTTGGCAACGTACAAAAATATCTATCTACACACGTGCCTGTGCATCCTATGTGTTGTGCTCATTTGCACATGGTTGTAAATAGCTACTTGTGAGTTTAACCCAGTAATTCTTTACTAAGCACTGAACCATTCAAGGTCTGGAATAGTAGGCATCTAGTACCGCCCATCAGTGTTGGGTGTGGCCTGGGCATTGGCCCCTGATGGGACAGATGAGCTCCCACAGCACCCCCAAGTCAGGATGTGCTGTCTAGGGTATAGACTGCAGATCAGCTGGGACCACATTTCCAATCTTCCCCGTGCCTTGGCAACCTCCTGCGACACTAATTCATTTCCAAATAAAGTTAAGGGGAAAAGAAAAGAAAATAGAAAACAGAAAGTCCCCAAGTTTTCCCCAGATCTCCAGCATCACCTTCCAAAACCCCATTTCAAGCTCAGCCCCCCCCCCTGCCACCAGCCTGGAGAGGAGCGATCCCCTCCCCTGGGAGATGATGAGGCCCTTGGGCCAGGAAAATTCCCAGGTGTCAACCCCTTCCTACCCACCCATTCCTCAATGCCCTCGGCCTTTGCTCTATCCCACATAGGAGACTGTTTCCTTCTCATCTTCCAGGATTGGGTGTTTTTTCTACTTTTTAATTTCTTGGCCTAAACTCAGCACCTTGAGCTTTCTGAGCAGACACTCTACCACTGAAGCCACACCCCAGCCCTTCCTGTGCGTTATTTTCCAGATGGGGTTTAATATTCTCCTCAGGGCCAACCGGGACAGCAATCCTGCTACTTATGCTTTCCATGTGGCTGGGATGGATGGCAGACTTGAGCCGCCAACACAGCTGGCTTATTAAGGTGGGGGGATGGGGGGTATCTCACAAACCTTTTTGCCTGGGTTGTCTTTCAATAACAGCCTTCCTGATCTCTGCCTCCGAATAGTAAGGATTACAGGCATGAGCCACTGCGCTCTGCTAGAATGAGTTTGTACACAAACTCATTGCCTTTATGGTAATCCCCAGTAGCACGGTAGACCACAGAAGAGACGCAGTGGTATCCTCAGAGGCCGGTACTCAGGGAGATGGTGTGACCATGTCAGGGGCCGCTCTGAACGGGCAGTTCCAGAGCCACCTCCCTGAGCTCAGAACTCCCCAGCTCCTTAAGAAAGGCCCAGTGGGGCTGGGAACATGGCTGAGTGGTAGAGTGCTTGCCTTGCATGCTTGAAGCTCTGGGTTTGTTTGATTCCTCAGTACCACATACACAGAAAAAGCTGGAAGTGGCTCTGTGGCTCAAGTGGTGAAGCGCTAGTCTTGAGCAAAAGATGCTCAGGGACAGTGCTCAGGCCCTGAGTTCAAGCCCCAGGACTGGCAAAAAAACAAAAAAAGAAGAAAGAAAGGTTTGCTGGGGTGGGTCCCAGCAGACAGGGGCCTCATTACCCCCTCCCTTTTAGGTGTCTCAGGGGTGCCTTCTCCAGGAGAAGAGGAGGGAGGCACCGCCACGCCACCTGTGGACATAGAGGACTGGATAGTCACGCAGGTGGGGCCGGATGTGGCTGCTGTTCCCCCAGAAGTGGACACGACCGTGGCACCCAGCTCCACCACTGAGCCAGAAAACCAGACTGCATGGGAGGCAGACTATGGCTCGCAGGCCACCTCCTCACCAGCAGGTGGGTCCCAGCCCCCAGGCCAGCAGAGGGAGCTTCCTGGTCCCAACTTCCTCCTCCTTTCCAACTCCTCTCCTCCCCCTCCTCCTTCCCTCCCTTCTTCTGTTCTCCTCTCCTCCTTTCTACCCTGCTCTTCTTTTCTCCTCCTCCCCTCCCTTCTGCCTCCTGTCCTCTTCTCCTTCCTCTCCCCTTCTCTCCTCCCTTCCTCTCTCCTCTTCTCCCTTCTTTCCTCCTTTCCTCCCTCCTTCTTTCCCTCTTCCTCCTTTCCTTCTCTCACTCCCACCCTTCTTTCTCTTCCTCCTCCCTCCTTCTTTCCCTACTCCTTCAAGCCTTTCTTCCTTCCCTCTGCTCCTTCCTTCTCTCCTTCCATCGCTCCCACCTTCACTTTTATCCTTACTTCCTTCCCTCTTCCCTCTCCTACTTCCCCTCCCTTTCCCTTTTCTTCCTCCCTCCTGCCCTCCCTCTCTCCCTCTAAGGAATTCCATTAGGAAGCATCCACAAACCCAGCTCTGAGCTCTTGAGAAAGGTCTTGATGTGTAAGGAACCGAGTCCACTTCCACCTGCGAGCTCACCTTGCTTCCTCCTCCCCCCCGCCAGGGTTCCCTGCCACATTGCCTCCCAGTGACCCAGAAACAGAAGGGACCACTGAAGGAGCCACGGAAGGAGCCACAGAATTACCTTCTGCCACTGCCACCGTGCCTGCGGAGGCCTCTGCCTCAGAATCGCCCGAGGAGCCATCCACACCTTCACTCCACGGGACAGAGCTGCCTCTGCCGGGCTCTGGGGAGACGTCTGGGACTCCTGACTTCACAGGCAGTGGAGAAACATGGGAACGCCCTGACGAAAATGGCCAGCCCTCAGGGGGCAGTGGGAGTGGACTGCCCTCAGCCGACCTGGACCTCCATGGCCTCAGCTCCGCCGCAGGCTCTGGGGAGGAAGATGGCCTGTCGTGGTCCAGCCGGCCTCCGGTTGGCAGGCGACCCCCTGTGGGCGAGGGCCCAGATGGCTCTGCCTCTGGACTAGAGGACCTCAGCGGGCAGCCTTCTGGAGATGGTCTGGAAACTTCTGCCTCTGGAATAGAGGACTTCAGTGGACATCCTACTGCAGGGGAAGTTCTAGAAACTTCTACCTCTGGAGGAAGGAATGTCAGTGGGCTGCCTTCTGGAGATGATTCAGAAACTTCTGCATCTGGAGTAGAGGACCTCAGTGTGCTTCCTCCTGAAAGAGAAGGTCTGGAAACTTCTGCCCCTGTAGTAGACCTCAGTGGGCTGCCTTCTGGAAGAGAAGGTTCAGAAACTTCTGCATCTGGAGTAGAGGACCTCAATGGACTTCCTACTACTGAAGGTGAAGGTCTAGAAACTTCTGCGTCTGCAGTAGAGGACCTCAGTGGCCTTTCTTCTGGAAAGGAAGGCCTAGAAACTTCTACTTCTGGAGTAGAGGACCTTGTTGTGTTTTGTACTGGAGAAGAAGGTCTACAAAATTCTGCATGTGGAGTAGAGGACCTCAGTGGCCTTTCTTCTGGAAGTGAGGGCCTAGAAACTTCTACTTCTGGAGTAGAGGACCTTAGCATGCTTCCTATTGAAAGAGAACTTCTGGAAACTTCTACCTCTGGAATAGACCTCAGTGGGCTGCCTTCTGGAGGAAAAGGTCCAGAAACTTCTATGTCTGGAGTAGAGGACCTCAGTGGCCTTTATTCTGGAAGTGAGGGCCTAGAAACTTCTACTTCTGGAGTAGAGGACCTTGGTGTGTTTCCTACTGCAGGAGACGGTCTAGAAACTTCTGCATCTGGAGTAGAGGACCTCAGTGGACTTCCTTCTGGAAATGAGGGCCTAGAAACTTCTACTTCTGGAGTAGAGGACCTTGGTGTGTTTCCTACTGGAGGAGAAGGTCTAGACAGTTCTACTTCTGGAGCCGAGGACCTCAGGGGGCTGTCTTCTGGAGGTAGCTCTGCTTCTGGGGCCCTGGACTTTGGCCAGCTGCCTTCAGAAACTCAGGGATGTAGCCATGCTCCAGAAGTGAGTGGCCTCCCTTCCGGATCCAGTGGTGAGTATTCTGGAATGGACTTTGGGAGCAGCCCAGCCTCTGGCCTTCCTGACTTCAGCGGCCTTCCCTCTGGGCTCCCAACGGTCTCCCTTAGTAGATGTGGTCACAGCCACCATGGCCAGTGAGCTGGAAGGGAGGGGAACCATCAGCATCAGCAGTGCTGGGGAAATCTCTGGACTACCGATCGGTGAGCCAGATGCCAGTGGACTTGCTTCAGGAGCTGAGCTCATGGGCCATGCGTCTAGCTCTCCTGACTTCAGTGGGGAAGTGTCTGGAATCTTTGGTACTAGTGGACAGTCACCTGAGTTTCCTAGCCTGAGCGGGGAAGCATCTGGAACTTCTGAGGTCAGTGGGCAGCCATTTGGCATAACAGACCTGAGTGGAGAATTCTCCGGGGCTCTCATCTCAGCGGGCAGCCCTCAGGAGTGACAGGATTCCATGAAACGATGTTCTGAGTCCCTTAGTAGGCTCTGGGGCAGTGAGCGGCAGCGGCGAATCTGCTGGTGTTGTGTTGGTGGACACCAGCTTGGTGGAAGTAACACATTCCATCTAGAGAAGAAGCGGGCCTGGGGTCTGTGGAACTCAGTGGACTCCCCTCTGGGGAGTCAGACCTGTCTGGCACCTCTGGGATACTGGATGTCAGTGGACATTCTTCTGGAACATTCGATGGTAGTGGACTCCCATCGCAGGCTCCAGAATTCAGTGGCCTCCCAGAGTGGGGTGGCCAAGATTAGTGGCGAAGCTTCAGGAGCCGATGACGGGAGCAGCATTCCCTCAGGGGCATTTGAGGGCAGTGGGCTTGCATCAGGCCTCCCCACCATCTCTTTAGTGGACAGACCGTGGGTGGAATCTAGAACCCAGGCCCCCACAGCCCAGGAAGCTGGAGAAGGGTCTTCGGACACGTGGGAACTCATTGGGGTGCACTCTGGAGAACATTCTGGATCCATGAACCTCAGCGGGCTGTAGTCCAGCCTGGAAGCCAGTGTCAAGCCAAGCCCTCCCTATTTCAGTGGGGACTCTTCCAGCCCCATGGATGTAAGTTGCGAATCCTCAGCCGGCACAAGTGCCGGTGAGACACCTCAGGGGCCCCAGACTTCACCTGGATCACTTCAGAGTTGGTGGAAAGGCGTCATCGAACCAACTATTTCCCAGGAGCTCAGCCGAGGACCCCCTGTGACCCACACGTCGTGGCTTTCTAAGGCCAGCGGGGAGGCCCTGACATCCAGGAACATGAGTGGAGCCACGCCAGCCTTCTCCAGGGCTGGAGCTGTGGACCCCGAGTCCAGAGGCGATGCTCCAGAGCCTACCACCTCCTCCTTCTCAGAAGCCGAGCAGGCCAGTGCCTCAGGCCTGGGGGCCAGCAGCAGCCCTTGGGCCTTTAAGGAACGATCCAGCCCAGAAGTAAACACTGAGGCCACCAGTGGCTACGATGTGCACATGGGGGCACCAGTTGCTCCCTCAGCCTCTGGAGACAGGACTGAAGTCAGCGGAGACCTGTCTGGCCACACCGCAGAACCGGACACGGCCGCCACCACCAGCCTCCTAGAGTTTGAGCTGGAGACAGAGGGCCCAACAGAGGCACATCTGGAAGCCAAATCCTTGAGCCTCTGGCACTCAGGAGAGGAGACCCAGACCTCCAGCACAGCCACTGCCCCTACGGACGCCTCCAGCCCCACTTTTTTTTTTTTTTTTTTTGGCCAGTCCTGAGACTTGGACTCAGGGCCTAAGCACTGTCCCTGGCTTCTTTTTGCTCCAGGCTAGCACTCTGCCACTTGAGTCACAGCGCCACTTCTGGCCATTTTCTATATATGTGGTGCTGGGGAATTGAACCCAGGGCCTCATGTATACGGGGCAAACACTCTTGCCACTAGGCCATATCCCCAGCCCCTCCAGCCCCACTTCTTCACGGGGGTCAGGGGAAGCAGAGTGGGTCAATGAAGGTAATGTTGGGGCTACTTTCCCACTGAATGTGTGTGCAGTTCAGACCCTAGGCAGCTGTGGTATAGGATGAGACCGGGTCTCTTTCAAGTTTTGAGCACAAACCCTGCACAGAGGCGCAATCATGTACTCCCAGCTACTAGGGGTGAGAGGTGGAGAGGGGAAGCCACAGGAAAAATGTGGCAGGCACATTTTTCCCACAACATTGAGACCACAGAAAGGCTTAGGAGGGTGGGGGGAAAAAACTTCAAGTTGAATCCTTTGGCTGGTTTGTGCTTTCATGCTGAGCCAATGATCATTTTATAAGTGGATCTCAAAAGGTGCCTGACCCTTCAAGTAAAACTTGGAGGAAATGTTGAATGTGGGGGAGTGTGGGGGGTGCAGCTGTGCCCTTCCACATGGGGAATCCACAAGGAGTTCCTCTTTAACTCCATCAGGTGGCATCAGGGCCTCCATTCACTTGTAGGTTGTACAGCACACTCAGCTTAAGAATTACTTGCAGGATGTACAGCACGCTCAGCTTAATAAGAATTTCCCTCTTGAACATGAAGCCAGATTGCTGAGCTGAAAAAACAAATGCCCAGCACAGATGGCTCACACCTGTCATCCTAGCTACTCAGGAGGCGGAGATCTGAGGATCATGGTTCAAAGCCAGCCTGGGCAGGAAGTGGAGCATTAGCTTTGAGGAAAAAACAAACAACAACAACAACAACAAAAACCAAGGCTCAGGGAAAGTGCCCAGGCCCAGAGTTCAAGCCCTATCACCAACCAAAAACTAAAAAAATAAATAAAATAGAGCTAGATTTCCAGGGAGCCAGGACAGGAAGTAGTTGGAAAGTGAGAGCCATGTTCAACACTCAAAGCCAGGGCCCCACTGGCCACAAGGGTAGTGGTCCTCAGCTTTAAACCTTCAAGATACCCAGGACCCATGATTCTGTGGAGCTGATTCTGTAGCTTTTGGCACTGGAGGGTTTTGTTTAAACATCCATTTATCACGCTTAGTGTCATAGGTTGGGCACTGAGTCACTTGAAGAATAACGTATATATTATTGTTTTTCTGAACAGCAAACAATTTCATGGTGCGCCAAACCCCCTGTTATCATGGATCTTTTGCATTGTCTTTGAACACAAGATGTCTTTGTTGGGGGGAGGGGGAGAGGAATTTGAGGTCTCCCATTTAGATACCAGCATGACTGTGTGCAGGTATCTCCGAGTCTCTGTCCTGTACTGGGGACTCCTGGTTATTTTCTCTCCTAAAGGAGAGGTGCTGCTGCGGGATCTGGTTTGGGATCAAACCATCCTTTTCCTTCCAGCTTCAGTGGTAGGAATAGGAGTTGGAAAACCCCAGCTCAGAAATGGTGGGTGAGCCCCGAGAAGGGCTGGAGCAGAAGTGGTGATGAGGTACTAAGAGTCCAGAACCCCATGTGTCTCTCCCTCCACATAAGATGGAGGCCCAGCTTCCTGTCTCACATCCTGACTCTTTCCTCCATCTCTTCCAATCGACCCACCACGTGCCATGTGAGCAAGTCACACCACTTGTTCCCCTGCCTACTACGAATGGTGTAACAGTGCTTGTGTCATATGTATGTGGGAATCAGTTCATCATACAAAGGGAGAGGAAGAGGTCCCTAGGCCTTCTGGCTTCTCCGAAAAGGTAGCAGAAGACCAGATTGGGAGAATCTTTTCTCATTTCAGCTTATTGTAAAGTTGAAGGAAAGACCACCTGGAATCGTTTGAAAAAGTCCATCCAGAAAGAATACATTGGGACAGGAAGAATGGAAGAGAAGAGACTTCCTAAGAAGAGGAGGTGGTGGGTGGTACCTGCCAACATCCCAGGCTGGGACTGTCTGGTACACAAATTACACATTGCCCTCACCTTTACCCCATGGCCTGGGCTAAGCACTTCTGTAAAGCCCAGCTCACTGGAGAACCATTCTGAAGCCATTTCTACAGGACAGTTTACCATCTGACTTACTGAAGACAAAGCTGTCTGCAAGCCAGGAAGTCCAGTGAATCTCATGTCAATACCCCAGGTGTTATTTTCCCATGGATCTGAACTGTGCAGAGCACTGCCCAGCTTTGACTTCCCCCATCCTCACCCATCCTTGTCAAGTCCCATGTTGCCAGCCAGTCAAGATGCCGCAGCTTGCTCCATCCTTTCACTCGAAGCCTGTTTTTGTCCCTTGCTGTAAGGTGGGTCTCTTGTAGACAGCAGATGTCAACTTTTTGTTTGCGAATCCATTCTGCCAGTCTGCTCCTCTTTATCTTTATCTGCTCCTCTTTATCTTCGGCTAACACACTAGCACTTCAGGCCAACCTGCCTGCCGGGCCGGCCAGCCCAATGAGAGGACTTGGGGAGAGTGGGATTGGCACTTGAAAGAAAGCCCTGCTAATTTTCTCTCATGCCAGAAGACCTCAGTGAGCAGCGGGGTCCTATTGGGCATGTGACCAACCTCATGGGGTACCTAAATGGCTAATGCCAAAGGCCACTTGTTTTCTGGACAGCTCTGGCTTTTCCCTCACAATATAAGAGACCAATTTGTCTAGCACAGGGCAATGCAAACATAATGCCAATGGAAGCATCAAGCAGATATGAGCATAAGCAATTGTAATACAAGGCAAATGCAACATGAGCAACTGTAACACATGAGCAATTATAACACAAGCACAATGCAATGGAGGGTCTCTTATCTGGGTTAGTCCATAGGAGATAGAGGAGTCCTTGTCCTCTTTAATGTCACTGAAGGTAGTGCAGATGGCTCTACCTTCCCTCAATGGTGAGGTAGAGGCAGGTTGAGGTCCTGGCAATTTGGCTGCCAGGGTGCTAGTAACTTAACAATTGAAGTTAGTAAACACTTTATAGAAAACATTGCAGCAAGGTACCAATCCCTTGCTTATTGTAAACATTTATCATAAAACATTAAGGTGTCAAAATCCTTTAGCTCCTATCTCCCTCCAATGGGGGCCCCTAAGATAACCAGCAAAGGGGGGGAGCAAAGGAAGTAAAAATAGTGTGAAAAATTTCCCTTTAGTTCTTGTGCAACGCTGTGGGCCACGCTGCCACAGCAAACATTACTCCAAAGGGTGCCAGGCAAGATCCAGGGAAGAAACAGGGCTGAAACTGGATCCATCGCTGGTACAGGCAGGCTTTCCTGTTTCTCCATGGAAAAATCCACCACGGTCTTTGTTTTGCTGAGAGGAAACAAGGAGAGACATCCTTCAAAAGCAAGTGCCCTTGGGTGGTCATTCAGATGAACAATATTTTAAGTCTCTAGCTGGTATCCAGATTGGATTCGGTTCCCAGTTGGGAAAACGCATGTGAAGCCCCTTCCTGCACTTATAAGTGGGTCTGGGCCTCGCCATGCTCCTGTAAGGGGGACCTTCCAACGGACTTCCACCTTTAAGTAAGGTGTTTGGCTTGACCAATGTCTCTGGAAAGCCGACAGAGGTTGGTCCTTAGAGAAGTTTAAAATATTCAGTGTAAACATCGCTGTCCTCCGCTGGTCATGGGGACTTCCCCCTCCTTTTTGCTTTAATAATTGGTCCTTCAGGGTCTTATTATGCCTCTCAATTATAGCCTGACCCTTTGGGCTGTATGGTATTCCAGTGGTATGTTTAATATTTCACGTTTGGAAAAAGGCCTGTAAAGGCTTGCTGAGGAAACAAGGTCCATTATGTGTCTTTACCTGTAAGGAGAGCCGTAGGATAGCAAAACATTGTAGGAAGTGGCTCTCAGCATGCTGTGCTCTTTCCCCTGAATGTGCTGTGGCCCAGCACGCATGTGAATGAGTATCTATGGACATAAATATATATTTCAACCTTCCAAAAGGAGCATAGTGGGTTACATCAGTCTGCCAGATAACGTTAGGCTTTAGGCCTCTGTGGTTGACCCCTGGAGATTGTAGAGGAGGGACTTGCAGAAAGGGCATACATGACTTGCAAGTCCTAATAATCTTTTTTAAGTCTTTTATAGGAATTGAAGGAAATCTCTGATGCAACCCTCTCCAGTTTAAGTGTGTACGCTCATGGAGTCATTGAGCCATTTGAAGGTTTTGAGGTTGTACAATAACCATAGCTACAATAGTCCCATTAGTGGCCCACTGTGCCAGGCTCAGGTCACCTCCCCTGGCACGGGGGTGTCAGGCTCTACTCTAATCTAATCGCTCGCTTTCTCACCCACTCCCCTGGTCACCCGACCCGCAGGTAAGGCCAGGGTGGAGTGGGGGGGCTCAGGAAAGACCTCAGGTGCACGTGGCCGTACAAGATCGCTTTTTCCCTCCCTCCTTACCCACCAAAGAAGCCAGGCACAAGGAGTCTCGGAGACAGCTTCAGGAGCAAATCTGATTTAATAAGGAAGTGGCTAACAGTTGATATAGTAGGGGTGACGAGAAAAGGGGTGATAGACCAGAGGCTGGCAATAGGCTGGAGAGCTTGTCATAAGACCCCCTCATGAGCTAATGTCACCTGCATAGCACCACCCCATGGGCAAAGCCCGTGAAGTTGGGGAGCACATGGGATGGCGAGAAAGTTGGGGGATTGGTCGCAAAGCCAGTTCTTCTGGTTCTGGACCCAGAGAATTGTGGCCTGTTTCCGCATTCCCCCAGGGCTGGGGGAAGGGCGGCATCTTGGGAGCGCTTTCCTCTGCCCTTCCCCCTCAAGGCCAAAGCTGAACCCTAACATCTGCCACTTTTACTTTTATTTTTTTATTTTTTCTTTGAACAGCAGGAGGCGCCCTACTCAAGGGCGCGCCATGTCTTAGGTTGCCCCCCTCATGGGGAGTCGTACCCGTCCTGGGCTAACACACTGCACTTCAGGCTAACCTGCCTGCCAGGCTGGCCAGCCCGATGACAGGACTCGGGGAGAGTGGGATTTGCACTTGAAAGAAAGCCCTGATAATTTTTCTCTCCTGCCAGCAGACCTCAGTGAGCAGCAGGTCCTAATGGTCGTGTGACAAGCCTCATGGGGTTCCTAGATGGCTAAAAGGCCAAAGGCCACTTGTTAACTAGACAGCTCTGGCCTATCGCTTACAATATAAGAGACCCATGTGTCTAGCACAGGGCAATATAAACATAATGTAAATGGGAGCATAAAGAAGACATGAGCATAAGCAATCGTAATACAAGGCAAATGCAAACATGAGCAACTGTAACACATGAGCAATTACAACACAGGCACAAGGCAATGGAGAGCCTCTTATCTGGCTTAGTCCATAGGAAATAAAGGAATCCTGGTCAATTCTGGTGTCACTCAAGGTAGTGCAGATGGCTCTCCCTTTCCTCGATGATGAGGTAGAGGTAGGTTCAGGCCCTGGCAATTTCGCAGCCAGGGTGCTTGTAACTTAACGGTTGAGGTTAGTAAACACTTTATAGTAAACATTACAGCAAGGTACCAATCCTTTGCTTATCATAAACATTTATCATAATACATTAAGGTGTCCAAATCCTTTAGCTCCTATATCCCTCCAATGGGTGCCCCTAAGATAAGCAGCAAAGGGGGAGCGAAGGGAGGAACAACAGTGTGCAAAATTTCCCTTTGGTTCTTGTGCAACACTGTGGGCCACGCTGCCACAGCAAACATTACTTCAAAGGGTGCCAGGCAAGGTCCAGGGAAGAAACAGGGCCACATTGGGTCCATCGCTGGTACAGGCCTGCTCTCCTGCTTCTCCATAGGGAAATCCACCACGGTCGTTGCTTTC
Organism: Perognathus longimembris pacificus; assembly: GCF_023159225.1. NCBI lineage: Eukaryota > Metazoa > Chordata > Mammalia > Rodentia > Heteromyidae > Perognathus > Perognathus longimembris. The sequence continues at coordinate 31,761,109 of NC_063180.1, read as the reverse complement.
CTGAGAGGAAACAAGAAGAGACATCCCTCAAGGGCAGGTGCCTTTGAGTGGTCATTCTGATGAACAATATTTTAAGTCTCTAGCTGGTATCCAGATTTGATTCGGTTCCCCAGTTGGGAAAACGCATGTGAAGCCCCTTTCCGCACTGATAAGTGGGTCTGGGCCTCACAGTGCCCCTGTGAGGGGGTCCTTCCAACGGACTTCCACCTTTAAGTAGGGTGTTTGGCTTGACCAGTGTCTCTGGAAAGCCGACAGAGGTTGGTCCTTAGAGAAATTTAAAATATTCAATGTAAACATTGCTGTCTTCAGATGGTCATGGGGGCTTCCCCCCGCCTTTTTGTTTTAATAATTGATCCTTCAGGGTCTTATTATGCCTCACAATTATGGCCTGACCCTTTGGGTTGTATGGTATTCCAGTGGTATATTTAATATTCCACATTTGGAAAAAGGCCTGTAAAGGCTCACTGGTGAAGCAAGGTCCATTATCTGTTTTCACCTGTAAAGGAAACCCTAGGAAATCGAAACATTGTACGAAGTGGCTTTCAGCATGCCGGGCTCTTTCCCCCGCATACACAGAGTCCCAGCCGGCATGATAATGTGTATCAATAGACATAAATATGTATTTTAGGCATCCAAAAGGAGCGTAGTGGGTTACATCAGTCTGCCAGATAACATTGGGCTTTAGGCCTCTGGGGTTAACCCCTGGAGATTGCAGGGGATGGACTTGCAGGAAGGGCATACATGATTTGCAAGTCCTTATAATCGTTTCTAAGTCTTTTACAGGAATTGAAGGAAATCTCTGATGTAACCCTCTCCAATTTAAGTGAGTACGCTCATGGACTCCTTGGGCCATTTGAAGGTTTTGAGGTTGTACAATGGCCAGAGCTATAATGGTCCCATTAGTGGCCAGCTGGTCTGCCATACGATTACCTTGTGCCAGGTCCCCAGGCAATCCTGGTATCCACGAAGTTGCTGTAAAAATATAGGCTCAGCCCGCTCTTTTAACACAGACCTGACTTGGATCATCAGATGGGTGATTGGGCTTTCATCTAATTTGATGTATGAGAATACCAGTTTGGGTAGCAAGTTAACCACATACAGACTATCAGAAAACAAGTTCATTGGCTGTTTGACATGGGTCAGTGCCAGGGTGACTGCGTACAGTTCCTTAAACTGCACAGATCCAGTAACTGCTTCAAAGTAATGGGTATTTTCTTTCCCACCAGCAGGGGGCGAGGCGGAGCGTACCACTATGGCAGCCCCCGCTCTTCCCCCATCTGTAAACACTTTGGCAGCCTTGACAAGAGGCCTGGTAGAGAAAAGTACAGGAGGGGTCCATTGTAGCCTGGAAAATTAGGTCACCCACCTCGAAGTGCCATAGTGGCAATCTACCTTTCCCATAAAGCCCTCCAGGGCACTGGACACACGTGCATTATTCCTTCTGACCCATTCAAACTCTGACAACCGGTAGGGAATGGTTAGCACATCGGGATCTCTCCCATAATGTCTCAGGGAAGTATCCCTGCCCTTAATTACCAAGTCAGCTAGCTGGTCTAGCTGGGAATAAACTCTGGGCGCTCCTCCCACTGAGGCGTGCACCCACTGAAGAGGCTCACCTGACTGGGTAATAGCAGCTGAGGAATGTTCAGACCCGGGGAGGATCCAAAGACAAAGTGGGCATTCATGCTTGTAGTGTGCCAGCTGTGCCATATTTAGGGCCAATTTGATTTTCTGGAAGTCTGTTTGAAGTGATGGAGTTATTGTAATAACATCAGTGGGCGCTTTGCCCTTCAAAGAGTCATGGAGCGGAAGCAGCTCCTCCGTAGGCAGGTGAAGCCAGGGTCTTAGCCAGTTAATCTCCCCCAACAGTCTTTGCATCTCCACCAGAGTATAAGGTGACTGGAAGGATAACTGGGGCTTAAGGGGGCACACAGAGTCAAGTTTAAGCTCTGCTCCCAAGATCTTAAAGGGGTATACTTTCTGAACCTTGTCACTAGCTATACGCAGTCCTCCTCTTTGTAGGAGTGTTTGTACCTTGCTATAGGCCACGTCTAGCACTTGAACATCTGCTAATCCAATAATAATGTCATCCATGTAAAGGTATAAAATAATATCTGACTGGTTCTGAAGAGGTTCGAGAACTTGTGACACATAATGTTGGCAGAAGGCCGAACTATTAACCATGCCCTGAGGTAATACTACCCACTCATACCTCTGGTCTGGCCCCTAGTAGTTAACTGAGGGCACAGAGAAAGCAAACTTTTCACAATCCTGGGGGTCAAGGGGAATGGAAAAGAAACAGTCCTTGATGTCAATTATAATGAAATTAAGATCCCGAGGAATAGAGGGGATCCATGGCAGCCCCCTTAAGGCGGTGCCTACGGGGACTATCCGCTCATTAATTTTCCTTAATTAATCCTCCATTTACCTGAGGCCTTTTGTACAACAAATACAGGACTGTTCCAAGGGCTCAGCGAGGGTCTAATATGCCCGAGGGACAGTTGTTCTGATACCATTTCCTTTAACTTTTCTAATTTGTTCGAGGGAATAGGCCATTGCTCCACCCAAATCGGGGCGCCCGGGTGCCATCGAATGGCAGGGACAGTAGGAACAGTGGCCCTTAGGATAGGGGGTGAGACCCTATAGAAGAATTAGGAGCCTCCTGCTCCGAGGCCTCAGAGGGAGATGCTTTTTAGTAGCCACTAGGGCCACCTGGCAGGTCCTGGCCTGTGATGACCGCAGCCTTAATCTTTCCCAAGATATCTCATCCCAACAGGTTATCTGGTCATTTTGTTATTATTAAGGGACGTACTATTCCTTTGCCACCATTCATATCATCCCAAGGAAGCCAGTCCCTGGTTGTTTCACTCTCAGCTGTGCCTCCCACCCCCGAGATCTGGGGGCAGGGGATTAGGTCCCACCATGGAGGCACTAACTCCTTCTTTAATATGGTCCGATCTGCTCCTGTATCAATTAAGAATCGGAAATTCTTTCCAGCTATGATGATTTTTGTCTCTGGCCTCATCTCGGGGACGATGGGGACTGCCCAGAGGACCTTAGCCTCAGGCTGTTTATTGTCTTGGTCGGTGGGGAATCTGAAAGTCAGGCCATAAAGCAGATGCTCTGCCCAGGGCGCGTTTGGCCCGCCTCTCTCAAGGACCACCCTCCAGAACTCATGGAAATCTTTAGTTTTCTGCAACTCCCATGAAGGGGTAAGGGCTCCGAGTTTAAAACCGACCAGGCCGTTTGTGCTTGGCGGCAGAGCACAGCCGCCGCTGAGGCTGCTGGGGCTGTGAAGCGGCCGCTCAGCGGGGCTGCCAGAATCTGCATATGTATAGAGCTGAGCCGAGCCTCCTATGAGGGAGGGGTAGTGAGCCGGCAGCCGCAGGATCGGCGTCTGGGTTGGGGTCCCGGGGACCAAGCTAGTGTTCGTCCCTGGGCCTCTCAACGCGGGGCGTCGGGGCCCCCTCCGGACCAAAATTCCCTCCGCTGCCCTCTCCTGAATCCAGGGACTCCCCCCTGGCTCCGAGGAGAATCAAGCTTTGAGGGTTTTAATAGTTCGCAGTGGGACTTCTTCTCCGCATTCTGCCTCCTCTACCTTCCGCTCTAGTCGGTCCCAAGGTTCCCACGAGAGTGGGTTGGCTCCAGTTAACCACGGGACCCTGAGATTTAGCTCCTGCCAAATAAGCATGGCACATGGTTCTGAGATATTCATCCCCGCGTTTTGGAGGGTGAACTTCAGGATTTTAAGGGGCGAATTACTTCGCCTACTTTGAACTTGTCCCATCCTCTTTGCTGACCTGGATGGGAGGACTGCGCGGCCCCGGGTTTACACCCCAAGTCCCTGAGGGTCTATCGGAAGCCAGACTTCCTCACATGGGTTTTGCCGCCCCACTTTGGGCGCCAAGTGCCGGGCTCGGGTCGTCTCCCCTGACGCGGGATACAGGCTCTGCTCTGCTCTAACAGCTCCCTTTCTCACCCTCTCCCCTGGTCACCCGACCCGCAGGCAAGGCCAGGGTGGAGTGGGGGGCTCAGGAAAGACCTCAGGGGCACGGGACCGTATGAGATCGCTTTACCCACCTCCTTACCTGTGAAGAAAGCCAGGCGTGCATGGATCTTGGAGAAGCTTCATGAGCAATCTGATTTATTAGGGCGGGGCAAAGGCTAATGGTAGGAAGGGACCAGAGAAGGGTGATCGGCCAGAGCACTGATAGGCTGGCGAACTTGCCATAGGACCCCCTCATGAGCTAACGTCACTTGGAAAACGCCACGCCAGGGGTGAAAACCCTCGAGACTGGGGGGCACATGGGCTAGCGAGAAAGTTTGGGGGCTGTTCACAAAGCCAGTTCTTCTGGTTCCGGACCCAGAGAATTGTGGCCTGCTTCCGCATTCCCCAGGGCTGGGGGAAGGGTGGTGTCTTGGGCCCTCTCTCCAATGCCCTTCCCCTTTCAAGGCCAAGGGTGGACGCCAACAAGGGGGCTGTGGTGTGAGGGCGCAGGGTTGGAGTGGAGGGGTGGCCATGCTTGCTGGGCACCCAGGAGCCAGCTGGGTCTCTGTCTCTCTCTGCTCTGTAGGGGTGCAGAGCCTGTATAGCCCCCCTCCCCCAACCTCTGTCCCACAGACTCCCCCAGAGTCTGGGCATTCCAGAGCTTTCCAGATCTTTCTCCCTGTACAGCAAATGCTCTGGCACAGTGGGAGGAAGACTCTTGTAGCCCAGCTGAGACCCACAGCCTCCAAACACTAGTCACATGCAGTCTCGAGGTGAAGGGGGGGGGGGCAGACAGTGGCAGGTTACAAGGGAGGGGGGCCCGGTTCCAGGCTTTTTCTTTTAGAATTCTGGAGAGGTATCACCAGCTTGTAACCTGGGCACTGCCTACAGAGATGTGCCCTCTCTAACTACCTCCCCACATTCTCCAGGCCTAAAGAGAGCTTAGTTTTCCGAGAGCCTCAGCTGTGCTTTCTGGAAGTTTCTGAGAGTCCAATTGGAGAGTTCACTGTAAAGGGCTTTGAGTCCCTGCACGCTGGAGTTTTGGGTGGGCTACGGTCACCAACATTCAAAAGTGTCCCCTGCCTCTTGCCCTTTCTGAGTTGCTGGTGGAAGCCCAGCCAGCTGTTACCACGGGGACAGCGCAAGGGCTCTGCCTGGCCCTGAGAGGCTCCAGGCCCCGCCACACGTGCCCAGGGTTTGGCGAGGACCAGCAGAGGAGGCCAAGCCTCATCCCCTGCCACAAGACCTGTCCACCTGGCTCTAGGAAGAAAGGCAGCTCGGCTCTAGGAAGAAAGGCAGCTCAGCTGGAGTGGCAGCCGGGGGCAGCCGTGGTGGGGTGATGGGGAGGGGAAGTGACACACAGCAGTCCCTGCCCATACAAGATGGGGCCATGCACAGCCCCTGCCCCAGGAGAAGAGGGAAGGCAGCCTGGGAAGTACCATGCCATCTGGGCCACAGAAGGGCCACAGAAGCCAGTCAAGCCACGTGGCAATGGGCGGGCCGTGTTCCTGACTGAGCTGAGATGACCCCGGCTTCATTCAGACACACAGAACCAGCTGTGCCTGGAGTGACGAGCGTGCTCCCAGCTTGGTCACCACGATCAGCAAGTCCTGGAGGAGGTTAGTGTTGTAGAGATTCCCAGAGCCCCATCTCTGAAAAGTAGCCAAGCTTGTGCGTCTCTCCTATAGTCAGCCGGTGCCCAAGAGGAAGGGAGATAAGGGAGGAGAAGGATCAAGAATGGGACTCTGTGGGGACAGACTTCACCCTGTGGCCCCTGGAGGGGGCTGTCTCGATGGACCTGGGGCCCCAGCCAGGGCCTAGTGCCTGCTTGCGTTTAGAAGGGCAGGGCAGTGAGGGGGTGGGGCAGGGGTGCACAGGTTAGTGCCATAAGATGAAGCCGAGCTGGCCAGCCGTACCGATCTCACACCGGTCCCCTCCATAGCTGGGAAGGCATAAGCATGTGAAAGAGGCGATGGCATCCACGCAGGTGGCTCCATTCACACAAGGGCTTGACAGGCACTCATCAAGGTCTGCAAGAAACCAAGGGCCGCCATAAGCTTCCCGTGGGCAGCTGGAGCCTCACAAGCCAGTGTGGTGGAGGCCATGGGGGTGGGCCAGCTCTGCTCTCTCCAGGGCCTGGGGAGGGGACAGGCTGGTTTTCCTGTGGACCCTTACTTCTGCTGTTGCTGCTGCTATCCTGTCACTGCCATCTTGGAATGCAGATGCATAGATCCGGACGTGATTTTTGTTGGTGGTAGTGGTCGTGGGCCTTGAACTTGGGTCGTTGGCGCATCCATAAGCTCTTTTGCTTATGCTTAACACCCTACTGCATTGGGCCACAGCACCACTTCTGGTTTTGTGGTGGTTCATTGGAAATCAGAGTCTCATGGACTCTCCTTCCCTGGCTGGCTTTGAACCACCATCTTCGGATCTCAGCCTCCTGAGTAGCTAGGATGAGAGGAGTGAGCCACCAGCACACTGCTTCCCATGTGATTCTTTTTTTTTTTTTTTTTTTTTGGCCAGTCCTGGGCCTTGGCCTCAGGGCCTGAGCACTGTCCCTGGCTTCTTCTTGCTCAAGGCTAGCAATCTGCCACTTGAGCCACAGCGCCACTTCTGGCCATTTTCTGTACATGTGGTGCTGAGGAATCTTGTCATTAGGCCTTATGCCCAGCCCCCGATGTGATTCTTGATCAGCCAGAATTTGGTTCTTGTTCTTCCTCAGTGCAAAGCAGGTTTGTTAAAGTCCACCATCTGCTGGGAGGGGCAAGAGAACATCACATTGGATCCTCAAGCTTGTGTAGGCAGCTAATACTTCCGGGTCAGAGTTGGGTTTGCTCTGTGGATGGTTCATGAAGCTTTCCTCCTCTTTGTTCTCCCGCATCCCTCTCCCACCCTGGAGTCCGTTGCTACCTTCCACCAGGCACACACCAGGGGTTAGAAACTGAGCTCCCAGTGAGCAACCATTTCCAAGTAAACCTAAACGGCATGGAGCAACGGATGGAAATCCCAGCATGCACTTGGATTCCCAGCCTGCACCAGGACTCGCAGCAGCAGCAGCAACAGCAACAATGGGTCGAGCCAGTGGGCAGGGTGGAAGCTGGGGGCAGCTGTCCTGCCCCAGGAGAGCTGTGTTCTCTTGTGTCCATTAGCACCATTAGGGAAGCTGGGAAGCGCTGGGCCAGGAGGATGAAGCCAATGTGCTAAAGCAGTTGTACAGAGCAAGGGGTACGGATGGCCTCTGGGGAGAAGAGCCAGACAGCAACTCTGTGGCCTCTGGCTGACCCATGGGAGAAGGATGGGAAAGGTGGGAGGCTCAGGTGGAGGTGGGGATTGCGCTTCACCTGCCCCAGAGTGTATGAGGCCCGTATGTGTTCTGTGTATTCTGCCAGGAGTGTGAGGATTGAAGGAGCTACTTCCTGCACCAAGCTCCCAGCTGAGGAGGGAAGGCAGGGCCACTCTGTGGGCTCCACTGGGGCAGGCCAGAGAGGCAGAACCAGCATCGTCACAGTAAGGACAGGGTGGTATCCCAGGTGGGGCTTCCCCCATTGCCACTCAGTCACAGAATACCTTGTCGTCTCTGCCTTTGGTGGCAAGAGACCCTCTGGCCCTGACCATCCCCTCTTTCTCTGAAGGACATTGGATATCTCTCAGCTGTTAGAACAGGGAAAGAGCTGGGGTACATTCTTTTGTCAGCATTGACAGGAGAAAGGGCGGGGGTTCCAGACAAGAGGACAGCAGGTGTAGGTAGAAAAGAATGCAGGATTGAGGAAAGAGTCAGGATGTGAGACAGGAAGCTGGGCCTCCATCTTATGTGGAGGGAGAGACACATGGGGTTCTGGACTCTTAGTACCTCATCACCACTTCTGCTCCAGCCCTTCTCGGGGCTCACCCACCATTCCTGAGCTGGGGTTTTCCAACTCCTATTCCTACCACTGAAGCTGGAAGGAAAAGGATGGTTTGATCTCGAACCAGACCCCGCAGCAGTACCTCTCCTTTACGAGAGAAAATAATCAGGAGTCCCCAGTACAGGACAGAGACTTGGAGATACCTGCACACAGTCGTGCTGGTATCTAAATGGGAGACCTCAAGTTCCTCTCTCCCTCACCCCAACAAAGACATCTTGTGTTCAAAGACAATGCCAAAGATCTACGATAGCAAGGGTTTGGCGCACCATGAAATTGTTTGCTGTTCAGAAAAACAATAATATATACGTTATTCTTCAAGTGACTCAGTGCCCAACCTATGACACTATGCGTGATAAATGGAGGTTTAAACAAAACCCTCCAATGCCAAAAGCTACAGAATCAGCTCCACAGAATCATGGGGGTATCTTGATGCTTTAAAGCTGAGAACCACTACCATTGTGGCCAGTGGGGCCCTGGCTATGAGTGTTGAATATAGCTCTCACTTTCCAGCTACTTCCTGTCCTGGCTCCCTGGAAATTTAGCTCTATTTTTTTTAGTTTTTGGTTGTTGATAGGGCTTGAACTCTGGGCCTGGGCACTTTCTCTGAGCCTTGTTTCTTTTCTTTCTTTCTTTCTTTTTTTCCTCAAAGCTAATGCTCCACTTCCTGCCCAGGCTGGCTTTTTTTTTTTTTTTTTTTTTTTTTTTGCCAGTCCTGGGCTTTGGACTCAGGGCCTGAGCACTGTCCCTGGCTTCTTCCCGCTCAAGGCTAGCACCCTGCCACTTGAGCCACAGCGCCGCTTCTGGCCGTTTTCTGTATATGTGGTGCTGGGGAATCGAACCTAGGGCCTCGTGTATCCGAGGCAGGCACTCTTGCCACTAGGCTATATCCCCAGCCCCCCAGGCTGGCTTTGAACCATGATCCTCAGATCTCCGCCTCCTGAGTAGCTAGGATGACAGGTGTGAGCCACCTGTGCTGGGCATTTGTTTTTTCAGCTCAGCAATCTGGCTTCATGTTCAAGAGGGAAATTCTTATTAAGCTGAGCGTGCTGTACATCCTACAAGTAATTCTTAAGCTGAGTGTGCTGTACAACCTACAAGTGAATGGAGGCCCTGATGCCACCTGATGGAGTTAGAGAGGAACTCCTTGTGGATTCCCCATGGGGAAGGGCACAGCTGCACCCCCCACACTCCCCCACATTCAACATTTCCTCCAAGTTTTCCTTCCAAGGGTCAGGCACCTTTTGTGATCTACTTATAAAATGATCATCGGCTCAGCATAAAAGTACAAACCAGCCGAAGGATTCAACTTGAAGGTTTTTCCCCCCTCCTGCTAAGCCTTTCTGTGGTCTCAATGTTGTGGGAAAAATGTGCCTGCCACATTTTTCCTGTGGCTTCCCCCCTCCACCCCCAACCCCTAGTAGCTGGGATTATAGGATTGCGCCGCTGTGCCCCATGTGTGCTCCAGGCTTTAAAGGGACACGGTCTCATCCCATACCACAGCTGCCTAGGGTCTGAACTGCACACACATTCAGAGGGAAAGTACCCCAACAATATCTTCATTGACCCACTCTGCTTCCCCTGACTCCCGTGGAGACGTGGGGCTGGAGGCGTCCGTAGGGGCGGTGGCTGTGCTGGAGGTCTGGGTCTCCTCTCCTGAGTGCCAGAGGCACTGGGTAATAGCGGCTGAGGAGAGTTCGGATCCAGGGAGGATCCAAAGACAAAGAGGACATTCAGGCTTGTAGCATGCCAGCTGTGCCATATGTAGGGCCATTTGGATTTTCTGGAAGTCTTTTTGAAGTGATGGAGTTATTGTAATAACATCATTGGGCACTTTGCCCTTCAAAGAGTCATGGAGCGGAAGCAGCTCCTCCGTAGGCAGGTGAAGCCAGGGTCTTAGCCAGTTAATCTCCCCCAACAGTCTTTGCATCTCCACCAGAGTATAAGATGACTGGAAGGATAACTAGGGCTTAAAGGGGGACACAGAGTCTAGTTTAAGTTCTGCCCCCAAGATCTTAAAGGGGTATACTTTCTGAACCTTGTCACTGGCTATATGCAGTCCTCCTCTTTGTAGGAGTATTTGTAGCTTGCTATAGGCAGGGTCTAGCACTGGGACATCTGCTGCTCCAATAATGATGTCATCCATATTAACATATAAAATAATACCTGTCTGGCTTCTAAGAGGTTGGAGAACTTGTGACACATAATGTTGGCAGAAGGCAGGACTACGAACCATGCCCTGAGGTAGTACTACCCACTCATACCTCTGGTCTGGGCCCTGATAGTTAACCGAGGGCACAGAGAAAGCAAACTTTTCACAATCCTGGGGGTCAAGGGGAATGGAAAAAAAAACAGTCCTTGATGTCAATTATAATGAAATTAAGATCTTGAGGAATAGAGGGGATCCATGGCAGCCTCCGTAAAGGAGTGCCAGCGGGGATTATCCACTCATTAATCTTTCTTAGGTCCTGTACCATCCTCCATTTACCTGAGGCCTTTTGTACAACAAATACAGTGCTGTTCCAAGGGTTCAGCGAAGGTCTACTATGCCCTAGGGACAGTTGTTCTGATATTATTTCCTTTAACTTTTCTAATTTGTTTGAGGGAATAGGCCACTGTTCCACCCAAATTGGGGCACCCGGATGCCATCGAATGACGGGGACAGTAGGAACAGTGGCCCTTAGGATTTTGGGTGAGGCCCTGTAGAAGAAACAGGAGCCTCCTTCCCTGAGGCCTCGGGAGGAGGCAGTCTCTGATAGTCACTAGGGCCACCTGACAGGCCCTGGCCTCAACTTTCCCCAAGATATCCCGTCCTAGCAGGTTATCTGGGAAGCCTGTCATTATCAGGGGACGCACTATTCCCTTACCACCGTTCATGTCATCCCAGGGAAGCCAGTCCCTCATTGTCTCACTCTCAGCTATGCCTCCCACCCCAAGGTCTGGGGTCCAGGGATTAAGTCCCACCATGGAGGCACCCCTTCCTTCTTTAATATAGTCTGATTGGCTCCTGTATCGATTAAGAATCGGAACCTCTTTCCAGATATAATAATTTCTGTCTTTGGCCTCATTTCCGGGACTATTGGGACTGCCCAGAGGGCCTCAGGCTGGTCATTAGGCCCGTCACTGGGCTGATCACTGGACTGATCGCCTCCTTTGGGTGATGGGGCTGGAGGGCGCCCCACTACTAGTTTAAAGGCCTCCCCTTAGCATTAAATCTGGACTTACAATCCTTTCGCCAATGAAATCCCTTTTTGCAGTGGGGGCAAGATTTTGTGGGTAGCTCCTTGGTCCAGCCAGAGGGCTGTCCTCTCAAGGTATCAGATCTTACAAGACCAGAAGGACACTCCATCTTGAAGTGGCCCGGGCCACCACATTGGTAACAGGGCTCCCTGCTTACCTCACCGGTGTGGGCAGGGGCAGGCTCCTCAATAAGCAGAGTGGTCAGCGGCTGCACCTGGCGGGCTCGTGCGCTGATGCCCCGACAAGCATAAATTCAGCTGTCCACAGATCTCTCCTTTACTCCTGCACCAGCCAATCTGCATTCTGATGTCATCCCTTCCCACACCAGGGTCCTTAGAAATTGATTTACTCGGGACCCAGGAAACTGTCGGTGGAGATTGTCCCTCACTCGGCCAATGAAGGCAGCAAGACTCTCATTGGTCCCTTGGGTAGCTTTTACTGCCGGGGACTCTAGGGACCCCTCTCCCAAGCCATGCCATGTGGCCAGTCCCACAGCCTGTATCTGCTCCTGGCAGTGGGCAGGGAAGGCAGCCCGTTAGGGGTGGGTGGATCCAAACAGCATGCCAAAGGTTATGGGGATTGGCGGAGCAGTGGCCTGATTTCTCTCTGCCTGAGCATAGCACTCATATCTGAAAAGGGAACACCACTCCTCATACATTGTTCTATCAAGCAGTGACCGGGCCAGGCTTCTCCACTCCTGAGCAGTAGAAAACCAGTGGGCCATGCCCTTGAGTAGGCTCTCCCCCCAGCAGGTGTTCGGTCCGCCTCTGTCAAGGACCACCCTCCTGAACTCTCGGAAATCTTTAGTTTCCTGCAACTCCCACGAAGTGGTAAGGGCTCCGAGTTTAAAACCGGCAGGGCCGTTTGTGCTCAGCGGCAGAGCGCCGCCGCCACTGAGGCAGTGAAGTGGCTGTTCAGTGGGGCTCCCGGAATCTGCATATGTATGGAGCTGAGCCTGGCCTCCAGTGGGGGAGGGGTAGCAAGCCAGCAGCGTTGCGCACCTCTGGGAAATGGCGTCTGGATTGCAGTCCCCGGGATCAAGCTCGCGCTCATCCCTGGACCTCTCAGAGTGGGGCGTCGGGTCCCCTCCGGACCAAAATTCCCTCCAGCTGCCCTCTTCTGAGTCCAGGGACTCTCCCCTGGGTCCAAGGAGAAGCAAGCCTTGAGGGTCTTAATAGCCTGCAGGGCCATGAGTGGGACTTCTTCTCCCCATTCCATCTCCTCTAGATCCTGCTCTAGTTGGTCCCAAGTTTCCCACAAGAGTGGGTTGGCCTCAGTGAACCACGGGACCCTATGGGTGAACTCCTCCCAAATTCGTATAGCACAGGGTTCCGAAATACTCATCCCCGCACTTTGGAGGGTGAACTTCAGGATTTTAAGGGGAGAATTACTTCACCTACTTTGAATCTGTCCCATCGTCTTTGCTGACCCGGATGGGAGGACCACTCATCCCGGAGTTTCCACTCCAATTTCCCTGAGGGTCTAACGGGAGCCACGGACTTCCTCGAGTGGGTTCTGTGCCCCACGTTGGGCCGCCAGAAATGCCAGGCTCAGGTCAACTCCCCTGGCGCGGGGGTTCGGGCTCTACTCTACTCTAATCGCTCCCTTTCTCACCCTCTCCCCTGGTCACCCGACCCGCAGGTAAGGCCAGATTGGAGTGAGGGGCTCAGGAAAGACCTCAGGTGCACGCGGCCATACGAGATTGCTCTTCCTCCCTCCTTACCCTTGAAGAAAGCCAGGCGTACGCGGATCTCGGAGACGCTTCAAGAGCAAATCTGATTTAATAAGGGAGTGGCTAGCAGTTGATATAGTAGGGGGTGACAAGAAAAGGGGTGATCGACCAAGAGCTGGCGATAGGCTGGCGGGCTTGTCATAGGACGCCCTCATGAGCTAACGTCACTTGCTTAGAACCACCCCAGGGGCAAAATCCACGAGAATGGGGAGCACATGGGCTGGTGAGCAAGTTGGGGGGCTGGTCCCAAAGCCAGTTCTTCTGGTTCCGGACCCAGAGAATTGTGGCCTGCTTCCACATTCCCCCAGGGCTGGGGGAAGGCGACGTTTCAGGACCGCTCTCCTCTGCCCTTCCCACTCAAGGCCAAAGCTGAACCCCAACAATTCAGAGCTAATATTCGAACTCGGATTGACTTGAGACTTCCTCATCACTGCACACAATATACCCAATATGCCCAGGTGACGGGAGTGAACCTCAGTTTCCCCTTCTGATAGGACTCCTGAGTCTGGCCAGACTCAGACTAGTGAACTGAAATGGAGGTGGCTGTGGGGTATGCTGGGAAGGATGCTGATTTGGGGGGGGGGGTAGGGAGGGAGAACAGGGATAGAAAGGAACAAGTGTTTTTGGAGGGAGGGACGTGCGAATCCAGCAGCCCCCCAGTGATGAGAAACAGCAGTAGAAGGAGGCCTAGGGTGAGTGGCAGCCTGAGTCCCTCCTTCCTGTGCCAGGCGGGTAGAAGCTGCAGGCCTGGGTGGTGGTGGAGGGGAGGGTGACTCAGGGATCCTGCCCCTCCCTCGGCCCACTACTGAATCCTCTGCAGTCAGACGGGAGGCAGAAGCTGGGCTCCAGGACTCGGGGGTGGAGACCGACGACTGTGTTCTCTCGACTTCCCCTCGCTTGGGGGGGAAGGGGCTTGTCCGCCCCTTCCTGGGTGGCCCTTTATCGCTCTCACGGGAGCGATGGCCACGGGTAGCCTCGGTGGCGTGTGGTCGCAGGGTGCTCCAAAGCTGCCAAGAACGACACGGACACGTGGGCACCTGGAGAAAGCCTCTAGGGCTTCTGTTTATTCAAATGAGGAACCTCCTAGATATACCCTAAAGGCGGGCACAAGAGAGGGGCCACTGATTGGTCCCAAGGAGCTGTCCCTTAAGTGATGTTAGACTTCCTTCTCTTCCGGTTAAAGACAGGAAGGGGAGGGACAGGCTGAGGTCAGCTGTGGCCCCTTAAAGGTGTAGCTGACCCCAAGAGACACCCGTCAATCCCATTTCCAAGAACAACCAAGCTCCAACCGCACCGACGGAGAACAGAACTGTATTTCTGGAAGTGTCCGTGGCCTCTGGAGTGCAAGGACCCCAGCCCCCCATCCATGAGCGGTCTCCTTCATCTCCCATAGACACCCCCCCAGCCTGGGGGCGAGGGGCACGTGGTCTTGGGGAGACGAGGGCATGGGGCAGGCATGGCTGTCCTGGAGCCCAGCCAGCCACCCAAGATGTTGAATGTGGTGTGCAGAGAACCCCAGGGGGTACCAGAGGCTCCTCTAGAGCCAACCCAGGGGGCTGGAGGTCCATTCCAAGCCTGCCCTGTTCCTGCATTCCTGAGAAAATGGGATGGTATTGGGGGGGGGGGTGATTGGTACAGGGATTTGTACAGACTGGAGGACAAGACAAGGAGAGATGGAGGGAGAGAAAGAGAGAGGCAAGGACCCCCCTCTCCTCACCCCAGCCCCTGGAGTCACAGGAGGGCTGGGAAGGCAGCAGGTCACACCATGCAGCAGGGCTGGGAGAGATGTAGTTAGCGAGACCCCATCTCAACAAACAAGTCAGGTACGGAGGCTGCTAACAGCCCAGCAGCTCCAGGCGCAGGGTGATTCGGTTATGCCAGGACACGGGCAGCACCCGCACGTAGCGGGCCATGAAGGGCTTCTCAAACATGTTCTTCTTGTGGGAATAGTTGTCCGAGTTGCCCAGGAAGATCTGCGGGAGGGGGGCAGGGGGAAAAGGAGGGGGTAGACGGGGTGGTGTCAGGTGAGTCCCCAGAGTGAGCCCCAGCAGGGAGCGCCAGGGCCCACCCCCAGAGCTCCCAGAAAGACACCCACCTTGCTCTCGGTGGCCCCGGCCTCCCTGTACTTGGTCCAGGTCTTGCCGTTGTCACTGTAAGCCACTTTGTAGGCAGCCACATACTGGATGTAGCCGAAGTCGCGGGCCCCCTGGGTGATAATGCCCGTCACCTGCCTCTGGGAGCCCAGGTCAACCTACGGAGGAAACAGACACGCCACCTTTGTGTGGGCCTGCGCCAGCGAGGCACAGAGGCGGGCGCCGCTTCGCTGGGCCCCGCTTCGCTGGGCCCCAGTCTTTTCCATCTGCAAAGTGGGCCTAAGGATGCTTGCGATCTCAGCCCCGGGGAGGCCGAGGCAGGAGGATCGCAGGCTAGAGGACAGCCTGTGCGGTACAGTGAGACTTTGCCTGCAGGAAGCAAGGGCTGGATCCCAGAAGACAAGAGATCAGCAGGCTCCAAGTCTGAGACCAGCCCAGGAAAAAGAAAAAGTTAACAAGACCCCAACAACAGACAAGGCAGGTACGGTGGCGCATACCTATCACCCCCTATATCATGTGGGTGTAAAGGGAAGACTGCAGTCTGAGTAACCTGGGAAAAATCGTGAGAGTCTAAAAAAAAAAAAAAAGCTGAGGGTGAAGCTCAAGTGATTATGTGCCTGTCCAGAAGTGTGAAGCCATGAGTTCAAACCCCAGCACCGCCAAAAGAAAAACCCACAGGGAAAGAAGGGCAATTTGGTGGTACACTATTTTCTAGAAATTGCAACATTTGGGTTCAATCTCCAGCTCTGCAAAGAAAAGTAAATACTTATCTTAATCAAAAAATAAAATGTAAAAGCAATAAATATAATTTTTTAAAAAATGTAGCCGGGTGCCAGCGGCTCACACACCTTAGCTAGACAGGAGGTGGAGATCTGAGGATCCACAGTTCAAAACCAGGCTAAGCGGGAAGTCTAAGAGAGCCTTACCTCTAAGCAAGCTGTCACCCAAAAGCTGGACGTGGCGCTGTGGCTCAAGTAGAAGAGTGCTAGCCTTGAGTGAATGAAGCTCAGGTTCAACACCCAGGCCCTGACTTCACACACACACACACACACACACACACACACACACACACACACACACACACACAGATACAGGTGAGGCAAGTGGGAAGAGACGGCCCTGGAAACCAGGGCTTTTTCTGGAAGCTCTTCGAGGAGGGGTGGCAATGCCCCCAAGCCCAGCCTGAGCCCAGCCGACTCCCGCACCACCCACCTGCAGCCACTCATCGGCGTCGTTGCCCTGGGCAGCCCAGGCGTTGAACTTGCCCTGCCGGTCCAGCCGCCCGTAGTAGGGGTACCAGCCGAAGGCACGCAGGCCCAGTGTCTTGTAGCTGCTGGAGGCTGTGATCTGCCGGTCAGGGATGCTGCCGTCTTTCAGGCCTAGGAGTCCTGAACAAACTGTGGCAAGAGAAGACTGTCACAGCCACCTCGGGCCTTGGGACATAGCTCCCCACCCACCCAGCCAACCACATCTTCACTTATTGTTGACTTCCTGTTCTGTAGTGCCAGTACTGAAGCTTGAACTCGGGGCCTGAGGCTCTCGGCTCTTGTTCATGGCCGTTCCTCTACTACTTGTGGCACACCTCACGTTCTGGCTCTTGGAAGGTTATTGGAAATAAGAATCTCACAGATTTCTCTGCCCAGACTGACTCTAAGCCACAATCCTTGGATTTCAGCCTCCTGAGCGGCTAGGATTATACACGTGAACCGGCAGCGCCAGGCCTGGGGCTGGGGAAATGGCCTAGTGGGAGAGTGCTTGTCTCGTATACATGAAGCCCTGGGTTCAATTTCTCAGCACCACATATATAGAAAAGGCCAGAAGTGGTGCTGTGGCTCAAGTGGTAGAGTGCTAGCCTTGAGCAAAAAGAAGCCAGGGAGGAGAGAGGGAAGAACCAAACCTGAGAAGCCATCCAGATCTCCAGATGCGCAAATCACAAAGATACATAACTCAGTTCATCAAAGGGCAAGCCAACTCGCCAGCTCCAAAAAGCAGCACGACTGAAGAGGAGATGGAGAATAAAAAAGCAAATGAGGCCATGTTAACAGGAATGATCGAAAGCCTCAGAAATGAAATTAGAAAACAATTCCAGGAATTTAGAGCTGAAATCTGGAAGGACACCCAGGAAGCCAAGAAAGAAATGGAAGCAAAACTGGATACAATGCAAGCCTGCTTTAAAGAAATGGAAGCAAAAGTGGATACAATGCAAGCTGCCTTTAAAGAAAATCTCCATATCCTGAGAATTGAAATGCATGAACAAATAGATTTAAAATACAACTCTTTAAAGGAAGAAATCTCCACGATCAGAGCTGATATGACAACCATAAATAGCTCTCTGACATCCATAAACTCCGCAATTGAAACCATAACACAAAGAGTAGACCACATAGAATCCAGAATCTCTCGCCTGGACGATGAAGCAGCTGACAACAACCAGAAAATGACCACACTCCAAGAAAAGGTGAAGCTTCAGGGAAGACTAATCCAGGAACTAATGGACAAAGACAAGAGATATAATCTGCGCATAATTGGAATAGAAGAAGGAGCCGAATATCAGAGCAGAGGGCTTAATCATGTTCTCAATAAAGTTATTGCAGAAAACTTCCCCAATCTCACAGGGGACCCCATCCAGGTAACCGAAGCCTATAGGACACCTGGCAGGCCAGAACCCAGGAAAGCCACCCCAAGGCACATAATATTCAAGACTACAGACCTCAAGATTAAAGAGCAAATTCTGAATTCAGCCAAAGCGAAGAAGGAAACTTTTTTCAATGGGAAGAGGATTCGAATAACATCCGACTTATCCACACAAACTTACCAAGCTCGAAGTGAGTGGAAGAACACCATCCAAGTACTTCAGGCTAACAATTTACAACCTCGGATCAAATATCCAGCGAAATTGGAGTTCACATTCGAAGGGAGAACCAGATCTTTCCACACCAAAGAGGAGTTAAAGGAGTATGTGAATAAAAAACCAGCCCTACAGCGAATATTAAGAGGGGATCCCCACCCAACAGAGATCGTAAAAGACACACAGACAGAATCAGAAAGAAACTTCAATAGCCAAAGTCCAGCAGAAACACAAGCTCACTAAAGACAAGAAAAAAAAAAAGAAGAAGAAAAAACAGCCCACCAAGAAAATGGAAGGAGAAAAAACACCCTTATCCTTGATCTCTTTAAATATAAATGGCTTAAACTCCCCGATTAAGAGGAGCAGACTGGCAGAATGGATTCGCAAACAAAAAGTTGACATCTGCTGTCTACAAGAGACCCACCTTACAGCAACGGACAAAAACAGGCTTCGAGTGAAAGGATGGAGCAAGATCTACCAAGCAAACGCATCCACCAAAACGGCAGGTGTAGCCATTCTGATCTCAGATAAGCTGGACTTCTCTTTAAAGTCCACTCAAAAAGACAAAGAAGGACACTACATATTAATACAAGGAAAAATCCAGAATCAAGAAATCACGGTGATAAATGTATACTCACCAAACAAAAGAGGCCTGACATATGTCAAGCAAATTCTCAAAGAATTACAGAGCAAGATAGACGCAAACACAATCATAGTGGGTGACTTTAATACTCCTCTCTCTCCAAGAGACAGATCCAACACCCAGAGGATTAGTAAGGGAGCTGAGGACCTAAATAACACCATTTCCCAAATGGATCTAACAGACCTATACAGAACCTTTCACCCTACAGAGACCCAATACACCTTCTTTTCAGCAGCCCATGGATCATATTCCAAAATAGACCACGTCATAGCCCACACAAAGAACCTCAGCAAATCCAAAAGTATTGACATCATCCCATGTATTATATCTGATCACAGTGGATTAAAGGTAACCCTCAACAACAAAGGATACCACAGAGCCTATACACACTCTTGGAGGCTAAACCCCACGCTGCTATCCAAAACTTGGGCCACAGATCAAATTAAAGATGAAATCAACGAATTCATAAGCCACAATGACAAAGAAAACACATCACAAAGAAACCTATGGGACACAGCTAAGGCAGTACTGAGGGGCAAGATCATTGCACTCAGCACCCACATTAAAAGAATGGAAGCAGAGCAGGTGAATACCCTCACGATGAAACTAAAACAACAGGAGAAACAAGAAATGACAGAATCTAAAACGACTAGGAGGGGAGAGATCACGAAGATTAAAGAAGAGATAAATCTGACTGAAAATAGAAAGACCATTCAACAAATAAATACGACTAAAAGCTGGTTCTTTGAGAAAATAAACAAAATTGACAGACCCCTTGCAAGACTTACAAAAAAAAGAAGAGAAGAGATTCATATTCGTAAAATCAGGGACTCCACAGGAAAAATTATAACAAGTGCACACGATATTCAAACAATCATAAGGAGCTATTTCCAAAACCTCTACTCAGCAAAAAACAATAATTTTACAGAAATGGATCAATTCTTAGAGAAGTACAAACTGCCCAAACTGAACCAAGAAGAAATAAATCAACTAAATAAACCAATAACTTATGGTGAGATACAGGAGGTAATCAAGAACCTCCCTACTAAGAAAAGCCCAGGCCCAGATGGATTCACCAACGAATTCTACAAAACCTTTAGTGAGGAGCTAATTCCAATACTCCTCAAACTCTTCCGCGAAATAGAAACGGAGGGAGAAATCCCAAACTCATTCTACGAAGCTAATATCATACTCATTCCTAAACCAGGCAAAGATCCAACAAAAAAAGAGAACTACAGACCAATATCACTAATGAACACAGATGCAAAGCTCCTCAATAAAATATTAGCTAATAGGATCCAGAAACTGATTAAGAATATCATACATCATGACCAAGTAGGCTTCATCCCTCAGTCACAAGGATGGTTCAACATCCATAAATCAATCAACGTAATTCACCACATAAACAGAACTAAAATCAAGAATCACATTGTTATCTCAGTCGATGCCCAAAAAGCCTTTGACAAAATACAACATCCATACCTATTAAAAGCTTTGGAGAGAACAGGAATAGATGGAACATTCCTCAAAACAATAAAAGCCATATACAACAGACCAACTGATAATATCATATTAAATGGAGAGAAACTTAAATCATTCCCCCTAAACACAGGAACAAGACAAGGATGCCCACTCTCCCCACTTCTGTTCAACATAGTGCTGGAATCCCTAGCCATAGCAATAAGGCAAGAGGAGGACATCAAAGGGATCCACATCGGCAAGGAAGAAATCAAGTTATCCCTATTCGCAGACGACATGATCTTATATCTCAAGGACCCAAAAAACTCAGTACCCAAACTCCTACATCTAATAAACCAATTTGGCAAAGTAGCAGGATACAAAATCAATCCACAAAAGTCAGCAGCTTTTCTGTACACCAGCAATAGACAAACAGAAAAGGAAATTATGGAAACGATTCCATTTACAGTAGCCAAAAAAAGAATAAAGTACCTAGGGATCAACTTAACCAAGGACGTGACGGACCTATTCAATGAAAACTACAAAAATCTAATAAGGGAAATCAAAGAAGACACAAGGAGATGGAAAGACCTCCCATGCTCATGGGTAGGCAGAATCAATATAGTGAAAATGGCCATACTGCCCAAATTGTTATACAAATTCAATGCAATACCTATCAAAATCCCAGCCACATTCTTCACTGAAATAGAGAAACCAATCCATAAATTCATATGGAACAGCAAAAAACCTAGAATAGCCAAAGCAATTCTAGGCAAAAAACATAGTGCAGGAGGTATCACCATACCAGACTTCAAGCTCTACTACAAGGCCATCATAACAAAAACAGCATGGTATTGGTATAAAAACAGATCGGAAGACCAGTGGATTAGAATTGAAGACCCAGAAATAAAACCGCACTCTTACAGCCAACTGATATTCGACAAAGGAGCTAAAGACATACAATGGAATAAACATAGCCTCTTCAACTACTGGTGCTGGGAGAACTGGGCAGCCATATGCAGAAAACTCAAAGTAGACCCAAGCCTATCACCATGCACCAAGATCAACTCAAAATGGATCAAGGACCTCAACATCAGACCTGAATCCTTGAAACTACTGAAGGACAGAGTAGGAAAGACACTAGAACTTATAGGCACAGGAAGGAACTTCCTGAATAGAGTCCCAGGCGCACAACAAATAGGGGAAAGACTCAACAAATGGGACTACTACAAATTAAAAAGTTTCTGCACAGCTAAGGTCATAGCCACCAAAATAGAAAGACAGCCAACGATATGGGAAAGGATATTTACCAGCACAGCAACAGACAAAGGCCTGATATCTGTCATCTACAGAGAACTCAAAAAACTAAGCCCCTCCAAGCCCAATAAACCTATTAGGAAATGGGCAAAAGAGCTAAAGAGAGACTTCACAAGAGAAGATATAAAAATGGCAAAGAAACACATGAGGAAATGCTCAACATCCCTGCTAGTAAAGGAAATGCAAATAAAAACAACCCTGAGATACCACCTCACCCCAGTTAGAATGGCCTATACTCTGAACTCAGGAAACAACAAATGCTGGAGGGGCTGTGGGGAAAGAGGAACCCTTCTCCATTGTTGGTGGGAGTGCAAATTAGTACAGCCACTTTGGAGAACAGTATGGAGGTTTCTCAAAAAGCTCAATATAGACCTACCCTATGACCCAGCCATACCACTCCTAGGCATCTATCCTAAACAGCAAAACCCAAGATATCAAAAGGACATTTGTACTTCCATGTTTATCGCAGCACAATTCACAATAGCCAAAATTTGGAAACAACCCAGATGCCCCTCCACAGATGAATGGATCCAAAAATTATGGTACTTATACACAATGGAATACTACATAGCGATTAGGAATGGTGAAATATTGTTATTCGCAGGGAAATGGTCAGAACTAGAACAAATAATGTTGAGTGAGACAAGCCTAGAACACAGAAAACAAAGGGGCATGATCTCCCTGATATATGACTGTTAACAAAGGGAGATGGAGAGACAGTAGAGACCAAGTCTGTGAACACTGTATATGTGCTTGATACATTGTATACTGCATATGGGTCTACCTGACCTAGACAAGGGATGGGAAAACAGGTTGTAAGATATCACAAGAAATGTACACAATGCCCTACTATGTAAATGCACCCTCTTTGCACAGCACCTTGTAAAAAAAAAAATTTATGTTCAATTGATAATAAAAAAAAATTTAAAAAAAAAAAAAGAAAAAAAAAAAAAAAAAAAGAATATCATACATCATGACCAAGTAGGCTTCATCCCTCAGTCACAAGGATGGTTCAACATCCATAAATCAATCAACGTAATTCACCACATAAACAGAACTAAAATCAAGAGTCACATTGTTATCTCAGTCGATGCCCAAAAAGCCTTTGACAAAATACAACATCCATACCTATTAAAAGCTTTGGAGAGAACAGGAATAGATGGAACATTCCTCAAAACAATAAAAGCCATATACAACAGACCAACTGATAATATCATATTAAATGGAGAGAAACTTAAATCATTCCCCCTAAACTCAGGAACAAGACAAGGATGCCCACTCTCCCCACTTCTTTTCAATATAGTGCTGGAATCCCTAGCCATAGCAATAAGGCAAGAGGAAGACATCAAAGGGATCCACATTGGCAAGGAAGAAATCAAGTTATCCCTATTTGCAGACGACATGATCTTATATCTGATGGACCCAAAAAACTCAGTACCCAAATTCCTACACCTAATAAACCAATTTGGCAAAGTAGCAGGATACAAAATCAACCCACAAAAGTCAGCAGCTTTTCTGTACACCAGCAATAGACAAACAGAAAAGGAAATCATGGAAACAATTCCATTTACAGTAGCCAAAAAAAGAATCAAGTACCTAGGGATCAACTTAACCAAGGACGTGACAGACCTATTTAATGAAAACTACAAAAATCTAATAAGGGAAATCAAAGAAGACACAAGGAGATGGAAAGACCTCCCATGCTCATGGGTAGGCAGAATCAATATAGTGAAAATGGCCATATTGCCCAAATTGTTATACAAATTCAATGCAATACCTATCAAAATCCCAGCCACATTCTTCACTGAAATAGAGAAACCAATCCATAAATTCATATGGAACAGCAAAAAACCTAGAATAGCCAAAGCAATTCTACTCAAAAAAAGCAGTGCAGGAGGTATCACAATACCTGACTTCAAGCTCTACTACAAGGCCATCATAACAAAAACAGCATGGTATTGGTATAAAAACAGATCAGAAGACCAATGGATTAGAACTGAAGACCCAGAAATAAAACCGCACTCTTACAGCCAACTGATATTCGACAAAGGAGCTAAAGACATACAATGGAATAAACATAGCCTCTTCAACTACTGGTGCTGGGAGAACTGGG
This sequence comes from Perognathus longimembris pacificus, assembly GCF_023159225.1. Lineage (NCBI taxonomy): Eukaryota > Metazoa > Chordata > Mammalia > Rodentia > Heteromyidae > Perognathus > Perognathus longimembris. Next base: position 31,737,775 of record NC_063180.1, on the reverse strand, counting down.
CAGCCATATGCAGAAAACTCAAAGTAGACCCAAGCCTATCACCATGCACCAAGATCAACTCAAAATGGATCAAGGACCTCAACATCAGACCTGAATCCTTGAAACTACTGAAGGACAGAGTAGGAAAGACACTAGAACTTATCGGCACAGGAAGGAACTTCCTGAATACAGTCCCAGGGGCACAACAAATAGGGGAAAGACTCGACAAATGGGACTACTACAAATTAAAAAGTTTCTGCACAGCTAAGGTCATAGCCACCAAAATAGAAAGACAGCCAACGATATGGGAAAGGATATTTACCAGCACAGCAACAGACAAAGGCCTGATATCTGTCATCTACAGAGAACTCAAGAAACTAAGCCCCTCCAAGCCCAATAAACCTATTAGGAAATGGGCAAAAGAGCTAAAGAGAGACTTCACGAGAGAAGATATAAAAATGGCAAAGAAACATATGAGGAAATGCTCAACATCCCTGCTAGTAAAGGAAATGCAAATAAAAACAACCCTGAGATACCACCTCACCCCAGTTAGAATGGCCTATACTCTGAACTCAGGAAACAACAAATGCTGGAGGGGCTGTGGGGAAAGAGGAACCCTTCTCCATTGTTGGTGGGAGTGCAAATTAGTACAACCACTTTGGAGAACAGTATGGAGGTTTCTCAAAAAGCTCAATATAGACCTACCCTATGACCCAGCCATACCAATTCCTAGGCATCTATCCTAAACAGCATTCCCAAGATATCAAAAAGACATTTTTACTTCCATGTGTATAACAGCACAAATCACAACAGCCAAAATATGGAAACAACCCAGATGCCCCTCCACAGATGAATGGATCCAAAAAATATGGTACTTATACACAATGGAATACTACATAGCGATTAGGAATGGTGAAATACTGTTATTCGCAGGGAAATGGTCAGAACTCGAACAAATAATGTTGAGTGAGACAAGCCTAGAACACAGAAAACAAAGGGGCATGATCTCCCTGATATATGACTGTTAACAAAGGGAGACAGAGAGACAGTAGAGAAAAAAAAAAAAAAAGAAGAAGAAGCCAGGGACAGTGCTCAGGCCCTGAGTTCAAGCCCCAGGACTGGCAAAATAAATATTTAAAAAAAATTTGAGGGCTGGGGATATAGCCTAGTGGCAAGAGTGCCTGCCTCGGATACACGAGGCCCTAGGTTCGATTCCCCAGCACCACATATACAGAAAACGGCCAGAAGCGGCGCTGTGGCTCAAGTGGCAGAGTGCTAGCCTTGAGCAGGAAGAAGCTAGGGACAGTGCTCTGGCCCTGAGTCCAAGGCCCAGGACTGGCCAAAAAAAAAAAAAAAAATTTGATAAAGACACAGGCCTGGGACTGGGGATATGGCCTAGTGGCAAGAGTGCTTGCCTGGTATACATGAGGCCCTGGGTTCGATTCCCCAGCACCACATATACAGAAAATGGCCAGAAGTGGCGCTGTGGCTCAAGTGGCAGAGCGCTAGCCTTGAGCAAAAAGAAGCCAGGGACAGTGATCCGGCCCTGAGTCTAAGCCCCAGGACTGGCCAAAAATAAATAAATAAATAAAGATACAGGCCTGCCTGCAGCTCCTCCTCCTTCGTAGCTAGCAGAAGGCTTCCTTTCTGGGGTGATGTCACGCAGACCAAGATGGCTGCTCCAAGGTGGCGCCCACTCCACCCAGGCCCACCCCTGGGTGCTCGGGCATGTATGGTTTGCTCTCATATATGCAGCGGCCGCAACAGATGAGACCACTAAGGACGTGACACTCCCGGGAGAGTGGGGGTGTCTCATGCCGGCCGGGCTGCACCCCATAATTGTTTCTCCCTTGGGGAGTTGACTGGAAGAGCAGAACCTGGAGAAGCAGGCATCCATCTGCCATGCTTTCCCTCTCTGCCCCCTAGTCACCTGCCTTTCTGCTCCCCAACCAAGTGAGGATGCAAGCAATCCGGCCATCACCTTGTCACCCCAAGGGGGCAGCCAGAGCACCCAACAACCACAGGAGACTCCAGGGACAACTTGTCCTCTGCATGCTGGAGCAGAGTCCTGAGGCAGGCCGGTGGGAATCTGCTTTGTTCTCATTCATAACTCCATGTTGTTCCCATGGCCCAGTAACCACCCTCCCTTGTGGGCACCCCGGTTCTCAGGAAAACTTCACCCCTGACCTTACCTGAAAGTGCAAGACTGTCGGTGTCACAAATCTCAAATAGGACAGGACAGACACCCCAAAGAAGATCTTACACTCAGGTGCAGAAAAACCAAAAGCCCATTCCCACTCCCCACTCCTGGCTTCTCTGATGCGCTCAGTATTACAGTGAGTCCCTGTACCGCCACGATGCAAGCCTGCTCTGCGGAGGTCTCTGCCTTCCTTCTCTCCTTTTGTCTACTTGGTCCTTCCTTACCCAGGCCACCACCGGGGCGTCTCTGCAGACACCACCAGCTCTGCACCCTGCACGGGGCTGACCTGGTGCATAAGGAGCCCCTGGCACCTCATACCCCCCTTCCCCCTAGCCCTCAACCCCAGGTCTTCCAGAATCAAACAGTGCTGCTTCTAGAAGTCTAGGAGTTGGAAGTCTGATTTTTTTTTCTTTCTTTCTTTCTTTTTTGCTGGTCCTAAGGCTTGAACTCAGGACCTGGGCACTGTCCCTGAGTTTCTTTTGCTCAAGGCTAGCTCTCTACCACTTGAACAACAGTGCCACTTCTGGCTTTTTCTGAGTAGTTTATTGGAGATAAATCTCAAGGATTTTCCAGCCCAGGATGGCTTAAAACTGTGATCCTCAGATCTCAGCCTCCTGAGTAGCTAGGGTTACAGGCGTGAGCCACCAGCACCCAGCTGGAAGTCTGGTTTTCTAAGAAATCATTATATTGCTGGTCCATAGGGGTCACGGCCCACCATGGCAAGCAGTCTGCTTGGCTCCGGCCCCCAGTAGGCTTCCTTCCACCCTTCATCAGGTCTCAGGACCTTTGCACTTGCTGACTCTGCACCTCGAGAATGTTCTCCAAGCTTTTCAAGGTCTTCCCATGGCTTCATTCAAGCTTCCACCGAAGGCCAGTGCAAAAAGCAATCCCCTGCCCATGCTGAGGGGGTTTCAAAGCTCTTGGGAGCTCTCAGCCCTTCCGTTTGCTCCTGATCTGGAGTTGGCCTCCCTCACAAGAATGCACATCCCATGATGTCGGGGGGTGACACTACCTACCTTGTTCCCAAGGAGCTGTATTCAGTTAACTAATCCGTCCCCAGTGGTTTTCTGGACTCCTAACCTAAGCCATGCCCGTGGCCACGCCCACGGCCACGCCCACAGCCATAACAAGCACTCCTGAAGAGGCCTGGATGCCTGGCACACCCTGCAGTCCCCAGGACCAGACAGCAGGGGGCACTGTGGCTTCAAAGAAAAAAAAACACACTTCAAGGGGGAAAAGTGCCAGGAGAGTTTAACCAAGCCAGGAACCCAACTTGCAGCTTTCCTGGGGCAGCAGAAACCTGTCCCTTCCTGAGCCCCAGTCTACCGGGAGTCTCTGCATCGGCAGTGAGAAGAGCCAGCTCCAAGCTGCACGGTGTTGGTCTTGAGTGGGCTGCATGGTGGGTCAGAGCTCAGGATCTACCCCATGCTCTGCACCCCTCAGCTGGGCACCCTGACGATAAGGGGCCTGGGATCTCTCCCCATCCTCACTCATCCACCTGCTGAAGATTTATCTGTGTGCTCTGCATACTCACATTCACAATACAGGCAGGTTCTCAGCCCTCAGGGAGCTCACCCTTGCAAAAACACAGCTAACTGCCACACACACACACACCCATGCCACCACTTCAGGAAACCACCTGAATGATTAAGAATACTTGGAAAATCAGCCAGGCTTGGCGACTCACACCTGTAATCCTAGCTACTTGGAGGCTGGAACATGGAGGATTGTAGTTCAAAGCCAGCCTACAAAGAAACGTCTGCAAGATTATCTTCAATACACCAGAAAAAAAAAAAGTAGGCTAGAAGCACAGCTCAAATGGTAGGGGACCAGCCATGAGCAAGAAAGCTAACTGCAAGCTTGAGGCTCTAAGTTCAAGGCTTGGTACAGGCACAAAAGAAAACCTTTGAAAACTCTCCTTCACAGACCAGAATGCCTGGGAGAGGGGCAAGCTACCCTGGTATGGGTCTCGTGTGGATCAGGTCCCCGGGACATCACTGGTTGAGATGACCATTGGAGAAGGCATGCCCAGACTCACCATTCAGATCGCAGCCCAGGAGCTCAAAGCGGAGGGTGCAACCATGGCGGCAGTCCACGGGGAATAGCCGCACATACTGCGTCTCCAGAGGGGTCTTGAACATGTTGATCTTCAGGCTGTTATTGTCCATATTGCCCTCAAACTCCTGGGAGAGAAGGGACTAGGCTGGAGGTGCAGGTATAGGCCGTGGGGTCCCCCGATTACAGGGTTTTTTTCGGGGCCTGGGAGGCAGACCAGCACTAGGAGAAAGCCACAGGGGCTCCGGTAGCAGCTCTCAATTCAAGTTCTTTTTCATTCACCTCCCTGGCCATCATGAGACCAGCCCAGGCATAAGCCACACAGAGCCACCCACCTACAACCCCATCTAGAAAGGGCACTGCTTTCCTCAACACTGTTGTCACCCACAAGGACACAACTTGCAACATCTGTACTGCTGGTGCATCCTTGAGTAGTCTGCAGCCTGCACCAAATGTCTGTGGTCGCCCTGAAGACCCAGATGAAACCCAGTGCCACCACAACCAGCACCCACAACACTGCTCCGAGCCTCCCTAGCCTCATCCATGAAGTAAAGACTGGAGCAATTTGGGTCTCTGTTTCTAAATTCAGGAGCAACTCACCTCATGACCCCCACCCACCCAGAAAGATTTGCCTCCCTGAGGGACCCCTCCCCCGGGGGGAGGGTACTGACTCGGGCCCTTCTTCAGGCCTCTCATGGGGCTACCTTGTCTCCAGACCCCTCTTCGTCCTGGATGAACTGGAACTTGTGTCCATCGAGGCTGTAGGCCACCTTGAAGGTCTTCAGATACTCGGGAGTCCCAGTGCGGCTGGCACCCTGCGTTACTACACCAGTCACCCGCTTCTTCCGAAGCAGATTCACCTAGACCAGGGCCGGGGGAACACAGTCATCATCTCCTGGGTTCTTTAACCCAAGATTCACCCACTCGGAGAGGGACAACCGGCAAAACCAGAGGGGCAGCTGGGCACATTCCCTGGAAGGGGGAAAGCAGTCCTGGGGGGCCCTAACTCCTCCCTGGGGACCTCTCTCCTTAGGGCAGAGGGGAGGGGAGGACTCTCTCCTCTCTAGACGCTCTCCTCTCTAGGGACTTATCTCCTCCCTGGGGACTATAAGGTCCATGAAAAGGGAAAGCCCACAAGGGCCAGATCCCCCCACCCTGGCCTCATGGGGGATCCTGCACAGCTGGGTACTGACGCCCCCCGCATTCGGGCCTCTTGCTGTCTAACTGCAGACCCTCCGCCGTGGTCACCTGTCACTTGGAGGCCCTAGTGCAAGCTCACGTCGGCTTCACCCCTCTCTCCCTTGCCCTCTGCCCTCCACACCTGGATCCAGGGCTTCTGGTCGTGGTTGCTGGCCGTCCAGGCATTGACCAGGCCGCTGCGCCACAGGCGGGCCAGCTCGGGGCCCCAGCGCTGCAGGCCGAGGAATCCCAAATGCACGGAGGAGGCGGAGAGCTGCCAGTCACCGATGGCGCCGCCCACCATGCCCAGGGGCATACTGCACTCTGCAGAAGGCTGCTCGGTGGACAGGGTGACCCCTTGCGATTTCAAGGGCTCCGCTGGGAACAGAGCAAAGGGGCCTCTGCAGCGGACCTGGGATCCTCGTTTTGGGAGCAGGGGATTGGTCAGCAGTGCACAGAACCCCTGACACGGCAGTGAGCAGGCCTGGACTTTGCTAGAAGCACCTCAGCAGGAGCTAATCCCATTCCAGTGTCCCCCCAGGTCTCTGCCACCTTCCTCCTTCCAGTCCCCGGCCAGCCAGCCACCCTTGACCGTGTCGCACAGGTGGGTCTATGTCCAAGTGAGACCGACAGATCCACAGACCCTGGACCACTGGTGGCCAAGCAGGGGCTGGCCCAGGTGTGTCTCCAGGACAGTCCTCACCTCCAGGCCCACCCAGGGAGCCAAATGTGGGACCAATGTGTGGCTCCAAGGAATCAGAACGGGTGACAAGCCAGGAGGGTCTGTGAAGGCTCCTGGGGTCACCACCCGTGCCCCAGGGCCTGGCCATCCAGCCTGGCAGACCCCAAGCCAGGAAGCTGGCAGTAGAAGGCCTAGGGGGTGGGGCTGGGTAATTCCTGCTCATACTCCCCTCATCCCTCCCCCAAGTAAGAGCTCCGACCACCTGGCTCCACCCCGGCTCCACTTGCCTTGGAACGATGTTCTGCATCCTTCTACCCCAGGGCCTCCCCTTCTCCAGCCGGCCTCCCTCTCCAGCCCAGCCAAGCCTGACTTAGTGAGCTGTGGGCCCCATGATGAAGAATGCGAGTGCTCAGCCCTGTTGGTAGGCAAATCTCATGCTCTGCGCCACCACCTGTGTGTCCAGCTGGCTGTGGACTCACAAACAGCACTCCCGTGACCTTAGGGTCACCCGAACCTGCTCAGCCCAGTGACATGGGGCCAGGCCCACAGTCCCAGGGGAAACAGGCAGGCAAATCTAGAGTGGAGGGATGGTGGGCCCTTGCTTCCTGCTCCTCTCCCCCACACACACCCCTGCGAGACCACCTGGCAAGTTCCCCCAAACACTTACGTGTCTCGCAGTGAGTGCCTGAATAGCCCCGTGGGCACTGGCAGATGTACGACTTGAAGACGTCCCCTCGGAGCTGGTCCTTGGCCACCTGGCACTGGCCATCATGGTGACAGGGGTTCGGGGAACAGGGACCTGGAGACGAGGAAGCAGGGAAGATGGGCTGGTGAGGGGCGCTCCACCCTCTCCCCTCCACCAGCCTGCCTGCTGGTGCCCATGGCCACTGGAAAGTCACTCAACCCAAATACATGAAGCAAGGCACTTCCTGGGATGAGGAGCTAGGGATGCTCCCACAGGTGGATGGCCAGAGGCTGAGGTGGAGGCTCAGGCCTGGCCCACACAGGCTCCTGGGGCAAGCAAGGCCCCCTACCTTCGACAATCTCATTGCAGAGGCGGCCCGTGAAGTCTTCGAAACAGATACAGTGGAATGAATCACCACGGTCCTTCACGCAGGTCCCACCATTCATGCACCGGCTGGAGTCACAGAAGATCTCTGCAAGGCATCCCAGACCTCATCAGGCTGGCCATACCCAGGCCCAGCAAGGCCTGCACACTTTTAAGTCTGGAAGCCAGTGGGAAGGAAGAAGGCCAGTGAACAGATGACCACTGGGCCACCAGAGGTGACCACTACTGGGAGGGGGGTTACTCAAACTGGAGGACGGAGCAGTGTCTAAAAGACAGAATGGGGGAAAGGCCAGGCTGAGGAGAATGGTGGGCTGAGGCCATACCAGGAGGGGTTTGGGCAAGGGCAAGTTCAGAGTCCACATCCTGCAAACAGGTAGGAGGGATCGCCTCAGGGCCTCCGTACTGGCCACTGGATCCACATTCTCAGACCAAAGCGTTATCCTTCTAGAGGCCTCCCCAGTATCATCGAGAACCCCGGCCCACAAGCACATACACCACTCAGGTAAGGGTAGGAAGCCTGCTTTGTTCTGGAATGGAGGGTTGAAAAGCTCATCAGCAGAGAAGGGGCAGGAAGGGCGTGGTGGCTGCCACACAGCCCCCCTAGGTGAGTGAGGACAGGAGGAAAGACAGGAAGGAGAAAAACAGAACTTGAGAGCTACCACCAACAGAAGCTAAGGGGAGGGGGCACACTGGAGAGGCCACCAAGGCTTCCAGGTGGGCTTGGAGACACCTGTGCCTGGTCAGCTATGGTGGTAAACACAGGAGAGGCTGTGGTATCATCGCCCTCAACCCCTACCCCACCCCGATGCCCAAGCAGGAGTCCCCTGGCAGTTGGTTCTAGCCCACCCCTCTCAGAAGTTCCCATTACTCCTGCTTGTCCTCAGGCCCTTGACTCTGGGGTTCAACCAGTGAGCAGCAGCCTTCAAGCACAGCTGGCCTGAGGAGGGTCCCCTGGCTGGTCTTAGCACCCAGAGCCCACACCAAAGCTGACACTGAGCTGAGATAGGGACCGTGTCCTCACCCCCACCCCAAGAACCCCCAGTCACCATCTCAAGCTGGATAGAGGACCCAAAGTCCCCATAGGCAACACTAATGAGTATCTGCCCTCTAGGATTGTCTGGGCCAGGGGCCTGGGGAGCTTAAGGCAGCTCCCTAAGAGCTATTAGTCATTAACTTTCAATAGCAGGTTAATCCCTCCCACTGACCTGGCAGACCTCAGAGAGAGCTTAGGCTGAGGCCAGGGAATGCAGTCTGCAGAAGGCTGGGCTGCCAGGACGCCCCCTTGTGAGTTCAAGGACTCAGCTGGGGACAGAGCAAAGGGGCCTCTGCAGGGGACCTGGGATCCTCAATTGGGAGCAGGGGCTTGGTCAGTAGTGCACAGAACCCCTGACACGGCAGTGAGCAGGCCTGTACTTTGCTAGAAGCACCTCAGCAGGAGCTAATCCCATTCCAGTGTCCCCCCAGGTCCCTGCACCTTCCTCCTTCCAGTCCCAGGCCAGCCAGTCACCCTTGACCGTGTCACACAGGTGGGTCTATGTCCAAGTGAGATGCACAGATCCACAGACCCAGGACCGCTGGTGGCCAAGCAGGGGCTGGCCCAGGTGTGTCTCCAGGACAGTCCTCACCTCCAGGCCCACCCAGGGAGCCAAATGTGGGACCAATGTGTGGCTCCAAGGAAACGGAAGGGGTGACAAGCCAGGAGGGGCTGTGAAGGCTCCTGGGGTCACCACCCATGCCCCAGGCCCTGGCCATCCAGCCTGGCAGACCCCAAGCCAGGAAGCTGGCAGAAGAAAGGCCTAGGGGGTGGGGCTGGGTAATTCCTGCTCAGACTCCCCGCACCCCTTCCCCAAGTAAAGAGCTCCATCCACCTGGCCTCACCAGGGCTCCACTTGCCTTGGAATGATGGTCTGCATCCTTCTACTCCAGGGCCTCCCCTTCTCCAGCCAGCCTCCCTCTCCAGCCCAGCCAAGCCTGACTTAGTGAGCTGTGGGGCCCACAGCTCACTAAGATGAAGAATGCATGTGCTCACCCCTGTTGGCAGGCAAATCTCAAGCTCTGCGCCACCCCCTGGGTGTCCAGCTGGCTGTGAATTCAGCAAACAGCACTCCCGTGACCTTAGGGTCACCCGAACCCTGCTCAGACCAGTGACATGGGGCCAGGCCCACAGTCCCAGGGGAGACAGGCAGGCAAATCTAGAGTGGAGGGATGGTGGGCCCTTGCTTCCTGCCCCTCTCCCACACACACTCCGCCGTGAGATCACCTGCCAAGGAGCCGAGGCCATGTAACCCCCACCCCCAAATACTTACCGCTCTCGCAGCGAGTGCCTGTATAGCCCCGTGGGCAGTGGCAGATGTATGTGAACACGATTTTTCCTCGGAGCTCATCCTTGGCCACCTGGCACTTGCCATTACGGTGACAGGGGTTCGGGGAACAGGGACCTGGAGATGAGGAAGCGGGGAAGATGGGTAGGTGAGGGGCACTCCACCCTCTCCCCTTCCCCAGCCTTCCTGCTGGGGCCCATGGCCACTGAGAAGTCACTCAACCCGAATACATGAAGCAAGGCATTTCCTGGAGGACGCTGGAGCAGTGTCTAAAAGACAGAATGGGAGCAGGGCCAGGCTGAGCAGAATGGTGGGCTGAGGCCATACCAGGAGAGGTTTGGGCAAGGGCAAGTTCAGAGTCCACGTCCTGCAGACTGGTAGGAGGGATTGTCTCAGGGCCTCCGTACTGGCTACTGGATCCACACTATCAGAGCACAGCGTTATCCTTCTAGGGGCCTCCCCAGTGTCATGGAGAACACAGGCCCACAAGCACATACGCCCCTCAGGTACAGGTAGGAAGCCTACTCTGTTCTGGAATGGAGGGTTGAAAAGCTCACCAGCAGAGAAGGGGTGGGAAGGATGTGGTGGCTGCCACACAGCCCCCCTAGGAGAATGAGGACAGAAGGACAGACAGGAAGGAGAAAAACAGAACTTGAGAGCCACCACCAACAGAAGCTAAGGGGGGGGGGGGCACACTGGAGAGGCCACCAAGGCTTCCAGGTGGGCTTGGAGACACCTGTGCCTGGTCAGCTATGGTGGTAAACACAGGAGAGGCTGTGGTATCATCGCCCTCAACCCCTTCCCCACCCCCATGCCCAAGCAGGAGTCCCCTGGCAGTTGGTTCTAGCCCACCCCTCTCAGAAGCTCCCATTACTCCTGCTTATCCTCAGGCCCTTGACTCTGGGGTTCAACCAGTGAGCAGTAGCCTTCATGCACAGCTGGCCTGAGGAGGGTTCCTTGGCTGTTCTTAGCACCCCAGAGCCCACACCAAAGCTGACACTGAGCTGAGATAGGGAAAGTCATTAACTTTCAATAGCAGGTTAATCCCTCCCCCTGACCTGGCAGACCTCAGAGAGAGACTAGGCTGAGGCCAGGGAATGGCCTGGGCCCAGGTTCTGGCCCAAGCAAGGGTTCTTGTCCCAAAGACACCCTCTTTTTTAAAAAAATTTATTTGTTTATTAATTGAACACAAATTTTTTGACAAGGTGTTGTGCAAAAAGGGTACAGTTACATAGTAGGGCAGTGTGTACATCTCTTTTTTTTTTTTTTTGGCCAGTCCTGGTCCTTGAACTCAGGGCCTGAGCACTGTCCCTGGCTTCCTTTTGCTCAAGGCTAACACCCTCCCACTTGAGCCACAGCGCCAATTCTGGCCGTTTTCTGTATATGTGGTGCTGGGGAATCAAACCCAGGGCCTCATGTATACTAGGCAAGCTCTCTTGCCACTAGGCCATATCCCCAGCCCGTGTGTACATTTTGTGTGATATCTTACGTCCTGTTTTTCTATCTCTTCTCTAGGTCTGGTAGACATATATACAATATACAATGTATCAAGAACATATACAGTAGCCACATGGCCACACCCAAGAATGTTCACCTAGGGCTTGAAATGTAATGTCGATATTAGACCATATGTCGACAGTAGTCTTATATGAACGTACATACCTAGCTTTTGAGCTATTATTTCTCCTGAGAGGTCAATTTTTCACCTTTATATGTTGAGTAATTGTTTGGTTTTAGTTACATACTGTTGGGTCCCTGCCCCAATCCTGTGAGGAATACTATTTGACAAGCAATTTTTGGTTTCACAGACTTGGTCTCCACTGTCTCTCCGTCTCCCTTTGTTAACAGTCATATATCAGGGAGATCATGCCCCTTTGTTTTCTGTGTTCTAGGCTTGTCTCAACTCAACATTATTTGTTTGAGTTCTGACCATTTCCCTGCGAATAACAATATTTCACCATTCCTAATCGCTATGTAGTATTCCATTGTGTATAAGTACCATATTTTTTGGATTTATTCGTCTGTGGAGGGGCATCTGGGTCGTTTCCATATTTTGGCTATTGTGCATTGTGCCGCGATAAACATGGAACTACAAATGTCTTTTTGATATCTTGGGTTTTGCTGTTTAGGATAGATGCCTAGGAGTGGTATGGCTGGATCATAGGGTAGGTCTATATTGAGCTTTTTGAGAAACCTCCATGCTGTTCTCCAAAGTGGTTGTACTAATTTGCACTCCCACCAACAATAGAGAAGGGTTCCTCTTTCTCCACACCCCTCCAGCATTTGTTGTTGCCTGAGTTCAGAGTATAGGCCATTCTAACTGGGGTGAGGTGGTATCTCAGGGTTGTTTTTATTTGCATTTCCTTTACTACCAGGGATGTTGAGCATTTCCTCATGTGTTTCTTTGCCATTTTTATATCTTCTCTTGTGAAGTCTCTCTTTAGCTCCTTTGCCCATTTCCTAATAGGTTCATTGGGCTTGGAGGGGCTTAGTTTTTTGAGTTCTCTGTAGATGACAGATATCAGGCCTTTGTCTGTTGCTGTGCTGGTAAATATCCTTTCCCATATCGTTGGCTGTCTTTCTATTTTGGTGGCTATGTCCTTAGCTGTGCAGAAACTTTTTAATTTGTAGTAGTCCCATATGTCGAGTCTTTCCCCTATTTGTTGTGCCCCTGGGACTGTATTCAGGAAGTTCCTTCCTGTGCCGATAAGTTCTAGTGTCTTTCCTACTCTGTCCTTCAGTAGTTTCAAGGATTCAGGTCTGATGTTGAGGTCCTTGATCCATTTTGAGTTGATCTTGGTGCATGGTGATAGGCTTGGGAAAAGACACCCTCTTGGGGAACAACAAACCACCCCGAGGAAAAAGGGAAGAGGGAAAGTTGTCCTTGGTCCCTCTAGGTCTTGCACACTCTCTGGCTGGGCCATCCAAGCAAGGCAGACCTGGGGCTTCCAAACTCAGCACAACCGCACCCCCCTAACAAAATCCCCACAAGGATGTCAGGGTCCTGCTCTTTGGGGAGAATTCCACGGGGGCATTTGGCCAGGACACAGCTTTGTGCAGGCAAAGGACAGGGGCAGGGAGGGAGGGTACAGAAAGAACTGTGGAGACCCCAAGCATCTTTCCAGGGTGTCTGTCAGGACCCAGCGCTTTCTCCTGGGCACTGGCAAGCTTAGACTTGAGCGGGATGGCAGAGCTGGGTCCTGCAGCACCCTCCCCAGCCACAGTCAATCCCTTTTGTAGGAGACAAAGATGGAGAGAAGAGCCCTCTGGCCGGCCCCCCCCCCCCACATGCAACCCCCTACACACACCATCAGCAGCCTGCAGGGAGGCCCAGCTATCCACCAGGGGCCTGGGGGAGGGGAAGGAGGCCAGGAAGATAAGGCAGCAAAACCAAGGCCACCAGCACCAGGACGTGGCCAGCCCTTCTCAAGGCCCTCCCCGCCCCAGGGTGCGCCTTCCCGCGAGCCCGACCCCACTCCACAAGTGGGACACACAAATCTCCAGGTACAGCCCAGCACGCCGGGTTAGGGTCAGAGGTGGGGTGGGGGGAGTGGTGGGGAGAAGCACACAAGCCCCAGAATCTTCCAGACCGGGTTCACTGGCCTCATTTCACAGACAGGAAAAGAGAGGTCCAGCAGCAGATTCCTCTGTTGTGTGTGTGGCTCATCTCTGGGGGCGGCAGGGCGGCCACCGCGTGTTCCCGCCCCAGGCGCCGGGCTCCAGCCAGCACAGCCCGAAAAGCCCCGCGCACAGCAGAGGCCGACGGTGCCGGGGTCCCCGGCCAGGCTGGGCAGCGCCCTGCCCCTCAAGCAGGGCGCCCCACGCTCCCGCCAAGTCTGCCCACCGTGGAGGTAGCGGGAGGCGCCCGATAGAACTTCGGAGCGGCTGGAAAGCGGCGCGAGGGACTTACCGGTTTGGGCCAGGAGGCCGGAGGCGCAGAGCAGTGCGCCGCATATCGCGGCCAGCACGCGGGGCCCCGGCATGCTCGGGGACACCGGGAAGGGACGAGATGGAACCCAGATACCAATAGACCCCGGGACAGGTTCTAGCTCCTTCCAGGTGCCCGACCCATATAAATACGGCCGCTCGGCCCCGCCCACCGGCTCCGCCCAGGCCAGTCAGAAGCGGGATGGGGGCGGGACCAAGCCGATTCGGGGCGTGGCCGAGCTGTTTGAGGGCGTAGCTGCTGTTGCGGGGCGGGGCTGAGATGCTGGGGGCGTGGCTGACCCAATGGGGCAGAACTGAGCTTGCTGGATGGGGCTGAGCTGAAGGGGGCGTGGTTTGTTTCTGTGGACATGGCTTAGACGCTGAGGGCGAGACTGGTCTACTGGGGTTGGCGGGCGTGGTATGGGGGGGGGGGTGTCTCTGGCCCCATCTCCAAAACCGGGGAGTGGGTGTGGCTCAGGCTCAGTGGCAGAAGGCTTGCTTCCATAGCAAGCTGCAAAACCTGGCTGGATTCCAGCGCCAAGTACCGTGAAAACAAACAAGAAAAGAAATTTTTTATTTTTTGCCAGTCCTCGGGCTTGAATTCAGGGCGTGGGAACTATCCCTGAGCTTTTTTGCTGCGGGCTAGCACTCTACCACTTGAGCCACAGTGTGTATCTGAGGAATCGAACCCAGGGCTTCACGCATGCTAGGCAAGCACTCTACCACTAAGCCACATCCCCAGCCCCTAGAAAAGAATTTTTCTCAAAAAGAAAGAAAAGAAGAAAGAAAAGACTGTAGGAGACAATGATGAAAGGGGTGACACTGATCAAGGTGCATTACATTCATGAACTGCTTTGTGGTGTGGCAGCTCCTTTGCACAACTACTGACAGATAGGTAAATAAATACATAAAATGTATATACATATAGAAGAGGCGAGCTGCTGGTGACTCCAGGACTATAATCCTAGCTACCCAGGAGTCTGACATCTGAGGATTGAGGAGCACAGACAAATGCGGGCAGCAGCCCAGCCCAGGCAGTCCCTGAAGTCCGTGGCTGGAGCTTGGGTCTGAGCTCCACCCCGACCTGCTCGGCAGGCATCGTGTTCCACTACCATGCCAGCTCCACCAGGTACACCCTGGACTTCGACCGGGCCCAGTGGGCCTGCCTGCAGAACAGAACGGTCATCGCCTCGGCCGAGCAGCTGCAGGCTGCCTACGAGGACGGCTTCCACCAGTGTGACGCAGGCTGGCTGGCCCACCAGATTGTCAGGTGAGCTCGCCCCAGGGGGCAGAAAGCACGGCAGGCAGGCACCTGGCGCCATCCCCAGGAGTGCATCCCCAGGGCGTGCACCAGCCACACACACGCACGTGCCCACACACACACACAGACAATCGCTGAGCTGAGACTGAATCCTAGCATGCTGGCACACACATCCATGCACACACACATACAAGCACACACATGCACACACACACAGGGCATGTGTGTCATGTGATCGAGTAGACTTAGTGACTCTGAGCCAGGGCCAACCAGCAATGACTGGCCCCCGGTCCAAGATGACCTGCCTTTTGTTTCTCTGAATAAAGGTTCATCAGCACACAGCCACCTTGGTTTGCACACTGGCTCTGCTTCGTTCCATACAGTAGCAGAGTGGTCATTGCTAGGACCTAGTGGTCTGGGATCATTTAAGTTACTATCTGTCCCCAGTAGCGCCAACAACTGGTATTCAGAACTGAGGAGTCTCTCCAGTGCTGGTACTCAGTCCTAAGAACTGCCTATACTCACAAATTACTGTGAACACAGAGACGGGAACCCAACTCCGAGCAGACTCTCCCCACATGCCAGTGTCACACCCTATTTTGGTCTCCTGTAGGTACCCCATCCAGACACCCCGGGAAGCTTGCTATGGAGACGAGGATGAATTCCCTGGTGCGAGGACCTACGGCATCCGAGACACCAGCGAGACCTACGATGTGTACTGCTTTGCGGAGGAGATGGAGGGTGAGGCCTCCCTGCCCCTGCCTGCCTTTGCTTTAGTGTGGTGGTGCATGCCTGTAACCCTAGCTACTTGGGAGGCTGAAGCAGGAGGATAGAGGATCATAAATTCAAAGCTCATTAGACTTCCCCCTCCTGGTGGGATCAGGTACAGCCAGCTGCTGGGCAAGGATGGTTCTGAGCCAGGGAGATTTTCACCAGCCATTTCCTCCATCTCCTCTCTGCTCTTGGTCCAGTGGCTCACACCGGTCATCCCAGCTACTCAGGAGGCTGAGATCTGAGATTCGGTCCCATGGACCGGGGGGCCTTGGGCAGTTAGCTTTGGCCCAGGACCCTGCGGGAGGCAGACGGGGCAGGGGAGGAAGAGGCCCTCGACCAGCTGGCTGTGTCATCCCCAGGGGAGATCTTCTATGCAACATCCCCGGAGAAGTTCACCTTCCAGGAGGCGGCCAATGAATGCTGCCGGCTGGGCGCCCGGCTGGCCACCACCGGCCAGTTCTACCTGGCCTGGCAGGGCAGCATGGACATGTGCAGCGCGGGCTGGCTGGCCGATCGCAGTGTGCGCTACCCCATCTCCAAAGGCCATCCCAAATGCAGGGGCAACCCAGCACCCAGCGCCACCACTGAGCCAGAAAACCAGACTGCATGGGAGGCAGACTATTGCTCGCAGGCCACCTCCTCACCAGCAGGTGGGTCCCAGCCCCCAGGCCAGCAGAGGGAGCTTCCTGGTCCCAACTTCCTCCTCCTTTCCAACTCCTCTCCTCCCCCTCCTCCTTCCCTCCCTTCTTCTGTTCTCCTCTCCTCCTTTCTACCCTGCTTTTCTTTTCTCCTCCTCCCCTCCCTTCTGCCTCCTGTCCTTTTCCCCTTCCTGTCCCCTCCTCTCCTCCCTTCCTCTCTCCTCTTCTCTCTTCTTTCCTCCTTTCCTTCCTCCCTCATTCCCTCTTCCTCCTTTCCTTCTCTCACTCCCACCCTTCTCTCTTTTTCCTCCCTCTTTCTTTCCCTACTCCTTCACACTTTTCTCCCTTCCCTCATCTCCTTCCTTCTCTCCTTCCCCCGCTCCCTCCTTCACTTTTGTCCCTACTTTCTTCCCTCTTCCTTCTCCCACTTCCTCTCCTTTTTCCTTTTCTTCATCCCTCCTGCCCTCCCTCTCACCTTCTAAGGAATTCCATTAGGAAACATCCTCAAACCCAGCTCTGAGCTATTTTGTTTTCCTTCTTTTTTGATTAATTGAACATAATTTTTTTTACAAGTTGTGGTGCAAAGAGGGTGCAGTTACATAGTAGGGCAGTGTATACATTTCTTGTGATATCTTACAACCTGTTTTTCTATCCCTTCTCTAGGTCAGGTAGACATATATGCAATATACAATGTATCAAGAACATATACAGTATTCACAGACTTGGTCTTTACTATCTCTCCGTCTCCCTTTGTTAACAGTCATATATCAGGGAGATCATGCCCCTTTGTTTTCTGTGTTCTAGGCTTGTCTCACTCAACATTATTTGTTTGAGTTCTGACCATTTCCCGGCGAATAAAAATATTTCACCATTCCTAATCGCTACGTAGTATTCCATTGTGTATAAGTACCATAGTTTTTGGATCCATTCGTCTGTGGAGGGTCATCTGGGTTGTTTCCATATTTTGGCTGTTGTGATTTGTGCTGTTATACACATGGAAGTAAAAATGTCTTTTTGATATCTTGGGGTTTGCTGTTTAGGATAGATGCCTAGGAGTGGTATGGCTGGATCATAGGGTAGGTCTATATTGAGCTTTTTGAGAAGCCTCCATACTGTTCTCCAAAGTGGTTGTACTAATTTGCACTCCCACCAACAATGGAGAAGGGTTCCTCTTTCTCCACACCCCCTCCAGCATTTGTTGTTGCCTGAGTTCAGAGTATAGGCCATTCTAACTGGGGTGAGGTGGTATCTCAGGGTTGTTTTTATTTGCATTTCCTTTACTACCAGGGATGTTGAGCATTTCCTCATGTGTTTCTTTGCCATTTTTATATCTTCTCTTGTGAAGTCTCTCTTTAGCTCCTTTGCCCATTTCCTAATAGGTTCATTGGGCTTGGAGGGGCTTAGTTTTTTGAGTTCTCTGTAGATGACAGATATCAGGCCTTTGTCTGTTGCTGTGCTGGTAAATATCCTTTCCCATATCGTTGGCTGTCTTTCTATTTTGGTGGCTATGTCCTTAGCTGTGCAGAAACTTTTTAATTTGTAGTAGTCCCATTTGTCGAGTCTTTCCCCTATTTGTTGTGCCCCTGGGACTCTATTCAGGAAGTTCCTTCCTGTGCCGATAAGTTCTAGTGTCTTTCCTACTCTGTCCTTCAGTAGTTTCAAAGATTCAGGTCTGATGTTGAGGTCCTTGATCCATTTTGAGTTGATCTTGGTGCATGGTGATAGGCTTGGGTCTACTTTGAGTTTTCTGCATATGGATGCCCAGTTCTCCCAGCACC
Source organism: Perognathus longimembris pacificus (assembly GCF_023159225.1). NCBI lineage: Eukaryota > Metazoa > Chordata > Mammalia > Rodentia > Heteromyidae > Perognathus > Perognathus longimembris. The sequence goes on along the minus strand of NC_063180.1, from coordinate 31,719,912 downwards.
AGTAGTTGAAGAAGCTATGTTTATTCCATTGTATGTCTTTAGCTCCTTTGTCGAATATCAGTTGGCTGTAAGAGTGCGGTTTATTTCTGGGTCTTCAGTTCTAATCCATTGGTCTTCTGATCTGTTTTTATACCAATACCATGCTGTTTTTGTTATGATGGCCTTGTAGTAGAGCTTGAAGTCTGGTATTGTGATACCTCCTGCACTGCTTTTTTTTGCCTAGAATTGCTTTGGCTATTCTAGGTTTTTTGCTGTTCCATATGAATTTATGGATTGGTTTCTCTATTTCAGTGAAGAATGTGGCTGGGATTTTTATAGGTATTGCATTGAATTTGTATAACAATTTGGGTAACATGGCTATTTTCACTATATTGTTTCTGCCTACCCATGAGCATGGGAGGTCTTTCCATCTGCTTGTGTCTTCTTTGATTTCCCTTATTAGATTTTTATAGTTTTCATTAAATAGGTCTGTCACGTCCTTGGTTAAGTTGATCCCTAGGTACTTTATTCTTTTTTTGGCTACTGTAAATGGAATTGTTTCCATAATTTCCTTTTCTGTTTGTCTATTGCTGGTGTAAAGAAAAGCTGCTGACTTTTGTGGATTGATTTTGTATCCTGCTTCTTTGCCAAATCAGTTTATTAGGTGTAGGTGTATGGGTACTGAGTTTTTTGGGTCCTTCAGATATAAGATCATGTCGTCTGCGAATAGGGATAACTTGATTTCTTCCTTGCCGATGTGGATCCCTTTGATGTCCTTCTCTTGCCTTAGTGCTATGGCTAGGGATTCCAGCACTATGTTGTAAAGAAGTGGGGAGAGTGGGCATCCTTGTCTTGTTCCTGAGTTTAGGGGGAATGATTTAAGTTTCTCCCCATTTAATACGATATTAGCAGTTGGTCTGTTGTATATGGCTTTTATTGTTTTGAGGAATGTTCCATCTATTCCTATTCTCTCCAAAGCTTTTAATAGGTATGGATGTTGTATTTTGTCAAAGGCTTTTTGGGCATCGACTGAGATAACAATGTAATTCTTAATTTTAGATGTGTTTATGTGGTGAATTACGTTGATTGATTTACAGATGATGAACCATCCTTGTGACTGTGGGATGAAGCCTACTTGGTCATGATGTATGATTTTCTTGATCAGTTTCTGGATCCTGTTAGCTAATATTTTATTGAGGAGCTTTGCATCTGTGTTCATTAGTGATATTGGTCTGTAGATCTCTTTTTTTGTTGGGTCTTTGCCTGGTTTGGGAATGAGTATGATATTAGCTTCGTAGAATGAGTTTGGGATTTCTCCCTCTGTTTCTATTTCACGGAAGAGTTTGAGGAGTATTGGTGTTAGCTCATCACTAAAGGTTTTGTAGAATTCGTTGGTGAATCCATCTGGGCGTGGGCTTTTCTTTGTTGGGAGGTTCTTGATTACCTCCTGTATCTCACTGTAAGTTATTGGTTTATTTAGTTGATTTATTTCTTCTTGGTTCAGTTTGGGCTGTTTGTACTTCTCTAAGAATTGATCCATTTCTGTAAAATTATTGTTTTTTGCTGAGTAGAGGTTTTGGAAATAGCTCCTTATGATTGTTTGAATATCGTGTGTACTTGTTGTAATTTTTCCGGTGGAGTCCTTGATTTTACGTATATGAGTCTCTTCTCTTCTTTTATTTGTAAGTCTTGCCAGGGGTCTGTCAATTTTATTTATTTTCTCAACGAACCAGCTTTTAGTCTTATTTATTTGTTGAATGGTCTTTCTATTTTCAATCAGATTTACTCTTCTTTAATCTTTGTGATCTCTCCCCTCCTAGTCGTTTTAGATTCTGTCATTTCTTGTTTCTCCAGTTGTTATAGTTTCATCGTGAGGTTATTCACCTGCTCTGCTTCCATTCTTTTAATGTGAGTGCTGAGGGCAATGATCTTGCCCCTCAGTACTTGCAATTTTCTTTTTCTGAACTATTTTTGGCATTTCCAGATTGACTAAATAGGTTCCAGACTGATGCAATTTCCAGGCCGACTGGCTGAATCTGCAGCTCAGGCATCGCCGACACACAGGGCACCAGCTGCTCCTGCCATTACTAACGTGGACGTTTCCTAGGAAAACAGATTTTCCATGGGAGACGCCCGATTTCAAGGGAAAGAGAGGCCCCAGAAGCTGTGGGGAGAAGGGAGGTGAAGGGTCCTTAAATAAAGCAAGGGCAGGGGCAGGGGCCTCCCTCCTGACAGCCCAGGTCTGGTGGTGTCCAACCAACTGAGCCATGCCCCCAGCTGTTTTTGTTTTAATTTTTTTATTTATTGTTTGCCAGTCCTAGGGCTTGAACTCAGGGCCTGAGCACTGTCCCTGGCATCTTTTTGCTCAAAGCTAGCACTCTACCACTTGAGCCTCAGCACCACTTCGGCGTTTTCTATATATGTGGTGCTGAGGAATCGAACCCAGGGCTTCATGCATGCGAGGCAAGCACTCTACCACTAGGCCATAGTCCCGGCCCTTTAATTCTTTCTTAAAGTAAGGTGTTAGGTTTATTTTCCTACACCCCCACCCACCAGCACCCTGATCCTCCTATTTAGGGCCTCCTGGAAAGCTGTGGAACCAACAGGCGAGCTTGTTGGTTGAGATGGGGGGAGAGGGGGGATCTTGCTTACTTTTTCCCCCCAGCTTGGCCTCACACCACAATCCTCCTGACCTCTGCCTCCTGCTCCAATCACTGGGACCACAAATATGAGCCGCCACCACCACTCCTGGCAAGGCCTGGGTGCCACTCTGGGCCCTTCCCACCCCACATGCAGTCCGGAACTCACCTCGAAGCTCCAGCTCCACCAGGCCACTCTCATCCTCCAACCCGCCAATGACCTCGCAGCGGTTGCGCCCCGAGTCCTTGGGCCGCAGGTCCCTGAGCTCCAGGGAGACCTCCCGCGCCTTGTCTTGCCCCAGTCCTGAGCGGCCTTGGTAGTCCCCGAAGGAGCAGTGCACATCCTGCTCCCGGTCCCCGTTCTCTGACAGGTTCCACCATTTGACACAGACGGGCCTGGTGGAGGCCAGGACGGGCTCGTAGCAGTAATGGCAGGGCAGGGTCACTCTGGCCCCTGGGTGGGTGAAGAGGGTGCCCTCACGGATCTCCACCAACAACTTCACGCTTTGGAAGAGGCCTGAGGGAGAGGCTGGGGTTGGGGTGAGGACAGGGGGAGGCCACTGCACCCCGTCTCATCAACAACGCCCTCCCACCCTGGCCTTCAGGCCCAGGTGCTGCGCCCCGCCCACGTGCAGGGTGAGGTGACAGAGGGTGTCTGCCCTCTTGAAGTCTCCTGCTTAATGGCAACCCAGCCCCTGGCAGAGCTGACATTCAGACCCACATGATGTGGCTGGGGAGGCCAGGGGATGTGGCCTTGAAGCCCAGCTGTAGGAAGCAGGGTGGGAGGTGGACAACAATGGTTCACGCCTGGAATCCTAGCTACTCTGGAGGTTGAGATCTGAGGAGCATGGTTCAAAGCCAGCCGGGGCAGGATAGTCCTTGAGACGCTTATCTCCACGGAACCACCAGAAAACCAGAAGTGATTCTGTGGCTCAAAGTGGTAGAGGGCTAGCCTTGAGCTGAAGAGCTCAGGGACAGCATCCAGGCCCTGAGTTCAAGGCCTATGACTGACAAAGAAAGAAAGAAGGAGGCAAGGTGCGGGGAAAAGCTTAAAGTCTAAGGCCTCTCCCAGGTGACCCAGGCCCCCACACTCCACGGGCCTGGCTAAGGAAGGGGCCCCGTCCCCCACACATCACGGCAGCAGGCCAAGGACGCACCTTCCCCAGGGCTGTTGCCGGGGTCCCAGGCTTGTGACCGCTGTAGTAGAAGCCGTTGTGGAAGGGCAAGCTGGAGACGCAGGACCACAGTAATGGCAGAAGGAGCAGCAGGTGGCCCATGACCCCAGGCAGGCGACCACAGCACCGCAGTGTCCCCAGCGAGGGTGACCCTGGGGAGGCTGTAAGCCCAGGAGGAATGAGCCGCGGAGGAAAGGAAAGCGACTGTGGGTTTGACGTGCATGGAGAGAGGTCTTGAGACCAGACTGGACTGGAAAATATCAGGTGTGCTGTGTGTGTGTGAAGCAAAGTAAGTCCTGCCCTGAGAAATGGTTCAAGTCCAGAAGTGTCTGTGGGGAGGGAGGGAGGGAGGTCATAGGTGAAACTTTTTTTTTTTTTTGCCAGTCCTGGGGATTGGACTCCGGGCCTGGGCACTGTCCCTGGCTTCTTTTTGCTCAAGGCTAGCACTCTACCGCTTGAGCCACAGCACCACTTCCAGTTTTGTCTGTTTATGTGGTGCTGAGAAATCGAACCCAGGGCTTCATGCATGCTAGGCGAGCACTCTACCCCTAAGCCACATTCCTGGCCCAAAACTTATTTCTTACGTCAAGGTCAACATAATATTTCAGCCAGGTATAGTGATGTGCATCTTTAACCCCAACTACTTAGATGGTGGGGAAAGGAAGATCTAGAGGCCGAGAATAGTCAGGGCAAGGCGAGTGGCAAGACCCTATCTCAAAGACAAAATACATGTGGATGCAGGTGGCTCATGCCCATAATCCTAGCTCCTCCGGAGGCTGAGATCTGAGGATGACAGTTTGAAGTTAACCAAGGCAGGAAAATCTGAGATTCTTATCCCCAGTTAACCACCAAAAAGGCAGAAAGCAGAGATGTGACTCAGTGGCACAGCACCAGTTGAGAGAGAGAGAGAGAGAGAGAGAGAGAGAGAGAGAGAGAGAGGAGGGAGGAGGGGAGGGAGGGAGAGAGGGAGAGTGAGAGGAAGAAGAAGGAAGGGAGGGAGGGAGAGAGAGAGGAGGGAGGGAGGGAGGGAGAGAGAGGGAGAGAAGGAAGGGAGGGAGAGAGAGGAGGGAGGGATGGAGGGAGGGAGAGAGAGGAGGGAGGGAAGGAGGGAAAGAGAGAAGGGAGGGAGGGAGGGAGGGAGGGAGGGAGGGAGGGAGGGAGGGAGGGAGGGACGGAGGGACGGAGGGACAGAGGAACGGAGGGTCGGAGGGACGGAAGGAGGGAAACTCAAGCAAGCAGGCAAGCTAAAGGACAGCACCTAGGCCCTGAGCTCAAAACCTAGTACTGGCACCAAAAAGATAAAAGAAGAAAAAAATCACAGCCAAGTCTGGGAGTGCAGTGGTGTTCATGCCTAGCACGTCCAAGGCGCTGGGGTCCAGCCCAGAACTGAGGCAGAAATCAGTCTTCCCGTGCTCCTACCCCTTGAACCACATCCCCAGGGTTTTTGGCTATTATTTTTTTTTACAGTGGATAAAGTCAGGTCTCTCGCCATCCTGGTGGACCCCTTAGGACAGAGCAGCCCCTGTGGACACCTCTTCACATCTGGGGAAACTGAGGCAAGGTCAAAGGGCATGAATGACCTCTCCCAGGCTCCCTTAACCTCTGGCAGGTGACTCTCAACCTGAAGCGCGCCCCACCAGACAAGTGCCGGGCCCCAGGGAGCAAGGAGAGGGGCGCCTCGGGCGGGGCGGGCACGGGGCGCGGGGAGGTCCCCCAGGCCAGGCGCCGGCCAGGAGTTGGGCATCTGTGTGCCCCATTAGGACAAGGCTTTGTGCGCGCCTCTGAACATCGCCTCCAGGGTGCTCAGTGGGGTCGTGGCCGGCAAGGTCACCGGGGCCCACCCAGGACCTGGAACGGATCCGGGCGGGACCCCGGCGGGGTCCGGGAGGGGCGGGAGGGGGCCTCCGCGACTACCCGGGATTCGGGCGCCAGGGTCCCACGCCCCGCACCCCCAGGGCCGATCGCTGGTTGGGGGGTATTGGATGGCCCAGGAAGAAGGGCGAGACCCCCACATTCGCCCGGCCCCTTAAAGGAACACGCACCTCTCCCTCCCAGACGGAGTGGGCACCAAGGCACCCCAACTCTGCCCTCTGGGGTTCAGCCAGTTCTGGGGGAGGTGGAGTTTAGCGGGGGGGGGGGGGGGGGAGACACGAGGAGTGGGGAGGGCTGGGTCCCTCTCCTGTGGTTTACTACATCATGGGGCGGGCAAGAAAGCCCCGCACTCCGCCTCCACTTTCCGGGGTGCACCTTGGAAGAGGGGTGCTGAGTGTGCGCCTGCTCTTGTTGGTGCTGCCCAGGGAGGCCAGGCCACGGGAAATCAGTGCTAAGCAGCCTCCCAATGGGGCTGGAACGAGCAGGGTGGGCTGGGTGCCCCTCACCCGCAGTGATCACAGAGACGGTGCCCTCCCTTAGGGCTCTCCACCTGCTACTTCTCAAGACCCGGGGCCTCTCTTGGACAGGAGGCTGGACAAGGGTCCCCTGGTCTCTCAGAAGAGGAACTCGAGTAGGCACTTCAGCCTGGGTTGGGGGTAAGGTCACAGGGTCAAGAGGCCCAGAGCATCCTCCTACCCCCTACTCCAGACAGACTGCACCTGTGTCTGCCTGTGTGTCTATCTGGCTATCCATCACTCACAGCCAGGAACGGATCAGAGCTAACCTTCCATGGACTGTGGAGAAAAGTGCACCAGAGAGCCCAGGAGATCTTTCTGTGGGGATCGGAGCTGACCGCTGGGCCAGTGTCTGGATGGTCCGGAGGACCCCATAAGCACCAGACAGGACACTGACAAGGCCCTGAGCCTCTGACGGGCAGGCTGGGCCCGGGTGTCTGTGTCCCCTCCATGGATGGAGCAGGCTTATGTCCCTTCCGTGGAAGTGATCGCGTCATTTACACTCTCCAGAGCGCTTCAGGACATTGATCAAGGTTCTTCAGAGCTAATATTCGAACTCGGATTGACTTGAGACTTCCTCATCACTGCACACAATATACCCAATATGCCCAGGTGACGGGAGTGAGGCTCAGTTTCTCCTTCTGAGAGGACTCCTGGATCTGGCCAGACTCAGACTAGTGAACTGACTCCAGGGAAAGGAAATGGAGGTGGCTGAGGGGTATGCTGGGAAGGATGCTGACTTGGGGGGGGTGGTAGGGGGGGAAACAGGGATAGTATGGAACAAGTGTTTCGGGAGGGAGGAAGGTACAATTCCAGCAGCCCCCCAGTGATGAGAAACAGCAGTAGAAGGAGGCCTAGGGGTGAGCGGCAGCCTGAGTCCCTCCTTCCTGTGCCAGGCGGGCAGCAGCTGCAGGCCTGGGTGGCGGTGGAGGGGAGGGTGACTCAGGGCTCCCGCCCCTCCCTCGGCCCACTACTGAACCCTCTGCAGTCAGACAGGAGGCAGAAGCTGGGCTCCAGGACTCGGGGGTGGAGACCGACACCCCTCAATCCCATTTCCAAGAACAACCAAGCTCCAACTGCTCTGAGGGAGAACAGAACTGTATTTCTGGAAGTGTCCATGGCCTCTGGAGAGCAAGGGCCCCAGCCCCCCATCCATGAGCGGTCTCCTTCATCTCCCATAGACCCCCCCACCAAGCCTTGAGGCGAGGGGCACATGGTATTGGGAAGACGAGGGCATGGGGCATGCATGGCTGTCCTGGGGCCCAGCCAACCACCCAAGATGTGGAATATGGTGTGCAGAGAACTCCAGGGGACCCGAGGCCCCTTTAGAGCCAACCCAGGGAGCTGGAGGTCCATTCCAGGCCTGCCATGTTCTTGGGTTCCTGAGAAAATGGGATGGTATTGGGGGGGGGGGTTGGTTGGTACAGGGATGTGTCGAGGCTGGAGGACAAGAGAGGGAGAGAAAGAGAGAGGCAAGGACCCCCCTCTCCTCACCCCAGCCCCTGGAGTCACAGGAGGGCTGGAAAGGCAGCAGGTCACGCCATGCAGCAGGGCTGGGAGAGACGTAGTTAGCGAGACCCCATCTCAACAAACTAGTCAGGTACGGCGGCTGCTAACAGCCCAGCAGCTCCAGGCGCAGGGTGATTCGGTTATGCCAGGCCACGGGCAGCACCCGCACGTAGCGGGCCATGAAGGGCTTCTCAAACATGTTCTTCTTGTGGGAATAGTTGTCCGAGTTGCCCAGGAAGATCTGCAGGGGGGGCCAAGGGGGAAAAGGAGGGGGGCAGACGGGGTGGTGTCAGGTGAGTCCCCAGAGTGAGCCCCAGCAGGGAGTACCATGGCCTATCCCCAGGGTTCCCAGACAGACACCCACCTTGCTCTCGGTGGCCCCGGCCTCCCTGTACTCAGTCCAGGTCTTGCCGTTGTCACTGTAGGCCACTTTGTAGGCAGCCACATACTGGATGTAGCCGAAGTCGCGGGCCCCCTGGGTGATAATGCCCGTCACCTGCCTCTGGGAGCCCAGGTCAACCTACGGAGGAAACAGACACGCCACCTTTGTGTGGGCCTGCGCCAGCGAGGCACAGAGGCGGGTGCGCCGCTTCGCTGGGCCCCAGTCTTTTCCACCTACAAAGTGGGCCTAAGGATGCTTGCGATCTCAGCCCCGGGGAGGCCGAGCAGGAGGATCGCAGGCTAGAGGACAGCCTGTGCGGTACAGTGAGACTTTGCCTGCAGGAAGCAAGGGCTGGATCCCAGAAGACAAGAGACCAGCAGGCTCCAAGTCTGAGACCAGCCCAGGAAAAAGAAAAAGTTAACAAGACCCCATTTCAACAGACAAGCCAGGTACGGTGGCGCATACCTATCACCCCCTATATCATGTGGGTGTAAAGGGAAGACTGCAGTCTGAGTGGAATGGGAAAAATCGTGAGACTCTAAAGAAAAAAAAATAGCTGAGGGTGAAGCTCAAGTGATTATGTGCCTGTCCAGAAGTGTGAAGCCATGAGTTCAAACCCCAGCACCGCCAAAAGAAAACCCACAGGGACTAAAAGGGCAATTTGGTGGCACAGTATTTTCTAGAAATTGCAACATTTGGGTTCAATCTCCAGCTCTGCAAAGAAAAGTAAATACTTATCTTAATCAATAAATAAAATGTAAAAGCAATAAATAAAACATTTTAAAAAATGTAGCCGGGTGCCAGCGGCTCACACACCTGTCATCCTTAGCTAGACAGGAGGTGGAGATCTGAGGATCCACAGTTCAAAACCAGGCCAAGCAGGGAAGTCTAAGAGAGCCTTACCTCCAAGCAAGCTGTCACCCAAAAGCTGGACGTGGCGCTGTGGCTCAAGTAGAAGAGTGCTAGCCTTGAGTGAATGAAGCTCAGGTTCAACACCCAGGCCCTGACTTCACACACACACACACACACACACACACACACACACACACACACACCCATGCACGCGCACACACACAGATACAGGTGAGGCAAGTGGGAAGAGACGGCCTTGGAAACCAGGGCTTTTTCTGGAAGCTCTTCAGGGAGGGGTGGCAATGTCCCCAAGCCCAGCCTGAGCCCAGCCGACTCCCGCACCACCCACCTGCAGCCACTCATCGGCGTCGTTGCCCTGGGCAGCCCAGGCGTTGAACTTGCCCTGCCGGTCCAGCCGCCCGTAGAAGGGGGTACCAGCCGAAGGCACGCAGGCCCAGTGTCTTGTAGCTGCTGGAGGCTGTGATCTGCTCGTCGGGGATGCTGCCGTCTTTCAGCCCCAGGTGTCCTGAGCAAACTGCGGCCAGAGAAGACTGTCACGGCCACCTCAGGCCTTAGGACATAGCTCCCCACCCACCCAGCCCACCACATCTTCACTTATTGTTGACTTCCTGTTCTGTAGTGCCAGTACTGAAGCTTGAACTCGGGGCCTGAGGCTCTCGGCTCTTGTTCATGGCCGTTCCTCTACTACTTGTGGCACACCTCACGTTCTGGCTCTTGGAAGGTTATTGGAAATAAGAATCTCACAGATTTCTCTGCCCAGACTGACTCTAAGCCACAAGCCTTGGATTTCAACCTCCTGAGCGGCTAGGATTATAGATCTAGGATTATAGATGTGAACCGGCAGCGCCAGGCCTGGGGCTGGGGATATGGCCCTGTGGGAGAGTGCTTGTCTCGTATACATGAAGCCCTGGATTCAATTCCTCAGCACCACATATATAGAAAAGGCCGGAAGTGGTGCTGTGGCTCAAGTGGTAGAGTGCTAGCCTTGAGCAAAAAGAAGCCAGGGACAGTGCTCAGGCCCTGAGTTCAAGCCCCAGGACTGGCAAAATAAAAATTTTTTTTTTTTTTTTGCCAGTCCTGGGCCTTGGACTCAGGGCCTAAGCACTGTCCCTGGCTTCTTTTTGCTCAAGGCTAGCACTCTGCCACTTGAGCCACAGCGCCGCTTCTGGCCATTTTCTGTATATGTGGTGCTGGGGAATCAAACCTAGGGCCTCATGTATCCGAGGCAGGCACTCTTGCCACTAGGCTATATCCCCAGCCCCAAAATAAATATTTTTAAAAATTTTGTTAAAGATACAGGCCTGCCCTCAGCTCCTCCTCCTTCGTAGCTAGCAGAAGGCTTCCTTTCTGGGGTGATGTCACGCAGACCAAGATGGCTGCTCCAAGATGGCGCCCACTCCACCCAGGCCCACCCCTGGGTGCTCGGGCATGTACGGTTTGCTCTCATATCTGCAGTGACCACAACAGATGAGACCACTAAGGACGTGACACTCCAGGGAGAGTGGGGGTGTCTCATGCCGGCCGGGCTGCACCCCATAATTGTTTCTCCCTTGGGGAGTTGACTGGAAGAGCAGAACCTGGAGAAGCTGGCGTCCATCTGCCATGCTTTCCCTCTCTGCCCCCAGTCACCTGCCTTTCTGCTCCCCAACCAAGTGAGGATGCAAGCAATCCGGCCATCACCTCGTCACCTCAAGGGGGCCGCCATAGCACCCAACAACCACAAGAGACTCCAAGGCCAGCTTGTCCTCTGCATGCTGGAGCAGAGTCCTGAGGAAGGCCGGTGGGAATCTGCTTTGTTCTCATTCATAACTCTATGTTGTTCCCACGGCCCAGTGACTACTCTCCCCTGTGGACACCCTGATTCTCAGGAAAACTTCACCCCTGACTTTACCTGAAAGTGCAAGACTATCGGTGTCACAAATCTCAAATAGGACAGGACAGGCATCCCAAAGAAGATCTTACACTCAGGTGCAGAAAAACTGTAAGCCCATTCCCACTCCCCGCTCCTGGCTTCTCTGATGCGCTCAGTGTTACAGTGAGTCCCTGTACCGCCACGATGCAAGCCCGCTCTGCGGAGGTCTCTGCCTTCCTTCTCTCCTTTTGTCTGCTTGGTCCTTCCTTACCCAGGCCACCACCGGGGCGTCACTGCAGACACCACCAGCTCTGCACCCTGCACGGGGCTGACCTGGCACATAAGGAGCCCCTGGCACCTCATACCCCCCTTCCCCCTAGCCCCCAACCCCAGGTCTTCCAGAATCAAACAGTGCTGCTTCTAGAGGTCTAGAAGTTGGAAGTCTGATTTTCTTTCTTTCTTTCTTTCTTTTTGCTGGTCCTAAGGCTTGAACTCAGGACCTGGGCACTGTCCCTGAGTTTCCTTTGTGCAAGGCTACCTCTCTACCACTTGAGCCACAGTGCCACTTCTGGCTTTTTCTGAGTAGTTTATTGGAGATAAATCTCAAGGATTTTCCAGCCCAGGATGGCTTAAAACTGTGATCCTCTGGGCTGGGGATATAGCCTAGTGGCAAGAGTGCCTGCCTCGGATACACGAGGCCCTAGGTTCGATTCCCCAGCACCACATATACAGAAAACGGCCAGAAGCGGCGCTGTGGCTCAAGTGGCAGAGTGCTAGCCTTGAGCGGGAAGAAGCCAGGGACAGTGCTCAGGCCCTAAGTCCAAAGCCCAGGACCTGTGATCCTCAGATCTCAGCCTCCTGAGTAACTAGGGTTACAGGCGTGAGCCACCAGCACCCAGCTGGAAGTCTGGTTTTCTAAGAAATCATTATATTGCTGGTCCATAGGGCTCACGGCCCACCATGGCAAGCAGTCTGCTTGGCTCCGGCCCCCAGTAGGCTTCCTTCCACCCTTCATCAGGTCTCAGGACCTTTGCACTTGCTGACTCTGCACCTGGAAAATGCTCTCCAAGTTTTTCAAGGTCTTCCCATGGCTTCATTCAAGCTTCCACCAAAGGCCAGTGCAAAAAGCAATCCCCTGCCCATGCTGAGGGGGTTTCAAAGCTCTTGGGAGCTCTCAGCCCTTCCGTTTGCTCCTGATCTGGAGTTAGCCTCCCTCACAAGAATGCACATCCCATGAGGTCGGGGGGTGACACTACCTACCTTGTTCCCAAGGAGCTGTATTCAGTTAAATAATCCCTCCCCAGTGGTTTTCTGGACTCCTAACCTAAGCCATGCCCGTGGCCACACCCACGGCCACGCCCACAGCCATAACAAGCACTCCTGAAGAGGCCTGGATGCCTGGCACACCCTGCAGTCCCCAGGACAAGACAGCAGGTGGCACTGTGGCTTCAAAGGAAAAAAAGCCAGGCACCCAACTTGCAGCTTTCCTGGGGCAGCAGAAACCTGTCCCTTCCTGAGCCCCAGTCTACCTGGAGTCTCTGCAGAGGCAGTGAGAAGTGGCAGCTCCGAGCTGCACGGTGTTGGTCTAGAGTGGGCTGCATGGTGGGTCAGAGCTCAGGATCTACCCCGTGCTCTGCACCCCTCAGCTGGGCACCCTAATGATAAGGGGCCTGGGATCTCTCCCCACCCTCACTCATCCACCTGCTGTAGATTTATCTGTGTGCTCTGCACACTCACATTCACAATACAGACAGGTTGTCAGCCCACAGGGAGCTCACCCTTGCAAAAACACAGACAACTGCCACACACACACACACACACACACACACACACACACACACACACACACCTGCCACCCCCTCAGGAAACCACGTGAATGAGGAAGAATACTTGGAAAATCAGCCAGGCTTGCTGACTCACACCTGTAATCCTAGCTACTTGGAGGCTGGAACATGGAGGATTGTAGGTCAAAGCCAGCCTACGCAGAAACCTCTGCAAGATTATCTTCAATACACCAGAAAAAGAAAAATAGTAGACAAGAAGCACAGCTCAAATGGTGGGGCACCAGCCATGAGCAAGAAAGCTAACTGCAAGCTTGAGGCTCTAAGTTCAAGCCTTGGTACAGGCACAAAAGAAAACCTTTGAAAACTCTCCTTCACACACCAGAATGCCTGGGAGAGGGGCAAGCTATGCTGGTATGTGTTTCGTGTGGATCAGGTCCCCGGGACATCACTGGTTGAGATGACCATTGGAGAAGGCATGCCCAGACTCACCATTCAACTCGCAGCCCAGAAGCTCAAAGCGCAGGGTACAACCGCGGCGGCAGTCCACGGGGAATAGCCGCACATACTGCGTCTCCAGAGGGGTCTTGAACATGTTGATCTTCGGGCTGTTATTGTCCATGTTGCCCTCAAACTCCTGGGAGAGAAGGGACTAGGCTGGAGGCACAGTTCCGGGATGTGGGGCCCCCCCATTCCAGGTGTTTCTTTGGGGCCTGGGAGGCAGACCAGCACTAGGAGAAAGCCACAGGGGCTCCGGTAGCAGCTCTCAATTCAAGTTCTTTTTCATTCACCTCCCTGGCCATCATGAGACCAGCTCACGCATAAGCCACACAGGGCCACCCACCTACAACCCCATCTAGAAAGGGCACTGCTTTCCTCAACACTGTTGTCACCCACAAGGACACAACTTGCAACATCTTTACTGCTGGTGCATTCTTGAGTAGTCTGCAGCCTGCACCAACTGTCTGTGGTCGCCCTGAAGACCCAGATGAAACCCAGTGCCACCACAACCAGCACCCACAACGCTGCTCCAAGCCTCCCTAGCCTCATCCATGAAGTAAAGACTGGAGCAATTTGGGTCTCTGTTTCTAAATTCAGGAGCAACTCACCTCATGACCCCCACCCACCCAGAACGATTTGCCTCCCTGAGGGACCCCTCCCCCGGGGGGAGGGTACTGACTCGGGCCCTTCTTCAGGCCTCTCATGGGGCTACCTTGTCTCCAGACCCCTCTTCGTCCTGGATGAACTGGAACTTGTGTCCATCGAGGCTGTAGGCTACCTTGAAGGTCTTCAGATACTCGGGTGTCCCAGCGCGGCTGGCACCTTGCGTCACTACACCGGTCACCCGCATCTTCCGAAGCAGATTCACCTAGACCAGGACCAGGGCACACAGTCTTCATCTCCTGGGTTCTTTAACCCAAGATCCACCCACTCAGAGAGGGACAACCGGCAGAACCAGAGGGGCAGCTGGGCAGCTGGGTGGAAAGCAGTCCTGGGGGGCCCTAACTCCTCCCTGGGGACCTCTCTGCTTAGGGCAGAGGGGAGGGGAGGACTCTCTCCTCCCTAGGGACTTATCTCCTCCCTGGGGACTATAAGGTCCATGAAAAGGGAAAGCCCACAAGGGCCAGAGCCTCCCACCCAGGTCTCATGGGGGATCCTGCACAGCTGGGTACTGACTCCCCCCGCATTCGGGCCCCTTGCTGTCTAACTGCAGACCCTCCGCCGTGGTCACCTGTCACTTGGAGGCCCTAGTACAAGCTCACGTCGGCCTCACCCCCTCTCTTCCTTGCCCTCTGCCCTCCACACCTGGATCCAGGGCTTCTGGTCGTGGTTGCTGGCCGTCCAGGCATTGACTAGGCCGCTGCGCCGCAGGCGGGCCAGCTCCGGGCCCCAGCGCTGCAGGCCCACAAAGCCCATATGCAAGGATGAGGCGGAGAGCTGCCAGTCACCGATGGCGCCGCCCTCCATGCCCAGGGGCATACTGCAGTCTGCAGGAGGCTGAGTGGCCATGGTGCCCCCTTGCGAGTTCAAGGGCTTCGCTGGAGACAAAGCAAAGGGGCCACTGCAGGGGACCTGGGATCCTCCCTTTGGGAGCAGGGGCTTGGTCAGCAGTGCACAGAACCCCTGACACGGCAGTGAGCAGGCCTGGACTTTGCTAGAAGCACCTCAGCAGGAGCTAATCCCATTCCAGTGTAGCCCAGGTCCCTGCCACCTTCCACCTTCCAGTCCCGGGATGGCAGAGCTGGGTCCTGCAGCACACTCCACAGCCCCAGTCAATCCCTTTTGTAGGAGACAAAGATGGAGAGAAGAGCCTTCTGGCCGGGCCCGCCCAGCCCCCGCCACACACACCATCAGCAGCCTGCAGGGAGGCCCAGCTATCCACCGGGGGCATGGGAGCTGGGAAGGAGGCCAGAAAGATAAGGCAGCATAACCAAGGCCACCAGCATCAGGACGTGGCCAGCCTTTCCCAAGGCCCTCCCCGCCCCAGGGTGCACCTCGCCGCGAGCCCGGCCCCACTCCACAAGTGGGACACACAAGTCTCCAGGTACAGCCCAGCATGCCGGGTTAGGGTCAGAGGTGGGGTGGGGGGAGTGGTGGGGAGAAGCACACAAGCCCCAGAATCTTCCAGACCGGATTCACTGGCCTCATTTCACAGACAGGAAAAGAGAGGTCTGGCAGCGGATTCCTCTGTTGTGTGTGTGGCTCATCTCTGGGGGCGGCAGGGCGGCCACCGCGTGTCCCCGCACCAGGCGCCGGGCTCCAGCCAGCACGGCCCGCAAAGCCCCGCGCACAGCAGAGGCCGACGGTGCCGGGGTCCCCGGCCAGGCTGGGCAGCGCCCTGCCCCTCGCGCAGGGCGCCCCACGCTCCCGCCAAGTCTGCCCACTGTGGAGGTGGCGGGAGGCGCCCTGAGAACTTCGGGGCGGCTGGAAAGCGGCGCGTGGGACTTACCGGTGTCGGCCAGGAGGCCGGAGGCGCAGAGCAGTGCGCCGCATATCGCGGCCAGCACACGGGGCCCCGGCATGCTCGGAGACAACGGGAAGGGACGAGATAGAACCCAGATACCGAAGGGCTGCTGGACAGGTTCTAGCTCCTTCCAGGTGCCCGACGGAATTAAATAGGGCCGCTCGGCCCGCCCACCGGCTCCGCCCAGGCCAATCAGAAGCGGGATGGGGGCGGGACCAAGGCGATTCGGGGCGTGGCCGCTCTGTTTGAGGGCGTGGCTGCAGTCGCGGGGCGGGACTGAGATGCTGGGGGCGTGGCTGACCCATTGGGGCAGAATGAGCTTGCTGGATGAGGCTGAGCTGAAGTGGGCGTGGCTTGTTTCTGTGGGCGTGGCTTAGACGCTGAGGGCTAGGCTGATCTACTGGGGTGGGCGAGCTTGGTATGGGGGGGGTGTCTCTGGCCCCGTCTCCAAAACCGGGGAGTGGGTGTGGCTCAGGCTCAGTGGCAGAAGCCTTGCTTGCTAAGCAAGCTGCAAAACCTGGCTGGATTCCAGCGCCAAGCACCATGAAAACAAACAAGAAAAGAATTTTTTTTTTCTTTTTGCCAGTGTTCGGGCTTGAATTCAGGGCGTGGGAACTATCCCTGAGCTTTTTTGCTTCAGGCTAGCACTCTACCCCTTGAGCCACAGTGTGTATCTGAGGAATTGAACCCAGGGCTTCATGCATGCTAGGCAAGCACTCTACCACTAAGCCACATCCCCAGCCCCTAGAAGAGAGTTTTTCTCAAAAAGAAAGAAAAGAAGAAAGAAAAGACTGTAGGAGACAATGATGAAAGGGGTGACACTGATCAATGTGCATTACATTCATGAACTGCTTTGTGGTGTGGCAGCTCCTTTGTACAACTACTGACAGATAGGTAAATAAATACATAAAATGTATATACATATAGAAGAGGCGAGCTGCTGGTGACTCCAGGACTGTAATCCTAGCTACCCAGGAGTCTGACATCTGAGGATTGAGGAGCACAGACAAATGTGGGCAGCAGCCCAGCCCAGGCAGTCCCTGAGGTCCGTGGCTGGAGCTTGGGCCTGAGCTCCACCCCACATGCCCGGCAGGCATCGTGTTCCACTACCGGTCCAGCTCCACCAGGTACACCCTGTACTTTGACCAGGCCCAGTGGGCCTGCCTGCAGAACAGAACGGTCATCGCCTCGGCCGAGCAGCTGCAGGCTGCCTACGAGGACGGCTTCCACCAGTGTGACGCAGGCTGGCTGGCCAACCAGACCGTCAGGTAAGCCCCCCCAGGGGGGCAGGAAGGCACCTGGCGCCATCCCCAGGAGTGCATCCCCAGGGCGTGCACCAGCCACACACATGCGCGTTCGCACACACACACGCAGACAATTGCTGAGCTGAGACTGAATCCTAGCATACTGGCACACACATCCATGCACACACACATACAAGCACACACATGCACACACACACAGGGCATGTGTGTCATGTGGTCGAGTAGACTTAGTGACACTGAGCCAGGGCCAACCAGCAATGACTGGCCCCCGGGCCAAGATGGCCCGCCTTTTGTTTCTCTGAATAAAGGTTCATCAGCACACAGCCACCTTGGTTTGCACACTGGCTCTGCTTCGTTCCATACAGTAGCAGAGTGGTCAATGCTAGGACCTAGTGGCCTGGGATCATTTAAGTTACTACCTGTCCCCAGTAGCGCCAGCAACCAGTATTCAGTCCTGAGAGGTCTCTCTTGTGCTGATACTCAGTCCTGAGGAGTCTCTCTAGTGCTGGTACTCAGTCCTGAGGAGTCTCTTTAATGCTGGTACTCAGTCCTAAGGACTGCCTATACTCACAAATTACTGTGAACACAGAGACAAGAACCCAACTCTGAGCAGACTCTCCCCACATGCCAGTGTCACACCCTATTTTGGTCTCCTGATAGGTACCTCATCCACACACCCCGGGAAGCTTGCTATGGAGACAAGGATGAATTCCCTGGTGCGAGGACCTACGGCATCCGAGACACCAACGAGACCTACGATGTGTACTGCTTTGCGGAGGAGATGGAGGGTGAGGCCTCCCTGCCCCTGCCTGCCTTTGCTTTAGTGTGGTGGTGCATGCCTGTAACCCTAGCTACTTGGGAGGCTGAAGCAGGAGGATTGAGGATCATCAGTTCAAAGCTCATTAGACTTCCCCCGCCTGGTGGGATCAGGTACAGCAAGCTGCTGGGCAAGGATGGTTCTGAGCCAGGGAGATTTTCACCAGCCAATTCCTCCATCCCCTCTCTGCTCTTGGTCCAGTGGCTCACACCGGTCATCCTAGCTACTCAGGAGGCTGAGATCTGAGATTTGGTCCCATGGACCGGGGGGCCTTGGGCAGTTAGCTTTGGCCCAGGACCCTGCGGGAGGCAGACGGGGCAGGGGAGGAGGAGGCCCTCGACCAGCTGGCTGTGTCATCCCCAGGCGAGGTCTTCTATGCAACGTCCCTGGAGAAGTTCACCTTCCAGGAAGTGGCCAATGAATGCCGGGGAAGCCCTGTCCATCGGGGGGTGAGTACCACACTGGGCAGACACCTGGGGGTGCATGGGGCCCGGGGAGCATGCAAAGTCAAAGAATGATATTTTGTGACACAGGAAAGTGATACGAATTCCAAATGTCAGTGTCTGCAAATGCAGTCGATTACAACAAAGCCAACCCCATTTGTTTGTCTGTGGCTCACTTAGGCCAAACTGGAGCTACAGGACTCCTATGGCTCACAAAGCTTGAGTGGACTCCAGGCAGAGCAGTGAACACCTGTAATCCCGGCAATTGGGAGGCTGAAGGGAGAGGACCTTGAATCCTAGCACAACCTGGGCTACCTAGCAAGACCCTATCTTAAAAAGAAAAAACAAAAAAGCATGGTATAGACCCCCTCCAGAACGTTCTTCCTGCCGCCTGGCTGTGTTCCGTTTGCTCAGTAACATCTGGAAAGCTGGAGTGTCACCTACCATACAGTCCAGTTGCTCCCCAAACATTAGCCTGTGAGCTGGAAGGACATTCTGATGTGGCCTCCAGGGGGCTTGTGGGAGTACTCTCACCAACCTCCACCATCACACACACACACACACACACACACACACACACACACACCTCATCCAGTGGTCACCCAACTGCCAAGATAAATCTTTTTTGTCACCAAAAAAGAGGAGGGCCTTGGCATAGAATAGTCCAAGGGCACTGAGAGCCGACCTCTCTCCATCCCCCCCCCCTCCACCCAGGGGTGGTGTTCCACTACCGCCCGGGGTCCAAGCGCTACTCACTGACCTTCGAGGAGGCTCAGAGGGCTTGCCTGAGCACCGGGGCCATCATGGCCTCCCCAGAACAGCTGCAGGCCGCCTACGAGGCGGGCTGCGAGCAGTGCAACGCGGGCTGGCTGCAAGACCAGACGGTCAGGTGAGTGGAGTGCCTGCCCCCCCCACCCCCCGCCTCCCAGCCCCAGTTCAAATCCCACCCCGCCACCCCTCATTTATGATCGCAGCTCTCAGAGAACCCAGCCCCCACCACGGCCCTCATGCCTCCATCCCACCTCCGTCCCCCCTCTGCTGATGCAGGTACCCCATTGTAAGCCCACGGACCCCATGTGTGGGTGACAAGGACAGCAGCCCGGGGGTCAGGACCTACAGGGTGCGGCCATCAACAAAAACCTACAACCTGTACTGCTACATAACCGAGCCTCAAGGTACTGGACCCCCTTCTCCCTGGCTGGACCCTGCATGGGCCAGGGCCTGAGAGGAGAGATGGAAGGAAGAAGGGGGGCTCCCACCCTCCATCCATGTGCCCCTCCCTCAATTCAAGCCCCTCTGCCCTGTGAGTTCCCCCACAATGCAAGGGATCCAAGCTCCTTCGGCAAGCAGTGAGTTCTGTGGGTAAATCCATCCATTCATCATAAACACCCCACGCACATTGGCCTCCTGCTGTCCCGGTGCTTTGAGGCAGAGCAAAGGCCCCGAGAAGTCCTGCAGTGAGCTCCCTCCTTAGCTGCCTTATCCTGCCCTGACCAAGCTTACCCACCAACAGACCTTGATCTGCTCCTGACCCACACAGAAGCCTTTCTGAGTCTTCAGTGAGATGCGTATGGGAAGTGCCAAGCACAAGAAAGTCTTGGGTGGATGTGACCCCCAGAGACCCCCGACTCCACCCTGGGTGAGCTCACAGGAGATGGGGAACACAGCCACCATGATATGGGGTATCTATCTACCTTCAGAGTGCATCCAGGCAAGCTGCTTCTCTTAGTCCGGAAGGGAAAGGCCTAGGTGTGACTGGAGAACCCAGGAAGGGAAGGGCAGAGGCCTGGTCCCTGTGGCCACCTCTGCCCAGCTGGGTGGTGACCCTGCCTTAAAAAAAAAAAAAAGAATTTCATAAAGCAAGGGTTGCCCTGAGTCTCAGGAAAATCTAGAAGCCCAGTCTAGTACAAATCAAAGCCTTTGAACCACCTATTTCACAGGGTCCCAGGAAATCTTAGGGGTGTGGCCAGGTGGGCGGGGTTGGGACGAGATAGGAGCCTATAGGAAAAGAGGTGGACGTGCGTGTGGCAGGTGAAGGTGTGGTTTTTGGGGACATGGCTGTTGGGCGTGGTTGAGTGGAGATAGGGCCTATAGGAGTGGAGGCAGAAGTGGGTGTGACCTGTGGGTGTGGCCTTTGGGGCATAGTCTAAGGGCATGGTTGAGTAGAGAGGGGCCGATAGGTGGAAGTGGGTGGGACCAAGGCGCTGGGTGGGCGTGGCCCTGTCAGAGGCGGGGCCGGGACTCTGGGCCAGCCTGGCTACACCCGTGTGGGGAGGTGTCAAGAAGGATCACAGCACTGCCTCTGTCCCCAGGGGAGGTGTTCTTTGTCACCCGTCAGGAGCAGTTCACCTTCCAAGAAGCCGTGGCCTTCTGTGAGTCCCAAAACGCCACCCTGGCCTCCACCGGGCAGCTGTATGCGGCCTGGAGCCGCGGCCTGGACAAGTGCTACGCCGGCTGGCTGGCAGATGGCAGCCTGCGCTACCCCATCGTCACCCCGAGGCCCGCCTGCGGCGGGGACAAGCCCGGTGTGAGGACCGTCTACCTCTGCCCCAACCAGACCGGCCTGCCCGACCCGCTGTCCAGGCACCACGCCTTCTGCTTCCGAGGTAAGGCCTTCTCCTCCCGGGAGACCCCGCTACCCCAGGACACCACCCCCCCACCCAGCAGAACAAGGACCCAGATGTCCTAATAGGCCCAGCACAGCGCCGAGCTAGCCTGATTTTAGACACTGACAAGGAAAGATAAACCTAAACTTCCTCACAGAGAGAGAGAGAGAGAGAGAGAGAGAGAGAGAGAGAGAGAGAGAGAGAAAGAAAGAGAGAGAGAGAGAGAGAGAGAGAGAGAGAACAAGCCAGACTTGAATGGAATCATGGCTCTGCTATTGAATAGCTGGAGTGACACTGGGCCAAAGTGAGTTAACCTCTGTGTCCCTCTGCTTCATCTATAAATGATGACCAGATAGATCCTGCTTCAGAGACAGTTGCCAACGTACAAAAATATCTATCTACACACATGCCTGTGCATCCTATGTGTTGTGCTCATTTGCACATGGTTGTAAATAGCTACTTGTGAGTTTAACCCAGTAATTCTTTACTAAGCACCGAACCATTCAAGGTTTGGAATTGTAGGCATCTACTACCGCCCAACAGTGTTGGGTGTGGCCCTGGCATTGGCCCCTGATGGGACAGATGAGCTCCCACAGCACCCCCAAGTCAGGATGTGCTGTCTAGGGTGTAGACTGCAGATCAGCTGGGACCACATTTCCAATCGTCCCCATGCCTTGGCAACCTCCTGCGACACTAATTCATTTCCAAATAAAGTTAAGGGGAAAAGAAAAGAAAATAGAAAACAGAAAGTCCCCAAGTTTTCCCCAGATCTCCAGCATCACCTTCCAAAACCCCATTTCAAGCTCAGCCACCCCCCCCCACCCCGCCAGCCTCAACAGGAGCGATCCCCTCCCCTGGGAGGTGATGAGGCCCTTGGGCCAGGAAAATTCCCAGGTGTCAACCCCTTCCTCCCCACCCAATCCTCAGTGCCCTCGGCCTTTGCTCTATCCCACACAGGAGACTGTTTCCTCCTCGTTTCTAGGCCTTCATTTCCAGAAGGAAGTCCACTGAGGTCCTCTACTCCAGACGCAGAAGTTTCTGAACCATCTCCAGAAGGCAGCCCACTGACATCCCATCCTCCAGAGGTAGAAGTTTCTAGACCTTCTCCTCCAGTAGGTTGTCCACTGAGGTCCTCTATTCCAGAGGCAGAAGTGTCCAGACCATCTCCAGAAGGCTGCCCGCTGAGGTCCTCTAGTCCAGAGGCAGAGCCATCTGGGCCCTCGCCCACAGGGGGTCGCCTGCCAACCGGAGGCCGGCTGGACCACGACACGCCATCTTCCTCCCCAGAGCCTGCTGTGGAGCTGAGGCCAGGGAGGTCCAGGTCGGCTGAGGGCAGTCCACTCCCACTGCCCCCTGAGGGCTGGCCACTGGCGTCAGGGCGTTCCCATGCTTCTCCACTGCCTGTGAAGTCAGGAGTCCCAGACGTCTCCCCAGAGCCCGGCAGAGGCAGCTCTGTCCCGTGGAGTGAAGGTGTGGATGGCTCCTCGGGCGATTCTGAGGCAGAGGGCTCCGCAGGCACGGTGGCAGTGGCAGAAGGTCCTTCCGTGGCTCCTTCCGTTGCCCCCTCTGCTTCTGGGCCACTGGGAGGCCATGTGGCAGGGATCCCTGGGGGGGGGGGGAGGAAGCAAGGTGAGCTCACGGGGTGGAAGTGGACTCGGTTCCTTACACATCGAGACCTTTCTCAAGAGCTCAGAGCTGGGTGTGTGGATGCATCCTAATGGAATTCCTTAGAGGGAGAGAGGGAGGGCAGGAGGGAGGAAGAAAAGGGAAAGGGAGGGGAAGTAAGAGAGGGAAGAGGAAAGAAAGTAAGCATAAAAGTGAAGGAGGGAGCAATGGAAGGAGAGAAGAAAGGAGAGGAGGGAAGGAAGAAAAGCCTAAAGGAGTAGGGAAAGAAGGAGGGGAGAACAAGAGAGAAGAAGGGTGGGAGTTAGAGAAGGAAAGGAGGAAGAGGGAAGGGGAGAGGAAGGAAAGGAGGAAAGAAGGGAGTAGAGGAGAGAGGAAGGGAGGAGAGAAGCGGAGAGGAAGGAGAAGAGGACAGGAGGCAGAAGGGAGGGGAGGAGGAGAAAAGAAGAGCAGGGTAGAAGGGAGGAGAGGAGAACAGAAGAAGGTAGGGAAGGAGGAGGGGGAGGAGAGGAGGTGGAAAGGAAGAGGATCGATCCTCCTGCTCGGCCTCCCCGGGGCTGAGATCGCAAGCATCCTTAGGCCCACTTTGCAGATGGAAAAGACTGGGGCCCAGCGAAGCGGCGCACCCGCCTCTGTGCCTCGCTGGCGCAGGCCCACACAAAGGTGGCGTGTCTGTTTCCTCCCGAAGGTTGACCTGGGCTCCCAGAGGCAGGTGACGGGCATTATCACCCAGGGGGCCTGCGACTTCGGCTACATCCAGTACGTGGCTGCCTACAAAGTGGCCTACAGTGACAACAGCAAGACCTGGACCGAGTACAGGGAGGCCGGGGCCACCGAGAGCAAGGTGGGTGTCTGTCTGGGAACCCTGGGGATGGGCCATGGTACTCCCTGCTGGGGCTCACTCTGGGGACTCACCTGACACCACCCCGTCTGCCCCCCTCCTTTTGCCCCTTGGCCTCCCCAGCAGATCTTCCTGGGCAACTCGGACAACTATTCCCACAAGAAGAACATGTTTGAGAAGCCCTTCATGGCCCGCTACGTGCGGGTGCTGCCCGTGTCCTGGCATAACCGAATCACCCTGCGCCTGGAGCTGCTGGGCTGTTAGCAGCCGCTGTACCTGACTTGTTTGTTGAGATGGGGTCTCGCTAACTACGTCTCTCCCAGCCCTGCTGCATGGTGTGACCTGCTGCCTTCCCAGCCCTCCTGTGACTCCAGGGGCTGGCACTCTGGAGAGTGTAAATGACGCGATCATTTCCATGGAAGGGACATAAGCCTGCTCCATCCATGGAGGGGACACAGACACCGGTGCCCAGCCTGCCCGTCAGAGGCTCAGGGCATTGTCAGTGTCCTGTCTGGTGCTTATGGGGTCCTCCGGACCATCCAGACACTGGCCCAGCGGTCAGCTCCGATCCCCACAGAAAGATCTCCTGGGCTCTCTGATGCACTTTTCTCCACAGTCCATGGAAGGTTAGCTCTGATCCGCTCCTGGCTGTGAGTGATGGATAGCCAGATAGACACACAGGCAGACACAGGTGCAGTCTGTCTGGAGTAGGGGGTAGGAGAATGCTCTGGGTCCTGTGACCCTCTGACCTTGCCCCCAACCCAGGCTGAGGGCCTCCTTTGAGTTCTTCTTCTGATAGACCAGAGGAACTTTGTCCAGCCTCCTGTCCAAGAGAGGCCCCGGGTCTTGAGAAGTAGCAGGTGGAGAGCCCTAAGGGAGGGCACCGTCTCTGGGATCACTGTGGGTGAGGGGCACCCAGCCCACCCTGCTCATTCCAGCCCCATTGGGAGGCTGCTTAGCACTGATTTCCCGTGACCTGGCCTCCCTGGGCAGCACCAACGGGAGGAGGCGCACACTCTCAGCACCCCTCTTCCAAGGCGCACCCCGGGGAGTGGAGGCGGAGTGGGGGGCTTTCTTGCCCGCCCCATGATGTAGTAAACCACAGGAGAGGGACCCAGCTCTCCCCACTCCTCGTGTCTCCCCACCCCCGCTAAACTCCACCTCCCCCAGAACTGGCTGAACCCCAGAAGGCAGAGTTAGGGTGCCTTGGTGCCCACTCCGTCTGGGAGGGAGAGGCGCGTGTTCCTTTAAGGGGCCGGGTGAACGTGGGGGTCTCGCCCTTCTTCCTGGGCTATCCAAGACCCCCCAACCAGCCTCAGGGCTGACCATGGGAGCCAAAGAGCCAGCGAGGACAGTGGGTGCGAAGCTGGGGCCCCTCCTTCCCTGGGCGAGGTCTTGGGGCTGGGGGCAAGGGACCCGGGATGCGATTGGCCCTGGGGGTGTGTGGCGTGGGACCCTGGCGCCCGAATCCCGGGTAGTCGTGGAGGCCCCCTCCCACCCGTCCCGGACCCCGCCGGGGTCCCGCCCGGATCCGTTCCAGGTCCTGGGTGGGCCCCGGTGACCCTGCCGGCCACGACCCCACTGAGCTCCCTGGAGGCGAGGTTCAGAGGCGCGCACAAAGCCTTGTCCTAACGGGCCACACAGATGCCCAACTCCTGGCCGGCGCCTGGCCTGGGGGACCTCCCTGCGCCCCGGGAGCCTTCCCCGCCCGAGGCGCCCCTCTCCTTGCTCCTGGGGTCCGGCACTTGTCTGGTGGGGCTCGCTTCAGGTTGAGAGTCACCTGCCAGAGGTCAAGGGAGCCTAGGAGAGTTCATTCATGCCGTCCGACCTTGCCTCCGTTTCCCCAGATGTGAAGAGGTGTCCACAGGGGCTGCTCTGTCCTAAGGGGTCCACCAGGATGGCGAGAGACCTGACATTATCCACTGTAAAAAAAAAAATAATAATAGGGCTGGCGATATAGCCTAGTGGCAAGAGTGCCTGCCTCGGACACACGAGGCCCTAGGTTCGATTCCCCAGCACCACATATACAGAAAACAGCCAGAAGCCGCGCTGTGGCTCAAGTGGCAGAGCGGGAAGAAGCCAGGGACAGTGCTCAGGCCATGAGTCCAAGGTTCAGGACTGGCCAAAAAAAAAAAAATAATAATAATAGCCAAAAAAACCTGGGGATGTGGCTCAAGGGGTAGGAGCATGGGAAGACTGATTTCTGCCTCAGTTCTGGGCTGGACCCCAGCGCCTTGGACGTGCTAGGCATGAACACCACTGCACTCCCAGACTTGGCTGTGATTTTTTTCTTCTTTTATGTTTTTGGTGCCAGTACTAGGGTTTGAGCTCAGAGCCTAGGTGCTGTCCTTTAGCTTGCCTGCTTGCTTGACTTTCCCTCCCTCCCTCCCTCCCTACTTCCCTCCCTCCCTCCTCTCTCTCCCTCCTTCCCTCCCTCCTCTCTCTCCCTCCCTCCCTCCCTCCCTCCTCTCTCTCCCTCCCTTCCTCCTCTCCCTCTCTCTACCTCCCTATCTCCCTCCTCTCTCTCTCCCTCCCTCCCTTCCTTGTTCTTCCTCTCACTCTCCCTCTCTCCCTCCCTCCCCTCCTCCCTCCTCTCTCTCTCTCTCACTCTCTCTCTCTCTCTCTCTCTCTCTCTCTCTCTCTCTCTCTGTCTCTCCCAACTGGTGCTGTGCCACTGAGTCACATCTCTGCTTTCTGCCTTTTTGGTGGTTAACTGGGGATAAGAATCTCAGATTTTCCTGCCTTGGTTAACTTCAAACTGCCATCCTCAGATCTCAGCCTCCGGAGGAGCTAGGATTATGGGCATGAGCCACCTGCACCCACATGTATTTTGTTTTTGAGATAGGGTCTTGCCACTCGCCTTGCCCTGACTATTCTCAGCCTCTAGATCTTCCTTTCCCCACCATCTAAGTAGTTGGGGTTAAAGATGCACATCACTATACCTGGCTGAAATATTATGTTGACCTTGACGTAAGAAATAAGTTTAGGGCTGGGAATGTGGCTTAGGGGTAGAGTGCTTGCCTAGCATGCATGAAGCCCTGGGTTCGATTTCTCAGCACCACATAAACAGACAAACCTGAAAGTGGTGCTGTGGCTCAAGCGGTAGAGTGCTAGCCTTGAGCAAAAAGAAGCCAGGGACAGTGCCCAGGCCCGGAGTCCAATTCCCAGGACTGGCAAAAAAAAAAAAAAAGTTTCACCTATGACCTCCCTCCCTCCCTCCCCACAGACACTTCTGGACTTGAACCATTTCTCAGGGCAGGACTTACTTTGCTTCACACACACACAGCACACCTGATATTTTCCAGTCCAGTCCAGTCCAGTCCAAGACCTCTCTCCATGCACGTCAAACCCACAGTTACTTTCCTTTCCTTTGTGGCTCATTCCTCCTGGGCTTTCAACCTCCCCAGGATTACCCTTACTGGGCTTCATCCCACAGTCACAAGGATGGTTCATCATCTGTAAATCAATCAACGTAATTCACCACATAAACAGATCTAAAATTAAGAATTACATTGTTATCTCAGTCGATGCCCAAAAAGCCTTTGACAAAATACAACATCCATACCTATTAAAAGCTTTGGAGAGAACAGGAATAGATGGAACATTCCTCAAAACAATAAAAGCCATATACAACAGACCAACTGCTAATATCGTATTAAATGGGGAGAAAGTAAAATCATTCCCCCTAAACTCAGGAACAAGACAAGGATGCCCACTCTCCCCACTTCTTTTCAACATAGTGCTGGAATCCCTAGCCATAGCAATAAGGCAAGAGGAGGACATCAAAGGAATCCACATCGGCAAGGAGGAAATCAAGTTATCCCTATTCGCAGACGACATGATCTTATATCTGAAGGACCCAAAAAACTTAGTACCCATACACCTACACCTAATAAACTGATTTGGCAAAGTAGCAGGATACAAAATCAACCCACAAAAGTCAGCAGCTTTTCTTTACACCAGCAATAGACAAACAGAAAAGGAAATTATGGAAACAATTCCATTTACAGTAGCCAAAAAAAGAATAAAGTACCTAGGGATCAACTTAACCAAGGACGTGACAGACCTATTTAATGAAAACTATAAAAATCTAATAAGGGAAATCAAAGAAGACACAAGCAGATGGAAAGACCTCCCATGCTCATAGGTAGGCAGAATCAATATAGTGAAAATGGCCATATTGCCCAAATTGTTATACAAATTCAATGCAATACCTATCAAAATCCCAGCCACATTTTTCACTGAAATAGGGAAACCAATCCATAAATTCATATGGAACAGCAAAAAACCTAGAATAGCCAAAGCAAATCTAGGCAAAAAAAGCAGTACAGGAGGTATCACAATACCAGACTTCAAGCTCTACTACAAGGCCATCATAACAAAAACAGCCTGGTATTGGTATAAACACAGATCGGAAGACCAATGGATTAGAATTGAAGACCCAGAAATAAACCACACTCTTACAGCCAAGTGATATTCGACAAAGGAGCTAAAGACATACAATGGAATAAACATAGCCTCTTCAACTACTGGTGCTGGGAGAACTTGGCAGCCATATGCAGAAAACTCAAAGTAGACCCAAGTCTATCACCATGCACCAAGATCAACTCAAAGTGGATCAAGGACCTCAATATCAGACCTGAATCTTTGAAACTACTGAAGGACAGAGTAGGAAAGACACTAGAACTTATCGGCACAGGAAGGAACTTCCTGAATAGAGTCCCAGGGGCACAACAAATAGGGGAAAGACTCGACAAATGGGACTACTACAAATTAAAAAGTTTCTGCACAGCTAAGGACATAGCCACCAAAATAGAAAGACAGCCAACGATATGGGAAAGGATATTTACCAGCACAGCAACAGACAAAGGCCTGATATCTGTCATCTACAGAGAACTCAAAAAACTAAGCCCCTCCAAGCCCAATAAACCTATTAGGAAATGGGCAAAGGAGCTAAAGAGAGACTTCACAAGAGAAGATATAAAAATGGCAAAGAAACACATGAGGAAATGCTCAACATCCCTGGTAGTAAAGGAAAAGCAAATAAAAACAACCCTGAGATACCACCTCACCCCAGTTAGAATGGCCTATACTCTGAACTCAGGAAACAACAAATGCTGGAGGGGGTGCGGGGAAAGAGAAACCCTTCACCATTGTTGGTGGGAGTGCAAATTAGTACAACCACTTTGGAGAACAGTATGGAGGTTTCTAAAAAGCTCAATATAGACCTACCCTATGACCCAGCCATACCAATTCCTAGGCATCTATCCTAAACAGCATTCCCAAGATATCAAAAAGACATTTTTACTTCCATGTGTATAACAGCACAAATCACAACAGCCAAAATATGGAAACAACCCAGATGCCCCTCCACAGATGAATGGATCCAAAAAATATGGTACTTATACACACTGGAATACTACATAGCGATTAGGAATGGTGAAATATTTTTATTCGCAGGAAAATGGTCAGAACTCGAATAAATAATGTTGAGCGAGACAAGCCTAGAACACAGAAAACAAAGGGGCATGATCTCCCTGATATATGATTGCTAACAAAGGGAGATGGAGAGACAGTAGAGACCAAGTCTGTGAAACCAAAAACTGCTTGTCAAATAGTATTCCCCACAGGATTGGGGCAGCAACCCAACAGTATGTAACTAAATCCAAACAATTACTCAACATATAAAGGTCAAAAATTGACCTCTCAGGGGAATACAATAGCTCAAAACTATGTATGTATGTTCATATAAGACTACTGTCGACATATGGTCTAATATCGACATTACATTTAAAGC
This sequence comes from Perognathus longimembris pacificus, assembly GCF_023159225.1. Taxonomy (NCBI): domain Eukaryota; kingdom Metazoa; phylum Chordata; class Mammalia; order Rodentia; family Heteromyidae; genus Perognathus; species Perognathus longimembris. The sequence continues at coordinate 31,690,978 of NC_063180.1, read as the reverse complement.
CCTAGGTGAACTTTCTTGGGCGTGGCCATGGGGCTACTGTATATGTTTTTGATACATTGTATATTGTATAAATGTCTACCTGACCTAGAGCAGAGATAGAAAAACAGAGCATAAGATATCACAAGTAATGTACACACTGCCCTACTATGTAACTGTACCCTTTTTGCACAACACCTTGTCAAAAAATTTGTGTTCAATTAATAAATAAATTAAATTTGAAAAAAGAAAATTGCAGAACTCTTCTAAAGAGCCAAATTGAATATCCTGTAGACTGAGGGGGTAGCCTGAGCCCCCGAGAAGGAAGTGACAGTCTGCAATGAGTTCCGGGGTTTGGGAGATGTGTCATTTACAGAAGGGCCTTGAGTGTGGGTGGATTTGGAGGCAGGGAGGGTCTCAGGCCTCAGGACCAGGGAAGACCTGGGAGCCCTTTTCTGGGGTTCTGCAGCCGAGCTTTCAGTCAGGTAGGGGTGGCTGTCAATCAGGCAGGGACACTTGCTGACTGGCCTAAGCATCTTAGCACACCAGTGCCTTGCTTCTCGGCACAGTGGTGGCAGCTGGGTTCCCAGCATTGGCTCTGGGCAGGGGACCCACAGGCGATCAGAGCTGTGCTGAGCTTTTCATGGGCAGCCTGTCTGGGGGAGACACCAGTGGTGGACCGCCAGGCCTCCATGGCCCTCCATGGTCCCCCTTCCTCCCCTCCAGGCTTGGTTTTTCTGGGCCTGCAGGGAGCAGGGGGTTGAGGTGGCTCCTTTCCAGCAGCTCTTCCAGGCCTGGGAGGACGGGCTGGCTGCGGGACGCCTCCGTGCGGTACCCCATCGTGCTCCCCCGAAAGACCTGCGGGGGCCTGGGCCTGGCCCCCGGCTTGCGCAGCTACAACCCACGCCACCGCCGCCTGCACCGCTTTGACGTCTTCTGCTTCGCCCCGGCTCTCAAGGGTGAGTTCCTGGCATTGCCTGAGTGGCCCGGAGTTTGGCTGGAGCTGGCCTGGGGTGTTTCACCCACTAATTACCCCCCAGGAGGAGGGGCTGTGGCAGGTACTAGGGAGGGGATGGTATCTCCCAGAGTGTGACTTGAGAGGGGGTAAGTTTTGCATTTATTTCCCTATAGCTAACTTGCCTCTTAAGATAACTGAGGTGTTACCCTAAGGGATAGTCCCCCCCCCACACAAAAAAAATAGCCACTGTAGACATCCACCGCAGGGTGGCTCCCTGGTCTCAGATAGTTTTCATGGCCTGGCATTGGCATCGTGCAGGCCCCAGGGGTCCTTGCTGGCCATCCCTCCACTGGCCAGATTTCACACCCCACTTTCCCCAGGGCAAGTATACTACCTGGAGCACCCCGAAAAGCTGACACTGACCGAGGCCAGGGAGGTTTGTCGGGAAGACGGCGCCCACATCGCCAAGGTGGGCCAGCTCTTTGCTGCCTGGAAGTTCCGGGGCCTGGACCGCTGCGACGCCGGCTGGCTGGCCGATGGCAGTGCGCGCTATCCCGTGGCTCACCCCCGTCCCAACTGCGGGCCCCCTGAGCCCGGGGTCCGGAGCTTCGGCTTCCCGGACCCTCGGAGCCGTTCCTAGGGCGTCTACTGTTACCATGCTCCCTAGGCCCAGGCCGCCCCAGCCTCCTTCCCTTATGGCTGAGTGTGTGTCTGTAGGCTTGCTTTGTGTGTGTGTATGTGTGTGTGTGTGTGTGTGTGTGTGGTGCGCACACTCCCAGTACCGGGGCTTGAACTCAGAACCTGAGTTTTTGTGCTCAAGGCTAGCGCTCCACCACTTGAGCCATCACTTCACTTCCAGCTTTCTGGTGGTTGATTGGAGATAGCCTCACGGACTTTTCTGCCCCAGCTGGCTTTGAACCTCCATCCTCAGAACTCAGCCCCCTCCTGGCTAGCTAGGATAATGGGCGTGGGCCACCAAGTGCCCAGATTCCACAGGTTTTGAGAGGGCTTTGTGCCTCCAGTGAGTCTGACTTGCAGAAGCTCAGAGTCAGCTGTGGTCAGCACAGGACCCACCGGGGTGAGGTGTAGGGGTGCAGCCCTCCCTCACGGGGCCTTGGGGAAGAAGGACATTCCCTCCCCTCCCGTTCTCCTCTCTTGTGGGTGGAGTCTGGTGGGTGCGGCCTCAGGTGCATGCGCCTTCCTGGAAATAAATGGTGCTGTGTCTCTTCCTCCACCCCAGCCTATGTCAGACTCTGTTTGGTGTCCCAGATAGTAGCCGGGTCAGTTCTGGGCTGTTGAGCCACCTGCTTGTGTGCGGGTGTGCAGGCCATGAATGATGAACTCCACCACACCGTTTCACCAGAAGCCAGAGAACCCATTTGCCTCCAAGGCAAGGTTCCTGTTCCCAGACCGTCCGCACCTTGTCATCCTGACTCCCACCACTTTGTTTTTGTTTTTTTTGTTTTTTTGGTTTTTTGGGGGGGGCCAGTCCTGGGCCATGGACTCAGGGCCTGAGCACTGTCCCTGGCCTCCCTTTTTTGCTCAAGGCTAGCATTACTCCGCCACTGGAGCCACAGCGCCACCTCTGGCCGTTTTCTGTATATGTGGTGCTGGGGAATCGAACCCAGGGCCTCATGTATACGAGGCAAGCTCTCTCGCCACTAGGCCATATCCCCAGCCCGACTCCCACCACTTTGGACCTCAGTTTACCCTCTGCCTCCTCTCAGGTGAGCTACCGGTGTGAGAGCAAATATCCAAACAATGACGGTGGTCAGACAGCTCTCTCCGTGTTCTTGTGTTGTGGTAGCGGTTGTGTTTTTGAGACAGGATCTCCCTGCGAAGCCCTCTCTGCTCTCAAGCTCCCAATCCTCCTGCCTCTGCCTCCCATGTTCTGGGACTACAGGCATGCACCACCACTCCCAGCTCTTGTGGACGGCACGCTCACTTGCAAATGCACCTTTGCAGCCCCCCCAGACTACACAGGCGGACAGGCACCCCCAGGCATGCACACGTGTGTTCACACACACTTGCACACGAACATTGAGCTCAGGCCCCATCTCACATGATCACTCTAGCATGAACCACACACAGGGGAGCACACACTCCTTGCAGATTCACCTGACCAAGTCATGTCCCCCCACTCCCCCCCCCCCCGCCCCGGGCCTTAGAGCCCCTTCAGGAAACCCCGGGTCATGGTGTCCTTACCCCTCCCCCAACAGAAAAAGGAAAAAGCAAAGAGATCTCCTCCAATGTCTTTATTATTTATAGTTATCATAATCTGTAGTTTTCCAAAAATATAAATAGGTGCACGGAACACTGGCGCCTGCACCGTCCTGGGGGAGCCTGCACCGTCCTGGGGGAGGGGGAGGGGAGGGGGGCTGGCGAACTCCCCTGGGGAGGAAGTGGCCTTTCCCAGCCCTGCCGAGAGAGATGACTGCTCCAGAGATGACAGGAGCTGGAAGAGGGGCTCTGAGGGGAGCGACCCCCCCCCAGGCGGCGGAGACCCCTCCGGTGGCTGTCTGCCGGCCACCCCTGCCCACCCCCTAGGCCTGACCCGTGACACGCGGTATGCGGCCCTCTGGTTCCTTTTGTCTAGTACATTCAACTGGGGTCCTGTGGAGTCTGCACTGGTCAGTTCCTTCCCGCCCCTTCCCCTGGGTCCCAGCCCCCCTCCCCCTAGCTCTCCGTTGGGTGAGGGGGGGCAAACAAAGAGCAACCCAACTGGGCTTGGGTGAAGTCCAGAAACCAAAAAAATAATCTTCTTTATTTAACTTAACCCCTCCCTTCTCCCCTGTCCCTGTGCTGGTCCTTGCTTGGAAAGGTACGGTGGGGAAAGAATAGACGGACAGATGGAAGACTTTCTCTGAACTCAGTCTCTGTGTTACAGTGAATTTGCTTGGCTTTGGCTTTTGGTGGTGGTGGGGGGGGGGATTAGATGCAGTTTCGGGGGGGGTTGGGGGCGCAGGGCATACACTATGTCGGATTTTGTGTTTCCTTCTTTAATGGGATTCCTTATAAGACAAGAAGCAACAGGGAGAGGACGCCGCCTGTGCGGGGCCCCTGGGCTCAGCATCCTGGGTATGTTGTTCTGGAAGCTTCTCTCAGTGTGCCGTGCTGGGCCAGCTCTGCTGGGCTGCCGGCCGCCAGCTCCGCTTCTGCCGTTGACTCTTGTAGTTGGCGGCTGGGATGAAGGGAGGTGAAGAAGTCCGGGTGACTCTTGGGGAAGTGGGGGCTCAGCCCAGGCCCTCCACAGCCTGCCCATGTCCTCTCCCCGCCTGGACTTGACTTATCTTTGAACTTAGCACCTGCTGGGACCAAGGGGCCACAGGCTGGGGGCTTGTGACCCTCCCCTCCCCCACAGGGCCCCTAGAATGGCCCGGGACACCCCTCAGGGCAGCAGCCCTGGGGCAGTGTGGAAGTGAGCCACACCTATCTCCTTCTGGGTTCGGAACCAGAAGGGATAGCTTTGAGACCATCCCCCACCTTGTGCCAGCGAGCATGTGTGCTCCCTTTCTTCGCAGGCTTTGCCCAGAGGGCGGTACTATGGGAAGTGATGTTAGCCCATGAGGGAGGTCCTTGGGAGCTGCTCTTGAATGGACAAGCTCGCCAGCCTATCGCCAGCTCATGCTCAATCCTCCTCATCATCATTATATTACTGTAAGCCCCTCCCGATTAAATTGGATTGCTCTCCGAAGCATCTCTGAGATCCGTCTGCGCCTGGCTTCTTTGGTGGGTAAGGAGGGAGGAAAAGGGGTTCTCGTTCAGCCGCGTGCACCTTAGGCTTGCCCACGTCCCTTCGCTCCATCTTGGCCGCCCGCGGGTTGGGCGACCAGGGGTTAGGGTGAAAAGGGGAGCACTGATAAGGGAGTAAGCTGAGCATCCCCCCACCAGGGGAGGCAAATCTAGTCCGGCAATTGGTGCCCAAGGTGGGGCTTGAACCCGCGGGGGGGGGGGGGGGGGGGTGGGGAGTCCGGCAGCTACCGGCAAGCCCTAAGGGAATTGAAGTAGAGTCTCCGGGACACGTGGTTCTCTCATCAGGTCAGCAAAGAAGATGGGACAGAACCAGAGTAGGTGGAATAATTCGCCTCTTAAAATACTGAGGTTCATCGTCCAAAATATGGGGATGGGCGCGAACGCGAGCCCTGGGAGGCCCGCAGCTTTACGTGTCTCCTGGCGCCAGGTGGGGCAGCGGCAGCAGTCTGCTCTGGGCCCCCCCCCCAGGGACTTTTAAAATCCGGACTTGCGAGTGGCGGCGGCTCCGCGTGCTGGGTTCCGGGGACACAGGGCCCAAGGCGGTGGTTGGCGCTGCAGGAGGCCTCGGCCCCGAGGCATGTGGCGAGAGAACAATGTGTGCAGCGGCCCCTGCCGTCTCACTACTCCTCCCCCATGGGACGCTAGGCTCAGCTCCATACATACCCAGATTTAATTAGCCCTGCTGAGTGGCAGCAGCAGCCCAGTGGCTGCAGCAGCACACTTTCCCCGAGCACAGACAACTCAGCAAATCTCAACCTGGTAGCCATCTCAGCCTCGTGGCGGCCCCAGGATATACAAGATTTCAGAGAATTCAGGAGAATAGTCCTCCAGGGAGGGGGACCGAACACCTTCTGGGGGGAGAGCCTACTCAAGGGCATGGCCCACCGGTTTTCTACTGCTCAGGAGTGGAGAAGCCTGGCCTGGTCACTGCTTGATAGAACAATGTATGAGGAGTGGTGTTCCCTTTTCAGATATGAGTGCTATGCTCAGGCAGAGAGAAATCAGGCTACGGATCCGCCAATCCCCATAACCTTTGGCATGCTGTTTGGATCCACCCGCCCCCAACGGGCTGCCTTCCCTGCCCCCTACCGGGAGCAGATACAGCCTGTGGGACTGGCCACATGGCATGGCTTGGGAGAGGGGTCCCTAGAGTCCCCGGCAGTAAAAGCTACCCAAGGGACCAATGAGAGTCTTGCTGCCTTCATTGGCCGAGTGAGGGACAATCTCCACCGACAGTTTCCTGGGTCTCGGGTAAATCAATTTCTAAGGACCCTGGTGTGGGAAGGGATGACATCAGAATGCAGATTGGCTGGTGCAGGAGTAAAGGAGAGATCTGTGGACAGCTGAATTTATGCTTGTCGGGGCATCAGCGCACGAGCCCGCCAGGTGCAGCCGCTGACCACTCTGCTTATTGAGGAGCCTGCCCCTGCCCACACCGGTGAGGTAAGCAGTGAGCACTGTTACCAATGTGGTGGCCTGGGCCACTTCAAGAGGGAGTGTCCTTCTGGTCTTGTAAGATCTGACACCTCGAGAGGACAGCCCTCTGGCTGGACCAAGGAGCTACACACAAAATCTTGCCCCTGCTGCAAAAAGATACTTCATTGGTGAAAGGATTGTAAGTCAAGATTTGATGCTAAGGGGAGGCCTTTAAACTAGTAGTGGGGCGCCCTCCAGCCCCATCACCCAAAGGAGGCGATCAGTCCAGTGATCAGCCCAGTGACGGGCCTAATGACCAGCCTGAGGCCCTCTGGGCAGTCCCAATAGTCCCGGAAATGAGGCCAAAGACAGAAATTATTATATCTGGAAAGAGGTTCCGATTCTTAATCGATACAGGAGCCGATCGGACTATATTAAAGAAGGAGGCGGTGCCTCCGTGGTGGGACTTATATCCCCGGACCCCAGACCTCACTGGTGGGAGGCATAGCTGAGAGTGGGACAAATAGGGACTGGCTTCCCAGGGATGACATGAATGGTGGTAAGGGAATAGTGCGTCCCCTGATAATGACAGGCTTCCCAGATAACCTGCTAGGACGGGATATCTTGGGGAAAGTTGAGGCCAGGGACTGTCAGGTGGCCCTAGTGACTATCAGAGACTGCCTCCTTCCGAGGCCTCAAGGGAGGAGGCTCCTGTTTCTTCTACAGGGCCTCACCCCCAATCCTAATCCACTGTTCCTACTGTCCCCACCATTCGATGGCACCCGGGTGCCCCAATTTGGGTGGAACAGTGGCCTATTCCCTCAAACAAATTAGAAAAGTTAAAGGAAATAATATCAGAACAACTGTCCCTAGGGCATAGTAGACCTTCACTGAACCCTTGGAACAGCACTGTATTTGTTGTACAAAAGGCCTCAGGTAAATGGAGGATGGTACAGGACCTAAGAAAGAATAATGAGTGGATAATCCCCACTGGCACTCCTTTACAAAGGCTGCCATGGATCCCCTCTATTCCTCAGATCTTAATTTCATTATAATTGACTTCAAGGACTGTTTCTTTTCCATTCCCTTTGACCCCCAGGATTGTGAAAAGTTTGCTTTCTCTGTGCCCTCGGTTAACTATCAGGGGCCAGACCAGAGGTATGAGTGGGTAGTCCTACCTCAGGGCATGGTTAATAGTCCTGCCTTCTGTCAACATTATGTGTCACAAGTTCTCCAACCTCTTAGGAGCCAGTCAGATATTATTTTATATGTTAATATGGATGACATCATTATTGGAGCAGCAGATGTCCCAGTGCTAGACCCTGCCTATAGCAAGCTACAAATACTCCTACAAAGAGGAGGACTGCATATAGCCAGTGACAAAGTTCAGAAAGTATACCCCTTTAAGATCTTGGGGGAAGAACTTAAACTAGACTCTGTGTCCCCTCTTAAGCCCCAGTTATCCTTCCAGTCATCTTATACTCTGGTGGAGATGCAAAGACTGTTGGGGGAGATTAACTGATTAAGACCCTGGCTTCACCTGCCTACAGAGGAGCTGCTTCCGCTCCATGACTCTTTGAAGGGCAAAGCGCACACTGATGTTATTATAATAACTCCATCACTTTAAACAGCCTTCCAGAAAATCCAAATGGCCCTAAATATGGCACAGCTGGCACGCTACAGGCCTGAATGTCCTCTTTGCCTTTGGATCCTCCCTGGATCCAAACTCTCCTCAGCCGCTATTACGCAGTTAGGCAAGCCTCTTCAGTGGGTGCACACATCAGTGGGAGGAGCGCCCAGAGTTTATTCCCAGCTAGACCAGCTAGCTGACTTGGTAATTAAGGGCAGGGATACTTCCCTGAGACATTATGGGCGAGATCCCGATGTGCGAACCATTTCCTACCGGTTGTCAGATTTTTAATGGGTCAGAAGGAATAATGCATGTGTGTCTAGTGCCCTGGAGGGCTTTATGGGAAAGGTAGATTGCCACTATGGCACTTCGAGGTGGGTGACCTCATTTTCCAGGCTACAATGGACCCCTCCTGTACTTTTCTCTACCAGGCCTCTTGTCAAGGCTGCCAAAGTGTTTACAGATGGGGGAAGAGCGGGGCTGCCATAGTGGTACACTCCACCTTGGCCCCTGCCAGTGGGAAAGAAAACACCCATTACTTTGAAGCAGTTATTGGATCTGCGCAGTTTAAGGAACTGTACGCAGTCACCCTGGCACTGACCCATGTCAAACAGCCAATGAACTTGTTTTCTGATAGTCTGTATGTGGTTAATTTGCTACCCAACCTGGAATTCTCACACATTAAATTAGATGAAAACCCAATCACCCCTCTGATGATCCAAGTCAGGTCTCTGTTAAAAGAGCGGGCTGTGCCTATATTTTTACACCACCTTCGTGGACACCAAGGACTACCTGGGGACCTGGCACAAGGTAATCGTATGGCAGACCAGCTGGCCACTAATGGGACCCTTATAGCTCTGGCCATTGTACAACCTCAAAACCTTCAAATGGCCCAAGGAGTCCATGAGCGTACTCACTTAAATTGGAGAGGGTTACATCAGAGATTTCCTTCAATTCCTATAAAAGACTTAAAAAAGATTATAAGGACTTGCAAATCATGTATGCCTTTCCTGCAAGTCCCTCCCTGTTGGGGATTATTATGGCCTGGGAAAGACTGCCCTTCCACCAGCCTTGGGACAATAGAAGTCCCTCCCACCTTCTGGCCTCCACCCCTTGGGAGGTGAACACGTGCGTGCCACCATGATGGGGTTGTCCCGCCCACAAAGGGAAGTTTCGTGATGTCACTTGATGAACGTGACCCCTAGCCTATGACTGACCCTTTGGCCAGCCCCCTTTCTTTCCCGCCATTACTTCTATATAAGTGCCCTTCCATATTAAAGTCTTTGAGACGCATTCCACCACAGCAGCGTGTCCCTGATGCCTTCCTTTTCGCCTCCGCCCTCGGTAACATGTGGGGGGACTGGGGGGAGGGGAAGCTTCAGCAACCCGTCCTCAACTTAGCGCTTGCCCATGTGAGCACGCCTTTGGCCTTCCGCTGGCGGAGGGCCAGGCTGAGTGCTCTTTCATAGAGTTTGTGGTTACCATTCTCCCCGTGGGGGGAGAAAGGGATCGTCCAGAACCCCAACATAAATGGCGCCCAGACGGGGACCGAATCGTACGGCCGAGAATTTCGGGGTACAGTATCCCCACAGATTGCTAAGTAGGGTTTTAGAGGAGGGTCCTGCCCATCCAGACGGGGCAGAAGCATGGAGACACAGGCTCGCGGGACGCGGCACCAGAGCCGCCGTGGCGATTTGGCGCCAGGCGGCGGAGGGAGCAGGGCGCTCCTCCCGCGGAAACATGTCAGTGGAGCAGTGGGGCCTGAGCAAGAGGAATGCGACCCCGGGCTGGGGTCGGTTAGTTCTGCTCTGTGCGCCCCGGGCCAGACGGCAGGCACCCGCAGTGGTGCTTGAGAAGCAGTGGGTGGCCGAGCGCCAGAGCGGTTTGGCTTGCGCGGGCTGAGCGTGAGTACACTGGGCTCTGCGCGGCCCCGGGTTCGCGAGCTGCGTGCGCTGGGGCCCGCGTGGCCCCGGGCGGCACCAGGCGTCTTTTGCGGTAGCATTTGGGCAGCCGAGTGTGGCGGGCCGAGCACGGCGTGGCGGAAGCGCGGTTCCGCCCATGTGGGAAGCTGTGGCATGGCGGCGGCAGAGCTGCGGATAGAGTTAAAAAAAAAAAAAAAAAAGGCGTGGCGTGCAGTTTAGAACCATGGGCCGGCGTCCCCGCTGGGGTGCGCGGGCGGCAGCAGCCCCGGAGTGGCTGGACCTGCTGCAGCCCGGCAAACTGCTTTATGCCCGCCGATGGTCGGTTAAGCTCAGAAATTCGGGGTGAGTTGGTTGAATCCTGATTTCTCTGACTTAACACACACGTGGAGCACAATGGGGCACGCCATATTGGAGGCGGGGCCCCACCCATTCCCCCCAGGTGAGGGGCGGGGACTCAGACTAACAGGCCTCCAGCGATTGCGCTGCAGCTGAGAGAGGCAAGCACCCCGCTGTGCTTGCCTGCACGTTTTCTCTCTGTGTCAGACTTACAGCTGCAGACGGGGTTGGAGCCAGGAAAGCCTCAAATTATAAACTAAAATGGAATATTGAAAGGAAAAACAAAGAGTTTTGATACAGCAATAGGTAATTTGATTGAACTTCCATGTTTACCAGTTCAAAGATATGAAATCAACTGGAGTTTTTCTAGATGGATAAAAGGGTTTGCTTGTCCACTGTGATTTAAAAATTGTCATGTTGGGGAGTGTGTAATTAACAGGTTTCCCTTTTGTTTTTATTCAACCACGTGGTTCTATTATGGGCAAATTAATATCATTTGCCGCTGGAATTCCAGAAAATTTAAATGGCCAATCAAAGCAATTTTAAAGAGCGCTCAGGTATTTTTGTGTGTGTGTGTGTGCGCGCGCGTGTGGGTTGTTGGTAAGATTTAAAAGCATAACAATAGGTTTCCATTCCCGATGTTCGATGCAGATAAAGGTGCCTATAAAAATTTCCATAAGGTTCAAATATGCAACATGTGGTAAAAGTACACCAGTATGTTATTTTATATTCAGTGTGTTTCCATAAGGTTCAAATATGCAACATGTGGTAAAAGCACAATGGTATAAAATCAGCATGTTATTTTATACTCAGTGTGTTAAAAGTTAAGTGTGCATGTAGCCTTAACAACTCTTTGGCATAAATTAAGATTTTACCTTCCCATTTTCTCTCCTGTGTTCTCATAAACTCTCAAGATCAAGAAATTGAGATTGCTTCATACAAATGTGACTATTAACCTCAGCTTTCCTGACCCAGGATTAATATACTGCTTATAGGATACAGGTGGACAGATGTGCTAGCCGCATGGACGGTGGCAGCTCCTGGATATAGGAAGATGCCACCACAGTCTGGTTCCCGAACTGCCCTTGTTTCACTACTAATGATTCCTTTGCTCTCTCTCCCATTGGAAGCTGCTCGAATGATTTATGAGCCTTGAGTAGGATGTGAATAGTTCCATCTTAACAGTTACTCCAGGTTAAATCACCATAGTTATGTTAGTGGTCACAGCTAGCCAGGTAAAATTTTGGGATTAAGAAAGTCTTAAAATTTTGGGATTAAGAAAATTTTTGAATTTTGTGATTAAGAAAGTCTTTTCACCCTGCTGTAAACCAGAAGGGCATCGATATACCAGAGCCAGAAGTGCTGAAAAAATTTTGAACACCCTAACCAATCTATATAGAAATTTTGCAGGCAACCCAGAGCAAGATGTGAGCAAGAGATACCACTACAGCCTTGCCTCGAGTTCCCCATCGCATGGCATGGAACTTGCCAAATGGGGATGAGGGACGCAGCCACTTCCGGAGACTGAGGATTCCACAATGCTTTAACCCCTTTGCCCTTGGTTGTCATTTATCTGTGTTCTCTTTCACTTGCCAGTGGGATTCAATGGCGTGATTCAAGTTGATGGCATGTAAATCTCATGTTCTCTAAGTGTTATAGCCAAACCTTCACAAGCAGTTTTTGGTCAGTTCTCAACGGGTTACAAATGGATTATCTCTGTTGTGTTTTTTCCTTGTTGCTCAATTGGGAATAAAAAGGGCTTGTAGGACTATGACTCCCTGGATAGTTCAAAGCCAGCCCGGGCAAAAGGAAAAAATTTCTCCAAAATCCCACCTCCCAGTTAAACAGCAAAGAGCCAGGTTGAGAGCTCAACCACAGAGAGCGAGCAAAAGGGCTGAAGCAGCACCGTGACTCAAGTGGTAGAGCACTAGCCTTGAGCGAAAGTGCTCATGGACAGTGCTCAGGCCCCGAGTTCAAACGCGGATGGAAAAATGCAATTCCAGCCACAACGTTAAAATTCCTGGGACTTAGCCAGTCCAGGAGACGGAAAGGTGGAGTGGAGTGAGAGGAGAATGGTGCCATATTATCCTAAAGGGAGCTGCCTTGTTTCACCCTTTCAAAATGGATCAGAGCCGGGAAATCGAGAGAGATAATTCCTGTCCATTTTCTTCTTTTCTGCCAGTTGTATATAGGTGTATATATATATTTATTTATTTTTTGCCTCTGACTGGCTATGCCCAAACCAGTTTTCTATCATTAACCACTTCTTTCAGTCGTTTCTCCTTACTCATTCACTTTACAATTGGGTTTATGCTCCAAAAGGGAACTGTTCCTGGCTTATGCCCAGGGTGTGTTCTATGCCATTCATGCCAACCAGCTCTGAGAACTTGTCGATACTTTGCCTGACCTTTTCAAAAGTGTCTTTTGACAGAATAACATCTCTTGCTGAGATCACCAATGGGGAATTTGCCGTTCACAGTCGTCACCCTAACACAGGCCTGAACCCTGGAGGCACCAGCCTTGGAAACTTCTGGGTATGCCCAAAGACTCAGGGGGGGCTGGAGAAAACCATAGCGCTCTCTGGCCCTAGTGACCATACTCATGGTAATGATGGGGACTTTTTGCCAGCTACACCGGACTGCCAGGCTGACCAGGGGCCCTTGATTTACGTCGCCCCTTGACAGCAGGAAGTAGCTACAGAAGGCGAGACCTCCATCCATACTCCCTGCCTGGTGGCCGCCGGTGTCATAATTTAAAAAAAAAACAAAAGGGGGAGGTATTCCCCAGGATTAATTAAGGATTCCTAGGATTAATTAAGGATTAGTTATGCTTATGTTAATTATCCAGAAATTTTAAATCATCCCGAATCAGTGTGGGATGGAGTACAGTATATGTGTTTTTCCAGATTGGAAAATTAAACCCAGAGCACCCACTCTGGAGAAATGTTTTCTTGTTCTCTCCAGGAAAAGGAGGACCATGTTGGACTTCTGCTCTCCCATGAAAATATGGAAAGTAGGACTGCCTACGGTAGGAGGCAACCAAGCTTCCTTTCCTTGTTTGCTTTCTAGATTCCTTCTTGAGCGTCTCATGGCTCAATGTTTTGCTGGGGCAATACTGCCTACAGCGTCACACAAAGAAACTAAAGGAATTTTGCACCATGCTTCTTCCTTTCCTCTCCCCCTGCTGCTAGACTTGGGGAGTCCCGTTGGAAAGAAAATAGGAGCTGAGGGTATTGGACACTCAACCCCAATGTTTTATGATAGAAATGTTTAAAAGGGTAAATGCAAAGGATTAACACCTTGGCTTCAATGTTTATATAAAAGAATGTTTTACTAATCACTTATGTTTGAGTTATCAACTACTGTGAACTGCCGGGAATGCCAGAGTTTCAGCTTCTACCTCACCAACAAAAGAGGGCTGCTGTCTGCACCTTCCTGCACTTGGCAGAAACCAGCTGAGGGATTCTGACTTCTGGACATAGCCAGATGGATGGACCCTTACCTACCCCTCACCCCAGTTTTGTGGAAGGGGGCCCCACAGATCTTATGTCAGCATTTGCCTTATGCCCACACATGCCCACACATGCCATGTGTTTACAGCATCCCCTGCTTATTGAAAAAAACAAAAAGGGGGAGATGTTGGGGATTATTATGGCCTGGGAAAGACTGCCCTTCCACCAGCCTTGGGACAATAGAAGTCTCTCCCACCTTCTGGCCTCCACCCCTTGGGAGGTAAACACGTGCGTGCCACCATGATGGGGTTGTCCCGCCACAAAGGGAAGTTTCGTGATGTCACTTGATGAACGTGACCCCTAGCCTATGACTGACCCTTTGGCCAGCCCCCTTTCTTTCCGCCATTACTTCTATATAAGTGCCCTTCCATATTAAGTCTTTGAGACGCATTCCACCACAGCAGCGTGTCCCTGATGCCTTCCTTTTCGCCTCCGCCCTCGGTAACATGTGGGGGGACTGGGGGGAGGGGAAGCTTCAGCAACCCGTCTCAACTTAGCGCTTGCCCATGTGAGCACGCCTTTGGCCTTCCGCTGGCGGAGGGCCAGGCTGAGTGCTCTTTCATAGAGTTTGTGGTTACCATTCTCCCCGTGGGGGGAGAAAGGGATCGTCCAGAACCCCAACACCTCCCTGCAATCTCCTGGGGTTAACCCCAGAGGCCTAACCCAATGTTATCTGGCAGACTGATGTAACCCACTATGCTCCTTTTGGAAGGCTAAAATATATATATTTATGCCTATTGATACACATTATCATGCCGGCTGGGCCTCTGTGCATGCGGGGAAAGAGCCTGGCATCCTGGAAGCCACTTCTTACAATGTTTTGCTATCCTAGGGCTTCCTTTACAGGTGAAGACAGATAATGGACCTTGCTTCACCAGTAAGCCTTTACAGGCCTTTTCCCAAATGTGGAATATTAAACATACCACTGGAATACCATACAACCCAAAGGGTCAGGCCATAATTGTGAGGCATAATAAGACCATGAAGGATCAATTATTAAAGACAAAAAGGTGGGGGAAGCCCCCATGACCATCTGAAGACAGCAATGTTTACATTGAATATTTTAAATTTCTCTAAGGACCAACCTATGTCGGCTTTCCAGAGACACTGGTCAAGCCAAACACCCTACTTAAAGGTGGAAGTCTGGGCTGGGGATATAGCCTAGTGGCAAGAGTGCCTGCCTCGGATACATGAGGCCCTAGGTTCGATTCCCCAGCACCACATATACAGAAAACGGCCAGAAGCGGCGCTGTGGCTCAAGTGGCAGAGTGCTAGCCTTGAGCGGAAGAAGCCAGGCACAGTGCTCAGGCCCTGAGTCCAAGGCCCAGGACTGGCTAAAAAAAAAAAAAGGTGGAAGTCTGTTGGAAGGACCCCCTCACAGGGGCATGGTGAGTCCCAGACCCACTTATCAGTGCAGGAAGGGCTTCTCATGCGTTTTCCCAACTGGGGATCTGAATCTAATCTGGATACCAGCTAGAGACTTAAATATTGTTCATCTGAATGACCACCCAAGGGCACCTGCCCTTGAGGGATGTCTCTCCTTGTTTTCTCTTCAGGAAAGCAAAGACCGTGGTGGATTTTTCCATGGAGAAATGGGGAAAGCCTGCCTGTACTGGTGATGGACGCAGTGTTGGCCCTGTTTTTTTCCTGGACCTTGCCTGGCGCCCTTTGGAGTAATGTTTGCTGTGGCAGCGTGGCCCACAGCGTTGCACAAGAACTAAAGGGAATTTTTGCACACTGTTTTTACTTCCTTTGCTCCCCCCTTTGCTGGTTATCTTTAGGGGCCCCCATTGGAGGGAAATAGGAGCTAAAGTATTTTGACACCTTAATGTTTATGATAAATGTTTACAATAAGCAAGGGATTGGTACCTTGCTGCAATGTTTTCTATAAAGTGTTTACTAACTTCAATTGTTAAGTTACTAGCACCCTGGCAGCCAAATCGCCAGGACCTGAACCTGCCTCTACCTCACCATTGAGGTAATGGAGAGCCATCTGCTCTACCTTGAGTGACACCAGAATGGACCAGGATTCCTTTATTTCCTATGGACTAAGCCAGATAAGAGACCCTCCATTGCCTTATGCCTGTGTTGTAATTGCTCATGTGTTACAGTTGCTCATGTTTGCATTTGCCTTGTATTACAATTGTTTATGCTCATGTCTGCTTTATGCTCCCATTTACATTATGTTACATTGCCCTGTGCTAGACACATGGGTCTCTTATATTGTAAGCGATAGGCCTGAGCTGTCTACATAACAAGTGGCCTTTGGCCTTTAGCCATCTAGGAACCCCATGAGGCTCGTCACACGACATTAGGACCTGCTGCTCACTGAAGTCCGCTGGCAATAGAGAAAATTATCAGGGCTTCTTTACAAGTGCCAATCCCACTCTCCGCGAGTCCTGTCATCGGGCTGGCCAGCCCAGCAGGCAGGTTAGCCTGAAGTGCAGTGTGTTAGCCCAGGATGGGTACGACTCCCCATGAGGGGGGCAACCTAAGACATGGCGCACCCTCGAGTAGGGCGCCTCCTGCTGTTCAAAGAAAATATAAAAAAAAAAGTAAAAGTGGAAGATGTTAGGGTTCAGCTTTGGCCTTGAGGGGGAAGGGCAGAGGAAAGCGCTCCCGAGATGCGGCCCTTCCCCCAGCCCTGGGGGAATGCGGAAACAGGGCACAATTTTCTGGGTCCGGACCAGAAGAACTGGCTTTGTGACCAGTCCCCCAAGTTTCTCGCTAGCCCATGTCCTCCCCAACTTCGCAGGCTTTGCCCATGGGGTGGTGCTATGCAGGTGACATTAGCTCATGTGGGGGTCTTATGACAAGCTCTCCAGCCTATCGCCAGACTCTGGTTTATCACCCCTTTTCTCGTCACCCCTACTATATCAACTGTTAACCACTCCCTTATTAAATCAGATTTGCTCTTGAAGCTGTCTCCGAGACTCCCTGTGCCTGGCTTCCTTGGTGGGTAAGGAGGGAGGAAAAAAGTGATCTTGTATGGCCGCGTGCACCTGAGGTCTTTCCTGAGTCCCCCATTCCACCCTGGCCTTACCTGCAGGTGGGTGACCAGGGGAGTGGGTGAGAAACTGAGCGATTAGATTAGAGTAGAGCCTGACACCTCCGTGCCAGGGGAGGCGACCCGAGCCCGGCACAGTGGGCCACTATGGGACTACTGTAGCTATGGCTATTGTACAACCTCAAAACCTTCAAATGGCCCAACGACTCCATTTAAACTGGAGAGGGTTGCATCAGAGATTTCTTTCAATTCCTATAAAAGACTTAAAAAAGATTATTAGGGGGCTGGGGATATGGCCTAGTGGCAAGAGTGCACCTCAAGTAAGGTGCCTCCTGCTGTTCAAAAGGAAAAAAAAATAAAAGGAGCAGATGTTGGGGATTCATCTTTGCCTTAAGGGGGGAAAGGCGAGGAGAGCCGCCCTTCCTCCAGCCCTGGGGCAGTGTGGAAGTGAGGCCACACCTATCTCCTTCTGGGTTTGGAACCAGAAGGGGTAGCTTTGAGACCATCCCCCACCTTGTGCCAGCAAGCACGTGTGGTCCCTTTTTTCCCGGCTTTGCCCAGAAGGCGGCACTGTGGGAAGTGACCTTAGCCCATGAGGGAGGTCCTTGGGAGCTGCTCTTAGATGGACAAGCTCTCCAGCCTATCTCCAGCTCATGCTCAATCCTCGTCATCATCATTATATTACTGTAAGCCCCTCCCGATTAAATCGGATTGCTCTCCGAAGCATCTCTAAGATCCATCTGTGCCTGGCTTCCTTGGTGCGTAAGAAGGGAGGAAAAGGGGATCTCGTTCGGCCACGTGCCTTTAGGCTTGCCCATGTCCCTTCGCTCCACCTTGGCCACCCACGTGTCAGGCACTCAGGGGTTAGGGTGAAAAGGGGAGCACTGATAAGGGAGTAAGCTTAGCATCCCCGCACCAGGGGAGATAAATCTAGCCTGGCAGTGGGGGATGGACTACGGTGTCCATGAGGTGGGCGACACGGTTCCTCTCTGTCAATCCACTTGGTCCTTGTGTGCCATTCCCAGCAGCAAGTTTGCCCTTGCCCCGCATGCCAGCTTCCATCTGCTTCTAGAAGGTGAAGGATGTGTGCATCTCTCCGGATGACCCCCGGCTGGGCCTGGGGCCCGGCTCGCTCACCTGTGACTTTCTTGCATGTGAAGGACAGGTGGTAGTTGCAGGGGACATCATTCCACTCGCCCACTTCGTGCCAAATCATCAGCACACAGTCCTCCCCCGTGGCAAAGAAGTTGTCTGGCTGGTTGGGCCTCCACTTCTCGAATTGCTGCTGGTGCATGGGAGAAGGGGTGAGGGAGGGGCGGGGCCAGCCTCTCCTGCCTCCTCCTAACTCCCCGACCCCCTGCTTGGGGCTAAGATACCCAGGAGTCCTGTAGAATTTGGCATTCTCGAGGAAAACCTGGCTGCAAACCCCTGGCTGCAGGGAGCTCAGATCCCCATCAGGAATCCACCCTCCCCTGTCTGCGCCAGCCACCCACCATCCCCGTTGCTTTGTGTCTGTCTGTTGTGAACAGGCTGGGAGATACTCTGGGCCATTCGCAGAGGCAGAAAGGAGGGAGACTTGTTTTCCCTGCCTCCTGGGCTGCTGCTCCATCTGGCAGTCCCCAGTGCTGCGGCTATTCCCTGACTTACTTTTGAGATGAAAGCCTGTCCGTTGTCTGACCCAATGGTGGATGGGAAGCCATACCTGGGAAGGATTTCTTCCAGGATCTTCTTAGCCACTACATTCGCAGTCTCATGCTTTGTTGGATAGGCTTCAACCCATCCTTAAAAGGTGTCTACAAAAACTAGCAAATATTTGTAATTTCTGTGAAATCTACTTCTCAATACACGCCTGGCCTATTCTCACAGAGGCGAGCTCCTTTAGTAATCTGTTGATTGGGGGCATTGGTAAGCTGACAGGCCTTGAAATTTTTAACAATATCTTCAATAAGTTGATTTCCTTGTCTAATTTTCACTTTGGGGTGTCGGAGCAAGTCCTGCATTTTTTGGGTTCCCATGTGAGAAGCTCAGTGGATTCTCTTAAGGATCCCCTTACCCAGCCCTTATGCCAAGATAAGTTTCCCTTCATAAGTTTTTCACCAGTCATTGTTTCCTTCTCTGTTCGGGGTTTTGTGGGCCATGGGATTTTTCTTTATCCACTCCAAGTCTTCTTGGGAATACTGGGGCACAGGAGGCAAAGCTCATGGCCCTGGGTCTACTGAAGTCTGTTCCCAGGAACTCTGTCTTGTCTGGCTGATTTAGGCACAAGGATTTTCAGCACAGTCTATGTGCATCTGACAGCCAATGCTTGCTCTTTTAATATGAAGCCCAGATGGGTGACTTCAGGTTTACAAATTTGTGCCTTTTAACATTCTAGTTTGTAAAAGCATTTTCCTGACTGGCTGGGGAACTGATCTCTGATGACCTAAAAAGTTACCTTTGCAGGCCTTTAACAGATCTCAATAAGGACACAATCTCAGGTCTACAAGCTTTCTTTCCTAAACAGATGTATCAGCTTAAAATTCTCACAGCCAGTCAGAGCTTTGAGTAAATGTGGGGGTGGGGGTGTGAGATTTTAATCTATCCTCTCATTTGACAAACTTACCCTTACTAACCACTATCACAGATGACTGGCAAGCCTGCCCAGTAGACAGACATGGGCATTGGAAAGGCATGCTTACGAACTATTCTTCTAGGACTTCCCGGCTTTGATTAACTTTTGAAAGGCCAAACAGGAGTGACTCTAGGATCGGACACCATCTCTGCCATCCAAGCAGCGGCTTACTGCCTCTGGATGCTCCATCACTTTTGTCCCAGGAGGACTGACTTTTCACTGGACTTGGACTCAGGGCCTGAGCGCTGTCCCCCAGCTCTCCAGCTGAAGACTAGCACCCTACCACTTTGAGCTCCACACCACTCCGTCCCAGCACTCCTCTGGCTGCTTAGAGACAAGTCTCTCACAGGGACCTTTCTCTGCCCGGGCTGGCTTTGAACCGCAGATTTCAGATCAGTGAGTCTTACAAGAGGCCACATTACTCCAATTAGAAGTAACAAGGCGGTCCACACAAAGTAGTTTTTAAGCATGCTCTCTTACCTGGAACTTATTAAGGGCCAGTATTAGATCTTGACAAACTTGTAGGAATCACCTGTGCTTCTCTGTGGGCCTGCTGGAAACTGTTACAAAAAACCTACAAAGAAGCTGGAATGGCAATTAAACTTTTTTTTTTTTTTTGGCCAATCCTGGGCCTTGAACTCAGGGCCTGAGCAATGTCCTTGGCTTCCTTTTGCTCAAGGCTAGCACTCTGCCACTTGAGCCACAGTGCCACTTCTGGCCATTTTCTGTATATGTGGTGCTGGGGAATCGAACCCAGGGCCTCATGTATATGAGGCAGGCACTCTTGCCACTAGGCCATATCCCCAGCCCCGGCAATTAAACATTTTGGTAGCCATAATTCTCCTTTTCTCACTTTGCAATAATTATTTAGGACAATTTTACTTCCAAATTTCTTATCTAGAAATGTATTCTTGATTTCCAAAGCCTTTTTAACACTAACACAACACTTTAGCTTTTATCTGCTTCGGAAAAACTGAAGTTCACAGGCATTCTGAAACCAGGTGCTGCCCTTTGCCTAAAGGCTGCTTGTTTCAAAAGAGCCTCTTTTTTTTTTTCTTCAGTCCCAGTTACTGCATGGCATGAAGACCTTTGAATTTTTCCTTAATGCAAGAATTACAATTAGAAATACTTATTCATTCAGCTTTCCAATATATTAGTGAGAAACATTGGCCCATTTTGCCATTTCTTCCTACATACATAGAGTTAATGAGAGTTTACATCTATCCCCATTAGTTTAGTATATATATAGCTTTTTAAACCCAAATTTATGACACTTAGCTCTGATTTTTAAAAATTTTAATTAAAGAACCCTGAGAAATACTTTTTTAACTCTAGTTCCTCTTTAAAACAATGCAATAATACCTTTAAAGCATTTGGTAATGCCCAAACTTGATGACCATTTGAATTTAAACTTAAACTTAGTCTTGCATCATACTGCAGTCTGAACATGTTCACACTCACACACGTACACACATATACATTTTCAAAAGATCTTAAAGCGCGCTGAATAAGCATCGGCCATACATTTTAAGACAAAAATCTTTAACAAATGATTTTAGCATTCTCCAGCCTCATTTTCCAGGGCTTGATAGTTTTAGTAAAACATTTTTAGTCGTAGTAAAACATTTTAGCACACCAAACAATTTTCTGCTTAAGAAGGCTAGGTGGGGGTCCCCTAGAGTTCTTTTTTGTGGACACTCTCACTGATTGACTGATTGTGGGCTGTCACCTGTACATCATTCCAGTGAGCTAAAGTCACGTCCAGGGGAGTGGAAGGAATGTTCCCCATCATCCGTTTGTCAGTCAGGCACAGCGCAAGAAAGAAACACACAAAAATAATCACAGGCCCAAAGACCAGACTGTTGGGGATTCATCTTGGCCTTAAGGGGGGGAAGGGCAAGGAGAGTGCTCCCGAGACGCCGCCCTTCCCCCAGCCCTGGGGCAGTGTGGAAGTGAGCCACACCTATCTCCTTCTGGGTCTGGAACCAGAAGGTGCAGCTTTGAGACCATCCCCCACCTTGCGCCAGCGAGCACACAGGGCGGTACTATGGGAAGTGACGTTAGCTCATGAGGGAGGTCCTTGGGAGCTGAGCTTGGACGGACAAGCTCGCCAGCCTATCGCAGCTCATGCTCAATCCTCGTCATCACTACTATATTACTGTGAGCCCCTCCCGAATAAACCGGATTGCTCTACAAAGCGTCTCCGAGATTCGTCTGCGCCTGGCTTCCTTGGTGGATAAGGAGGGAGGAAAAGGGGATCTCGTTGGGCCACATGCACCTTAGGCTAGCCCATGTCCCTTGCTCCATCTTGGCCACCTGTGGGGACTGCTCTCTCTGCTCCGGCTCAAGTGCTCATTTCTTTCTCTCTTATTATCCTCTCATCGCCTTCTCCCCCGACCCTCGGCCTGCAGGTTTGTCGGGGTGAGACGTGGGGATGTCTCCGTCCTGGCGGGCGCGCGACCCGCGTGGTAATGTGACCGCTATCCTACTCTGGAAGCAACGGACATAGACCACGGGTCAGCTTCTGAGAGCGAACTAACTTTATTGAGAGAGGGGCAAGGGTAGATGATCGGGGGGAAGGGGGTTGGCCAGGATTCCCATAGGCCATGAGCTGTCAGGTGACCTCCAAGGGGCTGGTCACTTGACCTCCAAGGGGCTACGTCACTTGACCTCCAAGGGGCTATGTCACTTGACCTCCAGGGTGGGGCTGGTAGGCGCCAGGCTGGCTGCCAGCTAGGTCGGGGGTCTCTTATCGGACCGGTTTCTCCAGATTCCAATGTAGGGAGGATGGAAGGGCTGCATTCCCCAGCTGGGGGAGGTGCCTCAGGCCCCTTCCATCTAGGGGGAAGATGGACCCCAACAGCCACCTGCTGGTCGGGTGCCCAGGGGAGGGGGTGGAAAGGGGAGTACTGATAAGGGAGTAGCTTAGCATCCCTGCACCAGGGGAAGTAAATCTAGCCTGGCACCAGACAACACTTACAGACAGACTTAGGGAGCCGCAGCTTACAGGTTCGACTGTGTCTCTCCTGCCCCTGTGAGGGGGCAGACCACACAGTCTTGAGGCTCTCTCTCTCCCGTTCCTGTGTAGGAGCGGACCAGACAACCCCGAATATAGAGTGGACTGGACGGGCGCCCGTTAGAAGGGCCTCCCGGTCCAATCCTTCAGGTTCAGGGTGGTAGTGGGAAGCCTGAGCCCCCTGTGGAGGGCTTCAGATGTCCCCCAAGTCCTCCAGGACTGCCCATAAGAGGGTGTCCACTCCGGCTGGTCCTTCACTACCTACAGGTTCAGATTCAGGCGGCTGGTCAAAACAGAAAACAAAACAACAAATCACACAGACACAGACACACGGAATGAACAGCCCTATTTTCTTACCTTCAAGTCTGGGGTCTCGGGGGTCTCTGGGGCCATCTCGGACAAGCCCCCAAATGCTGTGCCAAGTCGTGAAACCACCACCAAGAAGACCACCGAGACTCAGACATTCGGAAATGCAAAAGCAAGCCAAGGCTTTATCTAAGCGAGCTGCAACTCGGGCCTCGTCCTACCCACCAACACAGCGGAGGTTAGGAGGAAGCCCCAAGCTGTGATTACACAGGGCTTATAAAGGCAAAGAACAAAGTTACAACCATCAGGTGTTCAAGCAAGCAAGATTAGGACACAGGTACAAATCTGATTGGCTCAGGGTTCGATTCTAGGGGTGGTTAGAGGTAAGCATTCCCAGCGGTTAGAGTTCTAGACCGACTGGGCCCTCATGGGCTTGTCCTGGGTCTTCTCACAGGACCTGCTTATCTCAGGTTCACGTGGTAAATTGGGGTTCGTGTGGTAAAATGAGGTTCGCATGGTAAAATAGGGCCTGACTTCAAAGTCTGGCACTTCACCAGGTCTCGAAGAGAGCTGGTAATTTCTGGAATCAGAGGCTGCCTTTTGTGAGAAGGAGCGTTGGGTGCCTTCTCTGGGACTATGTCAGGAAGCTGTGGCATCTTGACTGGCTGGCTACGAGGGGCTTGACGAGGATGGGTGAGGATGGGGGAAGTCAAAGGCGGGTACTGCTCTGCAGAGTTCAGATCCATGGGAAAATAACACCTGGGGTATTGACATGAGATTCACTGGACTTCCTGGCTTGCAGACAGCTTTGTCTTCAGTAAGTCAGATGGTAGACTGTCCTGTAGAAATGGCTTCAGAATGGTTCTCCAGTGAGCTGGGCTTTGCAGAAGTGCTTGGCCCAGCCAGTGGGGTAGAGGTGAGGGCAATGTGTAATTTGTGTACCAGCCAGTCCCAGCCTGGGATGTTGGCAGGTACCACCCACCACCTCCTCTTCTTAGGAAGTCTCTTCTCTTCCATTCTTCCTGTCCCAATGTGTTCTTTCTGGATGGACTTTTTCAAATGATTCCAGGTGGTCTTTGCTTCAACTTTTCAATTAGCTGAAATGAGAAAAGATTCTCCCAATCGGGTCTTCTGGTACCTTTTCTGAGAAGCCAGAAGCCCTAGGGACCTCTTCCTCACCCTTTGTACTTGAAGCACAAAGCTCCTGCTGCGTGTTGGGTTCTTTTTCCCAGGAACATGGAAAAGTAGGGTGCAGCTCCTGTTGCTGGAGCATGGGGTCTCCTGGTTTATGGTACATCATGTTGCCAAACCCTGGTGTTTTTTGGGAGCCCAAGGCATGTTGGCTGTGGTGTGTATGTGTGCAAACGTGTGTGCATCCAGCAGCTGTGTCCCCGGTGGGGAACAGAACCCTGAATCTATGTTTGTTTTGTAATTTGGTTCTTGTTCTTCCTCAGTGCAAAGCAGGCTTGTTAAAGTCCACCGTCTGCTGGGAGGGGCAAGAGAACATCACATTGTATCTCAAGCTTGTGTAGGTAGCTAATACTTCTGGGTCAGAGTTGGGTTTGCTCTGTGGATGGATCATGAAGCTTTCTTCCTCTTTGTTCTTCCACATCCCTCTCCCACCCTGGAGTCCTTTGCTGCCTTCCACCAGGCACACACCAGGGGTTAGAAACTGAGCTCCCAGTGAGCAACCATTTCCAAGTAAACCTAAACGGCATGGAGCAACAGATGGAAATCCCAGCATGCACTTAGATTTCCCAGCCTGCACCAGGACTCTCAGCAGCAGCAGCAACAGCAGCAATGGGTCGAGCCAGTGGGCAGGGTGGAAGCTGGGAGCAGCTGTCCTGCCCCAGGAGAGCTGTGTTCTCTGTGTCCATTAGTGCCATTAGGGAAGCTGGGAAGCGCTGGGCCAGGAGGATGAAGCCAATGTGCTAAAGCAGTTGTACAGAGCAAGGGGTTAGGGATGGCCCTCTGGGGAGAAGAGCCAGACAGCAACTCTGGGGTCTCTGGCAGACCCATGGGAGAAGGATGGGAAAGGTGGGAGGCTCAGGTGGAGGTGGGGATTGCGCTTCACCTGCCCCAGAGTGCATGAGGCTGTATGTGTTCTGTGTATTCTGCCAGGGGTGTGAGGATTGAAGGAGCTACTTCCTGCACCAGAGCTCCAGCTGAGGAGGGAAGGCAGGGCCACTCTGTGTGTTCCACTGGGGCAGGCCAGAGAGGCAGAACCAGCATCGTCACAGTAAAGACAGGGTGGTATCCCAGGTGGGGCTTCCCCCATTGCCACTCAATCCCAGAATACCTTGTCGTCTCTGCAGTTGGTGGCAAGAGGACCCTATGGCCCTGACCATCCCCCTCTTTTTCTGAAGGGCATTGGGTATCTCTCAGCTGCTAAAACCAGGAAAGAGCTGGGGTACATTCTTTTGTCAGCATTGACAGGAGAAAGGGCGGGGGGTTCCAGACAAGAGGACAGCAGCTGGAGGTAGAAAAGAATGCAGGGCAATGGCAGTCTTCATCAGCAACGCCCTCCCACACCCTGGCCTTCAGGACCAGGTGCTGCTCCCCACCCACGTGCAGGGTGAGGCCAACAGAGGGTGTCTGTCCTCTTGAAGTCTCCTGCTCAATGGCCACCAGCCCCTGGCAGAGCAGACATTCAGATCCACATGATTGTGGCTGGGGAGGCCAGGGACGTGGCCTTGAAGCCCAGCTGTAGGAAGCAGGGTGGGAGCTGGGCAACAATGGTTCACACCCGGAATCCTAGCTACTCTGGAGGTTGAGATCTGAGGAGCATGGTTCAAAGCCAGCCGGGGCAGGGAAGTCCCTGAGACGCTTATCTCCACGGAACCACCTGAAAACCGGAAGTGATTCTGTGGCTCAAAGTGGTAGAGGGCTAGCCTTGAGCTGAAGAGCTCAGGGACAGCATCCAGGGCCCTGAGTTCAAGCCTATGACTGATAAAGAAAAAAAGAAAGTAAGAGGCAAGGTGGGGGAAAAGCTTAAAGTCTAAGGCCTCTCCCAGGTGAACCCAGGCCCCACACTCCATGGGCCTGGCTAAGAAAGGGGCCTCGTCCCCCACACATCACAGCAGCAGGCCAAGGACGCACCTTCCCCAGGGCTGTTGCCGGGGTCCCAGGCTTGGGGCCGCTGTAGTAGAAGCCGTTGTGGAGGTGCAAGCTGGAGACCCAGCACCACAGTGACAACAGAAGGAGCAGCAGGTGGCTCATGACCCCAGGCAGGCGACTGCAGCACCGTGGGTGTCCCCAGCGAGGGTGACCTGGGGAGGCTGTAAGCCAGGAGGAATGAGCCGCGGAGGAAAGGAAAGCGACTGTGGGGTTTGACATGCATGGAGAGAGGTCTTGAGACCAGACCTGGACTGGAAAATATCAGGTGCACTGTGTGTGTGTGAATCAAAGTAAGTCCTGCCCTGAGAAATGGTTCAAGTCTAGAAGTGTGTCTGGAGGGAGGGAGGAAGGGAGGGAGGAAGGAAGGGAGGGAGGAAGGGAGGGAGGGAGGGAGGGAGGGAGGGAGGGAGGGAGGGAGGGGAGGTCACAAGATGAAACTTATTTATTTTTTGGCCAGTCCTAAGCTTGGATTAAGGGCCTGGGCACTGTCCTAGGCTTCTTTTTGCTCAAGGCTAGCACTCTACCACTTGAGTCACAGCGCCACTTCCAGTTTTGTCTGTTTATGTGGAATCGAACTGAGGAATCGAACGCAAGGCTTCATGCATGCTAGGCGAGCACTCTACCCCTAAGCCACATTTCTCAGCCCGAAACTTATTTCTTACCTCAGGTCAACATAATATTTCAGCCAGGGTATAGTGATGTGCATCTTTAACCCCAACTACTTAGATGGTGGGGAAAGGAAGATCTAGAGGCCGAGAATAGTCAGGGCAAGGTGAGTGCAAGACCCTATCTCAAAACAGAATACATGCGGGTACAGGTGGCTCATGCCCATACTCCTAGCTCCTCAGGAGGCCTGAGGATCTGAGGATGGCAGTTTGAAGTTAACCAAGGCAGGAAAATCTGAGATTCTTATCCCCAATTAACCACCAAAAAGGCAGAAAGCAGAGATGTGACTCAGTGGCACAGCACCAGTTGAGAGAGGGAGAGAGAGAGAGAGGAAGAGGGAGAGAGGGAGGTAGAGAGAGAGGGAGAGGAGGGAGGAATGGAGAGAGAGAGAGAGGAAGGGAGGGAGGTAGAGAGAGGGAGAGAGAGGAGGGAAGGAGGGAGGGAGGGAGAGAGAGGAGAGGGAATGAGGGAGAGAGAGAAAGGGAGGGAGGGAGAGAGGGAGAGGAGGGTGGGAGGGATGAAAGGAGGGAGGGAGGGAGGGAGGGAGGGAGGGAGGGAGGGAGGGAGGGAGGGAGGAGGGAGGGAGGGAGGGAGGGAGGGAGGAAACTCAAGCAAGCAGGCAAGCTAATGACAGCACCTAGGCCCTGAGCTCAAACCACTAGTACTGGCACCAAAAAGATAAAAGAAGAGAAAAAATCACAGCCAAGTCTGGGAGTGCAGTGGTGTTCATGCCTAGCACGTCCAAGGCGCTGGGGTCCAGCCCAGAACTGAGGCAGAAATCAGTCTTCCCGTACTCCTACCCCTTGAACCACATCCCAGGTTTTTTGGCTATTATTTCTTTTAACAGTGGATAAAGTCAGGTCTCTCGCCATCCTGGTGGACCCCTTAGGACAGAGCAGCCCTGTGGACACCTCTCACATCTGGGGGAAACTGAGGCAAGGTCGGAGGGGCATGAATGACCTCTGGCAGGTGACTCTCAACCTGAAGCGCGCCCCACCAGACAAGTGCCGGACCCCAGGGAGCAAGGAGAGGGGCGCCTCGGGAGGGGCGGGCACGGGGCGCAGGGAGGCCCCCAGGCCAGGCGCCGACCAGGAGTTGGGCATCTGTGTGCCCCGTTAGGACAAGGCTTTGTGCGCGCCTCTGAACCTCGCCTCCAGGGAGCTCAGTGGGGTCGTGGCCGGCGAGGGTCACCGGGGCCCACCCAGGACCTGGAACGGATCCGGGCGGGACTACCGGCGGGGTCCGGGACGGGCGGGGGGGGGGGGCCTCCACGACTACCCGGGGTTCGGGTGCCAGGGTCCCACGCCCCGCACCCCCAGGGCCGATCGCATCCAGGGTCCCCTGAACCCTGCCCCACGACCTCGTCCAGGGATGGAAGGGCCCCAGCTTCGCACCCACCGTCCTCGCTGGCGCCTTGGCTCCCGCGGTCACCGCCGAAGCCGGGTTGGGGGTCTTGGATTGCCCGGGAAGAAGCGCGAGACCCCCACGTTCACCCGGCCCCTTAAAGGAACACGCGCCTCTCCCTCCCAGACGGAGGTGTGGGCACCAAGGCACCCTAACTCTGCCTTCTGGGGGTTCAGCCAGTTCTGGGGGAGGTGGAGTTTAGCGGGGGTGGGGAGACACGAGGAGTGGGGAGAGCTGGGTCCCTCTCCTGTGGTTTACTACATCATGGGGCGGGCAAGAAAGCCCCCCACTCCGCCTCCACTCCCCGGGGTGCGCCTTGGAAGAGGGGTGCTGAGAGTGTGCGCCTGCTCCCGTTGGCGCTGCACAGCGAGGCCAGGCCACAGGAAATCAGTGCTAAGCAGCCTCCCAATGTGGCTGGAACGAGCAGGGTGGGCTGGGTGCCCTCACCCGCAGTGATCCCAGAGGTGGGTGCCCAAGCTTTAGAGCTCTCCACCTGCTACTTCTCAAGACCCGGGGCCTCTCTTGGACAGGAGGCTGGACAAGGGTCCCCTGGTCTCTCAGAAGAGGAACTCAAAGGAGGCCCTCAGCCTGGGTTGGGGGCAAGGTCACAGGGTCACTGGGCCCAGAGCATCCTCCTACCCCCTACTCCAGACAGACTGCGCCTGTGTCTGCCTGTGTGTCTATCTGGCTATCCATCACTCACAGCCAGGAGCGGATCAGAGCTAACCTTCCATGGACTGTGGAGAAAAGTGCATCAGAGAGCCCAGGAGATCTTTCTGTGGGGAACGGAGCTGACTGCTGGGCCAGTGTCTGGATGGTCCGGAGGACCCCAAGAGCACCAGACAGGACACTGACAAGGCCCTGAGCCTCTGACGGGCAGGCTGGGCTCAGGTGTCTGTGTCCCTCCATGGATGGAGCAGGCTTATGTCCCTTCCGTGGAAGTGATCGCGTCATTTACACTCTCCAGAGTGCTTCAGGACATTGATCAAGGTTCTTCAGAGCTAATATTCCAACTAGGATTGACTTGAGACTTCCTCATCAGTGCATACAATATACCCAATATGCCCAGGTGACGGGAGTGAGGCTCAGTTTCCCCTTCTGAGAGGACTCCTGGATCTGGCCTGACTCAGACTAGTGAACTGACTCCAGGGAAGGGAAATGGAGGTGGCTGACGGGTATGCTGGGAAGGATGCTGATTTGAGGCAGGGGGGGCGGGGGGGGGGCAGGAGGGGAGAACAGGGATAGTAGGGAACAAGTGTTTCGGGAGGGAGGGAGGTGGCAAAGCCAGCAGCCCCCCAGTGATGAGAAACAGCAGTAGAAGGAGGCCTAGGGGTGAGCGGCAGGCCTGAGTCCCTCCTTCCTGGGCCTCTGCCCAGCGAGGCCCTGGTACCAGCGGCTCCCAGGACATAGTACTTCGGATATCCTAGCATCCCTACTCTCCCTTCTGCAGAGAGCCTGTGCATCCATGTGCCTGTTTGATCCGGATCCAACTTGATGGGGTGGCTTCATTCGCCCCTTTCTCAGCCCGTGAGTCTCCCTCAATCTGCCACCACTGGCCAAGGTGTTGGCAAGAGTCCCCTCTCCCCGGGCCCTGAAGCACACATGCCCACCACCCTCCAGCAAACAGCCTGCTCCATCCACCAAGGAGCCCCCTGCCCACTTGGCAGTGCTCACCCCCACCACCGGGCTGGGACACAGTGAGCAAGACTCCATGTCAGCAAGCACCCTGGGCCCAGTGGCGTCGAAGCATCCACATTCTTGGGTTTCTTAAAGTGTCTCACTGTTCCCTTTGCAGAAGGAATGGAAACTGCCGAAGGAAACGCCAGCGGGTGTGGGCACGGACGGCCCTCCTGGCACTCTCAAGGGGCGCCCCTGTGCCAAGCGGGCAGCAGCTGCAGGCCTGGGTGGCGGTGGAGGGGAGGGTGACTCAGGGCTCCCGCCCCTCCCTCGGCACACTACTGAACCCTCTGCAGTCAGAGGGGAGGCAGACGCTGGGCTCCAGGACACGGAGGTGGAGACTGACACCGTCAATCCCATTTCCAAGAACAACCAAGCTCCGACCGCTCCAAGGGAGAACAGAACTGTGTATTTCTGGAAGTGTCCATGGCCTCTGGAGTGCAAGGGCCCCAGCCCCCCATCAAGGAGAGGTCTCCTTCATCTCCCATAGACCCACGCCCCAGCCTGGGGGCGAGGGGCAAGTGGTCTTGGGTAGACGAGGGCATGGGGCATGCATGGCTGTCCTGGGGCCCAGCCAACCACCCAAGATGTGGAATGTGGTATGCAGAGAACCCCAGGGGAGACCAGAGGCCCCTCTAGAGCCACCCCAGGGAGCTGGAGGTCCATTCCAGGCCCGCCTGGGTTCCTGAGAAAATGGGATGGGATGGTGGGGGGGGGGGGGTGGAGTTGGTTGGTCCAGGGATTTGTCGAGGCTGGAGGACAAGAGAGGGAGAGAGGGAGGGAGAAAAAGAGAGAGGCAAGGACCCACATCTCCTCACCCCAGCCCTGGAGTCACAGGGGGTCTGGGAAGGCAGCAGGTCACGCCATGCAGCAGGGCTGGGAGACACCTGGTTAGCGAGACCCCATCTCAACAAACAAGTCAGGTACGGAGGCTGCTAACAGCCCAGCAGCTCCAGGCGCAGGGTGATTCGGTTATGCCAGGCCACGGGCAGCACCCGCACGTAGCGGGCGATGAAGGGCTTCTCAAACATGTTCTTCTTGTGGGAATAGTTGTCCCAGTTGCCCAGGAAGATCTGCGGGGGGAGGGGGGGAAAAGGAGGGGGGCAGACCGGGTGGTGTCAGGTGAGTCCCCAGAGTGAGCCCCAGCAGGGAGTACCAGGGCCCACCCCCAGGGCTCCCAGACAGACACCCACCTTGCTCTCGGTGGCCCCGGCCTCCCTGTACTCAGTCCAGGTCTTGCCGTTGTCACTGT
This sequence comes from Perognathus longimembris pacificus, assembly GCF_023159225.1. Classification (NCBI taxonomy): domain Eukaryota; kingdom Metazoa; phylum Chordata; class Mammalia; order Rodentia; family Heteromyidae; genus Perognathus; species Perognathus longimembris. Next base: position 31,660,420 of record NC_063180.1, on the reverse strand, counting down.
AGGCCACTTTGTAGGCAGCCACGTACTGGATGTAGCCGAAGTCGCGGGCCCCCTGGGTGATAATGCCCGTCACCTGCCTCTGGGAGCCCAGGTCAACCTACGGAGGAAACAGACACGCCGCCTTTGTGTGGGCCTGCGCCAGCGAGGCACAAAGGCGGGCGCCGCTTCGCTGGGCCCCAGTCTTTTCCATCTGCAAAGTGGGCCTAAGGATGCTTGCGATCTCAGCCCCGGGGAGGCGGAGGCAGGAGGATCACAGGCTAGAGGACAGCCTGTGCGGTACAGTGAGACTTTGCCTACAGGAAGCAAGGGCTGGATCCCAGAAGACAAGAGATCAGCAGGCTCCAAGTCTGAGACCAGTCCAGGAAAAAGAAAAAGTTAACAAGACCCCAACAACAGACAAGGCAGGTACGGTGGCGCATACCTATCACCCCCTATATCATGTGGGTGTAAAGGAAACACTGCAGTCTGAGTGGCCTGGGAAAAATCGTGAGACTCTAAAAAAAAAAAAAGCTGAGGGTGAAGCTCAAGTGATTATGTGCCTGTCCCGAAGTGTGAAGGCATGAGTTCAAACCCCAGCACCGCCAAAAGAAAAACCCACAGGGAATAAAAGGGCAGTTTGGTGGTACAGTATTTCCTCGAAATTGCAACATTTGTGTTCAATCTCCAGCGCTGCAAAGAAAAGTAAATACTTATCTTAATCAAAAAATAAAATGTAAAAGCAATAAATAAAATTTAAAACAAAATGTAGCCGGGTGCCAGCGGCTCACACACCTGCCATCCTTAGCTAGACAGGAGGTGGAGATCTGAGGATCCACAGTTCAAAACCAGGCCAAGCAGGAAGTCTAAGAGAGCCTTACCTCCAAGCAAGCTGTCACCCAAAAGCTGGACATGGCGCTGTGGCTCAAGTAGAAGAGTGCTAGCCTTGAGTGAATGAAGCTCAGGTTCAACACCCAGGCCCTGAGTTCACACAACACACACACACACACACACACACACACACACACACACACACACACACACAGATACAGGTGAGGCAAGTGGGAAGAAACGGCCCTGGAAACAGGGCTTTTTCTGGAAGCTCTTCAGGGAGGGGTGGCAATGTCCCCAAGCCCAGCCTGAGCCCAGCAGACTCCCCCACCACCCACCTGCAGCCACTCATCATCGTCATTGCCCTGGGCAGCCCAGGCGTTGAACTTGCCCTGCCGGTCCAGCCGCCCGTAGAAGGGGTACCAGCCGAAGGCACGCAGGCCCAGTGTCTTGTAGCTGCTGGAGGCTGTGATCTGCTCGTCGGGGATGCTGCCGTCTTTCAGCCCCAGGTGTCCTGAGCAAACTGTGGCCAGAGAAGACTGTCATGGCCACCTCAGGCCTTGGGGCTTAGCTCCCCACCCACCCAGCCCACAGCATCTTCACTTATTGTTGACTTCCTGTTCTGTAGTGCCAGCACTGAAGCTTGAACTCGGGGCCTGAGGCTCTCGGCTCTTGTTCATGGCCGTTCCTCTACTACTTGTGCCACACCTCACGTTCTGGCTCTTGGAAGGTTATTGGAAATAAGAATCTCACAGATTTCTCTGCCCAGACTGACTCTAAGCCACAAGCCTTGGATTTCAGCCTCCTGAGCAGCTAGGATTATACACGTGAACCGGCAGCGCCAGGCCTGGGGCTGGGGAAATGGCCTAGTGGGAGAGTGCTTGTCTTGTATACATGAAGCCCTGGGTTCAATCCCATGGACTGGCAAAATAAATATTTTTTTAAAATAGTTAAAGATACAGGCCTGCCTGCAGCTCCTCCTCCTTCGTAGCTAGCAGAAGGCTTTCCTTTCTGGGGTGATGTCACGCAGACCAAGATGGCTGCTCCAAGGTGGCGCCCACTCCACCCAGGCCCACGCCTGGGTGCTCAGACATGTACGGTTTGCTCTCATATCTGCAGTGACCGCAACAGATGAGACCACTAAGGACGTGACACTCCCGGGAGAGTGGGGGTGTCTCATGCCGGCCGAGCTGCACCCCATAATTGTTTCTCCCTTGGGGAGTTGACTGGAAGAGCAGAACCTGGAGAAGCTGGCGTCCATCTGCCCCCAGTCACCTGCCTTTCTGCTCCCCAACCAAGTGAGGATGCAAGCAATCCGGCCATCACCTCGTCACCTCAAGGGGGCCGCCAGAGCACCCAACAACCACAAGACACTCCAGGGCCAACTTGTCCTCTGCATGCTGGAGCAGAGTCCTGAGGCAGGCCGGTGGGAATCTGCTTTGTTCTCATTCATAACTCCATGTTGTTCCCACGGCCCAGTAACCACCCTCCCCTGTGGGCACCCCGGTTCTCAGGAAAACTTTGCCCCTGACCTTACCTGAAAGTGCAAGACTGTCGGTGTCACAAATCTCAAATAGGACAGGACAGACATCCCAAAGAAGATCTTACACTCAGGTGCAGAAAAACTGTAAGCCCATTCCCACTCCCAGCTCCTGGCTTCTCTGATGCGCTCAGTGTTACAGTGAGTCCCTGTACCGCCACAATGCAAGCCCGCTCTGCGGAGGTCTCTGCCTTCCTTCTCTCCTTTTGTCTGCTTGGTCCTTCCTTACCCAGGCCACCACCGGGGCGTCGCTGCAGACACCACCAGCTCTGCACCCTGCGCGGGGCTGACCTGGTGCATAAGGAGCCCCTGGCACCTCATACCCCCCTTCCCCTTAGCCCCCAACCCCAGGTCTTCCAGAATCAGACAGTGCTGCTTCTAGAGGTCTAGGAGTTGGAAGTCTGATTTTCTTTCTTTCTTTCTTTTTTGCTGGTCCTAAGGCTTGAACTCAGGACCTGGGCACTGTCCCTGAGTTTCCTTTGCGCAAGGCTACCTCTCTACCACTTGAGCCACAGTGCCACTTCTGGCTTTTTCTAAGTAGTTTATTGGAGATAAATCTCAATGATTTTCCAGCCCAGGATGGCTTAAAACTGTGATCCTCTGGGCTGGGGACATAGCCTAGTGGCAAGAGTGCCTGCCTCGGATACACGAGGCCCTAGGTTCGATTCCCCAGCACCACATATACAGAAAACGGCCAGAAGCGGCACTGTGGCTCAAGTGGCAGAGTGCTAGCCTTGAGCGGGAAGAAGCCAGGGACAGTGCTCAGGCCCTAAGTCCAAGGCCCAGGACTGGCCAAAAAAAAAAAAAAAAAAAAACCTGTGATCCTCAGATCTCAGCCTCCTGAGTAGCTAGGGTTACAGGCGTGAGCCACCAGCACCCAGCTGGAAGTCAGGTTTTCGAAGAAATCATTATATTGCTGGTCCATAGGGCTCACGGCCCACCATGGCAAGCAGTCTGCTTGGCTCCGGCCCCCAGTAGGCTTCCTTCCACCCTTCATCAGGTCTCAGGACCTTTGCACTTGCTGACTCTGCACCTGGAAAATGCTCTCTAAGCTTTTCAAGGTCTTCCCATGGCTTCATTCAAGCTTCCACCAAAGGCCAGTGCAAAAAGCAATCCCCTGCCCATGCTGAGGGGGTTTCAAAGCTCTTGGGAGCTCTCAGCCCTTCCGTTTGCTCCTGATCTGGAGTTGGCCTCCCTCACAAGAATGCACATCCCATGAGGTCGGGGGGTGACACTACCTACCTTGTTCCCAAGGAGCTGTATTCAGTTAAATAATCCCTCCCCAGTGGTTTTCTGGACTCCTAACCTAAGCCATGCCTGTGGCCACGCCCACGGCCACGCCCACAGCCATAACAAGCACTCCTGAAGAGGCCTGGATGCCTGGCACACCCTGCAGTCCCCAGGACCAGACAGCAGGTGGCACTGTGGCATCAACGAAAAAAAATGCACGTCCAGGGGGAAAAGTGACAGAGGAGCTTAACCAAGCCAGGCACCCAACTTGCAGGTTTCCTGGGGCAGCAGAAACCTGTCCCTTCCTGAGCCCCAGTCTACCTGGAGTCTCTGCAGAGGCAGTGAGAAGAGCCAGCTCCGAGCTGCACGGTGTTGATCTTGAGTGGGCTGCATGGTGGGTCAGAACTCAGGGTTTACCCTGCCAAGGAGTACACCTGCCAAGGAGCTGAGGCCATGTCCCCTCCCTCCCCAAACACTTACGGGTCTCGCAGTGAATGCCTGAATAGCCCCGTGGGCACTGGCAGATGTACGACATGAAGACGTCCCCTCGGAGCTCGTCCTTGGCCACCTGACACTGGCCATCGTGGTGACAGGGGTTCGGGGAACAGGGACCTGGAGAGGAGGAAGCAGGGAAGATGGGCAGAAGAGGGGCGCTCCACCCTCTCCCCTCCCCCAGCCTGCCTGCTGGGGCCCATGGCCACTGGAAAGTCACTCAACCCGAATACATGAAGCAAGGCACTTCCTGGGATGAGGAGCTAGGGATGCTAGCACAGGGGGACGGCCAGAGGCTGAGGTTGAGGCTCAGGCCTGGCCCACACAGGCTCCTGGGGCAAGCAAGGCCCCCTACCTTTGTCAGTTTCATTGCAGAGGCGGCCCGTGAATCCTTCCGGACAGATGCAGTGGAATGAATCACCACGGTCCTTCAGGCAGGTCCCACCATTCATGCACCGGCTGGAGTCACAGAAGATCTCTGCAAGGCATCCCAGACCTCATCAGGCTGGCCATGGCCAGGCGCAGCAAGGCCTGCACACTTTTAAGTCTGGAAGCCAGTGGGAAGGAAGAAGGCCAGTGAACAGATGACCACTGGGCCACCAGAGGTGACCACTGCTGGGAGGGGAGTTACTCAAACTGGAGGACACTGGAGCAGTGTCTAAAAGACAGAATGGGGGCAGGGCCAGGCTGAGGAGAATGGTGGGCTGAGGCCATACCAGGAGAGGTTTGGGCAAGGGCAAGTTCAGAGTCCACATCCTGCAGACAGGTAGAAGGGTCGCCTCAGGGCCTCCGTACTGGCCACTGGATCCACACGCTCAGACCACAGCATTATCCTTCTAGGGGCCTCCCCAGTGTCATCGAGAGCCCTGGCCCACAAGCACATTCGCCCTCAGGTAGGGGTAGGAAGCCTGCTTTGTTCTGGAATGGAGGGTTGAAAAGCTCATCAGCAGAGAAGGTGCAGGAAGGGCATGGTGGCTGCCACACAGCCCCCCTAGGTGAATGAGGACAGGAGGAAAGACAGGAAAGAGAAAAACAGAACTTGAGAGCCACCACCAACAGAAGCTAAGTTGGGGGGGGTGGGCACACTGGAGAGGCCACCAAGGCTTCCAGGTGGGCTTGGAGACACCGGTACCTGGTCGGCTATGGTGGTAAACACAGGAGAGGCTGTGGTGTCATCGCCCTCAACCCCTGCCCCACCCCCATGCCCAAGCAGGAGTCCCCTGGCAGTTGGTTCTAGCCCACCCCTCTCAGAAGCTCCCATTACTCCTGCTTGTCCTCAGGCCCTTGACTCGGGTTCAACCCGTGAGCAGCAGCCTTCAAGCACAGCTGGCCCTGAGGAGGGTCCCCTGGCTGGTCTTTGCACCCCAGAGCCCACATCAAAGCTGACACTGAGCTGAGATAGGGACCGTGTCCTCACCCCCACCCCCAAGAACCCCCAGTCACCATCCCAAGCTGGATGGAGGACCCAAAGTCCCCATAGGCAACACTAATGAGGATCAGCCCTCTAGGATTGCCTGGGTGAGGGGCCTGGGGAGCTTAAGGCAGCTCCCTAAGAGCTATTAGTCATTAACTTTCAATAGCAGGTTAATCCCTCCCCCTAACCTGGCAGACCTCAGAGAGAGCCTAGGCTGAGGCCAGGGAATGGCAATCCGCAAAAGGCTGGGCTGCCAGGGCGCCCCCTTGCGAGTTTAAGGGCTCTGCTGGCGACAGAGCAAACGGGGCTCTGCAGGGGACCTGGGATCCTCCCTTTGGGAGCAGGAGCTTGGTCAGCAGTGCACAGAACCCCTGACACGGCAGTGAGCAGGCCTGGACTTTGCTAGAAGCACCTCAGCAGGAGCTAATCCCATTCCAGTGTCCCCCCAGGTCCCTGCCACCTTCCTCCTTCCAGTCCCCGCCAAGCCAGTCACCCTTGACCATGTCGCACAGGTGGGTCTATGTCCAAGTGAGACCGACAGATCTACAGACCCAGGACCGCTGGTGGCCAAGCAGGTGCTGGCCCAGGTCTGTCTCCAGGACAGTCCTCACCTCCAGGCCCACCCAGGGAGCCAAATGTGGGACCAATGTGTGGCTCCAAGGAAACGGAAGGGGTGACAAGCCAGGAGGGGCTGTGAAGGCTCCTGGGGTCACCACCCGTGCCCCAGGGAATGGCCATCCAGGCTGGCAGACCGCAAGCCAGGAAGCTGACAGAAGAAAGGCCTACGGGGTGGGCTGGGTAATTCCTGCTCAGACTCCCCGCACACCTCCCCCAAGTAAAGATCTCCATCCACCTGGCCTCACCAGGGCTCCACTTGCCTTGGAAAGATGGTCTGCATCCTTCTACTCCAGGGCCTCCCCTTCTCCAGCCGGCCTCCCTCTCCAGCCCAGCCAAGCCTGACTTAGTGAGCTGTGGGCCCCATGATGAAGAATGCGTGTGCTCACCCCTGTTGGCAGGCAAATCTCAAGCTCTGCGCCACCCCCTGAGTGTCCAGCTGGCTGTGGACTCAGCAAACAGCACTCCTGTGACCTTAGGGTCACCCGAACCCCGCTCAGGGCAGTGACATGTGGCCAGGCACACAGTCCCAGGGGAGACAAGCAGGCGAATCTAGTGTGGAGGGATGGTGGGCCCTTGCTCCCGGCCCCTCTCCCACACACACACACACCCGCGAGACCACCTGCCAAGGAGCCGAGGCCATGTAACCCCCACCCACCCCCAAATACTTACCGCTGTCGCAGTGAGTGCCTGTATAGCCCCGTGCGCAGTGGCAGATGTACGTGAACACGATTTTTCCTCGGAGCTGGTCCTTGGCCACCTGGCACAGGCCATTGTGGTGACAAGGGTTCGGGGAACAGGGACCTGGAGATGAGGAAGCAAGGAAGATGGGTAGGTGAGGGGCGCTCCACCCTCTCTCCTCCCCCAGCCTGCCTCCTGGGGCCCATGGCCACTGAGAAGTCACTCAACCCGAATACATGAAGCAAGGCATTTCCTGGAGGACGCTGGAGCAGTGTCTAAAAGACAGAATGGGAGCAGGGCCAGGCTGAGCAGAATGGTGGGCTGAGGCCATACCAGGAGAGGTTTGGGCAAGGGCAAGTTCAGAGTCCACGTCCTGCAGACTGGTAGGAGGGATCGCCTCAGGGCCTCCGTCCTGGCCACTGGAACCACACTCTCAGAACACAGCATTATCCTTCTAGGGGCCTCCCCAGTGTCATCGAGAACACAGGCCCACAAGCACACATGCCCCTCAGGTACGAGTAGGAAGCCTGCTCTGTCCTGGAATGGAGGGTTGAAAAGCTCATCAGCAGAGAAGAGGTAGGAAGGGCATGGTGGCTGCCACACAGCCCCCCCTAGGTGAATGAGGACAGGAGGAAAGACAGGAAGGAGAAAAACAGAACTTGAGAGCCACCACCAACAGAAGCTGGGGGGGGGGCACACTGGAGAGGCCACCAAGGCTTCCAGGTGGGCTTGGAGACACCTGTGTCTGGTCAGCTGTGGTGGTAAACACAGGAGAGGCAGTGGTGTCATCACCCTCAACCCCTGCCCCACCCCCATGCCCAAGCAGGAGTCCCCTGGCAGTTGGTTCTAGCCCACCCCTCTCAGAAGCTCCCATTACTCCTGCTTGTCCTCAGGCCCTTGACTCGGGTTCAACCTGTGAGCAGCAGCCTTCAAGCACAGCTGGCCTGAGGAGGGTCCCCTGGCTGGTCTTTGTACTTCAGAGCCCACACCAAAGCTGACACTGAGCTGAGATAGGGACTGTGTCCTCACCTCCACCCCCAAGAACCCCCAGTCACCATCCCAAGCTGGATGGAGGACCCAAAGTCCCCATAGGCAACACTAATGAGGATCAGCCCTCTACGATTGCCTGGGTGAGGGGCCTGGGGAGCTTAAGGCAGCTCCCTAAGAGCTTTAGTCATTAACTTTCAATAGCAGATTAATCCCTCTCCCTGACCTGGGATACCTCAGAGAGAGCCTAGGCTGAGGCCAGGGAATGGCCTGGGCCCAGGCTCTGGCAGGGGCCCAGGCACTGGCCCAAGCAAGGGTTCTTGTCCCAAAGACACCCTCTTGGGGAACAACAAACCACCCCGAGGAAAAAGGGAAGAGGGAAAGTTATCCTTGGTCCCTCTAGGTCTTGCACACTCTGAGGCTGAGCCATCCAAGCAAGGCAGACCTGAGGCTTCCAAACTGAGCACAACCGCACCCCCCCTAACAAAATCCCCACAGGGATGTCAGGGTCCTGCTCTTTGGGGGGCATTCCACGGGGGCATTTGGCCGGGACACAGCTTGGTGCAGGCAGAGGACTGGGGCAGGGAGGGAGGGTACAGAAAGAATGGTGGAGACCCCAAGCATCTTTCCAGGGTGGCTGTCAGGACCCAGCGCTTTCTCCTGGGCACTGGTAAGATTTGACTTGAACGGGATGGAAGAGCTGGGTCCTGCAGCACCCTCCACAGTCCAAGTCAATCCCTTTTGTAGGAGACAAAGATGGAGAGAAGAGCCCTCTGCCTGGGCCCGCCCACCCCCCACACACACACCCCCACACACCATCAGCAGCCTGCAGGGAGGCCCAGCTATCCACCCTGGGCCTGGGCGCGGGGGAGGAGGCCAGGAAGATAAGGCAGCAAAACCAAGGCCACCAGCCCCAGGAGGTGGCCAGCCCTTCTCAAGGCCCTCCCCGCCCCAGGGTGCACCTCGCCGCGAGCCCGACCCCACTCCACAAGTGGGACACACAAATCTCCAGGTACAGCCCAGCACGCCAGGTTAGGGTCAGAGGTGGGGTGGGGGGAGTAGTGGGGAGAAGCACACAAGCCCCAGAATCTTCCAGACCGGGTTCACTGGCCTCATTTCACAGACAGGAAAAGAGAGGTCCGCAGCGGATTCCTCTGTTGTGTGTGTGGCTCATCTCTGGGGGAGGCAGGGCGGCCACCGCGTGTCCCCGCACCAGGCGCCGGGCTCCAGCCAGCACGGCCCGCAAAGCCCCGCGCACAGCAGAGGCCGACGGTGCCGGGGTCCCCGGCCAGGCTGGGCAGCGCCCTGCCCCTCGCGCAGGGCGCCCCACGCTCAGGCCAAGTCTGCCCACCGTGGAGGTGGCGGAGGCGCCCTGAGAACTTCGGGGCGGCTGGAAAGCGGCGCGAGGGACTTACCGGTGTCGGCCAGGAGGCCGGAGGCGCAGAGCAGTGCGCCGCATATCGCGGCCAGCACACGGGGCCCCGGCATGCTCGGGGACACCGGGACGGGACGAGACGGAACCCAGATACCGATGGGCTGTGGGACAGGTTCTAGCTCCTTCCAGGTGCCCGATCCATATAAATACGGCCGCTCGGCCCCGCCCACCGGCTCCGCCCAGGCCAGTCAGAAGCGGGATGGGGGCGGGACCAAGCCGATTCGGGGCGTGGCCTCGCTGTTTGAGGGCGTGGCTGCAGTCGCGGGGCAAGGCTGAGATGCTGGGGGCGTGGCTGACCCAAGGGGCAGAACTGAGCTTGCTGGATGGGGCTGAGCTGAAGGGGCATGGTTTGGTTTCTGTGGGCGTGGCTTAGACACTGAGGGCGAGGCTGGTCTACAGGGTTGGGTGGGCGTGCTATGGGGGGGGGGGGGGTGTCTCTGGCCCCATCTCCAAAACCTGGGAGTGGGTGTGGCTCAGGCTCAGTGGCAGAAGGCTTGCTTGTTTAGCAAGGTGTGAAACCTAGCTGGATTCCAGCGCCAAGCACCATGAAAACAAACAAAAGAATTTTTTTTTTCTTTTTTGCCAGTTCTCGGGCTAGAATTCAGGACGTGGGAACTATCCCTGAGCTTTTTTGCTGCGGGCTAGCACTCTACCACTTGAGCCACAGTGTGGAACTGAGGAATCGAACCCAGGGCTTCATGCATGCTAGGCAAGCACTCTACCACTAAGCCACATCCCCAGCCCCTAGAAAAGAATTTTTCTCAAAAAAAAAAGAAAAGACAGTAGGAGACAATGATGAAAGGGGTGACACTGATCAAGGTGCATTACATTCATGAACTGCTTTGTGGTGTGGCAGCTCCTTTGTACAACTACTGACAGATAGGTAAATAAATACATAAAATGTATATACATATAGAAGAGGCGAGCTGCTGTTGACTCCAGGACTGTAATCCTAGCTACCCAGGAGTCTGACATCTGAGGATTGAGGAGCACAGACAAATGCGGGCAGCAGCCCAGCCAGGCAGTCCCTGAGGTCCGTGGCTGGAGCTTGGGCCTGAGCTCCACCCCACCTGCCCGGCAGGCATCGTGTTCCACTACCATGCCAGCTCCACCTGGTACACCCTGGACTTTGACCGGGCCCAGTGGGCCTGCCTGCAGAACAGAACGGTCATCGCCTCGGCCGAGCAGCTGCAGGCTGCCTCAGAGAATGGCTTCCACCAGTGTGACGCAGGCTGGCTGGCAGACCAGACCATCAGGTGAGCCCGCCCAGGGTGGCAGGAAGGCACCTGGCGCCATCCCCAGGAGTGCATCCCCAGGGCGTGCACCAGCCACACGAGCGTGCGCGGGCGCGCACACACACACACAATCGCTGAGCTGAGACTGAATCCTAGCAGGCTGGCACACACATCCATGTACACACACAAGCACACACAGCACACACACACAGGGCATGTGTGTCATGTGGTCGAGTAGACTTAGTGACACTGAGCCAGGGCCAACCAGCAATGACTGGCCCCCGGGCCAAGATGGCCCGCCTTTTGTTTCTCTGAATAAAGGTTTATCAGCACACAGCCACCTTGGTTTGCACACTGGCTCTGCTTCGCTCCATACAGTAGCAGAGTGGTCATTGCTAGGACCTAGTGGCCTGGGATCATTTAAGTTTCTATCTGTCCCCAGTAGAGCCAGCAACTGGTATTCAGTCCTGAGGAGTCTCTCTAGTGCTGATACTCAGTCCTGAGGACTGCCACTAGTGCTGGTACTCAGTCCTGAGGAGTCTCTTTAATGCTGGTACTCAGTCCTAAGGACTGCCTATACTCACAAATTACCGTGAACACACAGAAAAGAACCCAACTCTGAGCAGACTCTCCCCACATGCCAGTGTCACACCCTATTTTGGTCTCCTGTAGGTACCCCATCCACACACCCCGGGAAGCTTGCTATGGAGACAAGGATGAATTCCCTGGTGTGAGGACCTACGGCATCCGAGACACCAATGAGACCTACGATGTGTACTGCTTTGCGGAGGAGACGGAGGGTGAGGCCTCCCTGCCCCTGCCTGCCTTTGCTTTAGCGTGGTGGTGCATGCCTGTAACCCTAGCTACTTGGGAGGCTGAAGCAGGAGGATTGAGGATCATCAGTTCAAAGCTCATTAGACTTCCCCCTCCTGGTGGGATCAGGTACAGCAAGCTGCTGGGCAAGGATGGTTCTGAGCCAGGGAGATTTTCACCAGCCATTTCCTCCATCCCCTCTCTGCTCTTGGTCCAGTGGATCACACCGGTCATCCTAGCTGAGATCTGAGATTCGGTCACATGGACCAGAGGGCCTTGGGCAGTTAGCTTTGGCCCAGTTAGCTTTTGACCCTGCGGGAGGCAGACGGGGCAGAGGAGAAGGAGGCCCTTGGCTGTGTCATCCCCAGGCGAGGTCTTCTATGCAATGTCCCCGGAGAAGTTCACCTTCCAGGAGGCGGCCAATGAATGCTGCCGGATGGGCGCCCGGCTGGCTACCACCAGCCAGCTCTACCTGGCCTGTCAGGGCGGCATGGACATGTGCACCGCGGGCTGGCTGGCCGATCGCAGTGTGCGCCACCTGTGGACATAGAGGACTGGATAGTCACGCAGGTGGGGCTGGATGTGGCTGCCGTCCCCCCAGGAGTGGACACAACCATGGCACCCAGCGCCACCACTGAGCCAGAAATCCAGACTGCATGGGAGGCAGACTATGGCTTGCAGGCCACCTCCTCACCAGCAGGTGGGTCCCAGCCCCCAGGCCAGCAGAGGGAGCTTCCTGGTCCCAACTTCCTCCTCCTTTCCACCTCCTCTCCTCCCCCTCCTCCTTCCCTCCCTTCTTCTGTTCTCCTCTCCTCCTTTCTACCCTGCTCTTCTTTTCTTCTCCTCCCCTCCCTTCTGCCTCCTGTCCTCTTCTCCTTCCTCTCCCCTCCTCTCCTCCCTTCCTCTCTCCTCTTCTCTCTTCTTTCCTCCTTTCCTTCCTCTCCCTTTCCCTCTTCCTCCTTTCCTTCTCTCACTCCCACCCTTCTTCTCTCTTGTTCCTCCCTCCTTCTTTCCCTACTCCTTCACACTTTACTTCCTTCCCTCCTCTCCTTCCTTCTCCCCTCCATCACTCCCTCCTTCACTTCCATCACATCCCTACTTCCTTCCCTCTTCCTTCTCCCACTTCCTTTCCTTTTCTCTTTTCTTCCTCCCTCCTGCCCTCCCTCTCTCCCCCTAAGGAATTCCATTACGAAGCATCCACACACCCAGCTCTGAGCTCTTGAGAAAGGTCTCGATGTGTAAGGAACCAAGTCCAATTCCACCCGTGAGCTCACCTTGTTTCCTCCTCCGCCTCCGCAGGGTTCCCTGCCACATGGCCTCCCAGTGGCCCAGAAGCAGAAGGGACCACTGAAGGAGCCAAGGAAGGAGCCCCGGAAGGACCTTCTGCCACTGCCACCGTGCCTGCGGAGCCCTCTGCCTCAGAATCGCCCGAGGAGCCATCCACACCTTCACTCCATGGGACAGAGCTGCCTTGCCGGGCTCTGGGGAGACGTCTGGGACTCCTGACTTCACAGGCAGTGGAGAAGCATGGGAACACCCTGACACCAGTGGCCAGCCCTCAGGGGGCAGTGGGAGTGGACTGCCCTCAGCCGACCTGGACCTCCCTGGCCTCAGCTCCACAGCAGGCTCTGGGGAGGAAGACGGCGTGTCGTGGTCCAGCCGGCCTCCGGTTGGCAGGCGACCCCCTGTGGGCGAGGGCCCAGATGGCTCTGCCTCTGGACTAGAGGACCTCAGCGGGCAGCCTTCTGGAGATGGTCTGGACACTTCTGCCTCTGGAATAGAGGACCTCAGTGGACATCCTACTGGAGAAGTTCTAGAAACTTCTACATCTGGAGGATAGGATGTCAGTGGGCTGCCTTGTGGAGATAGTTCAGAAACTTCTGCGTCTGGAGTAGAGGACCTCAGTGTGCTTCCTCCTGAAAGAGAGGGTCTGGAAACTTCTGCCTCTGGAGTAGAGGACCTCAGTGGCCTTTCTTCTGGAATTGAGGGCCTAGAAACTTCTACTTCTGCAGTAGAGGACCTCAGTGTGATTCCTACTGAAAGAGAAGGTCTAGAAACTTCTGCCTCTGAATTAGACCTCAGTGGGCTGCCTTCTGGAGGAGAAGGTCCAGAAACTTTGGAGTCTGGAGTAGAGGACCTCAGTGGGCTGCCTTCTGGAAGGGAAGGTCCAGAAACTTCTGCATCTGGAGTAGAGGACCTCAGTGGCCTTTATTCTGGAAGTGAGGGCCTAGAAACTTCTACTTCTGGAGTAGAGGACCTTGGTGTGTTTCCTACTGCAGGAGAAGGTCTAGAAACTTCTGCATCTGGAGTAGAGGACCTCAGTGGACTTCCTTCTGGAAATGAGGGCCTAGAAACTTCTACCTCTGGAGTAGAGGACCTTGGTGTGTTGCCCATTTGAGGAGAAGGTCTAGAAAGTTCTGCTTCTGGAGCCAAGGACCTCAGTGGGTTGTCTTTTGGAGGTAGCTCTGCTTCTGGGGCCCTGGACTTTAGCCAGCTGCCTTTGGAAACTCAGGGATGTGGCCATGCTCCAGAAGTGAGCGGCCTCCCTTCCGAATCCAGTGGTGAGTATTCTGGAATGCACTGTGGGAGCAGCCCAGCCTCTGGCCTTCCTGACTTCAGCGGCCTTCCCTCTGGGCTGCCAACGGTCTCCCATGGGCATGCCACATGGTGGAAGTGGTCACGGCCACCACGGCCAGTGACATGGAAGGGAGGGGAACCATCAGCATCAGCGGTGCTGGGGAAATCTCTGGGCTGCCGATCGGTGAGCCCGATGCCAGTGGACTTGCTTCAGGAGCTGAGCTCAGTGGCCATGCATCTGGCTCTCCTGACTTCAGTGGGGAAGTGTCTGGAATCTTTGGTACTAGTGGACAGTCACCTGAGTTTCCTGGCCTGAGCGGGGAAGCATCTGGAACTTCTGAGGTCAGTGGGCAGCCATCAGGATTTCTTTATGGTATTGGGGAAGTGTCCGGAGTGACAGAGCCCAGTGGCTTCTCCTCTGGACAACCAGACATGAGCGGAGAAGCTCATGGAGTTCTTTTTGGTAGTGGTCAGCCATTTGGCATAACAGACCTGAGTGGAGAAATCTCTGGGGCTCTCGATCTCAGCGGGCAGCCCTCAGGAGTGCCAGGATTCCATGAAACGATGCCCAGAGTCCCTGAGTTGGCTTCTGGGGCAGTGAGCGGCAGCAGAGAATCTTCGGGTGTTGTGTTGGTGGACACCAGCTTGGTGGAAGTAACCCCCATTCCATCTAGAGAAGAAGAGGGCCTGGGGTCTGTGGAACTCAGTGGACTCCCCTCTGGGGAGTCAGACCTGTCTGGCACCTCTGGGATAATGGATGTCAGTGGACATTCTTCTGGAACATTCGATGGTAGTGGACTCCCATCACAGGCTCCAGAATTCAGTGGCCTCCGGAGTGGGGTGGCCGAGATTAGTGGCGAAGCTTCAGGAGCAGAGGCCGGGAGCAGCATTCCCTCAGGGGCATTTGAGGGCAGTGGACTTGCATCAGGCCTCCCCACCATCTCTTTAGTGGACAGACCATGGGTGGAATCTAGAACCCAGGCCCCCACAGCCCAGGAAGCTGGAGAAGGGTCTTCGGACACGTGGGAGCTCAGTGGGGTGCACTCTGGAGAACATTCTGGATCCGTGGGCCTCAGCGGGCTGCAGTCGAGCCTGGAAGCCAGTGTCAAGCCAAGCCCTCCCTATTTCAGTGGGGACTCTTCCAGCCCCGTGGATATAAGTGGAGAATCCTCAGCCGGCACAAGTGCCAGTGGGGACACCTCAGGGGCCCCAGACCTCACCTGGATCACTTCAGAGTTGGTGGAAGGTGTCATCGAACCAACCGTTTCCCAGGACCTCAGCCGAGGATCCCCTGTGACCCACACGTCGTGGCTCTCTAAGGCCAGCGGGGAGGCCCTGACATCCAGGGACATGAGTGGAGCCACGCCAGCCTTCTCCAGGGCTGGAACAGTGGACCCCGAGGCCAGCGGAGAAGCTCCAGAGCCTACCACCTCCTCCTTTTCAGAAGCCGAGCAGGCCAGTGCCTCAGGCCTGGGGGCCAGCAGCAGCCATTGGGCCTTTCAGGAAGGATCCAGCCCGGAGGTAAACTCAGAGGCCACCACTGGCTACGATGTGGACACAGGGGCACCAGTTGCTCCCTCAGCCTCTGGAGACAGGACTGAAGTCAGTGGAGACCTGTCTGGCCACACCTCAGAACCGGACACGGCCGTCACCACCCGCCTCCTAGAGTTTGAGCTGCAGACAGAGGGCCCAACAGAGGCACATCTGGAAGCCGAGTCCTTGAGCCTCTGGCACTCAGGAGAGGAGACCCAGACCTCCAGCACAGCCACCGCCCCTACGGATGCCTCCAGCCCCACTTCTCCACGGGGATCAGGGGAAGCAGAGTGGGTCGATGAAGGTATTGTTGGGGCTACTTTCCCTCTGAATGTGTTTGCAGTTCAGACCCCAGGCAGCTGTGGTATGTGATGAGACCGTGTCGCTTTAAAGTCTCGAGCACACACGGGGCACAGCAGCGCAATCCTATAATCCCAGCTACTAGGGGTCGGGGTTGGAGGGAGGAAGCCACAGGAAAAATGTGGCAGGCACATTTTTCCCACAACATTGAGACCACAGAAAGGCTTAGGAGGAGGGGGGAAAAAAAACCTTCAAGTTGAATCCTTCGGCTGGTTTGTATTTTTATGCTGAGCCGATGATCATTTTACAAGTAGATCGCAAAAGGTGCCTGACCCTTGGAAGTAAAATTTGGAGGAAATGTTGAATGTGGGGGAGTGTGGGGGGTGCAGCTGTGCCCTTCCCCATGGGGAATCCACAAGGAGTTCCTCTCTAACTCCATCAGGTGGTATCAGGGCCTCCATTCACTTGTAGGTTGTACAGCACACTCAGCTTAAGAATTACTTGCAGGATGTACAGCACGCTCAGCTTAATAAGAATTTCCCTCTTGAACATAAAGCCAGATTGCTGAGCTCAAAAAACAAATGCCCAGCACAGGTGGCTCACAACTGTCATCCTAGCTACTCAGGAGGCTGAGATCTGAGGATCATGGTTCAAAGCCAGCCTGGGCAGGAAGTGGAGCATTAGCTTTGAGAAAAAAAAAAAGAAAGAAAGAAACAAGGCTCAGAGAAAGTGCCCAGGCCCAGAGTTCAAGCCCTATCACCAACCACAAACTAAAAAAAATAAATAAAATAGAGCTAGATTTCCAGGGAGCCAGGACAGGAAGTAGCTGGAGAGTGAGAGCTATGTTCAACACTCATAGCCAGGTCCTCACTGGCCACAATGGTAGTGGTTCTCAGCTTTAAACCTTCAAGATACCCAGGACCCATCCATGATTCTGTGGAGCTGATTCTGTAGCTTTTGGCACTGGAGGGTTTTGTTTAAACCTCCATTTATCACGCATAGTGTCATAGGTTGGGCACTGAGTCACTTGGAGAATGATGTATATATTGTTGTTTTTCTGAACAGCAAACAATTTCATGGTGCGCCAAACCCCAGCTATCGTGGAGCTTTGGCATTGTCTTTGAACACAAGATGTCTTTGTTGGGGTGAGGGGGAGAGGAATTTGAGGTCTCCCATTTAGATACCAGCATGACTTGTGTGCAGGTATCTCTGAGTCTCTGTCCTGTACTGGGGACTCCTGGTTATTTTCTCTCCTAAAGGAGAGGTACTGCCGCGGGGTCTGGTTCGAGATCAAGCCATCCTTTTCCTTCCACCTTCAGTGGTAGGAATAGGAGTTGGAAAACCCCAGCTCAGGAATGGTGGGTGAGCCCCAAGAAGGGCTGGAGCAGAAGTGGTGATGAGGTACTAAGAGTCCAGAACCCCATGTCTCTCTCCCTCCACATAAGATGGAGGCCCAGCTTCCTGTCTCACATCCTGACTCTTTCCTCCATCTCTCCTAATCGGCCCACCACGTGCCATGTGAGCAAGTCACACCACTTGTTTCCCTGCCTACTACGAATGATGTAACGCTATCTGTGTCATATGTATGTGGAATCAGTTCATCATCGGACCAGATATTGACTGCCAACTTTCCTCCTTCCCTCATGAAGACTGCCATTTCCCTGCATTCTTTTCTACCTCCACCTGCTGTCCTCTTGTCTGGGACCCCTGCCCTTTCTCCTGTCAATGCTGACAAAAGAACGTACCCCAGCTCTTTCCCTGGTTCGAGCAGCTGAGAGATACCCAATGCCCTTCAGAGAAAGAGGGGGATGGTCAGGGCCAGAGGGTCTCTTGCCACCAAAGGCAGAGACCACAAGGTATTCTGGGACTGAGTAGCAATGGGGGAAGCCCCACCTGGGATACCACCCTGTCCTTACTGTGACGATGCTGGTTCTGCCTCTCTGGCCTGCCCCAGTGGAACCCACAGAGTGGCCCTACCTTTCCTCCTCAGCTGGGAGCTCTGGTGCAGGAAGTAGCTCCTTCAATCCTCACACCCCTGGCAGAATACACAGAACACATACGGGCCTCATGCACTCTGGGGCAGGTGAAGCGCAATCCCCACCTCCACCTGAGCCTCCCACCTTTCCCATCCTTCTCCCATGGGTCAGCCAGAGGCCCCAGAGTTGCTGTCTGGCTCTTCTCCCCAGAGGCCATCCCTACCCCTTGCTCTGTACAACTGCTTTAGCACATTGGCTTCATCCTCCTGGCCCTGCGCTTCCCAGCTTCCCTAATGGTGCTAATGGACACAAGAGAACAAAGCTCTCCCGGGGCAGGACAGCTGCCCCCAGCTTCCATCCTGCCCACTGGCTCGACCCTTTGCTGCTGTTGCTGCTGCTGCTGAGAGTCCTGGTGCAGGCTGGGAATCTAAGTACATGCTGGGATTTCCATCCATTGCTCCATGCCGTTTAGGTTTACTTGGAAATGGTTGCTCACTGGGAGCTCAGTTTCTAACCCCTGGTGTGTGCCTGGTGGAAGGCAGCAAAGGACTCCAGGGTGGGAGAGGGATACGGAAGAACAAAGAGGAGGAAAGCTTCATGAACCATCCACAGAGCAAACCCAACTCTGACCCGGAAGTATTAGCTGGCTACACAAGCTTGAAGATCCAATGGGATGTTCTCTTGCCCCTCCCAGCAGATGGTGGACTTTAACAAGCCTGCTTTGCACTGAGGAAGAACAAGAACCCCAGAGTGTGCTGTCCAGAGGCTCGAGGGGAGAGGGGAGGCCCTTGGAATTCCCTCCATCCAGTACTGTGCAGGCCATTGCCAACCACTGGCTCTCATGGTGGAAACGGAAGTCCTGACTTTGATCACTTCCTAATGCCCATGGTGTGAATCTTCCCGTGGAGGCCAATTCCCTATACCAGTGTGCTGGCACCAAGGGCAGTGTTAGGAGGCGATGCCCAAGAACAAGCTGCCCCCAGCACATCCCTGCCTCTGTCCCCACCCTACCCTGGGGTCTGCCCCTTCTCCATCACAAAGTCAGAAGCCCCTCCCCTCATCCAGTCTGCCAATCAAAAGACGAGTCAGGACGTGGATCCCAGCTCTAGCCCGGAGCCCCCAGCCACCACGAGACCCAGTGCGGATGCAGTTGTGGCCTCAAGGATCTGAGTGCAGATTTCATTCCTGGCCCTGCCCAGCCTGCCAGGAACATAGCCCCTCTTCCTCTGAGATCCCCGCAGTCACTCGGTCACGTTCTGCCTCAAGTCTCAATACTTCCCACCTTCCCATTGGGCTCTGCCAGCCTCCAGAACAGGCATGCACAGGCGGAAAGCCTGGGATGGCAGGAAACTGCATCCAGGAAAGAAAAAGGCGTCCTTGTTTCCTAGACATGGACAGGAAATGGAAGTTCCCGTGGTGTTCCTGTGGCCAGGCCTCTTGCCAGGAGCTGGTGGCTTATGCCTGGCATCCTAGTTACTCCGGAGGCTGAGATTTGAGGATTGCAGTTCAAAGCCAGCCAGGGTAGGAAAGCTCATGGGACTCTTATCTCCAATTAACCACAGGGAAAAAAAAAACCCAAAGTAGAGCTATGGCTCAAGTGGTAGAGTACCAGCTTTAAGCAAAAAAGCTCAGGGATGCGCTCAGACCCTTAGTCCAAGCCCCAGAGTAAGCAGCAAAAACAACACAAACAAAACCAAGCCAAACTCTCTGCCTACTTGCCCCTCGTCTCTAGAGCATGGCATTTACGGTAGGCTGAGAAACTGTGTCCCAGGCAGGCAGGGAGCCCTCCCCCAGCTGGCCTCCCACCCCATTCCAGCCCCTGCCATGTGTTGCAGACCAGGAGGTGTGTGAGGAGGATTGGACCAAGTTCCAAGGTCACCGCTACCACCACTTCCCTGACCGCAAGACCTGGGTGGACGCCGAGAGGCGGTGTCGCGAGCTGCAGGCACATCTGAGCAGCATCCTCACCCAGGAGGAGCAGGAGTTCGTCAACAGTGAGTGTGGCCCGGCCCCTGCGCTCTGAGGGGGTGAGGCTGGGCTTTGCAAGTCAGAAATCAGCAGACTGAAGTTGGGTGTGGTGGCTCACACCTGTAATCCCTACCACTTGGGAGGCTGAGATCTGGAGGATCATGGTTGAAAATATGACAGACTGTCTTTCCAATTACACAGCAAAAAAAAAAAAAAAAAAACTAGACGTGGTGGTATGGCTCAAGTGGTAGAACGCCAGCCTTGCTCTGTAGTGGAGTGCTTGCCTACTGTGCACAAGGCCCTGGGTTCCAGCATCATGAGGAGAAATGAAATTAGCAGCTTAAAGCCAGGAGCTGGTGACTCACTCCTGTAATCCTAGCTACTCGGGAGAATGAGATCTGAGGATCACAGGCAAGAAAGTCTGTGAGACCCCTTTCTCCAATAAACTACTCAGAAAAAGCTGGAAGCACTGCTGTGGCTAAAGTGGTAGAGTGCTAGCCTTGAGCAAAAGAAGCTCAGGGGTAATGTGCCCAGCCCTGAGTTCAAGCCCCAGGACCAGCAGGAGAAAGAAAGGAAGGAAAGGAGGGTGGAAAGGAAGGAGGGAGGGTGGGAGGGAGGGAGGGAGGGAGGGAGGGAGCGAGGGAGGGAGGGAAGGAGGGAGGGAAGGAAAGAGGGAAGGAAGGAAGGAAGGAAGGAAGGAAGGAAGGAAGGAAGGAAGGAAGGAAGGAAGGAAGGAAGGAAGGAAGGAAGGAAAAGTAGCAGATCTCAGTCTCCTGAGTAGCTGGGGTGGCAGGCGTGAGCCCCCAGGGCCCGGCTCACCTCCAGATTCTTAGCGCTGCGTTTGCCCCCAGCAGTCAGAGCTCAGTGGAGCTCCGTGCCCTGGGCTGTCTCGTCCCCTGCCCGCTTGGGTCCTCACAGACTCCCCGTTTCTATGGCTGTCTGCCCCCCAGTGGCCTGTGGCGAGCCCCCCACCGTGGAGCATGCCAGGACCCTGGGACAGAAGAGGAACCAGTACGAGATCAACTCCTTGGTGCGGTACCAGTGCACCGACGGCTTCGTCCAGCGCCACGTGCCCACCATCCGGTGCCAGCCCAGCGGGCACTGGGAGGAGCCACGGGTCACCTGCACAGACCGTGAGCACTACCCCCGGGGTTGGACGCCGTGCCCAGAGGGGTGTCCCGAGACATCCTAGGAGCCCTGTGGGGGAGGGGAGGGTCACAAGCCCCCAGCCTGTGGCCCCTTGGTCCCAGCAGGTGCAAGGTTCAAAGACAAGTCAAGTCCAGAAGGGGAGAGGACACGGGCAGGCTGGGGAGGGCCTGGGCTGAGCCCCCACTTCCCCAAGAGTCACCCCGATTTCTTCACCTCCCTTCATCCCAGCCGCCACCTACAAGAGTCAACGGCAGAAGCGGAGCTGGCGGCCGGCAGCCCAGCAGAGCTGGCCCAGCACGGCACACTGAGAGAAGCTTCCAGAACAACGTACCCAGGATGCTGAGCCCAGAGGGCCCCGCGCAGGCGGTGTCCTCTCCCTGTTGCTTCTTGTCTTATAAGGAATCCCATTAAAGAAGGAAACACAAAATCCGACATAGTGTATGCCCTGCCCTACCCCCAAGTCCCCCCGAAACTGCATCTAATCCCCCACCACCAACAACAAAAGCCAAAGCCAAGCAAATTCACTGTGACCCAGAGACTGAGTTCAGAGAAATTCTTCCATCTGTCCATCTATCCTTCCGCCCACCGTGCCTTTCCAAGCAAGGACCAGCACAGGGACAGGGGAGAAGGGAGGGGTTAAGTTAAATAAAGAAGATTATTTTTTTTGTTTCTGGACTTCACCCAAGCCCAGTTGAGTTGCTCTTTGTTTGTCCCCTGCCCCTCACCCAACGGAGAGCTAGGGGGAGGGGGACACACCCAAGGGAGAACAAGAGGGAAGGGGGCTGGGGCCCAGGGGAAGGGGCCGGGGAGGAACTGACCAGTGCAGACTCCACAGGACCCCAGTTGAATGTACTAGACAAAAGGAACCAAAGGGCCGCATACTGCATGTCACGGGTCAGGCCTAGGGGGTGGGCAGGGGCGGCTGGCCGACAGCCGGAGGGGTCTCCGCCGCCTGGGGGGGGTCACTCCCCTCAGAGCCCCTCTTCCAGCTCCTGTCATCTCTGGAGCAGTCATCTCTCTCGGCAGGGCTGGGAAAGGCCACTTCCACCCCAGGGGAGTTCGCCAGCCCCCCTCCCCTCCCCCTCCCCCAGGACGGTGCAGGCACCAGTGTTTCGTGCACCTATTTATATTTTTGGAAAACTAAAGATTATGATAACTATAAATAATAAAGACATTGGAGGAGATCTCTTTTCTTTTTCCTTTTTATGTTGGGGGTGGTGGGAGAAGGACACCATGACCCGGGGTTTCCTGAAGGGGCTCTGTGGCCTGGGCGATGGGTGGGGTGGAGTCGGGGGACATGACTTGGTCAGGTGAATCTGCAGGGAGTGTGTGCTCCCCTGTGCGTGGTTCATGCTAGAGTGATCGTGTGAGATGGGGCCTGAGCTCATATGTTCGTGTGCAAGTGTGTGTGAACACACATGTGCGTGCCTGGGGGTTCCTGTCCACCTGTGTAGTCTGGGGGGCCTGCAAAGATGCATTTGCAAGTGAGCATGCCGTCCACAAGAGCTGGGTGTGGTGGTGCATGCCTGTAGTCCCAGAACATGGGAGGCAGAAGCAGGAGGATTGGGAGCTTGAGAGCAGAGAGGGCTTCACAGGGAGATCCTGTCTCAAAAACACAACCGCTACCACAACACAAGAACACGGAGAGAGGGGCTGGGGATATGGCCTAGTGGCAAGAGTGCCTGCCTCGGATACACGAGGCCCTACGTTCGATTCCCCAGCACCACATATACAGAAAACGGCCAGAAGCGGCGCTGTGGCTCAAGTGGCAGAGTGCTAGCCTTGAGCGGGAAGAAGCCAGGGACAGTGCTTAGGCCCTGAGTCCAAGGCCCAGGACTGGCCAAAAAAAAAAAAAAAGAACACGGAGAGAGCTGTCTGACCACCGTCATTGTTTGGATCTTTGCTCTCACACCGGTAGCTCACCTGGGAGGAGGCAGAGGGTAAACTGAGTCCCAAAGTGGGGGGAGTCAGGATGACAAGGTGCGGACGGTCTGGGAACAAGGAACCTTGCCTTGGAGGCAAATGGGTTCTCTGGCTTCTGGTGAAACGGTGTGGTGGCGTTCATCATTCATGGCCTGCACACCCGCACACAAGCAGGTGGCTCAACAGCCCAGAACTGACCCGGCTACTATCTGGGACACCAAACAGAGTCTGACATAGGCTGGGGTGGAGGAAGAGACACAGCACCATTTATTTCCAGGAAGGCGCATGCACCTGAGGCCACACCCACCAGACTCCACCCACAAGAAAGGAGACCGGGAGAGGAGGGAATGTCCTTCTTCCCCAAGGCCCCGTGAGGGAGGGCTGCACCCCACACCTCACCCCGGTGGGTCCTGGGCTAACCTAGATGACTCTGAGCTTCTCCAAGTCAGACTCACTGGAGGCACAAAGCCCTCTCAAAACCTGTGGAATCTGGGCACTTGGTGGCCCATGCCCATTATCCTAGCTTGCCAGGAGGAGGCTGAGTTCTGAGGATGGAGGTTCAAATCCAGCTGGGGCAGAAAAGTCTGTGAGGCTATCTCCAATCAACCACCAGAAAGCTGGAAGTGGAGCGATGGCTAAAGTGGTGGAGCGCTAGCCTTGAGCACAAAAACTCAGGTTCTGAGTTCAAGCCCTGGTACTGGGAGTGTGCGCATCACACACACACACACACACACACACACACACACACAAAGCAAGCCTACAGACACACACCCAGCCATGAGGGAAGGAGGCTGGGGCGGCCTGGGCCTAGGGAGCATGGTAACAGTAGACGCCCTAGGAACGGCTCCGAGGGTCCGGGAAGCCGAAGCTCCGGACCCCGGGCTCAGGGGGCCCGCAGTTGGGACGGGGGTGAGCCACGGGATAGCGCGCGCTGCCATCGGCCAGCCAGCCGGCGCCGCAGCGGTCCAGGCCCCGGAACTTCCAGGCAGCAAAGAGCTGGCCCACCTTGGCGATGTGGGCGCCGTCTTCCCGACAAGCCTCCCTGGCCTCGGTCAGTGTCAGCTTTTCGGGGTGCTCCAGGTAGTATACTTGCCCTGGGGAAAGTGGGGTGTGAAATCTGGCCAGTGGAGGGATGACCAGCAAGGACCCCTGGGGCCTCACGATGACAATGCCAAGCCATGAAAACTATCTGAGACCAGGGAGCCACCCTGGATGTCTACAGTGGCTATTTTTTTTTTGGGGGGGGGGACTATCCCTTAGGGTAACACCTCAGTTATCTTAAGAGGCAAGTTAGTTATAGAGAAAAAAAATGCAAAACTGACCCTCCTCTCAAGTCACGCTCTGGGAGATACCATCCCCGCCCTAGTACCTGCCACGGCCCCTCCTCCTGGGGGGTAATTAGTGGGTGAAACACCCAAGGCCAGTTCCAAACAAACTGTGGGCCACCCAGGCCATGCTACGGACTCACCCTTGAGAGCCGGGGCGAAGCAGAAGACATCAAAGCGGTGCAGGCGCCGGTGGCACGGGCCGTAGCTGCGCACGCCGGGGGCCAGGCCCAGGCCCCCGCAGGGCTTCTGGGGGAGCACGATGGGGCACCGCACGGAGGTGTCCCGCAGCCAGCCAGCACTGCACCAGTCTAGGCCGTCCTCCCAGGCCCGGAAGAGCTGCTGGAAAGAAGCCACCTCAGCCCCCTGATCCCTGCAGGCCTCCTGGGCCTCGAGGAAGGTGAGCCGGTAGCGCCCCCTGGGGGACTGGTGGGGAAAAACAACGCCTGGAGGGGAGGAAGGGGGACCATGGAGGGCCATGGAGGCCTGGCGGTCCACCACTGAGGTCTCCCCCAGACAGGCTGCCCATCAAAAGCTCAGCACAGCTCTGATCGCCTGCGGGTCCCCTGCCTAGAGTCAAAGCTGGGAACCCAGCTGCCACCGCTGCGCCCAGAAGCAAGGCACTGGTGTGCTAAGATGCTTAGGCCAGTCAGCAAGTGTCCCTGCCTGATTGACAGCCACCCCTACGTGATTGACAGCTCGGCTGCAGAACCCCAGCAAAGGGCTCCCCGGTCCTCCCTGGTCCTGAGGCCTGAGACCCTCCCCGCCTCCAAATCCACGCACACTCAAGGCCCTTCTGTAAAGGACACGTCTCCCAGACCCCGAAACTCATCAGACTGTCACTTCCTTCTCGGGGGCTCAGGCTACCCCCTCAGTCTACAGGATATTCAATTTGGCTCTTTAGAACAGTTCTGCAATTTTCTTTTTCTGAACTATTCTTTGGCATTTCCAGATTGACTAAATAGGTTCCAGACTGATGGAATTTCCTGGCCGACTAACTGAATCTGCAGCTCAGGCGTGGCCGACCCACAGGGCACCGGCTGCTCCTGTCATTACTAACGTGGACGTTTCCTAGGAAAACAGATTTTCCATGGGAGACGCCCAGTTTCAAGGGAAAGAGAGGCCCCAGAACCTGTGGGGAGAAGGGAGGTAAAGGGTCCTTAAATAAAGCAAGGGCAGAGGCAGGGGCCTCCCTCCTGACAGCCCAGGTCTGGTGGTGTCCAACCATCTGAGCCATGCCCCCAGCTGTTTTTGTTTTATTTTTTTTTATTTATTTTTTGCCAGTCCTGGGGCTTGAACTCAGGGCCTGAGCACTGTCCCTGGCTTCTTTTTGCTCAAGGCTAGCACTCTACCACTTGATCCTCAGCACCACTTCAGCTTTTTTCTATATATGTGATGCTGAGGAATCGAACCCAGGGCTTCATGCATGCAAGTCAAGCACTCTACCACTAGGCCATAGTCCCAGCCCTTTAGTTGTTTTTTAAAGTAAGGTGTTAGGTTTATTTTTCCACCCCATCCTCCTATTTAGGGCCTCCTGGAAAGCTGTGGAACCACCAGGCAAGCTTGTTGGTTGAGATGGGGAGAGGGAGGGGTCTTGCTAACTTTTTTCCCCCCAGCTTGGCCTCACACCCCAATCCTCCTGACCTCTGCCTCCCACTCCAATCACTGGGACCACAGACATGAGCCGTCACCACCGCCCCTGGCAAAGCCTGGGTGCCTCTCTGGGCCCTTCCCAGCCCACATGCAGCCCGGAACTCACCTTGAAGCTCCAGCTCCACCAGGCCACTCTCATCCTCCAATCTGTCAATGACCTCGCAGCGGTAGCACCCCGAGTCCTCGGGTCCCAGGTCCCTGAGCTCCAGGGAGACCTCCCCCGCCGTGTCTTGCCGCAGTCCTGTGCGGCCTTGGTAGTCCCCGAAGGAGCAGTGCCTGTGGCCGATGGCGGCCAGCACGTCCTGCTCTCGGCCCCCGTTCTCTGACAGCTCCACCATTTGACACGCACGGGCCTGGTGGAGGCCAGGACGGGCTCGTAGCGGTAATGGCAGGGCAGGGTCACCCTGGCTCCTGGGTGGGTGAAGAGGGTGCCCTCATGGGTCTCCACCACCAACTTCACACCTTGGAAGAGGCCTGAGGGAGAGGCTGGGGGTTGGGGTGGGGACAGGGGAGGCCCCCACACCCAGTCTCATCAGCAACGCCCTCCCACACCCTGGCCTTCAGGCCCAGGTGCTGCACCCCGCCCACGTGCAGGGTGAGGTGACAGAGGGTGTCTGCCCTCTTGAAGTCTCCTGCTCAATGGCCACCCAGCCCATGGCAGAGCCGACATTCAGACCCACACGATGTGGCTGGGGAGGCCAGGGGATGTGGCCTTGAAGCCCAGCTGTAGGAAGCAGGGTGGGAGCTGGGCAACAATGGTTCACACCCAGAATCCTAGCTACTCTGGAGGTTGAGATCTTAGGAGCATGGTTCAAAGCCAGCCGGGGCAGGGAAGTCCCTGAGACAGAACCACAAGAAAACCAGAAGACCAGAAGTGATTCTGTGGCTCAAAGTGGTAGAGGGCTAGCCTTGAGCTGAAGAGCTCAGGGACAGCATCCAGGCCCTGAGTTCAAGGCCTATGACTGACAAAGAAAAAAAAAAGAAAGAGGCAAGGTGCGGGGAAAAGCTTAAAGTCTAAGGCCGCTCCCAGGTGACCCAGGCCCCCACACTCCATGGGCCTGGCTAAGGAAGGGGCCCCGTCCCCCACACATCACGGCAGCAGGCCAAGGACGCACCTTCCCCAGGGCTGTTGCCGGGGTCCCAGGCTTGTGACCGCTGTAGTAGAAGCCGTTGTGGGAGGGCAAGCTGGAGATGCAGGACCACAGTGACAGCAGAAGGAGAAGCAGGTGGCCCATGACCCCAGGCAGGCGACCGCAGCACCATGGTGTCCCCAGCGAGGGTGACCCTGGGGAGGCTGTAAGCCCAGGAGGAATGAGCCGCGGAGGAAAGGAAAGCGACTGTGGGTTTGACATGCATGGAGAGAGGTCTTGAGACCAGACTGGACTGGAAAATATCAGGTGTGCTGTGTGTGTGTGTGAATCAAAGTAAGTCCTGCCCTGAGAAATGGTTCAAGTCCAGAAGTGTCTGTGGGAAGGGAAGGAGGGAGGGAGGTCATAGGTGAAACTTTTTTTGCCAGTCCTGGGGCTTGTACTCCGGGCCTGGGCACTGTCCCTGGCTTCTTTTTGCTCAAGGCTAGCACTCTACCACTTAAGCCACAGCGCCACTTCCAGTTTTTTCTGTTTATGTGGTGCTGAGGAATCGAACCCAGGGCTTCATGCATGCTAGGTGAGCACTCTACCCCTAAGCCACATCCCCAGCCCAAAACTTATTTCTTACGTCAAGGTCAACATAATATTTCAGCCAGGTATAGTGATGTGTATCTTTAACCCCAACTACTTAGATGGTGGGGAAAGGAAGATCTAGAGGCTGAGAATAGTCAGGGCAAGGCGAGTGGCAAGACCCTATCTCAAAAACAAAATACATGTGGGTGCAGGTGGCTCATGCCCATAATCCTAGCTCCTCCGGAGGCTGAGATCTGAGGATGGCAGTTTGAAGTTAACCAAGGCAGGAAAATCTGAGATTCTTATCCCCAATTAACCACCAAAAAGGCAGAAAGCGGAGATGTGACTCAGTGGCACAGCACCAGTTGAGAGAGAGAGAGAGAGAGAGAGAGAGAGAGAGAGAGAGAGAGAGAGAGAGAGAGAGAGAGGGAAGAGAGGAGGAAGGGAGAGAGGGAGAGAGAGAGGAAGAGGGAGGGAGGGAGGTAGAGAGAGAGGGAGAGGAGGGAGAGAAGGAGGGAGAGAGAGGAGGGAGAGAAGGAGGGAGAGAGAGGAGGGAGGGAGGGAGGGAGGGAGGGAAACTCAAGCAAGCAGGCAAGCTAAAGGACAGCACCTAGGCTCTGAGCTCAAACCCTAGTACTGGCACCAAAAACATAAAAGAAGAAAAAAATCACAGCCAAGTCTGGGAGTGCAGGGGTGTTCATGCCTAGCACGTCCAAGGCGCTGGGGTCCAGCCCAGAACTGAGGCAGAAATCAGTCTTTGGGTGCGAGCCACATCCCCAGGTTGTTGTTTTTTTTTGTTTGTTTGTTTGTTTTTGTTTTTTGCTTTCTATTAGTTTTTTACAGTGGATAAAGTCAGGTCTCTCGCCATCCTGGTGGACCCCTTAGGACACAGCAGCCCCTGTGGACACCTCTTCACATCTGGGGAAACTGAGGCAAGGTCGGAGGGCATGAATGAACTCTCCCAGGCTCCCTTGACCTCTGGCAGGTGACTCTCAACCTGAAGCGCGCCCCACCAGACAAGTGCCGGACCCCAGGGAGCAAGGAGAGGGGCGCCTCGGGCGGGGCGGGCACCCGGGGCGCAGGGAGGTCCCCCAGGCCAGGCGCCGGCCAGGAGTTGGGCATCTGTGTGCCCCATTGTGACAAGGCTTTGTGCGGGCCTCTGAACCTCGCCTCCAGGGAGCTCAGTGGGGTCGTGGCCGGCAGGGTCACCGGGGCCCACCCAGGACCTGGAACGGATCCGGGCGGGACTCATGCAGGGTCTGGGCGGGGCGGGGCGGAGCCGGGCCTCCACGACTACCCGGGGTTCAGGCGCCAGGGTCCCATGCCACGCACCCCCAGGGCCTATCGCATCCCGGGTCCTCTGAACCCAGCCCCAGGACCTCGCCCAGGGAAGGAAGGGCCCCAGCTTCGCACCCACCGTCCTCGCTGGCTCCTTGGCTCCCGCGGTCACCCCCGAGCCGAGTTGGGGGGTCTTGGATGGCCCAGGAAGATGCGCGAGACCCTCCGCACTCGCCTGGCCCCTTAAAGGAACACGCGCCTCTCCCTCCTGGATGGAGTGGACACCAAGGCACCCCAACTCTGCCCTCTGGGCCGCAGCCACGTCTGGGGGGGCGAAATTGAGACGGGCGGTGGGGGGGCGGAGACACGAGGAGTGGGGAGAGCTGGGTCCCTCTCCTGTGGTTTACTACATCATCGGGCCCAGGGTGCACCTTGGAAGAGGGGTGCTGAGAGTGTGCGCCTCCTCCCGTTGGTGCTGCCCAGGGAGGCCAGGCCACGGGAAATCAGTGCTAAGCAGCCTCCCAATGGGGCTGGAACGAGCAGGGTGGGCTAGGTGCCCCTCACCCACAGTGATCCCAGAGACGGTGCCCTCCCTTAGGGCTCTCCACTACTCCACTCTTCTCTCCACTCTCTCCACTACTCCACTACTCTCTTCTCCACTCTCCACTACTTCTCAAGACCCGGGGCCTCTGTGGACAGGAGGCTGGACAAGGGTCCCCTGGTCTGTCAGAAGAGGAACTCAAAGGAGGTCCTCAGCCTGGGTTGGGGGCAAGGTCACAGGGTCAAGAGGCCCAGAGCATCCTCCTACCCCCCTACTCCAGACAGACTGCGCCTATGTCTGCCTGTGTGTCTATCTGGCTATCCATCACTCACAGCCAGGAGCGGATCAGAGCTAACCTTCCATGGACTGTGGAGAAAAGTGCACCAGAGAGCCCAGGAGATCTTTCTGTGGGGATCGGAGCTGACCGCTGGGCCAGTGTCTGGATGGTCCGGAGGACCCCATAAGCACCAGACAGGACACTGACAAGGCCCTGAGCCTCTGACGGGCAGGCTGGGCAGGCTGATGTCCCTTCCGTGGAAGTGATCGCATCATTTACACTCTCCAGAGCGCTTCAGGACATTGATCAAGGTTCTTCAGAGCTAATATTCGAACTCGGATTGACTTGAGACTTCCTCATCAGTGCACACAATATACCCAATATGCCCAGGTGACAGGAGTGAGGCTCAGTTTCCCCTTCTGAGAGGACTCCTGGGTCTGGCCAGACTCAGACTAGTGAACTGACTCGATGGAAGGGAAATGGAGGTGGCTGATGTGTATGCTGGGAAGGATGCTGATTTGAGGAGGGGGGGCAGGGGGGGGAGAACAGGGATAGTAGGGAACAAGTGTTTCAGGAGGGAGGGAGGTGCAAAGCCAGCAGCCCCCCAGTGATGAGAAACAGCAGTAGAAGGAGGCCTAGGGGTGAGCGGCAGCCTGAGTCCCTCCTTCCTGGGCCTCTGCCCAGCGAGGCCCTGGTACCAGGTGGCTCCCAGGACACAGTGCTTCCGGATATCCTAGCATCCCTGCTCTCCCTTCTGCCCAGAGCCTGTGCATCCATGTGCCTGTTTGATCCAGATCCTGCTCCATCCGCCAAGGAGCCCCATGCCAACTTGGTAGTGCTCACCCCGCACCACCAGGCTGGGGCACAGTTAGCAAGACTCCATGTCAACAAGCACCCTGGGCCCAGTGGCGTCAAAGCATCCACATTCTTGGGTTTCTTAAAGTGTCTCACTGTTCCCTTTGCAGAAGGAATGGAAACTGCCGAAGGAAACGCCAGCGGTGTGGGCCCGGACGGCCCTCCTGGCACTCTCAAGGGCGCCCCTGTGCAAGGCGGGCAGCAGCTGCAGGCCTGGGTGGTGGTGGAGGGGAGGGTGACTCAGGGCTCCCGCCCCTCCCTCGGCTCACTACTGAACCCTCTGCTGTCAGATGGGAGGTAGACGCTGGGCTCCAGGACACAGAGGTGGAGACTGACACCGTCAATCCCATTTCCAAGAACAACCAAGCTCCGACCGCTCCGAGGGAGAACAGAACTGTATTTCTGAAAGAGTCCGTGGCCTCTGGAGTGCAAGGACCCCAGCCCCCCATCCAGAAGCGGTTTCCTTCATCTCCCATAGACCACCCCCCAGCCTGGGGGCGAGGGGCACGTGGTCTTGGGGAGACGAGGGCATGGGGCATGCATGGCTGTCCTGGGGCCCAGCCAGCCACCCAAGATGTGGAATGTGGTATGCAGAGAACCCCAGGGGAGACCAGAGGCCCCTCTAGAGCCAACCCAGGGAGCTGGAGGTCCATTCCAGGCCCGCCATGTTCCTGGGTTCCTGAGAAATTTGGATGGTATGGGGGGGATGGGTTGGTTGGTACAGGGATTTGTCGAGGCTGAAGGACAAGAGATGGAGAGAGGGAGGGAGAGAAAGAGAGAGGCAAGGACCCCCCTCTCCTCACCCCAGCCCCTGGAGTCACAGGAGGTCTGGGAAGGCAGCAGGTCACACCATGCAGCAGGGCTGGGAGAGACGTAGTTAGCGAGACCCCATCTCAACAAACAAGTCAGGTACAGCAGCTGCTAACAGCCCAGCAGCTCCAGGCGCAGGGTGATTCGGTTATGCCAGGACACGGGCAGCACCCGCACGTAGCGGGCCATGAAGGGCTTCTCAAACATGTTCTTCTTGTGGGAATAGTTGTCCGAGTTGCCCAGGAAGATCTGCAGGGGGGGCCAAGGGGGAAAAGGAGGGGGGCAGACGGGGTGGTGTCAGGTGAGTCCCCAGAGTGAGCCCCAGCAGGGAGCGCCAGGGCCCACCCCCAGGGCTCCCAGACAGACACCCACCTTGCTCTCGGTGGCCCCGGCCTCCCTGTACTCGGTCCAGGTCTTGCCGTTGTCACTGTAGGCCACTTTGTAGGCAGCCACGTACTGGATGTAGCCGAAGTCGCGGGCCCCCTGGGTGATAATGCCCGTCACCTGCCTCTGGGAGCCCAGGTCAACCTACGGGAGGAAACAGACACGCCACCTTTGTGTGGGCCTGCACCAGCCAGGCACAGAGGAGGGCGCCGCTTCGCTGGGCCCCGCTTCGCTGGGCCCCAGTCTTTTCCATCTGCAAAGTGGGCCTAAGGATGCTTGCGATCTCAGCCCCGGGGAGGCCGAGCAGGAAGATCGCAGGCTAGAGGACAGCCTGTGCGGTACAGTGATCAGCAGGCTCCAAGTCTGAGACCAGCCCAGGAAAAAGAAAAAGTTAACAAGACCCCATTTCAACAGACAAGGCAGGTACGGTGGCGCATACCTATCACCCCCTATATCATGTGGGTGTAAAGGAAACACTGCAGTCTGAGTGGCCTGGGAAAAATCGTGAGACTCTAAAGAAAAAAAAATAGCTGAGGGTGAAGCTCAAGTGATTATATGCCTGTCCCGAAGTGTGAAGCCATGAGTTCAAACCCCAGCACCGCCAAAAGAAAAACCCACAGGTACTAAAAGGGCAGTTTGGTGGTACAGTACTTTCTAGAAATTGCAACATTTTGGTTCGATCTCCAGCACTGCAAAGAAAAGTAAATACTTATCTTAATCAAAAAATAAAATGTAAAAGCAATAAATAAAACATTTTAAAAAATGTAGCCAGGTGCCAGCGGCTCACACACCTGTCATCCTTAGCTAGAAAGGAGGTGGAGATCTGAGGATCCACAGTTCAAAACCAGGCCAAGCAGGGAAGTCTAAGAGAGCCTTACCTCCAAGCAAGCTGTCACCCAAAAGCTGGACGTGGCGCTGTGGCTCAAGTAGAAGAGTGCTAGCCTTGAGTGAATGAAGCTCAGGTTCAACACCCAGGCCCTGACTTCACACACACACACACACACACACACACACACACACACACACAGATACAGGTGAGGCAACTGGGAAGAGACGGCCCTGGAAACCAGGGCTTTTTCTGGAAGCTCTTCAGGGAGGGGTGGCAATGCCCCCAAGCCCAGCCTGAGCCCAGCAGACTCCCCCACCACCCACCTGCAGCCACTCATCGGCGTCGTTGCCCTGGGCAGCCCAGGCGTTGAACTTGCCCTGCCGGTCCAGCCGCCCGTAGAAGGGGTACCAGCCGAAGGCACGCAGGCCCAGTGTCTTGTAGCTGCTGGAGGCTGTGATCTGCCGGTCGGGGATGCTGCCGTCTTTCAGGCCCAGGTGTCCTGAGCAAACTGTGGCCAGAGAAGACTGTCACGGCCACCTCGGGCCTTGGGATTTAGCTCCCCACCCACCCAGCCCACAATATCTTCACTTATTATTGCCTTCCTGTTCTGTAGTGCCAGTTCTGAAGCTTGAACTTGGGGCCTGAGGCCCTCGGCTCTTGTTCATGGCCGTTCCTCTACTACTTGTGGCACACCTCACGTTCTGGCTCTTGGAAGGTTATTGGAAATAAGAATCTCACAGATTTCTTTGCCCAGACTGACTCTAAGCCACAAACCTTGGATTTCAGCCTCCTGAGCAGCTAGGATTATAGATGTGAACCGCCAGGTCCAGACCTGGGGCTGGGGATAGGGCCTAGTGGGAGAGTGCTTGTCTCGTATACATGAAGCCCTGGGTTCAATTCCTCAGCACATATATAGAAAAGGCCAGAAGTGGTGCTGAAGTGCTCAAGTGGTAGAGTGCTAGCCTTGAGCAAAAAGAAGCCAGGGACAGTGCTCAGGCCCTGAGTTCAAGCCCCAGGACTGGCAAAATAAATATTTTTTAAAAAAATAGTTAAAGATACAGGCCTGCCTGCAGCTCTTCCTCCTTCGTAGCTAGCAGAAGGCTTTCCTTTCTGGGGTGATGTCACGCAGACCAAGATGGCTGCTCCAAGGTGGCGCCCACTCCACCCAGGCCCACCCCGGGTGCTTGGGCCTGTACGGTTTGTTCTCATATCTGCTGCGGCAGCAACAGATGAGACCACTAAGGGCGTGACACTCCTGGGAAAGTGGGGGTGTCTCATGCCGGCCAAGCTGCACCCCACAACTGTTTCTCCCTTGGGGAGTTGAGTGGAAGAGCAGAACCTGGAGAAGCTGGCGTCCATCTGCCATGCTTTCCCTCTCTGCCCCCAGTCACCTGCCTTTCTGCCCCCCAACCAAGTGAGGATGCAAGCAATCCGGCCATCACCTCGTCACCCCAAGTGGGCAGCCAGAGCACCCAACAACCACAAGAGACTCCAAGGCCAGCTTGTCCTCTGCATGCTGGAGCAGAGTCCTGAGGCAGGCCGGTGGGAATCTGCTTTGTTCTCATTCATAACTCCATGTTGTTCCCACGGCCCAGTGACCACCCTCCCATGTGGATACCCCGATTCTCAGGAAAACTTCACCCCTGACTTTACCTGAAAGTGCAAGACTGTCGGTGTCACAAATCTCAAATAGGACAGGACAGACATCCTAAAGAAGATCTTACACTCAGGTGCAGAAAAACCCTAAGCCCATTCCCACTCCCCACTCCTGGCTTCTCTGATGCGCTCAGTGTTACAGTGAGTCCCTGTACCGCCACGATGCAAGCCCGCTCTGCGGAGGTCTCTGCCTTCCTTCTCTCCTTTTGTCTGCTTGGTCCTTCCTTACCCAGGCCACCACCGGGGCGTCTCTGCAGACACCACCAGCTCTGCACACTGCACGGGGCTGACCTGGTGCATAAGGAGCCCCTGGCACCTCATACCCCCCTTCCCCCTAGCCCCCAATCCCAGGTCTTCCAGAATCAAACAGTGCTGCTTCTAGAAGTCTAGGAGTTGGAAGTCTGATTTTTTCTTTCTTTCTTTCTTTCTTTTTTGCTGGTCCTAAGGCTTGAACTCAGGACCTGGGCACTGTCCCTGATTTTTTTTTGCTCAAGGCTAGCACTCTACCACTTGAGCCACAGTGCCACTTCTGGCTTTTTCTGAGTAGTTTATTGGAGATAAGTCTCAAGGATTTTCCAGCCCAGGATGGCTTAAAACTGTGATCCTCTGATCTCAGCCTCTTGATTAGCTAGGGTTACAGGCGTGAGCCACCAGCACCCAGCTGGAAGTCTGGTTTTCTAAGAAATCATTATATTGCTGGTCCATAGGGGTCACGGCCCACCATGGCAAGCAGTCTGCTTGGCTCCGGCCCCCAGTAGGCTTCTTCCACCCTTCATCAGGTCTCAGGACCTTTGCACTTGCTGACTCTGCACCTGGAAAATGCTCTCCAAGCTTTTCAAGGTCTTCCCATGGCTTCATTCAAGCTTCCACCAAAGGCCAGTGTAAAAAGCAATCCCCTGCCCATGCTGATGGGGTTTCAAAGCTCTTGGGAGCTCTCAGACCTTCCGTTTGCTCCTGATCTGGAGTTGGCCTCCCTCACAAGAATGCACATCCCATGAGGTCGGGGGGGTGA
This sequence comes from Perognathus longimembris pacificus, assembly GCF_023159225.1. Taxonomy (NCBI): domain Eukaryota; kingdom Metazoa; phylum Chordata; class Mammalia; order Rodentia; family Heteromyidae; genus Perognathus; species Perognathus longimembris. Next base: position 31,625,464 of record NC_063180.1, on the reverse strand, counting down.
CACTACCTACCTTGTTCCCAAGGAGCTGTATTCAGTTAAATAATCCGTCCCCAGTGGTTTTCTGAACTCCTAACCTAAGCCATGCCCGTGGCCAGGCCCACAGCTATAACAAGCACTCCTGAAGAGGCCTAGATCCCTGGAACACCCTGCAGTCACCTGGAACAGACAGCAGGTGGCACTGTGGCTTCAAAGAAAAAAACGCCCTTCAGGGGGGAAAAGTGCCAGAGGAGTTTAACCAAGCCAGGCACCCAACTTGAAGCTTTCCTGGGGCAGCAGAACCCTCTCCCTTCCTGAGCCCCAGTCTACCTGGAGTCTGCAGAGGCAGTGAGAAGAGCCAGCTCCGAGCTGCACGGTGTTGGTCTTGAGTGGGCTGCATGGTGGGTCAGAGCTCAGGATCTACCCCATGCTCTGCACCCCTCAGCTGGGCACCCTGATGATAAGGGGCCTGGGATCTCTCCCCATCCTCACTCATCCACCTGCTGAAGACTTATCTGTGTGTTCTGCATACTCACATTCACAATACAGACTGGTTCTCAGCCCTCAGGGAGCTCACCCTTGCAAAAACACAGCTAACTCACACACACACACACACACACACACACACACACACACACACACACACCTGCCACCCCCTCAGGAAACCACCTGAATGAGGAAGAATACTTGGAAAATCAGCCAGGCTTGGTGACTCACACCTGTAATCTAGCTACTTGGAGGCTGGAACATGGAGGATTGTAGTTCAAAGACAGCCTACGCAGAAAACTCTGCCTGATTATCTTCAATAAACCAGAAAAAAAAAAAAAAATAGTAGACTAGAAGCACAGCTCAAATGGTGGGAGACCAGCCATGAGCAAGAAACCTAACTGCAAGCTTGAGGCTCTAAGTTCAAGCCTTGGTACAGACACAAAAGAAAACCTTTGAAAACTCCTTCACAGACCAGAATGCCTGGGAGAGGGGCAAGCTACGCTGGTATGTGTCTCGTGTGGATCAGGTCCCCGGGACATCACTGGCTGAGATGACCATTGGAGAAGGCATGCCCAGACTCACCATTCAACTCGCAGCCCAGAAGCTCAAAGCGGAGGGTGCAACCGCGGCGGCAGTCCACGGGGAATAGCCGCACATACTGCGTCTCCAGAGGGGTCTTGAACATGTTGATCTTCAGGCTGTTATTGTCCATGTTGCCCTCAAACTCCTGGGAGAGAAGGGACTAAGCTGGATGCGCAGCTCTGGGCCGTGGGGCCCCCCCATTCCAGGGGTTTCTTCGGGGCCTGGGAGGCAGACCAGCACTAGGAGAAAGCCACAGGGGCTCCCCGGTAGCAGCTCTCAATTCAAGTTCTTTTTCATTCACCTCCCTGGCCATCATGAGACCAGCCCAGGCATAAGCCACACAGGGCCACCCACCTACAACCCCATCTAGAAAGGGCACTGCTTTCCTCAACACTGTTGTCACCCACAAGGACACAACTTGCAACATCTGTACTGCTGGTGCATCCTTGAGTAGTCTGCAGCCTGCACCAAATGTCTGTGGTCGCCCTGAAGACCCAAATGAAACCCAGTGCCACCACAACCAGCACCCACAACACTGCTCCGAGCCTCCCTAGCCGCATCCATGAAATAAAGCCTGGAGCAATCTGGGTCTCTGTTTCTAAATTCAGGAGCAGCTCACCTCATGACCCCCCCCCCCCCCCCAGGGAGAGGGTACTGACTCGGGCTCTTCTTCAGGCCCCTCATGGGGCTACCTTGTCTCCAGACCCCTCTTCGTCCTGGATGAACTGGAACTTGCGCCCATCGAGGCTGTAGGCCACCTTGAAGGTCTTCAGATACTCGTGAGTCCCAGCGCGGCTGGCACCTTGCGTCACTACACCGGTCACCCGCATCTTCCGAAGCAGATTCACCTAGACCAGGGCCAGGGGCACACAGTCATCATCTCCTGAGTTCTTTAACCCAAGATCCACCCACTCAGAGAGGGACAACCGGCAGAACCAGAGGGGCAGCTGGGCACATTCCCTGGGAAGGGGAAAGCAGTCCTGGGGGGCCCTAACTCCTCCCTGGGGACCTCTCTCCTTAGGGCAGGGGGAGGGGAGGAATCTCTCCTCCCTAGGGACTTATCTCCTCCCTGGGGACTATAAGGTCCATGAAAAGGGAAAGCCCACAAGGGCCAGATCCCCCCACCCAGGCCTCAGGGGGATCCTGCACAGCTGGGTACTGACGCCCCCCGCATTCAGCCCCCTTGCTGTCTAACTGCAGACCCTCCGCCGAGGTCACCTGTCACTTGGAGGCCCTAATACAAGCTCACGTCGGCCTCACCCCCTCTCTCCCTTGCTCTCTGCCCTCCACACCTGGATCCAGGGCTTCTGGTCGTAGTTGCTGGCCGTCCAGGCATTGACCAGTCCGGTGCGCCGCAGGCGGGCCAGCTCCGGGCCCCAGCGCTGCAGGCCCAGGAAGCCCAAATGCACAGAGGAGGCGGAGAGCTGCCAGTCACCGATGGCGCCGCCCTCCATGCCCAGGGGCATACTGCAGTCTGCAGAAGGCTGGGCGGCCAGGGCGCCCCCTTGCGAGTTCAAGGACTCCGCTGGGGACAGAGCAAAGGGGCCTCTGCAGGGGACCTGGGATCCTCCCTTTGGGAGCAGGGGCTTGGTCAGCAGTGCACAGAACCCCTGACACAGCAGTGAGCAGGCCTGGACTTTGCTAGAAGCACCTCAGCAGGAGCTAATCCCATTCAGTGTCCCCCAGGTCCCTGCCACCTTCCTCCTTCCAGTCCCCGCCAAGCCAGCCACCCTTGACCGTGTCCCACAGGTGGGTCTATGTCCAAGTGAGACCGACAGATCTACAGACCCTGGACCACTGGTGGCCAAGCAGGGGCTGGACCAGGTCTGTCTCCAGGACAGTCCTCACCTCCAGGCCCACCCAGGGAGCCAAATGTGGGACCAATGTGTGGCTCCAAGGAAACAGAAGGGGTGACAAGCCAGGATGGGCTGTGAAGGCTCCTGGGGTCACCACCCGTGCCGCAGGGCCTGGCCATCCAGCCTGGCAGACCCCAAGCCAGGAAGCTGGCAGAAGAAAGGCCAAGGGGGTAGGGCTGGGTAATTCCTGCTCAGACTCCCCTTACCCCTCCCCCAAGTATAGAGCTCCGACCACCTGGCTCCACCCCGGCTCCACTTGCCTTGGAAAGATGGTCTGCATCCTTCTACCCCAGGGCCGCCCCTTCTCCAGCCGGCCTCCCTCTCCAGCCCAGCCAAGCTTGACTTAGTGAGCTGTGGGCCCCATGATGAAGAATGCGTGTGCTCACCCCTGTTGGCAGGCAAATCTAAAGCTCTGCGCCACCCCCTGGGTGTCCAGCTGGCTGTGGACTCAGCAAACAGCACTCCCGTGACCTTAGGGTCACCCGAACCCCGCTCAGCCCAGTGACATGGGGCCAGGCCCACAGTCCCAGGGGAGACAGGCAGGCGAATCTAGTGTGGAGGGATGGTGGGCCCTTGCTCCCGGCCCCTCTTCCACACACACACACTCCCGGGAGACAACCTGCCAAGGAGCCGAGGCCATGTAACCCCCCCAAACACTTACGGGTCTCGCAGTGAATGCCTGTATAGCCCCGTGGGCACTGGCAGAAGTACGAGATGAAGACGTCCCCTCGGAGCTGGTCTTTGGCCACCTGGCACTGGCCATCGTGGTGACAGGGGTTCGGGGAACAGGGACCTGGAGACGAGGAAGCAGGGAAGATGGGCTGGTGAGGGGCGCTCCACCCTCTCCCCTCCCCCAGCCTGCCTGCTGGGGCCCATGGCCACTGGGAAGTCACTCAACCCGAATACATGAAGCAAGGCACTTCCTGGGATGAGGAGCTAGGGATGCTAGCACAGGGGGACGGCCAGAGGCTGAGGTGGAGGCTCAGGCCTGGCCCACACAGGCTCCTGGGGCAAGCAAGGCCCCCTACCTTTGTCAGTTTCATTGCAGAGGCGGCCCGTGAATCCTTCCGGACAGATGCAGTGGAATGAATCACCACGGTCCTTCAGGCAGGTCCCACCATTCATGCACCGGCTGGAGTCACAGAAGATCTCTGCAAGGCAGCCCAGACCTCATCAGGCTGACCATTCCCAGGCCCAGCAAGGCCTGCACACTTTTAAGTCTGGAGGCCAGTGGGAAGGAAGAAGGCCAGTGAGCAGATGACAACTGGGCCACCAGAGGTGACCACTGCTGGGAGGGGAGTTACTCAAACTGGAGGACGCTGGAGCAGTGTCTAAAAGAGAGAATGGGGGCAGGGCCAGGTTGAGGAGAATGGTGGGCTGAGGCCATACCAGGAGAGGTTTGGGCAAGGGCAAGTTCAGAGTCCACGTCCTGCAGACAGGTAGGAGGGATTGCCTCAGGGCCTCCCTACTGGCAACTGGATCCACATGCTCAGTCCACAGCGTTATCCTTCTAGGGGCCTCCCCAGTGTCATCGAGAACACAGGCCCACAAGCACATACACCACTCAAGTACCGGTAGGAAACCTGCTCCAATATGGAATGAAGGGTTGAAAGCTCACCAGCAGAGAATGAATGAGGAAGGCGTGGTGGCTGCCACACAGCCCCCCTAGGTGAATGAGGACAGGAGGACAGACAGGAAGGAGAAAATCAGAACTTGAGAGCCACCACCAACAGAAGCTGGAGGGGGGGGGGCGGCACACTGGAGAGGCCACCAAGGCTTCCAGGTGGGATTGTAGACACCTGTGTCTGGTCAGCTGTGGTGGTAAACACAGGAGAGGCAGTGGTGTCACCATCCTCAACCCCTGCCCCACCCCCTTGCCCAAGCAGGAGTCCCCTGACAGTTGGTTCTAGCCCACCCCTCTCAGAAGCTCCCATTACTCCTGCTTGTCCTCAGGCCCTTGACTCTGGGGTTCAACCAGTGAGCAGCAGCCTTCAAGCACAGCTGGCCTGAGGAGGGTCCCCTGGCTGGTCTTAGGACCCCAGAGCCCACTCCAAAGCTGAAACTGAGCTGAGATAGGGACTGTGTCCTCACCCCCACCCCCAAGAACCCCCAGTCACCATCCCAAGCTGGATGGAGGACCCAAAGTCCCCATAGGCAACACTAATGAGGATCAGCCCTCTAGGATTGCCTGGGCCAGGGGCCTGGGGAGCTTAAGGCAGCTCCCTAAGAGGTATTAGTCATTAACTTTAAATAGCAGGTTAATCCCTCCCCCTGACCTGGCAGACCTCAAAGAGAGCCTAGTCTGAGGCCAGGGAATGGCCTGGGCCCAGGCTCTGGCAGGGGCCCAGGCACTGGCCCAAGCAAGGGCTCTAGTCCCAAAGACACCCTCTTGGGAAACAACAAACCACCCGGAGGAAATAGGGGAGAGGGAAAGTTATCCTTGGTCTCTCTAGGTCTTGCACACTCTGTGGCTGGGCCATCCAAGCAAGGCAGACCTGGGGCTTCCAAACTCAGCACAACCGCACCCCCCCCCCAACAAAATCCCCACGGGGATGTCAGGGTACCGCTCTTTGGGGAGAATTCCACGGGGGCATTTGGCCAGGACACAGTTTGGTGCAGGCAGAGGAGCGGGGCAGGAAGGGAGGGTACAGAAAGGAACGGTGGAGACCCCAAGCATCTTTCCAGGGTGCTGTCAGGACCCAGCGCTTTCTCCTGGGCGCTGGCAAGCTTAGACTTGAACGGGATGGCAGTGCTGGATGCTGCAGCACCCTCCCCAGCCCCAGTCAATCCCTTTTGTAGGAGACAAAGATGGAGAGAAGAGCCCGCTGGCTGGGCCCACCACCCCCCCCATCAGCAGCCTGCAGGAGGCCCAGCTATCTGCCGGGTGCCTGGGAGCGGGGGAGGAGGCCTGGAAGATAGGGCAGCATAACCAAGGCCAGCAGCACCAGGAGGCGGCCAGCCCTTTCCTAGGCCCTCCCCGCCCCAGGGTGCACCTCGCCGCGAGCCCGACCCCACTCCACAAGTGGGACACACAAGTCTCCAGGTACAGCCCAGCACGCCGGGTTAGGGTCAGAGGTGGAGTGGGGGGAGTGGTGGGGAGAATCACACAAGCCCCAGAATCTTCCAGACCGGGTTCACTGGCCTCATTTCACAGACAGGAAAAGAGAGGTCCGCAGCGGATTCCTTTGTTGTGTGTGTGGCTCATCTCTGGGGGCGGCAGGGCGGCCACCGCGTGTTCCCGCCCCAGGCGCCGGGCTCCAGCCAGCACGGCCCGCAAAGCCCCGCGCACAGCAGAGGCCGACGGTGCCGGGGTCCCCGGCCCCTCGCGCAGGGCGCCCCACGCTCAGGCCAAGTCTGCCCACCGTGGAGGTGGCGGGAGGCGCCCGAGAGAACTTCGGAGCGGCTGGAAAGCGGCGCGAGGGACTTACCGGTTTGGGCCAGGAGGCCGGAGGCGCAGAGCAGTGCGCCGCATATCGCGGCCAGCACACGGGGCCCCGGCATGCTCGGGGACACCGGGACGGGACCAGATGGAACCCAGATACCGAAGGGCTGCTGGACAGGTTCTAGCTCCTTCCAGGAGCCCGACCGGAATAAATACGGCGGCTCGGCCCCGCCCACCGGCTCCGCCTAGGCCAGTCAGAAGCGGGCTGGGGCGGGACCAAGCCGATTCGGGGCGTGGCCGCTCTGTTTGAGGGCGTGGCTGCAGTCGCGGGGCGGGGCTGAGATGCTGGGTCGTGGCTGACCCAATGGGGCAGAACTGAGCTTGCTGGATGGGGCTGAGCTGAAGGGGCGTGGTTTGGTTTCTGTGGGCGTGGCTTAGACGCTGAGGGCGAGGCTGATCTTCTGGGGTGGGCGGGCGTGTTATGGGGGCCTCTGGCTCCGCCTCCAAAACCGGGGAGTGGGTGTGGCTCAGGCTCAGTGGCAGAAGCCTTGCTTGCTTAGCAAGCTGCAAAACCTGGCTGGATTCCAGAGCCCAGCACCGTGAAAACAAACAAGAAAAGAATTTTTTTTTCTTTTTGCCAGTCCTCGGGCTTGAATTCAGGGCGTGGGAACTATCCCTGAGCTTTTTTGCTGCGGGCTAGCACTCTACCACTTGAGCCACTGTGTGGAACTGAGGAATCGAACCCAGGGCTTCATGCATGCTAGGCAAGCACTCTACCACTAAGCCACATCCCCAGCCCCTAGAAAAGAATTTTTCTCAAAAAGAAAGAAAAGACAGTAGGAGACAATGATGAAAGGGGTGACACTGATCAAGGTGCATTACATTCATGAACTGCTTTGTGGTGTGGCAGCTCCTTTGTACAACTACTGACAGATAGGTAAATAAATACATAAAATGTATATACATATAGAAGAGGCGAGCTGCTGGTGACTCCAGGACTGTAATCCTAGCTACCCAGGAGTCTGACATCTGAGGATTTAGGTTTGAAACCAGCCTGAACAGGAAAGTCTGTTGGATGCTTATCTCTGATGACCATCAAGAAAAGTCAGAACTGAAGCTGTGGCTCAGGTGGTGGAGTGCTAGCCTCGAGTGAAAAGGCTCAGGGACAGTGCCCAGGCCCTGAGTTCAGACATCAATACCAGCACACACACATAAATAAGCAAGATGTTTAAACTACTGAATGTAACTACTATCTCTGGGGAAAAAAAAAAGGTGTTTCAACTAATGATAAAGCTTTTTCCGAAGTAGATAAACTCAAGTTGAGATGAGAGTGTGTTGTCATTTATCAACTTGGCAAGCTTTGAGTTGCTAAGAGTTCTGTCTGTGCAAGGGGACAGGCCCAGGCCTGCCCCACTCAAGAGGGACTAGGTAGGCTCAACTTCTCTCTTTAGTTAAGACTGATCAAAATGACAAATGCCCACAGGATAAGACCCTGGAGTTCTGGCTTCAGGCATCTGCTCCTTGGAGCCTTGCATGTGACATTTGCAATAAGACAGGGCAACAACATTAGGAACCGCAAAAAGACCAAAAAAGGAATCAGCCGCCAGTCTCTGTAAAGATTCCAGACAAAATATTTTAGAACTTGTGGGCCCTCAGGTCTCTGTGGTAACAACAAATGTCTGCCCTTGTCACAGGAAAGCGGCCATACACAATGGCAAGGAAATGAGCAATGTGTGGCCTGGGGAAGGGGGCCAGGGTGGAAGTACCCTGCTTCTCTAAGTATGATCTGTTTACAAAGAAATGATTTTGATAGCCCTAGTCAGACCAGCATGCAGTGAAAACCGAAAAACAAGCCACAGGTCCGCCCACAGCCTGTGTGCAAACCCACACCCGCACTGCAGTTCTGATCTCAGGGCCTCCCCCTGGCTAGGCAAGTGCTCTGCTACCACTGAGCCATGCCTCCAGGCCTGCTTGTATTTACTTCTTAATTGTGCCTAGACTGGGGCTTGAACTCAAAGCCTGGACAATGTCTCTTAGCTCTTTCTCTCAAGAGGACACTCTTGAGCCACACCTCCACTTCTGGCTTTTTTGGTGGTTCATTGGAGATAAGAGTCTCAGAGACTTTCCTGTCCCTTGGGGCTGGGGATATGGGGGCTGGGGATATGGCCTAGTGGCAAGAGTGCTTGCCTCGTATACATGAGGCCCTGGGTTCAATTCCCCAGCACCACATATACAGAAAAAAATGGCCAGAAGTGGCGCTGTGGCTCAAGTGGCAGAGTGCTAGCCTTGAGCAAAAAGAAGCCAGGGACAGTGCTCAGGCCCTGAGTCCAAGCCCCAGGACTGGCCAAAAAAAAAAAAAAAAAAAAAAAAAAGACCTTCCTGTCCCAGCTGGCTTCGAACTGTGATCCTCAGATCTCAGCCTCCTGACTAGCTAGGATTACAAGCACGAGCCACCATTTCCTGAGTGCTTGTTATTTGTGAAATAAGGTCTCACTGGCTGCCCTTTCATAGAGGTAGAGTCTCTACCAAGGCTGACCTGGAACCTTGACCCTCTCGATCCTCCATCCCGGTGTAGCTTGGGATAGAGGCGCGCACCACTCCATCCATCTATGGATGAGAAATGTCCAAGCAACTTTTCTACCCAAGCTGTCCTCAAATTGAGATCCTCCTGATCTCAGCCTTCCAGGTGGCTAGTACTCACAGGCACCACCAGCACTCAGCTCAGGACACTCTTTGTAAGACTGTTTCAAGAGCCAAGCATGGTGTGCGCTACCATGCTTGGCTTGGCTCTTGAAACAGCCTTACCTGTAATCCAGCACTTGGGAGACTGACGCAGAGAAAAGGGAGCTGGGAAATGGAAGATGAACAATACCATATATATATTGGGAGGTGATCCAACCAAACATGTTAGCAGACAGGACATGTAGTGCTAGGCAAAAGAAGGGACCCAGGATACCACTGAAGCTCTACTCGGGCCTAGGCAGATGAATACACTGGAATCAATCACCAGGTATGTGTGTTTTCCTCCCCTTTCTCAGGAAATCTCCTAGGACTGGACATGGCACCCAGCATGAAGGAGGAAAGCCCTCCCCAAATATCCAGTGAGTGAATGTGGTGATTGTTTCCCATGGGCAGCTCCAGAGCTGGCAGGGGAGGTGACAGAAAGCAGCTGTCAGCCAGGCGCCGTGGCTCACGCCTGTAATCCTGGTTACTCAGGAGGCTGAGATCTGAAGATGGAAGTTGAAAGCCTGCCTGGGTAAGGAAATCCCTGAGATTCCTATCTCCTATTAACTACCAAGAAAAAAAAAAGCCAGACATGGAGCTGTGATGCCAGTGGTAGAGTACTCGCCTTGAGTGGAAAAGCTCAGAGACAGAGAGAGCCCAAGCCCTGAATTTAAGCCTCTCATTTAGCCCCTCCTGCTCCCTCTTTAGCATCCTCACATCACAACATCGCCACATCACACCTTCTAAACGCTCGCCTCTTCCAAACCAGATGCCCTCGGTACACACATCAGCATCTGCCAGCAAACACCAGCCGGGGACCAAACAACCCCCTTTTGTGTTCAAGCCAGGGGCAAAGGGCGGGAGGCCAGGGCTGGGGATAAACAGTAGACACACAGACAAGTGTTTTCTCCAGGAAAGTGGGTGGGTGGCTCCGCTTCTCCTCTTCCTCACGGGTTTTTCCATCCTGCCCTCTGGAATTCTGAGGACTGCTGTTCTCCATGACTGGCTGCCAGCTGCTTCCTTGAAGTCTGGACTAATTTCTTCTCTGATGCCGGTAGCCCTGAGGCTTGGCACCAACCAGGGAGCCCTGCTCATAGCTGAGCCGTACCCTTGTGTGTCTTCTCATCTCCTGTGTCTGAGACAGGAAAAAGCGTGGGCCCTGGATTAGAGTCCCAACTTCACATCGTTCCTGCTTTCTCACAGCTCAGCTGTTGGCCAGGCACACTTATGTTGTTCTTTTACAAGTTACCTTTCCAGGCTGAGCACAGTGGCTCATGCCTGTAATCCTAGCCCTTGGATTTTGAGTTGAAGGCCAGTCCCGGCTACATAGTGAGACCATAGTGAAACAAACAGAAGTTGCTTTCTTTCCTCCTTCCCTAGCCTGTAGCATAGCTGGAACTGCCCAGCTCTAGAGAGGAGCACACTCAGGCCCGGCGTGCATGTTTGGTCTGCAGAGTAGAAGACTGTGGAAGGACTATCTTAGAAAAGATGTTTTTATGGGGCTCTGCTCAAAGCCTTCATAAGAGGGCCAGCTAGACATCTGGACAATGCATCTCAGGGCCCAGTCCACAGGAAGGGCATTTCCGAAAGAATGTTAAGTTCTCTCAGGAGTCAAAAGCCAGAATCTGGCGAGGTGATTCCCACTCAGCCACCAAGGCTGGTGAGAGGCTGAGATCATCCAGCTGTGACAAGAAGCTTAGAAGAGGAGGGAAGGAGAGAAGGAGGGAGGGAAGGAGATAAGGAGGGAGGGAGGGAGGAAGAGAGGGAGGGAGGGAGAAAAGGAAAGAAGGAAGGAAGGAAGGAAGGAAGGAAGGAAGGAAGGAAGGAAGGAAGGAGGGAGGGAGGGAGGGAGGGAGGGAGGGAGGGAGGGAGGGAGGGAGGGAGGGAGGGAGGGAGGACGGAAGGAAGGAAGGAAGGAAGGAAGGAAGGAAGGAAAGGAAGTCCTAAATTGGGCAGGATTGGAGCATGGGGTGGGCAGGCTATGAGGAGTTGCTGGCTAATCCCAGCCTTCCACCTCCCCATACCCAGTTCCTCCCCCTTGAAAAGCTGTGCTCTTAGTCATCAAATAGCAGCCTCCCCACTGACCTTAAGGTATTCGTCCACTCATTCATTCATTTATTCAAGAGTAGTTTTTGAAGGACTAGGGATAAGGCTCAAGTGGTAGATGCCTGCCTAGCAAGCACTAAGCCCTGAGTTCTAACCCAGTAACCAGCACCACTGCCAACAAAAAGGCAATTCACAACAATATTTACTGAGCAACCACCAAGCCGTGCTGTCTGAAGATGCACTTGAAACCCCAGTTTTTACAACAATTTTCAGGAAGCACGTTTCAGATTCCGCAGAGAAGGAGGAAAATGTCCCAGAGCAGCCTTTTATCTAACTAAAAGCAGACACTTCAGTTGTCTCCTTTGGCACAGGCCTAGTCTCAGGGAAGAGGACTGATAAGACTCCCACAAGTCCACCCTGGGGTGGCGGGTGGTGGAAGACAGAAGAAAGATCTCCAATCAACGTTGCCTAGACACCCTCAGTGTAAACAGCTGTATTTGCATCGAAGTTTCTCATCTCCCTTTGTTCTAAAAGTCCCCTCCATCCCATCTCTCTCTCTGCTGAGTCACGTCTATGTTTTTGTTCATCCAGTGAGCAACCAAGAATTTGTAAAGAGCAAACATATAAATGGGTGCTGTGGCTCACACCGATAATCCTAGCTACTCAGAATGGCTAAGATCTGAGGGTTGAGGTTCAAAGCCAGCCTGGGCAGAGAAGTCTGTGAGACTCTTATCTCCAGTGAACCACTGAAAAGCTGGAAAGAGAGCTGTGCCAATGTTGAGCAAAAAGAAGCTCAGGGGGGCTGGGGATATGGCCTAGTGGCAAGAGTGCCTGCCTCATATACATGAGGCCCTGGGTTCGATTCCCCAGCACCACATATACAGAAAATGGCCAGAAGTGGCGCTGTGGCTCAAGTGGCAGAGTGCTAGCCTTGAGCAAAAAGAAGCCAGGGACAGTGCTCAGGCCCAGAGTCCAAGCCCCAGGACTGGCCAAAAAAAAGAAGCTCAGGGAGTGCCAAGGCCCTGAGTTCAACCTCCATAACCAACAAAGAGAAAGTCTAAATTGACCCTGTAGGTCACAGCAGGGCCTTCAGCCCCTGAGCTCTGAGACTGTGCACCCTAAAATGTTAAGCCTGTCTTACAGGGCCATGAAGGGATACCCCAGTCTCTGGCCTTGTTTTGCTCATCTCACAGTGATGTTAGGGGCTAGCCCAGTCTCTAGCCTTGTTGTCCCACCCTGGCTTTCCTAAGAGTCTTGCAGCCTGACAAGAAGAACTGTTTGGGAAGTGGGCCATGAGCCAGAATCCATTCCCTCCTGGGATCAAATTTGTTTGTCCTTCTGGAATCTGGACTCCACACTAATGTCTGGGGGGTGGAGAGGTTAACCCTGACCTCTTCAAAGTGAGGCAGACAAATCTCGTTTTCCCCAACAAGCCAACTCATACCTGCTGAGTCCCCCTGTACTACTCACCCCAGTGCTAGAGGTTCAGGTCCTCTAGGGGGTGGGGGAGGTGCCTGAGCCTCAGGCCTGGTCTGGGCTTGTTCCACCACCCCACCCCACCCCCAATCTGAGCCAGGCCTTGGAAACTACTCCAGCTGCTCACAAAGCCCAGGCTGGTGAAGCTTTGAGATTACCCCTTGTAAATCCTGCCCTCCCCTCTGCATGGGCTGGGCGGGGGTGGGGGGTGGTGGTGGTGGTGGCTGTTCTTCTGGAGTCTCCTGGGCGAGAGAAAGGGGGTCTTTCCTTCTGGTGTTCCCTGTACCTGGACTCCCAGGTCCAGGTGTGTGAGGTGTGCTGGTGCTGGATGGAGAGAGAGCCAAGAGAATGCAGGTAGCCATCCTGGCTGCTGAGATGGGGCAGATTTGCCCAGGGAGAAGGCCAGCCTCGGCTTCCCCAAATACTTCTAGGATAAGACAGGGCAGGAGGGAGCCCAGGAGCTCAGTATGCCACAGGCAGATGGGTGGTGTTAGTCCTTGAGGCGGCTCCCCTGGGATGGACCCAGCTCTGCCATGTTCACAGTGGGAACAACGCCATTATAGGCTACCCCATGGCTATTATAGGCCATTATAGGCTGGTCAAGGCTAGAGCGGCATCTTGTTCAGAGAGACACACACACCCCTCCCAGGAGAGGCTGACCAAGATGGCAGCCATGACTCCAGGGGCAGCAGCTAACAAGCTCTTCTCCTCCTTCTGGCTGACTTGGATCTCCCCTCTCTTCTGTGTGAATGTGTGTGTGTGTGTGCGTGCACACACACATGCATGTGAGTGTGTGCCAGTACTTGGGCTTGAACTCACAGCCTGGGTACTGCCCCTTAGCTTTTTTGCTCAAGGCTTGGTGTTCTACCACTTTGAGCCACAGCTCCACTTCTGGTTTTCTGATGGTTTATTGGAGATAAGAGTCTCGTGGACTTTCTTGCCCAGGCTGGGCTTCCAGCCATGATCCTCAGATCTCAACCTCCTAAGCGTGACTAGAGTCACAGATGTGAGTCCCTGCCAGGCTTTCATTCTTCTTCCTCATTCCCTCCCCTCCCCTCTCCTCTTTCTCTGTACCTGTTTAGGAAACTGAGTCAGGAAGGTATTAGCATAAAGAGCGTAAAATGACCTCAGTTTTAATGGGGGGGGGGGGGGCTGAAGGGGGTGGCCATGGTGAGCTGAGGAGAGTTAAGAGACACGAGGCTTGGTGTGTTGGGAGGCTCCACTCTCTTCCTTTCTTCTCCTCTTCCCTTCCTGCTCCTCTCTCCTCTTTTCTTCCTTCTCTTTTCCTATCTCTCCTTCCCCTCATCTCCATCCCTGTCTCTGAATCTCTCTCTCCTTTCCATTGTCTGTCTGTCTCTCTCTCTCTCCAGCTCTATCCCCCTCAACCCCTGATCCCCTCCTCCATCTCTCAATGGTTGACATTACAGGAAGGCAGTGTTTCCTGCAGCCCAGGTTACAGGGGAGCTAAAAGTTTTCTTTCTTCTCTTTTCTTTCCACGTTCCACAAACCCTTAGTTCCCTGCAGGGAGTAATCACCGGCATCTCAGTGTCGCCTGCAATAGGTTCTCAGTCATCACCATGGAACCTCTTGTTCTTGCTCTTGCCCAGGCTAGTGGAACCACTCCTGGCTTGCTTTCCTCAGCATCTGCTTTTTGCTCAACTCACAGCACCTTTGACCCCAAGTCTCCACCCCCACCCCAGGGACAGGAGGGGCTCTTCTCTGTGGTTTTCTTTCCCTGCAGGAAGAAGCCTTAGTCCCGGGCCTGGCAGCTTACTCCCAGAGTTACAATTCTCCAGAGACCAGGCATGTCCGGTCTGCTCCACCTCCCCCACACCCCAGCTCTGGAAGTCACCCTTGGCCTCTTCTGTGAGCCACCCCCTAGGGCCTATAAGAAAAGATAAAAGGGGCTATATTTTCCCTTTGTACTGGACTTATGTCTGTTAATATATGGCCCTCCAGCCTCCCCCGTGGTGCCACAAATAGCTTTTCTTTTAGGGCTGCATAATATCCCACTGTGAAAATGGCCAGAAGTGGCGCTGTGGCTCAAGTGGCAGAGCGCTAGCCTTGAGCAAGAAGAAGCCAGGGACAGTGCTCAGGCCCTGAGTCCAAGCCCCAGGACTGGCCAAAAAAAAATAAAATAATATCCCACTGTGCATATACCGTTATGTACTATTCTTCATGCATATGTTTATCTGTCTGTCTGTCTGTCTATCTATCTACCTACCTACCTATATACATGCCTATCTATATACATGCTGTTCTTGAGTTCCAAGGTGAGCAGACTTAGGACCACGACTGGAGACCGAGGAGTTCTTTGGGGGGTTCTGGAACCAGACATTGCACAGCTAACAGATGCTGCTGTGGCTCTTCTCTGTACCCTGGGCCTTGAAGGATGGGTAGGAGCCTCTCACACATTCCTTGGGGATTAATCTGCCCATGCGCAGAGCCAAACAAGAGTTTGACCCAGAGCTCTGTTGGTGTTGGTTTTGTTTTGTTTTTGTAGTACCAGGATGTGAACTAAGGACCTTGAGCTTGCTAGATAAGCACTTGAGTTGCACCTCCAAGGCTTCAAAGTTTTAAGACAAAGGAGATTCCAACTATCTATCCAAAAAAGCTGGAAGTGCAGGGGCTGGAAATATGGCCTAGTGGCAAGAGTGCTTGCCTCGTATACATGAGGCCCTGGGTTCGATTCCTCAGCACCACATATACAGAAAATGGCCAGGGCTGGGGATATGGCCTAGTGGCAAGAGAGCTTGCCTCGTATACATGAGGCCCTGGGTTCGATTCCCCAGCACCACATATATAGAAAATGGCCAGAAGTGGCGCTGTGGCTCAAGTGGCAGAGTGCTAGCCTTGAGCAAAAAGAAGCCAGGGACAGTGCTCAGGCCCTGAGTCCAAGCCCCAGGACTGGCCAAAAAAAAATAATAATAATAAAAAGCTGGAAGTAGAGCTGTGGCTCAAGTGTTAGAGCACTAGCCTTGAGCAAAAGAGCTCAGGGACAGCACACAGGCCCTAAGTTCAAGCCTAGGACTGGCACAGAAGTGAAAGAAAGAAAAATAAAGAGTGAGAAAGAGAGGGACAGAGACAGAAACAGAAACAGAAATGGAAACAGAAACTGAAACGGAAAAAAGGAAACTGGGGGGGGGGGGAAGGGAAGGAAAGAAAAAGGGAGAAAGGGAGGGAGGTAAGCAGGAAGGAAGGAAGGAAGGAAGGAAGGAAGGAAGGAAGGAAGGAAGGAAGGAAGGAAGGAAGGAATCAAGAGTCACTTCTAAGTACATGTTATAATCTGATACCTGAGTGCTGAGTACATGTATAGGAATAACATACTGTAAATATGCACAATTACTATCTGTTAGTTTATTTTTTAATTAAATGTTATTGACAAGGTGATGTACAGAGGGGGTACAGTTACATAATAAGGTAGTGAGAACATTTCTTGTCTTATTTGTAACACCCTCCCTCATTTCTTTCCCTTCCCTAGTTTAGATAAGCATATACACAATATCCAGTGTACCAAAACTGTTAGTTTAAATTAAGCAAGTAGAAAAATAAAGAAGTAGAAGCTGGTCCTTATATGAAAACAAGAGCCTTACGGTGGATCATGATGGCCAGAGGCTAGCAATCCTCCCAGGCCCCTGGCCCCACTCTGTGCCCTTTGCAACGCTTCATCCTATGTGGCCACTGCCCGAGCCTTGCTCCTGGAGGTGGCAGGGACATGCCAAGGAGGGGTCCCCTGGCAACAACATCCTGGGCCACGCCTCTCCTGCACCAGGTGTGAGGGGTTCCCTTGGCAGGAAAGAGCTTTGTGTGAGTGTTGGAGACACAGCTTCACTCTGTAGCCCAGGCTGGCCTGGAACTCGCTATCCTCCTGCCTCTCAGCCTTTCTCCAGGTGTGCCCCACCACACCTGGATTTCTTTCTTTTCTTTTCGCCAGTTCTGGGGCTTGAACTCTAGGCCTGGGCGGTGTCCCTGAGCCTCTTTCTGCTCAAGGCTAGCATTCTACCAACTGAGCCACAGTGCCACTTCTGGCTTTTCTGGCTCACACTCGGCTTTCCACATCTATTTTTCCAACAAAATTTCTCCCTTGCACATTTGCAGGAGCTACACTCCCTTGCCTCTGCCTCGCTGGGCCCCCTCGTCTTCATCAAACCTCCTTGCTGTACCCATTTCACAGTGGCAAGGGTGAGGCTTGGAGAACCCCCACACACACACCACACACACAAGCTGTCTGCCCAGCACACAGCTGCCAGGCTGCTGGCTGAAAGGCCAGACTCTGTGCCGGCTAGCTTAGGGCAGTTGCAGCATCCCTCCTCCGGAAGCAGCCTGCAGCCCTTCCATGGGGCTTTTGGATGAAATTGCTTTTGAGCCAAGCTGGGACAAGGCTGGTGGCAGGGAGGCACAGATGGGCTTTCTTGCAGGAGAAGGTTCAAATGCCCATCCAGCCACCAGAGACCTTTCCCCACTAGCCCAGCCTGGCGGCCGGCCCTCTCTGCCCCCCGCCGCTAGGCTGGCCCACAGCACAGGCACCAAATGTCCTTCCAGGCTCTGGCAGGGGCCCCTGCAGCTGCCTGCCTCCCGCATAAAGGAGGTCGGGCGTGGGAGCCGGCCCCTCGGGGGACCCCCACGGGACCCGCCAGCCTGCCATCAGGCCTTGGCATGAACAGAAAACCTTTCTGCTCCTATGGAGGGTAGAGAGAAAGGCAGTGTGGCCCTTCAGGCCAACTCCTGCCAGTCTGCAGAGAAGGGAGAACAAAACTCTTTCTTCTCTGCAAGGCCCTCCAAGCCTCCACCAGTCCCGGCCATTGGTCGGTGCGTTCCCAGTTTCCATGGCTGGGGGAAGCTGCCAAGAAGAGCTACCCAGGGCTCACCCTGGAGAGGCCCCCCTGGACCAGAGCCCGGGCACCCCCTGAGGAGAGGGAATGTGGGCTTTGAGGGCAGAGACCGGCACCCCCTCATGCCCCAGGACCCTGCAAGCCTGGGAGGCTTCTGAAAATAGCAAGGGGAGGGTGTGCCAGCAAGACAAGAAAGGTGCAGGCTGCATGGCACGTGGTTATCTTGATGTGATGTTTCTAGAAGGATAAGCAAACAATGGATGGGATGTTTGAGGTCTCTCCCTCTCCCCACCCACCCCCATCCCCTGCCCTGCCCTGCCCAAGAAAGGGAAATGGGATGACTGAAAGCAGGAGAGGGAGGAAGACTTTTCTCAGTGCAGTCGGAAGCCGGGCACCCGGTGGCTCACTCATGTCATCCTAGCTCCTTAGGAGGCTGAGCTCTGAGGATCACGTCCGAAGCCAGCCCGGGCTGGAAAGTCCCTAAGGTTCCTGTCTCCAATTAAGCAACCCGCAAAGCTGAAGTGGAGCTGTAGCTCAAGTGGTAGGGGGCTAGCCTTGAGTACAAAAGCTCAGGGACATTGGGCTGGGGATATGGCCTAGTGGTAGAGTGTTTGCTTAGCATACATGAAGCCCTGGGTTCGATTCCTCAGCACCACATATATAGAAAAAGCCGGAAGTGGCGCTGTGGCTCAAGTAGTAGAGTGCTAGCCTTGAGCAAAAAGAAAGCAGGGACAGGGCTCAGGCCCTGAGTTCAAGCCCCAGGATTGGCATAAAAACAAAACCAAACAAAAAAGAAAAGGAAAGGAAAAAAAGATCTAGCATGACCGCTCTCTCCCATACTTCCTGGAGTTTGAATTCAGGGCCTGGTGCTCACCAGCCTGACACTCTGTCACTTGAGACAAGCCTCCAACTTTTTTTTTTTTTTTCACATAGAGCAAAAGAGTTTATTGCCAGCAAGACCGGCAAGGCCAAGTCCCCACAGAGGAGAGGAAAATGGCACCTGAACTCTCTTTTACTAAGGTGGGAGGTGCCAGTTCAGAACCTAGGGCCTTATATGCGTTAAGCAAGCATTTTAACTCTGATCTCCACCATTTCCCCAAAGATAAATTATTGTTATTGGTTTCTTTTTTTGTTTTTTGTTTTTTTTTTGTTTTTTTTTTTTTTTTTGTTTTGGCCAGTCCTGGGCCTTGGACTCAGGGCCCGAGCACCATCCCTGGCTTCTTCCCGCTCAAGGCTAGCACTCTGCCACTTGAGCCACAGCGCCGCTTCTGGCCGTTTTCTGTATATGTGGTGCTGGGGAATCGAACCTAGGGCCTCGTGTATCCGAGGCAGGCACTCTTGCCACTAGGCTATATCCCCAGCCCTGGTTTCTTTTTTTTTTAATTTATTTATTAATTGAACACAAATTTTTTGACAAGGTGTTGTGCAAAAAGGGTACAGTTACATAGTAGGGCAGTGTGTACATTTCTTGTGATATCTTACGCCCTGTTCTTCTATCCCTTCTCTAGGTCAGGTAGACATATATACAATATACAATGTATCAAGAACATATACAGTAGCCACGTAGCCATGCCCAAGAAAGTTCACCTAGGGCTTTAAATGTAATGTCGATATTAGACCATATGTCAACAGTAGTCTTATATGAGCGTACATACATAGCTTTTGAGCTATTGTATTCCACTGAGAGGTCAATTTTTGACCTTTATATGTTGAGTAATTGTTTGGTTTTAGTTACATACTGTTGGGTCGCTGCCCCAATCCTGTGGGGAATACTATTTGACAAGCAGTTTTTGGTTTCACAGACTTGGTCTCTACTGTCTCTCCGTCTCCCTTTGTTAACAGTCATCTATCAAGGAGATCATGCCCCTTTGTTTTCTGTGTTCTAGGCTTGTCTCACTCAACATTATTTGTTCGAGTTCTGACCATTTCCCTGCGAATAACAATATTTCACCATTCCTAATCGCTATGTAGTATTCCATTGTGTATAAGTACCATATTTTTTGGATCCATTCATCTGTGGAGGGGCATCTGGGTTGTTTCCATATTTTGGCTATTGTGAATTGTGCCGTGATAAACATGGAAGTACAAATGTCTTTTTGATATCTTGGGACTTGCTGTTTAGGATAGATGCCTAGGAGTGGTATGGCCGGGTCATAGGGTAGGTCTATATTGAGCTTTTTGAGAAACCTCCATACTGTTCTCCAAAGTGGTTGTACTAATTTGCACTCCCACCAACAATGGAGAAGGGTTCCTCTTTCCCCGCACCCCCTCCAGCATTTGTTGTTGCCTGAGTTCAGAGTATAGGCCATTCTAACTGGGGTGAGGTGATATCTCAGGGTTGTTTTTATTTGCATTTCCTTTACTACCAGGGATGTTGAGCATTTCCTCATGTGTTTCTTTGCCATTTTTTTATCTTCTCTTGTGAAGTCTCTCTTTCGCTCCTTTGCCCATTTCCTAATAGGTTTATTGGGCTTGGAGGGGCTTAGTTTTTTGAGTTCTCTGTAGATGACAGATATCAGGCCTTTGTCTGTTGCTGTGCTGGTAAATATCCTTTCCCATGTCGTTGGCTGTCTTTCTATTTTGGTGGCTATGTCCTTAGCTGTGCAGAAACTTTTTAATTTGTAGTAGTCCCATTTGTCGAGTCTTTCCCCTATTTGTTGTGCCCCTGGGACTCTATTCAGGAAGTTCCTTCCTGTGCCTATAAGTTCTAGTGTCTTTCCTACTCTGTCCTTCAGTAGTTTCAAGGATTCAGGTCTGATATTGAGGTCCTTGATCCATTTTGAGTTGATCTTGGTGCATGGTGATAGGCTTGGGTCTACTTTGAGTTTTCTGCATATGGCTGCCCAGTTCTCCTAGCACCAGTAGTTGAAGAGGCTATGTTTATTCCATTGTATGTCTTTAGCTCCTTTGTTGAATATCAGCTGGCTGTAAGAGTGCGGTTTTATTTCTGGGTCTTCAATTCTAATCCATTGGTCTTCCGATCTGTTTTTATACCAATACCAAGGCCTCCAACTTTTTATTTCATTTCATTTCGCTATTTGTTTTGGAGAGGGGTCTTGTGAACTTTTCTGCCCTGGCTAGCCTGAAACCACCAAGCTTCAGATCTCAGCCTCCACCGGAGTGACAAGAATTTACAGGTATGAGCCATTAGTGATAACAAAGCACTCCTTTCCTTCAACAAGAAAGAAAGAAAAAAGACCATGGAACAAAGAAAACAGATGTCACTTGAGAGTAAATCCTAAGGATAACACAAAAGAATAGTGAGGTTGGAGAACCTTAGATAAAGGCAGGAGTTAAAGCACAATCAAAGAGCAGCCAGCCTGAGGTATGTGAAAGCCGGAGGCCCAGGAGAGGGGCAGCCAGGACAGCTGAGTGAGGCCCTGGGCCTTCAGAGGAAATGGAGCCCCAAACAAGGACAGACACACCCCCAAGGAGACAGGGTCCCCCAGGTCAGGGTCCCTAGGAGCTGGCAATCTTCCTGGTTAGATGCTGAGCCTTTCTGCTTCCCAGACTGCCATCCCTCATGGCTCATAAATCCTGCTCCTGGCAGCCTCAATCAGAGCTTGAAGAGCGGCCTCTTCTATCCCCAGGGCCTCTCCTCGATTTCCCATGTCCCCTCAGTGGCTGCACCCACTCTTGCTAGACCAAATAGATCATGGCTGTAAGCCTGATAGCCCCCTCTCCCATAGCTTTAGCATACTCCCTTCCTTAAGCCACACTAGGCCCATCTAGTCTGTAAGGGCAGTAAATAATTAGCCTCCACCCACTCTTCCTTGAGATGGCATTCCTTTAGTACATTTATGACCATGTAAGACAACAAGACCCCCTTACAAGTGACCTCCAGGGTCAAGGCAGCTGCAGGACCCTCCTTGACAGCAGCTATCAATTATAGCCTGACATGGTGAATGAAGCCCCTGGTCTGCACATCCACACCGAGGTCCCAGCCTCCAAAACCTCCTAGGTTATATATGTCACCCCAGACAATAGCCAGTACTTCTTCTCACTTCTCCTAGTGAGAAGGGGCCTTGCCGGTCCCTTTGCCAGTGATAAACCTTGCCTTTGTTCTCTTGTACCTGGAGGCCTGCATGGTTTCTGGCAATATCTAATATATTCTAACAATGGCCAAGTCAAGGTCCCCCAGGCCTCTTGCTGCACACCTGTAACCCCTGCATTCCAAGAAAATGAGGAAGGAAGATGGTGAGTGTGAGGTCAGTCAGGACCTATAGAATGAGACCTTCCTGCAAAAAAATGGAATAAAACAGTAGAAACAGCAGAATTCTCATGGGAGGCCGGGGGGAGGGGCAGTGAAGGAAGCCTGCGGCTGCCAGGACAGTGTTTGGTAAGCGGAAAGAAAGATACAGGACAGATTCAAAGACTTGTTCGTGAAAGTGATCTGAGGGGTTTCAAGTCCCAGCCTGACCTGGTACCGCCCCGCCTCACCCCGGTCTTCTGCGGTGACCCACAAATGCCACCTCCACCCTGCATAAATCTACACCAACCAGGCCCAGAGGAGTTGTTTCTGCAGGGCTCAGCGGATGGGGCCCCGGGCCCTGGGAGTCTGTGCCTTTTCTCCAAGACCCAGATTGACCTTGCGGCCAAGGTCACCTGAACACCCTCCAGGGTGACCCTGGCTTCCCAAAGGAAACTCTTAGACTTTCCCAGTTCATAAAATGCTTGGAAGAAGGAAAGAAAAAAAAAGGAAAAAAAAAAGAAAAGATGGAGTGCCATGTTGGAAAGCTTGGGGAATTCTGCTGACCCACATCTAACCTTCCTTCCATCCATCTTCCACACACACAGTGATGTCAGAACAGGACAGTGAGAGAAAGTATCACGCTTCTTCCAGCTCTCTGAGCTCCTTTCCTCCATCGAACGTCACATCTGGAGGAACTCCCCGCCTGGAGGAGCCACGCGGTCAGGCAGGCTCCAACCACATCTTTGCTAGAGGCAACGTGCTATGAGTTACATACAGGTTGTCTGGGTTCAAGTTCCAGCCCTTGGGCTGGGGAGATGGCCTAGTGGCAAGAGTGCCTGCCTCGGATACACGAGGCCCTAGGTTCGATTCCCCAGCACCACATATACAGAAAAACGGCCAGAAGCGACGCTGTGGCTCAAGTGGCGGAGTGCTAGCCTTGAGCGGGAAGAAGCCAGGGACAGTGCTCAGGCCCTGAGTCCAAGGCCTAGGACTGGCCAAAAAAAAAAAAAAAACAAGTTCCAGCCCTTGCTGTTTTCCAGCTGTGTGACCTGGGACAAATTACTAACCCTCTCTGTGCTCCAGGGGGTTGTTTTCTCTTGTTTTGTTTTCTTCTTTTCCTCTTTCCCTCCCTCCCTCCCTCCCTCCCCCTCCCTCCCTCCCTTCCTCCCTCCCTCCCTTCCTCCCTCCCTCCCTCCCTTTCTCCCTCCCTCCCCCCTCCCTTCCTCCCTCTCCTCACCTCTACCCCTCACTTTTCCTTTCTTCCCCTTCCTTTCTCTTTTGTTTCCTTAGGTGCTAGGAATTGATCTCAGGGCCTTATGGATCCTGCATGCTATCACTCCTACCCCTGCCCCCCAAGGCCCTCCAGTATTTTTATTAGGATAAAACAAGTTTGTAGAGCTGGAGGTGTGGCTCAAGTAGTAGAGCACCTGCCCAGCAAACTTGGAGAACCTGAGTACTAAGTGTAATGGGGTCCCCCCAAGGGAGGGGACCACAATGTAACGGGGTCCGAGGGTGGGGTGAATCCCCCATCCCTCCAAGAGTCCACCACTCAGAGACAGTCTCAAGTAAAAAGATGGATTTATTAGGGAAGTAAAAAGTATATTGACCGGCCAGAGTCACGGCCCAGACTCAGGAGCTGAAACTGCGACCGTGAAAAGCGGGCTGGCCAGCCAGGGCTGCAGCCCAGACTTGGGAGCCAGGACCACGCGCCCCAGGCCACACTCGAGGTTGGGTTATAAAGGCAAACACACACGCAGGTGGCCAACGGAGTTACAGTCTGCCTCAAAACAACTGTTTGAACCAACCCGTCATTCTAGTTAGAACTGGTACACGGATTTGGCCGGGCTCACATGATGCAGGCTGATTAGCCTACTAATGGGAGGACACAGGTTTAACCTTGAATGTTCCACTACTCATGTGGTCAAGCAGTTTACACAATCTTATCACAGCGAAGGGGAACTGCCCTGGATAGGGTGGGGGAGATCTTAGTGAAGATGGAGTCGGCTTCTGCTCTCTTTACTCTGAGATGGAGTCAGTCTGACACCCCTCAACAGCCAATGATGGCGCTGGCCAGATCTGACCTCCATATTACACTAAGCTGGGCCCTAGTAGCTCATGCCTGGAATCCTTGCTACTCAGGAGACTGAGAGTTGAGGATCAGAGTTTGAAGTCAGTTTGGGCAGGAAAGTCCATGAGACTCTTATCTCCAATGAACCTCCAAAAGCCAGAAGTAGAGCTGTGGCTCCAGAGGTAGAGCACCAACCAGCCTTGAGCAGAAAAGCTCAGGGAGTACCCAGGGCCTGAGTTCAAGTGCCAGCTGTGGCACAAGTACAATAAACCAGTGCTGAGTTTATGCACTCGGCCGGGCAAATGGGACAGGAGGTGGGGGGCAGGCTGTCTTGCAGGTCAGCTTTCTTCTGTTAGCACAGCCTGTTGAGTTTTATGTAACTTGGCATTTCGCAAATTCTGTTGTCACTGTGAGGACCTCCTTTTTTATTTTGTTTTTTGCCAGTCCTGGGGCTTGAACTCAGGGCCTGAGCCCTGTCCCTGGCTTCTTGCTCAAGGCTAGCACTCTACCACTTGAGCCACAACGCCGCTTCGGGCCTTTTCTATATATGTGGTGCTGAGAACTCGACCCCAGGGCTTCGTGTATACAAGGCAAGCACTTTTACCACTAAGCCATATTCCCAGCCAGTGAGGACTTCCTGAAGTAGAATCCGGGATCTGAAAGGGGGGGGAGGGGTGGGGGCTGGGCTTCGGAAATGTCAGCACGGGAAGTGGGAGCAGCAGTCCTGCAGGCCAACTCCCCCTTCAGGACTGGGGTTGGGACAGGGCCTGGTGCTCCCGAGGGCAGTGCTCCATTGTCCAGCCATGCCCCTGGACCTCTGAAGTCTGCTAGATCTGAATTTCTACTGGCTTAACAATCTGATTCTTTTTATCAAAACAACTGGAGAGGTGAAGAGGCAGAGAGAGAGAGAGAAAAGGAAAGGTCAAGGCCCCTGTCTTCATCTCTGTCTGCACAGCTGCCCACACCTCCTACCTCCCCATGTTGACTGCAATCAGAAACCACAGCACTTCCGCTGGCTCCACCTGCCCAGGCCAGCTCCAGGCCAGGCTTTGTTTATTGCAAGAAGAAAACACATGCACACTCTCCCACGCGCTCACACACTCACACACACACACGCGCACACTCCCCCTTCCCCCTACACGTTCCCATACACTCACTCTTCCACCAGTGACCCTGAGCTCAGGCCAGAGCCCTGGCAGCCCCCCACTCTCCCCAGCAGGCCCCCAGGAGGAACTCAGTGTCCTGCTCCTCCTCCTGGCAGGAGCTTTCCAATGGGACCTGAGAAAGGAAATCTCCCACCACCACCCTCATTATCGCGTGAATTCAGGATGACCCGGGAGCAGCCGGAGCCACAGCCCAAGGTGGTTGCTCCTTCCAGCTGCCTAGGTCTTTCTCTTTGCTTCCGGGATCCACAATCCACCTGGGGCTTCTCCTGTCGTGTGCAGGTTCTAGAATGCCCCAAGTCCCAGTACACAGGGCCACAGCTACAGCGCCCACCAGCAAAGAGGGTTGTTACCCAACGCCTGCCATGATTTGGGAGCCCTTTGTTGTGGCATGGGAACCTAGTAGAAGCTGACTGGCCCGTGTCAACCTGTCCCACATTATCCTTCTTAAATCTTCAACACCCAAACTAAACTCTGAAGCAGAGTGCAGTGGCTCACGCCTGTGATCCTGGAGTTCAAACTCCAGGGCTACCAAACAAACAAACTCTGAGTCCCTGGGTCTACCATGTATCTGATGAGGAAAGGATCGGGATGTTTGTCTGAAACCCACATTCTTTCAGGCGGACACCAGGTTGTAACTTCAGGACACTGTCATTTCCCACTCCCAAGGAGTCTCTGCTATCCTGAAGGAGAAACAACTCAAAATCCAGGCCATATCTGCCGCCTGGCGTCTCTCACCCTCCCTTCCCTCTGAGAGGTCAATTCTTTGTCCCAGCTTGTCTAGGTATGAGGGCGCAGTATCATATTATGGTGTTAAATAACCTAGTGATTTAACCAAACATCAACTTAGGCATGCTCAGAGATGCTCTGAGCCTATGTGAGTCTACTTAAGTATCTATTTGGGGGCTGGAACTGGGGCTTGAACTCAGAGCCTTCTGCTCTTTGTTTGGGTTTTTTTGTTTGTTTGTTTGTTCGCTAGTACTCTACCACTTGAATCACACCTCTATGTCTGGCTTTCCTCTTCTGTCTGGGCTGGCTTAGAACTGTGATCCTCAGAGCTCAGCCTCCTGACTAGCTAGGATCACAGGGGTGAGCCCAGCAAGGCATATTTTTTTGAAGCCACACTAAAAATGAATCTGGGAAACAAAAAATCAAAGAGCCGATGGACCCTAGCAATATACAAGATTCAAATAACATATGGTGTTCAAGCGGATTGAATGTAGGGAGATCTAGTGGGTTTAGCATTAAAAAAATTACCATGCACATGCTAATAGAACCAAGGTCAGACCTCACATGATCCTCTCAGCAGATGCAGGAAAGGTACTTGATAAATTCCAGCCCTCTTTCATGATTTAAGAAAGAAAAGAGAAGAGTTCAAGAAGCAGCAATAGAAGAGGACTTCCTTAGGCTGGGGTATAGCTCAGAGGTAGAGAGTTCGCTTGGCATGTTTGAGGTTCTGGGTTCTATTCCCAGAACTGGATCTTCCTCAACGTGACAAAGGGCATCAGGGGAAAGCTACTGTTCACCTCAGTGAGGACCCAAGGCTTCCTCTTCAAGGCCAGGAAACAGGACAAGGAGGTCCATTCTCAACACTTCTATCCAGCATTGTTCTGAGGTTTGAGCCAGCCCAGGAGGAGGAGGAAAACAAAGGGCCTCCAGGTTAAAAAAGGAAGAAGGGGCATTTCCTCTCTTCACAAGATCTTATCCATTGAAAATCCTAAGAAATCTCTCTCTCACACACACAATTGCATTTCTCAGGGAAGTTGCAGGAGACAAGATCTATATCCAAAATAAACAAAAATCCACTATTTTTATATACTGGACACCTCAGTGTTTTATATTTACATTTTATACACATGAACAACCCAAAAAGGAAACTTAAAAATAATTCCATTTACAGTAGCATCTTAAAGAATACTTAAGCCAGACGCCAGTGGCTCATGCCTGTCATCCTAGCTACTTAGGAGGCTGAGATCTGAGGATCACAGTTTGAAGCCAGTCGGGGCAGGAAATCCATGAGACTCTTATCTCCAATTCACCAACAGAAAACCGAAAGTGGTGCTGTGGCTCAAAGTGGGAGAGTGCTAGCCTCGAGTGAAAAAGCTTGGGGACAGTGCCCAGGTGCTGAGTTCAAGCTCCAATGACTGACCAAAAAAAAAGAATGACAAAAGGAAGCTGGGAATGTGGCTTAGCAGTTGAGTGCTTCCTAGCAAGCATGAAGCCCTGTATTGGATTCCTCAGCACCAGATAAACAGAAAAGGCCGGAAGTAGCACTGTGGCTCAAGAGGTAGAATGCTAGCCTTCATCAAAAAGAAGCCAGGGACAGTGCTCAGGCCCTGAGTCCCAAGCACCAGGACTGGCAAAAAAAAAAAGGAAGCGCAGTGTTTGTACACAGAAAAGCTCATTGAAAGAAGACCAAGTAAATGGGACCAGGTCTGCTCCTGGATTGGAACACTAGGACGGTCTTACATGAGTTAAAGCTCTGGCTCGACACAGTGTGTCCTAGTTCATTCTGTGTGACCATGACAAAATGCCTGAGTCTGGGCACCTGGTGAGTTAGGAAGTTTCTCTGGCTGATGATTCTGGGAAGCAGATAGCCCAAACAGCATGGCCCTGGCTGGGTGTTCACCTCCACACCCCCAGGTGACAAGGAAGCTGCAAAGACTTGGCTTTTGCCACATGAAGAGACAGCGTGTAAGGTGCTTTTTAATAGCTTGCTCCCAAGAGACTCCCTTCACCCCTACAAAACTCAATCTAGCCGGGCACCGGTAACTCACACTTGTGATCCTAGCTACTCAGGAGGCTGAGACCTGAGGAACATAGTTCATAGCCAGCCCAGGGAAGAAAGCCCTTGAGACTCTAATCTCCAATGAACCAGTACATAAGTAAGTAAAAGAAGTAAATGAGTGAATTTGGGGGTGTATGTAAAGGAGAAGAAAGAAGGGGGAGAACAATATGTATAAGGGTTTAAGAAATAATAATAAGAAATAAATAAGAAAAAATTAAGGAATCCGGCTGGGAATGTGGCCTAGTGATAGAGTGCTTGCCTAACATACATGAAGCCGTGGGTTCGATTCCTCAGCACCATATATATAGAAAAAGCCAGAAGTGGCGCTGAGGCTCAAGAGGTAGAGGGCTAGCCTTGAGCAAAAAGAAGCCAGGGACAGTGCTCAGGCCCTGAGTTCAAGCCCAAGGATGGCCAAAAAAAAAAAAAAAAGAAAAAAGAAATTAAGAGTCACTGGCTCCACAAACCTAAGTGTGGACACTTCACAGTTGTTGACCCAGTCGAGGGTCAGCAGCTGCTCATTCCACCTGAGGGCAAAGGGGTCTGCCCAGTGAGAAAGAGTGGGGCCATGGCTCAGCTTCCATTGCCCCTTCTAAGATGGGCACTGTGCCCTTCGCACTAGCAACCCTCTCTGCCTGCAGCACCCGCCCTAACGCCTGAAGGGACCAAAATTCTTTCCTTGGCAGCTGACATGGGTCCCCTTGCCAGTGACAATATGAGGACAGCTACGGAAAAAGACACACACTTTCCCCCTCAGGTAAAGCAAGTTTTCCCAATAAATGATTCATTGTGTTAGCGCACACTCCCCACCCTCCCGGGCTTCCTGAACACCCACTCACCTGGAAGTGGAGGGAGGTCACTGTCCTCAGAGCAGACAAGCCCCTCCAAGGCAGAAACCCGGCCTTCAGCAAGCCACAGGGCCCCCCTGGAAGCAGAGTCAGAGAATGGAGGCGGGGGCTGGTGTTGCACACTGGGGAGATAATACCAATGGACATCTAGTTCCAGACCCACTAACAATGATCAGTAATGGTGTGTTTTGTTCTTAAATGTTGCAGAAACGAAATGTGTGTGCGTGTGTTTGTGTGTGAGTGTGCGCACACACGCGCGGTGGTTCTGGAAGGCTTCAACTCAAGGCCTGGGAGCTGTCCCTGAGCTTTTTTTTTTTTTTTTTTTTTGCTCAAGGCTAGTGCTCTACCACTTGAGTCACAGCTCCACTTCCCACTTTTTGGTGGTTAATTGGAAATAAAAGTCTCACAGACTTTCCTTCCCAGGCTGGCTTTGAACCGCAATCCTCAGATCTCAACCTCCTGAGTAGCTAGGATGACCGGCGTGAGCCACCGGCAACCAGATTGAGACTAGAGCAACGTGGAAGGGGAGGCAGGTGGGAGGCCCTGGCTGCCTGGAGCTTTGGCACCGAGGTGGAAGTTCACCCACCTTTCCTGGAAGCGGAAGCCATGGCATGCCCAGAGCACAGAGCGGGGCGGGGCACAGCCGGGCTCCCAGCAAACCCCATTGGACCCATACCTGAGCCCCTGCCTGTGATACAGGCCTCATGATATGTGGAGCCAATTTTGAGATGTCCTGCTCCACAGCGCCCTCTTGTGGTCATCTAGTCTCACAGCCCTCGTGTGTGTGTACATGTGTGGTGTGTGTGTGTACACGTGTGTGTGGAAGGGCACTCCCTGTCTTCATGATCGTCTCAGCACCCCTCCCAGGGCTGACTGAACTTCTGGGGACCCACGGGGAGCAGGCTTCCCTCCCACCCCGGCCCCTGCTGGCAGAAGGCGCTGGGACATTACTTGGATTCACAACCTCAGGGCACCCACATTCACAGATGAGGTATGAGCTGTCCTGTCACGGCAAGTTCAGGACTGGCACGGCAGTCCTCCGTAGCTCTGGCTGCCTTCTGGAATTTTTGTAAATTGTTGAACACTGCGGGACAGTGTCCCTGTCCCGCACATGAGGAAATCTAACTCTACCCGGCTGATCTATTTAAAACCAAAGGAGTACTTTGTAAGGAGTTGGGTGAAACGTTTCAAATGTGCCCTAAAAGGGCCCAGGATCTGGGGGCGGGGAATGAAGAAGAAGGACAGGGAATGAGACAAGAAATGAGTATTAAAAGCCAAGAGTCGGGGCTGGGGATAGGGCCTAGTGGCAAGAGTGCTTGCCTCGTATACATGAGGCCCTGGGTTCAATTCCCCAGCACCACATATACAGAAAATGGCCAGAAGTGGCACTGTGGCTCAAGTGGCAGAGCGCTAGCCTTGAGCAAGAAGCCAGGGACAGTGCTTGGGCCCTGAGTCCAAGCCCCAGGACTGGCCAAAAAAAAAAAGCCAAGAGTCAAGACTGGGGGCAGTAGCTCCCAGCTGGAATTACCTGTCATCCCAACTATTCAGGAAGCGATGGTAGTTCAAGGCTAGCCTGGGCAAAAAGTTAGCAATAACCACACAGGCATGGTGGTTCATGCCTGTCATGCCAGCTACAGAGGAGGCATCGTTGGGAGCATCACGGCCTGAGGCCGGTCCTGAGAAAAAGCTGGAAATCCTATCTGAAAACCTAAAGTAGAAAGGCCTGGAGGTTTGAGTACACCTACCTCTTTAGCAAGCATGAGGCCCTAGGTTCAAACTACAACTATAGTACTGCTAAAAAGGTAATACATACACACACACACATCCTCACATCAATGGTGCATGGTAGGGTAAAGCAAGGCCACCACTAATCAAGACTCATCCGGTAACATCTCTGTTCTTCAACTAAAACACCAACAACAGGCACAGTCAACAGGGGGAATGGATTGATTCGTTGAGCCAAAATATACAGCATATTGGTTCAACTTCGGCTTGCTTCAGGACCGGCTGCATCCAGGAACTCTATGCCAGGAGGAATTCTCCCCTCCTCCCTCCCTGCACCCCTGATCTCTGGTCTTCTTCTCCCTGAGGCCTTCCTTCCTGCTCCACAGAAGAGCTTTCTCTGCACACTGGGACATCAGGGCCCCGGTGCGGCGCTGGGCTCACATCTCTGTCCTAATGCCAAAGAGGAAAAGAAGTCTTCCTCCATTCCACTGAAACACATCGGAAGTGGGCTCCAGAAGTCCTCCCAGACCCAAATAGTTGGATCTGGGGAGGCCCCAGTCCCCCAACAGGGTTAGAGGTCTTAGCAAACAAACTCAGGCAGGCCAGCAGAGCCATGGGGAAAGAGGGGCATCTTTTGCCCAAGGATGGACAATTTAAAGGTCACTAAAGAGATCCCTGGCCCAGCAAGTCTGGTGGGGAAGGGGTACTTGGTGACCATCCAGAACAACCATCCAGGGTCCTGCAGAGACCCTTGAACTGCAGAGTGAAGGCTATTGGACCAGGTGGCCCAGTGGGCGGAACCAGCCAAGGTTGTGGATGCAGTTTCCGGAAGAGGACATGGGGAAGGGAGTCACAGGTGTGATCTGGAGTTTAAGGTCAAGACAAGCATTTCAAAAATGATAGGTGGCTTAGTGGTAGGGTGCTGGCCTAGCACGCATGAAGCCCTGGGTTCAATTCCTCAGTACCACATAAACAGAAAATGCTGGAAGTGGTGCTGTGGGCTCACTTGGTAGAGTGCTAGCCTTGAGAAAAAGAAGCTCAGGGACAGTGCCCAGGCCATGAGTTCAAGCCCCTGGACTGGCCAAAAAAAAAAATGATAGCACTCCATAAAATGAGCATGGGTAGGGGAGAAAGCACAGGAGGTGAGGCTGGTTAAAAGGAAGAAGAGGAGAAGAAAGGGGTGGGGGGGAGAATCAGAGGAAGAGGAGGGGAGGAGGAAGAGGAGGAGGAAGGAGAAGAGCAAGAGGAGGAGGAGAGGAGGAGGAAGAAAGCTAAAGCCAACAGTAGTGGTATTGGCTAACTTCCAAGGCCCCAAGGCCCACTGGGGTTTGTAGTCTGGGAGGAATTTTGAAGAAGGATCGAGGCAAGGCCCCACCTCCCTGGAAATGGGCAAGAACTGCAGGCTGGTGAGCTGTACCAGGCTCCAAGACCAGCCTGTTTAAGGACAGGCCCTACCACAAGGCATTCATTGCTTCCATTCTGGCAAAAGTTCTTACTGAGCCAGACAAGTTCTTCAGGAATTCTCTAGATTCCAAGGCTTCTGATCCTTTCAGGATGAAGAAGCCAGGGAGGACAGGGCCTGGAAGTAGCTCAGCGTGTGCACTTAGCAGGTTTAAGATGCCCAAAGAAATGAAGGCAAAAGCCCAAGGTTGGCCAGTGGGTGGTCTTCAGCTGAATTTACCCACAACCATTTCAAATAAGTGAAGGCACTGAAAAGAAAATAAATTTAAAAAGCAGGAAATATTCCCATCTTAACAACAAAAAAAGGATGAATGTGGTTCTATATGCCTATAACTCCAGCTACTTGAAAAATAAGTAAAAGGAATTTGTGTGTGTGCACGCAGGTGTGTGCGCGCACACACATGTGTATGCCCATACTTGTGGGGTTGGGGGCGTGAACCATCCCTTCAGCCCCGGTGCTGTCCCTTAGCTTCTTTTCTCAAGGCTGATTCACAACTTGATTCACAACTCTACTTGTATATTCACAACTCTACTTCCAGCTTTTTGGTGGTGTTCATTGAAGGTAAGAATCTCACTGTACTTCCCTGCCCAGCATGGCTTGGAACCTCAGTCCTCAGATCTTAGCCTCCCTAGTAGCTAGGATTACAGGTATGATCACAGCACCTCAGCAAGTAGGAGGATTTT
Source organism: Perognathus longimembris pacificus (assembly GCF_023159225.1). Classification (NCBI taxonomy): domain Eukaryota; kingdom Metazoa; phylum Chordata; class Mammalia; order Rodentia; family Heteromyidae; genus Perognathus; species Perognathus longimembris. The sequence continues at coordinate 31,593,175 of NC_063180.1, read as the reverse complement.
GATTCAACAAGCCCAAGAAAAACTACCAGACCCTACCTTCAAAATAACTTTAAAAAAAAAAAAAAACTAACAAAACAACGAATCCAAAAAGGACTGGGTCTGCTTTGAACTTGTGATCGGCCAGGCTCCTGCTGCCATTCCCATCTTGGCCTCATGGTGGTGCTGTTCCCCTTCAACCGCAGCCATTTGTCTCCATCTCAATGGGCTCCATTGTGGAAACAGCCCGGACTTTGCAACTGGACTATGGTCTCCAATAAACTACTCAGAAAACACCAGAAGTGGCGCTGTGGCTCAAGTGGTAGAGCCACTAGCTTCGAGCAAAAGAGCCCAGGAATAGTGTCTGGGCCTAGAGTTCAAACCCCAGGACTGGCAAATAAAAGAAAAGGAAAGGGTTAATATGGTACATATTATATTACATTTCCTGCCAGTATAGAAATGTTAAAATCTAAACCAGGACCACAGACAGGACCAGTGAATTACTCAGAAAAAAAAAAAAAAAAAAAAAAGCCAGAAGTGGCTCTATGGCTCAAATGGTAGAATGCTAGCCATGAGCACAAAGAAGCTCAGGGACAGTGCCCAGGCCTTGAGTTCAAGCCCCGGGACGAGGAAAAAAAAACAAATAGCAGCTGAGAAGATGCCCTCTCAAGGGCAGAGAGTACTGTTTCCATTTCAGGGGACAGCTCATTTTGGCCTTAATGTGCCCCTTCATCTGCCCAGGCCCCAGCGGCTGAGAGAGCAGCTTCTGGGCAGCCACACAGTGAGCGATAACGGCTCTTTGCCTGCAATGAAAAATTCATGAGGGAAGACGGGGTTGGAGCACTTGAACAGCCGCCAGCCAGGCTGCCGGGCTCTGGGGACAGGGGAAGTGGAAATTTTCTCTCCTGTCCAGAACATCCTCATCCTACTGCCCTTCCATGGTGGGGCCCCTCTTCTCTGCTCTACCTAGCCAGATCTAACCAGACTCACCACAGCCCCCTATGCCAAGGCCGCCAAGAAGAATGGTGCCTCTGCCCACCCAGCCCAGCTACCTGGCACCCACCCAGCATCCCTCACAGACTGGGTACTGTGGCTGGACAAGCTGGCATGATCCTGACCACCTGCCCCACCTCCCACCCTCCATACCTGGAAGAAATCCAAACTGGAGATTCTTCCTTCACCATCACCCCCCTCCCCTGTATGTGGGGGGACGACTTCCTGTTCCGATGTCCTGACCAACAAATCCCATCAAAATTCACAGGTCTGGTCTCAGGGTCATAATTCACCCTTCGGGAATGAGGCCCCTGAATTTCCTGTCACCACCCTGGGAAGACAGTGCTCGGAAAGAGTTTCAGGACACAGAAAGGGAGCTGTCATGGAGGAATGGCTGAGACTAGCGATGATCCATCATAGGTCAAAAGTATCTTTAGCTTCTCGGGGGGCTGAGATCTGAAGATGGAGGTTCAAGGCCAACCCAGACACAGGAAAGTCTTACCTCCAAAATGGTACAGTGGCTCTGGGTGACACTTAGAGGCCATGAGCACGGGGTTGGGTGGGGGTAACCGTGAGGGGGGGGGAGGTAGAGTCCACCAGACTCCACTCGGGGAGCTGAGAAGCTGCAGCCTCTTCATTCCCAGCCACGGGTCCTGTTCCCTGCCATGTGGCTCTTGGTTAGAGGAAAATCTCACCCGTGGTCCTCCACCCAGGCCAGCTGGTGGCCTCAAGGAAACAGTGTCCTCTATGAGTTTGGGGCCCCGTCATGCCCTCCAAGGCTTGGACCTTAGCTCCCAATGGTGTTTCATGAGAGACCTGGGGTCATACCCCTTCTCATTGAAAAGCCAGTCCCCCCATCCACTGTCCAAGAGAGATCCAATGGGTGTGTGTGTGTGTGCGTGCACGTGTGCGCGTGTGCACCTTCAAGCCAGTACTGGAGCTTGAACTCAGGGTCTGGGCACTGTCCTTTAGCTTTTTCATTCAAGGATGGTGCTGGACCACTTGGGCCACACCTCTATTTCCACTGTTTTGCTGATTCACTGGAGGTAAGGGTCCCATGAGACTTTCCTGCCTGAGCTGGCTTTGAACTTCAGTCCTCAGATCTCAGCCTCCTGAGTGGCTAGGGTGAGCCCCCAGCACTGGGCTTCAGCTACTTCGGAGCGGTGATGGATTTATCAGAACGTTGGATGCTTCAGTGTCACTTTGCCAGTGGACTGTGGGCGGGGGAGGGTGTCAGGAAATGGAGGGGAACCAGCAGTGGTGCTGATCTGCCCCTCAGGTCTGGGGTCACAGCTGGGAAGAATGGGAGGGGGGGTCAGTCATCTGGAGGTACTCTCACCCACACGTCTAGTGGTTTGGAACCTCAGCTCCGCAGTCAGCCTGAACAAACTCCACAGGGTCACTGCACGGGGCCTCTCCACGTGGGCTAGTTGGGGCTTCCTCAAACTAGCCAGGGGCCAGGAGAAAATGTCTTCAAGAACGCACAGTGCAAAGACGTGGCATCTCCATGATGAGACTCGGCCATCCGGTGCTGAGTCATGCCCGCCAAGGTCACCACAATTGCCCCAGGCTCTAGACACTGGGGAGGGGACCAGCTTCTAGAACAGTTACTGGAAAACACAACCGGTCCTGCTTTTTCCTGAGCCAGTAGCTCCAGGCTGTAGTCCTAGCTCTTCAAGAGGCTGTGATCTAAGGATCATCCATGACACTCTTTCCTCCTAACCACCAAAATGCTGGAAGTGGAGCTGCGGCTTAAGTGGTAGAGTGCCAGCCTTGAGTGTAAGGGCTGAGGGACAGAGCCCTGGCCCTGAGGTCAAGCCCCAAGACTGGCACCAAATCAATACATAAATTCCATCGGTGGTGGTCATTTGATGGGGAAGGAATTCATAGAGCTTGTCCCTGGCACCACTCTGGAAGTCATGTACCCGGTGCGAGTGATTAAGCAGCCAGACTGCGGTGAGGCCCATCCTTAGGCGGTACTCAGGATCCAGGTAGAAGAGAGGGTAGCTATGACATCGGCCTGGACTACACTACAGAAGGAGAAAGCACAGAACTGAAGGGTGATTTGTGGGCTGAGGGTGGGCTCAGGGTTAGAGCACGTACCAAGTGCATGCCTGGCACAGAAAAGGCCTTGCATATACATGTTCTCTCTCTCTCTCTCTCTCTCTCTCTCTCTCTCTCTCTCTCTCTCTCACACACACACACACACACACACACACACACACACAGGATGTGAGTACAGAGAGGTTCAGTAGGACTTCCTCACAGGTTAAACGTGGGGTAAAAGGCAGATGGGAGGCCAGAGGCGATTCTAGTAGATTACAGTAACACAGACACTTAAAGGAGACGGAACTGACACATCCTCTACGAGGCAGGGTTTTGAATAGGAGACAGGGGTCCCATTTGTAGAAAAAGAGATTTCGAGTCCTTTTGTTTTTGGGTGGGGGCTGGGGATATCAGTCCTGGGGCTTGAACTCAAGGCCTGGTGCTGTCTTGGAGCTTTTTTTTTTGCTCAAGTTTAGTGCTCTGCCGCTTGAGCCACAGTTCTGCTTCTGGCTTTTTGCTGGTTAATTGGAGATAAGAGTCTGAATGACTTCCTGCCTGGGCTGGCTTTGAACTGTGGTCCTCAGCCTCCTGAGTAGCTAGGGTTACAGGCGTGAGCCACTGGCACCCAGCAAGTCTTTTTTTTTTTTTTTTTTTAATGTAATGCTTTGTAAAGTTGTCCATATACAAGATAAGTAGAAGAAGTGGGGGAGGGGGGACAGGAAGAGGAAGGAGGAAATGGGAGAGGAGGAGGGGAAGGGGAGAGAACAGGTGATATTGAACTTGGAAAGATGGAACTTTAGGGAACAGGAAGAGAAAAGCAGTGGGGGGCATGGAGATGTCATATTCTGAAGCCCAAGAAAGGTAGGGATATCGATACACAATATTTACACAACCCTTCCTCAAAGATGCACCCTGCCCCACTGCATTGCAAAATCCTGACCCTGACTCCACAGGGAGGGACCCAGAGGCTGAGAGCCACCTGCTCACCACCTAGTGGCTTCCTACCGGAACTCAGCACCTGGCAACCGCTGTGTGTTCACCCACTCAGAGGCCTCTGTTCCGGTGGCCCTCGACACCCCCAAATTCAGCCCTGTGACCCTCAAGAACCAGCTCAAACCCCCATGGAGAGAAGCTACTGCTCCTGCTTTAGTGATTTGTGACACTGATTGCCCACCAGTGCTTATCCTGCGCTCTCTGTGTGTCTCTCCTTTGTTCCATATCCCCGCCTGCAAAGGGACTTTGCTTTATGGTTCTGTCTCTTTAGGACTGTATCGTTCTTAGTAAAAAATATAAATAAATATTTACTGTCTGGTTAATTTCTACACATGACGAAACCATATAAGGGTGTGTAACATTCGCATTGCTAAAGAGCATGAGTGTGCACAGGGAAGGGATTGTGTTATGTTGTTTTATTGACTCCTTTGGAAATACTAGCATGAAGAACTCAATTTTTCATTTCTATAATTAAAGATGACATCAGAAAGAAGAATGCATGGTGACTAAGAAATCCTCTTTAGCCAGCCACCCATCCGATAACTGTGTATCTCTGATTATTTGTCTGGAACACCTTTCTCTGTGTGTGTGTGTGTGTGTGTACAAGCATTTCCAGTGCTGAGTCCTAAGTATGCAAGAATAAGGATTACCCATAAAGCCAATGTTAGTGGTCCATGCCTATAATCCTAGCTGCTCAGGAGTTTGAGATCTGAGGACCAAAGTTCAAAGCCAGGCTGGGTAGGAAAGTCCCTGTGACTCTTAGCTCCAATGAACCACCAAAAAGCTGCAAGTAGAGCTGTAGTTCAAGTGGTAGAAATTGAGCGTTGAGTTAAAAACAAACAAACAAACAAACAAAAAAAAAAACAAACCTAAAGGAAGACAGCACCTAGGCTCTGAGCCCCAGGATCTGCATTTAAAAAAAGGGGGGGGGGGGATTACTGTAACATTTGTCATTCAAATTGGAACCATTTGTGAGTCATTCCAACAGGAGACAGTTTTCAAACTTTTTCAGGACTGTCCATTTTATGATTTTTATTATAGACGACTTCACATTTGGGTTGCTTAAACAAGGCAAGGGCGTCAGGGCAGTTTCTCATCATTGTTTTGGCTGGCCAGCTGGATGTTTCTTCCAATGAGACAAAGAGCCAAAGCCTACATTTCCTCATAGTTTGTCCTCACGGCGGTACTGGAGTAGACTTAGGACTTCTAAGGGAACTTCATCTCCATTATCAGTGGGAAGCAAGCCAGGAGGCCTGGGCACTGGACGTCCTCCAGCCGCTGCCTGGACTGTCCTCTGGCAGCACCGAGTGGGGTGGTGTAGTGACAGAATTGGAGTCTTCGGTCTGAATCATGTCAGACCACCAGGAAAATCCAGGCTACACCTCAGGCTGCAGCCCCCTCCTTCCCCACATCCCTCACAGTGATTATTCCACAAGGTCTAATCTCAAACCTTCTGTCTATCCTCTTAATGAGGAGAAGCCAGGGGAAAGGTTTCTCTCACCAGGTGGTCCATTTTGCTGGTTAAAAAAAAAAAATCAGGCTGGGAATGTGGCTTAGTGGTGGAGTGAAGGCCCTAGGCTCTATTCCTCAGCACCACATATGCAGAAAAAGCCGGAAGTTGGTGCTGTGGCTCAAGTGGTAGAGTGCTAGCCTTGAGCAAAAAAAAAAGCCAGGGACAGTGCTTGGGACCTGAGTCCAAGCCCCAGGACTGGCAATAAAACAAAACAAAACAAAACAAAACAAAAAAACCCCAACAACAACAAAAAAAAATCAGGGGCTGGGAATGTGGCTTGGTGGTAGAGTGCTTGCCTAACATGCATGAAGCCCTGGGTTGGATTCCTTAGTACCACATAAACAGAAAAGGCCATAAGTGGCACTGTGGCTCAAGTGGTAGAGTGCTAGCCTTGAGGGAAAAAAAAACTCAGGGACAGAGCTCAGGTGCTGAGTTCAAGCTCCAGGTCTGGCAAAAAAGAAAATCAGTATATTCTGGAGTAATAGAGTGTGTATATGCAGGATTTCTAAGTCTGCCTGCATGTCTTCCTTCCTTCCTTCTCCTTTTTCTCCTCTCCTCTTCTCTACCTCTCTTCTAGACAAGGTTGTGCCATGCAGCCCAGGCTTGCCTTAAAATCAAGATCATTCTGCCTCAGCCTCTTGAGTGTTGGTATCACAGGTGTGCTATTCACATACACACACACATCACATTATATGCTTATGTGTTATATGTATTATCTTATATATGACATATAATAAAGTATATAATGCACATTGTATATACTAATGCCATTTTATTTATTCAGTATATCTATATTATAGCATACACACAATATATGTATTATGTGATATACAAATATATCACATATTATACATATTACTATATATGTGTATACATATATATATGGGTTTTGCTCATACTATGGCACACACTTATTAAGTGCTAAGTATATCCCAGGCCCGTTTGCTTCCTTTACATCTATTAATTTGTTTATCACCCACAGGCTGCAATAAAGGCAGCCCTTATGCCACCCTCTGCCTCCAACAGAAGTAGAACGCAGAGGTACTGCGCTTGCCTAAGGCCACAGGGCTGAGGTGCACACACCCAAAATTCCAAAGGAGCAGAGTTTTCAAAGCTGTTTGCTCTCACTGGTCCCCTGAGGATACAGAATAACTCAGAAGCCAAAGAAACTGCTGGTTTTCCCCAAAGAGAAAGAACAGAGCACCAGACCTGACCTCAGCAACTTCCTGTCTCCCAGGGCAGCTGGGAGACTTTCTCAGGTGAAGAAATCCCTCTGAGAGCCTCCTTCCCGCTCCCTGCTGAGTTGGAGACACTTCTAACCACATCCTGTAGTTTTAGCCAGCTGAGGATGTGTGTTAAGTGCAAGCCTCTCTCCCTCAAGGTCCTCATGCTTTGAAAAAGTCATTTCTCAGCCATGTCACAAAGTCTGGGTATGTGGGGCCAAGACGCACTAAACCCTGAATCCCCCTAGGCTACCATGCCTAACGGCAAAAAATAAGGCCATCCTGTTTCCTAAGTGGCACCCACCGAGATGCTTTGTTGGATGAATCAACATGATTAACAGAGTATGGCGAGAGCTGAGGCAGAGGGAAGGAAATAGAAACCAGAGACAAATAAGAAAGCATTCTGGCAGGCTGGATTCACAGATCCTTCTGGAAGCCATACAATCAGGGAGAAAGTATACACCACCTTTCACTCTCCGCCTCTGCTGGGGCTCAGCCCACACCTCTTTTCCAGCCTCTGGTGATACAGCTGGGGCTGAGAATCCCTAATGTCCCGGGCTAAACCTCTTGGAAAGATCCACAATGGTGAGCTCCCTGCCATTCACTGCAAACAGCTGCTTTTCCTGGCTCTGAGTCAAGTTGGAACTCTCATTTCCCATCTCAGGAGCCATTCCATGCTTTTCAGAGCTGAGGAAGACATCTCAGTCTTAGCAAACAGGCATGAGAAGAACTGTGCTGGGCAGGGCCATTTCCCTAGCACACGTGCAGCCACGTGTGTGTGGCCACTAAAATACAGAGAATCAGAAAATTGTGGATCAGGACCAAGCATGTCTGCACACACCCTCCCCCACCCCACCTACACCCAGGCAACCCTTCCAATTGGCAACCAATCTATTTTTTAAGTTACTATTTTAATTTTTTTTATTTTACTTGACAAATCATTGTACCTATTTGTGGCATACAACCTGAAGCCTTGATGTATTTATTGTATGGGCTAAAGCAATCTAGTTTACACCTGCATTACCACTCCTACTTAGCAAAGGCTCTTTTTCTGGAAGTCGGAACTGTTTTAATATAGTCAGGACTCCAATCCTAGCTACTCAGGAGACTGAGATCTGAGGATTGCAGTGGAGGCAGCCTGAGGCAGACAAATCCTTGAGATTTTTTATTTCCAATTAGTCAGCAAAATGCTGGGACTGGAGGCATGGCTCCAATGGTAGGGCGCCACCATCCATGATTGGGGGAGGGGGGTTGGCAAATGACAGCAACAGGCCCATGAGTTCAAGTTCTGCTTTTTGGGCCTATACCTTGAGCAAGCCCATTTTTCCTTGTCACAATCCCCAAGTGTGCTGGAGAACATTCAGGAGTTGCTTCACACACCCTTTCTCTGGTGAGGTGGCTCCTCCCACTTCATCTCCGGCTGCCCACTGCGCCTGGGTCCACACTACAGGAACCGCACTTCGGGACACAGCAGCGTTCTATTCTTAGGACAGCACATGCCAGGGCATGTTTCAGGCTCGTAGAATTTTAGAGCTGGGCCAGGTTCCATCGATGCAATCAGGGTGAGTGGGTGAGGGCCTACCGCATGCCAGACACCCCAGCAGGGCTTATCTATTTCATTCTCCTCCTAACGTTACCCCTAGATGCCAAATGAAGAAATCAGGGTGACTTGCCAGAGGACCCCTTTCCCCCCTCCCCCCACCTTCTGCCAGTACCCACCTCCATTCTGGGTCTGCACCAACACCCCACCCCCCCGCCCACACACACCCATTCCTTCAGGTCACTTCCAATGCCCAGGGCTGGCTAAAAGACCAGTAGGACAGACAACTAAAGTCTACAAGACCCCACAGGTCTCCATCCTCCTTCTCTAGCTGGAAGACGCCGGAGGCCGCGGCCTCCACTGCCTCCACCCTTCCTTCTCCGGAGACTTTCTTTCCATCCTCTCTCCAGGGTAAGGCCCCGTGAGTCCGGGGCTACAGGTGCGTCCATCCAGTGGCCCGAGCTCATCAGAGTCTCACCTCCGAACTGTCAGCAGCCTTCCTCTCCCCACCCCGCGGAGGACACCTGACCTTACCCAACCCCGCAAACCAGCTTGCGGTCACAATCGCCCCAGCTTCTTCCACTCGCCCCCATCACCCCCAAACACCACCCAAGCCTCCAGGCCTGCTTCCTTTACCCCACCCCCTCAGGGTGAGCCTTGTCCAATAGTGTCTTGGCCCACGGGCCAAAGACGTCAAAAGTAACCAATGGCCGAAGAGCTCTTCGGTAAGGTCGCCCTCCCACCTCCGTTTTGAGGAGCAGTCCTCCTGACCAATGGGCTGCCGGCTAGATGCAATGTGAGGGCCCCCAAGCCACTAGAGTGGCGGCTGAGCTATCCAATGAACAGTTGGGTCCCCGTGGTGAGGGGCGTGGCCGAGGCGGTCGTCAGGGGCGTGGCGGCCGTTGCCTGGGCGGGGCCGGTAGCGGCGGGAGCTGCGCTGGCCAGGGGTTCCGGCTGCATTTCTAGGAGCGCAGCCGGCGGCGGCGGGCGGAGCTGAGGGGAATCGGACTTGGGGCGAAGCTGGGCCACGGTCGTCAACCGAGCACAGGTAAAGCCACGGCTGAGCGAGCTCCGCGGAGCCGGGGTCGGCACGACCCGTCGGGCCAAAGCCCCGAGCCCAGTGGTCCCCGCTGCGGCCCGGCCAGGCGCCGCCGAGCTCCGCGCTCCGGCTCTGGAGGGGGCGTCCTGTCACCCGGGGTCCCCGGGCCCGGCTTCTGCTCCCGCCGTGGCCGGGCGCCCGGGCCGCGCAGGGGCTCCGCCTTCCCGGAGTCCTTTGTCCTTCCGTGCTCGGGGAGGCGAGTTCGGGGACCACCCCGACGGCGGCCGGGCCGCCACCCCCGCCCTGGTTCACGCGCACTCCCCGGGGTGTGGAGGGGATCTCCGGGTCCCGGCCGGCGGGAGAAAGTGCAGGAAAGGGTGCTGATTTTAGTTCCGGATATTCAATGGGCCTCTGCGTTTGAGGGTCCCGGGGCGCCCTCACCACTGACGGGTTCGAGTTCTGAGGGGAGACAGTTTGGGATCCACTTGGAGATGCGCTGACCGAGCTTGCCCTATACCATTCTGGGCGCTTCGTGGGCCCACAGGGAGAGCTGTCCAGCAGCTCCAGGGGCTCCCTGCCAGACGAGCAGCCAGGGCCTCGACCTTGGAGGCGACCAGGCAGAGGCCCAAGGCAGCCACCTGTCAGGGATGCTTCGGGAGGTCCTCAAAGGGAGGACCCCGAAGGGAGGCCCCCGGGATCCGCCTGTAAGGCCCTGTCTAAGGCGCAGGTGCACACCAGGGACATCCTTCGATGGGGAAGGGTACTTCTGGGAGTTGGTTAGGACCCAAGAGGGTGTTGACTTCACTCATAATGAATTGTTGTTGTTGTTCGTGACTTGCATTCGACCTGGGTGCTGTCCCTGAGCTATTGTGCTCAAGGCTAGCCCTCTACCACCCACAGCTCCATTTCTGGCTTTTTGCGGGTTAATTGGGGATAAGTGTCTAATGGTTTTCCCTGCCCAGGCTGGCTTCCAACAGTGATCCTCAGATCTCAGCCTCCTGAGTTAAAGCTAAGATTACAGGTGTGAGCCACTTGTACCCAGCTTCATACTGAGTCTTGAGGTGTCAGCTTAGAAGTGGGGATGTGAGGATTTATAGTGCAGATTTACCAAAAAGTAAATAAGCCAAATGGTTTATCTTACCACAGCAAGTGCTTTAAATTTGAACTACAGTGAATTCCGTCTTTTCAGTTCCTCTTTTTTTCAAACCTCCAGTTGTACCTGCATTTTAGTAACTAAATCCAAAGGCAGGTTCCAAGAAAGAGGGACTGGAGAGATTGCAGGGTTGGCAGTCTGCATGATCTGGGCCAGAGCTTTTCAAGGACCCTTACAACCACATTAAGTAAAGTGCAAAAGAAAAACTATCTCCTTCCCCACCCCCCCTCAGAACCTTCTGTCATTTTCCTGAATCACAAGGACATGGTCTTCTGAAGGTCAGGGGCAGAGGAACAATCAGAATACAACTTGCTGTCTATTTGGTCTAACCTTTGAATCGCCAGTATGAGAACAGACCAGTCTATATACTGTTGGTTGTCAGTGTGGACTTGTGTCATCTGAGAGGCCAGGAACTCTAGCTAGAGCTAATCTAATTCAATCTCCTCAAGATGCAGGAGAGGAAACTGAGGCCAGGGGTGTTCACAAGGCAGATGTCATCAGAGCCATGACTGAAGGTTGATCTTTTATTTATTTATTTTATTTTATTTTTTTTTTTTTTTGCCAGTCCTGAGGCTTGAACTCTAGGCCTGGGTGCTGTCCCAGAGCTTCTTTTGATCAAGACTAGAGCTCTACCACTTGAGCCACAGTGCCACTTCCAGCTTTTACTAAGTAGTTTATTGGAGATAAGAGTGTCACAGACTTTCTTGTTGAGGTTAGTTCTGAACCCCAATCCTCAAATCTCAGCCTCCTGAGTAGCTAGGATTACAGGCGTGAGCACTGGTGCCCAGCTTAGAGATGCTGTCTTGATGGAGATGTAGCCAGCACATGTCTGGTACTTTACCTCCAGACTAGTTGTCTCATCCTTCGCATTTGAGGTCTAGAGAAGCCCAGAGAGAGCAGGAGCACAAAGTGTGGTACCCGAGTGCCTGAATCTTAGCTCTGCTTCTTACTAGCTGTGTAACTTGGACAAGTAACATCTCTGCATCTATCAAACAGGAAGGAGAGTGGCACTTGGGTCAGGAGATTGAAGGACAGGAGCTATATTGCTTTGCTAAATAGAATATTTTGTTGCCTTTTTGTCTAGTTTTGTTTCAGATCTACCACCCAGTATGTTCCACTAGGAAGCTAATTTCCCCCTTCCAACATAAAATAAAAACCATTTCACTTTAACAGAGACCATCTGCAGGGGTTTTCAACTCACATGGCATCTTTTTTCTAATCCTTCTTTTCTTTTATTGAATTAGATAATTCATTATCTCCTTTTGTAACCACACTCTTCTTAGATGCTCAATCTTTTTTAAAAAAAATTATCTTTAAATGGGGTGAGAGGATCTCTCTAAGTGTAAACCAAGTTGAGGACAATGGCAGTGTCCAGTGTCTATGCAAATATGTGGGCCCCTCTGCTTGGCCTTTCTCCCCAGTCATCAGTGTGCTGCAGCTTGATTATAAATGGATGAACACTTTTAGATTAAGATTTCATGAGCCACTATCTTAAGTGCTTTTCGGAAGTTCAGGGATCGTGTGTCAAGTGCATTTAAGCAAGCTCCTTAGTCATATGAGGGGTATGGAGGGGGTGGGGGGAGGAGCGGCACTTGCCCCGCCTGGCAGAGAACAAAAGTGGACCACCGATTTCGCTGGTAATCCAGCTTATTCGCAGTTACATTTGCATTTTCCCTGTTCTTTTCCAGAGCCTGAAATAAGCTAGATGGTGGACACCACCGAGTGGTCTGGTCACAGCAGCCCTAGAGGTTCCCTGTCCTCCCTTTTCCCTTTCCCTTCCCGTTCCCCTCATGATTCTGATATATCAGTCACCCTCAGTGGGTTCCCTTATGATGGAAAGATGGCTGTCACCTTTGTTGTTGATTTAGATTAAATCAGAAAGGTTCACTCTATTGATTGGTACCTTCTGCCTTGTTTTTCTTAAGATTGTTGATGTGGAGTTGGGTGTGCTTGTCTTAGGCTATTGTAGTGGTTGTTTTAGAGTAATAGTTTTTCTTGTGTTTTAATGTGGACCCCTGGCTTTCTGTCTTGCTCATTGCTTCTGACACTGGGGTGGGAGGGCATCTTAGTCAACCTTATTCTTGGCTCTGTCATCTTGTACCTTTCTCCATGAGATCTCTGGCAGGGCCCACACATTACTATGATTCTCATTACCTCTGCCCAGGGCTCCTACCAAGAGCACAGCACAATCTCTTCGATCTTATGGGAAAGAGGGGAAAACATGTTTATATTATTTTATTTTATTTTGTTGTGGTTCTGGGGCTTGAACTTAGCCTGGGCAATGTCCCTGAGCTTTTGTGCTCAAGGCGAGTGCTCTACTACTTGGGGCCACCGCACTATTGCCAGTTTTTTGGTAGTTAATTGGAGATAAGAATCTCTCAGACTTGCATGCCCAGGCTGGCTTTGAACTGCAGTCTTCAGCACTCAGCCTCCTGAGTAGACAGGATTACAGGCATGAGCCACCGATGCCTGGATTTATTATTTTTTTTAATCTTAAAATCTGGCTCTGCCAGCCAGGGCTGAAAATCTCTCTCAAACTCCATCTCCCAATTAATCGGCGAAGAGCCAGGCTGTAAGCATGGCTGAAGAGACTTATCTCTTACCAGACAAATACTGGAAGTGGAGCTCAAGTGGTAGAGTACTAGCCTCGAGCAGAAGTGTTCAGGGACAGTGCCCAGGCCCTGAGTTCAAATCCTGTGAATGCCAATGGGGGCAAGCCATCCCAGCAACAAGCACCTAGACCACTGGGACTCAGCCAGTCCCGGGAACAAGTATCATGGAGTGGAGTAAGAGGAAAATGATCATATCCAAAATGGAGTCACTTTGTCTCACCCTTTCAAAATTAATCAGAGCCAGGGGATCAAGAGATAGTAGCTTGTCCATCTAATGTCCATACCTGAGTATAAGAACTGTCCAAGTCATCCAATTTTTAATTTTTTGCCCTAAACCCTTCCTTTTGCCTTAATATTTTTTTTTTGTCCAGCCCCTGCCTCATGAGACTTCTTCCAGGCTTCATTCAAGGACTGGCATCTACCACCAAGGGACCCTGCTGCTTGCCTTCTCCAGGAGAGGCCACATTTCTGCCTTTTACCCCTAATACCCACGCCCCTTGCCAGCAGGAAGCAGCCAGAGAGAGTCTTCATCCTTTTTCATAACTATTAAAAGGCTGGAATGTTAGGTCCTCTCCCTGAGGGCTTCATGTAGAAGCCCCCACCTCATTAAGTCTCCACCCAGTTACCTGGGTAACCTGCAGACCTGGAGGCAGTTACCTCCCCTTTCCCTGAGGCCACACCCCTTGCCCCTGCCCTAGATATAAGGCAGGGCTGGGTGGGGGTCTCTCTCTCTCCCTTCTCTCCGGCCATGGATCATCTTGGCCTAAGGCCAGCAGTTCGGTAATAAACTTTCTCTCCTGCCTGAAAAAATAAAATAAAATAAAATAAAATCTGGCTCTGAAAATCCCTAGCAGAGAGACCCTTCCAATGTAATGGGATTCTGTGTGGTCTACTTGATACACTCTTGGTTTTGGGGTGGTGGTGAGTGTTGCATTCTCCTTGAGCAGTTGAAGACAGTAGATGTCCAGCATGAGGTGTTTTAAACTTTACCGTTTTGTCTAGGGCTAAGCTAGCCCCAAGAGCAGGTACCTCTGTTATAGCAACTTTTCCTCATCCAGCATTTGGCCAGTATGTAATGTGATGAAGGCTGTTGATTTGAGATGGTTTGAGACTTGGGTCTCCCCAAGTACCCCAGGGTAGCCTCGACGTCCTACTTCTGCCTCCAAGTGCTGAGATTACAGGTGTGTGCCACCACCATACCTAGTGATTAAGGCCTTTTTTTTTTTTTTTGGCCAGTCCTGGGGCTTGGACTCAGGGCCTGAGCACTGTCCCTGGCTTCTTTTTTTTCTCAAAGCTAGCACTCTGCCACCTGAGCCACAGCGCCGCTTCTGGCCGTTTTCTGTATATGTGGTGCTGGGGAATTGAACCCAGGGCCTCATGTATAGGAGGCAAGCACTCTTGCCACTAGGCCATATCCCCAGCCCCCTTTTTTTTTTTTTTAACCTCTGTGTTTCCATGTGTTTGATAAGTGCTAACATTATTTCCTTTCAGGGGCCACCCTTATATCAGCAGATTTATTTTGTTGTTTCAGTTTCAGGTCACTGTTTGAGGATCCATGTTTTCTTTCATCAGTAGCTGATGTAGACAGGTGAAGTATGTGTGCTTGGCCCAGGGGGCTTGAGGGCTTGTTACCCACAAGCCCATTCTCTGATCTTTTGCCACAGTTAAGTAGCAGACAGGTGGAGTGCTAAGGGAATTAACATATTGACTCCCTTGGGTTTCTTGGTTTCTGGTTTCTTTCATTGTCAATAACTGGGGGTTCATTAAGGTCAACAAACTGAGCATCTGGTGCTTGCCAAGATCACAGTTAACCAGACTAACAAGTATATTTGCTTTATTGCTTAAGGATTGATTTCATTTTTTATTTTTTTATTATTATTATTATTATTATTATTATTATTATTATTATTTTGCCAGTTCTGGGGCTTTTGGACTCAGGGCCTGAGCACTGTCCCTGGCTTCTTTTTGCTCAAGGCTAACACTCTGCTGCTTGAGCCACAGCGCCACTTCTGGCCATTTTCTATATGTGTGGTGCTGGGGAATTGAACCCAGGGCTTCATGTATGGGAGGCAAGCACTCTTGTCACTAGGCCATATTCCCAGCCACTGATTTCATTTTAAATTGTTTTAATTTAAATTTTATTGGAAGGGGCAGGGTGGTGGTACATACCTGTAATCCCAGCTCTCAGAAGTATGAGGCAAGAGGCTTAAGAATTCAAGACCCACATGGGCTACCTAGCAAGATCTTGTCTCAAAAACAAACAGAATTTTAACGTATTTAATTCAAAAGTTTTTTTTTTAATTTTTAATAGGCAGTGCATTTCTATGTTGAAGGGAAATATTTGAAGAGCACAAAAGGTTTGATGGTCAATGTGTTTTTGCCCACCCTGGTCCCTGCTTCCTTGTGAGACAACCAGCATCACTAATTTTTTCCTCCTCCAGGAATGTGCTTCTCATACATATATTCTTGTTGTTGGTACTGGGATTTGAACACAGGGTCTCAAACTCAGTAGGCTGGCAGAATACTGCTGAGCCTAGGTTATTATTCTATAGGGTCTTGCTCCTACCAAGAGCACACCTGAGCTACTATAATCTTTCTGGCATCACTTTGGTCATAGGTTGCAAGCAAGACTGTGGAGATGGACCCTTTCTGACTTTTCTGCCTAGGCTAGCCTGGAACCACGATCCTCCTGATCTCAGCCTCCCACATAGTTTGGGATGACAGGAGCATGCTGCTGGGCCATTATGGATTAAGAAGGGGTCTTA
Source organism: Perognathus longimembris pacificus (assembly GCF_023159225.1). NCBI lineage: Eukaryota > Metazoa > Chordata > Mammalia > Rodentia > Heteromyidae > Perognathus > Perognathus longimembris. The sequence goes on along the minus strand of NC_063180.1, from coordinate 31,577,322 downwards.
GGTGTCTACCTAGGCAGCTTTGGAACCAAGATCCTTCTGCTCTCAGCTTCTCAAGTAATCAGGATAACAGGCGTGAGTCAACAGCCACGGGCACATATCATATACTTAATACATCAGGGCAGACTTGTCAGGAATATTTGCACACCGTGCTTTTTACACAGATGCTAGCGTGCTATATGCATGCTGTTTGGAATCTTGCTTTTTTTTCCCTCACTTAATATCTCTTGGCAGGAGGAAAAGCGCTTCCACGTCACATTTTATGAAGGCCGTCTATTTTAGATATCTGCTGTTTCTAAAGATGCTGAGAATCAGTCTTAAATAGGCAGCAGCTTCGCATGGAGATGTTAAAAGCATTCGGTGGCAAATACCCTTCTTCTCTATGATCTGTAGCCCTGAGCCTGAGAAGTGGTGAGGTGAGGTGGCAGGCTCTACGTCACCCTGTGCAGGGAGAGTCGGGGCAATGGAGAGGAAGAGGGCCTTGGGCCAGGGCCTGGGCCTCACCCTGTGTTCTCTGATCTCCAGAGGATTGGCCTGGACTCTTTGAAGGGCACTTCCCGCATCTCCTTTGTCTGAGCTGGTGTTCACACCACCCCACCTGCTGTGTCTGTCCTGCCTTAGCCCTGCCCTTCATCCCAGGACTTCCTGTTTGGGGAGCATTATTAAGCACCCCGCCCTATCTGTTCTCTTACTCCAGGAAAAATTGTGCTTTCAATAATCACACAATGGAAACGTGGGGCTAGAATCTTCTGTGGCTTCCAGATTTTGGCTGTGGATTTTGGTTTTCTCTTTTTCTTGGAATGGACCTGAATTTTTCTCTTGCTTCAGTTTACCTCTGAATCTGATTTAGAGCCATTTTGAATGTGGGAGACTCCTGGCCTTTGAGAGGGCTTAGAGGGGAGGATTCTGTTCATTGAGCAGCTCTAACTGTGCAATGGTAGGTTCTTCAAGTTCTTTGGTTCTTATTACAGGAAGAACTCTCCAACTTTGTGATTTCATGGTGTTTGTTTTTTCCCCAGAGATGGAACCTGGGGCCTCTCAGGGCATGCCAGCCAAGCCCTCTACCACTGGGCCATATCCACAGGCCTGTCCTGGCATGTTGGGATGCATATAATCTTAGTGCTCCCCCTGTGCATGTGGATTTCCTGTGAGTTAGAGCCAGGTAAACCCAAGTGGGAGAGAAATCGAGATGTGCTACAGAAATAGAGAGTGTGGAAAGATGTAGGGACTTCTTCAGTGAGGAGATGATTGGATAACTCATAAGTGGGTAAAAGGAATTCATTTGCATGACCTAAACCCTGGCCAGGACAGCAGCCGCTGACTCATGGGCTCCAGCCAGGCTCTGGGCGGCTTCACTGCAGCTAAAGGTGCGGTGTCCTGTGTCCTGCTGGGAAATAAGCTTTCATCTTGATTAGACAGCCCTACAGGGAGGCCTGTAGCTCTGACCAGCACCAACCCCTGAAATGATGACTGGTCAGCCAGTTTCCTGTGTTCCCCTCATCTCCTTCTCCAGATCACCTTTATCTGCAAGTCCAGCCCAAACATCACAGCCACAGGTAGAAGTATTTCCAGGAAAAGTATTTCCACAAGTATTTCTTTTTACAGACTTCCTGAGTCAATCATCCATGATATATATGTATGTATATATTTAGCTCACAGTGATTCTTTTCATACCATCAAGTATCCAATCATTCAGATTTCTAACTGTTTAAAAATATCATCAGGGGGCTGGGAAGATGGCCTAGTGGTAAAGTGCTCCTCTCGTGTACATGAAGCCCTGGGTTCGATTCCTCAGCACCACATATATATAGAAAAAGCCGGAAGTGGCGCTATGGCTCAAATGGCAGAGTGCTAGCCTTGAGCAAAAAGAAGCCAGGAACAGTGCTCAGGCCCTGAGTTCAAGCCCCAGGACTGGCAAAAAAGAAAAAGAAAAAACAAACAAAAGCCAGCCCGGGAAGGAAAGTCTGTGAGACTCAAGTGGTAGAGCACTAGTCTTGAGTTGAAAAGCTCAGGGACAACACCCAGGTTCAGAGTTCAAGCCCCACGACAGACAAAAATAAAAATAAAAGTAATTTTTAAAAAAATAAATAAAATTATCATCGGGGGCTGGACACCAGTGCCTCATGCCTGTAATCCTAGCTACTAGGGGCTGAGATCTGAGGACCATGGTTCAAAGCCACCCAGGGCAGGAAAGTCCATGAAATTCTTATCTCTAATAAGCTACTAAAAAAAGCTGGAAGTGGTGCTGTGGCTGACGTGGTAGAGTGCTAGCCTTGAGCAAAAAAAGCTCAAGGAGAGTACCCAGGCCCAGAGTTCAAGCCCCAGGACAAACACACACACACACACACACACACACACACACACACACACACACACACTTAAAAATATATATCATCAGGATTTTTTTTATAAGTTTAATTTTTTTTAAGGATTTAGATAAGAACCTCCCACTGATTGGTTACCTCTTTTAAACTATAGGACTAGAGGTCTTGGGTAGTTTGTCCTGTAGAGAGGTTTTCTTGACACATTCAGATGCTGTAACGTTCCAAAAGCAAATAGGGAATATTCCTCCTCTTCAGGAGCAGTGAATGTTACAAGGGCCTTGCGTGTTTTTGCAAAAATATTTTATGTACAACCCAGCAAATATATGTGTTTATATCCATATGCTCCCTCCCTCTTCCCTTCCTTCCGCCTTTCCTCCCTTCCTCTTCTTCCTTGCCTTTCTTCCCTCTCTCCTTTCTTCCCCTCCTTCCCTGGCTTCCTTCCTTCTTTCCTTTTCTTTTTGGCAGTACTTTCTGAAATCTGGTGCTAAGCAAGTATGCTACCACTGGAGCCATGCCCCCAACCCCCTTTTTTTAAAGTTATTTTTTAGGTAGTCTCATTTTTACCCAGTACTAACCTTAGATTTAAGTCCTCTTCCTATGCCTCCCTAGTACCTGGGATTAAAGGCATGAGCCATAATGCTCAGCCCTTCTTTCTCTTTTGTATAACTGACCTGATATTGTGTGTGTTCCTTGCCTTATTCACTTGACATGGAATTATGTGTTTTAGTGCATTGCCCCTGTACTTTTGGACATCCTAGTAACTTCTCTCACATATCCAGCTATGAAATTATTGGACCCCAAAACTTGAGGGACACACAGCATCCTGGGACCATGGTTGTGCTGAACTATCAGCATTGGTAGTGCTCATTGTTTTTATTTGCTTGGCAGGTGTTCACACAGCCCTTTCTCTGCCGGGTATGACACAGGGGCTCTGCTCCAGGATCTCCGCTGGGGCCTAGATGCTGAGTGTCCCACCATCCGCCAGCTCTCCCAGAGCTTTCCATGAATGCTTCCTGTTCCTCCCCTTCCACATAGACTGGCTGCAGGTCCTGCCTCTATTTGATCAAGTAAACAAAGCGCTCATACAGTCCTGTCAACAACACTGTGAGAATGTGTTAGGGGCCGTGGCCAGGGCTGGTCCCTGATGTAGAAAGCAGACCTTTCCCATGGTCTGTCATTAATATCACCCCTAGTGGTTATTAACAGTGTCACATGGAAGGCTGGAAGGTGCACTGGAACTACACAAGAAATCTCAACGTTGTCACTACGGTGTATCAAAGGCACAGGAATTTTTGTCTGTCTTTGAAATGCTGGCATTCAGCCAGCTCTGCCAAGGGCCTCCAACATAGGTAGATCCTTCTCTCTCTGAACTCCTGGAGCCTCACCCAGAGCTGCCACTAGGAGCCTCAGCCTCAGTTTCCTTTCTTACATTCATAGTAACTCCCACAGATGCAGTGGGTACTGAATGAGGTAATGTCTGAAGCTCCACTTTTTAAGTAGTAAATTACGTGCCTGGTCTCCACGGTCAACACAAATGCATTTTGCGAAATGAGTGAGGTCATGTATTAAATCATGAGCACTTGATAAAGTATAGAGTTACAGAAATAGAGAACTTTATTATCATGTAGTTCTATTCCTTCATTTGAAGGTGTAGTGAGTTGCCAGGCTATAATCCTGGTTTCTCAGGAGACAGATTGGGAATGTGGCAGTTCAGGCTGGCTTGGATAAGAAGTTAGCAAGACTCCATTCTCAGAAAACAAGCCAGATGTGGTGATACACACTTCAGGTCTCAGTTACAAGGGAGGTCTCAGTTATAGTAGGAGAATCACAATCCGAGCCAGCCTGGGCATAAATGTGCATGCATCGTGCCATTGTCACCCGTAGTAAATGGTTACGTTGAGATGGGTGGCGATTACTTGCTGGTAAGGTAAAGACCAGGCTAACTAAGCTGGCAGATCCAGACATTCAGCCTTGGGCCAGAATCTGTGTTGTTAGTGGATGGCACAAGCCCCTTTGCCTTTGCCCATTATGGCTCACCACTGGCAAGTTAGTGTTTACATTTTTTCCCTAGTCCTGCGGCTTGAACTCAGGGCCTGAGCACTGTCCCTGGCTTCTTTTTGCTCAAGGCTTGCTCTCTACTACTTGAGCCACAGCACCACTTCTGGCTTTTTCTGTATATGTGGTACTGAGGAATGGAACCCAGGACTTCATGCATACTAGACAAGCACTCCACCACTAGGCCACATTCCCAGCCCTGTGTTTACATTTTTAACTTTTATTGTTATAGCAGGGTACTCTGGCAATTGGTACCTGGCCTGTTCTACCTCATTTACATCACGCAGTGACTCTTCTAGGAAGGCCTTATTATCCACATTTAATGAGTGAAGCATCTCAGATATCAAGAGGTGAGGGAACTTGCCCAAAGTCATGGAACTAGCATAGCACTATCACTTGAGCCACAGTTGTCACTTCTGGTTTCTGAGTGGATTGGACATAAGAGTCTCATGAGAACTTTTCTGTCCCATCTGGCTTCATCCAAACTGCAATCCTCAGATCTCAGCCTCCTGAGTAGCTAGGAATCTAGGTATGAGCCACTGCACCTAGCATTTTTTTCCTTTTGACCTAGCCTTGGAACCCTGATCCCTTGGTCTCTACCTTCCAAGTAGTTAAGATTACAGGCTTGAGCCACCACACTTAGCTAAGCAGTCCTATTTTATAATTCCACCTCATTCTTGGTCTAGGTTAACCTAGGACTAACACCATTCTAATGTGTATTTGCTGTGCTAAATAAGCTCATGTCAGTTAGAAAATACCATTGACAACTTTGTTGCATTGGATGTTTGGGCTGAGTAGCAGAGGTCATGGGTCTTCCAGGGTATTTCAGAACCTTAACAACCAATGGGTAGGTTTCTATCTCACCTTCCTTCTGAGGCTTGCTTTCCTTCTGCTACCCAGAGAAGTTTGTTTCAGTCTGAAATATCTCCCTTGGCCAGGAAGGAGTTTGAATCTAGTAACATGTTCTTTAGGTAAACAAGGAAGTGATGGAAGAATATAACCTCGAACAGTCATTCCTGAATGAAGGAAAGCAGACAGTTTTCATTTTGAATGGCTAATTATCTGCCCGAACCTCAAAACTGTTCTCTAAAATACCCCAAAGCAGCTGACAGCCCAGGTCACAGTGAACTTTCTCAGCACACGCTTGCCCGCTTGCCCATAGGGAACTGTGCTTCACTGCCTTATGGAATGATCTGCTAAGCAAATTCTGTTCAGGGGCTCATGGTGGTGGTGCTCCAGGCCTGTTCGTAGACTCGGGTAACCAGTAATATCTACACATGCCCATGACGTGCTCAACATTCTCATCTTCGATTTGTGTGGAGATCAAACGCCAACACTGCCTTAGAAGGGCACAGCCAGATTCACCATCAGTTTAAAGAGAGAGGAATCGTCACTTTCATGTAGAAATGAGAATAGTGAGTTTTGTGATAGGACAGTTATAAAACATGAAGGTAAGCAACTGATTTTAGGGTCTGGGGGGGATAGGCCCCTCAGTAAAGGGCCTTGTATAATTTAGCACATCCTACAAAACAAGCTAGGCATCATGAAGGTCTTGCTGCATTGTCCTGCATAGCCCTTAGCCTACTTCTGCATAGCAGGTAAATGCTTATTACACCTGCAGGCTCTGGTCATTTTGCACTGGCCTGCACTATGTAGCATGCATGGCCCAGCACACATAGCAGCAACTTTAGGTGTGGCACCACCTTCCAGGCTGATGTCTGGAGTTCCCCTTTGCAAGTGACACACAGAAGCGTCATTCCCCAGTGATTCATTGTCGCTACTCCAGACTCATCCCCCTTGTCCTGTTTGCCAGTCTCCTGACTGCCCAGCATTCCAGTGTCTACCTCTCCTTCTCACCATCTCTTCTGTCATGTTTCTTCTGTGCTTCTCCAACTAGGGGTCCACCTTCCTCTCTAGTGGCTTCTTTGTGTGATTTCTGCTAGTGCTCATGTGGTGCTTCAGGATTTAGTACTTAGTGCTTTGTGGACTTATGCTGTGTCTACTTCCCTACTCAGGGATTCCATGCATTAAGCTCCCACAGAGGTGAGAAAGAAGCCAGTGCCTTGGGGAGGTGTGTAGGGAGGAAGGTGGAATGTCAAAAGAGGATGTTGGGGGCTGGGAATGTGGCCTAATGGTAGAGTGCTTGTCTAGCATGCATAAAGCCCTGGGTTGGATTCCTCAGCACCACATATACAGAAAAAGTTGGAAGTGGCACTGTGGCTCAAGTGGCAGAGTGCTAACCTTGAGCAAAAAGAAGCCAGGCCCTGAGTTCAAGACCCAGGACTGGCAAAAAAAAAAAAAAAGAGGATGTTGTTTTCAAGGTTATACCCTCCCTCCCCTGAGGTACTGACCCTTTTCCAGTGGGTTCTGTTCTTTTCATATGTTGGCTGTGGCCTTCTCCAGGAAAGCACTTCCCGCTTCTGCAGGGGAGTCCATTCTTGGTACATAGGGATCATCTTTGCCTCTTACTATGGAAAAGTATTTGCCATGTTTCTGGTGAAATCACTTCTCTTGCTGGCCACTCCCTGCCATCCCAGGACACTGATAAGGTGGCTGGTCATATGTGCTGGGAAGGCCCATTAGAGGAAAGCTCCTGAGATGGGAGCTGAGTACCCACTTGATGTGGGGTGCACTCACTATCTATGGTGTGCTGTAGTTTGTGGAGATAGACCAGATGTCTGCCTGTTACATGCAGGTTTGGCTAAAATCCAAAGGGTGAAAGCTGCTGGCAAGCCAAGCCAGGGTGGCAGTTGGGACTTGCCCTCCAGGCTTTACAGAGTCTGAGAATACTTACTTCTAGAGTAGGAGGCCGGAAGGCAGGAGGCCAGCACCAGACAAGCAGGAGGTTGTACTGGCCGATGGGAGATAGGAACACTGAAGAGTGTGAACTTCTATTTCTTTCCTTGGAAAAGCAATCCATTTAGCTCAAGCCCCAAAATAAATCAACTCAACATGCTTCCTTTTAAATTTTTAGTTTTCCTGATTGTTCAGCCCAGCTCATGTCTGCCCAGTCCCCGGGGCCAGAGCACAAACCAGCTGTCCATATTTATCTACCTTTGCTGCTAGCGTGCGTCACCTAAAGCCCAGTCACCATGGAATCCATGTGATCGAGAGCCTGCTGCTTTGCACTGGCAGGAGCTCTCATCCCTGCTCCAGCAGCAGAGGTACTGTATTTGTGAAAGAGGAAAGAGTAAAGCATGCCTCAAAATGCTGTGCCTCCAGAACCTCCTGCTAGTCCCTAGAGGATGAAGCAGAGCTTCACCTGCACTGTCCTTTTGACTGAAAGGCTGGGTGGTGACTGCATCACCATGAGAGCCACAGAGAGGCAGGAGAGCAGGGCCGGGGCCACACCTTGAGACCTGGCAGTACTTCTGGCCATGGCAGTGAAGGACAGACACCAAGGGCCCATTGGGCTTTCTAGGCCTTGTCACTTCCTGCTACATATACAGCTCTGCCTTCCTTGGTCTACTGGCAGACAAGGAGAGAAGCTGATTCTTTTCTTACCTGCTTTCTCTCAGGAATTGTGATGATATCTACATTGGGGTGACCCCCTTCCCCCTGCCTTGGGCCACCAAACAAAGATGAAAGATGAAATGACTCAGATTGAGAACAGACCATGTTCTGTTGTTTGGTTTTTACTTTTGAGACACTGTGTAACCCAGGCTGGTCTTGAACCACAGATCCTCTTGCCTCTGCCTCCTGAGTGCTAGGATGACAGATATGTGCCCTATCACTACCACTCGGTCTTGTGGCAGAGAGCTGAGATCTCCATCACCCTCCCAGGGTGGTATTGAGGGTGGAGCCTGCCTGTGAAGGCCTAGGGTTCTATGGCAGGGCAGGAAGCAGTGTTCTGAGAGGGCTAGGCCAAGCCAGCATGGACTTTTCTGTAGGGAGGCGGCAATTGTGAGGGGCAAGAGAGACCCTGAGCAGGAGGGGGGGGCGGTCTAGAGGAATTGCCCAGGGTATTGGGCTGCAAGGATCCCTTCTAGCACAGAAATAGGGGCCGCATATAACAGTGTCCGAGCTGGCCTGGGGCTCTCTGTGTAACTGGCCTTGAACTTGCCAACTTCCTGCCTCAACCTTCCGAGTGCTGGGATTACAGGTATATGCTACCACACCCAGCTTCTTGGAAGTGTAGGGGAACTTGATTATCACTGGCATTCAGTGACTTATTAAGTCTAATGTAAGTTCAATGTGGAAGTGTGAGCCCTAGGATTAATTTTCAACTTGTTGAAGGTTGAAAGTTAACAAATAACTAGTCTATCAGCCAGTTATTTTATTGTTGAGGAGACCTTTGTGCTGGTCAGGAGAGTGTATCTTTTGTGGTGATTGTTAATATTTTGAGCACTTTCCTGATTAGTGCCCTGGCATTCCTGGCATGCAGAACACAGATGAGAACTTAATTTATTTGGAGAAAGAAGACCCTGAGGGTTGGTGCTCCTGTGAGTTTTGTTGTATGGTCTAAGCAGCAAGCTGGAAAGCAAGCCTGGGTTCTTTTTTTTTCTTAATTTTTATTATCAAACTGATGTACAGAGAGGTTACAGTTTCATACGTTAGGCACTGGATACATTTCTTATACTGTTTGTTACCTCATCCCTCATTCCCCCCTCCCCCCTAGGCCTGGGTTCTGTTACATCACATGAACAGATTTTTCCTGTGCTCTTTAGCCAAGGGTTGCAACTGTATCTTACAAAAAATCTCAGCCATTTCAAGCTAAAGAGGTCTCTGGCATTGGCCACTTCTACTGCAGTCCTCTCCTTTTACAGATGAGGTCTTTAGGGCCTGGAAGGTTAAGTGGTTTTTTCAAGTTTACCTCCCAGCCTGGTGACCTTGAAGGGGAAAGGACAGAGCAGGCACTAGGATCCAGGTCTCTGAGCACCCAGACTGGAGCTTCTTCAGTGCAGTGGCCTCTCTCTGCATCTTTAAGTGATGCTCTGCTGTGGAAGGTGGTGGGGAGGTGGGGCCCAGCCTGGTTCAGAGCTGGAAATACCAGTCAAGCTGGTCTCTTAAGTCCAAGGGACACCTGGAATGACCAGATGGCAAACTGGCTGGCAGTTGGCAGCACCTGGGATTCTTTTGTTAATGGAGAAACTACAAACAGAGTTCTAACTATCAGTTACAGCACCTAAGTCTCACTCATAATCTAGCAGGTGGGGCTTGCTATAGATGCATGGAAGCCCAGCCCAGGGGAGGTGGAGAGGGTGCCCAGCCCTCTGGGGTTTCTTTTCCCTTCTAGGCTGCCTCCTGCTCACTCACCCAGAAAGTGGGCAGGAACACACAAAATAGTACAATGAACACCAAGTTTTGTTATAGTTACCAAATTCAGTGGCAGGTTGGCCTTGGAAAGAAAGAACACCAGAATATAAAATGTGAGAAACTGAGGGCTGGAGATATGGCCTAGTGGCAAGAGTGCTTGCCTTGTATACATGAAGGCCTGGGTTCGATTCCCCAGCACCACATATACAGAAAACAGCCAGATGTGGTGCTGTGGCTCACGTGGTAGAGTGCTAGCCTTGAGCAAAAAGAAGCCAGGGACAGTGCTCAGGCCCTGAGTTCAAGCCCCAGGACTGGCAAAAATAAATAAATAAATAAATAATAAAAAATAAAAAAAGATGTGAGACACTGAAACGAATGTGAAGAGAGTTTTGTTCTAAAATTGCCTGCTAATTCCTGGTTTGATCACTGGATGGATGGATGGATGGATAGAGAAACATTGTTTTGTCCCTCTTCTGCTTTCTCTCTCCCTATCTACCCTACCTCTCCCAATCCCCTAAACCCTGCATTAGCACCCTAAGGCCCAGACTCCATAAGTCTTTCCCTACTTAATTGTTTCCTAGACTAAATTCTCTTCTCGTAAATCTGTGCTGACACAGCCTTAACATAAGCTTCTTTTCTTTGCAGTTGAAATGCAGATTCTACTTAATTGCACTCCTATAGGATGCTGGGCACACAGTAGTGGAGGTCATTCCTTCACTTAGCCAGCGGCATTCCAGGGATGTGTGGAAGAGTTGATCCCTGCCAGGACTGCAGGGTCACAGCTGTGTGCTTGGGCCCCAGTGATCATAAGTCTCTCACAAGACTTCTTAACTGCCAGGGGTGTTAAAGCCTCGGCATTCTTCGAGGGTTGAGAAAATTAATCCTTTTCTGCATTTGCTGCTGAAGAAACCTGTAGGAGGGTGCTGGCTAGCCCCTCTCTCACAGGTTTTTAAAATCTGGTGCACAGAGCCCTGTTTGCACTGTATGCCATGCCTCTGGGGGTGGGAGCACTGGATGTGAACTGCCTTCTCATTTTAGGGGGCAACCAGGGTGTTCTGTCCTCCCGGACAGGAAGCTCAAAGGCATTCTCAGCTGGACCACATACATACATAGCTGTTGTGTACACTGGTATGTGTGCTTTCTTGATACAAGGTTTTCATTTTTTTTTCTTATGAGTGGTTTCTTTTAAATCTCTTCTCTTTCTTTTGTTTTAGAAATTAAGATTTGACCTCAGAGCTTCAAGCTTGCTAGGCCCAACAAAAATCAGGACCAGGCACTAAGTTTTATTACCCTGTAGTCTCTACCCCCCTTCCACACCAGTTCCCCTCATTTCTTATTGTGGATATCATCACTTTGAATGGTCAGTCAGGGTAGACTAGACATATCCATGGCTAGGCCTTTATATTGTTTTTTCCAAGGACTGCATGTTTCTTTCTTTTTCTTTTTTGTACTGGGGCTTTTTGTTGTTGTTCAAGGCTGGCACTCTACTCTTTGAGCCACAGCTTGTCTTCTGGCCTTTTGGTGGTTAATTGGAGATAAGAATCTCACAGACTTTCCTACCTGGGATTGCTTCAAACTATGATCTTTAAATCTCATCATCCTGAGTAACTGTCTGGGACCCATATTCTTCCTTTCACGTCCTTGCTGTCTTGAAATCTACAGTGTTTTAGCAGGTTTGCAATGGGGTCCTTGGTCTTACCGCTCCCTTCTGTAGCCCCCCACCCAGGTGCCCATCTAGACTTTGGCCTCTACCTATTGTTCTTGCTAGTTCTGGACCCTGGCTGGGTTTTTGAGCCTTCGAAAATGATGCCTACACTGGCTCTTGCTGGCAACCACCTTAAGGGATCAGGGGTCAGGTCAGTGCAAAGTAGCCAGAAGGATGCAGCAGATGGCCACCAGTCTTGGTCATCTGCCAAAGGCTATCCCCAGCAGGTATAAAATGCCAAACATCCACAACATGGCCCACATGTTAATTAAAGAAATTCCATTTTCCCTGGAAGACTTTAAAGACTGCGTCTATGTCCATTAAATGGTTTCTTCTGTGAAATGTCACCATGCACTCTTTTCAGCTTGTAGGTTAATTTGAATAAGAGATCTGACCTGGTCAGCCCACCTGGACCTCTCTTCAAGGAAAATTTGTGTTCTCGCTGAGAGGAGTTAAGTGAACCAGGTATGCACTGCACAGACTTATTCTTGCTCCGCCTGTCCCTCTCCCCATAGGCTTGTATAGTCTAGTGAGCCATGAGTACAGAAGGGGAAGGAGGGAAGGACTTGTTTATTCCTGTAAGTCAGTAAGAGCTGGCCCAGCTTGGGGGACCCCAGCACCGCTCTTCTGTTCTCTTTTCAACAAAGGTGATAGGAAAGACCTGCTTATCTCACCACACCAGAGTCAGAGAGAAACTTTGAAATTTCTGGGTAGGTTTTGTTTTGTTTTGTTTTTTACTAGTTTTTTATTTAGCTTCTGTTTTTGTTTCTGCTGGGGCTTGAACTCAGGATCTGGGCACCATCCACCAGCTTTTTTGTTCAAGGCTGGTGTTCCACCACTGAAACTACACCTCCACTTTTGGCTTATTTGGAGGTAAGAGTCTCACAGACTTTTCCGCTCATGCTAGCTTTGAACCATGATCCTCAGATCTCGGCCTTCTAAATAGCCAGGATTACAGGTGTGAGCCACCAGCTTCCAGCTGTTCAGTTTTATTAAAACACAGTCTTACTATGCAGGCCTGAGATTACAAATGTGTATCATTCTCCTGGCCTGATAGTGTTTTTGATATAAATTTTTTTTCCTAAGGTCTTTCCATTATTAAACTTAAAAATCCATGCTAAGGGCTGGGAATATGGTCTAGTGGCAAGAGTGCTTGCCTCATATACATGAAGCCCTAGGTTTGATTCCTCAGCACCACATATATAGAAAAGGCCAGAGGTGGCACTGTGGCTCAAGTGGCAGAGTGCTAGCCTTGAGCAAAAAGAAGCCAGGGACAGTGCTCAGGCCCTGAGTCTAAGCCCCAGGACTGGCCAAACAAACAAACAAACAAACAACAATAGAAATCCATGCTAAGACACTGCTTTGTCTTGGGTGTTCATTGGGTATCGGTTTAGCTCCATAGATCTCCAGCAAGGGGATGGAGAAGAGACAAAGGCAAAGGTGGTACCTGCTGAGCATCTTTTAAGCACTGTGCCATGTACTTTTGTTCAGGCTACAAGTGCTTTTGAGAATCCTCCCCACAGAAAATTCTGTTTACAAACATTTGTGTACATTTCAGGGGTTCATAGACTTTGGGGATTCCCATAGGAACCCCACAGGTCCCCCAAAGCTGGGGATCATTGTTTTAGGTGTTTACAGAGAGCCTTGAGAGCCATGACTGCAGGAGTGAGGTGATGTGCTACCAGATGTCAAGTTTTGTTTTGTTTTGTCTTTTGCCATTCCTGAGGCTTAAACTCAGGGCCTGAGCACTGTCCCTTGAGCTTTTGTGTTCAAGGCTAGCACTCAACCATTCGAGCCACAGCTCCACTTCTGGCTATTTTCATATTTAGTTAATTAGAGATATGTTTCATGGACTTACCTGCCTGGGCTAGCCTGGAAACATAATCCTCAGATCTCAACTTCCTGAATAGCTAGGATTACAGGTATGAACCACCAGCTCCACACCAAAAGTCAAGTTTAAGCAAACTATTCCTCTCAGGCCAAAGGTTCATGCAGCCAAGAATGTACTCTAAGATCCACCCTTATACATGCTTACCCAGGGAAGCTATACACAGTCTGCTCTTGTTCTGACAAGGGGAAGCCAGTGGAGAGAGAACTCTGGAGTTACCTTTTTGGTGACTGTTTTGCCCAGCCCATTATGTCTCAACTGTGGGTTCCCGAAGTTCTCGTGATGCCTGTCTTTAGCAAAGGGTACTGGAACCTTTGCGGAGAAGCAGTTGCCGTAGCTACCTGGCTCCGAGAGTTACCATCCTCTCCTTCCTGTGTGGTTTCTCTAGTTCTGAAGACAGCAGCTGATGTCCTGGCATGCTGGTGACAGTGGGGAAACTGCTGGATTTTGGTTACTGCTGCATTTGTTGTTGATGATATTTGGAAAGTGTGTGTGTGTGTGTGTAAATCTACATCAAAAGATGAAAAATTAGGATAGCTTGGGAGAAAACAAATATGCATATGTATTTCCTGTACTGCAATTTTGAGTTTTGGTCTGGTGGCTAAACTTGACCTATTACCCTTAGCCTACTTTTGGACTAATGGCTACATCAGGTACTGTCTAGAAGAAAAAGAAAATCGGCAAGCTCCATTTCACATGGCACAAAAGCCCCAGGTACCAGGACTGCCCCAGCTTGGGTTGAATCTCAACAAAGGTGCCAGGGACTCTGAGGGGCAGATGGCTGGGGCTTAAGTAGGTAGCTTTATCCAGCCTGCTCTGAAAATAGAGAGCTGGGGCCAGCAGACAGCACAGACACACTCAGGACCCCTGCAGCCCCGTCCACATTCCTGTCCCACAGCACTTAGCACACACAGATGGGGATGAAGTTTGCAGAGAGATTGGGGCAACCAGTTAGGACAATCAAAGCCTGCCCCTGCCTTTGTGACTAGTCTTGTTTTTCCCATTCTCAAAAGGATGTTTTTTTTTATGTTTCTTTTTTACCATAATGGAGTTTGAACTCAGAGCTTTTGCTTGTTACACAGATACCCTACTGCTGAACCACAACTCCAGTCCTGTTTTTTTGTTTTGTTTTTGGCCAGTCCTGGGCCTTGGACTCAGGGCCTGAGCACCGTCCCTGGCTTCTTCCCGCTCAAGGCTAGCACTCTGCCACCTGAGCCACAGCGCCCCTTCTGGCCGTTTTCCATATATGTGGTGCCGGGGAATCGAACCAAGAGCTTCATGTGTAGGAGGCAAGCACTCTTGCCACTAGGCCATATTCCCAGCCCCCTCCAGCCCTGTTTTTTGCTGGCTATTATTCAGATTAGCCTCTTTGTTCCTGCCTGGGAGTAGACCACAATCTTAACTATTTTTCTCTCTGCTCCCCTGCCTCCCCCCCACCTCAGTTGGGACGACATCGCTATGCCCAGCTTCCTCTGTTGAGATGGAGTCTCACAGACTTTTCTGCCTAGGTTGGCTTGGAACCTCCAGCCTCCTGATCTCGGCTTCCCACGTAGCTAGGTTGACACCGGCATCCAACTCCAAATGTACTTATCTCCAAAATGTTCATGAGAGTCGAGCGTCAACAACGCCCTCCCTGGGCTGTCAGTGTGGGGGGCTGTGGGTTTGTGATGGGGTGTTGCCTGGGGATCTGTGCTGTCAGCCGCCGACGCTCTCTGCCTGATGCACACCTGGCACATGCCCACAGCAGAACATGCAGATAGTGGGTTCCACCCCGCCTTACTGCGTTTGTAACCCCAGACATGTGCCTCTGCTCCCTAGATCAAGATGAATGCTATGCTGGAGACCCCCGAGCTCCCGGCTGTGTTTGATGGGGTGAAGCTGGCTGCCGTGGCCGCCGTGCTGTATGTGATCGTCCGCTGTTTGAACCTGAAGAGCCCCACCGCCCCACCTGACCTCTACTTCCAGGACTCAGGGCTCTCGCGGTTTCTGCTCAAGTCTTGTCCTCTTCTAACCAAAGAGTGAGTACATGCTCTCTCCGTCATCCTAAGGTGCTGACCTGGAGCCAGGGAACTTGTGTTGAGATGACCTCTGTCACGACCTGCTGTGGAGGAATGTGTGGTCCTATGTCCTTGGGGCTCCAGGCCAGGTGTAGTTGGATGTGAGCATCTCCCTGAGCCCATGCATGTGCATCAGCACCAATCCTCTAGTCCCTGGCCCCATCCTGGATGAGAAGGGTGGAGAGGGCCTAGGTTAAAGGCAGAGCTGAGGTTGATGGAGGAATTTGAAGTACAAAAAGACAAGTTCCTCAGAAACTGCTTCCCATACAACCACTTTGGAGAACAGTATGGAGGTTTCTCAAAAAGCTCAATATAGACCTACCCTATGACCCAGCCATACCACTCCTAGGCATCTATCCTAAACAGCAAGTCCCAAGATATCAAAAAGACATTTGTACTTCCATGTTTATCACGGCACAATTCACAATAGCCAAAATATGGAAACAACCCAGAAGCCCCTCCACAGATGAATGGATCCAAAAAATATGGTACCTATATACAATGGAATACTACATAGCGATTAGGAATGGTGAAATATTGTTATTCGCAGGGAAATGGTCAGAACTTGAACAAATAATGTTGAGCAAGACAAGCCTAGAACACAGAAAACAAAGGGGCATGTTCTCCCTGATATATGACTGTTAAGAAAGGGAGACGGGGGCTGGGGATATAGCCTAGTGGCAAGAGTGCCTGCCTCGGATACATGAGGCCCTAGGTTCGATTCCCCAGCACCACATATACAGAAAACGGCCAGAAGCGGCGCTGTGGCTCAAGTGGCAGAGTGCTAGCCTTGAGCGGGAAGAAGCCAGGGACAGTGCTCAGGCCCTGAGTCCAAGGCCCAGGACTGGCAAAAAAAAAAAAAAAAAGAAAGAAAAAGAAAGGGAGACGGAGGGGCTGGGGATATGGCCTAGTGGCAAGAGTGCCTGCCTCATATACATGAGGCCCTGGGTTCGATTCCCCAGCACCACATATACAGAAAATGGCCAGAAGTGGCGCTGTGGCTCAAGTGGCAGAGTGCTGGCCTTGAGCAAAAAGAAGCCAGGGACAGTGCTCAGGCCTAGAGTCCAAACCCCAGGACTGGCCAAAAAAAAAAAAAAAAAAAGAAAGGGAGACGGAGAGACAGTAGGAGACCAGGTCTGTGAAATAAAAAACTGCTTGTCAAAGAGTATTTCCCACAGGATTGGGGCAGCGACCCAACAGTATGTAACTAAAACCAAACGATTACTCAACATATAAAGGTCAAAAATTGACCTCTCAGTGGAATACAATAGCTCAAAAGCTATGTATGTACGTTCATATAAGACTACTGTCAACATATTGCCTAATATCGACATTACATTTAAAGCCCTAGGCGAATTTTCTTGGGCTTGGCCACGTGGCTACTGTATATGTTCTTGATACATTGTTTATTGTATATATGTCTTCCTGACCTAGAGAAGGGAAAGAAAAACAGGGTGTAAGATATCACAAGAAATGTACACACTGCCTTACTATGTAACTGTATTCTTTTTGCACAACACCTTGTCAAAAAATTTGTGTTCAATTAATAAATTAAATTAAAAAAAAAAAAGAAAGAAACTGCTTCCTAGCCCTCCCATTATGGATGGACCTGCCTCCTACAGCAGCAGAATTCCCAGCCTGCAGCCCTCTACCTGGAACATGAAAAATGATGAGGGCAGAAGGATGATTCTTCTTCTTCTCCTTCTGCTTCTCATCTTTCTCCTTCTTCTTTTCTTTTCTTGGTCAATCATAGGGCTTGAACTCAGGGCTTAGGCCTGACCCTGAACATTTTTTTTTGCCAGTCTTGGGGCTTGAACTCAGGGCCTGGCCACTGTCCCTGAGCTTCTTTTGCTCAAGGCTAGTGCTCTACCATTTGAGCCACAGTGCCACGTCTGGCCTTTTCTGTTTATATAGTACTGAGGAATTGAACCTTCATACATGCTAGGCAAGCACTCTACCATTAAGCCACATTCCCAGCCTCTGTCCCTGAGCTCTTTTGCTCAAGGCTAACACTCTGCCACTTTGAGCCACAGCACCACTTCTGGTTTTCTGGAGGTTCATTAGTGTTAAGAGTTTCATGGATTTTCCTGCCCGGGCTAGCTTTGAACTGTGATCCTCAGATCTCTGCCTCCTGAGTAGCTAGGATGACAGGCGTGAGCCACCGGCACCCAGGAGAGTAGAAGGATCCTTTCCCCGACTCTTCTCTGGACCCTTATGTCTGACAGAGTCAAATCCCAGGGTTGCTGTATGTGTTTCTGCAGTGCAGTAACAGGCTCCTCTCAGATTCCTCTTTGCCTATGTGACTGCATTGAGTCTGACACTCTGACACCTGGTTCTCTTAGTGACTTGGAGGTTGGGAGGGCACTAGGGATGTCAGGGAGGAAAAAGCCTAAACAAGTAACTTCTCCCTTCTTATTCATGGGGTAGTGCAAGGGACATTCTGTCAGGTGAGACATTGAGCAGGAAAAGGCTACCCACTAGGAGGGTCATTAGCAGGACTGACACCTCCCCACCCACCCAAATGCTTTCAATTCCCACATGACCTCTAATTCCCCCCCTCTGGGGGAAGCCACTGTACTCTGATGTTTCGTCTGGATCACATTTTCATAATGGTCTCGCTTATTTGAAACCCAGAGCAGGAAACTTGGTAACACTGACAGGGTGACAGGGCATCTTCTAGCTTTCAAAGAACTTTCCTTGGAGGAAGGTTGCCTGCAGCAGCCCCTTCACCTCCCCGCCACTCCAGCCCTGGCCTTGGCTGGAAATCTCAGTTAGCTGATTTCCTGCTAGCAGCTAGGATTGCTGGGATTGCTCTGTACCCCTGGCTGTCAGAAAATGCTTACCGTGACTTGTGCAAATCAGAACAGAGCCTCCTTCTGTTCCGGGGGAGGAAACATGTGGATGAAAGGTGAACTCTCAGTGCTTGCTATGAAATGGGGATGTTTTTCTCTTTCAGCATTAAAGTCAGTTTTTAAACCTCTTTTAAGATAATTGGCTCAAAGACTCATCCGAAAATGCACCTTTTATATGTGAATGTCTGAAGTTTTACGTTGGTGAGTAAAGTGCTTCTTGTTCACTTAGCAACAGGCCAATATTTACCTAGTGATGCATATTTTTGTTCATAACAAGTGTTTGCTTTTAGTGAAATAAGCAAACCAAAGCTCAGTTAGAAACCATCCCCCTCCCAAAAAATCTAGACAGTAGCAGTCAATGCTTGTTTTTGGAATAAAAATTGTAATGCATACTCAGTTTAAAAAAATAGAAAACAAGGCACAGAAAAAAACCCTACCATTTTCCCAACCAGAGATAAAGTACCCCTGCTACCATGGGTATCTCTGTGTTCTTTGCTTCTGTCTTTATCTACAGACAACAAGGTGGTGCTGGAGATCAGTCCCAAAGCGAGGCAGGTGCTCTAGCCCTGAGCTATATCCTAAGTCCTCCTGGGTTTTTGTTGTTGCTTTTGGTGTTGGCATGCTGAGGTTTGAACTCAGGGCCTCAGGCCTGTTTGGTGAGTGCTCTGCTACTTGCACCATATCCCCCAGTGCTTTTGCTTTGGGTATTGTTGAGACAGTGTCTCCTGCTTTCTCCCCCATGAAGAGGGACATAATTCAGCCATGTGACGGCAGGGGACCATCCTAAATCTTCAACCCATGTTAGTTTCTAATCATAAAGTGAAGACTTGGGGGGGCTGGTGTGGTCAGCCGGACATCAAGCTGGGCTACTTGACTTCTAAGAAGTCATTTAAAAAGTCTGGCATTTGAAACACTTGGGAAACCTTATCTGATGGCCAGTGTGATCGAGAGCCAGCTGTGGCCTCCCAGGAAGGCAGGTGCTCAGGAGAAACAGCAAAGCAGTGGGATTTTCCATCTTTCCAATGTCTCCTCCTGCCATTCCCACAATGAACTTGACTTTCCTGTAATGGGTGGCACCAAATCCTCCTGGCCAGAGCCCAAATTGGTGTGTCCAGTCACATCCCACCAGCTTGAACAGGAAGTCCATGTTAATCCAAAGTGAGACATTCCATAAAATTCCTTTATAAAATTGGAGATGAAGCATAACAATATAGAATTTTCCTTTCTTGGCAATTGAATAAATAAAGATCCTTCTCTGTGAATAAATGCATATGTATTTTGGTAATTAATTAGCAATATTTAATCACCTGTTCTTCTAGTCTGTTCACTCCACCACACTCTCCTCCTCACATGTAACACGATGCTTCTTCTCTCATTTCTACTTTGTTTGTTTGTTTGTCTTTGCCAGTCCTGGGGCTTGAACTCAGGGCCTGAGCACTGTCCTTGGCTTCTTTATGCCCAAGGCTAGCACTCTACCACTTGAGCCACAGGCGCCACTTCTAGCTTTTTCTCTATATGTGGTGCTGAGGAATCGAACCCAGGGTTTCATGTATGCTAGGCAAGCACTTTACCACTAGGCCATATCCTAGCCCATCTCATTTCTGCTCATTTCTACTGATGTCCCCTCTCCACTCCTCAAGACCTTCTCCTAAATGACAAATATATACAATAACTTCTCTCCTTACCCTCAGCTGTCTTCTGGAGGCTGGAGAAAGGGATTGTCAGAAATTTCTGTGTTTGCTTCACCCAGAAACAGTGCATGCTGGTATCTGTAATTTAATGTCAGAATAGTGATTTTTTTCTTAGGGACAAAGGAGGGCAGGGAGAGTGGGAGAGATGGTCCTTTTGGTGACTTGGGTGAGGAGACCTTGTGTGGCCCCAAGCTCAGATAGCTCTGGACCCGTGTCCTGGCACTGCAGCATGTGAGAAGGCAACCAAGGCCAGTGAGGGCATGAACTATTGAACTGGACATTGGAGCAGTTGGCAGGTGGAGCACTGGCTTTGCCTTGCAAGCTGACACTCTATACCCCTTCATGTTTGTCCTGTTGTCCTATGCGCTGTTGAACTAGTCACCAAGGTAAGGAAGTGACTGCTTTGCCCTCTTCCTGTCTCATTCTGTCCCCCAGTTCCATGATGTTCATTTGGCTCAACCTTGGCCATGTCTTTTCATTCCTAGATGTAGACTTGGTGCTGTTTACCTGGCATGTAGACCTGCCACGCAGTCTGCCCTTTGGTCGCTGTGCTCTTTGATTTTGTTTGCTAGTGATGCAAACCACTTGTTTTGGTTCCATAATTGGTTCTTGGCCCCGTTCCTGTGCCATGATCTGGTGACAAGAGGCATCTGGTTGTAGCCAAGAGTCCTGGGTCTGTGGGAGGTCTCGGATCCCCAGAAAGGGGATGAGGAGGCAGTCTCCTGAGCATACCTGGGAAGCCAGGGGTCTGCTGGGTACTGAAATGGTCTGGGGCACCAGAGGAAAGGGCTGAGTCTCTGGTGGCTTAGTGACAAGGCCGCCAAGCTGTGGAGAAAGAATAGTGCCACAGACAGAACAGAGATGCCACCCAGCCCTGCTTGCACAGGTACAGGTGTGGCAACAGGAAGCAGTGGGAGCACAAGGCTCACTCGCAGCTTCCACTTACCTTGGCTTTTGCCTTTTCTGGTGAAGGAACTTTCGAGAATATGTTTACTGTATGGCGGAGTCGGGTGCCTCAGCTGGCCTGACTTCTCTCAATGGTAGAGTTGTTGACCGCTTGAGCACCTGTTTGCTCCCTTGCCTCAGGAGAGCGCTGCTACCCTCAGGGCTGACCCAGCTGGGGCCCAAGGAGCCGAACAGTCACCAACAGCGGCTTCTGTGCGGTTCTGTGTAGTTCTAGGAGCTGTGTGCCTCCTGTTGAGCCCGCTGCGCCTCCGCCTTCCTTTCTGTTCAGGTCCTTCTGAGAAGCAGGGCTCACTTACTTCCCAGTAGTTTCTCAAGGCAGTCGGGTCTCTGATCTTGTTGCCCTTGCTGCCGGGGGAGGCCCTTAGCTTTAGCCTGCCATCTTCTTCACAACATCTCTTAGAGATGCCTCCAGAGGAGCCGCTTGCCCTCTTTCTAATCCTGTTTTTCCCTGTGCCCTTCCAATCATTTTGTGCTTCCATCTTGATGCACCCATGTTGGTGTGAAAGCAACTAGATTGGAGGAAGGTGTGGAACGTTTTGCTGGCCATCGTCCTCAAGCCTCTCCCGCCGGCACTATGTGGTTGCTCCCATGTCCCCAAACCTGCTCACGTTGGGGAGGAGGGTCTTCTGCTTGTCTATGGCGGCCTAGCTGGTGGCTGAGGAATGTTTACTCACTGTGATTTTAATTGGTATTTCTTTGATGAAAGAGGCTGTGCACTTTTTTATACCTCTGAAAGATATTTTTCTTTCCTTTTTGGTAAGTGTCCATGGATACCCCCGGCCATGGAGCTCACAGTCACTAGCCTGTTTTCTGGTTATTTGCCAGAGCTCTGTGTACACCAGGGAAATAAAGGAGTCCTTTGCGATAGGAATTGCAAATATTTGTTCCTGGTTTGTCATTTGTCTTTTGACTTTGCCCATGGTAGTATTTGCCATGTGGAAGGTGGAGGGTTTTGTTTGTTTGTTTTGGTTTTAATGTATGCATAATCAAACATCTCTTATCATTTCTAGGTTTAGGATGTTCCTCAGAAAGATCATTAATACAGAATTAGTTACCTTATTTTCCAGCACATGCTGGATGTCATTTTTCATTTGCAATGTTTGATCTTGCTGGAGTTTATCTTGATGTGACGTGCAGCTTCTTTCTTTTCTTTCTTCATGGCCTTTTATTTTGCCTTCTTCACCCCATTTATTCAAGTGCTACAAATTCCCCCATCTAAACCTCCTGGATGTACATAGGCATGGTTCCAGCCTTTTATGCTGGTGATCCTGAACACAGGCCACCAGCAGATTGTACTGTTAGAGTCCATGTTCAGGCAGTGGGCAGTGCAGGCTTCCTCAAGCACTCTTTTTCATAATTGCCTTGGCTATGACAGCTAAGTTCATTTTTCAGTACCAACTTTGGAGTGTTTAAGTTCAAATATAAAAATCCTCTCATTAAGTTTGTAGGTAAGCCAGGCACCAGTGGCTCATCCTACCTACTTGGGAGGCTGAGATCTGAGGATTGTGGTTCAAAGCCATCCTGGGCTGGAAAGTCCGTGAGACTCTAATTTCCAGTTAACCAGAAAACCGGAAGTAGTGCAGTGACTCAAGTGATAGAGCACTAGCCTTGAGCTGAAGAGCTGAGTGACAACGCCCAGGCCCAGAGTTCAAACCCCACAACAGACCAAAAACAAAAAACAAAAACCCCCATAGTTTATAGCTAACCTAGGGAGTATCGATGGTTTGTGATGCCAAGTTTTCCAGTCCAAGTTCATTTCTTCAAGTCACTCAAGCCCCAAGAGCTTCCTCAGGTTTCCCTCTTAATCTCCTGTATCATGACTGAAAACTCAGGGAACACAAAGAGTCAGGTTTGGAGCGTGGCTTATTAATAATGATCTATATAATTACTGACAAAAGCAGCATCATTTTTATTAAATATTTTAAGAACACCTGAGTTCCCCCCCCAACCTCATTGCTTGTCACTTTAGAAATTATTTTCTGCACATTGAAGGAAGGCAAGGTGCTGATGTCAAGTGTCAACATTGACTTCGTGCAGGAATCTCTTAATTAAAGTGTTCTCTTAAGAACCTGCCAGGTGGAGAATTCAGTAGCTTGCATGTAGCTCCTCCAGTTCCCCACAAGGAATTGAGGCCAGTCTTGGGGGATTTTTCAAGTCCTTATCTTTTCTCCTCTGCCCTGCCTGACAGAGTGAGGTAGCCTTGTGCTGGAAATTGGCCAAAGCCAGCCCTGGGTCAGACAAGGGCAGCCCACTGGCGCTGTGCATGTCTCCTGCCTGCAGGAGAGGTCATGGGGGACACAGGAGCAAGACAGAGTTGTTTTGTGTACTTTGGGTCAACAATGTCCTATTTGGTCAGTGTGGGCAGGTCTTTGACTCCATAGATTTGCAGTTGGAGAGATGACGCTAGGAGGATCAGTGGATTTGCTTCAGTACATCCTCCTAAGGTTGGGGCACTCCTCCTTGATTAGCGAGCTATTTGCACTATTGGTCCTGCAGTGGATGACATTTGTCAGTAAACCACAGTGTCCACGGCAGGTGAGGGGCCACACACCTCTATACAGACACACTGGCCAGCCCTCGGGCCTGGTCTGGGACAGGAAGCGGGTTTGTTATTTTGTTTTGTTTTGTTGTTTTTTGTCAGTCAGTTGTAGTGCTTGAGCTCAGGACCCGGGTGCGTCTCAGAGCTTTTCCACTCAAGGTTAGCGCTCTACCACTTTGATCTATAGCACCACTTTCAGTTTTCTGGTGGTTAATTGGAAATAAAGAGTCTCATAGACTTTCCTACCTGAGATGGCTTTGAACCACAATCTTCATCAGAGCCCAGCCTCCTGAGTAGCTCGGATTACAGGCATGAGCCACCTGCGCCCAGGTATCATGATTTTCTATAGAGTGGTTGGTGTTCTTTAAAAATGTTGTTCTTTTAATTGATTTCATTACCAAAAGCATCACCTTTAAATAAATTTTCTCTGGTTTTCTTTCAATTTTAAAAACCCAAGTTGTTTTCCTTAGAGAAAAAAAAAGGCAGTTTCATTTAAAGTGGTATCATTGCTCTCTTTAAAGTCTCTGTCCAATAGCGTGCCCAGGATGCAAGAGGAGTTGGAGACTGGCAGGCTCTGTCCAGCTGCCCCCACTCCCCCACCATCCTGGACTTCAAAAGCAAGTTCAAGGACGAGACTTCTGTCTGGTTTCCTCAGGCCACTCTTGGTCATTTCGGGCAGGCGCAGAATGGTCTGCCTCTGCCCTGGAATTTTCCTGCAGATCAAGAATAGAACATGGAGTGGTAGCCGTGTACACGTGAGTGTGGCAGCTGTGGAGTGTCTGCCTGTGGTCCGGGGAAGGCTGTGTTCAGAGCGAACTTCAGCTGTGCTTATTGATGGCCATTTGGGAAGCTGCCCATGAGATTCAAGGCCCAACTTATTTGTTTGTTCCTGAAGCTCTTGATGAAGTCCTTCACCACCTCGGCCTTGCCACCCCTGCAGGGCTGCTAGCCGTGCAGGGTGAGGCCTTACTGTTGACCTCCTGGCTCCATGTCAGCCAGTTCTGGTACAGGAAAGTGGCAGGAACCACTATGGTCCTGGATTTCTGGCCTTTGGTGGGGAGCTCTGGCAGGTCAGGGCCCAGGAAAAGTAGGTACAAGATGTTCCCCTAAAAGTAAAAGGCTCTGCTTCTCCCTGGCCTCCTGGCCTCCCACACAGAGGAAGGCCAGCTCATTTTCAGACCAAGTGTTGCTCTCAGCACCCAGAACCGTGCTCAGCTTGGTGAGTCAGGCACAGATTAAAGCAGGATGAAACACTCTCCCAAATCAGACACCTGTCACCTTTCTGGAAGCGCCTGCATTCCCCCTTGCTCTTGTTCTTCTTACTCTCTGAGGTCTCATTATCTTCAGGGACAGACCAAAGATGCTTTTATTAACATTCTGGCCTTCTTTTAGAAATACCTACATGTGAATATTCAAATAACTACCTTCTAGAAGTATCAGAAGACAGTGATAGTCATGAAAAGCTTATAAAAGCAGAGAAGTGGCTCTCTGTTCAATCTCTCCATGAACACCATAGAGAAGTTCCAATAAATACAGTCAATCATCTGGACAAACATGATTTAACAGAACATTGTGATAACTGATCAGACAGAAGAAAAAATTATACAAAGATTTGTTTTTAATCTTTAGATCACCCCTGTAATCCTAGGTGCAAGGGAGGTAGAGATCAGAAGAATCATAGTTTGAGGACAGCCAGAGCAAAACGTTAGCAAGACCCTATCTTATCCAATAGCCAGGCTCAACAGCATTCCTGTCATCCCAGCTACACCGGAAGCATAAATAGGATGGTCACAGCCCAGGATAGCCTGGGTGAAAGTAAGACACTTTCCAAAAAGCAAAAACAAAAAGGGCTAGGAGCAGCGTTCAAATAGTAGAGCACTTTCCTAGCAAGCATAAGGCCCTAAGATCAAACCCCAGGACCACCAAAAATCAAAAGACATGTTTGTTCACTTGACTTCTGTGCGGGAGAACTGGGGTTCCTTGAGTGTGGCCTAGTAAGGGAAGTTCTGGACTGAGTCAGAGGCCTGGCCTCTAATCCTGGCTGCATGGCACCAGGCAATCCAGGTCTGTTTTTCTTACATCTAACACATAGCTCCTGGGAGTTGACCCCCGTGTGTGTGGTGGGGTCCTCCTGACTGGATAAAGAGCACAGCCCTTGCTTCCCTCCTGGACCCGGCAGATCTTTCTGCCCTGCTCCCCATCCTGTCCTCCATTTGTGAACGCCCACTATCTCAGTCTTGATTCTCTTCTTTACTTGGTAGTCACACCTAGGTTTTGTTGCTTTAACAATGTGTCCTTTCCAAGAGAAACCAAAAGTGCCAAGGCATAGCTACTGATGGGCACGTGGTGCCCCGAAGGACAGGGCCATGAGGATTCAACCTCAGATAATGTATTTTAGACACCTACCACGTGCCAGATCTTGCACTTACTTGGCAGAAGCTGGATGTGCCACTAGCTATAAAGTAGCTTGATTTGCAACTGAGGATCAGGTCCCCTAAGGAAGAAGTGGTTACCCACTGGTTTAGAACAAAGAGAAGCTTAAGTTGACTTTTCTTTTTCACCTCTGTTTCTAGAATCCAGCATCCATCTTGTCCCTAATCCATCTGCCCAGAGGCTGTGTGTGTCCGCGCATGTGTGATCTGCCCAGAGCCATGTGTGCATTCATGTGTCTGGGGACGTGGGTGGAGGGAGAGGCAGGTTTTCCCTTGCTGTCTTTCCCATTGGGCAGCTGTGTTCGTAAAGCCAGATGTTGGTTATAAATAGGCTCCAGCAGAGAAAGATAGGCCGGCCTTTATGTTTTGTGGTGGTTTAGATTATTTCTTAGTAACAAACATTTATTAGGCACATCGGACAGACAGCCTGGTGTGTGGACTGGTAAAGAAGCAGAGAGCATCCTTCCTGCTCTCAGAATCAGCAAAGCATACCTAAAGGCCTCCCGTACTCATAATGGCCTTTAAAACGTGTCCATGTGCAAGTCAGTGTGTCAAACCAGCACTCTGCAAAACGCAAAGAAAGCCATGACATTTCTTGTGGCCTGTAGATAAGTTATATAAACAGGAAAACATCTACTATACCCCACTTGAGTAAATGCATTCCTAAAGTTGAGTTTTATAAATGCTGCTGTGGTGTTATTGTGAAGTTAATTAAAAACAGTGTTTTATCAGTAGGTGGTGATATCATAAAGATTGAAAGATGTCTGCTGTGCACAATTGACCGTACATTGAACAGAGAAAGTCTGAGTGATTCTGAGGCAGTCATTTCCTAACATAAGAGTGCAAGGACATGCGTGCACATGTGTTCACACACATACATGCACATGTGATCACTCAGGGAACAGATGGACTGCTTGCTATGGAAGGATGGCAAGCTCATCTCCTAGGACAGAGGGAATTCCACCTTTCCCTTCTTTGATGACATGACACATGCCGTGGAGGGGTTTACTCCTTCTCTGTGTGAGAAGGGGGTTGAATGGGCCAGAAAAAGGAAGTTGTCAAGTACTAGTCACATAATAGCCAAATTCATGTTACCGTGGTACACACTATTTTTAAAATTATGTATGTATGTATATCTTTGTTGTTTCTTAACTTTTTTTTAATCAACATACATCATTTTTTTGTTTTGTTTTGTTGAGACAAGATCTTAAAAAAAAAAAAAGTTGGCCCCAAACTCTTCATCCTCCTGTCTCCACCTTTAGAATTCTGGGCCTCGCCTGCAATGAACACCATTTTTATAAGGTTGTGTTTTGTTACTGTTATAATCCAGGCAGCTCCTATAAACACCTTCGTCTGCTCTCCAAAGGTGTGGCTTCTGTGCTGACAGCTGCACCTGTCATGGTGAGCTGGCAAGTGGCTTTTCAGTCTTAAAAAAATATTCTTCCTCTCATCCCCACCCCTCAGAGGAAGCTTGTCTGGGACCTGGCTTACCATGGCAACATCCCTTCTCTTAAGTTTGGGTAGATGTAAGTTATGTGCCTGCAGACAAAAAGAATGAATGAAAGAGTTTCTGAATGTTCCAGACCCAAGGGAAATGTCAGGCCTGAGCTGGCAAGTAGGTTAAGGTAAGTTGTTAACAAACACTGCTGTGACACATACAGGGAGGAGTGCTTGAGGCCATGGCTGTGGTATATTCTGGGGCTCTTTATATGTAGAACACATCCTGGCCAACCAAAAGCCATGTGGGAGAGAAGCCCTCGTCAGTCAGCATAAGTGGGGTGGTCTTGTACTCTGGCCACAAACCATCACCGCTTCCTCCTTGTGACTTGGAGCACCCCTTTTTCCCATCACTGACTAGGTTGTGATCTGGGTGTTCTCTTCCAAAGCTTGGAGTCACTTGATGATGTCACAGGCCAGTGGCAAGGAAGGAGGCTGCATGGCTTGCCTAGGGGCTTTCCAGGCTTCATCCTTCCTAACCCACCAGTCATGCTGCTCTGCCCTTCTAGCACGTTCTCTCGGGTGTACAGTGGCGCTCCCCTGCCCTACACCCCAAGATATTGGCAGGCTTTTGGAAGAGTCTGCAGCCCTTCTGGATGTAGCTGAGCGCAGCAGTTTTTTGGCTAATGGGGTAAACACTGCAGCTGTGGCCTCTCATTAGCGAAAGAGAAAGAAGTGAGAATTTACAGCTTGTAGACACTCAGTAGCTATTTTATATACATTTGCTCATTTGATGCTAATGAGGCCAGCTCTGTCAAGTTAGAATGTATTCAAAATATATTGCTTGCTTGCTGTTTTGTCTTGGAGATCACCGGGGTTATCGTACTTACCACCCAAACTTTGAAATCCTGTCTAGATGAGTATGTTAGCTCACTTCATGAAGGATGTAATAATATATGAAGTAAAAGGGGAAGGCGTGACCCAGATGTAAGGCAATATGTCACGTTTGTGTTTATTCCTACTGTGTAGAGTGTTCAAGGAGCTTGAGGAGACTGACCTCTTCTCTCCTTCCTTCTCAGATACATTCCACCATTGATCTGGGGGAAGAGTGGACACATCCAGACGGCCCTGTATGGGAAGATGGGGAGGGTGAGGTCACCACATCCTTATGGACACCGCAAGTTCATCACCATGTCTGATGGGGCCACATCTACATTCGACCTCTTTGAGCCCTTGGCTGAGCACTGTATCGGAGGTGAGTTCATTCAGGGTGTGCATTGGGCCATCACTCAAAGAGCAGGAGTGGGCGGGGCATGGTGGAAATGCCACCCTCCCATCACGTGGTATCCAGGACATCATCTGGATGACATCTGGAAATCTGCTGAGATTAGATCCAAGTCTGCAAAGGTTCAATCTAGCGTGGGCCTGCCGGTTCATGGAGAGAATCCTGCACAGAGATCTCAAGGAAACTGTGGAGAACAGTTTTATGATGCACGTGGGAAATCCAGAAACCTCATTTAAAGGGAGCAGGGAGAGCACGGAGCCCAGGTCCTGCAGAAACATGCCCATCAATGTGAGGAACAGAGGCTGGACTATCCTGGACTCTTCTAGGTGTTTCATATGTGCTGTTGCCTCAGTCTCCTTCACAGCCCTGTGAGATAGCCTGTCACTGATGGGAAACAGAGCTTGGAGAAGCAGCTGAGTAGAGCATACAAAGGCCTTGGGTGCCCTGTGGGTATATTTCCTTGGAAAGAAAGACATATTAAAGCCACATTTACCACACATGGGTCAGGGATGCCTATTGCAGAGAAACAACTCCATTTCCAGTGGCAATTCCATTGCTGCTGGCATTTGGCATTGCTCTGTGTAATACAATAAAATGTTTCATAACGAGGAAGCTGAGGAAGTGGAATTAGATGCCCACATCCTTTTGAATACAGTTCCTAGGAAAAGAGACCATGTCTTTTGCTTATTCAAAGGCACCTAGTTTGTTTGGGGAATGTGGTAATCATTTGCATGAAATACAGTAAATACATTCTAAATCACTTGAAGTAAGGAATGGCTGCGTAGCTGCTCAAGTCTCACTTATGCCCCTACTCTCCCCAGACCTTCACATAGCTATCTGTCCTGGTCATTAGGTCCCAGCTCAGATGTCAACTCTGGAGAGAGAGCCCCTGATCCCCTTACCAACTAGCATTTCCTTCCTGGTAGCTCCATCACGCCCCCCTGCTTCAGTTCTTCCTGGCACCTGCCACTCTAAAGTTTTGTGTGTGTGTGTGTGTGTGTGTGTGTGTGTGTGTGTGTGTTTCATCCTCCTACAGGAATTCAGGAGCCCCCTACGTCCAGAAGTAGGGACTCACAGTAAACACCCACAAAGAAATGAAGAGATGAATAGAGTAGCTGTTCACACTGTGTTTATAAATCTTGTAGCTGGTCTTTCAAATATTTATTTCTCTAGCATTCTCAATTAAATGTTGTTTTCTTTTTCTCCTGTTTCTTTGACTTCTTTTCACATGAAAGCAGAAGGTTTAGTGTGGCCAGCATGCTCCTCCTGGTGGGGCTGGAAAGGGAAAAACTGACTCTTCCTTGTAGTGATGTCTTTCCACCAGCCCTGTACCAAAAAAGATTGAGGCAGGTGGCTCCAGGGAAGGCAGTGTCCACACCCACCAAATGCTCTAAGAAAAGCACCTTTTTCTTCCACTTATGATGACTACCAAAGGACTAAGTCCTCATTTTAGAAAGTAGAGATAATACAGAACGTGTAAAAAGAAAAACAAGTCACCCTTCATCCTACCACCCAGTTCCATGTTAATATCAGTGCTGACTTAGTCGATGGACCCCCTCAGGACCTTTGTCTTCCCCTTGCAGACGATGTCACCATGGTCATCTGCCCTGGAATTGCCAATCACAGTGAGAAGCAGTACATCCGCACCTTCGTGGACTACGCCCAGAAAAACGGCTATCGGTGTGCGGTGCTCAACCATCTGGGAGCCCTGCCCAACATCGAGCTAACCTCGCCACGCATGTTCACCTATGGTAAGTAGGGCACCCTTCCCTGTGTCTGTGGAGGTACCCTGCCACCCCTGCCGAGCCCTGTGATTTTAAGTATTCAATTCCTGGCCATCTTCCAGAAACAGTAGGGGAAGGGATTCTCAAGGCCTGCTGCTGGTAAGCACCAGAGGAGGACTGGAGCCAGGGAGACTGGCAGCTGAGCCTCGCCCTTCACCACTCTGCCATCTGACACTCATCCTCAGGACTCTGTGGCTGGCAGGAGAGGGTACAGCAAGGCACATGCGTGTCAGTGGGGAGGGAACCTGCTACCTTAGACCCAAGTGTACCTCCACATTCCTTGAGGTTAACAGTTGGCCCTCATGGTTGGGCAGATGCTTCCAGAAGTCCTATGTGAGCCAAGGCTCAGGACTCTTCCATCCTGATTCCTGTGAGTCCTCCCTGTAGATGATATCTTCAGCCAGAAATAATAAACACATGAAATTAGGCATAAACATTTGGAATGTTTGGTTTTTGGTTTTTGGTTTTTTTTTTTGCCAGTCCTGTGCCTTGGACTCAGGGCCCGAGCACTGTCCCTGGCTTCTTTTTGCTCAAGGCCCACAGCGCCACTTCTGGCCATTTTCCATATATGTGGTGCTGGGGAATTGAACCCAGGGCTTCATGTATGCGAGGCAAGCACTTTTGCCACTAGGCCATATTCCCAGCCCCCATTTGCAATGTTTGTAACCAGAAAAATTGTATGTTTTAGTGGGAAACAACTGAACTTTTTACCATCCACCCGCCCTGTCTTCATCTATGTGTTCGCAGTTTGTATTTCGCTTCAGTCTCAGTGGACATATCTATGGTGACTTGTTTAAGAACCTTATAATCACCAACATGAAGCTGCAGAGTCGCTGTATTTAATCATTTAAGAGCCACATTGCTATTATTGCTCTTATGGTTTATGTAACTGGTCCTCTTTGTATGGTATGTAGGGTTATTTAATGTTTTTCTGCATTTTAAGAATGATGCTATGGGTTGGGGATTTAGCTCAGCGGAAGAGCACTTGCCTGGCAAGTGCAGGGACCTGAGTTCAGTCCTCAGCTCTGGAAAAAAACAAACAAAAGAATGATGCTATAAATGCCATGTACAAAGAATTTTTCTTCAATAACTTCTTTGGAGTGGGTTTCCAGTAGAATTACAGAGTTGACATTTTTAGGCGTATTTGCACATATTGTCAGATTGCCCTCCTATGGTCATTCCATTTGTGCCACCATTGCTAAGGCACTGGGTACTGTCCCACCCTGAGCAGATGGGAGTACTGGCCACTGGCCTAGGAAGTCCCCATGTTCCCGGAAACCCCAGAGCCTCTTGTCTCGGAGCTGCCCAGTTCTGCCTGGAAAGGCCCTCTGTGGCATTCAGTAGGCTTTTCCCTGCCATTTGGGTCTCATCCTCTCAAAAGAACCCTTCATTGCCCCCCTCCATGTGATGTCCCTCCCCCGTTATTCTACCCAGTGCTTCTCATATCTTCCAAGCTATGAGTTGGCTTTTGTAACTTGTATTTGTGTCCATATTTACTGGCTGTCTGTCCATCCTAGAGATCCACTCCATGAGAACAAAGGTCTTCCTGCTTCCTGCTGCAGCTCCCTGTGCCTATGGAAAGGGCCCTCCCTCTTTCTCTGCCAGGGACTGCTGTGTGCTGACAGGCTGAGGCCTTAGGTGATAGACGTGAAGTGGGGTTGTGGACATATGGTGACACCTCACAAGCAAATGTTTGTCAAGCAGGTGTGCCTGATGGTTAGGTGAGAACTCCCTGTGCAAACAACGGCTCTGAGCCGAGGCCAGGCTCTGAGTCCTTGCAAACAGCCTTCAGTTTTTGGATACAGTGGCCCTTCCCGGAAGAAAACGGAAGCAAGCGTGGAACCTTGTGTTCTTCCTGTCCTGTGTGGAGCCCCTAGCTTGCTCACTCCCTCCAAGAAAGCTAGGAAAGATCTTTTCCCACTTACCACTTTGGAACTCTGTTCCAGGCCACAGAAGCACTGATCCTGTGCCCTTGGCCAGCTTTGCTGATGTGATTAGATATGCTTGACCACAGATCTGTCTTGCCCAGAATTTCCTAAATAGCTCCTTGTGCACTGGTGGAATCGTGGGGCTTTCCATTAGCCTCACTAATGAGGGCCAGACTGGGCTGAGTTGTGTTTTCACTCACTCAGGTCACAAAGACAAGGACTGTTTAACCCAGGTTTCAAACCAAGCGCTTTAAAAGCCATCCTTCCAAGTAGCCATGTCCTGATCGGCAAGCTGCAGTGCCTCTCCTATAGGAGACACGTGCTGCTATTTCCTCCAAGGAGTGAGGGCACTGCTTTATGTCAGATGCACATGCACTTTAAAGCCAAAGAGCATCCTGAGCTTCTGGGACACAGACAAGCTGGGTTGGGGAGTAGTGGGGGGGGAGGGGAGAGGCTCTAGACATCTAGACATGTGTAGGGCCTGGAGTGAAAATACAGGCATGAGTATAAGTCCCTGCCTTCAGGAGGCTCCTACCAGTCCCCATCTGAGGGGCAAGGGAGGGGCGCACCCCCACAGGCCCAGAGCAGGATGGAGATGAGGCAGCCATGGCTTCTGTAGGATGAGGTCCCAGTGTGGATGCCTACAGCCTTAAGAGGGCAAGGGCGGGGCTGGGAATATGGCCTAGTGGCAAGAGTGCTTGACTCGTATGCATGAAGCCCTGGGTTCCATTCCCCAGCACCACATATATAGAAAATGGCCAGAAGTGGTGCTGTGGCTCAGGTGGCAGAGTGCTAGCCTTGAGCAAAAAGAAGCCAAGGACAGTGCTCAGGCCCTGAGTCCAAGCCCCAGGACTGGCAACAAAACAAATAAAGAGGGCAAGGCCATGTTTAGGCCAGCAAGTGGGGGAGACAAAGTTAAAAGTTCTCATTTTGTTTCAGAGCTAGACAAGCTAATGTGCTGGGCCAAGAGGGGCTGTCACTTGATTCCTTCTGAAATTTTCATCCTGTGTGACTCACCTTAGCAGTAGCTTCCCTGGGCTTTAAGAAAGGACCCACGTGGGGCTGGGGATATGGCCTAGTGGTAAAAAGTGCTTGCCTCTCATACATGAAGTGCTGGGTTCAATTCCTCAGCACCACATATATAGAAAAAGCCAGAGGTGACCCTGTGGCTCAAGTGGCAGAGTGCTAGCCTTGAGCAAAAAAAAAAAAAAAAGAAAGAAATGACCAATATGTTTTTACTATGAAAGTGCTGGGCTGCCAACTCCCAGCCACCCACCTGTCCATGAGTGTGTCATAGACCTCCGTGGAACAGTTTGGCCGGTCACATGGGCACCTGACTCAAGCTTCTGTCTTACCCACATGACATCTTGCGGGCACCTCCCAGGGCCCTGCCCATGCCTGGCATGGGGAACACAGAGATGATTCAGGCTCCATGCATGGGCACACTGTGTCTCTGGGTCCCTATATTTTAGCCTGCTTAGTCATGTTAGTGGCATTTAGAGAAAGGGTTTTTAAAAAGGCTTTCAGAAAGCCTTTGCCTTATCTTTCTTTAGTGACTTGAAGAAAAAAAAAAGTGTTTCCTGTTCTCAGCAGGTCACCTTCCCAAACAACCCTGCCATTCTGTCTAGAAGCCAGGCTAGAATCTCCTATGTTGCCTTTGTCTTTGAAACACTGCTGCAAGATTAAATGTCTAATCTTGTTACTGGTGCTAATTCCAGAAGGATTAAACACATAGATCCTCATTAACGACTTCCCAGTATTAAGACTAGACTACTGTCTAGCTAGGGAGGGGCTCCAGGCACTAAGAGAGGTTGCAGCTAATGTCAGGTGGAGATCCCAGGTGGGCTCTGAGCCTTCCAGAAGGCTGATCCTGGACACACTGTGGTCTTTTCCCATCCTTTGCCTGGGACAGGTGACAGCTCTCCCCTACAACCTCACCCAGTAATGGTAGTGGAGTTTGAACTTGGGGCCTTGCACTTGCTAAGCAAGTGTTTTATCACTTGAGCCAAGCTTCAGTCCTGGCATTCTTGCTTTTTCAAGACAGAGTCTCACTACATAGGCCAGGCTGCCCTTGAACTCATAATCTTCCCACCTCAGCCTCCTGAGTGCTGGGATTCTAGGCATGTGTGTCAGCTCTTTGCAGAACACCAGACAGCTTGTCCAGTATCAGGCACAACCTTTTCTCCAAATGAGACATGTTTAGTTTCATTAAGCAGAGCCTCCCACCCCCAGGAGCCTGCACCATTAGCTGTAATTGCTCCAGCAAGGTACTAACCAATGCATACATCACCTCTGGCATCAAAAGGAAGGGTAGGAGAGACACCTCTTACTGCATCTTTTGTTATTTGAACTCTGCACCATTACATCAATTACCCACTCAGAAGAAATAATGCAGGTCCCTGGGCCATCTGCTTCTCAGGTGGGGCACAGGGATGCTCATTCCTAATACCCTGTCCAGGTGATTCTATGCACATGGGGCCATGCGAGAATGGCAGATGATGGTACTGGCCTGGCTTAGGCCAGAAGGAAGATGGTAGAGCTGACCCAAGCCCTAAAGGTAGTGCCTGTGATTTGCTGGTTAGCAAAGGAGCTGTTCACAGGGTCTCTATACCTCTGCGCTGGTGCCAGGTCAGCAGCTCCTGTTTCCATTGTAGATCCATCTTCTTGCAGGTCGGCCTCTAGCCAACACCCCTAAAGATCTCTAAGTGTGCCTGTGGGATGCGCTGAATCCCTTCACGTGGGTATAGCCATTGACCTCACCTCAAGCAATGCTGTAGAGGTGGAGCTGACATGGCTCCACCAGCATCCCAGCAGACACCGGCTGAGATCACCTCTCTTGGGCAGGCCAGGCCCCAGCAACCTCTCCATTTAGAGGGCCTCACCCCCGAGTACTTCTGAAGGAGCCCGCCTCCCTGGGCACCCTGGCCCTGTGTCAGGAACATTTTTCCTGTTTTACCAAGCATCTTGGACATCCCCTGGGAGGGAGTTCATCTCTCCTGCCCTCCCCAAGTACTGGCAAGAGGACCCCAAAGCTGACATCCTCTCCAGACCTTTCTGTTCTGGATACCAGGATCATTCTACACATGGGCATGGCCTCCCCGTTTCTAGCCCAAGGAGCCAGTGCCAAAGGGTTTGCCCTTGCTGTTATGTACATCCACGTATGAACCCTTGTACAAATCCAGAATGCTTGTGTTGATACCCATCCATATCAAAGCAGGTTTCTCATGTCCCGTCCCATGCTGTTTTTTGTTTTTGTTTTTGGTTTTTTTTGGCCAGTCCTGGGCCTTGAACTCAGGGCCAGAACACTGTCCCTGGCTTCTTTTTTGCTCAAGGCTAGCACTCTGCCACTTGAGCCACGGTGCCACTTCTGGCTGTTTTCTATATATGTGGTGCTGGGGAATCAAACCCAGGAGGGCTTCATGTATAGAAGGCAAGCACTCTTGCCACTAGGCCACATTCCCAGCCCATGACCCATCCTAAAGCTGTTCGATATGTGGTACTTCCTCTCATGGGCACTGCCTGCCCCTGGTTCTCTGGGATCTGGGGCATCTGGAAACTTTCCCAAGTAGCCAGATCAGTGTGTGCCTGTATCTGTCTCAGCACACAGATGTGAGCTCATCTCTGCCTTCCAGCTTGTGTTCCCCCTGGAGTGAACAGGTGGCCTCACTCTTTTGCCCACAGGCTGCACATGGGAGTTCGGAGCCATGGTGAACTACATCAGGAAGATGTATCCTCTGACCCAGCTCGTCGTGGTGGGTTTCAGCCTGGGGGGCAACATTGTGTGCAAATACTTGGGGGAGACCCAGGCAAACCAAGAGAAGGTTCTGTGCTGCGTCAGCGTGTGCCAGGGGTACAGTGCACTGAGGTGAGTCGCTCACCGCCTGCACCCACTCTTCCCACATTGTCTGTTCTTCAGTAAGCATTTACCTTCCGAGATGCCCCAAGACCTGGAGCTGAGGGACAGGAAAACAGCATGGCAGGTTAGGTGGAAGTTTCTGAGTCCGAGACTCACCTGGGTTGGGCCCAAATCATCCACTGGAGCTGTCCTCTGGGACCATTAAACCTGGGGCACGTGGCTGTGTCATTGTAGGATCAGATATGCAGTTAGATCAGCCCACTGCTGCTCCTGGGGGTCTCTGTGAGGGGTGGGGCAGCATCAGGGGCTGATGGGAGAACACAGGAGCTGACAGCTGGGCGCTTCCTCCTTCCTCAGTGGAGTCTCAGATGGCATCGGGAAGGGGTCTGTGTAGCCCTCAGCTTCAAGGATTCATCTCGGTTGCCCTAGCCCTCCTCACAGAGGGCCTGACCCTTAGGGAAGACTTCAGGCCAACAGGACACCCTGCCTATCTCAGCAGGGTGATGCGCGTCCACGGCACCTGCCCTGCCTGCCTCCCCTCCCTGTCTCTGCAGTCACCAGGCTCACATTTCTCCAGACTGCAAATCCACTCGTTTTTCCTTCATGAAAATGTCTCTCTTGTTACACGTGGGTGTGGCCAGTTAGTTATTCAGGATCTCTTGAAGAGATCCAGAGTTCCACAAGAAAGTAACAGAAAACTGCTGGGGTCCGTGTAACACTGTACAGTCTTGAAAACTATAAGAACCCTTCAGTTTTGCCTCCCCCATACCTTCCACACTGCATAGTCATATTTCATCATTTTCTAATTGGAAAGGCAGTCTGTATTACTTCTAAAGGTACATATTACTTCCACTTGAAGCCAACATGGAAAAAAAAATAGCGAGACTCCATCTTGACCAGTGGCCAAACACAGTGGCACACATACCTGCCACCCAGCCATGTGGGGGAAGCACAGAAAGGAGGGTCACAGTGCAAGTCAGCCTGGGCATACAGCAAGCTCCTATTAGAAACAACCAACATACAATGCTGGTAGAGTGGCTCAAGTAGTGTAGAGCCTGCTTAGCAGGTGCAAGGATCTGAGTTCAAACACTACCCCTTCCTCCCATCCTCCCCCACCCAAGAAAATGGTGAATAAATGCCAGGCTACCACCAGATCCAGGGTCAGGGCCTACAGGGAGACAGGTGCGGGGCCTCTGAACTCACCTGACAGCTAGCTGGCCAATGTGGGAGTCGCTAGGTTCTCCTGCTAGCCCAGCTAACAAAATGGGTTCTCTTTTCCATGCCATTCTGTTACAGCAGCGCCATCTGCTGTTAGCCATGGCACATGCGCAGTGCAGTTAAATGCAGGTCCCCAGCAGCATGAATGGACCTCAGCTCCATCCTCTCAACCAGATGGGCTGAGTGAACAGAGAATGGTCCCTTCCTTTAGACCAGTATAGCTTTTCCTTCCTGCCCTTGACTTGAGGACAGTGAGCACCTTGGGCCTCTGGGCTGCATCCTCTTCTCCAAGATGAAGAAGAGCAGTTCTTCTGCAGGGCCCTGCTGAGAGTCTTGGTTGTTATGCCCCACCCCCCCGCCCCGCCATTAGTTGTCTGAGACCTTTCTGCTCCACAACCCCCTCCCTGTGGCATCTCAGCCCTCCCCTCTAGCCTTGTTGTAGTTAATCGAGGGCTTGGAGAAGCCAGCTACCCACTTGCTATTGTTCACAAAGTCTAGCTGTTGCTAGGCCAGCTCACCTTTTTACTACCTGCCGAACACTGAAGGGGTTCTGCAAATGCCCCCTGAATGACATGGTGTCTCCTAGACCCAGATGAAACAGCTGCCAACTAGCCCCGGAGTCTGTGTGCTCAGTTAGGTGGAACTCGGTGGTAAAGATACTTAGTTGTAAATTCATCTATTGAACAGTAGCAGGACAGGAGAGAGGGGAAACAGGGAAGGGGGAGGAAAATGAGTTCCTTCATTGGTTTGTCGGGGCAGAAGAATGTCCTGCCCTTGTAAAGCTTAGAGAAGGGAGGAGGGAGCTCTTCTGGACTGGATGCAGCTAAAATCAATTCGATTCATCCAGAATAAGCCCTCAAAAAGCCTGCATTGCAGAGAGGGCCAATAAGTACGTAACTAAAATAAAAGCATTTTATCCATAGATAAAATAGAGGTGGAGATAGAAAGGATCAAAATTTGAGGCCTGCCCAGGCAAAAAGCTAGCAAGATCAGCCCCCAGAGGCCGCTCCCAGCCTGCGGCCTACACACCCCACGCGGCCCCTCACTCTCACTGTGCTCTTCCAGGGCCCAGGAGACCTTCATGCAGTGGGACCAGTGCCGGCGCTTCTACAACTTCCTCATGGCCGACAACATGAAGAAGATCATCCTCTCGCACAGGTAGGACACTTCCCCTCCACCCAGGATACCATTCTCCAGGAGAAAAATGAAAAAAAGCAAGAGAGAGACCTATGTGTGGTAGTGCATGCCTGCAATCCCAGCACTCAGGAACCAGAGGCAGGAAGATCTCCATTCTGATGCCTCTGGCAGCCGACCTTGCTAGCTTTTTGCCTGGGCTGGCCTCTGACGCTAGCCTAGCCTACAGTACTAGTTCCAGGCCAGCCTGGACTATCGAGACTCTACTTCAAAAGAAGCAAAACTTAAAATAAAAGCAGGTGTGCGCCAACTTGCTGACTGCACTGGTGACTTAGAAACAAATTCATCCTAAGCTCTCTATTTGCCAAGTCACTTTCTGCAGTCAAAATTTCCACTAAAAGAACACAGTAGAACACTCCTGAAATCCTAGCTGTGCAAGAGACACAAGTAGTCTAAACCAGCCTCAAGCAAAAACTTAAGCCCTTGCCAATAAATAAATACATAAATAAAGCAAAAGGTCTAATGGTGTGGTGTGCACTGGGTTCCAGCCTCGGTACCCCAAAAACCAACCTAATTCCCACTAAGCCCAAGACAGGAACCACTAGAACAGCCCTGAGGTGGCCTGACCCTGTCACCCCCCTTTCACGTAGCCTTGGGCTCTAACCAAGCAGCTTGGTGACAGGAAGCTCCAAAGTCAGGCCTCCTGATTTTTGTCATGCCCACTCTGCCCCCCCCCCCCCGCACTTGGTCCTTGCTGGGCTAACCCCTGGGTGCCTGAAGCAGTGCCCGGCAGTGATGATTTTATTATGACTGTCTTTCCCCCTCCACGTGCATGTGTTCCCTTCTTCCCTTCAGTGGCATGAGGCCATGTAGAGCCTCCCTCCCTTGTTCCCTCACCCTTTCAAGAGTCTCCTTGTCATCCTGCCAGCTCCCCGGCTGCTCCTTTGAGACCCACCTCAGGCCTCTTCTCCTCTACCACCTCGCTTTTCCTGGCTGTGTAGATCTGAACCTGGGTCTTGAGAACCACACTGAGAGAGCTCCGAGGACCCGAGCACCGCCTCTGTGTACCCCATTTGCTTTTGTGTCTCATTCCAGACAAGCTCTTTTTGGAGACCATGTGAAGAAACCCCAGAGCCTGGAGGACACAGACTTGAGCCGGCTCTACACAGCCACGTCCCTGACGCAGATCGACGACAACGTGATGAGGTGGGTGGAGAGTACCCTCCCCTTTGCGGGGTTCATCAGCTGCCCTGCCTTCCACCCAGAAACCTTGGGGTTGGCTTACTGGCATATCAGAGCCATCATAGTGTTGGTTCATTAGCATATCCAGTACTCCTGACCCCCACGCCCCAATTCTGCCACCCATAGATGACACATGTAAGTACAGGAGCAGAGCTCAGTCAGCTCAGCTCAGCCTTCGCATTCAGACCCAGCCGCTGCCCGGGTGTTCTCCTGCCCAAACCTAAGGGCGATCACTGCAATGTAATGACAGGCTGGCTTTGCCTTGTTTTTTCTCGGTGTGTTCCAGGAAGTTCCATGGCTATAACTCCCTGAAGGAATACTATGAGGAGGAGAGCTGCATGAGGTACCTGCACAGGGTGAGTGTCCCTACAGCTCAACGCATGTCCCTCATTAATTGCTCCAAGCTCACCCAGAATCTGGCTAGAACTACCCCAGTATTTTACTTGCAGAGAGAGAGAGAGAGAGAGAGAGAGAGAGAGTGTGTGTGTGTGCATATGTTTCTGGGAGTTGAACTCAGGGCCTCATACTTGCTATGCAGGTGCTCTACCACTTGAGCCCACTTGAATTTTGTCTTCAGCCAAAGTCCCTCCCTCTGTCACCATCAGCCAAAGTCCTTCCCTCTGTGACCACCGTCCACTAATCCCAGAGCCTGCCACATACACCATGCTGCTCCTGGACTGCTAGGAAGCCTAGAAATTACTGCCGTGCCTGAGTTTTTCTTAAATTTCCTTTAATAGTATAATATTGCCTCGTCTCTGATCTCATAATGGATTCATCTAGGTGTCATGCCAGCCTTGGCCTTTTATTGTTGTTGGCCATGATTGTTACATGATATGTAAGACTAAACTCCAAATTTCTCTATAACTGTAACAGGAAACAACAGGCAGGCAGAGAGAGAGGTCTAGTAGTGAATTTGAGCATTGAGTCGTGAATGTGATACTGGAAAGGGGTATCTGTGTTTCATTCTGATCTGTTTTCTTACTGCAGATTTATGTGCCTCTCATGCTGGTGAATGCAGCTGATGACCCATTGGTGCATGAAAGCCTTCTAACCATTCCTAAATCTCTTTCAGGTAAGTGTTCCTTCGCCGTCCCGTGCCCCAGCCTCTCTGAGGAGGGACAGCTGATGGCACTGCTCTCTTCTGCCTCATCTGCTAGTCCTGGGGTTGAGGAGGGCCTAGACAGAACCTTCTGGAATGTCCATGTACAGGAGGCAGAGCCATCCTTGAGTCTACCACCGAAGGCTTTGGGGGAGTCCTGGTATTCTGCAAAAGTATTTTCCCAACGTTCTAGTTCCATTAAGAAATAGAATTGGACCAAAGGAAATATTTGCACTTAAAATTTGTCCTGAGAAGCAAAATGATAAGGCCCATGCTGTTCCCTCTGGGACCAGTCTCTCCAGCTGCTGTAGAATGAAAATGTAGGTGCTTGAAATGGCAGGCGCATGGCTTGTGGGGTGTCACTGTGCTTCGGGCCAGTGCAGCCTCAGTCCCTGCTGGTGAGGAGGTAGAGGAGAAGGAAAAGAGAAGAGCAGGGGAGGGGGGAATCCCACACTTCCATTGTGCTGGGATTCTCAGCCCCAGGATCCTATCCCCACCCTCCACAGCCCACTTCCGTGAGCCCCATGTGTGTAAGCAGCTGAATCAAGTCAGGCAAGCCATCCACTTGAGGTGGCCATTTAGCACGTGGCATCTGGAGCTCAGGCATCCTTTGTCACAACTTAGGTATCAGTCTTGGAGATTAATGCCTGTCATGAAAGGTGATTGCCCCACTGAATTCTCCTTGTCTAGCATCTTAATAAGATATGCCAGGTATGCGAGGGTGGGGAGCATAGCCCATCACCTAGGATACAGCCATATCCCTGCCTAGGACCCTCTCGTCCTACCCTTCCCCAACCAGAGTTACTGATCAAATCAGTCTAGAGACAGCCTGGACCCAGAGTCAGGCCCAGTGGCTCACGTGTGTACTCCTAGCTACTCGGGAGGCAGAGATTGGGGGGATTGAGGTTGGAGGTCAGTCTGGGCAAGAAGCTCACAAGACCCTATCTCAACAGAAAAAACTGGGCACAGTGGTGTGCACCTGTCACCCAGCTACATGGGAAACAAATAGGAGGATTGCAGTCCAGGCTGGGCCTGGGCATAAAAGCGAGACCCTACTTGAAGAATAGCATAAACAGAGCTTGGACTATGGCTCAAGCTGTAGAGCTTCTGTCTCACAAGTATGAGGACCTGAGTTCAAACCCAGTACCACAAAGGAAAAAAAAAATTATCCCTCAGTAATTGAAATCTGTAGCCAAGTCTGAGATTCACTGAGAGTTCTAAGAATTCTTGAAGCCGATGTCCATTCTGCCCCCACACTGGTTGGTGCCCACTTAGGTGACCTTTCCAGGCAGCCCTAGCAGCTCACCTCCCCCGAGGCACTAAGGAGAAGGCAGTAACTCGGCCCCTCTCCCTGCAGAGAAGCGAGAGAATGTCTTGTTCGTGCTACCCCTGCACGGGGGACACTTGGGCTTCTTCGAGGGGTCCGTGCTGTTCCCCGAGCCCCTGACGTGGATGGACAAGCTGGTGGTGGAGTACGCCGATGCCATATGCCAGTGGGAACGGAACAAGTCCCAGTGCTCTGACACGGAGCAGGTGGAGGCCGAGCAGGAATGAGGCCCCTGGACTCCGGCGCACTCCAGCCCTGCGGAAGCCGCGTTCTTCCCCACTGGCTCTGTGACCCGGATGGGACTTCACATCGTCAGCCAGCGGGGCCCACCCACCTGCATATCTGGGTCAAGTAGGCGGCTCTCCCTGGGGCTCCAGGTTATTTTTGTGCTTAGTTACTGGTTTTCCCCATTGAGTTGTTAGCCATGGGGACAAGCCTCCTGTTGAATCTCAGCGTCTGACTACTTGTTAGCCAGTCACATCTAGTTTCCCTATTAAAAATGTGTCTGCCGTGCAGTTTTGCTTTGCCACTTGGAAGGCTTTTCCCTGACCATGTGTCACCTTGTGATCACTGTGCGTGCCCTGGCGTAGACCCAGATAGATGCCCACCAACCCAGGCCAGTGCCCAAGGCACAACTCAGCTTGGGAGTCCAAGGACCTGGGCCTCCAGGGCTCAGAGTTCAGTCTCTTACCTGGCAAAGGAAAGGGCTAGGGGTGGAGCTCAGGGGTGGGGCTTTGCCGAGCAGGCTCCCAGCTCTGCGTTCCATCCCCAGCACCGCAAATTAAAACATTCCCAGTTGCTAGCCAAGTTTCTCCCTCACCTTCTTTAAGGTGGTTTCTCACTCCTTGCTGCCGCTGCAGAGGGTCGCATGGGGCACTTTTTAAAAATTCGGCCTCCCAGGCCCCTCCCCTCGGAGAGGCTGATTGAATGGGGGTGGGAGGAGTTTGGGGATTTTAATTTTTAACAAGTGCCCCAGGGGACTCTCATCACCAGGCAGAGATGGGGGACCAGGTTGTCCAGCACCTTCTCAATCAGGAGCTTTTGGTGGCTCATTTTGTTGAACCCATAATCAAGTGTCTTTTCCCCCAGGTCCCTATAGCTGGCCTTGTGACATTCTCCCATAGCCCCGGGTGGAAGTGGGTATGGGCTGAACCCTGGCTCCACTTCTCAGTGAGAAAACAGGGGGCTCTGCCGAGGTGACCACCAGTTTAGAGGTTCCGTGACATCAGAGTGCTGAGGTTTGGGAGAGCACCCCTCCAGTCCAGCCCTGGGCTAGCTCCCATCTAAGCATGTAGGTGTCCTCATCTATCTTTCTCGCTCCTCCCCCATTCCATGTAAAGAGATTTGGGAGGGCTTTAAAGCACTCAGTTGTCATTTTAGGTTTTGAACCCAGGCCCCTCTACCTCTGGCTTTTTGATACCAAACAATTCAAAAGCCGGATCTGAGTTTGAAGAAAGCTTATATCCAACCCACAAGGACAGGTGTTTATCGCAAGCAGCTTTTTCATTGACTAGCAGCTGTTTGCTGCCTGTGTTTGCTGTTTGTGACACCTTTGTCTTGTGAGGCAGACACATCACTCTAGGATTCAAGAACTCCTTGTCTGCAGTTCTGCAGTTCTTGAGAATCTAAGAGCCCGGCGCTTGCTACCTGGAACTGGACAGAACTGTGAGGGATGTCAACTGGACATGTAAAAATATGTTTTCTCTGCTGCTTCTTCTTGGGCTCCAGGACACACTGGAATATAATGAGTGGGTCTGTATGTGGGTCTCAGCGATGACTGGAGCCATCAGAACGCCTGGTCTTGGCCACTGGCGGGTAGACTTTAGGCACTGGCTGTGATTGTGACAGTGACTTCTGTAACCTGAGTCGTTTTCTGACAATCATCAGGTCACCCTAAGTAACACAAGACACAGCCATTGGCTCAAAAGAATCCGTTTCTGTGCTCTCAACCCTGCCATGGTCTCATTTCTCACATTCACCAGATTCCTGCATTTTGCTTTTCCTCCAACGCATTGTCATTTCTCCAACGCATTTCTTTTTATATTCTTTTTAGCACAAATTAGCACTTTATTACCTGCCCCTCAACTTGGAAGCCAGTCCCTCTCCTCTGCCTCTTTCCTCTCTCCAACAATAGCTGTAATCTAGACGATTCAGACATATTTTCTGCACTTACCTTCATGCCTCCAGACTTTTTGTGAAAATAGGTGAACCAAGCAATAATAGGTTTGAATCCCCTTTTATCTGCCTGAAGCCACATCGCCACCTACTGACGGGGAGTGGTCCAGCAGCACTCCCTTCCAGAGAAGAGTCAATTCTATTGCCACACAGGCAGAAGTAAGGGGTGCGGGGTCCTTCCCCCTCCAGGGATATGGGCTTTGCCACCACTCAGCTGGAACTCCTCCCCCCCCACATACACCAGGAGGGGGGACACGTCCCAGCTGAAATCTCTCAATGTGTGACTGAATGGCATTCACATTCCATTTTGGTTCACATGAAATGAACTGAGGCCCTTTCTTCATTCAAGCTTCAGACCCGCAGGCGTGGGAATGAGATGAGACTGGAGCTGTCTTTCAGGCAGCATCTCTTTGCCTGGGAACGAGGGCACCAAGCTCTGAGCACCGGGTAAGCCAGGGTAG
Source organism: Perognathus longimembris pacificus (assembly GCF_023159225.1). Classification (NCBI taxonomy): domain Eukaryota; kingdom Metazoa; phylum Chordata; class Mammalia; order Rodentia; family Heteromyidae; genus Perognathus; species Perognathus longimembris. The sequence continues at coordinate 31,532,614 of NC_063180.1, read as the reverse complement.
GCCACTTCCTGATGGCCATGCGACTGCTCTTCTTGCTACTAAGATCCTATCTGGGCTAAAACAAGACTGGATCTCTAGAGTGCTTGAATACTCTACTTTAAAATCAAAGGAACAACGTTAAAAGCCAAAGGGGAGATGCACCCACATTTCACCAGTTGTCCTCCTGCCCCTCAGTTTGGAGATACTGATTCCAGTCACATTAGGACTGTTTGACTCAAAAAGAACTGTCCTATCTCCAATGCAGTGATGTAAGGAGGGAGGTTTGTGGATTTGGAGAAGACCTGGGATCTTGGTGGGTTTGAATGAGTTTGCATCAACGGCCCCCACGTGGAGCAGAAATGACAGGCTGTTGTTACAATGATCTGTAAGCTCCATGTACTTTCTTGACATGTTGTCCAGGAGGCCTGGCTTCTCCCCACTGTCTCTAGTCACATTAGACAAGTCCTTCTCCCAGCTCATCTCTAAGACGACTCTCTCCTCCGATGCACCCTTTGCCGGGTCTTTGCTGGCCATGGCCTCCACAGTCATGGCAGGTGGAAGCAGCTAGATCACAGCCCCGGGCTTACTGGTCTCTGGGGCCCTTGGAGGGGGAGTTTGTGCATTCACCCTTTCCTCAGTAGAGCCTGGATCCCATCCAGAGCCTGGTCTTTGGCTTCTTCTTCCTCCACTGTCACTGCAGTGTCCTGGTGTGGTCTCGTGACCATGGCAGGTGCCGGCCATTGGGATAAGAGACTGATGCCATCGTGCCGTGTCGCCAGTCAGAAAGCACTTCCTGCTCAGCCTTTCATTCCCAGATGGTCTTGGCTGCGCTGACCTCCCTGGGTCGCTGAGCTTGTCTGCAGCCTTGCATTCTGGATGAGAGCTGCCTTTGTATCTGGGGGATTTGAGATGGGTTTTGGACTTCCGAGGAAATTGTGGGTGTGTGTTCTTGTGTATATTCGCCAGCAAGCAGGTGTCGGAGATGTGAGAGGCCTTTCTGTTCCTGTGGCCTTGATCCTGACTTAGAGCTAAGGACCCCTGGACAGCACACACCACTGAAGGAAGTCTATGAGGATGGGAGAAAGAGAAGGAGAAAGCATTTCATTGCAGCATCCGGCCTAGCACCATTTGGAATTGTCGTCCTTGCCACAAAGCCTTAACTTGCTTTGGAAACTCCCCCTCCTCCTGGGCATTACAGCAACATCATGAATGAGACTCAAAGCAAACCCATGGCCAGACTGGGAAATCCCACAGGTGAGTGGAAGGGTCCTTGTCACATGATGTCCCGCACCTCCAAGGCCTCGACAATCTGAGACCCAGAGCAGACCCAAATGTCTCACCTACAGCTCCTCTGACATCTTGGCCTTCCTTTTGTTCAAAGCCACATTTTGTTCAAAGTCACATTGCTCAGATGCTTCCAAAAGCCATGAAAACTGGCCTTCCTGTGGCATTGAGGGGCCAAGCAATTGCAGGCAAGTTATCTGTTATCTAAGCAGAGGGAAGTGCCCTCCCCCTCAAAGGTTGGAATTGCTTTTGCCAAGTTGTATTTTCAGCTGAGGAAAGGGGAACTGGATCCCCGCTGGCAGAGGGGACCCGACGCCATCCAGAGCAAAGGCTGTCTTCTTCCACCTGAGGGGCTGCCCCCTGGGGTGGCTGCCATCCCCCGTCCCCATGGCAGCCCTAGGAGTAGGGCACAGAGTCCAACTCCACTGCCCAGACTCACACAAGGGCAACGGCCCCTTCGGAAGTTCAGGCCTTTCCTAGCATGTGTTTTCATGTGCCCCTTGATGAACAAGCTGAAGTTCACTTCTACGTGGTGGATTGAGTCGGCCATCCTGAGATTCGTGATAAGACTTCAGCTGTTAACCAGGCGCCTCGCAATCAGTGATGAAATCCATAACCCAGCTTCTCTCCCTTCCGGTCCCCACTGGCCCAGAAACACAGGCCCAGGACAGTCCACTGTTGGCACCTGGCCTCAGGCCATCGCCTCCCCTGCTGCCCACCCCCCCCCCCCCATCGTTGACCCCTTGTTCCCAGCGCCAACAATCTTTCTCCCAGGCTGTTCTGGGATTAGGGGAGGAAGGACAGGAGTTAGGGTTTGTCTGCTTGTGATTTTTATTTGGGTCTCTTTCTTTTGCTAAAGCACAAGTCCACCCCAATTCCAGGCAGTCCAGGTCTGTCCCACTGTGAAGGTGCCACCCGGCACCTGAGCTTTCACCTGTGCCACTGCAGCTGCCTCAGTGCTGCCAAGGGCCGAGGGATGGAGGGATGGAGGGAGGAACACCCGGAAGGATGACCAGAGGTTCGCATCACTCCTTTTCCTAGTGAGACCCCCCCATAGGTTGGCAAATCTGTGTGCAGATTGATTTTCAGAACCATTACTTTCACATTCCTGATTCTGGGTTTGGTTTGGTTTTGTCCTCTTGAGGTTTTCTCAAATCGCCAGTGCTGCCCTGAAAATACTGTATTGTTAAGTTCAAGTTCCAAAAGTCCCTGTGCAGCTGGATCTTTGGGGTGGGGGGGGGGGGGGAGTGTTGCGGAATACAGGATCCTTCAGGGCAGAAGCATTCAAGATTTGCAACTAGCAATGCAATTTTTTCTAAACATGAGGATATTTACCTTTACTAAGAAATTGTACTAAACAATTGTGTCCTTGGTCGTCTTATGTTCTCATGTTACTTTTGATTCTACTTTGATTCTGTGTGGTGGTTTAAAAAAATCATTACAAAAACTGTAATTTTCTTATCTTTGATTCAATGGGATTTCTTTATTTAAAAAAATAAAGACAAAAAACATAGCAGGGCTCTGTGTGGTTTTGTCTAGTGGGTTTTCTTTTTTCTAGTGGTACTGGGGTTTGAGCTGAGGGTCCTGCACTTGCTAAGCTGGTGTTCTATCACAGCACTCCTATCCATTTTCGCTTTTGTTACTTTTTTGACTAGGATCTGACTTGACCATGGCCCTCCTAAATATATACTTCCTAAACAGCTGGAACAGCTCACACACTGTGAAATAGGATGCCACAAACACTTTGCCTTGCTCACTTCAAGCCATAATCCTCCCATTCTCTGCCTCCTAAGGAGCTGGGATTGTAGGCACAAACCACACCCAGCTTCAAAAAAAAAATAGCTTATGAGATAAGAAGAATGATAAGTGTGCCTACGGTGGGCCATTGAGCCACTCAGTATCTTCCAAGGTGCTCATGTTATTTGGAGCAGTGGTTCTGGTTTGGTCTGCTTGGGTCCCACTCAGAAACCACCTTCCACTACAGAGTAGAAACCAGGAGTCTCCCCATGGCACAGCTGCACATGTCTACTGGGTCCCAGAGGATAGCAGCAATCTGCCTGTGTGTACAACCTCCTAAAGCATCTTGGCTTGAAAGTACTCACAGGGTTTGTGTCCATCATCAAGCTCTAACTTCTTCCTTCTTGTGCTCACCCACACATGTCCTGCATGCTGGCAGGGCTACTACTGTGCATAGTCCTGGGCACCATTTGCTCATTTTTTTTCTAAGACATTGAGCCTGTGGCTACTACCCTCTCACATAGACTTTTTTTTGCAAATGGGGCCAGAGGAGTCTGGCTCCTTGAACTCAAGTTCTAAGTTTGCATTTCATACGCCTTTTTTTCCTGAGCTTTTTTTGCTCAAGGCTCGTGCTTTACCACTTTGAACCACAGCACCACTTCCAGTTTCCTAGTGGTTAATTGGAGATAAGAGTCTCACAGGCTTTCCTGCTCAAGCTGGCTTTGAACCATGATCCTCAGATCTCAGTCTCCTGAATAGCTAAGATGACAGGAGTGAGCTACTGGCACCCAGCATGGTGTGGCACCTTCTTAACGTAACTTCCATGTGCCCACACACAGGGCTTAAAGCAATTAATTACATCTGAGCTGCCTAGGGGACTGGAAAAGATACCGGTGTCCAGCCATATGTCAGATTATGTACATGAGAATCTCTAAGGCAAGGCTGGGTGTGGTGGTTCACCCTTGTAATCTCAACTTCTTGGGAGGTATAGATAGGAGGATCATGGTCCAGGCTAGCCCAAGTAAAAGGACAAGACCCTGTCTGTTTTAGAAATAACTAAAGTCAAAAAAGTACACATGGGGAAGTGGTGGAGCTTTGGCTCAAGTGGTAGAGTGCTAGCCATAAGCACAGAAGCTCTAGGACAGTGCCCAGGCCCTGAGTTCAAGTTCAAGTACCAGCACACCAAAACAAAACAGAAAGGTACACACAAGCCAGTGGGGCTGAGCAAGTCAGGTTTCAGCATCCAAGGACCTCCTTCCCAGGCAAGGTCTGAAGCAGCTGGACCTTCCTGCCCAACCTGCCCCCAGTGGGTCAATGCCAGAACATGGCCAGCAGGGGTCAGTATGAGTCCACAGTCAGAACAGGCTGGCAAGTACATCAAATTGCACCTGATGGAGGAGGACTGGCTATCCCACAATGAAGTTGCTCCCCACTGGAATTCTGGGAGAAAATCATTCACCTGCCTATGAGCACCAAGATCACTATGTTTGCCAAATCATGTCAATGTTAACCCTATTTTCTTTTTATTGCATGCGGGGTGGGGATGCTTTTAATCCAGCCTCTTGGCCTGCTTTCACAGACCCTAAGAAGTTCCAGAGGAAATTATCAACAGGCCTTGTTAACGTCTTGAAATCTAATCTCACACAAGTCAAAATGTCCTACTATTCTGTTCAAGAGAAATCCCCCCCACCCTTTGGCTGCCACTCCCACCCTCAAAGGTGACCCCCAAGCTCCCCTGAAGCTCAGAATTGAGGAAGCCAGGGCCTCTGGGGCCATGTTTCCCCAGCCTCGAGTCCAGGACAGCCAGTGGGGACAGGGCCGGGATGCTAACTACGGCTCCCACTCAGGATGGATGCATGCTCACAAGGCTGTATTCTCGGCTTGGACCCGGGGGCCAAAGAGCTTCTCAGCAACCACCTTGCCATCATACTTGGGCAGTGTGCCCCCAAAGTCAGCAGGCAGGATGGTCTCATCAATCTCCTGGAAGAAGCCCGAGAGGTCATCTCCATGGACAAAGACCTGCAGGGAAGCAAGGAGGACAGGTGAGCAGGAGGCAGCCTGAGGATGCAGATGGGGGTGAAAAAGGGAGAGAGGAGGGACAGGAGCTCTCTGCTTCATGCTCCAGGCCGGCGTTCCAGCTCACTGCGCATGCGCCCTGGTCAGGCCTGCACTCACCCTCTGCAGCAGCTTGCTCTTCAAGAAGGGCCTAACCATGTTGTAGGTGGTGGTGAAGTACCATGGCTGGTGGATGAAGTGGATGGCTTTGAACCGGGCAGGGAAGGAATCCTGCAGAAATGGAGATCCCCATGACCCTAGCCTCCCCAGCTGTGAGAGGAGATGACTGTGGGGGCAGGTTCCCAGGCCCCACCTGCAGCATGTCCACCATCTTCCTGAGATCTGAAGCCCGGAGTGCCGCAGCCTGCTGCATGGTAAAGCCCTTGAAGTTCTCGATGATGCAGAAGCCATTGATTTGCGTTTCTTCATTCTCCAGCAGCTTCTCCAGGATAAAGCAATATGCCTGCAAGATCTGGGGAAGGAGAGACGGGGGGTGGGGGGTGGGGGGGTCAGACCCGACCTTCCCAGGGAACAGTTAATTGTACATCCTTTGACTGGACGAATTCTCTACAAGTTTCCCCTCAGGGAATGTGCACAAGATGACAACCTTGGAGGTTTCCATTTGTAGTTAAGAGTATTTATCCCAACATTCTTTATAATGGTGGCACTGCTGGACACAACTAAAGTACGCCACAAAGGACTCGTAAAATCATGATAGATCAAAGCCTTGTGACACTCAGGAACAGTGAAAAATGGCACAGGAGCCACTAATGGCCAGAAGATGTGCATGGCATATACCATATTAAAGTAGGATCCCATTTTATAAGAAAAATATTGGTGTCTATGTGTGCCAACCTAGAAAACTAGACTGAAGATGGACTGGAGGAGTGGCTCAAATGATAGAACATCTGCTTAGCAAGCATGAGGCCTTGAATTCAAATTCTACAACCACCAAACCAAATTATTGGAAGATGTAAAAGTGTCTGGGTACCTAAGTGATGGATAATTTCAAATTTGTTAGTGATGTGTGTGTGATAAGAAAATTAGATGTTTCTACATCTGTCCATGCTAAACTAGGTATCCTCAAGAAACTGTACTAGGGCTTGAACTCAGGGCCTCTCACTTGGCTTTTTCACCCCAAGCTAGTGCTCTAGGCCTTGAGCTACAGCTCTACTTCTGGCTTTTTGTTGGTTAGCTGGAGATAAGTCTCATAGACTTTCCTGATGAGCTAGCTTCAAACTGTGATCTTCAGATCCCAGCCTCCTGAGTAGCTAGGATTACAGGCATGAGCCACCAGTACCCAGATGAAGATGGACATTTATTTAATAATTCTATTGAAGCAACTGAATAGTATTTTCCAAAAACAAGTTTGCAGCATCTTTCCTAATTAAAAAGCCATTTTCAAGCCATATCCCAAAGTTCTCCCAAAACAAAGCCTCATTTTTCCACTTGGTGCAACCTCTCAGGGTTCAGGCAAGCAAGCTTGCCACCCACACAGATACAAAGGAAACTGTCTGTTAAGTAGAGGAACCTGTCTTTTCCAGAAGCTCCTTCAGCCCTCAGTCAGCAAATCCTGTTCTGCTGTCAGCCTGCAGCACTGGGCAAGGCCTCCCCGCCCCCCCCCCCCCCCCCCCCCGTGCACTGGGTAGAGATGATGGAGGCTCCATGCATTATGCCCATCCGGCTCTGCTTGCAATGCAGGAGCTTTTCCAGCTGCCCTGAAACAAGCCACAAATCTTCTCTGCCTGGAAAGGGTTCAGTGGCCTGTGGTGGCTACTTCCCCCACTCCACCCCCATCCCACAGACCTCCAGAGGTGCCAGAGCAAGTATCTGAGAGGGGAGAGAGTTGGAGGGGGATCCAGGCTGTCCATGAGGCAGGTAGGGGAGCTGGGGGAGCCCCTGCAAACCTCATCAAAGGTGATTTCTTCAGAATGCCAGTTCTCGATGTTGAAGAGCATGACCACCCGACCATACTTGTCCCTGCTGGAGAGGACCCCAGGGTAGCCCGCCTCGATGGTACAGCGGACAGCCTCCAGACACAGGCTGTTGAAGAGTTCTGGGTACTGCAGGCGGAAGTGCACATAGCCTGGAAGAGAGAGAAGGAGTGCTTGGAGGGAGTCATCCCAGCCCTGGCCTGCCCCCCACCCCATCCTGGGGTGGGAGTTGGAGACCTGGGCTCCTTCCTGATTCCTCACGAGCTGTCCAAACCTCATGCTTCCTCTCCCAAAATTTGACACACATACACACACACACACACACACACACACACACACACACACACACACACACACACACCTATCTCAGCAAATTGTCATGGCAACCCCGTGAGATTCAAAGTGCAAAGGTGTTGTGCACTCACTGTGCAAGTGTGAGATATCGTCCTAGATGGAGGGGTGATGGTTGTTTCCCACACCTCTTGCCATGGGAACTGGGCACAAGGTCAGCTGAAGGGTGTGGCAGCTCTGGGAAAGAGCTCCCCCTCCCCATAAAGTCCAAACTCCATGCTGGTGGCTCAAGCCTATCATCTTAGCTACTCAGGAGGCTGAGATCACACACACAAAACCAGCCAGTCAGGAAAGTCCTTGAGACTCTTATCTCCCAGTAACAGAAAAACAAAAGTGGCACTGTGGCTCAGACTGGCACAGCACTAGCCTTGCGTAAAAGAGCTCAGGGACAATGCCCAGGCCCCAACTTCAAGCTCCACAACCACCAACAACAACAAAATACAAAATCCCAGCAGGACACAGAGGCTCTCCTTGATTCCAGCTGCACTTCTACTGTCCACCAGCTCCATCTTTGTCCCCCACTGAGCAGGTCTCCCCCACTCTGCAGATGCCCACGCAGGAGGGAGTCTTGTCCATGCCAGGTGGGAGGTGGACATCCATCCTCCCAATGCCCTCCCAACGGCTTGCCCCAGCCAGGCCTCACCTCTGAGCAGCTCGTAGGCGCGCCCCACGTTAAACTTGCGAGCCCGGATGAAGCGCAGGAAGAAGGCGCCATCCCTTCCCTGGACCCTGTCTGCCACCGCCTGGGCCAGCTCCTCCCCCGAGGCCGCCTGCGCCTGCACCAGCGCCCGCAGTTCTTGGACAGCCTCCTCCCGGGCCTCCTCCCGCTCATTCAGCTCATCCTTGGCCTGGGACGGGTATGCAGACACAGGGTTACAGGGCAGGGGCTGGTGAGTGAGGAGACCCCTCCCAGAGCCCGCCAGGACTTAGGGCTGGTGCTGAGGGCTGCCGCTCACCGCCCGCCACTCCAGATCCTGCTGCTGATTTGGGTGTTTGAAGGAAGTTGGGTGAAACTGCTGGTCCTGGGGCTTGCACAAGGTACTGCCAATGGCATGTGTCTCCCACAATAACTGCTGGTGACTGCTCTGTCCTACCATGAGCTCTGCTAGTTGTGTGTGTGTGTGGTGTGTGTGCACACGCATGCGCACGTATGTGCTAGTAGTGAAACTAGAACTCAGGGCCTGGGCACTGTCCTTTCACTTTATCACTCAAGGCAGGCACTCTACCACTTGAGCCACACCTCCACCTCACAGCCCAGTCTCACAGACTTTCCTACCCAGGCTAGCTTCAAACCACAATCCTCAGTTCTCAGCCTCCTGAGTAGCGAGGATTACAGGTGCCTGGCTACATCATGTTTTTTTCATCTTTACCACCACTCATCATGGGTCCTATCCTATTCTATTCTGGATGTTGTTGTTGTTGTTGTTGTCGTCTATCTGTCTGTTTAGACAGCATCTTACTATGTGACCCAAGCTGGCCTGTAACTCTCAATCCTTTGGCATCTGCCTCCCCAGTGCCGAGATTATGTGCATGAGCCACCAGGCCTGGCATGGTTGGTATTCTTATTCCTGTCTCTCAGATGAGTAGACGGGGGCGGGGGGCTCCTAGTGGCAAAGTGTCTTGCCTGGGCTCACCCAGCTTACAAAGGGCAGAGCTGAGACTCTGACTTAGCAGCCTCCTTGGCTTTGAGAGTTCTAGGCTGCTCCCTGCTTGGTGGTGTGAGGAGGGCGGGAAGGTGGCAGAGGAGGAGTCAGGTGTGGGGACCTATCAGCACCTTCCACTTAAGATGCCCAGAGATGCAGAGCCCCGACTCAGCTCGGCCCTGAGCTCCCAAGTACACCCCCTGCAGCCCCAAGTCATCTCTGCTAACTTGTACAGAGCACCATCTGGCCATTTCTGAGAGGGGCACAGAGAGGAAAAGCTATTTGCACAAGGTCACATAGCGGGCTGGAAGAAGGACGGGCTCTAGGCTTCTTGCCTGTCTAGTGGGGACAGAAGTGAGATTTGTTAACTAGCCATTTCTTTTTCCCCTTCCCTCCAGGGCCAAGACTTGAACTCAGGGCCTAACACCAGCCTCTTCCTAATCAGTGCTCCTCATGTCCGGGCCTTAGATTGCTTCCAGTCAGCCCAGTGCATACCCTGGCCTCCAGGATAGTGTCTAGATCAGCTCAGTCTCTTAACATCCAGCATGACCTGGACAGCAGACTACACTCCAGCCGGGGCCTGCTGCCACACCTGTCCTCCACACCAATCCTGTGTTGCCGCCAGCGGCAGCCCCGCCTCCTCCCTCCACTCTGCTCCTCCCCCTTCCTTCCTCCCCTCACCTTCTGCAAGGTGTGGCGGGGCAGCTGGCTGCACCTGCCAAAGACAGGGCCATGGTCCTTGGTGGTGAGCTGCTGCAGCTGGGCCCGAAGGACCTGCTCCTCTTCAGAGACCATGCGGAACGAGCCCACCTGAGCAGACAAGTGGGGCACTCTTAAGCCCCCTCCTTTGGGGGACCCAGGGCCCACAGAGGGGCTACATGAGCAGAGATGCTAGAGAAGGAAGGGAAGGGGTGAGGAGAGGAGTAGGGAAGGGGAGTCCCAGGGTTACTCACCCCCTCTGACATCTTTCTCTGGGAGACTCTCCTAGGGAAGAGAAGGGCCTTGCTGCCTCTGTGCTGGCGCTGGAGTGGCCCAGTGGTTCGGTAGCAGAGGAGGTCAGGAATGCAAAAGTGAACACCTGCTGTGCCCTTAGGAACAAGCCCCCTGCTGAGGGCTTTCAGTATGTGGGGCTGTATTTGTTTATTCATTCATTTCCTGCCAGCACTGGGGCTTGAACTCAGGGTCTTGTGCTCTTGCTTGGAATTTTCACTAAAGGCTGGTGCTCTACCACTTGGACCACAACTCCCAGGTAGCTTTGAAGGGCCTAATCCTTGGGCTAGGCTGGCAGAAGGGGTACATGTAAATACTGCACACATCAGCCATGGTAACTAGCTGATATGGCCAGAAATAAACTAGAGCCCAACTACATTCTCAACTCCAGACTCTGCTGCAGGACAAGGTGGTCTGGCTGGCCCTGGAGAATGGCCAGGCAGCCTGTGATGTGGCCTTCCAGGACCCCCTCCCCAGGCCCACCTCTTCACCCCTTTCCTGGGTTCCCTGGCCCGGGCAGGCCCCCCTGATCCCCACTCACCTGCCAAGTCAGCAGCTCCTCCTTGGGGCCTCCTGGTACCTGAACCAGCAGAGCTCTGGGAAGCCTCAGCTGGGGGCTGGGACCAGTCAGAAGGCCCAGATTAGTGGGTCACAAGAAACTTCTCACTGTGCCCACAGTTTCCCATTAAATCAGGCTCTCAGGAGGCCCGGAGTGGGGTGGCGAAGTGGCCTGGGGAGAGGGGAAAGATGCATCAAAGCCCTCCTTTGTGTTCTCCTGCTCAGCCATGTGGAAGCTTCCAGCCACCCTCCATGGGGCTGGGACCTGGGATCTGACCTACTTCCCTGCCCTCGCTGTCCTCAAGCAGAGGGCAGGAGGCCTCTGAGCGCCCATTCCCCAGGCAGGACCTACAGGAGTGAAGGAAGTTATGAATGGAATGACAGATGGAGCCGCAGCTCTGGCAAACCCAAGCCTGTGGACCACCCTCCCCCTACAGCCTCAGCAAAGCAGAGTCAGTTGGAAATGTAGCTGGTGAAGGCTGGGCAAGAGGGACCAGGTAGGCCAACCTGCCTTCCAGATGATACCGTGAGGGTGGGGGACAGGCTCCTGTGTGTGTTGCTGAGGATTAAAGCAGGACCCCAACATGCCTGGCACCTGCTCTGCCAACCCCAGATCTCAGGTTACCTTTAGAGAGGTAATAAATGTTGAAATGAGGTCACTTGTGAAAGCATAGGTATCGGCCATCCCAGAGGACCAGGCGGAGATAATCACAGGCAGGAGAAGAAGGTTCATAAGGAGGTTTATTAGTGGGGCCATAGTTCCCATGGGAGAGGGAGCTACATGGCATCTGCACCTTATCCAGGTGGCAGCTTCTCTCTGGGGGTAAAGGGGATGTAGATAGTGAGTAGGAGTGGCTCATTAGGTATGGGTGGGTCTGGGGTCTAGTGGGAGGAGCTGAGGACCTGAGGCTAGGGAAATGCTAACTACTTGGATAGGCCCTACTAATCCAGTATGGCTAGTGCCCTTCAACAGAAGATTTGAGCTAGCTGAGAGCCAGCAGCTCATACCTGTAATCCCAGCTATTCAACAGGCTGAGATCAGAAGCTCTTAGTTCAAAGCTAGCCCAAACAAGAAAGCCCATTTAATTAATTCATCAGTCTCTCTCTTCCCTTCCCTTTCCCCACCTTCTTGTATTTTCTTTTGTCATTATTTTATTTATTTATTTATTTATTCCTGCCAGTACTAGGGTTTGAACTCAGGACTTTGTGCTTGCTTGGCTTGCTTGCTTAGCTGGTACACCAGCACTTGAAGCCATACCACCAGCCTGGCTTTTTGCTAGATATCTTGGAGATAAGAGTTTCATAGACTTTTCTTCCTGGGCTGGCTTCAAACCTTGATCTTCCAGATCTGGGCCTCTTGAGTAGCTAGGATTGAGGTGCCAGACTTTGAAGTCAGGCCCCACCACGTGAACCCCATTTTAGAATCGAACCCTGAGCCAATCAGATTTGTACCTGTGTGCTAATCTTGCTTGCACAGCTGACTGTTGTAACCTTGTTCTTTGCCTTTATAAGCCCTGTGTAATCACAGCTCGGGGCTTCCTCCTAACCTCCGCTGTGTCGGTGGGTAGGACGAGGCCCGAGTTGGCAGCTCGTTAAATAAAGCCTTGCCTTGCTTTTGCATTTCGGAGTGTCTGAATCTCGGTGGTGTTCTTGGGGGTGGTCTTGCGACTTGGCACAACATTTGGGGGCTCGTCCGGGATAGCCCCAGAGACCCCGAGATCCCAGACTCCGAAGGTAAGAAAACAGCACTGTTCATTTGTCTTGTCCTGTAATTTGTCTGTTTTGCTTTTGCTTGTAGGGCGCGAGTCAGTTTGGTTTTTGGCCGGAACTGACCAGGAGGACCTCCTAAACGAGACTCAACCCGCCCACCTTGTACTTGGGTCTGCTCCTTCTGCTTATCTGGCAGGAGGTTGTGGGCCAACTTGGGTCCACTCCTCCCGTACCCTGGCAGGAGGTTGTGGGCCAACTTGGGAGATCTCCAACTCGTAACTCGGGTCCACTCCTTCTGCACCCTTGCAGGAGGTTGTGGGCCAACTCGGGTCCACTCCTTCTTACAGGAGGTTGTGGGCCAACTCGGGTCCATTCCTTCTGCACCCTTGTAGGAGGTTGTGGGCCAGCTTGGGAGATCTCCAACTCGTAACTTTTCTTAGGCCTGTGTGTTTTCCTCCTTTTGTATTAATTGTTTTGTTTTTGTAGCCTTTTGGAAGAAATTTGGAAGTAAAATTGTCCTAAATAATTATTGCAAAGTGAGAAAAGGAGAATTATGGCTACCAAAATGTTTAATTGCCATTCCAGCTTCTTTGTAGGTTTTTTTGTAACAGTTTCCAGCAGGCCCACAGAGAAGCACAGGTGATTCCTACAAGTTTGTCAAGATCTAATACTGACCCTTAATAAGTTCCAGGTAAGAGAGCATGCTTAAAAACTACTTCTGTGTGGACCACCTTGTTGCTTATAATTGGAGTAAAGTGGCCCCTTATAAGACTCATTGATCTGAATCTGCGGTTCGAAGCCAGCCCGGGCAAAGAAAGGTCCCTGTGAGAGACTTGTCTGTAATTAGCCAGCAGAGTGCTGGGAACGGAGTGGTGTGGAGCTCAAAAGTGGTAGGGTGCTAGTCTTGAGCTGGAGAGCTGAGGGACAGCACTCAGGCCCTGAGTCCAAGTCGAAAGTCACTCCTCCTGGGACAAAAGTGATGGAGCATCCAGAGGCAGTAAGCCACTGCTTGGATGGCAGAGATGGTGTCAGATCCTAGAGTCACTACTGTTGGCCTTTCAAAAGTTAAAGCCGGGAAGTCCTAGAAGAATAGTTCATGAGCATGCCTTTCCAGTGCCCATGTCTGTCTACTGGGCAGGAATTTGCCAGTCATCTGTGATAGTGGTTAGTAAGGGTAAGTTTGTCAAATGAGAGGATAGATTAAAATCTCACCCCCCGCATTTACTCAAAGCCCTGACTGGCAGTGAGAATTTTAAGCTCATACATCTGTTTAGTAAAGAAAGCTTGTAGACCTGAGATTGTGTCCTTATTGAGATCTGTTAAAGGCCTGTCAGCTTGCCAATGCCCCCAATCAACAGATTACTAAAGGAGCTCGCCTCTGTGGGAATAGGCCAGGTGTGTATTGGGAAGTAGATTTCACAGAAATTACAAATATTTGCTAGTTTTTGTAGACACATTTTCAGGATGGGTTGAAGCCTATCCAACAAAGCATGAGACTGCGAATGTAGTGGCTAAGAAGATCTGGAAGAAATCCTACCCAGGTATGGCTTCCCATCCACCATTGGGTCAGACAACGGACAGGCTTTCGTCTCAAAAGTAAGTCAGGGAATAGCTGCAGCACTGGGGACGGATTGGAAATTGCATTGTGCTTATAGACCCCAGAGTGCAGGACAGGTAGAGAAAATGAATTGGACTCTAAAAGATATGATTCTGCTTCTGTCCCTACCCCCCATTTATTCAGACCAGGGGACTGAAATCCTAAGAACCACGGTGGAAGGGACCCTAGACGGCATCGCCACTTGGGTTCATTGCTTCTACACCAGGCCAGCTGACCCCTTTGCCCTGGATGACAACTACCATGATGGAACATGGGAGGTCTCCAAGCACCCAACTCAGCCGCTTTGCCTTCGCCTCAAGACTGAGACTAAGGTTATAGGTTCCTGGCTAGGTAAGGTCTACGCCCCTGAGTCAGCCTGAAGAAGTTACAGAAGATGGATGATCTTCACCCATCAGCCCCCCTTTAAAATCAAGGGACCAGAGTTGTTTTTGGGAAGATGAGGCAGGATAAACTAGAGACATGCAGAACAGAGGTACAGAGAATATTCTTGTAAGAAATGGTGACAGGCCCTTTGGTTACTACATTGGGTCCTACTGGCCCATGCCTTACCTCTATATCATCCCCTAGACATGCAAGCCATTGAAATGGACAGAATGGAGCCATGATTGGCTCCCAAGGTACCAAAAAGAAAAAGGGGGAAATGAGGTGCCAGACTTTGAAGTCAGGCCCCACCACGTGAACCCCATTTTAGAATCGAACCCTGAGCCAATCAGATTTGTACCTGTGTGCTAATCTTGCTTGCACAGCTGATTGTTGTAACCTTGTTCTTTGCCTTTATAAGCCCTGTGTAATCACAGCTCGGGGCTTCCTCCTAACCTCCGCTGTGTCGGTGGGTAGGACGAGGCCCGAGTTGGCAGCTCGTTAAATAAAGCCTTGCCTTGCTTTTGCATTTCGGAGTGTCTGAATCTCGGTGGTGTTCTTGGGGGTGGTCTTGCGACTTGGCACAACAGGATGACACCTGTGAGCTAGCAGTGCCTGGCTATTTGAATATTTTCTTTCTTTCTTTCTTTTTTTTTTTTTTTTTTGCCAGTCCTAGGCCTTGGACTCAGGGCCTGAGCACTATCCCTGGCTTTTTGCTCAAGGCTACCACTCTACCACTTGAGCCACAGCACCACTTTTGGCCTTTTCTATATATGTGGCGCTGAGGAATCGAACCCAGGGCTTTATGTATATGAGGCAAGCACTCTTGCCATTAGGCCATATTCCCAGCACCCTATTTGAATATTTTCAACCAACCTCTCTAGAGTAACTGCTGTGTGGCAGACACCACGAACCTGGAAGTGAATAAAACACAACTCTGTCTTGAGAAGCTCACACTCTGAAACAATGGAGTACTGGGTTTGCTCTCCAGAACCACAATAAACGAATGAATAAACAAAGAAGGGGGGAGGTGACAGGAGAAAACAGAAATTCCCAAAGGAGCAACCTGGCACTGCAGGACGGATTGGGCCCAGCTAGTGCTTTGGACTCTTCTAAGAGTTAGTGGTTATAATGTTGGTAAGGTCAGAAGCCCGCTTTTCTAGAATCATCTATCATAATAGCTCCCCAGTGTAGGTGGAACCAAGTACAATGGGGCTGGCTTCTTTTGCCCAAAAAGCAAACACGAGACCGTGTGGGTGGGAAAGATTCCTCAGGTGGGGGGAGGGGCGGGGAAGAGGGACATTCTCCGTGCATGCTCAGTTCAATGCCCTCGTTGTTCACAGCACTGTTCTAACATGGCAGACGGAAAGGAGATTAGGTGGAAATTTTAGTATTATAATGAGCAAAGGTTACTCTAGGTCACCTTAAAGACAGGGTCCGTATGACTCACCCTTCGATTTTGTTTTTTGCTGCTCTTGGTAAACATTTGGGGATGTGGGGGGATATATCTTCCTAAATGAAAATATTAATGGCCCGCCTCACATCACAATCCTTTTTTAAAGGGCCTAAAGGTTTTTGCCTTTTCCTTTGCAAGCCGTGATGATTGTTCTGGAAGTGCTTGCTATTGGCTAATGCATGAAGTCCAGGTGCACCACTGGGATGAAGATTTGTTGCTTGGCTAAGGAAGCCTGGCAGGGTAGGAAAGCTGGTTAGTAATCAGCATCTATTCTTTTGGCATAGGCGTGGCCATGATGCTAATGGAAAGCCGAGGCAACCCAGACCCCTGTGATCCCGAGGTTGCTGGCACCTGGAATGCACAAATGCAACAGAGTCAACGAGCTAACCTAAAGTTACACACACTGGGTTCCTCACCTCAAGGCCCAGGCCTAGAAAAGTTTGCTTTTTGAGCGGCTTTGGTCATCTGTTCTCTTGGTAAGGTAAGGATTTCTCTCCAGAACCACCTTCTGTCTCAACACTTTTCTCTCCTGTACAATTCCAGCGACAGTCACCGGCCAGGAATACTGTACTCGAATACAACCACCCCCCCCTTCCCCTGGGGGTGGCTCCTCGCTCACCCCGAAGGGGTCCTCCCCACCTGCACCTTCACATTCTGGACTGGCCAGCGCTTGTGACTTTACCCAGGCCTTCTGCACAAGCGGCTCCCTTAATCTAAGATAGAACCTCAGAATTAGAAAACTTAGCAAATGTATTGACGGAGCACTCACTACTCTGGGGTGGACCTGGTGGGGGGAGGGGAAGGTGCCTTCAGATGCTTCTAAGGCAAAGACTTGCGGGGACCACCGCTTGACCCCACCCGCTTCAGCACTGGAGGCTTCCACTCTAGAACGCGGAACCCCGAGCAGACACCGCACGCACGGTGCACGCACGCTCGGGGCCGCAACGCCTACGCTTCCTCCCCTCCCTCCACCTGCGAGTGGGAACGCCCAAGAACTGCGGCGGGGACTCACCCCTTCTTCTTGGCCTTAGTGGTACCTTCCAACCACGCCCCGTCCCTGAAGGCGGAAGTGAGCCTCGGGGGCGGGACCTATTGCCCTGGGTAACGGAAGTGCGGCGGCGTTCGGAGGGGAGCGCGCGCATTTTGTAAGTCTGGTGGCGGCGGCTCTGGTGACGGTCGCGGTGCGTCGCCGGGCCGGCGGGACGCAAGGGAGTGGATCTCTCCGGACTCGGGGACTCTCCTCACGACGTGGCCTTTCTGTCGCCCCGAGAGGTTGGGGGTGCCCCGCCGCGAACCGCTGAGGGGGACGGCTGGGGTCGGGGTCTGGGGTTTGCGCGCTTTTCTCGCTGCTCCCACCCCTGCCAAGCTCGGGCCGGGGGTGCCCGACCCCCTCTCCGACCCCGTGCCCACTGCCCTCCACTTACCCCTCTACCCCCCACCGGTCTCCCTCTTCCCTGTCCTCGTCCTCCCTCCACCCCCCGTCAAGCTCCTGCTTCTGGAAATTCCCCACATCCTGGGTTGGCGTTTGTAGCTCCGCGCCAGGGGGCAGACCCACTCGGTGGTACCTGGACGGGCTCCGGGAGGCCCCAGGTGGGCGTGGCCAGCTGCCGCATTTTGCAGTCCCCGCCTTTGAACTCAGGACCCTGTGCTTGTGTGGTAGATTGGTTCTCTGCCGCTTGAGCCACACCCCCAGCCCTGCTCTGCTTTATTTTCCAAATAAGGTCTCGAGGTTTTGTGCCGAGAGACCTCGTTCCTCAATCCCCCCTACTTGTTACCTAGGCCTCCCTCTTACCTGACGCCTGGGTTGTACCGTTGGGATTGGGTGTGCCCCTAGCCTAGATCAGTGGTCTTTCCATCTCTGCCTTCACAGAAGCTGGGATCAACAGGTGTGAGCCACCCTGCCTGGTCTGTTTGCCTTTCTAGAGGCCCCCACAGCATTAGCTTGTAATATAATCAAGGAGCTGGATCCCAGGCTGACCCAGGCAAAAATCTAGCCAGTGCTTGTGACTGCCTAGCAAGTATAAGGCCCTGAATTCAGACCCCATTATTGAAAAACAAAAATAAACCGAAATCCTTTGAATATGTGGATGAGGCCTCCACCCCTCGGGGCCTGTCCTGTCTGTAATGTTTACTGGAGTCTTGGCAAGAAATCTGTGCTCACTAGGCTTAGCAGCCATTTGCCTATAACTCATCTCTGTTCAGGCCACTATTTAGCAAAGGTGCTTGCTGAAATAGGCTTACTTAATCATATTCACCATGAAACTGCCCTCATCTGCCTGGATGCCAGTTTGGGTTGCTGTGATCTGACCTCCCCTCTCCCTCCCTAGCATCCTCTGCCACCCCAGAACAGCATAGTAGTTTAAGCATGGAGTCTTGGGGTCTGGAGCTGGATAGCCAAGTGTTTCAGTTCTATTGCTTCTAACCTTGGGGAAACTTTCCGATCCCTGAATCCCAAAAGTTCCTCATGTATTTTTTTTTTTTTAAATCATGGTTGTTCAAAACTAACAAATCTGAGAATAAAGTGAGCTTTCTGTAATAGGTGTGAAGTACTCGGGGAAAGGGGGAAAATAAACTTGTTTGCTTGGAAAGCTTTATTCAGCTCTGACACATTTTTTTTTCTTCTAGTTCCCCGATAAGAGCAACAATGGACCAGAAAATTTTATCTCTGGCAACAAGTAAAACAACTGATAGACTGCAGGAATTCCTTAGAACCCTGAGAGAGGATGAGGTGAGTACATGGTTTGCTAAAAGCAGCAGAGGGGGCTGGGGATATAGCCTAGTGGCAAGAGTGCCTGCCTCGGATATACGAGGCCCTAGGTTCGATTCCCCAGCACCACATATATACAGAAAAAAACGGCCAGAAGCGGCGCTGTGGCTCAAGTGGCAGAGTGCTAGCCTTGAGCCAGGGACAGTGCTCAGGCCCTGAGTCCAAGGCCCAGGACAGGCCAAAAAAAAAAAAAAGCAGCAGAGGAACACGGTGACAATCCTGGACATGGAGGGTGAAGCGACGTCTCTGCTACTTCCTCTCGTCACAGGTCCTCCAGTTCAAAGCTAGCCCAGTCAAGAAAGTCTGAGAGACTCATCTCTACTTAACCACCAAAAAACCGGAAGTGGCACTGTGGTACAAAGTGGTAGAGTGCTAGCTTTGAACAAAGAGCTCAGGGACAGTGCCCAGGCCCTGAGTTCAAACCCATGACTGACAGAAAAGAAAAAAATATGTATACTTATACTTATTTGTGATACTGTAGTCTTGAAGTCAGAGCCTGGACAACTGAACGTGAACTTTTGTGCTCAAGGCTGGTGCTGCTTGAGCCGCAGCTCTACTTCTGACTTTTTTGTGTAGCTAATTAGAGATAAGAGTAACAGACTTTCAAGCCTGATCTAGCTTTGTGGGTTTTTTTGTTGTTGTTTTGTTTTTGGCCAGTCCTGGGGCTTGAACTCAGGGCCTGAGCACTGTCCCTGGCTTCTTTTTGCTCAAGGCTAGCACTCTACCACTTGAGCCACAGCTCCACTTCTGGCTTTTTCTATATATGTGGTTCTGAGGAATTGAACCCAGGGCTTCATATATATGAGGCAAGCACTATGCCTCATAGAGGCCATACTCCCAACCCCCTGGTCTAGCTTTGAACCTCAGTCCTCAGATCTCATCCTCTTGAGTGGCTGGGATTACAGGGATGAGCCACCAACACCCTGCTGCCTTCTCCTTTTGAGTGTTTAGGTGGTTCAGATAAAGGAGCTGTTAGCAGAGACATATACAGTGTTTCCTTCTCTGATTGCAGTTGACTAATCTCCTTCAGAATCAAGCAGTGGCAGGCAAAGCTGCTGGAGCTCTGGTGAGAGCCATTTTCAAAGGTAACAGTTCTTCATCTGTCTGTTGGTTTGTTTGCTCAGGGACAGCACCTAGGCCCTGAGTTCAAGCCCTATAACCAGCAAAAAACAAAAACTACTTGCCTGTAAATAGGAAGGTTTATTCCTAGGTTCCTAGTTCTGTCCCCTTGTCTGTCTGTCTCTATACATCCAGTCCATAGTCACCTATAGCTTTGAAGTATGAAATGGCATCTTTCAGAATTGTTTGGGTATTGTGGTCTTTTATATTTACATTTTTTTTTTAAGATAAGCTCATCATCAGCCTGGTGCTGGTGGTACACTCTCCAATTAACCACCCCCAAATAGGTGAAAGTAGAGCTGTGCCTCAAGTAATAGTGTACTATCCTCAATCACAAAAGATTAGGGACAGTATCTAGTCCCTGAGGTCAAGGCGTAGGCCTAGTGGCTCATCAGTTCCTGTTTTTAAAAAAATGCTAAGGGGGCTGGGAATGTGACTTAGTGGTAGAGTGCTTGCCTAGCATGCATGAAGCCCTGGGTTTGATTCCTCAGCACCACATAAATAAAAGGCCAGAAGTGGCAGTATGGCTCATGTGGTAGAATGCTGGCCTTGAGCAAAAAGAAGCCAGGGACAGTGCTCAGGCCCTGAGTCCAAGCCCCAGGACTGGAAAATAAATAAATAAATAAATAAATAGTGCTAAGGATTTAGTAGAAATGGTGTGGAGTCTACATAAACTTGAAAAGCATTAGTCTCAGAGTATTCCATTCCATGTGATACTTACTGTCATGTGATATGTAGTATCTTAGCATTTTTCAGGACTACTGGGTCAGGGATGGAAATAGTATAGCGTGTTAAAATGGATTCAGCAGTTTTCTTCAGTAGGTACTTCCTGGGTTGTTGGAAGCCTGTGGCTAACTTCCAGAGGTCTGAACAAGTTGATTTGGCTGTCTTTGCTAGTATTTTCACTGTTTATTAAAGAGACTTTTTGTTGTTGTTTTGTTTTTGCCAGTCCTGGGGCTTGATGAGCTCAGGACCAGGGTACTGTCCCTGAGCTTCTTTTTACTCAAGGCTAGCACTGTACCTCTTGAGCCACAGTGCCACTTCTGGCTTTTTCTGTATATGTGGTACTGAGGAATGGAACCCAGGGCTTCATGCATGCTAGGCAAGCACTCTACCACTAAGCCACACTCAAGCCCAAGAGACATATTTTTAAATCCTTATTACACCACCATTCCTGTGGATAGCACTGAGGGGATGGTGCTTTGAAATGAAGTATGTTAAGCACATTAAATTTGGGTGACAGAATTCTACTCTCCCAAAATATAAGATAGACTATAATATGATATTATAATATTATTTCTCCTCCTGTGCTACATAATTATCAAAATAAGTGAACAACAGAGAATGATGATGTCTCGGTCTTCTATTTGGCTAAATGACGCTCTTTTTCAAAGCCCCTTCCATATTGCTGCTCTGAGCATCGTAGTATCATTAGTCCCTTAAGAATTCAGTCCATATTAAACTACAAATGTTTGGCTTTTCTGTTTATCCTTCACCCTTGTAAGACTTCTTCCTTTTTTCTTTGTTCTGTACCATCTGTTTAAAACAAGGCTCTCCCTGCTCTGAGGAAGATGGAGCCCTTAGGAGACGAAAGATATATACTTACTGTATCCAGTTGGTCGAATCAGGAGATTTACCAAAACAAGTAGCCTCTGAGCTCATAGGATCCCTAATGCTGGAGGTAAGATGCAAGAGTAAGCTTACTTGTTTTAGAGTAGATTGGAGGGTGGTTATAATTTGTTGAAAGAAAGGAAAGTAAGTGCCAAACCTAGGGTTGTTGCTGCTGCTGCTGCTTCTTCTTCTTCTTCTTTTGTGGGTCATGGGTCTTGAACTCAGGGCCTGGGCATTATCCCTAGGTTGTTTTTTTCCGCTCATTGCTAGTTCTCTACCTCTTTGAGTCACAGCACCACTTCTGGTTTTCTGGTGGTTAGTTGGAGATAAGAGTCTCATGGACTTTCCTGCCTGTGCTAGCTTTGTTTTGTTTTGTTTTGTTTTTTTTGCCAGCCAGTCCTGGGGCTTGGACTCAGGGCCTGAGCACTGTCCCTGGCTTCTTTTAGCTCAAGGCTAGCACACTGCCACTTGAGCCACACTGCCATTTCTGGCCTTTTTGTATATATGTGGTGCTGAGGAATTGAACCCAGGGCTTCATGTATGCAAGGCAAGCACTCTTGCCACAAGGCTATATTCCCAGCCCCTGGGCTAGCTTTGAACCATGCAATCCTCAGATCTCAACCTCTCAAATAGTTAGGATTTCAAACGTGAGCCACCGGAGCCTGGCTGTAGCATACTTTTATTTTATTTATTTATTTATTTTTCTGGTCCTGGGTCTTGAATTTTCTGAATAGTTTATTGGAGATAAGTGTCTCACCAGACTTCCCTGCCCGGCTGACTTAAAACTGATCCTCAGATCTCAGCCTTCTGAGTAGCTGGGATTACAGGCCTGAGCCACTGGTGCCTAGCCCTAACATACTTTTGTATTTATGAATAAGAGCTATTGTTAAAGAACAGAAGTGTAAGCCAGTGGCTCAGGCCTGCAATCCTAGCTACTCAGGAGGATGAGATGTAAAGATCGTGGTTTGAAGCCAACCCAGGAAGGAAAGTCCCCATGAGACACTTACCTCCAGTGAACCACTCAAAAACTGGAAGTAGACCTGTGGCTTAAAGTGGTAGAGTGCTAGCTTGAGCAGAAGAA
The DNA here is from genome assembly GCF_023159225.1 of Perognathus longimembris pacificus. Taxonomy (NCBI): domain Eukaryota; kingdom Metazoa; phylum Chordata; class Mammalia; order Rodentia; family Heteromyidae; genus Perognathus; species Perognathus longimembris. The sequence continues at coordinate 31,510,361 of NC_063180.1, read as the reverse complement.
CTCAGGAACAGTACCCAGTCCCTGTGTTCAAGCCCCAGGACTGACAAATTAAAAATAAATAAATAAATACAAAAAGAACAGAATAGTGAATAGAAGTCACCTCGACATGCACATTGCCTTTGTGGTACCTCAGGCATGGGTCTCCCTGAAGAACTGATGGAGAAGGTTGAAGTCCTTTATGGTAATTAACTGTAACAGGGCAGCCTGGTCCCCTGTCTCCCTCCTAGGGCCAGTTCTGGGTCTCTGCATCAATCTAGTTACTTCAGGCAAAACATGATTTTTAAACACTGGATGCCTGCTTCTTGATTTCCTTTCATCTCATGAACTTTTAGGCTCACCGTTTTCCAGGACCATTACTGGTTGAATTAGCCACTGAGTTTGTTGGCATGATCAAAGACGGCAATCTAGTGAATGGAAAGTCCTTGGAGTTGTTGCCTATCATTTTGGTAGCATTGTCTACCAAAAAGGAAAATCTGACATATGGGACAGGTAAATTTCTTCCAATTTTTAGTGGCTTTTTCTCAGTTCACTTGATCAAAACTTAGTTTTGTGTCTTGTTTACATTTCCAGGTGAATTGAGTGGGGAAGAATGTAAGAAGGAGTTGATTAACACTCTCTGTTCTGGCAAGTGAGTCTTTCCATTTGGGTGCAACTTTCTCGGGATTGCCAGAGGACAGAAGCACTAGCATTTATTTCAAGGATTTGTACTTGTAAAATTTATATCCCCCCCCCCTTTTTTTTTTTTTGCCAGTTCTGGGGCTTGGACTCAGGGCCTGAGCACTGTCCCTGGCTTCTTTTTTGCTCGATGTGGTGCTAGGGAATCGAATCCAGGGCTTCATGTATACAAGGCAAGCACTCTTACCACTAGGCCATATCCCCAGCCTATATTCCATTTTTTTGTTATTATTTTATAATTTCCACCATAAAACCCATTAATTCTGCAGTGAATTTTCAAGAATAATGATTCACTACATTCTTTTTTAAGACCGTACAGTTTCAATTGATTTGTCAACCTTACTGTAGCAGAGTAGTCCACTAAACATGATTTAGTGTCCTTCTGAGGTTCTTATGGTAAGGATATGCCCTGCTACCACTTCCTGCTTCCTTCCTCCTATTACTCTCCTCCCTCTCTCTCTCTCTTTCCCCCCTCTCTCTCCCTCTCCCTCTCCCCTTCTCTCCTCTCCCTCTCTCCCCTCTCCCTCTTTCTCTCTCTCTCTTTCTCTTTCTCTCTTTCTCCCTCTCTCTCTCTTTCTTTTGTAAAAAATGTGCTGCAGAGGCTGGGAATGTGGCTTAGCGGTAGAGTGCTTGCCTAGCATGCACGAAGCCCTGGGTTGGATTCCTCAGCACCACATAAACAGAAAAAGTCAGACGTTGCGCTGTGGCTCAAGTGGTATAGTGTTAAGTTAGCCTTGAGCAAAAGGAAGCCAGAGACAGTTCCCTGGTCCTAAATTCAAGCCCCAGGACTGGCACTCCCCCCCCCCCCGCCCCCCAAAAAAAGTGCTGCAGCTAATGCTGGTGGCTCATTCCTGTTATTCTAGCTACTCAGGAGGCTGAGATCTGAGGATCACAGTTCAAAGCCAGCCTGGGCAGGAAAGTCCAAGAGACTCGTATCTCCAATGGACCACCCCCAAGCCTGAAGTGGAGCTATGGCTCAAAGTGTGACACGTAGCTAGCTAGCCTTGAGCAAAAAAAAGCTCAGTGACAGTGCCTAGACCCTGAGTTCAAGCCCCATGACCAACATTAAAAAAAAAAAAGTGAGGCAATTGACGTTTTTATATGTCTAAATGACAGATATATGCATGTGATGTATTTAAATAGCAAATAGAAATTTTGAGGGTCATTTTGTGCTATCTTATGTATTCCATAAAATATTATGTGACGTGTATTACACAATCACAGGTGTTGAGTGTCATCAGACTGGTTTTTATTTGTTTTACTGATCCAGCAGGTTAAAAACTGATTGTTTTATTGTCTGCCTATCTATCTATCTATGTCTGTCCTGGGGCTTGAATTCAAGGTCTGGACACTCTCTTTGAGCTTTTTTGCTAAGGGTAGCACCCTACCACTTGATTCACAGCTTCACTTCCAGCTTTATTGGTGCTTAATTGGAGATAAGAGTCTCATAGACTTTCTTGCCCTGGCAGGCTTCCAGTGGAGATCCTCAGATCTCAGCCTCCTGAGTAGCTGGGAAAACAGGCATGAGGCACCAACGTCTGGGCTCTCATTATTATTTTAAATTGCATTTGTTTTATCTTGTTGATTGTTACTATAAGTGGTGTATGTTTTATCTTGTTGCTGAGTTCTGCAAAATCAAATTCGAAAGTACTCAATTTTTTTCTGTCCTTACTGGTTTTATGAAGTTGCCCATAAACAAATTAAAATGAAATAAATTTATTCTTTCCTATTTGTCTTTAACCAGATGGGATCAACAACATATAATCCAGCTTACCTCCATGTTCAAGTAAGCCTTATTCTCTTCTCCAGCTTGCCTTGGGAACCTTCCTTCTTTTTTTTTTTTTTATGAGGTAACCATTTTACTTATATATAAACAATGAATCGTGTATGTAACAATAAATATTGATATCCGATAATACAGAAATAAGTATTTGTGTAATCAATAGTCAGTATTATCAACAGCATATAATGCATTTTTTTTTCCTTTTTTGCCAGTCTTGGGGCTTGTGACTCAGGGCCTGAGCACTGTCCCTGGCTTCTTTTTGCTCAAGGCTAACACTCTACCTCTTGAGCCACAGCGCCACCTCTGGCCTTTTCTGTTTATGTGGTGTTAAGGAACTGAACCCAGGGCTTCATGCGTGCTAGGCACTCACTCTACTGCTAAGCCACATTCCCAGCCCGGGAACCTTTCTTCTAGACACTGAAACAGTACACTCCGATATTTTTTCTCTTAGGGAGTTTCTTCTCATTTCCAAGGCTATTTTACTTAGGTTATTGTTCTGTGCATGTATGTGTTTGTGTGCACGTGCACATATGCCAACCCTGAAGCTTGAATTCAGAGTCAGGACACTCCACTTCCAACTTTTGGGTGGTTAATTTTAGGCGGGATGAGAGTCTCACAGACTTTCTTACTGGGGCTGGCTTTGAACCTAAGTCCTCCAATTTCAGCCTCCTGAGTAGCTAGAATTACAGGCCTGAGCCACCAGTGGTTTCTTAAAGATTTTTCATATAAGAAAAATAAAAAATAACAGACAAAACAATCTAATTCCTACTTTATTTCCTATTCCCAAATTTTATTTCCTACAAAATTTTTGATACAATTGTAGCTGTTGTAAAATCCTGAATCAATCTCTCAAGCCAAGGCCATTGGGTCCTGGATGGACATTAGGACTCTGTGCTCCACAGGGACATCCCTCTGACTGCAGAAGAAGTGGAATTTGTAGTGGACAAAGTGTTGAAGATGCTGTCCATGTTGAATCTTCAAGAAATACCACCTTTGGTCTATCAGCTTCTAGTTCTCTCCTCAAAGGTACAAATGACAAATTGATCCTGCATTTTTGTGGTATAACTGGCTAGGTATAGGCATTCAGTTTTGTTCCTTCCCTCCTCCCCCATGCCTTGGAGCCCTTTTTGCTCTCACATTCAAGTAGGGTCTTGGATTAGCCTCAATTACAATCCACCTGTGTATACTTGCCCCGGTTCTCCCTTCTCTTATTTTATTTGATCTCAGAAAGGGTGGGCTAGAGGACTTTTCAGGCCCAGGACTAAGTTTTTCAAGACACATTGAAAGTGTTTTACACATTTTGACTCCCCATTGTAGTTTATTTCCTTGATAATCCTTTGTGTTGGAAAGTACTGGAAGCTCTGTTGTTTTGCCTTTAATTGAAAGAGCTTACCTATTTTGGTTTTCCTCCAGGGAAGTAGAAAGACTGTTTTAGAAGGAATCGTGTCGTTCTTCCGAGAGCTGGATAAGCAGCATAGTGAGGATCAGAGCGGTGATGAGTGAGTGTCGGGGTTCAGGTGCCAAAAATTGCTTGTAGGTTCTTCTCACTGTGTGTTTTAGCCACTTCATTGACATCTTCCCTTTCACCCACTTACTTACCCCAGCATACAACCGCTGTAGCTTCCCCTCCCCTTTCCCGTGTCTTCTCCCCACTTAATGGTTAGGCAGCCTTCATTTATCACCTTACAAGAATAGTTCACCATTGGGAGGTTAGAATGGGGGAGAGTGGAGCCAGGTTGAATTAGGTTGGACTCAGCAAAGAATAAAAGGAGCGGAAATAATGACTGTTGGACTTCTTTCAATGAATTTTGTTATAAAAGGAGCAGAGTGGGGCAGCTCCTATTCTACTTCATTGCGAGTTGAGCTCATGTCCACCTGTTGGTCATTGAAGCACCTGCACTTGTGTAACTGTGCCTTTCCTTGACTTGGGCAGGCTGCTGGATCTTGTTACTGTGCCGTCAGGTGAGCTTCGCCATGTGGAAGGCACCATTATCCTCCACGTGGTGTTTGCCATCAAGTTGGACTCTGAGCTAGGCAGAGAACTTCTGAAACAAGCAAAGGTAATAACCAGCAGTATTCTTCACTTAGAGATACTTAGCATTAGAGCATCTTTTCATATATTCATTAGCTTTTCTAATACTTTTGGTGAAATGCCTGTTCACCTCTTTTGTTCATTTTTTGAAAAAGTCATTGTAACTAAGAAACATGGACCTAGGCTTAAAGAGTTTTTTTGTGTGTGTATTCTCTGCTAAAAGTTTTATAGTTTGAGCTTCTACATTGAGGTTTTTGATCAGTCCAGGATTGGTTTTGAAGTTGGCTGTGTGTAAGCAGTGACTCTCCTTTGATTTTTCTGTTCTAGGCAGGGCAGCAAGGAGATCCCAGTAGATACTTTTGTCCTTTCAGTGTGGCTCTTCTTCTCTCTGTAACAGGAATACAGCGCTTTGAAGAACAGGTAATATTCTCAATGACATCTTGGCTTCTTTCATAGTTGATAAGAAAAAAGGAAAGAGTGGGCTGGGAATATGGCCTAGTGGCAAAAGCACTTGTCTCGTATACATGAAGCCCTGGGTTCGATTCCCCAGTACCACATATATAGAAAATGGCCAGAAGTGGCGCTGTGGCTCAAGTGGCAGAGTGCTAGCCTTGAGCAAAAAGAAGCCAGGGACAGTGCTCATGCCCTGAGTCCAAGGTCCAGGACTGGCAAAAAAGAAAAAAGGAAAGAGTATATAAAAACCTGCTGGGTGCCGGCAGCTCACACCTGTAATCCTAGCTACTCAAGAGGCTGAGAGCGGAGGATCTAGATTCAAAACCAGCTTGGGCAGGAGGGGAGTTTATGAAACCCTTAGCCCCAGGTAACCACCAAAAAGACAGAAGCGGAGCTGTGGCTCAAGTGGCAGAGGGCTAGCCTTGAACAAAAACCCTCAGTTCAGCACCTAGATTCCACATCCAAGTCCCAGGGCCAAAAACAAACAAAAAAGCCAGTATAGGGGCTAGGGATATGGCCTAGTGGCAAGAGTGCTTGCCTCCCATACATGAAGCCCTAGGTTCGATTCCCCAGCACTACGTATACAGAAAATGGCCAGAAGTGGTGCTGTGGCTCAAGTGGCAGAGTGCTAGCCTTGAGCAAAAAGAAGCCAGGGACAGTGCTAAGGCCCTGAGTTCAAGGCCCAGGACCGGCCACAAAACAAAAAAAGCCAGTATAAGAACCTGTTGAGCTGAGACTATGGCCTAGTGGTAAAGTACTCATCTCATATACATGAAGCCCTGGGTTTGATTCCTCAGCACCACATATATAGAAAAAGCCAGAAGTGGTGCTGTGGCTCAAGTGGCAGAGTACTAGCCTTGAGCAAAAAGAAGCCAGGGACAATGGCAACAAAAACAAACCTGTTGAGGGTTTTGTTTGGGGATTTTATTGTGTTTAGACTTGTCTTGCTGTGTTACTGGAGCCTGCCTCAGCCTCCAGTGCTGCATCACCAGACCCTGCCCCCAATTTTCTAAACAACTTCATCCCCACCTGCTGGTGCTGAGAACACATAGCTCACTGTTCTCAGCTGGGCTGAATGACTGCTTCAGAAACTCAGTTTGCACCTTCATTTCCTTGTGTGCAGTTAGCCAGGAGGTACAGGGGGGATAAGTTGGGAGTGTGCTCCATGGCCCAGAATTGCAGGAAACGGTAGGACAGGTGGGACTCAGCAGTGGTTTTATTGTGTTGGAGCTTTCTAAGAAATTGTTCCAGGTTGAGTTGAAATTATAGAGCAAGTGCCTTGAAAGAATGAAATATATAAAATCTTACACACACACACACACACACACACACACGCACGCCCTCCCCAACCTTGTGCATTCCAGATTACTGGTGATTTTTTTTTCCCTCCAGTACTAAGAATTGAGCCAGTGGCCTCACATCTGCTAGACAAACATTCTACTCTTGAGCTAGATTCCCACCCATTGCTTTTTGCTTTTTAATTTGAGGCTCAGTCTCACTACATTGCCTAGTTTAACCTTACTTGTGGTGCTCCTGCCTGCCTGCTTGCCTTTTCTGGGTAGCTGGGATTATAAGGCATGAGACATCTTGCCTGCTGTGACTAAGTTTTAGCCCTTTTTCTCACTGACAAAGGCCTGCCTTCAGTTCCTACATTCCCCTGGAAGTCATGATTTTTTTGGTCTCCAGTTAGTGAGTGGTGACATGCAAACAGGGTCAAGATTCGTTCGGAGCACAGCCATAATGTTTTGCTTCATTTTCCTGTTTCCTTGGTTTTCTTTAGGTGTTTGATCTCTTAAAGAGTTCGATCATGAGATGCTTTAAGGATCTACAGCTCCTCAAAGGTTCGAAATTCCTTCAGAACCTTGTTCCTCAAAGAACTTGTATTTCAACCATCATCTTGGAAGTGGTGAAGAATAGGTGAGTTTGTTAAACTATTGACCAAAGGTTTGTGAGGGAGGGATCTTCCATTTGAAAATTCAATGTGGGCTGAGCACCAGTAGCTTACACCTGTAATCCCAGCTACACAGGAGACTGAGATCTGTGGATTTAGGTTCAAAAACAGTTAGGCAGAAATGTCTGAGAGACTTTTTCCTTCTATTTTTGAATTCCTGTTTTAGGTATTATGAAAGCCACACAATACCGCGATCAGCTTCTTTTAAGGTGGAATTTCACAGGCTTTGTTGCCTTGAAATTTTGATTCTCTCAATCCCAGCTGCTTGCTCCTGGGATGACAGGTACAGCCAGCTATTAGTTGAAAATAAGTCTAATGAACCCAACCGGTCTCACACCATCCTCCTGATCTCAGCCTCCCAAGTAGCTAAGATGACAGGCATGTAGCACCAGCCTCAGGGGTATCTGCATAACACCATCTGCCTTTGTAACTTGGAGATAGCAATGGACAATGGTGTAGGTTACTCTTGTAGGTGTGGGGTTCTCGCTGAGAGTTCGTATGTGAAGGGTAACGTCAGTTTCTCACACAAGTTCTTAAAGAAGGTTCCTCTTTCTTTAACCAAGTTTCCCTCTCTTACAGTGCTCATAGTTGGGATCATGTGACTCAGGGCCTGGTGAAACTTGGTTTTATTCTGATGGATTCATATGGCCCAAAGAAGATTGGTGATGGAAAAGCTGTTGAAACCAGCTCCAGTCTTTCTAAGACACCAAGCCAGCATGCCTGTGATCTGGGTGCCCGTATCTTGCTGGAGACGTTCAAGGTGAGATTCTGGTTATTCTAGGACATTGGCCTGGGAGTTGGGCAAGTATGGCAGGTAAGGAAATGTGATGGGGTAAGCATAACAGTGTGTGGGTGGTGTTGAAACACTGCACATCCGGTTTAGAATATTTCTCTGTCTTTATAGAGGTTTCTCACTGCACTTGAGGCTATTTTTCCTGGCCATGTCCTGGGGGTTGGAATGTAAGCTAGCTTTTCCATGGTTTTCTTCTCCAGCAGTGTGTGGTAGCTTTCTATCACTGTATCAAATGCCTAAGAAACTATTTAGAAGAAGAAAAGATTCCCTTTGGCTCACAGCTTTGGAGGTTCAGTCCTGAGTGTGGACAGAACGTCTTTCAGGGTAGCAGAGCATAGTGAGGATCTGCTCACCGCACAGAGGCAGAGCAAGAGCACAAGTGTTAGCAGCCTGTTCTACGAGCTTCTGCATTCGTTCCCTTTTGGATAGTGCCACCCCTATCTAGGGAGTCTTTTCTTTCCCTCAGTTGCTGTCCTGTATGCCAGGCATCCTAGAGCCACCTTCCAGAGAGACCCAGAAGTGCACTTTACTATTGTGGGTATCTCTCAGTCCAGTCAAGATGAATTATCATAGGCTCAAGTGGTAGAGCTCCAGCAATAAAAGAAGCTGAGCAAGTATGAGGCCCAGAGCTCAAAACCTGAAAAAAAAAATTTTTTTTTAAAGATGAACCATCAGAGTAGTTGCTTATTTTAATGGAATTTGCTTATGCAATTATTATTATTTTTTTTGGTGGTGCTGAGGATTGAACTGAGGGCTCATGAATGTGTGCTAGGCAAACATCTTATCTGAGCTCATCTCTGACCTCAAAATGCAATTGTGTTTAGGTTTGTTGTAGAACATCAGACTTGGAAGATTTTTTTTTATAATTTTTTTTTTAATTGCGAGGGTTACATTATTTTGGCTTATTTCCAACTTCTAACTGCCACCTGAACCTTGGTTTCTGAAACAGCTTTCTTTTTCCTTTTGTCAGTCATAGGACTTGACCTCCGGGCCTGGGCACTGTCCTGAGCTCAAGGCTAGTGTTCTACCATTGGAGCCACAACACCACTTCCAGTTTTCTGGTGGTTCATTAGAGATAAGAGTCTCACAGTATTTTCCGCCTTGGCTGGCTTTGAACTGTGATCCTCAGATTTCACCCTCCTGAGTAGCTAGGATTACAGGCGTGAGCCACTGGAGTCTGGCTCTGAAACAGCTTTCTAAAGTTCATTTTCAGGGCTGGGAATATGACCTCATGGTAGGATGCTTGCCTCGTAAAGTTCATTTTCTTTCAAAGGAAACAAAAAGCTAGGTCATACCTGGTGCTAAATGCCTTTGCTACTGAGTCTTGTATCTAATCTCCCTGATACTCAGCTGTTTAATATATCTGTGTACCACTAATATCTTCCAAAAATGTCATTTGGAGGGTTTTTGTGTGTGTGTGTGTGTGTGTGTGTGTGTGTGTGTGTGTGTTTTGTTTTGTTTTTTGCCACTCCTGGGCCTTGAACTCAGGGCCTGAGCACTGTCCCTGGCTTCTTTTTGCTCAAGGCTGGCACTCTGCTTCTTGAGCCACAGTGTCACTTCCAGCTTTTTTTTTTTTTATGTGCTACTAAGGAATTGAACCCAGGACTTGGTGCATGCTAGGCAAGCACTCTACTGCCAAGCCACATTTCTAGCCGTGGAGGTAATTTTTATGTGTGCTGGTACTAGGACTTGAACTCACACCCAAGGCACACTCTTCCTTGGCTTTTTTTAGCTGAAGGCTGACACTCTAACACTTGAGCTACACCTCCACTTCCTGCAGGTAATTTAATATACATTTAGTACTTTATCTAGAACGGTGAAGTCAGTGGCTTTCATTGTAAATGATTTTAGAATCAGTTCTGGGTACTGTCAGAAATGTGAGTGTTGAGTGTAATGGATTACTTCAGCAGAAGTGTTCCTTATTTGATGCCTGACCTTGATGTCACCAGTATTTCATGCATCCTGTGTCAGTATGACATTCTTGCTCATTGGCTCATCAGAGCACAGAATGAGGGCAGAGTTGTGACTGTCTCAGGTGACCCACACCATATTCTGTCATGTTGGTGACTAAGCTGTCAGTTTTTTCCCTGTGCAGATGATATCCTGCCTGACATGCACTGATGCCCTTCGAATCGAGAGTGATACGCTACCTGTTCTGTTCTCTTCAGGTCCATGAGGTGATCAGACAAGAAATTCTGGAGCAAGTTTTCAACAGAGTCATTACCAGAGCATCCTCTCCCATCAGTCATTTCTTAGGTACTGAACTCTGAGGAGATGAAGGAAGTTCTTAGGAATCTTTGTTTTTAATGCCGTGCTGATTTGGAGCAGCAGTGTGTTCCTGTAGAGCCTCTGATTCTGAGAGGTCCACTTGGGGAGTCAGTATAGCCAGTAGAGCAGGGGGTATTCTTAGGGGGAACATGGGGAGGTGAATTCAGGATGCCCTCACCCTTTTGTTATCCAAACCCACAGCTGCTGCTGGGCCTTTTTGAAATGCTGTTGTCATCTCTAAATCACTCGTGCTTGTTAGTAAGTAGCTGTTACCCTGTACTGTGTAGGAATGAATGACAAGATGGGAGAAGTCTTTGGTGATGCATGCAGAATTGGCCATTAGCTTAACCAAGAGGTGCGCTTCTTCATGTATTTTCTCCCCGAGGTTGGTTGAATCTGTAGGTGTAGGGTCACCGTCAGAATTTATGGTGTTGCAGTCAGGGGCTAGGGAAAGTCACCTGCATGTTTGCACTGTCATATAGAAAGAAGTTTTTGTTGTTGTTGTTGTTGTTTTAATTTAATTTTATTTATTTTTGATCAGTCATGGGGCTTGAACTCAGGACCTGAGCAGTTTTGCTCAAGACTGGTGCTCTACCACTTTAGCCACAGCTCCCCTTCCTAGAAATGAGGTTTTTAATGTATCATTTTTTTATAGTTCCTAGTTTTTGTGTCAAGTATTAAAAAAAAAAAAAAAGACAAACCTTTCCCAACCAAACATCATTGATATTTTCTCCTGTGTTTTCAACTAGAGGTTTTCTAGTTTCAGCTCTTAGGCTTGAATTTAGAACAATTTCTTTTTAGATATTTGATATCATTGTTATGTTTTTATTCCTCTAAACTTTTTTTATTTCCAACTAAATCATTAAAATATTTGGAGACCCATGTTTCATTTTTTATATATTCCTAATGGGACTGTAGGCTTGCATTATAAAAATTAGCTTCCATGGGCTGGGAACATGGTCTAGTAGCAAGAGTGCTTGCCTCATATACATGAAGCCCTGGGTTCAATTCCCCAGCACCACATGTATAGAAAATGGCCAGAAGTGGCACTGTGGCTCAAGTGGCAGAGTGCTTGCCTTGAGCAAAAAGAAGCCAGGGACAGTGCTCAGGCCCTGAGTCCAAGCCCCAAGACTGGTAATAAATAAATAAACAAACAAAGGCTTCCAGAGCTGGGAATATGGCCTAGTGGTAGAGTGCTTGCCTCACATACATGAAGCCCTGGGTTCGATTCCCCAGCACCACATATATAGGAATAGCCAGAAGTGGTGCTGTGGTTTAAGGGCTGGAGTGCTAGCCTTGAGCAAAAAGAAGCCAGGGACAGTGCTCAGGCCCTAAGTTCAAGCCCCAGGACTGCAAAAAAAAAAAAAAAAAAAAAAAATTTACCTTCAGCAGACTGCCAGTGTTTCACACCTATAATTCTAGCTACTCAGGAGCCTGAGATCTGAGAAACACAGTTCAAAGCCAGCTAGGGTAAGGAAGTTCATGAGGCTCTTAATTCCACTTAACCACCAAAAAGCTGGAAGTGGAGCTATAGCTCAAGCGGTAGAGCTCTAGCCTTGAACAAAAGAACTCAGGGATGGTGCCCAGGCCCTGAGTCCAAGCCTCAGGACTACTCCCTCCCCCTCCCCCACACCCCCACACCCAAATACAATTAGCTTAGAAATGTTAAAACGGGGGGGGGGGGTGGGGGGGGGGCGGCCTGGGAATGTGGCTTAGTGGTAGAGTGCTTGCCTGAAGCCCTAGGTTCGATTCCTCAGCACCATATACACAGAAAAGGCCAGAAGTAGTTCTGGGGCTCAAGTGGTAGAGTGCTAGCCTTGAGCACAGAGAGAGAGGCTCAGGGACAGTTCTCAGGCCCTGAGTTCAAAGACAGGCTAGACTATATGCTGGCTTTTTTCTCTTTTCGGCAATTTTGTATTCTTGAGTTATCACAAAAAATGTTAACAGGTCTCGCTTACATTGGGAAAAATTATTTCAATAGAAACTTGTTGACAGTATACGTGAGTTATTTCTTTTCCTCTGTACTTTAGTGCAAATGTCTATGGTCATTTGAAGCAGCTGATTATATATTGTTTTTCAGACTTGCTCTCAGATATCATCTTGTATGCACCGTTGGTTCTTCAGAATTGTTCTTCTAAAGTCACAGAGACATTTGACTATCTGTCCTTCCTGCCGCTTCAGACCGTGCAAGGATTACTTAAGGCTGTGCAGGTAAGTCTTCTCACCTGAGTTTCTTGCCAGAATGGGGCTTAAGTACCCAACAAAAGTCTGGTAACATTTCTTTTATGCATGCTTAAGTCTAAGAAATCCTGTTTTCTTTGGGTCAGAAATGTGGAGTTTGATTGTAAAAGGTCCACAGAGCTGAGCTAGAGAGCTTTCCAAGCTGGCTCCTGGGCATCGCCTCTCTCCTCACTTTAATAAAATTATTGAACGTCTTAGAGAATTATTGAGTGTGATGAGTTAGCAAAGGCCTTGACAGCCAGCCCCAGCATGTACTGCCAATCCTTTTTAGAAAACATAGTCCTGAGACATGCGTAAAGCTCACCCCAGAGTGTGGGTGCTGACAGCACTGAATGGACTGTTCTAACCCCTAATGTGCTAACTGCTCTTTCTTCTACCCTGGGCATCCTCCTCAGCCGCTTCTCAAAGTCAGCATGGCAGTGAGAGACTCCCTCATCCTCGTCCTTCGGAAAGCCATGTTTGCCAGGTATATCCCAGTCCTGAGGTGGCACCAGTGTGCTTTAGTGTGCCACTCACAGGGAGAGTCCCGCATGTTGCCAACCAGCACAGCCCCATTGCCAAGTCTCACCTCCTTGCTCCACACATCACATGTTGCTTCTCCTATGTCTGCAGAGCAGCCCTGTGAGGTGAAAAGCACCACAGTTCCCCCTGACAGATGGGGAAACTTAGGCTTAGGCAAGATGAGTGCTTTCCAAAGCTCCCGCAGAGGTTGATGGCGGAACAAATCTGTCGTCATCTGATCTCAGGGACTCTGCTGTTTAATGTCTCTGTGTTTCCGAGCCAGCCAGCTTGATGCCCGGAAGTCTGCAGTTGCTGGGTTTTTGTTGCTGCTGAAGAACTTTAAGGTTTTGGGCAGCCTGGCATCTTCGCAGTGCAGCCAGTCTATCGGCGTCAGTCAGGTAAGCACTGCCCCATAGGAAGTGCCCGGTGCTGGTGCAGTGAGCCTGAAGAAGCTGCGTTCCATGATGATGGTGTGAGCTGCCAGTCAGTAGTGGAAAATTGCTGTGCGCTGGATGGGACAGCCTCACTGTTGTCGTTGGACTAATAACTTTTGTCCATTGAGCTGTGCTATATAAGTTCACATTGATTTTGGAGATTCAGTATGAAATAAAAGGACAGATATTATTACCTTAAGAATTACCTTATAATGGGCTGGGAATATGGCCTAATGGCAAGAGTGCTTGCCTCGTATACATGAAGCCCAGCACCATGTATACAGAAAATGGCCAGAAGTGGCGCTGTGGCTCAAGTGGCAGAGTGCTAGCCTTGAGCAAAAAGAAGCCAGGGACAGTGCTCAAGCCCTGAGTCCAAGCCTCAGGACTGGCAAAATAAATAAATTTAAAAAAGAGAATTACCTTATAATGACTGTGTTTTGAGATAATATTGGATACGTTAAGTAGATAATATCTACATTACCTGCTTCATTTTACTTTTGTGTATATGTGGGTACTGGGGCTTGAGCTCCTGCCTTCATACTCTCTCTAGGATGTTTTGATCATGGCTGGTACTCTATTACTTCAGCCATGTTCCCAGTCTGGCATTTTGCCTGATAATTAAAGTCTCTAGAACTTTCTGCCTGGACTGACTTCAAACTGTGGTCCTCAGATTTCAACCTCCTGAGTAGTTCAGATTACAGGTATAAGCAATTGACACTCAGCTCGTTTCATTTTTTTTAATGTGGCTACTAGAAAATTTAAAATTATGTATGTGGCTTGCATTTGTGATCTGTCCTTTTATTGGATAGCACTGTTTAATCATTACATGAGTGCTTTACACTATTTTATACTATCTTTTTAGTTATTGGCTTACATTAAGTTATATGGTTGGGGGGGTTCATTGTTACATTCACTATCATTTAATCCTCAACAGTAATTTTCTGAGGCCAGGTACTATTTTTATCACCCATTCCAAAACTAAGCATATTTACTCTACCACATGTATGTCAATTAAGCCTTACTATCTGAGAAAATAAAGTTTTGTAGTTTGATAATCCGGGCTTTGGGGCCATAAAATTGTCTTTATGATTTAAATGATGTGATTTACATTTATAGTCCCAATGGGAATCTTTTATTGCTCTAGTATAACTGTAAACCTTGTGTCTATAACATAGGACTTCCATTAAATGTTAGGAGCAGCAGAAATCATTTGTGCGTATTATTTATTATCCCCATTTAAAGATGAGAAAACCAAGGCTGAGAGGTTAGATGTCTTGCCAGGCCATAGTCAGTAGAAGGTAGAAATAAGATTTGTCATGGTGCTAGCAGCTACCTCACTAGATGCCTGGGAGTTGTTGGTCTCTCATTTGCCCCACTGTATTTTAAATTGAACAGAGGATGTCTGTTTTTGGCCCTGTCCATGTGTAAACCTCCCTGGGATTCATAGAAGTGTGGCACTAGGTTCTTAGATAAAATCCTGTCTGCCTCAGTGCTGCATTTCCCCGTAGTGACAGCCAGGTGGAACAGTGTCTTAAACTCAGCCAGGGGCATTGGTTGGTGTTACTCCTTACAGGAGAGACTCTGGTGAGTTACAGCTGACCCCTCCTCCTTCCAGGTTCGTGTGGATGTCCACAGCCGTTACAATTCTGTTGCCAATGAAACCTTTTGCCTGGAGATCATGGACAGTTTGCGGCGGTGCTTGGGCCAGCAGGCCGACATTCGCCTCATGCTGTATGAGGTAAGTCACACATGGAGGCACGCCTTCACCTGCCTCGGCCCTCTGTGTGTTCACTCTTTGCTGATATAAAGGTACAGGCCCTTGTGCTAGGCCTGTGCTACATGTAGACCATGATGGAGTCAGAATTCTAAACTTTAAATGATATATCTTAATTGTTGTATTAATTTAAGGGACTGAAATGGACTGTTGCTTTCCAGTCTTTTGATATAACACCTAGTTTTCCATTTGTAACTCAAGCCATAAACATAATTTATTGCCTTCCAAAGTTTCATTTCCAGGTACTTCACATACAGGCCAGGTTCAGAACCTCTCAATGGGCCAGCGTTTCTCTTCACATTATCTCACCCCCAACTTGTTGGCCATTCAGCCATCACTGTCTTCCCATGCATTCACCTTGGTTTTTATAAAAATACTTGGTTTGCAGGTCTGACTAAATCATATAGTTGGGTTTTTGATGTTGTTGTTTTTTGTCAATTGTGGGGCTTTTGTTTTTTTTTGTCAATTTTGGGGCTTGAACTCAGGGCCTGGGCACTGTCCCTTGAGCTCTTTTTTGCTCAGGGCTAGTTAGGTGCCACAGCGCCACTTCTGTAAGTCTTCTGTAGTTTTCATGACAGCACAGTAGCAGCACACGGACCAGTTCAGTTAGCACTGATGGCTGGCGCATAGCGCGTAGCTCAGCCTGTGGCCCCCTGGGAGTGGGGCTGTGGAGGACTCTGCATCAGGATGCTGGGTACTTCTGTGTAGAGGCAGGAATAGAGGGCTTGAACAGCCCAGCAAGGAGACTTATGTGGACATTATTCAGAGAAGAGCAGTGCTAGCTTACTTCATTTGACTTCATGAAGTAAGCTGCAGAACGTGTCATGAGCTGGATTATTCCAGGCTCATTACAGAAAATATGGAGAATAAAAATGTTCTGTTTTACTAGGGAAGATTGCAGTTTGAGGCCAGTGTGTGGTGGTTCCCATCTATCATCTCAGCTACATAGGAGACTGAGATCAGGAGGATCGTCATTTCAGGCTACCCCGGGGGCAAAAGGAAGTTTGAGACTTCATCTCAAGGGAAAAAGAAAGCTAGGGATTGTGGTACACACCTATCATCCCAGCTACACAAGATAAAGAAAGTCTGATTGCTCCTAGGGCTTCTGTGATGTGCTTCGAAGGAACTCTCAGCTGGCAAGCTCCATCATGCAGGCGCTTCTCTCGCAGGTAAGATGTGCAGCCCACCCGAGTCATGGTTTCCAGACTTGGGGTACTATAAAGTATTTCTCAAGGAGTACCCTGGTAGGTTGTGCCAATGTGGGGAGAGGGCTGTGCCCTGCTTGGGAAGGGGGTGGTCCTGCTGGGATGGGGCATGCCCTGGGGGCTTCCCCATTCTGGGTGTTTGTGGCTCTTCTGCACTTGGCAGCTGCTGTTCTCTGACACATGCATGGGTCTTGGCGAGGATGTTTTCTGTACTCTCCTCTTAACAGCTGGAGACATAATTCACTTGTAGTTTTTATTAGTCTAGACCCCTTTGCATCATTTTGTTTGAAATGGAAGTGAGCGCAGGCTTGTGCTCTCTTGCAACTCAGTCTTTTGGAAGGTCTTTTTTTTTTTTTTTTTTCCCAGTCTTGGGGCTTGGACTCAGGGCCTGAGCACTGTCCCTGGCTTCTTTTTGCTCAAGGCTAGCACTCTGCCACTTGAGCCACAGCACCCCTTCTGGCCGTTTTCTGTATATGTGGTGCTGGGGAATTGAACCCAGGGCCTCATGTATATGAGGCAAGCACTCTTGCCACTAGGCCATGTCCCCAGCCCCTGGAAGGTCTTTTGTTATCCAAAAAGATTTCCCTGGGCCTTGTCATGATCCTATATAAAACTTATAGCCTTTTGGTTATACAGATCTTTCAAACTCTAATACTCAACTGGTGAGTATTCAGGTATTAGCAAGAATAACAAGTGATATTTGAAAGCCTTGGAGCAGGGCTTCCTGACCTAGGTTATGTAGATCTCAGAACAGAGGGTTTCAAAATAAGTGATGGTGGACAGCTTTTTCAGCTCTAGTGAATGCTAAATAGTGTGAAGCACTTAACACATAGTGTACTGAGAACCCTTGTTTGGTGACTATATGCTCATTTTCAAATGAAGGGCAAGACGCTGATAAGCTTGTCAAAATCAATAATCAGTGGTGGTACTGGAATCTCAAGCTCAACCACAAAGTTACACTGAAAATGCCGATTGCCTGTACTGGGTTAGAACTGGTGTGAAGGAGTACAGGACAGGGCTCCTTACAATCCTGTCATTTCTGTGCCTGAGGCAAAGGCAGAAGGATGTAGGCAAGCTGGAATAAGATCAGCTTTGCTGCACCCCTCCATGGGGGCTAGCAAAGGTACTGGTTGGTTTCCATAGTAAAGAAAGCGGAGGTATTCAAAAGCTCTGATGGTTCTCCTCCTTACTGTCTTCCTGCAGTTAAAACAGTACTATGAGCCAAAACCTGATGTTCTGCCGCCTCTGAAAGTAGAAGCTTGTGTTCTGACACAAGGGAATCAGATCTCTCTGCAAGAACCATTGGTAAAACTTGCATTCCTCTTATAACCGTTACTCTTACTGGTAGAAATAAGGTTGATCTTTGTAAAGAGATACTTTTCTCTGTGGATCTTGCCTTACTCATCATGTCTGACCCACTGCCACCTTGGATCTGTGGATGGGGATGTCCGTGGTGGGACCTTGCTAAGTCATGGCACCCCTACCCCACCCCAGAAGCATCTGGCCTTTCTGTCATGGCTCTGTGATTATATAAGTTAAATAATTGGGCTTTAGGATGGGTCACATGGGAGCAGGTCTGGAAGGAGTGTATCATGTAGGGTGAGCCATGGGCGCTCACGGGCCCTTCAGAGGAGGTAAGATGGGTTGTTATTCTGTTCTCGTTGTCTAGGAAAGGTAGAAAGGGGAATAAATGGACCTCGGGCTGGTGGCTGGGGGCAGAGGCTGTCTCTCTGGTTCTGACCCGTGTTCATTTGAGTGCCTTTTGTGCCAGCCTAAGGTCTCTGATGTTGTGTTGGTCTCCCAAAAGTGCCTTCAACATAAACCTCTCCTTTATAGTAACCTTGGGACTCCATAGCCTGGCTCCAAGGCTGTTTGTTTCTGACTGGAGCTAACACATCTAATGATCATTCCTTTGGGAGAGGTGGACAAAACAACATCTCCATTCCCTTACATTTGTACTGTTTCATTATTTTCAATGGATTTAATCTATGATGCTTACAAGTAACTTGAACTTCATAAGAATTGCTTGCTGTTAAAAGCTTTATAACCTATCTCTTTATACCCAAGACTATTATTTACATGGTGGTGTATACCTGTAATTACGGCTACTGGGGAGTGAAGATAGGAAAATTGCAGTTGGGGGCTAGCCAGTAGTTACAAGAACAAGTCACAGATACTCAGGAAGCAGAGGTCAGAAGTCTGTGGTTTGAGGCTGGCCAAGACCAAAGCAAAAGATCCTGTGTGCAAAGCAAAGCATGTATCCTTTACAGACTCGATTTCCTCATCTTCCTCCACAGGATTACCTGCTGTGCTGTACCCAGCATTGTTTGTCCTGGTACAAGAGCACAGTGCTGCCCCTACAACATGGAGATGCCGACGAGGAGGAAGAGGGCGTCTACCAAGAGCTAGATGACATGCTGGGGTCTATTACCAGTAGAATGGTTAAGAGTGAGCTAGAAGACTTTGAACTCGTGAGCACTCGGGCCTGACTATGTGGAAGCACGGGAGTGGGTAGCAATAAGTAGCTTGTTGATTTTTGCCACGTGTCTTTCAGGATAAATCTGCAGATTTTTCTCAGAGCACCAATACTGGCATCAAGAATCACATGTCTGCACACCTTGTGATGGGTGTCTGTGAGGTTCTGATAGAATATAATTTCTACATAAGTAACTTCAGGTAAAGTGTTGCTGAGACCACATGTAGCATGTTTCTCTTACCTAGCTAGTTACATACATAAGTAGCCGGGGCCTTACACTCTTACAGCATCTCCTAAGTGGCTCTAACTGGAGGGCGTTGTATGATTTTCCCTCCAGAGAATGCCAGCACGAATTCCAGTCAGGCCTCTGTTCTCCTGTAGCGGGCTTTCATAGTTATTCAAATTCCCAGCCTGGAGCTCCAGTAGTCCTGTTAGTAGAGGAATTGGGTTAGAGGCAGTGTCAGGCTTTCGCACTCTGCCTTAACCATTGTAAATAAGGGTTGGTGAGGGCTGGGATTGCTGTGCTAATTGAAGTCCATCTACTTAACAAATGCATAGAGTGTTTACTGATCATAAAGATAACCCAGAATATACTAACGTACGTTCTTGATGGCCTCTTTCTCCTGTTACACAGTAAGAATAAGTTTGAGGAGATTCTGAGCTTATTCATGTGTTATAAGAAGCTCTCTGACATCGTTAATGAAAAAACTGGGAAAGGCAAAAGCAAAATGGCCAACAAGACGAATGAGAGTTTTTTGTCTATGAAATTTGTGTCTGATCTTCTCACGGCGCTTTTCAGGTACTTGAAGGTGTAGAAACAACAGGTCAGAGCCCAGTGTGGTTGTTTCCCACCTAAAGTGAAAGCTGGATGATCGGAGGCAGGAATCTTAAGTCCCTCAGATTATTAAAGCTAAGTCCTCAATGTTGGGTAATGGGTGAAAGGATAGGAATGGATTCCAGCCAAGTTATAGAAAATCCATCAAATGGTTTGAACCCAGCAACAGATTAAAAGAGAATAAAGGAAGAAACTGAATTAATAAAGGGACAGCTAAGAAACCTAAAGGCTAAGTCTGACATTTAAATTTTATTGCATATAAAGGATGAAGGGAGGGGAGTGGTAGTGGTGATTGTGGAGAAGCTGGTGTGGGCTGCTCGGAGTCTGGTGTCCAAAGTTTGCTGGGTTCTGCATCCCAAGAGAGCCTGACTCCACATCCTGACAGTAGCAGGGGAGGTGTTCTCACTCTCCCTAGGCAGCAGCAGGTGACGCTCTTGTTCTCTCCCTAGGGACAGCACCCAAAGCCATGAGGAGAGCCTGTCTGTCCTCAGGTCCAGCACTGAGTTCCTGCGCTACGCAGTGAGTGTGGCTCTGCACAAGGCGCAGCAACTCAAGGAGACAGGGCACGTGGGCGGCCCTGACAGCCACAACCCCAACAAGACCTTCCAGAGCCTCTGCGACATCACTCGGTAAGGCTCCCAGCCCACGCATGCGCGCTGGCCTGCATGCCTGGCCTTGTCCAGCAGGAATTCATTGACCAGTGGTGGAGAGTGAAATGTGCCCACTGCTATTGAGACTTGTCTTACACTAAAGCTTACTGTAGTACCAGAAGGGAGGGTGACATTGTGCAGTGTAAGTGTATATACATCTGACAAGAGATTCAAAATGCTAAGGCAAAAAAAAAGATAAAATTGAAGGAAAAATGGATGGATTCTTAATCCTGACTAACCCCGTGTCCATAATCTGTGAAGTCGAATGGTGGAAGACCAGTTTCTGTGCATGCTTCACTTAGGAGGCATCCAGACTGGGAAGGGACAGATAACTTGATGCACAGACAGAATCACTTGAACAAATGGCCAGAGTTTCTTAAAGGCCTAATAGATCTTCTGAGTTTAACAAGGTTGGTATCAAAAATAGTATTTTTATTTACTAACAGTACAGAAGTGGAGACTGAAACTCAAGAAATAGTTTCATGTAGGCCAAGTACATGGCTCAAGAGCAGGACCCTGAGTACCACACGTAACAACCTCAGAAACACAGCTGCTTAGAAATCTTGACATACAATGCTTTTATGATGAGATGTACCTTTGCTGAAGTCCTGTGGGGCACTGACCACCCTGTCCCACCGCAGGGTCCTGTTGTGGAGATACACTTCAATTCCCACAGTCGTGGAAGACTCGGGGAAGAAGGAGAGGGGGAAGAGCATCTCACTGATGTGCCTGGAAGGCCTGGAGAAGATCCTGAGCGCCGTGGGCCAGTTCTTCCAGCCCAAGGTGCAGCAGTTCCTCAGGGCTCTGGGTGAGCACTTGCGCGCCCTCTACTGGATTGTGCTCAGCTGTAGTGGCTGGAAAGTGGGATGTCATGGGATAGATAGCATGTTAAGCCGTGGAGCAGTTGGATGCTGGTAGCTCACGTCTATAATCCTAGCTACTCAGAAGGCTGAGATCTGAAAATCATGGTTGAAAGCCAGCCTGGGCAGAAAAGTCCATGAGATTCTTAATCGCTAACCACCCAAAAGGTAGAAGTGGCTCAAGTGGTAGAGTGCCAGCCTACAGTGAGAAAGCTAAGGGACAGGCCCCAGGACTGGCACAAAAAACAAAAGGGCTGGGAATGTGGCTTAGTGGCAGAGTGCTTCCCTAGCATGCATGAAGCCCTGAGTTTGATTCCTCAGTACCACATAAATAGAAAAGGCTGGAAATGGTGCTGTGGCTCAAGTGGTAGAGCACTAGCCTTGAGCACAGAGAGGCTTGGGATAGTACCCAGGCCCTGAGTTTAAGCCCTGGGAATGGCAAAAAGTAAAAAGAAATCCTTTAGTTTTAGAAATACATTCACATCTTCAACCTTTTTTTTTTTTTTTTTTGCCAGTCCTGGGGCTTGAACTCAGGGTCTGAGCACTGTCCCTGGCTTCTTTTTGCTTAAGGCTAGCACTCTACCACTTGGGCCACAATGCCACCTCTGACCTTTTCTATATATGTGGTGCCAAGGAATCGAACCCAGGGCTTCATGTATGCGAGGCAAGCACTCTTCCACTAGGCTATATTCCCAGCCCTCTTCGACCTTTTTGACTGTATAGTTTTCGCTTCTGAAAGGAGGGGGGCACTTTCAAAGAATTATTTTCCGTTCCTTAATATCACAGATAATGAAGAGGACGGCGTGGACGTCCCTGTTACGCAGAGGGCGGCCTTCCAGATCCGACAGTTCCAGGTGGGAACCTTGCCAGCGGCACGCTGATGTGGGGGCCTGCGAGGTGCTTCCCTGGTCAGACTGTATAGACCAGTGAGGTCTCTTTGTGTCTAGCCCTTGGTTGTCCAAAACATAGCATGGGAGCCTATTATGGGGTTTTCCTTAGCAAATAATTGAAAGTCTGCCAGGAGCTGTTGTGGGGGTGAAACAGACCAAATTGCTTTCTCAGCTTTGGCTGGGGGGCGGCTAAGGAGGCAGCAATGGAGTGCCACCAGAAATCCAGTGTGGTTTGGTTGCTTCTTCCTGCGCACCGGGCAGGCAGGGCAGGCTTCCACCCTCTCCAAGAGCATCCCCAGGTTTGCGTGGAGCACTGCGTGGACCTTGGTAGCTTTGAGCCTTTCCGTCCCTGTCCTGCAACTCTCTAGCTCAGTGCCTCCGCCCTGAGACAGGTGTCTGCTGCTATTTGTCTTCTCAGAGGGCCTTGTTGAACTTACTCAGTAGCGGAGAAGAGGATTTTAATAGCAAAGAAGCCCAGCTGCTGGTCGCCGTCCTCGCCAGCTTGTCCAGGCTGCTGGAACCTTCCTCTCCTCAGGTAATTGCCCATCCACAACTTAGCATTCTTGAGGACCGAGCCGTGTTCCTGTGCGGTGTTGCTGCCCTACTGTGCACAGGGACACCAGTTCTGGGTGAACCCAAACACTAGAACACAGTCAGGCAGATAGCCGTGTTCTTGCCCAGTCTGTGTGTTTCTTGCTGTGAGAAGGCCACGACCTCGGGGGGGGGGGGGGGGGGCGGGGAGTTCATTAGAGGGTGTGTGTGCACTGATGCACTTGCAGAGACAGCAGGCTGTTGGTGTGCACGGGCATGCGGGGCAGGAGCAGGAAGCTTAGTGGAGGGACCTGAACACACCCCACATGGGCCAGGTGTTGAGCGAGCACCTGGAGGTAGTAGATGCAGACCCTAGGACTTGGGCCCATGTGCGTGTATAGTCATGGAGAATTAAGTCATTTGCTGTAGTATGAGAATAGTATTCCTAAGTCTCAGAATTCTGGACTTTTATTCTGTCCGTGCCATTGTCACTTAAAGTGACGGCGCTGTCATCTGAGCACACGTTCTGGCAGGTCACTTGTTGGCTTGGAAAGGTGTAGGACTTTCTGACAATCTAATATCGGAATGATCTCTCAGTTTTTGCAGATGTTAAACTGGACATGTAAGATTTGCAAGGAAAACAGCAGGGGTAAGTTCGTCCTCTCATTTCCTAAAGGTGGTGTATGGAATCATTTTAGAGAGGAAAGGGCATTCCCAACTGTATGTTCACCAGAGTGACCTTCATGACAGAGGTGTTAGTGCCAAGTGTTCGCAAGGACATAAGCAGGGTGTGGTGATGATACATGCCCTGTAATCTCAGGGCTTAGGAGGCTGACAGGAGAATCATGAGCTCAGGGCTAGCCTGGGGAACCTTCTTGTTCATTACTGGTAGAGGTGTAAATGAGTATAACAGGCTAGACACCTGCTTGACAAAAACGACTAAAATCAAACCTGCGCCTGTGCCCCAATTCTCTGAGCAGAAGTACATGGAGGCCTGTTACTTGTAGTACTAACTTCATAGGTCAAAACACTGCAGCTGCTCTGGACAGCATGGATGCAGGAACTGTGTGACTCCTATAGGAGAATTCTGTATAGCACTGCGATTCCGTTGAGATGAAATCCAGAATCAGAGCTAGCTAATCCGTGGTATCACAAGTTGGGGTAGCAGTTTCTTTGCAGGGAGGGTCTCCAGGGTGGTTGGTAGGTGCTTGGTCACAGCGCCCAGAACTAGTAAAGGGACAGTAGATGGATTAAAGGGCGCCATGGCAGTGGAGTTAGTCATCTGGACAGTAAGGTTGGCACTGCCATGTTGTGTCTAGGACATGGCCACCATGTTGTCAGGCACGCTCTGGAGCCCCTGGTGGCACAGCTCCCCCTCCCCTCTCTTCCCTTCCCGCTCCAGAGGATGCTTTGTTTTGCAAGAGCTTGATGAACCTGCTCTTCAGCCTGCACGTGCTGTACAAGAGCCCCGTCACTGTGCTGCGGGACCTGTCCCAGGACATCCATGGGCAGCTGGGAGACATAGATGAGGTACTGCAGAGTCTGCAACTGGCCGCGTCCAGTGTGGGGCGGGACTCAGAATTCCCTGAGCTGTGAGGTCTCATGCTCCCTCCCCAGGACTGCGAGGTGGAGAAAAGCGACCACTTTGCAATGGTGAACTTGAAGACGGCTGCTCCCACTGCGTGTGTAAGTGTTGACCTGGTCCATCCCTTCCTCTGTGTGCTGTGTGACGTGTGACGCTATCACTGACCCTTCCCTTCCTCTATGCTCCATGTGATGTCATCACTCACCAGGTCCATCCCTCCCGCTCTGCTCATGTGACATCCTTGTGGTGGCTTTTGTCCTGAGCCCATGCTCGCTGAGAAGCCATGACTGCCTTGTTCAGAGCCAAGCACGCATTCTTTCCCTTCACAGTTGCTTGTCCTAAGTCAGGCTGAGAAGGTCCTAGAAGAAGTGGACTGGTTGATCACCAACCTTAAAGGACTACCAAGCCAGGAAACATCAGGTAAGGTGGCTTCCGGTGGCACTCAGGGAATTGTGATGGGAGGAAAGGCAAGCAAAATCTAAACTGGACTCCTCCTAAAGGCGGAGCCCTGAGCCACAGTGCTGGGTGTTCATTGTTGTTGCTGTTGTTGCCATTGGTGGGGAGTGGGGCAGTGCACAGGTCATATGCAGATCAAGGTCACACTCACCCCCTCTTGCCTTCATTTTCCCCCCTCTTCCCCAAGCCCTTTCCCTTCCCTCCTCCCGCCTTCTCCTGTCTCAGCTTGGATTTCAAGCTTAGTGGGACTGGCTTATTTCCTTTAAGTGGTGAGCTCCGCTTCCATCCACTTTCCTGCGGATGATGTACTTTCATCTTTAATAGCCAAGTGAAACTGCACTGTGTGCATAAGCCATATTTTCCTTATCCAGCCATTGATAGACACTTCTGCAGATTCCCTAGTTGGGTTATTGTGAATAGTGCTGCAATGAACTCACGGGTGCAGGTGTCTCTATAGTAAGCTGGCTTTGAATCTTTGGAGTATATACTCAGCAGTGGTGTGGCTGGATCATTGGGAGTTCTATATTATTATTTTCCTGAGGAACCTCCATACTGATTTCCATAGTGGATGTACTATGGGCTTCTGTCTTGCATGTTCAGCATTCCCTCATTCTTCTGTATACTTAACGCTTTATCTCTGGTATGCTCTAGAGAGGTTCTTTTCCCCATGGCCATCTCTTTGTCAAGATTTGGGGGAGTTTTCTCTCTCACTATTGGGAATGCTGTCTGTGCCTTTGGCTTTTGCCTCTTCTCCCTCCTGTATGCCTGTGACCCGTAGTCTTAGTGGTGTTCCAGTGGGCTCACATTTCCTGTTCATGCCCCCCCCCCCATTACTGTCTGAATGTCCTCATTCACCTACCTTGATCCAGGCTGTGAGGCTTTCTGCCCAGGTTCTTATTCAACTTATTGAGATGGCCATTTCTAGGGTTTTCATTTGATTTCCCCCAGCACTTCTATATCTTTATTGAATTTCTCTTTCATATTCTATATTGTCTTCCTTGATTCAGTCAGGTGTTTATTCATCTCCTCTTCAATTTCATTGATGTTTATCATTCTTGGAAAGCTTTTGAGTGTTCTTCGACTTCCCTGTCACGAGAGTCTATTACTGTGCAGTGGTCGATGTTTATTTTTAGGGAAATGCTGTTCTTCTTTACCCCTGTTTCTTGTGTTTCTGCATTGGGATTTGTGTATCTTTGGTTGGTTGCAGGTTAGTCACCTGTATTCTTTCAGTAGCCTCAATGTGCAGGCCTGGGAAGAGGGGAGCTAAAGTGCACTTTCTCCCCACTGGATTGGGGATATGCACCCTAGAAACATTGGCACCCACGCTTGGGGACCCGCCCCCCCCCCAGCACCCCTCAGAGGCCAGCCAGCCGGCGTCCTGCAGAGCCTGTGGAGGACGCGTTATGCGTGGACTTGGCTGGGTAGTGAAGGGCTAGCTGCAATTCTGTGGTCTTCTCCGTGGGTGCTGGGAGGCCGAAGTGCAGAGAGAGCACTGTAGCCTGTGAGCCACCCCCCCCCCCCCAGTACGTGACCCGGGCATAATGACCACCCAAGCTTAGGGTGTCCCCTGAAAACATGGGAGGGCAAGGGAAGGAATGGTTGTTTTGCCCTGGAGGGGACACAAGGGAACCCGGCACTGTGCCTGCGTCCCTGTGGGAAGCGACAGCAGAGCAAGTCCACTGGCCACAGGACCTTGGCACAGAGTGCTCCACCTACCTGGCCGCAGACAATACATGACCACCAGGCAGCTCCCAGAGGCCCAGCGACCCACTGGGTTGGGGGTTAGAGTTGTTTCCACAGTGGTCCTGGGGTGATGGGCTTCTCTGAACTCACCCCGCCATGACCAGCGCTGGCATCTCCCTTCCGGGCACAGTGGCAGCGGGGTGTTTCAAGATTCTGGTGTAATGGAGGAAGAGAGGCCGTGTGGCTTAGAACCATCATAGATTCACGGCGTGAGGAATGTGTGCGCTCTGCCAGCTGCTCAGCTACTGGGAAGAGGTTTTAGTCCACTTCTGATTCTCTTATAACTCGAAGGTAAGCCTGGCTGACCTGTGGCGATTTCGTCTCTCTTCAGAGGAAGCCTCTCCTCCAGCAACCCTCCCAAGCTACGCCGCTACGAAAGGCATCGTCATGCAGCTGGGCACGCTGCTCACGTGCTTCCACGAGCTTGTGCAGACAGCCCTGCCCTCGGGCAGCTGCGTGGACACCCTGCTGAAGGGCCTGTGCAAAATGTACACCACGCTCACCGCCCTCGTCCGATACGTGAGTCCCGTGAGACCGCTGCCCTCCTGCCCTCCCCCTGGCCCTCCCCGTCTTTGCACATGGTGGCTCCATTTCTGTTTGCTCATAGATGGCGCGATTTGCCCGTGCCATAACCCTAATCTGCTTTTTTAAGGCTCTTGCTTCCATGGCCTGTGTCTGTGACACCTGCTTCCTGCAAAGCTCTCCTGGCCCTGGCGGGGCTGAAGGCAGAACGAGCTAGGGAGTTTGGATCCTACAGTACACGGTTGTCTGTGTGTGACCTAGGACCGCCCCGTAGACAACCAGGTGGTCGCATGGCCGCCACAGGCTGCGCAGGTCTGGCTGTAGAGCCTTTCCCTCTCACTGGCATTTAAAGGAGAAGTAACTGAGTTCATTGGCTTCGTACATGTAAGGTCTCTCACCCTGAGGAACTTGGGTGTGTGCGTGTGCGTGTGCACATGTATGCCAGTACGAGGGCTTGAACTCAGGGCCTGGGTGCTGTACCTGAGCTTTTTTGCTCAAGGCTGGTGCTATACCATTTGAATCATAGCTCTACTTATGGCTTTTTAGTGGTTAGTCAGAGATAAGAGTCACAGGCTTTCCTGCCTCTGCTGGATTTGAACCACAATCCTCAGATCTCAGCTTCTTGAATAGCTAGGATTACAGGCGTGAGCCACCTGCGCCTGGGTGAAGGACTTTTAAAGCAAATGAGCTGAGCAAGTCAGAAACAGAAGTCCTTCTTCGCCTGTTGTCTGGAGGCTTACACGCTCTGGGGCGTGCCTCTTGGCACAACCACAGTGGCCTCTGCCTTCCCATGGTGGTCTGCTAAGGCTGGGACTCTCTTGTCCTTAGTATCTCCAGGTGTGCCGGAGCTCCGGAGGAATTCCCAGAATTATGGAAAAGCTGGTGAGTGAAATGGCTTGGCCAGGCATGGGGCAGCTCTCCCAGTGCACTGGTGTCTCCTGTGCCGAGTAGCTCCCGGTACATCGGTGTCTCCTGTGCTACAGGTGAAGCTGTCTGGCTCGCACCTGACTCCACTGTGCTACACATTGATTTCTTACGTGCAGGTGAGTTAGCAGAGGCCAGGCATCTCAGGATCCCTGGGGCTGAGTATGTGGAAAGTTCCTTCCCTGCTTCCATAGCCAGGAGTGGCGGGATTGGATGCCCTTGACCTCCAGTCATACTAAGGAGACCATCGATATGTTTTGTTTTGGGCTTCCAATATAATTCCCATTTGTGTAAGTTCATTGTGTGAAGGGAGCAGGCTTGGAGTGCATTTCCACACAGTCATATAACGAGCTTCACCCCTTCACACATGCCACGTGCTTGCTTCTAGGGCTGGGAGAAGTCTTGGTTTGCTCCCTGGTGCCTGGACTCTATGCCACCAGCACCTTTCGGCAGATGGGCTCAGGACACAGTAGACCACCTAAGAGTGGTCTACTGCGGGGTGGCCCTGCGGGGAGTCCTGCTCCCTTGCATCTGATCGTAGGCATCTTCGGGTTCCTGCAGGGCTGGAGTCCCCCTCAGTCCTCACTGTAACCATCCTTGTGAACCTCTCGGACCAGCAGTGACAGTGGTCCTGCCCTCACATGCCATGCGCTGTCTCTGAGAGCAAGCAGGTGGCTGGCCTCCCACACTGCACTGCGCATCTGCGCCCCGATAGCGCTGTTCATGCACACTGGCCTCGAGCAATGACGACGTATTTCTGTTCCTTTAGAATAAGAACAGTAACAACGGGAAATGCACAGACGAGAAGAAAGAGAAAACTGCCGCCATGGTATGCTCCTCGACCTTACTGATGGCCTTTGTTATGGTTGCGTTCCGGAAGGGCGCCCCTGAAGGATCTGACAGCTGAGGGTGCAGGGAAGGGGCTCTGAGAAACAGTAGAACAGGTGTACTTGCTAGGGCCTAGACATAGGGGGGAATGCTGAGCATCATGAAGCTGTCCGCTAATGGGGACGGCTGTACAGGTGCTGGCATGGCCGTACTGGGGACACCAGCACAAGCAATGCACAGCTGGAGAGTTGTCTTAAGATGGTGATTTAGGGCAGTGACTGTGTCCTCGGGGGTTTGGAAAGTACACGTGAGCACACATGGAAACATTTGATCTCTAGCTTATAATTCAATGCGAGGAAGCGAGAGCAGTGAAAACTCAGTGTGCCAACTAGGAAAAGATTTTCCCAAAGTCAGGTACAGTTCTCAAAACAGCTGGGGAAGAAACTGCAGCGCTGGAAGCTAGACCCGACTTCTGTTCTCTGTAGGCCAAAGTTCTTCGGGAAACCAAGCCCATCCCTAACCTTGTCTTTGCCATCGAGCAGTATGAGAAATTTCTCATCCATCTTTCTAAGAAGACCAAGGTAAACCACTGTTTGTGGTTAGGCTGCCCGGCTCTGTGGAAGGGGTGTGGCCAGCCACAGGGAGGGACGCTGTGACCTCTGGTCCTCCTGGTTTTCTCGCCCAAAGCCCGTGGAGAGCAAGTGGGGGGGCGGGGAAGGTGGAGTGCTTGCTATGCAGGTAGGAACTGAAGGTTTGTCAGGTGCTGTGCTGTCCCCCGAGCTATGCCAGGCCGTGTGCAGACGGTGTGTTTGGCCCCCTCGCCATAGGTGAACCTCATGCAGCACATGAAGCTCAGCACCTCCCGCGACTTCAAGATCAAAGGCGACGTCCTGGACACGATTCTCCGAGAGGATGCGGAGGATGGAAGTGAAGAGGTCAGTGCCCACTGCTCCTGCAGCTCCGAGCGCCAATGCACACACATGCACACACCCGGGAGCAGCCAGCAGAGAAGAGCTCAGAGGTGGTATACAGAGCTGACTGTGGGCACTTGTGGGAAGAGGACGGGATGAGCATCCTGCAGTGGGGTCTCCCCGGTGTCCTCAGAACCCCAGGGCAGCAGGCAGAAGCTTGTTCCTCAGGTAGGGCCCTGGTGGCCTTGGGCAAGTCTTCCTATGTTAGGGGTCACCCCCTCCCTGCATCTAGGTAATGGGGACCATAAAGGTCGGTGGTGAGAAAGTGGGCTTGGCTTGGGTGATGGTCTGGATTTGATCTCCAGGATCAAAAAAGCTAGTGTGGCTTTAGTAAAGCCCTGCATTTCTGGCTTAAAGCAAATTTGACACCACGACATCCACACACACATGCGCACGCATGCACACACTCCCATCATTCCATGGAGGTTCTCAATGGCATTCACTTCTGGAGCCAAAGGAGGTGGAAACCAAGTCAGGGTTTTTTTGTTTATTTCACTGCCACAGAGCAGCACACCTCAGCGTCCCTCTGCCCCCTAGGTCCCTGCACCAGAGCACAGCGGACAGGACGAAGAACCAGTCAAGAAGAAAAGGAAAAAATGAAACGCCTGAGTTAATGTGGACTTTGGGGCTTCTGCCAGGATTCCTAGTTCCCTCACAGGCCTTTGCGTCACGGCCCCGCTGACATCTTGGCTGCCGCCCGTGAGCCCTACCGTGCCTTCTTGGCAGGTCCCCCTGCCGAGCGCCAGCTGCAGGCAGCATTTTTGCAGAAGCACAGGTGAGAGCCTGAGTGCGAGCTGTGCCGCCCACGAAAGCTCCACAGGAGCAAATTCATTGTCCAGGCAGAGCTAGGGTCCTGGCTGGGTTTGTTTTTCCAAGGAGCCTTTGGTGAGTTCAAGGATCTGGTAAATGTCCAGCGCTTCACCTGAAAGACAGTGCAAAGTGGCCAGGCTGCCTCCTACCAGTGAGGAGGGGCCAACTCGTGCTAAGGAAAAGTGGGGGTCGGTCTGGAGAGGTACAAACTGGTTGACATGTTGCCTCTTTTTGCACAAGCTTTTTTGCACCTAAGAATGCACTTTGACCTGGACAATAAACCGTAGAACAGCTGGATATTCCATGTCTTCATTTGCACTAGACCTAAATGAGGTCTTTGTCACCAACAGCCTGCACTGGCAGAGTAGGACCCCAAGTCTGTGGGCCAGCCCAGGCTCTATACGAACAGAGGCACTGTATCCACTCACCCTGGGGAACCCCGTATCTCCTCTCCATCCCCGTTGGGTTGGAGGGGGTTTTGCAGTCCATGGTCACTTCCTTCCTGAGGCACTGGTCGATGTCCACCGCACTGAAGAAGGCCACTGACTGGGGTAAGTCCTTCAGACCCAGCTTGTAGGAAAACATACACCTGCAAAAGCCCGCCCCAACTCAGCCTGCTGTGCACACAGCCCCATGGGGCCTCTCACCCCTTCACCCGGGAGGCCAGGAAAGTCAAGCCCAATTGCCAAGCACGGCCTCAGCTCCTGAGGTCTCGCTGGGAAATAGGGGAGGACCTGAGGGCAGGTCTCCAGGGAAGTGGTGGCCCTGGGTGATGTCTGCTTCTTGGTGAGGATTCTGTCCTGGTTCCCAGGCTGGCTCCCGGGTGATCTGTTTGCTCACATTCCCCAGCAGTTCTGCTAGCAGAACTGGCACGTTGGGAAAAATGCTCTCTGCGCTGGGCTAAATTATGCGACTGAAGGGGGAGGGGATGGTGTGTTCTTCAAGGAGCCAATGAGGCCACTCCTTGGGCCTCCCTCGTGTCAAGTGCAGTGAAAGTGCAAGCACGCACACACGCGTGCCTACCTGGTCAGGAGGTTGGTGATCTGCAGGGCCAGGGCGGCGCGGTAGCGGTCGTCCTCCCGCACCAGGTAGCGGACCTCATCGTGGATGCTGATGCAGAAGCGCCCATCAATTGCGAACTCCTCAAACAGCCACTTCATGGCCACCAGCATGAGGTGCAGGT
This sequence comes from Perognathus longimembris pacificus, assembly GCF_023159225.1. Lineage (NCBI taxonomy): Eukaryota > Metazoa > Chordata > Mammalia > Rodentia > Heteromyidae > Perognathus > Perognathus longimembris. The sequence goes on along the minus strand of NC_063180.1, from coordinate 31,478,987 downwards.
AGTCCACGGCGGAGCTCTGCACCACCCAGTTTACGCGGCTGGTCATGAACTAGGGGAACAGGGCAAATGAGGGCACGGGGGAGGCAGGGCCTCCACAGAGACCCCTACTATCCCTCTGCCCCTTCTTCATGCTCCAAGAGGGCAACGTACCTCTCCCCCGACAGCCGAGGGCTCCAGCGCCCGGCTGATGCGGCAGCCCAGTACCGGGGTTTGTGGGGTATCAGATGTAGCAATGCTCTCCAGCTTGTTGAACATTTCTGACTCTGTGCCCCCCATCCACGCCCGCTGGGTGACCACCTCCCACTTCTTCCGGCGTGACCTGGAGACCAGGTGGACAGCCTTGTGTCTTTGAGCCAGCACCCCAGCTTTGGGGTCACCCAAAGCTGCACCCATCCCTGCCTCCACATGGAAGTGCTTACTTCCGTAAAGCTTCTCTCTGGATCTTGCGCAGATCTTGCAGGGAAATCCAGCCATCCTCTGTCCTGTCCACGGAAAGGTCTAGCTGTCTGACCAGCCACTCACCCTCATCTGACAGGCGGTACCTGGAGGTAGCGTTGCCAGTCACCAGAGGGAGGCTCTGGCCGTGCCGCAGGTGCACACAGCCATGGCCCCGCCCCCCGGCCCCTGGGCACCCTTCATGTGGTCTGAGGCAGTGCAACCTGCTGGGCATGCAGAGGCCTCCCCTTACTCCACCTATGGAGGTGTACCTCCTGTAGCAAGTCAGCCAGTCAAGTGTGGGTGCCATAGCTACACCCCATGAAGCTGCCGGGACCACTGGAACCTGCTCGGGTTTTGTCCTCCCAGGATCAGGCTGCCTCTGCCCCTGCACCACTGCTCTACCTTCCACACCACTCTGCACCAACCCGTGAGCATGTCTGCTCTCTCGCTCACACAAGCTTCTAAGCTTGGGATCCCAGAGCATGGCAACAGCAGCCCAAAGGACAGCTTGGCACAAGGCAAGACCACTACACACCACCTATAGAACAGGCTAAGGGAAGTGGGCCTCCGGGCCTGACGCTCACCGGCGGAGGCCCTTGGTGATGGCATACATCCGCTGGGCCTTCTCAGCCGCCTCCTGTCTTGTGAGCCGGTGGTTGAACTGCATCAGCAGGCGCTCGGCAAAAGGCTGCCCAGCCCCGTAGATGCGGCCGTAGTTGAAGACTTTGGCATGTTCGCGGCTGATGCCCACTGTGGCGGCCGTCTTGCTGTGCAGATCAGTGCCCATGCTCTTCCTGCCCTGCAGGGTCATCCACCCAAAGGCTGTGCAGCCTGGGGGATGGGGAGGGTGGAAGATCAGTGACACCTGCAGAGGTCGCCTTGGGCTCCTGTCCCTGCCCCGCTCCTGCTCACCATGCATGCCGGCAAAGTGGGCGTCTCCAAGGACTGCCGCAATCCACAGTTCCTGTGAGTCCACATCGGCACCCACAAGGACGTAGCCCGGCGGGGCCTGCACCATGGCTTTCAACTCGCTGCCCACTCGGTCGTGCTGCAGGAAGAGGGAGGTCAGACCCAGCCAGACAGCTGGTTTCAGAGCCTGAGTTGACCAAGTGCCAGGTCTGTCCTAAGGGGACAGCTCAAGAGTGCCCTGCCCCACTGCAGGGCTCAGAGATGGGGCCAGCATGGGACTGGCCTCACCTGAGCTCCGTGAACAGTGGCTGTCATATCTTCCCTGTGTGGCCAGACACAGGCACCAGAACAGGTCTGCTAAAGCCAGACTACGGCTAGAGCCCCGCCCGGCCCTTCCTAAATCCTCAAAGCCCAGGGAGCAGATGTGCTGACAGCACATACCTGGGCATTGCTGGCAGTGAGCCACGTGGGCTCCACAGCCCGGCGGGTGATGGTGCCAGCGGTCACCAGCTGGGGCAGGATGGCCCCATAGCGGCCTTCCTCGTCATAGCCCGGGTGCCTAGGAGGGTCAGGGGCGAGGATCAGCAGCTTGTCTTGGCCCCCGGATCCACCCCTCCCCACTCAGTTCTCATGTCCCACCACCCAGCAGGCCACATACCTGGTCACAGCCCGGGGCAGAGCCGACCTGGGCAGCCACACCACCATCTGGGAGCTGTGGGGACACAGGCTGCGGCTCAGTACCCCAGCCCCAGCCCGCCAGCCACACTGCCTTCCCAGCATCGAAGCTTCTACCGCCCTCGCTAACTAACCAGACTCGGGGAAGCCCAGCTCAAAGCTTGGGCTCTGTAAGCAGCAGTCGAGAGCAGGCTGCCCATGAGGCGGCCAGTCCTCCACGCAGCTGCAGACCCTCCGAGGCGTGGAGACACCTACAAGGCAGACCGAGCCCACCTGTCCCAGCCCTGCTCATAGGTCCTGGCAGCTGCAACCACCGTTGGCCATCTGGGCTACAAGACCCAGCTCCCAGCCCTGCAGGGCCTCCAACCACCTCCCAAGGCCCAGCAGCTGGACCATCCGGGTCCTATGATGAGAGGGAGGCTACATGTGGCCAGGCCTCAGACCCCGGCCAGGTTCTCTCTCTGGCAGTCAGGCTGAGTCAGTGGAGAGGGGAAGATCCCAGGTTGCAGACACCTGGATAGGGGTTCACGGGCCACTGCTGCCCTCCACACAACCCACCTGATCCGTTTATGGGCGTTCCTCCAGAAAGAGATCATTTTGTTGATCTCCAGGGCTCGGGGCCCACTGGCCCTACCTGGGCCAGCCTGCAGGGTGCCGTCCTCCATCTTGGGCAGGAAGTCTTTGGCAAAGGGGCTGCCCACATTGTAGCTGTTACCATCCTAGAGAACACAGGAGGCAGGGTGGCTGCCAGCTGGAGAAGCGACATGGTGCCAGGCTTCTCCCTGCAGCAGCAGGGGCTGTGCCCTCCGCCAGCCACATGGGCGTGGAGGCACCTACCACGCACTAGATGTAACATGAGCTCATCACCTAACCCCCCACGACCTGCCGTTATTGGCGTGCTCACAAAGGGCCCCATCATGGGGTGGGGGGGGGAGGGCATCTCACTTACCTTGTGAGGCAGCTTGAAAAACCAACAGCCGGGGATGTCCACGTCATTGTACGGGCCGTTGCCATGGTAGAAAGAGGGTTGGCTGGCTTTGGGGCCACCAGCAGCAGGCTGTGGGGCCACACACCTAGGTCAGGCCCTGCTCCCGGACCTGCATTCAGCAAGGGCCAGGGTGGGATGGGAAACGGGGCGGCTGGGGGGCGATGGGAAGCCGTGAGGTCGCAGGCTCCATTCGTGGGAGCATGGCCCGCCAACCCCGCTCCACCCCCAAAAAACCTGAGAACCATGGGAAGGGACAGCTGCGTGGGCAAGAGGCCCGTGCCACTCACCAGAGCTGGGGGCTGCCCTGGCTCCGAAGCGCCTGAGTTCTCCAAACTGGCCTCAGCCTCCACATCCAGGCAGACCAGCTCTTCCATCTGGGGGAGGGAGGAAGTAAGGCTATGGCCCTGTGCATCAGCCCTGCCCTGCAGGCTACTCAGCCCAAGCTGCCCCCCCCCACCTCCGGCCAAAGGTGCAGAGCCCCCGCCCCAGGGCTGAGGCCTCACCGTGTGCCACACGGCACTGCTGTCGAGAGGCGGGGGGTCCTGGGCTAGGCCAACTTCCCCGGGCTCCACTCGTGGCTTCCCCTGCGCCACACAGTGCTTCCTGTACAGGGACTCAATGGCCCTGGGTACGAGAAATTGCCTTTCGTTACCAGAGCCAAGCAGCCCCCCACCACTCCCTTTTCCTTCTCAGATCAGTGGCAAACCCAAAATGACAGCACACACCGTGGGCAAGCTGGGGGTGCCAGGCCCAGTCTGAAGTAGAACACTGAAAAATCAGAGCACAGGGCCAGCCACCCCCAGCCCACGCCTGGCCAAGCCAGCTCTGGCCAAGCCCGGACCTCCATTCTGGGCCACTGCAGTGCCGTGGGTCAACAGCTCAGGGCCTCTGCTTGCTTTCCCAGACCTTTCTCGGTTATAAAATGCGGGCAAGGGCTGGGGCCGCAGCTCAGCAGCCGAGCACTCCCCCACCACACGGCCCTGAGTTCAGCCCACCAACGCCAATATTTTAAGTAAAAATTAAAATCGGTGAGACAAGGTGGCACGGGCTTATCATCCTAGCCACATGAGGGCAGAGGCAGGAGGACCTATCCCAAAGCAGAACTAAAAAAGGAAAAGATGGGGGCTGGGACTATGGCCTAGTGGTAAAGTGCTTGTCTCACATACGTGAAGCCCTGCGTTGGATTCCTCAGCATTGTATAAATAAAGCCGGAAGTGGCACTGTGGCTCAAGTGGCAGAGTGCTAGCCTTGAGCAAAACAAAGCCAGGGACAGTGCTCAGGCCCTGAGTTCAAGCCCCAGGACTGGCAAAAATAAATAAATAAATAAAAGTGAAGTGAGGGCAGCCTCTCTCACAGGGCTGCTTAGGGAACAAATGAGATAAGCACTTGAAAAGGTTCAGTAACAACAAGTGGCATTTGATTAGCACTCAAATTACACCTCAGGGGAAAACAAAGTGAAAACAGGCTGTCCCTGACCACTTCTAGAATCTTCCCTCTGCGTATTACAGACCCCTTCCCCACTCTGATGCCATCCTTCAGGGCCCTACTAGGGCTCTGAGGCCTAGAGCGCAGGAAGCCATGGGGAAGAGACCCCGGTTCTTCCCCAGCCCCTGCCCCCAGTCTCACTTGTAGGGGCACGCCACACCGGCTGGCTCCAGGCTGGTGCCCGCTGGCACACTGGCCAGGTTGTCCCGCCGCCCAGGCACGAGGTAGCCCCAGCCGTGATGCTCTGAGTAGTGCAATGGGAAGCCGTCCCAGGTCAGCGCCATGAGCTTCGGGGTGACCCGCATCTGCAGGCTGAGGAGGCTGGGGCCGGGGGCCCACGCAGGGTCATCCAGCCGGGGGCAGAGCTTGCGGTACCACCTGTGCCCCACCAAAGAGAGCACGCACAGTTGGTACCACCCACCCTCCAAGGCCCCAGGGCTGCCAGTGACCCAGGTCACAAATGAGCCCCGTCCTTGGGGTGTTCTGGCCAGGGCCCCTTTGTGGAACTCAGGCCAAACCCCATGCACCTCTAAGCAGGTGCCTAGGACTTCCCTCCCCCCGAGCCCTCCCCTCTGCCCTGGACGCACAGCGGGTAGAAAGCAGGGGCAGGCTGGCAACTTGGCCCCCAGCTGACCACTGGCTGCTCTCTCCTCATCTCTGCCACTGAGGCCCAAATGCTAGGCCATCAGAGGTGTGCATGAGACAGCTGAATGAGTGACAGCCCAGAGGGGGTGTCCCGAGGGGACGGGAGGCAGCCTCACCCAGGGTGGCCAGGAAGGTGCTGGGTCCGCTTGGGGAGGAGCTGGGCAGTCTCTTTCAGCTGCTGCAAACAGGCACGGACAGCGACGTCTCGCTGTGCCTCCTCCTCCTCACTGGGGGGACCGGGGTCTGTGCATGGGGGGGGGGGGGCGTCTTACCAGGAGAAAGGCCTCCAAGGAAGACCCCCTGTATACGCATCCCAACAAAACTGGAGCGACCCCTTCCTTCCCGTGCTCTGCCCCACGTCCTGCCCCTCAACTTTCCTGATCTGGGGGAGTTCTGGGGGCCCCAGCCACCCCCCACTCCCCACCTTCCTGATCCAGGGGAGCCCCGGGGGCCCCAGCCGCCTCCACGGGCAACTTGCTGGCCGAGGCTGGCTCCTTCTTCACCTTCTTTATCTTCTTCTGCCTAAACTCTTGCAGGTCCCACTCCAGGTCCCAGAGCCAGGGGTCTTCTCTATACCTGCATTCCACAGGGCAGGCCGAGGCTGAGCCAAGGCCCGGCCCCCACCCGCCCGGCCCCCCCCACCGGAAGTCCGGCTACCTGTCTCCTGAGAGCAGCTGGCAGGCGTCATCCGCCAGGCCCATGAGGGACTTCTTCATCTCCCGCTGCAGCTCCTCGTAGGTGCTCTGGGCCTCTGCCAGGTACCGCTCCCAGTTCTGATTGACAGGCAGGTAGGAGACACTCATCTCCAGCATGCCGGCCAGGGTCACTGGATGGGGGCACCTAGGGGACAAAGAGGAGGACTGCCATCAATGACCACAGGAGGCAAGTTCAACTCCAACTGCCCCACAGCCCGGTGCCTGTGCAGATAGGGTCAGACCTGCACCAGCCACACCCCAGCCTCAGTTCCTTTATCTGCAGCATGGAGTTGCAGCCCACCTTCAGGGTGATGAGGGGAAGAGTGACTAACACGGATCGGCACCCTGGGCAGCAAGCACAGTGCGTGCCTCCCCATGTGTTTTGAGAAACTGAGTCATGAGCCCGAGGACCACGTCTCGACTGACTGCGTCACTAGAACCGACCACACTGCCGCCCAAGCCTGCATCCGGGCCACTGTGGACACCCAGAGTCCAGGGCCCACGTGGGCACAGGTGGACAGGGAGGGGCTCCAGTCCTGCAGCCCAGAAAGATCCCAGGCCCCAAGCCCAGGATTCACAGCCTCCCCCTCACCTCTCCAAGAAGAGTGGCAGCTGCTGCTGGAACACCTCGTGGGTGGCCCACACGTCCCGGGCACAGTACTCCATCAGGTCCTGGCACAAGGTGACAGGAAGGCGCTGGGCGGGCAGCCACGCCCTGCCGCCAAGGGCCTCAGGCCACACCCGGCAGCTGCGCCTCCCTAAAGCTCCTGCTAACACATACCTGGAAGTTCTGCCGGATGTCCTTCATGCTGCCTTTCACAAACAGCTCCCGGGGCTCCTTCTCCAGGGCCGGCCCCCCCACATACAGGCTGTGCACGTCGGCCAGATTGTTGGCACTGCTCAGGTCCATCCAGTCCCAAGAGGAAATCTGGGGGACAAGGAGGAGCCCCCAGGTCAGCTTGGTGTCAGGCAGACAGCGGCTGGGGCCGGGGTCCCGGTGACCTCTCACCACTGGGCCGTTGGCTTTGTTCTGGGCCTTCCGGCCTCGCTGCACGAGCTGCTGAGCTTTGTGTCTGCCCTGCTTGGCTGCCATCCACAGGCTGCGCTGGAAGCTGCTGAGCCCTGAGATGGCCATGTGCATGCTCATGGTGTCCAGGAAGCGCAGTTGCGAGCCCTGGGGGGGGGGGGGGGGCAGCCCCAGCTCACATCAGCCTTGCACAGAGCCTCCATTAGGAAGGTCCCTAACCTGCTAGAGGGTCTGCTTAACACACACACACACACACACACACACACACACGCCAGCCACAGCTTGGAGAACCTCCCGGTACTAAGTGGCCAGAATGGCCTTCAGAGCTCTAGGTCTGGCCCCCAGCCCTCCGGCTACCTGGGACTGGGCTCCCCAAAAGCCCCGGAATCTCCTTACAAACAACACTGGGGCCTAAGGAGCTCAGCTGCCCATCAGTGTCACAGGCCAGGGCCCCTCAGGCCTTGTTTGAGGGACGGAGCGGCTGGGCAGAGCCCAGGGGGTCAGTGGGGGGTCTGTGCAGGTGCTGCAGGGGGCAGCAGTGCACTTACCTGGATCAGGTACTGCTCCCTGATGTGGGCTCGGTCAAAGCACACGTTGTGCCCCACCACTAACTGCCCCTGCCAGTCCCTGCGAGGGGAGCCGCTGGCACCGGCAGGGGCCTCCAGCGGGATGAGGTCAGCCGGCGACAGCTGGCTGGTCCAGGAGTAGCGCTCTTCCACCAGCCGCCGGCTGCACCAGGAATACCTGAGGCAGTGAGGAGGCAGGTGGGTCACCACAGCCACCTGCCACCACGTCCTGCCCACGCTGGCGGCCGGGTGTCCCTCACCTTCCCGAGGCCGGGGAGGGCAGGGGGGGTGGGATCACAGGCTTTGCTTCTAACTCCCAGGATAAAGAGGAGCTGAGCGCTACAGCGGTGATACTGGGAGCAGGTGGATTTGGGCTAGGGTCATCGGGGTGCTTGGTGGGCCTGGGGCTCCCTGAGTCTGCACCTGGCTGGGGGGTTTGTGAACATGAGCAGACACAAGACAGACAGCGGTATTGAGCTGGATGCTGAGGGGCTGGAGGATGGCAGAGAGCCCAGAGCAATGGGGCTGGAGCTGAGATGCGCACAAGGGCCAATCGCCTAGCACTGCCAAGCCTCTCCTGGACAGAACCAGCTGTGCCCGTGACAGGAGCCCCCCGAGATTGCAGGAGGGGCCGGGGTGACAGGACGTATGCACAGGTGCCAGTGGGGTGGAAGAGACAGATAGGCAGGCCTGTCAGCCCGGCACTGACACAGGCAACACCCAGGTGCTGCGGCCTGTGTGCCACAAGCTGTTCTGAAGGGTCAGGCCCACCAGCAAGCACAGTGCGTGGCCAGGCCTCGCATGCGCAGCCCAGCTGTTCACAGCTCCTGCGGCCTCTAGGGGGCTCCGCAAAGCTGGAATGTTCTCGCTCCAAACCTGAGCAACATCTAACTCACACTCCAAACAGCAGGAATTCACCCAGGGGATTCAAGCTGAAAAGTCCTTAGAATCAGCCCGGGGAGGAGAGGCTCGGGGAGCCTCCATGTGCAGCTACTGCACACAACCCCGGCGGTGGCGGCGGCTGCGGCTGTGTGTGAAGCCAAAAGACAGCCAGCCCGGGGGAGCCTTCCACAGACTGGAACGTAGCCTGATGACCTGACTGACAACAAACAGCCTTGGGAGGCCACCCTGTGGGAAGCCGCCCTGGGGGAAGGCTCAGGGCTGTCCAGGGCTCCCCAGGCCCCTTGCCTCCAATCAGGGCTTTGGTGAGAGGCGCCCTGTGGCAGGGCGTAGAGGTTAGAAGTAGACTGCCATCAGGCACCATACACACCACAGTCTCAGCAGAGGCCCTGGCCTCAGCCATGGCTTCTGTCATCAGACAGACTACGCATACCTCAGTACCACTGGCAAGAACAGAGCGAGGGTGGCAAAGACAGAGGAGGAGAAAGGAGGCGGAAGAGAAAAGACAAGGGAACTTTAGCCAAAACATGAGCAGCAGATACAATTATCTCTCTTGTCACTGAATGACTTTGCTTTATCACTCAAATGCTGGCTGCCATTCCCCTATACTCTAGCTGTGGGTGACATCAAAGCATTGGTGACTCTTAAACTGAAGCAACAGGACATGGCCTGGCTGGCTCTTCTCAGTCCTCATCCCACCTCCATGACCCTTCACCTTGTACATTTCAGTTTTCTTTACAAAGATGTAGCTTCCAGTGGGAATAAAGAAATTGCCGTCCAGGGACTGGTGGCTCACACCTGTAATCCTGCCTACTGCGGAGGCTGAGATCTGAGGGTAGAGGTTCAAAGCCAGCCTGAGTGTGAAATCTCCTACTACCCACCAGATAACCAGAAGTGGTGCTTTGGCTCCTAGCCTTGAGCACAGGAGCTCAGGGACAGCGGCCCAGGCCAGAGTTCAGCCCCACAATTAAAAAAAAAAAAAGGAAAAGAAACTGCCAACAGCTGTGCTTTCCCTGCCTGAAAGCATGAAGGTTATAAATGGTATTTTAACCCTGGAATGAAGGAAAAGGATAGGGAAAAACTGCTGCCGGAATCCATTTGGAAAGGAAACTCAAGTAGCACTGAGAAAGTTATTTCAAAAGAGAAGAGAAAGTCTGGATACCAAGGCTTGGGGTGGCTGAGGGCACTGCCACCTCCAGCAGAGGTGGTGAATCTGGGGACACTGAATGTTTTACGGGGCCTAGGACAATCCCACAAAAACGGAGACTTCTCTACCTAAAGGAACTGAGAGAAAAGTCATGGAAGTGTCTTTTTTTCCCACTAACTTCTCATCAAGCTCCAGGGGAAGGAGTCAGAGAGGCCAAACACCAGCAGACTCGGGGTCCAGTCACAAGCATCACCAACATGGTCCTCCCTCGGGCCCCATGGCCACTCCCTTTGCTGTGTTCCCACCACAAAGTGAACCCCCAGGCATCTGGGGTTCAGCCTGCTTAGTGCCCCAAACCCACAGCCCTAGAGGAACACAGAACAAGAGGCTCAGCGCCGGCTGAATCAGACCAGGGAGCCTACTCACCAGGCCGAGGGGGATATGGCCACCGCCAACGTGGGGCAGGTTCCCTCTGCCAAGCAGACCTCCACGTCGAACACCAGGGCCCGCTCCTCGGGGATGGCCACGGGTTCGGCCTCCCCCTCGGGGCCGTACCGGGTCCAGCCCTGCGCCCAGGCCCAGTTCGCGGGCCGGGGGGGCGGCTGGGCCTGCAATAAGCAGCTGGCCGCCTCCAGGTAGGGCAGGCTCTGCTTCTGGGCCAGGAGGCGGAAGTGCTGGTCCAGGTCGCCCCCGTAGAGCCGCGGCAGGCGCAGCTCCACGTCGGGCAGGGCCGCGGCGGGCTGCCCCCAGAGCCCGTGCCGCCGCAGGTGCTCCACGCCGCGGCGCACCGCCGCGGGGTCGACCGGCTCCTCGCCGGGCCCGAAGATCTGCTCGCGCAGCCCTCGCGACAGCATCTGGATGTGCAGCGGGTTGCGCCGCTCCTGCCCGGCGGGGCCCGAGGACGGCGCTGGCGGCGGCCGCTGCCCTTCGCTGGGGCCGGGACCGGGGCCGGAGCTGGAGGCCCGGCGTCTCGCGGCTGGCGCCGGCCCGGGCCCGCCGCTGACGCCCGCCGCCGGCTTCCAGAGCAGGCGGCGCATGGTGGGTGCAGGGAGCCGCCCGCGGGGCGCCGGGACCCCTGGCCTTGGGCTCCAGCTTGGCTGCTTCCACGAGCTCAGAGACGCGCGGGGAGGCGGGTCCGGCCGCGGGGCTCGCTCGATCCGACCATGCCGGGCTCACTCGCGCCACCCTACGGGAGACAGGCGACGACCCGGGGTCGCTCGTGGGCCGGGGCGGCGTCACCACCCCCACCCCCACCCCCCCTCCCCCGGCCGGGGCTGCCGCTCGGGCGTCCTGCCGGGGGGACCCGAAGCCGCCGGTGAACCCCGGGCCGGGACGGCGCAGGCTCCACTCTCTCCACCCGGCTCCGGCTCTCTGGCAAGCTGGGTGACCTTGGGCGAGCTCCCATTAAGGCCCCAAGTTTGCCAACTCCGTACAATGGGGCGCCAGGGCCCGGAGTGTGGCCCAGGGGCGCGGTCTGGGTGCCCCCCGCCGGCGCTCGGAGGATGGCAGCGGCCAGCGCCCGGATTCGAACCCGACGCCTGGCTAGCTGCTGTCCTCCCCAGGTCCCCACCCACGCCCTGCGAGGGGACGCGGGCGGCCGTCCCCCGCCCCGAGGGCCGGTGGCCCCGGCGCGCCCCGGGCCCGACCGCCGCCCTGCTCCGGGCCTCGAGCCCGGCCTGCAGAGGGAAGGGGACGCGGGCTCCCCCCGCTTCCCCCAGCCGAACCTCGGTCTGCCCGGTGCCTTCTGGTCGGCGGCGTCCCCGACCCCAGGCTCCCGACGCGGCGTTCCTCACGGAGCGGCCTGCGCAGCCCCGGAGTAGCGTGTAGCCTCCAGCCGGCCGGGGCGCCTCGTTGGCAGCCGCAACTTCCCTTCGGCGACCCGCTGGGTCCCGCGGCTTCCAGGGGGGGGGCGGCAGACTCCCAGCGCGACCAATGGGAGGGCGGCTAATGGAACGGTCCGCCCGCGGGTGGGGAAGAGGGACTTCCGGGTGGGTCCTCCCGGCGGACGCCGGGAGCCGAGGTCCAATCTCCCTCTCCTCCGGAAGCCGGTAGGTCGGTCCCAAGCGCGCCTGTTGACGTAAAGACACTTTAAGGTACCCAAGACAGCTGAGCAGCCGGGAGGCCGCGTGGCCTAATGGATAAGGCGTCTGACTTCGGATCAGAAGATTGCAGGTTCGAGTCCTGCCGCGGTCGTAGAGAAGCGGTTGGTTAGCTTTTGGCCAGTCATTCAGCCTATGAATGAAACTTCTTCCTGCACCTTCACTAAACGGGGCAGCTTCTTGATCTTCACAGTCTGCCAGCTGACCACAGCTTAATATCAGCTTAATAGCTGCTTCCCTCTGCAGCCCTGGTCAGTTCTTCAGTTCTGATGCTTAACCCCGCTTTGTCCCTAACCCTAACCACCACCCCATCGGGACTCTGGTGCCCCCTTACAGGAAGGCTGGTTGCCAAGTAGGGCGGGGCGGCAGGTGAGAGGTGATGCCCAGGTTCCTGAAACACATCTGGCTTTGCTGAGAGCAAGAACACTTGCTCCCTATACTCAAATCTCAACTTCCTGAGTAGCTAGGATTACAGCATGAGCCACCAGCATCTGACTACTTTTTGGGGTGTTTTTGTTGTTGTGTGTATGTGTTGTTACTGTTGTTTAGTAATCACTAGTTTTTGTGTGTGTGTGTGTGTTTTATTGCTCACGAAAACATAACCTCCCTCCAAAAAGATTCGCTGTAGCAAGGGGGCTGGGGATATGGCCTAGTGGCAGAGTGTTTGCCTCCTATAAATGAAGCCCTGGGTTCAGTTCCCCAGCACCACATATACAGAAAATGGCCAGGAGTGGTGCTGTGGCTCAAGTGGCAGAGTGCTAGCCTTGAGCAAAAAGAAGTCAGGGGACAGTGCTCAGGCCCTGAGTCCAAGCCCCAGGACTGGCAATAAATAAATGTTAATTAAAAAAAAAGAAAATACATTGAAATCAAGTTGAAGATGTGGCTCGGTGCTGTAATACTCACGTAGCATTCACGCGGCCCAGGGCTGAAAGGGAGACGGGCAGAGACAGAGACAGCGACAGAAAAAGACATGCAGAAAGATGTCTGTTAAGGAATTGGCTTGCACAGCTATGGGAGCTGCCAGGCATAAAATCTACAAGACACACTTTCTCTATGGAAGACCTCAGCCTTCTTCTCTTCAGGCCTTCACCTGACTGATTGGATGAAGCCCACCCAAATTATGGAGAAGAGTCTGCTTCAGTCTTCTGACTTGAGTATTCAATCATATCTTTAAAGTACCTCATCAAGGGGCTGGGGATATGGCCTACTGGCAAGAGTGCTTGCTCCGTATACATGAGGCCCGGGGTTCAATTCCCCAGCACCACATATATAGAAAATGTCCAGAAGTGGCGCTGTGACTCAAGTGGCAGAGTGCTAGCCTTGAGCAAAAAGAAGCCAGGGACAGTGCTCAGGCCCGAGTCCAAGTCCCAGGACTGGCCAAATAAATAAATAAATAAATAAATAATAAATAATAAAGTAACTCACCAAGCCAGGCGCAGTGGCTCACGCCTGTCATCCTAGCTATACAGAATGCTGAGGTCTGAGGATCTCAGTTCAAAGCCAGCTCAAGCAGGAAAGTCCCATGAAACTCTTATTTCCAATTCACCATTCAAAAACCAGGAATGGTGCTGTGGCGCAAATGGTAGAACACTAGCCTGGAGCACAGAGGCTCAGGCACAGCACCCAAGCTCTGAGTTCAAACCCCATAACTGCAAAAAGGAAATTATAAAAAAAAAAAAATTCACTAGGTGCTTGGTGACTGAAGTCTGTAGTTTTTGCTACTCAGGAGGCTGTAATTTGAAGTCAGCTGGTCAAAAAACAAAATCCACTAGACTCTCTAAAAACAACCAGAAAAAAAAAATAAGGCTGAAGGCATGGCTCATGCAAATATAAGGTCTTGAGTTCAAACCCAAGTACTGAGAGACAGACAGACAGAGGGAATTTAGACTCTGTCTAGCTCACAGGCAAAGCCCTTGCATAATGCCTGGTTTGGATCCGTGTGTGCGTGTGTGTGCACACACACACACAAATTCAACTCTAGGTTCTCATCATGGTCTAGCCCCTGCCTAGTTAGGATTTGTGGCAAATTACTAAGCTCTCTGTGTCTGGCTTTTTTCCACCTGTTGAGTGTGTGGACAGAGGCCAAATCTAGTGCGTAAGACTGGCTATGAGAATTAGTAATAAAGTGCTTAAAACAGTGTTGGCACAGCATAGACCCTCAGCAATCATTAAATGTTAGCAAAATCTCACCCTGTGAGCAAATCCAAACCAGTGAATCCTAAAAACAGTTTCAAGTTTATCAATAAACCCAGTCTCTTGAGAGGTCATCCAGGTAGACAGTAAGATGTGTTCCTCACATTGGCCACATGGTGGCGCAGCTGCCACTGCCTGGATGGAAGCCCTTGCACGTGGGCATCCAGAAGAGACCACAGGCCTGAGTGCTGTTCGTGCTGCCTTGGCAGGAGTGTCTTTGGCAACAGAGGACAGAGTCTTATTCAAAACAGGTAAAAGGAAAAGGACAAAGCTCTCTTGCCCAGGAGAAGCAGGGGCCATCTGAGAAAGTCTCAGGCATTCTCTCTCTCTCTCTCTCTCTCTCTCTCTCCCCCCCCCCCCCAAGGCCTTTGCTCAGCTGCCCCTCTCTGCCCAGCTGCTTATCTCCCACTGGGTTCTTCCTCCCTCCACACCTCCTGGGTTCACTTCCGTGTTCAGGAGACATCAAGGCAGCTTGTGCTGGGCTGGTGATTAGCCCCCAGAGGCCAGCAACCAAGTGGGTTCCATTACTGGAGAAAGGGAGGATGCAGGAGATACAAATGTGGCTGCCTGAGCCCATGAGGCCTAGCAGAACACGAGGACTGTGTGCATTTGTTTGGGTAAGAAGGTATCATGGAGGGGTATTTTTCATCCAGGCAGCTAAAGATGCCAGAGAGAGGGGTGTTCCAGGTGTTGGAATGTAGGTACACACAAGGCAGAGATGAGAACTAGGAAAGAAGGAGGGAGGGAGGGAGGGAGGGATGGAGGGAGGGAGGGAGGGAGGGAGGAAGAGAGGTCAGCAATGCTGATCACATGATGGAGGAGGCTGAATTCTCAGAGTGGAGACCAGTTAAGAGAAGGTGAGACAGGAGAGATGAGGTGGAACATGGCTGGGGCCCAGTCCTTTCTCGATTCATTTCTATCTGTGAGACCTTGAACAAGTTAAGGACCGTTCCTGAGCTTTGTCCCAAGCAGGGCTCGGTATATAGGTATTGAAAGAATGAATGTCAAGAGCCCCTCGAAACTGGGGACAGGCTGAAAACAGATCTACCCGCCCCCCCTCCACACACATCCCAAAAATCGCAGGCTTTGCCTGTGCAGCCCCTCTTGCCTTTCTTCATTCACCCGTGCAGCAGAGGTCCCCAGACCTAATGAAAAGGGGGGGGGGGTGTCTCATTTCTTAACTTTCCCAGAGCCTGCCGCTAGGAAGGGACCCTGGGTGAACGAACATAAAAGCCACTGCGATGGAGAGCCCCCCACCACCCCAAGAAGGGAGATGGAGCCTCGCTCTTACCATCTGAATCAATGTCGTTTTCTTCCCCCCCCTCCCCCACCAACCTGCAAGACAGCCAGGGGAGCTTGAGAAATAAAGAAAAGCCAGGAGGGGAAAGACTCGCCCAGGTCTCAGCCTGTCTCCCGGCGCCACCTCCAGACCCCTAACCATCTGCTCGGCCCGCGCGCCCCGCGTGTGCGCCTGCGGCGCCCGGAAGGGCCGTCGGGGGCGCTGTGGGACAGCGTGCACTGGCGCGCGCCTCGCGGGGACCGCCGAGTCCCGACCGTCCACCAAGGACGGGAAGATCTTAGAGGAAAAGGATGTGGGGTGCCGTGGTGGGAGGCCCCACAAAAGCTCTGTGTCCTCCAAGAGCCTGAGGCTCGCGGGCTTCAGTTTCTCCAGCTTTGCGCCTGGACCCGCCTGAGCCGAAGCCGGCGCCCCAAGCCTCGGTCCCGGCCTTGGGGGTGGTCGGGGGTCCCTCGGTCTGGGAAGGGCCTCGGGGGTTCCGAGGCCTGGGGAGGGGAGGGCCTCAGGGGTCCTGCGGTCTTGGCCTGGGTGTTGGGGTCCTGCCTTCTGCCCGCCCGCCCGACCTCTCCCTCCCCGGCGTCGGTGGAACCGCAGTCTCCTCCCAGCGCGCACGTTCTGCGTCCGGTGGGGGCCCCCCCCACCCCCGGCCACGGCCTTTCCTGGGCTACGGTCGGGCTCAGGGGCTCCTCTGCGGGCGCCCGCTGGATAAGAGCTGGGCTAATCCCAGCCCTGGACCAGACAAGCAGATCAGAGGCCCGGTTGACCTCTAGAAGCCCCGGGGGCTGTGCACAAATGTTTGCTTTGGACTCAGTGACCCGACAATCCTCGAGCCAGAGGGTCAGGGGGGGAGGGAGGGCAGCGGGGGGAGGGAGGGGAGGGAGCGTCGGCGCTGCAGGGAAAGGTACATTTGCCCGGCCAGCTGCCAGTCCTTCCCCGGCCTCTCTCCCTCCACGGTTCTTTCGGTGTCCCAGGCCAACACCCAGTCTCGCTTGGGTTTTCCCCGTCAGTGTCCCCGCCTGGCTGGACGTCCGAGCGCGCGGGGCCTGGGGCCGGGTCCCAGACACCAACCGAGTCCCCGGGCAGACTCGGGCCTCCGCTTCCCGGCCTGGGCCAAGGCTCCCCCACCCCTCACCCTGCCCCAGCCTTTCGGCTGAGCTTCCCCCCACATACATGGAGCCTCCGCTTTTCATTCCCTCAGTCCAGGGAAGACTTGGCCCTAAGGGAAGCTGGGTGTGAGGGCCTGGAGGAGCGGGAATGCAGGGGAGCAGCGGGGTGTCTGGAGAGATGGGAAGAGGCACCGCTTCGCTCCCCGACCCCAGGCCCCTCCAAAGTCACCCAGCCGAACCAAGCACCCAGCAAGTGGCCGGCCACTGGATTTGGGCCGGACTCCAGAGGGCAAGCGTGCAGCCTAGAAACCAGTGGCCCGCCCAGCCCTTCCGGACTCAGGGACCCCTGAGGCTGGCCCACAGCCTCAGGCGCCTCAAAAAAAAAAAAAGGCCGACGAGGACCCGAGTGGGGGACGGGAGGGGGGCCGCCGGCGCCCGGGAGCGGCGGACGCAGTCAATGGGCCGCGGGGGCCCGAGCGGCAGCGGCCTAATGGATTCAGGCCTGCCCCGCCGGCCCGGGCGCACCCGCCGGGCTGCCCGCGCTCTCAATAGCGGACAATGGAGTCCCGGGGTGACTCGAACAAAGAATTTGGAAGTAGTTAAACTGCAGAACACGTTCTGAGGCCTGGGTGCCTCCTTTCAAAAGAAGCGCTGGGAAAAGAAAAGAAAGCGCTGGGGGGTGAGAAAATGCCCAGGGGGAAAGTTGGTAGCCTCCCTAGTCCGAGCTACCAGACGCCCCGAATTCAATAGGAAATGGGGGAGGGGGGGGAGAGTGGCCCAGGCGGACAGACCCCAGCGACCGGCCGGGAAAGCTCTTCCGGAGGATGGCTGAGGTTCCAGAACGGGGGTGGGGGGGATGGGGGGGGAGAGCTTTCCCAGGGGCAAAGTCTTCCCAGCCCCAACACTTGAGCCCCAGACTGGCCCGGAGAGGGAACCCGGGAGAGGCTTCCGTGAAGGGAATGTCTGTGCCCTGCCCTGGGTCCCAGCCCAGCCAGAGACTCTCTAAGTCCATTCTCTCCCTGCGGCCCTTTCTGAAAACTTGATTGGAATTTTTTTTTTAATTCTTTAGCCAGTTGGGGTGTGTGTGTGGGTGTGTGTGGGGGGGTGGGGATTGGGTTTATCATCATCATCATCACATCATCATCTCCATCATCATCATTTCTCCCACCTGCCCCTGACTTCCACACAACCAGAAATCGAATTTCTTCCACTAATATATATATGTTTTATATTTTATATGTATTTGTTTTATATTATATATATATTTGTTTTATATATTTGTTTTCATTTTAAGCTCAGGCCTCTAGATGTAGAAATTAAAAGCAATTAAAAAAAAATCTCTGTTTTTTTTCTGGACGTTCTACTTTCCCCACCATGAACCCAACCACACAGTGAGAAACGCAATTACAGCGGTATGCAGCTCACTTCCGAGAGGTCGTGGAGACCCAAAGAGTTAAGTAAAATTACAGGAATAAACGGTCGGGAGAAAGCCTGGAGGGAGAGAAGGGAGCGAGGGCAGCCGCGGCCCGCGCTGGGAGGCGGCGCCTCTGGGATGGGGAGTGGGGTCGGGGATTTGGTTCGCCAGGGGTTAACGGCGTTGCTCGTGAACTTGGCCTGTCTGTCGGGCCGGTGATGGATGGTGAGCCCCGCTGACAAGTTCAGCGCAGGACCTCCCCTGCTGTGCCGGGCAGGGAGCGTTGGGCGGGCGGACCGAGGGGACGGGCCGGCCGTGGGGGGTGCGTGAGTCTGGGGTGGCCCAGCTGCCCGGGGCTTTCGCCTCCTCCTCAGGACCTCTCGCCTCCTTTCCTGTAGTTCCCCAGGGCTTCTTCTCGGGGCACTGAAGTTTCCAAGCCCCCCACCCCCACCCGCCAGGCCCCGGCGCGTCCCGAGCCGTGGGGAGCGCGCCCCGGGAGGCTTCAGCATTTGGACAGCGGCCCGCAGCGCACCGCGGTCCCCGGCTCGGCTCTGGCTCCGGGACCGGGCCGAGGCAGCCTCCGCCGCTCTGAACCCCGAGAGCGGCCGGTCCACAGCGACCCCCACCACACACCCCGCAGCCAACACGTGTGCGTGGGAAACCCAAAACGCCTCCTTTGCGCCCGGCGCGCAGACGCCCCTGAGTCCTGGGCTCTCCCCCATTCTTCTCCCCACCAGCGGGGGGGACCCCCGAGCCGGGGGCTGCGGGCCAGGCTTCCCGCCTCCTCCACGTCCGCGGCGGCTCAGGCGGTGCGAGACAGTGCGGGGCGCGGGAGGCTCCGCGACTTCCCGGGAAAACAGCTCCGGGGCGATGGGCCGGGCCCCTCCTGGCTTGCCTCCGCCCCCTCCGATCCGCACCAGTCGGGGTGCGGGGAGAGGGGGGCGGGGAGCCGTGCTGACGTCACTGCGGGCCGTGCCCGCTCGAGAAGGCGGCGCCGGGAGCTGCTCGAGCCCCGGGAAGCGGCGCGCGGCCCGGAGCTCCGGCGCCCCCGCCGACGCGCCCGCTGCCCGCGGCTCCCGGCCGCGCACCGGTGCGGCCCGAGCTGGGCCCGAGTCTGGAGACTCGCCTGATCCGGGTGGGGAGGGGGGCGAGCGAGCGAGCCACCATCGCGGCCTCCGCCCCCATCCCGCCCTCGCCCGCCGCGCGGGGCCCCGGCCCCCTTCCCGGTCCGTAAGTGGCAGTGCCCGCGGCGTCTCGGTTGGATCGGGGACGGAGGGCAAGGCGGTGGCGGCGAGGGCGGGTGGCGTCTGGGGTCTGGGCTGCCTGGTGGAGAGGGGGCTGGGGCGGCCCCGGCGCTCCCCACCCGGGCGGCTGAAGGGTTTGGGGGGCTTCGGTTGGTTTGCGCTCGGACTGTGGGTGAGAGACGAGGCTCGGTAAGACAAGGTCGAGGGTCCGGGGTTGCAGACCGGGGAAGGGTGGAAGTTGTGAGACCAGACAGGTTTGGGGTGAAAGAGGGCGTCCGAGTGGGACTGCGGGGGCTCAGCTCCGGTCCTCCTACCCCGAGTCTTCTGCTCCTCACCCCTTCCCCGACCCCTCAAATATTAATTAAAAAAAAAAACGTAGAAAGTGGCGCTCTGGGGGAAACTGGGGGGGGGGGGAAATGCAACACACAGCACCCACTTTGAAAGAGATTTGCAGCTTGGGTTTCTCTCCTTCCGAAATGGGAAGTCGGGAAGTTCTGTCTGCTCCGCGGCGGCTAGGCTCTTGCGCTCCGGGCAGGCCTTCGGGGTGTGTCTGCGGGTGTCTCCCGCTCTTCCAGCCGAGCCTCAGGACACCTGGGGAGAAGCGAGAGGGGGGAAGCTGCCAGTATGGTGAGGGCCCCCACCAGACTCGGGGCTTGCCAGCAGAGCTGGGTGGGAACAGAAGATGGAAGGGTTTGGGGTCCCCGATCTTGAACAGCACCTGAATCGGGGGGAAAAAAACAAAAGCAAACTCTGGGTCTTTGTGGCAGGGAGGAACTTGAAGTGCTAGGGGAACTCTAAGGTCGCCTCTTTCTTAAGCCCTCCTATTGTGGAGGACATGAATTCTTAAGCCAAGGGAAAGAAGAAGATGGAGTTGGAGGATATGGCCTTCAATCTGGGGGTGGAGGCCAGAGGCCAGCTGATAGAAGCTGAAATGGGAGGTGTCCGGGCAGGGTCACAGTTACAAGACTAGAGACTCCAGCCTAGGGCGGATGCTTTGCCTCTGCTGTTTTGTTTTGTTTTGTTTTTTATTTTTGTTTTTTTGAGAGGTGCTTTCGGGATTCTGCTCCATCTAGGCCTCCCTAGAGCCCACACCCTGTCTTCCTGCACCTCAGCTGCTGCTGAGGAGAGGAGGAATGTGAATGCCAGAGAAAGCATCACAGCCCCAAAAGGCCACGTGTACCTGAGGTGGGTGTGGAGGCCCGCCCGGGCCCTCTGGGTGCTGGGAGCTGGCTACCTCAGACCTGGTTGCACGCCGGAGTCTGGCAGCTCACAGCCCTTTCCAGCCTCCAGACAATAGACAGATTTGCTCAACAACAGCCTGAGCCTGGAGAAGCATCAGGGAGCAGGGAGCTGTGGGGGAGGATACCTGGACTCTGCCCAGTCCTAGTTAACATCTGGAGGGGCTCAGGAAAGGAGCTCCACTCCCCCGCTGAATGGCTGTCCTGTCCGGGTGGCTTCATCTTATTCAGCTCTATCAGCCTCGGCTGGCAGCTTCTAGATCTAGGCTAGACTTGTCGCAGGACAGGGGTGAATATACAGGACTGTTGACTGCCCCCTTATCCTTCCACATAACCCCTTCATTGGAAACGTAAGACAACTCCCATGGCTTAGCAGGGCCCCGACACGGAGCCGCAGAGGGACTTGAGCCCCATCTAGGGATGCAGATACCCCCGTGTGCATCTATAAGCAGGGGCCTGCCAGTTACCTGCCTTAGGTCCAGATGTGAGAGGGACTGGTGTGTGGGTTTCCTTCCATCGGTGGAGGCTTGAGCAGGAGTCTCTGGCCTATGCTGGAGGTGCCTAGTTATCAGACACTCTGTCTGGCTGTTTGCTTCTCCCGGTAGCCACCAGCACCCCTTGAGCTCAGGTTGGAGACCGAATAGCAAGGAGAAAGAGGAAGTTCGTACAGTTGGAACTGCAGAGAAAGGCCTGATGGGCAGGCCACTCCAGCACCATGGTCAGGGCCCAGCGATGGCCATTCGTGCTCTAGCCTGGGCACCCCTGTTCTCGGGGAACTTTGTGACTGTGCTGGGGTAGAAGGCCAAGGCCAAAGGCCGAGTATGAAGAGAAGTGTGTGGAGCCCACACCCAGGTTGAGGTGCAGAGGATAGGGGGTGCTCAGAGGCAAGGTTGGTTGGGGTTCTTTCTGTTTCACATTGGCCTGACTGGCAGCCTGAGCAGCCTTTGGCGGGCAGGACCAGCCCTGCACAGAGTATCTTTGCCCAGCGTTGACCTGGATAGCTTCCCGGGTCTTCTGGAGCTTGTGTAGCCGCTGGCAGTAGCTGCCAGCTGGGATGACTCTCCAACTGTCTTGTCCTGCCAAAACAGCCCGGTCTTAGCAGACTGAGGCCTGATCTCACAGTGACCTCCTTCCTCACAGTGAGGCCCTTGGAAGGCCGTGGGGGGGGGGGGAACTTGGACCCTGGAAGGTGGACACGGAGAGGTCACCAAGTCCATCGCTGATCCTAGAACAGGTGCCACTCAAGCAGGGTGCAGGAGCCTCTCCCTGGCTGGCCTGCCTGCTGCCCAGGAAGGGATTTGGGTACCCCAAAGAGGCAGTGGCTGTGTGGTGTGGTTCTGATGACAATGGCCTCCCACAGCCAAACCGAGTCCAAAAGGAGCTTTTAGTCTTTCTCCCAGAGCCCCAAGGAGCCCTAGGTTGGCAGGCGGGGTCTCCCGAGTGAGAGCCTGTTACCGTGAGACTCGCTGAGGAGCCATTTTGTGCCGCGTGCTGCTGAAATGACACTCTAAGGGGGCTCTTTCTCGCCAGTCCCCTTGCTCCCCCTGGCACTCCCTCTTCCCACCCATTGTCAGGTGAAGCAGACTTCCAACCTCTCCCCGCCTCCACAGCCCTGCCTTCCCCACCCCAGGGTGGCCCGGGACTGGGGCTCCGGAGGCCCGGCTGCCCACGCGTTCACACACTTGTCTAGAAGAGAAGAAGGTGTGGGTTCCTGGTGCTGTAGGAGGAGGGGGAGCCAGGAGCGCCTCCCAATTATAGAAATCCTTTTGGAATTAACTGTCTCAGGCCCAAATTCCAGAGGTTCCTTTCTGAGCTGGGTGGTCAGTGAGTCGTTCTGTTTCCCTAGGGGCATGTGAGTCCTAGGCCTGGTTGGTGGAACAGAGCCCACCTTGGGTTTAGGGTCCAGCTAGAACAAATCTGAGACAAGTGGAAGGGGAGAAAGGATGAGTGCTTTACCAAAAATAAATTCCAGACCTGTGTCATTTTTTAGGGGAGAATACAGGAGAAAGATATTTAGGAAAATGGTGGAAATCTTTTCCAAACCATTGAGTTGATTCAGCTTCTTCTCTCCAACTCATCCTGTAGGGGTTTGCTCGGCTAAGAGCAGTACAGAGCCCACGCCCTCCCCAGCCTTGTTAAAATAGACTGCAAGCTAAAACAGATCTGAATATAGACCACTGCCCAAGGTGGTGGTGTTGCTGGGCACAGGGAACAGCTCTGGCAGTAAGAATCTCAGAATTTTCCTGTGTTGACTGTTAGACTGACAGATCTTCCTTGCTCTTGGACTTAGCAATTTTCCCCCCACAGGAGCAAATACATTGCTATTTTCTGTTTGATCCTTTCCCTCCTTCAGGGATGGCTAGCAAGTGGAAGGGAGCCTGAGGGTTTAAAAGGGGCCCTGGGGCACCTCAGGTCTGGAATGCTGTTCTGCTGCCAGGCACCCCCCCCCCCGTTCTGGGGTGACCCCGTTAAAACAGAAACTGGGGATGCACGGGCCAAATGTATGCTCAGGGTATCCAGCATGGCAGAGACATGCTTTGTGTTCTCCCCCTCCGCCCCCCCCCCCCCCCCCCCGTAGGAACAGGAGCCAGGCAGGAGTCGGGTTCTGGCCTAGGACATCTTTAAGACACAGGACATAACCGATTGTGCACTCTTAAAGCGTGCTGTGGAACAATCTAAGAGAAGGCACCGAGCAGCCGAAGTACTGAAGGCCAAGGCCAGGGCCTAGGCAGTCGGAGCGCAGCAGAGCTGGGAAATCTCTGCGAGCCAGGTGCGATGTGTGGGAGAGTGAACCCGGCACACCTCCCCTACCTCTCGGTCCTCCGCGCCCGGGCAGCTCCGTCCCGGGCAGGGGAGGGTAGAAAGGAGTTAAAGATTAAGCCGCACGGGTTCGGCGGGTCCCCAGCTTTCCAAGCGCACACCTGGCTGCCCTGTGGACACTTTCCCGGAGCCTCACGTCGCTCCCCGAACCTCTTCGCCCGCCCGAGCACATTTGGCTCCCTAACTCTGAGGGTCTGCCCTGGCTGAGGGGTTTCCTAGGCCTGGGGAGGGGATCGGAGGCGTTTGGGAGGCCAGTCGACCCATAGGCAGTCGAGGGGCGCAGCCTTGGGGTTTCAGAGATAGGAAGGGTCGCAAAGCGGCTCTGGGGCGGGGAACCGGTGAACGCCGAGGCCATTGTAAGGCTGGGTGGTGCTGAGCGCGGGAAGGGGGCTGGGATTTGAATGGGAGCCTGCGATTGGCCGATCCCGGACTGACGTCACTTCCCCGCGGGGCGATTAGCCTGCGAGAGCGGGGCTGGCGGTCCAGAGCGCTGGGGGCGGCCCGGGCGCCCGGGGCCGCTCGGCGCGCGGGGCGCAGGTGCCCACCGTGCGCCCCGGGAGGCCGTCGGGGCGTCGACGCGCGGGCCGGGGAGCCGGGAAAGAAGACGCGTGAAGGACGGGAGCAGTAGGGAGCTGGGCGGGGGTTGCCGGCCTGGGTCGTGGAAGCCCGCATGTCTGTGTGTCTGTCTGTCCTCTCCCGCTCTCCGCGTGCGCCGCGGGCTCTGGCGCCCGGCGCCCGGGCCGGCAGCGGCTCGAGGGGCCCCGTGCGGCGCAGCCGATGCGGTGGCGAAGGGAGGCCCGTTTCTCTCTTTGGTTATCTAGCTGTATGAGTGCCACAGAGCCGTCATAAAGCTAGATAACCGAAAGTAGAAATGACTCCCACAACTTCTGGGTGCACCGCCCGGCCGCCCCGGTCCCCCACCCACCCAGAGCCCCACACGCCCGGAGGAGCCCAGCGGACTCCAGCCAGACGGCGCGGCCGCGCCCGGAACAGGTACCCGACCTCGGCACTTGGAGGGACACCGCGTGCCCCGGGGGGGAACTCGCCAGCTCGCCCCTCCTCCTCTCCCCCAGCGTCGCTGCTGGCACCCCAAAGTGGAGCAGGCTGGGCGGGGGCGGGGTGGGGGGAAGGTAGGGACTGGGGTTGCGGAGGGGTCGCTGGCGGGGAAGGCGCCAGCCTTCGACTTCAGCCCATAAATCACACTGGAACAATCCGCCCCCCGAGCTGCGGACGGACGGGGGATTTGGGGATGCAAATGGGATGGGAGACAGAGGGGTGGGAGGGTGGGGGCGAGAGAGACTGCGGCCGGTAGGGGGTGGGTCGGGGGCTGCCTGGCCGCTAACAATGCGGCCTTTATCGAATTATTCGAGGAGTCAGCCCTGAGCACCATTAGCATACGGCTGGGGGGCTGGGGGAGCTTCGCCCCTCGGTGAGGTCAAGTTCTTGATAATTTGATCACTTTTCACTGGCCCTGGCAGCTGCCTTTGTGTGCAGTTGGGGGGTCTGTGTGCTGCGTGAAGCCGAGCAGAACTGGCAGGGAGTGCGCTCAATGGCCTGCCTGGGCCGAGGCGGGGGCCTCTCTCTCCGACTGACCGGCCCTGCCCTGAATACCAAGCCGAGCCCGGGCGGGAGGGCGGGAGGAACCAAGCCCGGCCGCTGCCTGCCCCGGCGTCGCCGCCACTCCTCCTACGCCTCCTCAACTTCCCCGAGTGGTTAAAGGTGCGGGCAGGCTCTCCCGAGCTTCCCTCCTCCCCACCCCAAGAAGTGGCAACATAAGATGTATTACAATGTCTCGAAAAAAAAAAAAAAAAAAGCAATTGGGAGAAATCTGAATTCCGTTCCCATGGCAACCCATGCTGCACACGGGCCACTCAGGCTCCTGGTCCCTCTTGTTGGGCGCAGGGAGCCCCGGGTGTGCAGCCTGCTCCCATGCATGCGGGTCCCCGGCCCCCACACAGCGTTAGAATCTCTTTTGAGGTTTAATCTGCCGTCAAGTCCTTGTCCTATCTGCCAGTGGCCTTCCTCGGTGTGTCCTGAAGTTTAGGGGTCTTCTGCAGTTCAGCAAGCCACTTGGGCCCCCTCTATAAGCCTGCCAAGCCACAGGGGAGAAGGGATCCAAAAGGAAGAGGCTCCAGGTGTTTATAAAATGCATGGGTGTGTAAGCACTATTGACTGGGTGGCACAGAAAGACGTGGGCCGCCAGCTAGACTTGATCCCTTCCACTCCCTTTGTACACGCGAGGAAACAGAGCTTGGGTTCGGAAGTGACTCTTTCCAGCAGGGCAGAACAGCTCAGAAGTACAGAGCTGGGCTCTGGGTCACCTCCTTTCTATCTTGGTCCACTTTATTTCCCCAGAGCCTCTGTCTCCGTTATTTATAAGCTAGGTCTTGTCCCCACCACTACCCAGAACCTGCCCAGCCCCATGATAGTTATAGAATTTATTTATTTTTTTTACTCTTTTTGCTCCTTCAAGCTTTTGGTCTTTGCTTAACAAAATTATGCTTGGGGAGGGGAGGAACGTTAGTTGTGTGAAAGGCAAAAATTGAGATGGGAAACTCCACTTGGCACTCTGGGTGCATTCGTGTGGCCGTGAGGTAGATGGTGAGAAGTGACTTTTCACGATATCACCTTTCAAACTCTGAACCCCACCATTGTGCTAGCGCTGGTCAATCAAATTTTAAAGACTGGGCCAGGATAGCCAATTGCTCTCAACCTCAGTGGCCACCTCCCCTGGCGGGTGGTCATTGGATGGAAGGATGTGCTTAATTGGCATCACCCTCTCCTATTCTGAAAGGCCAGGCCACGCTGGCCAGGGGTGCCTAGCATTCTCTGACGTGCAGGAATCCCCGAGCAGCGGCCCCTGCACCCGCCCTCCCTTCTCCCGGCCGGCATACCTGGGGCCTGTGTGCTGATGGTGACCTCATTTCAGAGGAAAAGCAGAACAGCACTTCTTGCCTGCTGGTCCTGCTCCACACCTCCACCTCGGCCCTAGTGGGGGCTTCTGCAGACTCCTTGAGCTTGGCTGGGGCTCAGATCTTTCCCTCCCACCCCCACTTCTTTGCTGTTTTGCAAAAATCCAGGGTAGCTTGGCCAGCCTCACCACTGTGACTACACGGTTCAAATGAGAAATGCTTAAAACAACAACAAAAATAATAACCAGGTTCTCTTCCATTGGGGCAGGCCTAGATTCCTGTTGGGGGTTCAGTGGAGGAATAGTCTGAGGTGGAGGAGGAGGAGAATACTATCCCCGCCCCCCCCCCCATACTTTCTACACAGATCTGCTGATGTGAATCTTGCCAGCTTCAGGGGACGGATGGGGAGTAGGGTGAGTGGAGGGGTGGTAAAGATGAGTTTCCTGATCTCAGAGCTCATCTCACTCACACGTACCGGAAAAAGCTCGGGTGCTCCATGCCTGCCTGGGTGTGTGAATGTCCACCTGTGATAAAGGGATGCTCCAATCGCCTCTAGATACTTGAAGCCCAAGCCCCCGGGTCAGAACCGGTGTCTCTGGTTTGCTTGGGCCTGTGGGGCCTGAGACCCCACTCCACCCTCCTCCTCCTTCCTCCATTCCCAGCCTTCCACCTGCCTCTATGACCTATGGCACCCAGGAAATTCGTTGGTGCCTGTCTCTCTCTCTCTCTCTCTCTCTCTCTCTCTCTCTCTCTCTCTCTCTCTCTCTCTCTCTCTCTCTCTCTCTCTCTCTCTCTCATCACACACAAATAATTAATAATAAGGTTTGGGGCAGAATTAGAGCTAGGAAACCAGAACAGGCCTTGATCTCAAAGCTGCTCGTTGTTCCGCCCTTTTCATTTTATACCTAGAAAAACAGAGCGCGAAAAGGCCCCGTGGAGTCCCACAGAGGCCGCGGTGCCTTTGGCAACGCGAGGACCAGGCCATCGGAAGATTCCAGGGCCTCTTTGCCTCTGGTCCACCGTGTCCTGACCCCTAGCGGGCCTCTGGCCGGCCGGCCGGCCGGTGGAGAGCCGGTGCCCGTGGGCACCGCCGAAGGAGGTTGCTGCGGAGATAGCCGACCCAGAGGAGCCCCGGGACCTCTCCGCCAGCCCGACCTCGGGGGAAACGGGAGCCGAGCTCGGAGGGAGCCCGGCCAGGAGGTCTCCCAAGACCCGACCGCCACGCTGAAAAGCATGAAGGGTCGGAATTAGGCGCTCATTTAGCGAGCGTTACTAATCCGAAGTTACAGCGCTAATTCCCTGATCCGGCCGCTCCCACACGCAGCGCCGGGATTAGAGGCGGCCGCCGGCTCGCCCCGCCCGACCCTCACACCCCAACCGCGCCCGCCCCGCGCCCTCGGGGCTGCGGGCGCCCGCTAATCCCCACCCCCCTCACCCCCGCGTCGCGCTCGCCCCGGGCCGGCCGTGCCACGGGGACGGACCCGGCCAGCTGGGGAGCGCGCAGCCCGGAGCCCCGGGCACCCCACCCGGGACAGCCCCGGCGGGGTTTATGCATGCGCCCTCCAGGGCACCGGCGAGCGGTGCCGCCAAGAAAGCTGCCGGGATTTCTCCAACCCGGGTGTGCGCACCCGAGCAGCGGGCCTTTGGAGGCCTCGGCGCCATTTTTATAGCTTGCCGCCTGATCCCCTTTGATTTGCTCCGCGTGCGCGTGTCTGACGGGGTGTCTCTGTCCCCCATCCCACCCTGACTTGAGCCCCCCCTCCCGCTCCCGCTCGCCTAGGTGGAGTGACCAATCAGCTTTGGCCAAGGGTGGGATGCGCGCGTCACCATGGCGACGGCCAGGGCGCCCCGGCCTAGCTACCCTGCATAGCTTCACTCCACCTGGAAGGGTGTGAAGAGAAGGTGGGGACAGGTGCTGGGAGGGAAGGGCGTGGGTGGGTGGAGACAGTGGCACTCCATCTCCCTTTGCACCCCATCTTTGCCTGGGATCAGTTAGTTCTACCTGGTCAAGAATGGCTGGTGTGGACAGGGCCTTGGTAGGGATCTCAGCTTACCCTGGCTGCTTTTGGGTGAGAATGCTTTCCCCTTAGTCTTTCTCATCTTGGTCCAAAAATTCATGTTGGTCATCTCTCACCTTCTTTCTTCCAGAGAGAATAGTGTTCAGTTATCTTCCAGAAGTGTACTCCCCCCTCAAAAAAAAACCTGCTTCCTGTTGAGTCCTCTGAGTTAGAGCAAGGCATTTCCCCTAAGTGAGCCTTCATTTTCTCACCCTGAAGATAGGCTGCTGTGTGGGCTGATCAACAGAAGGCATCGGGCATTCAGTGGTGCTTAATGGAGCTCTTTCTCCTTTAGTGGAGAGGCTAAGACCTTTGGGGATAAGGACTCAGGACCTTGAGATGGCTTCTATCCAGGGCAGCCAAGTTTGGGGTGTCTCACAGCTTCCCAGAGCCAACCTTTCATTTCTCCCACAGACAGCTGGAAATCCGAGAGCTGGGGAGCTGGGGAGCTGGGGAGGGTGGTTAAAAACAGAGCCAGGGCAAGGGGCTGAGGCTGAAACAAAACCTTGGTCAGTGGTTCTGAGAATGGGCGGCTGCAGCCCCTTCCTTCCAGCCTGGTCCGGCTTAAGCACTGCTTTAAGTGGTCTCCTCATTCACTGGCCAGCCCCTCACCGCAATTGAGCGGCAGGGGTTTCAAAAAGAGGGCCAGGCCCTCAATGACAGGGCCTTGGGCCGGGCTAATTGGTTTTGGTTCAAGGGGGATACTGGATTTGTGAAAAGCTCCAAACCCTCTTTCCCACGCCAGAGCTAGGCCACAGCTTTAAGGAGAAGGGTTGGAAGAGCTTGGGGCCAGGGGAGAAAGCTGGGGGCCAGGGGCCTGGGGTGCTACTGCTAGTCTACCTGCCAGTTCCTCTGTAATCCCTTGTCATAGAAGGTAGGAAGTGGAGAGGCACCCCAGGGGCACCAGTGTTCAGGGCAGGCCCCTTCTGAAGACTGACAGCCTCACAGGTGTGGCCAAAAATGGAGCCCCTCCTCTGACCTTCCCTGCTGGAATCATCCTGGAATGTAACCAAAAGTAATAATAGTCCATGCCTGAGAAGCTAGAGCTAACCTAGGCTTTTAATCTCGAGAAAAATCTGCCACAGTGCCCTCATATAGTTAGTGCACTTGGTGTAAAACAAAACCAAACCTCCCACCCACTTCTATCTCTTGAAATGTCTTTAAATCCCCCCCTGGTGCTACAGACACTTCAGAGATAATAAACTGAACGTCCACAGTTCGTTCTCTCTCTCTCTCTCTCTCTCTCTCTCTCTCTCTCTCTCTCTCTCTCTCTCTCTCTCTCTCTCTCCTCCCTCCCTCCTTCCCTTCCTCCCTCCCTCCTCCTCCTCCTCCTCTTCCTCCTCCTCCTTTCTGGTGCCAATCTTGGGACTTACATTCAGGGCCTGGGCACCATCCCTTAGCTTTTTCACTCAAGGATGGTGCCTTACCACTTGAGCCACAGCTCCATTCCTAGCTTTTTGCTGGTTAATTGGAGATGAGAGGGTCATAAACTTTCTTGCCCAGGCTGAACCAAACCATGATCCTCAGATCTCAGGCTCTTGAGTAGCTAGGAATATAGGTGTGAGCCATGATGCCTGTCACTGTCTCTGTCTCTCTTTCTCTAAATAAAGGGACATATTGCAAAGATGTCTGCTCTTACCACTTGTATTCAATATGCCACTAGAAATTCTAGACAAATACTTAAGAAAGGGAAAGGCCAAATGTTTCTTTGCAGTCCCAAAAGTGAACCATGAATTGTGCTGTAAATTTAAATCTGTTAAGATTGTCAATCCCTTTAATATAAATGCTTCACCATTTGTACCTGAAGGTGTGCCAGATGCTTACTGTTTGGACCAAGTGCTTGCATGGCTCTGTGTATAGTATAACCATTTGTGTGTGTGTATACGTGTGAGTGCATGTATCATTTCCATCTAGCATGCTCCCTTTATATGAACTGTCATGGTGGGCAGGGGATTTGAAAGTCAGTTCTACCTATTTATTTTCCTCCGTGTTGTGTTAGGGATGGAACACAGGGCCTGTAAGCAAGGACTCCACTCCACAGAGCTACATCCCCAGCCTGGCCCTGCTTAAAGGGACACTGCACCATCCACCCTCTGACCCTGGGTTTCTGGGTCAATTGTGTGCTGAAGGGAGCCTGGCTCCAGAACCATCATCTGAAGAAACGGTCTTGCTTTTTCCCTCATTGTGAGGTACTTTGTGAGGTCCATTGTGAGGTACTTGTTTGTCCATTGGAAGCATAGCACAAGTAGGGGAGAGGTACTCAGAAGCCATACAGAGCTCTGTGTATCCCATTTTCTATTTTCACTCCCATTTTAATGGCCCAGAGCATAATTTCTTTGGGCATCTGCTGACTTGCACACTTGAAATTCATGTGTGAATATGCCTGTGGTATGTATGTGTGCCTGGGCCTCCTTGTCTTGGAGTAAGTGTGCTCTGTATGTGTTTAAACACACTCAGTACACATCCACATACGATTATGGCCTTCCCTATTTGCCTCTTCTCTGGAATCGGGTTAATTTTCCCTTGGCTAGTCCTCAAACCCATTAAGTCCCCCCCCCCCCGCCCCGTCCTTGCCCCCTCGAAAAATTACCAACCCTACCACAGCCCAGTGGTCTTCCTGCACTCCCCCAGCAGAAAGCTCTCCAGGCAGGGTGCTGGAGTGAAGGTTTCGATTAGGCAGACTTCATTCACCACGTTACCAAATATACGCCAGCCCATGGACTTGTCTGCGGTGAAGTATTATCCTAAATAATTAAAATTAAACGGCACTTGTCAAAATAAATGAACAAAGTAGAAATTAGTGATGGCTTGGCTTGGCTTCTTCACTTGCTTGAAGAAAAGAAGAAAGAGAGGAGGAGGAAGGAAAAGAAAGAACAGCAGAGCGTGGGAAGGTGACATGAAGAGAAAGAGAGGAAGGCCCTTCGAGCGTCTACCCTTGGGCTCGCAGTTGTTCGGGTATGCAGGAAGGCTGGAATGCAGGCTCCGACGTCAGCTAGTAATGAATATTGAGGTGTGGATGTGGAAGGAAGGATTTCTTTGTTTACTGAGGACAGGCCATGGGAATGGAGGCGAGGATTACCTTTGGGGATTAAGGAGTGGGCTTTGTTTTTATGAAGGGCCTTACTTCTTTTCTGAAGTTTTCGGCAGCTAATTGATTCCATTCAGACATCCCTCCGCCCCAGCCCAGGCCCTGTGTGTTGGTGACGTGAGCACAGCTCTGTTTTCCCATCTGCTCCGACCCTTTCCTCCACTGTGACCCTTGCGATGGATGTGAACCTTCCTGTCACAGACAAAACAGGCTCTGCAGAGACCTTTGCATGTATATGCTTCACACACACACACACACACACACACACACACACGTGCCCCGTGCCCGGAGGCACCTAGAAATGATCATGGGTATACAGATCGTGGGTTCAGACAAACGCGTGTACATCATCGGAACCAACACCCAAGACAGAATATGGTATACCTCCCCCCACCCTTCTCTTTTCCTCCTTCCTTCCCTCAGTTCAACCCTATCCCCTCCATTTGGTCTCACTGTCAGTTTGTTTTACCTCTAAATGGAATCTATGCCAGTACTTTTAAAGGAAGAATTTATTTCCGGTCTAGAGGGCTGTCTTTGGAGTCCTGGGCTGCGTGTGTCCAGGATCCCTGGTCTTTGGGTAAGCCCTCTCCCCCACAGAGGGGTCCAGAAACCAAACCTGTAATTAGATTGGGATAGGGTGGGGAGAGCTGATTCGGGCTGGTCCTGCTGGAGAGCCTCGTTCTCACCCACGGTCTGTTAATGAGCTGGGGACAGGTGAGCCTCACACGTCCCAACTCACTGCCTTCGCCATCCAGGAGCGGCAGGGCGAGCTATTAATGGAAGGTGCCAGCTTTGTGCTAATTAGAACTTCCTTTCAGCTTCCATTGGCACCGGCACCCAAGCCCCTCGCCCGGCCGGCCTCACCACCCCCACTCCAGCTTGCAACCTAGTTTCTGTGTCCCCCCCCCCCATGACTTAAGGGGTGCTGTGGGCAGAACTCATCTTGCTGCTGGCATTTCTTGATCTTCTCTTTCTTGCTGGAGTGGAATTGGATGGGAAGTAGGGAGTTGGGGCACCCCAGCCACCCTCTATGGCTGGCTCTCTCCTTCTCTCTTTCCCTCTCTCTCTCCCTCCCTCCCTCCTTCTGTCTTCTGGGGCCTTGTCTTCACAGTTATTCCCATTTCTCAAGGCTCTCCTATCTGATCATATCCGGATCACTAAGAGCTGCCTTTTTTTTTTTTTTTTTTTTTGCAGCTTGTCTGTGGCCTTCTTCTGAGGGGAAAAAAAAAACAAATAAGCAAATAACAACCACGAAATTTCCCACTTTTTATTGATTTCACGTCAAGCCCCATGGTTATACTTTTTTTTAAAGGAGGAGGTTGTCTCTTAGATGTTTCTTTTTTTAAAGAAACGTTAACGTCACAGTAACGTCATTTAAAGGGGGGGGGACAGCACTCAGAATGGAGTTTAGGAGGAACTAGGTCTTGCCGCTTGGCTCAGCAGGGAAGTAAAGAGAGGGTCTTTCCTCCAACGCTATTTGGCTTCGGAGGAGTCCTCTCGGGTCTCCCTTAGGGTTTGTGTGCGATAATATCCAGCATTTCTTGATTTGCGGTGCTCCTTTGGCAAGTCACCTATGTCTTAGACTATGTAAGTGGGGATGAACGGCTGGGCAAGGTTCCTGGAGCTTCTGGACCGGTGCTGCCCAGGCGTGAAGTGGCCAAGGGCCGAAGAATTTCCCTGAACCTGGGGAATTGGGGAGGGAGGGGGGCAGGAGCATTGATTTCGCCTGTGTGGCTTCTTCCTGACTCCCCTCACCCCTAAATTAGAATTCCTGATTTGAGGCACTAGGGTGGAAAACTCAGGACCACCCAGGACCCAGTAAATAAAGCCCATTCCAAATTCCACAAGAGCGGTGGCTGGGGAAGAGCCCCCTCCCCGTGTTATTTTACTTTTATTTTGATTCCAGCCTTGTGACTTCAACTCAGGGTCTGGCTCCTGTCCTTGAGTTTCTGTGCTCAAGGCTAGTGCTCTACCACTTGAGCCACAACTCCACTTCTGGCTTTTTGGGGGTGTTTCATTGGAGATAAGAGTCTCACAGATGTCCAGGCCTAGGCTGACTTTGAACCATGATCCTCAGATCTCAGCCGCCTGAGTGGCTAGGATGATAGGCGTGAGCCACCAGCCCTTGGCAGGAGGCTGGGTTCTTTCATAGGCTTTGGCCTGGGACAAGTCGCACCCAGCTCCCTGGGGGGATACACTGTATCTCCAGGGGCCATATGAAAATTAAGCAAAATACAGAAATAAAGTGCCTGGCTTGTGGTATAGGTAGTGGTGGAATGGCAGACGGTATACCAGAACTCCACCTGTTATGAAGCGCCCCTATAGATGCCCAAAGCACCACCAAAGGGTTCAATTCCCGCTGCCCATCTCCAGAGCCCAGCTAGTAGCCATTAGTGGCCATATGGCTGGGTCAGCGACTGACAATCAGGATCTCCAGGAGGGCCCAGCGTGTTGGGGGATGGGGAGACAGACAGGTGCAAAGTTCTACCCATGCCTGAGGGGGGGTGGGTGTTTGAGTCTCTGTAAGAATTTGAAGGAAATAGGGTATCAACTGACCTACCTAGCACAGAGGGCCTCGCGTAGGAGCCTAGGGGGAGCCCAGTGCAAACTCTGCCCCACCCCCCATGCTTGTTGAGATTATACCAGTTGGCCCTTTCGGAAAATGGCCTGATGCCGGTGGCATGGCGCAGGTGCCCCAGAACCCACAGGCTGTTGGGGAGACTCATCCCGCCTTCAGACCGGCTCAGACTCTCTGGTTGTGTCCTTAGGGTGTCCTGACTCGTGGGGCCCCATTCTAGAGCTCCAGCTCCCATCAGCAGGGGCTGGCGGGGCCCCGCGTGGCACCTGTGCAGCTCCAGTGAGGTGCGCCCTCATTCACCTCCTTTCCCAGGTGTGCGGCCGGCCTCTCTCCCGCGTCCAGGGTCAGCGTGCGGTTGATGGTTGTGGGGGTTCTCAGCGGTCTCCCCATTCTCGGCTCTACCATCGAGGGTGCGTGTGTCCCTTAACTCCAGACCGAGGATGGACAGGGTGGGAGCCAGGGACACGGGTCTCTCCGGTGTTTGTTCGTTGCAGCTCCTCTCC
The DNA here is from genome assembly GCF_023159225.1 of Perognathus longimembris pacificus. NCBI lineage: Eukaryota > Metazoa > Chordata > Mammalia > Rodentia > Heteromyidae > Perognathus > Perognathus longimembris. Next base: position 31,444,963 of record NC_063180.1, on the reverse strand, counting down.
TGAAGGGGCCTTTCGCCTCCACAGGTTCCAGCCTGCGCCCAGGTCAGTACCTCCGGGACCCCCACAATCTCCGGGTGTGCGCTGGGGCGCAAAGGCCAGGAGAGGTGAGTGGTCCGAGCCAGGACTGGGGAGGCGGCTGCCAGTGCCCCACGGAAAAGTTGAGACATTGGAAGATTCCAGAATGTGTTGGTAGAAAGGGTGCGTTTTCACCAGGATCCCCTCCACTTTCGAAGCTGGAACGCCACCCCCCCCCACCCGGTGCCGCAGCATTGGGACAGCGTGGAGGACGCACCTGCTGGCTCAGCTTTGTCATGCAACTCGGGCGGGGAGGCGGCTCCCCGCGGCTGCCCTCACCTTTGGACTTTGGGGCTGGCCCCGCCCCGCCTGCGGCTTCAAGCGCCCATCGGCCTCGGAGAGTCAACCTTAGTAAGCGATCCGAGCACCGCACCAGGCTGAGTGCTCCGGGGCCGAAGCCTCTGGAACTTGGAGCGTGCGCAGCACTGTTTGCAAACGTGTCAGCCCCCTACCCGCGGTTGGCAGACAGATGGATAGATGGATGGACAGGCGGACCCAGAGGCAATCTCGAGAGTGGCAGTGTGCCGTAAGGCAGTGTGGGTATGAGGTAGGTGGAGGCACTGCCGGGCCCACCGAGGCCCTCCTGGAGCACCCAGCCTGATGGTGGAACCTGGTCGTCCCTGCGCCCAGGCTGAGCCGTGCAGAGAGGAGTATTGTTAGGTGCACCACGCCCCAGGTGGCCATCCCGCACTGTGTCCTCCCTGGGGGGCATGGCAGGGACCCCAGGCAAAAACAGTGGAGGCTTCGTGGTGGGGAAGGTCTGCGGTGTGAGGCTGGCTCTTGGAGGCAGCTTGGCTGCGTGTATGGAGACCTCAGCTCAGAGTTGATCTCCTGTGTCCCCTCCACCGAATGATCACCATGGCGGTTTGAGGCTCGACTGAACCCTTAGACGCCCTCCAGCAGGTCCTGCACGTGCACCAAGGAACTTCCATGGTGAGTCTGTGGTGACTGAATACTGCTGTGCCCCAGGCCTGGTGCACCTGCGCCAAGTGGGTGGGTGCATGGCCTGGGGAGGTGCCACTCACCCACGGGGAGTTGACATCACCCTGCTTCCCAGGAGCTGGAGCTCACCAGCTGCTGCTGCTGCACTGGCTCCTTGTCTGGGATTTCAACACTTCCAGGGAGAGATGGAAACTCTTGCCTGGTAGAACCGGCTTCCTCTCTTGCGAAGGGCAGGGGGTTCCTTTGTATGACTTTGTGGTGTGTGGTGAGCCAGTCCTGGGGCCTGAAATCAGGGCCTGGGCACTGTCTGTCTCTTAACTTTTTCACTTGAGCTACACAGCTCCACTTCTGGTTTTTGGTGGTTAGCTGGAGATCAATCTATCTATCTATCAATCATCTATCTATCTATTCCAGCTTGCCCCATTGCCAAGGGCAAGGGTTCAACCTTAGGCTCAGAAACAATACATTCAAAAACCAAAGTTGTCCCCCACACACCCAAACTGGAAATCAGGGGCTCTGCGGCCACCTCCATTCTGATCTAAGCACCACAGGTTTAGCTTCCTCTCCCCGCAACCCTCACCAAATATTTACACACACCCCCCCCCATGCTAAGCGGGAGCCCAGCATGAGGAACTGGGGAATAAAGAAGAAAACAACACAGACAGCATCCAGTTCTAGGCAATTTATAGTAGGGGTGGGTGGGGGGACCGCTAGACCAGAATTAAATGGCCTCCCTGCAGTGAAGCCCACCAAAGCCTGGTCATGAGAGAATGGGGTCTAGCCTGGGAGGAGGACCCCTGGTCTCAGTCCTTGATCTGACAACTAACTTCATGTCCTCAGGGGGAAAAGCTCACTCCACCTCTCAGGCCCAGGTCCCATGGGTGACATGTCCAAGTGATCTACACAGTCCCCAAGCTTGTGTATATATATTTTTTTCTGATGCTGCATATCAAAGCCAGGCCTTTGCACAGTAGCCCGAGGCAAAGTGCTCTACCATGGTGCTTCATTCCTAGTCCACCCAGTGTTCAAACTTATATAAATCTTAAGCAGGAAAAATATCCACCTCTGTGACATTAGTGTGAGCTTCCTTTTTTTGAGCAAGATTATAAACCAGTTTTGTCTTGCCTGCCAGGAAGCTCAACACAACCACAATGTTCATTTATAAAATCTATTTTAGACCAGGGCATCATGCTAGGAGGTGGTGTTGCAGCAGGAGAGCCCTGCTATATGCAGTATAGCTAAGTGGAACTAGGGGCCTGGATTCAGAACAGGCTTGTTTGAAAGAGGAAACCCCAGAAGGATAAAGTCCCTGTGTTTGTATGTGTACATACATGTGCATGGACATGTATGTGTATATGAATGTGTGCATGTGCACGTGTGTATGCATGTATGGGACACACATAGAACTTGGCCCTAAGGCCACATCCCACCTGCAAGATGAGTCACAGAAAGAGCAGGACACTGGTCACCCCTGTAATCCTAGCTACTCAGGATTGAGGCTCAGAGCTGAGGATCACAGTTCAAAGCCAGCCCAGGCAGGGCAAGGCATACACACACACACACACACACACACACACACACACACACACACACACACACAATTTTTTTGATGCCAGCCCTCGGGCTTGAACTCAAGGCTTGGGCACTGTCCCTGAGCTTCTTTTGCTCAAGGCTGATGCTCTACCACTTGAGCCATAGCATCACTTCTGGCTTTTTTTTTTTTTTTTTAGTGTTACATTGGAGATAAGAGCCACAGTCTTTCCTTCCCCGGGCTGACTTGGAAGCAGGATCCTGAGCTCTCAGCCTCCTGAATCGCTAGGATTCCAGGCTTGGGTGGTGTATTCGCTGTCTTGTTTGTGCTCTGACTCCTGACACTGGAGGAAAGGGCCATTTGTCCCTGGGGGATGATGCTATTGGTGAGACCTAGGAATCCCTCTTGGGGAACGAAGGCAGGCTTTCCCAGGCACCAGCACAAGTTGTCATGAGGCCCGGCAGACCCATCCTTTTGTCCTTGTCTGTCCAGCTCTGATTCCCATGGTTAAGTCAAAGCATAGAACATGGCTTAGATTCGTACATTTCCACCACCTCAGGAGGATTGATTTTTAAACCTCAGGCATGATGGTGGTAGGTACAAAATAAACCTAGTAACCTTGCCAATGACCTGATTCTCTGGAAATTTCTACCACAAGCCTGTCACCCCAAAACCAGGCTCCAATCCATCCTGTCCATATCCTCACTTGCCTTTGAACAGCATCTGCCTGGGCAAAGCAGGCTGGAGGAGGGAGGCCGGTTTGCCACGGGAGCTCAGCTGTGGGAGAAAAACCTGGGTTCAGCTCCCCCAGATTAGCTACTGTGGACAAAGATTAAAGGGCCCAAATAATGGCTGGCTTCTCCCCTCCTCTGTGCCAAGAGAAGACACGTAAATATAGCCGTGCGCCAGCTTAGGCAGCCGATGTGTATAAATCGAATTTAGCAAATCAGATCATGGTTTAAATGCACTATTTAAAGCAGTCCTGCAGCGCAGCCTTTTACAAAGGGAATAATCATTTTGTGATGCTAATCACCAGCCTCCAATTTATCTCCTTTGTAAGTTCAGATGTTGGTGCCACTGGGTGTTCTGAAATTGGGGCGCTCTTGTGTAGGGCTCCGGTGATGGCTGTCGGCCTTCCTTTTCTGACCTCTCATTTTTTAAATGGGCGCATGTCCTGTCTCTCTGGGGGCCTGGGGATGTTTGCCGTATCGCCTGATTGGTTTTTCCCATTCCACTTTTTTCTTTTCTTTTCTTTTCCTAATGGGATGGAACCCAGCATTCAGCAGTTCCTGGCTTCTTTTCTGAGATTTCTTTTCCACCCTTTGGGGGTGGGGGCAGGTGGGGGTGTTGGGGGTTCAGGGATTCAAGCCCTGCTGTTTCGGGATGTTAGAACCAACTCTTTCTTGGGGAGCCTGCATCTTCTTTTGTTTCCTTGAGCTTCTGGTACCACTGGTGCAAGTCATAGGGAGGATCTCAGAAGCGATGGGATAAGGCTGGCACTGGTGACTCATGCCTATAACCCTGGCCTATATTATAGGCTCATGCCTAGAATCTCAGGAGGCTGAGATCTGAGGATCGAGGTTCAGAGTCAGCTCAGGCAGGAATGTCTGGGAGACTCTTATCGCTAATGAACCACCAGAAAACCGGAAGTGATGCTGTACCTCAAAGTGGTAGAGCACTACCCTTGAACAGAAAGAGCTCAGGGACAGCAACCAGGCCGAGTTCAAGCCCCATGATCACACACACACACACACACACACACACACACACACACACACACACACACGTGACTTGATGGAGCTAAGCTGCTCCTGAATGTATCAGGGGTCCACTTACTGAATAGGCCATGTCCGGAATGATCTTTCCATTCACAGAAAGGAAAAAAAACAACAACAAAAAACCACCAAAAATGACAAAACTGAGCCCTGATGTTAAAGTGACTTTTCCCACAAGTTAAAAACCAGGACTCAAATGACTACCTGTCTCCTAATTGCTATAAAAGTGTTTTATATGCTGAGCTGTAGTTCCTTTTCTCTGCAGAGACAATATAATCAGAGACCATCTGGGTGGGAGAGAATGAAGAGAAGAAGATGGATCCAGGGGGAATAAAGGGAGTGGGCAGGAAGCCGGGGGGCTGTGGGGAGCCTGACCTTGCTTAGCTCACAAGCTCTGATACAGTGCCTTTGTCAGTGCTGCCACTATTGACGGCTCCTGGGTAATTATGACTGTGTGTTGGCATGGCGACTCGGAGTAAGGAGAGTAGAGGCACTGGGTAAATGCACGATTTGTTTTTGCCTGCTAAAGCAGAGAGGAGCTTTTGTGGATAGTTCCTCCAGGGAGATGGGGTAGGGAGAGGGGGATAGAAAATTCACCAGACCAGAATCTTACCCACCATGGTGGCCCTGAGCAGGCATAGCCCAAATGGAAGTTCTCAACGAGACTTGGGACCCATGCAGAGATCTCTCTTAGCCTCCCTCCACTTCCTTTCTCTTGTCTTTTTGTGCCTCAGCCTCCAGGATAAAGTATATTCATTCTACTCCCCTCTGGGGGAGTCTTATTTCAAGTATGTTGCAGTTTTCCTGAATTGGGTTAATCATAAAATCATGTGTCTTTTTCTTTTATTCCTTTTTGTTGGTCATGGAGCTTGAACTCAAGGCCTGGGTGCTGTCCCTAAGCTTCTTTACTCAAGGCAAGCATTCTACCACTTGAGCCACAGCGCCACTTCCAGTTTTTTGGTGGTTCATTGGAGATAAGAGTCTCACTGACTTTCCTATTGGGTCTGACCCTTGATCCTCAGATCTCAGCCTCCTGAGAAGCTAGGCTTACAGGCATGAGCCACCAGTGCCTGGCGAAACTATGTTTCTTATTGTCTGCGATTGTGGGTTTGGAGGCTGAAAGTGAAGGAGACCTGGCTGGCCTTTCCATCCTGGATCTATCTTCCCATAGAGCCTTGGGCTGTGTCTTCACTGAAAATGGGGGGAGCTTATTCCGGTCTAGAGTGGGGTGTCCTGCGCAGCGTGATGCCATCAGATGCATATTGACTTCGTGATTCTTGGTCAGTGTGACACATTGGCGTGACTGGATCTGGTTAAGTGAAATCAATGAGAAAAGCTTTCTTCTGCCCCATTGTACCTGGAGCTCACCTGGTATTTCCATTGGAAATCCCTGGGCTAGGCTAGAGGGCCAGGACCTCTGTGGGCCCCAGTGCCCAGCAGCCTAATCTCCCCCCAGAGGCCTCTGGCCACAGAGAGGCCTTGACTGAGGGGCATGGGAAAGCCAGGTGGGCAGCCCAGCCCCGCCCAGGCTTTTAGGTAAAGTGAGGAAGAATGATCCTAAGGAAGAGAACAACTCCTCCATCCTCTGATGCAGAAGCCATGGCCTGAATCTTCAGGCCTTGTTGTGGTTTTCGGCACTTAAGGTAGAGACAGTTCAGGGGTGACCCTAGGCAAGCCTTTGGACCCAGGTTAAGCAATGACCCAAAGGTGTTGGTGTGGGCATGGCTGTAGACAACAGGATGACTGTCCCACACCCCAGTGGAGTTCATCGTCTCCCCCATGTCCCAGGGTTTTGCCAAAGCCTCTTTCAGGGGCTCTCTCCTGCCTCCTCTTCCCCCCGCCCCCACCCCCCGGCCCAGGCCTTGTCACAGTGAGAGCTGCAGCTTCTGAACTCTGGCTCCTAGCCAGTACCTTCTTGGCGAGGCCTCCTGCCCTGGGCCCTGCCAGGCCTCTCTGGTCTTCAGGGACTTCCTGGGGAGACACTGGGTTCATCATCCTGTCAGAGGCAGAGAAGCCCCGCTCCGCCCTCTCTCCCCTCAGAGACCCTACACTGTGAGGCTGCTCTTAGAAACTCCAGTTTCCTGCCAGGAACCTCAGGAAGGGGTTAAGGGAGGTGAGGTGTGAGAAGCCAGGACACAGAAAGCTGTCACCCGCCAGGTTCCTAGGTACACAGCAGGTTCCGTGCTCATGTGTTTTGAGGGATCGTTCTTGGGAGACATGAGAGTCGTAAGCATAATCTAGGGTCTTCTTCTTTTCTTTTTTGGGTGCCAGTCCCAAGGCTTGGACTCAGATCCTGGGCACTGTCCCTGAGCTTTTCTGCTCAAGACTAGCGCTCTACCACCTGAGCCACAGTGCCACATCTGGCTTTTTGGTGATTAACTGGAGGTAAGAGTCTCACAGACTTTCCTGCCTGGGCTGGATTTGAACTGTGATCCTCAGATCTCAGCCTCCTGAGTAGCTAAGATGACAGGTGTGAGCCAGTAGCACCCCAGCTCACTCCTTTCTTTTCTAAGACAAGTGCCACCTGGGTGATAGTGCTAAGTTCTTCAGTAGGAGGGTGCCTCAGTGTGTCCTGGCTTTCCCAGAGCCTCAAAGCCCAAAGCCTGGGTGGGCCTTGGGCAGCACCGGCTCCTAGGAGCTGCACAGTGGCCTCTGCTGGGTATCTCCTGCTTCAGGATGGAGGTGATAAGACTTTGCTTTATGTCCCCTAAGATAGCACCCACAGTCCTCTGAGAGGGCGGGGTGCTGATCCCTAACCCCACCTCCCGAGTCTGTGATTTGGGGTTAGTAATACTTAGTAATATCTAGTCGCACTCAGGAAAACTGTGTGCCCGGGATGGATGGGGCTCAGCAGTAAAGCGCTTGCCTAGCAAGGTCTCAGATCCCACCCCCACCCCCAGTGTTGCAGGAAAAGAATAGAAGATAGGAGCCACGGCCAGTAATTCCAGCTACTCAGGAGGCTAAGATCTGAGGATCGAGGTTCGAGGCCAGCTTGAGAAGTCTGTAAGACTTACTTTCAATTAGCCAGCAAAGAGCCAGAAGTGGAAGTGTGTCACAGCCGGTAAAGTGCCAGCCATGGGTGAAAAAGCTAAAGGACAACACCCAGCCAGGCCCAGTGTTCAAGCCCTACTACCAGCACACACACACACAAAAAGAAAGAAAGAAAGAAGAAAGCGGTATCAGTATGCATCCTCCTCTCGCTGATGTGTTGCATTTGTCATGAATGAAGTCCCTGGAAGGTGGTGAGCAGGGGACCCAGCTCAGCACTCTGCCAGTCACTGTACAATATCCATGGTGCTCACTGACAGTCCGTGAGCTCTGCTGGTGCAGGCTGGGCCCTGATCGGCTTCCTGACCTCTAGAAGCAGAGCAGCGATCTGCGGCACCGTCTTCCACACACAGCCAGGGATGGCTTGTTTCACTCGGGGGCCCTGAGAACTGAGAGGAAAAGAATTAGCGGTAGATCAGGTGCCAGTGGCTCATACCTGTCATCCCAGCTACTCAGGAGGCTGAGACCTGAGGATCATGGTTTAAAGCCAGCCTGGGCAGGCAGATCTCTGCGGCTGTAATCTCCGATGAGCTACCAGAAAACCGGAAACGGAACTATGACTCGAAGTAGTAGAGTGCTAGACTTGAGTGTGTAAAAGTTCAGGGACAGCGCCCAGGCTCTGAGTTCAAGCCCCAGGTTAGACACACACACACACACACACACACACACACACACACACACACACACACGAGGGTTGGATAGGACAGGACATCCTTGCCAAAGGGGGCACTCCTTCACCTGAGAGGCTCAGAGGTGGGGTGGAAGGACAGAGAGGAGTTGTGCCAGGCGGGACTAGAGATTTGGGTGCATAATTCAGGTGAGATGGTGGAGGCCGAAAGCAACGGGGTTCGAAGTGCGATCTGGTCACCATGTGTAGGATGGATGGCCCCGTGCCACCCAGGCCAGCTGGGGCAGAGCAGGAACACCCACACCAGGCCTGCCACCTCCTGGTGCTTGGCCTGGACCCTGGCAGCTCAGGAAAAAACATTTCCAAGTTTGCAACAGAAGCCTGGGACTCAGGAATTGGAAATCTTCCCATGCCACGCTGAGCTTTTTCTTTTCCCTACCACACTCATTTATTCATTCAACATTTATTGACCGCATATTATGTGTCAAGCAAGGCCTTGGGGACACCGGGTAGGAAACCACAGACTCTGGTCCAATGCTTTAGCATGTGTAATAGAAGACTTGATCCATCAGCACTAGAGGCCAGACTGAAGAATGAGTTGGGGGTGGTGGTGGTGAGGAGAGGAGGAGGGAGGCAGAAGACAGAGACAGTTCCCATCCTCCTGTGTCTTCTCCCTTTCCCAGCCCCAGCCCCTGCGCCCCAAGAACCTGGGAGAACAGGGTCAGAGGCCATTCTATGTTTTGCCCCTGGTGACATGGAGCTGTCATTTAGCTTCAGTCTGAACTTTAACTCTGCACACCCCACTGGTTTATACAGTTTGCTTCATTCAAAAAAACAACTCAGAAATCCCGGTGCTCGTGGCTCACGCCTATGATCCTAGCTACTCAGGAGGCTGACATCTGAGGATCACAGTTTGAAGCCAGCTTGGGCAGAAAAGCCTATGAGAGTCTTATCTCTCAGCCCAGAGTTTAAGTGCCAATACTGGCACAAAACAAACAAACAAAAAACTCTTGGATCTCAAGAATCAGAAGGTTGCCAGGTACTGGTGGCTCACACCTGTAATTCTGGCTACTCGGGAGGCTGAGATCTGAGGACTGGGATTTGGGACCAGCCTGGACAAAAAAGTCTCTGTGAGACTCTTATGGACAACCAACCACTCAAAAACTGGAAGTGATCATGGTAGAGCCTCAGCCTTGAGCAAAAGACCTCAGGGACAGTGCCCAGGCCCTAAGTTCAAGCCCCACAACCACCGCCACCACCAACAACAAAAGGAATCAGAATGTCGGTAACCTATTTAGATTGATTGACTTGACTGATTGTGCCAGTATTAGGGCTTGAACTCAGGGCCTGGTGCTCTCGCTTAGCTTTCTCACTCAAGGCTGGCGCTCTACCACTTGAGCCATACCACACCACTTCCAACATTTTCCTGGTTCATTGGAGATAAGAGTCTCTGGATCTGTCAACCCAGTCTGGCTTTGAACCTTGACCCTCAGATTTCAGTCTCCTGCATAGCTAGGATTCCAGGGGTGAGCCACTGGTACCCACACAGAGGCGCTGGGGCCAGCCCTCCAGGTGAATCCACCAGCCCTAACGCCCTGCCTGGGCTCTGGCTGCCACTTACCTGCTAGGAGCAGGAAGGACAACTAGGTATCATTTTGCTGCTGCTTCGGCAGTCATGTGATTGAGGCTGGTGTGTGTGTGCGTGTATGATTCAGCTCTTAGATATTATGTAGCAATTGTTCAAGGATGTTGGTGGGGACCCTGCCACTTGTGGCTTCGTGAAGCCCCAGATCCTTAGCCACCAAGAAACTGTGTGAAGTGTCCTGCCTTTAGCTTACTGCTGTACCAGCAAGGTAAGTGCCAGGGGGCCGGCTTTCTGCTTGCAGTGCGGGGCCTGTGCCTCTCCTTCTCTATGAAGCCAGAGAAATGAGTGAATGGGGGTGGTTCCCAGGAAGTCACGACATGCTCTGAGTTCTGTGACAGGGAGCAGAGGGCCCCGTGGATGTCCAGATGCCTGTGGTGAGTGGGTGGCCTTGGCTCCCTTCTGGCTTCCCTTACTTAGATCTCCAGGAGGTGGTTTCTTGGATGCGTGTCACACACACTGAGACCAGTCTTTGATTTAAATATGACAGGCGGGGTTGTGGGGGGGGGGAAGAAGGCTCGGTCACGAGGCTGTGAGGGGGTGCTTCCTTCAGACCAGGGTGCTGGAGAAACTGGTGCATGGTTGTCCTGTGTGCTGAGCTAAAGTTTTTCTTCCCACGTGTCTCCTCTGCATTCCAGAACATGCTTCAGGGTCAGAAGACAGACATGAGAGAAGCAGGAGCCCAGGTGACAGGACCTGAGGTGGGTCCCCTCCCCATACAAATGGCGGGCCACGTGTGTGTAAGCATAGTTCTTTCTAGAAGCTGTTCCAACCTCTTCAGTACATGGGAGGGCCAAGGTAGATTTGTGTCTTCTTTTACTATCATTTCTTCCCTCTTTGGGAAGGGTCTGGCATGGGTTGGGCTCTAAGAAAAGGAAGTCTGATGACGGACACCTGTCACTCTATAGCTACTCGGGAAGTTGAGATCTGAAGATTGTGGTTCAAAGCCAGCTTGGGCAGAAAAGGCCATGAGACTCTTATCTCCAATTAACCACCTAAAAACAGGAAGTGGAGCTGTGGCTCAGAGTGGTAGAGCTCAAATTGGTTGAACAAAAAAGTTCAGAGACAGCACCCAGTTTAAGCCCCAAGTTTAAGCCCCACAACAGACAAAGAAAAGCGGGGGTGGGCTTGATGATGGGTGCAAGTGGCTCATGCCACTCAAGAGACTGAGATCTGACAATTGTGGTTCAAAGGCAGCCAGAGCAGAAATGTATGAGACTTGATTAACCACACACTACTGGGAGTAGAGTTGTGGGCTCAAGTGATTGAGCACCAGACTTGAGCCAACAAGCTAAGAGATAGGCCCTGAGTTCAAGCCCTAGTACCTAGTACACACACACACACACACACACACACACACACACACACACACACACACACACTGGCCTGAGGCAAGAAGGCTTAGGCCCAAGAATTTGAGGTCAGCCTGAACAACAAACCAAGACCTTGTGTCAAAAGAATGTAAGTAGAGCTAGGAATGTGGCTTAGTAGTAGAGTGCTTGCCTAGCATGCATAAAGCCCTGGGCTTGATTCCTCAGTACCACAAACACAGAAAACGCCAGAAGCGGCTCTATAGCTCAAGTAGGTAGAGTGCTAGCCCAGGCCCTGAGTTCAAGCCCCAGAACTGGCAATAAATAAATAAACGAGTACAGTAAATAACAAAATACACTTTTAAATAGAAAAGGACTTCTTGCATTTGTGTTCCTTCTCATCTTATGATACTTGTCCAGAATATTTTTTTGAGGGGGGGGGGTGGGAGGAGGGAGTCCTGGTGTTTGAATTCAGCTTAGCAGTAGGCAGGTGCTCTACCACTTAAGCCACACCCCCAGCCCTTTTCGGCTGTAGTTATTTTCTGCACAGGAGCTCCTCTTTGGGGTTGTTAATTGTGATGAGGGTCTGGCTAACTGTTTTAGGCGGGGGTAGACTCAAAATACAATCCTCTGGACCTCTGCCTCCCAAGTCACTAGGATTACAAGCATGAACCACCATGCCCAAGCATTTATCAGAATTCTTTGGACAGCGGGGAGAAATCACCGCAGCCTCTTGCATCATCCTGAAAGGGAAAACTACCCCCAACCAAGTTCCACTTTTCTTCTCAACCTTAGGACAGACGCATCATCTTGAGAAACAGGACGGGGTTAAGATGACTTCGGCATGCCCTTTCTTCCACCAGGATGGCCCAAATCAGATTTTCCTTCCCCTGCTGAGTCGCCAGCCAGCATCCCAGGAGACGGCTTGGTGCTGGTGTGCTGAGGAGGTTGCTGGTGAGCTGACTTGGAGCTACCCCAGTGCCGGGCAACTGGCAGCATGAGTTCTTGCTGAATGTACTAGTGGCCAGGCTTTGTTATACCATTGTTAGTGTGTGTGTGTGTGTGCGTGTGTGCGCGCACACGCTCATGTGCACAGCTGCCTCCGGGCGTGTGTGTTTCTTTTTGTGTCTGAGTATCAGTGTCAGGCCGTGCGTATGCCTGTGTGTGCGCCACAGGCGGTTGGGGAGGGCGGAGTGCATTTCAAAGACACCCCCCCAACTCCTCTCAGGATATGGGGTTACATGCAGAGGGCATACGAGGCTGTGTCTACACTGGTGTGTCAGACCAGGGGTGTCTGAGGGAGCCCCATCTGCCCAGAGCCCACAGATTTGCCCTCCATGCCTCCCTGAAGAGCTCAGTCTCCTTTCTAATTTATTAGCTGGGAAGGAAGAACAAATGAAATGTTGCCTGAAGACAATAGCTGAGCCAGTGAGAACCGCCCCCCCACCCAGCCAACAACCCCTCCCCCAGCCCCATCTCCTCTGAAGTGGGGTCTGCAGTACCCTGTGAGGCCTGCAAGAAAAGATCCCCCAACCTCCCCTCCTCTAATAAAACAAACAAGCCTGCCTTCCCATGCGGAGGGAGGGAAACACCCTGGATGATCCCAAAGGCTGGAAAGAAGGTTGAGAGCCAGCCACTGCTGGTGGCTCATGCCTGTGATCCTAGCTATGCAGGAGGCTGAGATCTGAGGATCACAGTTCAAAGCCAGCCCCGGCAGGCAAGTCCATAAGATTCTTACCTCCAGTGAACCACCAAAAAGCCAGAAGTGGAGCTGTGGCTCAAGTGGTAGAGCACCAGTCTTGAGGGGGGGAAAGCTAAGGCATGAACAGTGCCCAAGCCTACAGTTCAAACACCCATTACTCCTCCCACCCCCCAAAAAACAATACCAACCAACAGAGGTTTGAGCCATGGTTTGCAACTGCTAAACCAGGAGATACAAAGATATCTCAGCCTCTCCCAGGGTGGGGGACCCCCCCCCCCTCACCTCTGAATCCTAAGATTTCTCTCCAGCACAGGGAACAGAGGAGGCAGCTGCAGGGCTGTGTTAGTAAACACCTTCCTGGGTTCCCATTTTCCTCATTCCCCCACCCTCCATCCCCAATGGCCCATACACACTCCAGCCCCCCCCCCAGTAGCCCCCCCTTTCTGCTGCCTATACAATGAGTTCATTGTCCGGGGTGTGATTTGAATAAGGGGTCTGCAGGCCTGTTCCCAGCATTGTCCAAGGGGCTGGGAAAAACCCGGAGCCCAGGCAGGAGGACCCCAACCAGACAGAGACAGATGCCTAAATTAGCAACAACGCTTTGTACCCGGGTCCGGACAAGGGCCGGCCTTGTTTGCATGGAGTTCAGGGTGTGGAAATGGCCACCGCTCCAGCGTCTCCCTATGTTAATTAGTTTTGTATGCATGTCTGACAAAGTGCCAGGAGAGATGTTTGGTACCCCCCCCCCCGCCCCACCAGCCAAGGGGGCCCCTTGTGTGCGATGCCCAGTGGCTGGGGGCTGTGGAGCTGAGCAGCCCCCCACCTCCGGCCTGTGTGGGGAATTGGGGCTCCCCCCAGCCTGTTGTCATCATCCTTTAGGGGAGCTTGCCCTTTCTTCCAGTGGTGAAGGGGGGGGGGGGGCCCTCTGAACCTACCTCTGCATAGCAGCTCTGACTACTGGGGACTCCCTGGCTTCCACCCAGACCCGGACCAGAGCCGTCCATCTGGCAGTCTGTCTCGAGCGACACAGAGGATCCCCCGGGACCGGGCAGCAGAAGCGGCCAGTCTGGGCCCTCTTCTGTCCCCAAGCCAGATGGCCAGTCTGCTGATCGCGTTACAGCCGCCCCTGTCCCCAGACCCCTGCCGCCGGTGGAGGGCCAGGATCATTTTGTGAAGCCTGACTTTGAGGTCCTTGTAGAGACAGGCCTGGCTTGAAAGGAAAAAGATCCACCAGGCATGGCCTTGCCACCAGCTTGCTGTGTGGACCTTGACCCCTGAGTCACAGCCTCCCCCCCTCCCCCCAGGCCCTGGGATGGGGGACAGAGCAAGCAGAGGCTGGATCCTTGCCAAGCAGAGCTTCCTTGACTGTGCTTTCTGGGTCTACCCCTCTGTCACCCCTCCCAGGAACCCCGGGAGGGGAGGGGCAGGTGTGGAGGGCTGGCCCTCTGGGTCAGTGCCAGGTGTCAGGGGTCCTGCCCCTGAACTTCTTGCTGGTCTCTCCCTTGCACATAGCTGCCCTGGCCCTGCCCTCTGTCCCAGGCATCATGGGTGAGCCGAGCCCATCCGCCCCTTCTCAGGCCTGGCTAGCCCTTTCTGCTTGGTTCATTTTTCTGATAAGATTCTATTTATACCCAGACAAGCCTGGACCTTAATCTTCCTATTGATACATCCTGAGTAGTTGGATTGCAGGTACATACCATTGTGCCCAGCTTTTTATTGGTTGAGATGGAGTCTTGTGAACTTTTTGCTGAGGCTGAGTTCAAACTCTAGTCCTCTATATCTTTGTCTCCTGAGTAGCTGGGACTACAGGCAGGAGCCACAATGCCCAGCCCTCCCCTTCCACCTTCTCCTTCCCCCCACCCCACCCCACACTGGGGTTCGGGGCTTGAACTCAGAGCCGCCCACTTTTGCTTAGCTTTCCCCCTCCTAGCCAACACTCTGCCACTTGAACCACACCTTCAGTTCCTCTGCCCATCTTTCCACTTCTGTTTTAGGGGAACTCTTTTCCTACCCCTTCCCCTGTCTCCCCGGGGGAGGGAGGAAGCTGCTCCTCTCTGGAGCTGGGTGTCTGGGGCCTGGAGCTTGGACCCAGCAGGCAGAGCGCCCACAGTGGAGAGGAGAAGAGGACAGACAACAAGGCCTCGGGAGGAGCTGCCCCTCCCCACTCCCAGTGCCTCAGCTGTAGCCCTGAGCCCCTTAATCTATGATCGGTGAGGTGCTGGGGAGGGGGTGCTGGCAGAGGCTTTAGGAGTGACAGGGGGCCTGAGGAGTTGCCCTCTGCGACAGACAGAGCGACAGAGCGTCACCAGGCATCACCACAAAGCCAGGGAATTGCATTCCAGGCGCAGCTGCCTCTCTGGAGGCCCCAGCCTCCTCCGCTGGGCTGTGCCCAACCTGGGGGCTTAGACACAGGGCCTGCCCCGCATCGCAGGCCCTGCGGTGGGGGAGGGGCGTCACCTGGCTGCTCCTGCTGCTCCTGAGATTAATGGCTTCCAGCCTCTCTGCATACCCTCCCCCCTCCCCGCAGACCCTCTGGCTGCCCATCCGTCTGCATTCTATAGGTGGTCAGCCCCTGGACAGCAGCGAAACTGAGCTGGTCAGGGGGTGGAGATTTGTTCTAGAACTAAGCAAGTGTGCTACCCTGCACGGCGGCTCCAAGCACTCAGAGCGTTGGGCGGTGTGGTTGGGTGCTGAATACAAGCCCAGGTGTGCCGGGCTGGAGTCCCACAGGAGCGCAGACCCTTGGCTAGAGAGGAGGGAGGAAAGGCGAGGTTGTAGGCAGAGGCCCAGAGAATAGAGCTGTGATTGGGAGGTGAGGAATGTAAGCTTATAGAATGTCCCCCGCTTGTACATAAGGTCTGCCCTTGGCAATGTGACTCCGCCCCTGGCTGATGATACCTTAGGGCAGGCGGAGCACCTCCCACCTTAGTTGCATGAGAGTATAAAGACCCCCCCTGAGAGAGAGTTTAGGTGCCATTTTCCTTTTCTCTGTGGGAACTTGGCCTTGCTGGCCCTGCTGGCTATAAACTCTTTCGCTCTACGTGACTTCGCCTATGGTCTGTGGTTTCTTCTGGGATAATTTTCCTTTCAAGGGAGGGGGATGATATTTAAGACACTGAACCCTAGTACAGCCTGGGCACCACCCAGCAGCCCATGGAGGAGGGCATAGTAGAGCTGAAAGAAGTTCATTGATCCTGGTGTCTCTGATCCATCACCAGTGAGCCTGTCCCATCTCTCCTGGTCTCTAGGGACAGCTCTTCCTCCTTTTGCCCTCCCTGCACCCCTTCTCACAACCCTGGAGTTTGGGGTAGTGGGGGGGGGGCTTGTCTGCCCTCCAGTCTGCCTCCCTGTGCCTCTGTTTCTTCTCCAGGGCTGGCTGAGGGTTCCTGCTGTGTGGCTGAGCATGTGGTGCTAGGTGATAGGGGTGCCCCCCCCCCATGTTCTGCCACTGAAGAAAGCGGATACCTGAAGGAAACATCTACACCAGCCCTCGGATGAAGCGTCCTCTCTCCCGCCTGCCCACCCTTCTGGGTGACAATTCTACCCATTGAGGTCTTGAAAATTTTATATTCTAAGTAATCTACTGGTGCCTGGTCCCCGTCCCTGATATCCCTAGCTGGGTGGCTCTGCAGACATCAGGGTGGCCTCAAGATCTCCACGTAAATGGACTGACCCCCGGTCAGTGGTGGCCACACGGAGTTTCTGTTGCCTTTGTTCTACAAAATTAGGATCACAGGTGCCAGTGGCTCACGCCCGTAATCCTAACTACCCATGAAGCTGAGGTCTGAGGATCATGGTTCATAGCCAAATGGGGCAGGAAAATCCCTGAGACTTTTTTTTTATATATATCTCCAGTTAACCATCAAAAAATCCAGAAGTGCAGGTGTGGCTCAAGTAGTAGAGCGTGAGCCTGGAGTGGAAAAAGCTAAGCAAGAGTGTACAAGGCTCTAGTACTGACACCAAAACAAACAATCAAAAGTTAGAAAATGAGGATAAACATACCTTTTTATTTTTTAATAAGATTGCAGTGAGACATAGAAATAAAAGAAGGCTCTCTCGCTCTGTGTGTGTGTGTGTGTGTGTGTGTGTGTGTGTGTGTGTGTGTGTGTGTATCTCTGTCTGTCTCCTAACTCCAGAAGCTAGGAAGGCTACAGAGTTTCCTGACCTCCACTTTCAGGACTGTTGGGCTGAGAGCCTGAGCCAACCCTGCAGAGCCCCTCCCCTGCCCACCCTGCCCCGCCTACCCCCTCTCTCCCCTGGGAGCATAGATACCTAGTTTCAGCCCTAATAATACCTGAATGAGATTTATAGGACATCTTCCTCCCCAGAGGGCAAAGGAGTGCCGGGCCAGCCTCTTTTCAGCGTATGTGGAACCCCCACAGAGGTATGATGACCTTGTCCAAGGTCATAGGATTGGAATACATGGAGCCAAGTAGTCACCCCCAGATGAAGATAAGAGGAAGAGGGAAGATGGAAAGAGAAAGCGGCAGTAGCCGTTGTCCCGAGGCAGAATGGGTCATGATAGCTGGGCTTGTTTTCCTGTGTGTGTGTGTGAGTGTGTATGTGCGGGTGTGGGTGTGGGTGTGTGCTGGTCCTGGGGTTTGAATGTGGGCCCTGGGACCCACTCAATCTGGTGCTCTACTACTTGAGCCACAGCTCTACTTCTGGCTTTATGCTGGTTAATTGGAGGAAAGAGTCTCACAGACTTTTCCTGCCCAGGCTGGTTTCAGGTGGCAATCCTCAGAACTCAGCCTCCTGAGTAGCTGGGATGATGGGTGTGAGCCACCCATGTGGCTTCTGATATCTGGGCTTGGCAGGCCACTGGCCTTCCCGTGTGGTCTTTCCTTTGACTTGTGGGCCCAGCCTCTCTACCGCCACATCTGCCCTTGCCACAGCCTTGGGGCCTGCTGTGCTATGGGGCCTGTGGGGCCAGGTCTCTGGCTAGTCTTGGAGGCTCTTTCCACCCTCATAGGACCAGAGACAGCACTGTGGGAGGCTGCTGAAGGGAGGAGTTAAGGACTGGCTCCCCCAGCCATCCTCCCCTCGGTGCTCCTCTCCCTCCCTCCTCCCCGCTCTCAGCAGGCCGGGCTGTGCTGTTGCCAGGGGAGCCTGGAGGCAGATCTAAGCTATGCAGGGAAAAGGCCCGGCCTGTCAAAGTGTCTGAGATGAACCACCACAGCTGGGCGCAGACATGTCTCCCCGCTCTTGTTCGGCGCCTGAGAATGGCGAAACCCAGTGAGGTTCAAGGGCAAGCTTGCTATTCATTAGTCAGGGGTTCTTGGCGTCCTGTCTCCCCCACCCTCCCTGTCCTCTCACTCTCCCTCCTGTCACACATTCCTGGGTGCCTTTGGTGAGGGCTGCACACTCTGCCCAGCCCCCTCCCCACAAGCCACTGGGGGAAAGAGGGGAGGCAGCTGCCCTCAAGGAGACCAGGCAGCAAGAAACAATGGCTTCAGGAAACCGTTCAGGCGGGACCCCAGCCTCACTAGGCTGCCTTCTCTCCCAGACCCTCATAGGCCCCTCTCTCCTCTGACTTAGGGCGCTCTGGGACCACCTGCCTGCACAGGCTTGGATGGGCAGAAGGTACTAGAGACACCAGACCAGGGTGGTCTGAAGTAGGCTCCTTGAGTGCCTTTATCCCCCGGCCAGCTATTTCCATGCATTTCTTACCATGGGGTATCTAAGACAGTCTCCAAAACTGTTGCTTGGAGTGTATAAATTATGTTTTCTGAAACATGGCGATGTCAAAATGTATAAGGCACAAATACTTGGTTGCACACATAGAACTCCAGGAATTTACTCTGTGGGTATATTTATCAAAGTTCCCAAAGAAGTATGTTTCTAAGAGTGTAAAGAAAAGGAATGAAAAGCCAGGCACCAATGGCTCACTCCTGTAAACCTAGCTACTCAGCCTGGGCAGGAAAATCCATGAGACGCTTATCTCCAATTAGCCACCAGAAAACCAGAAGTGGTGCTATGTCTCAAAGTGGTAGAGCACTAGCCTTGAGCTAGAGAGCTCAGGGACAGCACCCAGGCCCAGTGTTCAAGCCCTAGGACTGACAAAAAAAAAAAAAAAAGAATGGTAAGAAAAGAAAGAAATGGAGTGGACCAATGGGCCCTCTCATATTATGGGATATTATGCAGCTATAATAGGGAATGTGGTAGTTCACATGAGCTGATAAGGAAGGTTGGCCACAATACATTCTTAGATGAATGGGCTGGGAATGTGACTTAGTGGTAGAATGCTTGCTTAGCATGCATGAGGCCCTGGGTTCAATTCCTCAGTACCATATAAACAACAACAACAAAATAAAAAGAAAATTTCAGACCACAAAACAGAGTATAATTTTGAGTGTGTGTGTGCTAGTACTGGGGCTGATGAACTCATGGTGTAGACATTGTCCCTTGACCTTTTTACTTAAAACTGTTGCTTTACCACTTGAGCCAACAGCTCCACTTTCAGCTTTTTGGTGGTTGATTGGAGGTGAGTCTCACAGATGTCTCTGCCTGGGCTGGCTTTGAACTGTGATCCTCAGGTCTCAGCCTTCTGAGGAGCTAGGATGACAGGTGTGAGCCACTGCCATCAAGCTTAGAGTATAATCGTGTGTGTGTGTCTCTGTGTGTGTGTGTGTGTGTGTGTGTGTGTATTTAAGTCAGTCACGGGCTGGAAGGTCTAGCCTAACATGTAAGAGATCCTGGGTTCAATCCCTAGCACCTCTGGAAAGGAAAGATAGAGCAATACACTCTACTGTTGTATTATCACTCCATGTTTGTGAAATCGTTTCACTGAGAAGGATAGGAGCTATCTGTAATAGCCTGACCTGTTAATCAGCTAGGGAGGTCCAAAATGGTCAGTCATAGCTTCCTTCCTTGGTATGCTGGACCTGAGACCACCAGGCAGAAAGGTAAGGGGGCTCCTGGCCTCTGACATGACTTCTCCATCATGCTCCTGTTAGGAATCCAAGCTGGGTTTAGTTTCCTTGGGCCATGATTGGCGGGGCATTGGACAGTAGCTTCCCAGCTTCCTGGGAGGTAAAGGACAGAGTCTGCAGCTTCTGGAGGCTGCTGAGGTGTGATGTTAGCTCAGGGTTCTTCCATGCTCCTCAGCTTGCTGTCTGAAGGAGGAGGCCCGTGTACACCCCGAGGGGCCTGGTAAGTGTGCACCCCAATGGAGGTGTCACTGTGGGGCAGAGCTGGCCTGGGTTTGTGAAAGGCTCCATTTGCACAAACAGCTTGTGTCCAGAGAGAAAGAAGTGCTGAGTTCTATCAGGCCTAGTGCCCAAGGCAGAGAGAGACAGAGAGAGAGAGAGAGAGAGAGAGAGAGAGAGAGAGAGAGAGAGAGAGAGAGAGAGAGTCAGGGTGAGGAGTGAACCAGGAGTAAATCAGGAGCAGTGAATGTCCCAACCAAACCATTCAGCAACCAGCACAGCTCTCTATCTCTCTATCCCTCCCCCCACCCCCTAGGGTCTGGGAGCAGGCCAGGAGAGAAGCCCAGCAGATTGTCCATGGGAGCTCAAGAAACCCCTGGAGCTTGGCTGGCAGCCAGGATTACCCCCAAATTAGCTGCTGGAGTGAGAAGGAAAGAAGCCTGTTGGGAGCCACCCCTGTGGGCTAGGCCGTGGGGATCCAGCCATCAGGGGCCAGGCTCCGTGATTCTTCATACAGAGTTTTCATTAGCATATATTACTTGTACAAGAGGGGTTTCGTTGTGACATTTCCATATATGTAAACAGGATATTTCATCAACCTCATTGCCTTCATCCCTCTCTCTGGTCCTCCCACCCCCTTCCTGAAACAGCTCCAACAGGTTTCATGGCTCCATATTTCTTTCTTTCTTTCTTTTTTCTTTTTGGTCAGACATGGGACTTGAACTCAGCAGCTGGGTGCTGCCCC
Source organism: Perognathus longimembris pacificus (assembly GCF_023159225.1). NCBI lineage: Eukaryota > Metazoa > Chordata > Mammalia > Rodentia > Heteromyidae > Perognathus > Perognathus longimembris. The sequence goes on along the minus strand of NC_063180.1, from coordinate 31,424,417 downwards.
TGAGATTTTTCTCTCAAGGCTCTACCACTTTGAGCCACAGCACCACTTCCAGTTTTCTGGTGATTCATTGGAGATAAGAGTCTCATAGAGACTTTATGCCGGGGATTGGCTTTGAACCAAAATCCTCAGATCTCAGCCTCCCTAGTAGCTTAGATTATAGACATGAGCCACCGGCGACTGGCCATGGCTCTATTTCCATATACTCCTGGTCTTTCATGGTTGTGGGTTCCCCTGACCATCTCCTTTTATAGACCACAAAGCTGAGGCTTAGGAAAATGAAGTCAGAGTCTGGAGTCACACAGATGTACACACAGCCTGGACTCATCACCCTAATAGAGCCATCCTGTCAGACCAGGCTACGTAGAGGAGGTTCCCCAGAACTGCAGCCCCTCCTAGCCAGCCCCCACAGATCCACATAGTAACCCTCCTTGGATAGTCATCTCAAAGCATCCTTTCCCTGGGTCCCCCCACACCCCATTCCACATAAGGATGCCTGTTTGCTGGGGTGTGTCCACTGGGGCTGGAGAAAGAATTCAGAGCCTTTGGTTAGCACTGCCCTGAGGTGCTATCACCGCTGGCTCTTCGATTCTGATCATCTCCACATGTGCAGACTGAAAGAGGATGGTGAAGAGAGCCTGGCTTGGTGCTTCCTGGAGGCTGGCCTGATGGGGGTACAGAATTGGAATGGCACCTTGACATTTTGAATCACTTGAATCCCCTAGGCCGCAGGGACCCTCTGGATGATCCTGAGAGGAGAATTAGGGCAAGTCCTGAAGAAGCCTTCTACTGCCCTGTGAATCCTCGGTTTTCTCACCCTGGCTCACAGCAAATAAAGTTTCCTTGCCAATCCTTCCATGTCTATGGTCAATTTTTCCGGGTGGATGTGCGTGACCATGGCAAAGACGGCTCACAGGGTCTTGAGGCAGGGCGGGGAGCCTGGGATGGATGAGGAAGATGAGTCAGATGCCTCGCAAGGCCTTGGAAACACTATGCCCATGACCTGAGCTGGGTCATTTGGGTACAGAGGCCTGCCTCGCTGACACCCATGGTGGGTGGTGGCTCCTTCCTGCAGTCCTAGCTTCTGAGAAGGCTGGGGTTTGCAGCTGGAAGCCAGCCTGGATAGGAAACTCTGTAAGAAGATTCTCATCTCCAATTAACCAGCAAAAAGCTAGAAGTGGAGGTATGGTTCAAGTGGTAGAGCTCCAGCCTTGAGGCTAAAAGCTAAGGGACAGTGCCTAGACCTCCAGTTCAAGCCTAGAATCTCCTCCCTCCCCCCCCTCCTTTCTCTCCTCTCTCCTCTCTCTCTCCCCTTTGAGGGTGGTAGGATTGGGGATCAGTCCCAGCTCCTCCCCAGCATCCTCTAGCAACTTCTTACTGAATCCTCACAAGAACCTACCAGGTGGGACCTACACAATCACCTCACCTCACAGACAGGCTCAGAGAAGCTGGGATCCAGATCTCACCTGAAGGATGCTGGGGGGGGGGGGGGGCGCGGGGCGGGGCAAGAACTCCCAGAACACCTGGGCAGGCGCTTTGAGCATGTGCAAGCTCACAGCCCTGCCCTAGACACCAGTCGCAGCTCCCTCCTCAGATGCTGTCCCCTTCTGCCTAAACAAGGGCGCGAGGTAGCCCAGGAATGTCCCGAGCCCCCGAGTACTCAGCCAGGGTGCCAGCGGGGTGCTCTGCCTAGATGCCTGACACAACCACAGCACACATAGCCCCCCTAGCGTCCCGGGGCCCCTCAGCCTGGCCCTGCCCCACGACCCCAAGTGAGAAGCCCCTCGCCTGCCCTGCAGCTGCCCGGGCTGGATTCCCTGTCAGGGGGGAGAGGGAGGCCCGCCGTCTGGAGCCCCCCAGGACCCCGCTGCTGCGCTGGAGAGAGAAGACGAGGGGGCTCGCGGCACAAAGAGCTTTTTATTCAAATTTGTTTAGAGTTTCTCGAATTTGCATGAAAAATGTGTGAGAAAAGCCAGCTCGCTGACCTCATCCGCACCTGCGTTAACGTTCAATTAGCTCTGGGCTGAATGGTGGCTGGGGATGGAGACGTGCGGAGAATCCACCCTGCCGGGGTGGGGGCCCGCGCGAGGACGGGGCGCAGGGCCGGGTAGGGTGGGGGGCCGCTCAGGGGGCGGGGCGCAGGGCCATGGGTGAGACCCGGAAACCCCAGGATCCTCCCGGCCGGTGGGGGCGCGCGGAGGCGGGGCTCAGGGCCATGAGAGGGGCTCGCGGGACCGCGCGGGGGGCGGGGCGCAGGGCCGAGATGGGGAGCTCTGCGCCGGGCCGTGCGGGAGAGCGGGCCTCAGGGTCGGGGTGGGGGACCGCGCGGGGGGCGGGGCGCAGGGCCGGGTGGGGTGGGGGGCCGCTCAGGGGGCGGGGCGCAGGGCCTGGAATGGACACGGGGGACCGCGCGGGGGGGCGGGCGCAGGGCTAAGATGGGGGGCTCGGCGCGGGGCCGTGCGGGAGGCGGGGCGCAGGGCAGAGAGGAGACACTGGGACCCCCCAGGTCCTCCCGGCCGCTGAGTGCGCTCGGGGACGGGGCGCAGGGCCGGGAAGAGGGGAGTTGGGCGCAGGGACCCTAGGGTCCTTTAGGCAGCAGGGTGCGCGCCTGGGGGACGAGGTGGGGTCGCTCCCTCTCCCGGCCCAGCCCCGACCGGCCACCTCCCACCACCTCCCGACTGTCAAGTCCAAGTTCAAGGCGGGCCGGGTAGGGCGGAATGGGGCGGGGTGGGGCGGGGTGGGGGCGCAGCTCCACCGCCCCCCCAGACACCTTTGTTCTCCGGGATCACCGCCCTGGGTCGGGGCCCCACGGATGCCCCCCGCCCCGCCCCGCTCCGCCGCGCCCCGCCGCAGGAGCCGCCTCCTCCCGCTGGCGCGGCGCTGGTGCCCGGGTCCCGCGACCCAGCGGCGAGGCCACCGAAGGGTCGAGGCTGGGAGGAAGCGCGGCTCTAAACCCCCGGGAGACCCCCCCCTCCTCGGGAGCCCCCAGTCCCGCGGTCCCCGCAGCCAACGGCGCGCTTGGTCGGACGGATGCCCGCGCTGAGGTAAGAGCCCCGAGCGGGGTTCGCCGCCCCCCTGCGCCAGCCCCCAGCTCCAGGCACCGTGGGATCCCCTGGGGCAGGGTCTGAGGCCGTGGGTACACGAGGCTGCGCTGCCCCACCGGGCCTAAGGGTGAGGGATGGAGTCGGGCAGCCATGCCCGGGTTCTGGGGGTTCCCGGGATCTGGGGGTGCCTGGACGAACAGAGTGCCCTATCCGAGCCCTGCGGAGGCCGACTGAGGAAGCCTGGCGCGCACACCTCTCCTCGGCCAACCTCCTGGCCTCCACTTCGGTGCCTCCCTGTCTCTGGCTCTTGCGTGTCTCCGCTCAGGTTTTGGCTGGAGGGTACCGCAGCTAGAAGCTAACTCCCCGCCTAAGGCCCCTTGGGGAGAGAGAACGGCTCGGCTATTAGGAAACCAGTGTGCCCACTCCACACCACTCCATCCCCAGCTCACCAAGTGCTGGACAAATGATGGTGACTGGTGACCCAGTGATAAACACTGGCCTTTTACCCTGCTGGCAGGACTTGGGGGGGGGGGGAACACAACAGGCATCCTCTTAGAGGCCACCCTGCCTGTGCATGGCTAGCTGACCCCAAGTTGCCCCCACCCCCTTCCCGCTTTTCACTCTTGAAGCCGCTCAGGGACAACATCGTGTACACTTGGTTTGTAAATTAATAGCCAATTCCAAGGTTTTCCCCTCCCCCACAGCTGCACTGTCCCCCTCTCCCCTCCCCCACACTGGTGTTCTGAGTCCTCCCCTCAGTCCTCACTCCTGGGATTTGGCCCACACTGAAGTTCCTGCACCCCATTCTCAGCCAAACTTTGTCCAGCAACTCCTCCCCCTCCAGGAAGCCTGCTCAGATTGCCGCCTCATCTCTCTGCACACCCCAACTCCTTGTTGACAACTTTAGCAGAGGGTCAAAAGTTTGTAAATGAGCAGATTGGTTTTTAATAAAAAGCAGACACTATATAAATTTGGAAAACGTCTAGGGATGCATTTATCTTGTTCTCAATCATAACCTGGAGCAGACTCCTTGGGCCTCTGTCTGCGTGAGTGAAGTCTCAGCCAAGAAAAGGAAGGGGCTCAGCCGGGCGCTGGCAGCTCACTCCCTAGTCATCCTAACTATTCAGGAGGCTGAGATCTGAGAGCGGCAGTTCAAAGCCAGCCCTGGCAGGAAAACTCTTTTCTCCAATGAACCACCAGAAAACCAGAAGTGAGGCAGTGGCTCAAAGTGGTAGAGTACTAGCATTGAGCTAAAAAGCTCAGGGACAGCCCCTAGGCCCAGAGTTTAAACCCCATGACCTACCAAAAGAGAGACAGAGACACACACAGAGAGAGAGACAGAGAGACTCTATTTAGAAGAAAGAAACTTCTGGTGCAGATAGATTTAAAATATATTTAAAAGAAGAGACTTCCCCAGCCTGCCTGCAGTTCCACTTTCCATGGGACTTGGACCCCAGAATCTGAGTTATCAGGGCTGCCTGGAACCTGGGACCCTCCCCACAAGGGGAATTTGGCAGTGAGGGTATCAAAAAGCTGACCAAAATGGACCGATCTGTAGCCCCATCCCCACCCCAGACTATTTGATCATTTGTTACTGACTTGCTGGTGGCAGAGGAGAAACCTGGGGAAATCTCCCACTCCATCTTTCTCTCCTCCCTCCCTCCCCTCTCTCCCCTCCTCCCCCTCTTCCTCCCCCCTCTTCATTCCCCTCTCCTTCCCCTACTCCCCTCCCTGCTGCTTCCCCCCACCTCTCTCTCTCTCTCTCTCTCTCTCTCTCTCTCTCTCTCTCTCTCTCTCTCTCTCTCTCTCTCTCTCTCTCTCTCTCTCTGTCCTCCCTTACGGGGAACACTATCTGCAGAGATAGATCCAGATTCCTTCTCTTCCTCATGGGAAATTCAGGTCAGCGCTCTCACCCGACTTACCCAACTTATGGATGGGTAAACTGGGGGTCTTTAGGGAAGCCACAGCTGGCAAAGACTAGAATAAACACCAGCCAGAGATAACAATAATGTGCATAGATTACCAAGTCTTGAAGTCCTCCCAGCTCAGAGATGGGTCTCATCACAGCCCTCTGCAAGGTTATGTGATCTGCCTTTAGCCTCAGGGCCAGGAAAAGGTCCCCGTGGGCTTTGAACTTAGCCAGGCTGGTTTACCCTCATGCCTGTCTCTCCTGCCAGTGTTCTAGCTTTGTTCCTAGGCTGATGACAGGATGCTCCCTCCTCACATTTCTCTCTCGCTGGCCTGGTCCCTCATCAGCACTGTCACTTTTGCCAAACCCCCGTTTCCTCATCTGTAAATTGGGGCTGCAGGGCTCATCTTGCAAGGGTGAGATAGGATCACTTTTGGTCTGGTTGTCAATGTTTCCCGGAATAACTGATGTTATTATTCATGGCAGTCCCCTGTAATGCTGGTATGGCTTTACATTTTCCAAAAATGCCGTTTCCTCTTCAGAAAAGAAGAAAAGCCTGACTCCAATAGGTCTTTATGGCTGTGGGGAGCAGGGGAAGTGTGAATGAATGCCAGGACTGAGAATGACTCCGCAGGCTGACAACCCAAACCTCAGGAGGTCACGTGGGTTTCCCCTCAGTGAACTCCCTCCGTAGTCCAAGCCCTTCGGCTGGGGTGGGGGCGACAAGGGTGAGAGAAGGGCCCTGAGACTAATCCAGAGGATGGCAGTCCTAGAGAGAAGACTGGAAAGGAGAAAGCTGAGACATATCCTTGCTTTCTTTCTTAAGACCATCTCCTGACCCTGCTCTAAAGCAGGCTGGATCCGTGGAGGCTTCTGCCTCTTTTTTTTTGAGCTGATATTTATTTATTCAGTGCTCGTTCTGGGTCAGGCATTGTTTTAGGCATGATGGTGAATCAGAGAATAAAACAGGAAAAAATCAAACCTGCTCTACAGGGGGCGGGCCTGGGCTGCCTGTCAGCGCGTAGAGTCCAGCGGCCTAATTCCTAGCGGGACCCCTGGGGTGAGATGGGCCTAGCTCTGTCCAGAAAGCCAAGGACATACAGCTATCCCCCCAGGGGGTAATATTAAGGACAGAAAGAGAGCTTGACGCTATGAGAAAATAAATAATGGTGATTGGGGACAGAGCTCAGTGGTAGCGTGCTTGCTTAGCATGCACGAGATCCTGGGTTCAATCCCCAGCAATCACACACACACACACACACACACACACACACACACACACACACACAAACCCAAGGCAGAGAGGCTTGGTCACAAATTTGTAGGCATCCTGCAGCAAGCAGGTGCTCTATTCTTCCCCTTTCTGGTGGAATGCTAGTGAAAAATAAAATCCTGGCAGTGGTACAACCTTCTGTGGTGAAACCATCAGCTCCGGGCGAGACACAGGCATTGAGCCTGTGCCTGGCAAACTTTTAGGTAATTTAATGGACAGCTTTGTCCACCCTTACCAGAGCCCAGTGAGAGAGAGACCACTGGTCATTTGTTTTAGAGAGGAGGCTAAAGTGGCCCCAAGTCACCTTCTTCCGGTAAGTGGCAGATCTGTGTTGGATATTGAACCCAGCCGGGCTGGTTCCTGGGTGTGTGTGCCTGATTCTAGGATCTAAGTGTTTATCTCTGAACTGTGCCCTTCCCTGGGGGTGAAACCTGTGCCCCAGTTCCCCGGAACTCTGCCGTTTTGTGAGTGGTAGATGTACTAGAAGAGCTTCTTTCCTAACCAGTGGCCCGAACTGCTAGGTATTGGGGCACCAGCACCCTGCCCACTGCCCTGGCAGAGTAGTCCCTGGCGGTCTCTAAGCATCCTGATAGGAGGATTTGGGGCCCAGCCGGCCTGTGTGCCCATGTGCCTTGTCTCACCCCCAGAAGACCGGTCCTTGTTCTTCAGAGCCCTGCCTGGGTTTGCCTAGGAAAATGATGTCACTGACAGCTTTTCAGAACCTTCCTTCCTTCCTTCCTTCCTTCCTTCCTTTCTTCCTTCCTCTTCTTCCTCTTCCTCCTCCTCCTCCTCCTTTTCTTCCAATTTGGGAACCATTAACAAAGATCCCAGTGTCAGAGGGACGAAAGCCATAAGCCATCTTTGATACTCCTGCACATAAATGCAGTCTGTGACAGTGCCCCCTGGGGTCCCAAGTGGGATCCCTGTGTTTACCCACAGAGTCCCTGAAAGGTGCCCTGCTCTTGGGAATCTGGAAGGAGGAGGTTTGGGGTCAGAATGCCCTTGGAGGAATTCTAGGTCTGCCTTTCCATGATCTTCTGCATCTATCTATCCTCGGAGCTTCCATGTCCAGGCCCAGGGTCCATTAAAGAGAGCTGTCTCCCCAGGGAGACTGGCATCTGGGGGGGGGGGAGAGCCTGGCAGCTGGAGGGGGAGCCACAGGAGGTGCTTGGCTGGACCTGCAGGCACTCTGTAAAGGGCGAGGTTGGTGGGAGTTCACACTTGCCCTTTTTCTGTCCTTATTGGTCTCAGGCCAGAGACCAATCCTTTCATCCCAAACCCAGAAAGAAGATCAAGGGAGAGGCAAGGGTGGGCTTCCTCCCTCTTCCACAGGCTCCAGTGTGTGTGCCTGCGTGTGTGTGCTGGTACTTGGGCTTGAACTCAGAGCCTGGGAGCTGTTCCTTGGCTGTTTCTACTCAAGGCTGGTGCTCTACCACTTGAGCCCCATGTCCACTTCGAGCTTTTGAGGGGTTAATTGCAGATTAGAGTCTCATGGACTTTCCTGTCTAGGCTGGCTTTGAACCACACTCATCAGATCTCAGCTTCCTGAGTAGCTAGGACTAACGGTGTGAGTCACAGGCTCCATCTGTAGTGCAGCCTCCTCCCTAATCCACAGAAGGGATGGCTACAGCGGCGAGGAAGCTGGGATGGGGATCCGGGTTAGAATCTGGCAGGACAAGGATTTCCCATCAGCCTTTGGGCTGACAATGTAGAAATGCCAGGTAAATGAGATGCATCTGGATTCTCCCGGTGGAGAATGAGGTTCTATCAACATCCACCTGAAATACATAGGGTTGCTGATTGAGTAGTTGGAGTAATAATAATTTCTTTAAAACCTTGAACCAACACAGTCCAAAGCCAGATCTAACTGGCCATGGGTGGAAGGGGCCTGACCCCCCCCCCCCCGTCCCACCCACTCTCTGCCCCTCTACCTGGCAGGTTCTCCTCCCCCCCATCTCCCTGAGGGGGACACCACTCCCTTCCTGGACTCCTCCTCCCCTCAGTCGGGATTTGCCAAAGTCAGATATGAAATCCAAAGCCAGGTGTGACGGAGAAGCGTCAAAGGCAACACGGAGGCATGTTCCCCAAGAAGCAGACTCATTCTATTTCTCGCCATGTAGTCTAGATCCCCAGTGCAAAGGAAATCAGTTGTGAGTGGTCGTGTTGATCGTCCTCACATGCAGAGGTGTGTTTGGCAGCGGTGAGGTTGGCTGCACAGCTGTGCACGGGAGAAGACTAGGTCTGCACCCCCGGACCCTCCCAGCTTCCAGCAAGTTCTTTTTGATGCAGCAGGCATAGTCTGTGGCTGACCGAACGTTCCCCCCCCCCACACCCCCGAACTCTAACTGAGGAAGCTTTGCTGGTCTTGGGGTATGGGGCGGGCAGCAGGCTGGACGATGGCGGTTCAGCTCTGGCTCTAGGTGCTCAGCTGGCCTCTGCCCTCCCCTTGCCCAGGTTCCACTTCCTCAGCAGTTGTGAAATCCAGAATGCTGGACCTCAATTTCCACAATCATTTCCTGGGCCGGCTCTGTGGGCAAAGAGAGCTGGGAGAATGTAAGAATAGCACAGTTTCCTATTATTCTGAAAGAACTTTCTCCTTTAAAAGAAAAAAAAAAAGAGTCCCCCAACTTTCGTTGGGAACACTTCTCTCTCTTCTCATTCTGTGGGCTGGAGAGTTTTTGAACCGATTTCAAGCTATTCCAACACCACCAACAAGACAAGACAATGGGAAGGAAGCTGGAACATCCCGCGTGTGAGCTACCTGGGGGCGTGTCAGACCCAGATTGGAGGGGGGGGGGTAAAACCTCAGGGGGTCCCCAAGACCGCTCCAGATGGGTAAGCGCTGGCGTTGTCCTCGGTTCCACCCCCAGGCCTGAGCCCCGCTCCTCCCTCCCCACGCCCGGCCAGGCCAGCTGCTCCGGCGCTCAGAAGCTGGGGAGTTCTTAGGGATTCCGGAGCCGCTTGAGGGCGAGATAGGGTTTGTGTCCCACGACCTCGGCGCCAGGAAACCGCAGAAGGAGCCAGACCCCAATTTTCTCCCCTTGGAGTTGAAACAAAACCTGAAAGCCGGAGGTTGCGCGCGCACCGCCAGAGGTGGCGCCTGGGCGGCGGGGGCAGGCAGCGCCGCGGGCCCGGGCCGTTCCCAAGCCGGGCTTCGAGGTCTCCCCTGCTGTTGGGCTCGTTAGTTTAGCTAGTTAGTTAGTTGGTTTAGTTGATTCAGTTCGTTCCGTAGGCTGGTTCGCGCACAGCGCACGCGGACGCAGCCGATCGGAGGCTGCGCCTGTCTGGGCTCCCAGAAGAAGGCGGCAGAGGAGTTCCTGGTCATTAGAAGAGTGGGGTTCCTGGGGAGCACCCCTCCAGGTAGGGGAATGGGGCTTCAGACCCGGAACAAAGGTCCCTGCGAGCTGCGCGTCGGCCCCGCGTGCGCTCCCCTCCCCGCGCCGGGTCGCGCTGCACCTTCCCGGCTCTAAGTACCTTGGCGAGGTCCCGCGGGCGGCGGTTCTAATCGCCAGCTCCCAAGTACCTGCTCATGAATAAACACCAGCCCCGTTGATCAGGCACTTAACGCTCATTGCGAAGCGGAAATTGGCCTTTCTTTCCCCCTGCGAGCTGGTCCTCCACCCATCTGCACAGCTCTGGGTGCAGACCCTCCTCTCTCTCTCTCTCTCTCTCTCTCTCTCTCTCTCTCTCTCTCTCTCTCCCCTCTCCCTCTCCCTCTCCCTCTCTCTCTCTCTCTCTCTCTCTCTCTCTCTCTCTCTCTCTCTCTCTCTCTCTCCCTCTCCCTCTCCCTCTCCCTCTCCCTCTCCCTCTCCCTCTCTTCCTCTCTCTCACACAAACGCACGCACACGAAGCTCCTCCAAGCTAAAATAAACTCGCTTTTCTTGTGGCAAGTGTGTGATTGAGCCTCGACAATGGGCGGTGGGGAGGAGGCCGCTGGGTCAATAGCCGGACCCCTGGCTTCTGCGGAGGAAAGGAGGAGGCAGCCGCCCCAGGAACGCCACAGCCAGGTCCGGGCTCAAGCGTGAGAGTCCCATCTTCCCCCACACACTGGGTGAAACTGTGACCATCGCCCCACTCTGTCCGGTTGGGCCTGGATTCTGGGTGTGGCTCTGTCCGGTTCACATTTAGGAATAGGAGGCTCCTGATAACCCCGTGTGTGATCGCCCAGTCAGCTGTCCTTCCAAGAACCCGGCTGGGCCGAATAACAGCTCTGGGGCAGATGCAAGGTTTCAGGGTTCATGGAAGCAGGGAAGGGGCAATCTACTTGGGGACACATGGAGGAGCTAAGCAGGTGTGCGTGTTAGGTTGCCCACAAAATCCTGACGGTGACCCCCTGTAAGTGTGTGTGCGTCGTAAGAATACGGTTCTGTTCCTCTTACACACACCTCCCAAGTGTGTGCTTTCTGTGTTTCCAGGAGTCTTCCCCCGGGAGTGTGATCCACTGTGCCACCATGATCTTTCCACACCTCCGCACGCTCACACACACAGGCCAGGCAGCAAAATGAACGTGTGTGTGCTAAGTGTCAAGATGTCAGCAATCGATCGCTTAAAACATGCCTTTGTCTTCATTCAGCTCTCGAGATTTCGTTCTGGGTTCCATACACAGAAGCTCCCAGCCCGGCTCAGCTACTCAGCCCTGGTGTGGCTCCTGGCTGCGGCCACACAGGGTTCATTCCAACATGATTGGGAAGTTGCCGCTAATCGGAGTTACCTTCACACTGTTCACAGGGATCCCAGGCAGCCTTTGCACACCAGCTCCGGGCTCTTGCACAGGGGTCCTGCGGTGGGGTCCTGTGGGAGGGTGCACCTGCCCCTGCAGGGTTTGAGTCACCAACACCTCCTAGCACTGCCCACTAGGATTTCAGGCCCTGGAGACCCTTCCCCAGCCTTGGCAGTGCCACAGCGCCAAAGCAAACAAGGTCAGCTTCTCTGAAATCCATCCGAGGGACAGCAGCTCATTTCTGGAGTATTCTAGAAAAACAACCACGAGATCTTGCTTTGCTCAGTGATTCATGTGAGGTAGCTGGTAGGGTGGACAATTGCAGGAGGTCAGACTGGGACATGGCGAATGAATGCCAGTTCTAGAGATGGGTATGAGGGGAGCAAAGGCTTCGAACCCGTGGCCCAGCATCTTTGGTCTTTGCTGTAGCACACTGGGCCTCAAGGCTGCTGGGCTGGAAGAATTTGCAGTGTTTTGTTTTGTTTTGTTTTTGCTTGTTTGTTTGTTTTTGCAGAGGGGCTGGTAGACCTCCCCCATCCCCCACTGGATCCTTTTATTTTGCCGCATGCATGGGAGCATTCCTGCCCCCTGGAACTGGGGTGGAAGGGCTGGGATCTAGGGGAACCATCGGATCCCTTCTCAGTCTGCCCCATCCCCAAGGCTGGAGTTTCTCCCCAAGAATCTTTGTTCGTTTTATTTAGAGAAAATGCTGGAATTAGAATTCGTTACTTTTGTACTTTTATATTAAATGTCTTTGTGGGGAGGAGGTACTGAGGCTTAAACTCAGGGCCTGATGCTGTCCCCTTAGCTTGTTTGCTCCAGGCTGGAGCTCTACCACTTGAGACAAGTCCCTACTTCCTGCTCTTTGATTGGTTGGAGATAAGAATCTCATGGAGACTTCCCGTGCCGTGCCGGGGCTGTGTCTTCAAACTGTGATCGTCAGCCCTCAGCCTCCTGAGTGCTGGGACCACAAGCTTGAGCCACCAGTGCCTGACTGTGTAAAATGTCTTGGAATCATTGATCCCTTTGGTCTGGTGGGGTTTTGGTTTGTTTGTTTATGTGGTCCTGAGGAATGGAACCCAGGGCTTCATGCATGCTAGGCAGCCCCTCTATCACTAATCCACATTCCCAGCACCTTATGTGGAATGTCTTAATGGTGTGGGATGGGGGGGAGGACACTCAGTGCAGAGGGAGTTGCACCAAGGTGCAACTGGAGCGTGGTAGGAGTGATAAAAGCCACTGGTGAAAAAAACACTGGCGCGCACGAAGGTCTTCAGGCTGGGCTCAGCGCAGGGCTGGCGGAAGCCTTGCCCCCTCCGCCTCTCCACACGGCAGCTGGTCCTCAAGACACAGAAGCCACCCTCCCTGCATCCCCACATCCCCCCACTCCCCTCTCAGCCCCCTAACTCAGCATCATAGCCCCCCAAAGCCCATCCCAGGCCCCAATTCCCATCTCAGCCCCCTACCTTGCCGCCATAGTCCCTCAGTTCCCCACCCCAGGCCCCAATACCCCATCTCAGGCCACACCCCAGCCCCTCCCTCTTCCTCCCTAGTTCCAGTGCGAGGGTTCCCTCCCCCTCCGCTCCAAGCTGGGAAAACAACTGAACAAGGCTCCTGGAGCCCAGCATAGACAAACCTTGAAAATGCTGGAGAATGGTCAGGGACTGGGGAGGGAGCCTCGGGCATGCAGGGTGGAGAGTGCCAACCCAGCCCAAGGCCTGCGCCTCTGTCTCCAGTGTGGGTGTGCAGGAGGAGGAGGAGGCGACCCCCCCCCCCATGGGGGCTGTGACCCTGCAATGGCTGGTCCTGGCCTGTTGGGGGCGGGAGAACAGAGATCTGGGCTCAGTGTCCCATCTCTCCCCAAAACAAACAAACCCTTCTGATGTCCTTGAAACAACCTGTCCTGCCTTCCAGCACCCGCCCCCAAGTCACTGCTCCCTCTGGAGGCCCTACTCAGCCCTGCTGACCACAATGGGTGACTAGGCCTGCACCCCTTTCTCTAGCGCAAATGGCCCCCACCACTCTTGCCCAGCCCTGCCAGAAGAGGGGGCAGCAGTGGGCCCTGCCAACCCCATTGACCCCAAAGCCCATCCTCTGGGGTCTCAGGGGTCTTTGCTTACTCTGGCCCTTTCTGAAGTTCCCCCTCCCCCCCCCTCTTGCCGTGGGCACTAGGGCCTGCCCAAGCTCACTGTGGAAAAGCAGAGGCCAGTTGCGGTGTGCCAGCATGAGCCTCGTGCCCTCCACGTGCCCTCCACAGGCCACCTGGAAGGCTCAGGTAGTTCCACCTCTGTTCCTGCCTGGCCTGTTTGGGGTCAGCTGGTGGTGGCCCCAGGCTGCAGGACCAGGCCTGATGCCCAGGTCCCAAAAACCCATGGCCAGAGAGGCAGGGGTGCAGCCAGGAGTTCGAGGAGCGGGGCGGGACACTTCTAAAGTGTGAGCACCACGTGAAACAGGAGGAAATCATTGTTACATGTGGGGTGGAGCTCTGTGCACGTCTGTGCATGCATGTACATGTGTGTGCACGTGTGTATGCAGGAGGAAGAATGACTGAGATTGGGATCCTCCTCATTTCTGAGCTGGAAGAGTTTTCTAGAACATTTAGCTCATTTAGTTTATTTGTTTATTTATCATGCTGGTCCGGGGCTTGAACTCAAGGCCTGAACCCTGTCCCCGAGGGTTGTTTGTTTGTTTCTCAAGGCTGGTACTCTTACTACACGAGCCATGGCTCCATTCACTTTTGGTCTTTTTGGTGGCTCATTATAGTGAAGAGTCTCAGGGACGGACTTTCCTGTCTAGGCTAGCTTTGAACTGTGATCCTCAGATCTCAGCCTCCGGAGTAGCTAGGATGACAGGGGGAGCCATCAGAGCCCTGCATGTATTCTCTTTAACAGCAAAAAAAAAAAACAGGCACAGAGAGGGGATGGGTTTTTCCAGCCTCCTGCAGCAGTTAGAGATGGAGCTGAGTCAGCAAAGCCTGAGAAAGGGCCGGCCAGTGGCCTCCTGAGCTGCGGTGTCCTCGACACGGGGGCCAGGCCCCTGCTTCCATGACCACTTCTGCGGGCACACTGTGTGCTGGGGTGGTGGTCAGCTGTGGTCGCCTGAGGCGGGTTAGATCCCCACGCCTGGCGGCCTGCCCAGGGCTTTTCCGACACTTGCACAAGGGTGTGTGCCTGTGGAAGATAGAAGAGCGTTTCTGTCCATGGCAGGTATGCCTGCGGGTAAAAGGGTAGCTGGCACCTTCCGAGGGGCCTGTGCACACCCATGCACCCTGGTGCTCCTCCCCTCCACTGGAACCCCACCCCTAGTTCCCACTGCTCCTTCAGATGAATCCTGAGCTCTGCAGAAAAGAAGAGAGAGAGAAGGGAGGGTGCAGCCTCTCGGGTGTGGCTGGGCCCCAAAGCCCAGCAGGCTCTAAGGGCTGCAATTAGGCCAAGCTTCTGGGCTTCAGAGGGAGGAGAAGGATTATGGCAAATTCATTTCTATTTTCCAGCCCACTAAGCCTGCAGTGCGTCTCTGGTGTTAGCATGAGAATGAGCCAGGGCTCCGTGACACCCCCCTCCCCACCTAGTGACCCTTCTTCCCCCCCCCCAAGTGAATAGTGGGGCTCCCAGCCTCTCCAGCCAGTGCCTACAAAGCCACGACTCTTAATCAGGGTAATTTAATATATTTTAAGCCCCTGGCGGCTTTATTTTCCCTCCTTTTTGAGTTTGTTTTAGGCATTCACAGCTCTCACCCCGTCATTAGACGGCCTTATTTGACGGATGGAAGGAACTATGAAACCACAGCCCTTTGTGTCGCCCACATAAGCTGGGCCTCCCCGTAATTAGAATGGTATTCCAGGCCATTGTGGCCTTTCATGAAGCAGAACAAAAACTCCCCCATGAATGTCCCCCCAACTCTCCGCTCCCTGGCCGGAAAAGGGGCTGGGAGTTAAAGGGACTCCTCGGGAAAAGCCGTCTGTGTGCAACAACGGCTGCGGTCCTGCCAGGGCGAGGAATTTACAGATCCTTGGCTGTGGGCACCAGACAAAAGCTGGTCAAGGTTGCTGGCGAACACAGTCACCAGTACCATCTCCCCCAGGCTTTTAGCCAGCCGCTGGACCTGCCTGGGCTTGGCCTTCGAGGTCAGAGGGCCCGGATATGTTCACGAAGTGAGCAGAGTTGGCGTGGGACTGGCTTGTGCATAGAAACACAGTCACCTGATTGTCAGAAGTGTACACACCATGCAGTCATTCGGGCAGGGGTAGGATTTCCTCAGGAACTCACCATTTTTGTATACACACACACACACACACACACACACACACATCCTCTGGCTCACAATGACACATGAAAACTCAAGAAAATACTATGAAACTGACTTCATTCCACTTCCGGGGCACACAGCCTTGGCTAGGCAGGATCCCCAGGTCCCTGTGACAGGAGAATGTGGCTCTGTGGTAGAGTGCTTGACCAGTGTGCATGGGTTCAATTCCTAGCATTGTAAGAAATGAGTCAGGCGCTATCATACACACCTGTAATCGTAGCACCCGGGAAGGTAAGGCAGGAGGATCTTGAGTTCTAGGCCGGCCTGAGTTATTTAAGGAGACTGGCTCCAAAAAAAGAAAAAGAAGATTCACTCTCAAACCAGCTACATGTTGTACACATCTGCCCTGGGGGCCTGACCCTCCTCCGAGCCAGTTGGATCTGGCCTCTCTTTGCAAGGAGACAACTTTCCTTTTCTGCATTTCCTGCAGGGTCTGGGCTCTAAGGAGGCCGACATAGGTCTAGTCAGTAGCTTTTCCCAGGACTTTGGAAAAAGGCGCATCCTAGTTTCTCATGCTTACAACATAGGCTTTCAGGGATGGCATGGACCTCAGGTGCATGGCACTTACCCAGCCTGGGTTCAATTCTCAGCACAGAAAAAAAAGAAGAAAGGAAGGAAGGAGCAGGGAAGGGAAGGGAAAAAGAAAAGAAAAAGACAAGAAAGAAAGAAAGAAAGAAAGAAAGAAAGAAAGAAAGAAAGAAAGAAAGAAAGAAAGAAAGAAAGAAAGAAAGAAAGAAAACATTACAGACTCTGAGCAGGTGCAAATTGAGGTCGCTTCCATAACTGACCAGCAGGGGGAGCCCAGCCAGGTAAAAATTGCCCTTGCCCCTTCTCCACCCCCCCTCCTTTTTTTTTTTTTGGTGGTACTGGGATTTGAACTCAGGGCTTGGTGCTTGCTAGGCAGGTACTCTGTCACTTAAGCTAAACCCCAGCCTATGAGGGCCCTTCCTCTGCAGCATGGCTTGGGTTCTGGTCCTGGAGGGAGCTGAAGTTCAGAGCAGAGAACAGTCCCCAGTCAGAGGTAATGATGTGTACTAGGGGAAGACCTCAACCCCTGCCTCAAAAAAAACCCTGCTCTTCCCCCAACACTGGGTGGAAGCAGACACCCAGTAGCTGCTGTGTCACTTGGGCAGCCTCGCCGGCTCCTAGTTGGAGGCCTGAGCACACGGGTGAAGGGAGGAGCTTCTTCACCCCAGATTTGAAGTGCAAACACACACCCTTTCCAGCCTGCACACGTGCCAAACTCCAGCCCCCCTTTGCCATTCCGGACTCTGGTGCCATCCGTGTCGGGTTTTCTAATCTACCCTGCAGTGGCAGGCTGGCAGGGGGTGGGGGGGGGGAGAGGAGCTAATTTGGGAACTGCTATGAACATATGAGCATGTGTGTGCACTATGTTTGTGCATGCGCAATGGTTGTTCTCATGCATATTTTTAACTCTCAGAGTTTCTAACAGTCCGTCCCTACAAGGTAATTACAAACCAGTTGCATCTTGGGTTTAAAACATGCCAGGATCAGCCGGGCACCAGTGACACAATCCTAGCTACTCAGGAAGCTGAGATATGAGGATCATGGTTCAAAGCCAGCCTGGACAGAAAGTCCATGAGATCCTTAACTCCAATAAACTACTAAAAAAAAAAAATAGCTGGAGATAGAGCTGTGGCTCAAGTGGTAGAGTGCCAGCCTTGAGCAAAAAAAAAAACAAAAAAGCTCAAAGACAGCACTTAGACCCTGAATTCAAGCCCCAGGCCTGGCGCGCGCGCACACACACACACACACACACACACACACACACACACTGAGCTCCTCAGATCTCAGCCTCCTGAGTAGCTAGGATGACAGGTGTGAGCCACCAGTGCCTGGCTTGGCTTTCTTTTTCTCCAAAGTGGGGGAAATAAACCCCAGTGTCTGGAGTGTAGCTGGGGTTCAAGTCCGTCAGCCTCGGGGGCCCAGGCCCATCTGTGGGTCTGTGTGGCAGTGGTCCCCTCCACTGCAGAGGCCGGCAAAGGGCTTCAAAGAGAGAGGCCAGCGCTTCCCCAAGCCTCTGGTCTCCGTGGGGCGCTAGCTAAACCCCTAAGCCCCGGCCTAGCTGGGCTGGTGCTGCCAGACTCAGGGGCTCAGAGGCCTGCTGAGCGCTGTCCGTCCCACGGTGCTGAACTAAGAGCGGCACTGAAAGAATCAGGGCGGGGATGATCCGGAAGTCTGCTTGGGGGACAGAAAGGAAAGGTGGCCAAGCTGACCTCACCTGGCCCTCAATCGCACCAGTGGCCTACTGGGCCCCCCACTCTCAGTGCTGCTCCCCACCCCACCTGCTGTCTGCACCCAGAGTGGTCCTTGCCTTCTCCCCTCCCTTCCCCTTCCCTCTCCTTCCTTTCTTTTTGTCAGTCTTGGAGCTTGAACTCAGGGCCTGGACGCTGTCCCTGAGCTCTTCAGCTCAAGGCTAGCGCTCTACTACTTTGAGCCACAGCACCACTTCCGGTTTTCTGGTGGTCCAGTGGAGATAAGAGTCTCATGATCTTTCCTGCTCTCGCTGCCTTTGAACATCCTGAGTAGCTAGGATTACAGGTGTGAGCCACCAGTGCCCAGCTTCTCTCTTTATTTTTTTAAGCTGATGATTTAACTCTGGGCTTCATGTATGCCAGCCAAGTGGTCTGTCCCCAAGGTACACCCAGCCCCGCCCCACCCCCCAGCCCTCTTACTCTCTCCTTGCTGGTACTGAGGTTTGAAGTCAGGACCTCATGCTTGCTAAGTAGGTGCTCAACTCCTAGAGCCATGCCTTTAGCCCTGGTTTTAGCTAGATATTTTTAGATTGGGTGGGGGTTCAATTCATTACAGGGTACACATATGGACTGCAATCCATCTAACTTAGCTTTCCCATCGGAAGCTTGAGAACTTACCTGCTCGGGCTGGGGATATGGCCTAGTGGCGAGAGAGCTTGCCTCGTACACATGAGGCCCTGGGTTCGATTCCCCAGCACCACATATACAGAAAACGGCCAGAAGTGGCGCTGTGGCTCAGGTGGCAGAGTGCTAGCCTTGGGCAAAAAGAAAGCCAGGGACAGTGCTTAGGCCCTGAGTCCAAGGCCCAGGACTGGCCAAAAAATAATAATAATAATAAGAGAACTTACCTGCTCATGCTGGCCTCAATCTCTGTTCCTCTCATTCTCAGCCTCTCAAGGAGCTAGGATTACACATGTGTACTACAGTCACCTGGCTTAGAGTGGCCTTTTCAAGAGGCAAACCGAGCCATACCTAAAATCCTTCTGTGATTTCCTGTGTCATTCAGGATAAAATGTGGAAATTCTTGCTACGGCCCAGAGCCATTCTCTCTCCCCCTCAGCTCTCCGATTGCTGTCTGCGGGCTCCTCCTTAAGCACCTGTAAGGATGGAGTGATGGATGGATGGAAACTGTTTGTCTCTTCTGATATATTTTGAAGACAGAGCTGCCGAGCCTTGTTAGGGGACTGGCAATTGGCTATGGGATGAGTTAGCTTCTGTTGGTTATTGTTTGATGAGACAGGCTCTTGCTGTGTAGCTCAGGCTGGCTTTGAACTTGCCGGCTGGGATTACAGGCATGTGTCACCAGGTCCAGCCTGAGGGTCATTATTAAATAGTACCCATAAGGCTGCTCAGATCCCTCATCCTCCACCTGGCCTTCAGGATCCTCTAGTCCCAGCTGAGGGAACAGGCACAGAGATGCAAAGTAAGTGGCCCAAGGTCACACAGCTGGGGAGGAGACATGTGAGCGCCAACTCCAGCTCTTCATTATGCCTTCATTAGGGCACAGGTGACCCCCCATGAATTTCTTCTCCGTCACTGGCAGGGTCATGTGATGCTGATTCTGGAACCAGATGCCCAGGACTGAAAGCCAGCTCTGCCAATGGCTGGCTTGGCCTGCCTGTGCTGCCTCAGTTTCCCTATTTGGAGAAGAGAAGGACAATCGTGCAACCCCTCCCAGGGCTGTATGAAGACAATGACCCCATGCACCTAAAGTTCTTAGCATTGCTGTGTGCCAGTGATTCATACCTGAAGCCCTAGCTACTCAGGAGGCCGAGATCTGAGGGTGGAGATTTGAAGCTGGCCCAGACAGGAAAATCGATGAAACTTACCTCCAGTTAATCAGTAAAAAGCTGGGTGTGGAGCTATGGCTCAAGTGGTAGTGCTGTCAGCCTTGAGTGTAAAGCTAAGGGACAGTAGCCCTGAGCTCAAGCCCCAGGACTGGTGCACAAACGCAAGCATTTAACACACATACACACACACACACACACACATGCATTTAACATCATAAATAGTATTACCGCCACAGGTCTGAACCCTCCCCTGGCAGTGCCAGGCAGCGCCTGCAGGTAGAGAGAGAGGCAGCCGGGGCTGAGAATTTCCTGCCCCGTCACCCGGGCTGGAGGAGGGAGAATGGAGGACAGGAGAGGGGCTGCGTGACTGTCTGGGCCGGTGAGCAATTTATTAGAAGAGCTCATTTGGCGACTGATTCCAAGTTAATTAAAGATGGCCACTAGGGGTCATCGCCATGGCGACAATTAGGTTGGAAAGGAGCCTCATTAAGGTCGGGTTTTTAACAAGGCTGGTGGGTCGTTTTTTAACCTAAGATCCATGGAAGGAGGGAGTGTTCCAATTGGCTTCTCTTCCTCCCTTTGCCACTCTGCTTCTAGACAGTTCCTGTGGATGGGGAGGGGAGAAAGGAGGGGACACAGGAGAACCCCTGGGTTTAGAATCTCTGAATCTCAAGGCAACAGGTGTGTCTCTGTGTGCCTCTCTCCCTGCCTCTGAGAGGCAGAGGCTCAGGGAGGAGTGATGGCATGCAGAGGGAATGGCCCCGGGGCTGGCCTCCACCGCCTTGTCTTCCTGTCTTCCTGACTCTTGGCGGGATCCTGGGGCTGGGTGAGCTGGTAGGTCTCAGGTGCTGAGGTAAGGAAAGGAATTGTGACCTAGGACAGCCAGCCCACAGGCCTGCCATGTGAGTAGATTTCTGGAGCCTTAGCAAATGCTCAGAGGACTCAACCAAGACCTCTTCGCCCGCTGTCCCTCCCTTCCCTGCCCCTCCTCTCCTCTCCTGTGGGTCTGGAATGGACCCTAAGCCCAGACTGACTTTGACCTTGACAACCTCATGCCTTGGCCTCCCTAGTGCTGGGATCACTGCCGTGCGATCACCGCCATGCACCACCACACCCAGCCTAACTGCACATGCAACCAGACTTCTCTGGGGCTACCAGGGGCTCATAGGGAATGCCCAGGTTCTTTTGGCTGGCTCTGAAGGCCTTGCGTCTCCACCCCCTTATGACTTTCCCCCCTCCAGAATCTCATTCTCCTCCAGGCTTGGGTACACCTGTACCCCACCCCACATTTCTCCCTGGCCAGCTGCCTGGTGCTGGAGCACGGATGTGGTGCCCCCAGGGCCGCTAGGCAGTGCTTTGACACAGCGACACCTGGTGGTGGCCCCCGGAAGTGCACCAGGGGTAGAGGATGGCACAGGCCATGAGGTGGGACTGGCCAGCACCCATGTGCTTCCTCATGACCACCCACTCCGGACTGAGCTCCGCCTGTCAGTGCCCAGCCTCCGCTGACTTGGCACTCTTACCTCCCAACCACCTCAAGTCCCCAGCAGAGACCCAACCAGATCCCCAAGGTGGCAGCTGGCCTGTGCCCTGGATAAGACGGAGTTACCTACAGCAAGACCATGGAATGAGTATCAGTTAATCAGCGGCAGGCAGACAACATACTCTTTTTTATTGAGTTTTTTTTTAATAAAAATCCATGCATTTCAAATTTTATTATACTGAGAGCTGGGTGCTGGTGGTTCATTCCTGTAATCCTAGTGACTCAGGAAGCTGAGATTTGAGGACCATGGTTCAAAGCCAGCCCAGGCAGAAAGGACTGTGAGATGCACATCTCCATTAAACTACCAAAAAGAGTGGAGCTATGGCTCAAGTGGTAGAGTACTAGACTTGAGCAAAAGAAACTCAGGGATAGTGCCCAGGCCAGAGTTCAAGCTCCAGGACTGGCACCAAAAAAATTAATTATACTGAGAAAAAAACTTTTTTTGCCAGTCCTGGGGCTTGAACTCAGGGCCTGAGCACTGACCGTGGCTTCTTTGTGCCCAAGGCTAGAGTTCTACTACTTAAGCCACCATACCACTTCCAGTTTTTGAGTGGTTAATTGGAGATAAGAATCTCAGAGGGAGTTGTCTGCCTTGGCTGGCTTTGAACCTTGATTCTCAGATCTCAGCCTCCTGAGCAGCTAGGATGACAGACGTGAGCCACTGGCACCTGGCTTCTGAAATTCAGTTTTGAGAGGGAGGAGGTTTCTGGGTATCAGTGGCTCACACCTGCCATCCTAGCTACTCGAGAGGCTGAGATTTGAGAATCAAGGTTCAAAGCCAGCCTGGGCAGGAAATTCTGGGAGACTCTCATCTCTAATGAACCACCAAAAAAAGCTGCAAGTGGATTTGTGGCTCAAGTGTAGTATGCTAGTGTTGAGCAGAAAAGCTAAAGGACAGCATCCAGGCCCTGAGTTCAAGCCCCAGTAAGGACACAAAAATAAATTGATACGTAAATAAACAAATAAGTATAGAAATAAATAGGTGAGGCAGCACCTTGGTCCATGCCCTTCCACACAGCTGGGATGTAAGTCTTTGCAGCAAGTGGCCCACAAGCCACAGGCCACAAACCGTAAGCTAGGGAGCCACAGCCCACATGCTTCCCACTAGCTGGGCTCCTGGGCTCACTCCGGCCTCTCCATCCTGCTCCCTCAAAGTGGGCACAGGATGTCAGCTGGAATCTTTCCATCCCTCCCTTCCCCCTCCCCCGAAGCCTTCCTTGGGAGCCCCTGCCCTGGTGAACAGGGTGGGCCTTGTACATTCCAAGTCCTTGGAAGGGGAGAGCAGCAGCCAGGCCCCCTGAGCCTCTCTTGCAGGCTGAGTTGGGAGCTGGGGGGAGCAGGCCTACCTCACAAAAGCACCCATGGCCCTGGCCAAGCTTCCCTTTCACATCTGAGGTTTCCGAAAGGAGGTAGGGCCAGGATAGGGGGGGTGGGAACCAGGAAGCCCCCACTTCCTGACCAAGGTTCAGCCCTTGTTACCACTGCTGCTCTTTTGAGGGGCTTTGGCCAACAGGAAAGAAAGGCTCCTTTTCTTGGGTGGGGGTGGCAGCTGGCACCGGCAGCCTGGACACAGACTCCAGTGTGCGGCTTCAGGGGCAATCCGATGTCCCAGGCTGGCAGCCCTGCCAGCTGTCTAGAGAAGAGGACATTGCCCTGTTTCACCGGGGTCAGTTGGGTCTCCCTCCATGGTTCCTGGGGACCTAGCTGACTCCTCACTCTCACTCTCAGGACCTAGCAGGGCCCACAGCCCCACATCAGGCCCCAGCTTTGGGGAAAGGAGTAGTAGGCGTGGTCTTGGAGCATGGGTGGCACGTCCTGAGTGTTTGGGGTGAGGGAAGGAGAGGATTCAGAGCCACTCTGAGCTGTAGGACTGTCTGGCTTGGAGCTCAGAGTGCATGCACACGCATGCAGGTGCGTGCATGTTCATGTGTGTGCCACGTGTTGGTGATACTGTGCCTTGCAGATGCTTTGGGAACCTCACATCCCATCAGTTTGGCCCTGCAGTCTTCCAAGAGGCCTCAAAATTCTTCATCCACCCAGAGCCTGGGGACGGAGCCCCGACTCCTGGCTAGAGACTGAGGGACAGACGGGAAGGCTGGGCTGGTCCTGACCCCACTGTGGAGCAAGCTTCGCCCAGAGCTGTGCATTCTGGAATGAGGGCAGCTGGCAGGGAAGGCCATGTCCATCCTTCATCCACCCAATTGCCACGTGGCTCCCGGATCTGACCCCAGAACAGCGCGGCTCCTGGAGGGACAGGGATCGTGCCAGCCTCGGGGCACGACTCTGTCACAGGGACTGGCTGGAGCTGGAATGCTTTGGGGCACATTTTGACACACCCTCCCTGGGTGAGGATCCCATGTGACCTGTCAGCTACCCAAAGGAGCTGGATATTATATATATATATATATATATATATATATATATATATATATATATATATTTATTTTGTTGGCGGTCATGGGGCTTGAACTCTGGGCCTAGGTGCTGTCCCTGAGCTCTTCAGCTCAAGGCTAGCATTCTACCACTTGAGCCACAGCACCTCTTCCAAGAAGAACTGGGGAATTCTTGGATGGTGATGGGTCCAGAGGTCCCAGCTGGTTTACAAAGAGGGGTTCCTTGGTGTGTGTGGGGGGGGGAGGAAGTAGGGTCACCGTCCATCAGGCTTGAGGGCTTTTCTAAACCTGCCTGTCACTCATCAGGCCATCTTTGTCCTGGGGAGTGAGACAGGCTGCCTTCACACACACACACACACACACACACACACACACACACACACCCTCTGTCCCTGGTGAGGGCTCTTCTGTCCCCCCCTCCAGAGGAGGGTGGACCCTCAGCTTTCACTGATTCCCACCCGGCCCAGCTGCCAGGCTGTGGTGGCTGGGGCCCAGCTGGCCCCTGGCGCTGGGTGGGCGGCCAGGGAGCGCTGGCTTCCTGGGGCCGCCCGGGTGCTGAGCCGTGTGGCCACTTCCGAAGGCCCCCTTTGTTCGCCCCTTTATCCAGAAGAGTGGCTGCAATTGTACAGGGCACAAAGCCCCCTCCGGCCCTGACTTCCCACCCGTGCCTGTGGCCTGTCAGGGAGAGGGTTTCCCAGGCTCCTGGATGGTGCCTCCAACCCCCCCACCCCCGCTTCAGCAGCTGAAGACCCAGACCCCCCTACTTCTGAGCCCAAGAGCAAGTCATCTAGCCACCCCATCCCCCCACCCCACCCAGGGCTCAGCCATTCAGTCCTCCCAGGACTCACAGCAGGAAGTTCCTGGGCTCAGTGCTCAGGAGCCCCTCAGAGAGGGTTGTAGGGGGTTGTGGGGGGTTGTGGGTAGTGGGCGGCATGCGGGCCACCCCCAAGCAGTTGGAGTCTAAGAGTCTCATGGACTTCTCTGTCCAGGCTGTCTTCAAACTGCAAACCTTAGATCACAGGAAGCTGAGGCCTCCTGAGTAGCTGGGATTCTAGGTGTGAGCCACTGGAGACTCTTATTTCCAATTGACCTCCGAAGAGCCAGAAGTGGAGGTGTGGCTCAAGGGGTGGAGGCCCAGTCTTGAGTGGAAAAAGCTAAACATAGAGCACAAGGCCTTGTGTTCAAGTCCCTAGTACCAGCATGAAAGGAAAGGGAAGGAGGGAGGGAGGGAGGCAGGGAGGGAGGGAGGGAGGGAGGGAGGGAGGGAGGGAAGAAGGAAGGAAGGAAGGAAGGAAGGAAGGAAGGAAGGAAGGATTATGACATTCAGGCCTTTGACCTGGAAGCCTATGTTCTCACCAGTCTGCAGGGAGGGAGGTAGGCAGGGAACAGCAGCTGGAGGGGAGGACAGCATGGGGAAGTCACCAGGCTTCATCCACATACCAGGAATGCTCAGAGTATTATGGCTCCCTGCGGCCAGAGAATCTCAGCAGCTTTCCCTCCAGACCTGAGAGTCTGGGAGTCTAGGCCTGGGTCGCATCCTAGAATCCAGGGGGGCCCAAGGGCCAAGGACATTAGCTCCTAAGGAGAGTCAGACCCATCCAGCACCCCAGCCTGAGCCCCGGAGTCCTCCAGGTGCTGTTTATGGAAACTGAGTGAGCCCATGGAGAGCTAATGCTTCCTTCCTCCCCTCGCCTTCCTTCTCCCCTTCCACCATTCCCTTCTCTACTTCCTCCTTTTCTTTCCTTCCCTTCTCTCCTCTCTCTTTTTCTTCCCTTCCCCACTTCTCCTACTTCTATCCCTCCTTCCTTTCGCTTACCCCCTCCTTCCTCCCCTGCCCTCCTCCTCTTTCCTTGCACTTCCAGCCTTTGGGTGATAAATTGGAAATAAGAGTCTCATGGACTTTTCCTTTCTGGGCTGGTTTCAAACCATGATTCTTAGATCTCAGCTAGGATGACAGCCACCAGTGAGCCTTCTTCTCTCCAACCCAAAGCCCACAAACTACAAAGCAGGAGGAGGCTTTCAATTTCTCCTCCTCGAGCCCCTTCCTTCCTATGCAGGCTCGGAGATGGCAGACCATTCACAGAGCACACAAACAACCACTCGCCATCTACGACGCTGTGTGCCAGGCGCCTTTTGTCCATGCCAAGGTCTTGGCCCTTTAGAATAGAGGTTGCCATTTCCTGTCATTTTGCCATAGGGAAGTCCAGACAGGCTAGGGAGCTGGAGGGCAGGGGCTCGGCACATGTTTGCTTGACTCCAGCTCTCGGGAGACCTGTTAGGGTCACCCACTCCAGCCCCCTGGGAGGCTGAGGACTCCCTGGGAGGCTGCCCCCACAGGGGCCTCGATGCCATGCCAGCCGGTCCCCTGCCAGCCTCATCATTCACTCTGTCCCTGTCTGAGCTGATAGCCCATCGGCTGAGGCAGACAGCCTGCCATGCTTGCTGAGGCTCTGCAGATGGGGACAGATGGGGTGCTGCAGAGTGGGGGGTGAGGGTCTGGCACTTCTCCCATCTGTCTGCACCCCCACTCCCAGGAGCCTCCCTCTGAAATGCTCACAAAGTCAGCATGCTGTGCCCCAAATGTGCCTGGTGTTAGGGGATGGGGAGGGCAGGGGGCTCTGGGTCCTGCCTGCCTCCCGCAGTGGGCCTGGGCCGACAGTGCCTGGGTGTTGCATGCTCTTGTGGCTGGGCCATGATCCCCCCCGCCCCCCACTCACCACCACCACCAGGTTCCTGTGGTGTCTGTCTGCTGTCTCCCTAGGAGCCATGGTTTGCTGGGTTCCAAGCCCTTGGAGGCCCCTTGCAACTGGGCACCATGGAGCAGGCCGCATCAGTGTTCCACGTAAATGGCATCGTGGTGAGGACTGGTGGAAAAAATGCCTGGCACCCCCTGGAGTACCACCCAAAGGGCTCGGCCCACGGGGGTGGTGTCTGCGCCTAGGGGGCACCCTTCCCGCATGCTCCCAACACCTTGCTGCTTGGTGGAAAGAATGTGGGGGCCCAGGCTCCACCAGACACACCTGGAAATCTTCCAGGCCTCCCCAGGGTTAGAGCTCTTTCCAAGACATGGCAGGTGACCTGGGGTGGGTAGGGCAGGGACCAGTAACCCGCAGAGGTGGCACTCACCACCAGAAGAGGCTGGCCTCCCCCCATTCTGCAATCCCAGTGTGTGTGTGTGTGTGTGTGTGTGTGTGTGTGTGTGTGTGTGTGTGTGTCCTGAGACTTGAACTCTGGGCCTGGCCACTGTCACTTAACTTTCCTGTTCAAGGCTAGCTCTCTACCACTCGAATCATAGCACCACCTCCGGTTTCCTGGTGGTTCATTGGAGATAAGAGTCTTACGGACTTTCCTGCCTGGGCTGGCTTTGAACTGGGATCCTCTGATCTCAGCCTCCTGAGTGGCTAGGATGACAGGCCATGAGCCCCAGCGTCCCACTTCAATCTCAGTACCTGAGACCCCTCTCCTGCTCATTTAGGAACCGTGACAGGTAATTGAGTTCTTACTTCCCTCACAGCTGCCTGTGTTAAGAGAATGAAACGCTAGAACCTGGTGATTGCCGCGGCGGGAGCTCTTCAAAGCACAGATAGCCCGGCAATCCTTGGTCAGCCTGTTGTGGGTTTCTTACCCATAATTAAACACCATTGGAGGGAAAGGAAAGAGGGACAGCCTACATGGACTCTGCCCCAGGCAGTGGGAACCTGGCTTTAAAAGAGACAGACACCACCCCTACCCCCACCCCCACCCCCAGCCCAGGTCAGAGTGATAGCAGAGACAGGAACCTGGGCAGAGCCACCAGGAGATCAGTTTTGTTATTTTGATTCAAACCCATCTGGTGGATCTACAGCCTGGGTCTTCTCTTCTCCCATTCCTCAGAGCCGCCAGGATTAGCAGCAGGGTCCTGGTGGGGTCAGAAGTCAGGATGTCAGGACTGAGAAGCTTCGGCTGACACTGGCTCACACACCTGGGGAGGTGTTTGACCAGGCTGGCAGGAGGGGCTGTTTACAGAGCAATCCCATTTACTTTCTTCTCCACACCCAGCAGGCATAAACCTGGCCTCCAGGGAGGCTGGTAAATGTTGGAATTATTTGTGAGCTTGTTTTAAACCCATGGTGTCATACGTGTATGAGGATAACCTAACCATATGAATACTTTCAAGCCTGTTTCTAGCTCGTTCTCACAATTCTTGAGTCATCATTTTTTAAAAGGATAATACTAGGATTTGAACTCAAGGCTTTTTAGCTTGTTCCAAGTTGAGCCCTTTCCTTCCTCCCCCAGTCTGCTCTTGCTTTAGTGATTTTTGTTGTTGTTGTTTGCCAGTCTTGGGGCTTGGGACTCAGGGCCTGAGCACTGTCCCTGGCTTCTTTTTGCTCAAGGCTAGCACTCTGCCACTTGAGCCACAGTGCCACTTCTAGCTTTTTCTGTTTATGTGGTGCTGAAGAATTGAATCCAGGGCTTCATGCATGCAAAGCATGCACTCTATGGCTAAGCCACATTCCCAGTGATTTTTTTTTTCCAGTAGGGATTTGTGGGGTTTGCCCAAAGTTGGCCTCAAACTAGGACCCTCTTACCACTCCCTTCCATGTAACTGAGATTACAGAAATGAGCCACTGTGCCCAGTCTACTGCTAGTTTTGAAGGTGCTTGTAGCCTCAGGCACATGAAAATCTGGATTGGGGACCCTGGTTGTCTGGCAGCTGGGTTGGTATTGGGGGTCCCATTTCTTGTTGGGGCTGTCTTCTGAGGCTAAGGTGCTGCAGAGCCGCACAGGGTACAGGGTTCCTGGGCAGGGCATACTGCAGTGCATATCAGAGACAGAGGTGTGTCTAGGCCCTTAGGTGGCCAATGTGACAGAATCCCTCTGAGGTCACAGGAGGCCTTGATCTTCTCCCTTGGTGGCCTCCTGAGCCTCTAAATGAATCCACTAAAGGAGCCGGGTTGTTTTTATCTGACTGGGGACACTGTCACCCCCCCTCCATCCATCCCCTTTGTGTACCCCAGGGGCTGAGAGATCAGACAACACTAAAACCCACAGAGGGGTCAGAGGGGAGGGCCTGGCAATTAACCCCACATCCAGTGCGGGGCGGAGTCAGGGGTCACGGGGTGGGGATGAGGCTGGCCCCCAGCTGCCACGCCCACTGGTAGTGGCCTCCTGGGGCGCCCCACAGGTGGACTTCCAGAACAGCCTTCCCCAGTCCCCAGATCTCTACTTCCTGCCCCCAGCATAGGGCTGGGTCCAGGCCTGGCCTCTTGGGTGGGGGGTGTCCCCCATCCCAAGCAGCAGCTGATACCCTCCCCCCTCCCCTCTCTCCTCCACCCCACTCCACTCTACTTTGGAGCAGAATAACTGGTGATCATTTTTTTCTTCTTCTTTCTGGCAACTAATGGACTCCTTAAATAGCAAAAATTGCGGCCTGTAATTAAGATCTTGCTTTTTAAATGATTAATCATTGTAACCCCTTTGAGCAGTAGCCGACTCCCGGCTCTTCTCACATTGAAATGCAGATCGCTGGCAGGGGAGGGAGGGGCTGGGGAGCCACAGAGGAGCAATTAAACCTTCCCAGCTGTCACCGCGCCTCGCCGCCTCCCCGGCCTGTCCAGACCCCAAGTGCCGGCCGCGCGGGGCCCAGCTCCATGGAGCTGGCGCCAGCCTCAACAGCGGCCTGGCCGGGGGCACCGGCGGGTCTGCTCCCCACCTGCCCCTGGCCTGTGCATGGCAGCCCAGAAGCTGAGCCTGGAAACTCCTGGGAAAGCAGACGGCCCTGCCCCGCTGGCCCCCTGAGGGCCCCCTTCATGCCCCACCCCAGGTGTCCACAGCCACCCCCAAGCAACTGACTGAGAAGGAATCTCAATGGTTCTGTGGTACCGAGGCGCGCAGAGGAGGGAGGAGCCGGCTCACAAAACTGGCAAGGCACAAGGACAGGCTGATCCCCACAAAACCCTGTTCACCGGTACTGACACAGCTCCTTGTGTGTGGACATGTTGGACGCGAGACACGATCGGTTCTTCACCTGCTCATAGAGTTCTCCTGGCTCTCCTCTTTCTCTTCTTTTTCTTCCTTCTTTCCTCTTCCTCTTCCCCCTCTTCCTCCTCCCTCTCCTCCGCCTCTTCCTCCTCCTTCTTTCTTCTTCCTTCTCCCATTTTTTTGTTGGTCCTAGTGCTTGAACTCAGGGCCTGGGCACTGTCCCTGAGCTCTTTCATTCTACTTCCAAATTTCTGGTGGTTCATTGGAGGAAGGAGTCTCAGACTTTCCTTCCCAGGCTGGCTTTGAACCTCAATTCTCAGGTCTCAGCCTCCTGCGTAGCTAGGATTACAGGCATGAACCACCAGTGCCCAGCCTCTTCTTCTTTTTCTTCTTCATCCCCCTCCTTCTCTTCTTCTTCCTCCTCTTCTTCTTTCTTCTACTATTTCTTTGCTCTTTTTCTTCTTCCTCTCTTCCTTCCCTTCCTCTTCCTTCTTTTTCTTCTCCTTCTCCTCTTTCTCCTTGTCTTCCTCCTCTCCCCTTCCTCCTTTTCCTCCTACTTCTCCTCCTTTCCTTTGCTGTGCTGGAGGGTTGAATTCGGGGCTTGCTAGAGTTCTGGGTCCGTCTGGACTGCAGTCTTCTATTTATGCCTTGCTGCGTCTGGGGTGGCGGGTGTGTGTGGCCACACCAGCTCTTGGCTGGGAAGGGAGTCTCATGCAGTCTTTGCCCAGGCTGACCTCCATCCTCTCAATCTCAACCTCCTGAACTCCAGGTGTGATCCAAGGGCGCCATCTTTACAAACCAGTGGCATCCTTGACATCAGTCAGCAGAGCTAAGAAGGAAACTTGCACTCCCCTGAGGCTACACCCCTCATTTTATTTACTTGTTCTTCAGTTTATTAGTTCATTTTATTTTGTGCCAGTACTAGGGCTTGAACTCAGAGCATGGCTGTTTTCCCTTAACTTAAAAAAAATTAATGTTTTTTTTTCATGTTATTAATTTTATGTGTATGTGGTACCAAGAAATCGAACCCAGGGCCTCCTGTATGCTAGGCAAGCACTCTACCACTAAGCCACAATCCCTGCCCCTCCCCCTTAACTTTTTCACTCAAGACTGGTATACTATCTTTGAATCACAGTTCCACTTCTGGCTTTTTGCTGGTTAATAGGAGACAAGAATCCCATGGACTTCCCTGCCCCACATGGCTTTGAACCACCATCCTCAAATCTCAGCCTCCTAAATAGATAGGATTATAGGAGTGAGCCGCTGGTGCCCAGCATGTACCTCATTTTACTCCAGAGAGGCGCGGCCCCCCCCCCCCCCCCCCCCCCCCCCCCCCCCGCCATTCAGGGACTTAGCCAAGATCACACACTGGTTTCTATCACTCAGAAGGGGGCAGACACACCCAAGGGGCTCCTGGGTGTGTTGAGTAAGCCTGGGAGGCATGGGTGCTCAGCATAGTCCTCATTCCCAGAGGTAGAGGACAGTTTACCTGGGCCCAGGAGCACAGTCAATGTCATTCCGAATAACATGTGCTGTGGTAGAAGAGATTACACGAGCTCTTGTGGTCACCAGAAAAAAAAGTGGAAGTCATAAATCAATGCATCTACCCTACAAAACTTGTACCGAGTAGTCCCAAGGGTATTAGGTTAGATATAGAGGTTGATTTTAAAGAAAAAAAATAAAAGAAAAATGGCTATGAAAAGCTTGGTGTTGGATAATTGCTTACTTGGGATGCTACCAACAGGAGGATGACAGTTCAAAGCCATCCGGACAGAGAAGTTGGAGAGACATTTTTACTACCAAGTAGGGCGTGGCACTGGCCAGTCATCCCAAGGGGATCACGAAGGTCACAGGGCAGCAATGTCCAGAGACTTCAGCCCCACCCCAGGGAAAAGCTGCATGCCATAGCTCTCAGCGGTCGTCACAGCCATGAACGGAAGCCTGAAACAGGCGCATCAGAGCTCAGGGGAGAGCCCTAGTCTAAAAATAACCCTAGTCTAAAACTAGTCTGGGCACTGGTGGCTCCTGCCTACAATCCTAGATTACAAGAGATCCGAGATCTCAGGAGGCTGAGACCTGAGGATCGTGCTTCAAAGCCAGCCTGAGCAGCAAAATCCATGAGACTCTTATCTCCAATAAACTACTCAAAAAAAAAAAAAAGCTGGAAGGGGGCTGTAGTGTTAGAGTGCTGGCCTTGAGCAAAAAGAAGCCCAGGGAGAGCACCCAGGCCCTGAGTTCAAGCCCCACAACCACCACCGCCACCAACCAACAAAAAATGGTACAACAAAGCCAGTGTCGAGTATCCTGTCCTGGGACCTCACACCTATCAAGGCCTCCTCCTATTCGCCCCAAGTCTTCTGCCATTCTGTCATTGAAGCTCCCAAGCTCCGCTGTCCAGCCTGTCAGGTGGGGGGGGGGGGTGTTTCCAGTTGCAGGAAACCGATGATGAGCTACAACTGTCCAGCCACAGCCCTGTCCATTTCACCTAGCACGGGGCAGCCACCACGGGGGAATTGCCTGCCGCTCTGTGATGTCAGGGCTCCCCCATCTAGCTCCTGGGGGCCTTGGGGACAGGCACCCTAAGCCCTCTCAATGCTTATCCCTTATCCCATCAGGCCATGGGGCTACTGAGGCACCACTGAATACCGTGAGCGAGCTGGGCAGTTGCTGGGGAGTCTGTGATTGCCCGGATTGTGCTACCATCACTCACACAAGGCCTGGTCTGAGAGCAGGAAGTCAAGGCCTCCTTCCTCTCGCAGCCCTCGCCCTGCATTCCAGGACACCTCCAGGGCTGCGGTGTGGCCTGCCCAGCCAGGCAGCCCATCTCCATCCCCCACCCCCTAGGGTGTGAAGGCTGCACCGAGAGTCACAAATTAGATTGCCAAAGGCATCCCAGGCCTGGAAACGCCTCCTCCCGATGGCAGCCGAGGCGTCTGGGCCAAGCAGACGTCTTTATTCAGCTGTAATTGACGTCTCCCAAATGTCTGTAACTCCGTCTAGAGGGACACAAAGCCCCCATGCTTGGCCCAGGCAGCCCCTTTATGTGGCGCCCCCTTTCATGTGGCAGTCAGAAATATAGGAGCCGCCTGGGCCCTCCTGCCTGGTCCCCCAGCTGCGACAAAGAAGGAGCTGCACAGAGGCCAGGTCCTGGGCCTTTACCTCCCCTGGGGTGTTATGCTAATGCATGGTCAGTCCAGATTCTGGGTAAGTCACCAGCATTTGGGACTCTGCCCCCAGCTCCAAGACTGCTCTGGCCCCTCTAGGAGCTGACAGAAGCCAGGCAGCTTACTAAAAGGGAAGGATAGAAGGACAGGGGATGCAGTAACATCTGCCAGGAGCTGACTGTGCAGCTGCGTCACAACACTTCCGGGGTGCCAACCTTGAGAGAAAGCAGACTTTTTTTTTTTTCTTTTTCTTGTCGGTTGTGGGGGCTTGAACTCAAGGCCCTGGGCTGGTTTGGAACCATGTTTCTCCAATCTCAGCCTCCAAAGCAGCTAGGATGACAGGTGTGCGTCTCGGCAACCCAGCAGGCAAGCAGATGTTTCTGAAATGTGAAAGCTGCTGAGTTAAAAATGCTGTTTGGGGGGGCTGGGAATATGGCCTAGTGGCAAGAGTGCTTGCCTCATATACATGAAGCCCTGGGTTCGATTCCCCAGCACCACATATATAGAAAATGGCCAGAAGTGGCACTGTGGCTCAAGTGGTAGAGTGCTAGCCTTGAGCAAAGAGAAGCCAGGGACAGTCCTCAGGCCCTGAGTCCAAGGCCCAGGACTGGCAAAAGAAAGAAAGAAAGAAAGAAAGTGAGGAGACCTGAAGCAGAGGAGGGAGGGAGAAAGGCCTGGGGCAGGCTTAGCCGACTTGCTTAGCACCCCCAAAGCCCTGACTTCCTCCCCTCCCTAGCTCTATCCTCACCCTCTAAAAAAGAGGGGAGACTTTCTCTTCTTCCTTGCCCTCTGTCTCCTCTCGCCTCCATCTTATGCAGGCCACAGTTTACTGCCCCCCCCTCCCCAACTTTTCTGGCTCATGCCTGTAATCCTAGCTACTCAGAAGGCTGAGATGTGAGGATCTTGGTTCAAAGCAGCCGGGGCAGGGAAGTCCCTGAGACTCTTATCTCCAACAAACCACCAGGAAACCAGAAGTGGTGCTGTGGCTCAAAGTGGTAAAGCACTAGTCTTGAGCTGAAGAGCTCAGGGACAGCACCCAGGCCCAGAGTTCAAGACCAACCAAAAATAAGAAAGAAAGGAAGGAAGGAAAAGAAAAGAAAAGAAAAAGGGGAGGGTGAATGAAGATGAGCGGGAACTTCCATGACTAACCTGTTTCTGGGATCCAGACTGAGTGCCTCACCCGTCCATCAAAAGAGTTTGTGCCATTCAGTTACCTGTTTGTTTCTCAGCTGGGGGGGTTGAGCTAAGGAAGGAGGCAGCTAGGCTAGGCCAGAGTTGATACTGGAGTTGATATTTATTTGGAAACAAGTGAGACAAAATTTTTCAAATTCTCAATGGCTTAAAAAATGTTACTAGCGGGGCTGGGGATATAGCCTAGTGGCAAGAGTGCCTGCCTCGGATACACGAGGCCCTAGGTTCGATTCCCCAGCACCACATACACAGAAAACGGCCAGAAGCGGCGCTGTGGCTCAAGTGGCAGAGTGCTAGCCTTGAGCGGGAAGAAGCCAGGAACAGTACTCAGGCCCTGAGTCCAAGGCCCAGGACTGGCCAAAAAAAAAAAAAAAAAAATGTTACTAGCAGGGGCTGGGGATATGGCCTAGTGGCAAGAGTGCTTGCCTCGTATACATGAGGCCCTGGGTTCGATTCCCCAGCACCACATATACAGAAAATGGCCAGAAGTGGCGCTGTGGCTCAAGTTGCAGAGTGCTAGCCTTGAGCAAGAAGAAGCCAGAAGCCAGGGACAGTGCTCAGGCCCTGAGTCCAAGCCCCAGGATGGGCTAAAAAAAAAATAATAAAAAAAAATGTTACTAGCTTTCAAGATGAGAAATCCAAGCTATGTTTGCCATGAGGACAGGAAGGGGCCAAGCAAGAAGGAAAATTCAGTCTCCCTTGGGTCCACCTCAGCCACATTCCAGAGCAGAATTGTTTATTTGCCAGTCATGGGGCTTGAACTCAGGGCCCAGGTACTGCCCTTGAGCTCTTTTGCTCAAGGCTAGTTAGTGCTCTACCACTCTGAGCCACAGTGTCACTTCCTTTTCTTTCTTTCTTTTTTCTTTTCTGGCTGTTAATTGGAGATAAGAGTCCCAGAATTTCCTGCCGCAGCTGGCTTTGAACTGCAACCCTTAGATCTCAGCCTTCTGAGTAGCTAGGATTACAGACGTGAGCCACCCAATGCATGGTTTTCATGATTTTTAGTAGTATGCATTACTTGTAAAGAAAGCATTTCATTGTGATAGTTGCACTCATGGAAACTATGTATCCAGACCAACCTCACCCCCTCTGCCACTCCCTTCCATCTCCCCCTGCTTCTTAGAACAATTTCAACAGGTTTCATTGTTCTATTTTCTTTGACTTTCCTGACAATTTTTGTTATAGTGTGCATAGATTACACCTGGGCGTTTCACTATGGTATTTCAGATGTGCGCACATGTTCTGTTTTGCTCAGAATAACCCTCTGGGAGGAGGGAGGCTGGAGTTTTAAATTGTCAGGGGGTCCCAACGCCCCTCTTTTGCCTTGAGGATGAGTTGGATGGTTGATACTTGTGCCAGCTTTGTCTGCTGGAATGGAGGTGACATCTCTTCAGGACACACAAAGCAGCTTTTCACAAATAGCCACTTCTTGTCTCCTTTTGACTACATATGGAAAAAAAAAAGTTGGACCCCACAGCCCAGCTGAAGTCTTAGGGTAACCGCTAGCAGAACCTCCTGCCATCCCCCAATCTAGGGGTAAACTTGGACCCCCGGTGGGTCCAGAGCCCATGACCGCAGCTCAGTTCAGCCAGGGGTGGGGGATCTGCAGGAGGAGGAGACCTTGGCCTGAGGGGCGGTACTTCCTGTTGGTTGGTTGAGATGAAAGAAGGAAGGAACATGCGTGGTGAGGGAGAAGCCGAAGAGCTGAAGGATGAGACAGGGCAGGGTTCAAATCCCTGTGGCTTCACTACAAGCGGTGTGGCTTTTCTGAGCCTCAGTTCTTAGGTACAAACTGGGGTGCTCCATGTTGGCCTCCCTGGGGCGACAGGTACCCACCCACATAAGGCCTCAGGCAAGGGTGAGGACTTTGTCCATGTCTAGGCTTGTCGCTCCCCCTGGGACTTCATTTCCCTGGGGATGGCTCTTCTCTCCAGCCCTCTCTCTCTGGAGCCTTTGCCTCCCTCCACATCTTTCATCTCACGGAACCTTCCAGAGAACAACCTAGGCTGGAAATTTCTGGAGTGCAAGAAATAAAAGCCAAAGAGAGATAAAGTGCTTGCCTAGCACGCACAAGGTCCTGGCTTCCTTCCCCAGCCGGCAGATAAAGCCCCCTATGACTGGAACACTGCAGGCCCCCTGCGCCACCCTAAGCCCCCCAACCCCCCGCACCCACTCCAGGCCCCCTGTGCCCACTTGCCTCTCCCTTCTATTTTCCCAGCCTGGAGTCCCGCTGCTTCCCACATTACCACATGAATGGGGCACAAGCCCCCCACCCCTCCACTCAAGCAAACAATTTGGCTAGCAAATTGACATAATGACCAAAGACAGAGAGGGAAGAAAAACTACCCCACCCGCCCCCCTCACAGCTCATTAGAAACCTTGGGGCCTTTTCAAGAGCCCTAAGTGATTGGTCCCTTTAATCTGATTACAATTTGTGGAGCCCCTCCAGCCACTCTGAAGGGCTGCTCTCAAGCACCAGGCTCAATCACACACACACACACACACACACACACACAATACACACATGCATGCACACACACATTCATGCACACCCATGCGCACACACACATACATGCATGCACACACATGCACATACACACGTGCATGCATACACCTCCAAGCACACCCCTATACATGTGCACATGCCTACACACGCATACACACACACACTCACAGAGGCTCCCAGGACCCTAACATCTCCTGTGGGGTGACAGTGCACCCCCACAGCCCTGCTCACAACCCCTCCTCATGTGCTTTTGAGGGTGGAAGGCTGGGGCTCCCAGGGGATTAGGCCCAGGCCCAGGCTGCCTGCGCCCCTCCCACCCTGGGAACTGGGCCTGCTCTCCACCATCTAGTCGGTGGCCCAGCCCAGCCACAATGGCTCCTTTCTCCCTCCCTGCTTCTGGCTCTCACCTACCCTGGCCTGGCCTCCCTCCCCACATGGAGCTCCCCTTGGGCGGTAGCTCAGATGGAAGGATGAGGGGAGAAGGGGGAGAGAGAAGGGGAAGGGGAAGGGCTGAGGTGGGGGTGGAGAAAAGAGGGCTCTGCCCTTACAGCTGACATGGGGGCCCTCCCAAGTGACCCCCCCCCGCCTGTTACACCTAGTGTGTGTGTGTGTGTGTGTGTGTGTGATTTTTTTCACTCAAGGCGGGTGCTCTACCACTGGAGCCACAGCCCCACTTGGGCTTTTCGCTGGCTAACTGGGGTAAGCGGTTCACGCGCTTTTTCTGCCTGTCCTGGCTCAGCTCTTGGCTGCCTGAGTGGCTGGGGTTCCAGGTGTCAGCTCCTGACTCCTGGGAAGAATATTATCTGCAGAGGAGCCCATCCTTTCCTGACGCGGCCGCCTTTGAGACCTTCAGGAGCACAAGAAGGGGAGGCAAGCAGGGAGTCACTCCAGAAGCAGAGGACCAGCCGCACCAGGAAAGCTACACCACCTTCCTCTCCGGGTGGCTGAGAGGTTCAACGACACAGGGCCTGGGGAAGGGTGGAGGGGAGCGAGACCCCAGAGGAACTGCAGCCCCCGCCCCCCTCCAGCCCCTTATATTGTGGGGGGGGGCTTTGTCTCTGCCACCCCTCCTGGGTCCTGAGGGGTGTGTGTCAGGACCGTGTGTGTGTGTGTGTGTGTGTGTGTGTGTGTGTTGATCCCATCAGCTGCAATCAAAGCCACTGCTCCTCCCTCTACCACACCGCACCCCTACCCTTCTCCTCATCACCCCTGCCCCCCTCCCAGCCATGCTGTAACCCCACCTGCCCCATCCCTGCCACCCCACACCCCTGCCTGCTCCTCTCCACAAGGCACCCCTGCTCCCCTCCCCGCCACCCCGCACCCCTGCCGAGCGCTGCGCACCTCCTCCTTTGTCACAATGTTTTTCAATCCCAAGAAGCAAACTGTCCAATTAGAGCCTCGGCCTCCTGCTTCCATCTTTGCTCACGTTTAATTAACATGCTCTTCTCGGCAGCTGCTGACAAGTTCCAGAAACAGGTTGTAAAGGGTTTTTGTCTTTACCCAGCATGGAAAATGAGGGGTGTTACATGGCAGAACATGAATAGGTTCCATTTCAGCTCCCTCCTCCCCTCCTCCCCCTCCCCTGCTCTGCTAAGAGCAGTGAGGCCGTGGGCGTGTGTGTGCATGTGTGTATGCGTGCACATGTGTGTACGTAGGGCGGCATTGAAGGCGGGAGAGGGACATCCTTGCTCCTCTCCTTCGCCCTCCCCTCCTTCCCAGGAGCCTTTGTTCCATTAAACACCTCCTTCTGCCTGGTTGGCGGCTGGTGGTCTCCAATCTGGCCAGTTCCTTCCTGCCCCCTGCTCTTCCTAGTGCTAAACCTCTGCCCTCTATCTGCTAAACTCCTATTCAGTCTCCACAGCCCTGCTCCAAAAGCCCTACTTCGGGAAGCCGCCTGGTCAGCACCGGCTCTCTGGCCACACACCTGCCCGAGTTCAGAGTGGGTCCTGAGTGCCCGAGCTGTTCCTGCCTGTGACCCCAGGGCTGGCTTGGCACACAAGGCCACTGTACTGGCGGGGAGGAAGGGCCAAGCAGAGGAGGGGAGATGGCGCTTTCTCTTCCTCCCTCCCTCCCTCCCTCCCTCCCTCCCTCCTCATCCTGCTGGTGTGCAGGCCACACCACCGGGCACCCTTCTCAAGGAAAGAGTCCAGCCCACCATGAGTCCTGCTGGCCCCTCACCCCGGGCTGGGCCATCTCCTGCCAGGCCCACAGACACATTCACACCATTCTAGAAAGAACAGCGAGATCATTTATTCACGGGATGATGACTCCTACACGGCATCCAAGAGGCCTAGGGTCTCAGGGAGCGTAGGGGTGTTGGCTAGGGGTGGGCAGGGGGGATGGGGGCTGGTGGCCCCCTCATGTCCATCCTTAGGACCAGGCCACCCCGCACCCCAGGCTGACAGGCCTTCCCTTCTTGGGACCCTAGCTCTTCCTTCATTCTCAGGCCTCCTGGGTGGGTGGGTGAGGGCAGGCCAGTGGGCCTCGCTGCAGCCTTGCACCGGGCCCTGGGGGAACGGAACAGGCTCCTTCCGAGGAGGCTGGGGGCACTGCCGAGCCTGTAGGGAGAAAGGCAGGCGGGGTCTGTGCTTGCTGCCAGCTCCGCTGCCTCCTGGGCCTCATTTTCTGCTCAGGATGAAGCAGATCCTATGAATAGAAATGGTCGCACAGCCTGGAATTTCTCCTGCCTGTAACCCCGGTTCTCCTGCCATGGCTCTCCGAGCACTGGCCTCCCAGACGGTCAAATAGCGATAAGAACAAAGACTCCAGCCCCTCCACGTGCCCTCTGTGCGGCCTTGGGGATTCCCAACCCCCTCTCTGAGCCTTGATTTCCTTGTCTATGAACAAGAGAGATGGGCTGAGCACAGTGGTGCAGGCTTGTAATTCCAGCACTCGCGTGGCTGAGGTAGGACGATATCAAGACCAGAGACCCTGACTCTAAATCACTCAATAAAAGGAGATTTCACAAGGTTGACTATGAGACCCCTGAGTGACCACCCACTGAGGGAAAGAAGGACAAGGGAGAGAATCTGGCTCTGAACTCATCCATTGAGCGGCCAGGCCTGCCCATAGCGCCTTTTCGGAGAAGGAAGCTGCGGCATCCAATTCAGAGACCCGGGTCCCCACAGGGACAACCAGCCCATCGCCCCACAGACAAGGCTCACCTGCTCCTCAGCCCCTGGTTGCTTAGGGAACCAAGGATGCTGAGGGCCCTGGGGATGCCAGAGGTCCCAAGGGTCCTGAAGGTGCCGGGGGCTTGAGGGTGGGGTCCTCGGGGTAGCCTGAGCTCTTTTCTTCTTCCATCTGTGGAGAGAAGAGGCCACTCGGTCAGTCCCAGGCAGGACCACCACCCCAGTGAAGCTACAAGGGCCTGGGGCTACAAATGGCGGGTGGTCAGCGCCCTCTGGTGGTCAGTGTGCAGATCACTGTCCCTGGTGCATGAGAGTCAACACACAGGCTAGGGATGGGCTGGGGTGGAGGGAGGGGGCTGAACCCAGTTTTAAAAGCTGAGGCTTGAGAGGCAGCTGTGGACAGGCCCAAACACAGGATGAGGGAACAGAGGGGTCATCTCTTCTGAGCCCCATCCTCAGGAAAACAGCTTCCTCTCCTAGGAAAACCACCCTGGGGCCTCAGGAACTGCCCATGGCTCCGGCTTCTATCCACGCAGAACTTTGCTGCTTGAAACCACAGGTGGGAGAGACAGTGTGAACTTGGAGGGAATTACAAAGCTGGAAACAGAAGCAGGAATGGGAAGTGGAATGGGAACCGGTAACAGTTCTGATTGTTGGCGGTAAGCAAACCCATGTGGGTGCTAACTGGGTGTCTCAGTAGTTCACATGCCCACTTGGTAGATGACAAAGAATTGTGCTCAGAAAGAAGAGAATTAAAGATATCATAGCCCTGGGCCAATTTAGGCTACGGAGGTAAAGAGAAAGAGCAGGGTGGATAATCTACCTCAACCTATGTAGGCAGAGAAAAAGAAAGAACAAGAGAAAATGTACCAAAATATTAACAGTGCTTGAATCTGGGTGGTAGGTATTTCCTTCCTGCCTTCCTTCCTTCCTTCCTTCTTGCCTGCCTGCCTTCTTTCCTTCCTATTTTTGATGTGGTGCTGGATTTTGAACTCAGGGCCTTTGACACATGCTCTACCCCTGAGTGACACCCCAACCCCTAGCAATGGGATTTCTTTATATTTTTCTCTAACTTTCCTTTAATAAACTTTTAGTCTTTTATAATTAAAAAAAAGATAAGGTCCTGGGGTCCAGAGGGGAGACAGAGGAGTGAGGTGCATCTCCCCACCTCCGTGGATAACGGTGGGGAGGTGGGCACAGTTACCTTCATGCAGAAGTTTCTAGAACTCACCTCCCAGTAGACGCTGTCCTCAAAGCAGTTCTCATCTGCAGCTTGTCCCCAGAAGGGTAACCTCAGAATGAGCCCTACAGGCAGTTGGTGGTTACCAGAGATACCAGGACACACTTCCTGTCCGCCCACCCCAGCTTGGACAGCAGCTGGCCCACAGTTCTCTTGTTCCACAGCACAAAGCACAGAGATAAGGGATGCCGGGAGCCCCAGGCTCACTCCTGCAATACACCCTGGGGGAACCCCTCAGAAGCTTCCCCTTCTCTGCTGCTCACCCATGATGGTGCCGCCCACCAGGGCCATAGCCAAAGTCACGAGGAGCCCAAATATCTGGTACCTTCCCTGCGTTTTTGCAGTCCAGTTTTGCTTTAAACCTTCAAAGTCAAAGGA
This sequence comes from Perognathus longimembris pacificus, assembly GCF_023159225.1. Lineage (NCBI taxonomy): Eukaryota > Metazoa > Chordata > Mammalia > Rodentia > Heteromyidae > Perognathus > Perognathus longimembris. The sequence continues at coordinate 31,383,596 of NC_063180.1, read as the reverse complement.
ATGGGCAAGCCTGGGGTGGAGACAGGGGCAGGTCAGGGCCCCCACAGATCCGGCCACCTGCCCCATCCTGCCTCCCCACAGGTGAAACCCTGGCCTGGGTCCAGGGAGGCCCTGACCAGGGCGGCGGCTCCACCACTATGGAGGGAGGGAGGGTGACACTGAGATGCGTGAGGCAGTGGGCTAGAGGGGGTGAGGGTGGGCTGTGATCTGGACTGCAGAGGACCAACCAGGGAGGAGGAAAAGGGAAGAGGGAGGAAAAGGGAAGAGAGGGAGGGGCAGGGAAGAGGGGAGTGGGGGGGGAGGCCCCCACACCCCGCCCACCCTTACCCTGCTTTCCCATATACATCGGGGGTGGCGCAGGCTGCAGTCACAGCCCCCACGATGCCGCCGATGATGCCCGGGATGCCGTGCAGGTTGTGTATGCCACACGTGTCCTGGATGCGCAGCCGTGACTCCAGGAAGGGCTGGGGAGGGCCCAGCATAGCAGTTGCCGTGGGGATGAGGGGAGGATGATGCCCCAGACACGGGGGCGCCCCAGGTTCCCAGACCCCAGCCACCACTCCCCACCTCCCAATTCAGGAACACAGAGAGCCAGCCCCCGCCCCCTCACCGTCAGGAATGCGAAGCCCAGGGTGGAGAAGGTGCCACAGAGGAAGCCCACGACCAGGGCTCCGTAGGGCATGAGCATCATCTCGGCGGCCGTGCCCACTCCCACGCCTCCGGCCAGCGTGGCGTTCTGGATGTGGACCTGGGCAGGGCGGGGGAGGGGGAGCCGTGGCGCTCAGCTCTCTCTCCCCCCAGAGCTTGCTTTGGGCTTGCACCTCGTGCAGGTGGCATGGGGGGGGAGGGGCCTGCCGAGGACCCCAGGAGCCTGCAGAGGCCTTGGGCCAGGCCTGACGCGACTGACTGCCAACCCCACCCAGCGGGGCTGGGCATCTCCCCCGTCCCCGGGGCCACCGCGCTTCTGCCCTGTCTCTCAGTTTCCCATGGGGTGCTGACCACACCTCTGCAGGTCTGGGTGGGGCGCCTGTGGACTCCGCACGGACCCAGGCGCTGCCGAGGCGCTCCTGCCAGCCAGCACCAAGGCTCTGGGTCGCCTGCACTCAACCTGCACTCGGTCACCTCACAGCATTTGCAAAAAAGCCTGGGCATGTTCCCTTTTGTGCCCTAGTGCAAAAAGTGAGCGCAGGTGACTCACATCTGTCATCCTAGCTACTCAGGAGGCTGAGATCTGAGGATTGTGGTTCAAAGCCAGCCTTGGCAGGAAAGGCCGTGAGACTCCCAGTCTGGAGGCTTGAACTCAAGGCCCGGGCACTGTCCCTGAGCTTCTTTTTGCTCAAGGCTAGCAAGCGCTCTACCACTGAGCCACACTCCCAGCCCTGTCCATGAGACTCTTATCTCCAACGAACCCCCAGAAGACCAAAAGTGGCCCTGTGCCCCCCGGGACCTTCTGCTCACCATGTCCAGCTTGCCCCTCCGGTGCACGGCACTGGACACGGCCACCGAGGTGAGCACACTGGCCGCCAAGGAGCAGTAGGTGTTGATGGCGGCCCGGTGCTGGGCATCCCCATGGTAGGACACGGCCGAGTTGAAGCTGGGCCAATACATCCACAGGAACAGGGTGCCTGGGACAGAGGCCACAGGGCTGGGGCCCCAGACGAAGCGCTCGTGGGGCCCGTAGGCCACAGACAGAGACCCTGCCCCTCAGCTCCCAGAGGACCAATGACCTCCCTCTCCACCATGTGCACGCACGCGCGCACACACACACGCCTGCCACCGTGCCAATGTCACTCATACCAGGACTCCTAAAAGCCACCTCCAACTCCCAGCTGGCAACTCGGGGAATCCTCTCCTGGCCCCCACAATGGGCTAAAGGCCCCACCTTGCTCTCTCCCACAGCACCATGTGGAGTGCTCTTACCACCCCCCCCCCCCATTTAAAGAGGCTTGGTAGCACTACCATCCCTCTCCCCTCACGCTAACCGGAGGGCAGAGTTGAGTGCCAATCCACCACTGTGGGTGTGGTCCAGATGTTCTCCTGCAGGAAGGGACACCTCGTGGCTCAGGACAGGGACCCGTGACGGGCAATTCCCCCTTTGTCACCCCCTCAAGAGCACCCGGTAGATACCCACTGACCAGGTGGGGGGAGGGGTGGCAGAGGCCCATCCCCGCCACCGTGGTCCCCTCTTCGTGGCTGCCCTCAGCTCTCACCAATCATGGCGAAGAGGTCAGAGTGGTACACGGAAGTCTGCCTCTGCTTGCTCTGCTCCAGGTTGTGTCGATAGAGGATCCAGGTCACCGTGAGCCCAAAGTAGGCGCCGAATGTATGGATGGTCATGGAGCCGCCAGCATCCTTCACCTGGAATACAAGACACCTGTCAGGGCCTGCAGCCGTCCCCCTGGCTTCTCATCCCTCACACGTGTGTGCATGCACACACACACACATGCACATACACACTCGGCTGGCTTCAAGTCCTTAGCGCCCCCCAGGAAGAAGTGGGATCTCTGAACCCAAGTGGCAAAGCTCAAGGGCAGGGCTCCCTCACTCAACAAAGGGCCTTGCTCCCAGATGGGAAACCCAGGCTTGGAGAAGGACTTGCTCAGTCCCAGGGCTGGAAGAGTTGGGACGCAGGGCCACTCCCAGCAGTTTGTCACGGGCCTTCTCATCATAATTCCTAAGGAAGTCTCTGTCTGCATTCCATTTCATGCAACTACTTCAACAGCACCCCATCAGACTGCTGTCACCCAAACCCTGGCCATACTCCTGCCTGTTCATCCTCTGTCCCCAGTCCTCTACCATCTCCTCCATGTCCTCACTGGTGTCCCTTCCCCATCACCAGTGGGAGTCTCACCAACAACAGGTTGAGGAGGATGAACTCATTCACCGAGAACAGTGTCACTTGAACAAACGTCATCAGGAGCAACTGGATGGGGCTCACTTTGCCCAAGACTGCCCCGAAGGCCACGCAAACTGAGGCCACGCAGAAGTCTGCGTTGATGAGGCTACGGGGAGACAGGCAGGTACACAGGGCTCAGCCACGGGGCAGGCAAGAATTCTATACACAAAAGGATCATTCACAGAGAAATGTGTACATCTGAAACACTGTGGTTCCATGGGTGCACACCAGAAAAGGGAATGACAGACGTCAAGCTCTGTTGGGAGCACCAGGGGGAGGGGTGGGACTAACAAAGACGGTGAATGAGGATGAGTGTATCAAAGTCGTTTATAAGCATGGAGGAAAAATACAATGAGACCTGCTGAGATTGTTTTGAGAAGCAGGGAGGGAGCCAGCAGCTCATACCTGTAATTCAGGTTTTGGGAGGATTTTTGTGTGTTTTTTTTTTTTGTTTTTTGTTTTTGTTTTTGTTTTTGTTTTGTTTTGTTTTGCCAGTCCTGGGCCTTGGACTTGGGGCCTGAGCACTGTCCCTGGCTTCTTTTTTTTGCTCAAGGCTAGCACTCTGCCACTTGAGCCACAGCGCCACCACTGCTGGCCGTTTTCTATATATGTGGTGCTGGGGAATCGAACCCAGGGCTTCAAGTATATGAGGCAAGCACTCTTGCCACTAGGCCATATTCCCAGCCCTGGGAGGATTTTTTATTTTTATTTTTTGCTGTCTTGGGGCTTGAACTCTTGGCCTGGGCGCTGTCCCTGAGCTCATCAGCTCAAGGCTAGCGCTCTACCACTTGAGCCACAGCGCCACTTCCGTGTCTCTGGTGGTTAATTGGAGATAAGAAGCTCACGGACCTTCCTGCCCAGGGCTAGCTTTGAACCTGATCCTGCGATTCCAACCTCCTGAGTAGCTAGGATGACAGGCCTGAGCCACTAGTGCCTGGCTTCTTACAGGTAATTCTAGCTACTCAGGAGGCTGGGATCTGAGAGTGGAACTTCAAAGCCGATCCTGGGGCAGAAAGGTCCAGACTTTTCTCAGAGCCAGCCCCTGTGTCCCTCCCCCCACCCCAACCAGGCCCAGCCCCAACCATCAGACAGACACCTTCCAAGTCTCATCCCAGTGTTCTGCCCCCTGCCTCACCCTACCAAAAGCCCCTCCCACAAACAAAGCCCCGCCCCAGGTCCATCTTCATGTTCTGCCACGCCCCCAAAAGGCCACGCCCAGGCTCCACCCACACCTTGCACTTGTCCTTCAGGCTCCGCCCCTGCACCATGATCCCACTCTAGGCCACGCCCACAAAGCAGGCCTGGGGGAGACGCCCCGCCCCCACCGACGGCCCCGCCCACTCCCGCCCTGGCACTCACTTCTCCACGCCCACCAGGATGTGGCCATCTTTGAAGGAGTGGAACCAGCCCTGCATGAGCAGCGCCCACTGGATGCCCAAGGCCGCCAGCAGGAAGTTGAAGCCCAGGGCGCTGAACCCGTAGCGCTGCAGGAAGGTCATGAGGAAGCCGAAGCCCAGGAAGACCATCACGTGCACGTCCTGGAAGCCTGTGGGGACAGCGGGCTGGAGGTCTGGGCCTGGAGAAGCCCTTTGCCCACCACAGCCCCCAGGTGGCCTCCATGAGTAGCCTGAGGGGCTGGACAGACGCCACGGGGAGACTGTGGTCAGCAAGGCCTGCGCCCCTCCCCGTCCAGTGCCCCCACCACAGGCTGGCAGACCCTGGTGCCCACTGCAGCCTGGCCGTAGCCCGGCATGCTGAGGGCTGGGTGGGGGGTGGGGGCACAAACTGATGGCTCCTTGCAGGATGGCCCCCATGTCCCTGGTAGGAGCTGAGCTGAGGTGAAGGAGCAGCACAGGGCTCAGGCCTGTCCGGGAGCACCGGGCTGATTTCATGTGGCATCCTGTTTCACGGCTTCACGTCTCCAGCGTCTCCAGCGATGGTTGGAAAGGGAGTTGTGTATGTAAAGCACCATAAAAGGTATTACAGGGTTATTCTGGGAAGAAGGGATGGGTGGCAGACTGTGGAGGGGGAGGTGACGCCTCCAGATGAGGGTTCTCAAAGCAGTGGGGTGGGGGTGAGGGGCTGAATGACAGAACTGCAGGGCCTGGGACAAATGCAGGTGGGAGGGTTGGTGCTGGGTCCCGTCTTGCCCCTGGTGACCTTGAGATGCCCCTAGGGGATGTGATTGCTGGGAGCTGGGAGCCGGTGGACCCCTGCCTGGCTGTGGGGGCAGACGCTGCGCTCAGAGGTTGGACAGGCTGCAGCCAGACCTGTGGGGTGGAATGTAGGACTGGAGAGATGATGAGACACGACTGTGTGTGTCGAAGCTAATGGCTGTGACCAAGAAGTGGTGGGGAGGGAATCCCTCCCCGGGAAAGAGGACTTCACAGGAGGCAAAGGCTTTGAGGGAAGGAGCGCCACTGTCTGGCGACACAGGGCATTACAGGAGGGGCAGAGCTAAGGGGTGCTGGTGGAGGGGGAACTTGCCTTCGGTCTCCCTGTGGCCCCAGAGCAGGGGCAGGCAGTCCTCACCCATCCTGTGCTTCACCCTCCTCCCTGCTGTCCTTTCTGCCCAGCTGTCCACCCCTCTCCAGGCTCCCTTGTTGCCCTCCATCTTTGTCTCTCTGCAGATCTCTTTCTTTTTTTTTCCCTCTCTCTCTCCCCTCCCCAGGCACAGACACCAGGTTCTTACTGCTTGGGCACCATCCTTTCTGTTCCTCTTCTCGGCTGGTCCTAATTCTAGCATGAAAGGTACTGGTTTGTTAATTTTCATTGTGTAAGTTTGGGTGCTACCTAAAATGGTCCACGCAGTATGCCTTCAGCAAAGGATGTGATCTGGCTCTCTGGTGCAGACTGTCCTCAAATAGTATCTGACCAGAGGTTCTGGAGTGCATGAGCGGCCCCAGTCAAAGCCCCTGCCCAGGCTCTTCAGTGATTGCTCAATGGCGAGTGGTTATTTTTCTTTTCTTCCCATTCAGGACTGATGAGGTGCTTCACATTGAGCTGATGATTTCCTGAGGGTCTGTGGAAGTTGACCCTTACCCACTCCCCTGCCTGGGGCTGCTACCCAGGCTGCCCTGGCCCAGAGCTTCACAATGGGCAGGCGCCTTGGCATCCTGTCAGGAGGGCGTCCACCAGGGGGCGCCAGTGCCCAGCAATTCTGATGCCCTTCCCTGACTGGCACCCACCCATTACTGCCCAGGTAACTTCCCCTTCCTTCCATAGATGAGGTGCCAGGATGCTGGCTGAGTCTCACCAATGGGAGGACAGTATTGCCTCTAGGGCCTTTCACCCCCATCCCCCCATCACGCTGTAGGCTGAGATGGTGGGGGGAGGGGTGGCGGTCCTGGATGTAGAGGGCCCTTCTTACAAGCAGAGCCAAGTGACGCCCAGTTGAGGCAGTGGTCTCACCAGGAACCATACAGTTACAGCCCTGACTTAATATATAGGAGGCAGGCCACAAACCTGCCTTCCTCCATGCAGGCTGCCATGCTCTGAATATGGGTGGGTGGTTGGGGACCTGAGTGAAACTTTATTTCTGGAGGAAGAGAACAGGCCAGAGAGGAGACACCGGGTGACATGGTGGCTGTTGGAGCTGCGCTTCGGGTCCCTTCTAAAAACTAACAGTGCGTGACCACTGGGCACCAGCAGTTCAGGGAGCTTATTGGCAGCTGGTAGGTGGGGCAGACACTCAAAAAGCCCAGGGCATGGAAAGAGTCCTGGGCCAGTCCATCTGAGGCTGGGCTGCCCGGCGTGACCTTGGGCCGGACCTTTTAGTTCCCAGATGGCCCACATGGAAGGGCAACCGTACTTCGTGTTCTTGGAGTGGTTGCTCGGTTAGGAAGTGAGGGACTCCCGCTCAGCACCCTGCCAGAGTTCTCTGTACCCTATCAGCACCCATTGGCATAGGGGGTCCACACAGGAGACACAGCCCGGCAGGGCAGCAGCAGAGCCCATGGTTTGAAGGCCACGCTCTCACACTTGGGTACCAGGCAATGCAGGGGAGGCTCCGGGGGCCCCTCTCCAAGCCTCCTCACCCAGCACCAGTGGCCGGTGGCACCCGCAAAGCTGTGAGGCATCTCCGTGGCCTCTGACAGAACCCCCACTCTCAAGTGAATGGGCCCAGCTGGACATAGAGTCCACTCACCCGCTGGTGGGTGAGGGAGACTGGCCTGGAGGCACCGGATGGCGGGGCGCGGGCGCCCGTGGCTTACGCCTGTCATCCCAGCTACTCAGGAAGCTGAGATCTGAGGATGGCATTTTGAAGCCAGCAGGGGCAGGAAAGCCTGTGAGACTCTTATCTCCACTTACCCAACCAAAAGCTAGAAGTAAGTAATAGTTAAAAACAAAAAAGCTGGAAGTGGAGGGGTGGCTCAAGTGGTGGAGTGCTGGCCTTGAGCACAAAAGCCAAGCAGGAGTGTAGGGCCGGCCCTAGCGGGCCCGGTCTTCCCAGGGAAGGGGATTGCGGCCAGCAGGTGGGTGGCGGGGGGCAGCCTGGGGTCCCCGAGTGCCCTGGGCCACTTACTCGGGTAGCGGTAGTAGAACTCGTTGTCCAGGTCTCTGGCGCCTTCTCTGGAGCCATTCCCGGGCCCCCGGGGCTCCCACCAGTGCGCGTCAGCGTCCTCGTCATAGCGCACGAACACCCCGAAGAGCACCAGCATGGCCACCTGCAGCACCAGGCAGGTGACCGGCAGTCGCCAGCGGAGGTTGGTGTTCCATGCCATGCTGAGGGCGTGGGGCGTGGACGAGGATGGACGGGGGCGCCCGGGGCGGCGGGAAGGACTTCGGGACAGGGACGGGACCGGACGCAGGGTGAGAGCGCGGGGCTCCGCTCTCACCTCCCCGCCTTATAGGACAGGGCGGGGCGGGGCCGCCATCGAAGCTCCGCCCGCCCAGCCTCAGGGCCAGTGAGGACTCGCCATCCCCGGGCCCAGGGTGCCCCGAGTTCCTCACGCTGGGTGAGGAGAGCGGCAAGGACTAGGGTGCTCCCCCCATCCCCAACTAATGTGCGCCTCCCTGGTCTCTGCTTTTCTTCTCTTGTTCTGGGCAGTGAGAAAACTGGGGCTCGTCCCCCCACTGAGACCAAATGAAGGAATTCCCAGATGTAAATGGTCTAGACGTAAATGGTCTCTTTCCCTGTCTTCCTACGCTCTACCCTTCACCTCCTCCCCCTCCCCATCTCTATCATCATCACCATAATCATCACCACCACCACCACCATCATCACCATCATCTCTATCATTGCCCTCATCACTGTAAGGTCCACCCTACCCCTTGGAGGGCTCCATGCAGATGCCCCCCACCTGTTTAATTCTGTGCCCAATACCTGAGTTACCTAGGTAACTGGCACACCTCTGAGGTCACATCCAATCCACCTGGCCATGTCTCCCACCATGTCCTATCCAATCCAGCTCAACACAGTCCCCGCTCTTTTTCTCGTTTACTCTCTCTTGCTCTTTTCTCTCTTTTTCCCTTCTTCCTTCCCCTCTGTTTCCCCCACGCCTCCATCTTGTGTGGCTGGCAGTTTGCTTCCCTCCCTAATAAACTCCTTTCTGCCTGAACCATGTGGTGGGTTTCCTTTCTGGCGAACCTTACAGTCAACCACCATCACCACATCTGATTATCATCACCATCATCTTCACTATTACCTTCTCCCTCACTACCATCTCCACCATCCTCATCACCACCACCATCATCATCATCACCATCATCACTGTCCTTCTCACTTTACAAAGTTCACTGGGGGAAAGGCTGAGACACTGTGATGGGAGAAGCTGGGTAAGGAGGGGTCCCCCTGTGACGTGGTACCCTGGATTGGCTCCTGGATCCACCGGAGGGTGTTTGGAGACCTGAGACTCAAAGCTGGAGGCTTGGTTCACAGGGAGGTGGTCTCCCTGGATTTTAGTTGGGCAGGTGGGCTGTGGTTATTCACCTTGTTATCAGTGGTGAGGACAGAGGAGAAGTCCCTGGATCTGTGGGCAACTTTTCTGTAAATCTGAAACTCTTCCCATATAAAGGGTGTGTGAAGAAAAAAGCAAAGAGGCGTGGAAGCATGGTGGGGAGGGGAAGAGGGAAAGAGGAGGAGAGGACAGTCCAACAGCAATAGAGAGGCCAGGGAGGGCCCTGGGGGCCGGAGGACAGAGCCCGGAGAAGGGAGGGGAGCTGAGAGGGCGGCCTTGGGGTGCCCCACTCTCAACCCCCCCCCCCAAGTCCACTGGCCCAGGAGTTAATGCAGAACAAGGCTTTCCCTGATAATTGGGGTGAGTTTGGTAGGAATTGGGGTGACAGATGGAGCTTTGCTCCTCTGCCTCATGGTTCCTCTTGTCTCTGGCACCCCAGGCCGAGGATTCTGGGCCTGGGCCCCATCTCTACTCCTGGCTAAGATGACCACTAACCACCATGGGCTGGAATCCCCAGTCTGTCCTTTGATACCAGGCCCTGGGACCCCCAGTGCTCTCCATCCATCTATCAGGCGGGGCAGGGGCTCCCACAAGGCCCAGCACTGTGGTTCTGAGACACAGATGGCTAAATGTTCCACAGCCAGGGCCAGGCAGGGCGGGACAGCCAGAGCAGGCTGGAGGGAGGGGCACAGAGGTGTGTCTGTGTTGGGGTGCAGGGTGGCACTCTGCCATCACCCTCCCACAGCCCTGCCCTCTCGTCAGGTCACCCTCAGCACCCTTGTCATTCTACGGAAACCTCAGCCTGTGTAAGAGCACTGAGCCAGGAGTCAGAAGTTCCTGCTCACAGGGGCACCAAATGACCAGACTGTTACGCAGTCAGTGTGAGCCTCATTTCCTCGCCCCGCCCCTCATGTGTGCCTCCTGCACCCCCCTGCCTCCCTGCGGGGCTCAGAGGCAGTGGCTGTTCCGTGGGGCGAGGGACAATGGGAAATCCCTTGCAAACCCAGACGTGACTCAGACGCGGTGGGGAGAGGCTCGGTCTCGGCGATCGGCAGTGGTGGCGGCGTTTTCCCCCTGGTGCTTTCTGAAAATCTGCCAGGTCTGCCCGCGTTCGGGGCAGGGCCGGGCGCAGCCCTGGCCAGGACCCAACCCACAGGCCCCAAAGCCACAGCCAGGGCTCTGCAGCCCCCTCCAGTGTGGGTGGAGGACGGGCAGCAGAGGCTAGAGGGCTGGGGACACCCACTCCTCCCAGACAACTGGTGAGATCAAAGAGAACACATCGAGGACACAGTGGGTGCGTGGGAACTGGCCCCGGGCGCTCATCCAACATGCAGCCTCCCCCTCCACCCCCTCCCCCATCCTCCTGCCAAAACGCTGGCCCTGAACAGAGACAGCAGATAAACTCAAATTCCACACAACAGCTGCTCTGGAGTTTTTTGTGTTTTGCTTTTTTGTTTTTTCTTGGCAGGACAAGGGTTTGAACGCAAATGCTCACACTTACTAGCAAGTGCTCTACCTCTTGAGCCACAACCCCTGCCCCTCTTGTGCTTTTTGGTTATTTTTTCAGATAGGATCTGTAATTTTTGCCTGGACCACAACCTTCCTACTTAATGTCTCCCTTGTAGCTGAGATTATATTCATTTAACACCAGGGCCAGTTTGTTAGTTTAGATGGGGGCGGGGGGGTGTCTCAACTTTTTGCACAGGTTGGTCTCAAGGCAAGCATTTTTTTTTTTATTTTTTTTCTGCCAGTCCTGGGCCTTGAACTCAGGGCCTGAACACTGTCCCTGGCTTCCTTTTTGCTCAAGGCTAGCACTCTGCCACTTGAGCCACAGCGCCACTTCTGGCCATTTTCTGTATATGTGGTGCTGAGGAATCGAAACCTAGGGCTTCATGTATTCAAGACAAGCACTCTTGCCACTAGGCCATATTCCCAGCCCCTCAGGTTGGTCTCAGATAAGATGCTCTCAATCTTTGCTTCCCAACTAGCTGGGATTATAGGCATGAGCTACTGTGCTGGGATCATGGTCTGGATTCTTTAACAAATGGAGGTATCACGGATGACAAAGAAGAAAGGGTAGCTATTTTGTGTTAAAGAGACATGATTTTTTTTTTTTGCCAGTCCTGGGGCTTGAACTCAGGGCCTGAGCACTGTCCCTGGCTTCTTTTTCCTCAAGGCTAGCACTCTACCACGTGAGCCACAGTGCTACCTCTGGCTTTTTCTATATATGTGGTGCTGAGGAATCAAACTCAGGGCTCCACATACAGGAGACGAGCACTCTACCACTAGGCCCATGAAATGTTTTGATTGATCTCTGATGAATTCTTGAGTCAAAATGGAAAGTTATAAATGCTATTGGAACAATTAGGAAAATAAGAACAGTATATTAGATGGTGGAATTTGAAGGGTTTTTTGTTTGTTTGTTTGCTTGTGGTACTAGAGTTCTAACTCATGTTCAAATTTGCTCAGTTGGTGCTCTACTCCTTGAGCCATGTTCCAGCCCTGCTTTTGTTTTGTTTTGTTTTGGTTGGTCCTGGGGCTTGAATTCTGGGCCTGGGCACTGTCCCTCAGCCTCTTTGTGCTCGGGGTTAGTGCTCTACCACTTGAGCCACAGAGCCACTTCAGGTTTTTCAGAGTAGCTCAACAGAGATAAGAGACTCATGGGCTTTCCTGCCTGGGCTGGCTTTGAACTGCATTCCTCAGATCTTAGCCTCCTGAGTAGTTGGAATGAAAGGTGTGAACCACCCAGCCTGACCCCAACAGCAAGACTGAAGAACAGAGAGGGAGGGAAAAGAGCTGAACGGCACGAGATCTCCCTGGCGGATGATGATGGCGAGAGCGAGGTGATCACTTAAGGACACTGAAGTACCCACGTTGCTTCACACTCTACATTAGCTAAACAGTAGGGAGCACATGAGGTCCAGGAAGTGGAATTGAGGACTGAAAGCCTCCGTAGAAACACCCAGAAACAGAGTGTTAAACAGAGAGAACTTCTGGAGACTCTAGTTCTCCCATAGCCCCTCGATGACCTGGGTTGGGCCCTGGAATGGATAATGTGAAGATAAGGAAGTGTAGACACGCCTGGATGGATCTCTTGATGTGCCAGGCACTTCCGGTACATTATCTCTAATCCTCTAGATTAACATCCTTCTCCCTCTGGACTGGACTGTCTCAGAGATGAAGTCTTTCATCCCCAGTGTCACACAACTAGGAACTGCAGGTTGAACAAAAGTGTGAGAGCTGGGTGTGGTAGTACATGCCTATAATCCCAGCACTCTGAAGCTGAGATCTGAGGATCAAAGCCAGCCAGGGCAGGGAAAGTCCCTGAGACTCTTACCTCCAATTAATCAGCCAAAAGCTGGAAGTTCAAGTGGCAGTAAGGGCACCCACCAGCCATGAGTGAAAAAGCTAAGAGAAAACACCCAGACCCTGAACTCACACCCACACACACCCACCACATCCACCCACACCACACCGGCACTCAGGAAGGAAAGAACAATGCCCTTCTGAGGCTGGGGGGAAGGGAACCCCAGGAGGACATCTCCCACTCAGTTGTCCATCTTCCCCGCCCCCCCCCCCCCCCCCCCCCGCCACTCGGGCTGTCTCTGATCTGGCTTCTTGCACACACGAAGCCACTGCCACCAGAGAGCAAAAGGCACAAACCCACGTTCCCCACTGATCCGCAGAGGACAAGACCCGAGCCGCCACCCTGACGCCTAGGCCAGGCTCCCTGTCAGTCAGCCCTGCACTCTAGGTTAACATGGGCTTTATCTACCGTGCCTGCACCTGCAGCAGCCCAGCCAGGAGAAGGGGCATTAGTAATCATTACACTGGGACAGCAGGGGTAAGCAAGTGGTAGTCACCCTCGCGTGACAGATGGCTGCCGACTGCCCACCAGGATAGCCTCCTACAGGCCAAGGGGACCAGGGGACTCCATCACACTCCCTGAAGCAGGAAAGGTGAATGGGAGCCACAACTCTGAGTTCAAGTCCTGACATGGCACACATGGATGCCAGGTGAGCCTGGCACACAGCAAAGCCCCTACCAACTGCCAGGTGGGGCTGGTAGGCAGGGTTTGGAAAACCTGGAGGGGGAGCTATCCAGTCCTGTGAGGGGCCAGGGCAGTGGGCCGGCCTCAGCCCAGGGAGGTGACCTTGAGCTGGGGCCCTCCGGGGGAGACACTGATGGCTGCTGATAAGGTGCGTTCTGCATCTGGGAGGCAGGCAGCCAGCTGAGACTATCTCATCTGCGGGTGCCTCGCTCCGCCCTGGGCAGGAGCAGAGGAGACCAGGGGACGAGGGCGAGGGAGTGCAGCCAGCAGGCATGGGGTCCCCCTCAGCATGGGCTGTGTTGAGACTCACACAGATTCCGCCATTTTCAACCGTGGGACCCGAAGCAGGCTACTGAGCCCCTGTCGACCATTTTCCACTTTCCTAAAACAGATAATTCTGCGGACTGGCGGTGTGGCTCAGTGGCCGAGCTCCTACCTCTACCTGGCAAGTACAAGGTCGTAAGTTCCAGGTGCAGTACCACCATCAAAGAAAAAAAGGTACAATAATGAAGTTAGCTCTATGAGCAGTAAGAAAATGAGGATGGAGTCTAGAACTGCCTGTATGTGTGGGGCTCGGAAAAGGGGATGCAGTGTGGAAGGTTCACTGGCTGTGTTCAGGCCCCCCGGCCCTGCGCTTTCCCCTTCCCCCTCCCCCTTCCCCCTTCCCGCTGTGGGGACTGGTAGGAGGGAGCAAGTGTGAGATGCTTGCCACAGGGACCTGGGCCAGAGAATGCTGGGAAACAATGTCTCTTTGACTTTGGCTAAGACCAGGACAAGGCTGCTCCATGGTCATCAAGGACACAGATTAAAATGAGTGTCTCTCTGTGGAACGATTCTCTGCCCCCACCAACCAGACATAGGGAAACAGCCAGGAGAATAACAATAATTACAACAGTAGTTATTATTACTGCTACTCACAACCAAGTCAAAAGCTACACCAAATGAAAATATAACAAAAGAAACAAAAGAATGAAGGAGTAGCCCCTAAATCCAAACATGGGTCTTGAGGAGAAGCCAGTGACATAGTAATTATCACATACCACCCACTCACTTGCTCCCCTTGCTGCCCTGGCCAATGCACAGTGAAACAATAAAGTGAAACTGTTACAATTAATAGGATGCGATACAATTAAGCCATTCCCTGGCCTCTACAATGTAGTTAAACCCCATACAAGTCAGTCAGTCCAAGGAGCACTTGAGTTTAACATGGTGGCCCACACCTGTAATCCCAGCACTTGGAGAGGAGGCAGGAAGATCTTAAGTTTGAGATACCAGGGCTACAAATCAAGTTTGTTTGTTTTTTTTCCAAGTCCTGGCGCTTGGGCTCAGGGCCTGAGTACTGTCCCTGGCTTCTTTTTGCTCAAGGCTAGCACTCTACTACTTGGGCCACAGCACCTCTTCTGGCCTTTTCTATATATGTGGTGCTGAGGAATCGAGCCCAGGGCTTCATGTATACAAGGCAAAAGCTTTTGCCACTAGGCCATATTCCCAGCCCCACAAACCAAGTTCTAAGCCAGCCTAAGACTATATAGTGAGACCCTGTCTCTAAATAAATAGAAAAGAAAACATGGATTTAATTGACCCTTCTAACCAAACCAAACCAAAAAAAAAATCTCCTAAATGCTGATATAAATCCTAGATACTCAGAAGGCTGAGATCTGAGAGTCACGGTTCAAAGCCAGCCTGGGCAGGAAAGTCTGTGAGACTCCTATCTCCAATTAACCAGCAGAAAACTGGAAGTGGCACTGTGGCTCAAGTGGTAGAACTGTTGCCTGAGTAAAGAAGCTTAGGGACAGCACCCACGCCCAGAGTTCAAGCCCCACAGCTGAAAAAAAAAAAAAGTCTCGCATAGTGTATCAACTGGACTGAGAAAAAAGTGAATTATCTGCAGTGTTGCCCACTAGAAGTTACTATGTTGTACATGAACTGTACAACCTGCTGGTAGGGATAGGAGGGAAAAACTGGGAGAGCGAGGGAAACAGTGACATTGTCCCAAAAAGAAATGTACTCATTACCGCACTTATGTAACTGTAACTGGTCTGTACATCACCTTTATAATGACAATAAAAAGATACATTTTTTAAAAGTGAGTTATCTACAGACCTCAGAAGTAGGAGTAAAGGAGCCCCAAAGCTAGGGTTCTAGGGCTGGGGGACACTGGAGAATTGGAGCTAGTATTCAACAGCTGCCCCAAGTGGGGAGATAGGAGATGACTGTTCCAGCCCTCCAGGGATGTGGCAGAAACACACAGCCATATTCACACATACATTCACTGACAGGAGGGAAGTAGAGCAACACCATTCCCAAATAACAATCAGCTACTCAATCCTCTCTAAGAAGTCCCATCAAGGCAATTAATTCTTACAAAACACTTCTGTTGGTTTTTTGCCAAACTCCTGTACTGCCAAGGCTGTAATTCATCACCATTGGGACGTTTTGAAGACAGGGAGGAAGAAATAATACAGACATGTTGAGACCTCATTAGTCATTCATTGGTCAATAATTCAGGCCACTTCTTTGCTGAACCACATAATAATTTCCAAACACTGTCAGAATGTTTTCTGGATATGTGTATATATATTTTTTTTCTGGCTACGTGGCTACAGACATAATTTTTAATTTAGTTTGAATCATCTGCATTTTCCCATTACTCTAGAGGATCAACACAGTAAACCAAACATTTGCTGGCCTCCACACTGTAAGTTCCCAGCATGGCTGACTTCAAGCTTCCCAACTCCATACCACTCTTATCACTGAGTTACCAGCCTATGATGAAGGGGAGACCAAATTGCTGGACGTGGTGGCTCAGGACTGTCATCCCAGCATGGGAAGGCGAGGATCCATAGAGAAGCTGACCTGGATAAAAAAAAATACTAACTAAAAAATAAAAGGGCATGGAGAATGCCTCAGGGAGTGGAGTGCTGCCTAGCAAGTGCAGGGCTATGAGTTCAAATCCCAGTTGCACCGAGATGGAGAGAGAGAGTAGATCAAGTAGATATGGAAAAGTATCAAGTCCAATTTCACACATTAAAAAAATAAAGAACTGAAAGCTTTGGCTGGCTTTATTCTTTTGTTGTTGTTTTCTAGGTCTCCAGAAGTTTCTAATGTGTAACTAGTTAGAAACTCCTGGTCTAATCTAACCTCCTCACTGTGGAGATAAAAGCCATGTGCACACCATGTGTGTAGAAGGGCCTTGTGCTTGGATCAATGCTTTGCTGCTGTCATTTTGAAATTCTTGATTCCTAAAGCAGGGCCCAGCATCATTACTGTGTTTGGGGGGGGGGGGACACTCTTCCATAGCCAATCATACAGCCATTAGAAGCAAAGTGGGTTATCACCCCACTAAAGAAAGGTTAACGAAGGGCATGGAGCCAGGGGATGTGGCTTCCCTGGCCCTCTGGTGCCCACAGCATGGAATGCTCCCCATCTGGAGAAGGATTGTGTCTTGGGGGAAAACAGGACTACAGCAGAAGAGATCACAATCAGCAGCTTCAGCACTTTCTTAATTGTGAGAGGTTCTCTGAGCCTCAGTTTCTCCATCCTTGAAGAACTTCCTGGAGATGGGGACAGACAGGATCACAGATGCAGCCTGGAAAGAGGACCTCTCCTTTTTCTTTCCAGCAGAGGAGATTCTATTTTAATGGGTCCCCAAGCTTCCGCTTTTCTTAATGCAAACCAAGGTCTAGCCATTCTGTGGAAGGGTTGGGTCCCAGCTTCAGAATCTTTAGAGGAGGGCTGCTTCTGCTGCCCTCTGGCGGGCCTTTAGTGTGTCTATGTGATTTTTCTAACTTCCTTCTTGGGGAAAAAAATGTTTGATCACACATGAAATTCAATTTTTTAAAAAAAGTAATTTATTGCCAGGTGCCAGTAGCTCACGCCTGTAGTCCTAGCTACTCAGGAGGTTGAGATCTGAGGATCGAGGTACAAAGCCAGCTGGGGCAGGAAAGTCCCTGAGACTCTGATCTCCAATTAACCACCAGAAAATTGGAAGTGGCACTGTGGCTCAAAGTGGTAGAGTGCTAGCCTTGAGCTGAAGAGCTCATCAGGCACAGTGCCTAGGTCCAGAGTTCAAGCCCCATGACTAATAACATCATCATAATTATTGAGTATGTTCTGCCAAGCAGGAAGGATATAAAGACAAAGAAGAAAACCAAGTGACTTCTACCTAGGCTCAGACAGTGAGGTCAGCTCTGGGGGGGGGGGGGGGAGGGGGGGTTGTTGGAATACAGACTAATAGTGTGTGTTTTCACCGGAGATGAAGTTCTAGGTTGACATTTCTTCTTCTCACAGAACTTAATTCTGGGCCATGTCCACCTGGCCTGCTGTGGCCTCTGCTGACACCACCCACCGGTGGTGTATAGTGTGCATATGTGTATGTGTGTGTGGGGGGGGGTGCCAGTACTGAGGCTTGAACCCAGGACTTCAAGCTCTTGCTCAGCTTTTTTTGCTCACAGGTGGGTTTTTTTGTGTTTTTTTTTTTAACAATTCATTTCAATTTACAGAAAACCAAAGTCATCGTCACCTGATTCTCCTTCACAAAATGCCCTGGGTGGTTTAAAACCTGTTTGGTACAAAAACAAAAACCTGTTTAGTACAAACTATCCTGAACTCACCGACGGCAGCCCACACCGCGCCTGCGCACGCCACCTCCCCTCCCTCCCCCCCCCCCCAAACCCACTGAGGGAGGGGTTGTCAACTCACATTGCGCCTGCGCACTGTTGCCCAGACGCCGGCCTAGAGTTCCAAAGAAGCCCTCGGCCTCGCCCCCGAAGCGCCGCCTCTTTAAATTTTAAACCGGATGCACAAGCCAATGAATGGAGTGTCTCGGAACCCCCGGGGCCCCGCCCACAATCTCGCTCTCCACCAATCAAGCTGGGGCTTTTCCATCGCGCTTCCTTTTCTCGTCAAAAATGGCAGTGATCACGTGACTGACGTGCAGCAGGCAGCCAATAAGAGTTCACCTCGGGAAGACGCTCCGCCAATAGCAGCCGCCCTCGCAGAGCGCGGGAGCCTTTGGACCTGGGCCTCCCGGGGAAGAGGTGAATGGCGCCGGGATCTCCCCAAGTCAGGGCCTAAGGGAGGGCGGCGCGGGCCGGGGCGGCGTCCCCGAGCGGCGGCGTGGCCAGCATGGCCCGCGGTCACAAAGTCATGCTGGTGCTGGACACCGCGGGCGGCGCGGCTCGCCCCGTCTGGGTCCGGCGCGCTGCCCTGCGCTTGCTCGCCTACCTGGGCGGCCGGTTCGGCCTGGCCGGGGTCCACTGGGCCTTCAAGTTCTTCGACTCCCAGGGCGCGCGCGGCCGCCCGTCCCGCGCGTCCGACTTCCGCGAGCTGGGGACCCGCTCCTGGGAGGACTTCGAGGAGGAGCTGGATACGCGGCTGGGCGACGGGGTCCACGGCGCCCACCTGCCGGGCCCGGCGCCCCGGGCCAGCCACACGCACGGCGCTCTCATGGAGACGCTGCTCGACTACCAGTGGGACCGGCCCGAGATCACGTCTCCCGCGAAGCCCGTCCTGCGGAGCCGCGGGCGGAGACTGATGGACGCCGAGAGCGAGGCGGAGGAGACGGGCGCGGCCCTGGGCGGCTTCGCCAACGCCGTCTTCCTCGTGGCCCCCTGCCCTCACTCGCAGCGAGAGCTGCTGCAGTTCGTGGCGGGCTGCGAGGCGCAGGCGCCCCGCGTGCCGCCCTCCCACGGGCAGGTGCTGGAGAAGCTGCTGCCCCGAAGGATCCGCGAGGCCATGGTCGCCCGCAGCATCACCTTGTACTGGGTGGACACCACCGAACCGGCTAAGGTAGGTAAGAGCGGAGCGGGACCTCCGGTCTGAATCGCAGAATGCAACGGCCGTGAACCTGAGTCCCTCGCGGGAGGCAAGTTGCGAGTGTTTTTCTTTCCCCTCGGGCGCCCCAGAACTCAGCGAGGGAAAGAAGGCTAGCCTGGCTCCTCTGGTTTTGACCGCTTGCTTCATTCTTTCTAAGCCACGTCCGACCTTTCAGGTTTGTGCAGAGTCAGTTTTCATCCATTCAGGCCATCAGCCTTTGGATTGCGCCTCCCTCTCTCCTCTCTGCCCTCTTCCACTCCCCTCCTTCTTGTCCCCTTCCTTGCAGCTGTCACCTTCCTTCAGTCTAACAGCATCTCAGCCACCAGCTTCACATGTCGGGATCTCCCGGGGGAAGGGGCGGAAGACTTTGTGGACGTCCTGTAATTGTTTACTAACTCAATAGATAAACCATTACAGATGCAAAGTCTAAAAAACTAGTTTGGGTTCCTGTGGAGGCAATGAGCCCCTCACACCTGTGATGCTCTCTCTCCTTTTTCTCCTATCATGTAGTCGACCAAGCTGCTATGATGATGTGCACCTGAGTACTGGGACCCTGCTTTAGCTGCTGGGGGTGTTTACCTTCCACTGCAGAGGGTAACTGATAAACAAATAAATGATCATAAACAGATACAGCTAGCGGATGAAACATACTTTCAAATCAGGCTCAGAAGAAAGCTGGGTGCTGGGATGGGCAGGCAGAGGAGGTAGAGGCTGTCAGGTAATCCTCGGGGAAGTCCCTTTTTGACCAGTAAAGGAGGAACATGAAGGCTAGGAAAGAATATTCCAGCATAGAGGAGACCAGGTATAAGGATTTGAGCTAGAAATAATGAGCTTAGTTTGTGTTTACAAACCAGGCTAGGAGTGCCAAGCCCTAGTAAACAATGGAGTCAGAAGAGACTGGAGCCATGGACCAAGGTGTAGACTGAGTTCTGATCCATAAGAAGGCTTTGGAAGGGGCTGGGCCCAGATGAGAGGTATGATTCTACTTAGTAGAAATGCACGTCATGAAATTAGAAGTAGATTAAATTGTGAGATTTGCAGATACTTTTGCAGATACAAAATGAGTAAGTTTTTAATTGTGTTAAGATCACCAATGTATTTTCACATAAGAAGCCATCCAAATGACTTGGCAAATGCAAAAATCAGGCAGCTGTGGTTTGAGTAAAAAAAGGAGAGGGCAAAAAATGTTTAGTGGGAAAATGTAATTCTAGAAATTGAAATTTGTTAAGGCAGCAAATCAAGAACTAGACAGCATACAACACTAAAGTGCTTGGTCTTAGCCCAAAGAGAGGCCAGCTACTAGGTAAGAAAACACTTAAAGTGTTTAGTAAGACTCACAGAATAGGTCAGTTAAATCCACTTTGCTGGCTTGGAAGACAGTTTAAGCTTCTTAAAATTCCAAGAGGCTCATGCATTTATAACTAGTTGAAATCCTATTTTTTTTGGTTTTATTTTTTAAAGGAATTGAGCCAAGGGCCTTATGCATGCTAGGCTATCATTCCAGCACTAAGCCACATTCTCAGCTGCTGTCCCCCCACCCCCCTTTTCTTTTTTGTCAGTCAAAGGGTACCCCCCTTTTCTTTTTTGTCAGTCAAAGGGTTTGAGCTCTGGGCCTCGGCACTGCCCCTGAGCTCTTTTGCTCAAGGCTAGCACTCTTCCACTTTGAGTCACAGAGCTACTTCTGGTTTTCTGGTGGTTAACTGGAGATAAAAGAGTCTCAGACTTTCCTGCCTGGCCTGCCTTTGAACTGTGATCCTCAGAATCTCAGCCTCCTGAGTAACCAAGATTACAGGTGTGAGCCACTAGCACTTGGCTATCATTGTGTGTGTGTGTGTGTGTGTGTGTGCACGCGCGCACGTGTGGTTTTGCAAGTATGTGCAAGTCTTAGGGCTTGAACTCAGTACCTAGGTGCTGTCCTTGAACTTTTCCACTCAAGGCTGGCGTTCTACCACTTGAGTCATAGCTCTATTTCCAGTATTTTAGTGGAGATAAGAGTTGTTGTTGTTGTTGTTGTTGTTTTGCCAGTCCTGGGCCTTGGACTCAGGGCCTGAGCACTGTCCCTGGCTTCTTTTTGCTCAAGGCTAGCACTCTGCCACTTGAGCCACAGTGCCACTTCTGGCCATTTTCTATATATGTGGTGTTGGGGAATTGAACCCAGGGCTTCATGTATATGAGGCAAGCACTCTTGCCACTAGGCCATATTCCCAGCCCCATGGAGATAAGAGTTGCATGGATTTTCCTGCCTGGGCTGGCTTTGAACCACTATGCTCATGTCTCAAGTCTTCTCAGTAGCCTGGAGCCCAGCTCAAGAAATACTTTCTTGAAGGCATCTTACGTTCTGGGGTTCTATAATAATGGTGCTGGCTGTTACTTGGGTCTGGTTCATGTTGATCATACACTACCAGCTTTCTCCTCCTCTTCAGCTTTATTCACAAGTGCCAGATGGATACTGACCTGAGCTTTTTGGTCGCTTTCATTTTAGTTGTGGGATTCCCCAGACCACGTTGGTTACTGGACAGTTTGTGAGCTGCTCCGCCATGGAGGGGGTGCTGTTTTGCCATCTGAAATTTTCAGCCAGGGTTTTAGTAGAACTGGGGAAACAGAGTTGGTGCATGAAGGAACACTGTCCAGCACGCCTCACCTTTCTCCGTGGATTTCAGCTCTGCCAACTGATGCCACTTTAAACCAATTGCTCTATAATTCTCCTGAGTATGAAGCCTCATTTCCACAGATTGAAGGCACATTATTCCTCCCAGTCAAAGGTAAGCAAAAAATACTTTGGGTAGTTTTTCTTCTTCAATCTTAGGTACATTTATTTCTTCAAGGCGGGCCCATGCTTTTGACTTCTTCTTTTTTTTTTTAATAACCTAAGCTCTTAATGCTTGTAATTAAATGAAGTGAAAGCAGAGATAGCACAGGAAAGGATTGGACATTAGTACAGCACAACTGTCAGCTCATATATAAAAACAAAACAAGGGGCTAGGATTGTGGCTTAGTGGTGGAGTGCTTGCCTAGCATGCATGAAGCCCTGGGTTTGATTCCTCAGTACCACATGAACAGAGAAAGCTGGAAGTGGCGCTGTGGCGCAAGTGGTAGAGTGCAAGCCTTGAGCAAAAGAAGCTCAGGGACAGTGCCCAGGCCTGAGTTCAAACCCAAAACTGGCAATAAGTAAATAAATACAAAAAAGCTGGGCGTTGGTGACCCACACCTGTAATCAATTCTAGCTACTCAGGAAGCTGAGATTGTGGTTTCTTATTTGTTTGTTGTTTTTGCCAGTCCTGGGGCTTGAACTCAGGGCCTGGGCACTGTCCCTGAACTTCTTTTGCTCAAGGCTAGCGCTCTACCACTTGAGCCACAGCGCCACTTTTGGCTTTTTCTGTTTATATGATACTGAAGAGTTGAACCCAGGGCTTCATGCATGCTAGGCAAGCACTCTACCACTAAGCCACATTACATTCCCAGTCCCTGTTGATGCTTTTTGAGACAATGTCTCCCCTCCATAGCCCAAGCTAGCCTCAAACTCCTGCTCTTCCTGCCTCAGTCTCCCAAGTGAGCAGCCTTATTTCCAGGTGGGTGTTAGTTGTTGGGGTATGAGGCTTATTCTGCAGCGGATCACACAGGGAAGCAGACGTGCACCGCGCCTGTCCTGATGACTACTGCTATAGTAGAGTTTTAACATTCTTTCTGCTTCTCTCCCAGGCAGAGAGACGGGAGAAGCGTGGACAGTTATCCTGGAGCCCTTGGCAATGCATCAAAGACATTTTCAGAGTCCAGTCAGCATTTTCCTAGAAGATTCAGTGGCCCACTGGTCGCTCCCTGTGGGCGGCTCCCTGGGCACGGACTGCTGGGTGCTGCAGTGTCCGGAGGAGGGCAGATCGGCCCAGAGGCTGGCATTCCAGCAGCTGGCTGACACACTGATGGCCAGAGGCTTACATCTGGTAGGTGCCCTTCCCGCCCACAGTGGTTCTCATTGTGTACACGCTGTACATCATCATCTTTAGAACTCGTGTCCTCGTAGGCACCATGGTCAGCACAGAGGCATCACAACAATACTTGTTACTGCACAAACTATTTGAGCAGTAAGTTAAGTACCTTAAAGTCACATAAAAAATAGAGCAATATTAGAACAGGAAGTGAGGAGTGGTTTCTTGCTAATCGCTAAATGTTCTGTCTGTCCTTTACCATGAGCATTTAGGAAAAAGCTGCTGCACCATAAAAATAGAAATAATATCACAAGCCAGATGCTGGTGGCTCACACCTGTCATCCTAGCTACTCAGGTGGCTGAGGTCTGAGGATTACGGTTCAAAGCTCCAAGTGGAAGAGTGCTAGTGTTGAGCAAAAGAGCTCAGGGACAGCACCCAGGCTCTGAGTTCAAGCTCCACAACTGACCACAGAAAAACAGTGTTACCAGTGTTATGATAGTTATTCAGACTTTGAAATGTCTTCTGAAAAGGAATATATATAAACAGGATTTAACTTGAAGGTGATGGCTACTTTTAAAATACCACCAAATTCCTTACCTTACTTCCTCTTTGCCGTCATAATTTCAAGAGGCATCTGGGTACTAGATCCTAAGGTGAAAGACCAGAGATCTGGATATGGTGGCACACACCTGTAATCCCAGCTACTTGGGAAGCAGAGGCAGAGGGGTTGAGAGTTTAAAACCAGGCAAAGTTAGTGAGACCCTGTCTCAAAAACAAAAAAGAGCTGGGCACCAGTGGCTCGCACCGAGCTACTCAGGAGGCTGAGATCTGAGGATCATGGTTTAAAGCTAGCCCAGGCAGGAAAGCGTGTGAGACTCTGGTCTCCAATTAAGTACCCAAGAAAGCCTGAAAGTGGAGCTGTGACTTAAGCAGTAGAGTGCTAGGCTTGAGCATAAGAAGTTCATGGACAGTGTTCAAGACTGGCACAAGAAAAAAGAAACTGAAAAAAAGGCTAGGAAGGGGCTCTGTGGTCCAAAGTGGTAGAGCACTAGCTTTAAGCTGAAGAGTTCAGGGACAGCGCCCAGGCCCAGAGTTCAAGCCCCGTAACTGACAAAAAAATAAAAATAAAAAAGGCTGGGAGTGCAACTCAAGTGGCAGAGTGCATGTCTAAGCTGTGTAAAGCCTTGGGCTCAGTCCCTAGCCGTGAGAAATTTGAGAGGAGTATGGGAGAGAAAAAGGAGGAGAAAGAGATTCTGGAGAAAATAGGCAATCCGTGAGAGACACTGCTCTGAGAGCTGTGTGCTCTGATGAACAGTGCTTTGGTGAGGAGGGAGGCAGTTTCGATTCGATCCTGGCTTTCCTGCTCACTGGAGATTCTAGATAAATCCCTTAGGTACTCATTAACTCATTGTCTGGTGGGTGAATTTGTACACCTACCTTCTCCCCCTCCTAGCAGGGTGGCCTTGACCTGGTTACTTTTCCTGGGCCTCATTCGCTGTGTGAAACAGGGACAATATCATGTTTAACCCATTGCTGTTATGAGGCTCCAGTGAGTAAAGAATGCATAGTGAATATTCCTTGTGACGTAAGGTCTTCCTTGTTTATTATAAATGGAAACTTTGGGATTGTGTAATTAACACATAATTTTTCAACGGTTACTCTGGCTCTTATAGGGTGCATTTTTTAAAAGTGTATTGACATTATGTTCACCTAATGAGCCTTTCTTTCCAGGTTGTCACTGTGGACCCTGGAGGGGGCTGGTCCCCCATCACCGGTGTCATTTCCCCGCTCTCTGCCTGCACTATGGTTCTCACTGTGTTCCGTACCATGGAGGCTGAGTTTCAAGGACATTTTTTACAAACAACAGTGGCCGAAGGCTCTCAGGACACAGATCCCCTTTTCTCTGATGTTGTGGATGGTATATTGAGTCAGCTTCCTGTTTCATGTGAAGACCCTGCCTCCTGTGGTAAGTTTCTCAGCCAGTAACTAGCAGCACGAGGGGGATTTGCAAGAGGAAGCTGGCACCTGGGAGCTGACATCTGCTGTGGGGGTTACTGACAAGTGTGGTACCAGTGCAGGTGGAATGAAAAGGGTGGAATCAGGAGAGAGTGAAATGGGGGAACAGAAACAGCATACAGCCTGTGCCTTGGAGTAGCTTTCCTCTAGAAGAGTAGAGGAGCTAGTTGCTGGTGGCCCGTGTTTGTAATCCAGCCTACTCAGGAGACTGAGATCTGAGAATCAAGGTTTAAAGCCAGCCACAGGGGCTGGGATCATAGCCTAGTGGCAAGAGTGCTTGACTCATACACATGAAGCCCTGGGTTCAATTCCCCAGCACCACATATATAGAAAACAGCCAGAAGTGGCGCTGTGGCTCAAGTGGTAGAATGCTCGCCTTGAGCAAAGAGAAGCCAGGGACGGTGCTCAGGCCCTGAGTCCAAGGCCCAGGACTGGCATAAAAATTAAAAATAAATAAGTAAATAAATAAAGCCAGCCACAGCAGGGAAGTCCATGAGACTTATCTCCAATTAACCACCAAAAAGCTGCAAGTGGAGCTGTAGCTCAAGAGGTAGAGCACCAAGCCTTGAGCGAAAAAGCCAAGTAAGAGCATGAGGCCCTGAGTTCAAGCCTTAGTTTTGGTATATGTGTGTGTATGTACACTCACGCACACACACACACACACATACATACATACATACACAGGAGCTTGTGGACAAATAGACAAGAGTGGTGGGAAGGGTGTAGTGCTTGGTACTCTGTTCTGCCTTGTATCTAGATACATTAATCCTCTTCAAATTCAGCCCTGCTACCAGAGGGTACAGAATATTAGCACATGTGGAATTATCCTATTGTTAACTAAAACACCCACCAGTGCCCCGTGTTCAAGTGTGGCCGCCAGCTTGTCTGAAGGTATAAACCTGCTTTTCTGACATTGCGTGGTCTCGGCACCTCACTGTAGGGAGTGGGGTCTTGTGTACCAGGGCATACCCCACGAGGCCTGCCTCGGCTGCCTGTAGCCAGGGAGCGAATGCTAATGTTCCTGTGTGCAGCAAAGACATTCGCTGTGCTGGGGATGTCTCAGGCCGCATGGCGTGTGGGCAAGGCCAGCGCAGATGAGCTCGTGTTGTTGCTGATGCTCTGGAGTCTCTGCTCCGGTTCTGACGCCTCCTCTCCTCTCCCGCCTCTGTCCCCGGGTTCCTGCAGCTCCTGTTCCAGAGTGGGCCCGGCAGGAGCTTGGCCGCAGCCTTCCCTGGAGCCCCGCCATGGTGGAAAAGTGGTTTCCTTTCTCTAACATCAGTGGTGCCAGTTCAAATTTGATGGAGTCATTTTGGTATTTTTTTTTAACTTCTCTGAGTATTGACTACTGAAATAAAACTCATTCCTTTGCTAAAAAGTTCTTATGAAAGAAAACTGTCAAGTTAAGGAAAACACTCATCTATTTGGCTGTCAGAAAAAATTTAGGACTAAGTACAAAGAAAACAGCAAACTTGGGCTGGGATGTAGCTCAGTGGCAAAGTGCTTGCCTAGCAAGTGCAACATCCTGGGTTCCATCCCCAGTACCAAAAAAGAAAAGACAAAAAAAAAATACAGTTAAAGAAAGAAAACAGCAAATTTTCTGGACACTGGTGGCTCACACCTGTAATCCTAGCTATTCAGGAGGCTGAGCTCTAAGGATTCACAGTTCAAAGCCAGCCCAGGCAGGCAGGTCTGTGAGACTCATCTCCAGTTAACCACCCGAAAAGCTGGAAGTGGACCTGTGGCTCAAAGTGGTAATGTGTTACCCTTGGGCAAAAGAGCTCAGGGACAGCACCCAGGCCCTGAGTTCAAGCCCCAGGATCAATGGGGTGGAAAAAAGCCCATGTTACACACAAAAGTTCCATGAAGAAGATAACTTGGGGGGATATTTTCCCATCTGAGAAAATATATTTTGAGGGCATCTTGTGGGAATATCTGTAGATTAGCTTTTATGAGGAGGGATGGCGGGTCTTTGTTTTTGTGTTATTTTAGAAATATTTTGGAGAATTGCAGTCTTGGCTGTACACTAGATATCCTGACTTTACAGGTTACTACAGGACGCCTCCGCTGGTAAGGAAGAGTCTTCTGGAACAGAGAGTGAATTAACACATGGCCTCTCCGAGCTCTACCACAGCAAGTCCAGTGAAGACTCTGCCATAGCAAATCTGGAGGACAGGAAAAAGAAACGTAAGTGCACAGAAAGACTACTTCTTACAAAAAAATTGTTTTTGAGACTGTATATTTTATAAAACTGACATTCCCTGCAATGAGACTGAAATGCTAACTAAATCAAGAAGGGTGACAAGGTCTCACCCTGTGTCCAGGCTGCCTCCAACTCAGTTCTTCAGTCCCAACCTCATCCCCCGGGGCCATGAACAACAAAGGGAGTGTGTGCAAATGGCGGAGCTGTTTGGTTCCTACTTTGGTTGAAGGAAAGGCTCTCTTTTCACCCTGTTTATGGCAAGGAGAAGTGTAGCAATGTCCTCATTGAAATCCTCCTGAGGGATGCACTTGGTTTCAGTGTCCTTCCATGGCCATCTGAGCTGAAGTCATTATTCTTTCTCCACAGGTGGCGTTCCTCGAACGCCAGTGAGGCAGAAGATGAACACAATGTGCCGCTCCTTGAAGATGCTGAACGTCGCCAGGCTGAATGTAAAGGCTCAGAAGTTAAACCCAGATGGCAGTCCAGATGTGGCTGGAGAGAAGGGGACCCAAAAGACAGCCAAGACAGCCGGAGGACGAATGGCTGATCGACTTGAAGACAGAGGAAGGACACTGAGAAGTTTCAAACTCAAAGGTCTCCCTCCATTCTGGAAACTGCTAGTTTCTGTCCTGCTTTTATGCCATGGAGAGCATGAGTTTGTCAGTATTCATGGGACAGTCTAGTGAGATCTTGATTGGGTTTCCTCGAATCTAAGGTCAGAAGGGGAATTACTAAATCTTGACAATATAGAGTCTTCTATTCATGAACATAGAATGCCTGCCTCCATTTTCTTTCATAGTTTTTTTGTTTGTTTGTTTTTTGCCAGTCCTGGGGCTTGGACTCAGGGCCTGAGCACTGTTCCTGGCTTCTTTTTGCTCAAGGCTAGCACACTACCACTTTGCACCACAGTACCACTTCTGATTTTCTGGTGGCTAATTGGAAATAAGAATGTCACACACTTTCTTGCCCAGGTTGGCTTTGAACCGCAATCCTCAGATCTCAGCCTCCAGAGTAGCTTGGATTGCAAGCGTGAGCCATTGGCGCCTGGCTTCTCTCACGGTTTTAGCATATGTGCTGCCGAAGCACGCACCCTTTCATGGTTTTATAGTTTCCCTCAGAGCATATATATTACATATATTTTGGTGGTAGTATAAATGGCAATGTGTGTTTTTTTTTGTTTTTTTTTTTTTTGCAGTCCTAGGCCGTGAACTCAGGGCCTGAGCACTGTCCCTGGCTTCTTTTTTGCTCAAGGCTAGCACTCTGCCACTTGAGCCACAGCGCCACTTCTGGCCATTTTCTGTATATGTGGTGCTGGGGAATCGAACCCAGGGCCTCATGTATATGAGGCAGGCACTCTTGCCACTAGGTCATATCCCCAGCCCGGCAATGTGTTTTTAATTTCAAATTCTACTTGTACATTGCTGATATATAGTATAGCAGAGTGGTGAACTAACTGCTGGTTCTCATATTATGCTAGCCAGGCGCTGTACCACCTGAGCCACACCCAGCCTTTGGTTTTGCTGTATTTTTTTCAGTTAGTGTCTTGGTTTTTGCCTAGTATTGGCCTCAGAATGAGATCCTCCTACCTATGACCTCCAGCATGGTTGGAATTACAGGTGTGAAGCACCATGCCTGCCTCATTTCCTGAGATGGGGGTCTCACTTCTTGTTGTTTTCAGGGGGGCAGGGGGAGGAGTGTTTTGTTCTTTTTTTTTTTTGGAAGTCCTGAGGCTTGAACTCAGGGCGTGAGCACTGTCCTTGGCTTTCCTCAGCTAGCACTCTACCTCTTGAGCCACAGCGCCACTTCTGGCTCTTTCTGTTTATGTGGTGCTGAGGAATTGAAGCCAGGGCTTTGTACATTGCTAGGCAGGCACTCTACTGCTAAGCCATATTCCCAGCCCCGTTTTTGGATTTTTGTACCCTAATTGGCCTTGAATCTCAGTCTTCCCAGTCTCCACTTCTGGAGTTGCTAGGATTACAGATATGAGCCATTGTTTCCTGCCTAGAGGTTTCCTGGGTTTTCTTTCAGACTTCCTACAAAATCATATCCTCCACAAAAAGGCAATGTTTTTGTTTTGTGTGTGTTTTTTAACTTTAGTATTTATATTGTACCCTTCATCTGTTAAGTCTTTAATCACTTAGTTCCATGGTTTCTCAGTCTGGGTACCATGGGACTGCAGTCTTTATTGGGGTGCTGTCCTGGGTGCTGGAGGCTGTTTGTGGCGTTCCTTGTCTTTATACGCTAGACCCCGTGATCCTCGCCCCCACAGCTGACAGTCCACATCTAGTCCCACACCCGAGAGGGACAGCCGCTTCAGTGAGATACAAACTTTGCCTGAGTGTGATCATTTTACTTTGTCCACAGATTTTAAAACCGAGGAAGAGCTGCTATCTTACCTACATGAAAATTACCAAAAAGCTGTGGCCACAAGAGAAACCAGCTTGTATTCGTGTGCTCAGAACATGGTCTCAACCATTAAGGTGTTCCTTAAATCAAAAGGCACTAAGGAATTAGAAGTAAGAAGTTCAGATAATGTCATCATAGATGTAGTGTCTGTCCATTGATTGGTTGTTCATTTGGCTCAGGTATCTTGGGAAAATTCCATTAATTCTGTAAATGATTAGAAAAGCAACAATATGTATAAGGGAGTTGAGTCCACTTTCAGATTTTGTGAGCTGGGTGGGTGAGAGTAATTTTTTGGCTGGTACCAGGACTTGAACTCAGAGCCTCATGTTTTTACCTTGCTTGCTCACAGCTGGTACTGTACCACTGGAGGCATGCCTCTAGCTCCTGTTTTTGCTGGTTAATTGGAGTTGGAATTGCAGGTGATTATGGCTGGGCTGGCTTCAGATGGTGATTCTCAGATCTGCACTTCCTTTGTAGCTAAGATTCATTGACATGAGCCATCAGTGCCTGGCAAAAATGTATTCTTAGAAACAGCTGGAACTCCCCATGCCCACTCACAAATGCTCACAAATACTTGTCACTATGTTCTCTTTAGAGATATAGAGGATGAATACTCATTTCACTACATTTTATTCAAATGATAGGAGAGGGAAATTTGTAAACTGACATGCTTCCCTTAGCGCATTACTCAGCTCCTAAAGAAATTAGAAACCATGACACATTATTTACTTAGTATTCTCCTGTGTAACGAATGGCTTTATATTTTCAGGAGAGCTGTCTGAATCATGTAAAAAGTAACCTCTTAGCAACTAGCAAAGGTCTTCTTCAGAATCTAGAAAAAAAACTGAACAAGGAAGACAAAGTCAGAGAGTAAGTATTTATTGACTGATAATTTTACTCCAAAACTGAGATTTGCTGGACTTGGTTTAAAATGACTACTTGCTTGAACGCGTGCCTGATCCTTGGTTTTTGTGGGCAATTTGAATGACCTGTCTAATCACATTGTTAGAGAAAATGCTGATCCTTTTGTTATTACTAGGTAGCGGTACAAAGGGGTTACAATTCTGAAAGTCAGCTTATGAGTACAATGCTTCTTGGTCAGTGTCACCCCTTCATTCTCCCCCATCTTCCTCCTCCAATCCCTACCCTCAAATGACGTAGTTCATTTTTTACATAATATATATTGTATAGAATGACTATATTTGCTCACCCTTCATTCCTGTCCCACCCCCTTGTCTACTCTCCCAAACCTTACTTCCTGGTATTCGTTTTGATAAATAGTACCTTAGTTGTTGGAGGAATTTTACCTCTGGATTCCTCCCCTAGTGGCAAGAGTGCTTGCCTCGTATACATGAAGCCCTGGGTTCAATTCCCCAGCACCACATATACAGAAAATGGCCAGAAGTGGCGCTGTGACTCAAGTGGCAGAGTGCTAGCCTTGAGCAAAAAGAAGCCAGGGACAGTGCTCAAGCCCTGAGTCCAAGGCCCCAGGACTGGCAAAAAAAAAAAGAGAGAGAGAGAGTGTGTGTGTGTGTGAATGCATCGAGTCCTGTATGTGTTATCAAAGCAGTGATTCTTACTGGTTGTTGTTTCTTATGTAAATACACCTGGGCTTATGGAAGGCACTTTGGTTACATGGCCCTCTAAGTAGAGATGACCAAGTATCTTTTTAACCCCCCTTCCCTCTCAAGGTGCCAGCTTCAGGTGTTCCTTCGTCTGGAGATGTGTCTGCAGTGCACTTCGATTCTAGAATGTTCAGAGGGGATGGAGCAAGCAGTGGAAGAGGAGGCAAGTACCCGGCCTTGTGCCCTCGGGACGTGTCCTCCGGCTTCCCACTGCCCCGAGGAAGGCACATAGTCATTTCCTGAAATCTCCATTAGGTGACGGATCTGCTGCGCCTGGTGTGTCGAGTTGAGGACTCAGCGTACCTGTCCAAGTTCCTGGAGGAGATCTTGCAACTGTGAGTTTGGTGGCTACTACCTCAACTTTTGAGTTGCTTTACATGGGGGGTTCTGGCGTTCTGAGCCCTTCCTCGTGCTGGGTGCGTGACAAGAGGAGGAGGGGTGGTTGCTGTGCTCCCGGCTTACCCAGTCTTCCCCACAGGTACATCGACTCCATCCCAGAGACACTTGGAAAGCTTTACGACAGCCTGGCATTTCAGATCCCTCAGAAGCTGGCCGCCGTCCTTCCTTCCCATTTCTTCAGTGACGACTCCATGACACAAGAAAGCAAATCCCCACCTGTCTCCGAGCCTCCTGGGCCTGAATCAGGTGGCGCGGAGTCTGACCAGCTGGAGGAGCTCCGCACCAGATCAGCCAAGAAGAGGAGGTAGGGGTGGGGGGCTCACTCCGTGGTTGCCGTCGCCCCTTATCTGAGTTGCAGGAGCCAGTTACCCCCGTTCCTGCTGAGCAGTGCTCTCCATCTGCACTGTCACCCGGAGCTCAGAACCTGCGAGGATGTGAGCTTGGGTTCTGCTGGCTTCCCCGTTGTCCCAGTGGTTCACTGGCTGGAATTTATAGTCATTATGAAAGCCTGAGTTGATTCCTTATCCGTGCAAATGCAAGAGGCTCTCACATACTGTTTTCATCTCAGACTCACATGTAACTTCTGTTTGCTGAGTCTTGACTATTTCTGTTTTTGACAGGAAGAATACATTAATACGACACAAAAGCCTTGCAGACGTCTCACAGAATCTTCGACAAATTGAAGTTCCCAAAGTGTCCAAGCAAGCTCCAAAAACCGTAAGTGCTGGGCTGGGAATATGGCCCAGTGGCAAGAACGCTTGTCTCGTGTACATGAAGCCCTGGGTTTGATTCCTCAGCACCACATATATAGAAAAGGCCAGAAGTGGCGCTGTGGCTCAAGTGGCAGAGTGCTAGCCTTGAGCAAAAAGAAGCCAGGGATAGTGCTCAGGCCCTGAGTCCACACCCCAGGACTGGCAACAAAAAACTGTAAGTGCTATTGGGCGGAGGAGCTGCTCCTGGCAGTGGAGGGGCGAGACGGTGCTGCCACGCTTGTGGGAGGTGGCATGGGGAGGGGGCTTGCACGGGGCTCAGCATGTCCTTCCCAAGCCCATGTGCTCAGCGTGGCACATGGATATTTTTATGACTGTGTAAAACCATAACCCCCAAAATAAAAAGGTATAAGCCTGGGCTGGGGATATGGCCTAGTGGCAAGAGCACTTTGCCTTGTATACTTGAAGCCCTGAGTTCGATTCCCCAGCACCACATATCCAGAAAATGGCCAGAAGTGGCACTGTGACTCAATGGCAGAGTGCTAGCCTTGAGCAAAAAGAAGCCAGGGACAGTGCTCAGGCCCTGGGTCCAAGGCCCAGGACTAGCGAAAAAAAAAGGTATAAGCTTGCTAGGAGATTAACCATTTCATCCAAGAATATAATAGAGGTAATACAAAGAAAAGACAGCAAGAAAAATTTAAGAATAAACAACCTGAGAACTGGTGGCTCATGTCTGTAATCCTAGAGACTCAGGAGGCTGAGATCTGAGGATCATGGTTTAAAGCCAGTCTGGACAGGAAAAGACTGGTAGTGGTTCTGTGGCTCAAAGTGGTAGAGCACTAGGCTTGAGTAGAAAAGCTCAGGGATAGCACCCAGGCCCTGAGTTCAAACCCCACAACCAACAAAGAAAAAAAGGTGCTGGTGGCTCCTGCCTGTAATCCTGCCTACTCAGGAGGCTGAGATCCTATAATCGTGGTTCAAAGCCAGCCCAGGCATGAAAGTCTGTGAGACCCTTACCTCCAATTAACCACCAGAAAACCAGAAGTGGCGTGTTGTGGCTCAAAGTTATCGATAGAACACTAGCCTTGAGCTGAAGAGCTCAGGGACAGCGCCCAGGCCCAGAGTTCAAGCCCCAAAACCGACCAAAAAGAGAAGATTTAATCTGTTGCACTTGTGACTTTCCCCTCTAAAACACCTCCATCCCTCTTCACAAAATCCTATGGATGCTGCTTCTAAGCCTCCCTTACTCTGTCTGCACTGGATGGTGTGTAACATAAGTGTTGGCTCTGGGCATTTCTGGTGTTTTGTGACTCCCACACATCCATCAGGAAGTGTCCCCTTGTGTTTGTATCTCTCCCAGCTGTGGGTCTGATGAGCGCAGGTCTGCAGGGCTCCCTGTGGAACTTCTGGCCTTGGGTTTTAGATGAGTGTGTCTGTTAGGCTGATGCAGGTTTTCTTGTCTTCCAGGCCGGCTCTCAGCCTGCTCCTCCTCCCCCAGTAAAAGACACCGCTGGGCAAGGTAAGGCACTCAGCCACTGGAAGGACACGTGGCTTTTCCCTACCTGAATTTAAGTGGCTGCAATGAATTATAGATTGTGGCTTGTAATCACTGTTAGTTACAAATGTCCAAATTCTGTGTCTTAGAGATAGAGTAATATGATAGTTATGTGGTCTCAAAATTCAGCAAAAGAACTGACCTGAAATCTTTATACAAATCATGAAAGAAAAAAAGGGAGAGAGAGGAATGGCCGTGGAGTTGTTTTGCATGCCAGTAGTTTAAGCATACTAGCTGAAGCTTTATACCCTGTAACCACTGCATGGGTGCTACGTGAGGAAATGCAAACGCTGTATGTTCTGTTTTCAGGCTGTTGGAGGGAGTGGAAGAATTGTTTGTGGCTCGCTGCTGTATTGGGAGTATAATAACGGCCTGTGGATATTGTCTTAGCAAACAGATACAGAAGGTGGAGAATGCTCTCCAGGGTTCACTAGATGCTGAAGGAGGGTGGAGGAGCAGGTGTTGACAGCTGGTGAATGTAGTGATGTTTATTGGATTCTCTTGTGAAGTTTGTGTGAACCTTTGAGTATCATACAGTAATAAATCAAACTGGCATTTGGGTCAGAAGTCCGGTTCACATCGAATGCCAACAGGTGGCAGGGACTCAGGAAAAAATGCCCAGGGCTAGATGGCCTCACTAACAATTAAAAGAGAATGCATTTATTAAGGCCAAGTGATTATCTGGCCATGGTGCCAAGACAATTGGAGAATGAATAGCGTTGAGACTATTGGACACCACTGCACTCATGCCTTGTGCTAAATCATACATACACTTTTTTGGAATCTAGAGCAAACGGTTTGAAAGTACTGGTGGTAAACGATCTAAGGAAATGTGTGGCAGTAAACATGGACACCAGCTTCTCTGCTTCACTGATGGTCGAGTCAGCTGTTTATTTTCTTCTGCCTACCCTGTGCTTTCAGAAGTCACCAAAGTTCGTAGAAATCTCTTCAACCAGGAAATGCTTTCTCCTTCAAAGAGATCCCTGAAGCGGGGACTGCCTCGCAGCCACTCCGTGTCGGCCGTGGAAGGCCTGGCGCACCAGCTGCACGGCGTCAAGAAGACCCGGAGCGCAGCGTCACAAGGTAGTGGAGGACGAGGGCATTGCTCGACCCAGGGCCAGGAAGGCTCACCAGGCAGGCTCGGGCACAGCCCACTGGGCTCACATAGCTCGCTGTGCAGGCTCGTGGGGCACAGCCCACTGGGCTCTCACATAGCTCACTGCGCAGGCTCAGCAGGCACGGCTCACCCATGGCATGCTTCCCAGACCACAGGCACAAATGGCACTTGTCTGGTGGCAGTGTCTCCTTGGTCTTCCCTCTCTTCTTGGCTAGTTTAGCTTCAGGTTGATTCATTTTATCTGATCTCGTCAAAGAACTTGAGCTTTTCTCGTGATAGATTTTTTTTTTTTTGTCAGTTATGAGGCATGAACTCGGCCTAGGTGCTGTCCCTGAGCTCTTCAGCTCAAGGCTAGCGCTCTACCACTTGAACCACAGCGCCACTTCTGGTTTTCTGGTGGTGAATTGCAGATAAGAGTCTCATGGCCTTTCCTCTCCAGGCTGGCTTTGAACTACAATTCTTAGATCTCGGTTATCTGAATAGCTAGGATTCTGGATGTGAGCCACCAGCACCTGGCTTTCTCGTGATTTCCTAATCTTGATTTCATCATTTACTTATTTGTGCTTTCTAGACCACCCTGTCTTTAAACTCATATCTCAGTTTTTGAAGATGAAGGTTAAGGTTACTGATTTGAGATTTTCTTCACATAGGAACATTTGTACGCGTATAAATTGCCCACTATTCACTGTTCAAATTGCATCTCCTCTATGTTTCAGTCTGGTGTCTTTGTCATCATCAAAAAATATTTCCTACCCATTGGTTATTTAGAAATGTGTTAAATTCCATGTGTTTGAGTTTCTCAGAAACCCTCCTGTTTCGGGATCTCTATTGAGACCCTCAGATCTCAGCCTCCTGAGTACCTAGGTTTACAGGCATGAGCCACTGGTGCCCAGCTCTCTGTCATTTAAATTCACTCTAAAATCCTTCTCTGCACAGTAGGGCTACCTACTCTACTGAGAAATTTTAGGCAGTTAGAGTTATTATTTCCATATGCTTAATTTTATGTAATCATACTAACAACATGGACAGATGGGTTAGACTGTTGAAGGAGCACATATTCTTCCCTCAGGATTGCTTAGTAGAGAAACGATTTTGTGATGGCTTGCATCTGCTTATGTCGTCGTTGGATTTCCAACAGTGCTGACACACTGTTGAGTCCTGTGCGCATATCGTATAGCTTGAAGACCACCGTCCCCTCCCCTGTAGGCAGAGGCCACGCGTGAATTCCCATGGCTACTCCTCTGCTGCCGCCTGAGAAGGTCTGTGGAGGCTCCTAATGGACGCTCTTACCTTGTAGGCTATCACAGACTGCTGACCAAGCGTGTGGCTGAGACCCCAGTGCACAAGCAGACGTCGCGGAGGCTGCTGCACCGGCAGCTCAAGGGCCGGTGAGTGCACGGCTTCCCTTCTCTTCACCTTCTAAATCTCAATGGTGTTGCCTGTTCCAACCAAGAGCATTCTAGAAGCTGTACCTCTGAGTCGTACCTCCAGCCCAGATTCATACTTTTTTTTTTTTTTTTTGGCCAGTCCTGGGCCTTGGACTCAGGGCCTGAGCACTGTCCCTGGCTTCTTCCCGCTCAAGGCTAGCACTCTGCCACTTGAGCCACAGCGCCGCTTCTGGCCGTTTTCTGTATATGTGATGCTGGGGAATCGAACCTAGGGCCTCGTGTATCCGAGGCAGGCACTCTTGCCACTAGGCTATATCCCCAGCCCCAGATTCATACTTTTAATTCCAATCATGTATTTTCAAAGTTATAGCTGAGTATTTATTATACTGCCTCAGAAATGCGTAGCAGCATGAAAATGTCGATGTGGGAGCTATAATTTCTGTTGGTTTGCCAAGGATTTCTGACTGATCCATTTCCCCTCTCGCAAGTGTGTAAAATCTCTATTTAAATAATGGTCAGACAGAATTTCAGCCAGTGAAGATGCAACTCCCCAGACAGTCTATAAAACAAACAGAAGAGGTTCTCTTCAGACTGAGGCACTGAACATTAAATTTGATGTTGTGAAATTGTTTTCTACAAAATAGCACTTTAACCCCCTCCCCCTCAAGAGCGGTCATACCTGGGGCTGATGCTCACAGTTGTGTGTGCACTTAGCATAAGCAAGATCTTGGGTTCAATTCCCAACAGCAAAGGGAATAATGATAATCACATACACTTACCAACCCCTCACGTTGTCCACCCCTGTGGTCTTTGCTACCTTGTTAGATGGGAAACGAATGTATATTAACGAGTAGTGTTGAAGTCTTTGTGTTGGTGGTTTTCAAGGTCCTCTGATCCTGGCCCTGATGTGGATGTTGTTGAAGAGTCCCCTGAGAAAGGAGAAGGGGGTGAGTGTGGCCCCTTTTTTTGCATTCCCCAGGCTTTTCTGAAAACCTTTCTGTCCTTGGATTGCCATTCAGCACATACTCACATAGTTGAAATGGGCTCCAGGCCCATAGAGGGCGCTATAGACCATCACCCACAAAACTTACTAGATTTCTAGGGAAGTACTTTCACCCAGCAGAAATGGAATTCATTCAGGGTTAAACCCCTGTGTGATACACAAGTGCTGGAACTTTAGACCTAACTTCCTGTGACGGCTCAAATAATTTACACTTCAAAGTTAGAATGTATAGAAAAGTTGGCAGTTTAAAATTACTTCATAATCTATACAAATATGTCACGCATATGTATGTGTATGTATTACCATGTACATATGTGGAGCCTGAGGGGTTTGAGGGTATTGTTTTTCTAGAAGTCTCACTATACATGCCTTCTTTATCAGCCTATGTCATGTAACTTCTGAAGGTGACCATCTAGTAGGTCAGTGCCTTGAAGCTTTAGACGTAGAGTCTCTCCAGCCGCTGTGAATTTCCATCTCATTGAGCACCGCATATATGCCTGTCGTTCTTCCCCATCACTGACTGTAGTTCTCTTTTACAGAAACAATTCTGAGACGAAGTCCTCGGATCAAGTCATTGTCATTTAGTAGAGCACATTCTAGTTCCTTCTATTCTGTATCCCAGCCCAAATCCCGAAGTGTGCAAAGAGTCCACTCGTTCCAGCAGGATGTGTCAGGTAACCCGGGCCTATCGGCCTTCACAGACCCGCGCAGCTTGGTGGCAGTGTTAAGAGCAGCATGCAATACTCGGCACTGAGGGGGTGTGTGTGTGTGTGTGTGTGTGTGTGTGTCAGTCAGTCATGCCCTTAGTCAAGGCGATGCCTGAATGAACAGTCAGCATGCCCACTACAATTGTAGAAATAACCCAAAATGTCTACCAGACAGCTAGGCCGCCACATGTGTGTTCCTCATCCCAGGCCATGATTAGTGCGTCTGAGCTAGGTTTGATGTGTGACCTCATTAAAGTCCTGGAAGCCGTGAGCAGCCATCGAGTCGTGGGTGCCACCCAGCAGGTTCCCTCTGAGTCTGCCCTGCCATCATTGCCAGTCTAGGAGCACGACGACTGCCACAGCATGGGAGGGCCGGTCTGAAGCATTAGACGCTTTTGTTTTTGCCTTGCAGACAAAAGAGAGACTTCTCTAGTCCAATGCATTCAGTCCCCCAAGAGGTTCCTTTTCGGGGCTCTGCGTGAGGTGATGAGCCCCACGGAGAAGGGTGCAGCCCAAGTTCAGAAGCATTCCAGAAGCACGCTGGACTCGGAGGTGCCTGCAGCTTACCAGGTATGAAAGTTCTAGTGCTTGAAGTGGGATGGTCCTGGGCTGGGAGTGTGGCGTCGTGGTAGAGTGCTTGCCTAGCATGCATGAAGCCCTGGGTTCCATTCCTCAGCACCGCATAAACAGAAAAAGCTGGAAGTGGCGCTGTGGCTCAAATGGTGGTAGAGTACTAGCCTTGAGCAAAAGAAGCACAGGGACAGTGCCCAGGCCCTCAGTTCCAGGCCCAGGACTGGCAAAGAAAAAAGGGGGGGGGGGATGGTCTTGAACCTGGAGTCCAGTAGGAAAGAGAAAGCAGGCAGCATGTAGCTAATGAGACTGCAGGGGGGCCTGGGGGTGTGGACCACTTCACTTGGTTACCGTGTTCCCTGCGCTGCCTCGCATGCGCACTGGCTCCTTCTGCGTCTGCTGCCCGCTCCTGGGCCCACGCCTGCCTCGCTGCTGCAACCTGGGCGTTAAGTCCTTGCCTCGCCCGCTCCGGGCACAGCCCCTCTGAGATGGGCTTTGGGGTACACACACATGCACACTCCTTCACTATTTCAGCTCCACTTCAGAACCATGTTGCCAGCTCCATGAGAACACACACACACACGCACGCACGCACACACGCACGCACAGCACCCCTGACACGTTGCAGGTGGCTGGCAAGCACTAGCTGAATGGAGCCAAGAGCTGAGCCACTTTGGCGAAGGTTAGGATTGTTGGGGGGAGGGAAGAGAGAGAGGCGGGCAGCTAATGGTTCTGATAGGTGAGGGGAAATGGATGACTGGCTGCCTGGGCTTGCCGTTCTAATCTGAGGGATTCCGAAGGCAGAGTCCTGGGTTGGGTGCCGAGCTCCAGCACTGAAACAAGCTTTTCTCATTCCAGACGCCTAAGAAGAACTGCCAGCAATCTCCCACCTTTTCCAAAACACCCCTGAAAAAGTGCCCTCGATCGCCACAGACGCCCTCCCGCCCTTCCGCCAGGCTGCAGAACTGTCGGGCTCGACGCACACCCACCAAGCTGTCCACTACCCAGGGCAGTGACTCTCCGGGGATGTCTGAAGCCCCCCAGGAAGGACCCTCCCGGGCAGCAGGGATCTCTCCTCTGGGGACGAAGACCCCAAGAACTCCCTGCAGGCCAGTGGCCCCGCCGCCCCCATCTGTGCTGGACCACGAGGGGCTACATTTGGAGACTCCCAGCCCCAAAGACCTAGCCCCCTCCCCAACCCAGCCCAGCAGTGGGGGGCCGATCTCTGTTGGGCTTACCCTCAGGACCCCTCCCAGGCCTGAGCTCCGGCCGCAGGACCCAGCACGAAACCTCACAGTCAGTCCAAAGCCTCAACTTCCCTCACCCAAGAGTGCTGTGAGGAGAGCGCCCAGCCAGACCCCTCCTGCAGAGCCAGCGTGGGCCGACCTGCTGCAGTGCCCCTCGACGCCCCCTCGGGGCTCCCCTCTGCCATCTAATGCTGGGAGATGGGGCAGGAGGACCTCAGATCCCCAGTCAGGCCATGCCCAGGGCTCCACTGCCCCTGGGCTCAGCCCAGCAGCCAGGACAGGCTCGGTAGAGGGCGGGAGCCCTTCTCCCCCGTGTCCTGAAAGCCCAAATCACCCAGACTCCTGTGTGGGGAGCGGCAGCCCCATGTGCCCGCCTGTGCTTCCCCCAAGGGACACTGAGTACCTCACTCTGCTGGAGGAAGGGGAGGGCTGTGGCTGGTCACCAGGGGAAGAGCTGCGGGCCCCCATGTGCGACCCTGGGGTTTCCGTGCCCTCCTGGGGTCCCAGCACCCCGGAGCTGATGCCTTCCGCCCTGGGCCACAGTGAGGACCTCAGGCAGCGCCAGCTCGCTGCCGCCCGGACCTATGATGTGGAGCTGGAGGTGCAGGCGGGTGGCCCCCCCAAGCTCCGGATCAGAAAGAGGCAGCCCGGGGCCGAGGAGGATCCCCCGCGGGAGGAGGGCTCCCCCCAAGGCGAGGGCCCACCCCGGGATGGCCGCTGCCCGCTTCCCGCGCACAGCACGCCGGGCAAGGCCGGGGCGCAGACATTCATCTGCCGGGCCTGCACCCCGTCCCGCGGGGCGCCTGGCGTGCGCACCCCGCCCACGGCCGACGCGGGGGTCCCCTGGACGCCGTCGCCCAAGCAGAGCGGGAAGACGACGCCCGACGCCATCCGGGCCTGGCCGCGCAGGAAGCGCGCGGTGGACTGCGGCGCGGGGCCCGGGCCCGAACGCCCCGAGGACGGCGAGCTGGACGGGGTGAGCCGGCTGCCCGACCTGACGCCGCCGCGGGCCGGCGCGGAGGACGCCTGGGGCTCGGGGAAGTGGCCCCTGCCCGCTGTCGAGGACGCACCATCGCCTGGCTGGGCAGTGCCCGCGGACGGTGATGAGGTCTCGGTGTCGGGTGAGTGGGTGCGGAGCCTCCCGGGGTGCGGGGGGCCCGGGGCGCGCGGTCCCCCGCCCCTGCTCACGCGTGGCCTCTCCTAGGCGCCACCCCTCCCGGCTGGAGCGGCCTCTCGGCCAGTGGCCTGCAAGCCCTCACCCGCTCCCCGCTGCTGTTCCAGGCCCGGACGCCCGGCTCGCAGGGCAGGGACCCCAGAGGTAACTGCGGCCAGTCCCTGCTGGGGGGAATCCAGGGAGTCCGGCCCGCTACAAATGGTGTGGGCGAGGCATGCGCTGGGAGTTCAGCCAGCTCTGGCTCCATAGCAAAACCCTGTCTCAAAACCCCACAAAAGTGGTGCAGGCCTGTGATCCTAACTGCTCAGGAGGCCGAGATCTGAGGCTCATGGCTCAAAGCCAGACTGGGCAGGAAAGTCAGACTTGACCAGCAAAAAAGCCAGAAGTGGAGCTGTGGTTCAAGTGGTAGATAGAGCACTAGCCTTGAGAGTTCAAGGATAGTGGCCATGCCCAGAATTCAAGCCCCAGGACTGGCACACACAAACATCCCTGATAGTTCTTACTAAGGCCCAGGGTACAAATCATAGCAGACAGCATAAACTCCACAGATCTGAGACATAAAAATAGAGTGCAAACTCCGGACCCTGTACCACGCCCTCTGGGTCTGTGTTTACTGCTGTCAGCTGTATGTCTAACCGCACCAGTGGGGTACAGGTAGCATTAGGGAGCCCTAGCTCACCAGCCTCTGCCTCCTCTCAGGCGTTGTGGATGCGCACCCCTCCACCCCGGATGAGTCTCCTTTTAGTGGCTCACTCTCCCAGAGACGCCCCTTCAGCAGAACCTACACGCGAAAGAAGCTCATCAGCTAGTCTGGCCAGCCGGGCTGGACCC
Organism: Perognathus longimembris pacificus; assembly: GCF_023159225.1. Classification (NCBI taxonomy): domain Eukaryota; kingdom Metazoa; phylum Chordata; class Mammalia; order Rodentia; family Heteromyidae; genus Perognathus; species Perognathus longimembris. The sequence continues at coordinate 31,342,060 of NC_063180.1, read as the reverse complement.
GGCCCACCACATTCTCCACATGACGGCTGTGCTGGTAAGGCCAGACTCGTGCCATCAAGGAACTCCATTCATGCGCTGAGAACAGCAGCAACTGGGCCTTAATGATTGGACAGAGAAAGTTCAAAAGGTGCTACCAGCCAGGGACCTTTGGGCTTGAAGAAAAGGGGAACCTGAGCCCAAGTCTCTTTTTTCTTATTGTTGTGGGGCTTGAACTAGGCTGTCTCTGAGCTCTTCAGCTCAAGGCTAGCACTCTACCACTTGAGCCACACACAGCACCACTTCCATTTTCCTGGTGGTTAATTGGAGAGAAGAGTCTCACAGACTTTCCTGCCCAGGCTGGCTTTGAACTGGGATCCTCAGATCTCAGCCTCCTGAGTAGCTAAGATTACAGGCACAGGTCATCACTGCCAAGCTGCTCTTGAGACGAGGTCTTGCTGTGTAGACCCGGATCCTTCTATGACAGCCTCTGGAGTGCTGGGATTACAGGTTTGTACCCCCACACAGGCCCATACCCATTTTGTAGATTGCCCTGCTGGGCAGGGAGTAACACTGTGGCTACTGATGCAGCTCAGACAGCCTGGGAACGAGGAAAGCAAGCCGCTGTACAATGGCTTCCTGCTCTACCATGTGTCTGGAGAAGGTGGAGAAAGGAGCCTGCCCACAGTTCCGTAAGGAGCTACCCACACCAGCAGTGCTGTTTACCCTGTGAGCCCCCCTCAGAACCCTAATGCCTATACTGGGCGGCAGAATGAAGTTTTTACATTCCCTGTATAACAATAAAATCATCTTGGGCTACTCAGCATTCAGTGCTCCTGTCTAATGGCCCCAACTCGGGTCAGCTGAGACCATGTCCAGCACACCCATCCCCAGGCCGGCCCGCCAGCTCACTGCTCAGCTGTTGCTCTGCCCGGCACCTGCTGAGCCTGGGAAGCAGAATCGCCGGCTGTGAGGGCCGGTTCCCCACCCCTGGTCTCCACAAAGGGCTCGCACTGGTCCCCATCTGATTTCTCTTGTGAGAGACTGGTTGTGGTAAAGCAAAGCTGCACACCTCAAAGGGAAGGGCACCCCTCTAACCACCGCACTTAATTCCAGAACCTTCCACTAGGCCATACCTCTTCCAGGTAGGTTCTAGTTATCTTCCATTATGCCATACCTTTCTAGGTTCCAGAACCTCCTACTGCACCACCAGTTAGCGGACATTTAAGATTCAAACCACAGCAAGAGATTACTGTTTATTATGAAACGGTTTTTTAAAATTCTAGACAAGTCACCATTTCCTCATGGCTACATATATTCTTGGTCACACCCTCGTTGAAGCTGACCTTGGGCAGGCTTGGGCCAGCCCAGCACCCACAGCCTGAGCTTAGAGCCGGTGTCCTGAACCCTAAGCTACAAGCTGCAGCTCAAAGCAAGTGGTGGTAACGACTTAGGCATATTTAGAAAGTAAAGGCTAGGGTTGGGAATGTGGCCTTGTAGAGTGCTTGCCTTGCATATATGTAGCCCTGGATTCGATTCCTCAGCACCACATATATAGAAAGAGCCAGAAGTGGTGCTGTGGCTCAAGTGGTAGAGTGCTAGCCTTGAGCCCAGAGAAGCTCAGGGACAGTGCTCAGGCCCTGAATTCAAGACCCAGGACTGGCAAAAAAAAAAAAAGGCTAGAAGTGTGGCTCCGTGGTTTAAAAAACCCACAAAAACAACTATTTCAATCCTCAGAAGAGTCCATTTGGGGGTTGAAGCCCCAGCTTGTTGCCATCAGCAGGTGTGCGGTCAGGAGACCAGGTGGCAGCTCGGGTCAGCGGGATGGCGGCTGGCTGTGCCCTGGGGGCCTACAGGGGGTTTCTGCGGACATCGATCATCCCTGGACTGGCCCTTCGGGGCTCCCACCGGGACTTGGACAAAGGTCCAAAGTTCCAGGACAGGCCCCCATCCCCCACAGGTAACACCCGGGCCCCTAGGGGCTCAGCCACCTCCCGCGGCCTTGGGTCCTCGAGGCAGCCCTGCTCCTCGCCGCCCAGGCTGGAGCGCTTCCACGTCAGGGGCAGCGGCCCACGCACCGAGTCCCTGGGCTCCTCCCTGGCTCTGGGCCCCGCTTCGGGGAGGGAGGGCGGCCAGGAAAGCTCAGGGCCCACTGGATGGAGCCCATCTTCTCCAGGGCCCTGTCTGTGCTCCAAGCTGAGGCTCCTCCTTTCGCCCCCTGCAAGAGAACAGTGGGTCCTTGTCAGAGGACTGGCTTTTCCCATGTCCCATGGCTGTGAGCATATGGAACAAGCCAACAAAAACCAGCGTGATCCAGGCACCAGGGCTTGAGTCTATCCTAGCTACTTGGGAGACAGATCAGGGAATCACAGGTGAGGGCCCACCCAGGCATCAGAAAGTTCAGGAAACTCATCCATGGCTAAATGTGGGGGAGCACGCCCATCATGCAGCCTGGCCGCGCTCAAGCTGGGCGCCTGGCAGCTCAGTGACCAAGGAAAGCACAAACAGACTCAGAGTCTACGCTGACCCAGGAAGAAAGCAAGACCCGGCCTGGAAAACAGACCGGAGGAGCGGCTCAAGTGGCAGAGTACCCGCCTAGCAAGCGTGCTGCTCTGAGCTCAAACTTAAAGTACCGGAAAAATGAAACAGTGCTGGCGAGGGTTCAGCACATTCCCCCAGAGGAGCGTGTGACGTCCCCACAGCCCGAGCCCCACGGCTGGGCCGGCACAGTTACACCTGCCTGGGCCTGCGCAGCTCCCCCCGGGCCACCCGAGCTTCTGCCGCAGCTCCTGGTTTATCCACAGGTGGCGCCCCAGTTCCTTCTCCAAAGCTTGAATCCGGGCTTCATAGTGCCTCTTGCTGTCCGCCAGCCCCTCGCCCAGGTGGTCTGGTGAGGGAAGGCAGAGAGGGGCGTGAGGGACTGCTGAGAGGGGCCGCGGGCCTTTGGGGGGCACGCCAGGGGCCACAGCCGCTGACCTCGTCCCTGCTGGAGCAGCAGCTGCACGCTCTGCTCGTGCTCCTTCTGCTGCAGCGTCAGCTGCCGGTCCATCTCCAGGCGCTGCCGCTCCAGAGCCACCTCCAGCCAGTACCCCAGCCGCTGCTGCTCCTCCAGCTGCATCTCCAGCTCCGAGAAGGCGATCTGCTGCCGGTGCTGCTCCTCCCGCAGCGTCACCACCTGCCGCCATCAGCCAGGGTCACCGCCTGCCCCCCACCCTGCCCCTGCTGGAGCCGGGCCGCCTGCAGCCCACGACCCACCTTGTCAAAGTACTTGCAGAGCAGAGCTCTGGTCTCCGAGGAGGAGAGGTAGCTGAGCTTGGCCATGAGGTTCATCTCGCACTGGGACAACAAGGAGGCGGAAGCCCGCAGCACCCGCTGGCGGCACGTGATGGCCTCATTCTTGTACTCGATGGCCGCATCCAGAGCCTCGATGGCCTCGTCCAGCTGGAACAGCGTCCGCTCCTCCTGCGGGGGCAGAAGCACGGGTCGAGGACGGAGCTCTCTCCTGGTCGAGTGGCACAGCAGAGCCCGTGGCCAGCTCGAGGGCGCACCTCAGGGGACAGCAGGCTGCCCTGCCTCAGCTTGCCATCGATCTCCAGGCGCTGCTTGAGCAGCGCATCCTTCTCCTGGCGCAGAGCATCGATCTCGCCGCGGATCTGCTGCTGGTTCTGGGCACTGCCCTGCCGCAGCTGCCCGCTCTTCTCAGACAGCTCCTTCTCCAGGTGCTCCAGGCGGCTGGACACCCGGACGATGTCCTCATTCAGGGCCTGGGGACAGACAGCACCGCCAGGAATCAGGGAGAGAGCAAGCACTGTGCCTGTGGGTGACGGACCGGACCGTGGACTCCAGAAAGGACAAGGCATGTGGGTCCTTCCTGTAGGAGACCCACAGTCCCGAGTCCTCAGCTCCCAGAGCACAGAGGCGGCACGGGACAGCAGAGGACGAGGGCAGAGCTGGGAGGTGAAGCTGTCAGGAGAGCGAGGGGTGGGACATGGGGGATTTCCTGGCCAAATTCCACAGGCTCCAGCAGCCGTACCGTGGTGGGGAAGCTGTGGGTCACCTATCAGCCCCCCAACTCCCAGATCTCTGCATGCTCCAGGAGGGCAGGGGGGAGATGGGCCCCTGCACCCCACGGGCTCTTAGTTTGTGCTTGTCATCGCCCCCCTACTCCTCCCAGCCTCACTCCATCCCATCTGACAGGAGAAAAACCGGCTCAGATGTGCAGCTTCCAACTCAAGGCAACAACGTGAGGTGGAGCCAGACTGCCTGCCTCAGCGACAGCTGGGTTCCGCTTCCTCCACCCACCCAGCACCCATTCTCCCTGCACAGGCAGAACTCTGAAACAGACGGGGTGGATGGACACCCGGATCTCACACGGAGCCAGTCCTGGGTCACAAACACCCACGGGCCCTCCAGTTCTCGTGGCTTCACTCAGAGTCACATAGGTCACCTGTCTGGACTTCCTAGCAGGACATCACCTGGGAGACCGTCCCCGGCAGAGACTCATGTTCATCTCCTGGTGTGGCCTCACCTCGGCTGATCTCAGGGGCTGTCCTCCCCTTGCAAGGCCTCACCTGGCTGGACCGCAAGCGCTTGCTCTCCAGCCCCGTCTTCTCCTGCACCAGGGCCTCCTTTTTGGCCAGGATGTCCTCCCGCTTGCGGAGTTCCTCCCCCAGCTCCTCCAGCGCCCGCCGCTGCTGCAGCACCTTCTCCATCTCCTGGTCCAGCCACCTCTTCTGCTCCTCGATCTTCTGAGGGTTGTGAGGAGGCAGGATGGGCCTCAGCTCCAAGCCCAGGCTCAAGGCCCCACCCACGGCCAGCAGTAGCCAATCCCGCTGCAGAGCACGCGCCCCGCCCACCTGCTGCTGCTCCAGGCTGACCACAGAGCCATTGCTGCCGCTGCGCCTCTTCCTCTGGAAGGCTGCGATCTCTTCTGTCTTGATCTTCAGGATCTTCTGCTGCTGCTCATGCTTCAGCTCCAGCTCCTGGTGTGGACATGGCCGGTTGGGGTATCACAACACCCCCGAGCCTGCCCAGAGCGACACCCCAAAGCTACAAGAGGATCTGACCCCTGTGTGCACCTGCAGCCTTGCTGGGACTGGCAAGCAGATGCAGATTCTCCCCCAGCGCCCAGGATGCCGGACACCCACAGCTCCAGCCCACTCAGCTCTCTCCAGAGTCCCACCTGTGCCCCAATTTTCAGAGGAAAACCTGCTCAGAGGGGCTACGGCCACTGGCGTTGTAAGATCACAAGGCAATGACGAGGCTGGGCCCCCGCTGGGGCTCCTGGCCTGGACCCCCTGCGCCCTGGGCTCCGGCCTGACCTTGACACGGTGCTGCCGCTTGTTCATCTCAGTCTCCAGGCGCCGCTTCTGCTCCGTCTCATCCCGCAGCCGCTGCTGCAGCTGCCCCTGCTGCCGCCTCATGAGTTGCACATTCCTCTCCAGCTCCTGCAGCCGCTTCTCGCGCTGCGCCGACAGCGACACCAGCCGCTCAGTCACCTGTTTCTTCTCCTTCAGCACCTGGGATCCACACAGCCATACATGGGGCACCTGCAAGCCTGGCTTAGTGCCTTCCCCTCGCCAAGGAGCAACGGACAGATGAGGGGCGCAAAGCAGAGGGGCCGGCAGGTGGATGAGAATAACAAAGTAACAGCAGCAACTCTGGCATTCCCCATGCGTCCAGCACACAGCTCGGCTCTGGGTTCATTAAATGAGCCTCACCAGTACAACAGCCGTGACTCCTGCTATCCCCACAGTACAGATTAGGAGCAGAGAGATTAGGAATAGGTACAGATTAGGCACAGAGAGGGTGGGGAACTTAACCCAAGACACACAGCACAGCTGAGATCCAACCCAGCAGTTGGACCCAGGGCCCAGACTCCTGACCCGTCTACTTATTGCCTTTGGATGGATCTCTGCACTGAAGGAAGGGGGAGGGAGGACCAGAGAGGACCAGGGAGGGCAGGGAGGACAGGGAGGGGGGAGGGAGAGAGCATGGAGAAGTGAGTGGAATCACAGCAGGTAAAAATTAGGAAAAAGGAATCGAGGGCTGGGAGATGCAGCTCCAGGGTGAGGTATGCAGGCCCTGGGTTTATCCCCAACCTCACAAGAGAAAACAACAAGGATGGACAGTACTATGGGCCCAAGTGAGAGCCCCTCCCACCAAATCCTTTTGTGGAAGCCTCAACCCCAAACTGGAAACATGACTGGAGGTGGACCAGGCCTCTAGAGCAGCCATGGGGGCTAAATGAGGCCAGAATGGGCCAATGCAGAGGGTGCCGGAGGAAAGGCCGAGAACACAGTGTCCCCAACCCAACACACGCTCCAGGACCATACGAACGGAACACCTGCTCTGGTCTGTGGAGCTTTCCTCACAACACCATTAGCAAACAAACACAGATACAAGGGCAGGCGCACACATGGCTGATGGCTGGTCAGTGACTGGTGACACTGATGACATCCATGGACAGACAGAGGTGGACAGCGAGGGAGGGCAGGGTAGAGGGGAACGGGGTGAGCTGAGAGGGCAGACCCTTACCTCGCTCGGTCTTTACACCGAGCTCTGCTGCCCTGCAGGCCCAGCCCCTGCGCCCCCCACACCAGTGGCCAGGACGGAGCTGGCAGCTCTGGCCTGGGCAGGCACAGGGCCCGAGCACACGCAGGGCCTCAGCCCCCTCCCCGCCCCCAGCCTCACGTCCCAGTGCCAAGGGACCCCCAAGGAGGGAGGCCAGGGCTGCCCTCGCCTCCAGCCCAGCCCAGCACTGACCTGCACTTGGCTCTGGGCTGCGGCGACCCTCTTGCGGAACTCCTGCAGGCGGGAGCGCTCGCCCGCATCCTGGGGCTCCCTGCCCTCCAGCTCCCGCAGCTGCCGCTGGCCTTCCCGCAGCTCCGCCCGCACCCGCTCCGCCTCCTGCTCCAGCTGCCCGATGCGCTGGCTGTGCTGGCGGTTCAGGGCCTGGGCGGCCTTCCCTGCAAGCAAGGGAGCCCGGTGGGCACAGGGGGGCTGCTCCCCGAGAATGGAGCTGCGTTCCCCACAACCTGAACGCCTGCCCGGGTTCTGCCGGCGCTCTGCACTGAGGTGAAGCAGGAAGTCTTCCCTCCTCTCCCGCCTGCACGGCCTCCCTTTCTGTGTTTCCGAGAGCGCCCTGTACTCCTGGGGCTGGCCCCAGGAAGCGGGAAGTGTACAGCGCCATGCCTGGCTTGTTCTTTGACATGAGGGTGCCGCGACTCATAGGGAGGAGCCGAAGGCCGGGTTGGCCTTGAACTGCAGTCCTCCCGAGGGGACTGGCTGAGGAGATACTGCGGAGCGCAGGGAGGCCTGTGCTATGCCCTGGACACAAGGACAGGCATGGTCAGTGGTAGAGTGCTTGCCTGAGCCACATAAGGCCCTGGGCTCCAACCCCAAAATGACGTGCATTTTGTTAGATGTGATTTGTGGTTAGATTTTTTTTTTTTTTTGCCAGTCCTGGGCCTTGGACTCAGGGCCTGAGCACTGTCCCTGGCTTCTTCCAGCTCAAGGCTAGCACTCTGCCACTTGAGCCACAGCGCCGCTTCTGGCCGTTTTCTGTATATGTGGTGCTGGGGAATCGAACCTAGGGCCTCGTGTATCCGAGGCAGGCACTCTTGCCACTAGGCTATATCCCCAGCCCCTGTGGTTAGATTTTTTTAAATGTCCAAAAATTGTTGAGAGGTAACTGGATGGCAGAGGACAGGAAGACATGGTGTCTGCAGTTTGCATCAAAATCTACCAGCCCTGAACACGGGGAGGTGGGAACCAATAGGGGAAAATCTCAGGGTCTGCAAAGCTTGGACAGGAAGTCTCTGGAAGGGTGAGCCAGAGGCTGAGATCTGAGGATTGTGATTCAAAGCCAGCCTGGGCAGAAAAGCCCATGAGACCCTTATCTCCAATTAAAGCACCAAAAAAGCCAGAAGTGGAGCTGTGGCCAAGGTGGTAGAGCACTAGCCTTGAGCAAAACGGCTAAGGTCCAGGGCCTAGGCCCTGAGTTCAAGCCCTAGTACAGGAAAAAACAACAAAAGGCAGTTTCTGACTGTGTGTATCTCCCTTGCTTCTTAACTATTTATTGGAAACTGCACAGGAGTGTGTCATACACACAAGCACTAGAATAATGCCAGGGGACCCCGCCCAAGGCCACCCAGGCCATCTCCCGCCTGGGAGCCTGCGGAGCCCTCCCCACCCCAGCCCAGAAGCCATGGGTGGGAAAGAGCCCGCAGGTCGGGGGGCAAGGCCCACCCCATGCCACCCTCACCTGTACGAACCAGCTCGCCAATGAGCTCCTCCTTCATGCGGATGTTGATGGCCAGCTCCCGGATCTTCTGCTGCGCCTGGGCCAGCCGCCACTCAGAGGCTGAGGCAGCAGGGGCCTGTTGGGCCCGAACCACAGCCTGACGGCCACCGGCTGCTGTAACAGGCAGCAGGGTCACCCAGGCTGCGGGAGCAGGGGCCTCCCAGAGTGTGCATGCCCAGTAGAGAGCCCCCCCCCCCCCCCCGATGCCACCCAGCTTACCTTTGGGCCCGGGGGTGGCAGCTCCTGGCTCCTGAGGGTGGGGCTCTGGGCCCCTCCTGTCCGGCGGGCTCCCTGGGCTCAGCCTCTGGCTCCAGCTGTTGATTCCATTCCTGGTGAGCAGAAACTAGAGTCTGTCCTCCACAGTCCAGCCCTGGCCCCTGAACCCTGGTCCCAACCCTAGCCCAGCGCCTGGGTCTGAAGGCCTCGGGGCCCTCCAGCCTCTAGGATATAAGCCTGGTAGACTTCAGAGGCCAGAGACAGAGTTTGAGGGGTTCCATTCAGCTGGGGGGCATCAGGGCCCACCTGGGAGAAATCAGAGGCCTGGGTCACCCCATATTATAGCCACACTCAGTTCAGAACCTCAGTTCAGGACAGCCTGAGCCCCCAGGACTCTGCTACCTCTCTGTCAGCCCGGGTTGGCCAAGCCTGGCCGGCAGGCCGGCAATAGGCTCACTCACCTGCGCAGGTGTAAGGCCCTCCTGGGCAGCTCCTCCTCGTCCTCTGAAGAAGAGCTGCTCCCCAGCCTGTCTGCCTCAGCCAGCAGCTCAGCTCCAGCCTCCCTGCCATTTGTCACCTGCTAGCAGAGTAGCAGGCGCTCGGGAAGCCAGCAGACATCTTCCCACAGCCTTTCCCACCCCAGCTCTGCCCTTGCAGGGCACTGCCCCTCCTGGGTACCAGCCCAGCCTCCCCCTGGTGATCAGGCTCAGCTGGGCACACACATACACCCTCCACACACACCCCACTCCCCACCCACCCCCAGTTCCATGGCGCCTGGCTCTCAGGTACAGGTCGTTCACCCCCATGTCACAGCTAACCACCCAACCTTGCCAGAGCTGTGGGTATGCACAGGCAGGTGCCAAATCGTCCTCCAAGACATTATTTTATTATATTTGGTGCGAGTACTGGGGCTTGAACTCAGAACCTGTCACGCTTGCTCAGTGCCTTTTTGCTCTACCACTTGAGCCATACCAGGTTTTTACTAGTTAAGTTAGAGATAAGTTTCACAGACTTTTTTTTGGCCACGGCTAGCTTCCAACCATGATCCTCAGATCTCAGTCTCCTGAGCAGCTAGAATTATGAGCATGAGCTGAGATGACCTGGGCTTGGAGGCAGGGGGGAAGTAGGCTGGTTAAAGGCTCCGATGTGAAATGAAACACAGGCGACCAAGACCAGACAGATCAGGGCTCATGGGAGAATGAACTTGCCAAGCAAGACAGGCAGAGTGGCAAGCTGTCTCCAGGGCCAGCCAGGCAAGCTAACCTTCAGGAGTGAGAACCAGAACCTTGTCTCTAACCTCCCAGCACCCTTCCTTTCCTCCACCAATACCTGAAACTGGCGGGCTGTAACTCACAGCTGGCTCCATGGAAACCAGGAAGGAGTGCTCAAGCACCACCCCCCCTCCCCATGCTGAGCTGAACCAGCTCAAAACCCACCCCACCCCAGACACCTAGCACAGCCCCTGCTTACCTCACTCCACCGCTCAGAGCCAACTTCATCTCCAGGAAGACAACCAGAGGGCACCATGCCCAGGCGTTGGCTGTGGGCACCCCCAAGAGGGGCTGTGTGAGGCCTGGGCACAAAGGATCCAGGAGGCAGGCCCTGCAGGAGCCCAGGATCCCCCCAACCAGGCCGCACCAACTCTAGCTGCAGCCGAAGTTCCACCATCTCCTCCTGCTGCTCCCGCAACCGGTCACTCTGCAAGACATGGTTCAGAGGATGCCGGGGGCGTGGCTTTGAGGGGGCGTGGCCAAAGCGACAGTAGCTGGCTGGGCGGGGCCGAAGGGGTTTGGCTGATGAGCAGGGCTGCACACAGATGGTCATAGTGCTAGCACCCCACCCTGTGGGACAGAATTGACGATCAAGCACCCCTGGTGCTTGACCTCCCAGTCTCCTCAGTTCCCCAATACACAGCACTAGTTCAGCCTCAAGCCCCTCTGTCTCAGCCCTTTCCCCATCAAGCTTCCCCACAGGTCCTCCACCTCCAGCCCCTGACACTAAAGGATGTGAGGCACAACGCTGTTTGCTCAGGCCTGGCTCAAAAGTGGGTCCAGTGGACTCGATTCTCCATCGCAGGAGAGACCAGGCCCATCTCTCCTCCACCTCATCACACTCATCCCGGGCATCAGAGCGCAGACTTGCCCAACCTCCTCCAACACCCCCACCCCCACCCCCACCCTGCAGGGTGGAAGGTGGCGCCACCTGCAGTTTGTATTGCTCCATGGCGTCCTCCAGCGCAGCCAGAAAATCTCTGTTTTCCTCTTCCAGCCGGGCCACCTGGGTCTGCAAGGCCAGCAGCTGCCCCTCGTCTTCCTGGAGAGTGGGCAGAAGGGCTTTAGGAGTGGGCAGCCTGGACACTCCAGCCTCTTCTCAGCCACCTGACCCTCTGTTCCAAGCTGTCTGGAGCCCAGGCCCCTAGAGGTGGGGGTCACTCAGCAGGCCCCTTGGGCTTTCTCCCATCATTATCCACCAATCCACAGTACTATGACTGGGAACAATCTAGTCTTTGCCTGCCTGCTAGGCACTACCTACATCTTTAGCCCTGGGATATAGTGTCTGATTTCGTAACTATTTTTACACTCAGAGACTCAGGGGCTCAATAAAGAAAAGGACCCTAGTCCTCAGAAGTGACTCTGTGTGTGTCTCAGTCCTGGGGCTTGAACTCAGGGCCTGGGTACTCTTCGTTTTTTTCACTCTACCATTTGAGCCACAGATCCACTTCCGATTTTTTGCTGGTTAATTGGGGATGAGGGGCCCCGGATCCTCAGATCTTAGCATCCTGAATAGCTAGGGCCCTTACCCTCCCTCCCGTTCCCTCGGCCGGGTGCACACCTGAGCCTTGGCCCCCTTGGGCACCCCGGTACCCCGAGCCGCAGGGTCCTCTGCGGAGGCGCTCTCGATGCCGCTGTCGGGACCCGAGGCGGAGCTCAGCGCGCTGCGCTCGCTGTCCACGGCGCACAGCCAGTCCCGCACCTTGCGGGCAGCGGCGCCGGGCAGCCCGGGCTCAGCCTGCAGCTGGCGCAGGAAGCTGTAGGCCGCGAGGGTGCGGGCCCGGTAGTGCGCGCACTCGGCGCCCAGGCGCGCGGCGGCGGAGGCGGTGGTGGGGCCCGGGGCGCGCCGGCCTCGGTGGATGATGCGCGTCTCGGAGCGGTGCCGCGGTGGCCCCCGTGTCGCCGCCGCCTCCTCGGCCCCGCGCTCTGCCTCGGGCTTCCAGTTGACCGAGGCGCGGTTGCGGATGTTCTGGGCGCGGCTGGCGTAGTTGAGGGTGTGGAGGGTCTCATCGAAGTCGGAGGACGAGGGACTGACGCAGGCGATCATCACCGTCTTGGCGTTCCCGCCCAGCGAGTCCTTGAGGATCCTAGGGATGCAGCGCGTCGGGGGGCGCCCCAGGTCAGAGTCGGGGGCGGGGGTCTCCCAGGGGGGACGTCCCGGCCCCCGCCCGGGACAGCCAGGGCTCACCGGGTGATCTTGGAGTCGCGGTAGGGGATGTGGCTGCCGCGGCGCTGCGGGTCGCCCAGGGCGCTGATGACGTTCCCCAGCGCCAGCAGGCTGCTGTTGATCTGGATGCTCTCCTTGAGCCGCGCGCCCGTGCTGCCCGTCTTCAGGACCCTCTCCGAGCCGGCCAGGTCCACGAAGTGGAACTTGGAGAGGAGCAGCTGGCCGGCGGGCCGGGGCGCGCGGCCCGGGGTGCGCCCACGCTGCTCCAGCGTCACCGTGAAGACCGTGTGCGAGCGGCTGGACCGCCGGTTGAAGGGCGTGGATCCCGTGTGCCGCGCCGCGTTGCCCATCTCCAGGAGGCTCAGCACCTCGTCCAGGCCCTCCACGTCCACCTCCTTCACCCCACACAGCACTGCAGGCACGGAGCGGCCGCGGTGGGGAGCGATTAGCAGCCCCCGCGCGCCCCCCGCCCCGCCCCCTGCTCGTCCTGACCCGCCTTCCCCAAGCCCCTGCTTTGGCAATGGGGGTGGAGGGGCCGTCTTGACGTCGGTCACTTTGGGCACAGAACACGCCAAAGTCACCAGGCACGGGGACAATAAGGCAAAGCCACCTACAGCTGGGTTATTCCCTCAGGTGCTACTCTTTCCCAAGGCGTTGAGGGGGGGGGGGGCGGCCCCAGGGCTGCTCACCCACCCACACTCCCGCGATCGTCCTCCCGGAGCTGGATATCGCGGCTGGCAGTAGCCACCTCCAGTAGATCCCGGAGCTCCTCCTTGTACACTTCCAGGTAGGACACGTGCACCAGGCAGTCCAGCAGGTCGTTCTCGTCGATCAGCTTGAAGGCCTCGGCCATGGCCCTCGGGATGATGCCCTGCTCATCCTCGTGCAGGGAGGCTGGGGAGACACCGCGAGGCATCCTGCCACCCCGCCAGCATCTGCCACCCGGCCAGCAGCAGCCTGCGCCCCAGGCCCCTCAGCCCTCCACCACCCACCGCTGGATTTTCTAAAATGAATATTTACTGATTAGAAAACTCCTCACCGCACAGGTTTTTTCCCCCCATCTCTCCTCTGTTTATCTATCTCTGTTTTGCGGTGCTGGGGATCAAATCCATGGACTTAGCATGCTGACAACAATACCCCCAGCCCCATGATATATTATTAAGAAAATAAAACCGTATTGGAAAGAATGGGTCTTGCATAACTTTTCATTTTTAAAGAATAGTTTTCAGAGAGAAACCAGCATGCTCACAGGGCAATTTTTAAAAGGTGGTTATCAAGTTGTTTTGTGCATGTAGTTACTTGTCTGTTTTCCTACAATAAACAAGCATGTGTTCCTAACTGCTATGCTCCCTGCAATTCAGGAGTTGGAATCCTTACCCTGAATGAGACAGTATGAGGGAGGGGGTGATGAGCTCATGGGGGAGGGGAGCCCTGGAGAGGAATTTGTGGCCTTATTATTTGGAGGAGGTATCTGGAGAATCCTGCCTCTGTTCTATTGGCACTTGGACTGCCCAGACTCCAGAATGAGGAGAAATAAACTTCTGATAAGGGGCCACCAGATCTATGATAGTCTATCACAACAGCTGGAATACACTAAGACAGGAAGTATGGCTCAAGTGGCAGAGTGCTAGCCTTGAGCAAAAGGAAGCCAGGGACAGTGCTCAGGCCCTGAGTCCAAGGCCCAGGACTGGCCAAAAAAAAAAAAAAAAGACAGGAAGTAATTTCAGGCAGGACTGGGGATGTGGCTTGGTGATACAGCGCTTGCCTAGCATACAGGAGGATTTGTCCATACCTAGCACGGAAAACAAAAAGAAAAAGAAAGGGGCTGGTCACAAATGGCTCATGCCTGAAATCCTAGCTACTCAGGAGGCTGAGATCTGAGGATTGAGGTTCAAGGCAGAAAAGTGCATGAGAGTCTTAACTCTAATGAATCACCAGAAAACCAAAAGTGGCACTGTGGTTCAAAGTGGTAGAGCTTTGAGCAAAAGAGCTCAGGGACGGGGCTGGGGATATGGCCTAGTGGCAAGAGAGCTTGCCTCGTATACATGAGGCCCTGGGTTCGATTCCCCAGCACCACATATACAGAAAACGGCCAGAAGTGGCGCTGTGGCTCAAGTGGCAGAGTGCTAGCCTTGAGCAAAAGGAAGCCAGGGACAGGGCTCAGGCCGAGTCCAAGGCCCAGGACTGGCCAAAAAAAAAAAAAAAAGAGCTCAGGGACAGGGCCTAGGCCCTGAATTCAAGCCCCACAACCAACAACACAAAAAGAAGGAACAAACCAACCAAAGGAAGAAAGGAAAAGGAATAAAGGAAAAGAAAGAGAGACGTGGCTACTGTATATGTTCTTGATACATTGTAATTGTATATATGTATACCTGAGAGAAAAACAGGGCGTAAGATATCACAAGAAATGTACACACTGCCCTACTATGTAACTGTACCCTTTTTGCACAACACCTTGTCAAAAAATTTGTGTTCAATTAATAAATAAATTAAATTAATAAAAAGAAAGAGAGAAAAAAAGAGAAATAGTAACCTCAGAAAGAACAGTTCATGGGGGGGTGGTTAGGGAAGGGAAAGAGGAAAAAAATGAGGGAGGGGGTAACAAGTTTGGCAAGAAATGTTCTCACACTTTACGTATGTAACTGTAACCCCTCTGTACATCACCTTGACAATAAAATTAAATTTAAAAAAGAAAGAGGGGCTGGGAATATGGCCTAGTGGTAAAGTGCTTGCCTCGTATACATGAAGCCCTGGGTTCCATTCCTCAGCACCACATATATAAAAAAAAGCCGGAAGTGACGCTGTGGCTCAAGTGTGGCAGAGTGCTAGCCTTGATCAAAAAGAAGCCAGGGACAGTGCTCAGGCCCTGAGTCCCAAGCCCCAGGACTGGCAAATAAACAAATAAATAATAAAAAGTAAATAAATAAAAATAAAAAAGAGAGAACGGTTCATATAACTTAAAAGCAGGTAGGTCCTTCCATTGGCCAGAAGTGCCCGGGACATTGTGCAATGTCACTCACCCACACTGGCCTCCCCCATGGTGTATGTCTTCCCGGAGCCTGTCTGGCCATAGGCAAAGACAGTCGCATTGAAGCCCTCAAAGAAAGCCTCCAACAGGGGCTGCACGCAGGCCTGGTACACAGCCTCCTGCCCGGCATCCTCTGCCAGCACCACATGGAAGCCAAAGTGGCGGTCACGCCCCAGGGTGACCCGCCCATCCTCTGGCTCCACCTGCAGGCAGCTCTGGTGTCCATGAAGCAGCTCCTTGGGCAGCAGTGGGCGGACTCGAAGGGCCACCCTCACTGGAGCCTCTTCATCCCCCAGCAACCTCTGGGCCTCCAGCCCCATACTAAAGGAAGGACCTGCAGAGAAAAGGAAAGACCATTGTCACCAGCACCTGTATTCCAGGGGCCTAGTCACCCCCTGCAGGTGACCTAGAGCCAGGTCCCACAGCCTGGATGGACTCTGGAGAGATGGGGCAGAGTCACACGGCTTTCCCATAGTCTCTTATATCACAGAAGTCCATCCCCACCTTCTCCTAAAAAGCCAACAGACAAAAAAAAAAAAAAAAGAAGAAGATGGCCAGGGGCTGGGGATATAGCCTAGTGGCAAGAGTGCCTGCCTCAGATACACGAGGCCCTAGGTTCGATTCCCCAGCACCACATACACAGAAAACGGCCAGAAGCGGCGCTGTGGCTCAAGTGGCAGAGTGCTAGCCTTGAGCGGGAAGAAGCCAGGGACAGTGCTCAGGCCCTGAGTCCAAGGCCCAGGACTGGCCAAAAAAAAAAAAAAAGCCAACAGATTCTAGCCCAGCCAGTGGCTCATGTCGATAATCCTAGCTACTGATGAAGCTGAGATCGGAGGATCGCAGTTCAAAGCCAGCCTGGGCAGGAAAGTCCATGATACTCTGATCTCTAATTAATCACCAAAAAGCTGGAAGTGGAGTTGTGGCTCAAGTGGAAGAGTGCTAACCTTGAGCAAAAAAGCTCGGAAACAGGCCCTGAGTTCGAGCCCCAGAACTGATGCGCGCACGCGCGCGCACACACACACACACACACAGAGCCCACAAATCCTTCAAAATGGAGCTGTGACCTCCAAATCCTGCCCAATTCCACCTCCTAAATATCCCAGGATCACCTGAGCTCCTCATCCTCTGGTCAAGGCCCTGGTCTACGCACTGACATTTTGTTTTTTTCTTGCCAGTCCTGGGGCTTGGGACTCAGGGCTTGAGCACTGTCCCTGGCATCTTTTTGCTCAAGGCTAGTACTCTACCTCTTGAGCCACAGCACCACTTCCGGCTTTTTCTGTTTATGTGCTACTGAGGAATAGAACCCCGGGCTTCATGCATGCTAGGCAAGCTCTCTAGCAACGAGCCACATTCCCAGCCCTGCACTGACATTTTGATGGAGCGATTTCTGCCAGTGGTCCTTCTAGATCTCAGACTCCCCACCCTTTCCACTTCAGCAGCCAGGGGCATCTTTCAAAAATGTAATCATGTCATCCCTTCTCAGATTAACCCCCCAAACATTGTCACTGCCTTTGGGACTCAAAGAAAGGCAAGTGTGCTTCCTACTTTAGCCACACTCCTCCCTGGCACCAAGCCATCCTCATCTCTCTACCCAGCAACTGAACTTACCAAAGCATCTATCCTTCCCTGCCTAGCCCAGGCCCTTCAGAGGGCCAAGGAGGTGCCTCTGCTCTGTGCTGCCCCACAAAACACACACACACACACACACACACACACACACACACACACACACACCCCAGTGTGCTGCTCCCATGGACCACTGATCACACTGATGAAATTGCTGAGTCTCTTCTACTTCCCAGATTGGGGGCTGGAGGGCAGGGACCCATTCTGTCCCCTTTGAGCTGCCATCACAGCACCCACAACCAGGTCCAACACAACCCAAGGAATTAGTCCTACCTGCCTCGGCTTACCGCATTCCTCAGCTTCTGCGAACTGCACTTGGATTTACTTTACCATGCCCTGTTGAGCCTCTCCACCGGTGCCCGGCGCTGAGTACACGGCGGTAACTGCCCCATCATACAAGGGGGTCCTCCGTGCACCCCACCCTTGCAGGCTTGCGAGCCCTGCGTGGACCCGGCTTCCCCTGCACCGCTGTCCATGCCAGGCGCGAAGAAGCTGCACGGGGCAGACTCTCCCAAAAGTTTGAAGCCGTGACTACGAAATGGGGGAGGGGGGTCCTCCTCCAGGCCAGGCCCGGCATGCCGGCCTCTGTGCCCATATTTAGGGAAGGGGGAGGGCTGGCCCGCCCAAGGAGGGGCTCTCAGGGGGCTGGAGAGGGCGGATGGGGGAGCCCCCCCCCGGGCCCATCCCAGGGGTCCCGGGCGAGCAGGGTAACGGGACCACCCCGCCGAGCTCGGCGCAGGGGCAGCGAGCGCGCCCCCCCTCCATTCTCACCGCCCCCCCCCCCATCCTCGCGCTCCACTCGAGCCCAGCGCAGCACCCACCTGCTGGAGAGCTAGCGCAGTCCTCCTCCGTGCCACCGGGCCCGACGCCTCCGCGCGGCGCGCTCCGATGCCGTCACCACCGGGACCCTTGCTCCCCCCCCCCCCCCCAAACATCCCGCCCCTCACCCGCAAGTCCGCCCGCCTTTGGGTTGGGGCGGCGCCGCGGAGTCCGCCCGCAGGCAGGGGGCGGGGCCGGAGCGGCCGGAAGGGGGAGCGCTCTCTCGGTGGGCGTGGCTACACGATTGGGCGGGGCTGGAGCAGAAGCAACAGCACCGGGCATCTCCTGCCTCCTGCAGGTCGAGTCTCCCATGAAGAGACTCCACGTGTCTATCTGACTCATCTCCGTCCCGTCTTTACTCCTCTCCCAGTGCCAAGCCAGCCTCCCCAACCACAAGCACCACTGCACAAAAACAACAGCAGAAATCTCCGTCTCCTTCACCACGCTGATTTTCCTCACGGTTCTGCATATTTCTGAAGTTGATTTGCTTCTGACCACTCATTACCTGTATGACAGAGCCGAGCATGCTGACTAGTGGCCGACTACCCAGTCCGTCAGGCATATATATACACATATGCCTGCAAGAAAAAGGCTACAGCCGGGAAGGAAATCCGAGAAACTTGTGGGGTCGTTTTTTAGAGCTGAGGAACTCTGCGAAGAAAACACTCTTTTGCAATGTATGGGTTTTAAAATTATATTTATGCACACCCTAGCCTAAGTAGTAACTTTCCAAAGATAGTTTGGGGATGGACAGTGGCTGCATACATGGTCTGTATATGTGCTCTATATGCTGTGGACTATATTGAGTGAGAAGTTACCATTAGGAGCCGGGCGCTAGAGGCTTACGCCTGTAATCCTAGCTACTTGGGAGGCGGAGATATGAGGATAGGGGTGAGAGGCCAGCAGGAGCTGGACAGCTCGTGAGACTTATCGCCAATAAACTACTCAATAAAGCCGGAACTGGCACTGTGGCTCAAGTGGTTGGAGCGCTAGCCTTGAGCCCAAGCCGGGAGTTCAAGCCCTGGGACTGACCAAAAAAACTGGCTCTGATGGACAGGCCAAGCCTCATGAAGACGGGGCGCCTCGGTAGCGTGGAGGTGGGGCTCGGGCCGCCTAAGGCACCACTCTAGGGAGTGGCTCACTTGCAAATTTGGGATCTGGAGTTAAGGAAATGTGCTGTGGACCATGGAGCGGGGCGTGGGCGGTTTCTTCGGGTGGGCAGGGGCAGGACTCTGGAAATGGGCGGGGCGTACGCTAACTGGGGCGGGGAGGAGCTCTGTCGGGGCGGGACTCCGCGGGGGCGTGGTCTGTTGTGGGCGTGGCGGGGGCGGGGCCAGGGTGGCGGCGTGGTGGCGGCGGCCGCTCGGGACTCAGCTCTTCTTGCGCAGCTGGTTGTACTGCGCGCGGCCCAGGATGGGCTCCATGACGCTGGGCCGGAAGAAGCTGTCGCTGACCCTGCGCGCCGGCTTCTCGCGGGGCATGGCCAGGAGGCTGGGACGTGGGCCTGAGGGCGTCTCCGCTTTGTCGTCCAGCCCGGAGCAGGAGGGGACGCTGAGGCCCCGCGTGCTGCGCAGGCCACCGCGGGCCGCCGCGGGGCGCGGCGCGGGCTCCGGGCTAGCGGGCCGCGCCCCTGATCCCCTGCGCTCGGACTCGGAGGGTGGGTTATCGATGTCCCGAAATTCGCTCTCCGGCTCCATCAGCGACAGCCTGGGGAGCTTTGAGACGCGCCGCCGCCTTAGGAACCCACTTGGCCCAGGGTCCTGCCCCTCTGAGGGTCGCTGCCCTATGAGGCCCACGTCCTCATTCCCCCACGAGCGGCCATCCGAGGGCAGGAGGGCTGAGGCAGCAGGATGGGGGCACCCGGGACCCCCTGAGTTCCTGACGGCTCCGATGGGAACCTTCCCAAAGTTTCCACACCCGGAGGAAGGCCAGAGGCCCTCCAGTCCCTGCTGGGCTGTACTGGAGGTTGGGGGAGGCCTACACACTGACCCGGCCAGTGCCAGGCTGCCCCTGCCCGGGCATGTCCCGGGCCCCAGGTGTACGAGCTGGCTGCCTCTTGATGGGAGAGGCTGAATTCCCCCTCTCGGCTCTCAGGGCCCCTCCTGCCCAGACAGGCCCTCGGGCTCACCCTGTAACTAGCTGGGGGAAGGGATGGCATTGGGCTCTTTGGCTTTTCCAGTTGGTGACAATTAGGGTGGGACCAGCGGCTGCCCCTAGAACTTAGGTCCCATCCCCCAGGGGTCCTGAAAGCCTCCCTCTCACCTGCCCAGCCCCCACATGCCAGCATGCCAGACCCTCCAGTGGGGACTGGGAGATGAGCACCAAGGCCAGGCCTCCCACTTCCTCAGACTGATGATAGTGTCCTCCACTAGCAGGGGGTGCCGCTGTACTTGGGGCTGGAGAGGCCCATATGTGCACATTTCCTGAGGCACCAAATGTGGCAGGAGGCTGTCCAGGGACTGGAGGTTGGAGGGGACCATAGCCCTTCTGGTTAGCTCTCCCATACCTGTCCTGTCAGGGCCCCTTTGGGAAAAAGAAAGTTGAGGTGGGGGGGACTCACCGGTACATAATGAACCACTGTGTCCACCACGTTGTCAGTCACGCCTTTCAAGGCATCTGACAGGGACATGGCCCTCTTCTTCGTGGAAGAGACCACAGGGGCCGGTGTGAGGTGCAATATCCGCCCTGCCGTGCCCAGCACGGCTGCAGGAGCCCAGGTCACAGCTGAGATGGTGCTTCGGAGGCCCTGCTGCAGGGAATGTGCCACCCCACCAAGGAGGCCCTGCGGGCTGGGCAGCGCTGATACCTGCGGGTCAGAGCCAGATCAGTACCTCCTGCAGCCAAGGTCTATTTTGGCTTTAAAAATTTTTTTAATTCAGCGTGGAGATCAAACCTAGATCATGCTAAGCACACAGCTGGGTGTGAGTCCCCTTATCTGTATGTGTGTGTGTGTGTGTGTGTGTGTGTGTGTGTGTGTGTACTGGGGCATGAACTCATGCCTAGACACTGTCCCTTAACTTTTTAACTCAAGGCTGGCACTCTACCCCTTGAACCACAGCTCCACTTACATCCTTTTGGTGGTTAATTGGAGATAAGAGTCCCATAGACTTTCCTGCCTAGGATGGCTTTGGACCATCAGCCTCCTGAATAGGATTATAATTGTGAGCAACTGGAGCCTCGATTGCCTGGTGTCTGTGGCAATTTAGTAATCCTGTAATCCTTGCAATCCAGGATCCTGAGATCTGAGGATCACAGTTCAAAGCCAGCTCTGGCAGGAAAGTCTGTGAGACTCTTATCTCCAATGAAACGCCAAAAATGCTGAAAAGTGGAGCTGTGGTTCAAGTAACAGAGATAGCCTTGAGGCAGAAAAGCTCAGGGAAAGCATCAGACCTTGAGTTCAAACCCTAGGACCAGCACAGAAAGGAAAAAAAAAGAGCCTGGCATGTAGGGTTTGAGATCTGCAAACAATAATAGTAATTATGTACTATAGTTATAATAGTAATTATGTAATGTAGGTTGGATTATAGCTCCATGCCTATTTTTGAACTTCCTGTAAGTGGGTCATACAGCGAGGGTTCATTTCTGAATGCCCACTCAATTTCCACACTAGAGAGGCCAGCTTGTAGGCCTGGCTCTGCTACTCCATGTGTGGCTTGGGGCAAGTCACTTCCTGAACTCATTTCTGCATCTGCAAAAAAGGGCAGTTATCTCTGTCCTGCCTCTTCTGGGCAGTGCTGGGGTTTGAACCCAGAGCCTTGCACTTACTAGACAGATAGTGTACCACTTGAACCACATTTGAGTCATTTTCCAGATAAGGTCCCTTGCTTTTTCCCTCTGACTAGCCTCAGATCAAGATCCTCCTACACGTGCCATTCACATAACTGGGATTACAGCAGTGAACCACTGCACACAGCTTGTTCTTCGAGTTGGAGCGTTGATAGCTTTTTGTATGGGCTGGCCTGGAACTTCCATCTCCCCTGTTGCTGGGGTGATAGGCATGTACCACCACACAGCTGGACTCTGACCTGCTCACGTGAAGGGATGTATGGGGGTCAGCTGTGAGAGTGACACGGAAATACTATCAGCTGTGGGTTTGGGGGTGGAGGAGAGAGAGGAGAGAGAGCATGTGCCAGGTCCCTGGCTGGCATCACAGCTGCTTGTTTTACCCACTCCCTCCACCCCCATAGCCAAGGGGGCTGCTCTCTCCCTCACCTCGCTGAACTTCTCCTCTGTCTCTGACTCTTCTTCCTCTGTCTCCTCTCCTTCCGTGTCCGTCTGGTCATCATGGCTCTCCTCCTGGGTGAGGTTGTGCAGCCAGCCCCCTCGTACCTCGTTCTGCCTCGGCCGGGACACCACCTGCATGGCGGCTGATGCGCCCCACTGGGCCAGGCTGCTCTGGGGAGGGACAGCAGCAAACCTCGGGCTCAGCCGGGATCCCAGCATCCAGAGCCCCTCACTCCCAGAGCAGGGGGAGGCATGGTTAGCGAGACCTGGTCCCCAAAGACTTTTCTTCCTTTTTTTTTTTTTTTTAAAGACAAGTCTCTCTATGTAGCGTAGAGTGGCCTGGAACTTGAGATCCTCCTGCCTCAGCCTCCTGAGTGCTGGGATTACAGGCATGCACTACTATACCTACTGGGCAGGAACATTCTTAATGTCTTTTATCACTTTTTTGAGGCACCAGCGATTCAATGCTAGGGAAAGCTTCTGCCACTGAGCTATCCCCTAGCCCTTTCTTAAATGTATTTATTTGTTTATTTATTTTAATCAATCCTGGGGCTTGAAGTCATGTCCTGAGCATTATAACTGAGCCTCTTTGTGCTCAAGACTAGCACTCTACAACTTGAGCCACTGCTCCACTTCCAGTTTTCTGGTGATTAATTAGAGATATGAGTTTCACAGACTTTCCTGCCTGGGCTGGCTTCAAACCATGATCCACAGATCTCATCCTCCTGAGTAGCTGAGATTGCCAACGTGAACCACCAGCACTCTGCTTCCCCTAGCATTTTTAAGTGTTGAGGCAGGGTCTTACGAAGTTGCCAGAATGGGCAGTACAGCTCAAGTGGTAGAGCGCCAGCCTTGAGCAAAAAGCCAAAGGAGAGTTCAAGCCCCAGTACAGTCATCTAATTGCTGAAAAGTCACCATGCTGCTTGCTAATCTTTTTTTTTTTTTTTTTTTTGGCCAGTCCTGGGCCATGGACTCAGGGCCTGAGCACTGTCCCTGGCTTCTTCACGCTCAAGGCTAGCACTCTGCCACTTGAGCCACAGCGCCGCTTCTGGCCGTTTTCTGTATATGTGGTGCTGGGGAATCGAACCTAGGGCCTCGTGTATCCGAGGCAGGCACTCTTGCCACTAGGCTATATCCCCAGCCCTGCTTGCTAATCTTCATGCTTTTATTTTGTTTTCTCATTGCTGGGGATCAAACCCAGGGCCTCACATAGCCTAGGTAAGCATTCTTCTACTAAGCTACATCCCAGCCCAACCTCCCTGCTTAATGTTTTAACTTCCTTAGGGGCCTTCGTTTTTTACTGAAGTTCCTTATGAAGAAATTCCAGACTGTCTGTGATTAAGCCATACAACAACATTCTCCCTTGGGCACAGGGTAGGGGCATGGAATCCCACAAGGGAACCTGGCTGGGGCTGCCCGGCTCTCCCCGCCACGGGAGAGTGTGGGCTTTACTTAGGGTAGCACTTCCCGGTGTGTAAGAGCTGAGTGGGTCTCTGCTCCCTCACTGCTGGGGGGCCCACAGGAAGAGGCCTCCTGGAGAAGTGTCTGTTCTCGATTCCTGTCCTTTCTCTGCCCATAGGACCTAGACAACCAGCCCATCAGCTCTTGTCCTGACCCACGGGCCCCAGTCTGGTCAGAAGAGAGGATGTTTCCAAGAATGGAGCAAGCGGGGAACCCTAGGATGCCAGGCCCTGGGCAGAGACACTCACCAGGGGCGCCACGCCAGGTATCCACATGGCCAGGGAGTGGCCTTGCTTCAGGGCCCAGGCCGTGGTCTGGATGGTGTGTCGAGACAGGGTGTTGGCCAATGCCCCAACTCTGCTGGCCAGGCCGGGCTTGGCCTTGGGGGCCTTCTGGTTCCGGGCACGTCCAGGAGCAGGGGCTGGGTGAGGATTAGGAGAGAAAGAAGGGAGAGAGGCTGCAGGAGGGGTCAGAGAGAGTTGGGAGGGATCGCGGGCTGGAAAGCCATCCTGGTGCCACCACAAACCCATTGGTGCTGGGTGCATCTTACGTCCCTTCTCTTTGGATGGTGTGAGGGGACTAAAAGATTCTGGGTCCCTCTGAAGATCCCCCGGGCCTTTGCTATTCCAGGGTGGCCCTCATGGGCCTTACCACCTCCTGTGGATTCCCAGGCAGCAGTGGGCTTTCGTGGCAGGTACCTGACTCTTCGCTGGCCGGAGGGAGAAGAAACTCCACCACCTTCTCAATGCCATCTAATGCCATCTCAGCCCCTCCGGAGGCCAGCCGGCCAGCTCGGGTCTTAGCTGCGTACTCCATGGTATCTTTGGCCACCCCCCAGGCGAGCTCACAGCTGGCCATGGTGGCCCCCAGGACCTTGTCGGAAGTGCTGGCGATGGGCACACTGATGCTGTTCCGGGCACTGCGCAGGCGCGTGGAGATGGTGCCCTTCAGCTCGGAGGCGATCTGGGGGGGACGTTGGGAAAGGGGACAGCAGTGCATCCGTCTCCTCTCAGGCCCTGAGAAGAGCTCCTCTTTGTCTCAAACCCCACACCCAGCTCCTTGGAGAGCCTCATTAAAAGCATCCACGCTGGGAGCTGGGTAAGGTTGGGTGTTCAGCTTCTTCCCATGCACCCCTCAAGATCCTGCCTCTCCTCCAAGAGAGTGCCCAAAACTCCCCTTGGGTAGCATCCATGGACACATGGCCCGTGGAAGGGACTTGACCAGAGAGGATTAGATCTCCCAGATCTCAATGCACGGGGCCCTGACGTAGCTGCCTATCAACACCGAGAGTTCCAATGTGGACACAGAGCCCCCGTCCCAGGCCCGGGCCTCAGGGGCTGCGGCCCCACCCCTCGAGGCTGTCTGATTGTCCCCAAGCTCTAGTGACCCTCACTACCTGGTTCCTGGGGAGAGGCAGGGCCCCGGCAGCTCTCTTAGGGACAGGCAGCCCCCACGTGAACCCAGAAAGCCATTGTCTCATGGCGCCCACCCTCCCCACGCTGTCCTTCCTGAGGTGATGGCGGAAGCGTGCGGGCCAGGGAGAAGGAAGGGCTCACCTTCTCGGGTGGGTACTGGAGGGCCGGGATCTTCTCCTCCAGGTGGTCCAGGCCTCGGCAGGCCAGCTCATTGGCAGCTATGACTGGAAGGGGACAGCCGTGTTGGGGTGAGCCCCGGCCCCCACTCGAGGCTCTGTCACCTCTGTACTAAGGGAATCCCGCTGGCCTCGGCTCCCCAGCCCTGCTGCTTCCCAGTGCTGTGGGACTCCTCGAGATAAGGGCCATTTTTGGGTGTGTCAGATGAGCACCCAAAGCCCAGACATGAGAACATCCGCCCAGCCCGAAGCCAGCTCCCACATCCGCCCGTCCGGGGGCTTCAGGCTGTCAGCCCTCAGGTTCCTTCTTTGTGAAAGGCGGATCGGGGGCCATCGTGGAGAGGAAGGAATGGAAAGAATCGGCAAGAAACGCAGTTCCTTCCATCCCCTCTTCCTTTCTCGCCTGCTCTGGGCTCATCGTACTCATGAGGAAGAGGGAGGATGCTCTCGGGTACCGATGGGGTGGTGGTGACAGCAGAGCCCTTGGGAGCTTAGGTGACAGTCCCCATGGTGGGGATGGGGACTTGGAGGAGGAATGAGCTATTCCACAGAGCTAGGCAGTGCCTGGGGATGCCGAGGTTCCGGGAGGAACTTCTGGGGGTCTGCCAAGGGCACAGGCTGGGGTCACAATCGTGGAGGTGACATTGGAAAGGGGTGTTTGTAGATCCTCATTCATGAGGCTGCAGAGTGCAGGTGACACGGCTGTCTCCTGACCGTGCAGAGTAAAGAGGCCCAGCCAAGTGTGTACGGAGCCTGCAGGGGGCAGGCTTCACATCTTTCCAGGTTGCTGGCAGAAGGTGCTAGACTTTTCTCCTGCAGCTGGGGTTTCTCTCAGCTTGGTCAAAAGCAGTGGGTGCCTTGGAGAGGAGCATGGAGGTGGGGGGGTGGGGGGTGGAGACTGGCCAGGCGGGAAGCTCTCGACTGCCCCCACGTGTCAAAAGCCAGCCCAGCAGCGGAGCCAGGTGCCCTCCTGCATCTCTCCACGTCCTTTCTCGTGGCCTGTGTGCCAGACTGTGTTGGTTCTTGCTGCTGCTACGGCTGGATTTGGAGCTAGGGTGAGGATCTGGTCTCTCCCCTGCCTCTCTCTCACCAGTGCCATCCCTACGCCTGGGCATTCTTTTGCCCATCATTGCCATTGTTGGCACAGGCCAGCTGGACAACAGCTACAGGGACCTGTATCTAAATCTTTTGTTGTTGTTGTTGTTGTTGTGGGGCTTTGAACGCGGGGCCTGGGCGCTGTCCCTGAGCCTTTCTATGCTCAAGGCTAGCACTCTATCATTTGAGCCACAGTGCCACTTCCGGTTTTTGAGTGGTTAATCGGAGATAAGAGTCTCATGAGAGGCTGGGGATATGGCCTAGTGGCAAGAGTGCTTGCCTTGTATACATGAAGCCCTGGGTTCAATTCCCCAGCACCACATATACAGAAAACGGCCAGAAGTGGCACTGTGGCTCAAGTGGCAGAGTGCTAGCCTTGAGCAAAAAGAAGCCAGGGACAGTGCTCAGGCCCTGAGTCCAAGGCCCAGGACTGGCAAAAAGAAAAAAAAAAAAAAAAAAGAGTCTCATGAGGACTTTTCTGCCTGGGTGGGCTTTGAACCACGATCCTCAGATCTCAGCCTCCTGAGAAGCTAGGATGACAGGCTTGAGCCACCGGTGCCTGGCTATATCTAAATCTTGATATGGATGGGATGGGCTGTCAGGCAGATGGGCGAGCCTGTTATCAGTCATCAGTCACAGACAGACAGAATGGCAGGCGGGCAGGGCAGTTAGCATCAGTGGACAGGCAGGCGGTTACTGAGTGTCCTGCAAGAACTTACACTGGGTGGACAGCCTGCGGACCACGGGCTCCATGCTCCAGGCGGCCAGGCTGCTGGCACCTTGCACACCCTTCTCGTAGGCATTGCACACGGAGGCCACCAGCGGATGGGCTTCCTTGGTGCTGGTGTAGGTCTTCTGAACGCACTCACATGTGCCACTCACCACCGGCAGCTGCAGGACGCGGTGTAGAACGTTCTCCTGCTCCTGCCAGCCGAGGAACACCCTTTGGTTACCCCACCCGGGAGGCATGGGCCGGGGGTCCTAGCACCCACTGGTGAGGCTGGACCCAAGTGGACTCCTGATACCCCACTCACAGGGGAATGGGGCACTCTGCAGGGAGACGAGAGTCAGCCTGTCATGCTCTTCTGCCACTAGCCCAGAAGGCCATGTCTGTTCTCCAGGGGCCTGGCAAACCTCCCCTCCCATTCCTCCCAGAAGAGAGCAAGTGTCACTGCGCCCGTCTGCACAGCTAGTCCACCTTTCCTCCGGTGCCCCCATCAACACATTGCTCTGATCTCTCCCAAGTCCTGCCTCCCTGTCTCCAGATGTTGCTCTCCTGGGAAATTCCCTCACCTTGCCTCCCACGAGCCCCTCTGATGTGTGGGAGACCACTTCTCCCATGGCGCCCAGGGGAGTGTGGCCTGACCCTTTCCCCATTGTGCCCACTGTGTCCTTCCCCAGGCCAACTCCACATCCATCCCACAATGCTGTGCGTGTCTTCCTCCAAGCAGACCCCATGGTCTCTATGGCCAGGGCCTGCTTGGAAGCATGGTGCAGGAAAGAGGCGAAGCAAGGCTCTGTTGGTAGCAGGCTGAGCTGGGAGGGCCACAGAGCCCACCCACAGGGACACTGGACAGAGCAGGCGACAATGTCATGATAGGCAGAATACTCAGGGCTGTTGGAGACAAAGCTAAAGGGGACTGGGGGAAGGGCTCACAGTGCTGGAACTTTGTCTCTCTCTGTGCCTTTGACTTAATACAAAACGGAGCTCAGCCATTCCCACCGCCAAGGTTAACGTGGGGCGAGATGGGGGCGTACGGTTCAGCAATCCGTAAGTTTTAGCAACTATCTGAACTATGTAGAGCGGCCTTGGCAAGAGGCATCCAAGAGAAGTATTAAAGTCACCCCATGTCTCAGTGAGAAATAGGCCAGAGATAAACAAAGAAACCCTGGACGCCCACACGCAAAGCGCAGCCCACGCACAGGAGGAGACACCCACGGGGTGACTGACACAGTGGCTCTACACAGAGCACTCGTTCCAGGGTGGGGGTACAGAGCCTGGGCTCTTTGTTTTGGGACACAATTGTCCCCTTCCATGCCAGCTCCCTTAGAACTCAGAACCTGGGTGCCGTCTTTTAGCATTTTTGCTCAAGGCTGGTGCTCTACTACTTGAACCAGAGCTCTCCTTCCAACTTTTTGGTGCTTAATTGGAGATAAGAGTCTCACAGACTTTCCTTCTAACCATGATCCTTAGGTCTCAGCCTCCTGAGTAAGCTAGGATTACAGGCGTGAGCCACAAGCACGTGGAACTTTTTTGCTTGGTTTTTAATAGGAGTCTTTTCTTTATCCCAGATTATGCCCCCAAGGTAATGAAAGCAGGAACGACTGATGCATGGCCCAGGAACTAGAATTGTAGTCCAGACACCTTGCCTGTCTCCTGAAGCTTCCCACCCTGTCCTCCCTCCCTCCTGTGTCCACCCCACCCATCACCATAAGCACCCTAAGGTGACTTACCGGGGTTTCTCCATCCACCAAAGTTGGGCCTTTGTTTGCCGCCATCCTAGCTGTGCACACTGCAAAGCAGACCCAGGGTGCATGAGAAGCCCACGGGCCTGTGAGCCCCAGGATCCACTCCTCCCTCTCCTGGCCTCCTGGCTCTCTGGACACTCAGTGCTCTGACGGAGGGTGAAGGCCACATGTGGGAGGCCGTTCCTCAGAGTCCTCGGCAATGAGCCGCTCCACAGCCGAGAGCCAGGACTGACATTGCTTGTAAGGGCTCAAGACAATAAAGGATGTAGGTGGCCATGAGAGATAAAAGGTTGCCCGGCACTGGTGGCTCACGCCTGTCATCCTAGCGCCTCAGGAGGCTGAGATCCAAGGACCGAGGTTTGAAGCCAGCCTGGGCAGGATGGTCCAAAGACTCTTATCTCCAATGAACTGGCAAACAAGCCAGAAGTGGGACTGTAGCTTAAATAGTAGGATGCCAGTCTTGAGTGAAAACGCTAAGGGACAGTGCTCAGGCCCTGAGTTCAAGTCCCAGTATGGGCACCAAAAAGGAAAAAAAAAAGTTGCGGATAAAGTCTCTGAGCCCTTAAATGAGGGTCTAATAGAGACTAATGGGTTGAGGCTTAGTCTCCCCTCTCTCTCTCTCTCTCTCTCTCTCTCTCTCTCTCTCTCTCTCTCTCTCTCTCTCTCTCTCTCTCTCTCCTAAGCAAGCATCTTGTCCCCAGCATCTTGTCCCCTTCTCTCTCCCTCTATGCTCAGGCAGGTAAGCAGTTGCTCATGAAACTAACCATTTGCCTGGGTTCTGGGAAAACCAGTGGCCTAAGCATAGCTCCTTTCCAGCCCTGGTCCTGGATCCCCTAGGTGTCCTCCTCCTGGTACCCCACCCCACCCCCTGGCACTCAGAAGCATGCTGGGACCCCATACCCACCGCAGCTGACAGCCGCCCCAGCCGCAGAGAGCCCAGCCACAGCGTGTCTCCAGCAGAGACTCCTCCTGTCACCAGGGACGCTTGGGCAATGCTTGTCGGGCTCCCAGCTAGAGGAGGGCAGAGAGGAAGAGGGAGCTGGGGCAGCCAGTTACCATGGTTATCTGACCCAGGGTCCCCTGGGTTTATTCAAGCCTCTAGAAGGACATTTGGCCCAGGGAGATCTAGATCACAGAGCAGGAGCTACAAACTCAGCCAAGTTATTATTTCAGAGCTACAAGAATCTATTCTGCATTTTTGGCCCTTGGTTGTCAAATATATGTACTCAGTAGATATGTCATTAAGGTTACAAATACTAGGGGCTGGGAATGTGGCCTAGTGGTAGAGCACTTGCTTCACATACTTGAAGCCCTGGGTTCAATTCCTTGGCACCACATATATAGAAAAAGCCAGAAGTGGCACTGTGGCTCAAGTGGTAGAGTGCTAGTCTTGAACAACAAAGAGCCAGGGACAGTGCTCAAGCTCTGAGTTCAAGCCCCAGGACTGGCAAAAACAGAAAAAAAGTCACAAATACTAAAGTTCCATATTCCTCTGTAATTACGGGTTGGCGATATGGCTCAGGTGGTAGAGTGTTTGTCTAGCATGCTCAAGGCTCTGCGTTCAATCCTTAGTAGTGAAAAATAAAACATTAATTCTGTAATCTTTGGTCCCTTCCCCCGATGGTCCCATGGGAACTTTCAATCATTGTTTCTTCAGTGCTGCTAGGATGAACACTGGACAGAATGATCTCAGCCCACAAGAGCACAGGG
The DNA here is from genome assembly GCF_023159225.1 of Perognathus longimembris pacificus. Classification (NCBI taxonomy): domain Eukaryota; kingdom Metazoa; phylum Chordata; class Mammalia; order Rodentia; family Heteromyidae; genus Perognathus; species Perognathus longimembris. The sequence goes on along the minus strand of NC_063180.1, from coordinate 31,312,102 downwards.
TTGCCTGAATGTATTAGCTTTTATCTTTAGAGATAAATTGGTCCCAGAGATGATACAGTAGAGCTGACAGAGAGTCCTTGACAATGTGGACTTCAAGGCAGCCATGCCAGCCTCTATGGAGTCTAGCACTTAAGAAAATGTATTCCAGTGGCTTCAGAAGCCACTAGGAAAGGCAGGAGCGCCAACGGGGCTTTTGTCTCTGAGTCTGGAGAAATGGCCGTGTTGATGAGATTGTTCCCAACCAACTGCACCAGATGCCTAAGAACTATCAACCCGTCCTGCCGCCCTCTGCCAAGACTCAAGCCCATGTTCAAGCTCTACTTCCTGACTTCAAACACAATGGCAGTTGGCTGGGAATGTGGCTTAGTGGTAGAGTGCTTGCCTAGCCTGTATCACACAAATAACAACAAAAACATGGTGGCAGAAGGTGTGGTTCTGGGTGTTTGGACTGTCTCAGGAGGCCCTCTTAATTAAGATGGGGAAGAAGGTCAGGTACTGGTATCCCACATCTGTCATCCTAACTACTCAGGAGGCTGAGATTTGAACATCACAGTTCAAAGCTGGCCCAGACAGGGAAGTCTGTGGGACTCTTGTCTCTAACAAACCCCCAAAAAGCTGGAAATAGAGCTATGTGGCTCAAGTGGTAGAGCACTAGCCTTGAGCACAAAAGCTCAGGGACAACATCCAGGCCCTGAGTTCAAGCCACCGGACTTGGCACAGGGGAAAAAGAAAACAGATGAGTAACAGGGCACTTGGTTGGGCTCCTTGTGGCTGGCGAGCCACCGTGGGGTTGACTGTGCCGTGTGGGCTGAGATCCTGAGCTGGGAACCGGGTTGGCAGGGACCCCCACATGCAGCCTGTGTGTGAAATAATGAAGCACAGGAGCCAAAGGGAGGAAAGGGAGAGGAGTGGAGCCATCAGAAAATGTGCAGGCCTCGGAGCCCGCTGGCCTTGAAGGCAAGCCCGTCTCGGGGAGGGAAGGCAGGGCGGCTCTGGCCTCTCCCAGGCTTCCGCAGTGGACGGCCGCCCGGCCAAAGGGCAGCATGTGTTCTGGGCTCGGTGCCGGGAGCTGTGCTGACACAGCCGGTCCTCGGCCTCTTCTGCTGGGGTTCTGAATGTGGGTGAGAGGTGAGGGTGGTGAAAGGGAGGGGAGGGAAGTCCCCAGGGAAGCAAGGGGCAAGGGCAGGGCTCTCGGGGCACAGGACACAGAGTTCGGGCCATTCCCCATCTTTCTTGTCTCCCTGTTCCCTTCTCCCCACCTGCACATGACAGCAGGGACCTGGTGACGTTCCCTGGTGGATTTCCCACACCAGGCATGGCTCGAGTAACAGCGCTGGGTGGGGAACGTGCGTCTTTAGTTCTCAGACTCCCCGCACCCACGGAGGCAGCTGGTGGGGGCAGAGGGCGTCACTTGGGCCTACAGAAGCTCTGGAGGAAACAGGTGGCAATTCCCAGCTTGCCCGCCGCCCACCGTAACTCACAGGAGCCCCAAGTCTCCACACCCACAACGGGGCTGTTCACACGGAACTCCCCCCCCCCACCCCAGGGCAGCCGCCTCCCCGCCACCAGCTCCACCTCCCAGCCACAGGCCCCCTCCCCGTGAGCTCCTCTCCAGTCCCAGAACACAGGCACAGATGCCACCCAGTTGTATCTAGACATTTATTGCTCATAATTCATCTTTAACAGTTGAGGACTGCTCAAGGTTTTTAAAAAAATCAGTTTTTTGAACATATTAGTTGCTTGGTCCTAGCAGCTTACAAAATTCCCCAAATATTTTCTTAAATCTACCTGGACTAAACAGGAGCCAAAAGACCTGAGATGACTTTTACAGAATTCCAGTCACATGTACGGGACACAATTCCTTCAGTGCATTATTTCTCTTCTCATTTTCTGTTCAGATAAATGACATGGCGACAGTAGTGACATGGGCCTCCTCCCTCATGGCACCTGTCACCGTGACACCTGAGACAGGCAGTAGAGGTTGAGGGGATGCTGAGTCACATTCCTGCCCTCTGGACCAGGTAATAGACACAGCCGTGAACTTCCACCCACTTCCACCTCGGGTCAGGATTTCCGCTCACCCACAGGTGACCCAGAGGCTTCTCAAAGGCGCAACGGACACAGATGCCGGGTAGCTGAGCGTCCTGCACCCGGCATGGGCACCGTGCAGAGCCGCTCAGGGCCTGAGGGCTGAGAGGCTCCAGGCTCAGCCCCCTCATCCTGCTGCCCACAAGCAGAAATGGGGAGATAACGGAGGAGGCAGGAGGGAGGGCCGGAGTCGGAGCCAAGTACTGCGTATCACACTTGTTGTGGTTGTGCAAAACCCAGGGTCCACACAGCCTAGCCCCCACTGAGTCCTAGCTCGCACATTATTAGCTGGATGCTTTCCTTTCCCTCTTGATTTTTATTCAGACAATGCCCAGGTTCTCACTATGCACACTGGGAGAAGCTCAGCAAGGGTAAGAGGAATGGAAAAGATTCAGAAAGGCACATATCATCCAACACTTTAAAAATCACGCATCAAGCTGGGCGCTAGTGGCTCACGCCTGTCATCCTAGCTACTTAGGAGGCTGGGATCAGAGGATCATGGTTCAAAGCCAGCCTGGGCAGGAAAGTCTGTGAGACTCTTATCTCTAACCACCAGAAACCTGGAAGTGGCACAACGTGGTAGAGAGCTAGCCTTGAGCAAAAGAGCTCAGGGACAGCACTCAGGCCCTGAGTTCAAGCCCTAGGACTGACCAAAAAAAAAATCCCCCCAAACAAACAAACAAAAAACTCTACATCAGTCCTCATGCCCTATTCTTGGCCTTTCTCACATTGCTGGTCACTAAGCACTCACTCAAACACAAACTTAAAGCCAAGCACCAGTGACTCACACCTGTAATCATAGCGCCTCAGGAGGCTGAGATCTGAAGACTGCGGTTCAAAGCTGGCCTGTGCAGGAGCCAGTCTATGAGGCTCTGATCTCCAATTAACCAGCAGAAAACCGGAAGTGGTGCTGTAGCTCGAAGTGGTAGAGCACTAGCCTTGAGTGAAAAAGCTCAGGGACAGTGCCCAGGCCCTGAGTTCAAGCCCCATGACTGATCAAAGAGAAAAAAAAAAAGCCTAAGCAGAGTACAACATGGTTGGTGGCTAACACAAATGCCCATGCTGCCAGATGTAGGTCATCTGCACAGCCAGGGGCTGGACCCGCCTAGCGCGTCTTCAGCTTCATCTGAGGGTACGCAATGGTGATAATGCCCGCTACCGAGGACACCAGGCCTCCCAGCCCAATGACGCCAGGGTTGGACTTGTAGATGCCCAGCTGGTTGAGGGGGATGAGGATGTCGCAGAAGTTCTTCACCGTGTCCAGGAGCAGGGGAGGGTGCCGCTTCAGAGACTGGAAGAGGAGGAGGAGGGAGGACTGGAGCCAGTCCTCGCTTACCTCATCCCCCACCTGCCACCCAAGTGCATCCTGGGAGGACCTCTCTCTTCTGGCCCTGTGGTCCGCAGCGCGCGCCATCTGCAGTGCGATCTCGTACACATCCCGAAGCAGGCTCAGCAGGAGGAAGCAGTAGTAGTGGCGGGCGCCCCAAAGCTGCCACCGCTCTCTGTTGATGCGGGAGGTGAGGCCCACGCTCTTCGCCCAGAGGACCGTGTCACAGATGAAGTAAACCACGCGGTTCAGGTTGGCTAAGGTGAGGCACAGGCGAGGCACCGGGTCAGTGGCTCGGATGCTCTGTTCGGTTGCCTGCATGGCATGGACCACGTTGCCCAGTCTAAACCCTGCAAGAAGAACACCGGAAATGACGTCATTCGCAGGCAGGGCAGCCCTGTGTCTTAACACCTGTGGGCATGGGAGGCTGGAGCTAGGGCAGGAAAGGACTGCACAGGGCAGTCAAGGACATCTAAAGTGACCCTGAAAGGTGACTTTCTCCACCCTTCACCTCCACACTAGGGTGGGGACACTGACAACTGCTACTCGGGTTTCATGGGGACTTGTGACACTCATGGGGCTTGAACTCAGGGTCTGGGCACTGTCCCTGTGCTCTTTTGATCAAGACTAGTGCTCTACCACTTAGCGTCACTTCCGGTTTTCTGGTGGTTCACTGGACATACAAGTCTCATGGGCTTTACTGGCTGCCTGAGCTGGCTTTGAACCTCCATCTTCAAATCTCAGCCTCCCTGAGCTGGGAATGTGGCTTAATGGTAGAGTGCTTGCCTAGCATGCATGAAGCCCTGGGTTTGATTCCTCAGCCCCACATAAACAGAAAAGGCCAGAAGTACGCTTGTGGCTCAAGAGGTAGAGTGCTAGCCATGAGCAAAAAGAAGCCGGGGACAGTGCTCAGGCCCTGAGTCCCAAGCCCCAGAACTGGCAAAAAAAATAAAAATAAAAATTTAAAAAGTACAAAACAAATCTCAGCCTTGTGAGTAGCTAGGATGACAGGCATGAACCACTAGCACCCAGCTTTCGTGTGACATCCTTATACAGCTGACGTTCTAAAGAAAGATTGACTTTAAAAAATAACCCACTGCTAGTGGCGTGGAGTGTATAGTTATTGTCATTTGGGGCACTCAGGTGAATTGATCAACCGCTTAACCAGCAGTCCTCACACAAGCCTGCAATGTAGTTGGGTTGGGACCATCAGCCAACATATATTTGTTGAGCACTGAGAGGACACAGCAGAACTTTCCCTACAGGGCGGCACTTCAAACTCAGTGAGTGCACCTGTGTCAACTCTCCAAGCACCTGTAATCTTGGAAGGATACTATTAGTGCCATTTTGTCAACACTAACACAGGACAGCGTACGTAATGATGGCTTCAGTGTGAGAATTCCAGTTCCCGTTCTGGTCCTGGCACTCACTGTTTAGATCATCTCAGATCTGCCCATGCTGGATTTTCAAGAGTCTAAAGCACTTTTAAGCAGTGGCATGCTAAAGAGTCTAAGCTATTTCTAATCTCGGCCTGGGAGGGATCCAAGGGCACTGCATCCCTCGAGCCTGGGCCTGCCAGCCACAGCCTCACCATTGTCAGACGAGTTGCATAGCCTGACACCAGTCCTCCCACACAATCACTGGCTTATAACAGTCCTGACTTCTCTCAGGAAAACCTCCCTTCTAGAATGCTCTATTTCTCCAGCCACACCTCAAATTTCTCCTTCAAAATATCTTTCTTTTCTTTACCTTACCCACCATAGCCAGCACTAAATCTCATACCCTTACTTATGGTAGGTGATTTTATTTTATTTTATTGTTTTTGGCCAGTCCTGGGCCTTGAACTCAGGGCCTGAGCACTGTCCCTGGCTTCTTTTTGCTCAAGGCTAGCACTCTGCCACTTGACCCACAGCACCACTTCTGGCCATTTTCTGTATATGTGGTGCTGGGGAATCGAACCCAGGGCCTCATGTATACAAGGCAAGCACTCTTGCCACTAGGCCATATCCCCAGCCCAATGGTAGGTGATTTTATGTCTCTCAGAAAGCTAAGTACTTCCTTTGGGAAGGAAGTACTCAAAACCGGCTGCTCAACAGGGGAGGTCTTAAGTCTTGTTCCGATGTCCCTGCTGGCCAACTGTGGCAATGTCTGCTCAGCAAGGAGTCGGGCACAAGTGTGGCTAGAATTGTGCTATTCCCCGGGACAAATGGTGGAAAACATCCACGAGTACAAAGCGCAGCTTCACCGGCAGCCTCTGGGGGGAACATGCTAAAGCAGTGCATCCAGCTCCTCTAGCAAGGGAAGAATGGAGGCCAGGCCCCAAGGATCACACCAGTAATCCTAGCTATTCAGGAGGCTTCGATCGGACAATCTCACTTAGAAGCCAGCCTCAGAAATAAAGTCTGAGACTGTCACTTTCACTTAGCAAAAAGCCAGAAGTGGAGCTGTGAACACAGGTGGCCTAGGACAGGGCTAGTCTGCTGTGGGCAAACTCTTCCCTAGTCCACACCCACTGTGGCTAAGCAGAGCTGGGTGTAGCTCCCTGTGTATGAACTTGCCAGGGTGTTGGTCTTCAGCTTTCTGTAGTTCCTTGAGGGAGCCTGACCTGACAGGTTAATTTCATCAGTGATCTTGGTGGACTGGAAATGATGACCTTGGAGAATGGGTTTTGAGCACTGGGGGCTGAGACAGAGGGTTCTAACTCAGGAGTCGCTGTCCCTCCGGAGTCATGGTACTTACACTTCCGGCCAGTGCTCACACTGGACTCCAGTTCCTTGAGCTTCATTACCACCTTCTCTCTGCCAGCTTTAGGCTCTAACAAATATCTAAGCAACATGCATGCATACTGAGTAGCTCTGAAACGGAAAAACAAATGAGGAACATGAATCTCAAGCTGAGCTTCTTTTCAAGCCTACTCCTGTTCTGAGTCCAATCTGAGAAAGGAAGCTATATTGTCATGAGCCCTCTAACCAGAAAACATATTTTTAAAAAGAGACCTGCAGGGTCTGGGAATATGGTTTAGTGGTAGAGTGCTCACCTTGCATGCATGGAGCTCTGGGTTCGATTTCTCTGCACCACATTAACAGAAAAAGCCGGCTCAAGAGGTAGAGTGCAAGCCTTGAGCAAAAAGGAACCAGAGACAGTGCTCAGCCTGGAGTCCAAGCCCCAGGACTGACAGAGAGAGAGAGAGAGAGAGAGAGAGAGAGAGAGATCTACAGCCAGGGCCAGTGGCTTATGCCTGTAATTCTAGCTACTCAGGAGGCAGATATCTGAGGATTGAGGTTCAAAGCCAGCCTGGTCAGAAAAGTCCATGAGACCCTTATTCCCAATTATTCACCAGAAAACTGGAAGTGGAACCCTGGCTCAAAGTGGGAGAGCACTAGCCTAGAGTAAGAAAAAAAAAATCTCAGGGATAACACCCATCCCTGAATTCAAGGCCCTAGACCAACAACAAAACAACAACAAACGAGATCCATGGAGGAAGGAAGGGAGAGGGCGCCATGGTGGCCAGTGTGTCCCAGACAAGTTGTGAGGCAGCTCTTCTTCCAGGAGCAAAAGTCATTCCTCCCGAGGGGCAAAGGGGAGCGCTTGCAGAGCAAGGCAGCCTAGGGTTGTGAAAGAATCCTGCAATAAGGCACCAGACAGCTCCATAGAAGGACGCAGAGAGCCAGAAGTGCACATTTCCAACACAGAAGGCGTTTCAGGTTTCCATGTGAACTTGTCCATCACATAGCTAACCCATGACCAGAAACAAATGAAAAGTCCACAGTTCAAATATCGCTTCACTGTCTAAAACTAAAGGGCCAAATAAGCTGGCTGTACACCTGTAATCCCACCACTCAGAAAACTGAGCCAGGACACTTGAGTTTGAGGTTAGCCTGGGCTACATAGTGAGTTCTGAACAAACCTAGACAACTGTCTCAAAACAAAATCAACAAATCAAAAGCGCCAAATATATACCAGAACACAGATGAGTAAAGATGTATCTTGTATCTGTCTTTTAAAACTAATTAATAGGGGTGGGGTATGTGGCTTAGTGGTACAGTGCTTGCAACCTCAGCACCACATGAACAGTAAAAACCATAAGTGGCGCTATGGCTCAAGTGGTAGAGTGCTAGCATTGAGCAAAAGGAAGCCAGGGACAGTGCACAGGCCCTGAGTTCAAGGCCCAGGACTGGCAAAAAATAAAAAATAAATAAAATGAATTTGTATTTTATATAAAACACAGGCGGAATCCTGTTCAATAAAACCTTCAATCAAGCCAGGCCCAGTGGCTCATGCCTGTAATCCTAGTTACTCAGAAGGCTGAGATCTGAGGATCACAATTCAAAGCCAGCCTGGGCAGGAAAGTCCCTGAGGCTCATCTCCAACTAACCTGCCAGAAAACTGGAAGTGGCGTTGTGGCTCAAAGGGCTAGAACACTAGCCTTGAGCTGAAGAGCTCAGGGATAGTGCCTAGGTCCAGAGTTCAAGCCCCACAACTGACAAAAAAATAAAAATAAAAAAACAACAAACTTCAATCAAGCCAATTATTGTCAGGCCTGCAAATGATAATGATTTACTGATAAATACAATAACTGAGAAAGTTGTTATCTCAGCCAAACATCCAAACGCATCTGCATCATAAAAGGAAATGCCAGTTCCTAGTGTCCTGTAAGTGCCTTTGAATCTGAATATAATATAAATACTATCCTCAATGAAAAAAAACAAGGACTATTCCCCCAAATGGTGAACTAGCTTTTGGGAGTGAAGAAAAGAGAACAGGTCTCTTTTTTTTAGTAGGTTTTCTGACTAGAGGGCTCATGACAACACAGCTTCCTTTCTCAAATTGGTCTCAGGAGCAGGCCTGAAAACAAGACCTTACTGGAGGGCTACCAGGCTGCCCATGAGGGTCCAGCAGAGCATTCAGAGGAGCAGGAAACTGTGGCTAGAGATCTCAGAATTTGCAAAGTACATCTGAAATGATTATTCTAATCACCAACTTTCTTGATAACCTTGTCTTGCAGGTTGCATTCTGGGCACAATGAAATGGCAGGTTTTGATTTTAATAAAGCCCAAACAGACTGCAACTATTTCGGAGAGCCCAGGGCATCAGTGAAAACGGCAGTATGGCTTAGTTATTGAGAGTTGGGCACTGGAATCAACTTGTCCATTTGTATCTCTCACTTGGCCACTTAGTATCCACTAAACCAGCTCCTCCACCCATCTCCCCCGCCACAAAAGAAGGTTTAAATCTGGACTCCTGAGGGTTACTTAAGAGTTGCAAAACGGGGCTAGGGATATGGCCTAGTGGCAAGAGTGCTTGCCTCGTATACATGAGGCCCTGGGTTTGATTCCCTAGCACCACATATACAGAAAACGGCCAGAAGGGGTGCTGTGGCTCAAGTGGCAGAGTGCTAGCCTTGAGCAAAAAGAAGCCAGGGACAGTGCTCAGGCCCTGAGTCCAAGCCCCAGGACTGGCAAAAAAAAAAATAAATAAATAAATAAAAATAAGAGTTGCAAAACACTGCAATGTTGGCTCCACAAAGTCTCTTTACTGGGACAATTCTTACTGGTGGGTTTGGGTTAGCACTTGACATCCAGAAAAAAGAGAGAGTTATTCAAGAAAACTGCAACCGTGTAACTGTGTGTAAATGATTATTGGGCAAGAACCAAAGTTTTGAAAGAAGCATCACAAAGAATCAGGATTGCAAGATGCGCTGATATTTTCCTTGGCAGAGTCTGTACCTTGGAGATGTTGCTAGATCTAAGGCTTCCTCCACTGTAGCTTTACACTTTCCAAACATGATTTCATGCACACTATTGATTTCATACACACTATTTATTACACACTCAGTGACACTTGTTGGGTAATAATGGAGACTGAAATGCTTCTCCCCCTCCACCAGGCCTAGGATTTGAACTCAGGGCCTGGGTGCTGTTTATGACTTTTTTCTTTCTTTTTTCTTTTTTTTTTTTTTTTTTTTTGCACAGGGCTCTACCACTTGAGCCACTTATGCTCCACTTAAGGCATTTTGCAGTTTTGTTGGAGATAAGCGTCTCTGTCTCTGGAACTTTCCTGCTGGGCGGGCTTTGAACCTCCTCCTGAGTAGCTGGGATGACAGGCAGGAGGGGCTGGAGACATGGGGGGGGGGGGGGAATCTGAGGCCACAACCAAGCCATGAACGCCACCTCTAAAGTCTCCCTCTAAGGCAAATCCTCGGGAAGGTGGCGGGGCACGACCCGCTTTCCTCGAGCCGGAGAGTTAGGAGGGGGCGGTCCCGTCCGCCCAGAGCTCCGGCTCGGGCTGCTCGGGGCTGGCTTTCCACGAGGCGACCTCCTCCCTGCGTGCTGGAGACCCGAGTCCAGGGTCGGGGCAGGAAGCGGGCGGAGGCCCCCGGCACCGGACTCACCTGAAAAGTCGGTCCCGACCCTGGGTCTGGTTAGTGAAGCGCGTGAAGGCGTCCATGGCGTCCGAGCCAGGGCCTCGCGTCGCTCAGCCGCCCCGCGGGTCCTCTGGGGAGCTGTGGTTTCCCTGGAGGGCGGGGTCTGCGGGCCCGAGACTCCGCCCACGGAAGAGGACACGCCCGCTCAGCCCGGAGGGCGGGGTCCCTCGGCGCGAGTGGGCGGGGAAGAGACTCCGCTCACATGACAGGACGCGCCCGCCTCCGCCACGAGGGCAGGGCCTGGGCTCCGCCCACTGGAGAGAACACGCCCACCTCCGTCGAGAGCTCTGGGACTAGACTCCGCCTACGGGAGAGGACACGCCCATCGCCGAGCAACCCGTGGGCTTTCCGACCGGAAGAGGAGGTTGTAGTTACCAAGGCGACGCCACGCCGCCGGACCAGGTGAGCTGAACGCGTGTTCCCAGCGCTCTCACAGCTGCCAGACTCCCAATTGTAGCCCGGTCTCCAGGGGCTTTGAGGGGCCACCTCCTTATTCCGTACCAAGGAACCCCAAGGGGAACTTCGGACGGGCTCACCAGCCCGAGAACCCCTAAGCCTTTGCTGAGGAGAAGGGGGGCGCGTCTCTCTCCAGGGGCTCCGCCAACCCTAACTGTGGGGAAGGAAAGTGGTGTGAGCGGAGAGCGGGCAAATCCAGGAGTTATTTCTAGCTTGAGAGAGAGGTACGGTGCGAGAGTTTTAGGATTATTGAACACTCAACAAAGGTACCTGAAAAAGAAATCCTAAAAGGATGGAGAAAGAGTACAGTGAGCATTGACCCACTCGTGTCACAGTGCCATGAGGAGTGCCCCTAACCACAAAGAAAGGTCAGGTCTACCTCTGTGTCCGACGTTTAACTATTTTAAAGTTATAAATCGGGGAGCCAGTTGCTCAATAAAATAGGTTCTGTTCTCCCACCTTCGATAAAGACCTGGAAGGCTTGGCTGGCTTTTGGAATTCTTTTTTGTTTTTTCTTTTTCTTTTATTTCTTTTGTGCTGGTACAGGAACTTGAACCCAGGGTCTTGCACTTTTACCTGGCTTTTTCCTGCTCATGGCTGGCCAAACTACTTTTGTCACACCTGCACTTGGGTTTTCCTGAGACGCTTCTCTCCAATTAACCACCAAAAAGCTGGAAGGAGAAATGTGGTTCAAGTAGTAGAATGCCAGCCTGGAGCATTAAGAAAGAGCTCCAGGCCCTTTGTTCAGGCCACAGTATTGGCACTGAAGAAAGAAAGTAACAGGATTCCAAATTCTCCTTCTTCACAGCACACCTCACCTTGCATTGACCTGAAAGGTGTCTGTGTCATCTCAATATGCTTACTAGATGTGAAGGCCTTGTTCTAGGACTGTGATCAATCAGGAAAGTACCAGTCTCTGGAATAAATAGTCCTCGTAAGACTCAGCGCTCTGTGCCTGCTTGCTTGTCCTCTCTCTAAATTCCATTGCTTACTTTGTACTCAGCTTCTCAGTTGCAGGCCGGAAGTTCCCAGTGCCACCTCTGCGATGTCCTCCAAGGCTCAAAAGACAAGACTCCCTGGTTTTATAAGAAAGGGACCGCTGGAGTTTCCATCCCCAACGGAGAAGGACTGGCCTAAGGATGATGAGAAGGACTATACCTTCCTTGACCCAGAAAGGGGCCTGGATTCCCTGCCGCAGCCTTACCGGATGATCAACAAGGTAGTGAACTCCCTGTTTGAGCAGACATGGGAAGTTATTGAAGAGAGAGAGGCCGTGAGGGAAGCGGAACTCAACCGGGTCAGGCCCACCGTGTACTCCTCGACAGAGGAAATCCAGGTACGGAGCAGGCAGCTGACTGGGCTCAGGGGGCAGGGGGTGGGAGGGCGTGGCTCAACCTTCTCTCTGCTGAGTATAAAGGAATTCCAGCCAGAAACCGTCATTCAATAAGACTGGTGCATTTCTTAGCGATTGTAGGCATGCCATGGTTGGTAAAAATCGATCTGGTAATTTCCTGGGGAAATAAGGTGTTCTGGCTAATTATTATATAGAAGGGTTTTCCTACTCAGCTTGAGATTGCAAATCTTCCTTAATGTGTCCATACAATTGTCTTGCTTAGTGGTTGAGAATCTGTCAGAACCTTAGCCGCTGTTCTTCCCATGAGGCCCTAGGTGAGCCGGGCCCAGGACTGTGGTCCTGTTTAGCCTTGGAAATGTACATCACTTTCTCTGGCCTCTTACTGCCCAAAGTGAGATACTGTCAGTTTAGAGGTGCTCTCTCTAGGGTCCCCTATGGAATGTGAGCTCCTGGTACTTGAAGACAGTGACAGCCTAGAATCATTCCTTTTTCTTTTCTTTTCCTTTGATTTGGTTTTCCTAGCTCAATAGAATGTCCACTTGTATGGCTATTTCCCAAGACTATCTGTTCATCGGCGGAACAAGGGGCTTCTCCATCTACCACCTGTCCAGCACTAAACGAATATACATCTGGGAGAAACTTAAGGTTGATGTCACTGCCATCTGGGCTGCAGATCTAGGGAATGAAATACTTATTACTCCAGTGGATGAAATGGGTATTTGTCTTTTTAATTTTCCTTTTTTTTTTTTTGGCCAGTCCTGGGCCTTGGACTCAGGGCCTGAGCACCTGTCCCTGGCTTCTTTTTGCTCAAGGCTAGCACTCTACCACTTGAGCCACAGTGCCACTTCTGGCCATTTTCTATATTATGTGGTGCTGGGGAATTGAACCCAGGGCTTCATGTACATGAGGCAAGCACTCTTGCCACCAGGCCATATTCCCAGCCCCTTAATTTTCCTTTTTAGCCTGATCTACAGGGATCTGTAGGCCGGTGTTCAGTGTCATCTACCCCTGGGAAAAGAGCAGGGTCAAGAATTAGACAGCACAGTGTGGCATGCCAGGCACATGTTAACCCATTTGTTCCTTTAGTTGCTTATTTATTTATGCCAGTACTGGGGTTTGAACTCAAGGCCTTGCACTCTTGCTTGGCTTTTTAGCTCAAGGTTGGTGCTCTGCCACTTGAGCCACACTTCCTCGTCTGGATTTTTGTTGATTAACTGGAGATTTTTAAAAAGAAATAGCTTGTATTTGTTTGCCAGGATTGGTTTGAACCTGATTCTTAACTCTTGGTGTCCTGAGTAGTTACATTTGTAGGTTTAAGTCACTGGTGCTCAGCACAAAGGAATTTTTGGTGTACCTATTTTTTGTGAGTTTTCTGTAAGTGTAAATTCAAAATAAAAAGCTTAATAAAAACCTAGCTCTGTAATCGTAACTGCTCAAGAGGCTGAGATCTGAGGTAAGCGGAGGGGACCTGGGATGGAGCACAGCCTGCAGGACGGAGGAAGGGGAGAGGGAGGCAGGCTCAGGACGGGGCTCCCTTGTGCTTACATTCCCACCTGTTTTTCTGTTTCAGGTGTGGTCAGACTGTTTTACTTTTATAAGGACACCCTTTTCCTCATCAAAGCCATCAATGAAGCAGTAAGTTCCTGTTCTTTTTTGCTTTTAGAAGAAAGTGACTTCAAATTAATAAAGGCAGAAGTTAATGAAGAGGAAATAATCGCTGTTAAAATATCCACACCAAATATTAGCACATCCAAGTTCACTAGACAAACATTCCTGGACTTACAAGCACTGCTAGACCCCAGCACAGAAATAATGGAAGAATTCAATACCCACTCTCCCTAACAATCACACAAACGATGAAAGTAAAACTAAAAGGAACCTCAGTACTAAATGACACTACAGCCCAAGTAGATGTAACAGATATCTCTGGAACATTCCAAGCCAGCCTGAGCACAAAATTCTGTGAGACTCTTATCTTCAATTAATGAGGACAAAGCTGGAAGTGGAGGTGTGGCTCCACGGGTATAGTACCAGTCTTGAGTTTTAAAAAAGGCCAAGCAAGAGCTTGAGGCCCTGAGTTCATGACTTAGTATTGGCATGTACACACACACACACACACACACACACACACACACACACACACACACACACACAGAAGATGAAGAGCCTGGGTAGAAGAGTGCTTGCTTAGCAAACTTTTAGCACTGGGTTCAACCACTCACTAGTACAGCAAAAATCAAGAAAAAGATCACAAATGAATTCTTTTTATTTATTTATTTATTTATTTATTTATTAGAGTCTTTTTTTTTTTTTTTTTTTTTTTTTGGCCAGTCCTGGGCCTTGGACTCAGGGCCTGAGCACTGTCCCTGGCTTCCTTTTGCTCAAGGCTAGCACTCTGCCACTTGAGCCACAGCGCCCCTTCTGGCCGTTTTCTGTATATGTGGTGCTGGGGAATCGAACCCAGGGCTTCATGTATGCGAGGCGAGCACTCTTACCACTAGGCCATATTCCCAGCTCCCACAAATGAATTCTTAATTTAGGAGTTTATCAACCTAACTAGTCCAGGCTCCTTATTCACTAGTAGCGTGTAATCATACTGAGCCTTTCTCAGCTTGCCCAGAAACAAAGGGTTCAGGCCCAGCTTGCACTGGCCATTAGTGCAGCGGTCAGCTGAATATTTAGTGACATATACTTCAAACATCTGAATAACCAAATGTCAGCACAGACATCAGGGGTTGCCAACCTGACTGGGAGATTTCCACACCTGGGCCCAAATCATCAGGAACTAGGCCTAAAGCCCTTCTAGCTGGGAAACACGTTGCACTCTTCCTGTCCCGCTGTGCATGTGCAAAGAGTGGGAAGCATCCGTCCCTGTCCCAAGCTTTGCAGGGACCTCCGAGGGGACCACGAAAGGCCCTGATATCACCTCCCTTTGACCAGGCTGTGCCTTTCCCCACAGGAGGACAGCAGCAAGCAGAGCACCTGTGTCCAAGTGGAGATCTCCAAAGGCGGGGACTTTGCCGCTTTCCTCCTGCAAGGCAAGCTCCCCATTTGCATCCATTCCTAGAGCCTCTTCTCTAGAAGCCACTTTACACCTAGGGAAGAGATGCAAGGAGAGACCAGAACTCCCCTGCATCCTTCCCTGGCTTCCCCATGGCCTACACTGAGGAGCAGGACGGAGGTGCAAATGACATTGACACAGTGCCACTCACTAGTGCTGCTGCTGCTGAATGACCACCAGGCAGACTTCCTCAGTCCCCCACTGAGTGTTCTGCGTGTGCCTTAAGGTACAGTCGAGGTTGCCATGTCACATAGAGTCACACGTCACCTCATCTTCTCCCGTCCGTGTGGCTTCCTGCATGGCTGCTTCTTAGGGCCATGAGACTTCAAGAGTCAGAGGTTTAGCTGGGTGCCAGTGGCTCACATCTGTAATCCTAGCTGCTCAGGAGGCTGAGATCTGAGGATCATAGTTCAAAGTCAGCCTGGGAAGGCAAATCCATGAGACTCTTATCTCCAATGAACCACCAGAAAACCAGAAGTGGCAGAGCCCGAACCTTGAGCTGAAGAGCTCAGGAACAGTACCCAGATGTAGAGTTCAAATGGGGGTTTTCTCAGGATTCCGTTGAGACAGTCAGCATGGAGGCAAGACTCCCGTGTCTTCCTCCCCTATTAATGACCGTGCTGTCACTCCAATCCTCTCAGCCTCGGGAGTAGCTGGGATTACAAGTGTGCCCTATTCCACCCAGCTTTTTTTTTTCTTTTTTGGCAGATTTTGTAATCTATAGAGAACAGGTCACTGAGGCCAGCTCACACACTGGGGAAGACGATTTAAAGACTTCTTGGAAGCAGGGAAATGAACAATGTTTGGACACATGATAAAGCTAGCACAGTAATTGAAAAAAAACATTTTAGGAGGAGATACTTTGGGGTGATTAAAAACCCTATGTCTTCTTACAGTTACATGCACCCACTCAGCACCCTATTTCACTGTAGTTTCCACTGTTAATGTATTTCATTCAAATGCTTATCTTGATTTTCAGCTATTAAATATATGCATGAGGGAGTGGAGCTGTGGCTCAAGTGAGTGCCAGCCTTGGGTGAAAAAGCCCCAGGGATAGTGCCCAGGCCCTGGGTCCAAGCCTCAGTACCAACACACACACACACACACACACACACACGGTATATGGGCCTCCATACTTTCCTCAAAAGGCCCTCCAATGTTAGATGCTTGAGGAAAATGCATGTTTTACAATGCTTAATGTCTCAACGGCAGCTTTGATCCATCTGCATTTGTTCCTAGGGCTGCCTCAAGAAAGTGCCACGGGGCTGGGAATATGGCCTAGCAGTGGAATGCTTGCATAGCAGGCATGAAGCCATGGGTTCCATAAACAGAAAAAGCTGGAAATGGCCTTGTGGCTCAAGTGGTAGGGTGTTAGCTTTGAGCAAAAAGAAGCCAGCAGGGCTGGGAATCTGGCCTAGTGGCAAGAGTGCTTGCCTCATATACATGAAGCCCAGGGTTTGATTCCCCAGCACCACATATATAGAAAAAGTCCAGAAGTGGCGCTGTGGCTCAAGTGGCCGAGTGCTGCTAGCCTTGAGCATAAAGAAGCCAGGGACAGTGCTCAGGCCCTGAGTCCAAGGCCCAGGACTGGGAAAAAAAAAAGAAGCCAGGACACTGCTTAGGCCCTGAGTCCAAGCTAAGGTGTTCAGATTTTTTTTTTTTTTTGGTGGTGGTGATCCTAGGATTTGAACTCAGGGACTTATTCTTTTTTTTTAATTTATTTATTAATTAAACAAAAATTTTTTGACAAGGTGTTGTGCAAAAAGGGTACAGTTACATAGTAGGGCAGTGTGTACATTTCTTGTGATATCTTACACCCTGTTTTTCTTCCCTAGATCAGGTAGACATATATACAATATACAATGTACCAAGAACATATACAGTAGCCACATGGCCTACACCCAAGAAAATTCGCCTAGGGCTTTAAATGTAATGTCGACATTAGACAATATGTCGACAGTAGTCTTATATGAACGTACATACATAGCTTTTGAGCTATTGTGTTCCACTGAGAGGTCAATTTTTGACCTTTATATGTTGAGTAGTTGTTTGGTTTTAGTTACATAATGTTGGGTCGCTGACCCAATCCTGTGGGAAATACCATTTGACAAGCAGTTTTTGGTTTCACAGACCTGGTCTCTACTGTCTCTCCGTCACCCCATCTTAACAGTCATATATCAGGGAGATCATGCCCCTTTGTTTTCTGTGTTCTAGGCTTGTCTCGCTCAACATTATTTGTTCAAGTTCTGACCATTTCCCTGCGAATAACGATATTTCACCATTCCTAATTGCTATGTAGTATTGTGTATAGGTACCATATTTTTTGGATCCATTCATCTGTGGAGGGGCATCTGGGTTGTTTCCATATTTTTGGCTATTGTGAATTGTGCAGCGATAAACATGGAAGTGCAAATGTCTTTTTGATATCTTGGGACCTGTTGTTCAGGATACATGCCTAGGAGTGGTATGGCTGGGTCATAGGGTAGGTCTATATTGAGCTTTTTGAGAAACCTCCATACTGATCTCCAAAGTGGTTGTACTAATTTGCACTCCCACCAACAATGGAGAAGGGTTCCTCTTTCCCCGCACCCCCTCCAGCATTTGTTGTTGTCAGGGACTTATTCTTGCTAGGCAGTCCCTGTACCCCTTGAGCCACACTCCTGGCTCATCTTGCTTTAGTCACTTTGTGAATAGGATTCTTGCTTCTTTATTTTTGCCTGCGGCTGTGTCGGATCATGACTCTCTTATTTGGGCTGATAGGCATTACCCCACCATGCCCAGCGTTTTATTGGTTAAGATGGGGGGAGGCGGGTCTTAGGAACTTCCGGCTCACAAACTTTGTTTCTCCCTTGGCTGACCTCAAACCATGATCTTCCTCAGTCTTAGCCTCCCAAGTAGCTGGGATTACAGGCACAAGCCAGTGGGCCACCTCCCCAGTGTGTCAGGTTTCCTTATAGAAGGCGAGCCTGTGTTGATAACAAGATGCCATCCACAGCCAGTCCTGTTCTAACCTTCCCTGCCTGGCCCTCGTCTGCTCCACAGCATGGAGCACAGGCAGAGCAGACACGCATGTGCGAGGCCCCTGACTCCCTTGGATGGCGGCCGCTGGAGAGGACCGCCAGCTCTTCCTGGGAAAGTTATTTAGAGAGTGGGACTTGCAAAAACCATTGCAAAACGGCCTCCCCTTCCGCACATTCCAGTGGCTGTCCCCCGGGCCCTGCGGCAGGGCCAGTCTCCCCCATCTCCTGGCCAGGCCTCAGGTCTGAGAAAAGGGCCCTTCCCCACCCAGAGCCTGCTGCACTTGCTCAATGGCCCTTTGTTCCCCTGGCAGGGTCTGGAGAAGTTTGGCTGGACGTGCACAGACTGCCCAAGGACACGTGGATAAAGGAGGTGGAGCACCCGCAGCTCAGCCTGAACTCAAGGAGAAAAGTCAAACCCTTGGTAGGAAACACTGCCATTCCAACCAGGACACCGCTTCCCCACCCTACCCCCAAGCCCCCCCCCCAAGTCCCCACGGGGTCCCCAGAGCAGCACAGGCCTGGGCACTGTGAGAGGGGATGAGATGAGAGGCCCAGCTCTCCATCTCCTTCCCTACTGTGACAGATCAATCCTAGCTACTCTGAAGGTTGAGATTTGAGGATCTGAGAACCACCAATTGACCTTAAGGTCCCAGGAGCCATGGTCCAGTGTGGGAGAGGGCCTCCCAGCCCGCATCCCCGGCCCCTACCCACCCCCGGGCCCCCATGCCCAGCCCATGCCTGCACTCCCCGCAGGGGCAATGTTGGGTGGGGAGGGGAGAGCCCTTCAGCAAACCTGCCATGAAGTAACCTCTCCCTTCTCTCCTCAGAACGCTCTCGACAGTGTTCCTTCAGAAATTTTAGAAACAGTGGTAAGAAACTTTAAAGAAAATCTCCAGAGTGGCTTGAGTTGTACTGTAAATGTTCTGGTTTTGATTTGAATTTGCACCTCGGGTACCCCATGTGGAGACACCCCACAAGGCCGGAACCCGGCCTCTGTCTTCATCCATGTCCTACCCCGAGGAGAACGGGGCACTCACACAGAGGTGGGGGGCTGACCTAAGGGCGCTGCCCTGGCCAGCTGTCCTGTCCTCCCTCCTCGTGTCCGTGTCTTGCAGTATTTGCTCTGGCCGATGGCTTCGGTGTCCCCCAGATTGCTCTTCTCCTTTCCAGGATGTGAGTATCTGCTTCCGAGGTGACGTGAAGCTGAGCCAGCCATCCTTCCTGATGAAGATCAAGCCGCCCAAGCCCGTGTCAGGTCAGCGGGCTCCATGAGCGCTCAGCTTACCACCCGCTTCTCCATGTTCCCCTTCTTGGCCTTTCTCCACATTTTCCTATCTTTTCTACTTATGAGCAGCAATATCCAATTCAATGCATATTTCCAAAGAGGAAGTTATTTTAAATTTGTAAGCTTCTGGGGCTGGGATGTAGCTCAGTGGCAAAGCGCTTGCCTAGCAAGTGCAGCATCCTGGGTTCCATCCCCTGTACCAAAAAAAAAAATTGTAGGGCTGGGAATATGGCCTAGTGGGAGAGTGCCTGCCTCGTATACATGAGGCCCTGGGTTCGATTCCTCAGCACCACATATACAGAAAATGGCCAGAAGTGGCACTGTGGCTCAAGTGGTAGAGTGCTAGCCTTGAGCAAAAAAGAAGCCAGGGACAGTGCTCAGGCCCTGAGTTCACGGCCTAGGACTGGCCAAAAAAAAAAAAAATTGTAAGCTTCTGGGACCTCAAAATAAAAGGAAATGTACATGTGGGCCGGATGCTAACAGGATTACAAGCTCAGGAAAGGGAGATGCAGTTTCTTTGTGCCAGTACTTCAGCTTGAACCCAGGGCTTCATATCCTTGTTTGACTTTTTTTGCTCAAAGCTGGCACTCTGCCACTTGAGCCACACCTCTACTTCCAGCTTTTTTGCTGGAGATGGAGATAGAATCACACAGACTTTTCTACTTGGGCTGGCTTTGAACTGTGATCCTCTATATCTCAGCCTCCTGAGTAGCTAGGATCACAGGCATGAGCCACCACTAGCTGAAGAGGAAGTTATTTCTTTTTGTCTGTCGTGGGGCTTGAACTCAGAGCACTGTCCCTAAGCCTCTGTGTTCAAGGCTAGTGCTTTACCACTTGAGCCACAGCACCACTTCCTGTTTTTGAGTGGTTAATTGGAGATAAGAGTGTCTAAAGACTTTTCTGCCCAGGCTGGCTTTGAATCACAATCCTCAGATCCCCAGTCTCCTGAGTAGATTAGATTATAGATTCCCAGCAAGCTTCCCCCCCCACCCCGGGGCTTGATGAGCTCAGGGCCTGAGCACTGTCCCTGAGTTTCTTTTTGCTCTAAGCTCACACTCTACCACTTGAGCCACAGCGCCACTTCTGGCTTTTTCTGTATATGTGGTACTGAGGAATTGAACTCAGGACTTCATGCATGCTAGGCAAGTACTCTACCACTAAGCCACATTCCCAGCCCACCAGGTGGGAGCAAGAAGGGCTGAGCTGGGACATGGTGATGGGGGGTGTCTGCCTGCATGGGGTTGGCAACTGAATGCCAGGGGAAATAAAGGCAGGGAGGCTCAATGTCCTGACTACATTCTGGAATCTTTTCAACCAAGGCACCACATTTAAAAGCCCCCTAGAAGTGTTTAGCAAAATGGAAGACTGGTGCGGGCTGGGCTCGGGACAGAACCATTTCATCCGGGAGAGCCAGTGGGAGCAGCACGCAGACATCTTCTACTCTTCCTACAAGAAGTACCTGGACTGGGACCCGGAGGAGGAGCTGCTCAGGTGAGCCAGGCCGCTGGACACCCGCCCTCCCTCCTGCTCCCAGAGCCGGGCACTGCCAGCATTGCTCCTTACCAAGCAGTGAGCCTGGCTCTGACGCGGGTCCCCCCTCACCAGCATGGCCACGTTCCACTTCCTGCTCCCCAGCTGCATCACACTGATGCCCGGAGAAGCCAAGGGCCCCCTGGGTGAGTGCGCGCAGCCTGGGCATCCCACAGGCTGCTCTGAGCTCTCCCACCGATGCAGCACACGCAAGCTGGCAGGGTGGGGAGGGGGACATCAGGCCTGAGGGGCCTGAGGGATCCGGGGTCCTGAGCGGGGAGGCTTGGGCCCCCTGGGTGGTGCTGCCGCCGAGGACCCCACAAGACTGCTCCCATCATCTGACAGCAAACCACACACAGCTAAAACCCCATGGGCCAGAGTTGAGGCATGGCTCAAGTGGTAGAGCACCAGCCTCGAGCAGCAAGGCCAAGCAACAGCATGAGTCCCTGAGTTCAAGCCCCAGCATACACAAATACACACATGCACACGCATGCACACACACGCACACACCAGGGACCAAGGAGACAGGAAATGCTTAGACGATATGAAAGCAGCCCAGCGCACGTGTGCCCATTCTCCCTGCGGAAACAAGTGGAGGAGCAGCCATAGTGAAGAACAGACCTGGGAGACTTCCCTGGTGCTTACACGGCGCCTGGCCTCCCCTCCATCCCAGGAGCGGCCTCCGTCCTCTGCGTGCACTGGACTGGCAGCCACAACCTCTTCCTCTACTCCCTGAACAGAGTGATGAAGGGTAAGGTCTTCCCTGGAGCTGCCCGGCCCAGGCTCCGAGCCCAGCCGTGTGGCCCCCACCTCCAGGTCACACTAGGAAAACACAGTTGTGTAGGCAGAAATGGGGTGCTCCCTGTTTGGGGTGCCACCTCAAGGTGAACAGTACGGATGAGCAGCAGACCTAAGCCATGGTGGGGGGGGGGCGGGGACCCTCGGCAGGGAAGCTGAAGGGAGAGTGGCCTAGATTCAGAGGCCAGTGCTGGGCCTGCCCTGATGGCCAGCTGTAGTCCGGATGGCCAGCTCCTGCCACCTCCTGCCTTCTGGCCTGCAGCAGAGCTGGTTAGCTGTGCCATCGCTGAGCTCTGCCTGAGTTTCTAATGATTAGCAAAATCCAGAAACAAAAACCCAGCTAGGAAGCTGGGCGCCAGGAGGCTCACGCCTGTATTCCTAGCTACTCAGGAGGCTCAGACCTGAGGATGGAGGTTTGAAGCCACTCTGGGCAGGACTCTGATCTCTAAACTACCAAAAGGCCAGCAGCAGAGCTGTGGCTCAAGTGGTAGAGCACCGGCTTTGAGTGAAATAGCTAAGTGACAGTGCCCAGGCCCTGAATTCAAGCCCACGTACCTACAGACACTGAAGTGACACCATGTTGGAAAAGCTCTTAGGCCCTGTCCAGCACCTAGCAGCAGAGCGAGCACTGGCAGAGGAGAGGTGGAGAGTGCAGTTGGGGGTGGGGGTAGTGTCTGCAGGAGGCCAGCACGTGACATTCCCCTCCTCTCCTCTCTCTAGACCCTGAGGGTGTGTGGCCCAGTGCTGCGCCCATCACCATGTCCCAGCTCAGCCCTTCTTGCTCCCACCTGGTGCTGGCCTGCGAGGACGGCGTGCTCACACTCTGGGACCTGTCTGAAGGTGAGCCGCCCTCCCACCCCACAGACACGCGCACTCACACAGTTCACACACCCACACACATCCTGTCTCCATCTTTCTCCAGGATTCCCCCTGGGGGTTGTGGCACTTCCGGAGGAAAGTCTGTGTGAAAGCATTCACTTCCTGAGGTACTTCGTGGTCCACAAAGGGCAGAACCTGTTCCCCGAGGACGTGGTGAAGTCGTGCATGAAGTGCGTGGTGCTCTGCACCGACAGCTCCCTACACCTGGTGACGGCCGGAGGGGCGCAGGGCCCCAGCATCAGCGAGCTCCTGAGCAGGTCTGTGTCGGACGTGCCCCTTAGGACGGCCCCAGTGAGCCAGGGCACCCGCAGTCCAGGGCTCTCAGACGTGCTCCATGGTGACAGTGTACCCGTGCCAGCCTGCACTCAAGCTGTCACTCACCCAAGACTTGTCAGTTAGGGGTCTCCAAACTCACAAGCCTGCCTCGACTGTCTAAGTGCTGGGATAGCAGGCATGCGCCATGGTGCTCAGCTTAAGCCTCTCCTTTTGATGAGAGTTACTGCCCGATAGGGCCAGGGGCTTGTTCAGTCCACCACATTGCTTTTCTAAATTCCTCATTCGGAAGTCACCGTGTAAGCAGGACTCTCCCCACACGCATTTCTGTTAATGAACAGGACCAGATTCTTCATGTTCTCCCATTTGTTTTTCCGATGGCCGAGTCCTGACTTGCTTTGCAAGTGTTCACACAGTGCTGCGGGGGCGGCGCGGGCCGCTTTGGTGGGACTTTCACGAAGCAGCCTCCTGCTCATGGAACGGCGGTGGTCCTAGTTTTTATCTCCTGGTGCACATGCTAGAGGTTTCCCTGGACAGAGGCCTGGGAGAGGAGGTTGAAAGTGTGGACCCTTTAAAGTAGGAGGTGCCCGTGTGTTTTGTGTCCTGCAGGCCTGAGAAGCACCCAGAAGAAGCACCCTGTGCAGTGGCCCCCGTCCCAGCCCTGCCTGGCATGGTAGGTTCCCACCTTTCCTTTCTCTCCTGTGAGTACCGTTTACCTTTCCTTCCCCAAATATGTATTGACAGCCTACTATGTGCTAGGATGGGGCTCCTACTGTGTGTGAGGATGGACTCACTTTTGGGTGCAGATAAGGAAGTCTGGGGGTGGCAGTGCGGCATCACCTTCTCTGCTATGGGGCGCGGAGGCTGGGCCCTCGAGCTGGGGAGCTGGGCACATGGGCAGCGGGTGGCGACCCCACAGCTTTCCTCACGCTGTTCCCAGCGGCCTCCACCCTTGGCCTTCCCATGAGGGCACCCAGTCCCGAGGCCCCGCCCACCGCGCCTTTGTCTGCTTCCTAGGTGCTGCTGTTCACCAAGAGCGGCACTGTGAACCTCATGGATGTGGGCAAGGCCCAGATCCTCTGCGCCTTCGCGCTCCCCGCGCACCACGAGCTGGCCTCCCCCTGGGAGCCCATGTTTGTTGTGTCCTCGCACCACCCGTATTTCCTGCTCCACGGTATGGGGGAGCACACACCAGCTGCCTGTTCCCAGCCTTCAGGGTTCCCCCAGCTCAGCCAGGGGTACCACCTCGCCCCGGACCCCAGCACCTCATCTCTTTCAGGAGGCTACCCGAGTGGACACACCAAATCCACAGATGACAGCAAGGACGTCGCCAATTCCATCTTCTGCTTTCATTTTGAGGCCTATCCACCCCTGGAAGACATCTGCAAAAACCACACCATCTCCCAAAAGGACCTGGCCGACAGCAAGGACTTCCCCCAGGTGCAGCCTCTGGAGAGAATCTGTGAGCACCTGCTCCAGAGCAGGTAAGGGCTGCCCGTCGTCCCGGGCCCACAGGCCCAGCTGTGCCCACTGGCTGGCAGGTTATTTGGCTCTTGCACCTGATCCGAGATGTGCGAGCACACGTGGAACCTCGTAGTCCTGGTTCAAATCCTGACTCTAAGACCTGGTGTGAGCTGCCTGACCTCATAGAGCCTGACTTCTCCCTCACCAGGCTGTGTTCTGGATGTGTGTGCCTCGGTGTGTGTGTGTGTGTGTGTGTGTGTGTGTGTGTGTGTATGCACGTGCACACATATGTATGCACATACCAGTACTAGGGCTTGAACTCAGGGCCTCACTCTTGCTTGGCTTTTTCACTCAAGGCTGGTATTCTCCCCCACTTCCAGCTTTTTTTTTTTTTTTTTTGGCTAGTCCTGGGGCTTGAACTGTTGTCCCCCGCTTCCTTTTGCTCAAGGCTAGCACTCTACCTCTTGAGCCACAGCGCCACTTCTGGCTTTTTCTGAGGAATCGAACTGTGTATATAGACCACATTTTCTTGATTCATTCATCTACTGAGGGGCATCTGGGTTGGTTCCATATCTTGGCTATGGTAAATAATGCTGCCATGAACGTGGTTGTGCTGGTAGCTCTAGTATGGCCTTGTTTGTGATCATTCAGGTAAATGCCCAAAAGTGGAGTTGCTGGGTCATAGGGGAGCTCTATGTTTATAGTCTTTTGAGGAACCTCCATACTGCTTTCCAGAATGGTTGAACAAGTTTACACTCCCACCAACAGTGTAGAAGTGTTCCCTTTTGGACACATCCCTGCCAGCATCTGTTATTATTAGATTTCTTTTTTTTTTTTTTTTTTTGGCCAGTCCTGGGCCTTGGACTCAGGGCCTGAGCACTGTCCCAGGCTTCTTCCCGCTCAAGGCTAGCACTCTGCCACTTGAGCCACAGCGCCGCTTCTGGCCGTTTTCTGTATATGTGGTGCTGGGGAATCGAACCTAGGGCCTCGTGTATCCGAGGCAGGCACTCTTGCCACTAGGCTATATCCCCAGCCCGTTATTAGATTTCTTGATAACGTTCTTTCTAACTGGGGTGAGGTGGAATCTCAGTGTTGTTTTGATTTGCATTTCCTTTATGGCCAGAGATGTTGAGCATTTCTTTTTTTTTTTTTTTGCCAGTCCTGGGCCTTGGTCTCAGGGCCTAAGCACTGTCCCTGGCTTCTTTTTGCTCAAGGCTAGCACTCTGCCACTTGAGTCACAGCACCACTTCTGGCCATTTTCTGTATATGTGGTGCTGGGGAATTGAACCCAGGGCTTCAAGTATAGGAGGCAAGTGCTCTTGCCACTAGGCCATATCCCCAGCCCGATGTTGAGCATTTCTTCACGTGTTTATTGGCCATTCTCATTTCCTTTTCAGAGAAGTCTCTCTTTAATTCTTTAGCCCACTTTTTAATGGGTGGTTTCTTCTTTGAGTATTTGTTTTGGGGGATTTAACTT
This sequence comes from Perognathus longimembris pacificus, assembly GCF_023159225.1. Lineage (NCBI taxonomy): Eukaryota > Metazoa > Chordata > Mammalia > Rodentia > Heteromyidae > Perognathus > Perognathus longimembris. The sequence continues at coordinate 31,286,666 of NC_063180.1, read as the reverse complement.
TTTGAGTTCTAAGATAATTTTCTATATGAGGCCCTTATCTGTTGTATGGCTAGTGAGGATCTTCTCCCTACCTCCGGCTTTTTGCTATTTAGTGGGAGATAGGAGTTTCTCTTGGGGCTGGGGATATGGCCTAGTGGCAAGAGCGCTTGCCTCGTATACATGAAGCCCTCTGTTCGATTCCCCAGCACCACATATACAGAAAATGGCCAGAAGTGGCGCTGCGGCTCAAGTGGCAGAGTGCTAGCCTTGAGCAAAAAGAAGCTAGGGACAGTGCTCAGTCCCTGAGTCCAAGGCCCAGGACTGGCAAAAAAAAAAAGTTTCTCTGATTTGTCTGCATGGACTAGCTTTGAACCTTGAGCCTCAGATCTCAGCTCCTGAGTTGCTAGGATCACAGATGTGAGCCACTAGTGCCTGACCTGGACATCCTGATCATGCCTAATTTCTAGGGCTTGTAGGTATTAAATGAGACAACACAGGAAGTGCCAAGCAGAGCGTGACTCCTCAGTAAGTAGCAGAGGTGACCATTTGTGTCCTTGCTAAGCCTAAGTGCTGGCGAGCCACCAGCATGAGTCCTGGACAGCAGCCCCTCTGCTTCCCATCTAGGGGCTCCCCAGTCTTCAGGAGGGAGGGATAGCTGACATGGCCTTGACTAAAGGCACACCGCCACCGCCCTGCCATTCCCTTCTTACCCTGCTCTCCAGATGCGGGCAAGGGTCACAACATCTACAAACTGCTGTGAACTGGCTCAGGAAAAATGTCTGTAGAAAGAGACAGGAGGAGAGAGATAGAACATTAACAACTTGAGTCTACGTGAAGGTTCACGAGACCGTGTGTACCTTTTTTATAGGTTTGAAGTCTTTTCAAAGCAGTGGCTAGGGCGTGGTTACCGAGTGCTGCCCGTGGCCCAGTCCCAGAGGAAGGTGGGCACGTGGCACGCCGAGCTCGGCTTCGGTGTGGCTCGCTTCCTCATTCTCTGCAAGTTTTCTACAACATAGATGAAAATGGCGGTGGGAAATGTTCAGGTCGGGGCTGTAGGGAGGGTCTGTCCTCCCCTTGGGAGGGGGCCAGGGCCTGGGGCTCTGGGAAGCCCTGGCTCAGGGTCTCAGTCAGTGACTGACAGGCCTGTGGTGTAGCAGCACATAGTGCGGCATCCTATGGCAGAGCAAGGCCACCTCTGGGACCTGGAAGCAAAAGGGCAGTGATGGTCCATGGTCCCCCGTGCCATAAGCTCCCACCAGGCCCAGGGCAGAAAGGTTCCACCACCCCCAGCGGTGTGGCCACGCTGGGGGCCACACCTTTGATGGGGGGGGTACCTGCAAGAGACTCACCATCCAGCCCATAGCCCTTGTGAATAGTTCCCCCTCCCACCCCCACCCCTCCCCGGCTATGGAATAATCCATGGGAAAGCCTTCCAGAACTTACTTCATCACTTTGTGAGGACTGCTCTGATAAGAAAAGCATCATTTCTGCCTTGACACCCCCCCACCTCTGTTAACACCGAGGCCCATCTTGACTCCCAGTGGGGATGGGGGTGGGGGGGGCCTTGTCCCCCTCCCACTGCCTAGCAACTGACGGTGCCTCCCACAGGGCTGTGGGGGGAAGAGGCCAAGTCAGCAACGCTGAGCCGTTTCTGGTTTGGAAAACACTTGATTTTTGTTCTTCCTACTCTGAGGCTTAATGTCTCCGGTTCTCCCAGTGCCCCCCTCCCCCATTTCAGCCTGTCGTTTCCCAAATACACAGCAGCTTTGGGAAGATGTGTTGTGCACAGGACTTGGGTCAGCACACACATCCCACAGGCTTCACCTCTCCACGTACATCACCCCCCCCCCGTCACTTTCTGTCCGCTCTCGCGCCTGAAATAGCCTCCGCTGGCTCTAAAACTAGGTGAACGGTGAAGCTCTGTGTGGCAATGTGCTCTTCCCAGCCCGCCACAGTCTGCCAAGCTGCTTTCACAAAACAGCACCACCGCAGGACGCCGCCCGCCCAGGGCTTCCGAAGCAGCCCAGCGGGCACCCGGGGCACTGCCACCAGCCTGGAGCCCCTGCCTCTGCTGTGTCTGCATCTCTGACAGCCTCTGACGAATCCCGAGGACCCCAGCAAACAGATCCTGAGTTTCCGGCTCAGCTCCCATGCCCAAATGTGCACTGCAGCCCCACAGACCAAGCCAAAATCCTGCTGCCCTGCGCCCAGCACAAATGGAATGAAGGAGCGAGGCCGACCTACGCACGCTCTCCACAGTGACCTCTGGGATGGATTTCTTTCTTTCTCTCTTTCTTTCTTTCTTTTTGCCAGTCCTGGGCCTTGAACTCAGGGCCTGAGCACTGTCCCTGGCTTCTTTTTGCTCAAGGCTAGCACTCTACCACTTGAGCCACAGCGCCACTTCTGGCCATTTTCTATATATGTGATGCTGAGGAACCGAACCCAGGGCTTCATGTATACGAGGCGAGCACTTTACCACTAAGCCACATTCCCAGGGATCAGTTTCTTTTGGTTTGTTTTTGTGTTTCCAGTCACTCTAATAAGGCAGCCCAAGCTGACCTTGAACCTGCAACTTGCCTGTCTTCACCTCCAACAGTCACGCACTGTTATGCCCGGCTGTTTTGTGAAAGATTCTAAGGCTTGGCGTCCCACTATAGCAGGAAGTGTGATGTAGGAGGACTGTGGCCCAGGCATGGTTCTAGACAAAAAGTGAGATCCTATTACCAGCACAAGAAAGGGCCAGAAATATGGCTCAGCATTAAAGCACCTGCCTAGCAGGTAGGAGCCTCTGCTCTGAATTTAAACAACAAAATGTCCCTCTTGTTGTCCAGACACCACCTAGGCACCTAGGGCAGAAACCTTGAGGGGACAGCCTGCACCCCATAGCTCACTGCCAGCCCCTCCACCTGCTCACTGCTGCACACACCGTGCTGGGCAGCCTGCGTGAGCACTGCTGTGAGTGGCAGCTGGAGTATCACCGTGTAGCTCCCCCCCTTCCCCGCCCCGCCATGCACAGGGGTGCAGCTTTGTCCTGGGATCTGGGAGGTGGGGAACACTTCTCACCTCTCACCCTGCCCATGTGATCTGTTGCAGCTTCCAGAAGCAGAAGGCCCAGGGCCAGTGGGGCCGGCTGCGAAGGCTCTCCCTGATTCTCCAGAGAGAGAACCTGAAGAGGTGACACCACGTTGGGGCCTCAGCAGCCCGGGAGGGGACAGGACACCACCACGGACGGAGACGGGGACACCACAGAGACAGCATGCTGCAGCAGAGTACTCAAGGCCCTGGACTTGCAGCCTGTGGCCTCCAGGACCAGCTACCTCCACACACAGCCGTGGGTGCCCCTGCATGGCAGACGATGTCTCCCAAATAAACAGCAGTGCTGGTCCAGACCCCACAGTGCCTGACTGCCATGCCAAGGCATTCCCCCTTCACAGCATGAGGCCCAAGACAGTGCTTCTGCGAGCCACGAGACCCCCACACACCACATCTGCATTCCCCAGAAGCCAGAGGCCTGGGGTGAAGCTCAGCAGTGGAGGGGTTCTCAGCCCTGGGTTCATCCTCAGCACCCAAGGGAAGGGGAGGAGGAGGAGAAGGAGGAAGAGGAGGCAGGGCAGGGTAGGGAGGCCCGGGATGGGGAAGGGCAAGAGCTGGACTACCAGGGGAGGCTGGAAGGAACCCAAAGGTCCCGGCTTCTCTAGAAAGTGATCCTTCCAGAACCCGTGGGAGAGCGGCCCCTAGCGCTCCCTGAGGACGCTATGTGGTCGTGCTGAGAACTGCAGGAAGGGCGCTGGTAAAGCTCTAAAGCTAGCTGCGGACCAGGCTCTCCACTGCTGCCCCCACCTCCCCTAGTGCCACACGCTGACTGCCGGCAGCCCTGGACAACCCGTCTCCCTCCTCTTCCCTTCCCTCTCTTCACCACCCCCTCTCCTCCCCCCCCCACCAGTCCCCCTCAGGTCTCCTCCACTGTGTGAGAGGAGGCAGTGTGGGGGACACAGAAGCCCCTGGTGACCTATGTCACGTAGATGTCCTCTTTAGAAAGGCCACTGCCAGCCAGCAGTGAGCAGAGAGGCTGGCCTGGCCCCCCGCAGTCCCCACCTGGCCTGGCACCTCGGAGCTATGCCACCACTGGCTTGTCCCCTTCCCAGTAGGCCTTGGCTCCAGCCCAAGACAGCTGCTTGGGGCTCCCAGGAGTCCTGGACCCCATGATCTTGAGCTGAGCTAGCACACCCAGGGGATAGCACCTAGTCACATCAATACACCAGCACCAACACTGCCTGTGGCATCTTCCCTAAACTTCCCTGTCCTTCCAGTGGGCCTGTCACTGGGTTCCAGCTCTAGGTCAGGGTGTGGAGCTGGGAGTTGGTAGCTTCCCTCCGCAGACAGCAGGCTCCCTGGGCTGGGTCAGGAGGGGCCTCCAGCAGGAGGTGACCCCTTCCATCCCCAATCCTGCGTCTCCCGGCTATTAGCAGGGACATGTTAATGAAAATTCACACCCAGATATTAATCCACAGTGGCTACACTCAGCTCTGAGCAAGAATAGGCCCTGGCAAGGAAGAGGCTGGCCTCTGAGCCCAGCTATCTATGAAAAGACTTGCTAATAACTTTAATTCCCCAGCCTAAGCCTCAAGGCCTTTGCTATGCAAACAGATTTTCTAAACTGGGTGGGCTCCAACCGGAGAAAGACTTCCCACTTGACTGCAGTTATGGGTCTGGGAGGGGGGTCATGGAGGGGGCGAGATGCCATGGCACGCAGTGACAGTGGAAGGTGAGTGCTCCCCCCTCCCCAAGCTCAGCACTGGACCCCTCTCTGCACCCCAACACCATCCAGCATGGGCCCTGCCCAGGCCTAGAGTTCACTCCACGTGAATGTACCTTCTGGCCTGAGTTGGGGGCAGTCCCCAAGGTGGTTTTAAAAACAAACCAAGAGCTGCATGGGCTGGTGGCTCACATCTGTCATCCTAGCTACTCAGGAAGCTGATTTGAGGATCTCAGTTCAAAGCCAGCATGGGCAGGAAAGTCTGTGTGAGACTCTTATCTCTAATTAACCACCCAATAGCTGGAAGTGGAGCTATGGCTCAAATGGTTAAGTGGTAGCCTTGAGCAAGAGTACAAGGCCCTGAATTCAAGGACCAGTACTGGCATGCATGCGTGCATAGATGGATGGATGGATGGATGGATGGATGGATGGATGGATGATAGGAAGGGAATCAGGGCCTCTCAGAGCCAGGGCTCTGTTGTTTTCTGCCCCCTGTGGCTCCAGTCCTGTGGGACTGGCAGACAAGCCACTTTGTAGCAGTGAAGGTTAAGTGTTTTGGTACCTGATTCCTTGGGCATCTCTGCCCACCATCATCCTATTGCCTGTTCTGTCACCTATACCCCTCCTCTGCACAGCCATGTCAGAAGCAGTGACCCCTTCCCTGGGGTGGGGAGAAGGTGAGGGTCCTGAGGACCACCTGGCCTGGCCTGGAGCTGTCAGAGAGAGGAGAGGGGAGGAGAGGAGGCAGAGCCCTCACAAAGCCAGCATGAGAGAGGGAGGCGGGTGGGTAGAAGGAAAGGCTGTCCTCCCAACCCCATTCCTAGGGTCTGGAGCCTTCAAGGCTGACAAAGCCATAGGACTCCTCTGCTGGGACCCCCGGGTCTCTGGGCCCAGTTGGACCCAGTTGGTGCAAGGCTGCTGGAGCCCTCCGATGCCTGCTCTCCCCTCTCCCCTTTGATCTTATCTGGCCCGCCCCTCCGGTGGCTCATTTGGGAGCTGCCAGAGTTAATGACTTCTGCAGGCCAGGCCCACACCCACCTGCTGGGCCGAGGCCTTCACACTTTGGGGCCTGTGTTTTGACAAGTGCCAGAGCCCAGGGTTCCTGCTCCCTGGCTGGGCCTTCCCTCTCGGGCAACATGTCAACGTGTAAGGCTGGGAAATGAGGCCTCTGGGCAGCCCCACCAGGGCAGGGGTGAGAGTTCAGGCCTTGGCCTGGGGGGAACTGGCACGAAGGGTGGCCCCCTCTCAGACTCAGACCCCAGCCTCAGCCCTTGTTCTAGGCCCAGGCCACTTCCTCTGGCCAAGCTGGGTCCTGGGCACTGCACCCAGCCCCCTGCCTCAGTGCCCCCATTTCATTTCCCCTCTGACATAGGGGTGCTAATCAGAGGTGCTAGGTAAACGCTCCCCTTGCAACCCTGAATCCCCTACTGGCTTGGAGCCAGAACCCTGAGAAGGGGCTCACTGCCCGCCAGCTTACCATCAGGACTCCCCTAATTTGGGTGTTCGGAACACCAGAGATCTTCTGCCTCCACCGCAGCCCTTGGGTTTGTCAGTGCATCAGCCCCTGCCCTGCCCTGCCCTGGCCACTCAGTGAGCCCACCCAGTGTCTGTCTTGGTGCTGGGGTGAGGATCCAGTGGTTGGGGGGCATATGTGCACTGTTATCCCTGGGGTCACATGCTGGGCTAGGCCTGGTGGGCACCCCTACCACAGGATGCCCTCGCCCCACTTAGCAATGCCTCCTTCCACCAGAGTCAGCGCCCCTGAGTGTGAGGATCCAACACAGGCCTTGCTTCACATGAGAGATGGGGTCCTGGGCCCCACCCTGGCCTGATGGGTCAGAATCCTGGGGCAGTGAGCTTGAGGATCTGGCCACACAGGGTTAGAAGCCGTACCCCCTCCCCTTCGGGCCCTGCACCCCCCCCCCAGCCAGACCATGGATAAAGAGGCAGCACTCAGCATACCCACGACCCAGCAGCCAAGCCCCCCCCCACCCCTTCCCCATGCCCTGCCTCCTGCCTCCACCTCTATCCTCACACCTTCAGCCCTAGGAGCCACCGAGCTGGCAAGCCATATGGAATAGATTATTCGAGACCCCTGATAATCTGATTATCTGGCAGGGGGCAGTTGGGGGCTCAGCCAGAGGCAGAGCAGAGGGGTGATGAGGAGGGAGGGGGTGGGAAAGGAGGAGTGAGATTTGTAGGCTCCAGGAAAGGCTGCAGAGGAAGTGCCACCGGACCTGGAGATGGCTGTTAATGCCAGCTGTCCTTAGGGTGCCAACTTAGGCCTCTTCCTTTGCCTAGGTGGGTGGGGATGGGTCTGAGCCTTTGAGTGAAAAGTGGAGAAACTGAGGCACAAAGGGATGAAGGACTGGACTAGTCCAAAGCAAAGGTGCCGAGGCACTGCGTGACAATGGCTCATCTGTGTCATCCTAGCAACTCAGGAGGCTGAGATCTGAGGATTACAGTTCAAAGCCAACCCGAGGAAGGAAAGGCTGTGAGACTCTTATTTCCAATTAGCCACCAGAAAACTGGAAGTGGTGCTGTGTCTCAAGTGATAGAGGGCTTGCCTTGAGCATAAGCAGCTCAGGGACAGTACCCAGGCCCAGAGTTCAAGGCCCAGGACTGGCGAAAAGAAAAAAGAGAATATGGTGAAACATATGTCACATATGTCTCTGTTTTTCTGAATGTGAAGGAAGACACCCTGGAGACCCTGCCTGCCAGCCTTGAAGGAAGAAGTCCTTTCCTCACTCGGGCTGAAGGCTGAGCCAGGCATGAGTTGCTGCCAGCAGAGGGCGCAGCCCAGCTGATCTGGAGCTGCGACCCTGACCAGATCAAGTCACTAGTGAGGATCTGCCTGGGCAGGCTTGGCCTGGGGGGTAAGCTGGGGTGCTGGCATCCCAGTGCGGGTCACAGGGACGCCCCAGCTGAGAAGGGGAAAAGCCTGGCTCAGTGCCCATGTGAAAGACTGTGTCTGCTGCCTACCAGGAAAAACACGTGTGTACACGCAAAAGGCAGAGCAAGACAGAGCCCAGAAGAATAAGACGGGTTCAAGAAGGCAGGGCCTCCTGCCAGGACCAGCACACGCATATACACACACATGCATATGCACACACACGCACACACGCACACACGCACACACGCACACACACACACACACACACACACACACACACACCCCTTACATACACAGCACTGGCCATCCAGACGGGCCCACAACTTCCCCTCACCCCGCCGCTGCATAGGGTAATCCAGTTTCAGGTCCTGCCTTCCCCAAGGGAGAGAGTCCTGATTGCCCTGGGGTGCCCAGCACACCAAGTCACCCCAACTTGCCCTGCTCCTGAGCAGGCTGCCTGGCGCCCCGAAGGCTCAGCTGTATCCCCAGCAGATGGCCCAGCCTGGGAGTACTCGGATCGCAGTCGGAGCATGGCTGGGACCTCGCTGGCCCCTGGCTCCTCTGAGCTGTGCGCTGCTCTGTGGCTTTGGCCTGGTGGCCTCCAGATGATGCGGGTGGTGTCCTGTCAGGCTTTGTCATCAAGCCATCCAGTGTCACATGGCCACACCCAGGGCCAGGAGAGTGGACTTGGGGCCAATGAATAGAGGATCTATTCCAGAACCAAACACACACACACACACACACGCACGCACGCACGCACACCCCCCCCCCCCAAACACACATGCACACTCTGGCCTAGTGGTGGAGACCTGCTTCCCCCCTCCCCCCTGCACCCCACAGTCATCTCTGGGGGGGCTGGCACGGCTGTTTTGGAGGGCCCTGCACACTCTGCTTCCCACGTCAACACCTTCTCCCTGAGGGAGGCGGCTTCGTGTCAACAGGCAGCCCAGAGGTGTGAAGCCAGCCACTGCCCGGCACAGGTCCTGGCTGCTGGCTGGTAATGAGAATACCACCCGGCCACAGCCCCTGCCCGCCCAGCCACGTTCCCACAGCTGGACGGGATGCTGCAGGGAGGCGAGGGGGAAGAAGAGAGGGAGGGCCAAGACCAGAAGCCAGGACTCAACATAACAGCAGGACTGTGGGCATCCCGGAGTGTGGGCTGGACCAGGGCCAGGCCTCCTGCAACCCAGTAGGGCCAGGGCTGAATGAACACATGGCCAGGATGGAGGGTGGGAGCCGGGCAACATGGGACAAAGTCTAGGGAGCCTCGGGCTTCTAGCCTCACAGAGCCCCAGGGGCATGCATGGTGGTTCTGCCACATGGACACTGGTTCTGGCCCAGCTGGGTGGTGAACCCAGCTTGGTGTGAGCGGGTGGCGTGGCCCATGCCCTCATGCTAGCCTCTCTCCCTGGTGGCTCCCAGGCTCAGATGGCCTGGGGCCAGAACCACTGTCCACTTCTGCTTTACACTTGTCCAGCCTGCAGTTCTGGTACTTCTGCCTCACCCATGGGCCTGGCCACTGCCCCTTCCACAAGACAGCCAAGGGCCTAGAAAGTTCTTCAGGTCATCCTAGAGTATGTTCCTGATGCCTCCTGCGCTGAACTAGAAGGCAATGTGCAAGAATGGATTCCAGCAGAGGAGTGGTCCAGATGTCATCGCTCCCCAGCTCAGCTCGTGCCCCAAGCTATGTCACTTCAAGGTCATCATAGCCCAGTGCCTGTGGCTCATGCCTGTAATCCTACCTACTCAAGAGCCTGAGACCTGGAGGATCAGGGTTCAGGACCATTCAGAAAGAAAAGTCAGTGAAATGCCATCTCCGAAATAACCACCAACGCCCCAAACTCAGTGTCGTGGCTGGCACGCTCGGCCACAGTCGCTGCCCTGAGCAGGGGTCCCGTGAGGGGAGGCGCAGTCCGCCTGCAGCTGAGTCTCAGTGCTAAGAGCCCAGAGATGCACAGTGCTTTGCTTCTGCCAGGGCCGGCGCTGAAGGCTGGGGGGGGGGGGGGCAGCAGTTGCCTTAGTCCTTCACCCCTCTCTGTATCTCCTAAACTTGCATTGGCATCACTAGGTGAGCTAAGTGCACTTCTCCCCAACTACGTGGAGACTAGGGTCCCCAATTTGTAGTGGGGGAAGGCTATGGTCACAGACGTCTTCCGAGTTCTCACATTGGATGGTGAGCCGGGCACAGCCAGCTCTTGTCAGTGCCCCCATGCTGCTGTCAGCCCCAAGAGAGGCCCTGTCAGGGTCCCCCACCCATTCTAGTGAGCAGGGTTAGCAGCCCGTGTGTCCTTACTTCAGGAGCCCAGCATGGGGGCCCAGTGAGGCCAATCTTCCACTCCTGGGTCTGGGCTCTGAGGCTAGCCCAAACTAAGGTGGTCAGGCCGGTCCAGGGAGAAGAGGGTGGTATGTACCAGTGCAGGCCTCTCTTATCCACCAAGCCCTTCCCAGGAGGTGACTGATGGCTGCCTCTATGAGTGAGGGGTGGGAGAAACAATCCCTGATATCCAAAACTTTCTCCAAGGTCATGAGGCTACCCTGCCACCGCTGAAGGCAGAACTGTGTGACAAAAACTAAAAACAGACTAAAGAAACACTAACAAAGAATGGGCAGTATGCATCCACCTACAGTGGAATATCATACAACAGTATTTAGCTGTGCAGGAAAGCTCATGAGACTTTTACCTTCAATCAACTACTAGAAAAGGTAGGAAGTGGCCCTGTGGTTTTGGTGGTAGAGCTCTCTCTCTCTCTCTCTCTCTTTTTTTTTTTTTTTTTTTGGTCAGTTGTAGGGCTTGACCTCTGGGCCTGGGCCCTGTCCCTGAGTGCTTCAGCTCAAGGCTAGCACTCTACTACTCTGAGCCACAGTATCACTTGTGGTTTTCTGGAGGTTAATTGGAGGTAAGAGTCTCACGGACTTTCTTGCCAAGGCTGGCTTTGAACTGTGATCCTTTTATCTTAGCCTCCTGAGTAGCTAGGATTACAGGAAAGAGTCACCAGTGCCCGGCTATAGCTCTAACTTTGAGCACAAGAGCCCAGATACAGTGCCCAGACTCTGAATTCAAGCCCCAGGACTGTCATGAATAGGAAGAAAGGATAGGAAGAATGGTTCCAATAGTCTATACAGCACATTAGGCTGTTAACTACGGTTGATGACAGCTAATTACATATTTTGTTCAAATTGCTAATAGGGTTTGAACATTCCTAGCACAAAGAATTGTTGAGTTTGAGGTTATGGGCTTGCCACTTACCTTGATCTGATCATCAGCCATGGTACAACATGTTGAAATACCACACTGTGTCCCATAAACACATAAAAGTATCACATCACTGAAAACCGAATGGAGTTTGCTTACAGCCGTCAAACACAGACACCCTTCACAGACAATGTGACCAGAGTATACAAGGTGATGTAGTCTCTACCAGGTAACTGGCAGCCTCCACTATAGCTGCCATGATCGCAACTGAAAAAGTCTAGGACCGAGTGTTTGCTGAGCCTCTGCTTCTCTTAGGATGGTCTAAGTCATTGTGTAAGTCTGTTTTCCATTATGGTAGCTAAGTACCTGAAGCCAGGTAATATATCAAGATAAGAAGTTTGGGGCTGGGAATATGGCCTAGTGGTAAAGTACTCGCCTCGTATACATGAAGCCCTGGGTTCGATTCCTCAGCACCACATATATAGAAAAAGCCAGAAGTGGCACTGTGGCTCAAGTGGTAGAGCGCTAGTCTTGAGCAAAAAGAAGCCAGGGACAATGCTCAGGCCCTGATTTCAAGCCCCAGGACTGGCAAAAAAAAAAAAAAAGATAAAAAGTTTGGTAAGCTCACAGTGCTAGAGGATGGTGCCAGCTCCTTCTTTTTTTTTTTTTTAAATGTTTATTAATTGAACACAAATTTTTTTACAAGGTGTTGTGCAAAAAGGGTACAGTTACATACTAGGGCAGTGTGTACATTTCTTGTGATATCTTACGTCCTGTTTTTCTATCCCTTCTCTAGGTCAGGTAGACATATATACAATATACAATATATCAAGAACATATACAGTATTCACAGACTTGGTCTCTACTGTCTCTCCATCTCCCTTTGTTAACAGTCATATATTAGGGAGATCATGCCCCTTTGTTTTCTGTGTTCTAGGCTTGTCTCGCTCAACATTATTTGTTCAAGTTCTGACCATTTCCCTGCGAATAACAATATTTCACCATTCCTAATCGCTATGTAGTATTCCATTGTGTATAAGTACCATATTTTTTGGATCCATTCGTCTGTGGAGGGGCATATGGGTTGTTTCCATATTTTGGCTATTGTGAATTGTGTAGCGATAAACATGGAAGTACAAATGTCTTTTTGATATCTTGGGGTTTGCTGTTTAGGATAGATGCCTAGAAGTGGTATGGCTGGGTCATAGGGTAGGTCTATACTGAGCTTTTTGAGAAACCTCCATGCTGTTCTCCAAAGTGGTTGTACTAATTTGCACTCCCACCAACAATGGAGAAGGGCTCTTCTTTCTCCACACCTCCTCCAGCATTTGTTGTTTCCTGAGTTCAGAGTATAGTCCATTCTAACTGGGGTGAGGTGGTATCTCAGGGTTGTTTTTATTTGCATTTCCTTTACTAGCAGGGATGTTGAGCATTTCCTCATGTGTTTCTTTGCCATTTTTATATCTTCTCTTGTGAAGTCTCTCTTTAGCTCTTTTGCCCATTTCCTAATAGGTTTATTGGGCTTGGAGGGGCTTAGTTTTTTGAGTTCTCTGTAGATGACAGGTACCAGGCCTTTGTCTGTTGCTGTGCTGGCAAATATCCTTTCCCATATCGTTGGCTGTCTTTCTATTTTGGTGGCTATGACCTTAGCTTTGCAGAAACTTTTTAATTTGTAGTAGTCCCATTTGTCGTGCCAGCTCCTTCTTGACTCCTCTGAGGCTTCCTCATAGGTGGCTCCATGATGGCAAGAGCCCAAGTAGAAGAGATCCCATAGTGACCTGGGGGAGCAGACAAGCTTCCTGTTTTAGAAGTCACTGGCCAGGCACCAGTGGCTCATATCTGTAAGCCTAGCAACTCAACAGACTGAGATCTGAGGATCATGGTTCGAAGCCAGCCTGGGGAAGCCAAGCCATAAGTGGAGCTCAAGTGATAAAGTGATAGCCTTGAGTAAAAAAGCTCAAGAATAGTGGCCAGGCCCCAAGTTGCAGCTCCAGGACTAGCCTGTGCACGAGCGCATGCGCACACACGCGTGTGCACACTCACACACACACACACAAGCCAGGCACCAGTGGTTCACGCCTATAATCCTAGCTACTCAAGAGGCTGAGATCTGAAGATGATGATTCAAAGCCAGCCCAGGCAGGAAAATCCATGAGACTTTTAGCTCCAACCACCAGAAAACCAGAAGTGGTGCTGTGGTTCAAGTGGTAGAGCACTAGCCTTGAGCTGAAGAGCTCAGGAACAGTGCCCAGGCCCAGAGTTCAAACCCCATGAACAACAACAGAAAAGAAAAAGAAAAAAAAAACCCTTGATGTCCACAGGTAGGGTAGACAACACCCATTGTAATCCCAGCTATGCAGGAGGCACAGACTGGGAGGATTTTGGTTCAAGGACAATCAATCTGGGCAACAAGTTAGCAAGACTGCATCTCAATCAATACGCCAGGCTTCGTGGTGTGTACCTGGGGTCCCAAACACAAGAGGTGAGAACCCAAGATCAAGGCCCAAGGCTGGCTGGAGGCATCAAAACAGGATCCTATCTGAAAAATAACTCAAGCCAACAAGGCTGGGGTGATAGCTCGAGGGTAGAGTACCTGCCTAGCACTAGCATACCTGCTGGCACTATACCCAGTAAGGTTCTAGGGGCATGGAGGATCAAGAGCACTGGCATGTGTAAAGGACTCCCCATGGTGAGCTCCCCCCCACCCCCATGACTACTGCTGTCATCTTTGCAGCTGCAAGGGGAAAATCCAGGCTTTCCTGCCAGGTTTCCTCTTCTCAACACTTACATGAACATGGATAATGAAAAGTTAATTTTTTTTAAGCCACACAAAAATTTCCAAGGCCATTTGCTATTTCAGGCCGAGGCTGGTTGATCTATCCTTGAATAGTGTACTTCTGTGGACCTTTAGTAATCAATTGCTGATATCTTGAATTATATAACGTTCCTGCACAAAAGTCCCTATGGCTCCTCAATAAAATTCAGCTCCTTGATGTGGCTCCAGACAATATGCCCAGGCTCCCGCACCTCCTTTCCCTGTAGGGGTTCACTAACAAGCAGAGTTCCCTTCTGGAATGTTCTCCAAGTTCCACTCTTCCTAGCACATCCTGCCCATGGTTCACTGGCCAGCTGTGGCTTCTAGAGTCCACCTGTCCCGCCCTCACTTGCTCTTAGCCTGGGGTTCAGCTACTTCCCTGGAGATTAAGGGGTCACAGACACCTCTGCAAACTGTAATCGTTGCTAAGGCAAAGTTCCTGTGAGCAGATCTGTAACTATTAGTCCTGCTTCATTGAGATGGTCAAACTCAGCCAGGTGCTGGTGGCATACACCTGTAACACTCAGGAGGCTAAGATATGAGGATCACACTTCAAAAGCCAGCTGAGGCAGGAAAGTCTTTGGGATTCTCATCTCTGAGTAACCACAAGGAAACAGAAAGTGGTGCTTCGGCTCAAAGTGGTAGAGCACTAGCCTTGAGCTCAGGGGCAATGTGCCCAGACCTTGAGTTCAAGCCTCATGACTGACACACAAAAAAGGTCAAACTCAGACAGGTCAAAGGCCCAGGCCAAAGGCAGTCCATTTCTGTCCATCTACATCTGTCCTGTCCACTGTCTATGCTGTCCACCATTTATCCCATCCACTGTCTGCCCCATAAGACTCATGCCAGCAGAGATGGAAACTCTTATTTTACCCTGGTGTGTCTGACATTTACCAACTGTAAACAAATGTGAATTAAACAAATAATGCTTGTAAGGGCCTTGACATGTTAGTATTTTTTGTTTTATTTGCTTATTGGTTGGCCTTGGGGTTTTGAACACAGTTTCAAGCAAGCTTCCATTTCAGATAGGTCTGGTGTTTTTGCCTGGGTCAGCCTTAAACCACAAGTCACCTTCCAATACCTCCAGAGTGGCTGAGATTACAGGAGTGCCTACCATGCCATGTCTAATAGGAAATAAGATTCTCACAGACCTCCACAGGCTTTCCTGCCCGGCTCACTTCAGCGATCCTCAAATCTCAGCCTCCTGAGTAGCTAGGATTACAAGTGTGAGCCAGAGGGCTGGGGATATGGCCTAGTGGCGAGAGAGCTTGCCTTGTATACATGAGGCCCTGGGTTCGATTCCCCAGCACCACATATACAGAAAACAGCCAGAAGTGGCGCTGTGGCTCAAGTGGCAGAGTGCTAGCCTTGAGCAAAAAGGAAGCCAGGGACAGTGCTCAGGCCCTGAGTCCAAGGCCCAGGACTGGCAAAAAAAAAAAAAAAAAAAAACAAGTGTGAGCCAGAGCACCTAGCCTGAGAGACTTATCTCCAGTTAACCAGCAAAGAGCCAGAAGCTGAGCTGTGGCTTAAGTGGGAGAGCACTGGCCTTTTGCAGGAAGAGCTAAGTGAGCGCTTGGGGCTTTAAGTTCAAGCCCCAGGCACTGAAAGGTGGGAAAGAAAGAGGGAGGGAAGGGAGGAAGGGAGAGGAGGAGGAGAAGGAAGGGAGGGGAAGAGAGTAGAAGGGAGGAAAGGAAGAAGGGAAGGAGAAAAGGAGGAAGGAAGGAAAGAAAGGAGGCAGGGAGGCAGGAAGGCAAGAAGGAAGGAGGGAGGGCAGGCGGGCAGGAAGAAAGGAAGGAAATAGTTAGAAGACTGGGTGTGAGACAATTTTCCCAGGGTCACTCGAGCCCTGGTACTGGGTCCCCGGCACGCCCCTGCATGCCTGTGCACCCCTTACTCCCCAGGCCCTGGGGCCATTCCTCTAAACCTTCATCTCTTACTCTGCACATCAGGCAGCCCAGGGGGCTGGGGACTGGGCATATTCCCCTCCTCAGGGTGGGGGGTCCATGAGGGGAGTGGGGACAGGGCACAGCCCCCTCCTCAGGGTGGGGGTCCATGAGGCTGGGGGACACAGAAGGCACGGGACTGGGGTGTATGAGGCGGGGGGACGGGGGCCGGGGGCCGGGGTCCCGGAGACAGAATCGGTCCGGGGACCGCGGGCTGGGGGGGGGGGTCCACCAGAGGCAGGGGGAGGCTGGGTCCCCCGGCGGCCCCCCGGGAGTGAGAATCGCACCTCCGCAAACGGGCGTTTTCCCAGGCCCGGCTGCGGGCTGACACCTCGGGCCGGCGGGGGACCTCGCACCTCCGTCTGATAAAAGCTGGGCCGGGGTGGCGCCGGCCTCCCAGAGCCCAGAGCCCCGAGCCCCACACCCGGCCATGGCTCAGTCTCCGCCGCCGCCGCCGCCGCCGCCGCGGAACCTCCAGGGCCCGGACCCCTGGGTCTTCGCTCGGGGCTGGGGCTGGGCCGGACACTCGGACTCCACGTCCCCGGCTTCCTCCTCGGATTCTTCGGGTTCCTGCCCGTGCGACGGCGCCCGCCGTTCCTCGCAGCCCGGACCTCCGGCTGCAGAGGCCGCCACAGCGGGGCCGACGGCGCCTCGCCGGCCTCGCACCCGAGTCACGGGCGGCGGACAGCGGCGCAGCGCCAGCGAGCGCGAGAAGCTGCGCATGCGCACCCTCGCCCGCGCGCTCCTGCGCCTGCGCCGCTTCCTACCGCCGTCGGTGGCGCCCGCCGGTCAGAGCCTCACCAAGGTGGAAACGCTGCGCCTGGCTGCCCGCTACATCGGACACCTGTCGGCCGTGCTGGGCCTCGGCGGGCCCGGCCCGCAGCGCCGGCGCCGGCTCCTGGACGCGGCGGGGCCTCACGGCTGCCCGCTCTGCCCGGACCCCGGTCCCGGACCCGACGGGGCTGCCTGGGGCTCCCCGCCCGCCGCGCCGCCGGAGAGCCTGGGGAGCCCGGAGCCCTGGGCGACGCCCCCGTACTGCCCCGGCTTCCAGCCTTCACCCCCGCACCCGTCTCCCGGGGCGGCCCCCGACGTGTCGCTTTGGACCCCTCCCCAAGCCTGTCTGGCATCGCAGGCCTCCCCGGAGCCCGGGGCCGCCGCCGCCGCCGTCGTCGCCCCCTGGACGCCGCCCCCCGCGCCCCCAGAGCTGGCTGAGATGTACCGGGTAGGCGCTGGGCGTCTCCGGGGGGCTTTCGCCGGGGCGGCAGGGTGGAGGGGGTGGGGCTTGGGGTAGAAATGGAGCGGGTAGGTCCATTCCGATCCCAGTAATCTATGCAGCGGAGGATAGAAGGAAGCTTTCTCCCCCTCCTGGGAGGGAAGATGCTGAAATTCTAAGTCCTCCTTTAGTTGTGGGGGTGGGGGCCCAGCCCTCCTTAAACAGGGGTCCTGGAGCTGGTGGCCTGCATTATTATTTTCCGTGGGTTTTTTTTGTCTTTTTTTGTTTCATTCATTCATGCATTGAGGACTTGGTGTCCGGAAACCAGATCGTGTTACACACTCAGTGCCCGCCCCTGGCTGTCAGCACCTCAAGGTGTCTTTATTTACCTAGACTTTCCAACAGCCTCCGAAGTGGGTATCTCCTCCAGGAAAGACAGTCCTCACACTCAGTGCGCTGGGATTTGAAGGGGGAGTCTGCCAGTGGGATCAGCCTCCTCACAGGGGATCAGACTCCACCAGGGGCTCCAGGCTCCCTGCCCAGCCACTGACAAGCTGCCCCATCTCTTTTGCAGAACGTCTCCGTGTCTCCAGAGTCCTGTCTGTCACTGGGAAGCCCACCCCTCCTAGCCCTCCCTTCCTGCCAGAGACCCCAGCCTCAGCTCCAGTGGGGGTGCTGGGGCCCCGAGGCAGAGCTGCTTCCAGGCCACAGGGACCAGGACCCAGGCCCGGTCTTCCCACTCAGCATGGTGAACCCTGGCCTGAGCTCAGGCCTGAGGCTCAGTGGCTGCCAGGAACTGTGGCATGAAGATCTGGAGGGGACACAGCTGGGCATCTTCTAATGACTTCGCTGCCCCTTGGCAGCCTCATCCAGCCTGCGCGTGGATGCCTTCTGCATCTGCTTCCTGAAGGGCTTTTGAGCTCTCCCGAGGCAGCCATTCCTTTTTCTAAAGGATGCCTTCTGTGCCAATGGACAGACGGACAAACAGATGGGCAAGTGGCTCCTCTCTGGCTGGACTGGGGGCCAGGAACACCCTCTGCCTCTTGGTACCCCCAGACTCTCTATGCTCTCTTCAGAGTGCTCTGACCCCAAAGGCAGCCCAGCAGGAAAGAGGGGGAGGCCTGTGGGGTCAGGCCTGTGCTCCCCGCCCTCGGGCGCTGTAGGTCAGAATCCTGTGACTTGTAATGGTTTAAGAAAGAAAAAATACCCACCAAAATTCTGGCTTTGTCTGTTTTTCTTCTGTCACCTTGGGCTCTTCTTGGAGGAGGAAAAGTGTTCTCCTTGTGTGGGGAAGAGCCTGCCGCCCTTCCCCTCTCTCCATCCAAGGGGGCCAAGGTTCACATGGGCCCTAGCTCAACAGTTGTTGTGGCAGGGTTCTCTATCATTTTTAAATTTCTGCTCCGTGGTCCTGTTGCCTTGACAGGAGCTGTCTTAAGCACAAAAGGCAAGGAAGTGGTGCTGTGGCTCAGAGTGGTAGAGTACAAAAGCTCAGGGACAGCACCCAGGTCCTGAGTTCAAGCCCCACAACCAATGAACAAAGATAAATAAGAGGCAAGCTAGGCGATAGTGGCTCATGCCTGTAATCCTAGCTGCTCAGGAGGATTACAGTTCAAAGCCAACCTGGCCAGGAAAGTCCATGAGACTCTTATCTCCAATGGACCTCCAGAAAACCAGATGTGGCTCTGTGGCTCCAGGTGGTAGAGCACTAGCCTTGAACTGAAGAGCTCGGGGACAGCGCCCAGGTCCTGCACCACCAGAATGGGGTGGGGGGGAAGCCAAGGTTCCTGTTGCGTGTGATCCAGGTCCACTGGCTCAGGAAGACACTGGGAACTTTGCAGCCAGGCGTGACAGATATACTGGAGTCTGACAAGATAGTCAGGGGAGGGTAACTTGGGCAGAAAGAAGCAGTGATTGGGCTGAGCAGCCAACCACATCTCAGCGTCGGGGAAGGGTCAAAGGACTGAGGGAGGCTAGGCAGAGCAGTATCTGGGGGTGGGTGGGGGGGGGGTTGTGAAGAAGTTGACCTCTTTTCTGGGTCATGAGAGGCGGTGGAGGGTGAGTTGGATGAACTGTCTAGACAGACTTGTGGACCCTTCGTCTGGTTCACAAACAAGGAGCCAGGTAGGGAGGCCACCATGATGGCAAGGCTGCATTTCTGCTACCCTGCTGACCCTGCATGGCAGTCAAGCACCAGCCGATGTCCCCAAAGCATCCAGCAAGTCCTTTCCTGTCTAAGCCTCCCTTCTCCTATTTTCTAAAGCAGAAACTGGCAGGGGTGGACACTGAGACACCAAACCTCCTTCCTCTAGACTTCTAGAAAAGCCAGCCAGGGTCACAGCAGGGGCATAGACAGGCCCCAGCCTCTCCACCTGCAAGGACCTAGGAACAGATCCACCCGCCTCGCAGGGCCTTCCCTCAGGATGCTCAGTAAGAGAGTGCCTACAAGGTATTCTTGTCCAGTGGTTCCCAGACCTGGCTGTGCTGAGCCATCAAAGCCCAGGGTCCAGGTCCTCCCCAGGGGATTCGGAGGTCCAGCCAGCTAAGGATAAGGCAGTTGAAGGCGGGCGGACTCCACACTCAGCAGGGGCTGCGTGGTGACCGCCCACTACTGGCTGGAGTTTTGTGCAAGAGAAGACATCCTGGCGCTGCTGGAGCAAGGGGAGTGTAGCTTATGGGGGGCTCGGGGAAACTCCTGTGCCCACTGCAGCAGAAAGGCTTCACGTTGCTCCCCTGGCCCTCATCTGTGACCATTCCAGGCCACATGTCCTGGCCACACCTCTAAAGGCTCCAGAGAGGGGGGTCTGAGGCAGGTGCCCCACCCCAATGGCTGACAGCCCACTCCTTCCTGGGGTTCCTGTCACCCTCCATGGGGGACCAGATATGGCAGACCTTCTCCAGAACTTCCAAGGACAGATTTACTCCAGATGAGGGCAATCGCCCATGGCAGGGAGGCTGAGTCATCATCTCATGGGGTCCAGATTGTGCCCCTCAAGTAGTGATGACTTCTCTAGAACCCCTGGAAGAGCCAGGATTGAGGTATGGGTCCACAAGACCCCTGGCCTAATGGAGACACTCCTGTCAGCCTGGCATCCCCACCCCTCCCGCTGCCCCCATCTACCTCTCCTGTAAAGTCTCAGAGCTCCTGTGAGCCTCTTGAAGACAGAATGGGGTCACTGAACCCCGTTTCTCTACTTCCCAATGTGCACATTGATTACAGCTCCCCCCACCCCCAGCCCTGCACCTCCACTGTCTCTTCCGTTTCTATAATGGGACACTTTGGTGGGGTGTGGCGGAGTCTCATCTGTTGGGAATCTGGGAAAACCAGAAAGCCAGGGCGTTGACCCTAAAACAAGTGATAGAGTGCTTACCTAGCATGCATGAAGCCCTGGGTTCTATTCCTCAGTACCACATAAACAGGAAGAGCCAGAAGTTATGCTGTGGCTCAAGTGGTAGAGCACTAGCCTTGAGCTGAAGAGCTCAGGGACAGCACCCAGGCCCAGAGTTCAAGCCCCATGACCGACAAACAACAACTTCTGGGCTAGTTTCTGCTTTGTAAGCTCAGCCAGTTCTCTTCACACAGGCCTCGGTGCTGGGTGTCCTCCCGGTCCCAGGGGAGTTTCCTGAAACCACACTCAGCCTAAGAAGGCCATCAGTCTCATGGGTGTGTGTAACTGTCAACCTCCCCACCCCAGTTCCAGCTGGGGCACTGCAGCTATGAGTTGTGACTTGCCCTCCCCGTGCCTCAGTTTCCTTATTTGTAAAACTGTGACAGTGCTGGTCTGGCAGTGTAGTTCAGTGATAGGATAGAACACTAACCCAGTCAGCTGGCCACTGGTGGCCCAACAACCTGTTATCCTAAGTACTCCAGAAGCTGAGATCTGAGTATTTTAGCCACACACACCCCCTCCCTGGCAGAAAAGTCTGTGAGACTCTTATCTTCAATTAACTGCTAAAAAGCAGGAAGCAGCTCTGTGGCCTAAGTGGTAGAACACCAGCCTGGAGTAAAAAAAAAAAAAAAAATAGCGAAGGCACACACACAAAACACTAGCTTCACAAACCCACACCCAAGTTCCATCCCCAGCCCTGCAATAAACAAAACAAGTATTTGCAAAGTGGAGCTAGACAGCCGTCACTTAGCATCCGAGGCAGGCGGGTGCCAGGCACCAAGAATACAGAGATGTTCCCCGCGGTCTCCCTGGGCAGCGCCTCCTTGGACCCAGCCAGTGAGGGAGAGGCAAGCCTCTCCCCCAGCTGGGTCCCAGGTCAAGTGCCAGCCGAGATGGCTGGGCCCAGGCGACAGGAAGCCCGAGGCCTGGCAGTAAGGCAGGATTTAATCTGGGACCTTTGAGGTGCAAATGGTGGAGAAGGTGGGGTTGCTTCTCACCTGGGGGGGGGGGGGGTGGAAGGGGGCTGAGGGGGAGGAAGTAGTTAAGGCTCTGCTCTCTAGTGTCAGGCCATGTGCTAAGTATGCAGATGACCCAAGCCACCCACCGACCCCACATCTCGGCCTCTCTTGTGCCCCCCTCCCCCCAAAAAAACAGCAGCTGGGCATGGTCTGTAACCAGAACTCCGTTTCCCACTGCTGGTGCCCCACGGACCCCCTGCTACCGTCAGTTGCCTCCAGTTTGCTCCCATCAAGCTCGGGGGTTCTGCAGAGTGTGAAGAAATACTGGGTTGGGGGGTGGGGGGGTCGCAGTGTGTCCCTGGAGTGCAGACTTCTCAGCACTCACCACCAGCCACCCCATGTGACATGCAGGGTGCACCCTCATTTTCTGAGCCTCGCCAAACTCCCCTCACCTCAGCCCAGATCCCCGCTTCATGATCCCCTGGGAAAAGCACAAATCAGGAGCCCAGTCTTCACAGCTTGGAGAAGGGTGGGACTAAGGCTTGGTGGGCTGCCCCCGCCCCCGTCCCTTACAGACAGGAGGAGCACACAGCCAGTACCCCACCCTCGCCCCACAGAATGTGACCTGTACCCTCGACACCCAGGGGAGCCACTGTGCCCCTAGCTGTCCCTTACCCACCCCCCATGACACTTCCAGGGTCCCCCAGTACCCATCCCCCTCAAGCTACCATCAGAAGTGGGTCTCAAGTGTTGGTGGGAAACAGGAGATGGGGAAATGCAGAGGGAACCTGGAATGGGGGTCTCTAAGCATACTAGGACTTCTGGCTCACAGCGACCCCACTCTGTGGACTAGATCTCAGGAGATGAATTCCCACAGGGCATCTCCATGAGCGCTCAGCCCCCAGAGGCTAAAGTTGGGCTCCTACTATTTGGAGGTTGGGGGGGGGGGGTGTGGGGCTTGAACTCGGGGCCTGGGTGCTGTCTCTAACCACTTTTGCTCAAGGCTAGAGCTCTACCACTTTGAGCCACACTGCCACTTCTGGTTTTCTGGTGGTTCCCTGGAGATTAGGGTCTCACAGGGACTTTTCTGCCCAGGCTGGCTTTGAGCTGAATCCTCAGATCTCAGCCTCCTGAGTGGCAGTGCCTGTGCCCCGCTATTGTAGCAGGCACTTACTCTGTTCTTGCCTCCATTTTGTTTTGCTTTGTTTTGTTTGCCAGTCCTAGGGTTTGGACTCAGGGCCTGAGCACTGTCCCTGGCTTCTTTTTGCTCAAGGCTAGCACTCTACCCCTTGAGCCACAGCACCCCTTCTGGCTTTGTCTGTATATGTGGTGCTGAGGAATTGAACCCAGGGCTTCATGTATACCAGGCAAGCACTTTACCACTAGGCCATATTCCCAGCCCCTCTGCCTCCGTTTTGTGTTTCTTTGTTCTTTGTTCTAAGCCATTCCTTTCTTTTGCAATCAGCCCAGTCTTTGAGGAAAGACTGACCCATGGCATCTTTACGACAAAGGCCTAAAGACCCAGCAGAACCTTGCAGGACAGGGCACCCCCAAAAGAGGACAATCACCTCTAAGTGCCTTGGAACAAGAGAAGTCATTTCATGGGAGCCAGATGGCTCCCCTCAAGTGAAACCAGCCATACTCTCTTCCCCGGAACACCCCCCCAAACCGGAAGTGAGAGGATGACCAGCCTGGCCACACCTGTAACTATGCACACCTGTCTACCCTGCCACAAATGGACTTAAACCTGAAGCTCGTGTCTGTACCATGATCTGAAGTGCTGTCTTCCTGCGGCCTGTCTTGCTCTAACATTTCTTCCCTCACACACTTCCTGATCACTTTTACTACATTCTTCTCATCCTCAGTTTTTCTCATGTAAGATGGGGGTTGAGGAGCCATTTGGAATTTCTGCAGGCAGACAGCTCAGCTCAGGTGTAGAGGTATGGGGGTGGGACTGCAGGCTGGCACCACACCCTCCTCTCTTTGAGGTTCCAGACGCCCCCCCCCCAAGTGCATCCATACACCCCAGAGTCCATTTCCCCAACCCACTCCCGGCTGTGCTGCCTACCGGCTCCAGCTCCGAAGTGAGACTCAAAGCTCATCTAGAAATTCTTTATTTACATTTCACTTAGAAAAAAATATAGATCTGGTGTCCTATGGATTCCTTGGGTTTGGGGTCTTCATGGAGAGATGAGGGGTTCAGAGCAGCCCTCTCAAGGCCGCCCTTGTCCACCAAGAGTTTCTGTTCACCTGGCCCTGGAGCTGGGGGTCCCTGAGATCAGCCTCCAGCCCCAGGCGTGGGGCACCAAGCTGGGCCTGGGGTAGGGTGGGCATGAAGGAACAGAGACTGGGAGGGGTGGGATTGTCCGTCCATGGGGAACTCAAGGCCCTCAAGGGTTGGAGACTTGAGGGCTACCCTTGAGAGTAGGACCATGGCATCGGAGGATCTGAGGGCGGAGGGCAGGTCACAGTCACAGGTGGGCAAGCACACAGCTGGCCCATGACTTGACAGCCAGGAAACTATGGGCTGTTGTCTGTGAACCACTTGAGCACGGGTTCCTTGTTCTCCTTCACCCACTTGATGTTGGCTTTTGTCTTCTCCAGGGCCTGCTCCAGAGCCCGGGTGCCTGAGCCGAAGCCCGTGTCCATGTTGTTCATCTTGAACTTCTCCAGCTGTCAGGGAGATAAAGATGCTCAGCCCTGGGCAGGGGGAAGAGGAGGGAGGGAAGGAAGAGAGAGAAAGAGGGAGGGGGAGGGAGAAGAGGAAGGGGAAAGGAGACCGACCGGACAAGGGAAAGGGAGAAAGGGGAGGCCAGGGAGGGGGCGCTCCAGATGGAAAGCCTGGAGCTTCTAGCCAGGGCACATTGGGCCAGAAAGTAGAAGAAAAGGCACCCCAGAAGGAAGAAGTCAACCTCCCTCCATTCCCAGACAGCATGGTTTTGAATACAGAAAGTCCATCACACTAGTGATCGAGGATTCCGTTTGTTACAATAAAAGGAGGGAAAGAGGAAGGAGAGGAAGGGGAAGGGGGAGAGGGAAGGGGAGAGAGTTTCCCACATCCCAATGGCACTTGCAGGCCCCAGGGATGGGGTCACACCTCTCCCGGAGAGGACAGGAAGACAAAGTCCTCACATACCCCAGATTGCAAAACCACAGCCCTAAGCAGAATTTGGCTGGAGAAGGTACCCTGGGCCTTCGTTATGCAATTTATTATTAAGCTGACTTTGCATGTTTTGTTGAAGTCTAATCTCCATCCAACCAAGACAGACGGAGGAGCACACCCTAGACAGAGGCCACAGGGAAGCTCCTGGAAGCAGCCGCTAACTGCAGCATGGAAATGCCCACCACCCAGTGACCCAGCTGCTGCCACGGATAATCGGCTTTGTTTGTTTGTTTTGTTTTTTGCCAGTCCTGGGCCTTGAACTCAGGGCCTGAGCACTGTCCCTGGCTTTTTTTTTTTTTTTGCTCAAGGCTAGCGTTCTACCTCTTGAGCCACAGCACCACTTCTGGCCATTTTTCTATATATGTGGTGCTAGGGAATTGAACCCAGGGCTTCATGTTTGTGAGGCAAGCACTCTTGCCACTAGGCCATATTCCCAGCCCAACAGCATGGTTTTGAATACAGAAAATCCATCACACTAGTGACCGAGGATTCCGTTTGTTACAATAAAAATATTCTGGACTTAGTGGCAGTGGGTATATACACACGATGATAAATATACCAAAGCTGTTACAATTATGAGTTTCGTGAATTCTCTCAATTTTTTTTAAATAACGCAACTGGACACATAATCCAGCTACTTGGGAGACTGAGGCAGGAAGATGACGTGAGTCCAGGAACTTGGGGGGCCAGCCTAGATGACAGGCCCTGCCTCGATGGATAAGCCCCATCTCTCAACCTGGGCTCCCCGACCCTGGGTCAGCTGCGTGGCTGGGATACAGGCCGGCCCAGCCAGCTCCTTACCTGCTCAAGTTCGTACTCGGTGGAGAAGCGTCTGGTCACTGCCTGAATGAGGTTGGCGAAGGAGAAGGAGCCGCCACCATAGCTGCAGAGCGGGACGGGAGGCAGGTGAGGCCCCAGCGAAGAGACATACTCGGCCCTGCATACTCCCAGGCACACAGGGCACCAAGGCACCAACCCCAGCCCTTGGGCTCCCTCCATCTTGCCCTGGCTCCCCCTCCCTCACACCTCCTCACATCCTGCCCTCCTTCCTCCCTTGCTCCCCACTCTCTCCCACTTCCATCCTGCCCTCCCTCCGTTCCCCCTCCCATACTGTTCCCCCCCCCTCCCCCAGACTCACTCTTCATACAGCTTCTTCCAGTTGCTCTGGACAAAGTCCCAGACAAGAGTCTGCCCAACCACATTGCTGGCAATGCTGTTGATGGTGGAGGTGGCGTCCTGCTTCCGGATGTAGTCGGGGTTCAGGGTGTAGCTCAGGTACCTATGGGGGAGGCCGGCCCAGTGACCATTCAGGGCGGGGTGGGGGGGGGGAATACCTGCATCTCCACCTGCATCTCCTCATCCCCTGTGATCCTGGGGCTGCAGCCTCCCTGCCCCCCCCCATCCTCTCTGCACACCTAAGCGGGTCATCAGGTCCTGGCTACACCAAGCATATGCCTGACATGGGAAGATCTGGCAATGGGTAAGAGAAGGGGAGAGAACTAGAGTAGAGCCCAAGTCCTGGCACAAGGAGGGCGCTGTCTCCTGTGCGCTGTGACATTGAGGGGAGCCCAGCTGGTTGCCAAGCACCCAGGCCCAGCCAGGCAAAGAGGAAAAGGAGCTATGTTGGGGGGGGGGGGACACCTCCTTACCTGTTCAGGATCCACACCTGGTTGCTGCAGGCCAGGGCCGCTCGGAGTTTGTCCGCCTCGTTCACCAGGGTGGCATTCCGGAACTGCTCCCAGGCGAAGTTCCACTCCACCTCGCCACCCTGCGCGATGGCGTTGCAGTACACAGTGGACCGCAGGTTGGGGTGGATCCTGGTGTGGGTCCAGGAGTCAGGTGTGAAGCAGCAGCAGGAAGCGGGGGGGGGGGGGGCGTGCGGCTGGGGACAGGATCGGGGCAGTGCGGACTGGAGGCCAGCAGGGGAGACACTCACGGGTTATGGCTGGGGTTGTCCATCCACTGCTTGAAAAGCGAGGACACCAGATCTTTGCACTCAGAAAGCCCATTGGAGCAGGCTGTGCTGATGGCGTTAACCTCGTTGTACCTGCGGGGGGGCGGGGGCGAACAGACAAGCAGTTGGCACACACAGTTGGCATGCCCAGCCCAGACTCAGCCGAAATTTTACTCTTGACACACAGCTTCAGACCCTGGCTCTGTGTGTGGCCTGTGACCTTCTAGGTGTCTCCCTCCTTCCCTTCCCCTCTCTCTCTCTCTCTCTCTCTCTCTCTCTCTCTCTCTCTCTCTCTCTCTCTCTCGGTATAGTCCAGGAGTTTAGAGGGGCATAGATAGCCAAGCTCCAGCCCTCGGTGGAGTTGGAAGCTGTATGGCCTCCAGCTAGTAAACGCATGTAGTATAAAGAAGCCAGATAGAAGACGAGCGTGAGGATGCATGCCTGTAATCCCAGCACTTGGGAGGCTCAAGAACCTCTAGGGCTACATAGTGACAGAGGAAAACGAGAGAGGGGAGAAGGAGAAGAGGAAGGAAGAGGAGGAAGAAAAGGAAGGAGGAAGGAGAAGTGGAGATGAAGAAAAGAAAGGAAAAAACAAAAACAGACAAAAGGAACAGTGCAGGCTGGATGGCCCCTCAGGCCCTGCCTGGCCCTGGCCCCCTGCAGCCTTCAGTGTCTGCCTCCCGTGGCCTAGCTCTGAGCCACAGTGAACACTTCGGGGGGGGGGGGGTTCCCTGCCCCCACCAGAGTCAAACTCACTGCTCCATGAGGGTGGACGGGCGATGGGTCCAGTTGCTGGTGAGCTCCTTGAAGTAGTAGAAAAGCGGACTGACCTGCTTCCTCAGGTAATTCTAGGGAAAAGAACACATGGACTGCTTCAAAGACTCGTGCTAAGCTGGGCACAGTGGCTCACGCCAGTGATTCCCAACTGCTTAGGAGGTCGAGATCAGGGAGATTGAAGTTCAAGGGAATTGGTGGTACCCCAATTCCCTTTCCTAGTCTGACCCCCAGGAGCGGGCGTCACCGGTCTCATTGCATGGGGTTAAGGCCTTCTCTGGAGAAAATGCACCATCATTCATTTTTCCCTTTGGGGCTAGGATGGAGCCCAGGGTCTTTGCACATGCTAAGCACCCACTCTACCACTGACCCTTTCGTTTTTAAGGATCCCCCAACGAAGAGTTTCTTGCCTACCAGTCCACCCCACAATATGACCCCAGCAGGAGACAACCTCCTGTTCCCTCATAGTTTAGGTTTTAAAATATGAAATCTTCTGGGGCTGGGAATGTGGCTTAGCGGTAGAGTGCTCACCTAGCATGCATGAAGCCCTGGGTTGGATGCCTCAGCACGACATAAACAGAAAAGGCTGGAAGTGGCACTATGGCTCAAGAGGCAGAGTGCTAGCTGTGAGCAAAAAGAAGCCAAGGACAGTGCTCAGGCCCTGAGTCCAAGCCCCAGGTCTGGCAAAAAAAAAAAAAAAAAAAAATAGAGCTCTCCACATGTTGGTGTGCCATCTTCAAGTTCAGCTTGGCTAACCTGACTTGAACTGTTAGGTTCTAGAATATTCTAGAAGAGCTAGGAGTTTTTTTCACTTTCAAACCCCAATGACCCTGGACTTGAAGGAAGACCAAGACAAACAGAAAACTTGGAGGAAGAGAAAGCAAACCTGAGAAGGCCTGGGAGAGCAAGGAGGAGAAATTGCGCAAGAGCAGTCAGAAATTTAAAAATAGGAGAGATTAAAACATCTCTAGTCAAGAACTGTGTGCAAAACCTGGGAGACCGGCCTGGTGGGGCAGAATAAAGACATCAAGCTGGGAACTGGAGGAGACCGAGTGGCAGGACCGAGGCCAGAGACAGCTACCAGCCTTTCTAGAAAGAGACAACTGGGAAACCAAAAGGGAAGAGAGTTTAGAGAAGCTGTATATAAAAGGCACAAGAGTTTGGATTTAAAAAGAAGGGGAGAAAAGACCCAGACCAAGACCACTGAGATTTCCAGGAGAGTCCAGAAGCTTCCAGAAAGGGGGGGGGGGGCAAACTGGTCATATTCCAAGAAAAGAGAAAGGGCCTAGGCTTTCCAACAATATAAAGAGGCCTGACGTTGGCAGAGAGGAATTCTTTTTTCTTCTTAGTTTCTTTTTCTTTCTTTCTTTTCTTTTTTTTTTTTTTTTTTTTTGCCAGTCGTGGGGCTTGAACTCAGGGCCTGGGCTCTGTCCCTGCGCTTCTTTTGCTCAAGGCTAGCACTCTACCACTTGAGCCACAGTGCCACTTCTGGCTTTTTCTGTGTATGTGGTACTGAGGAATAGAACCCAGGGCTTCACACATGCTAGATAAGCACTCTATCACTAAACCACATCCCCATTCCTGGGTAGAGGAATTCTGAGGGAATATTTTCCAATCTAGAAACTTCTAGATCCAGCTTACCTCTCAGAGTAAGAGATTTTACATGTTCTAACAAGAAAACCCACTCTCACAAACCCTTCTTCAAAATTTGAAAGCTGGACATGGTGGTTCAGGCCTATAATCCTAGCTACTCAGGAGGCTGAGATCTGAGGATTGTGGTTCAAAGCCAACCCGGGCAGGAAAACCCATGAGACTCTTATTTCCAATGAGCCCCTAGAAAACGAGAAGTGGCACTGTGTGGCTCAAAGTGGTAAAGAGCTAGCTTTGAGCAAAGGAGCTCAGGGACAGTGCCCAGGCCCTGAGTTCAAGCCCCAGTAGCAACAACACACACAAAGATAAACAATAAAACAGGATCTGGGTGGTGGGGCCTGACCTCTCACAGAAGCCCCAAGGGCCACACAGCTGACAAATTGGCAGAGCTGTGTCCTAAAAATAAAAAAAATCATGCACCTTCTGCCGTCCCTCTCTCAACTGGCACTTGGTTACGAGTTTCCCCTTTGGGCCTCACTTGAGCTCCCCCTTCTTTGGTACCTGCCCCCACCTCCTTTCTCCAGCCTGGCCCGTAGCCATTCTTGGGGCCCCAGCCTCCTACCTTCATGGGGCCGTAGACCTCGGAGCGGTCAAACATGAGCTTGAAGTAGTTGAGGCTGCTCAGGGTGGCCTCCCACGGCATGTACTCTTTCTCCTGGGACAGGAAGAGGGTGTTGTCCAGCGCCAGAGTGACAGGGACCTTGTGGGCACTGGGGACACATGGAAGAGCTCAAGGAAGCACCCATACAGTCTGGGAACCCAGCAGGCCATCAAGGCCACACACCACCACCCCCATCCTGGGTCCCCTTGCCCGCTGCTTAGCTGAGACTCAGAGAGGGGCACCACAGACTGCCTAAAGGACACAGGACACAGTGCCGCAGTTCTAAAGGACAAGTCCTCGCTCCTCATTGGCCTCTTCTGGGCCTTCTCTCCCCCTCCCGATCGGGCTCGAGGGCCACACAGGGCCATGAATGTCCACGTCTGTGGGTTATGTGGCTCCCATCAAACAACTTAGCACCCTAGAGTAGGTGCTGGATCCCTTCTGTCCACAGGAGGCCCTTGGGAGATGCTAGACAGGGGGAAGCCACATGACCTTGAGCAAGCACTGTCAGGGTCATCTCCCCCCCACGCAGCCACAGTGAGGGAAGCGGCTCACTTGGCCAGATTGAAGGCATCATTGATGATCTGTGCCCGATTGATGACAGGGATGGCCTAGAAGAAGCAGAGAATGTGAGACCTTGGGGAAGGGGGGGTGGCGGCCACCCATGGCAGGCCCACCCACGGCAGGCCCACCCACCGACAGGTCAGTCTGCAGCTGATTCTGAATCTTCTTCCAGTTGTCCAGGTCGTAGTTGACTTGGTAGTAGCCGGTCACGTTCAAGTTCAGCAGGACCCACTCATCTGTAGCAGTTTTGAACTGCGGGTCCTGGGCTGTAGGGAGAGACGGGAGCTGGTGGGGGTCTACTCAGAGAGCCCCTGCAGACAGAGCCCTGCTCCAGCCCTCTTCTTCCTCTGCCAGTCAGCTTGCCTCCTCCAGGAGGCTCTGCTCACAGATGGAATCTCCCTTCTCCCCAGAAACCTGCCCTGCTGGCCTGGCCCTCCCAGGCACGAGAGGGTGGGAAGTTCCACTCCTGTCTACCTTCCCTGAATTTGGCCTTGAGTGCTCAGCAGCTGGCTGAACAGGGCCGTGCCTATGAGCTGTCGGACACAGCTTCAAGGTTATTATGCCAGTTCTCTCCTCAGTCCTCACACAACCCATCGGAGTAGATATGGCCCTTAGCTCTACCTTACAGACGAGGAAATGGGAGACCAGAGTGCGATGGGAACGTGACCAATGCTGGCAAAGCGGACATTTGTGCAATGGAACCCTTGCTACGCCCTACCAAGGCCTCTGGAACAGGGATGGAGGAGGATGGCTGAGCACCTTGACCATTGAGGCAGGCCTCCATTACCTTTTTCATCCTGCAGCCAGTAACTCTTCTGCTCTACGCCATTTCTGAGAGATGTGATGGGTACAATCCACAGGTAGCTGCCATGACAAGCGTCAGAGACCGGCGTGAAAGGTGGCAGCTGCTAGCCGCGCCTGGCCTGGGTTCCCCACTGGCTCCTGGCCCCAGAGGAAGTGACTGGTCCTCGCCAACCGCAGGGGACCAGGAGCGCCACATCAACACTCCCCCCATCCCACTCTACCCCACCCCCGCCGCCCTGGGACACAGGCCGCAGGGACCCCCATCTGCTCACTTGAAATCAGAGGGCCTGGTGACATTGGACTCTGGATCAAGGAGGAAGTGCTGCTGGGAGATGTCCCCCGTCTTCGTGTTCACAGTGATCATCGGAAAGCCCATTTGCAGGATCCAGCGATCCATGATGTTTCCCACGCTGTCCGGGAGATGGATTTCCTGCTGGTTGTTCACGGCCTGTGGGTAGAACAAGGAAGAATGGGTACTGGTGGACAGCCATCCTTCCATCCCACCTCTCAGGCAGCCCCTATCTGTGGTCCCACCATGCCACAGGCTGGGGTCAGGAATGGAGGGAGGACTCAGCTGTGAGGGCAAGTGAGGGAAAGGTACCTAGACAGACAAGGAAGGGGTGTTGCAGACCTTGTTACTGTCTTAGGGGCACGTCTTTTCCCCTCATCTTTTTCAAATGCACAGGCATTGTGTTTGCAATCACAACAAAAAGCTAAGAATCTAAAGTGCACACCCGTAGACTCAGCACTTGGGAGGCTGAGGCGGGAGGATCATGAGAGGCCTGCCACGAACTCAAACTTAAAAATGAAGAAGCCAGGGCTGGGAATGTGGCTTAACGGTAGAGTGCTTGCCTAGCATGCATGAAGCCCTGGGTTCGATTCTTCAGTACCACATAAATAGAAAAAGCTAGAAGTGGTGCTATGGCTCAAGTTGTAGAGTGCTAGCCATGAGCACAGAGAGGCTCAGGGACAGAGCCCAGGCTATGAGTTCAAGCCCCAGGGCTGACAAAATGTAATAAAATAAAATAATACAAAAGCCAGCAACACAAAGCACAAGAGAATGGGGTGTGAGAGCCCATGGTTGGGGGGAGGAGCAGGGGCTCCGGATACTAATGGGGTACCAGGAAGGCAGGTGGGAGGGGCGGGGGAGAGGAATGTGCCCCTGGCGGGGGGGGGGGGGGGTCGGGGAGGAGCTGCATGGGCAGTCAGGGAGGTGGGCTCTGCATGGGATGCCGGGGCAGGTGGGGACTTTGCCCTGGGTGGAGGAGGCTGGTGATGAGCGAAGGCTGAAAGAGGAAACCCTGCGGTGGGGGCATGGACTCCAGCCCCAGGAGGAGCAAGGTGGCATCGGACAGTGCACAGGAATGTAGGGTGGGGCAGGATGGAGGGTCAGAGTTTGTGTTCAGGGTACTGCTGTGTTCCAAGATGCTCCGGGAGGGGCTGTGGGGCACAGGGCGCCCTAAGTGCTGACATAGCCCAATAACTGGCCCCCAAGTTCTGTGCAGGGGAGGGGTCGGCCCTGTCTGCCCACTGGGGTGAGGGACGGGCACAGGACCCAGGGTGGACTGTAGGGGAGGGATCCTGTCTCAAATAGGCATCAGTGGTCATATCCATAATCCTAGCTACCCAGGAGGCTGAGGGTCAAAAGCCAGCGCCAGCAGACAAATCCCAGCCTCTTCTATCTCCAAGGACCCAGCAAAAAAGCCACAAGGGGAGCTGTGGCTCAGGTTGTAGAGCACTAGCCTTGAGCAAAAAGGCTGACGGAGGGCGCAAGACCCTGAGGTCAAGTCACACACACACACACACACACACACACACACACGGAGAAATCAATGTACTCATTTTACAGATGGCCCTGGGTGAGTTAGCAGCGAATCTGGGTACATCCTGTCCCTCGTGCACGGTCCCCAGAGACCTGGGGTCACGGCTGGCCTCACTCACCTGCTGCAGGTGCTCCCACAGGTCACCGTAGCCAGTGTTGTTGTACTTAAAGGTTTGGAGGTAGGACTGTGGAGAGAGGGTGGGGAGTGAGGGCCCAGCCGGGGTCCCCCCCAGGCTCCAGGGCTGGGCAGGGCCAGCTAGGGGAGGGTGCAGTACTCACCGCCAGGCCCTTTTTGAAGAGGTTTTCAGTGAGGAAGCTGGACAGCATCCTGAGGACCGAGGCGCCCTGTGGACAGGGGTGAGAGGGCTCAGAAGGCTGAATTGGCAAGAGGGGACCCCAGGTCCCCAAGGCCCCCATCTCCTTCCTCTTTGGGGGGAGGGAGGCAGCACCTTGCTGTAGGTGATGGAGTCGAACAGCTCGCTGATCTGGGATGGCGTGTTGATCTCGTCATCGGGGGTGGACAGCGGGTGAGAGGAGGCCAGCGCGTCCACAGCCATCACGCGGTACACATCGTTCAGCACGATGAGGTCTTTCTGTGGATGCCCACTGCCATCACAGCACTGGCCCGGGCATGGGGGTGGCTGACCCGAGTTCCCCCACCTCCGCTGCACCCCCCGGGGCCACGTCTCACCAGGTTCCAGCTGGGCTCCGCGTAGTCGGCACCCAGGTACTCCACATAAGAGGCGAAGCCCTCATTGAGCCACAGGTCGTTCCACCACCCCACCGTGACCAGGTTGCCGAACCACTGCAGGGGGGCACAGACAGGAGAGAGCCTTGCCACACCTGCTGCCCCACCTACCCACCTCTGAACACCCCCCTCATGCTCCCCAGGATGTGGGGGGACCCACCTGGTGGGCCAGCTCATGGGCGATGACTGTGACCACACGCTCCTTGTTGCCAATGGATGAGGACTGCGGGTCAAAGAGCAGCGAGCTCTCGCGGTACGTCACCAGCCCCCAGTTCTCCATGGCGCCCGCGTTGAAGTCAGGCAAGCCGATCTGGTCTGCAGGGTGTCCGGGCATTGGTGGGAGCCGGCTCAGCTCCCCAATGAGGAGGCCACCCCGGCAGAGCCTCCACCCCCACCCCACCCCCAGCCTCTGGCCTTTGACTCACCGGACTTTTCCAGGGGGTAGGGCGTGTCGTAGTGGTTGGCAAAGAAGTTTAGGATGGGGCCTGTCACTTGTAGAGCGTAATCACCGTGGCCCTGGGCAATGGCACTGGGCCGAGCCCAGATCCGGATCTACAGGGTGGGTGGAGGCAGTCAGGGAGGAGGAGGACCCAGACCTGAAGGCCAGAGGCCCTCTGGGAGCCCTTAGGTAGGCCAAAGGCCCAGGGCCCTGACAGAGGTCCTCAAGGCCAGGCCTGGCTGCCATCTTCGTGACATCGGTTCTCAAAGGTAAAGGCAGAGCTCTGGGGAACTTATTCAAGCCACTTGCTGGGGCCACAGAGCAGGAAGCCACACACCTCCCTAGTGGTTTGGAAGCTGGTACTGGGAAGGGACCCAGGGGGCCCAGCATCCTACCAGGACATTATTGGGGGAGATCTCCTGAATGCTCTGGAACTCGCTGACGATGTAGGCCAGCAGGTATGTGGACATCCTCGGGGTGGTGTTGAACTCAGTGACGTTCCAGTCAGGGTCTTCCTTGAATGAGTAGCTGGGCACTGGACATGTGACAGACAAGTGAGTGAACTTCCGGGTTCTCCAGCCCCCAAGCAACTCCCACCTCCGGGCAGCGTGGCCCCTGGGCAGAGCCACTCACCTCTGGGGAGCATGTTAGACAGTGCCACGTAGTCCTTGGGGTGGATGAGGGTGATGTTGAACGTGGCCTTCATGGCCGGCTCGTCGAAGCAGGGGAAGGACTTCCGGGCATCTGCAGCCTGCATCTGTGTTGTGGCCACCACTCTGCAGGGACCAGAATGTTAGAGGATGTGCTGGGAGGCAGCCCCCATGGAGAGCTGACCCTCAGATACATACTCTGGCCCCTGCCTGTGGCCTCCCCACCCCTGTGCAGGCTGAGACTTGGGCCCAACTCCCCTCTGAGCCTCCCCTGTCTTTCTAGAACCCCTCTGCCCTTCTTCCCTACCCACCAGCCAAGCCTCCCAGCCTCTCATACTGAGGGCTGGTCACAGCAGGTGCAGAGGAAGGAGGTACCAGGCAATGGCTTCAGAGGGTTCAAAGCCCCTCTCCCCAGGCTGCAGCTCAGCCTTCACTCCCCAAGCACCCCCACCCATCCCCCATCCACTCACTTCTTGACGTTCCCTTCCATGTACTCGCTGCGGTAGAAGCCTGCCAGGTCATCTGCCAGCTCCCCGTGGAACATGCTGTCCATCTCGTACTGCCTGCCTGCCTGCAGCTTGTCCTTCAGGTGCACAACCAGGTATTCCGTGTGCTCCACCAGCTCGGTGCGGTCGATGGCGGGGCTCTGGGAGCCATCCACAGTCCGCAGAAGCACCCTGTGGCCCTGCTGCATGGTGTAGTTGAGCTTCTTGCTGTGGATCAGGATGAGGTTGGTGGCTTGCACACAGGTGAAGCGAACAGTGCTTGAGCCGACGAAGACATACAGGCCCTGGCTGTTGGGGGTGAGGTAGGGCCTCAGAGTCACCTCATAGGAGTCAGGTCTCAGGTCCTTGGGCAGGCGGTACCGGTTCCAGGGTTTGCTTTGGTCAGGGGTGGTGGCCTCGGCCTCGGTGCTGGCCGGAGGCACAGGGGCCACTGTGGCGCTCTCTGCGTTCTTGTTCTTCTCCTGCGCATATACCACGGACAGCGCCACGATAGTGCCCAGGGCGGCCACGCCCAGCAGCAGGCCCAGGATGCCCAGGGACTTGGAAATGTAGAAGCCCTTGGCCATGGTGGGGCTGGGCTGGGAGCTCAGCGGCTCGGGCTGTGTGGAGAACCAGGCAGCCTCAGACCTGGCTTATATGCTGCAGGAGGAGGGGCGCCACCACCATTACACTGGGCAAAAATTAACCAGGATTGGCACAGGCGAAGGTCGCAGGTCACGGGCCCCAGGCAGGGGAGCACGCTGCCGGACTCTGGCTCCAGAGAGGAGATGAGGAATGGAGTAGTAAGCGAAGCTGGCTCAGGGGTGCCTGGTGGGAGCAAATAGCATCTCGTTACAGGCTGTAGGATGCCTGGGGGCCAGACCCCAAGAAGGAATGGGGAGGAGGGGAAAGCTATAGGCTGGAGGCTCAGAGGACAGAGGGAGCAGCCAGCCAGCATGGATCCATCTACCTGTGAATGGAGATGGTGCCAGCAGGAGCAGCAGAATTGAGGTTAGACTCGGGGGAAGGACTTCCCAGGAGTGAAAGGTGGAACACGTACAGAGCAGTGTGAAGGCCAGGTCCAGCACGGGGTCAGGACTGTGCTCAATTGCTTGTTCTCATGGGACTCCTGGAAGGGGACCAAGGGCTCCTCAGGAACAAGGCCCCCTGGCTCCTTCACAGTCTTCTGGAGAGACCGTTCCTCCATTCCCCTCTGGCCAAATGCTGTGCCCTCCCTCAGCTGGCAACTTGAGTCACCAGAGTTTGAACTGGGGGCCTTGCACGCTATACCATTTGAGCCAAGCCCCAGGCCCCACTCTTCTTGCTTTAATTAGAGTTTTGTTTTGCTAAAACCATTGCCCATATGACAGGATTGGGGGAAGAGGACAGAGCATGCCTATGGGGGCTGAGCACAGGCCTATTGGGGAGCCCTGAGTGCCCCCCTTCGAGAAGTGAGCTGAGCCCCTGGCCCAACCCTGCCCCTGGTGGCTCCCACTGGCCAAAGCCAGGGAAAGCCAGGGATCCAGAGCCCTGGTCTGCACAGCAACAAAGACAGAGGAATAGCGGCCCTCGGGGCCAGGAGCCCAAGCTCCAGTCTCCTCTACAGTTTGCCAAGGGGCCATCAGGGCAGTGGCCTGCGGGCTGAGACAGAAGACCCCACAGCCCCTGCCTCTCGTGTCCCTGCGGCCCTGCCCGGGACCCTGGCCCCTTCTCATCCCTGCAGCACAAGGACCCACAAGTCTGTGTGGCCTAAACTGTCTCCAAACAAAGAGTGAGGCCCTGCCCGGCTCGCTGTGGTGTCTTCCTGTTTGCTTTGGACGCGGACCACGGCCCAGCCGGCTGGACTCTGGGAAGGGCGCTGGGCTTCACGGGGGCCCCGCGCTACCTCTGGGGACACAAAGCAGGACTGCTTTGGTCTTCACCCCCATCAGGTGCTGGCTGCCTCATCTGCCAGGGAGGGGATGAGACTGCCCCCCGCTCCCCAAAAAAAAAACCAGGTCCCAGAACCCCCATTGCTCCAGAATACATCTCAACTCTGGCTGGAGCCTCAAGGCCATCTGTGAACTTGACCCTTTGGCCTTTCCTCTTCCCACATTCTGCTGTGGTTCTAGCTGCCAGCATTTCCCCAAATCCTCCTGTTTCCTTTGTCTGGAATGCCTTTCCTTCCCCTCCTTCCAAACTCCTACTCATGCTTCAAAACCCAGCCCACATGTCGTTGCCTTGTACATGGCAGCCTCTCTCCGCTCTGCGTCTCAGATCTCCAGTTCACAGCTTTATCACACACAGCCTTTCCTCAAAGGCCATGTTTGTGTTGACCTCACTTGATACCAGATCAGTACCTAGCACATGGCGCCTACCATCTAGCACCTATCACAGAGTTCCTAGGATAAGTACCTAACACACAGTACCCCAGAACAAGCACCTAACACCTAGCACACAGCAGTGGCAACCTATATTCATGGAACAACAGCAGGGGCAGAGGTTCACCTGGGAGCCCAGAATCCAACCCACACAGCCTGGGGCAGGGGAGCCCGCTGCTGGCTCTCCCCTCTGCTTCCTGGGGTAGGAGTGGAGACTGCCCCCCCACCCCATGCACCTCAGCTTAAGGTGTCAGTGTTCCCGTTCAGAAAACAAGTTAATCTAAACTGAGAAATACAAAACAACAGCAGCTGGGTTGGGGATATGGCCTAGTGGCAAGAGCGCTTGCCTCGTATACTTGAAGCCCTGGGTTCGATTCCCCAGCACCACATATACAGAAAATGGCCAGAAGTGGCGCTGTGGCTCAAGTGGCAGAGTGCTAGCCTTGAGCAAAAAGAAGCCAGGGACAGTGCTCAGGCCCTGAGTCCAAGGACCAGGACTGGCAAAAAAAACAAAACAAAATAACAGCAGCAAGAAGCTGGTAAGGAGTCAAGTGCCAGTGGCTTTTGCATCATCCTAGCTACCCAGGAGGCTGAGATCTGAAAACCAGGGTTCAAAGCCAGCCCAGGCAGAACAGTCCCCATGAGACTCTAATCTCCAATGAACCACTCAAAAACTGGAAGTGAGGCTATGGCTCAAAGTGGTAGAGCAATGGCCTTGGAAGAGCTCAGAGACAGCGCCCAGGCCCTGAGTTCAAGCCCCACGACCGAAAGGGAGAAAAAAAGAAGCTGAGAGGGGGGGCCACAGGAGCAGGACTGGCCTCCACATCGTGCGCTGGGCAGCCCAGGGCCCTGGGCAGTGTGGTGGGCAGGCGGGCACTAGGGGACAAGCGTGGCACAGTCAGTGAGGGTCCTGAGTCCTCAGACACAGCTGCATCAGCCTGGTCCAGCCCAGACCCCAGGGCGCTTCCTCTGCGAGTCCCGGGAGAGCCACACAGGCCCATGGGAAGCTGGCCTTGGAGCCCCATGTAGGAGGCTTAGGAGGGGGGACGTTGGGTCCCCTGGGGGTCGGGGGAAGGACTATAAACAATCCTGGCTCCCAAAGCCCCTCTGCGTCAGGAACAGCCTCCCCGGCCTGGAACAGAGGCTGAGTGGCTAGCCGAGGTCATAGGGGTCGGTCTAGTTCTGTGATGCCGCCCAGGGGCCTGGCCACGTCCATAGGGACAGGGGGCAGGGAGGGGGGAGGGAGGATCCCACTCTCTGGCCATACCATGGCCAGGAGCTGGGGCTGTTTGGGGAAGTGGCACAGGGAAGGGGCACCAGGCACTGCCACAGCCTCTGGGGCCTCCGGGGCCTCTGGGGACAGACAGCTCTGTGTGGATGAAGGTGCCGCGGGGCGCACAGCGCCCCTGCCACCCTCCAGCTCCCTCAAATCACAATCACAAGGGAGACTGAGATTTCCCACCATGACCATGGGGCCCCCAGCACAGGAGCCCCTCCTGCTGGGGGATCCATTAGCTCCACCCCACCTGGCAATAACAGTTGGGAAGAAATGGGGAGACCTGGCTTCTAGCCTGCAAGGATGGAGCCTGCACCCCCAGACAGCTCCAGGCAAGGCCCCTCCTGCTGTGGTCAGGGTCCCGGGGAGGTGGGTGAGGGGAGCCGCTCAGTGGCAGAGGAACCCCTCATTGTGCCCCCCAGATACCCACAGCCAGGTCTCCCATACCCTGCACACCCGGCCCGCCCACCTAGCCCAACACCCGACATCAGCTAACCAGGGGCACAGCAGCTGGACTGTCAC
This sequence comes from Perognathus longimembris pacificus, assembly GCF_023159225.1. Lineage (NCBI taxonomy): Eukaryota > Metazoa > Chordata > Mammalia > Rodentia > Heteromyidae > Perognathus > Perognathus longimembris. The sequence continues at coordinate 31,247,717 of NC_063180.1, read as the reverse complement.
CCACAGAGGACAACCAGGACCACCCAGCCGCTGGCCCCAAACCAACCCCAGGATGACGCCCACCCGGCATTCCCTGCTGGCTGGACAGCTGGGGAACGAGAGTAGGGGGCCTTAGGTGGGGTGCTGTGGAAACCCGGGCTGTGTGGGATCAGGACTGTGGGGACCTGGGACCCAGGACTGTGGGGGACTCAGGCTGTGGGGGACCCGGGCTGTGGGAACCCCGGGCTGTGGGGACTCGGGCTGTGGGGGACCCAGGCTGTGGGGACCCCGGGCTGTGGGGGACCCCGGCTGTGGGGACCCGGGCTGTGGGAACCCCGGGCTGTGGGGACTCGGGATGTGGGGGACTCGGGCTGTGGGGACCCCGGACTATGGGGGATCAGAACTGTGAGGACCCGGGACCCCGGGCTGTGGGGGATCCAGGCTGTGGGGAACTCGGGATCCCGGCCTGTGGGGGATCAGGACTATGGGGACCCGGGCTGTGGGGACCAGGGCTGTGGGGGATCAAAGCTGTGGGGACCCGGGACCCCTGGCTGTGGGGATCCGGGCTGTGGGGGACACAGGCTGTGGGGATCCGGGCTGTGGGTGACTCGGGCTGTGGGAACCCCGGGCTGTGGGGACTCGGGCTGTGGGAACCCCGGGCTGTGGGGATCCGGGCTGTGAGGACCCGGGCTGTAGGGACCCGGGCTGTGGGGACCCGGGCTGTGGGGGACTTAGGCTGTGAGGACCCCGGCCTGTGGGGGATCAGAACTGTGGGGACCCGGGACCCCGGGCTGTGGGGAACTCGGGATCCCGGCCTGTGGGGGATCACGACTATGGGGACCCGGGCTGTGGGGACCAGGGCTGTGGGGGATCAAAGCTGTGGGGACCCGGGACCCCTGACTGTGGGGACCCGGGCTGTGGGGGACCCGGGCTGTGGGTGACTCGAGATCCCAGGCTGTGGGGACCCGGGCTATGGAGGACCCGGGCTATGGAGGACCCGGGCTGTGGGGGACCCCGGCTGTGGGGATCCGGGCTGTGGGGGACCCTGGCGGGTTGTGGGGCCCCGGCTCCGTTGGGCCCAGGGCCGGTCCTCCCCGCCCCGCCCACCCCACCCCTTTCCTTCCTGGCCCCGCCTCGCCCCACCTCTCGGAGACCCCCCCCCCCCACAACAGCTGAGCCAGGAGCCCGGCCCCAGGACCCCGCGCCCGTCCCCAGCCTCAGTTTACCCATGCGGGAAGGGGGCGTCGGCAGCAGATGGTGGCTTCCGCACGCGCTGCGGGCTAGGACCCCCGCTCCCCGCTCCCCCCAACGGCCCCCGGCCTCGACCACCCGCCCGCACTTGCCTGGGTGGCCGCGCGCCTCGCCAGTCCCCCCCCGCCGCCGTCCCCGCCACCGTCTGTCCGTCCGCCAGTCGGGTCCCGGGCAGCCAGCCACTCCCGCCGCCGCCTTCGGGGAGAAGCCGGATCCCGGCCCCGCCCCGCCCCTGCCCGCCCCTCCCCCGCCCCGCACATCTGGGCGGCATCTGCGGGGCTCGCCAGGTCCTCCAGCCCAAGACCAGGGGACCAGCTCGGCCTCGACAGGAACTAACTTCGTTTCGCTTTTCTTTGTTGGGATTTTTTTCTCCCTTAGTTATTTTGGTCGTACTGAGGTTTGAACTCAGCGCCGGGCCCTGAGCTGGGGCTGCCACCGCGCTTGAAGCTTTTGTTTTTACCACCTTCACCCAGGTTGTCCCTTGAACTCAAGGACTCCTGCCTGAGCTTACCCGTCCTGGGATCACAGGCATGCCCCACCATGCCCATCCAATCTAACGTTGGACAACTAGCCCATCTTTAGAGGTGACTGTGAGACTCTTATTGCCATTTAACCAGCAAAAAGCCAGAAATGGAACTGTGGCTCAAGTGGTAAAGGGATAACCTTGAGGTGGAAAAAAAAAGAGAACATGAGGCCCTGAGTTCAAGTCCTAGTATCAGCAAACACACACACACACACACACACACACACACACACACACACACACACACCCCAAAGGTGAGAAGAATAGCAAACGCTGTGAAGATTCAGTCAAATGGAAAAAGAATTCAAAGGGCTGGCCCGCACTGGTGGCTCACACATATAATCCTAGCGACTCAGAAGGCTGAAATCTGAGAATGGTGGTTCAAACCCAGCCTGAACAGCAAAGTCTGTGAGACTCTTATTTTCAGTTAAATCACAGAAAAGGCTGAAAGTGGTATTGTGGCTCAAGTGGTAGAATGCTAGCCTTGAGCCAAAGGAGCTCAGGAACAGAGCCCAGGCAGAGTTCAAGCCCCAGGACTGGCCAAAAAAAAAACCCAAAAGGCTCACCTAGTAAGTATGGGGCTCTGAGTGCTCAACCCAGAAATGAAGGATTGATTCCTGCCTTACTCCCCAAGATCAAGCAAGATAACGAGCTTAATCACATACCTGTTGGCAGGCAGGTTATTCCAATCCGGGCCGGGCCAAGGACACCCGTGGTGGTGTTCCCACACACACACTAGTGTCAGCCAATGATGAACACAAAGTCTGTCTGCGCCTTCCTTCCACCATTCTGCACCTTCTGACTCTGGGGGTTGGTTCTCACCTTTTCTAGAACTGTAGTCCTACACCAGCAGTAGTAGCACAAGCAAAGGCCCAGGGGCCATTAGTAATGGGAGATGAGGCTGTGGCCATCTCCAGCTGGATGTTGGTGCCTTGAAGGCTGGGATTGGAGATTTTGGCTCTGTGTCTAGGGGTGCTGAGCCCCTGTGATTTTTTTTTTTTTTTTTTTTTTTGCCAGTCCTGGGCCTTGGACTCAGGGCCTGAGCACTGTCCCTGGCTTCCCCCCCCCCCCCAAGGCTAGCACTCTGCCACCTGAGCCACAGCGTCCCTTCTGGCCGTTTTCATATATGTGGTGCTGGGGAATCGAACCGAGAGCTTCATGTGTAGGAGGCAAGCACTCTTGCCACTAGGCCATATTCCCAGCCCCCCTGTGAATTTTGAGATGAGAACTCTGATGGATCAGATTTGCTTCTAGAAGAGCGCTTGGGACAGCCAGGGCAGGACCTCTGTGTTATACACCGGATGCCCAGGTGGGACTTGAACCAATGACAATAGTCACCAGCACTCAGTCAATTGGCTAGGAGTCTTTAACTGTGCACAGAGTCCCATAGCCACCACTGGGATGGTGACAAACAGCGGCAGGCCACTGTGGGTTTGGGTTTCTAAAGGCAAAAATCACATGTACCACACACAGGTAGTCTGACAAGATAGGCAAAGTGAGCAAGCCGACAAATAGAAGCAGAATTGTTAGTGATTACAATTCCAGTTAACTCCAGTAAACAAAGCAATCAAAGCAATACAATTCTTGGTTCTGGGTGTGACTTGTGTTTACCTATTTAACTTAACCTTAGATCTTTCTCTTACTGGAACTTCCCCTAAACTAAAACTTGCAAACTGGTCTTTCCCATTCCTGTTGCAAAGGTCAAGCAGTTCTAGGTCAAGCCGCTTTGGGGCTGTTATTCCGCTTAGGTTTGCCCTCCCCTAAGCCCACTACCTTGTCTAAGCCTGCTTTCTAGGGACTCAAAATAGGGGGTTCCTTACACCTTTCACTTGGTTTCCACATTCAGCAGGCAGGCAGTGACAGAATGGCAGTAGGAGGTCTGGGGTACTTAGTGGACAGTTTCAAGAGGCTTAGGAGGGGGACAGAGGGGGCATGGGACACTGGGGAGCTGGAAGGGTGGGGTGGAGTCAGCACTTCGGAGCTGTGGTTTTTCTGTGTTTTGGGTGTTTTGGGTTTTTTTTGCAAAAATAATTTCCCATTGCTATAGCTTTCAAGAATTCAGTTTGGATTGTATTATAAAATTGATTAAAAACACATTTTTGGAGGGGAAAAAAGGAGGGGTGAGAAGCACAACAATGAGCAACTTTTACAGAAATCTTTCTTGGAGGCAGGAAGTGGGAAAGGGCCTGATGCAGTCCGGGACTGTGTGAGAGACAGTGCAGGCCCAGACCCCAAGGCCAGCGGGATGGGCAGAGCCGGGGCAGGCCACCCAGCCCTCCCTAGGTTCCCTGGGCACCCCATCCCCAAGGCTCACAGCTGTGGTCACCTCCAAGGTCTGACACAGTGGCCTGGCCCTGGTGACACGGACCGAGCCCCCGGAGCTGTTTTGAGAGTTCAGTGAGGAAACTGACACAGTGCTCAGCCACAGAGCCCACAGAAAATAGCGTTTCCACTTTTTTTTTTTTTTTTTTGCCAGTCCTGGGGCTGGAACTCAAGGCCTGAGCGCTGTCCCTGGCTTTTTTTTTTTTTTTTTTTTCTCAAGGCTAGCACTCTACCACTTGAGCCACAGCACCACTTCTGGCTTTTTCTATATATGTGGTACTGAGGAATTGAACCCAGGGCTTCATGTATATGAGGCAAGCACTCTACCACTAGGCCATATTCCCAGCCCATGTTTCCACATTTCAGTCTCTATAGGCCAGGTGTGGCTCAGGCCTAAGGTGTCCATCCCCTTGTGGGAGGATGCTGGGCAGGTCCGTGGGGTCCCTGGAGGATCACGGTTTGAAAAGGACTCCCAGATGGATAGGGAGTGGCAACTGTGGGGAAGAGTTTGTGCTGCCACAAGATCCCCAGGGGCTGCAGGGATCCGCAAAGCACAGCAGATGTCAGGTGACCCTGACCATTGAAGTCCCAGGGCATGGCACTCCCGACCACAGCACCACACCTAGGTCTTCCAAGGCCGCAGGCCTGATCTGCTGAGATCGCTGGGATGATCTCAGCCCCTCCAGGCTGCACTGGGGAGGGAGGGGACAATGACGACGATGACGAGGACAGTAGAGGGACTCCAGCCCTGACCCACTACGTCACCCACTTTCCCTGTGTGGTTGCCAACTTGGAAGTAGCGTGTCATCTTTGAACCCAGAGCCTCCGGTTTTCATTCTGTACTGTGAAATTGTCCTGTAAGTTCCTGCTGGTCCAGAGATCCAGGCTTGTTTGCCCAGGGTGTTAAAGAGCAGAAAAGAGCGCATCCCTCACAAGAAAGGCATGCCAGGCTGGCTGGCTCCAGGGGTCACTGGGGAAGGCTGGGGGAGTCAGGAGGCTGTTGGGGCAGAGACTTCATAGCTCTAAGGTAAAGGAGTTAGATTGGGGTTCCACGGTCCTCCTGCTTCTCAGGTAAGAAAATGGCTCTCAAGCCACCCAGGCCTCTGGGGACACTAAGATGGCTGAGACACACCCCACCCAGGACACTAAGTGCCCATGTTCTCGTGGAAGGGCTGGGTTGATCTTGGTGACCTTTCAGACATCCCACTCCAGGGGTCCACACCTGGCTCCTCTCAGAACCTAGGCACCCCATCTTTCCTGAAACCACCTGAGAGGCCTGCCCTTGTCACTTTCAGGTCACTTGTCACTTTCAGGTCGTGTGGCACCAGAGCAAAATGACCCTGGGGAGGAAGTGTTGATGTTGGCTTAGGCTTTCCGGGGGTTTCAGTTCACAGCAGAGCTGCTGAGCTGGGGAGCAGAGCCCGGCCTCACCTGTGCCTGAGCAGCAGCTTTCTTCCTCTTTCAGCTCTCCCATTTTATTTCCATGGGATGGTGTCCTCCCCTCCCCCATATGCAGGGAGGGGCACACATCCCCACCTCCAACCCCTACATCATCGGCACACCTAGAGGTGGGAATCACGCCATGCCTAGGCTTCTCAGTCCAATCCAGTTGCCAGTAAAGATTATCTGCCTGGCCCATACCTGTCATTGCAGCTACTCTGGATGCTGAGATTCAGTCACTATCTGAAGCCAGTCAGGGAAAGAAAGTCCTCAACACTCCATGTACTAAATAACCAGCAGAGGGGACAGGACCCGCTGGGCAGGCCGCGGGAGCTGAGGGGACAGGGCCGAGCCCTGTTTTGGTAATAGACTCAGGAACTTGCTTCTTTATCCTTTGACTTGGAATCTGTGGCTGCCACCGCCAGACATGGAATGCAACAGGGGGGCAGGGGACAGGCCACAGCTTTTAGTTGAGGTCTTTAGTTTTCTTACAGTTAGAACTAACAGAATGTTTCCTTTTTGAGATGAAAAAGGGAAACAGGAAGAGACTAGTCATTTGCAGGGTGGGTTCCTCACCATCTCTGTGGGCAGCTGTACAGTTCTCCAGGGCTCTGGAGAGGGTGAGGCTGAACCCTGAGCGGGCAGTCTACCAGCCACGGGCGCAGTGGAGGGGCACAGCTCTCAGCCTACGGCAGACCACAGCCCCCTCAATAAAGCAGGCTGGCTTTGGTGCAGCTTGCGGTATAATATGGAGATCTGACCAGCGCCATCACTGACTGTTGAGGAGTGTCAGACTGACTCCATCTCAGATTAGTTAAACAGAGCAGAAGCTGACTCATCTTCACTAAGATCTCCCCCGCCCTATCCAGGGAAGTTCCTGGATAAGGCAGTTCCCCTTCACTGTGATAAGATTGTGTAAACTGCTTGACTACCAGAGTAGTGGAACATTCAAGGTTAAACCTGTGCCCTCCCATGAGTAGGCTAATCCGCCTGCATCATGGGAGCCCCACCAAATCCGTGCACCAGTTCTAACTAGAATGATAGGTTGGTTCAAACAGTTACTATGAGGCAGACTGTAACTCCATTGGCCAACTGTGTGTGACCAGGCATGCTCTGTAAGTGTTGTAACCTCATTGGCCACCTGCGTGTGGCAAGCTTGACCATGTGATATTCGCCTTTATAACTCCACCCTGAGCGTGGCCGGGGCGCAAGGTCCCAGCTCCCAGCTGCGACCCTGGCCGGTCAGTATACTTTTTTTTTTTTTCTTATTTATTGTCAAAGTGATGTACAGAGAGGTTACAGTTTCATACGTTAGGCTTTGGATACATTTCTTGTACTGTTTGTTACCTCCTCCCTCATTCCCCCCCTCCCCCTTTCCCTCCCTTCAGTTGGTTTACACCAAATGGTTTTGCAAGTATTGCTTTTGGAGTCGTTTGTCTTTGTATCCTTTATCTATCGATTTTGATATTCCCTTTCATTCCCTTAGTTCTAATACCAGTATATACAGTATACTTTTTACTTCCCCAATAAATCTTTTTATCATCTTTTTGCTTGAGATTGAGAGGTGGACTCTTGGAGGGACAGGGGATTCCCCCCCTCCTCAGATCCCATTACATTGTGCTCCCCTCCCTTGGGGGGACTCCATTACAGCAGAAAAGTTGCTTAAGGGCTTTGAAACTCAGTTTCCTTATCTACGACCTGTGGGAAAAAATAAAATTGGGAGAAGCCATCTTCAACAGGGTGGAGCTAAGGCGGGGAGGAGGAAGAAGGGTGCACTCCTACAGCAATGTGTCTTTTATTCTCATTTTACCATCACAGGTGTGAGGGGACATGAAGGTGGGAAATGACTACCAAACAGACCATCCTTGATTGAAGGGCCACGTCCACTCACCTGCGCCTGGCTCCTCCAGGCACACAAGGGGGGCTGCCTGTGCCACCTCGGGCACAGGACACCACTGCCCTTCCCCGCTGTGTCTACAGCCCGCTGAAGCTGGGAGCTGAGGAAGGTTCTCTGAGAAGCCGGCAGCCCCTGGCTGGGTGGTGGTGATGATAGTGAGGGCAGCCACAGTGGCCATGGGGTGAAGGGAGGGCAGCCATGTTGTGGGAGGCGGGTGGCCGCTCCACCGCTCCCCTGAGACGCACGCAGCCCTGACTCCAGACTGACCGGCTCTGCCGGCCTGATGGACCCTGCGCAGCTGCCCCTGCTCACACGAACTGAGACAGGTTGGGGACTTTGATGTTGAGGTCGCCGATGTTGATGTTCCGGGGAATCTCAGGCAGGTTGATGTTCTTCACGGCAGACACAGCCCGGGCAGGGGCTGCGGACAGGCCACCCTAGGGAGACAGCAGGGAGACATGGCCTCAGGGGCTCCTGCTACTTGCTGTGTGTCTCTCTGTCTCTGCCACTCTTCCCTCTCTTTGCCAGTCTTGGGTCTTGAACTGAGGGCCTGGGTACTACTGCCTCTGGGCTTCCTTTTGCTCAAGGCTGTCTAGCACTTGAGCCACAACTCCATTTCCAGCTCTTTGCTGGTTTGTTAGAAATAAGAGTCTCACGGATTTTCCTGTCTAGCTGGCTTCAAATTGATCCTCAGATCTCAGCATCCTGAGCAGCTATGAAGACAGGCGTGAGCCATCAGAACTTGGCTTTTTTTTTTGGGGGGGGGGTTTGTTTTTGCCAGTCCTGGACCTTGAACTCAGGGCCTGAGCACTGTCCCTTCTTTTTGCTCAAGGCTAACACTCTACCATTTGAGCCACAGCACCACTTTCAGCTTTTTCTGTGTATGCGGTGCTGAGGAATCAAAGCCAAGGCTGCTTGCATGCAAGGCAAGCACTCTACCACCAAGCTGCATTCTCAGCCCTGGGGCTATATTCTTTAAAAACAAACAGATGGGGCTGGGGATATAGCCTAGTGGCAAGAGTGCCTGCCTCGGATACATGAGGCCCTAGGTTCGATTCCCCAGCACCACATATACAGAAAACGGCCAGAAGCGGCGGCTGTGGCTCAAGTGGCAGAGTGCTAGCCTTGAGCGGGAAGAAGCCAGGGACGGTGCTCGGGCCCTGAGTCCAAGGCCCAGGACTGGCCAAAAAATAAAAAAAATAAAAAAAAATAAAAACAAACAGATGAAGGAGATGTAGAAAAATTTCAAACTGAGCACTTACAAGAGAGGTTTAAATTCAGCAAAAGTAACCAATGGAACAAGCTTTAGCTCAACATGGGGACCCAGAGCCTGCACTTCTACATGCCTGGCTCCTCAAAGGTGGGTTGTAGCTACACAGTAACTTACAGCCATGGCCTGGGTGCTCACTAACCACTTGCTGCCATATTGAGATGTGTACCTGAGTCATAGGAATGATCACGGCTGGGTCATCCCAGCTACACAGGAGGCTGATTGGGCAGGAAAGTCCCTGAGACTCTTAACCACAAAAAGCTGGAAGTGGAGCTATGGCTCAACTGGCAGAGAGAGTGCTAGCCTTGAAAACAAACACTCAGGGGCAGCACTCAAGCCCTGAGTTTAAGCACAGACACAGACACACACACACACACACACACACACACACACACACACACACACACACAGTATCACAGGTACTTTCCTAGTTGTGAAACACAATAAAACCAAACTTTCCCTCAAGAAGCTGTGTTTCTGACCAGTGCAGTCAAGGAGACTGTACAGAAGGAATGGCGCAGCAGTTGGGCAGCTGCTGGCCAGCACCAGTGTAAGCTGGAAGAGGGTATCAGGAGGCACTCACACATGCATGAGGTGGCTGCCACGTGTGGGAGGCTTGGTGACAAACACCAGGATGGAGACATTACCAGGCTCACCCACGCAGGCTCACCCACGTGGCTCACTCTGAGTGCAGAGAGAAGAAAAGCTGACCAGGACTCCTGAGGTTCTTTTCCTCGCAACCAGCGAGTCTGGGCTCTTCTGCTTTTCAGACCCATTGTCTCTGACTCACTTACATTCCTGGAAATGTCCCAGCCTGCACCACTCAGACCACTAAGCAGCTACCAGGGTAGAGGTCTGGAAACACTTCCTACAGAACTGATACTCCTCAAAGAACAATGTCTGGGCTGGGGATATGGCCTAGTGGTACAGTGCTCGCCTCATATACATGAAGCCCTAGGTTCTATTCCTCAGCACCACATATATCGAAAAAGCCAGAAGTGGCACTGTGGTTCAAGTGGTAGAGTGCTAGCCTTGAACAAAAAGAAGCCAGGGACAGTGCTCAGGCCCTGAGTCCAAGCCCCAGGACTGGCAAAAAAAAAAAATAAGAACAATGTTTGGCTTCAGAAGATCAGCTTCCATGACACACAGAGTGGTATGTGTGTTGTGTGTGCGCACGCATGCACGTGCATCTGTCAATGCTGGGGCTGGAGCTCAGGGCCTGGATGCTGTGCTCTCTTAGCTATTCTGCTCAAGGCTGGCCCCCTACCACTTGAGCCACAATTCCACTTCTGGCTTTTTTTTTTTTTTTTTTTTTGCCATGCCTGGGGCTTGGACTCAGGGCCTGAGGGCTGTCCCTGGCTTCTTCTTTTTGCTCAAGGCTAGCACTCTGCCACTTGAGCCACAGCACCACTTCTGGTCATTTTCTATATATATGGTGCTGGGGAATTGAGCCCAGGGCTTCATGTATACGAGGCAAGTGCTCTTGCCACTAGGCCATAGTCCTAGCCCCTGGCTTATTTTACTTTTTTACTTTTTTTTTTTTTTTTTTTTGGCCAGTCCTAGGCCATGAACTCAGGGCCTGAGCACTGTCCCTGGCTTCTTCCCGCTCAAGGCTAGCACTCTGCCACTTGAGCCACAGCGCCACTTCTGGCCATTTTCTGTATATGTGGTGCTGAGGAATCGAACCCAGGGCCTCATGTACACGAGGCAAGCACTCTTGCCACTAGGCCATATCCCCAGCCCCCCTGGCTTATTTTGATTAACTGAAGATAGAGTCTCACAGACTTTCCTGCCTGAGCTAGCTTTGAGTTAAGATCCTCAGATCTCAGTCTCCCAAGTAGGTAGGATTATAGGCATGAGCCACCAGCACCCATCTTATTCTATTTCCACATGTAAGTTTCATCTCAAGGGATGAGCCAGTGTGCCACATGGCAAATGGACTGGCACAGTACTTTCAAACTCTACAGTAGCCTTTCACAAGACTAAAAATGAGGAAACTTAGGACTTAAGGCTGACAGACATCATAAGAAATGACTCAAATGGCACCCAAACTAGTGGAATATGAGAAGGAAATTGTGGGTCCACTGGGGAGCATATGACTCTGAGAGGAAGAATTCTAAATAATGAACGGGCCATAACTAGGGTGAGCGCTGGTGGCTTTGAGATCTGAGAATCACATTTGAAGCCAGCCCACATACAATAGTCTTTGAGCCAGGTGCTGGGGCTCACATCTGTCATCCTAGCTACTCAGGAGGCTGAAATCTGAGGATCACAATTCAAAGCCAGCCTGGGGGGTCTGGGAATGTGGCTTAGTGGTAGAGTGCTTGCCTAGCATGCACGAGGCCCTGGATTCAATTCTTCAGTACCACATAAACAGAAAAAGCAGGAAGTAGTGCTGTGGTTCAAGTAGTAGAACACTAGCCTTAAGCAGAGAGGCTCAGGGACAGAGCCCAGGCCCTAAGTTCAAGCCCCAGGATCGGCAATAAATAAATAAATAAGCAAGCCAGCCAGCCAGCCTGGGCAGGAAAGTCCATCCATTAAACGATTATCTCCAATTAACCACCAGAGAACCAGAAGTGGCGCCATGGCTCAAAGTAGTAGAGTGCTAGCCAAGAGCAAGAAAGGTAAGTGACAGCATGAGGTCCCGAGTTTAAGCCCACTACTGGCAAGGAGTCATACACACACATATGTATTATATATGTGTGCATATACACAGATAATAACCAAAAGCAAGAAGCTGGTTGCTCTTCTATGTCATGTGCCTTTCCATTCGCACTTGTGCTTTCAGATCCTAAGGTTTCATGCTTCCTTACCCTACTCCTTTTCAGTCAGCCTTCCAATCAATCAGCCCCACAGAATCAGAGACAGAGGAGGAGGGAGAGAAGGAGGAAGAGGAGGTGGAAGAGGAGGAAGAGAAGGAGGAGGTAGAGGAGGAGGTGGAGGAGGAGGAGGTGGAGGAGGAGGAGGTGGAGGAGGAGGAGGTGGAGGAGGAGGAGGAGGAGGAGGAGGAGGAGGAGGAGGAGGAGGAGGAGGAGGAGGAGGAGGAGGAGGAGGAGAGATAGAGGGCGTCTCCGAGCCCCACAGCCCACAGGGTGCACAGGCCCTCTCCTCTCGCCCAGGTACGGTGAGGGTGAGGATGAACAGCAGCAGCTCACTCACCTCCGATTTCTCCAGCCTGTTCTGAGCTTCGATCTGAGCCACGATTTCATTCATGTTTGTCTCCAGCACCATCCCACCCATCACCACCTCCTGGAGGATATAGTGCACCTGGGGAAAAGCAGAAGAGGCTGGGTGCTTTGCGGGCACCTTGGGGCACCTTGGGCTGGGCCCTCCTCACCACAGCAGTCACATGCAGGACAGGACATCCAAGCTCCTGGTGTGATGGCCTCTCAGTGACTCCAGAGCCCCTGCCCCGATTCTCAGCACATCCATTCTGTCTCCAGTGCCTCCAATTCTAAGTACATCAGAGCATGAACACCTATCTCTAGTGCCCCCCGATTCTCAGCAGGTCCAAGCATGATGCCTGTCTCCAGCGCCCCAATTCTGAACACATCTGAGCACTATGATACATGTCTCCAGCAGTGCTGGAGGCAGTTTGAGGATGGAGGCTGAGGCCCAGAGCTGCAAGGATCTTGTTTAAGCCAATGGCCTGGGGTAGGGGTGGGACAAGGACAATGAGCATCGGTGCTCCTTCACAAGAGGACCCAGAGCCACCTCAAGATGCCTGCATGCACAATTCTCACCAAAGCAGCAGAACTGGGAAGGGGAAGAGAAGGGGAGTGGAGTCTGAGCCCTGCTCTCCCCATGGAAGATGACTTCTACCAGCACCATGACTCCCCCAGGCCCATCCCGCCATTATCTGCTCCAAACAAACCTGAGAGCAACCAACTCAGACCAAGAGGATCTCTCACCCACCTGTTAGAGGGCAGTGCCACAAACTCAGAACCCCCCCCCCCCACTACCAGGAAGCACAGGTGCTCTGTGGTTTCTCTAAAGTATGAAATCCTCCACCTGCAGCTTCTAGGCCTAGCCAAACCAAATCCTACCCCATTTACTGCTGAAGGAGCTGGCCCTCCCCAAGCACTCCCAGTGTGCCTGCATACTATTACCTCCAAATGACAGAGCCCCAAAGGCAGCACAGCCGTGTGTGCACCGGGCAATGGCTGGGCTTTCCACAACCCACCAAGCCTCTGAAACAAACACCTTCAAAGTTTATTTCCAGAGTGGAATGCTGTTCAGGGTCTGAACACAAGTGCTATTGAGTCCTTCATTCTTGGCAATTCCAGCAGTCATCTGATCTGGAAATAATCAGGAACCAGGAAGAGTCTCGCCTAAACATAAAGATTAAGAGAGCCTCAAGACACCCAGAGATTAGTGGAGTGGAAGAAGGCGGCAGGGAAAATATGAAGGAGTGCAGGTTCACTTTGGGTGAAACATGAGGGATACTGTGTCCCAGGTCAACATCCATGAATTCATGAGAGCACGCGCTAGAGTTTTTTCTACTCCAATTCTCCTCCCGAGACCCTTTAAGACAGTCAACAGTAAGAATTTCAGGCCAGGGGCCAGTGGCTCACTCCTGTAATCCTAGCTAATCAGGAGGCTGAGATCTGAGGATCACGAAAGGATCAAGAAAGTTCCAGGTTGGGGGTTGGGAATATGGCCTAGTGGCAAGAGTGCTTGCCTCGTATACATGAGGCCCTGGGTTCGATTCCTCAGCACCACATATACAGAAAATGGCCAGAAGTGGCGCTGTGGCTCAAGTGGCAGAGTGCTAGCCTTGAGCAAAAAGAAGTCAGGGACAGTGCTCAGGCCCTGAGTTCACGGCCTAGGACTGGCCAAAAAAAAAAAAAGTTCCAGGCAAGTCCATGAGATTCTTTAATGAACGACCAGAAAAACTAGAAATGGCGCTGTGGCTCCAAGTGATACAGCATGGTAGCCTTTAGTGAAAAAGCTCAGGGGCAGTGCCCAGGCCTTGAGTTCAAGCCCCATGACTGACAAAAAAAAAAAAACAGTGGAGCTGTGGCTCAAATGGTAAAGCACCAGCCTGGAGCAAAAAGATGAGTGAGAGCACAGGTCCTGAGTTCAAACCCACAATTGCTCTCCCCTCCAAATCCAGTGTTGATTCCTGACTGGCTATCAAGTTTCCATGAGCCCCTTCCCACACATTTGAATGCCTGTTGTCCCGTTCAGTCCATGGGACTCTTATCTCCAGCTAAACACCAGAAAACCAGAAGTGGTGCTGTGGCTCAAGTGGTAGAGCACTAGCCTTTATCTGAAGAGCTCAGGGACAGCGCCCAGGCCCAGAGTTCAAGCCCCACAATCAACAACAACAAAAGACATGAACCCTGTCCTCAAAGCTGGAACCAAAGGAGGAAGCTGACTGCAATAAAAGGAAGATAAGTAACAGTACCAAAGTACAGGCTGTCATCAGCTCAGGGCAGGGGGAGCTCTGGGCACAGAGAATGGCAAATCACCTGCAACACATTATTCTTCCAGCTCTAGGAATCCCTCTTCTGTAATCCCTCTTCTGTCTCGTCCCCACAGTAGAGGTAACTTGCCTTGGGAGAGGAGATGAAGGAAGAAGCTCAAGACAGGACACCAACAAAAACCCATCAGCTTCCAGAGGAGCAAGGCTCTGTCCCCTCTGGCCTGGACTGGTGCCTCCTACTGGTGACAGGGGAGCTACACAGGGCTCCTAGAGGAATTCTGCAAGGCCTAGAGACTGAAGAAAGCTGCCAATCCTCTGGTAGGGAGACTCATCCATGAAAGACAGTGGTGGGCTGGAAGCATGACTCAAGTGGTAGAGGCCCTGAGTTCAAACCCCAATATCACACACACAAAGAAGGACGGTGTTTACAGTGATATTTCTATTATCTTCTGACAGGCTTTAGAATTACGTAAGTAAAACACAAAAAGCCCAGTTCCTATTAACAAGATACACCTGAATTCACACTCGCATTACATGAGGAAATAAATAAGCCTGGTTATCTTGTGAGAAGAAAGTCACCTGAAAACACCTTCGGACATTATAAAGCTGATGAGCAGGGTAGATTGGGATTCATGGCACCATCACTTTTCTAAAAGCCCTAAGAGATATGGACAGTCATTTCCCAATGCCATGTCAACAGCAAGAAAATAAAAAGTTCCATAAACCGTGCAAGAAATGTGCTGTGGCAGCAAAGTACTATATGGAACTTACTTGAAGATAAGACACACAAAACGGAGCCATGTGTTTATGGCCTTTTATTTCCTTGTGCAAGTCAGGTCAGGGCTGGCACAACCTCCTCCCAGATGCTTACCTGGTAGCATTAGAATGAGGAAAATGGCCTGGAAGACTTTAGGAGCCACAGAAAAGGCCTTCCATCCAAACTGACCTCCCTGGTGATGAAAAGCCCCTCACCTCCACTAAGGGGAATATCCACAAGAAAACCTACAGCAACCGGATGAAAGCTCCCTTTGAAACCAGGAACATGACCTGACACCCACTACTGCAACTCCCAACTCGAGATCTTAGTCAACAGAGTATGACAAGAAAAAAAATTTAAAAAAGGAACAAATGAGAAAGAAACTTGCAAAATAAATCATCTACATAAAATACCAGAATTACACACTGCCCTACTATGTAACTGTACCCTTTTTGCACAACACCTTGTCAAAAAAATTTGTATTCAATTAATAAATAAATTAAATTTTAAAAATACCAGAATTAGTAAGAATTTAACATAACCTCTGGTTTCAATATCAGCATACAAAGTGATTCTTCTTCCTTTTATTCTTTTGGTTCACACTGGAGTGTGAAATGTAAGGCCTTTTTTGCTAGGTTGGCTCTCTACCACTTGAGCCAGGTTCTAGCCTGACTTTTTACTGGTATTTTGGAAGTAATCTTATGGCCTTTTCTGCCCAGGTTGGCCTGGAACTGCACATCCTCCAGATACTCCAGAAGATGGAGACCCTTCCAATCTCTGCTAGGATTATGGTGTGAACCCCTGGTGCTCGACTCTTATAAAGTGATTTCTCTACAGCAACAATAAATTAAAACTGAATGTTCTGAGGCTGGGAATATGGCCTAGTGGCAAAAGTGCTTGCCTCGTATACATGAAGCCCTGAGTTTAATTCCCCAGCACCACATATATAGAAAACGGCCAGAAGTGGCGCTGTGGCTCAAGTGGCAGAATGCTGGCCTTGAGCAAAAAGAAGCCAGGGACAGTGCTCAGGCCCTAAGTCCAAGACCTAGGTCTGGCAAAACAAACAAACAAAAATCCCTGAATATTCTAAACACTCTATGTATAAAGAGGTATCTGCAGCTGGGTATCATGATTCATGCCTGTAAGTCTAGCTATTTAGGAGGCTGAGATCTGAGAATTGAAGTCTGAAGCCAAACAAGGCAGACATATCTGAGAGGCTCTTATCTGCAATTAACCTGCAAAAGGCTGGAAGTGAGGTATGGCAGAAGTGGTAGAGCCTCAGCCTTGAGTGAAAAAGCCAAACAAGAGTGTAAGGCTGCTGGGCACTGGTGGCTCACACCTATAATCCTGGCTACTCAGGAGGCTGAGATCTGAGAATCCTGGTTCAAAGCAAGCCTGGGCAAGAAAGTGCGTGAGATTCTTCTCTCCAATGAACCACAGCACTAGCCTTGAGCAAAAGAATTTAGGGAGGGCTGGGAATATGGCCTAGAGGCAAGAGCGCTTGCCTCCTACACATGAAGCTCTCGGTTCGATTCCCCAGCACCACATATATGGAAAACGGCCAGAAGGGGCGCTGTGGCTCAGGTGGCAGAGTGCTAGCCTTGGGGGGGGCGGGGGGGGAAGCCAGGGACAGTGCTCAGGCCCTGAGTCCAAGGCCCAGGACTGGCAAAAAAAAAAAAAAAAAATTTAGGGACAGTACCCAGGCCCTGAGTTCAAGCCTTAGTTCCAGCACACAGAAAATGCATGGCTGACAGAAGGTGGCATCTTCAAACACTAGTAGAGTCAACTGAAAGACTGAAGATCCTGTGAGAAAATGAGGAGTCTACCTGGAGACACTAGTAATAATGGGTCTACACACACTCTGAAACTGTCATGATGAAAACAAACTAACAAGGAATCAGGGCTTGGAAGGAGCTGTCTCCTGCACGGACCACAGTGAGCAGCACTGGGACAGCCCATGTCAGCGATAAAATAATGTTCTATCCCCTTGCTTGCTGTCTCCTATCTGGCACCTGAGCACACAGGCAAGGCCATGGTCATGCTAGCATACAGTTGTGAGGGTTCTCCTCTAAGTGTGTCCCCCTGAGGGTGCTGACCTCCGAGAATGGACACATGCCTAGGTCTCCACGTTGCTACTGAGGAATGGGGGTCAAAGCCCGCGCTAGGGTTTTTCTAAAGCTTCATTCCAGTGGCCTAGGCTTGGCAAACTCCTTTCATAATCAGCATGAAAGCTGCGCATCTCGCTTGTGGCTGTCTGGCCAGCTATTCCAGTGATGCTGCTGTCCCTGGCCAAGGAGTCTGCCTTCGAGGAAGGGAAACAGAACACAGGGCCATTTGCAGTCTTGTGTGTTAACCAGGAGGAGATCATTGCAACAAAACCCTCTCAAAACTATGGAACTTATTAACTAGAACAAGTTTAGACCGGGAGCTCAGCTCAGAGGCACAATGCTTGTCTAGTTGTGTGAGTTTCACTCCTCAACACTGCAAAGAGAATCTGATTACTAGATAAGTAGAACAGGTTCTAGACCTAGGGAGAGTGAAACTGAGAGGTGGTAGCCATGCCCTCGGCTGGCAGCCCCTGGCAACCCCAGCTGGGAAGGGAACATACCTTGTCCATATGGAAGATCAAGTCCAATTCACACACATTTTCAAAACACTTATCCAGAGTCTCCACAAAAACCTAGACGTGAGGAGAAATTAGGAAAAATAAGCACGTATTCACTGCTGCACTCTCGTGTAAGCAAAAGGGTCTCTGGCCTCACGCATAGACACAGCGTCCATCTCCAAGGCAGGGTAGGGCACTGGTTGGCACCCAGGACTTCAGATGAGGGAAGTCCAAGGGCAGTCATGACACTCCGCACTGACCATCACTCCCCGTCCCCAGGCACCAGTGAGCCCCACCTGCCTCTGTCTCCAGCATTCATCTTAGGTGGTTAATTGGAAAGAAGAGTCTCATGGACTTTCCTGTGTGGGCTAGCTTTGAACCATAAGCCTCAGTTCTCAGCCTGCTGAGTAGCTAAGAAGACAGGCCTGAGCCACTAGTGCCTGGCTCTTATTTTCCTTTCTTTACTAGTGTCCATTTCTTCTACATTATTTGTCATTGTTCATTTTGCCTGTTTCCTCTACTCACAGGTTTTTCTCAGGTACCTGAAAATCTTTTGTTTTCTTTAATAAAAGGCCTAGCTAGGTGCCAGTGGCTCACACCTGTAATCCTAGCCACTCAGGCGGCTGAGATATGAGAATCATGGTTCAAAGCCAGCTTGGGGTAGGAAAGTTCATGAGACTTTTATCTCCAATTAATACCAAAAATCTGGAAGCAGACCTGTGACTCCAGGGATAGAGGGCCAGCCTTGAATGAAAAAGATAAGGGGCAGAGTCCAGGCTCTGAGTTGAAGCCCCGGGACAAAGACCAGCACAACTATTGAAAGCAAGAGTGGTGCTAGCTAGGGCTGTCCAGATGCTTCCCTAGAGCACCACCTGGTGGCCGTCGGCAACCTTTCCCTCCCTCAACACAGAACCAGAAGGCCCCATAAGCTGCTGACTCCCAAGCCCTGGTGCCACCGCAGCTGACTACACATACCTGGATGAGGTCCAAGATCCCAAGTTCGCTCTCTGATGAGTCCACACAGAACACGAAGTAGAGGGTGGCGTAGTGCCGGTAAATCAGCTTATAGTCAGAACCGCCAATCAAGCTGCACAAGATAGGAAAGGCTGACATGCCTGAACCAAGGAATGAGAAGGGCCCACAGAAAGGGGAAGGCTGGACACTAGAGCAGGGCCCTTTCCACCACATGAAGGGCAACTGAGTTTGGCAAAGGTAGCTGAAGCCTTCACCTCACCTGCCCTCCCTCCCCTCCTCACAGGGGCTGCACATGGTAGTACTATTTCCCAAAGCAGCCATGCTAGACCAGGGCAAGCTGCAGCAGGGCCCCCCACCTGACACTTGAGGGTGCCAGGGAAGCCATAACAATGGCCACACGGGAGAGGACAGGGGCTGACAGGTTACCTTCCGCCTTCCAAGAAGTTACAGATGTTGTCGTCCCGCTTGAGGACGAGATGGAAAGTCTCCCGCACAATCTGCTGCTGAATTTCTTCTGGCTGTAGCACAATGAAAACAAAATCAGTGGGCAAGGCTAAAGAGCCACACCCCAGGAATGAGGACAGAAAGACGGAAGGACAGAGGCAAGCTCAGCCTCCTGAGTACCCCGAGGAAAGACAGCACTGATGTCCGACTATTTGTTGTTTTATTAGTCATAGGGCTTGAACTCTGGGCCTGGGCACTGTCCCTGAGCTTTTTCCGCTCAAGGCTAGTCCTCAACCACTTTAAGCTACAGCTCCATTTCTGATTTTCTGGTGGTTAATTGGAGATTTCTGGTGGTTAATCAGATTACAGGTGTGGGCTATTAAAGCCTGGCTTTTTAAAAAATATATACTTCAATTTAATCTTGTAGTAAAATATAACTTAGATGAGTTTGTTGGCTCTGGCTGTAGTCTTGCCTACTCAAGAGGCTGAGATTTGAGCATCTGAGTAGCTAGGATTACAGGCATAAACCGCCAACACCTGACCCTTAAGACTCTTACCTCCAATAAACTACTCAGAAGAGCCTAGTGGCAAGAGTGCTTGTTTCACTGTTTCGCATACATGAAGCCTTGGGTTTGATTCCCTACCACCACATATATATATAAAACGGCCAGGAGTGGCGCTGCGGCTCAAGTGGCAGAGTGCTAGCCTTGAGCAAAAAGAAGCCAGGGACAGTGCTCAGGCCCTGAGTCCAAGCCCCAGGACTGGCAAAAAAAACCAACCCAGATGCCCCTCCATAGACGAATGGATCAGGAAAATGTGGTACATATACACAATGGAATTTTATGCCTCTATCAGAAAGAATGACATTGTTCCATTTGTAAGGAAATGGAAGGACTTGGAAAAAGTTATACTAAGTGAAGTGAGCCAGACCCAAAGAAACATGGACTCTATGGACTCCCTTATTGGGAATAATTAGTACAGGTTTAGGCAAGTCATAGCAGAGCATCACAAGGCCCAATAGCTATACCCTTATGAACACATAAGATGATGCTAAGTGAAATGAACTCCATGTTATGGAAACAATTGTTATATCACAGTTGTAACTACTTTCAAAGTCCTATGTGTATGTGTAGTTTCTATTATTGATGATGTTCTTGTATCACCTTCCTGTGTTTGTACCTACACTATCTCTGTAATCTTATCTGAGTATATTGGAAACTGTGTTTACTGGTATTGGAAGTAGGAAATTCAAAGGGAATACCAAATTTGAGAGACACAGGGTAAAAAAAGAGAAACAACTACAAAAGCAATACTTGCAAAACTGTTTGGTGTAAATGAACTGAACAACTGAACACCTCGGGGGGGGGGGGGAGGGAAAGGGGGGAGGGAGGGGGGCATGAGGGACAAGGTAACAAACAGTACAAGAAATGTATCCAATGCCTAACGTAAGAAACTGTAACCTCTCTGTACATCAGTTTGATAATAAAAATTTGAAAAAAAAAAAGAAACAATACTAATAACAATTGGTGAATATTTAGCCCTACTTGTTGAATCACTGAAGTCCTGTTAAAAATACTAGTAGCAAAATTGTTTATAAAAATGAGAATAAAGGCAGACACTAAAAGAAAAAAAAAACGAAAAAGAAAAAGCTGGAAGTGGCAAGTGGTAAAGCGCTAGCCTTGAGCAAAGAAGCTCAGGGACAAAGGCCAGGCTGAGTTCAAGCTCCAGGACCAGCACCAAGAAATTAAAATGAAACAAACTATAACCTGTTTTTACAGCTCCATAAAAAGGCAGGGGGGGGTGACTGGGAATGTGGCTTAGTGGTACAGTACTTGCCTAGCATGCATGAAGCACTGGGTTCGATTCCCTAGCACCACATAAACAGAAAAGGCCAGAAGTGGCACTGTGACAACTTAAACAAAGCCCTGAGTCCAAGCCCCAGGACTGGGAGGGGGGTGTGGGGAAAAGGCTGGGGGTGTGGCTCCAAGAGTAGAGCATTTAAACATTAGTACCACGCACAGACACACAAAAGGATATGATGAAAATTCCAGCAAAAGGGATTAAAACCTGAAAGGTTTATTAACTTGCCAATAGATAGATTCAAGAGTAGCTCAGGTGGAGCTGAGTCCTGACTGAGTTTTCTACTTCTCTCTTGGGTCTCATTCCGAAATCAAGCCACAAAGGAAGTGTTCAGCCAAGCGCTGTGGCTCAAGCCTGTAATGCTAGCTACTCAGGAGGCTCCATCTCAGAATTACAGTTCAAAGGCAGCCTAAGCAGGAAGCAACAAAAAAATCCAGATGTGGAGCTATGGCTCAAGAGTACTAGCCTTGAGCACAAAAACTCAGAGACAGCCCTGAGTTGAAGCACCACGACTTGCACACCAAAGGGGGGGGGGGGGAGGAAGGAGGAGGAAGAGGAAAAAAGAGGAAGAAGAGAACAACAATTCAGAGACAGGAGGCAAATAATAAGGCTTGTGTTTTTCCAGAGGGATGCTTTTGGAAAATTCAAACATGACCACACTGTGCCCTCTCATGACAATTTCTCACCACTTCTCCATTTTTAAAGAGACCTTTTCCCTCTACATAGAAAATGAAAGGTATCTAGGAGTGGAAAGTTCCAGCCAATAATAAAGTAAAATAGCTCCAAAAAGGAACTTTTCCAGTTCCTAGATGGAAAAGAGAAGAAAAAAAAAAGCCAATGACTCTTTGACATTTAAAATTCTATGGAAACATGTTTTCATTTTTTGGTGGTGGTGGTGGTATTTGTTTTGGGTTTGTTTGGGGGGCTGCAAAGGAAGGGGGTGCAGAAAGGAGGGGCTGAATAAATGCAATGATGCTATCCAGTATGCACTAAGTGCAAAATGAACTATGTAACTTGTGGGCATGGATGGGGGAGGGAAAGTGAAGGATGAAGTGACACTGTCCAAAAAAGAAATGTAATCATTACCAGACTTATGAAATGGTAACTCCTCTGTACATAACCTTAATAACAATTAAAAAACATTAAAAAATAAAATATTATTAAGGCCTGGGAATGTGGCTTGGTGGTAGAGTGCTTGCCTAGCAAGTATGAAGCCCTGGGTTGACTCCTCAGTACCACATAAACAGAAAAGGCCAGAAATGGCCCTGTGGCCCAAGTGGTAGAGTGATAGCCTTGAGCAAAAGGAAGCTCACGAACAGTACCCAGGCCCCGTGTTCAAGCCCAAGGAAGGGCTGGCAAAAAATAAATAAATGTATACATAAATTTTAAAAGTGCAGTTAACAAGCATCACAGCTGGGAAGTGACGTCGTCTGAAGGAAGTGACGTCATCTGAAGGGTTTCCCACTGAGACGAGTCCCACCGTCACCCACACTTGGGGCCCAGAGTCTGAGTGTCACAAAACGGAACGGAAAGGCCAGGGTCTGGGACGCGGGAAGAAAGGTTGGGGGCGAGGGGCGTGGGGCGCCAGCGGCCGCCCTGCGTCCAGACGGAGGCCCAGCGCGAAGCAGGAGCCCTGGGCAGGCCTTGAGCGGTGCCCGCCGACACCCAGGGCCGCGGGGCTCGGGGACAGGGCCCCGGGGGGCGCGGCGAGGTCGTCCGCACTCACGAAACGCTGGTAGAAGCGGACCAGCCGCGGCTTCCCGTGGTTGTTGAAAACCAGAATCGCCTGGATCATCGTTGACAGCCACGCTTCTCCCTGCAGTACTTCCAGAAGGCACCTACTTCCGCCACAACAAGGGGACTTCCGGTTAGTGTCCCGCTAATAGAGCGCCCCCGGGAGCTTTTCCGGACGGCTTTCATATACGTCATCCGGGCGTCCCCGTCCCATTCCGGAAACACAGCCCGCGCGCGGAAGGGTCCGCTCTCTGGCGCCCTGGAGAGGCCTGCGGGTTTGGGTGCTGCTGAGCGCGGGTGGACATCGTGCCGCGGCGGACTGCTGTATCTCCACTTACATGGCAAATGGCAGAATGAGAGATCTTTAATGCAATTTTATATCAAAACACTGGCGATCGCAAATTGGTAACAGGCTTGTTGCCTGTGCAGGTGAAGTGGATCGTGCTGCAAGTCTATCCAGGGGACTGGCGTTATGTATGAAGTCTTCATGACATTAGACTCCGAGAAATTAAATGCATTGTTCTACGTACTTACTAGAAATACTACAGGAGTTTTCAGAATTGGTCTGAGACATTTATATGACACCGGGAAATGTTGGTGGCCTATCTGGTATTACAATGGAGTCATATTACATGGAATAAATTTTCACTGCGCAGGATTGCAAGTGAATACGGTAAAGCGTGACCGGTAATTGTATCTAAGGGGAGGGCCAAGTCTCTGGTGACCCGGACCAGGCCCTGGACTGGGCTTTGGTGTGCCAGCCTTTGGGTCCTGGGCACCTCAACCAAGGTTCTCATCTGTCCAACAAGCATGGAGCAGTTTCCTTAATTGGGAAGTCGGAGGGAAGTCTACTCATCTCAGACAGTGTTACAAACACAAAGGGAGCCAGCACTGGAACAGGCCAGTGCAACAAAAGTGATTTTAAAACAGAGGTATAGACATAAAGCTTGTTTTTGGTTTTGTTTATTTATTTATTTATTTATTTATTTTTGTGTTTTTTTTTTGTTTTTTTTTTTGTTTTTTTTTTTTTGGCCAGTCCTGGGGCTTGGACTCAGGGCCTGAGCACTGTCCCTGGCTTCTTTTTGCTCAAGGCTAGCACTCTGCCACTTGAGCCACAGCGCCACTTCTGGCCATTTTCTGTATATGTGGTGCTGGGGAATCGAACCCAGGGCCTCATGTATATGAGGCAGGCACTCTTGCCACTAGGCCATATCCCCAGCCCCCTGGTTTTGTTTTTTTAAATAAAAATCCAAAGGGGGCGGGGGGAACAGATGTGGATGTGTGGCTCTGGTAGACTCTAGGCTTGAGCAAAAAAGCTAAGGACCATGAGTTCAAGCCTCACTACCAGCACACACACAAAAACAAGTGTAGGTTTTAAGTTTGAATCTTTGGGTTCAACTTCCTTCCTCTGAGAGTAGGGAATCTCAGCACTTCAGTCTGATATGCAAAAATACGGGTAACTTTCTGTCCCAGAATTGCTGTGCTCATTAAGATATTCTAAAGTACTTAGCATACATACTAGCACTAGGGCTGGGAGTTTGGCCTAATGGTAGAGTGCTTGCCTAGCATGCACAAAGCTCCGGCTTCCTCAGTACCACATACACAGAAAAGGTCTGAAGTGGTGCTGTGGCTCAAGTGGTAGAGAGCTAGCCTTGAGCAAAAAAAGCTCAAGGACAGTGCCCAGGCCCTGAGTTAAAGACCCAGAACTGACAAAAAAAAAGTACTATCACTAGAAGCTCTATGTTCTCTGCCTATAGTGACCATGGAAAGCACCCAACACTGTCTGACCCATGAGGGAGACTGGGTACTCACCAGGTCACCACTGCCCCCTCTTCCCGGAGCTGAAGCACAATCCCTATGACATGGTCACATAAATTTCAACTAAGGACACACAGACTCCCCATCTAGATATCCACACCAATCTGGGCTTGGGTACCCTCCCCAGGGGGCAGTGGTTATGATGAAAACAGGATTTTTTGTTTCAGGATCATGGTGCACCTAGAAGACCATCAACACCAGATAAGAACCCAGTTGGTGGGGAGGAATTCTTTCTTGAAGATTTATTCATTGGTAGAAAGTTCTCAAAGTACAAAACAATGAGCAAAAAAAAACGGTAGAATCAAAAATGTGTCCCAGAACTAGGGGTGCAGCTTGGTGGCAGAGCACTTGCCTAGCACACGTGAAGCCCTGGCTTTGATCCCCAGCACCGCTGGCATCAGGCAGGGACCCTCTCCACCCCCAGCCCTTCCACCATACAGGCCACAGCCCGGGATCCCTCCACCAATGTCCTGATCTTGGATTTGATTTCAGCAGAGCTTGTTTAAAGGCTAACTCAGAGGCAGCATCAGGAGAAGCAGGTAGAGCCTGGCTGGCTGGCTGCTCCCTTCAGCTCCAGGGTGGAAGTGGAGGGGGCCAATTCTCGAAGGTTCCACAGGAAGTGCAGGCTGGACCTGGAAGGCATCCATGGCCCATGAATATCAGTCGTCCTAGAGAAAGACAAGGGGCAACAGACCTTCTGTGAGTCTTCAGACAAATGAGGGTTATGTCACGTGCCCCCCCCCCATCCTTGGAGCTGACCCCACAGCCAGCCTGGCAACTCTACTGTTTGACAGCTAACTTTATTGGAACAAAAGGACCTTCACACACTGTCCACCGCTTTGGCCAAAACCATTGCTCTCAATGCTCCATGGAGGGGGAACTTTCAAAATCTACAGTGCTGGGCACTCTGGCTCATGCCTATAATCCTAGCCACACAGGAGCTTGAGATCTGAGAATCAATGTTTGAAGCCAGCCTGGTCAGACAAATCTGAAAGACTCTTATCTCCAAATAATCAGCAAAAAAAAAAAAAAGAAAAATATCTGGAAGTGGAGTGGTGGCTCAAGTGAGAGAGTACCAGCTAATTGAGGAAAATGCCAGGTAACAGGGAGAGGCCCTGAGTTCAAGCCTCAAAACTGGAAAGGGAAAAGAGAAGAAAACCATGTGGTTCAAGTCAGCCATTTTCCAGCTGTTCTGGACGGGGTTTCAGACTAACAGACGTGGGGGTGGGGGTGTGTACACTTTCCACGGCATCAGTGTATTCACCTGAAGCAGACGTACTGAGACCCCAATGACTATCGCTGGCTCCTTCTGCACCCCTTCTTCCCACTCCTGGCTTTTAGAAATCTTTGGGGCTTTATGTTAGATTCAGCTCCATGGATAGCAAGGTCTCAGAGTGGCCCTCTCCATAAATTCCTTGAAGAAATTTCCCTGATGCTAACAGTCTCAGTATTTCCCTGGATTTCCAACAAAGCAGGGAGCATGATTTACCCTGGGTCTTATCCTGCTGCCACCAGAACCAGGATGTCTAAACCTCTATGAAGACATACACAGGTACCAATGCCAAGTACACGGCCAACCTTGACCTGACCTACCCACTCCTCATCCTCTGCCCCGTCTCCCTGCTCGCGGATCTCAGGGGTCCCCTCAGAAGATTTCTGAGCCATGATGTTGTCTGTCCAGGACGCCCCTGTCTTTGCATCACCAGCAAAATTACACTTGGTCACTGTTCCAGCCTCCAGCTTGGCTATCGACTCTGAAAGGAGAGAAGAATTCAACTGTCCCCCTCCTTGTGTCTGGAGCTAATCTGGAAAGCCCCCCCACACACCAGGTCTGGGTTGTCATAGTTCTCTCCAGGCCTGGGTGGGGTCTCTGGGGCCCTGGGTAGGACTTGGCAACATGAGGGTACACTGCTTACCTAGGAAGGGGCCATTGCCCCGAGTTTTCAGCCGTACCCCGGTCCCCAGCTCCAGCTCCATGGCCTCCATCTCTGACTCAGGCATCCAGAAGGCCACCGTGTGCTCGGGGGTGAGGCTGGCTGTCAGGGCCAGCAGCTCTGGCTTGTTCACCAGCTCCTGCAGGGCCTCCGGCGTGAGCCTGTCTGTGTCCCCCTTGGCCTCCACCTCTGCAGGCATAGGGGTCTCAGGGTCAGCATGCCAGACGGCAGGTACCTCAGAGGGCCCCAGGGGAGGGCTGAGTGCCACCTGTACCCCATTGCCCATAGGGTGGGACCCAGCACCCCAGTACTCATCAAGGAACCACAGTCTGTGCTGACTTCCTCTGTGTCATGGGAAATAGGCATGGAACTGGGGCCTACCAGAGAAGAGATGTGAATGAAGCCAGGCCTGTATAGTGCTTGGCACTATGCCTGCCACACAGCAGGCTTGCTATGACAGTTAACATGTGTTTTTGTTTGTTTGGGGTTTGTGTGTGTGTGTGTGTGTATGCCAGTCCTAAGACTTGAACT
Organism: Perognathus longimembris pacificus; assembly: GCF_023159225.1. Lineage (NCBI taxonomy): Eukaryota > Metazoa > Chordata > Mammalia > Rodentia > Heteromyidae > Perognathus > Perognathus longimembris. Next base: position 31,220,949 of record NC_063180.1, on the reverse strand, counting down.
CAGTGCCTAGGTGCTGTCCCTGAGCTTTTTTTTGCTTAAGGCTAGCACTCTACCACTTGAACCACAGCTCCACCTCCAGCTTTTTGTTGGATCATTGGAAACAAGGGACTCACTGACTTTTCTGCCCAGGCTTCAAACCATGATCCTCAGATCTCAGCTTTCTAAGGAGCAAGGATTACAGGTGTGAACCACAGTGCCTGGCTTATAAGTTACCCACCTTAAGATATGGTTGTAGGGCTGGGGATATGGCAAGAGAGCTTGCCTCGTATACATGAGGCCCTGGGTTTGATTCCCCAGCACCACATATACAGAAAATGGCCAGAAGTGGCGCTGTGGCTCAAGTGGCAGAGTGCTAGCCTTGAGCAAAAGGAAGCCAGGGACAGTGCTCAGGCCCTGAGTCCAAGGCCCAGGACTGGCCAAAAAAAAAAAAGATATGGTTGTAACAGCACCAAGTGGTGGGGACAGGGCCCAAGAACCCAATGAGGATCTGGGCAGTAGATAGGAGGTTGCCAGGCCTTGGCTTAGCATAGGCACAGACACTGAGAGCCCAAAGCCAAGCTCCAAGGGGAAACTGCTAGACTGTGGGGAAGAGCAGAGTTGGGAAGGACAGTGTGATCCCTGACTGAGAGCAAGTGAGGAACAGGAAGGAATGTGCCAGGGACACCCCGGCCTCAAGGCCAACCACACTGAGAAGCCACTGTGTAGGTACTACGAGTCAGAGATGGGGCCCGCCACGCAGAGGGGGGCACAGAGGGACACAGAGGGCAGAGGTCAAGCACCTACTGTAGGAGGATGGGAGGAAGCCAGTGTTCACCTTCCTGGTGTCACTGAAGTTGGGCTCGATTTCATTTCCCTTGGCATCAAATTTCCGGCGGTGGATGCGACTGGGCCTGATGTATAGTACATAGTAGCGTTCCTGGGGCGGGGCAGAAGAATGAGGGGCTGCTCCGTCCCCCACCCCCAATCCCTCACCTCTATCCTAGAATCCCACCTCCATTCAGAGAGGCCCAGGCTCCTTTGACACCCCGTTTGAATATCCATCCAGCCATGCACCCATGTGCACTGAGCCACCAGGCCATGGGCACAAAATTCCACGCAGAAGTTGTAGCCCAAGCACTGTGACTGCCAGATACCTTAAGGCTAGGGTGGGGTGCCATCAAGATACCATAGAAAGGGCACTGAAGCTGGGCCAGGAAGCTCAAGCATTTAATCCCAGCCATTTGTCCCTGGACACCTAAGGGGGGAGAGGGGAGGTGGTGGTGGAGGGCATGACCCCAGGAGCTAGGGCAGCAAGGCAGAGGGCATGGGGAGGCACAGGGTGATATCAGGATAGATCTGGTAAGGACTGGCCTTGTCCTCTCTGGGCCCAGGGCTGCACTGTAAGATTCAGCCAGGCCCTGCCCCCCACCCCCCACCCCTGACCTCGGAGGCACAGCCCACAGGCAAAGGAAGGGACTACAGGGTCTGGGCACTGGTGAGGCCGCACCAGGAGATGCGGTGGCTGGGGACTGGGAGTCCTGGGGGGGGGGGGGGGCTCACCTTCCTGCCCTGGGCATCAGAGATGCTGTGCCGGGAAACTTCGGCCAGGTGTCCCTCCAGCAGGACGCCGGGGCCACTGCAGGGAGAGAGAGACGCCGCGGGTTGCGACACCACTGCCTTCGGAAGGAGCCACAACTCTAGCCCCGGGCCCCGCGGGCCGGGCCGGGCCGAGCCGGGGCCGGGCCAAGCCGGGGCCAGGCAGGAGCCGCGCCGGGGCCTCCAAGGGCCAAGGGCTGGGGTACCAACTGCACCCCATGGACAGCGGGGTCCGGAGCCATGGTCACCGCACAACCTGGCCCTGGTGGGCGGCGGATCCCCGGGTCCCTGGGCTGGGGGCGGCCCTCCCTACCCCTTGGTGGGCGGCGGGGGTCCCCGGGCAGGCTGGGGGCGGCCCTCCCTACCCCTGGTGGGTGGCGGATCCCCGCGCTGGGGGGGGGGGGGGGCGGCCCTCCCTACCCCTGGTGGGCGGCGGGGTCCCAGGCGCCCGGCAGCCGCGCGCCCCGCACCGCCCGGTTCCGGAGCGCGCTGTCGTCGTAGATGCGGCTCATCGCCTCGTCCGTCGCCGAGGCCCGCGGCCCCTACCGCAGGGATTCCGCGGTGCACAGCGGGGAGCCTCCCGGAGGCCGCGCCCGGCCCCGCTGGTCACGGCCTGCGGATCCAGGAACGGCACCGCCCGCCTTGGTGCTCCCAGGCCGGACTTAAAGGCGCCGAGTCCCATCCCGACGCCCGGGCTGTGCACCGTGGCCGCAGGGTGGGGAGGGGCTGAGGCGCTGGCCACTAGCTCGCTGGCTCTCCCTCTCTCCCCCTCTCCCTTTCTCCCTCTCCACTTCTCTCTCTCCTCTCTTTCTCCCTCTGTTCTCTCTCTCTCCCCTTCCCCCCTCTTTGCTACTGAAGGGATATCCTGCACCCGTGCACAAAGGGGAAATTGAGGCCCAGAGAGCAGATTGGGGAGATGGGGTGGTCAGCATGGGACCCCCCCCCCACCGTAGCAGGGAGAGGCCTGGGGGTGCAGACCCGAAGCCTGGGCTTAGGGGTCAGATCCGTACTGCACCTTACCATACGGTGGGAGCCGGGACAACTCCCTCTCCCTTTCTAAGGCCCAGATCCTTCCTTTGCCCACACTGTGCTTGAACTCCTCCAGCCCCGCCAATACGCCTTGCCCAAACCCGTCAGTCTGCAAGTACAGTTTCCAAGAAGTAAGGAAGGGATCCCCTTAAACCCCGGGGTTTGAGCTTCGCTCCACATAACACTATGAACCATGCCCCCCAGCCTTCCGTGAATGATTTTTTTTAATGGACATTTACTACTGGGTTAGCATAAAGATGATTAGATTATAATATATGAAAACATCTTCTAAGGTCTCAGATTGGTTAGACTGGGTTAGCGGGCACCATTTTGGAAGGCGCCCAAATGAGGAACACCTCTGAACCCTCACCGAAAGTCTATAGAACAGGCTGCTTTAAGCCCCGTCTCAGGAAAGGGAGAGTTTTTGTCTTGTTTTGTTTTGCCAGTCCTGGGGCTTGAACTCTGGGCCTAGGAACTGGTTCCTGAGCTTCTTTTGCTCAAGCTGCAGCACCACTTCCAGCTTTTTCTGTTTATGTGGTACTGAGGAATCAAACCCAGGGTTTCATGCATGCTAGGCAAGCACTGTACCACTAAGCTATATTCCCAGTCCATGGATGAGTTGTTGCATCTTAACTCAAGCGCATCGGCACAGTCTGCAGACCAGGCAGCCATAAGGAGAAGCCCAGGGCTGGGCTCAGGCTGGACAGTGCTCAGGCCCTGAGTTTAAGCCCCAGGACTGGCAAAAAGAAGGAGAATCCCTACCTACACTGGTGGCTTATGCCTGTGTCATCCTAGCTGAGATCGGAAGATCTAGGTTCAAAACCAGTCCTGGCAGAAAAAAAATCTCTGATCTCCAATTAACCACCAAAATGTCAGAAGTGGCAGAGTACAAGCCTTGAGGAAAAAAAAAAAAAGCTAAGGGTCAGTGTTTGGGTCCTGAGTTCAAGCCCCCCTGTTGGCATTAAAAAGAAGAACTAACCTAGAAGCAGCAGCAAAACAGCCTGAAAGAAACACAAAGACACTACAGAGCAAAAACCAAACAAAGGCTGCAGTGGGGAGCCAGAGAAGCATCAAACAGAGGCTAGGGGGAGGACTAAACCATCCATCATGCTCCATCAATAAATGCAAATACAGGACCTGGTTTGGAAAGAAAATCTATGGTGGGGTTTGGATCAGACATCTCTTAATGTCACCTCAGTGTGCTGGCCTCACATTCTTCTATCTACACTGGCAGAAATGCCTCCCGTCCCCCTGTGAACACTTCACCCCCCCCCAAACACCCCTGCATTCACTCCTGAGTTCAAATCCCAGGACCAGCACACAAAAAATTATTACAGGGCTGGGGATATGGCCTAGTGGCAAGAGTGCTTGCCTCGTATACATGAGGCTCTGGGTTCAATTCCCCAGCACCACATATACAGGAAATGGCCAGAAGTGGCGCTGTGGCTCAAGTGGCAGAGTGTTAGCCTTGAGCAAAAAGAAGCCAGGGACAGTGCTCAGGCCCTGAGTCCAAGCCCCAGGACTGGCCAAAAAAAAAAAAAAAATTATTACAAGCCGGGCATCAGTGGCTGATGCTTGTAATACTAGCTACTCAGGAGGCTGAGATGTGGTTTAAAGACAGACCTGGCAGGGAAGACCCTGAGACTCTTATCTCTAATTAAACACAGAAAAAGTGGGGAGTGGCTCAAGTGGTAGAGTACTAGAATTGATAGAGCAATGCTCAGCCAGCCCCAGAGTTGGAGCCCCAGAACCAGAAAAAAATTATTACAAAAACCTGTCACCATTTACCAAAGACAGCTATGATATATGTCCCAGTACAGCGAAGAAAAAAAGGAAGGAAAGAAGGGAGAGAGGTGTAAGGGGTTGGAGGCATGGCTCAGTTGGTAGGGTGCTAGCCAATGAGTGAAAGCATCCAGTACCAAGATGGAGATCCAGTCTCAGACCAAAGAGAGAGAGAGAGAGAGAGAGAGAGAGAGAGAGAGAGAGAGAGAGAGAGTATACATTTAACCTAAGAGTAAAACAAACTTAAATCAATATTTATTGGCAATTTGTGTCTTTCTTCTTTTATTCTAGATCAATCTGGAGGTTTATCCATTTTATTGATCTTCTCAGAAAACCAGCTTTTGTCGTGTTGATTCTCCTCTAATGCTTGTTGCTTTCCTATTTTATTGATTTGTTCTCCTATTTCCTTCTTAGTCCTGACTTTTTGAGTTGAATTTGCTCTTCCTTTTCCTTTTATGTTTGAATTCACAGAAATTTCCCATTTTCTTTTTCCTATTATTATTATTATTATTATTATTGCCAGTCCTGGGGCTTGAACTTAGGGCCTGGGCACTGTCCCTGAGCTTCTTTTGCTCAAGACTAGCACTCTACTACTGGAGCCACAGTGCCACTTCCAGCTTTTTCTGTGTATGTAGTACTGAGGAATCAAACCCAGGGCTTCATGCATGCTAGGCAAGCACTCTACCACTAAACCACATTGCCAGCCCCAAATGTCCCATTTTTCTATAACAAATGGTTGTACATCTATTAATTTCCTTCTGAAAGGCCTGTGTGCATGTGGTGATTTTGTTTGAATGACAGGTTACATTTCTTCCAAAAAAATTAGGATATTTCACTTTTTTTTTTTTTGCCAGTCCTGGGCCTTGGACTCAGGGCCTGAGCACTGTCCCTGGCTTCTTTTTGCTCAAGGCTAGCACTCTGCCACTTGAGTCACAGCGCCACTTCTGGCCGTTCTCTGTGTATGTGGTGCTGGGGAATCGAACCCAGGGCTTCAAGTATACGAGGCAAGCACTCTTGCCACTAGGCCATATCCCCAGCCCAGGATAGTTCACTTATTTTATGACTTAAATTTAGGGCTTGAGCACTGTCCCTTTGCTTTTCTGCTCAGAACTAGTGCTCTACCATTTGAGACACCCTTCCACTTCCAGCTTTGAGGCTGGCTTGGAATCTTGATCCTCAGATCTCAGCCTCCAGTGTAGCTAGGATTATAAATCTGAGCCTTGGAGCTCAGCTTTGACCTTGCCTCTTACTTGGGCACTTAATCTCTTCCTGTCCTCTGAGAGTGACAGGTGGCATTTAGCCCAGAGCACCCAAAGCAGGGAGATGCAAAAGAGAACTAAAATAGAGGAGGTTATTACTTGTTTTCAGAGAGAAAGCCTAGGAATTAAAACTCACAGCTGTAAGTGCCTAGGTGGGAAGTCATATCCCAAATCCTAAACCCCACCCCATACCAAAGGATTCAGTTGGCTTCCTTCAGCCTAAAGAGAGAGCTGGACAAACTATTCCAGGATTAGGGGCTAACTTAACAAAACAAAGACACACTTCCCACCACCACCTTACCCTGGGGTCAAGTGGGCCCAGAGAGCCGATATTTGTTTTTATGCTAGTACTGGGTGTAAGGTCTACCCTCTGGAGGACTTCATGAAGATGCCCACCCCCCTCAAAAAAGTCTGTTTCTTCATTACTTAGGTAACTTGCATACCTGAAGGTAGCCACCTCCCCTCCCCTGGCCACACCTCCCTGCCCTTGCCCTAGATAAGGCATGGGTGGATCGTGGGTCAGCCCTTCTTTCCAGCCACCTGCCAGCAGTTCAGCAGACCTTACATTAGGGCTTGAATTTAGGGCCTAGGCACTGTCCCTTAGCTTCACCCTCAACTTCTTGAGCCACAGCTCCACTTCTACCATTTTGATGGTAGATTGGAGATAAGAGTCTCCTGGACTTTTTGAGCTCAGCTAGCTTGGAACCAAGATGTTCAGATCTCCTATCTCAGCCTCCAGAGCAGCTAGGATTACAGAAGTGAGCCACCAGGGCCCAGCCCCCCACCAACCCATCTACAATGGAATGCTTGGAACTTTCCCGCCCTGGGGACTGTGCTGACGTCAGCCCTGTCAATTGAACCTGGAGCCAGGAATTCCTTGGGGCCAATCAGAGTGAGTATTCAAACCCCAGAGGGTAAGGTTGTCCTAGTCCCCTGCATGGAAACCACCTGGCTTTAAGAACTTCACTCACACTTACCCTTTTCTTGACTGACTTCTTTCTCTGGAAGCCAGAACTGGGACAGCTGCACAGAGAACAAGAGCAAGCTTTGTTTTCTAGTGTTGCCAATCATAGTCAGAACATGCACGCATGCGTGAGTGCATGTGCACAAGTGTGCCTGTGTGTCTGTGTGTGCACACGTGTGCACCAAACATACTAAACCAGAGGTGTCACTGAGCCTTAAATTTATGATTAATTTTTTAAAAATCAAAAAGAAATATTTTTAAATAGAATAAAATTTTAAATACTGACCTGTACAGTAAGTGGAAATCAGGAAATATGCATATACTATCAGATCTTATATATAAAAGTAGAGGCTGGAGCCGGGCACTGGTGGCTCACGACTGTAATCCTAGCTACTCAGGTTCAAGGCCAGCCCAGGCAGGCAAATCCTTGAGACTCTTACCTCCAATTAACCACCAGAAAACGAAGTGGTGCTGTGGCTCAAGTGGCAGAGTGCTAGCCTTGAGCTGAAGAGCTCAGGAATAGTGCCAATGCTCAGAGTTCAAGCCCCACAACCAAAAAAAAAAAAAAGTAGAGGGTGTGCGTGGGTGGCTCATAACTGTAATCTTAGCCATTCAGGAGACTTGAGAGCTGAGAATCTTGATTGGAAGCCAGCCTAGAACCAGAAGTCAGTAAGACTCTTATCTCCCATTAACACTTAGAAAACTGGAAGGGGTGCTGTGACTCTAAGTAGTAGAGCACTAGCCTTGAGCAAAAGAGCTTTGGGGGCTGGGAATGTGACTTAGCGGGATAGAGTGCTAGCTTGCATGAAGCCCTGGGTTCTATTCCTTAGCACCACACAAACAGAAAAAGCTGGAAGTGGCACTGTGGCTCAAGTGGTAGAGTGCTGGCCTTGAGCAAAAAGAACCAGGGACAGTGCTCAGGCTCTGAGTTCAAGCCCCAGGATTGGCAAAAAAAAAGCTCTAGGATAGTGCCTAGGCCCAGCGTTCAAATCCCATGACCAACAATAAATAAATATATATATATAAATACATATACATCTTTATATAAATTAATTACTCTGGTGAGATACACACCAAGGCAAATGACTCTCCCTGCCTGCCATGGCAAGAGTGTGTGTGTGCATGTGTGTGTGTCTATGCTTTCTTATCTTCCTGTAATAAGCCACTATTGCTTTTCTAATAAGAAATAAAATCATTTTGAGGATTGACCAGAGAATAAACTGACAGATCAATAGAACAGAAGGGGAAACTGAGAAAGAGATTCAATAGATAAGGAATCTGACCTGCAGTAAAGGGGGAAGTGGGGTCGATGGCAGTTGCAGGATGGCAGTTGCATCCAATTCTTTGGCTTTCCTACTTAACAATTTGGAAGATAAAGTTGAACTCTGTCTTACACCAGATGCTAAATGAAATCTTACATTATGTGAAACCAAACAAAAACTTGGATTTTTTGTTGTTGTTGTTTTAGAGTTAAAAACTTGGATGCTTTGGACTGGAGGCAGGCTCAAGGAACAGAACACCTGCCTAGCAAGCCCAGGGTCATGAGTTCAAAGATAGGCCATGGGAGCTGCTGCGCACTGGTAGCTCACTCCTGTAACCCTAGCTACTCAGAAGACTGAGATCTGAGAATCAATGTTTTAAGCCAGCCCAGGAAGTTAAGTCCCTGAGACTCTCGGCACTCATTAAAAGCCAGAAATGGAGCTGTGGCTCAAGTGCTGGAGTACCAGCTTTAAGAGGAAAACAATAGGGAACCAAGCCAAGGGCCTGAGTTCAAGGTCTAGTACCGACACAAAAACAAAACAACATGCTTTTTACAACTAACACCTGTAAGGGTCCCCAGAAAGGAAACCTGCCACATGGTTCAGGCAGAAATGATTTTACTGGGGGGAAAGCAAAATGCCAACCAACACAAGATGGAGGTGTGGAGAGACAGAGGGGAAGGAAGAAGGGAAAAAGAGAGAAAAGGAAAGAGCCGGGACTGTGTTGAGCCAGATTATATAGGAAAAGGTGGGAGATATGGCCAGGTGGATTGGATGTGACCTCAGAGAAGGAGGAGGTAACTTCCTCCAGGTGTGCCAGTTACCTAGGTAACGCAGGTACTGGGTGCAGACTTAAACAGGTAGGGGGGCATCTGCATGGAGCCCTCCCTGGGGTGGACTTTACAACACCAAATCACAGAAATATATTTGTGACATTTATAGCAAAGCATGGAATCAATATGAATGTGTTTATGAGTAGAATTACAGAGAATAAATGGAAAAAATAAAATAGCAGCAGTTGTAAGCTATAGAGATGAGCTTAATGGGTATTTTAATTTTCTCTTTTACTTTTTCCTATATTTTCCAAGCATTTACCTATTAAAAACATGGCATTATATTTTTCTAACCAGAAAAATGTGGTGGCTGGAGGTGGAGCTACTGGAAGAGCTCTTGCCTAGCATGTATGAACCCCATCCCAACACTGCAAAATAAGAGGGACGGATGGAAGGAAGGAAGGACAGATGGATGGATCTGTGACTGGAAGGAATGATATGCACCCAGGGCTTCAGGCATGCAAAGTAAGCAGTCTACCACTAAGCCACCTTCCCAGCCATCTGTGATTTTTTTTTTAAGCTAAAGAGAAGTATATCAATAAAAATAAATAATAAAGAGAAGATGTGAAAGGAAATCAGATGGCTTTAAGGTTTGAAAAGAGAAAGTTGAAGCCATTTAAAAAGAAAAAAATAAGCCAGGTGCCAATGGTCACACCTGTAATCCTAACTACTCAGGAAGCTGAGATCTTGAGGATCTCTGTTCAAAGCCAGCCGGAGCAGAAAAGTTCCTGAAATGCTTACCTCCAATTAACCACCAGGAAGCCAGAAGTGGAACAGTGACGCAAGTGGAAGAGCGCTAGCCTCGAGGAAAAAGGGTAAGAGTGAGTTCCCAGGCCCTGAGTTTAAGTCCCAGCACTGGCACCAAAAAAAGTATTTTGCTTAAAGTGCTACAAAAAGTCTGGAAAATCTAACACTAGGTGTTTCTGAGCAGGCGAAATGAGGGCTGGGAGTAAGAAATGAAAGTAACTTCAAACATTTTCCAAATTCTGAAACATTTGTTGGTGTTACATTTTAACATTTAGTGTAAATATTTTAAGGGAAAGAAATAGAACAACCAGTCAGGAGCTGTGGCTTATACCTGTAATCCCAGCTACTCAGGAGGTTGAGATTCCAGGATCAAGGTTTGAAGCCAGCCTGGAAGCCCAAGCAAGAAAGCCTCTGAGACTCTTGCCTTGAATTAATCACAGAAAAAGACGGAAGTGGAGCTGTGGCTTAAGTGGTACAGCGCTAGTCCTGAGCAACAGGGAGCTCAAGGGACAACATTCAAGCCTAGAGTTTCAGCCCACTTTCAAAAACAAACAAACAAAAAAACAGACAGAAGGGGCTGGGGATATAGCCTAGTGGCAAGAGTGCCTGCCTCGGATACACAAGGCCCTAGGTTCGATTCCCCAGCACCACATATACAGAAAATGGCCAGAAGCGGCGCTGTGGCTCAAGTGGCAGAGTGCTAGCCTTGAGCGGGAAGAAGCCAGGGACAGTGCTCAGGCCCTGAGTCCAAGGCCCAGGACTGGCCAAAAAAAACCAAAAAACAAAAAAAAAAAACAGACAGAAGATCCCAGGTCAATACAACGTACATTCTTCCCAGTGTAGATGTGTGTGTATCTGTCTGTCTGTGTGTTGGTAGGTACATGATAGACAAACAGATGACAGTCAGACAGATAGCAAAGGACTTAGATTGTTTCTACAAAAAGATACAAATGGCTAACAAATACAAGAAAATATGCTTGGCAGGATGAATCAGAAAAATGCTGATCACAGTCATGAACCACTAGAACAGAATGGCTACTATAGGTATCTAGAATAGCTACTCTATTTATATGACAATACATGTAATATATAGCTATGTCCCAGTCAACAGAGTACATGTATCCTTTACAAAGTACACATAGAATCTACATGGCAGACATCCTTAGGCCTCTCCTCTGAGTGGCTCACAGCCTTGTGACATCACCTCCTGCCACCAGTCTTGATTGGATGACTGACTCTGCAGGGGCAGAGCTGCCTACAGCAATTGGGCCCCTGTGAGCAGGCCTCTGTTGGAGACTTGAGGCCTGGCTTTGTGTTGGAGTGCGAGTTCTGGGCTTGGGGCCCAGTGGGCTTTCATTATTTTATGCCCATGACGGGATCTGAAGAGCCTTGGGCATCTTCATTACAGTCTGTGGCATCCACAGGGTTAGGGTTCCAGAGAGGTTGGAGCTCACTTTCCCAAGGGCTTCTGGGTCCTGAGATCCTTCCCTGTTCCTCTTGACTTCTCAAGGATCCCTCCCCAGCCCCCTCTCCTGAGACCCCAGGCAGAGTCCTGGAGACCCCAGGGGTCCTGGTGGGTTATTCTGGGAGCAGCTCTTTAAGAATGGAAAATTCTAGAATGAGAAGCGAAAAGTAGACACACACCAGTGGCCACCACAGGGGCTCTAGATGGCACCAGAAGGTAGGGCTGGGGACTTAGCCCAGTAATATAGTCCTTGGCCTAGCATGAGCAAGGCCCACCCTACACAGACACTCCCTTAGTGGGCTATATACACTGTATGTTTTTGCCCAGGCTGGCCTGGACCAAAAAGGTCCTCCTACCTATGCCACTCCTGTAGCTGGGATGATAGGCAGGAGCCACTGCACCCGGCACTTACTGAGCCTTCCACAGCTCTTCACGCAGCTCACCAGGTGTCAGAGGTAGAGTTCCACCTGCCTTTGGCACACATGGAGGCCCTGAATGCTCAGGAGGTCTCACGTGGCTTGCTCAAGTCTCGTGAATCCTGACAGAGCCAGACTCGACCCTCAATCTCCCATATCATTCACCCACGGTGGTTCCTGCTGAGGAGTGGCCAGCCCCTAGCTCCCTGTTGCCCACTCTCTTCTAGAACCTTCTAGCGAACAGTCTGGCAGGACCCTGGCCAGGAGGCTCACAGCACCTGGGCTCCCCTCCTGGTCTCCCCGGCTCTGGCTCTGCCTGGGGCTGGCTCCCCTCCCCCCCCTGGAGGATGGCTCTGTGTTTCAGGACAGAAGCCAGATGACAGCACAGTGTCTGTGGAGCCCTGGGAACATATGTGGCGCGTCTATTTGGGGGTGCTGAGGAGCCTGGAGCTCCGACTGTTTAAAAACATTCCTTCTCCTGCAGCAAGACGCATCCTCCAAAGAGGAGTATGAAATCAATAGTGGAAATCCAAATTGGCTCTGAGACTCACTGATCTAGATATGGAGAGGAGAGAGAGAGAGAGAGAGAGAGAGAGAGAGAGAGAGAGAGAGAGAGAGAGAGAGAGAGATATGAATCAGGGAGGGTTTTTTTTTTTATCTTTCCTTTTCTAAAAATTGTAAATGACAGAATACCCAACCCACATTAAACAAAATGTAGATATATTGGCATATATAGCAGCAAAGCCTCAAGTGTGGTCCATATTCAGGTGTAGCTTGATCAAGCAGAGTGATTCTAAGTCCCAACTTCTCAGCTCTGCTTCTCCACTATATTGGCTTCACTTTTTTTTTTTTTTTAATTCTAGCAAGTTAGTTCCTTTTCAGGAAAGGGAAAACCTAAGGCAAATAAGCAAACAACTGAGTTTCACTGGCTCTCACTGTCCTGACTTGGCTTAATGCCTTCTTTGAACCTGGGTGGGGAGAGGGGGGAAGGAAGGAAAAAAGGAAGGGAGGGAGGGAAAGGACACTGAGTCCAGAGAGGCTCCCAGTGTCACATAGATAGGAGGTAGAGCTGGATTTTAACCCAGCTGGAAATTGAAGTGAGAAGTGAGAGCCGGGCCATGGGCAGCCTGTTCACGCAGTATAGGCAAGCACTGGGGATCTAGGTGGCAGAAGAGAAGGTGCAGGCCCAGAGGGTTCCTCTCTGACATAGCCACTTAAAAACCCACTGGCAGCTGGGTACCAGTGGCTCACACCTGTCATCCTAGCTACTCAAGAGGCGGAGATCTGAGGACTGCAGTTCAAAACTAGCAGGAAACTCGCTGAAACTTTTATCTCCAATTAACCAGCTAAAAACCAGAAATGGAACTGTGGCTCAAGTGGTAAAGCACCAGCCTTGAGTTGAAAAAGCTAAGGGAAAAGTGTCAAGGCCCCGAGTTCAAGTCCCAGGATTGAACAACAAAAAAAAATAGAACTTTATTTCTGCTTGTTGGGATGATGGGTAATTTTCATATTTTTCCTTTAGCCCTTGGAGTACTTACCAAATTTCTTTACCAAATTTACCATTTTTCCTACTGCTTGAGCAAGCTACATCACACACACACACACACACACACACACACACACACACACCTCCATATAACTAATACGTACAAGTTGGTGAGCTCAGACTGTAGCCCACATGTTAGATCACCCCATCAGGACAATTTGAGTGTCCACTGCCTCCAGAAGTTTCCTCCGGTCCGCCAGAATTGTTTTATGTGCTGAGAATGATTATATTGTTTTACAACAATTGCTTAGATATTTCAAAAGCTAGTTCTAACTTCTCATTCATTTGTAGTGAAAGACTTGGCCCAGCTTTCCAGAAGCTTCCTGGTGAGCTAAGGAGCCAGGCCACCCACACCCACACCCACACAGGTTGTGCTGCTTGAAACAGTCATTCCTCTTCCCTAGGAGAAGTTTGGTGAACTAAGAGGAAAGAGGAACTGGCCATTTTGGTGGCTGATTTGGGCTCTGGATTGCATGGCCTCTATTGTGGGAGGGTATTGTTTCCAAAGAGAAAAGAGCTTTTTGTAAAGGGAGATAAAGGGTGGGAAGGGGGAGGATGGGGGAGGATGAGGCAGGGCTGGGCAGATAGATGCCTGGAGAGAGGCCGGGCTGACACCACTCTGTGGGTGGACTTGTGAAGGTCCTTGGGCTCTGTCCTCCCTGCCTGCCCTGGGCCTCCATGTGTGGCCAGCCCTGTACCTGGGCTGTGTGTGTCCATAGGGGCCCAGTAAACAATCATTGTCTGTGAGAATCAATGGAAGCATGAAGGCAACAATCTGAAATAGAAAATCTGAGCCGTGCAAGGATCAGGTGCTCTCATGGTTGGTTTCTTTGGGTCTTCTCTCTCTACGCTAGGGGTTCTAGCCCTGTCCTGAGCTGCCTGGGGCTTTCCACCAAACAAGTCAGTGTCACTTATCCAGTCTTCAGTGATTCCACCTGCCCATGCCAGCCAGCCCTTCCTGCTGGTTCTGATCTCTGTCGTCCCATTCCCTGTGCTCCCCATGCCCCTTCACTGACTGGATTCCTGATGGAAGGCTTGGTGTTAAAAAAATAAAAAAGAACAACAAATCAAATATTATCAGGAGGCTGAGATCTGATGGAGGTTCATTGCCAGCCCGGGCAGGAAAGTCTGTGAGATTCTAATCTCCAATGAACCATCAAAAGAGCCAGAAGAGGAGCTGTGGTACAGGAGGGAGCACACCAGCCTTGAGTGGAAAATGCTCAGGGACAAACACCCAAGCTTCGAGAGTTCAAGCTCTAGGACGACTAGCACAAAACCACAAAAAGAAGTGAAAAGGTCATACCCTTGCTGAGACCAGCTCCTGTCCAGATTTTCCAGTTTACACAAGTGTCATGTGTGTGTTTCTTGTCCCACCTCCATTCCTCCAAGCAACCCCAGGGGGTGGGCAGGAGCACTTGTGGAGGAGTCCCAGCAGGAGGTGTGGGGGTGGAGGGCAGGGCCTCCTAAGAAAAGGGGAAACCAAGGCTAGGGGTGGTGGGGCCAGGGCCTGTGATTCCAGCAGTCAGGATTACAAAAGAAGAAAAAAGAAAGGAAGGGAGGGAAGGGAGGAGGGAGGGAGGAAGGAAGATGTTGAAAAAAACAACAACTGTAAACTGTACACTGGGTGGCTAATTCTGAGGAAGTTCCTCCTTCCACAGTGATGACCACAGGAAGTGTTTAATCTTCTCTGGGCCTCAGTTTCCTCATCTGTAAAATGATGACACCTAAAATGCAATAGGAGCCTGGCACAAGGAAGACTATATGAGAAGGTTATGGCGCTGAGATAAAAGTGGAAGTCTGCAAACCTCCCACCAGTCCAGCTTGCTGTTGGAAGGAATTAAGAGGAACGAATCTGGGAGTACTACCATTTGTTAAGACTGAAAACGTGGGCGTCTCTATCTCTAGACAGGAAGAGCAATTTGTGACACATTACTGGGCGAAAAAGATTACAATTCAGTAGGTGTAGAGTGAGGCTGGTTTTGTAAAATAATAACAACAAAAATTTACGTGTATAGTCACTAAATACTTACTTTGTGTAGTTTTATTACGTGAGCTTACATGTAGAAATAGACACATCAAACATCCACTTTCAGTTTTACTTGGTGTTCACATTCCTTCACAATAAAGTTGTGGCCCAAGTGTCGGATGTGGACACGCAGGAAGATGGGGTGTCTGTCTTCTTGAACCAGGAGAGGTGTATGCTACTGCCAAGCTCATCTGTGGTTGGCCTGGGGAGCCTGAACCCCAAAAGTGAACTGGGGCTCTAGAGAAGTCAATAACTCAGCCCTATCTGGAGTGTACTTGTTCTTCCCCAAAGTTTCTCTGGATTCTTATTTGCTTCTGGGGCAGGCTACAACTTCCTAACCACACCTGTTTGGTTCTGGTGTTTCCCAGGCTCTTGATCTGGTGTGGGTGTCCCCAATGCGGCCACCTTTGAAGGAATGTGCTCCACTGTGGGACTGGTGAGTCACTCTGGCTTCAACCCATAATCTCATGTCCAGGCTGCCAGGGCCCTCCCTGTCCCTCCTTCCTTTATGGTCCTGATGAATAGAAGAAACTTAGCACTGGTGCTCAGGTACCAAATGCCATGCTGGGTGGGGGCTCCTGGAACCCTCTGGACCAGGTAAAAGCGGGTACTTCCGGTCACATTGTTAGAGGAGAAAATTCAGAATCTGTGGTTGGATTGCCCAGGGATTTGCAGCCAGTTAAGTCTGGGCAATCAAGCATAGGACCCAGTCTCTGAAACCCCACAAATCTCGTCCCCATTGTTTGAGTGAGGAAACTGAGGCTGTCATTCACCCAAGTCGGAACCCTTGACAAATGGGAGGGCTCTTACTGTCCTCCAGTCCTTCCTTCTTGAATGCTAACGCCTTACTCCCAACTTGTACTCAAAGCCACAGCAAGTACTTGAATTCCTGGAGGTTCCAAGAACCTGTAGGACTGTCCTCCCTTGCCCTGGGGACAGGCTGTTCCCTTGTATGTATTTGGCTGGCACAGGCTGAAATCTTCTCCAAGTACTCTAGGCCAAGCACCTTTCTAAGTGCTTACTTGGTTCTCTCTTGGGCCTATCAATGGCATGGTGGTTGCCTCTTCTTGTTCCTCCCCCTGCCCAAAAGCCAGGGTAAGAATCTCCTCATGCTGATGGCTAGATCTTGAGCAGCCAGCGCCTTGACTGCCAAACAGTGAATACTTAGCCAGGGTTTGATGAACAAATGTTTGACCAGACCCTGTGTTTTGCTTTGAGGAGTGAGTTTGGCTTGGCAGAGCTAAGCCACCGGGGCAGGTAATTTCCTGGTGTTAGTGAGGGTGCAGTGAGCTGAGTAATAAACAAACAAACAAACAAATAAACGCTCATGTTCTGGCAGAATCAAACTTTGGTTTCTGTTTTTCTCATTCCTAGTTAGAAATCCATGGTGTCCTGAGTGACTGAGGAGGTGCTTCCAGCACCAGGAGGTGGTATAGGTGGGGTGAGGGTCAGTAGCCTAGGGGCCACAGACAGTGAAAGCTCAGGCCAGCAGGCTGGGGGGGGGGTGGAGGAAGGGACAGACTCTGGTGGGGGGTACAGTCATTGGGGAGACAATGGGGAGACCCTCTAGTGAAAAGCCAGAGGGAGCAGGGGAGTGTGGGCACAACTGAGAAGGGGTAGGAAGGGGGAGAGGGAGAGAGTGGCAGGATCAAGGCTTTCTCCTTCTTCCCCAAGACCATACTCAGCTGTAGTCGCCCTCCCTTTGTTTTGCACCAAAGCCTTCGGGGGTCCCACTGAGACCTCAGTTGCCCCCCCCCCCCCCGCACTCCCCCGCCGGGCATCCAGCAGGTGCCCAGTACTTATTGGGGAAATAATAAGAAACATGAGTAACTTTGCCCTGGGAACTTTCTCCCGGTGCTCCCCCACTTCTCCCGAGGAGCCGAGGGCAGAGCCGGTCTTGGGAGCTCGCCCAGGCGCCCCATGAATAATTGACCCTGGCGGGCGCTGTCCACGAGCTCAGCTCCACCGGCAGGCTCACAGTGGAGAGGCGCCTGGAGGCGGGGTGGGTTGCCGGGGACCCCAGCAGTGCGCCATCGGGGCCAGAGGCTCAGGACCGACTCGGGGTGTGTCAGTGAGGCCCCCCCCCACCTCCGGGCCGCCCCCTCGAGCGTGCTGTGCCGTCTAGGGCTCAGCTCACAGTGCTCCTGGCTCACGACTTCACAACACCCTGCACTTGGAGGGACCCCGCACGCTGGGGAGGGGGGAGGTCCTTCCTTCCCAAGGGCGCCCTTTGCTGCCCCCGGGGGTCGCCTGGGCCCCCGCGGTGCGGGCTAAGGATGCCCCCCCCCATTCCCATGCGAGCTCCCGAACGCTCCCTTCCCCCCTTGTTAATCTTTGTTCCCCTTTTCTGCTGAGGAAAAGAAAAAAGAGAGAGAGAGAGAAAGAAAAGAAGGGGGGAAAAAAAGGCGTGACTTGATTTTCAAACGAAACTCCCACGGCAAACAAAACGCTTTTAGAGAAGCGAGAGAGGAGGAAGGAGGAAGGAGGAGGAGGAGGAGGAGAGGGAGAGGCCCGGCTCGCCTCCCCCCAGCCCGGACTGGGGAGAGCGAGGGACAGAGAGAGAGGGGGGGGAGGAGAGGGGGAGAGGAGAGAGAGAGAGGAAGGGAGGGAGGGAGGAAGGGAGAGAGAGAGAGAGGGAGAGAGAGAGAGGAAGAGAGAGAGTAAGGGAGGGAGGGAGAGGGAGGCAGGCCGCCGGGGAAGAGAGGAGAAAACTTGGGCGGACGGGAGGGCGCCGGGGAAGGAAGTGAGAAACAAAAGAGAGATAAAAGGGCGGCGCTGCGGGCGCTGCGGGAGGAGGAGCCGCCCGCATCTCTTCGCGTCAGCCCTGCCTCGTTCCCTTCTTCCAGGGAGGGAGGGAGGGAGAGAGAGCGAGAGAGAGAGAGAGAGAGAGAGAGGAGAGGGAGGGAGGGAAAGCGAGGGAGGGGGAGAGCGAGGAAGAGAGCAATCTACAGAGGA
Organism: Perognathus longimembris pacificus; assembly: GCF_023159225.1. Lineage (NCBI taxonomy): Eukaryota > Metazoa > Chordata > Mammalia > Rodentia > Heteromyidae > Perognathus > Perognathus longimembris. Next base: position 31,203,093 of record NC_063180.1, on the reverse strand, counting down.
GAGAGGGAGGGGGCAGAGAGGAGAGAGGAAGAGAGAGAGGAAGAGAGAGGGAGAGAGGGGAAGAGAGGGAGAGAGAGAGGGGAAGAGAGAGAGAGAGAGAGAGAGAGCCGGAGCGAGGGCGCAGGAGCGGCGGCGGGCGCGCGTGGAGGCGGCGCGCGGCGGCAGTCGGGGCGGTGGGCAGCCAGGCGCCCCCCGGCCCGGCCCGGGCCCCCGAGGACCCCACGCAGGAGCCGCGCCCGGACCCAGGGTGAGTGTCCCGCGTCGCCGGAGCCCCGGCTCCTCCCCTCGGCGCAGACCCCGGGGCGCAGGGGGGACGCGGGGGTGGGCGCTGCGGCCGCGGCCGAGCCGCCCCCGGCCTCCCCCGGGGACCGAGCCGCGCCCCCCGCGCGCCCCGCGCCGCAAACATGTCGTCTCCTCCTTGTACTTCCACGTTCCCGCATGCCGGGAGCCGGGGGAGAGAGAGCGAGAGCGGGGAAGAGGAGAGATGGCGTCGGGGGGGAGGGGAGGGGGGAGGCGAGCGCGCGAATCAGAGAGAGGGAGAGAGGGAGAGAGAGAGAGGAGGAATGGAGGGAGGGATCGGAAGGGAGAGAGAGAGAGAGAAGGGGGAAGGGGGGAGAGATAGGGAGAGGGAGCGAGGGAGGGAGAGAGGGAGCGAGGGAGGGAGGGAGCGAGAGAGAGAGAGAGAGAGAGAGAGAGAGAGAGAGAGAGAGAGAGCAAGCAGAAATGAAAGGAAAGCGCGGCGGCGGCGGCGGTGGCGACGCCGGGCCCGGGAGGCGGCGGCGGCGGCGGCCCGGGCCCCGCACGGTGGGGTCCCCGCACGTGGGGTCCCCGGCGCCCGGCCGGCTCCCCCGCACCCGGCCCGGGACTCCTAGTCTCACCCCTCGCCTCCCCGCGGCTTCACGCAAACTTTCCTCTCGAGGCGGGCGGGGCGGCGGCGCGGCGCCGGGCGGGGGGCACCGGGGCGCCCCCGGCGCGGGGAGCCGCGGGGACCCCTCCCGGTCCCCGCCCTGCGGCCCGGCGCGGCTCCGGCCTGGGACCTGTTGAAGGCGCTGGCCGGCTCGGGGTGGGGGCGACGGCTCGCGGGGTCCCCCCGCAGCCGGCGTTCAGCCTCCCGGGGCTCAGTTTCCCCCCCCCCCTTCTCCGTCCTCCTCTCCGGGTCTCCTCGCGGTCGTTTTCTAATGGAACGGACCTGTGGGGCGCGATCGCCGGCGTCGGGCCGGGCCCAGGCCGCCAGGTGGGCGCGAACCCCTGGGTGCCACCACCCCAACCCTGGACTGGCGAACCAGAGCCGACGGCGTTGGCGGGTTTATTTATTTTTCCCCTACTTGCCTTTTAAGATGACTTTTTACAGTCCCTGCAAGTGCGCCCTTCCAGTCTGAGCTGTGGTTCTGGAGACCGAGGGGTCGGGGCCCCGCCCCGCCCCGCCGGCCTGGGTTTTACCCAACCCCAAAGGGTAGTGAAGCCATGGGCGCCCGGCTCCGGGTGGTTTGGGCCAGGCCCAGCAGTGGCCCCGGAGGCCCCTCCGGGTCCCCGCGGAATCAAACGACCAGGCCTAGCGCCCCACCTGCCACGGGGCCTCCTGTTCCCATTGGGAGCTCTCCACCTATGGCACCTGGAGGAGACTTAATTAGGAGCGGGTGACCCCCAACAGGTGTGGGGAGGGGGGCTAGGCACTCGTGGGGGTCACCCGGCCTTCTTTGAAGACGTCCTCAGCCCTGCCTTTGTACACGTGTAAGTTAAGAACAGTCAAAGTTCACTTCTGCCTAGTGGAGGGCCGGGGTGGGTGGGGAGAGATTGCCAGCAAAATGGTAAAGCCTGCCTCCATACTTATATTCCCATCAAAGTCCCTGGCCTGTCTGGTTGTGATTTTTGAGATGTAGTGAGGACATCCCGTCTTCGGTTGCCAGTGTTATTTTGCAGTTTTCCTGGTGATTGTCCACCCTGGTAAATCTGGACCCATCACCTCCCAGTCTTGGAGAATCCCATACATAAGCCCAGCCACCCCACAGGGCTGCTTCCAGCCCCTGGGGTGGTGATGAACAGGGAGGGGGCGTGAATAGGGCTTGGCCTGATTGCCTGAATTCTGCCCTGTCAGGGATCTGCAGGGAGCCCCAGTGGGGGCCAAGGCTCAGGCTGGGTCCTGGGCCCTTTGATTTGTCATCTCAGAGCTGTTCTCCCCCGTTCCCCTGTGTGTGACCCATTGGTTCTGTGTTTAGATCACCTCTCTTCCAGCTCTAGGTTCTCAGTACTGAGAGGAGAAGTTAGGAAAGGTCTGGAGTAGGTGGGGTTGGAGGAAGGGACTACCAGAGATTTTGTACAACTTCTGTTTTGTGGCCCAATCCTGTCTGTCCTTGAACTCTATCCTCCTCCTTCAGTCTCCCTGGGGCTGGCATTACAGACAGATACCACCACACCCTGCTCTGGTTTAGCTTCATTTTTAGATAGGATTAAATAGATAGACACAAGGAAGAGCCCTCTGCCCCTTGGAGGACACAGGCGAAGGTTCACTGCTCCTACCAGTTCTGACACTAGGTGCTGACTCTTTGTTACCTCCCACATCCTACGTGACTCCCCTTGGCCTGGTGCCCAGCAGGGTCTCAGTTTGTAGAACTAAGGAATCCGAACTACCAGGCCTCAGTGAATAGTGGTTCATTTGGCCGTCAGTTCAAAGGAACCTTGGGCTCATATGTAGGAGCCAGGTAAACTGTCTTATTTTCTACATACCCTGCTCTGGGAGGTTTGAGAGCCAGTGGGATTACTAGGAGAACTGGCTATTTTAATACTGACTTCAAAGTCCAGCAGTTCCGCAGGGTGGAAGTTTAGTCATCAGGATGTCCTAAATTACCATCTTGTTTTATTTTTGGTGATACAATGGATTGAACTCAGGACCTTGAGTTTGCTGGGCAGGTGCCCTACCGCTGAGCCATGCCTCTGGTCCTAAATTACCCCTTTTTCTTTTTTTGGGTCTCCACTACTTTCTCCATAATTTGTACTTGTATGTGGCTTGTTTAGGATTGGACAGAGGGAAAAGAATACAGACCTAAGGAAGGATGAAAGCTCTACACATATCTGCATTCGTGGATTAGGACATGCTAGAATGTTTGCTTTGGCGAGTGTAGAGGTCTTTGCCTTGCTTTCTTTTGTGTTTATTTGGCTCTTTCCCAGCCTAGAAGCTCTCTTGGTCCGTTCCATGGTGGACCCTCCATAAATACTTGTGGAGTGAATGTTCTGGACATTAGAAGCAAGATTTTCCTCTCCTGAGGAGCCCAGAAAAGACGCGCAGAGGCAGGGACAGGCAGGTGATTGATGGCTGCCGCAGAGTTGTACGGTGATTCATTGTTTCAAACAAGCTCTAGACAGGTGAGACAGGAGGGGGCTGGGAAGAGAGGATGGAGAATGGGTGGAGGCTCCAACAAACAATAGAGAGGTTTTGAATTGGACTCAGAGATGGGGAGAATGATAGAATTTTACATCCTGGGCCTGGATTATGTTAAATGCGTTATGTATGTCCGTAAATCATCTCCCATAGTCCTCCTGGCTGTTCTCATCTGATAGCCTGGGAAACAGAGCACAGTGGAGTTAAGTTATCTGTCCAAGGGCACAGAGCTGGTACCTGAACCCAGGGGACTTTGGACGTGGTGTCTCGGGAATGCTTCGGGTTCTTCTGGAAGGGTGGCAGAAGTGAGAGGAAAGCCACTGTCACATTGCAGTGGAGTGAGGCTGGTCAGGGTGGCCGTGGCGCCCGGAGGTGCCTCATTCTCGGAGAATGAGTCGGGCTAGGGTGGTACCCAGGGCCCTTTGCACGTGCTGAGCCAGTGCTCTGCCATGGGGCACATTGTTGAAATTGGTGGGGATTGTAAAGGTAAGAAATGTCACTTTTCTCAAGGCTGCTAGATGCTGGCCCTCTACAGGAGCCGAACTTCCACTCCATCATGCCCGACCAACCTTTTGCAGACCAAGGCAGTCTGCTATAACCACCATCATGAGGGTCCCCTCCTCCTGGAGCGTACAGTCTCGCTTCTAGGCAGACATTAAACTAATAATTACATAAATACTCTTTTAATTACAGTTGTTATAAATGCTTCAAAGGAAGAAGTTCAGAGGCATAGGAGCCAATAATTAGGGGGTGGGGGAAGGGACACCTTCCCAAAGGGAAGGCACTTAGACAGCACCCTGGGGGAGGAGCCTTCTGCTAAGGTGCCAGGGTCTTGTGTGTGTGTGCGCGCGTGCGTGTGCGCACACGTGTGCCTCCTTGCGTGTGGGTGTGCTGGTACTGGGGCTTGAACTCAGGGCCTGGGTTCTGTCCCTTAGCTTTTTTGCTCAAAGCTAGCACTCCGCCACTTGAGCCACAGCTTCAGGTCCCGCTTTTCGGTACTTAACTAGAAATAAGAGTTTCAGGGACTTCATGCCTAGGCTGGATTTGAACCTCAAACCTCAGATCTCAGCTCCCTTATAGTAGCTAGGATTACAGGCATGAGCCACCAGCACTTGGCTCAAGAATAACTTAAAAAATATATTGCTCTATATAGCGAGCAATGGGATGGGATCTCTTTTTAACAATGGGAGAGAGAAGTGGACATTATTGTTTTTATTTGTTTCATATAACCACCTGGACTGCTTTTGAAGTTGAGTATTGACAGATCCTTTGTCTTTGTTGAAGAAAAAAGTGCTGTAGAAGGGACAAAACTAAAGGTGTTGGCCATCTATAATACAAGACTGTAATTTATAGCATAGAGCTTCCTCAGGGTGGAGAATTTTATGTCCTTAAGAGATAGAAAATCGTCCCCCTGTGCGGTATCATATTGGTTTTCCAGGCTGGAGTGGTCACTCCTTAAGGAAGACATGAGATCTTTTTCACTGCTCCCCCGGGCGGGCGGGTAGGAAGTTTTCAGATGTGTGTTTCTGAGTTGGCACGTCCCATGGCCTGCCAGGGTACTGCTTGGCACGTTTACATGGGGGTGCATGCTAATGGTCCACCCTGCCTGTCTTCGCATGATTGGTCGGTGAAGGTAGAAGTGTGAAGAACATCACAGTGTCACCTGTGAATTTGGACCTAGTTACTGGAATGTGCGATTGCATAGGAGGTACTCTAAACGTTTCCCAAATGTGTGTACATTTTGGTATTTGAGAGGCTTTTAAGGCTTTTTGGTTGTTGTTGTTGGTTTTGTTTGGGGAGGGGTGTGTGTGTGTGCAAGCGCGCCCATGCTTTCTCGCCAGTCCTGGGGCTAAACTCAAGGCCTAGGTGCTCCCTTAGCTGTTTTTTGTTTTTTTTTGTTTTTTTGCCAGTCCTGGGCCTTAGACTCAGGGCCTGAGCACTGTCCCTGGCTTCTTTTTGCTCAAGGCTAGCACTCTGCCACTTTAGCCACAGCGCCACTTCTGGTCTTTTCTATATATGTGGTGCTGAGGAATTGAACCCAGGGCTTCATGTATACGAGGCAAGCACTCTTGCCACTAGGCCATATTCCCAGCCCCTCCCTTAGCTGTTTACACTTAAGGCTAGCACTCTACCACTTGACCCACTGCCCCACTTTTGGCTTCTTACTGATAATAAAAGTCTCACAGACTTTCCTGCCCAGGTTAGCTTTGAACTGCCATCCTTAGATCTCAGCCTCCTAAGTGGTCAGGATTACAGGCGTGAGCCACCAGTGCCCAGCAAGGCTTTTAGCTTTTGATCCTGAATCGGACCTGAGACTTGCAGCCGCCTTCCCGGATGCTCCTCAGGATCTTCTGATGCTTGAATAATTAACGACACTTCAGTGGAACTTTCCTTCCCCTGCTTCGGGACATCCATTCCTCCCTGCAAGGGCCAGCCGGTGAGCGGTAGCTCCATTCCTGGCTTCTCTTCTGCCCTTCCCAGGGCTACTTGGTAACTTAAGCAGAGGTCTTCTGTTTCCTCTGCAGAGCTCAAGGGAAGGAAGTTTGCTCCCTCCCACACTGCGGGGGGGAGGGGGCTTTTCTGCCTTGGTTGTAAAACAATTCATTTCCTGTCACTGATGAGATGATGAAGTCTTAGCTGGGAAACTACCCCTCCTGCTTTTTCTTTCACATGAGGTCTTGATGTGTGCTCAGGATGGAGACCCTGGCCTGGGTGATGCCTCTTCCTCTGCAGGTGCTGTCCTCAAGCAAGGTCAGAGGTGATCTTGCCCCTCAGCAAGGCTGAGCAGGGGAACAACTTCCTTGTCCTGCCCTCTGCTGGTTGTAGGAGCTCTAGGGCTGGGCTCTGCGTTGTCCTCTGTGACCCCAGGTGGGCTGGGGGCTCCCCAGGAAAACCTCAAGGACCCTATGCTATGAGTCCTGGCCTGGAGATAGTCATCTGTCAGGAAACAAGCTGGTGTGTTTTCCTGGAGGAAGCTGTAGAACAAACATCCTGCCCCAGTGTAGAGACACCCCCTTCCCCCTTACTGGTGGGCTGAGGATTTCCTGAGTAGCCCAGACTCTGGCCCAGGGGATACCTTAGGCACCCTGGTCAGTCCTGTTCTTGGGGGGTGGGCCAGAACAGTGTGGGGGGTGGTTACTGAGGAAGTCACATTACCCAGACTAACTTGAGCCTTCCTGTTTCTTCTGCTAGCTTCCTCCTTTTCCGTTCTTCCTCCTCTGCTCCTGGGCCGCCTGTGGCCATCCTAGGGCTGCTGAGAGCCTTCTTTTCTCTTCCTGTCCTTGTGTCACCACCCCTGTGCCCTCCTGTCCTGGCAGGCCTAATGCAGCCCAGGCCATGGGCTCCAGGAGGCCCAAGTACCTCCTTTTAAGAGACCCAGTGTGCCAGCTGCTGCCCGGATGGGTTTCAGAAAACAAAAACACAAAGGCCCAGCTCCTGAAGGGGGCCGACAGCTGGGTTTCTAGGAAGCTGGTGATGACTTGTGCGAGGCGGGCGCAGGCAGGGAGAAGAGCCGCGGCTCCCCTGGGTGGGCTTTGTTGAAATTTTCATTCATTCTTTCTCTCAAAGTGCCAGCAACGGTGTCACTCTCTCTGTCACTTCTCCCTGTTAGGTGTCTGGCTGGGGGCGGGGGGAGGAATCTGTCCTGTCCTCCCTCACCCTGCTCTCTCCCTCCTCCTGTTCGTGATAACTCATCACAGAGCCCACTATGTCCATGTGGAACTTGTCACTCTGCTGCTGTGGTCAGTTAAGATTTGGCAAAGGTAGGAGTTCACTTTTTTTGTGTATATATGCTGGTCCTTGGGCTTGAACTCAGGGCCTGCTTGCTGTCCCTGAGCTGTTATGCTCAAGGCTCGCGCTCTACCACTTGAGCTCTGGCTTTTGGTGGTTCAGTGAAGATAAGGATCTTTATGGGCTTTCCTGTCCAGGCTGGCTTTGAACTGTGATCCTCAGATCCCAGCTTTCTGAGTAGCTGGGATTATAGGTTTGAGCCTCCAGCACTACTTGGTGAGGGGAGAGGTCCACAATTAACAATGTGCATGTACTGAATGGGATGGTGTCATGCAAGAGGCCTACATAGTGGGGTGAGGGGTCCTCTGAGCACCGCAGAGTCTCTGCGGGGTGCTGGGCCCTACATCCTTGTGTCTTGATGGCCATGTGATTATTCTCCACAGAGAAGGCTGCCTCTGTGGTCAGGCCTCTTTCTCCTTGTTCTTTTCCCTCTGGGTTCTTCCTCCTGCTCACCCCTCTCAGCCTCTGCCCTGCATGTCTCAGGATGTAAGGACACAGGACAGAGTCAAGAGTAAGCCACCCCCCCCCCTTTTGGGGGACAAACCTGGTGATGGCAAAATGTCCAGAGAGGGAGCCCAGGCGCCCAGCAGGACGCAGTCACCTGTTCTACTGCGCGAGTTGTGTGTGCTATGATGAGCGTGGGAGTTCCTTACTACCTCCTCCTCCCACAGTGTCTCCTTCCTTCCAACTCCTTCTCCCTCACTTGTCCCCTCTGGGTGGATGGCCACAGAGCAGGCCTTCCAGGTGTGTCTTGGGCTCGTGTAGTGCTGGAGTGGGCAGTGAACATCCTGGTTTGTCGTTCTTGCTTCCATTTCCAAAAACCAGGCCGGACACCGGCCGTCTTTAGGTGTTGGCATTGTCTGGGTGTAAGTCTGTGTGTCTCTGGTCCTTCTCATGGCTTCCTTGACTCCCTGACCTGGCCTTAGGCAAATAAACATTGAAAGCAGTATTAGTATTGTTAGCTGGCCTTAGGGACATTTGGTAAATACAGACAAATGTTTGAGCAAGAATTGTTCATAACAATCCCCAACTGGAAGTGACAGCAGGCCAGGTCCTCTCGTGGTGAATTCTCCATCTTCAGCATGGATATATCAGGCTGTATCTGAACCTGGTACAAGCACACTCTCTTGATAGACTGTATGGCAAGCAAAAACTTCTGGAAGACTCTGTGTTGTAAGCACGCATATGCTTTGCTAAACATTCTTGTCAGCTCCCAGTAGCCAAATGCAGGAATTCCTTTCTCACCATGACAAACCCCACACCAGTGAGGGTCCTTTGACTGCCCCACGGTAAACCTAGCCAAATTATTATGCATTTAAAAAGCCAAGTGCCAGCCTGTAATCCCAGCTACTCAGGAGGCTGAGACCTGAGGATCAGGGTTTGAAGCCAGCTTGGGCAGGAAAGTCTGGGAGACTCTTATTTATTTCTAATTAAACACCAAAAAGCCAGAAGTAGAGCTGTGGTTCATGGGGTAGAATGGCCAGCCTTGTGTGGAAAAGCTAAGAGACTGAGCCCTGGCTCTGAGCTCAAGCCCCAGTATGGGCACATACAATTATTGCACACAATTAAACAAACTCCAGCTATAAACCAGCTACTGGCAAAATGTAAAGCACTCTCCTAAGTTATGGGGCCAGGAAGGAAATAAAGAATAGCGTGACACATATTTAGAGAAATGTTGAAAGCCCCAACACCATGTCACCAAACCTATGGGAAACAGCTGGCGCCCTTCTCTTAGCCTTAAATGCTCTCAGTATTAAAAAGGAGAGAAGAAAAAGAATAAACCCAGCATTCAGCCTGAGATCTTAGAGAAAAATAAAAACAGCCCTAAAGGAAAAGAAGAAAAAAGTGATGGCAGAAGTGAAAACAGTGACACAGTGAATTTAGCAAATATATCCAAGAGATAATTATGTTTTTAAACAAACAAGTCCACTAACCTCTGGCAAATTATTTGAGCAATAAAACTGATAAAGAAAACACAGTAGGGGCTGGGAATGTATGTGGCTTAGTGGTAGAGTGCTTGCCTAGCATGCATGAAGCCCTGACTTCGATTCCTCAGCACCACATGAACAGAAAAAAGCTGGAAGTGGCGCTGTGGCTCAAGTGGTAGAGTGCTAGCCTTGAGCAAAAGGAAGCCAGGGACAGTGCTCAACCCTGAGTGCAAGCCCCAGGACTCGGGGGGGGGGGGGGGGAAGAAAACACAGTAATAAGAATGGGAAAGGGGGGCTGGGAATATGGCCTAGTGGTAGAGTGCTCGTCTCATATACATGAAGCCCTGGGTTCGATTCCTGAGCACCACATTTATAGAAAAAGCTGGAAGTGGCGCTGTGGCTCAAGTGGCAGAGTGCTAGCTAGCCTTGAGCAAAAAGAAGCCAGGGATAGTGCTCAGGCCCTGAGTTCAAGCCCCAAGACTGGCAAAAAAACAAAACCAAACAAAAGAATGGGGAAGGGAACATGGCCACTTACAGGTCTGGAGTTTTTTTTTTTTTTAAATAGAAAATTGATGCAGAGAGAATAAGGGAAATGTATTCTTAACTGGGCGCTGGTGCCACACACCTTTAATCCTAGCTAATCAGGAGGCTGAGATTTGAGGATCACAGTTCAAAGCCAGCCCAGACGGAAAAGTCCCTGTGGGACTCTTATCTCCAATTAACCACTCATAAACCGGAAGTGGCACTGTGGCTCAAAGTGGTAGAGCAACCAACCTTAAGCAAAAGAACTCAGGCACAGTGCCCAGGCCCAGAGTTCAAGCCCCAGGACTGACAAGAAAAATAATAAGCAAGGGGCTGGGAATGTGGCGCAGAGTGTTTGCCTCGCATCCATGAAGCCCTGGGTTCGATTCCTCAGCACTACATAAATAGAAAAAGCCCAAAGTGGCGCTGTGGCTCAAGCGGTTGAGTGCTAGCCTTGAGCAAAAGGAAGCCAGGGACAGTGCTCAAACCATAAGTCCCAAGCCCCAGGACTGGCAAAAATAATAATAATAATAAACAAGTCTATACCTGACTTACATAACTGTGACCCCTGTGTATATCACCTTTATAATAACAATAAACTTAAAAATAAAGATTCACAATAGTAGCTGAAATTTGAGAATCTCAATTAAAAGGGGACCTTTTGGGGGAGGAATTTATGATCTTTATTCAAGCGCTGCCTCCTCTAGCCCAGAGTGCTGTACCCCAAGGGTCATGGCTAGTTAATTTCAAATTTGATACAGCTGATAGTGGTACAGTGTTCCTTGGTTTTAGCCAAAGATGGAGAGCTCTCTGGTTCATTCTAAAAGTCAAAGTCATATGGATTGGCTGGAACACGGCAAAGAACCATGTTAAAGAATCCAGTAGTATTTTACACAAGCCATCACCATAACCTGGCGTTTTGAGGAAAAAAAAAAGAAAGGTCATTATTAGGAAAGCTTAATATAGCAACTGCACCATGCTAATGAGTTAAAGAAGTAAAACTATACTAACTCCACTATATGTAGGGGAAGAAATTGATTAAATTGAACAGTCATTTCTCCCTAATCAATATGCTGTAAAGGGAACCGAAGGGTGCATTCTAAGCATGATGGGGAGAGGATCAGTGTTATAAATAACTAATAAACACTAGCGGCATCGCTGTTACACCAGAAACACAGTGCGGTCGCCGTGGCCATCGTGTGTAATACTGCCATTCGATGTTAGCACCATCATGCTGAAGTAGAAATAAATATTCAGAAAGAAATAGAAAAATGGGGGCTGGGGATATAGCCTAGTGGCAAGAGTGCCTGCCTCATATACGCGAGGCCCTAGGTTCAATTCCCCAGCACCACATATACAGAAAACGGCCAGAAGTGGCGCTGTGGCTCAAGTGGCAGAGTGCTAGCCTTGAGCGGGAAGAAGCCAGGGACAGTGCTCAGGCCCTGAGTCCAAGGCCCAGGACTGGCCAAAAAAAAAAAAAAAGAAATAGAAAAATGGCTCATGCCTGTAAATCTAGCTACTCAGGAGGCAGGGATCTGAAGATCAAGGTTTGAAGCCAGCCAAGGCAGAAAAATTGGTTGTAGGAAATGGCCAGCTGCCCCTTCCTCTGTGTGTGTGTGTGTGTGTGTATACTCGTGTGTGCATGTGCCATGCTGTACCGTGACATGGCAGTGGTGCTGGATGGTAGCAGGCTTGTCAGGAGGCAGCCATCGGTTTCCTGCTGATTAACTCTCTTCCTTTCCGTCTTCTAGCAGCCAGCAGAGCCTGGCAGTCCGTTGGCCAGCCTCCTCGGCCTCCAGCTAGCTCTGGAGTTCCCACCTTCCTGCCTACTGCACCCTTTTGCAGGCCTTTAGATGGAGCCCGCTGGGTGGGGTGCCTGGGCTTTGTTCTGTCCCTGGGTGGGGTGCCTGGGTTCCAGCCACCTTAGGTTTTGCCTGCAGGTGTGTTTGTTTCATTTGCACACCTGGCACCTGGCAGGGAGTCTCTGCCAAGTCATCCCCTGGTTGGACCTAAGAGATTTGGTCATTTGAGTTGCAAGCCGTCTGGCAGTGTCAAGAGCCTGTGCCTACTTGGAGAAGGCCCACTGGCCAGCAGGGGAGGAGGCGTGTGCAGGGGGGGATGCAGGGTCCCTAGCGGACATGGTTATGCTTGAGTAGCAGAGACCAGGCAGAGAAGGTGAGTGCATGGGGGAAGGGGATTGGGAGCAGCCATGGCTGGCGTCCAGCTGTATCTGTATGTGATGACCACATTGGCCACCCTAGTGAGTGGTGTGGAGGCCATTGGAGTCTTGATGTCAAGCGCTGAACTGAGCTGGGGTGGATGAGGCCTTAGGCTCCCGATGTGGACAGACTTAACATGGTTGCTCCACTGCCTGTGTAGAGTTGCTGCAGTAGGCAGGGCTCCCAGGGCAGGGGAGGTGTTGACATCCCATCTCCCCTCCCCCACTTTTTTTTTTTTTGCCAATCCTGGGGCTTGGACTCAAGGCCTGAGCCAGGGACGAGTTCTTTTTGCTCAAGGCTAGCATTCTACCACTTGAGCCACAGCACCACTTCCCGCTTTTTTTCTTTATTGTCAAAGTGAAGTACAGAGGGGTTACAGTTTCATATGTAAGGCAGTGAGTACATTTCTTATCCAACTTGTTACCTCCTCCCTCTTTTTCTGCTAATGCAGTGCTGAGGAATTGAACCCAGGACTTCATGCATGCACTCTACCACTAAGCCACATTCCCAGCCCCACCCCACCCCCTCTTTTTTAAAAATTGTTTGGTGGGTCCTGAGGCTTGAAGTCTGGGCCTGGGCCTTGTCCCTGAGCTTTTGTGATCAAGGCTAAAGCTCTACCACTTGAGCCACAATTCCACTTCCAGCTTTTTGATGGTTCACTGGAGATAAGAGTCTCAGCCTTTCCTGCTGGGTCTGGCTTCAAACTGTGGTCCTCAGATTTCAGCTTCCTGAGTTGCTGGGATTATGGGCATGAACCACTGACACCTGCTTCCTTTTTTTTTGTTCTTTATCTACACTTTCTTTAAAAACTCTGACACTCCCTTCCTGCAACCCTGCTTCCTTCCCCTCCTGATTGCTTCCCCCCTATCCATGGCTCTTATCTGGGGAAGCCCTTCCCACTGAGGGCCTGGCACCGGAATGTCCCCAGAGGCTGCTGTAGAGTGGCTTGGGCGAGAGTCTCCCTGCTGTGAGGGCTGACCCTCCTGGGGCCCTCTGCCTCTGTCCAGATGGCCCATGCCCATCAGGTTCCTGGAGTGAGTTCTCATTGTTAGCATTTGTCACTCGCCACATTCATCTGTCAAGCCTTACTGGCCACAGTGGAAAGAAAGCCTGCTCCATTCCCCGGCTGGGGACACACCAGGAGCCCCAGTGACAGAACCAACTTGGCCATCCATCCCAGAGACAGCAACTCCCATGAGGGCCATGGCAGGATGTGTGAAAGGTTAGACAGAAGCGAGGCCAGGTCCCGTCTGGCCTCCTGTCCCCTCTGAGAACAGATCTACCCTGGGTTCTGTGATTTCTTGGCCTAAAACCTGGCTTCCTAGGACTGTGAGGGCCATGGGCCCTCTGTGGCCTTCGTGGTGCTGTCTACCCTGTCACCCTGTCTCTAGCCTCTGTCCCCCAGTGTGGCCCTTCTAGACCAGTGCCCGGTGGCTTCTGCCCAGAGGACCTCTGGGAAGGGAGGAGGAAATAGCAGATGTAGGAAGTCAGGAATAGGGGAAATCTGGTTCCCATCCACAGCCCCTTGGGGCAGAGTGAGGGGTGCAACCTGATGTTCACTCGGCTTTTTAGCCCTCCCTGGTCTCTGGGGTGGCCTGGGCCCACGGGTGCAAGGGGAATGCTGGGGAAAGAGGCCCCAGCCCGTGCCTACCTCGTGGTGAGGACACAGGGGAGTACAGAGCAGGGACGGGGACGGGGCCCTGCGGTTCAGAACGGGGCACAGGCTGGGTGACCAGCCAGGACCACTGTTGGGAAGAAATCTTGGGTGTCTCACGTACCCTGCCAGCATGAGACAGGCTAGGCTGGGCTGAGCTGGATCACTGCAGTGGCCCTGAGCTGATGGAAGGGAACCCCTGGTTTCAGCACCCCACTTCAGGAGCCACAATGAGTCTGAACATCTTAGGGTGGTAAAATATGGATATGGCCCCAGAGATAAGACATGGGTGTCCTGGCGGCCAGGGGTCTCCTAGCCAGCCTGGCTGCTCAGGCACCGCTGAGCTGTGCCACTAGTCATTTCCCTGTTGCCCACAGAGCTGGGAAGGGCTGGCCGCGGCAACACCGGTCCCTGTTGCCTTTTCTGTCCACTTTGGCATTCAGTCCAAATAGAATTTTGTGAACCTTAGGGCTTGAACTCAGGTCAGGGCCTGGTGGCTGTGCTCTACCACTTGAGCCACGGCTCTACTTCCAGCGTTTTTGGTAGTTAATTGGAGATAAGAGTCTCATGGACTTTTCCTGCCTGGGCTGGCTTCAAATCGCAGTCTTCCGATCTTTAGATCTCAGTCTCCTGAGTCGCTGGGATCATAGGCGTGGGCCACCAGTGCTCAGCGTTTCACATTTTTGTTTTTAAATTGCCAAGCTTGACAGAATAGTGAAGAGCCCTTGGCTTGCTCATTGTCACCATTTGCCCATCTTTGCCCTTCCTCACAGACAGATGATTGTGGAGCGTCCATTTGAAAGCCAGGTGCTTGACCCCTACGTATCTCAGCCAGGTATGTTTCAGGAGGTTGGATGCTAAGTACCGGTAGCTGGCTCAGCACCCGTGTCTGGGCTGGTGGCAGGGTTCAAGAGGTGGATCTCTCATTCAGATTTCCCCAATTGTCCTCCACAAAATGGGTTTTGTGACTGTTTTCCTGGTCGGACAAGCTTTATGCCTTTTATTTTCCTTATTCGGTTTATTTCCTTAGGGTCTTTTAACCCAGAAAGGCCTGGGTGCTGGGTACAGGCTTGTGAGGCTCGGGCTTTGCCAGCCAGCTGTCTTCTAGCATGGCGCCTGCGTGTTTGCCTGGTTGAATAAGTTCATGTTCTGTTTGCATAGTTTCAAAACTAGCCCGAAAGTCGCTTCGTTGTGTCTCCCAGAAGGTCCCAAGGCGCGGGTGTTCCCCCTGGAGGTTGCTCCCCTTTGTCCTTGCCTGTGAGTCAGACAGACACCCCTCAGCATGAGTAACTTTATATTGTATTTCTACCGTGTTCCAGCTGACTGTAAAGATGATTGTACGCACTCGGCAGCAAGTCTGACCGGTTGGGCAGGTGTGTGGACCGGGGCACAGGCTGGCATGGCTCTGTGGAGACAGTTGGGGGACAGGTTAGCGTAGTTCTGTGGAGGCAGCTGGGGGACCGGGCACAGGTACCAGGGGGACTGGATCAGGTGTAGGGTGGGCCTGCCGCCGCCCTGGCTCTGAACTGGGTATCGTGGGATACGGGCCAGCCTTCCTCCAGACTCCAGGTGGTGGCTCTGAGCTTTTGTCACCAAGTCCAGGTTGCTGCCTGCTGGAGTTGTGCAGGTCATCTCCAGCCTGGACTTGCCCTGGCCACCAGCTGTCACACCACTCCCCTCCCTCCCTGTGCCTCCCTGGCTTACACCTGGGATCTGGGAAGCCAGACGGCCACAGCCTGTTAGGACCCAGCTCAAAGGCTCAGGCCCAGGACACCCCCTGAGATGCACCTACCTGAGACCTTCTCTGTGCTTCCCAGGCCTCCTGGTGCTGTTTTTTCTCTACTCCTGGGGGTCTACTCCTAGGGGTCGCTGAGGCTATGAGGGAAGACACTTAACTTGTGAGAGGGGAATACTTGTGAGAGTGTCCACACATGCAGGCTGGGGGTGGGGCTTTGAGGAGCCTGGCCCACTGCCTCCTGGGTGCCCCACCCCGCAGGGTCGGTGTGGCACAAAACAGCCTACTCCCCTCCTCAATTCCTAAGAGTTGGGGCTCCCCTGTCCCATCCTGGAGGCCTTCCCCACTGTGTTCTCTCCACTCTTACCTGTTGCCAGTTGTGGGGCTTCAGTTCTGGGCCTGGCACTGTCCCTGAGCTCTTCAGCTCAAGGCTAGTACTCTACCACTTTGAGCCACAGTGCCACTTGGGTTTTCTGGTGGTTCATTGGAGATAAAGAGTCTCACAGACTTGCTTGGGCTGGCTTTGAACCGTGATCCTCAGATCTCAGCCTCCTGAATAGCTAGGACTATAGGCGTGAGGCACCAGTGCTCAGCTTCTTACTTGCTTAAATAAAAGTAAACACAGGCTTCAGATCTCAGTCCTCACACCTCAGCTTCCTGAGTCGTTAGGATTACAGAGACGCCAGTGTCTGGCTGTCTTAATATCCTAAAGTAATTCCATGTGGCGAAGCTGCCCTGACCCTGTCTGCCCAGGCCTGCCCTTCAGCTGGACATCTGCACCCCTGGCTCCCGTCGGAACCAAGGCCCCTGCTATGCCAAGTTGTAGCTGCCCGACGTCCTGCCTGTCTAGTATACTATGCCCTACGATTTTGAATATGAGGTCAGTGCAGCCCATTCATGGATACTGCCCTAGGAATACGTGGGAGAGCTGGCTGGCACCAAGTAGGCACTCAATAAACACTCGTTATTTGCATATGCCAAACTGAAATGCAAAAGTGGCTTTGCATTGTGGTTCTATTAAGTTTTGGCTCCAGAGCTCCCGTTTCTTTTCCAGGGGTCCCTCTATCCAGCATCCTTGATGACTTTGGAGTCTCGGGGACCCATTCCAACTTCAGCCTTCTTGACAAAGATGGCAGAGTCACTGTGCCCCCTTCCAGCTGCACACACACCAGATGGGGCTTCAGTATCCTGGGGCCCTGTTGGCCCTCATTGCTTTGTAATTGCAGCCCAGGCCTGTGAGCCAACCTAGACTGAGAGCTCAATAGACAGGGAAGGCTGAGCTCGCTCAGTCAATCAATCAATCAATAAACCAATCAGTCTTCCTCCCGCAGCCTCTCCTCCAGGCATCTCTCATTACCCAGGTCTGATGATCAGGCAGAAGCAGCCTCTGCGTAAAGGTGACCCCATTTCAGGTTTGTCATGACAGCCAGGAGGGACAAGAGAAAAGCAAGACAAAGAAGAGAGCCCTGGATATTTGTCTGACGTCTCCAATGGAAGTCTGGGAGCCTTGGTGCCTGGGCTGAGGCTGTGTGTGAGTGCTGCCACCCCACAGCTGGTGTGTCCCAGTGTCCCAGGCAGGAAGTACAGAAAACTGCACTCTCCTCCTGGGCTAGTCAAGACCCAAAGACTAAAGGAAAATCTAGATCCCAGACCAGCTGCAGTGGCATACACCTGTGGTCCAAGCTGAGAGGCTGATGTGGAAGGAGATTCCCATCTCAAAGGAGAGAAAAAGAGAAGGAAGGATGGCAGCCAGCCAAGTGTGGCAGTGCACACCTGGAATCTCAGCAGTTGTGCGGCTGCGGCAGGAACCTTGCAAGTCCAAGGCCAGTCTGGGTGACATGAGACTCTTGACGATGTAATCATGTGAGTGCAAGCCTGACACCACAGAGGCCCTTCCTTCTGGGAGGACAGTGACGCTACAAACAGCCAAGGCACGGAATGAACCCTACACCGTGGGAGTGGCTTAAATAGAGAGTACCGGCCCAGCAAGCATGAGGCTCTGAGCTCAGGTCCCAGGGGTATCGAGTGAACGAATGAATGCAAGATAAAGCATAAACATAATAGTAACATCAGTAAACTAATCACATTTTTCAAAAAGGAACAGAAAAAAGTAAACTTTTCTTCCTGTACTTGGGAGGCTGAGGTAGGAAGAGCATGAGTTCAAAGCCAGCTTGGGCTATAAGGCAAGACCCAGTCTCAGAAAAATCAAAAGTGAGGGCTGGGAATGTGGCTTAGCGGTAGACTGTTTGCCTATGCATGAAGCCCGGGGCTCAATTCCTGGACACCACATAAACAGAACAAGCTGTTGACAGTGAAAGTGGAAAGAGTGGCCATTTTTAGAAAAAGAAAATTAGTCTGAGGGTACTTGTTCATGGTCCTGGAAAGTAAGAGGATGTGCTTAGACACAGTGCAAACAGTGCATTTCAGTTAGATTATAATGTAAGTGTACAGGAGATGGGGAAGAAGCGTTCTTCATCAACAGATACTATTGTAGGGAGTACAATAGGGACTCCCTATTGTAAGGACTCCATCTTGACATGGTAGGGACTGTTGGGGGGGAGTAGATTAGGTCAACCTGACCCCAAAATTCTGCTTCTGTAAATGGCTTGCTTAACTTGTTTGTTTCTTGCCCTATCGCCTGCGTCAACCTCCTACATCTGTGTTATGCCTTTACCTTTATAAACCCCAAATTGAGGACTGCTCCGGGTCACAGTGGCAGCTCGCAAGCATGCACTGAGTCCCTGGCTAGTCAGCCCACTTTCCACTGTCGAAGTTTCAGCTCCTGAGTCTATGCTGTGTCCCTGGCCGGTCAGTTTGCTTTTTGCTTTGCTTCCCCAATAAATCCATCTTTTTGCTTGAAAAGAAAACGAACAAAAAAACAGAACAAGCTGGAAGTGGCGCTGTGGCTCAAGTAGTAGGGTGCTAGCCTTGAGCAAAAAGAAGCCAGGGACAGTGCTCAGGCCCTGAGTTCAAGCCCCAGGACTGGCAAAAAAAAAAAAAAAATCAAAAGAGAGCTAGTGCCAATGACTTACACCTATAATTCTAGCAACTTAGGAGTCTGAGATCTGAGGATTGCCTTGGCAGGAAATTATCACATAGCTGGAAGTGGAGGTGTGGCTTAAATGGGAGAACGAGAGAGAGAGAGAGAGAGAGAGAGAGAGAGAGGAAACTCAGGGACAGTGCCCAGGCCCTGACCTCAAGTTCAGTCCTCAGCACTGGCGTGCACGCGCACACACACACACACACACACACACACACACACACACATCAAAAAAGAAAGCCCACCCTTTCCTCCTTCTGAACAGCCTCTCTTGAGGCTAACTGGTCTCTGGGCTGTTCAGGAATGTCATTCATTGCACGAGAACCTGGTGGGCTGGCCTTCTTCCCTGGGCACCACTATGGGCCGGACAGACTCAGTACAGGTGGAGTAAGGCCCTCAAAACACCCAGGGCCACAGGGCCCCGGGCTCTCTCAGCCACTGCCAGGCCTGGGACAGGGACAGCTGACCCTGAAATAGAGCTGATGGCTGCCAGAGAACGCTTCTCGGGGTGTCATGAGTTTGGGGGGGATCTTTACAATAGCTCTTTGATGTCTCTCCCACGAGCCAGCTGTATTTTCCGTACTTCGAGTGGTGAACTTAACGGTTTTCAGCCTCTCCCTCCCCAGAAAGGAGAGAAGGAGGAAGGAAGAATGGGCCGGCATTGTCCTGTGATTGGCACTGTGTGTGAATGGGGATCGCTGCTCCTTTTCAAGCGCCCCTTTCCATCCCCTGCACGCTGCATTCACGCTGGAACATTCTTTCAAAGCTTCTGTCTTTCTCTCCCTCACCCTTTGTGTGCGCCCTCCTTCTTCTTGCTTCTGCCTTTCATTCCCGCTCTGCCATCTCTCTCCCTCCGATGGCTCTCTTCTCCTCTTTTTCCCTCCCTTTGCTTCTTCTATTCAGTTCCTCTTTTTTCTTTTCTTTTTGCCTTACCCCCCCCCTCCATTAAAAAAAAAAATCTTTTCTTCTTCTTTGCTTTTGAATAGCGCTTGTGTTTTCAAGGGAAAGAGACCAGGAGAGAAGTGCTTTCATTGGAGAAGGGAGCCCATGGGTGTTTTGTTGTTTTTTTTCCCTCCATCACACTCCCCAGCGTGCACTGAGCTTGTGGGTCTCCATCAGCCCCGCTTTGAGGGGTCGCAGTATGTGGGAAGCTCCCCGCCCCCCCCCCCCCAGGCCAGGCGAGAGGCACATGGGAACCCCGGCAGCTGGGAGAGATGGAAGGAGGCAGATGTGAGATTCTGTGTTTTCTGCCTGGCCTGAGGTAGGGCTAGTGTTAGGGGGAAGGTCAAAGGTGAACATGAATCCCCAAATCTCTGTTAGCACCAGGAAAGGGCTTGTTAGAAATGGCGGGCGGTGTGAGTTCACGCGAGAGCTGGTCCACGGGCACTGTCCACAGACATCCCATTAGCCTCCCCCCCCACCCCCCAGCCTCCCACTAGCTTGTCCCACAGCTTCAGGAGCAGTGGGCCCCCAGGGTGACCAGGCCTCAGAATGGCCCTCTGGAGAGGAAGGACCTGCCTTCTGGCTTCACACAGAAGCTGTGTTGACACATGGCATATGACAAGGCCAGAAATGACCCCCTGCTAAACTCCTACGCTGCCCACAAAACCTGCTTGGGACCCTGCTTCCCCAGGTAGAGTTAATCACAGCTCCCTTTGTATGCCTGGGACTTTGATACTTTTGATGTTGTTGCTATGATTCACCATGTGTCTGAGGTCAGAGACTATACTATGGTTTTTTATTTGTATTTGTTCTGTTTTGTTTTTTGGTGCCTGTCCTGGGGCATGAACTCAGGGCCTGGGCACTGTGCCTGAGCTCTTTTGCTCATTAAGGCTGGTGTTCTTGAGCCATAGTGTCACTTCTGGTGTTCTGGTGCTTCATTGGATATAAAGAGTCTCACAGACTTTCCTGCCCAGGCTGGCTTTGAACCATGATGGACGGATCTCAGCCTCCTGAGTTACTAGGATGACAGGCCTGAGCCAGTGGCTTGCCTGGCTTCAGAGACTGTGCTGTCATCTCTGTGTTGTCATTCTCCCAGGCATTCCCAGGAGAATGCTGCTCCACCCACTCCCCCGGCGCCGTCCACGCCTGCTGCAAAACGGTGTTGCCACACACCAGTTGTGCAGTGTTTTGAACCTTAGAATCTGAGACCTGGAGGTCAGAGGGGACATTGCCCCTTCCGAGGCGCAAACCCGGCCCGCTCCTCCTCTACACCCCTGCCTGGCATGGGAGTGGGTGCCGCCTGAATGTTGAAGCGTGGGCGCAATTTGTCATGGCAGCTGTGGAGCTGACAGTCGGTGAGCGCCCCAGAGGCTGTGAATCCTGCTGGCTCCTCCGGAGGTTACCCTCCCCCCATATCCCCCTCCCCAGGCTCCGTCATCTAGAGTGGCCAGGGCCTCCCCCAGGAAGATGGGGGGCCAGATGAGGCTGGCAGGAGCAGGAAGGGGTGGCAGCCAGGCCTGAATGGAGGACAGGCCATGAGTCAGGTGCTCCGAGCTTCCTGGAGGGCGGGGCGGGGTGGTGTTTGCCAGCTCTGTGGGTGACATGGGCTGTGACCTGTCTAGGCCTCTGTGAGCCACACATGATGTCCTGTGTGGGGGATGAGGTGGAAGGGATGGAGATGGGTGGGGACACCACTCCTCTGTATGTCTACTGGAGCGGAGCCCTCACATGGGCCTCAAGGGCAGGGCTCGGGGACTACCAGGTTATTCCAGTTTAGACAAGAGTACTCATGCTCCTCCCCCCCACACACCTGCAGATGCTGGGGAGCAGCAGGGACAGGGCCCCTAGCAGGCTGTTCTCCTTTAAGGCTGGACATCGGGACCTGGCTGTGTGGCCCCGTGCTAAGAATAGCAGTGAGGCCTCCGGGCAGCCAGGTCCTGTGTTTAGTACTTCCCAGGCAAAGACCTGGCATCCAGCTCCTATCTACAGTCCAGGCCAGTGCCTCATGACCTGCTGGGAAAATTGTCCTCACAACCTGATCTGCTGGGGACTGTAGGTGTGCACACTAACCTAGGATGCTTTGTCGGTTGTGGGGCTTGATCTCTGGGCCTGGGCACTGTCCCTGAGCTCTTCAGCCACTTCTTGTTTTCTGGTGGCTAACTGGAGAAAAGAGTCTCACAGACTTTCTTGCCCGAGCTGGCTTTGAACTGCGATCCTCAGATCCCAGCCTCCTGAGTAGCTAGGATGACAGACAGACATGAGCCACCAGCGCCTGCCTACCTAGCTCTGAGTGTCTTATTTAAACCACCACTAAAAGCTTGGACTGTAATGCCTCATACCCTGTAAAAGACATAAGGACTGGCTAGACTGTATTGTTCAGTTCAAGGAATATGACAAGGAGAAGAGTGCATATGTTTTCAGAGTTGAGAGGTGTGGCCTATAATCCCAGCCCTTAGGAGACTGAGGATTTAGAGTTCAGGGCCAGTCTGGGCTACCTTGCTTGATACTATCTCCAGAAAGAAAGAGGTAGAGGAGGGAGGGAGGGAGAGAGGAAGGAAGGAATAAAATTGTTCAGAACAGGTGCAGCCCTTTAGTAGGTGAGTAATAATGATATTTTCGGTCCCTGCCTGGTGACACTGTGGATGGAACAGTGAAGGCAGAGGCCACCGTATTTGTAGGTCACAGGGAGATACTGTGTGTATCACCCTGTTTGGATGTCACCCAGTGTCAATGATTAGATGGGACACTTTTTTTTTTTTGGTGCCAGTGGAGATAGTCTCAGGGACTTCCCTGCCTGAGCTGGCTTTGAACCATGATCCTCAGATCTCAGTCTGCTGAGTAGCTGGGATTGCAGGTGAGAGCCACTGGTGCTGCCCTGTATCTGGAAGTAGTTACCTACAGAGCATGCTTTGAGCAGCCATACTCTGAAGGCTTCCTCTGCCTTCCTGGACCTCAGAAAGGCCCAGAAGCAAGTTGGTAATGGATGGTAGTGCTGTGAACCCACCGGGGGCTTGGGTCAGGGTTAGATGAGATAATGCATTTGGCCTGGGCCAGGACAGCACCGCTGAGGGCAGCAGGCCAGTCTGCCCCACTGGCATGAGGATTTTGTCTGCACACGCGCTGCCCAGAGCCTGCTAGGAAGCCCTCGTGCAGTCAGGCCTGGAAAAGTCTCTCTCTGTAAACTGGAACGGGCCCAGGCCATCCCTTCCCTGCCTGGCTTTCTGAGTCCTGGAAGAGCTTGCAAGTTTCCTGTGGGCTGAGGTTCATTTCCAGCATCTCCATTCTTTCCTTGAACCCCACCAAGTTGTTTTTACCATGTGTTCACCCTTGGCCTCCGTGTTCACCTTCGGTCTGTCTGCAGGGGCTTTTGTGATAGGGAGAATGTATCACACATGGGGCCCAGGCAGTCTTGTTTCTTGTGTGCATGCACGGGTTGCAGTGGTGAGAGCAAGGAAATGGGTTGGAGGCATGGCTCAGTTGGTAGAGCGCTAGCGATGAGCAAATGTTTCAGGTATCCAGTTTAAGACCCAGTCTCAGACCTTTGAAAAAAAAAAACTGGGCTGGGAAGGGTGGCTTAGTGGTAGAGTGCTTGTCTAGCATGCATGAAGCCCTAGGCTTGATTTTTCAGCACCACATATGCAGGGAGAAAAAGCTGGAAGTGTCACTGTGGCTCAAGTGGTAGAGTGCTAGCCTTGAGCAAAAGAAACTCTGGGACAGCGCCCAGCGCCTGAGTTCAAGCAACAGGACTTGCCAAAGAAGAAAAACAAAAACAAAAAACAGCTAGGAGCAATTGTTTTTCTTTTATTTTTATTTATTTATTTATTTTTGGCCAGTCCTGGGGCTTGGACTCAGGGCCTGAGCACTGTCCCTGGCTTCTTTTTGCTGAAGGCTAGCACTCTGCCACTTGAGCCACAGCGCCACTTCTGGCCATTTTCTATATATGTGGTGTTGGGGAATCGAACCCAGGGCCTCATGTATATGAGGCAGACACTCTTGCCACTAGGCCATATCCCCAGCCCCCAATTGTTTCTCAAATGCAGTTTCACCTCGGTACCTGACTCCCAGTATCTTAATCTTTTCTAGCCTCACCAGAGAAGCAGCTATTGGGCATGGGCAGGTTGCTTGTTTCTCTCTCTCTCTCTCCCTCCCTCCCTCTCTGTCTGTGTGTCTGTGTGTGTGTCTGTGTGTGTGTGTGTGTGTGTGTGTTTGAACTCATGGGATTTGAACTCATGACTTCATGCTAGCTCAAGTTGTCCGTAGGTGCTCTATCACTGGAACTTTGCCTCCAGCGCAGCATTTGGCCAGTTATTTTAGAACTATGATCTTTGGGACTTTTCTGTGGGGGCTGCTATTGGAACTTGAGCCTGTGGCTCTCCTGAGTGTCTGGAATTACAGGCATGAGCCACCAGTACAGGCAGGGCCTTGAGGAAACCCTCACAGCCTGCAGGGAATGCTGGGCGTCTTGTTTTTTTCTAGTCATCTCCACTAGAATCAGGCTAGCATTCAGGTCACCTGCATCTGTGTCAGGTCTGGGCACAGGCTCAGGACCTGTCCAGTGACCTTCCCAGAGCCTCCCGCTAACCCTCCTGTCTATCCAGCACCACTGCCTCCCCGCCAGCCTCTGCCTCCGCCTCTGTGAGCCAGTCCTGGGGCTTGAACTCAGGGCCTGGGCTCTGTCCCTGAGTTGCTTTTGCTCAAGGTTAGCACCCTATCACGTGAGCCACAGAGCTACTGCCGGCCTTTTCTGTGTATGTGGTACTAAGGAACCCAGGGCTTCATGTATGCTACACAAGCACTCTACCACTAAAATGCTCCCCCCCCCCCCCACACACCCTCCGTGTGGCCCCTGCCTCCTCGGAGCAGCCCACCTGGCTGGACTGCGCCTGGTCAAGTTCAGGTAGGTGGACTTCTACTCCTCCCACGGGGCTTCCGCTCTGCTCGCTGTGTGTACATGTCACCTGCGAGGGGAGCGGGGAGAGGATGGCCGCCCCGTGCGTCACTCCGTATGACGTCCACGTGTGTACACTCTGCCGAGCCAGCCTGCCAGCCAGATGGCCCCTCCTTCCCCCGTCCGCCAGGCTGTATGTGAATGGAGGAGAGGCTGCGTTACTCTGCGCCTGGCACCCATTGGGACCTGACTCCGGTGTGTGGGTGACTGCAGAATCAATGCTGATCGTGGCACGGGGGTGGGCGGGGAGACAGCACTGCCAGGGGCTCGGCAGGCATGAGGGCCAGGCATGGAGGCCGGCTGGTTGGCTCTCTGGGTGGAGGGGAGAGGGCTTGGGAGCACTCCCCCAGTCTCCTCCTCATCCACCCCGCCTGCTCGCCGCTCCTCTTGTCATCAGCCCCTTCCCATCTCCAGGCTTCAACTAGGGTTGGTGATCTTCGGGCCCTACCCAGGGCCCAGTCGTGATGGCCTAGTAGCAGTAACAGCCCTTTCACTGTGGCCCTTCTGTGTGCTGCAACCCTCCTGTGCGTAGCCTCCTCGCCCAACGCCCACCAGATGTGTTATTTCCCTTCCCTTCATTGTTTTCTATTTTTATTTTATTTATTAGTTTGTTTGGGCAGCACTAGGATTTGAACTCAAGGTCTTACACTTGTTCATCTGACACTCTGCTACTTGTGCCACACCTCCACCCTGTTCGTGTGTTGTGTGTGTGTGAGTGTGAGAGTGTGTGTGTAACTGTCTCCTGGTATCTTAATCTTCTTACAGGAGAGTTACAGGCACGAACAGCCAGTGCCTGGCTCGCCACCTGGATCCCAAAGGGGACAGACCTGAGGTTAGATTCAGTTTCCATTTATTCTCTAGCATATTCGGAAACCTGGGCAAGTCCCTCAGTACTTCTGAGCCTCAGTTTCCCACTCTGTGAAATGCTCTTCGTTGCTAAGATGCTGTGTTCTGTACACACAATTTCAGTGGGATCTCATCTCAGCCAGCCTAAAGGAGGGGCTCAGTGTGTGGCCGTCTCTTCCTGCCATTGTCCATGGCCCCCCTGTTACACACTGGAGACGAGGCCTGCGAGGTTGGGGAGCTGTCTGAGAAAGTACAGCTGACAGTAGCCCGGCTGGGGGCGGAGGACATGGAGGGGGGCCGCTCCTGGCTTTTTCCTTGCCCTGCTCTTCTCTTCCTCCTTGGGCTCCCCAGAGGCTGGCCAGCCTTTTAGGAGAAGGTCATCGTCACCTCTGGGGGCTTGGGTCCTGGGTCTCGCTGTGTCCTGGCACAGGCAGGCCCTGGCCAGCTGCAGACAGGATGGGCCAGGCGGGAGGGACATTGATGACACAGCTTTTTCCGTCACACTGCCCATGGGGCTCCCCCCTACACTGGGAGAGAGGGAAGGGGGCAGTGAGGAAGAGCATGGCTGGTCGTGTGACTTGGGTGCATGGCAGCTCCCCCGCCCCCCGCTGGTAAGACAGACCAGCCCTTTTTTTTTTTTTAATTTTTTTTTTTTTTTGGGTGGCCAGTCCTGGGCCTTGAACTCAGGGCCTGAGCACTGTCCCTGGCATCCTTTTTTTTTTTTTTTGCTCAAGGCTAGCACTCTACCACTTAAGCCACAGCGCCACTTCTGGCCGTTTTCTATATATGTGGTGCTTGGGAATCAAACCCAGGGCTTCATGTATACGAGGCAAGCACTCTTGCCACTAGGCCATATCCCCAGCCCACAGACCAGCCTTGGTTCTGCCTCTGGCTCTGGACAGGCTTCCTTACCTGGGCACAGGCACATGGCTGGGGTGGTCCTGCCCTTGCACCATCCTGAGTGGGGTTCAGCTTCTCTGGAGGAGCTGGGGTCCCTCTAGGGTGCCTCCCCCAGTGGGCCCTGTCTTCCAACCCCCACCTGGGTGTCTTCCTTCCTCTCCTGGGTGAGGGCTGGGCTGTCTTTCCTGATCTAGGTCCTGACCCTGAGGGGAAAGCAGAAAGGCAGTGGGGACCCAACTAGAAGAGAAGGCATGATGGGACCGGGGTTTTCCCTTCCTTCCTTTTTTTTCCTTCTTTAAGCAAGAGATGAGTAAATGTTGCCCTGAGGCCACAAGAGGACATTGGAGGAGACCAGAGGGAAGTTAGAGGGTGGGAGAGGCCGGAAGCAAGGGGGGGTAGGTTGCATTCCCTCCTGCCATGGGGGAGAGATGGAAGGAGAGAGATGCAGGAACAGAAGACCGGATGGCAGAGCCAAGGATGGGGTTGCCATGGAAACGGAAGAGAGGAGGAACGGAGGGAGAGGAAGACAAGATGGAGAAGGCGGAGGGCTTTGGGAGGGAGGGGCTCGAAGGAGCTGGGTGAGGAGGAACAGAAGCTTGATGGCTCTGGGGTAGCAGAAAAGGGGAACAGAAATTCCACCAAAAGAAAGCAGAGAGGGTAGACCCAGCCAGGTGAGGGAGGGTTACCTTGCCACCCACAGGGTGCTTGCCTCAGTTCCACATGTGTGAGATGAAAATGTTTCTCCCTGCTCCTAATGGACCCCTTGGGTCTAGAAGAAAGGACACGTGCTGGCCACGGGGCCTGGCAAAGTTCAAGCTCAATACATAACTTGTTCCTTCTTTTGAGATTCTTATCTATGGCCCTTGAACTTGTGCAGCCAACTTTGGATTTTGCTGTTGTTGTTGCTGTTTTTGTTTGTTTTCTGTTATGTGAACTCGGTGACTTTGGTGTTCACCAGAGCTCTACAGTTTGAGGAAGAGATTTCTTTTTTGTTTCTGGAATTGGAGGAAAGACAAGGAATCTTCCAGAAACATGAGGCCTGTTGTCCCTAGCCCAGGGGGGAGGAACTAGTCCTACAGCTCAGGAAAAGGAAGTGGGGGAGGGGGAAGCCCATCAGTCTCAAAAAAGAGGGGAAAGAGGGCTAGCCAAGATGAGCGGCAGCCCCTTGGGGCTTGTGGGTTGGTGGGAGGAGCTGGGGCTCAGCCAATCTGTCTACAGAGAAAAGGGGAAGCTGAGGCACCGAGAGACTCCCGTCAGGAATAGGCTGTCCCCTCCCTGGGGCCCAGTGGTGCTGGCAGGAGCTGGAGGTCTTGCACAAGGCCTCAGTGTCCAGCTCTCCCTTCCTCTTCCTCTCTGGGGTGGGGCCAGGGGGGATTTACCTGTCAGATCAGGGTGAGG
The DNA here is from genome assembly GCF_023159225.1 of Perognathus longimembris pacificus. NCBI lineage: Eukaryota > Metazoa > Chordata > Mammalia > Rodentia > Heteromyidae > Perognathus > Perognathus longimembris. Next base: position 31,175,796 of record NC_063180.1, on the reverse strand, counting down.
ACAATGGGGAAACAGGACCAGCCAGCCAAGTTTCACTTCCGGGAAAAGCCGGGACTTGCATTTCCCCTTTTGCTGAGTTCTGCTTTGTCCCCGGGGGCAAAGGGCCCAGAGCCACCCCACCCTATTCCAGTCACACAGCTGGTGACAGCCCAAACTGCCCAGCCTGGGCAGTTTGCCCTAGCCAGCTGCCCCAGGTGAGGGCTTTGCTGGGTGCACTAGCTGACACCTAGCAGGTTCTCAAGGCGTTGACTTAACACACGGACTTAGTATTCAATTGCAGGCATAGGGAGGAAGGAACCAGATGAAGAGGCAAAGCTGTCCCAAAGCCCTGGACTGTGCTCAGGCCAGCTGCATGCAGGGGTGGGGACCCACTAGGCCCAAAGGCTGGCACCGTCACAGTGCCTGAGTGCACAGAAGGCCCAGAGCGCCCTGTGTCTTTGGTTGGTTTGTGTTTTATTTCTCTGTGGTTATTGTGTGTGTGTGTGTGTGTGTGTGTGTGTGTGTGTGTGTGTGTGTGTGTGTGTGTGTGTACTAGAGCTTGAACTCAGGACCTAGGCCCTGTCCCTTAGCTCTTTTCATTCAGAGCTGGCGCTCTACCACATCTCCACAGTTGGCTTTTGGGGAGTTAGTTGGAGATAAGAGTCTCACAGGCTTTCCTGCCTGGGCTGGCATCAAACTGGGATCCTCTGTTCTCAGCTGGGAACCAACAGCACCTAACTGATTTGTCTTTGGAAACCCAAGACTGGCCTTCAACTCTTCTCCTCCTGCCTCAGCCTCCCAAGGGCTGGGATGAGAGGAGGGTACCACCATACGCAGATCTTGGCTTTTGAGATGCTGTACTGGGAGGTGGGGGAGACTATCTGGGCGTCACCAGATTATTCTGGTTGGTTCTTTCTTCAAAATGGCTCTTGTCCTTCCAATCCCAAATCGGACTGGACGGACTTCAGGGATCTCACCTGGCGTCTGCCTCACTCTCTGTGTCCCAGGTGACACGAGCTGTGCTGGCCCTGCCCGGCCTCCCTCCACTCCAGAACAGGGTGAGAGAGGGTTTCCAGGTGAGGAAGAAGCTGAGTGACAGGGGTAGACCCTGTGCCGGCTTTTGCAGATGAGGAAACCAAGTCACCTGCCCAGGGCCACAGAGCTGGGCCGTGGTACTGTGGAGTGGGAACTGAGCACTGCATAATGCAGCTGGTGTGGGGGGGGGGCGCTGTGTGGGGGCAGGAAGGGGTCCTGCTGAGTCTCAGAGGTTATACTTCCCTCCCTCCCCAGGGGCAATGCCCAGCTGGGGGAAATGGCTAGCCTGACTCCCAGGCTTTGTTTCTTGGCCTCCACAGCCTCTTTCTCTCCTTTCTTCCCTCTCCCTCCCTCTCCTTCTCTCTTTCTCGCTCTGTCCCTCCCTCCCCCCTTCAGCTCCTCCTCTACCCCTCCTTCTTGTGTCTTCATTTCTACCCTCTCCCCTGTGCTCTCTTTCCCTCTTCTCCCCCCTCCTTTTTCCTCTTTTCCTCCCTTCTTCCTCTCTCCCTCCTCCATGATTTCCCTTCCCCCACTCTCAGCACAGCTACACTCAGACAGCTTCTGTCTCTCTCTCTCTCTCTCTTCCTGTCTGTCTGTCTCTCTCTCTCTCTCCTTGCCTTTGATATTTGCTGGCTCAAGTGGTGTGTGGAGACCAGGGTAGCCCTGGAGAAGGCCCGGCTGCATCTGGCTAATGGATGCCCTGTCCGAGGCCAGGGTCCTCTGAGCCCCTGTATTTTGGGCTTGGGGGATTTTGTTCTGTGTCTTTGATCTTGGAAGGGAGGTGCCACCAGGGGCTGTGGGCCACCAGCAGCACCCACTGAGATCTCCCTAGGCTCTGGGCATCCCACAAGGAAAGGCATGGGAGGGAGTGAACCAGAGGCTGGTGCAGGAGAGTCGAGCCCGCCAGGGGGCGCTGCCGAGCTGCTCCTCTGTACATGGAGACTACAGACAGCAACACTTAACACCTTTCCCCACCAGGTGGTCAGTGTGAGAGAATGCTGGGCCCACTGGCCAGGCGGAGGCACCTGCTGGCCCTCGGTGACCAAGGCAGCCTCTGAGAGCCCAGGAGGCCAAGTCAGAGCCATGAAGTGACCAGACAGGGCAGCAAGGGGTAGAGGCCCAGGTGGGGTCCCAGCTCTACTCCATTATGTGGCTGTGAAGTTAGCCCGGTGAGCACTCTATGCTCCTAGGTGGGTTGTGGCTCCCATTGGCACCTCTCCCCACCCCCTCTCCCGACCTGACCACCTGTTGCCGCCTGGGCATCTGTATTCTGCCGTCTCCTCACCACCCCTGTGGAAATGGAGAGCACAGAGGCCTGCGTTGGAGGCCATGTGAGCCATGAGCCACAACACTCAGATTTGAGCTCAGAACGCAGTGCCAGCTTCCTAGCGTGGTCTTCACCGAGATCAGCAGGTCCCGCCTCTGGGGAAGTCTAGAGAAATTGCTGAGTTCAGCGTTTGTCCAGTACCACAGCGCATACACAGGGCGCCCGGTGCTGTGTCAGGCCAGCCACACACAGGGCAACGACACCCCCAGCTTGCTCAGAAAGTGGGGTGGCTGCCAGGACCACCACAGCTGGGTCCAGTGGGCTCCTCTGTGGCACAGGGAACGCAAAGCCCGCCTCCCACCCCACTGCTCCAGCTTAGCGGGTGATTTCTGCACAAATGAGTAAACAAGTGCCCAGTTCTCAGCGATTGCCCTCACAGCAACCAAAGTTTTGCTGAACGTGAGGCCTGAGGATGAGAAAACCCCTCAATTCTGTGTCCCACAAACGACGATGTTTATGTGTGTGCGTGTACACGTGCCAGTTCTGTAGCCTCGACGCTCAGATCCTCCAGGTCTCAGCCTCTGTGGCGGACTTTTCTTAACATGTGCGTACGGCTTAGGATTTTGAGATGAGTCCCGTCACCTGCTATGACTATGGAGCTGTCACATCTTTTCTCTGGAGGCTTAGATGGGGAAACTGAGGCATGAGAGTATCTGCACAGCTACCTGGGGCAGCTTCGTCTTGAGTGTGCCCCCCCCCCCAACCCAGAGTTCCAGATGGACCCCAGCCCCTGACAGATGCTGCCTGCTGATCCCACAGTACACAGAGCGGCTCTAAGCTTAATCTCCAGTGTCTGTCTCAAGACAGTTCCTGTCTGGGGTATTTATAACCTCAGGAAGAGGAAGCTCCGTGGGGCGCTGGGAGGCTGGGGCCCCAGGCCTGGGCCTGTTTCCTGGGGAAGAGCTGTCAGTTGGCCACATGCCCGGCTCCAGCCCTGGGAGGAAATCAGGCATTGTAGGTTGGGGCCACCCAGGGACGGTCCTCTGGTGTGTGCACACTGCCCTCCCTCTGGTGTGTGTCAGCCCCCAGCTGGGGCATGGGGACTTCCTGGGGGCACACCAAGGTGCTCCAGAGTTCCGGAAAGCCCTGGTGGGTGCAGTGCAGAGCGGCTCAGCTGGGGCTGGCACCTCGGGGTGGGAGGGACGACTGTGGTGTATGCAAAGCACAGGTTGCACAGGGCTGAGCAGGTGCATGCCCCGGCTGCTGGCGCCCCTGGGAGGGAGGGCGCATAGTGCCAGGTGAGGTGGGTGGCTTGGCTTTGTGTACCGGAACTGATTAGATCAGAGACTGTGACTTTGGACCTGGAAGCTAGTTTGTTTTTTTTAAATCAATATGAATTTAGAGGGGTGCGTGCGTGCGTGTGTGTGTGTGTTCCCTCCCACCACCACTACCACCACCCTTAGGTGCTAGTTCTGGGGCTAGGTGTACTCTCTGAGCTTGGTGCACAAGTGCTCTTCTTACTTGAGCCTCAGCTCCACTTCGGGCCTTTTGGGTAGCTAATTAAAGCTAAGAGTCTCAAGGAGTCGCCTACCCTGGCTGGCTTCGAACCACAATCCTTAAAGCACCCAGCCAAAGTTAACATATTTAAATATGTAATGTTTCCTTAATCGAGAAAAGTAATAGCCCTCTCCATAAGACAGACATTTTACACCCAAGCTGACGAGGTGGCAGCCGATGTTCGAGACCAGATTTATTTTTGTATGTTGACTTGTTTTTATCCTATATATAAAAAGCCATTCTTACAGCCAGAGCCACCGCCAATGTGACAGTTGTTTAACACCTCACAGTAGTCTCGAGAGCTGTGTAAAATTAATTACCCCGGTGGCAGAGCCGGGGGGATGGCCGCATGGTGGAACGTGGTCCCTATCACATTTGAGTTGATGGTGGTTTTGATCGGTTCTTCAAGTAGTGGAATTGTTAAGTTTTTGCTTTTCTGAGTTTTTGCAGTTTCTGGAGACTTCTGGAAGGACTTAGAGGGTACAGATGGCAAATCACGAAAGTGCAACCTCCCTGTTTTACAGGTGGGGAGACTGAGGCCAGGTGGGGGCGGGGCTTATCCAGGAGTCCACGGGGGGAGGCGGCACTGGCTACGCACTGTTGGCTCTGTAATTATAAGCGTATCCTGCTCTCCAGGCAGAAAAAGATCTAGGGAGTCTGCGCTATATAGAATTAGCCCTTTCCCTCCTCTTCCCTCCCCTCTCCCCCCCTTCCCCCCTTTCCCTTTCCCTCCCCTCCCCTTCTTCCTTTCCTTCTTTGCTTCTTTTTGTGCTGATACAAAAATGGTTTGAACTCACAGCCTTTGGTCCTCCCTTGTCTTTTTTACTCAAGGCTGGCACTCCACCGTTGGCGCCATGGCTCCACTTTCAGCTTTTTGCTGGTTAATTGGAGATTTAAGAGTCCCTCTGATGTGTCTTTCTGGGCTGGCTTTGAATCTCGAAAGCCGATCTCCGCCTCCTGAGCGGTCAGGATTCCAGAGACGGTCCACGGGTGCCTGGCTGTGACCTGGCAGCTATAATCAGTGTGCCCCTCTCTCCCACAGCGATGCCCTCCTAGGCGGCCTGCGCGGGATGGAGCGCTTCAAGGACTCAGGGACACAGACCGACGCTGTGGTGGTGCTCTCCCTGGCCCAGGCTGCCGTCCTGGGCCTGGTCTCCGAGAATGAGCTCTTCGGAGCGACCATAAGCGCCGAGGCCTTCTACCCTGACCTAGGGCCTGAGCTGTCCGGGACGACTATGGGGGACCCCGGGCCGCCGGGCCCCGATGTGTACCAGCTGGCGTGCAATGGGCGGGCGCTGGAGGAGCCCGCCGAGGAGGAGGTGCTGGAGGTGGAGGCCGCCTTCGAGAAGCACACGCGGCGGAAGACGCGGCCACCCGTGCGCCTGGTGCCCAAGGTGAAGTTTGAGAAGGTGGAGGAGGACGAGGAGCAGGAGATCTACGAGGTATCGGTGCCCGGGGACGACAAAGACGCCGGCCCAGTGGAGGCGGCAGCGGAGGCGGCGGGCGGCGGCTGCGAGGCCCTGGTGCAGAGCAGCGCCATGCGGATGATGGACCTGAACGCCTTCAGCCGCAAGCTGCGGCCGCTGCGGCACACGCCCCGCACGCCCCGGCCGGAGCTGGACACGGCGCCCTTCGAGCCCCCTTTCCCCGAGCCGCAGCCCGGCATGGCGCTGCCCGGGCCTGAGGCCTTGCCTGCTGAGTGCGGGTTCGAACCAGCCCACCTGGCCCCACTGAGTGACCCCGAGGCTCCTGCCCTGGCGTCCCCGGAGCCCGGGAAGCCGGAGTCCGGCTTCGTGTGGCAGGAGGCGGGGGAGTTCGAGGCAGATGCGGCAGGCTCCACGGCCGAGCGGCACAAGAAGGCACAGCTGGACCGGCTAGACATCAACGTGCAGATCGACGACAGCTACCTGGTGGAGGCGGGCGACCGGCAGAAGCGCTGGCAGTGCCGCATGTGCGAGAAGTCGTACACGTCCAAGTACAACCTGGTGACGCACATCCTGGGCCACAACGGCATCAAGCCGCACTCGTGCCCTCACTGCAGCAAGCTCTTCAAGCAGCCCAGCCACCTGCAGACGCACCTGCTCACGCACCAGGGCACGCGGCCGCACAAGTGCCAGGTGTGCCACAAGGCCTTCACGCAGACCAGCCACCTCAAGCGCCACATGCTGCTGCACTCCGAGGTGAAGCCGTACAGCTGTCACTTCTGCGGCCGCGGCTTCGCCTACCCCAGCGAGCTCAAGGCCCATGAGGTGAAGCACGAGAGCGGCCGCTGCCACGTGTGTGTGGAGTGCGGCCTGGACTTCTCCACCCTCACCCAGCTCAAGCGCCACCTGGCTTCCCACCAGGGCCCCACGCTGTACCAGTGCCTCGAGTGTGACAAGTCCTTCCACTACCGCAGCCAGCTGCAGAACCACGTGCTCAAGCACCAGAATGTGCGGCCCTTCGTGTGCACCGAGTGCGGCATGGAGTTCAGCCAGGTGCACCATCTCAAGCAGCACTCCCTCACGCACAAGGTAAGGCTGCCCGCGTGCTTCGGCATGGCCGAGAGGCGCTCAGACACACTCATGTCCCCCCGCCCTGTGCCCACTGGTTTAGCTTCATGAGGGTGCTAGCGAGAAATAGAAGGGAGCGTCTGTTTTCTTGTGGTTCAAGGCCATCCAGGGAAAGAAAGTCTATGAGACTCTTTTCTCCAATTAGCCACCAGAAAAGTGGAAGTAGAACTGTGGCTTAAAGTGATAGATGGCTAGCCTTGAGTGGAAGAGCTCAGGGACAGTGCCCAGGTCCTGAGTTCAAGCCCCATACGGGACCAAAAAAAAGTAAAGCAAAAGCGCAAGACCCTGAGTTCTGGCACTAGTTTGTTTTATTCCTAATAATAGGGTTTAAATTTGTGCTTGCTAGGCAGGTGCTTTGTGGCTGAACCATACCTCTAGTCGTGTGTGTGTGTGTGTGTGTGCGCGCATGCAAGCACTTAAACTCAGGGCCTGGGCACTGTTCCTGAGCTCTTTTGCTCTACCACTTGAGCCATAGCTTTTTTGGGGGGTGATTGGAGATGGAAAACCTCACGGACTTTCCTCTCCAGGCTGGCTTTGAACCGCAGTCTTCAGATCTTAACCTCCTGAGTAACTAGGGTTATAGGTGTGAGCCATCGGTGCCCAGCTCTGAAATTAGTTTTTTAAATAGAAGAACTTACTAAAAGAAAAAAAAAGTTTTTTTGAATGAAATGTTGATAGGACGCTTGCAGGACCAACAGAACACTGTTTGGGAGTCATCTTCTCTCATTCCTAGATGGGAGGCCAGAGGCCTGGATGAGCCCAGGGAGGGGACACAGCAGGCAGAAGGGCAGAGGAAGCTCTTTGTTCCTCCCCCTGTCTGAATCCGTCCTTTAGGAATGGGCAAGATAGATTGGGTGCTCGAGGACTGCTCCATGTAGGACATTCTGAGGGAAAAAAACACAGGTGGTCCAAGCATGCATGACTGATCTCGTGTGCCCCCAGGTGCAGGCCTAAGTGCACAGGTGCGCTGGTGGCAAATTGTAAGGCCACACCATCCTTGCACTGGGTTCCATGTCCTGCATTATCCCGGGGTTACTCGGGAGCACCCCCAGAAAGCTTGTGTAAAGTGAGGCCCTGACCGTGATGGGCGTCCGCTTGCCCCCCTCCCCCCAGGGTGTGAAGGAGTTCAAGTGCGAGGTGTGTGGCCGTGAGTTCACGCTGCAGGCCAACATGAAGCGCCACATGCTGATCCACACCAGCGTCCGGCCCTACCAGTGCCACATCTGCTTCAAGACCTTCGTGCAGAAGCAGACCCTCAAGACACACATGATTGTACACTCGCCTGTGAAGCCATTCAAGTGCAAGGTACTCGGGTGTCGCCTTGTCTGTGCTTGGGGCACCCAGGTTTCTGGGGTACCCTGGGTGATGCCTTACCTGGCTTGGGGGTGGTCAGGTCAGGGTTGCCAGGTGAGGTCCACAGCCCAGAAGTTGTGTTTCTGGAGAGCCAGGGACCCAAGGGAAGGTCCTTGTGTAGTCGCAGAAGGGGCCCGGGTCTGGGACTCTGTGTGGTGACATCTGAGTCCTGGACTTTCCCACCCAGCTCTGAGAGAGGGGGCGGCGACCCACATAGCAGTGGATGGATGACCAGCCAAAGGGGGCTTTGGCCTACACCAACGGCTCACACCTGTCATCCTAACTACTCAGGAGACTGAGATCTGTGGACCATGGTTAAAAGCCAGCCTGGGCAGACTCCTATCTCTAATTAACTGGCAAAAAAAGCTGGAAGTGAAGCTGGGCACTGATGGCTCATGGTCTGTCATTTTAGCTACTCAGGAGGCTGAGATTTGAGGATTACAGTTCAAAGCCATCCTGGGCCGGAAAGTCAACGAGACTATCTCCAGTTAACCACTAGAAAACCAGAAGTGGCGCTGTAGCTCCAAGTGGTAGAGTGCTAGCCTTGAGCAAAAGAGTTCAGCGTCCAGGCCCCTAGTTAAAGTCCCCCCCCAGCCCCGCCCCCCCCCCCCCCCCCGACAAAAAGAAAAGCTGGAAGTGGAGCTGTGGCTCATGGGGCGGAGCACCAGCTTTGAACTATAAAGCTAAGCAGGAGCTCAAGGCCCTGAGTTCACAAAAATAAAGGAGAGGGCTTTGCCCTGCTGTGGAGGAGGCACCTGGGAGAGGACCAGGGATGGGGGCTCCCACAGGCTCACGGCTGCTGTGTTCCAGGTGTGCGGGAAGTCCTTCAACCGCATGTACAACCTGCTGGGCCACATGCACCTGCACGCAGGCAGCAAGCCCTTCAAGTGCCCCTACTGCTCCAGCAAGTTCAACCTCAAGGGCAACCTGAGCCGGCACATGAAGGTGAAGCATGGCGTCATGGACCTCGGCCTGGACAGCCAAGGTGGGTGGGCCGTACGCAGAGGACGGAGTGGGAGCGACAGCAGCGTGCCGCCCTCGGGAGCCGCCTGGCCAGCTAGGGGAGCAGGGAGGCTGGCCAAGGCCGAGACCTCAGTGGGGTGGGCTCAGAGCTGGAGAAGGGGGGACCCCGGGGGGACGTGCTGGCAATAATGGTGGGGTATTTATGTCTGCTTCCTAGGAGTGACATGAGCTCATGAAAACAATACTATTAATAAAAGTAATAACTTACATTTATCGAGTGCTGTGTGACTGGTGGTCCTCACAGTGGGGTTGGCTCTGGCACTGCCTCCCCCCCGCTTCTACAGAGGCAGAAACTAAAGGGCAGAGACAGAAGGCCATTAGTAGAGCGCTGGCCGCCTCGTTGTCGCGAGATGACGTTTGATAAGGGGCGGATGGGAAGAAAGGACAGAAGTAGGGAGGGATGGCAAGAGAGGAGGTAAGAGAGAGGCCATGGAGCTCACCACGGACACACAGAGGGCGGCGCTGAGCTTCCCAGCCACAGAGAGTGTCACAGTCGGGTGCACTCTGCACAGTGCCTGCCGGAGAAGGTTCCCTGTGCTCACAAGAGAGAGGTATACATAGGCCTGCCACTAGGATCTGTGAGAACATTCCAGCACAGCTGGTAGAAGTTTCAGAGGTGTTCACAACAGCCTCTCCCTTCAGCCCCCACACCACAGAGCTAACCATTGACCTCTGACATGGCAGGGTGACTGGCCATGTTGGAATTTCTCCCTAGATGGCAGCAGGACCCCAGTGAGTGCTCCATGGGCGGGCATGGATGCCCTGTGCATGGAATCTTGGCATCCTTGCCCCTGGTGTCTGTCCAGCCCCGCCCCCTGGTCAGGTGCTGTTCTGCATGGGGTCCTGGGTGATGGTGGTGTAGCTTGGTGGGGGGGGGGGGGGCAGTTCCCCTAGGACGACGGTTGAGGCCCGGCTTCCGCTGCAGGAGGGCAGGTGGGAGAACTGGAATCTTCAATAGTGCCTGGGTCCTCACTGGTCTGCTAATTAAAGATCTCACTTTGAGAACACGTGACCTCAAGCCAGAGCCATGGTCCCGGTTATCACAGGCTCTTTAGTGGCTTCTAGCAGTGGCGTCTGTCTCCTCTGTAGCTGAGCCACCAGGGGAGATGACGGAGCCAACCTGGCCTACACAGATGGTGCCAGGATGGCCGGACCACTGTCTCCAGCCCGCCACTAGCCACTCTTAGGGTCCACAGCTTCCCAGTGGCCACCAGAGGACACGGTGCTGGTGAGGGGCGATTAGCCTATCACTTGTAGGTGCCAGCAGGTTCTAGGTGGGATCACCTGTGCTCTATATGGCTGTCATTTGGGGAGGTAGATCACTGTAAAAATATGTAACAATAATAGATTGTTTGCTAGGCCCGACTGGACTGAGCCAACAAACTTAAAGATGACCGGGGGGTGCCCGGTAGAGACAGGGAGAAGCTTTCCCCCAAGTGTTTCATATAACTTCCTTGCTCATAACCAGCTGTGTAATTGGAGGGCAGGAAAAGAACTGGCCCAGGCTATGGGGGTTGGGAACCCAGTGAAGTGGATGTAGCCAATACACAGTTCAGCCTGGCATGAGCTAGGACATGGAGAGGCAATTGGGAGCTGACGTCCACAAGGATGTCAGAGTCTGTCAGGCCCCTCTCTCTGCCCTCAGCACCAGCTGGGATTTTCCTCCTAGTCCCAGGAGGGCTGCCAGTGCGCACAGGAGTGAACCAGTCAGAGCCTGCTCCCTTTATAGTGCTTTGAACTCATTGGAGAGAAGGTTTAAGAAACTGACTAGCAGTCATCTCCAGACCAAGTGACCAGATTAGATCGTGGAGTTCACCTCCCAGACTCTGGGTGTCATAACTGGGCTGGTAGTACTGGGATCTACTGGTTGGAGAGCAGAAACACAGCCTAGTCAGTGCCTTGCCATAAACAGGAGGAAGAACTATGCCCCAGATGATAATCCAGCCAAGGTCAGAAGCCCTGAGTGTACTTAGCAAGGTCAGATTCAAATGCATATTCTCAGTGGGTGGGCAGAATATGTAGTGGGTGAGCTGTAGTCCCTGCCAACCAACCTCTCTGGGTGAGCCTCTGCCTGCCAGCCTCCGGAGCCTCCCGTTGGCTAGGCAAGTGCTCTACCACCCAAGCTAAGCTTCAAGTATACCTGGAATACCTCCATCTGGCTGTTGTTAAAACAATAAGAGCTCTAGAAAATAAGATTTCAGTTTGATAAACTAACCAGCGGCCTCTGTGGAGCTGCCTTGGGTGTGTACACACGTCCTTGGAGAGGCCAGGAGTAGACTGGGTGGAACTGGTTTAAAGCAGGAATGCTGGCAGGAGGTCAGAGGACAAACTAACTGCTCTCTCCAGCACCTTCTGGCAGAGCCGTTGCAGTTGGAAACAAGAACACTGGCGGGGTAACAAACTGATGAACCTCTCTGAGCCTCAGCCTTTTGATTTACTTACTGAGGTTGCTGTAAGCATTGGATGAACTGGGTATGGGAAGGGTTTGGTGAGCAGTAGGTGCTAAACTAGTGGCCTTACAGAGCCTTGAGGAAGTGCACAAGGATTTCACGTTGTGAGAGTGAAAGGAGGCAGAGCTAGGAATGTGGCTTGGTGGTAGAGTGCTTGCCTAGCACGCATGAAGCCCAGGGTTCGATTCCTCAGCACCACATACACAGAAAAAGCCAAAAGTGGGTGCCGTGGCTCAAGTGGTAAAGTGCTAGCCTTGAGCAAAAGAAGGGTACAGGGACAGTGCCCAGACCCTGAGTTCAAGCTCAGGGCTGGCAAAAAAAAAAGAAGAAAAGTGACAGAAGTTTCAGCAGGGGCAGTGGCTGCCCCAAAGTCCATGCCCAGACCCCTCAGTGTTCACATAGTACCAGGCTGCCAAACCTTGAGAACAGTCTCCGAATAAGTCCTGTGCCAGCGGTGCACGCCTGTAATCCTAGCTACTATGGAAGCTGAGATCTGTGTATGGATCGAAGTTCAAAGAAATCCTACTCCACAGTTAATCCAAGGAAACACTGGACAGGAGGAAGTGTGGCTCAAGTGGTAGAGCACCAGTCTTGAGTGAACAAGCCAAGAGAGAACATGAGGCCCATGAGTTCAAGCCCTAGTATGGGCATATACAAAGAACGTCACCAGCCTCCTTTGCAGGGGTGACCGGCTCCCCACCAGGCAGTATCCAGGCCTAACTCCACCCTTCTCTTACAGACCCCATGATGGAGCTGGCGGGCCCCGACCCCTCTGAGCTTGACAGCCAGCAGGAGATGGAGGACTTTGAGGAAAATGGCTACACCTTCGCTGGCGTGGATGGCAGCACTGAGGCCAATGCGCTCACCGAGCAGGCTATGAAGGAAATGGCATACTATAATGTGCTATAGCGGGTGGGGGCCCAGGTGTGGGGGGATGTCACGAGGGGGGGGTGAAGGGTGGGGAGGCCCACGGACCCCACCCCAGAGCACAAGCTACTGTCCCACAGTCCCCAGCCCCCCACTACGAGCCATGCACCACCACCACCCCAGGGACCTTTCGACCAAATGGAGACTGTACTACTGGCCTCGTCCTGGCGAGGAAAGGGACACAGGCCCTGGGCTGGGCCCCCCTGGCCTGCTGTGGGCGGGTGGGAAAATGCTGGCAGGATCCAAGGACCCAGAACAAGAGTCCTGACAATTGAGCCAAGCTTTGCTTCTCCTCCAGGCCAACCCCTGCCTGGGCGGGAGGCGGGGAAGGGTATCTGAGCTCCCATGCTGGCCAGCACTGCCCCCCACCCAGGTCCACAAGCCCCTTCCCCACCCACCACTGAACAGTCAGGCAGGGCACTGCTGTCTACCTCCTGGGCCTGCCCAGCCCCCAGCCAGCGTCCTCCCTTGTGCCCCTCATCCCTGCCCTTCCGCCCTGTCTGGGAGTGCAAGTCCCCTAAAGTGAGTGGATTGGGACGAATGTCGCTCGCATCTGCCCTGCGTGGGGCACCTCCGTCCTCCTCCATCCAAGGAGATCGGACACTTGCGTGAGGCCTCAGGATGCCAGGAGCCCCCTAGGCCCAAGGCAGTGACAGGGTGAGGCGTCTCTGGGGACCCCCAGGGGCATCCTCAGGGAGGCCAAGGACACCTGCCGGGGACGAAAGGACGCCCAGCTTCTCATAAGCAAGTAGGTGTGTTGAGGATGGGGTCTGTCATCCGGCTCCCAGAAAAGGGCAACATACTTAAAAATGAAGACCATAGAAGAAAAACAAAAAGATGTTTTAGCAAAAGGGGGTATTTTGAAGATAATTTATTATTTCCTTTTCTTTCCAAATCAGTTGTCACTTGTTCCCCTCCTTCCCTACCCCCCCCCCATTTTTTTTGGGATGGAGATACATTTGTTTGTTTTCTTTTTCTTTTTCTTTTTTTTTTTTTTTGTGCCAGTGCTAGGGCTTGAACTCAGGGCCTAGGTGCTGTCCCTGAGCTTTTTTTTTTTTTTTTTTTTAAGCTCAAGGCTAGTGCTCTACCACTTGAGCCACGGCTCTACTTCCAGCATTCTGGGCAATTAATTGGAGATAAGAACCTCAGACTTTCCCGCCTGAGCTGGCTTTGAACCACAATCCTCAGATCTCAGCCTCCCAAGGGGCTGGGATGGCAGGCATGAGGCCACGCCGTTTCTTCTTGAAAAGCTGTGTGCTGTGAGAGTGCCCCCCCCCCCTCCCCAGCCCGACGCCACCTGGCCAGGCTCTGGCTCCCAACTGTAGCTACGGGCTGGGGGCCTGGGGAAGCTGGGGCCAAAGGCAGAGGGAGAGCCCAGGCTGATTGCCCTGTGCTCACTGCTGACTGCTCTGGAAACCACAGCTGACAGGCCCAGGGCGGGGAAATAGCACATTCAGGAACTCTGGGCATGCAAGCCCCCAGCTCCAAGCCTCTGTGGGGAGGGGCTTTGCTGGGAGCCACTAGCATGGGCCAAGAACCCAGGATGAGCTTGGTATGCAGGAGCTTGCCCCTGCTCCAGCCCCAACTCCCTAAGTGAAGGAGTGGGCCAGGCCACCAGGTGCCTGTGATCAGAACAGGGAGTGGGGTTGAACACAGTGGCTCCGCAGACTCCAAGGCTCCGCCTCCCCCCCCCCCCCCATGTGCCCGCCGCAATGCCCCTCAGGTGGCAGTGACTGCAGCGTCCCTGCACAAGACATTTTTCCCCTGCTGAGCAGAAGGCTTCCCTCCTGTAAACTACCTCTTCCCACAGCATCTTTCTCCCCCCTGGTACCAAAAAGCACCCCGCACCTCCTTCCCCCACCCCTCCTGCCAGCACAGTGGCCTTGGTCTTGGGAGCCAAAGGGGAAAGTCTGGCCCAGGTGGGGGGGAGGGGGTCACCTCCAAAATCAGCAGCAGCCCTCTGTGAGGTTCTACACTTGAACGCCCCCTGCCCTGTGCCTGGTACCTGGGCAGTGCAGAGGGGTAGATGGCACACGCACAGTTTGAGCCGGGGTGGTCTTGGTGAGGTCTTGCCCTCACTCCTCCCCAGCCTCCTCAGCCTCCTCAGGAGAGGCATGGCGGGGGGGTGGGGGGGAACTCCTGGACGAATTCCATTCTAACTTATTTTGACGTGTATACAAACCAACTGTTTTAGAGATTCCTCTTGTGCAGAGCCCTACTGTGTTTTTATGTTCCTGTTGAAAAGAGAAGTTTACTTAGCAATAATTATAAATAAATGGAATATTCTTTAGTGAGAGTGCTCCTTCCCACAGCTTTTAGGGGCCCCCCTCCCCCAGAATGAAGGCTTCTTGTGTCACTGGGGGAGGGGGGACCTGTGGCAGGCCCCTTCAGCAGGCAGCAGCTCCAAGCCCAAGGGAAGGGTACAGGCTAAGGCCTCCAGACTCCCCACTCCTTCACCCCAGGACAGAAGCCCCAGCTTTTCCTGCAGCCCTGAGGGAGTTGGGGAAGTGGGGGCAGCCAGCATGGGGGAAGGGCTGTGGCCTGTGCCTGAGCACCAAGGCAGCAGTGAAACTTGGGGTTGCTATAGTAGTCCTGAAGGATTCCCTTGGTATTTAGGAGAGACTGGTTGTAGGGCGCCCTCTTCCCATACCTTAAAGGTACCAAAACCCAAAGGTGACCAAAACAGAACCCACATGCATTGTCCTCTCTACAGTTTTGGGGAGATGAAGTCAGATTCAAGTCTGAGTTTGATAGGCAGGTGTTCTACCACTTGAGCCACGCCCACATCCACACCTACTAATGTGAATATCATACACATACCATATCACTCAAGGCATAATGATGTGGGGGGGGAGGGTCATAGGCATGACTCCCCCCCCCCCCCAATCCTGCAGCCACAGTTCCACTTAGGGATTTTTGGGGGGGGTAGTTTATTGGAGATAGGGACTTTACTCCCCCCAATTCTCAGATGTCAGCCTCCTGAGTAGCTAGGATTATAGGCATGAGCCACTAGTGCCCAACTAGGCATGTCTTTTAGATGTTTCCATCTGTTTGAGACAGCACTGTGGAACTGCGTGACCCTGGATGGCCTCAAACTCAATCCTGCCTTAGACCCACAGGCATGAAATACCACAGCGGGTTCTTTACAAATATGTCCAGTCTGAGGTTGGTGGATCTGAGGACGCAGAGCCTGTGTGTATGGAGAGCTGACTATTTTATCAAGTACAAGTTGACTTGACTTGGGTGTAGCTCGGTGGAAGAGTGCACACCTGAGACGTTCAAGGCCCTGGGTTTGATCCATAAATAGCTCAGAAAAAAAAAAATAGGTACTCAATGTTGTTTGCCAGGACATTTGAACTCAAAGCATGTACCTTTGGAACGACTTTTTGTCGCTTCACTTGTCTAGCTTTGCTGAAGCATGGTGAAAATACAAGTGTGGGATCCACGGATCGGGACTACAGGGGTCCCCCTCCCTTCTCATCCAAGTATGCCAAACCCAATAGCCCTTCAAAGCAGGCACATGGGGAACCTGATTTTAGTAATAGAGAAAAGGGCAGATAGAGGCCCAGAGACATTGAGGTTAAAATTAACACAACCAAACATTAATATCCAGATCTGGGCACCAGTGCTTCGTGCCTGTAGTCCTATCAATTCACGAGGCCGAGATCTGAGGATCATGGTCCAAAACCACCCTGGGCAGCAACGTCTTGAGACTTGAGGGTCTCTGCCCCAGCTGCCCCTTCCCCTCAGGAACACACACTACAGACAGTTTTGTGAAGAGCTTTTTAGTAGCTAAGTAGGACCCCATGTGTTCAAGGCAGTAAAAATGACGGTGCGGAGCACACTGACCGGCTGAGGTAAAGCACACGGGGAGGAGGGGAGGAAGGCACTCAGACTTTTGAAAACATCTCATTAAAAACCAATTGTCCCCTAGGAAGGCCTCCAGAGAGTGGGGCTGTGAGGCTCAGCCCTAACACATGTGGGGAGGGCCCAAGCACCAGGGCTGGTCCACACCGCGGCCAGGCAGCGCCTCCCTTACGGCTGGCCCAGAGCTCTGTCCAGGTTGTTCTGGATGGCGTCCAGGAAGTCTGTGGTGTTCAGGTAGTGTTCATTCAGCTTCACACTGCCAGGGGAACGCCAGGTACATCAGGGGCAGCTCAGGCTTCCCCGAGGCCATCAGACCCTTCCTGCTAGGGCAGAGCCTGGGCCTGGCCCTCTGCTGTCTGGCAGAGGCCATGGATACCTACAGCTCACTACCAAAGGGCAGAGGAGCACTGCACTGATTGAGCAGGCATCTAGGAAGGCCGATCTCTTTGTCTAGGCCCCTGGATGCCACAGTTTCGATGGGGATGGAGGAAGAGCCAAGCAGGGGCCATAGGGGACCCATCATTAGACTGAGCCAGTCCTCAGCACTGAGCACTGAGAGCTGGTCCTGCCCCAGGCCCTTGGCAGCTACTCTTGTCCCTCAGGGATTTCCTAGCTTCCTCCCACCTGGGCTGAGCTCCAGCCCTGCCCGGTGCCCCAGACCACGCACTTGCTAAGGCCATGGATGCAGCCTGCCAGGTCCTTGGTCATGGCTCCGCCCTCCACAGTTTCCACGCACACCTTCTCCAGGGTCTGGGAAAACCTGCAAGTGGGGGGTGGGGGCAGGCAGGGTGAGACCCTGCAGAGGTGAGGGCAGACCCCTCGCACAGGCCTTGCCCTCTGCCTCACCTGATGAGGTCCTGGTTCCCATCTAGCTTGCCCCGATGCTCCAGGCCCCTAGTCCAGGCAAAGATGCTGGCAATGGGGTTGGTGCTGGTAGGGCGGCCCTGGGGATAGGGGTCATGGGTCACTGGTGTGTATAGGCACCTGCTCCTAGATGGATGGGCCAGCCAGCCATCAATCAGGGCCAGAAGCATTGGGCCTTGGGGTAGTCGTCCTTGTGCATGGCCCCCACTCACCTTCTGGTGCTCCCGATAGTGGCGGGTGACCGTCCCGTGAGCAGCCTCTGCCTCAATTGTCTTCCCATCCGGGCAGACGAGCACAGATGTCATCAGGCCAAGAGAGCCAAAGCCTGACAAGCAGGAAGACCCTTCTGTCAGCATAGACTCTCCACTCAGACCACCCAGGGCTGAGCTCAGCGCCCCACCCCCCACCCCCAGTGCAGCTGCAAGGATCCTGGGGGGGGAGGAGGGCTGTTGCTAGCATGCTAAAACACATCCCCACCTCTGGGATCCCCAAGGTCCAGGACCCCAGACTCCTGTAACTCCCAGGGGGTCATTTCAAGAAGAAGAAGAAAACAGCACTGTCTAATTCATAGGATATCTCTGCTGGCTTGGGGCTACTGTGAAGCTTTGTGATTTATTTCCAAGTTTCTCAAATCCAGAAGTCAGTTCACAAGACCTTTTCTGTGATCAAGGAGCCTGGGGCCCAAAGGCAACTCCATAGCACTGAAATAAGGACTCTGCAGACCCCAGGAAGGCCACGTGGGCAGTCTGCATATATAAGAAAATGATTTGCCCTTGAATTTCTGCTTTTCCTTTGTCTGTGTGCCATAGTCCTTGGGCTTTTTTTTTTTTTCTTTTTTTTTCTGGAGACAGTGTGTCACTGTGCAGCCCAGGCTGATTACAGAGGATGAGAGGCCTGGGGTCCTCCCAGCATACCCTGCGCCAAGATGTCCGACTGTACGTCTCCATCGTAATTCTTACAGGCCCAAACAAAGCCACCTGAGGACTTCAGCACCTGAGCCACCATGTCATCGATGAGCCGGTGCTCGTACCAGATCTTGTTCTTGTCAAAGTCGGTCTTATAGTGCCTGGGAGCAAAAGGGCTTGTTGCAAGGAGAGGACGGGAGCCTGGCAAGTGAGGGACCCCTCCCCGAGCCTCAGCACCAGCCCAGGGCACCAGGACAGTGCCCTCCCCACACGGGAGGAGGATAACACCCGGGCGGTAGGAGGCTCTGGAATCTTCGGGAAGCAGCAAAGGAAGAGGCTGTTACTTGTCAAAGATCTCCTGGAAGATGTCCTTGAACCGCCCATCGTAGGCCTTCAGAATGGTGTTCTTGGTGCTCATGTACAGCGGCCACTTCTTCTGGATGGCATACTGGAAGCAGCTATGGGCAAAGCCCGAGATGGACTGCAGGAAGAGTAGGCACAAGCTGCCATGGTATTCCAGCCAGGGGACTGCCAGCTCTCCTCCACGTTCCCGGGCCAGTTCTCCACAACATAGGCCATCCGTGCCTTCCAAAAACCCACTTAACCCCAGCTACCATGGAGTGGGTGTTGGTGATTGTGGCTGGTCTGTGAACTCCCCCCAAACTTCTGATAGCAAGCAACCACTCCGACTTTGCTTTGGAAGGCTCTCTCCTCCTCCTCCACCTTCTCCTCCTCCTCCTCCTCCTCCTCCTCCTCCTCCTCCTCCTCCATTCCTGGACCGGGCAGCTGGGGTAGGTCCAGGCTTCCAGTTTACTGGCCCACTGCCTTAGCCAATCAACTTAGCCAAACAGGCTGTCCTGATGTCCTGTCTCTGCTCCAAAGGGCCTCCCCAGGCCTCCGTGATTGGGTCAGAGATGGTCATGTGACCCAGACCTGGAAGTAAGCACTCTCTTCAGATAAAGTAGCCAGCCAGGCAAGCAGGAGGGTAAGCTTAGAAGTAATTACAACCATCAGCCCTGCCAGCACAGAAGAGAGGAAAGGTGGACAGAGATGGAGAGACAGGCTGGGGAGGGGACACCAGGCTCACCTCGTCTGTATTGTACATGCCCATGCCCACGCCACCCGCAGGAAAGTTGTACACTTCCCACTCCTTGGCACTGCTGCCATCCTTTGGGGTGAAGACCATCTTGAACGTGCCAGCCCGATCCACCACGAAGTCTGTGCACTTGTACTGGGGAGCAGAGAGAGGGGTCAGGTCAGGGGCTCCCGTGAGGCCTAGGACCACAGACTCTATCTCCCAACCAGGCCTACCTGATCGCCATGAGCGTGCCTGCCAATGGTGATGGGTTTAGTCCAGCCAGGTACGAGGCGGGGGATGTTTTTGCAAATGATGGGCTCTCGGAAGACAGTCCCCCCCAGGATGTTCCGGATGGTTCCGTTAGGGCTCTTCCACATCTTCTTCAACTTGAACTCTGTGAGGTCAGAGGCAAAGTGGGGCTGAGTCTAGGACGAGAATGGTGAGGCTTCTGCTGGTGCCTTTGCCTGAGCAGAGGATGAGCCAAGGCCCCTGCGCTGTCGAGAGGATTAAGGGAGCTGTGTGTGTGGCACGCCTGGAGCAGAGCCTGGGCTGGGGCCAGGGTCTGCCTCCACCTCCCCACGTCCCCCATGGAGGTAAAGCACTAGCTATCTGAGGAACCCTAACTTCCTCCAAGCCCTCATTCTGGCCCCAATCCCACTCCAGGCACTACGACCGGGACCCTCCCCAGCACACCCCCACCCGTGTCCTGGCACCTTCCACTCGGGCCTCGTCGGGAGTGATGGTGGCACACTTGACGGCAACACTGTACTTCTGGGTGGCCAATGCAGAGTCGATGGTGACCTGGTCATTGGTCTGGTCGCGGTTCGGGAGCCCAAGATCGAAATACTTAAGCTGGACATCCACATGGGGCAGGATGAGCTGGGGAGAGAAAGGGCAGCCCATTAGTCCTGGCTTCGGAGCAGGAACAGGAGGAACAGGGGCAGGCCTGCAGTCTGGACTGTGGCAGGAAGTACCTGGTCAGGGAGCGCAGGGGAGGGCTGAGGCTGCTCCTCCTCCGCAGGGCCTGTGCAGAGGTTAGGCCTCCACAGAGAGCACTGAGCATGTCAGCTTCCATATCACACGGCCCTGAGCATGGGCCAAACCCCTACCTGTACCATCTGTCGTGGCCCAAGAAGTAAGCCACGTCCCAGCCTTGGCCCATTTAGATTTTTCTAGGCAGTGTGCCCCTCACATCCTCCAAGTGCTCGGAGACCTTCACAGTTAGAAGTGGAGGTCTCCACAGCGGGGCATGGAGGTTCGTGCCTGTAATCCCAGCACTCTGGAGGTTGAGTTAGGAAGGTCATGACTTCACTACATAGTGAAACACTCTCAAAACATAGATAGAGAAAGAAGCTGAAGCTGGCCACTGTGGCTCACACCTGTTATCCTAGCTACTAGGGAGCCTGAGATCTGAGGATTGCGGTTCAAAGCCAGCCTGAGCAGAAAAGTCTGTGAGACTTTTTGTTTGTTTTTTTTTTTTTTGGCCAGTCCTGGGCCTTGGACTCAGGGCCTAAGCATTGTCCCCGGCTTCTTTTTTTTGCTCAAGGCTAGCACTCTGCCACTTGAGCCACAGCGCCACTTCTGGCCATTTTCTGTGTATGTGGTGCTGGGGAATTGAACCCAGGGCCTCATGTATACGAGGCAAGCACTCTTGCCACTAGGCCATATCCCCAGCCCTGTGAAACTCTTATCCCCAGTAAACTATTAAGAAAAAGCTGGAAACGGCACTGTGGCTTGAGTGGTAGAATGCTAGCCCTGAGCACAAGAGGCTCAGGGACAACTCCAGGCCCCGAATTCAAGCCCAAGACCAGCAGTGAAATAGAATAAAATAAAGAAGTGGTGGTCTCAGCCTTTCTTCTGTGAGCACACACACTGTGATAGGGACCACTCAGAGCTCCCAGGGCTTCCCTGGAAGCCACAGGCCATGGCGAGGATCCAGATGGATAGGACATGGGATTGGCCATGAATCCATGCCATTAAAAAAAAAAAAAGAGCCAGGCACAGTGGTGCGCACCTATAATCTGAGGTACTCAGGAGGCTGAGGCAGGAAGATCACTTAAGTATGGGAGTTCAAGGCCAGCCTGAGCCAGACTTCATCTCAAAAAGAAAAAAAGTTTGAGTGGGCTAAGCAGCCACTGGCATGGTGGCTCACGCCTGTAATGCTAGCTACTCAGGGAGCTGAGATCTGAGGAGACCCTTCATCCCCATTTAACCAGCAAAAAGCCAGAAGTGGAGGCATGACAGAAAAGCCTAGCAAGAGCATAAGCACTGAGTTCAAGCCACACACACACACACACACACACACACAATTTTCTGCACAAGAAAGAAGCCTGGCCAGGAGGTAAAAGCACTGCTGTCGACCAGAAAGTGGTGAATCCTGGGGGCCTGAGCCACTCAGCCCTGCCCAGAGAGCCGCCCCCGGGGCCGCACCTTCTCCTTAATGAACTGCCAGATGATTCGAGTCATCTCATCACCGTCCATCTCCACCACCGGCTTCGCCACCTTGATCCTCTTGTCAGCATCTAGAACCAGGCATGGCACATCACACCCTGGGCAGGGCACAGGGGAGGCCCTCCTCCCAGCCAGGGAAGGAGAGGCGGATAGTGCCTGCCCCCCCACCTCCCCTCCTGAACAAGCAGCTCCCCTGCATGTGCCCAGCCCCCCCCACCCCCCGTGGAGATGAGCCTGAGTGATGCCCCCCCCCCCGGGCCCAGGAGCTGGGGTCAGCCTGGCCTGGGGGGGGGGGGGTGTCAGCCTGGCCACTCAGGTCCTGTCCCCAGGAATATGCAGAAAACAGTAGAGGTGGAAAGGACCTAGCCAGGTTACTTGCCCAGAACCAAAGAAAAAGGAAACCCAGGGGCTCCTGCCCCAAATCCTCAGGGTAGGCAGAGACCCTATTTATCCAATCCTTTTTTTTTAATTTATTTTTTATTTTTTGCCAGTCCTGGGGCTTGAACTCAGGGCCTGGGCACTGTCCTTGGCTTCTTTTTGCTCAAGGCTAGCACTCTACCACTTGAGCCACAGCGCCACTTCTGGCCTTTTTTGTTTCTGTGGTACTGAGAATGGAACCCAGGGCTTCATGCATGCTAGGCAAGCGCTCTACCACTAAGCCACATTCTCAGCCCCCTATCTAATCCTTCATAGTTTTCCTTCCCTGTAATTATATCTGCAACTCACTATCCTTCCAATAAAATTCTCTCAAGGTTCAGGCTCAGTTTACCACCTAAAAGTTATAGAGCTTGAAAATGGCCAAGCTAGGAGGACCCAGACCAGGCATATGTGGCTCCTGGGATTGGAGCTGAGTCCCTCATTCAAGCTGCCTCACATGAGTTAGTCCTATAGCAAAAAAAGCCAACAGGTGGCTGATGGGGGGTCCAGAGCCGAAGTGGAGGGGGCCAGCAACCAAGGGGCTCTTCAAGCAAAGTCCGACTTGTGAGATTAACCGAGTGTAGACAGGACAGCAGCACACTCCTCTGCCCACGGCCTGGGACAACACAACAAGCCTCAAATGGACAGTGCCATGCACACAGACACCAGCCAGGAACTGCCCTGCGGAGCACTGAGCCTTTCCTGGAGCAGCACCCCAGCAGCCCACGGCTACTAGGTTGCACACACCCTCATACAGCACAAACCAGACAAGGATTGGAAACATTTCCTTGTGGACAGAAGACAGAAGCCTACAAAACACAAGCCTCAGGCTGGAGACACCGCCCAGCCCCGTGGTGGAATATGTGTCTAGTGTTTGTAAGGCTCTGAGTTCCACTGCTAGTGCTGCGGCAGAAACAAAGCCAGGGGCCTGTGACTCACGCCTGTAATCCCAGCTATCCAGAAGGCTGAGATTTGAGGATTGTGGTTGGAAGCCAACCTGGGCAGAAAAATCGGTGAGATTCTTTTTTTTTTTTGGCCAGTCCTGGGGCTTGGACTCAGGGCCTGAGCACTGTCCCTGGCTTCTTTTTTGCTCAAGGCTAGCACTCTGCCACTTGAGCCACAGTGCCACTTCTGGCCATTTTCTGTATATGTGGTGCTGGGGAATTGAACCCAGGGCTTCATGTATACGGGGCGAATACTCTTGCCACTAGGCCATATCCCCAGCTCTCTGTGAGATTCTTTATCTCCAATGAATCACCAAAAAAGCCATAAGTGGAAGTGGGGCTCAAGTGGTAGAGTGTCACCGTTGTCAGCGCCCAGGCCCTGAATTCAAGCCCCAGAACCAGTACACTAAATAAATAAAGTCCTTCCTAGAAGTGAAAGCCTTAGGAACATTATGTCGTTACACAGACTCGTTGCAAAGACAAATGTTATACAATTCCACTTACGTAAGACACCGGGAGGAGTCAAATTCACCAAGAAAAGTGGGGTGGCCAGGCCGGGGACAGGGTAGGGGGTGGGGAGTTACTGTTGGATGGATATAGAATTTCAGTTTTGTAAGATGAGAAAGTTCTGGAGATGGTCGGTGCTGCTGGCTACACCCAACATGCCCAACACTAGTGAATGACACACCTGAAAAAGGTTAATATGGCAAATGCTATATTACATTTCCTGCCAGTATAGAAACGTAAACATTAAAATGAGGAACTTGAGCTGTAGGGGGAAAATTTTTTTTTTTTTTTTTTGGCCAGTCCTGGGCCTTGGACTCAGGGCCTGAGCACTGTCCCTGGCTTCTTCGCGCTCAAGGCTAGCACTCTGCCACTTGAGCCACAGCGCAGCTTCTGGCCGTTTTCTGTATATGTGGTGCTGGGGAATCGAACCTAGGGCCTCGTGTATCCGAGGCAGGCACTCTTGCCACTAGGCTATATCCCCAGCCCGGAAAAATTTTTTAAAAGCAAGAATAAGCAAGAGGCCCTGAGTTTAAGCCACAGCACTGGCACAAATGAGTGAGAGAATTTAAACAAGCCCCTTTCAAAAAAGCAGAAAATGTTACATACAAACTCCTATCATTGGGGCTGGAAGTGTGGCTTAAGTGGTAGAACATTTGCCTTAAATGCTCAAGGCCTTGAGTTCTAGGTCCCAGGATATAATAAATTAATACAGATCAATTTAAACAAAAACCAGTCACAGCCTGTTTTGAAGAAGGGGCCCCACAGCAGCAAGAGGACACTTCCTGGGGCCCAGCTGAGCGGCTGAGGGCACCTCTTTTGCTCCAGCCTGCCTTGTGTGCTCTATTACCCCCAGATCGTGGGATCTCCAGGCCTTGCTGATGCTCAGCCTGCATGGTGGGACAGTGCCACACTCTACCCCTCGAGGACCATGGTGACCAGGCCCTGGAAACTCCTAGGAGGACAGCCACCGGCAGTTTCCGAGTGACATGTTGCAACACTGCTTCCTGCAGGGAAGCGTGTGGGGCAGAAGGATACCAAGTCACAGGAGGCCCACCGAGCCTCCTCCCCAGCATGGGGAAGGATTCTAAAGGGGCCCTGCTTCTCCCAGAGGCATCCCCTCCCTGGAAGGCAACCCCAGACGCCTCCACATTCTTCCCAGCCAACGACCAGGTTGTGCTGGAGCCACCTCCCTCTCTAACTCCCACATCCAGACCAGCGACAAATCTTATTGGCTCGCCTTTCAAAACATATCCAGAACCTAGCCATTCAGCATCCAAGCCAGCACTGACCTGCCAGAGCCTGTCAGTGTCTCTAGTCCCGCCCCCCAAAGTCAGAACACACTTGTTAAAATGTTAAGTCGTGTCACTCCCCAAGCCCTGCAAAGCCTCCTTTTGTAAAGATCAAAATCCTCAAAAATGGCCTGGAACCCAGGCTGGTAGCTCAGGGGTAGAGCATATGCCTAGCATGTAAACACATAACATGTCCAGTTAGTGAACAATGTATCTTGATCAATCACACCCCAACGCGCCCCCCCCCCATTCTCCCACTTCCTACCTAACCCTTTACATTCTTGTTTGTTCGTTTCGTTTTCTTTGTGTCTGTACTGGAGCTTGAACTCAGGCCCTAGGTGCTATCCCTTTGCTTCATCACTCGAGGGTAGCACTCTACCATTTGAGCCATAGCTCCACGTCTAGATTTTTGGTGATTAATTGGAGAAAAGTCTCATGGACTTTTCCCCCCTGGGCTAGCTTTGAACCATGATCCTCAGCTCTCAGCCTCATGAGTAGCTAGGATTACAAGTATGAGCCACTGGCACGTGGCATTTGTGTTTCCGTTTTGATAGATTTCACTTTTTTTTTTTTTTGTCCAGTCCTGGGGTTCGAACTCACCAGGCACTGTCCCTGAGCTTCTTTTGCTCAAGGCTAGTGCTCTACCACTTGAGCCACAGCATCACTTGTATTTATTTTTCTATTTATGTGGTACTGAGGAATCAAACCCGGGGCTTCATGCATGCTAGGCAAGCACTCTACCATTGAGTCACATTCCCAGCCCCAGAAGATTTCACTAACTTTCTGCTCCCACTGGTCTCAAACTCTAGCTCCCAAGTAGCTAGAAGGTTGGGTTAAGGTGAACTTGGGTTTGTGGTCAGGGCTGCCCTGTTGCCACTGGACATGCTGCCACCTCTCCCACCAATTGCCCCTTCTGGGACAACTGCCACACAGAGGCTGGGGAATTCTGGCCAGCAGAATGCACCGGAGGCATAGTGTGACCCTGCCTATAAACGGCTCATTGCCCGGGAGCAGCAGACAGCCCTAGCAGTTTCCGATCTGCAATCTGCTCCAGCGGTGTGACTCAGTGCTAGTTTGCCCAGCACAGGTGAGGTTCTAGGTTGGATCTCCAGCACCAGAAAAAGAAAAAAAAAATGCAGCCAGATGCAGTAGTTCACACCAATCAATCCCAGCTACTTGGAAGGCCTAGGCAGAAGTATCACTAGTTAAAGGCCTGCCTGAGCAACTTAGGAGACCCTATCTCCAAGTATCAAAGGGCTGAGGGTGTAGCTTAGAGGTAATGCTCTTGCTAGCACATGCTAGGCCCTGGATCCAACCAAGTACTTCAAAACAAAAGTAGGTTTGGAGGAGTGGCTCAGGTGGTTGAGCACTAGCCAGTGAGCAAAAGGGTTAGGTAACAGTTCCATTCCCAGTCTTGGGAAACAAAACAAAACAAAAATCACAGCTGGTTGGCATTTTTAATACGGCCTCATCTATAGTATAAACCCCATTCCTGATTTTTCTTCTTCCAGGTTTAGCCCACTGAGGAGCAGTCTCCAGCACCTCCCACCCCCAGCGCAATCAGCCCCGCAGGTCTCAACTCCAGACAGAACATCTGAGCATTCAGGAAGCCACTGCCAAGATCTGCAGGTGACATAGCCAGGAGTAGAATAAAGACAGGCAGGTAAGTCTTGCAGTGGTTCACGGCCCAGAGCTCTAATTTATCAGAACCACCAGCCGCCCTGGCTGGAGGCTGCATGGTTAGAAAGAGACTTGTGTTGGAATTTGACCAGCGGCAAAGTCACAGGACCAGGTTAGCCAAAAAAAAAAATCCTTTCCTTGTCGGTGAGGGGAATGCCAAGTATTCTGTCTCCAGCAGCAGTGCCAAGTAACAAGTGCCAGAGCCCTCTGTGGTGCACACTAACCTTTCCACCCCAAGCATGCCCCTCTAATCACCGCCTGCTCAGGGACTTTGAGAAGAAGCTGCAGCTGACTGCTTTGTTCATGTGAAGCCCAAGTCATGTCCTCAGAGGAGCCTTATATTGTTGTTAGTGTGGTCTTCTCTTGTTTTGTTTTTCCCTTTTAACATCACAGCATAGGAAGAACTGGAGCCAGGAAGGTGCCTGTGGCTCGTGCCTAGCTACTCAGGAGGCTGAGACAGGAGGTTGGCAGTAGGAAGTCCAGGCAGAAAAGTCTGTGAGACTCTTAGCTCCAAGAAACTACCCAGAAAAGGCCAGATGTAGCGCTGTGGCTCAAGTGGTAGAGTGCTAGCACAAAGAGGCTCAGGGACAGCACCCAGACCCTGAGTTCAAGCCCCAGGACCACCAATTAAAAATAATAATAAAATAAAGCCATGATGCCCTGAGGTTAAGCCCCAGTCCTGCACTAAATAATAAATAACTAAATAGCGGAAATTGGAAGAAAATCATTTAACTGGTACCAGAGTTACAGGACGCGGCCCTAAGGGAACTCAAGTGGGGACTTGAAACCCCATGGAGTTTCAGAGCTGACTCTTTAAGAGAGAAAACCTCCTTGGCAGGAGAGGCAAGGCTGGCCCCCGGCTCTAACACGGTTAACGATTACCCCACTCCACTCCGGCCAGGGCAAGCCTGCCCCGCTCATCCTCCCTCCTCCCCACCCCCACCCCGCTTCCTCATTCTCCAGGCTAACACCAAGGGCTCTCTGCCAGGTCCGAATAGAAGTTTCCCTAGCAACAAACATCCGAAAAGTCTGAGGCCTTTTGTAGCAGGGCACTGGGTGACCAAGGTGAGGGAACGGCCAACGCCTCAATGCCAGGCCGGACAGCCTGCCTGGGCCATGGAGGTAGGCCACGCTCCAGCTCGCTCGCTCGGGAGGAGGCAGTCCTCTCCCGAGCAGATAGATGCTGGGCGCACTGTGTGGCAGTAATCAGAGAAAGTGATGTTGGTTGCGCGGCTGGATCTCTGCAGCCAAAGCAAGTCAGTCAGGGAGGCTGGGGACGGGGCTGGGGTAGCTGGCTGTGGGCATGCGCAAGGCCCCGGGGTGGATTCCCTGCACCGAAAGAATGAGAGGGGGAAGGGAGGAAAAGGGGAAGAAGAGAAAGAGGAGGGGGGAGGGAAGAGAGAAGGAAGGGAAAAGAGGGAGGGGGGAAAAGAAGGAAAAGACGAAGGGAAGGAAGGGCAAATCGGAGAGGCCTGGGAAGGAGATTCCCGCGCAACGGAGGGGCTGGGGGGGAGTGGCAGCCAAACAAAGGCGGACCGAATGCCAGCTGTCCAGTAAAGGCTCCCAAAATAGCCGCCGTGGGGCTGGCGGCAAGGCCGGGTGAGCGCAGAGGGCGAGGGGGCGGAGGGGATGTGTCCCCACCCGCCTTTGTCTGCGCCAGGACGTACGGCACCCCCCCCCTCCCCTGCCGGTCCCCCCACGGGGTGGCCTGTGTCCACCCAGCACAGCACCCTCTGGGGCGGGACACCCCTAAGCTCCCCCCCCCCCAACACCAGGGGCACAGGGCAGCCCCGAGCCCAGCCCTGGCAGTGATCGCCGGGGTCCTTCCAGTCCCCACCCCGGTGCCCGGTGCGGCCCGGTGCGGCCTGGTGGGCGCGCGGGGTCCCCAGCCCCGGGAGTTGCCACGCCGCCCGGCCCTCCGCGTGGCACTCACAGTGGCGCCGCGGCTGCTCCGGCAGGCTGGGGGTGGTCAAGGCCGCCGGCGCCCAGGCGGGCCCGGAGCAGCCTGGAGCCGTGCGCAGGGAGCGAAGGACCCGCAGGTAACCGGCCATCTCGACGCAGGGTGGGCGAGGGGCCGCGATCCGAGCGCGCGGCTCTCGGCGGGGCCTGGCTGGGTCTCCAGCGCAGGATCGGGGCGGGGCTGCAGGCTGCGGCCTTATTGGGCATTATCTGGGAGGAGGCGGGGCCGGGCTCCGGGTTCCTCACCCCTCCCTCCCGCGGTTCCTCCTCCTCCCTCGCGGCCCCTGGGGTTCCCGCCTCACCGGAGCCCAGCGCTCCCCCGGAACCGCGCCGAGCGCTGCTCCACCGGAGCGGGCCCCCGCACTGGCTGGCTGCCGGTGGCCGACACCTCGCTTAAAGCCTTGTGTCCTTGGCGTTTGGTGGCTGAGTGAACCTGCGGGGACACCCATCAGTTGCGAGTTCCGCATTCTGGAGCCAGGACCACGCACCGTGGGTCCGCGTGAGTCAGCTCCCACATCCAGCCCACCATGTGGCTTGTCCAAGACCGAGAGCAGAAATTCTTTCCAAGGGACTGGGAATATGGCCTAGTGGTAAAGTGCTCGCCTCGGTATACATGAAGCCCTGGGTTCGATTCCTCAGCACCACATATATAGGAAAAAGCCAGAAGTGGAGCTGTGGCTCAAGAGGTAGAGTGCCTTGAGCAAAAAATAAGCCAGGGACAGTGCTCAGGCCCTGAGTCCATGCCTCAGGACTGGCAACAAAACAAAGACAAACAACAAAAACAAAGAAATTCTCTCCAAGGCTCACTGGGTCGCACTGCGCGCCCTCCCCTCCCCTGTATCAAATGGGAGGGAGAGGCCTCAGGGGGGCCAAGGAGGCCTCAGAGGGGCCAAGGTGCTGAGCCATCGCCACCTTCGGCTGCCAAGTCCCATATGGGTAGCCTCGAACCCAGGGCCTCCAGCGTGAGAAGCAAGCTCGTCGCCAACACAGGGCGTCCAGCAATGTGAGGCAAGCAAACAGTTACTGGAGCGTGCCTTGTCCGTTTTTATCTGTTTGTATTGGAGAGGCGGGACCCATGGGTTCTGGCAACAGACAGCCAACTTGTTACCTCTTAACCCGTTTTCTTAAAATAGACACCTGCCAAGGGCTGTGTTTTATTTAGAAAAACCTAACGAATCCTTCTGCATTCCCAGGTGCATAGATTCAGTGCGAACAGGAACAACCTTTCTGCCCTGTGTCCCTAGCCACCAACATGTGTGTGTGCATGGTGCACGTGCACACACACAGCCTCATAATGAACATTGCCAGATGGAACTGCCCCAGGAAGGTGACCTTGAACCGCTGACTTCAAAGCTTCCCTCCAGTACAATCAGGCCAACAGAGTTACTGCTTTGGATCTGGAGTCCAGTACAGTGGGCCCAAGGGGAGGCTGTGTTAGAACTCCCAAAGTCTAATGTCTCTGTCAAAGATCTGGTCTGGAGCAAGTGTGTCCCTTTACTATTTTCTCAATTCTCTCGCTTAAAATACGGGTAGAGGGGCTGGAGGCATAGTTCAGGTTGTAGACACAGGTGATAGAGCACCAGCCTGGGAGTGAAAGAGTCAGACCCTCAGTTCAAACCCTGGTCCTAGAAAAACAAAACAAATACACTGGTAAGCTAGGCACTAGTGGCTCGTGCCTATAACGCTAGCTGCTCAAGAGGCTAAGATCTAAGGATTGCAGTTCAAAGCCAGACAGGACAGGAATGTCCATGAGATTCTTCATCTCCAATGAACCACCAGGAATGTGAAGTGGTGCTGCAGCTCAAAGCAGTAGAGCATAATAAGCCTTGGAAGAAAAAGAACTCAGGGACAAAAAGAGCTGAGGGTCCGTGTGCAGACCCTGAGTTCAAGCCCCACTACCAAAACACAACCCACTGGGAGATACTGGGAAGGTGTTGGCATTTGACTTTCACACTGGCCTGGAAATATGGTCATATGAAGCTTCTAGACCTCAGTCTTCACATCTGTACAGCAAAGGAGCCAAAGGTTGTGGGGGGGGTGCGCGCATGCGTACGTGCCAGTACTAGGGCATTCATTTTCTGGAGTGTCTATACACAAAGAGTGATATTTGGCACTGAGAGCTAGGGAAACAGGGTCTCTGGGCCTAGCTGGGGTCCTCCAGGGAGGGTAGGACTGCAGAGGTCCCCGTAGCAGCTGCCTGGACATGCACACAGCAGAACAGTGACTCAGCCCTTGCTCCCGGCTGGAAGAATGGCCACGCCATTATTAGAAATGGGAAACCTGCAGAAGGAGCGGGCCATGGGGGAGAGCTATTTATGGGCATCTCCCCATTGACTTCCTGCCAGCAGACTGGCTCCTGTCCCCCACTCGATTTGCCCTGCCACTTTTCCTAACACCTTCCCGCAAAAGCAGAGTCCTCTACATCCACCCCACAGCCCCAACACCTGCAGTGGCTCCCACTGAGTGGTACAGTAAAACCGGGATTGTGTATGCCATCCACACCCTGTTTTTCATCACCATCCTCTTGTACTTTCCTTCCTTCCTTCTTTCCTTCCTTCCTTCCTTCCTTCCTTTCTGCCCTGGGGCTTGAACTTACTCCCTGCACCTAGCCACACCCTACATCTCCACTTTCTGATGAACTGGGATCTGAGTCTCAATTCTGGATTTATTTTGTTTTTCTGAGTGTGTTTTCCAGGCTTGAACCCAGGGTCTGGGTGCTGTCCAGATTTGTATTTCCTGGTTATAGGCAAGGGATACAACCTTAATCGTAACACTTGGGACGCTAAGGCTGGAGGAACAAGTTTGAGGCCAGCCTGGGCTACAGAGTGAGTTCAAGGTCAGTCTTGAACCTTGTACATATGCAATCCTATCTCAAATATTGTTTAATTTAAAGCACACATCGTGTGTGTGTGTGTGTGTGTGTGTGTGTGTGTGTGTGTGTGTGTGTGTGTGTGTGTGGTCAATACTAGAACTTAAACTCAAGGCCTGGGCACTGTCCCTAATCTTTTGTTTTTGTTTTTGTCATCCTTGGGCTTGAACTCCGGAACGCTGGGCTTGGGCCCTGTCCCTGAGCTCTTTTGCTCAAGGCTAGCACTCTATCACTTAAGCCACAGCACCACTTGCAGTTTTCTGGTGGTTAAGTGGAGATAAGAGTCTCACTGAGCTAGCTTTGAACCTTGATCCTCAGATCTCAGCCTTCAGTGTAGTCAGGATTATAGGTGTGAGCCACCAATGCCCGGCTTTGTTCCTAAGCTTTTGGGCTCAGGGCTACTACTTGAGCCACACCTCCACTTCTGGCTTTGGGGTGGTTAATTGGAGATCAGAGTCTCACTGACTTTCCTGACTGGGTTGGCTTTGAACCTCAATCCTCAGATCTCAGCCTCTAGCGCCTAGCCACACATCTAAATTTAAAAACCAATGGACCCGGGCTGGGGATATAGCCTAGTGGCAAGAGTGCCTGCCTCGGATACACGAGGCCCTAGGTTCGATTCCCCAGCACCACATATACAGAAAACGGCCAGAAGCGGCGCTGTGGCTCAAGTGGCAGAGTGCTAGCCTTGAGCGGGAAGAAGCCAGGGACAGTGCTCAGGCCCTGAGTCCAAGGCCCAGGACTGGCCAAAAAAAAAAAAAAAAAATGGACCCAGCCCCTTAAGTTCAGTCCAGCTGCCCAAGCCCTTTAAATGAAGGCTTCCTTTAAGTGAAGGCTTTTTCCTCTGGCTTTTGGGAAGGGTTAAAACCCAGGGGGAGAGGAAGTGAGGTCAGAGGAGAAGGACACCCACAGATTGGCTGGAATGAGCCCAGGGTCTCCACAAGGGGACACAGGATAAAGATCAGAGCAAAGTGACTTGACCCTCAGGAGTCTTCTCACACGGGTGGAAGTGTGGTTGGGAGGGCCTGACTCTCCCAGGAATGCTGGGGCCTTGCTGCCTTTCCCACTGGCCAACTGCCCAGAACCCACGGAAAGTTGATGTCTTTGCCAGAGTCAGGACAGAGGCATCAAACTGCATTTCTAGTGCTGTCATTTCTTTTCACCACACAAACGCACTCATGCATGCACACACACACACACAGCGAAAGCGAGAGAGTGAGAGAGAGAGAGAATATCTTTTAAAACCATGTTTAGGCCAGGCTCCGGTAGCTCATCACTGAAATGCTAGCAACTCAGGAGGCTGAGATCTGAGGATCACACCTTGAAGCCAGGACAATCCTAGAGATTCTTTGTTTTGTTTTTTTTTAAATTGCCAGTCTTAGGGCTTGAACTGAGGTCCTGGGCACTGTCCCTGCACTTCTTTTGTTCAAGGCTAGCACTTTGCCACTTGAGCCACAGCGCCACTTCTGGCTTTTTCTGGGTACTGAGGAATCGAACCTAGGGCTTCATGCATTCCAGGCAAGCACTCTACCACTGAGCCACATTCCCAGCCCAGTCCTAGAGTTTCTTATTCCCCAATGAACAACCAAAAGATAGAAGTAAGCTATACCTCAAGTGGTAGAATGCCAGTATTTAAAAAATATTTTTTATTTTATATTTATTTATTTGTTTGTTTGTTTATTTATTTATTTATTTTGCCAGTCCTGGGCATTGGACTCAGGGCCTGAGCACTGTCCCTAGCTTCTTTTTGCTCAAGGCTAGCACTCTGCCACTTGAGCCACAGCGCCACTTCTGGGCATTTTCTATATATGTGGTGCTGGGGAATATGTGGTGCTCAGGGCTTCATGTATGCAAGGCAAGCACTCTTGCCACTAGGCCATATCCCCAGCCCTAAAAAAAAAAAATATTGTTATTATAAAAGTGATTAGAGGGGCTGGGGATATGGCCTAGTGGCAAGAGTGCTTGCCTCATATACATGAAGCCCTGGGTTCGATTCCCCAGCACCACATATATAGAAACCGGCCAGAAGTGGCGCTGTGGCTCAAGTGGCAGAGTGCTAGCCTTGAGCAAAAAAAGAAGCCAGGGACAGTGCTCAGGCCCAAGCCCCAGGACTGGCAAAAAAAATAAAAAGTGATTAGAGAGGGGTTACAATTACATAAGTTAGGTCATGAGTGCATTTCTTTTTGTACAATGTTACCCTTTCCCTTGCTTTCTCCCAGTTTTTCCCTCCCATTCCACCCACAAGTGGTATAGTTCATTTTCTCTCTCTCTCTCTCTTTTCTTTCCTTCCTTCCTTCCTTCCTCTCTCTCTCTCTCTTTCTTTCTTTATTTTTTCTTTTTTTTTTGGCCAGTCGTGGGCCTTGGACTCAGGGCCTGAGCACTGTCCCTGGCTTCTTCCCGCTCAAGGCTAGCACTCTGCCACTTGAGCCACAGCGCCGCTTCTGGCCGTTTTCTGTATATGTGGTGCTGGGGAATCGAACCTAGGGCCTCGTGTATCCGAGGCAGGCACTCTTGCCACTAGGCTATATCCCCAGCCCTCTTTCTTTTTTCTTTGTTGTTGGTAGTGGTCATGGGGCTTGAACTCAGGGCCTGAGTGCTGTCCCTGAGCTCTTTTGCTCAAGGCTAGTGCTCTACCACTTTGCACCACAGCTCCATTTCAGGTTTTTAAATGGTTGATTGGAGTTTCTCAGGGACTTTTCTGCCTGGGCTGATTTTTAACTGACATCCTCAGATTTTAGCCTCCTAAGTAGCTGGGATTACAGGCATGAGCCACTAGCACCTGGCTGTATAGTTCCTTTTTAACATAGTGTCCAGTGAATACCATTGCTACATTTGTTCACTCTTATTCCCTCCATTTCTGTGCTTAGAATGCCAGTCTAAAGGGGAAAAGCTAAAGGACAGAAACCAGGACCTGAGTTCAAGCCCAGGTGCCATCATATACACACAAAAACAAAACAGATTTGAGAAAATCGGGCCTTGTAACTTGGTGGGAGAGCCTTTGACTTTGGTTTGGACTCTGTCCTGAGAGTTTGGACTTAAGCCCTAGCACCAGAAAAGGAGCAGAGTGGATTTAAACGTAACCACAATTGAAAAGCTCTTTGATACTATTTTGGTTCCCACATTGTAACTATGAAAACGATCTCTTACACATTTTGTTACCAAAAAAAAATCCTGTTGGAATGACTTCTTTTTTTTTTTGGCATGTGGTAGTGGCTTGTGTGTAATTCCAGCACAGCAGCAGTAGGAACACAGCTCCACTTCTGGAAATAAGAGTCTCACAGACTTTCATACCCTGGCTGGTTGATTTCATGCCTCAATCCTGAGATCTCAGCCTTCTGAGTTGCCCCTGGCAAAACTGGCAACTTTTTGTGGTCAGCCAGGCACATCTCATTTAACAACCAAAAGAGAAGATTAGGAATAGGCTATGCAGGTCCTAACGTTTTTTGAACAGTGGTTTCATTTCTTGTCATTTTAATGATTAGTAGTTTTTTCCAGCCTTCTTTCCTGGTTTCATCTCCACTCCTGAATGTTCTTTGTTTTTTTTATGTATTCTTATGACTTCCTGACACCTTGCCCTAGCCATTTTGACTCAGTTTTGTTCCTGAGTTATTTCACTTAGCACAATGTCCTCAAGGTTCATTCAACAAATACCTCTTTTTTCTTAAAAAAAAAAAATTGCCTATTTTGGGGCTGGGGATATGGCCTAGTGGCAAGAGCGCTTGCCTCGTATACATGAAGCCCTGGGTTCGATTCCCCAGCACCACATATACAGAAAATGGACAGAAGTGGCGCTGTGGCTCAAGTGGCAGAGTGCTAGCCTTGAGCAAAAAAGAAGCCAGGGACAGTGCTCAGGCCCTGAGTCCAAGGCCCAGGACTGGCAAAAACAAAAACAACAACAACAAAAAATTGCCTATTTCAAGCCCAGCACCAGGAGCCCACGCCTGTAATCCTAGCTACTTAGGAGGCTGAGATCTGAGGACTGAGGTTCAAGAGCAGCCTGGGCAGGAAAGTCCAAGAATGAGATTCTTCTCTCCAATTAACCACTAACAAGAGATGCTTGTACCTCAGCATGTGGAACAGCTGGACCATCTTGTAACACCTCACGGTTCTGTGCCTAACCGCTGGCTTTCAAAGTTCCTGGTATCTAACTATTGTCTCTCCTGAGCCCCAGCTGCTCCAAACCCCAGCAGGCCTTCTTTTGGGGGGACAGACCCCCCCCCAGGCTACTGCAGGGGTGACCTTTTTCCTCCCTGGCTCCAGGCTGTCCTGCATTCTGATCCACCTGCATCCACACCCATAGAGGCAGACTGTCCTGGAATGTGCAATGTGCTGGGCGTGTTTGTGGCTCATTGTGGCCAGCTGCTGGCCAGTCCACCCTGTCAGGTGTTCCCAAGGTCAAGGGGAGCAAGGCCAGAGAGCCTGATGGCCAGGTTGGGGGTGGGGGGAGGGAAGGGATGCCCCTGCTCTGGGCCTCAGTGAGGAATGACCTTGGTCCTCAGATCCCACCCCTCTGCTGCCCTCAAGAGTTTAAAGTCCTTGATCCAGTCCAGGGCCAGTGGCTTCACCCTGTAATCCTAGCTCCTCAGGCTAAGGTCTGAGGATCATGTTTGGAAACCAGCCTGGACAGAGAAGTCCATAAGATCTTATGAACAATTACTCAGCCAGGAGCCAGAAGTGGATGGAGCTGTGGCTCAAGTGGTAGAGTGCCAGCTTTGAGTAGAAAAATTAAGCAAAAGCCCGAGGCCCTAAGTTCAAGCCCCCATTACTGGCACTGTGTGTTATGTGTACGTGTGTGTGTACGCATGTGTGAGGTATGTGTATATTGAGTGGCATGTGTATATGTGTGGTATGTATATACGTGTGTATTGTGTGCGGTGTGTGGTATGTATGTGTGTGTGTGCGTGGTATGTATGGGGGTGGCATGTGGGGGGAGGGGTTTGTTGCCCACACTGACCCCTTTCCTCAGAAACGTATTTGCCTTTGATCATTCGGACCTGAGGTCTAGGAGGAGGCAGGTGGATGTCCTCTCACTGGGTCAGTGGTGGGCACAGGTGCTACGGGATGGCTCTGTGATCGGCTGGTCAGGTCTGTCTGGGCAAGGCCAGGCCCCGGAGAGGCAGGTGGGAGAAGTCTGTGTGCTCTGGGGACAGGAGTCCAGGGAGGCAGGGGACAGTGCCCTGGAGGCCCCGCAGGATGTGTGGTGGTATCCAGCCTAGCTGAGTGGAGCAGCAGCTGCCCATGGACAAGGTTGGTGTGGGAACTGTGGGTGGAGCCCTGTGTGGACTCGGGTGGGAGGTCTGCTGGCAGGCAGGCCTGTGCCTGGCGCGGGGGCACCCCTCTTAGTCAGCACCACTGGGGCTGTACCACACAGCACAGCCTGTATGTGTGTGGCCCGTACTGTGTGGTGGGCAGTACCACGTCACACGAGCCATACCACACAGCGCGGGCTGTACCACGCGGCTGCACAAGTACAGACGCCCGAGCTCTGGCAGGGCCCGAGGCTGACACATGCAGGTTGGGGGAGCAAGGAAATCGTTCCTAAGAAGCAACACAGGACCCTGGAAAAAGTCCGGGAGAGTGTGGGGGCTTCAAAAGTACCCAAAAAGGCCACCGGGGAGAAGATCAAAAAGATGCCAAGAGAATCCTGCAAGAGAAACTAATCGTGGAGCTGGCAGTTTTGTGTGAGAGCACCTGTGATTTCTACCACTCGGGAGGCTGAGATCTGAAGACTGCAGTTCAAAACCAGCCTCAGCAGACGCATCCAAGGAACTCTGGTCTCCAACTCACTGCCAGAAAGCTGGAAGTAGAGCTGGGAGCCACGGGCGCATGCCTGTTGTCCTACTCAGGAGGCTGAGACTTGAGGATTGTGGTTTGAAGCCAGCCTGGACATAAAATTCTGTGAGACTCTTATCTCTAATGAACTACTCAGAAAAAGCCAGAAGTAGCCAGAAGTAGCACTTGGGCACAAAATGGTAACCTGCTATCCTTGAGCACAGTGAGGCTTGGGGACAGTACCAAGGCCTTGAGTTCAAGTCCCAGGACTGGCAAAATAAATAAACAGCTAGAAGTGGAAGTGTGGCTCATGTGGTAGAGCACCACCTTCAAGGGAAAAAGCCAAATGAGAGCTCAAGGCCCTGAGTTCAAGTCTCAAAACTAGTGCGCAGGGGCTGGGGATATGGCCTAGTGGCAAGAGAGCTTGCCTCATATACATAAGGCCCTGGGTTCAATTCCCCAGCACCACATATACAGAAAACGGCCAGAAGTGGTGCTATGGCTCAAGTGGCAGAGTGCTAGCCTTGAACAAAAGGAAGCCAGGGACAGTGCTCAGGCCCTGAGTCCAAGGCCCAGGACTGGAAAAAAAACAAAAACTAGTGCACATGCACAGACATACAAACACACATACATACATATACATACCAATCAAAACAAAAAATGGATCTGATGATATATATATATATATATATATATATTTTTTTTTTAACCACATTAGGAAAAAAAGTCAGAGCCAGATGCCGGTGGCTCAAGCCTGTCATCCTAGCTGCTCAGGAGGCTGAGATCTGAGGATCATGGTTCAAAGCCAGCCTGGGCAGGAAAGTCCATGAGACTCTTATCTCCAATGAACCACCAGAAAACCAGAAGTGGCGCTGTGGCTCAAGTGGTAGAGTGCTAGCCTTGAGCTGAAGAGCTCAGGGACAGCGCCCAGCCCAGAGTTCAAGCCCCATGACTGTTTAAAAAAAAAAAAAAAAGTCCTATAGTGTCCTTGACACTGAATTTGTCACAGGACCCCCCCAGGCTCTGGCTCTGCAGCCCTTCATTTCTCTAGCATCCCCCACTGCCCTTCTACTGTTGGGGTTTCACACACACACACACACACACACACACACACACACACAGCTGTTTAACCAGTGTTTAACCAGCTCTCTCCTATCCCCTTCCTTGGCAAAGTGACTAATGAAGATATTTTCCTAAACAGAGCCTGTTCTCACTTCTGAGTGCATGGGGACCGCCATCTGGAGCCTGCATCGGTCCCTGGAGAAATCGATTCAGGGGAGATACCAGCTGAGGCCCCTCTGCCGCTCCGTGCCGCCCTCCTCCCCGGCCGCCAGTGAAGGGACCTGAGGCTGGCCTCGGCAGTGCCCTGCGGCGGCCTGCCGACAGCCCTCGGAGCATCCCAGAGCAAGCCTCAGAGCCAGCCGGGCTGCTGGCACTGGTGGCTCATGCCTGTCCTCCCTGCTAGTCAGGAGGCTGAGACCTGAGGATCAAGGTTTGAAGCCAACCTGGGGAAGGAAAGTCTCTGTGTGAGACTCTCTCCAATTGAACCCCTAAAAAGCTGGAAGCAGAGCTTTGGCTCAAGTGCTACAGCACCAGCCTTGAGTGGAAAAAACTGAGAAGCGGCTGTGGGCCCAGCGTGAAGTGTGTTTGGCCTATCTTTTTATTTCTCATCAGCTTCAGCTCAGAAGGAGCCACTTGCGAGGCCACTGGCCATGGGGATTTCTCTCCAGCAGATATATTAGGCAAAACCAGGCCAGCTTCCCCCAGTAGTGCCACTGAGGTGCCTGGGTAGCCACCCTGGCCTCCTCCTCCCACTTCCCACCCACCATTCCATCTGTGCCCAGTTTTTTGTTTGTTTTGTCGGTCCTGGGGCTTGAACTCTGGGCCTAGGTGCTATCCCTGAGCTCTTCAGCTCAAGGCTAGTGCTCTACCACTTGAGCCATAGCACCATTTCCAGTTTTCTGATGGTTCATTGCAGGTAAGAGTCTCATGGACTTTCTTGCCCAGGCTGTCTTTGAACCGTGATCCCCAGATCTCAGCCTCTTGAGCAGCTGGAATGATAGGCAGAAGCCACCAGTGCCAGGTTATTGGTGCCCAGTCTTACCTCTTCCCTGGCAGTCTTTGCACTGAACTTTGGCCAAAACTGTTCCATAAATGTCTTCTCTTTATTCATCTATTTATTTTGAGACAATAACTCATCAGGTGGCAGAAGCTGGCCTTGAACTTGTGGTCCTCCTGCCTCGTCCACTGGAATGCTGGGATTACAGGAGTAGGCTACCATACTCAGCCACTTTTTCCCATTTTTAACCAGAGCAGAGGCTTGAATTAGGTCTGTGAACGTTTGTGTGTGCTTGCTCTCTCCTGAATTCTAAGGGGTGTGAAACCCACAGGAAGATCTGGAACTGACGCCACCAAGTAGAATGTTCTAGTATCTGTTCTTTTCAAGACATTTCTGGCAAAGAACCCCTGCTCCCTACTCCTCCCTTCCCCCACATGCTCCATCAGGTGGAGGCCTTTCTGTCCTAATGATGTGCTGTTAACTTAATCTCTGAGCACAGTCAGATGGGTGTAGCATGAGTTAGGACATCAGCACATGAATTTATTTTATTTCTTTTTTTGCCAGTCCTGGGCCTTGAACTCAGGGCCTGGGCACTGTCCCTGTCTTCGTCTTGCACAAGACTAGCAATCTACCAGTTGAGCCACAGCACCAATTCTGGCTTTTTCTATGTACGTGGTGCTGAGCAATCAAACCCAGGGCTTCATGTATATGAGGCAAACACTCTACCACTAGGCCATATTCCCAGCCCCAAGAGTCAGAAATTTTTACTGTGGCTTTAGAAACACCAAAACACCTTTTCCCACATATTCACACTGAGATTCCAACTTGCCGTCCCCACCCCCCTTATGCCCCCAGTAATTTTTTTAGTGCTGAGATGGAACCCAGGGCCTTACATATGCCGGGCAAGCATTCTACCATCAAGCTGCAACCCTGATAGGCAGGGACTCTACCACTTGAGCCATGCTTCCATCCCAGCTTTTTACTGGGCATTTTAGAGTTGGAACCACGGGGACTTTTGCTCTTGGGCTGTCTCTGAGCTTCAATCCTCTGGATTTCAGCCTCTGGGTAGCTAGGATTACAGGTTATCTTTTTCCTTCTTTAAATGTGGTTCTTGGGATAAAGCCAGAGCCTCTTGTACTCTTCCAGGGATATACATCTCAGCTTCAATGATTTGTGCTCTGTTCTCAGTTTTTGTAGCTCTAGTGTCTTCACAAGTCAAAGCAAAACAGAAATTCTGTCTCTGGGAAGGTCAACCTGCGGTGCCACTTGTGGCCACCAGGAGGTGCACTCTCCTCACTCCTGGGCTAAGGGCCCAAGGTGGCAGGGCAGGTCCAGCGGTGCCAGGTCTCAGCCTCGCAGGGCTAGGAAAGGGGCCCCTGAGACCAAGACTGGGGTCTCCACAGGTCCCCCCTCCCCAGGCTTCACCTATTCCTGCAAGTCTGTCAGCAGAGAGGGTGCACATCTGGGGCGCAGAGGCTCTGTTGGTCAGGCTGGGGCAGAGGTGACGTTTAAATTACAGACTGGGCAGGAGTGCTATGCTGGCAGCTTGGCCCAGGAGCCAGCGGGGCGGGTGGTGTCTGGGGCATGACCCGGGCTGTGGTGAAGATTAGGGTGCTGGGTGGGGCCTGGCTGGGAAGGCTGAGAGACCAAGGGTGTGACCCCCACACACACACACACAACAAGAGAGATAGGTTGCTTGGGGCGGCCTACTGTGGCTCCTAGCCTGGGTGGCTGGGCACTGTGGGGTGGGTCAGGGTGAAGCCCACACGTGTTCCTCCCGTCCTCTCTGGTCTGGTCTCAGTCTTCCTGAATGTTACTTCTCTAAAGGTAGCTCTTCCCAGCCCAGCCAAGCGACCTGCTTTCTCCACTGACAGGCCTGCCTGCCTGCCTCCCCCTTCTTCCTCCCTCCGTCCTCTTCCCAACCTCAGCTCATCCAAGTAGACAGCACTTGCCTGGGGCCCGCTGTACAGGCCCCGTGGAGATGGCGGACATTTCCCTCTCTCCTGGTCTCTACAGTCCCCTGGTCTCCGTAAGCTGTTGCTTTTGCCAGCTTGTTTTGTGCCAGTCCTGGGTCTTGAACTCAAGGCCTGGGTGCTCTCCCTCAGCGTTTTACACTCAAGGCTGGTCCACTTGAGCCACACACATCTCCACTCCCAGCTTTTTTTTTTTTTTTTGGCCAGTCCTGGGCCTTGGACTCAGGGCCTGAGCACTGTCCCTGGCTTCCTTTTTGCTCAAGGTTAGCACGCTGCCACTTGAGCCACAGCACCATTTCTGGCCGTTTTCTGTATATGTGGTGCTGGGGAATCGAACCCAGGGCCTCATGTATACGAGGCAAGCTCTCTTGCCACTAGGCCATATCCCCAGCCCCAGCACTCCCAGCTTTTTAGCGGTGAGCTGGAGATAAGAGCCTCGTGGATTCTTCTGTCCTGGCTGACTTTGAACTTCAGTCCTCAGATCTTAGCCTCCTGAGCGGCTAGGATGACAGGCGTGAGCCTTCAGCACCCCCAGTTGGTCTCCATTATTTTATTCATGCCTCTCCCTTGGTGGGAAGTTCTCCCTGCCCCTCTCTGCCCAGCCAGATTTGACCATCGTCCGTCCTTAGTGGCCTCCTCAGGCCTCGATGGCCTGCCGCGGCTCCCCGGGTGTGAAAGCCCAAGGTGGGGCTGGTGACGCCCGCTGGCCCGGCAGGTCCTGCCAGCATGTGGTGTCTGCTCTGTCTTCACAGCCCAGGCTGCCAGGACTTTCACTTGGCACAACACCCGCCGTGACTTCTCTCCTACTGCACGGCGTCCATGGTTGGGTTAGGCAAGGACGGAGAGAAAGGTATTGCCCCATTCAGCCATACCATGGGCGGATGGGAGGAGGACTGGGCCAGGAGCATTGTGTACGGACACCGCCTTCGCCGCCTCTCCCTGGGTACGGACCCTGAGCTCTTTTCACTCAAAGCTGGTGCTCTACCACCGGAGCCACAGCTCTGCTTCTAGCTTTTGGGTGGCTCATTAGAGATAAGAGTCTCATGGGCTTTCTTGTCTAGGGCTGGCACATGAATAGGCCCAGGGGCTTTGGTTTGGTTTATTTGGTTGAAATCTCCGTTGTGTCTTCCCAGTGCAGGACCACCACTGTCCCATGGGTGGTCGCGTCTGCAATGCCCTGTCTCTCCTCAGGGTGGAGCTAGAGAGCCCTAGCCACCCACCCAGCCAGGAGAGACCCTCACCCAGCCAGGGGCCCACCCAGCTGTCACTCCCAGATTCCTCCTGAGGAAAACATCTGAGCCCAGCAGTGTGAGTAATGCTAGGTTTCTCTTCTTTTCTTTTGCCTCTAGTGGGAAATCACCAGGTCTGGCTTTTCTATTTGGATCCCTTTGTTCTTGGTCAAAGCAGCCTTGTAAAATGACACCCTTTTCACAGGTCTCTGGCCTGTGGAACAAGCACTTCAGGCTCCCCCTGGCCCTTACAGGGAATATTAAT
This sequence comes from Perognathus longimembris pacificus, assembly GCF_023159225.1. Lineage (NCBI taxonomy): Eukaryota > Metazoa > Chordata > Mammalia > Rodentia > Heteromyidae > Perognathus > Perognathus longimembris. The sequence goes on along the minus strand of NC_063180.1, from coordinate 31,133,525 downwards.
TAAGGTTATTGGTCTGCTGAGGAAACTGAGGCTTAGTGTTGGTGATATGTTTGAGGTCCCAAGCTGTGGGAAGAGGGGGGCGGGATGTGGGACACGTGTCAAGTCATTCCGTAAGTGTGATCTGGGTGATTTTACACAGAAACCTGGGCTCTTCCAGCTACTTGGGAGGCCGATATCTCAGAATCATGATTCAAAGCCAGCCCAGGCAATTAAGTCTGTGAGACTCTTATCTCAATTAGTCAGAAAACAAGCTGGAAAGGAACCAGGTGCCAGTGGCTCATGCCTATAATCCTAGCTAGCTACTCAGGAGGCTGGGATCTGAAAATCAAAGCTCAAATTTAGGGGCTGGGAATGTGGCTTAGTGGTAGAGCGCTTGCCTAGTGTGCATGAAGCCCTGGGTTTCATTCCTCAGCACCACATAAACAGAAAAGGCTGGAAGTGGCGCTGTGGCTCAAGTGGTAGCCTTGAGCAAAAAAGAAGCTCAGAGACAGTGCCCAGGCCCTGAGTTCAAGCCCAGGCTTGGCAAAAGAAGAGGGAGGAGGAGGAGGAGGAGGAGAAGGAGGAGGAGGAGGAGGAGGAGGAGGAGGAGGAGGAGGAGGAGGAGGAGGAGGAGGAGGAGGAGGAGGAGGAGGAGGAGGAGGAGAAGGAAAAGGAGGAAGAAACAAGGCTGAGCCACCACCCCCCACACACACACCCCATTTCAGTGGTCTAAGGTCAGTGGTGAGAGCCAGATGAAATTCCAATGCCAAGGTCATAGAGGCTGGTGGCTGGGACTTGGGTGTTGTCACACCACTCTCCTGCATGACCCTGGAGAAGTCACCTTGCTTCCCTGTGCCTCTCTTCCCCAATCTGAAGAATGAGAAGATGGCAAGGGTTAAGTGAAATGACCCAGATGGCCATAGTAAGAGGCACCACCTGTGCCGTTGTTGTGGTTGTAATGAAATCAGGAGACCTCCCCCAGGTCACCTGCCTCTTGGGTCACGGGGGACCCAGGTCCCGTGGGAGCAGCAGCTCCTGGGCCAGTGCAGGTGTCTGGGAAAGTTTGTAACTGGATTAAAGAGAGCAGAGGCCCCAGGTGCTCGCTCGCTTGCTCGGTGCTTTGGCTGGCTGGGGGCCAGTTTCCTGCTGGGGCAGGTTGCTCCTGGTAGGGCTGGCTCCGTGGTGCTGTCCCCTTTTCCCTGTCCCTGGGCTGCCAGCTGGAGGCTGAGGCTGGGCCCAGGGAGGGGGAGGCGCCGTGGTCACAACCCAGCCCGGGCAATGCACTTCCTCTCTGGAACTCTGCTGGGGTCAGGGTAGCCAAAGCAGGAAGCCCTGGGGCGCTGGGGGTGGCTTTCTAGGGCTGGAACTTTCCTTCCAAGCTCACTCAAGGACACTGGCCTTGGTGGGAAGAGACGGAGGCTGGAGCCTGAGGTCTAGGGGTTGAATGCTGGCTGCGAATGGAGCAGGGGGTGTTCCCCCACACACACACTTTGATCCGCTTGCCCCTTTGCCCTGGAATGCTTGTGCCCAGGCCTTCACTCAGGGCCTGCCCTCAGGGGTCACTCCCTGGGCTCCCCCTCCCAGCAGCCCCAGCCTGAACCCCTCTCCCATCATCACCCTTGCTGCGCTGTGGGGAAATCCAGGGCACATCTGGCACAGACCTGGTGCTCCCCTCACACACCTGGAGCACAGCTGGCGCTCCTCTTGCTCTCACTTCTCTAGAGTTCTGTTTTCATTTGTCACACCCTTGGTGGTTTCCAGACCCCTTCATCTCCCTGCAGAATCTTCTATCGTAGGTACTCCCACAGTGCCTGGCTCTCTGGACACCAGGAGCTCCCCACAGGGGCCCCAGCTCAGTCCCCGGTGCCCCTCCGCCCCCTGGTCTGCCCCGTGCTCTGCTGCAGTGGCTTTCACAGTACGTGTGGCGCGTTTGCTTTCCAGCCCACGCTCATCCACGGCGTGGCGCCTACCACGTGCCTGTAATAGCCCTGTGGGGCAGGTAGGGCAGGACCATAAAGGTTTTATACAGGAGAAAATTGAGGCACTCTGAGGCTTATAGAACTTGCCTGGGGCTGAGTGCCTCCTTAGCTGCAGGGCCAGGACTAGAACTTGGATCTTAGGAAGAGATTTGCATGAGCCACAGCTCCACTTCTGGTTTTCTGGTGGTTAATTGGAGATAAGAGTCTCAGGGACTTTCCTGACTGGGCTAGCTTTGAACCACATCCAGCTTCCTGAGAGGCTAGGATGACAAGGGTGAGCCACCAGGGCCTGGCTGCTCTAAATTTTTTGAGATCTCCAGGTGTCAGACATCCCTCAGTACCCAAGTGGGTTGGTCCCGCGCCTCTGTGAATACAGCATCTAGATACTCAAGTCCCTTAGATAAAACCACATTCATTTGCATCTAACCTATGGACATGCTTCTGTGCACTTTCAGTCATCTTGAGATGACTTGTCATATCTGATACAATGTAAATCTTGGAGTCAGATGTGATGCCTCACCCCTGCCATGAATGATGACTCACTCCAGCACGGAAGAGGCAGAGGCAGGAGGATCCCAAGTTCAAAGCCAGCCTGGGCTACATAGCAAAACCCTGTCTCAAAAAAACAAAGCAAACAAAAAACCCCCAAACCTCTAATCCGGTATGGTGTCACAAGCCTGTAATCCTAGCTACTTGGGGAGGCAGAAACCAGAGTATCACAGTTGGAGCCAGTCTTGGCACAAAGTTCGAGAATGTTGAAAGGGATGACATTGATCAAGGTATATCGTATTTGTAAACTGCTTTGTTCATCGGTGGCTCCTTTATACAACTACCTAAAGATTAGAAAAAAAAAAAAACAACGACTTTGCATGGCTCCATCTCAGTGCAAGGCTCGAGATAGGGGTGTGTATCTGACATGCCAGCAATGGGAGGAAACAAATAGGGTCACAGTCCAGCCCAGCCCAGGCATAAAGCAAGACCCTACCTCAGAAGCAACCAGCAAAAGCCAGGTGCCAGTGGCACCTATCCTAATCCTAGCTATTTGGGAGGCTGAGATCTGAGATGTAACGTTTGGAGCCAGCCCAGACAGACTTTTTTTTTTTTTTGGCCAGTCCTGGGCCTTGAACTCAGGGCCTGAGCACTGTCCCTGGCTTCTTTTTGCTCAAGGCTAGCACTCTGCCACTTGAGCCACAGCGCCCCTTCTGGCTATTTTCTATATATGTGGTGCTGGGGAATGGAACCCAGGGCTTCATGTATATGAGGCAAGTACTCTTGTCACTAGGCCATATTCCCAACCCTCAGGCAGACTCTTGAGGCCCTTATCTCCAGTGAACCAGCATCAAGTGGGAGCAGCGGGAGCTGTGGCTCAAGTGGTAGAGTGCCAGCTGGGAGGGGGTAAAGCTTAGTGCAAGGGTGAGTCACTGAGTTCAAACCCCAGTACCTCCCATAAGCAAAAACAAGCCAGCAGGGCTGGGAATATGGCCTAGTGGCAAGAGCGCTTACATGAAGAGCGCTTACATGAAGCCCTGGGTTCGATTCCCCAGCACCACATATACAGAAAACGGCCAGAAGTGGTGCTGTGGCTCAAGTGGTAGAGTGCTAGCCTTGAGCAAAAAAAAAAAAAGGAAGCCAGGGACAGTGCTCAGGCCCTGAGTTCAAGGCCCAGGACTGGCCACCAAAAAAACAAGCCAGCAGATGCTATGTCGATGGTGGTTGCTGTGTGCTGTGCTGCTCAGGGTGTGAAGGGGGAGAGAGGGCACGCGTTCAGTACAGTTATGTCTGTCTCGGGCCTGAGTGCTTTGTGCTGACTGCTTGGGTGGATCGGTGCCGAGGGAAGCTGCGGACACGGCATGCGGGTTGCACACACGTGGTCACCCGCACATGTCACCCAGGTGAATTCCAGAATCGCTGCCCTCTTCCTCCACGGCAAAATGCCGACTCCTCCCCCAGTTTCTTCTGCCAGGAATCACAGCAAATGCTTTTGCGCCTTGGCTGCATAGCACTTAGTACCGAGTACTTAATGTGCAGTACCTCCGGGGAGTACTCAGTACAAGTACTTAGCATTCTACCCAGTGCTTCACATATATTCAGTGGCAGATGAGGCTCCAAGAAGGGACCCTCCTGGTATTTCCACAGGTTTGGGTCAGAGACCTTACATTATGTATCTAAAACCAAACAACTGCTAAACATAAAAAGATCTAGAATAGACCTATCAGTGGATCACAATAGCTCAACAGCTATGTACATATGATCATATAAGATGAGGATAAGCAAAAACAACTCCAAGAGGAGGACACAGGAGGACTCTATTATTGACGTTACATTTAAAGTTCTAGGTGAATTTCCTTTGGTGTACGCTGCCACGTGGCTACTGTATATGATTTTGGTACACTGGGAATTGTATATATGCCTACCTGACCTAGGGAAGGGAAAGAAAAATGAGGGTGTAAGACATCACAAGATATGTACTGCCTTATTATGTAACTGTACCCCTTTTGCACAACACCTTGTCAACAAAATTTATTTAATAGTAATAATAATTTTTTAAAAAAGGGACTCTCCTATACGGGAAAATGGGGAAGGCGGGGCCTTCTTGCCACGCTTACCCGCGTGGGAATTCGCCCAGCTGCAGGGAAGACAGAGTTCCTCGTGTTTAAGTATTCAAATCATAATGCCATCTTTAGATGCCTTCGCCTCCTTTTGCTCACCGCGGCCTTTTGCTGGGTCTTTCAGGAGAGGGAAGAGACAAGGAGCTCCCAGCTACCCTGTTGTGATGGACGGATACAGACCAGCTCCTCAACACAGAGGCCTATACCGGCAGGAGCAGGTGACCATATGCTGGTGCCAGTCTTGGGGACCTTTGAGGGTGACTCTTCAACCTTCTCTGTTTCATTTTGTTTTAAACCTAGGATCTCACTATGTAGCCTGGACTGGCCTTGAATTCCCCAACCTGCCTCGAACACCCCTCCGTGCTTGGATCATAGGCATGTGCCATCTCGCCTGAAACTCTCTTCTTTATGCATCTTTGTGTTCTCTGAAGTCTCTTTAGTGATCACCACATCAAGGATTGGACAGGGCAAGTGCTCTACTGCTGAGCCATAACCCCAGCAGCCTCGGAATTTTTGTTTGTTTGTTTGTTTTTACCGTGATTTTTCCTTTATAATCAGGCAAAAAATGTAAAGTCGTTTCATTTTGGAAAACTCCTTGGGGAGGCTGAATAGAAGAAAGAGACCCTTATGGGTGAATGACAAGTGTCAGTCAAGGCCCTGTGGAGGGACCCTCGAGTTGGGTCACAGTGGTGAGGTGCTGAGGGCTAAATAGCTGGTTTCTTTCTTTCTTTTTTTGCCAGTCCGGGGCCTTGAACTCAGGGCCTGAGCACTGTCCCTGGCTTCTTTTTGCTCAAGCCTAGCACTCTGCCACTTGAGCCACGGCGCCACATCTGGCATTTTCTATATACGTGGTGCTGAGGAATTGAACCCAGGGCTTCATGTATACGAGGCGAGCACTCTTACCACTAGGCCATATTCCCAGTCCTAAGTAGCTGGTTTCTGAAGAGTGAGGTAGAAATCTCAGCTACCATCCTCCTCTGTAGGGCTGAGGGTTAGTGTCCAAAGGCGTCGTGGTGATGGGGGAGAAAGGCCGGGAGAGAAGTGACTCGTGTCCGGGCAGTGAGTGGTCATGAGTCACAGGGCAGGCGAGCGTGGAGTTTCCAGGCCGTTAACTTATCTGCCCGCACCTGTGTGAGTCAGGGCAGCTCAGCCAGGCGAGTGCATCCACCTCCCTGCCCTGCCCAGCCACACAGACACCTCAGCTGTGCCTCACAGGAAGGTGTGGTCCATACGCCATGCCACGGAAGCCACACACAGACCTCCGAGGGCCGAGAGAGGCCAGGAACTGTCCATGGACCCGAGACAGGGTACACAAATGTCACTACGTCCTTTCCTGTAAGGTTACCCTGGTCTGTCGCTCAGAGCAGCTGTTTCCTGAAGAACCGGAAGCAGCCAAGTTGTCCTTCCATAGTGGTCCATTATGAGACATCGTGGCACATCCAGAGAGGGGAATGTTATAGAGCTGTTAAAAAGGATGAAGGAAGCCAGGCATCCATGGCTGTAACCCTAACAGAGCAGGAGCAAGTGCTGAGCAGTGGTGATCGGAGGCAGGAGTTCGAGGCCAGGAGGAAAGACTGCACAGCCCTGAGAGGCCGCCACTGTGCCAGCAGAGGCGTGGGGGCCTGGCAGCGGGCAAAGCGGGCCAGCAGATAACACAGCTGCCGGGGCAGCTCAGGAGAGATAAGTAAGCAGCAGTGCCCAGACCAGAAACACAGCCACGGGACTGTGGGTTTGGTTTTTAGGAGAGAGAAAATGGGGGGAAAGGCTCCATGATTCAAGAGTTCAGAGAAATTTATCTTAAGAAAATAATAAAGAGGCTGGGAAGGTGGCTTGGTGGTAGAGTGCTTGCCTAGCATGCAGGAAGCCCTGGGGTTGATTCTCAGCACCACATACACAGAAAAAGCTGGAAGTGGAATTGGGGCTCAAGTGGTAGAGTGCTAGCCTTGAGCAAAAAGAAGCCAGGGACAGTGCTCAGGCCCTGAGTTCAAGCTCCAGGACTGGCAAAAAAAACTTTGCTCCCTCCCTTCTTCTGATCTCAGTGCTCCAGGCTGGGCCAGAGAGCACGGAGTGGCAAAATCCTGGTCTGGGCAAACCCCAATGCCCAAGAGAGACCATGCCATTCTGAGTACCACTGCTCTGGGTGCCGGAGCTGAGCGGAGCCCGGCTTTCTTGTCCTAATTTCCCATGCTGGGCCAAGCACGGGTCCAGGTGCTGCGCCGATTCTGTCTGAAGCCGGGCAGCCATTCCTAGGCCAGGCCCAATGTCCTTGGCATCCGGCCCTGTGTCTGCCAAACCTGGAGAACTCGGCGGGCCCTGCCGACCAGGGCTGGCAGAAACCAAGATCTTGTCCTCTTTCCACTTAGACAGGCATGGGCTGTGGAGTTCTGGAAACTTCTGACCTTTTGTAGGGCATTTCCAGAGCGCCTGCTAGGCTGGGGGAGGGGCTGCTCTGTGACTTAACCCTTTCCCTGCCAGGGGAGAGTGGAGGCCATCGCCTGTTTCTTGTTTGATAGGCTGGGGAGGTGGTGGGTGGCAGGGGACAGAATAGTCCTGAGCGCAGAGCTGTCCCCTGTGGGTGGACAGGAGCTGGGCAAGGGTGGTGAGGGCTTTGAGGGAGGGGGAGGGCTGGCAGGAAAATCAGGAGAAAATTCCGCCTGCCCAGTAGAGAGGCCCACTAGAGGCCTGGGACTGGGGGTCAGGTGGGGACCAGGTGAGGGCTGGGTGAGGGGTATCTGCACCTAAACTCAGGACTGCTCCCCTTCTTGGCCACCATGGGTCTACAGAACGTCATCAGCCACGCTGCTGCAGACATCTGGGGCTAGCTTTGAGATGGGTCTTATTAGGTTGCCAGGCCTCTGCTGAGAGGAGCTAGGACAACATGGGTCAGAGTGAGACTGGAGTCAAGAAGGCAGGAACACCCAGCCCTGATGTCACACCAGAGGCTGAGAGCTGAGAATCACTGTTCAAAGCCAGCCTGGACAAGAAAGACTGTGAGACACTCAAACTCCAATTAGCTACCAAAAAGCTAGGAGTGGCTCAAATGGTAGAGTGCCAGCTTTAAGCAGAAAAGCTAAGGAACAATGCCTTGAGTTCAAGGTTTAGGGCTGGCACACAAACACACAGACAGACACAGACACACAGTATAAGTGCTGAATTATCCTTGCTTTTTTATTTTTTATTTTTATTTTTGGCAATCTGGGGCTTGAACTCAGGGCCTGAGCACTGTCCCTGGCTTCTTTTTGCTTAAGGCTAGCACTCTACCACTTGAGACCCAATGCCACTTCCAGCTTTTTCTGTGTATGTGGTGCTGAGGAATTGAACCCAGGGCTTCATACATGCAAGGCAAACACTCTACCACTAAGCCACATTCCCAGCCCCTATCCTTGCATTTTTTGTTTTGTTTTGTTTTGTCAGTCACGGGGGCTTGAACTCTGGGCTTGGGTGCTGTCCCTGAGCTCTTCAGCTCAAGGCTAGCACTCTACCACTTTGAGCCACAGAGCCACTTCTGGTTTTCTGGTGGTTAATTGGAGATAGTCTCACAGACTTTCCTGCTCAGGCTGGCTTTGAACTGCCATCCTCAGATCTCAGCCTTCTGAGTAGCTGGGATTACATGTGTAAGCACCAGTGCCTGGCTTCTTTTGTACTATTTCATAAGTCAGGTAATGAGTAAATTCTTTTTGTTAGTCATGGGGCTTGACCTAAGCACTGAGCACTGTCCCTAAGCTCATTTAGCTCAAGGATAGTGCTCTACCACTTTGAGTCACCATTTTGTTGGATTTTTTTTGGAGTGGTTAATTAGAGATAAGAGTCTCACAAACTTAACTTTCTTATCTAGGCTGGGTTTGAACCACAATCTTCAGATCTCAGCCTGCCGAGGATTTCAGGTGTGAACCACCAGGGCCCAGAGCCTGTTTCCTTTTGGACAATGTCGCTTCTTCCTTTGCTTTCCTGCAGTTGCTTTTGTTGTTTTGAGACAGTCTTGCTACCTCCTCCAGGCTGGCCTGGAACTTGAGATCCTCCTGCCTGTTTGCAGAGTGCTTGAATTACAAGTGTGAGCCACTGCCCTCACCCTTTATTTAAAAAGAATAGTAGTCAGATGGCAGTTAAATATACAGTCTCTCATATACTTACTTTTGTAAAAAAAAAAAAAAGAAAAGTGCAAGTTTTAAACAGCTGACAGCCAACCTGAAATACAGTGTGACAATCTTATAAAAACCAAGCACACTCTTGCCATGGATTCTGGGGCGAGCATTCCAGAAGAATGAGATGTCCGTTCATACAGAAGCTGCTCGTGGCTGCTGGCTTTGTAATCGCTCCAAACCAGAAGCAGCCAAGGGTCCTGCAGCTCAGCGGTGAAGAGTTCAACTCTGACCCATTCACTCTATGGCACACAACTCAGTCATAAAGAACTGTTGGGCGTAGTGGCACACATCTGTCATTCCAGCACTTGGAAAGCTGAAGCAGGAGGAGCCTCAACTGAGGCCTATTCTGGGCTACATAGTTAATTTTGGCCAGCCTGGGCTGCGTAGTAAGACCCGTTTTTTTTTTTTTTTTTTTTAAACAAAGAATAAAAGAAAGAGCTGGGGATCTAGCTCAGTAGTAGAATATCATCTCAGTATGTGGGAAGGTTTGAGTTCATGTCCCCAATACCACATGTGTACAAATCTGCATACACACACACACACACACACACAGAGAAGAGGAAAGGGGTGAGAAGGACAGAGGTCCCACCTTTGATTCCAATTATATAATGTTATTAAAATCATAGACCTAAAAGCTGTATTTGTGGGGACACAGGCGGAGGGGGACATGTGTGGACACAGTCACTGAGCTCCCTTGAGATGAGGGAACAATTCTGTCTTTGTGTGTAGTGTGTATACAAAAGGCCCAGAACCACATACTTGTGTGTATATAGTACACACACACACGTGCACATGTGTGCATGTGGAAAATGGGTGAAAACTCACTGATAGGTCTATATTTAACATTGTAAATATGCATATATATAATTTTTTTTGCTAGTATTGGGACTTGAACTCAGGGCCTGATGTTCAAGCCCAGCTCTTGACTCTCACAGCTGGTACTCTACCACTTGAGTCATGCCTTCAGTTCTTGGCTTCTTGCTGGCTACTTGGATATAAAGATTTGTCTGTACAGGCTGGCTTTGAACTGTGATCCTCAGATCTCACTCAGTCTCCTGAATAGCGAGCCACCAGTGCCTGGCTCAGGCTGAGCTTTGAATGTTCCTTTTCTTCGTGTGTGTGTGTGTGTGTGTGTGTGTGTACGTACATACTAGGCCTTGAATTTGGCACTGGGGTATCCTTCCTTAGCTTTTTCTCTCAAGGCTGGCCCTTTACCACTTGAGCCATTCCTCCACTACTGTTTTTTTTTTTTTTTTTTTTTTTTTTTGGTGGTGAATTCAAAAGTCTCACAGACTTTCCTGCCTGGGTGGGCTTCCAACCATGATCCTCAGATCTCAGCCTCCTGAGTAGCTGGGATGACAGGCAGGAGCCACCAGCTGGTGCTGGGCAAGTAGTGTCATTTTTCATTGTGATTTCCTGTAACAAATGAGAGTTGATGTGTCAACAGGCAACAACCTAACCACTGCAGCCCTTCTCTTGGAGCCTGCAAAGATGGCCCAGGGACTTAGGACTCTGGCTGGCAGAGGCCGGCTCCGGCTAGCTCCTCGCCAGAACTGGTTGTTCCAGGAGCCGCCCAGGAAGCTGTGGCTGCTCTCCAGAGCCAGCACCAGCAGAGCTGGCCGGGGTGGGCCAGGCCGGGGTCACTGGACCACAGGGGCAGGTGTTTATTTAGACGCATGCTCTGTCCACGCCTAGGCCCAGGTCACCTGCAGGACGGAGAGGCCTGCTGTGGGGACTGAGACTGAGGGGGGAGGGCCACGGGCAGCCTCCCGCAGGGGCAGGGGAGGTGGTCAGCCTGGCTGAGCCCAGGAGGGGTCCCCCATTCCCCTATTCCCACTAGGGGTGCTTCAAGGTCAGGGAGAAGGTCGTGAAGGGTGCAGCCCCAGGCGGATCAAGGTCACCCCCCCCCCTCCTTGTGAGAGTGAGCTGGAGAGGGAGGAGGGGGAGGGAGGGGGAGGAGAAGGAGGAGAAAGGGGAGGGAGGCCGGGGGAGGGTGGTGGAGCCCAGGCCTCCAGACAATTCCCGTAAACACGGGGCGGGGCCGGCGAGGCGGGCGGGGCGCAGCATTTCCGGGGACACGGAGCACGCCTGGACTACGGTTCTCCAGACACTCCTGGGCCCCGGGGGTCCCCGCGCACAGGTGGCTCCTGGTTGGGCTGTGACTGACTGCAGGTAGGCGCCGGGGGGTGGGGGAGGGGGGAGGGGGCGGGTTGGGGGGTCGCGCCTGGGGTGGAGGTGGGGTCTCTGCCCTGTGGCTGGGCACCCGCGGACCCCACTCCGTCCTGCCCGCCCCCTCCCACGAGGGCCCCGCCTGTCGCCCTCGGGCCTCCGGGGAGTGCGTTGCCATGGCAGCCGGAGGCCGGGCTCTTGTTGCCATGGCCGCCGGGGGCCTCGCGGGCCGCCGATCCTTTCCGTGCACCCTGCGGCACCGCTCGCGCCGCCCCTGCTCCCGGGTCGGTGGTGGGACCTGTCTGGGTTCCCCCTCCGGTGGCGGGGACGGGGGTCTCTGATTAGTCCCTGGGTCCTGGCTGCTTTAGCAACAAGGTAGATTTCAGGGCGGGGGGGGGGAGGGGAGGGGAAGCAGAAAGGTGGGGTCCTGGGGCTTTATCAGAACCGTTGGGGTCCAGTACCAGGTCAGCCAGGGGGAATTCCGGTCCTGGAACCCGCAGGTCCCCGCAGGTCCCCGCACGCACGGTGCAGCACCTGCAGTGTGAGTTCAGAACCGCGGGCGCCTGTCAGGCCCCGGGGAGGGAAGCACAGGGCTTTAATCCAGAGATGCCTGCATCGGAGCGTGGGGTCCCTCCTCCCCACGGCCCAGACACTGGCTGAAGGCCAGGGCTTGAACTCCATTTCCCGGCTGTGTCTGTGGCCCTTGGAGATCAGGGCTGCGCTTCGTGTGTGGAGAGCTCATGCCCTGGGCGACTGCTGACCTAGACATGGGGGCCCGCTGGGTGTGGTGGTGGTGGGTGAGCACTACACGTGGAGCACCCTGGAGGCCCCAGACTCCATCCACAGCACCACAACTAATGATACAACAGGGACCCATCCCAGCCACCCAGGAGGTGGAGGTCTGAGGATCTGGGTTCTTATCTCCAATTAGCCAGCAAAAAGCTGGAAGTGGAGTCGTGTGTCTCAGGTGGTACAGTGCCAGCCTCAAGCAAAAAAAATAAATAAATAAAAGCTAAATAAATTCAAGCCCTGCTACCAGCACACAGAAATAGAGAAGGCCAAAATTCAGGGAAACAGGGCTGAATGGAGGAAAGGATGAGGGAAGAAGAATGAAAGGAGAAGGAAGGAGCAAGGAGGAGAGAGAGGGAGGGAAGAAAGAAGGAAGGAAGGGAAGAGGAAGGACAGACAGCTTCTGGCAAGAACTGATGAGGAGATGGCACCGGTTGAAATTCTGAGCCTGTTAGGACAGTCTGTCCCTCTAAGTTCTGGAGTCTGCAGATCCGGGGTCTGGTGCAAGTCCTGACTTGGGGCTGTGTGGCCCCAGCAAGGCCCTGGCTCTCTCTGTGCTTCCGTGTCACCTGTGGAGTGGGTCCCTCCCACTGTGGAGATTAAATCTGTGATGAAATACAAAAGGCCAGCCTGGAGCTCACTTATGTAAGTGCTAAGAAAAATATCTCCCATGCTAATGGCCTCTTTGATTTAAGTGGATTTGTCAGCTGTTTCGTGTCAGGGTTGTGCAACTCCTCCAGGAGGAGGTATGGTTCCTTTTGATCCAAGAAAGGTGAATTTGGAAAAGTTCTCTTTTGGGAAGAAGTCTGGGTGTCTGCAGGCAAAACTGCCTTAAAGCAGCGTTTGCCTCGTTTTGGGAGGGGGGGTGGCGACCAGAGGAAAGCTCTGATGCCTTTCCTTCAGAAATGGATGTCTGTCTTGAGGTTCCTGGTTTCCACGTGGGGCTGGGGGCACCCCCTTGCTCTGTACATGTACAAGGCTGCCCTGGGAGCCCCTGGCAGCCATCTGGGAGAGGGGCATTATGGGAGATGTGATGAGAGCCTCACTGTGCTTTTTGGGGGTCTGTGGAGCTGGTCTCACTACTGTCTTGGGTTTTTGTTGTTGTTGTTGTTGTTTGTTTTGTGCATGTCCTGGGGCTTGAACTCAGGGCCTGGGTGCTGTCCCTGAGCTTGTTTGCTCAAGGCTAGCGCTCTACCACTTGAGCCACAGCGCCAATTCAGGCTTTTTCTGAGTGGTTTCTTGTTGATAAGAGTCTCACAGACTTTCCTTCCTGGGCTGGCTTCAAACCCTGATCCTCAGATCTAGGCCTCCTGAGGAGCTGGGATTACAGGCATGAACCACTGGTGCTTGGCATCTAGTCTTGTTTGAGTTGTCACCTGACGTTTAGGTGGCTGGTGGGCACCCCAAGTCCATCTATGTCTGCTATCCTTGGAGCTCCAGGAAATTGGTGACCCCACTTGGTCTCTCCCCTGCCAAACCTGCCCGCTCTCACCCACCCTTTGGGCTCGGAGACACAGACAGCCACAGCAAGCGTGGTCAGCATCCACTGGGTCACCGGAAGGGACAGAAACTTGGAGTGTGTGGAGGTGTTCATTGCTAGGAAGGGAGGGGCTGAGGAGAGTGAGCTTTGGGCCTCTGGGGCAGAGGCAGGACTCTGGCCTTCAGAGGTCAGTGGCTCAGGCTAGGCAGGGCAGAGTGGATTTAGGGAGAAGGATGTGGGGAGCCAGGTGCCTGTGGCTCACACACTTGTCATCCTTGCTACTCAGAAGGCTGAGATCGGGCTGGAGATATGACCTAGTGGCAAGAGTGCTTGCCTCGCATACATGAAGCTCTGGGTTCAATTCCCCAGCACCACGTATACAGAAAACAGCCAGAAGTGGTGCTGTGGCTCAAGTAGTAGAGTGCTAGCCTTGAGCAAAAAGAAGCCAGGGATAGTGCTTAGGCCCTGAGTCCAAGCCCTAGGACTGGCAAAAAAAAAAAAAAAAGGCTGAGATCTGAGGACTGTGGTTCGAAGCCAGCCCAGGTGGGACAGAGTCTGTGAAATTCCTAATCTCCACTACACTAGGAAAAAAGCCACAAGTGGGGCTGTGGTTGTACGTGCTACCCTTGAGCACAAAAGCTCAGGGACAGGGCTGGGGATATAGCCTAGTGGCAAGAATGCCTGCCTCGGATACACGAGGCCCTAGGTTCGATTCCCCAGCACCACATATACAGAAAACGGCCAGAAGCGGCGCTGTGGCTCAAGTGGCAGAGTGCTAGCCTTGAGCGGGAAGAAGCCAGGGACAGTGCTCAGGCCCTGAGTCCAAGGCCCAGGACTGGCCAAAAAAAAAAGCTCAGGGACAGTGCCCAGGTCCTGAGTTCAAGCCCCAAAACTGGCACGCCAAGACAGAAAGAGAGAGAGAGACACAGAGAGAGAGAGAGAGAGAGAGAGAGAGAGAGAGAAAATGGGTGGCAAGTGGAGAGATGGTGCCTGACTCCTTGGTACCTGGAGAAGCCTGTCAAGAAGCACCTGGAGGCCCGGCCTGGGGCCTTGCACCCATCAGAGGTTGGAGGGCAGGAAAGAGTCACCTGCAGGTATGAGCCGGGCATCGCTGGCTCCCAGGCTTTCTAGTCCCTTGGTGAGCCGCCCATGGGCACAGAGGGCACCTCCTGAACTCAGGGCAGTGCCGGCATGGACTTCATGTTCCGCCCTGCCTGCGCAGGGACAGGTTGAGCCCTGCCGCCTGCAGCTCGGCCCTGTGGGGCGGGGATCCCTCGCGGGGAGGGGAGCGGCTGGCTCAGGCCCCAACAAGCCCCAGTGGGGGCGGCCGCTCCCTGCCACCGAGGGTGCACCGGGTGGGGCCGGCTGTGGGAGCTGCAGCCTCAGCACCGGGCTTGCAGGTGGCAGCTGAGCCCCAAAGGAAGGGCCTACAGGGAACCACTCGTGTGTGCATCCAAGATGGCTCAGTGGTAGTGCCACGGCCCAGGGGTGACCTTCACACCAGGGGGTGGTGATGATGTTTTGGGGAGATGACCCAGGGGCACTGCTGGTGACTTTACAGGTCCACTCCATGTCCCTCAAGTCCTGCTAGGAAGCCAAGAGCAGAGGGCTTGTGCGGCCAGCCACACAATGGGCTGAATTCCTTTGCTTTTTACTTATTTATTTTCTCTGTGCCAGTACTGAGAGGTTTGAACCGAGAGGCCTGGGTGCTGCCTCTGAAACTTTATTTATTATGTATTTATTTTTGCTCAAGGCTAGTGCTCAACCACTTGAGTCACAGCTCCACTTTGGCTTTTTGGTGGTCAGTATCATGGATTTTCCTGCTGGGGCTGGCTTTGAACCGTGATCCTCAGATCTCAGCATCCTGAGTAGTTGGGATTATAGCCCAGTCAGTGCTGAATTGTTTTGTTTCTACAGAAGAACCAGTGGGGGAGCTCACTGTGTTCCACAGTTTCAAGGAGGGGGAGCAGGGGGGGAAGGAGGAGAGGGAGAGGGAAAAGGAGGGGGGAGGGAGAGAGGGAGAGAGAGAGAGAGAGAGAGAGAGAGAGAGAGAGAGAGAGAAAGCTGAGGGGGGGAGGGATCTAGTGTGGGGAGTAGAGGTGAGGCTGTTTGTTTACTCGCCTTGCCAGCCCCTGGGTCCCAGCTGCCCGAGATCAGAAGGCAACACCAGTGCTGGGTGGATGCCCCATGGAAGCGCCCAGCCCCCAGGGCCTGGCAGCCATTGGCTGATTTCAAAGCACACGCTGGGTGTGCCAGCGTGTGGCCTCCTCATCTAAATGTGTCAAGGCTGCAGCTGAGCTGGGCCGGGTCCCAGGTCCCTGGGGCGGAGAAGAGCAACTCCCCCGGCCTGGGCTGGGTGGGGAGCTGCCATCGCTGGGCAGACTGGCATCCACCGAGGGCTCGGGGCTACGAGGGGATGGTGGCAGGGGGCCAGCACCTGGAAGCTGGGCTGCAGCCAGTGCATGTCTGTGAGGCTTGGTGGGCAGCCAGGAGCAGGCAAGCCTGGTGCTGCCCCAGAGGGCCGGGGCGCCCTGCACTCGGGCTCCACGGGGCTGCCGGAGGCCCCTCCCCCACCGACAACCGGGGACGCCCAGCTGCTCGGCTGAGCCAGACCTGCGGTGCCCAGCTCCCCTAGGCGTGTGTGTGTGTGTGTGTGTGTGTGTGTGTGTGAACAGCAGCCTGGCAGGGCCCATCATGATCAACGCCACCCATCCACGCCCAGATAGAGATTTGATGGAGGGACAGCTAATGAGTGTTTTTGTTATTGTTGTGCCAGTTACTGGAGCTTGAATTCAAGGTCTAGATGCTCATCCTTTAGCTTTTTGGCTCAAATCACTGGTGCTTGACCACTTGAGCTACAAGCTCCACTTCCGGCTTTTTTTTTTTCTGGTTAATTGGAAATAAAAAAAAATCTCTCTTTAGGGCTGGGGATATGGCCTATTGGCAAGAGCGCTTGCCTTGTATACTTGAAGCCCTGGGTTCGATTCCCCAGCACCACATATATAGAAAAGGGCCAGAAGTGGCGCTGTGGCTCAAGTGGCAGAGTGCTAGCCTTGAGCAAAGAAAAGCCTGGGACAGTGCTCAGGCCCTGAGTCCAAGGCCCAGGACTGGCAAAAAAAAAAAAAATCTCTCTTTAATTTTTCTGTTGGGGCTAGTTTGGAATTACAGTCTTCAGATCTCAGCCTCCTGAGTAGTGAGGACAACAGGCGTGGGGCATGGAGAGCCTCCCAGGAGGGAGGGGGTCGGGCGGGCGTGAATGGGCGGGCAGATGTCATGATAAGTTCCTCTCCTTGTCTGGGGCCATGGCAGAAGCTTTGCGTTTCTCTCTCTGGAGCTCTTTATAAACGCTGACATTCCGGCCCGGAAACCCTTGCCTGCATCCAAGCGTGGCCGAGAGGAGCAGAAGACCCGTGGTTGGTGTGGGAACCAGCCTCTATCTAGCCCACGGGAAATCCGCTCCAAGATTTTTTTTCATTTCTTTTGTGTTCTTGTTCTTCCCGCCCAGGGAGCACACAGTAAAGCACTCAACTAACAGACAATGGGGGGGGGGCAGGGGGAGCAGGATAGAGCCACCGCCACGCTGGGGTGTGGATTGGTGGGCTCTTCCCCTGGGGACCCTTGTGTTGCCTGCTGTGGGGGGATGGAGATGGTCACTGTTCTCTGGGGCTTGTTGGCCGCCGGAGTCACAGACATGCTTTTGGAGTACTTGAGCCGCCTGGGGCAGGATATAATTAACCACAGAGATGCACAGCCCTGCCTTCTCAGAGAGCATGAACTTAGGCCTCACACAGCCCGATGTTGCCAGGATGCCAGGGCCGACCCACCTCCTGCCCACTCCAGAGCTACTGAGGCAGGGATTCAAGCTTTGACAGGTGCCAATCAATCCGGTAGCCACCGGCCAGGTATGGCTGTAGGTAAGAGTGGCTGGTGGAAGATACACAAGGAAATGTACTTGGACTTTCGCATCATTTCTTAGGATTTTTCCCCCCCATCATCTATATCTTGTGCTGATACTGGGCTTTGAACTCAGGGCTTGGGCACTAAGTTCAAGCATTTTCTATTTATTTATTCTTTGTCCTGGGGCTTGAACTCTGGGCCTGGGTGCTGTCCCTGAGCTCTTCAGCTAAAGGCTAGTGCGCTACCATTTTGAGCCACCGCACCGCTTCTATTTTTCTGGTGTTTTAATTGGAGATAAGAGTCTCACAGACTTTCCTGCCCTGGCTGGCTTTGCACCTCCATCCTTAGATCTCAGCCTCCTGATTAGGTAGAATCACAGGCGTACGTCAGCCATCAGTACCCAGCCAAGCATTTTTTTTTTCCAGCCCTGAGGCTTGAACTCTGGGCCTGAGCACTGTCCCTGGCTTCTTTTTGCTCAAGGCTAGGACTCTGACACTTGAGCCACAGCTCCACTTCCGGCTTTATCTGTATATGTGGTGCTGAGAAATCGAACGCAGGGCTTCACATATGTGAGGCAAGCACTTTACCACTAGGCCATATTCTCAGCCCCCAACCATTTTTGCTTGGCATTTTGCTCAGCCTTTTTGCTCAAGGCTTCTACTCTACCACTTGAGCCATTGCTCCACAGCAGGCATTTCACTAATTGGAGATCAGAGTCTCAGGGATTGATCCTCAGATCTCAGTAGCTAGGATTCCAGGTGGGAGTAGACATCTCCCCAAACTAAGGATGTTACTTTGTTTTACAGTACTGAACATTGCACTCAAGGCCTCCTGCTTGCTCTGCCAGGACTCCACCATTTAAGCCTCACCCCCCTCCCCAGTACCCCCTGCCTCTCTTGCCTTTCACCTGATTGACTTCTCTGGTGTCCAGTGTGGTTTCCTAGGGTGTTACTCCCTAGATCAAGGGGAGACGATTGGGTGGTCCCTAATGCAATTGGGTGGTCCCCAAGGCATCGCAGCAGGTGGCCAGGCATCAGCCAGTCCTGTTACTGCCGTTACTACCTTGCTTAAGGTGGCACCCCCCAGATCTCTCCTTCAGAGCCTCATTTTCCCGTTACCCAGTCGTTAGCAGGACAGACTGTGACAGGACATTAGCAGGACAGTCTGTGGGCGTCCCACCCCCTCCATTAGGATCCTTGCTTGAGTCAAGAGTTTTCTAATCATTTCTACATTTATCAGCAACCATTTCCTGTAAAGGAAAACCTTCTCTTTACCTCTCTCCAACTTTGCCTGTGCACTAATGGGCTGCATTTTTATTTCGGTGCATTAGAGGAAGCCATTACTTGGTGATGCCGCTGGAGGCTGATGGAGATCATCAGGCCTTCCTGCATCCTTCTGACCCCATTAGTCTTGGGTCACATCTTTCCTCTCTGGCTCAGCAATGTCCGGGAACATTCTCCTTTTCCTCTTAGGTCAGAGATTACCTTGTGCTTTCCTTTTCATTCTCTAAGAAATGGTGGTTGCTTTTTTTTTTTTTATTGACCAGTCCTGGGACTTGAACTCAGGGCCTGGACTCTGTTCCTGAGCTTCCTTTTGCTCAAGGCTTTCTATCTTTCTACCACTTGAGCCATAGCTCCACTTCCAGCTTTTTTTTTTTTTTTTGGTCAGTCCTGGGGCATGGACTCCAGCATTATCCCTGGCTTCTTTTTTGCTCAAGGCTAGTACTCTACCACTTGAGCCATAGCTCCACTTCTGGATTTTACTGTTTATGTGGTACTGAGGAATCAAACCCAGGGCTTCATACATGCAAGGCAAACACTCTACCCCTAAGCCATATTCCCAGCCCCTTCCACCTTTCTTAATAGTTAACTGGAGATTAGAGTTTCATAGACTTTCCTGCCTGTCTTCAAATCTCAGTCCTCAGATCCCAACTTCCTGAGTAGCTAGGATTACAGGCAGGAGCATTGGTGCCAAATACCTGCCTATTACTATTATTTGTGTCAGTCTTGGGGGCTTGAACTGATAGCCTGCGTGTTGTTCCTAAGCTTCTTTCCCCAAGGCTAGTGCTCTACCACATGAGCCACAAATATACTTCTGGCTTTTTGATGCTTTAATTAGAGATAAGAGTCTTACAGACTTTCCTGCTCGAGCTGGCTTTGAGTCTGGATCCTCAAATCTCAGCCTCCTGAGTAGTAGGATGATAGGCGTGAGCCACCAGAAGTGCAAGTGTGCCCTCTGTCCTCACTTCCATCCCTCCACCCTGAAGAACCTGGTGGAGAGATGAGGGGTTCTGCTGTGCTGGGCCTGCAGCTTACTATTACTATTATTTATCATCAGTGACTTGCATTAAGGTGTAAGAAATGCTTAACCAAGTTTAGGATGACTCAAAAAACTAGGAGGGAAAGCCAAAGGTATGATAATAGGATCAATATTCAAAATGACCTCAGTGGGATGAAACCTGGGCCAGAACCAATAGATTTAAGAGATAATTATGAAGTTCTGTATGGGGTTGATGAAGTTCATGGGATAATTTCATGCTTGTGGGTGCTCTTCACTGGGTCAAAGTCCACATTACAGTGTACTTCTGGTTGTTAGTTGACATGAGCCAGCAGTATTCTGTCTCTGAGGTTACTTTCCATCAGCCAGTGTTTATTGACTGTTGGCCTACTTTGTGTCCAGGCACTGTTGTATATGTTTTTGTGGTTGATGTTATTTCTGCCAGTCATGGGGCTTGAACTCAGGGTCTCATGCCTTTGCTTGGCTTTTTGTGCTTAAGACTGGTGCTCTTCTACTTGAGCCATAGCTCCACTTCTGGCTTTTTGTTGGTTAATAAGAGGTAAAAGTCTCATGGACTTTCCTGCTTGGGCTGGCTTTGAACCTTGATCCTCAGATCTCAGCCTCTTGAGTAGCTAGAGTTACAGGTATGAATTGCAGGTGCCTGGCTCTGATTTTGGTTTTCAAAGACTCTTTCTGGCTGTTGTGTTGAGAGTGGATTGTAGGGGAGCACAAAGAGGAAGTGGGGAGACCCATGAGGAGGGCTTTGAATTAACCAATTGAGATGGGTGGGGCCTGGGGGTCCCGGCAGGTGCAGAATGGTTAGGTTGTGGACTTGCTAGTGGACTGGATGAGTGGACAGGGGGGTGGAGGGTGCTAACCTCTGGCAAAAGCACTACATGGGCAGCTTCAAGATGGAATTGCCATCAGATGCCACAGAGAAGGCTGTGGTTTGGAGTAGAACCTTAGTAGTTTGGGGGGCAGCAAAGGGGAGAGGAGAAAGTTCATGTGGGTTTGGTATCCTAGTCAGCCAGCCAGGTGGAAATGGTGGAAGCCTATTGGAGTTCAGGATGGAGCAGGGAGGTCTTGGCCCAGGCACCCAGACCTGAGCGAGGGTGGAAGGAAGCGTGGGGTGCTGGTACTGTCCACGCTGCCAGTGGGATTCTAGGTCCTGTGCTCCCAGCCTGAGCCCCCTGCACCCCACCCCCCAGCTGCAGGTGAGGGAAACAAAGGGATGGGGTTCTGGTGGCAGATTTTGGCTGAGGGGGTGAGAAGAGGCCAGGTTGCAATAGTCACAAATTCCGGAAGATATGGTCGCTATTGCCATGGAATGAGTCTTTTCACCATAGCCACTGGGGTTGCACTTAGTACCCCCCTTGCCCGCATGGAAAAAGCTGAAACAGGATCCCCAAACCAGTGGTCCTTTCAGTGATACTTCTTTTTTTCTGTGCTGGGGTTTGAACACAGGGCCCAGGGCATGCTGGGGTGCTCTACAACTGGAGCCATGCCCCCAGGAGCCCCCCCCCCAAATTGGTGGCAGAGCCCAGGGGTCTGGGCTCCGTCCGATCTGCAGTGGGCACCCTTGGAGGGTCTGGGGCCTGGCAGGTTGTGGGGAGTACCGCCCCCCCCCCCCCCCGCCGCGTTTAGTCCTTTAAGGCTGTTGGCAGGTCTCCCAGACCAAGGCCCAAGGCTGAGCCCGGTGGGTGATAGCAGCCAGGCTTGTGTGAACCCTGGGGTCTGACACCCGATTCGTGCAAATAAAGACCCAGGAGCCAGGGACCCTGGGCTCTGCGCCAGGTGGGAGCTGAGTTTATTGGATCACCGACAAGCCGGTGCGGGGAGGGTCCCGGAGGGGGAGGTGTCTAGGAGGAAGGGAGATCCCGAGGCACGGGGGTCCCGGAGGGGGAGGTGTCTAGGAGGAAGGGAGATCCCGAGGCACGGGGGTCCCGGAGGGGGAGGTGTCTAGGAGGAAGGGAGATCCCGAGGCACGGGGGTTCCGGAGGGGGGGGTCTAGGAGGAAGGGAGATCCCGAGGCAAGGGGACCTCGGAGGGGGGTCTAGGAGGGGGTTCCGAGGCAGGGGGACCCCGGAGGGGAGGGACAGGAAGCTAGGAGTCAACCCACGACTCGTTCCCAGCAGGTTCCCGGACCTGCCCGCCCCCTGCCTCCCCCACCCCCCCACCCCCGCTCCCCGGAAGGCGGACGGGAAGGGGCGGCTGGGCCCACGAGTCCGGAGAGACCTCGGCTTCTTCCCCCTCCGGGCCCGGCGGCGGAGGGTGCGGGTGGGAGGCTGGGACCCCGGTAGGGCGGGCGCTCGGCCCACGTGACCGCTCACCCCACCCTCCCCGCCCGCAGGTCGGAGGCGGGGGCCGCCGAGCGGCTCGGGCCGGGGGCGGGGCCGCCGCCTGCGATTCAAGTTGAGCAACCTGAGCCGATCCCGGGACGCCGAGACCGAGACCGAGACCCACGACCCGCGATCCCCGCGCGGATCCCGGCCGGTCGCCGAGCCCGATCCCGGACCCACGACTCCCCCTCTCCAACCCCGGCCGACCGCCGATCCCCGATCTCGACCGCCACGACCCCAGCGCGGTCGCCGATCCGGGCCGCCATGGTCCGGGCGCGGGGCTCGCGGCTGTCCCCGCTGCTCCCGCCGCCGCCGCTGCTGCCGCTGCTGCTGCTGCTGCTGGAACTGCTGCCCCTGGCGCGGGCGCTCAGCCCCCGGGTCAGCCTGCCACTGGGTGAGTGCGGGGCGCTGGGACAAAGGAGGGGCCGGGGTGGGGGGGCTCGGGGTCCGCGCGGGCCCCGCCTCTCCGCTCGCGGGGCTCGGGGAGGGAGCGGCCGCGGCCAGGCCCCCTCCTCTCCTCTCCCCCTGAGTGGGGAGGGGGGCTGCGGCATGCGCACCCCGCGGGGCCGGGGTCCCCCGCCGGTCCCCCACCCGCCCCCCCCCCGCGCGTCCGCCGGCCTTTGGAGCCGCCCCCGAGCCCGCCATGGCGCACGGCGCGGTAAACACTGGGGTCTGGTTTTCCCTGCCTGTCGCCAGCCACCCTCCCGGACGGGGGCGGGAGAAGGGGGGGCTGGCGTCCCTCCCCGACCTCCAGCCGTATCTGGCCAACCAAAGGGGACCCCAGGCTCTGTGTCCTGCTAGGGGTCCCCAAACCAAGGAAGCCACCCTCGAGGTAGCCAGGCCCCCCACCCTCTCGCTCCTCTCCCTTTCCCTGGTTGCTTCTCAGGCTCCTCCTGCCCCGCCACCCCCCCCCCAGGAATTATGGAGTTGGGTCTCAAGCCCAGTCAGTGCCTTTTGCTCCCTGCACCCCGGTTTCCTTATCCTCAGAAATGGAGTGCAGCCACAGATGCCTTGAAAGCTACATTAGCCACCGTGTGGGCTGGACAATAGATTTCTGCAGGACCGTCCTTCCCCTGAGGTCTTCAGGTTGTTAAGATACCACACAATAAATGAGAGGTGGCAGCCTCTACCACACTTCCTCCTCCCTACAGCTTCTCCACCCCTAAGGAAAGAGTTAGCATCAGCACCTCAAATTAAGGCCAGGGCCTCAGTGGCCCCCAGTAACCCTGTCTGAACCTCCTATCTGAAACATCACAGATGACCTAGAGTTCAAGTCCCACCTCAGCCACTTAGTGCTCATATGACCATCTCTGGGCCTTGGTTTCCTCCTCTGTAAGATGGGGATAATCACCGTGCCTGCTGATAGCTGGAGATGGTGAAGATGGATTCATGGTAGGCTGAGAAAGGCCTCAGGATAGGGCTTGGTGCAGAAGCCGCTTGGTAGGTGAGGGCTGGTAGTGCTGTGTGTTACACTGGGACGCTCCGCTCCTGCAGGTAGCTGGGTGGCTCTGCCTAGGGTTGGGTGGGGTGGGTGGGTTTGACTCCTCCAGCCTCTGGGGTGCCCCATGGGGTGAACTGAGGAAGAACAGATGTCCTGCGATGCTATACTGCCCAATAAAGCTCACTACTTCTGCTGCCACGGTGACTCTCCTGATGCGGAGACCCTTCATCTCTAGGAGACAGTAGGGAGTCAGGGACACTGCTCTTGTGGACGCTGCTTAGGTCCGGGGAGGCCTCATGTTCCACTGCGGACCAGGGTAGCGCCTCTCCTGGGGTGGCGGCCTGGCAGAACTGGCCAGTGGGGGCTGGGGCAGCTGAAACCCCAGTGCTCCAGGACCTGCCCTGTGACTCCTGTGAACACACACAGGCTGTAGTGGGGACGTGTGTCACCCCGGCACTCCCGCATGGGGCCTGGCTCACCCACGTCAGCGCAGGCCTGCAGAGGGGTCCTAAGGGCCTGAAATGCCGTCTCCGTCCCCTCCCGCTAGGTTCTGTGGCTGGGTCTGCCCAGAGGGAGACCCCTTTTCTTGTTCTAAGGCCCTGGGATAAATGGCTCACAGCATCCCAGGAATGACTAGGGAGCACATGGCCATCCTAGGCTGAACTGCCACTATGCCTCAGTTTCCACCAGGCCCTCAGTGCCTATCTCCTTTTGCCCTCTACATGCCAGGCCCCGTGAGTCCCCCAGGGGAATCGCCTGGCGGAGAGCAGGCTTGCCCCTGCGTGGGGCCTGAGGTGGCTTCCTGTCTTCTCCCTGGGGGTCTTGTTAGATGTTCCTGGCAGCCTGCCCATCCTGCCCCCCCACTGTGGCCATAGGATGTGGGGTCCCCTGGGACCCTCCCCCCAAGGTCCTCTCAGGGGCCACACCCCCTTTCCTGCCCTACCCTAGTCCCCTGGGACACCGATGCTTGGGGACAGGTGCTCTATCCATGATTTCCAAGTCCCCACAGTGGGAAGTCCAGTTTGTGCTACCTTAGGGGTCCCTTCTAGACACCGGCTCCTATGAACGGTGTGGGAGCAAGGGGTGGCATGGTCCCCTCTGTCTGCGGTGGAAGGAGGCAGGGCCAGGCAGGAGGAGACAGGGCCGGGTGTACGTCCTGTCAAAGGGGTGTTACAGGGGACAGTGTGGGATTAGGGTTCTCTGCACTAAAGGTTGCCATGTGAGTTTCAGGACCAAAGTGTGGTCAGGAATGACATGGACTGCGGGGCCTAGTGCCTCCCGGCCTGGTCACATGGAAAGAAAGGAAACAGATGTGTTCCTCAGGCCCACCAGAATTCCCCAGGCCCCCTTGTTATGAATGTCTACACCAAGCCCACCCCTTTAACCCCAGCTGCTCAGGAGACTGAGATCTGAAGATGGTGTTTGAGCCATCTTGGGCAAGAGAGTCTGTAATCCTTACTGTCAGTTAACCATCAAAAAAGCCAGAAATGGAGCTGTGTCTCAAGTGGTAGAGAACCAGCCTTGAAAAGCTAAGAGACAGTGCCTGGGTGCTGAGTGTAAGCCCCAGGACTGACACAAACAAGTTAATAATAATAACAACTGATCAGAGAGTAGGGTGCTGGGCCGGATCAACTGTTTGTCCTCAGATCCCAGAGCTGGCCTCCAGGATCGAGCCCCCCCCCCCCGCCCCCCGGGTGCCAGCTACCTGTGTCATCTCCTCCTGCCTGGCTCCTGGCCTCCCCATTGGTGTGGCTGGGTTGGGGCAATTTAGAACTCTGACTCTGGATGCTAAGAGCCTGACTGGACTGGACAATGAGCAAAAGCATCCGGTCCTGAGTTCAAGTCCATGCCTGTTTCCACGCTGGCCAGTCTGGGGTAGTGGCAGGACCCATCCGTTTCCCGGCTTACTAGAGGATTACATGAAATAACAGATGTAGAGTGTCTGGCACCCTGCCTGGCACGTGCTGCGTCCCCAGGAATAGGTGCTGGCTGTGTGTGTGTGGTTTTAGCTGCCAGGGCTGTGGTCACACGTGCTATGGGTGCCGTTACCCCCCCCTTCCTGGGGAGAAGGCTGCACCCTCTCCCCGTCCCCCCTCCCTGCTCTCGACATAACTCTTGCACAATGTGGGGGCATCTCCGCATGTAGCCGGCATGTTCATCCTCCAGGCTGGGGACGTGGCACGGTGTGGGTCAAGACTCCATTCAGGCCTTGCTTGCTTCATCCCCTTCTTTGAGGTCTCCCTGCTCGTTCTTTAGCCACCACTGTTGGGTGACCATCCTTGCCACAGGGCTGGGGTCAGCACGTTCGTGGAGCCTGGAAGAAGGTAGTGGGGAGATGGCCATGGGCGTGTCTGTCTGTCCTGTCTTGTGGACAGGCTGGGGTCCTGAAGGGCTGGAGTCTTGCCTTGGTGTGTCATGGGAATTCTGCATGTTCCCCAAGCAGGGCCTAAGTGGAGACTTGCCTCCTCTTTGGCCTCCTGTGGGAGGAAGAAGGCCCGTCCTGGCGCCCAGGGGCATGCCACTAGGTGGGCTTTGGGGAATGGAGGTGTTCAACCATAGAGAGCACAGTGCTGAAGCTCAGAGAAGCTGATTTATTCAGTCAGGGGCATCAGCTAGAAAAAGACAAAGCCTAGTGTGGGCCGAGGCTCCCGACTCTTCAGAACCACATTCTTCCCAGAACACAGCACCTGCATATCAGTTGTCTGAAAGTAGTTAAATGAGCCAGCTTTGCCCTTCAGTAATGGACTAGTTACGTAATTCCATCTGGTAAGGAAATCAGTTGAGGTCACTCCTGGGCCTGGCCCGGGGGCCAGCCGAGGCCCGAGGGCATGACCAAGTTGGAAATACGGCCTGCGGAGCCCGCCAGGCACATAGATTGCAAGCAGGGAGGTGGTGGGCCAGCACCAGCCCAGATTTTATTTGACTTCCCAGTGGCTTAGGAAATTAAATTAGTGGCTGATATTTAGAATTTAGCAATTCTTTTTTTTGCCAGTCCTAGGGCTTGGACTTAGGGCCTGAGCACTGTCCTTGGCTTCTTTTTGCTCAAGGCTAGCACTCTACCACTTGAGCCACAGCGCCACTTCCGGCTGTTTCTATATATGTGGTGCTGAGGAATCGAACCCAGGGCTTCATGTATACGAGACTAGCACTCTACCACTAGACCATATTCCCAGCCCACTTAGGAGGTTTTATATATTAAAAAAATCCAGGTTTTCCAGTTTTTAGAGGACCTCATTCCTCCGGGTGGCTGCACCCACCAGAGCCCCACTGGCAGCCGGGCCTTTCCCGGGGAAAGGGGTGTGGGGGCTGCCCGGCTGCGTGCTGGTAACATCTTCCCAGCACCAGTGACTCTCCCCCAAAAACTGGAGGAGACATGGCATCTCAACCTGCATCCCCTTGGCGTGCTGAAGTGGGGGAGCGCCTCTCGAAGTGTGTGGACACGAAGGGTTCCTGGCAGCCGCTGGGGTGCAGATGCCCGAGGACAGGTGTGATGGGCATCTGAGATGACCCCCCGCTGGCTGTGGGCAGGGAGGAGAGGAGAAGAATGGACACTGGTGGCAGGAGTGTGCGTGGGTGTCAAGTGTTCTAGGCTGGACATTTAAAGGAAACAAGTGCTTTGGCCCAGCAGGGTCTCCTGGCTCTGTGGTTGGGGAGTTGGGGTTGTTTGTACCCAGTGGCCCCAATTTCCTTAGACCAAGTAGAAGCCTGAAGGTCCGGGCATGGCTTACCGGGTGAGAGCCCGCGTGTACAAGACCGTGGGTTTGATTCCTAATACTGCTGTAGGAAGCAGAGGCAGCTGGGTGTCAGTGGCTCACACTGTAATCCTAGCTACTCAGGAGGCTGAGATCTGACGATCAAGATTCAAAGCCAGCCTGGTCAGGAAAAGTCTGTGAGACTCTTACCTCCAATTAACCACCAGAGAACCGGAAGTGGCGCTGTGGCTCAAATGGCAGAGTGCTAGCCTTGAGCTGAAGAGCTCAGGGGACAGCACCCAGGCCTAGAGTTCAAGCCCAACTGACACACACACACACACACAGAGCAAAGAGGCCGTGGAAGCGTGGATGGGGAAAGGGACTGGGGAGAGTGGACGTGGATGAGCTACATCCTCCGTGGGCCCAGGAGGGTGGGTGGAGCTCGGGCCTGCACTGGCACCAGCAGCCCTGGCAGCCTGGCGCAAACCGCACGATCTGGGGCCCCCTGGGAGGCTCCCTAGTGGCCGTGGCAGAGGCCAGGGAGAAGAGCAGGTCCCTGGGGGGGAGCCCTGGGCTTCTGGTTCACTCCTACCCCAGGCTGTGAGCGGCCCTTCCCTATGAACTTCGCCCTGGTGATGGCAGTGGTGGGCCAGGCAGAGCCGGGCAGGGGTGGCTGCCACTTCCTGCCCCGCGCTGGGCGCGTACCCAGGACTCCTGCTCAGGTCAGGCCTGGATCGACTTCACTGCTCATCGTAGCTCAGGCAGCCGCTTGAGCGGCTGCTGCTGTGAGTGGACCCCTGTTCCAGGGACTTGTCCCAGCCCAGACTCCTCGGTGTGCACAAGTGACAGGTGACCCCTTCCCCTTTCCTGGCTGTGGCTCTCAGGGAAGCTGGGACTTCCTGGCTTCCTCCTGCTGGGGCCTGCAGAGGGGGCGGGTGTGAGGGCCAGGTCAGCATCTTGAGCGGTGCCAGGTGCTGCAGAGAAAGGTGGGGTGGGGCTCTGAGTCACGGTGTTACCGAAGCCTGCAGCTGGCCAGCCTGGGTGGGGACCTGGCTGAGCCCTATTCCCGTCTTAACCCAGAAAACTCCCAGCTTCCGGCTGAGTCAGGGAAGGGATGGGGTGGAGGGTCTATGGGGCTGGGGGCTGAGTAGTTTCCACATCACTTCCTGCTGAGAGCCCACACACCTTGGGGGGGGGGGGAGCTGGGACTACAGGTATGCCCAGCCTAGCTCACCCTTGCTCTTGTGGGTGGGGCAGCCCTCTGGGTAGGGAGGTTTTAGGCCTGCTGGGAAGTCAGCCATAGCCCAGGCCAACCGCCTCTGTGAGGACAAGATTGAGGATGAGGGGACCCCCAGACATAGCAGAGACCCACAGAACAGACTGAGTGACCGAGACTTTACCAGCCTCTCACAGGGAGCCTGGCACAGAAACAGCTCCCTCCAGCCTCTCTGTGCAGAGAACACACAAGCATGGGCAAGCCTTGCGGCTGCACAAGCACACGTGCGCACGCGCGCACACACACGTAGGCAGGCTTAGGCAGGGCCTCCGGGACAGACGTCTGCACAGACACTCTGTCACTCCGAGGTGACCCCAGGCCCCCTGGGAGCTTAGACAGCTGAGCACGCACCTGCCCAGGCACGCAGCTTGTGCCTGGAATCCACACACCCGTCCCAGGTGCTGAGCTTGCTTTTAAGCTGCTTCTCGCAGCTCACCATGAGACCCTCATAGCCACGTCCCTGAGACCCTTGTCACCACATCTACGCCGCACGAGCCGCACCCCGGCGTGCAGGTGAGGAGACCTGGCTCCCCCAGCCGCTCCACCCTATCCCTCTGGCTGCTCTGGCCCAGCTGGATTTTCCTGCAGGGTTCGGGGGTTTTATTTTGGAGTCACTTGGGCATTGACCGCGTGCCAGACACCCCGCCAACATGGGATAATGTGTACAGAGGTGTTTTGAGCATGGCTGAGGCAGCGCAGGTTATTATGAAGATTATTATTTACATACATAATCTCATTCCTGAACAGCCCTGCCAGGTGGTGCTATTATGATCCCATTTTGCAGATAAGGAAACCGGGGCCTTAAGAGGTTAGGTTGTTTGTCCCAGTCACCCAAAGCTTTCTGAGAAGCAGAAGCTGGACTTGAACTCAAGTCTCTTGACTCCAGTCTACCTTGCAGCCAGTGGGAGCCACCAGTCCTGATGAAGTCCAGAAGGGCAGGGGTCCTCAACACACACACATACACACACACCACACACCACACACTTTTCCCCTTTTCTCTTTAGCCACAAGGGGGTTCAGCACTAAATGTACAGCTCCTCTCTAGAAGCAGTGTGGATACTTTATGATCTGCTTTTATGAATCTTTCCCTCCTTTCTATTTAAATGTCTTTGTTCGGTTCTCCACACACACACACACACACCCGTCTCTGCTTCTGACTTAATGTTTGCATTGCACTCCGTTCTTTGCTTTGTGTTGGTGCAGTCTGAGGAGCATGCTGGGCTACTGGACATAGACACACACACACAGTCATTGGATTGACGACCCTGTCGGCTTGTAGCTGCTTTGCTGGCTCAGCATTACGCCAGGGCGACTTTGTTTACCTGGTCACAGTCCACTGGCCCATGAAGATGTGCTGGGCTTTGGCTGGGGGCTGTGTTCTTTTGTGTTTTTAGCTTCTCATCAGCTGTTTAGGATTTTTTAAATCCTTTCTCTCCAAACCCATTAGCTGCTCAAAGCATAAACAAGAGCCAGGTGGTGATTTCGTTTGTGTCTCCTTCCTGCACTCTTGATTTGCATCATTCACATCACTCAAGTGTAATCTCTCCCGTGACATCCACAAGAGGCAGAAATCCACCGGCAGTCTCACTTCCCGCTATTTTTCCTGTTTATATTTTTCTTTCAGGGTAAAAGAATCAGTTGTGTATACTATTTTGGCCTCCATGTTTTGCTTACCAGGAGATACTTAGTATCATTGCTTATTATCACACATCTTACAACATTGGATGCTACTTAAAATTACTATTAATCAACAGAACGTGTGTGTGTGCAAGCGCAGGTATCAGAGCTTTAACTCAGGGCCTTCCGCTTTTGCTTGGCTTCTCCCCGTCCCCCCCCCCCCCCCCCCAGCTTTACTATTTGAGCCCTAGCTAGCTCTACTTCCAGTGTTCATTCTGATGGTTAATGGAGATGAGGTTCATGGACTTTCCTGCTTGGGCTGGCTTTGAACATGGTCCTCGGATCTCAGCTGCCTGAGTTGCTAGGATGACAGGTGTGAACCACCAGCACCCAGCTGAGTAAACCCAACCCTTCACCACCCGTCCCCTCGCTGACCTTCCTCCCTGTAGCTTGGCCCATTCTAGAGTTTTCTCTAGGTAATGCGCGTCCTCCTTTCCCCAGGTTCGGAAGAACGGCCGATCCTCAAATTTGAAGCAGAAAACATCTCCAACTACACGGCCCTCCTGCTGAGCCAGGACGGCGCCACGCTGTACGTGGGCGCGCGGGGAGCCCTCTTTGCGCTCAACAGCAACCTCAGCTTCCTGCCCAGGGGGCCATACCAGGAGGTGAGGGGCACTGCCCGGAGCTGGCAGTGGGCAGGAAGGGAGAGGAGGACGCCCTGGGACTCCCGGCCCTCGGTCCCTTTGCACACCGCTTCCCTCTCCTTCCCTAGCTGCTGTGGCCCGCAGACACAGAGAGAAAGCAGCAGTGCAGCTTCAAGGGCAAGGACCCCAAGGTGAGCCAGGGTGGGCAGAGATGGGGGGAGGGGGGCTGACCAACCCCTGCCCCATCCTCCTGTCTCTAGACGCCTAACACAGACTAAGTGCCAAGCATCAGCCCCCTGGCATGGGCAGTGGGGTGAGAGTTGGGTCTCTCTGAAGATGCCCCGCAATGTTGGGGCCTAATGGAGGCTGCCCAACTTCACCTCCTGCCTCTCCTCCTCCCTCTCCCTGGCCCCAGCCCCATTCATAGAGCCTCCTGGGCGGGGGGGGGGGGGGGGGCGGGGAGCGGGGAGGGCGGGGGGCGGGGAAGCCAAGGGAAAAGAGCTCCAACTTTGGGGTCAAGGTTCAAGTCCTTCCTATCTTGACTCATCCTTTATTCTGCCAGTGTCTACAAAGCATTTCCTTTGGAGAGGGGCAAACCCTAGGGCCTTGAACTTGCCTGGCAGATACTACACTCCCAGCCCCCATCTCCCCCCCACTTTTTTTTTGTCAGTTGTGAGGTTTGAACACAGGGCCTAGTCAGTCCTTAAGCTCTTTCACTCAAGGCTAGCACTCTACCACTTTGAACCACAGTGACACTTCCAGTTTCCAGGTGATTAATTGGAGATAAGAGTCTCAAGGACTTTCCTGACAGGGCTGGCTTCAAACCTGATCCTCAGATATCAGCCTCCCAAGTAGCTGGGATTATAAGCATGAGCCACCAGTGCCCAGCTCAACCCCCTGTTCATTGAGCACATGCTCCATGCTAGATAAGAGTTGTGGGAAAGAAAAAACAAAAAAAAGTGCCAGTCAAGTCAGTTCAAAAGGTGGTGGGGGTTATTCTTAAAAGTACAAAGAGATATTTGAGCAAGACATTGCCAGCCTGAATTTGGGGGGTGGAGGTGTGGAGAGAGGAACAGTTTTGGGGCCTCAGTTCTCTTTGTGCAAAACTGGGAAAGCAGTGGGAGAGTTGAGCAGAGACAGGATCTAGAACCTGGTCTTTTTCAGATCATTTGTCCCTTCCCAGTGTGTTGGTCAAGTCAGTGACCCGAGAAGGCCAAGTGCCATCCTGGGTTTCATAGTGAGACCCTGCTATGAATGAATGAATGAATGAATGAGAGTAAGTGACAGAACCAGAGCTGTGGCTGCTGTTCCCAGATCTGAGTGTCCTGCTGCTGGGTGGGGCCTGGGGTTCCGGGGGGGAGGGAGGGTGCTGGGCAGCGCCCCTTGGTGGCACGCCTGGGCATGACACCCTGTTCCCCCACAGCGTGACTGTCAGAACTACATCAAGATCCTGCTGCCCTTGAATGGTACCCACCTGTTCACCTGCGGCACGGCCGCCTTCAGCCCCCTGTGCACCTACATCGTGAGTGCCTGGGCCCTGCGCCTCCTGCCCCACCCCAGAGCTGTTGTGGGTGACGGGAGGCCCAGCTTCCTAGCCCTGGGGGTTGGGGTGTCATGCAGGGGAGGGGGCGAATGAGCCCAGTCCTCATTCGCTACATGCCCTGAACTGTCTGTCTGCCCATTCCAGAACGTGGCCAACTTCACCTTGGCCCGAGATGCAGCGGGCAACGTTCTTCTGGAGGATGGCAAGGGCCGCTGTCCCTTTGACCCCAATTTCAAGTCAACGGCCCTGGTGGTCGGTGAGTGACCAGGAAGTTGGGCAGGGGCGGAAGGGCCAGGCCTCAGCAGTGGCTCCTGGCTCAGGCTGGTGGCTAGTGGCGGCCCACACTGAGCTGATTCCCAGGACTGTGTGTGGTGCCCAGTGCTG
This sequence comes from Perognathus longimembris pacificus, assembly GCF_023159225.1. Taxonomy (NCBI): domain Eukaryota; kingdom Metazoa; phylum Chordata; class Mammalia; order Rodentia; family Heteromyidae; genus Perognathus; species Perognathus longimembris. The sequence goes on along the minus strand of NC_063180.1, from coordinate 31,101,268 downwards.
AGTTCCTGCTTCGGCAGGGGGCAGGGCACTGGGGTCACCTGGGCCCTGGTTGAGGAGCAGGGGGCAGGAGGCTGGGGTGACCCCAGCCCTGAGCAGGGAGCGATTCCCACGGGAACATTTTCTTGGCAGATGGCGAGCTGTACACAGGCACAGTGAGCAGCTTCCAGGGCAACGACCCAGCCATCGCCCGGAGCCAAAGCCCCCGTCCCACCAAGACCGAGAGCTCCCTCAACTGGCTGCAAGGTGAACACGGGCCTCCCACCCTGTTGCGGGTGCCCCTCCTAGGGGGAGGGGACCTCCCCCAGTCTCTGGGGTCCTGGCTGACTGCTCCCCACTGGTCCATGCAGACCCTGCCTTTGTGGCCTCAGCCCACATCCCGGAGAGTGTGGGCAGCCTCCAGGGTGACGACGACAAGATCTACTTCTTCTTCAGCGAGACTGGCCAGGAGTTCGAGTTCTTTGGGAACACCATTGTGTCTCGAGTGGCTCGCGTGTGCAAGGTGAGCAGGCCCAGCAGGCTGGGCGGTCGCTGCCCTAGGTCGGGAAAGCAGTGAACGTTGAGCCTTCTCCTGACTCACCCCCTCTCTCCCTCTCCCTCTCTCTCCTCCTCTGCCTCGGGCCGTGACCCCATCCCGTCCGTCTGTGCTGCAGGGCGACGAGGGTGGCGAGCGTGTGCTGCAGCAGCGCTGGACATCCTTCCTGAAGGCCCAGCTGCTGTGCACTCGGCCGGAGGACGGCTTCCCCTTCAATGTGCTGCAGGACGTGTTCACGCTTCGGCCTGGCCACGACTGGCGCCGCACCCTCTTCTATGGGGTCTTCACATCCCAGTGGTAGGGTGCCCGCCACTGGCTGTGGGGAGGGTGGTGGGCAGCAGGCTGGGCCCCCGGCCTCCCCTGGCCCCTGGCCTCACCTAGCCGCTTGCTTGCAGGCACAGGGGCCCCGCGGGGGGCTCGGCTGTGTGTGTGTTCAGCATGGAGGACGTGCGCAGGGCCTTTGAGGGCCTCTACAAGAAGGTGAACCGGGAGACACAGCAGTGGTACACGGAGACGCACCCAGCGCCCACTCCACGGCCCGGCGCGGTAAGTAACCCCCCCCCACCCCAGCCCCACTCTATGCCGGCACCAGGCCTGCCCAGCACTGGCGGATAACACAGCACTCAGCCTTCTTGAGGCTTTTCTTCTCTTTAAGATGGAGCTTCTGTAGTCGCCCCTCCCCACCCCATCGCAACTGTGGGTTGGTTATTTCTCTGTGCCACTTCCGGAGCTTGAACTCAGGGTCTAGGTGCTGTCCCAGAGCTTTGTCTCTCAAGGATAGTCCTTTACCACTTGAGCCACAGCTCCACTTCCTGCTTTGTTTCGGTTAATTGGCAATAACAGTCTCGTGGACTTTCCTGCCTGCGCTGGCTCTGATCTGGAATCCTCAGATCTCAGCCTCCTGAGTAGTTGGGATTATACAGGTATGAGCCCCAGGCACCTAGCTTTGTCAATAATTTTATCCAGAGGTTGGGAATATGGCTCAGGGGTAGAGTGATTGCCTAGCATGAGTGAAGATCTGGGTTCAATTCCTCTGTACCATATGAACAGAAAAGGCCAGAAATGGCACTGTTAGTCAAGTGGCAGAGTGCTAGCCTTGTGCAAAAGAAATCCAGGGATAGTGCCTAGGCCCTGAGTTTTCAGGCCCCAGAACTGGCAATAATAATAATAATAATAACAATTTTATCCAAATGGTCCTTGGCAGGTAAAGATATGTCCTCCACCCCTGCAGGCTAGGCCTAGGCCCCCAGACTAGCACACCAGGAGTGTGCTAAAAGCAGATGTGCTGCGTCCCCCGGGTAGCGTGGCCTCCTGGTGTCCCTGGCTCACCAGGCTGCTTTTCCTCCAGTGCATCACCAACAGCGCCCGGGAGCGGAAGATCAACTCCTCCCTGCAGCTCCCAGACCGGGTGCTGAACTTCCTCAAGGACCACTTCCTGATGGATGGGCAGGTCCGCAGCCGCATGCTGCTGCTGCAGCCCCAGGCCCGCTACCAGCGTGTGGCCGTGCACCGAGTGCAGGGCCTGCACCACACCTACGATGTCCTCTTCCTGGGCACCGGTGAGCCTGAGCACCCCAGCGGGCCTTGGCTCCCAGGGAGGGCGTGGTGGAAGGGGGCGTGGCCGGTGGGCGGGTCTGCGATGGGGCGTGGTGGAAGGGGCGTGGCTGAGCAAGGCCCGTTCCTGTGCCAGGTGATGGCCGGCTGCACAAGGCGGTGAGCGTGGGCCCCTCCACGCACATCATTGAGGAGCTCCAGATCTTCTCACCAGGACAGCCTGTGCAGAACCTGCTCCTGGATGGCCACAAGGTGAGGGCACTGGGAAGAGCCCTGCGTCCTGCTGGGGGCCTCCGTTAGCACCAGGCAGGCCCCACTGTGGTCCTCCCTTGTCCCCAGAAGGATGGAGAATTAACAGAGCTGGTCATTGGCAGTCACCCTGCAATCCCAGCTCCTCAGGAGGCTGAGGTCTGAGGATTCCGGTTACGAGCCATCCCAAGCAGTGAATCTTATGACATACTTAGCTCCATTAAACCACCAGAAATCTGGAATTGGAGCTGTGGTTCAAGTAGTAGAGCCTCAGCCTTGAGTGAAAAAGCTAAGGGACAGCACCTAGGCCCTGAGTTCAAGCCCCAGGACCCACACACGTACAAAAAAACCCAAACAGAATTGAGGCTCATGACCCAGGCTGTCAGAAAGTGGGGGTGGCGGGGACCTGATAGAGACCCTTGCGGTGGCTCTTGAGGACCCTGGTGCTGGCGCCCGCTGCCTGTGCCCACCCTTCTCCCTGTGTCTTGACTGCAGGGGCTGCTGTATGCCTCCTCCCACTCGGGCGTAGTCCAGGTGCCCGTGGCCAACTGCAGCCTCTATTCTACCTGTGGGGACTGCCTCCTCGCCCGCGACCCCTACTGCGCTTGGGACGGCACCCACTGTCGGCACGTCAGCCTGTACCAGCCTGAACTGGCGTCCCGGTGAGTACTCGCCTGCAGACCCTGTCACCCCTGCATGCCAGGCCCCATCCCTTCCCTTGCTTTTCAAGCCTCTCTGGATGCTGTCATTCATACCCACTGACTGTCTACATAGTTATTCCTTTTCTAAAAAATCGGCTGGTGCTGGGGTTTGAACTCAAGGCCTGGCACTTACTTGCCTGATGCTCCACCCTTCAAGCCATGCCTCCAACCCCTGCATACTTTTTCCTGCATTCTCCCCCTCCCCCCTTCCTCTCAGAAGTTTGCTAGGTCAATCAATAATTGACTGAGGCTAGGCACCAGTGCTCATGCCTGAAATCCTAGCTACTCAGGACCCTGAGACCTGAGGATCATGGAACAAAGCCGGCCTGGGCAGGAAGGTCCATGAGACTCTTATCTCCAGTTCATCACAGAAAAAGCCAGAAGTGTCACTGTTGCTCAAGTGGCAGAGTGCCAGCCTTGAGCAAAAAGGAGCCCAGGGACAGTGCCCAAGCTCAGAGTTCAAGCTGCTGGACCAGCTGCCCCCGCCCCCCCCCAAAAAATCACTATGGTACAGGCCTATAAGCCCAGCTATGCACAACATCCTAGATAGAGTCTCGGCCTGAGCAGGCAAAGCCTGAGACCCTACCTTAAATACAATTGCCTACTTCAAAAAGACCCAAATAGGAATTTACAGACCTTGACCTTGGAGGTTTCACTGAAAGGACCATGACCCTCCTCCACCCATAGACTCAATGTCCTCAGCTTTTGTGCTTGGTCAAGGTTTCCATTTTCTGAGTACATCAAGAATTCTCCTTCTTTCTGGGCATCATGGCATGTGCCTGTTACCCTAGCTATTTGGCCAAGATTGGGAGGATTGTGGTTCCAGGCCAGCCCAGGCAGAAACGTTCACAAGACATCCATTTCAACAGAAGCTAGACACTATGTGCACCTGTCACCCCAGATATAATGGGAAACAAAAAGTAGGAGGGCCGCAGTCTAGGCAAGCACCTGGGCAGGAAGCAAGACCCTTTCATAAAAATAACCAGTGCCAGGCTGGGAATGTGGCATAGCAGTAGAGTGCTTGACTAGCATGCATGAAGCCCTGGGTTCAATTCCTCGGCACCACATAAACAGAAGTGGTGCTGTGGCTCAAGTGATAGAGTGCTAGCCTTGAGCAAAAAGAAGCTCAGGGGCAGTGCCCAGGCTCTGAGATCAAGCTCCAAGGCTGCCAATAAATAAACAAATAAATGCTGGCAATAGAAATAACCAACCAACCAGTGCAAAAAAGGGCTAACATACACAAGGCCCTGAGTTCAAACCCCAGTACCACCCAAGGGGAGGAAAAAAAAAAAAAGAATTACCCTTTCTTGCCCGACATGGTACAGTGCGCCTATAATCCCAGCACTTGGGAGGCCGAGGTGGGAGGATTGCAAGTTTAGGGCCACGCTGCACAACAAAGCAAGATCCTGTCTCAGACAAATTAAAAAAAAAAATCTTTTGTGTTTATTGTTCAGATAATGACCTTAGGGAGACCCAGCTGTCCTGGATTTTTTTTTTTTTTTTTTTTGGCCAGTCCTGGGCCTTGGACTCAGGGCCTGAGCACTGTCCCTGGCTTCTTCCCGCTCAAGGCTAGCACTCTGCCACGTGAGCCACAGCGCCGCTTCTGGCCGTTTTTTCTGTATATGTGGTGCTGGGGAATCGAACCTAGGGCCTCGTGTATCCGAGGCAGGCACTCTTGCCACGGCTATAATCCCAGTCCCCTGTCCTGGATTTTATCTGAGGACACGTTGTGCATTTTGTAATGAAGGAAGGAACGTAGCTGGTAATAGCACGTAATGTCTACTGGCAAGGAGAGGTGTTCTCAAGCCCCCCGTGGGGGTGGGGATCTGCCCCACCCACCACTTTGGGCCTGGAGCTCCCTGAGCCTCAGGCCCCCTACCCCGTCCACCTCTCTGTGGAGGTGGGAGAGGCATGGCCCATAGTACACCCCAACCTATTCACCCTCTCTCTGGTCCCCAGGCCATGGGTCCAGGACGTCGAGGGGGCCAATGCCAAGGAGCTGTGCAATGTCTCTGCAGTCAGGCCTCGATCTTCCGTGCCAGCAGGTAAGGGGGCTTGGCGTGTTCTCTCGTAGGCCTGGGTGGCCCTAAAGGTCCTCCCTCACCTTCTCCTCCTCCCCCGCAAGCAAGGCTCTAGAAAGTGAGCCTCAGGACAGTCCTGGGCATCCTAAGTGGTCCGTGGAGGAGCAGGAGCACAGCTGGAGGAGGGGGGTGAGCCGGGACTAATGTGGAGCCCAGCCTCACTCTGCCCCCTGCCTCTGCCATCCACAGGCAAGCCCTGTGAGCCGGTCCAGGTCCAGCCCAACACGGTGAACACCTTGGCCTGTCCGCTCCTCTCCAACCTGGCTACCCGCCTGTGGCTTTACGATGGGGCCCCAGTCAACGCCTGCGCCTCGTGCCGTGTGCTGCCCAGCGGGGACTTGCTGCTGGTGGGCGGAGAGCCAGGGCTGGGCCCGTTCCAGTGCTGGGCCCTGGAGGGGGGCGTCCGACAGCTGGTGGCCAGCTACTGCCCCGAGGTGCCTGAGGACGGGGGTGCAGGGCCGGGTGGCAGGGCGCCCATGGTCATCAGCACGTCTCGTGTGAGTGCGCCTGCGGTGGGCGCAGCGGGCTGGGGCGCAGCCAGGTCCTACTGGACCGAGTTCCTGGTCATGTGTGCGCTCTTCGGGCTCGCCGTGGTGCTCCTGGTGCTCTTCTTCCTCTACCGGCACCGGGGCGGCATGAAAGCCTTCCTGAAGCAGGGCGAGTGTGCCAGCGTGCACCCCAAGACCCGCCCTGTGGTGCTGCCCCCGGAGACCCGGCCTCTCAATGGCGTCGGGCCCCCCAGCCTCCCTCCTGACCACCGGGGCTACCAGGCCCTGTGGGACAGCGCCCCCGGACCCCTGGGCGCCCTCGAGTCGGAGAAGAGGCCCCTGAGCATCCAGGACAGCTTTGTGGAGGTGTCCCCCGTGTGCCCCCGGCCCCGGGTCCGCCTGGGCTCCGAGATCCGGGACTCAGTAGTGTGAGCTGGCTCCGGCGACCCTGAATGCGCAGAGGGACCAGCTGGACCCCACTCCTCGGGAATGCCCCACGGCGCCTCGAGCTTCAGCCACACAGCAAGGACCCCACGCCGCGGCCCTGCTGTCTTGGCCGGAGACGGAGCCAGGACGCTGCTGCTCCTCAAGGAACCTGAGCCCTTCATTTAAACAGCGGAAAATGTGAAGCCACAGCGGGGAGTGCCCACCGGCACAGCTGCCCAGTGCCACATGGACGCCCTGCGCAACGTGGACGGTGCGAGGCACCACCCGCCCGCCTTTCCTAGACGCCCCAGGCCAGGGCAGCGGGGCTCAGCCGGCCTGGGGTGTGCCAGGGCCGGCCTCACCTCAGCACCTCAGGGACCAGAGGCCTTGAGCCCTCACCCTGCCCTGCGCTCAGGCCCAGCCCTGGACTTTTCCGGCCTGTATCAGGCCGTGGCCACTCGAGGGCAGAGCAGAGCCTAGAGGAGTTTGTGACATGAACACTTTCCCCCAGGGACACCTGGAAGAGACTCCTTCCCTCTCTCATCCCAGCCTGCGAACCCCATTTCCCCACCCAGACACCCTAACTGCACCCCAACTTCTCGTCCCTTCACCCCTCACCTGTCTCCACTGTAAGGGATACCGACACTGCCCAACACCAGAGCCCTCCATCTGGGTTTTATATTTTTTTAATAAGATGCACTTTACTTTTTTTTTTTTTAATAAAATCTGAAGAAATGTTTAGTCATAGCCCTTCCTGTGAAAAGACTTTTGCTTCTTGAGTTTGGTGTTTCTGGGTGTACCACACCTCCTCTTCCTTGGGGCCAAGGGAGTCAGGGCCGACCAGCCAGCAACACTGGGGGAACTTGGTCACTGTGGGCAGGGGTCACACTGTGTACCACAACCTTTTACTTTGCATCTGGTTCAGTTCAGCCAGGGTGAAAACAGGTTTCTGTTTTCTGATACTGGAGCTTAAGCTCAGATAAGATTCTTTTTTTTTTTTTTTTATTGGTTGTGGGGCTTGAACTCTGGGCCTGGGCGCAATCCCTGAGCTCTTCAGCTCAAGGCTAGTGCTCTACCACTTAAGCCACAGTGCCACTTTGGTATTCTGGTGGTTAACTGGAGATGAGAATCTCACAGGTTTTTCTGCCCAGCTGGCTTTGAGCCATGATCCTCAGATCTCAGACTCCAGAGTAGCTAGGATTACAGGTGTGAGCCACCCAGTGCCTGGCTCAGACCATCCTTAGATCTCAGCCTCCTGAGTGGTTAGGATTACAGGTGTGAGCCTCAAGTGCCTGAGAAATAGGGTTTTTGTTGTTTGGTGCTGGTCCTGGGGCTTGAACTCAGGGCCTGGGAGCTATCCGAGTTTTTTGCTCAAGGCTAGTGCTCTACCATTTGAGCCACAGCTCCGCTTCTGCTTTTTTGGTAAGAGCCAAGTGTCATAGCCTTGCTATGGGCTGGCTTCATACTGCGATCCTCAGATCTCAGCCTCCCGAGTAGCTAGACTATAGGTGTATACCACTAGTGCACCCAGCTGAGGGTTTTTTTTTAATATAATTTTTAATTTCTCAAGTGATTTCATCATAAGATGTATCTAGCACAGTTGGGCACTGCACGCCTGTAATTCCAGCTACTTTGGAGGCTGAGGGAGTTGGACCAAGAATTAGAGGTCTCTCTGGGCAACTACATAGCAAGACTTTACCTCAGAGTTACAGTCTTCTAACGCCTGTACAAATTCACACCACGACCCCCCAGTCAGACTTGGTTAAGTTCCAGCCCTCATTCCACCTTAGTATTCACACCCCCACTTGGGGTGGGGATGGTTTGGTGTCCCGTTGGCCCCTCTTGGGTGTGACTTTCTTCTCAGCATGATCAAAGTCCAGCCCTTCTCCAAAGCGTTTCTGGTGTCACACGCAGGGCCAGAGCTTCTCATGCTTTATTACTCATTAGCAGAAACACAGTGATGACCACAGTAGTATGGGGAGGTCCCCCCTGTGGGGGGCCAACTGCACAGTGCCAGCTCTAGCCTAGACAGGCCAGCAAGGCTGGCCTGCACATCTCGGGCTTCACTGGGTGCAGTGCAGCGCAGTAGGAGCCATCTTGGATGGGGACCATGCTGTCACAGGACAATTTTAAAGGAGCTGCGAGAGAGAAGAGTGGGTCAGGCTGCTGCCCACTGAACCTAGGGCCTCCTACATCTCCAGCCCAAGTTAGGTTTGCTGATGGTGGGGACTAGATCCTCTCCTTTCTGGTAAGGGCCGTGTCCTCCATGCACTGGCCCCTTCCCTCTGGAACACAAGCAGCCTGAGACATTCAGAGGAAGCAGAAACTACCACCCCACTACTATCTCCCATGGCAGGGTGAGGATCCCTGGACACCCAGAATGCCACTGTCACACCTGGCAAAGTCCGGAGAACGGGAGATGACGTGCTGGAACTCAGAGAGATTGATGGTCCCATCCCGATCGATGTCTGACTCTTCCAGAATCTGAGAGAGGGGAAGCTGAAACCAGGGCCCCAGACCTCCCCTCTCTCGCTCCCAGGCCGGGTGAGGCCCAGCCTAGTGCTGCCCGCACCGCCACTCACGTTGTCGATGAGCTGCTTCATCTCTGCTGCGCTGAGCCGAGTGTCCTCACCCTCGCCCGTGAGGCAGTTCACAAGCCGGCTCAGATCCTCCCTGTCCAGGGTTCCGTCATCATCAAAGTCTGCAGAAAGGACACAGGCGGCCAGAAAGAAGTCAGGAGCTCCTCAGTTCCCACGTGCAAAGCCACGTGGAGAGGACCAGCGCTTACCGAAGATGCGGAAGGCGTAGTGGGACTTGATGTCTGGGGTCGCCGTGTCACTGAACACACTCAGGAGGTCCAGGAAGTCCTCGAAGCTCAGGCTGTCTCTGGTGGGGGACGTGGAGAAGACCTTGCAGATTCTCTCCTTGAAGGGATTGGCCTAGGTGAGAGAACTCTGTGAAGGTCACAAGGAAGGTCACAGGATACAGCCTGGTCACATGGGCAGCAAACCCTACTTAGGAACCTTGAGAGAGTTCAGGCTTGTGGGGGAGAAGCTTCTAGGCCAGGATGGAAGCACACAAGGGCCAACCCAGTCAGCTGGTGAACAGGCAGCAATGACTTCCTGGACATATAAATCAAAAGCATCTACAAACTAGGTGTGGTAGCACATGCCTGTAATCCCAGCTATCTGGAGATAGAGGTAGGAAGACTCTGGTGCAAAGGTAGCTAAGGGCAAAAGTAATGGACACTAAAAGCAAAGAGGACTAGGGTGTGGTGGTACAGCTGTTAGCCTAGCAGATGTGAGGCCTTAAGTTCAATCACCAAAGCTGGAGATGTGGCTCAGCCACAGAGTGCTTGGCCCTGGGTTCGAACCCCATGACCACCTCCAAAAAAGGAATATACAACATAAGTAGGTGAGAGCAGAAAGAGGAAGGCATCCTAAACAAAGACAAGACAGGCTATGTTAAAACACACTTAAGGGCTGAGAATATGGCTTAGTGGTAAGAGTGCTTGCCTTGCAAGCATGAAGCCCTGGGTTCCATTCCTCAGCACCACATAAACAGAAAATGCCGGAAGTGGCGCTGTGGCTCAAGTAGCAGAGTGCTAGCCTTAAGCAAAAAGAAGCCAGGGACAGTGCTCAGGCCCAGAGTCCAAGCCCCATTTATTTAGCAATAAATAAACACACACAGTTAACAACTATCATGTCACAGGTACTGGGCCAGGCTCTGCAGCGGAAACTTCACAATCAGCCTGGGCAACAGGTCTCCCAAACCCGAATGAGATAATTCAGTTCCTCAAAGGGACAAAACTTTTTTGAACCTCTAACAAGATGTTCTAGAGCCTTAGTTTAAAAAACACTGTTCTAGATAATTCTTCAGGGTGCTTTGGTAAAGTCATTGATACCAGGAAATCAGGGTCAAGCAGGAAAAAGGCCTGAATGGGGAGGGGTGATATCAACTCCAGTGGGTGGGCATCAGGGGTCCAGCAGTGAGGGTGGATGCAGCTTCGTACCTTGAGTTCTGGAAGGCTGAGGATCCGCTCAAGGGACACTCGAGCCTGCAGAGACTCCTCCACACCCATGTGTTCCTGAGGCAGCAGCTCACAGAACCTCTTGTGGGCTCTGGCAGAGAAGGGGTACATGTGGGTACTCTGAAGACATCCAGTCCCCTGTAGGCACTACTTCCCAGCCCTGCCACTCCCTGCCTGTAACCATCACCAGAGGCTGGGCCACACGCAGAGAACTTGGAACCAAGGCAGCCAAAGAGAGCTAAATCTGGCTAGCCACCAGGGGCTCACGCCTGTAATTCTAGCTTACCCAAGAGGGCCAAGATCTGAAGATTGTGGTTCAAGGCCAGCCCATGCATGAAAGTATAATAGACTTTCATGTCAAATTAACCACCACGGGGCTGGGGATATAGCCTAGTGGCAAGAGTGCCTGCCTCGGATACAGGAGGCCCTAGGTTCGATTCCCCAGCACCACATATACAGAAAATGGCCAGAAGCGGCGCTGTGGCTCAAGTGGCAGAGTGCTAGCCTTGAGCGGGAAGAAGCCAGGGACAGTACTCAGGCCCTGAGTCCAAGGCCCAGGACTGGCCAAAAAAAAAAAAAAAAATTAACCACCACAAAGCCGGCAATGGAACACAGTGGAGTGCCAACCTTGAGCAAAACAAGGCCTGGAGTTCAAGCTTCTAAACAAGTAAAATAAAATAAAAATAAAGAGGCTGAGAAAGGAGGCAGAAGTCAGCCCTAACCCACAGGAAGAAAAAGAGCAAAATTAACACCTCTTTCCCACTTTAACTTCTAACTCTCCTCCCACTCTCTTGTCCTCCTCAGGAACCGCACCCAGGTCCCCTGGCTGTCAATGCCATTTGCTCTGCATCTAGTCTTGGGCAAGACTTGGAGAGCAAACCTCCCTGCCCCCGGCCTCCTGGTCCGTGGTGCCCACTGCAAACTAGGTGTGACGCGGAGCCCAGGTCCTGGCCCAGGGTCAAGTGCTCCCCCTAGCCAGTCCGGATCCCCGAGACCTCTCTGCTTTTGCCAGTGGGCAAAGTCGGCCTACAGCTACAACAGCCCCTGGCGAGGCAAGGTGAGGCGAGGGGAGGGGAGCACAGGGCTTGAGATCGCCCAGCTTTTACCCCCTCCGGAGATGCCCAGCAGCCCCCGCCGGCCCGGCGGAATGAGGACAGCGGGACTTGTACTCCGGTCTGGCCACCGGTTCCAGCACCGTGGAGCCTCCCTCTGGTCCGGCCAGCCCCACTCCCCGCAGGCCCGGAGGGACGGCACCATCCCCAGCATCCCCTCCACGGCCGGCCCCCGATCCCCGGCCGCGGCGGGTCCAGGCACCACTCACAGCAGGATCTCTTGCTTGGTCAGGAACGTCAGGTCCTGAAAGGCAAAGCCACAGAATTTGGGGTCATCAGGCCGCCCGCTGCCAGACCCCGCTCGGGCGCAGCCCCACGCGCGAGCCCCGGGGCCGGGCGACCCGCGCACCTGGTACTCGGCCAGCAGCTCCTTCGACAGACGGCTGCCCGAGCCCCCCATGGCCGCGCCGAGCGCTCCGACAACTCTTCCTGGGACGCCGCAACTTTCTCACTTCCGCCCTCGAGCCGCGTCCCCGCCCCGTCTCCTCGGCAACCGTCCCCGGGACCGCTGCCCCGGACTCCGCCCCGGGCTCCCAGCTGCGCTCAGCACGCTAGGCGAGCTCCCGGAGTCCCAGCACGCTGGAGGCGGGGCCGGATGCATCTGGGCGGAGCCTATGCTCTTGGCTCGACAGCATTTGGTCCCGCCTCCAGCGTGCCTGGGGCGGGGTTGGAAACCTATGGGCGGAGCCTTTGATCATAGCCCCGCCCTGCCCCAGGCACACTGGAGGTGGGGCCAAATGCTTCTGGGCGGAGCCTATGTCCCTGCTCCCGCCTCTCTTATGGGCGTGGTGCATGCGCCGCGCGCGTGGTGCCGACTACGCCTGCGCGCTGGGCGACGCGACCTCCGGACGTTCGGAAGAGCGGCTGCGGGACTTTCCTCTCCGTGAGCCCGGCCTCGCCTGCAGAAAGGGTCGGTCGCAGTCCTGAGCCGGGCCGTCTAGGGTACATCTGCGAAGCTCCTGCAGCCCAGTGACCAGAAAAGCTCCAGACTCGCTCCGCCCGCGCCTCTGAAGGCCCCGCAGCCCCGCGGAGGCCGCAGGCCCGAGGCCGGCCGCGGAGGACCCGCCCATGCCGGGCGCTGTGTGCGGTCGTCTTCCATTCTGGGAACGGGAGAACGAGGTAGGCTCCGGGTTTCCCATCGCGGTTGCGTAGGTCCGGGGGTGTCCATTGATAGATCTGCCCGCGGGCATTTAGGAAGGAAGTGGTCAGGCCGGTTCTTATCGTTAACCGATGCTAGGCCTGCTCTGTCCCCGTCCCCAAAGTACCTCCATCCCGCCAGGGAGTCCCATGACCTGTTTGCTTTTGTCCCTCTCAACCCCCAGGACAGTGTGGCATATAGTAGGCCCTCAGTAGATAGTTTTCGAGTGCAAACACGAATGAGCTAATCTGGTCTACTGGAGGAGGTGAGAATTCCGAGCCCCTGGGATGTGGAAGTCTAGGTGGCCTTCATTATTGACCCTCCCAATTCATTCGTGCATTTATTTTCATTGGCAGAGAGGTCTGAAGTGAAGGCTTCCCACCAGCTAGACAAACCACCCCTCAGCTACCTTCCAAGTTTATCCTCTGCTGAGCTTTGCAGTCTACACCTAGGCAGGTAAGTCATAGTTTAAAATCATTAGGTGGTTAGAGACCTGTGTCCTGGCCCGGCCCACTGTAATGGTAGGCCTCCTTCAGTAAGTCTTCCCTGAATCTCAGGGTTGTCAGCCTTATGCAGTTGCCAGTGCTTTTCCCAGACAACTTGTATTATGTGCAATTTAGGGTTACTGGAATTTATGATTGGGTTAATGTCTCTTCACTGTCCAGTCCCGGATCCGGACCTAGTCTATGAGAACCAAGAACCTCAGGTCCCAGGTGGACAGTTGTTATGTCAGTATTTACTGAGTGACTGTAGCTTGCCCAAGACTCCAGCATAAGGTGGACATCTGAACATGACTTGGTTTATATCAGCTGTAACCACAGGGATGTCTCACATTGTGAAGTAACCATAAGGATTTTCCTAGAGCTCACGGGCTTGGAGAGTTCACCAAAGGATGACCTGGCAGGGAGAACTTTCCACCAAGGGAAACATACGAGTAAAACCACAAAACCCAAGCCTGTAATCCTTGCTACTCAGGAGGCTGAGATCGGAGGATTACAGTTTGAAACCAGCCCAGGCAGGAAAGTCCATGAACTTCTTCCCTCCAGTTAACTGTTAAAAAGACAGGAGAGCTATAGCTCAAAGGGTAGAGCACCAGCCTTGACTAAAAAAGCTAAAGGACAGCACCCAGGCCCTGAGTTCAAGCCCCAGTACCAACGCACGCACACACACACACACACACACACACACACACACACACAATCTCTCTATGTCAATGTGTGAGTTCCACCACGTAGAAAAGTGTTAGGTAGAAAAAGCACCTTTGTTTTTCTTCCCCTTATGTAGCCCAGGTTGGCCTTAAGCTTGTGATCATCCTCTGCCTCCTGAGCGCTGTGATTACAGGCACGTGATACCACACCGGATTCAAGATTCTGTTTTAAAAAGTATTATCAGCAACTTGCAAGAAACACCCACTAGGAAAAAAGGAAGCCCTGTGTTGCCCTTCTCTTGTGTGGGGGTGCTGCTCCTCACAGTCATGGCGCCGGTGCTGTGGAAGGGACTGGTGGGCCTGGGCCTCTTCGTCCTGGCCCACGCTGCCTTCTCCGCCGCACAGCATCGCTCTTACACGCGCCTCGCAGAAAAGGAAGATGAGTCACTGCCCATGGATACAGTTTTTCAGACGCTTCTGGCCTTTGCGGTTACCTGTTACGGCATAGTTCATATTGCAGGGGAGTTTAAAGACATGGATGCCACTTCAGAGCTGAAAAAGAAGACATTTGACACCTTGAGGAACCACCCATCTTTTTATGTGTTCAATCATCGTGGTCGAGTACTGTTCCAGCCTTCTGATACTACGAAGTCTTCAAACCAGGATGCACTGTCCTCAAACACATCGTTGAAGTTAAGAAAACTTGAAAACTTGAAAAGTTAAGAAAACTTTACAAACGAAGTAACAGGACAAAGAAGTGAAGAGTGGAGTCTGGGGTAAAACATACATACACACATAAGTATATTTCAGATTCGTTTTAAAAAGATCTATGGCCTTTGTACATTGTTAATCAAATCATTAATGGAATGTAAGTTGTCTATTTTAGATCTGTCTTTTTTTTTTTTCATTTGAACCGACTCCATAATTTCTGTAAAAGTCATTGTTTTAAAAGCATTTCCTTGAAAAGTGTTGGGTTTTGGAATTATTAAGTTTCTTCTTCTTTTGTATTGGTTTTTAGGAAGCCTTTTGAAAGTCCTGTATGGCTACTCTGTTCTTTAGTGTGAGTGACAGGGAGGTAATCAGCTCTTACCAGATGGACTTCCCTGATGAGCCCCAAGGGGTAACTTCACCATTTTCTGATGTCCCCTTAAAACATAGCTCGTGCCAGTACTAGGGATTAAACTAAACTCAGGGCCTTGCACTCTTGCCTGGCTTTTTTCACTCAAGGTTGGCTCTCTGCTACTTGCGTCACACTTCTACTTCTGGCTTTTTGCTTATTGGTTGGAGGTGAGTGTCAGGGCTTTCCTGCCCATGCTGGCTTTGAACTGTGATCTTCAGATCTCAGCCTCTTGAAAGCTAGGATGACAGGTATGAACCTCTGGCAGTGGGCTCCTCTCCTATTTTTTTTTTGTCTGTGATCCTTTCAGGCCAGCCCATGGCGACTCCTGGTGATGTAAATGAAACTTCATATCTGCTGTCTCCCAACATCTCGGACTGGGATGGGCAAGTCATCCCTGACTTCACCTATGGGCAGGAGGAACTGGCAGTAGAGGGGGTTCAGTGGCCGCAGGTCCCCAGGGCCCTAGACACACAGCCATGGTCCCGCTTTGACTCTGCCCTCCGTGCTGCCTGGACACAGCGGGTGGAGCTGGGGCTCTTCCGCTACCGCCTGGGCACATTGCAGACTCAGACCCTGCCTGGTGCCGTGGGGCTTGTGGCTCAGCTGAACGTGGAGCGCGGGGTACAGAGGCGGCGCCCCCAGGACATCCAGAGTGTGAGGCAGGCCTTTGACCCCCAGCAGTTTAACTTCAGGAAGATCGGGAGGGGTGAAATTCTATTCCGTCTACGCCCTGAGCCCTCCTGTGGCCGCCAGGATGAGGACAGTGACACCCTGGTGGTGATCAATGTGAGTCCCCTGGAGCATGGACATGTGTTGCTGGTACCAGAGCCTGCTCTGGGGCTCCCCCAGCGCCTGCTGCCCGGGGCGCTACGGGCCGGGTTGGAGGCTGTGCTGTTGAGTCTGCACCCTGGCTTCCGAGTGGGCTTCAACAGCCTGGGGGGCTTGGCCTCCGTGAACCACCTCCACCTACATGGCTATTACCTGGGTCATAGGCTCCCTGTGGAGCAGGCACCCAGTGTCCCCCTGGACCCCAGGGGCCGTCTGCATCTCCTCCAGACCCTCCCCGCGCCCGGCTTCCTCTTCTATGCTAGCAGGCCAGGGCCGGACTTGGAGGCCCTGGTTAGCAGGGTATGCCGGGCCACGGACTATCTAAGTGAGCATGAGATTGCACATAATGTGTTTGTGACCCGCGGAGCTCCACCTGGAGAGGTGTCACCTTCCTCTGTGCTCACTGGGCTGCGAGTCCTTCTGTGGCCCCGGAAGTCCAGCTTTGGAGTAAAGGAAGGCGAGGCTTTCAACGTGGCCCTCTGTGAGCTGGCAGGGCACCTCCCTGTCAAAACCTCCAAGGACTTCAGCAGCCTGACAGAGGCAGCAGCTGTGGCCCTCATTCAGGACTGCCTGTTGCCCCAGGCCCAGGCGGAGGAGGTTCAGGCCGCCCTCGTGGCCCTGGTGGCCAGAGAAGAGCTCTAGCCCTCCCCGGTGGTGGGAGTGCCGGTCCCCAGGCTGTTCATTTTCATGATTGCCTAGGATTCTCACGAGTCAGCCTAAGAAGGATAAAGGAAGCACTGACAGCTGGGCTCTGAATGGGAGAAATTGGAATAAATTTCATGATGTACTTTATCTGGTGTTTCTGCTGCCTCTTTCGTCATGAGAAAGTGTGTGAGTTGCAGGCTCCTGGCTCCATGTGGGGACCGGACCCTCATGTTTGCCTTTGCTCTGATGGTTATGTCCCCCCAGCCCAGGGCTGCCATTGTCCTCTCTCTCTCTTTTCCCCCTTTCTCATTAAGGTTTTTTTGTTGTTGTTTTGTTTTGTGGTTTTGTGGGGGTTTTTTTGTCAGTCATGGGGCTTGAACTCTGGGCCTGGGTGCTGTTCCTGAGCTCTTCAGTTCAAGGCTAGTGTTCTAGCACTTGAATCACAGTGCCACTTCTGGTTTTCTGGTGGTTAATTGGAGATAAGAATCTCATAGCCTTTCCTTCTTGGGCTGGTTTAGAACCCAGGCATGAACCACCAGTGCCTACGATTTTACTAAGTTGCACAGGCCAGCCTTAATTCCCAGGGCTCAAGATCCTCCTGCCCCAGCCTCCCAAGTATTGGGACTGCCGATGAATGCCATCACCCCAGGCTTGTCTACCACTCTTTTTTTTTTTTTTTTTTTTTTGCCAGTCCTGGGGCTTAAACTCAGGGCCTGAGCACTGTCCCTGGCTTCTTTTTGCTCAAGGCTAGCTAGCACTCTACCACTTGAGCCACAGCACCACTTCCTGCTTTTTCTATATATGTGGTGCTGAGGAATCAAACCCAGGACTTCATGTATATGAGGCAAGCACTCTACCACTAGGCCATATTCCCAGCCCCTCTACCACTGATTTTTGTGTCTCTGTCTCTCCCTTGGCATCTCGCCCTTCATCCCTTCTTCACCTCCCTAAAATTCCATCTTGAATTTCCTCCAGCCCCCAGTATGAATTTATATGTCATTCACATCATCTCATGTGAAAATAATTCCTCGCAGCTCCACAGTGCAGGTCCTCTTACTGCTGTATCCACAAGTGAAGAGATGGTGGCTGACAGATATAGTCACTTGTCTAAGGTCAAGCAGCTAATACAAGGCCATGAAGCAGAACCCAGAATCTGAGGATGTCTCTGGTCAGGAACTCCAGCTCTGAACTCACCCCCTTATGCCAAGTCAAGAGACTTGGCAAAGTCTGCTTAGCAGCCACAGGACTTCAGTCTGTCTTCAGCTATTTTGGAGCTATAGATGTGAACCGTGGCCTACATAGACATAGTATGGGAGGGATGCATACATACGTAGTGGCAGCCGTAGGTGCACTGGCTGTACCATTACCTCAGTCCTAGTTTGGGGGAAAAACTGATCTTTGTCATCATTGCTCAGGATAAGCCAGTCAGCAATGGCAGGTGGTTATCAGGAGACTCTAGTTCCTCAGGAGCCATTTCAGTCCCTTGTTATAAAGATGCTACTGGTCAGTAAGGATTCCCCTTCCCGGCTCTATAGTGAGGTGACTCCGCAGAGATGTACAGAATGCTGCAGCTGCTGGGAATACGGCCTAGTTGCAAGAGTGCTTGTCTGGTATACATGAAGCCCCAGGTTTGATTCCGCAGCACCACATATATAGAAAATGGCCAGAAGTGGCGCTGTGGCTCAAGCGGCAGAGTGCTAGCCTTGAGAAAAAGGAAGCCAGGGACAGCGCTCAGGCCCTGAGTTCAAGGCCCAGGACTGGCAAAGAAAAAGAATGCTGCAACAGTGCCCAGCTGCCCCTTGCCTGGGCAGTAACCTGTGAGTATCTCATCTGCCACCAGAATTCCTCCACAAAACACTCAGGGGCCATCATTTTGTCGTGGATTTTTGGAGTTGGTAAAAGAATACCAAGATGGGAGAATAAGAGAGCTAGGATTCCTAGAAGAATAAGGAAGATGATGGTCAGCTAAAGAGGGGCACACGCACCGCTGGTGCTGAGCCTGGGAGATTGAAAAGGTCGCATTGCTTTGTTTTCTGTGCTATGCCAGTAGCCTCCACATTGATTCCAAGGGAACGGGCCAGTCAGTGCTGCCCGGAGTGCTTGTGTGTTATACAGTCCTGTCCCCCTTACTCCTTTGGATTGTTAAGACAGCAAAGGAAAATACTGGTGAGAAGTGAGTGCAACAGAAATGATGGCTGCCACGCTCCTGCCTCCAAACTTCCTGGGGAAGAAGAGTCCCTAACACGCAGGATGGGGTCAGACGAACTTCCAGAGGTGGGTGCCAGCTGCTGGCTGAGAAGGCTCCCAGCAGAAGTTTGGGCTCCTGTGTCCCCCAATGGGATGGGGCTGGCCCTGGCTGTGGGAGGCCTTGGAGTTTCATTGGGCTCAATCCTGCATGAAGCTTTAATGCAGGATTTTAGATAGATGTTTTCTATTCCAGAAGAAGTTACAAAATGCCACTGGGTTAAAGTAGACGATGCCCCCATAACCATATTACAAGGAAAACACTTGTAGAGGGCTGGAGATGTAGCTCAAGGAGTAGGGTGCCCCGTTGGAAAGCAAACGACTCTTGATGACACCCGGGAGGGTGTGGCTCCAGGAAGCCCCGCCCCCAGAACGCTACTCCAATGGGGGGTCATCTTCGTCTCCATGGCGACGGCGGCGCTGCCGCCTGGGCCGCCACCCGGGACCTCGGAGCCGGGAAGTTGACCCGAGGGGGAGCCGGCTCCCCCTCCCCCGGCGGGGACCCGCAGTCGTGTGGAGCAGAGAGGCGCGCCCTGGCGTCCAGCTACGCTGGGGAAGAGCCGGAGCGGGCGATGAGCGAGCGACCGAGCCCAGCCCCGGGACGCTAGGGGCGGGCCCTCCGCTGTCCTCGCCACCTCAACCTCGGGTGGGCAGTGTCCGCTGGAGTGCGGGGCCCCAGCTGCACGCAGGGAGAAACTGAGCCCTGGGGCAGGGAGAAGAACGGCTAGAGAACCTGTGATCTTCGGCCATCTTTTATTTTCTGCTAAGATTTTTTTAAATAACATACATTATTATCCAAGAGGGGGTCGGTGGTGACATTTCCATACTTGCATAAGTACACCCATCAGCTTCACCCCTCTGTCACTCTTTGTCCTCCACCCCGCTTCTTAAAACAGCTTTCACAGTAGCCTTCACCCTTGCCTATGGAGGCCCCTCCCCCTCCCCTGGACCCTGCCTCTGGCTAACACACACCCGCCACAGAGCCTGCTTTACTGTTGTTTTTCAAGTGTACACTAATTGTGCCAAGAGGTTTCAGCATGATAATTCCTATGTGCATTCACACACATATGTACATATATATATTACATTGCCTATTTTGAATTCAAATATTAGAGCTGTTCCCATTTTTTCCCTTTTTACATTTATTTTGTACATGCATCTTAATCAGACTGAGCTTCTCTATTGCTGTTTGTTGCCTTGTCCCGCCCCCCCTTTCAGTGAGATTCTTTATGCCATTATGCCATCTTCATACATGAAAGCTATGCCTTTCAGTGTTATACACTCTGCACCATTCTTTCTTCCTCTTCAGCTGTATTTGAAAGCAGAGATCTTGCCATACATATGCATAGGCTCTCCCAGCCATCTCCTTTCCCATTCACTAACAATGATGGCCAAAACCAAGGTCGTGGCTCCTGCCAGCTCTGACCTCCTGCATGGACTGTGGTGTGTCCCTATCCCCCACTACTTGGCAGTATCCCCTTCTATGAAAGGAATGTTCTGTTCTGACATCCTTTCAACACCCTGAAGAGCCTTCAAGTGAATTCCTGCAGGCCTGGAAGGAGATCTCATATCACATGTCTATATTGTTCCCACCCCTTCCCCTTAGAATCTAAGACAATGGACCTGAGTGCCAGTAAGTCCAGCGATTCTGAGGAAGACTTCGCAGAGGAAGAGGATTCGGGGGAGGAGTGTGTGAAAGAGGAAGCTGCCATCCCTTCTAAACCTTTGCAACAGGCAGTCTCAAAGACAAATGAGAATGGGGTTCGCTTAGCCATTGTAGCCAAAAAAATTCCAAAGAAAATTATAGCCACAACTGACACAGATGAAGCTGGAAGGCGGAAGAGAAAGCGGAAACGCAGGTGCCCTATCCCTGAGCAACCGTGGCTGTTTGGCTCCTGGGAGCCACCCCCAACTACACCAGCAATTCTTTTTTTTTTTTCCTGCCAGTCCTGGGGCTTGAACTCAGGAACTGGACACTGTCCCTGAGCTTCTTTAGCTACCACTTGAGCCACAGCACCACTTCCCCTTTTTCTGTTTATGTGGTACTGAGGAATCAAAGCCTGGGCTTCATGCATGCTTAGGCAAGCACTCTACCACTTAACCACATTCCCAGCCACCCACCAGCATTTCTGAGGTGGGATCCAAGCTCTTCCCTCAGCCTTTGCAAAAGGATGGCTCGAGTCATTCACCTTTAGGTACAAGAGAAACAAAAATCAGGACCATCGGGACTGGTTCCATTTGAAATTTCCTCATGTTTTTATCACCCTTGTCCATCCTTGAAGTTGCATCTAGAAAAAATGCATTAGTGTCGTGAATGTTTTAGGTATCTCTTCATCTCAGGGGCTGGCCCCTTCCTTGCTCAGCCTGATTTTTGTTATCCCTCCATTCCAGACCCCTGACTATCAACCTGACCAACTGCAAGTATGAGAGCGGTAAGCACCAGCAGCTCGCGCCCAGGGCTGTGTACCAGGGAGGGGCTCCAGTCAGACCCATTCCCCGGGCTTTGCCCTGCTGGCCTAGAACCTATATTGAAGTTCTTGGGTCTTCCCCACTGGGCTCCTGGAGGCATTTCTAGCAGTTTAAATTAGTCTCAGTGGTAGGGAGGTTATTGCCACAGTTAACTAACAGGAAAAAGGAAAAACAGCAGAGTTGTTATTGTGCCCATTTCCGCTAGATTTTAACAAGAGATGAGACAAGATCGAAGTTGTTGGTTTTTTTAAATGATTTTCAGGGATGGTTGTGAGAAGGGGCTATAGATTAGTGATGGAAAGTTTGCCTAGCATGCACAAGGCCCTGGGGTGATCCCCAGTGCTGAAAAACAAAAACAAAAACAAGAGGGGCTGGGAATATGGTCTAATGGTAGAGAGCTTGCCTTATATACATGAAGCCCTGGCTTTGATTCCTCAGCACCACATATATAGAAAAAGACCAGAAGTGGCACCGTGGTTCAAGTGGTAGAGTGCTAGCCTTGAGCAAAAAGAAGCCAGGGACAGTGCTCAGGACTGGAGAGAAAAAAAAAAAGACCATAGTTATTTTTATGGACTTTGAAGGCACTTCAACAATTAAAAAAAAATCACCAGCTAGGTCAGGCTTCTCCTTCCTCCTCTCTTCCTCCTGTCATCAGTTGAGAGGCCTCCAGTTGGGCCAATATGACCCCTATGTAAGGTACAGGCCAGACAGAAACAGTCCTGGTCAAGAGACAGGGCTGAGAGAACCAGAGGGCCAGATTCTTGTCTTCATCAGTTATGGTGGCAGGGCCCAGCATGATGGGCACATGCCAATTCATAAACTTGGAATTCAGATGGGGGGGGGCAGAAGAACTGCCTCCCTTTCAACCTTTGGTCAGTTCTGTGTTGTCCCTTCCCTGACCCAGCTAGAGGTGCAGGTCTTGTTTCTGGAACCTGTGCAGGCTGTACTGACAGTGCTGTCTCCGCAGTGCGACGAGCAGCAGAGATATGTGGCTTGAAGGAGGTGGGGGAGGACGAAGAGTGGACTGTGTACTGGACAGACTGTTCTGTCTCACTGGAACGAGTCATGGACATGAAGAGGTTTCAGGTACCACCACCCTGGCCTAAGATCCCAAATGACACCACCCCCACCCCTCCACCCTGGCACTTCCTGTGGCTATACGCTGTGCATCCGGGTCTTCCCCTGGACTCAGGGACCTCTGCTCCAATGAAAATATCCCCTTGGTGGTCACACTCCATGAGATGATGTGCTCGGCCTGGAGGCATCTGTGACTTGCCTGCCTCTTGCAGGACAGGAGGGGGACTGGGAGGCAGCTTCAGAGCTAAGTGCAGAGGATGTAGCTCAGTGAATGGGCACTTGCTTTGCATGCCTGAGGTCCTGGGTTTGATCCTAGGAAAAGACAGCTAACAGCAAGTCAGCTGAATGGTCCAGCCACCCTCAGTTTATGTTTGGCATTCCACAACCATTGAGACATCAGTGTGGTACAATGCATGGTGGCACAAACACCTGTGAGCCTGTCACTTGGCAGGTTGAGACATTACTTTCGGAAGTTTGAGGGCAGCCTGACCTACGTATCAAGACCGTTTCTCAAAAATAGATCAGTGAGCTCCTATTTAGTGGTTAGTAATAAGTCATGCATAGCTTCATGATGGTGATACATTTCTAAGAAAAAAAAAAACTTTTTTGGCTGTGTGCCTGTGGCTCATGTCTATAATCCTAGCTACTCAGGAGGCTGAGATCGGAGGAGGTTCAAAACCAGCCTGGGGGCTGGGGATATAGCCTAGTGGCAAGAGTGCCTGCCTCGGATACACGAGGCCCTAGGTTCGATTCCCCAGCACCACATATACAGAAAACGGCCAGAAGTGGCGCTGTGGCTCAAGTGGCAGAGTGCTAGCCTTGAGCGGGAAGAAGCTAGGGACAGTGCTCAGGCCCTGAGTCCAAGGCCCAGGACTGGCCAAAAAAAAAACAAAACAAACAAACAAAAAAAAAAACAGCCTGGGCAGGGAAGTCCACGAGACTCTTATCTCCAATTAACCACCAGAAAACTGGAAATGGCACTGTGGCTCAACGTGGCAGAGTGCTAGCCTTGAGCAAAAGATCTGAGACAGTGCCCAGGGCCCTGAGTTCAAGCCTCATGACTGTCAAATGTCAAAAAAAAAAAAAAAGTGCCCAGAAAACTCAAAGAATTCTGGGGGCGTGGCTCAAGGGATGGCAGGGCTGAGCAAGACAAGCAGCTGGGCTCCCAGCAGACACACAGCAGTGCCTGTGGTCTCTGGGCAGCTGGTTCTTAGTCTCATGATTTCTTTGTATTGCCACGTGTTATTCCAAAGGGGGTGTGCGGTGTGTGTAGAAGGCTGGGTGACCTGGCTGGTAGACCCTTGTCCAGCCCCCCTATTCCCTAGCCCTGGTGTGGAGGCAGGGGACCGGCCAGTCAAGGATTTGTCCAAGGAGCCTTGGGATTTTTCACCCTAGTGGTGATGCACAGTGTGTGCCTCTGTTTCCCCATCTCCCTTAGCTTGCCAGTCCTCCCTTGCTTCCAGTGGCTGGAGTCACCACAGGCTCTTTTTCAGAAAATCAACCACTTCCCTGGTATGACTGAAATCTGCCGCAAAGATCTGCTGGCCCGGAACCTCAACCGCATGCAGAAGCTGTATCCCACCGAGTACAACATCTTCCCCCGAACCTGGTGTCTCCCGGCAGAGTGAGTGAGCCTTGCCCCAGGGCGCCTAGACAGGGGTCACCTCCAGACTCTGGCCTGGGACCTAGGCATATCTCAAAGGACTGGAAGTGGAGGAGGGTTCCAGGAAGCCCAGGCCAGAAGCAGGAAGCCCTCCCTAGAACAGAAACCTTTGACCAGCCCCTCCCTGCACACAGTTATGGGGACTTCCAGTCCTATGGTCGCCAGAGAAAGACCCGAACTTACATCTGCAAGCCAGACAGTGGCTGTCAGGGCCGGGGCATCTTCATCACCCGGAACCCCCGGGAGATCAAGCCTGGGGAGCACATGATCTGTCAGCAGTACATCTCCAAGGTGAGGGGCCCTCACAGCCCACCTGTCCCTGGGCAGGGCTCAGGGTCCAGCCCTCCCAGCTTGACTCACTCAGAGGCAGGATGGAGCCAGGATCCACAGCTATCCTGCTCTAGTCGGAACTCTAGTTTTCCCAGTTCCTAGTTGGTGTGGGGGAAGGGGGACAAACAGGTTTCTTACCCACTTTCTGTGGCCGTTGCAAGGATTCATTGTATCATTATGCACTGGAAGCATTTGCAAGGGTGGCACATAGTGTTTAGTATTTACTATTTCCTCTGGGTTTGCCTGCTCTCAGCCCTTTCTCATTGATGGCTTCAAGTTCGACATGCGAATCTACGTCCTAATCACATCCTGTGATCCTCTTCGCATCTTTATGTACGAGGAGGGCCTGGCCCGTTTTGCCACCATGCCCTACGTGGAGCCCACCCATAACAACCTGGTGAGGGACAGGCGGCCATCCCCTTCTCCTCCACTGCCACAAGGGCTGAGGGAGAACTGAGGAGCCAGGGATGTCACTCTCCCACAAGACCAAGGAAGGGAGCCAGTGGGTGCCACTTGGCTGTGGGAATGGCACAACGATCCTCACTAGAGGTGCCAGGTACCCTCTCCCTCTGGATCTTCCAGGACAGCAGCCGGGGAAGAGGGCTGGAGATGAGCAGTTCTGGGGGTGAAGGGGTGGGCAACACAGAGATGAGAGGAGGGCTGCCCAGAAGCAGCCTGAGCCCACTGGATCTGCCTTCCACAGGAAGATGTCTGCATGCACCTAACCAACTATGCCATCAACAAACACAATGAGAATTTTGTGCGGGATGAGTCCATGGGCAGTAAGAGGTACCCTTCTCTGTCTTCTCCCTCCTGTGCCCCTAAGCCTACAGTCCCTGGATCCCATGAACACCTGGCTGGCTTTCGGCAGGTTGAATGCCTGAGCTCTGCTTTTATAAGCCTGGTCCTGTGCCCGAGCTGAGCGCAGACTCAGTCACGAATAAACCCAGTAACTGACCCCGGCTCCCACTGCTAGTTGTCCTGTAAAGCACAGGGGCCACCACACAGAATTAGGGTTCATACCAGGGAGCCTCCTCCTGCAGCCAGGCCCTGCTGGCATAGAAACTGGCCTTCCTCTGAGCACTGGGCCTCGCAGGAAGCTGTCGACCCTCAACGCTTGGCTACGCGAGCACAACTACGACCCCCGAGAGCTGTGGGGGGACATTGAAGATATCATCATCAAAACCATCATCTCGGCCCACTCTGTTCTCCGCCACAACTACCGAACCTGTTTCCCCCAATATCTGAGTGGAGGCACATGTGCCTGCTTTGAGATCCTTGGTTTTGACGTCTTGCTGGACCACAAGATGAAGCCGTGGCTGCTGGAGGTGAGCCTGCTCTCCCGGGCCTTGTCTGACCAGGGTCCAGAGCCTGCGTGAGCACACCTGTGAATGGGGCCCTTGGGAACAGAGAAGGGAATGGGATGGGGAGCAGCACAGGGCATGAGGCCTCAGCCCTCTAGACCTGCCAAGGGAACCCTGGTGGCTCCTGGTCCCGGCTGTGCTTTGAAGGACTTTGCAGTCAGGCTGTCTGCCCGGCGACATGCACAGCCTGGGCATCTGACCTCACCGACCTCATCTCCCCCACCCTGGAGCTAGGCGTGGGAGAAACCCCCACCTTCTCCGGTGGTCTGGAGAGGGGCCGATGATGTCTCTGGCGGCAGGTAAACCACTCTCCGAGCTTCACCACCGACTCCCGTCTCGATCGGGAGGTGAAGGATGCACTTCTGTGTGATGCCATGACGCTCGTGAACCTGAGGGGTTGTGACAAGAAGAAGGTGCTAGAGGAGGAAAAGCGGCGCATGAAGGAGCGCCTTTTTCAGTACCACCTGCCGCTGCGGGAGAACAGGTGCGCCCCATTGGCTCGCTGCTCCACTTGTCATTGCTCTCCTGGGAGTAGAGCCCTCCAGAAAGGGAAGGCCACTTTGTGGGGGGAGGGGGAGAACTGATGACCTATGACAGATACTGTTTGCACAAATCATTTACATCTAAATGGATACTAAATCCTATATGCAACATATCCACAATTCAAGCAACACAACAGTCTATCTTCTGCCCTTCTCCAGCTACCCAGTTTTCCTCCCTGGAGCCAATCAACATTCTCAGTGTAAAGTTTATACCTGCACAAACCATTAAAGCACAAATACAATGCATTTATTGAAAATACTTCTCTTCCTATCTAACTACACCATCGTGAAACTTTCACACTTCGTATCCTGCATGGCAATGTATTTTTTATTTTTTATTTTTTTGCAGTCCTGGGGCTTGAGCTCAGGGCCTGAGCACTGTCCCTGGCTTCTTTTTTTGCTCAAGGCTAGCATTCTATAACTTGAGCCACAGTGGCACTTCTGGCTTTTTCTATATATGAGAAGCTAAGGAATCGAACCCAGGGCTTAATATATATAAGGCAAGCTTTCTACCACTAGGCCATATTCCCAGCCCCTTTCATAGTGTTTTGATTTATTCATATAATTGTCACACTTTGCGTATAGGTAGATAATACTTAGATTTTTTACAGATAAATCAAATGTTTGAAGTCAGCCTGGTCAGGAAAAGTCTGAGAGACTCTTACCCTAATTAACCTCAAAAGGCACAAGTGGAACTGTGGCTCAAGTGGTAGAGTGCTAACCTTGAGCCAAAAGAGCTCTGGGACAGTGCCCATGCCCGGAGTTCAAGCCTCTCCCCAACCCTCCTAAATGTTCTGTAGTGAATTTGTATTGGAGTTCTTGTGTAAGAGTGAACTCAGATTTCTGAAAGCCAAGCCTGTTTACAGGCCGTGGGCCAGCATCTGTTGGTTCTTTTGCATCTGTTTCTAAACTCCTTTGTTTCTGGTATTGACATCCAGCAAAGTGCAGCTCCCAACGTTCTCAATTACAAGAGACTTGCTCTCTATTCCGGCTTCACAGTAATGCCCAAAACTCCTGGCTACACACAAGGTGGGACTGGCCAAACACAGGCATGGCAGAGGCCCCCCCCCCCTCCCCTGAGCAAGGGGCGTGGAAGGCCAAGCAGCCTGGAGAAGGTTGTGAATGCCTAGCCAGCCTCGCTTGCCCTTCTGAGCATTCTCATGGCTACCCTCTCGCTCCCCGGAGCTTGGTTTCCACAGGCAAGAACAGATTGAGTCATCCCAGGCAGCCATGCTGGATCAGGAGCGATATGAAGACTCCCACCTCGGGGGGTACCGGAGGATCTACCCTGGGCCTGACTCAGAGAAGTATGAGCCCTTCTTCAAGCACAATGGCTCCCTCTTCCAGGAGACTGCTGCCTCCAAGGCCAGAGAGGAGTGTGCCAGGTACCTGGCCCTGCTGCTTCCCAGCTGCAGGCTGGTGGGGCAGCCCCCCAAAGCTGCCTCCCTCCCCAGCAGGGGCAGTGGAAGCCCAGCACTTGAGGAAAGAGGAATGAACTAGCAGATCCTTAATGACCCTGTCCTCTCCAGGGGGTGTCTCTTCTTTCTTGTCTTTCCCATCAGTTCCAAGTCTAGATCATAGTTCCTTTCTCTGCCCATCCCTTCACCCCCTTCTCCCAACACAATACCTCTCAGTGTCTGAAGTCACCCTGTCTCCATCAGGCAACAACTGGAAGAGATTCGTCAGAAGCAGGAACAGCAAGAGAACTTGAGCACCAAAAAGAGAAAGGAAAACAAGGACCAGATCCAGGGAGAATCAGCTGGGGAGAAGAACCGGTGCAAGGCAGGGGCCCGGGCACTCTACACTCACTTGGTTTACAGAAACCGACACCAGGAAAAAGAGGTGTCAGGGGTTTTGTGGCTCTTTATCTTTCTGCAGGGAAGTGGGTTGGGACTCCTAGAGAAGGGAATCTCTGCTGGCCTCTCCTCCCCTTGCCTGAGAGATGAGTTCGTAGTCAGTAGATTGAATCTAACCTTTTGGAATGGGAGGTCAGAGAATGGACAGCAAAGGGAACCAGGCCATCATGGGCCAGGGGAGGGAGGGAGGCGGAGCAGGCAGGGGTCAGGGAGCCATCCTTGCTGAGGGTTGGGGACTTGACCTTGGCGATCCTGCATTCATCTCTTGTGTACCCTGTAGCTGCTACCAGTACCAGACACCATGCAGCCTCAAGAAATTGTGGAAGAGGAGGAGCTAGAGCGGATGAAGTCCATGCTACAGAGGGAGAATCTTATCAGAAGCCTGGGTATTGTAGAGCAGCTTCACCGAATGCTGCACCTTAACCACCGGGGCCAGAAAAATCTTCCTGAGTATCGGGTGAGGGTCCCTACGAACCCTCCCACAAAGCAAGGGAACAAGGGCTGCGATGCCAGCTCATGGTGGTGGTTAAACCAAAGGAGGTTGATGTGATGGCATCAGTTCATGGAGCTTGGGAGAGCTGAGTGCACTGGGCCTTGGGCCAGGGTCTGTTGGTTTTTTTGCATCTGTTTCCAAACTCCTTTGTTTCTGGTATTGATATCCAGCAAAGTGCAGCTCCCAACTTTCTCAATTACAAGAGACTTGCTCTCTATTCCCGTTTCACAGTAAAGCCAAAAACTCCTGACTGACAAATAACAAGGCCACCAGGACACTGCTTGGTAGTTTCTGTGTAATCGTCTCCCTAGCACCGCCAGTGGCCTGGCTATATAGGAGAGACAAGTCAACAATCTTGGGCCAACAAAACGGCTGCCACATTCACTATTCTCTGGGCAAACCCGCTGGGTGCTCTGTTTTTGTTGAACCCCAAAGGAGAAACTGGTTAAATAGTGGCTATGGCCGGCCTAGAAGAGATTTCTCAGTTACCTATTTTTTCCAACACTCCATCCGGCCTCAGCAGAAGTGTGATAAGGGACTGCTCTTCTCCTCTAGCCTAGATTTCACCAGGACGGGCTGGGTAGTCAAGAACTGCAACCTCTGAATCTGGTGCCATTGGTGCTCCTGAGAGGGGCTGTCTCAGAGCAGGGACCCCCTCATATCCTGCAACCACTTCGGCCCCATATATTGATCCCCAGGATCTTAGGGCCACTGTCAAGCACAAATGCTGCAATTGTACAGCACTCTTGGTACCATCTGAAGCCCAAGAACTTCAACTGGACGGGACACTCAGCCGCCACTGGCTCCTGTTCATTGTCAATGAAGAATGGTAGAAGGCCCTATTTTTCCAGCGCCAGAGTCAGGCTCACTAGACGTAAGTATAACAAAGTAGTTACAGTTACCTTGACCTGTGTAAATTTTCAATATTGAACAGAAGTGGGATGTGAGTAGAATACAGTGCTGGCTCTGTAGGAATGGGGGAGCTAGTGGACCCATTTACTTTCTTCGGTGTAATGACCCTGGTGATCAATATGGCAGAAATCTAGTCCAGGTCCTTAACAAGGGTAATGGGGAATTCTGGTCAGAGGTGCAATTGTAATCGAGTGTGGTAATGATGCTAAGGGGACACACTGGGTGCTACTCCTGTGTGTATTTTTTTTATTTTTTTTTTGCCAGTCCTGGGGCTTGAATTCAGGGCCTGAGCACTGTCCCCTGGCTTCTTTTTGCCCAAGATTAGCACTCTACCACTTGAGCCACAGCGCCATTTCCGGCTTTTTCTATATATGTGGTGCTGAGGAATGGAACCCAGGGCTTCATGTATAGGCACTTTACCACTAGGCCATATTCCCAGCCTCTGTGTGTCGGAGTTTGGATCATCTTTGGGGAAGAGGTGAATGAATCTTTTCTGTGCGTACCAACTCAGGGGGACCCATATTTTCACTGCAGAAAGCCAAGCCAGCAGAAGGCTAGAAGCTATAAATAGAGTCCTGGCAGAATCGGTGCCACACACTTTAACTCCAAAGCAGGGCTATCTTCTGCAACGGGAAAGAGAAGACAGCAGTTCATGGACTGAATATGCCTTGCCCTCCAAGGTGAACTCCGAGTGCAGAGTGGTCAAGGCCAGGGCCGTCACGCTCTGCCCTGCCTCTGCCCCCGTGACGGATCCGGCCGGCAAAATCCTCAACCTCAGCCAGTACAGGTAAAAGCAGGAGGGGAGCCCAGCCACTCCACCTACCCTGGACAACCCCCCTCAGGTTTCCGAAGGCGCAAAACCAAAGACTGCCACCGAGTTCCAGTTTGCCAATTTCTGGCCAGGAATCCTGTTTGCAAAAGGCAAGACACCAAGAATTCTTCAACACTTGATTCTTTGGGGACCGGTAAAGCCGAAACGCTGAAGGGCCGAGGCCGGCGTGTTGTGGGCTCCTCGAGCCTAGGCTGGGTTTAGTTCTGTGGGGGAAAAGTCCGGACCCTGAGCGCGGCCCGGAGCGCGAGATCCCGAGGCGACGAGGAGGCCCCCTTCCCAGCGGAGCCCGGTGCCGTGCGATCCCGCGGGGCCTCGCCCTTTCCCGCCGGCGACTGGCAGGCCTGGGCGGCCTGGGCCGGAGGGCGGGCCTCGGCAAGTGAATCCGTCTTTTTATTAAAGTTTATGTCGTTTTCCAGGCGCGTCCAGTACCTCATTTAGACCCATGCGAGGAGGTAAGCCACAGGTAGGGGCGGGGTAGCGTGCGACCAGGCGGCTAGACCGAATACGATCCAGTTCTCCGCTCCCGTGAGGGAGACCAGCGACGGGGCCCAGCTTCCGATCCGTACCGGATATCCTGTCCATCCCCGTTTCCGGTCCCGCCCCCAGTCCCGAAGCTGAGCCGCTGTGAGCTACGGAGAGCTGGTTTGCGTCGACATGGCCGCTGCGCTGGGCCTCTTGCTGGCTGGCCGGGTCCGCCCCTTTGTCGCCCGCTGTGGGCTCGCGACCCAGGGGGTGGCGGGCCCTGGCCCCCTCGGCCGAGAGCCGGACCCCGATCCCGATTGGGAGCCGGAGGAGCGGGAGCTACAGGAAGTGGTGAGGTACCGGCTCCTTCCCGGGCCCGCGGCCTGAAGCCGAGCCCGACGCCCTGGGGCTCCAGGCTGGCCAGCGACTCCGGAGCTCCAGGCCGCGCCCGTCCGCAGCGGCCCTAGTTCAGGCCATCTGTGGCGCTGGGGTAGGGGTTCATCTCAGCTCCCTCGGGACCGAGTTCCCCTCCTAGTGACACTAACATCACCTGTCTGTAAAGGCCTGCATGCTCACGGGCAGTTAGTTACCCGTCTAGGCGTTAGGTTTTCGGGGCGGTGTACGGAGCGAGGTTAAGCCGGCAGTTATGGATGGGTTGCCTTTGTCTCCACGCATGGCTTCTGCCATTGGTTCTCTCCCCCAGTACCCTGCAAAGACAGAGAAAAGCAATCCGATTCCAGAAAATTCGGAGGCAAATGGAGGCGCCAGGTGCCCCACCCAGAACCCTAACGAGGGAAGCCATGGAGCAGATCCGGTAAGCCTTTTGGTACCTCTTTCTTATTGGAACACAAGTATAAAGGATGTACTCCAGTTAGTCCCCTAGATTGAAAAGCTGTCTTTGAGAGCGAGGCCTTGAGTTCCACTATTGAGCTGCTTTTCCAGCCCACATGTAACACTTGGTAACGTTATGGCACAGTTGATTTGTTTTTGCTACAAATTTTTGCTTTACTTGTTTTGTTTTTATTTTTTTGCCAGTCCTGAGCCTTGGACTCAGGGCCTGAGCACTGTCCCTGGCTTCTTCCCGCTCAAGGCTAGCACTCTGCCACTTGAGCCACAGCGCCGCTTCTGGCCGTTTTCTGTATATGTGGTGCTGGGGAATCGAACCTAGGGCCTCGTGTATCCGAGGCAGGCACTCTTGCCACTAGGCTATATCCCCAGCCCTTACATTTATGGATTACCAGGTGGTATTTTTTTTTTTTTTTTTTTTTTTTTGGCCAGTCCTGGGCCTTGGACTCAAGGCCTGAGCACTGTCCCTGGCTTCCTTTTGCTCAAGGCTAGCACTCTGCCACTTGGGCCACAGCGCCACTTCTGGCCGTTTTCTGTATATGTGGTGCTGGGGAATCGAACCCAGGGCCTCATGTATACGAGGCAAGCTCTCTTGCCACTAGGCCATATCCCCAGCCCCTTTGCTACAAATTTAAAATAGCAAATTGCGGGCATCCCGGCATGTTAACTCTGAATAGTAAATCATGACTTTCCCAACCTAAGGTCCAGTAACGGGGTTCCATGATATGTGCATTTTTCGGGGGGGGGGGGGGGCAAAAAAGGATCAGTAACTTAAAGGTGTTTTTTTTTTGTTTGTGTTTGTTTTGTTTTGCCAGTCCTGGGCCTTGTACTCAGGGCTTGAGCACTGTCTCTGGCTTCTTTTTGCTCAAGGCTAGCACTCTGCCAAATTGAGCCAAAGCGCCACTTCTGGCCTTTTCTATATATGTGGTGCTGAGGAATCAAACCTAGGGCTTCATCTATACGAGGCAAGCACTCTTGCCACTAGGCCATATTCCCAGTCCCTTAAAGAAGTTTTGAAAGGGACTTGTTTAACGTGTTAAGTTTTACGTTTTTCAAGTTTTTTTTTTTAATAGGGATTCAGTTTGTAGCCTAGGCTGGCCTTACATCCATAATCCTGTGTGCTTGAATTCTCAGCATGTGCTACCACATCCTGCTGTATTTTTGTAAATAAATATTTGTTTTGAATAGGTAATGAATTACATATTTTTAAAATCCTAGTCATAGCATAGATTATAGCATAGCCAGTCTCGCAGTGATTCTTTTTTCTTGGCATTTGGTGTGGTTTGAAGTCTCCCTCTAGAGGGCTCTCATGCATTCTCTACCTAACATTTCCCACAGTGTCACTGTGTACTCATGCCCCCAGTCAGGTGTGTGCCCCTGCCTTCTCTGGAGCCCACATGGTGGTGGACAGCAGTGGGAGGCATTTGATTACTGTGAGTTGAAGTGACTGGCTAGTGTCAGGTATTGGTGCACAAGAATGGAGCACAGCTGTGAACTGGCACCACACAAGGACTGCATCTGCAGCTTTTGCAAGCCTCCTCCTCTTCATTTTCTTATCCCTAGTGTCATTGGTTTACTATTCTGGTAGGAGACTTCTTCACAACTTGAAAACCTGCTCCTTTTTTCTGTAGGTATTTACATAAGGAATTTGCAGAGTCCTGGTCAGTTCCCAGACTGGCAGAAGGCTTTGATGTCAGCACTGATGTTATCCGAAGAGTTCTAAAAAGTAAATTTATACCCACTTTGGAGCAGAAACTGAAGCAGGATCAAAAAGTCCTTAAGAAAGCTGGGCTTGCCCTCTCTGCTGGGCAGCGCCAGGGCTCTGAACACAGCTTGCACCCATGCAGTGCAGGCCACTTGGTGTCAGGCTCTTTGCTGATTCCGGGGGATGAAGCCTCAGCCAAAAGTCAGAGTCACCACACCTCCTTGAAAGTGATTCAGTCAAGTACTCACAGTACAGACACTCCCAGGAGACAGAAGGGGAGGAGTAAAGGAGTCGACGGCCTGGGGAAGAAGAGCTTGGTTCCCATCACTGCAGCCTTGGGTCATGAGAGAGAACTGTGGAAATTCCCCAGCCGTGATCCGGAGGACACTAGACCTGACAATGGTACATCGCCAAATGGTGATGGGCTGCAGGAGCTGAAGGCAGGGGAGCCAGATGGCCAAAACTTTAGCAGCAAAGTAGAACAGAGGGGGCGGGAGTTCTTTGACAGCAATGGGAACTTCCTATACAGAATTTGAGCTGGGACCTATCTTTAGAATTGACTTGGGCAAGTGTATTTGGGGCTGACAGGCTTTTTTTTTTTTTTTTTTGCCAGTCCTGGGCCTTGGACTCAGGGCCTGAGCACTGTCCCTGGCTTCTTTTTGCTCAAAGCTAGCACTCTGGCACTTGAGCCACAGCACCACTTCTGGCCCTTTTGTATATATGTGGTGCTGGGGAATTGAATTCAGGGCTTCATGTATATGAGGCAAGCACTCTTTGCCACTAGGCCATGTTCCCAGCTCCCTGACAGACTTTTTGCCTATGAATTGGCCACTTTGGCGTCAGAGGAAATGAGGAGCCTGCAGTTTGGATAGATAGATTGAAGCTTCCTGGAGCACAGCTTCTGGTCTGACCCCCATGGATTGGCAATCTTTAATCAACTGTGTTGCCTGGACTCCCTGTATATTGAAATCTGCCATTTGTATGGTTATGAGTTTCTGTGATACTTGTAACAATATTTTTGGGAGGAAATGAGAAGCCTGTCTTCTGACCTCATTTCCTTCTTGATCGCTGAACACTAATGGTTCTGGGTTGTCCCGGATTGCTCAGTCAACTGTTGGTTATCCTTCTGAGCAAAAATAAAGTCCAGTGTAATGATGCAGCATTCTGTGGCTTGGCTCTCTGGGGCTAGGGGAATTTAAGAACTGGGGGAGTGACTGAATGAAAATGGTGAAAAGAAAGGGAAGGAACCTAGAACCCTTATTCAACTTAGAACAGTGGGATCCAGAGGAGCCTCCTATGAGAGCTATGAGCAGAGCACCCGGCTCAGTGATGGATTTTAAAGATGAACATCTCTCTCTTAGTTGCAAAAAAGTAGAAAGCAGACACAGGCTTTAAAGTCACCAGTGTAATCTCCAGCCATATTGTAAAGGTTAAATGACTTCTGATTCTACAAAGGTGCTGTGAGGTGGGTGATAACAGATTTCTGTCCTTTTTTCAAGTAAAATTCAGCTGAGTGTTAGTGCTTAGTCATGACTCAGTTCTCCACTCACACAGGAACACACACTGTGTAGGACGCATTCTAGAGTACTAGCTATAAATAGAACGAACATGAAAAAAACAGATCATGTCCACCAGCATCTCAGTTTGCCGTCCATGTTTCAGTGTATGAAGGTTGTTAAAACACTGACATCCCAACCCTGTTACTGCCACTGGTTGGAATTGTGATGAAACAGCAATTATGACATTATTTGTTCTTTGGTGTACATGACAAAGCCCTGTCATATAACCAAAGTTCTAGAATCCACGGAATACGGAATAACCGTTGCTCTCAATGCCTGTCATCATCAAGTAGTTCATAGTGAAGACATTTTTTTTTTTTTGCCAGTCCTAGGGCTTGAAGTCAGGGCCTGGGCACTGTTCCTGAGCTTTTTTTTTGCTCAAGACTTAACACTCTACCACTTGAACTTCAGAGCCACTTCCACCTTTTTCTGCTTATGTGGTCCTGAGGAATCAAACCCAGGGCTTCATGCATGCTAGGCAAGCGCTCTATCACTAAGCCACATTCCTAGCCGACACTGATACTGATATTTTTATATCAGTGTTACTCTGATGGACATTTGTCATGAGACTTAAGAGGTATTAAATGCTGCTTGACAAGCTATAATTTTCACTCTTGGAGGTTATCTGTCTCATAATGAGACTAAAACTTTGGAGATATGAGTTTTAGTCTCCTCCCATTGCCTTGTTTACTGTTGTCACTGTGACCATATGCATGACAAAAACGGATTTATTTTAGCTTAAATTCCAGAGGTTTTCAGCCCATATAGTTAGTGCCTACTTTGGTTCTGGGACCATGGCAGCAGATGCATGTGGTAGAAGCTATTTGTCTCATGTTGATTGGGAAGCAGAGAGGTAGGGACTTGGGACCAGATAAAACCTTCAAAAGACACCTCTAGTAACCTACTTCCTCCAATGAAGACCTTCTGAACTTGGCTGAAGTTTGGATGAATAAATTGGCAAAAATGGGGCTGGGAATATGGCCCTAGTAGTAAAAAGTGCTCGCCTCCTATACATGAAGCCCCGGGTTCGATTCCCCAGCACTACATATATAGAAAAGGCCAGAAGTGGTGCTGTGGCTCAAGTGGCAGAGTGCTAGCCTTGAGCAAAAAAGAAGCCAGGAACAGAGCTCAGGCCCTGAGTCCAAGGCCCAGAACTGGCAAGAAAAAAAAAAGGCAAAAATAAAAATGATTAGGCATTCAATCACTAGATTAGGTGGTTGTTAAGTTCCCCAAACACTTCTTCATTCAACCTTATTGAAGTTTGTTAAGAACTGGGACTACGGGCTGGGGATATAGCCTAGTGGTAAGAGTGCCTGCCTCGGATACACGAGGCCCTAGGTTCGATTCCCCAGCACCACATATACAGAAAACGGCCAGAAGCGGCGCTGTGGCTCAAGTGGCAGAGTGCTAGCCTTGAGCGGGAAGAAGCCAGGGACAGTGCTCAGGCCCTGAGTCCAAGGCCCAGGACTGGCAAAAAAAAAAAAAAAAAAGAACTGGGACTACAATAATGAACACAAGGGTGTTTACATGGGGTGAAAGTGAGGGATGGACACTGGAAAATTAAACAGGATATTATGGTACAATATAGGAGGGAGCTGCTTTCTTAACAACAGTAGTAATAGGTTTTTGTCTGTTGGGTTTGAAGTCTGGGCCTGAGCACTGTCCCTGAGCTTTTCCGCTCAAAAGTTAGTGCTCAACCACTTTGAACCACAGTGCCACTTCCCAGGTTTCTGGTGGTTAATTGGAGACAAGAGTATCAGGGAATTTCCTGCCCTGGCTGGCTCCAAACTGCAATCTTCAGATCTCAACCTCCTGAGTAGTTATTACAGGTATGAGCCACCAGCACCTGGCCTTATTTTTAATCTTTTTTCTTTTTCTTTTTAATACAGAGGATTGAGCCAGAGCTGCCTTTTACCTACCCCCCCCCCCCTTTTTTTTTTTGCTTCTGAGACAGGGTCTCATTGCTACCATTTCTGGTGTTGGCCTCAAACTCAATCCTCTGAGTAGTTGGGATTATAGGATAGGCATGCACCATCAAACCTTTGGGGCTTGAATTTAGTTTATTTGTTTTGTTTTTGTTGCCAGTCCTGGGGCATAGGGTCTAAGCACTGTCCCCTGGCTTGCTTTTGCTCAAGGCTAGCACTCTAACACTTGAGTCACAGCACCACTCCAGGCTTTTATCTGTATATGTGGTGCTGAGGAATCGAACCCAGAGCTTCATGTATACCAGGCGAGCACTCTACCACTAGGCCATATTCCCAGCCCGGTCCTTACTAGGCAGGTGTTACACCTCTTGAGCCAGATTCCCTAGGCTTTCCTCCCCGTTAAATCCACCACTCCTCATGTTATCCCCCAGTCAATTCCCTTTGCCAAAGGCAACCGCTTTTTTAGTGGTTGGTTTTTTTTCCACTGTAGATTTGTGTTTTAGAGCCTATATAAAAGACATCAAACGTACTCTAGCATTCTGCCTCTTTCGTTGATTCTCTTTAATTGTACAAATACACCAGTTTATGTATCTATGTTTCTACACAGAGCAGGCTAGACTTAAATTTCACGAGCCGTACAGCTATCCTCCTCCCTTTCCACCGATTCCCGTCTCTCTACGCTTCACAAGCCCGGATCGCAGGGTTGAGACTAAACTGCCCTGGAAACTGAGACCTCCAGGATCGGTGCCCTGCAGACTTGGGAGTTGGCGTCGCCCATTTTACTAAACTCTAGGGAACCGGGCACGTACCCAAACCTTACTTGAACGGGCCAGATGTGGCTATATACTTAAAAATGACAGTAGAATCACTTCATGCCAGGAAGCCCTCACTGGCCAGAAAGGAGACTCGAATGTTGCCGCTTCGCTCCCGGTTTTGCGATGTCCCTTTTCGGGTGCCGTCCACTTCCGGTTTCGGGGGCGGGACTTCCGGACAGTCCCGGAAGTCGGTCTTTTCGGTCTCTCAATCCACCGCTGTCCCGAGCCTCTCTGACAGGGGGTGGGGGAGGTGGCGGGACTGGACGGGACGGCCTCGGTGCCCGCGGGTCTCCTCTCGGGGCCCCGCGCTGCCGTTCTGTCTGGCCGGAAGGTGGCCATTCATTGCACGAGTGCCGCTGAGCCGCGGGGACCCCTCGGGGGAGCCCGGGCTCGAATTCGGGGGGCTCCGGGACTCGGAGGGAGGCGCCCGGGTGCCGCCGGCCTTGTCTCTGTCCCCGTCCCCGCTGCGCGTTTCTCCCTTCGCACACGGTGGCTCAGGCAACCGCGTCCATGGCCTTCCCCCACCGCCCCGACGCCCCGGAGCTGCCGGACTTCTCCATGCTCAAGAGGCTGGCGCGAGACCAGCTCATCTATCTTCTGGAGCAGGTCAGTGCAGCGCCCACCTCGAGCGCCCAGCTCCCGTTCCATGCCCTCGGAGCTCCCGCGAAACGTCCAGCATGGAGCCCTGCACAAGGAAAGCCGAAGAGAGTGAGGACGGCCCGGCCAGAGAACGAACGGGCCTGTGCCGTTGTTCGTAGCAAGGAAGGAGGAACCCCGGAAACCGCATCACAGGGGATTGATTGGAAGATAGTTCAGAGATCCTTCACTAGTGCGTCAAGGGGTTCAATGAGCGCCAGCCAAGCCTCTGCTCCTAATCTAGCTGCAATGATCTAGGCGTTTCCCGGAGCTAGAATGTGAAGGATACACTTTTTTTTTTTTTTTACCAATACTGGGGCTTGAACTCAGGGCCTGAGCGCTGTCCCCGGCTTCCTTTTTGCTCAAGGCTAGCACTCTGCCAACTTGAGCCACAGCGCCACTTCTGGCCTTTTCTGTATATGTGGTGCCGAGGAATCGAACCTAGGGCTTCATGTGTAAGAGGCAAACACTTGCCACTAGGCCATATTCCTAACCCCTACACACATTTTCTTTGGGATACAAGCAAGCATGATACTGGCGGATGGACGGGGAGAAGCAAAGTTGAAGAATGGGGAAGGCCAGGGCATAAACAGAAGTGAGAAGAGAAAAAGTTACAAGGTAGGGACTGGGAATGTAGCTCAGCCGTAGAATGCTTCTAAAGGAGGCTCCTAGGTTCCATCCTTAGCACCCCTTAAAAAGAAGAGGAGGGGCTGGGGATATGGCCTAGTGGCAAGAGAGCTTGAGGCCCTGGGTTCGATTCCCCAGCACCACATATACAGAAAACGGCCAGAAGTGGCGCTGTGGCTCAAGTGGCAGAGTGCTAGCCTTGAGCAAAAGGAAGCCAGGGACAGTGCTCAGGCCCTGAGCCCAAGGCCCAGGACTGGCCAAAAAAAAAGAAGAGGAAAAAAGAAGTTACATGTGAACAGTAGACAGCCACTGCAGATTCCAACACCCACCTCCCCATTTGTGACCTGATGTAATTCGCCATGATTCGGACAGTGATGGGGTAAATGGGCAAAGGAAGGTCAGTTCCTGGGACCAGAGATCAAACCAAGGTAATAAAGAATAAAGACTCATAGAAAATTGGTTGCAGTAGAAATGAAGTCATGATATATCTTTTAATGCATAGCAAAAGATGACTCAAAGGTTTAACTGGTTAGTTGTAAATGTTGACAGGGATTCTGGTGTGGATGAGTGGGATAGGGATAGGGGAAGCACTAGCCTGGATTTTCTCTTCCATTTCGTTTTTGCAGTGCTGGGGTTGAGGGGTGGGTCAGGTGTTGAACCTAGGGCCTCACAAGTACAAAGCACATGCTCTACCATTGAGCTACATCCCCAGCCCTGCCCTGGATTTTCTAAGTTCTGTGTTGCTTTTATAACTAAAAGAAAAATAAAACTTGAAGAAAGTGTCACAGTTAGCTGAGGGTAAAACTTGGTTTTGTGGTCTTTGTCTTGGTTCTTCATGAGACCAGAGGTTGTTGGTGTTGGGAGGGGAAGAAGTAGAGGGGAAGAGGGCTACGGGGGGGGCGGGGTGGTGGTGGTGTCAAGGTCACTGGTGAGCTGAAGGACTGAGTGACCATCAACTTGAGAAAATAAATATCTTTCCAGGGCTGGGAATGTGGCTTAGTGGTAGAGTGCTTGCCTAGCACTCTAACCCTGGGTTCGATTCCTCAGCACCACATACACAGAAAAAGCCAGAAGTGGTGCTGTGGCTTTGAGCAAAGTGAAGCCAGGGTTCAAGCTCCAGGACTGGCAAAAAAAAAAAAAAAAAAAAGCTTTCCAAGATAGGAAATACCAAGTATGGGTGAATAAGAAATGAGCTGATGTAAATGATATCCAATGTCTTTCCAACTCAGAGATGTGGTCCTGTGGAATGGGTGGTTGGACACATTCTTAGCTGAGGGAGCTTTTGTGATGTATGAGTGACTGACTGACATACTGTGTCTTTTCAGCTCCCTGGGAAAAAAGATTTGTTCATTGAAGCAGATCTCATGAGCCCTTTGGATCGAATTGCCAATGTTTCCATCCTGAAGGTATTTCCCTTTTTCCCAGGGGGACTCTTGCTCCTCTTTCCTCTTCAGTTTTTCTTTATATGAGCAGTGTGAATTGATGAGGGATGATTACCTTTTTGAGGTAAAGATAGGGTGGATAGGGTGGCTCAATAAAGTGGACAAAGGGATTAGTGATGGTGTTGGTGATGTTTCTGCCTTGTTTTCTATTTGGTTTTCCCATTGACAGCTCAAGGAAGGTTCAGGGGGAGTAGTTAGGGAAGCAGTTTTATCCCATTCCTAAAGTTACCATAAATAGGGGGCCCTTAAGAGAAGTCTTTGTGGGCTGGGAATATGGTAGAGTGCTTGCCTCATATACATGAATCCCTGGGTTCAATTCCTCAGCACCACATACATAGAAAAAGCCAGAAGGGGTGCTGTGGGTCAAATGGTAGAGTGCTAGCCTTGAGCAAAAAGAAGCCAGGGACAGTGCTCAGGCACTGAGTCCCAAGCCCCAGGACTGGCAAAAAAGCAAGAAAACAAAAACAAAACAAAACAAAAGAAGTCTTTGTATCATGCTTTGTGCCTTTAAGTCCTCTTTCTTCTGTTTTTCTGTCATCTGTAGCAACATGAGGTAGACAAGCTGTACAAGGTGGAGAACAAGCCAGCCCTCAGTTCCAGTGAACAGTGAGTGTCTGGGAGAGTCTGTTTTGCCTCTAAATTAGAGGCATCCATGGCACATTTACCACTCAATCTGTCTATGGCTGAGATCAGGCATCATGGTGTGGCTCTGGCAAGTGATACAGTTCACTTCCTGAACTTCTACAACTTCATGCATACATTATTGCTTAAGTTCTGAACGAATCTCCCATTACCCTTTTTTATCCACCTCCCTTTTTTCTTAAAACAATTTCCACAGATTATTCCATTGTTCTGTTTTCATACACGAATATAAAGAACTTTCATTGCGCCAGGTGCCAGTGGCTCACACCTATAATCCTAGTTATTCAGGAGACTGTGATCTGAGGATTGTGGTTCAAAGCTACTTAGGTAGAAAAGTCCATGAGACTCTTAGGTCCAATTAACCATAGAAAACCAGAAGTGGAGCTGTGGCTCAAACTGGAAGAGTCCTAGCCTTGAGCAGAAAAGCTCAAGGACAGCTCCCAGGCCTTGAGTTCAAACCCCTCTAAAGGACAGTGCCTAGGCTCTGAGTTCAAGCTCCAGGACTAGCACAAAAACAACTTTGACTCATCCTCTTTTACTCTCTCCATTGGTTCTGCTGACCTCCTGTTGATAAATGACCTGTACAAAGTCTGTTTGATTGTATTTAATTTTTTTTTCTTGGCATCAGTACTAAGATATGAACTCTAGGCTTTAGCTCTTAAGCTCTTGCTGGGCTGACATTTGAACTACTGAACCACAACTCCAGTTTCAGCATTTTGCTGGTTAATTGGAGATAAGAATCTCTTGAATTGTTTGCCTGGGCTGGATCCCCACTGAGATCTTCAGATCTCAGCCTCCTAATTACCTAAGACTATTCATATTAGCGTGCCCAGATTGAGTATATTTTTTGTCTGCTGAGTTGGAAAGTATTTTACAAAAAGGAACTTCTGGGTTGGCAACCCAGCTAATGAAGAGACTTGAATTGAAAGGTGTTTTCTGTGGTTGGCACATGGTAGGTCAAGAGAGCTAGCCTTATTTGTTTTAGGATAAGACTTTAGGCCCTATGGGAAAGGGCAAATGGGCCAGGTGCAGTGACTCAAGCTTGTAATCCTAGCAGCTTGGGAGGCAAAGATCTGGGGATCGCAGTTCAGTACTAGCTAGTGCAAAAAAAGTTCATGAGACTCCCACCTTAATCACTAGCTGGGCATGGTATCTCATACTTACCATAGCAGTCATAGGGGAAGCACAAAGAAGATGAAAAGTCAGGCCAGCCCAGGTATAAAGTGAGACCCTATCTCTAAAAACTAGCCAACCCCAATAAGGGCATTGGTAGAAGCTTGGGAACCACCAAGGAAAAGAAGTCAGTGGTAACAAGATGGGATGGTTTAGTTTCCTCTGAGCTGCCCTAACTAGCCCCATGAGTTCTCTTCAGCATTATTCCTTTCTTTCTCTCCCTTTTAGATTGTGCTTCTTGGTCAGACCCCGCATCAAGAATATGCGCTACATTGCCAGTGAGTATGGCATGGTGCTCCGTGTCACAGAGATCTAGAAGCTGGTGGGCAAGATGGAAACATCTTGGCCATGAGGACCCTTTCATAGAAATGTGTTGCCAGGCATAGTTGTGCACATGTGTTATTCCCGTACCTGGGAGGAAGAAGGATTGTGAGTTAGAAGCTATCCTGGGGCATATAGCAAACCATGTCTCACAAAGACAGACTGAGAAAGAGTTCCAGGGGCCTAGTACCTGTAGAGGGCATTTCCTCCCTCCTTGTGTCTGACACATGTCCATGGCCTGCTGGGCTGTATGCCTTTTCTCTATAGGTCTTGTTAATGCTGACAAGTTGGCTGGTCGAATTCGAAAATACAAAGTGATCTTCAGCCCTCAGAAGGTGAGATTTTTTTTCCTTGTGGCACTACCTAACTTGAGCCACATCTCTACATCCAGCATTATTGTTTAGGCTCTGAATAAGCCTGCTGAATAGCTAGGATTGTGGGAGTTAGCCACTGGTGCCTAGTTTCATTTGTCAACTCTTCCTCCCATCCTCTAAGCCATTGGAGTCCTATTCAGAAAATACTTAACTGTGCCTATAACTTTCAGGGTTTCCCCTACATTGTCCTGGAATTAACTGGAAGTTCTAGGTCTTACTTGGATTTCTTAGATCCATTTGGAATTGGTTCTTGTACAGGTGAGAGGTAGAGGTCTAGTTCTAGTCTCCAGCAAGTGGATAACCACTTTTCCCATTTGCTGAAGAGACTATCTTTTCTCTGGTGTCTTTTTTGGCTCTTTTGTCAAAAATTAGATAGCGGTAGCTGTGTGATTTTATTTCTGGATCTTTTTTGTGGTAATCCCAGCTACTGAGAGGTCTGAGATATAAATTTGAAGGACAACTTAGCCTTGTCTCAGATTTAAAAAGAGCTGGGCATGTAGCTCACGGGTACAGTGCCTAGTATGAGGCCCTGGGTATGACCACTAGTACCACAAAAAGAAAGACCCAGAAAAATGAAAACAAAAAGAAACCGGGAAGAAAGTAGTTACTAATCAACTTCCTTTTGTCTTTCAGTTTTATGCATGTGAGATGGTGCTGGAGGAAGAGGGAATCTATGGAGGTGAGAGGAGATGAATGTGAGTGGAAAGGGAGGAGGAGGAGGAGGAAGAGGACATAGGAGGGAAGAATTACTGCCTCACCTCCCAGCTGCTGCTTCTCCTGCTCTTCCTGTTGGTCTCCCAGGAGGAGATGTGAGGGGAAGTTCTGGGAGAAAGATGGGAGCAGGAATAGGACCTCAGCCAGGAGTAGGACTGCTTGTTGCTATTCTCACCTACTCCCATCTTCCAGGTGCTCCCTCAGGATGCACTGACCCCCCTGGGTTGTTGAATATGTTCTTCCTGCTGTGGAGTGTTCTTCACCCTTCAATTCTGTACCCAAATATAGCTCAGATTCTAAGCGTATTTGTCACATTTTTAGGGAAGGCTTTCCTTTACCCTTGGTTGTGGTTAGAGCCCTGTCAGTTGTGCTCTGAGTTGGCTGTTTTTCCTTTTGTGCTGGGGATTAATTGAACCTAGGGTCTTATGTTCACTAAGCACGAACTCTTACCACAGATCCAGCCCTCCAGCCCAGGGATGGCTGTTTTGCTTCTCAGGAGCACAAATGTAATTAGGTGTTTTGTGTCATAATTTGTGTGTTGCAC
This sequence comes from Perognathus longimembris pacificus, assembly GCF_023159225.1. Taxonomy (NCBI): domain Eukaryota; kingdom Metazoa; phylum Chordata; class Mammalia; order Rodentia; family Heteromyidae; genus Perognathus; species Perognathus longimembris. The sequence continues at coordinate 31,057,650 of NC_063180.1, read as the reverse complement.
ACCTACTGCATGAGATTGCAAGCTCTAGAAGACAGAGCAGGCCCATATTGCTCACTGCTGTCTCCCGCGTGCAGCCGAGCCCTGTGCATGGGGGATTGCAGTAAATATTTGCTGAAGAGTGAAGGAGTGTTCCCTCAACACAGGACTTGAACTTAGACACTAATGCAAATCCTCCACATGCCACTCTGTTGTACACACATTTTTTTTTTTTGGGGGGGGGGTCTGTTATGGGGCTTAAACCCAGGACCTGGGCTCTGTCTCTGAGCTTTTTTGCTCATATAGCAGTCTACTATTTTGAGCCACAGTGCATATGGGAACCACCAATGCCCAACTTGTATTTGATTCTGTAAGAATTTGGTGCTAAGGGCTGAAGCTGATGTGTAGCAGCCCTCCGGGATTGGTCGCGCAGCTATGGCAGGTCTTCACTCAGCGTGTTGCTGGGGACCTTCTCAGGAGGCTGACTCTCTCTGTTGCTGCAGATGTGAGCTGTGATGAGTGGGCCTTCTCTTTGCTGCCTCTTGATGTGGATCTGCTGAGCATGGAGCTGCCAGAGTTTTTCAGGGACTACTTCTTGGTAAAATGCAGAGCCCTTTGGGTCTTGGTGTCAAGGTATAGCAACAGTGATGGGATCCAGTGGCCTAGAAACAATGGCTTAACCTTTGCCCAACTCCATAGTTGATCACAAGTGATAGTGATATGATGGTTGAAGGCTAAAGGTTGCTTTGCATGGGACTTCCTTTGGGGCCATTATAAGGAACTCTGGCCAGCATTCCCCAGACCTCACCGCCCCTCTCAGGGCTGCTCAGGCTAGCCATTCTCCACATGGGGGTGGGGTTGATCTTGATCTTTGTGGCCCACATGGTCCCTGCAGGAAGGGGACCAGCGTTGGATCAACACAGTGGCTCAGGCCTTACATCTTCTCAGCACCCTCTATGGACCCTTTCCCAATTGTTACGGGATTGGCAGATGTGCCAAGGTAAGAATGCTCCCAGATCTGTCTTCAAAGTCTGTTTCTCCTGTTTTGTCAGTTGTGGGGCTTGTACTCGGGGCCTGGATGTTGTCCCTGAGCTTTTTCACTCAAGACTAGTGCTCTACCACAGCGCCGTGTCCGGCTTTTTCTGAGTAGCTTATTGGAGATAAGAGTCTCACAGACTTTTCTGCACAGGCTGGCTTTGAACCACAATCCTCAGATCTTAGCCTCCTGAGTAGCTAAGATTACAGGCATGAACCACTGGTACCCAGCTTCCCCTGTTCTTTACCTAGCAAGGCTTGTCTATGGGCAACTGTAATGGTGCTGAGACCTGTTGTCACCTTGCTTTTACATTCCAGAATAGTTGCCCAGAGGAGAATTTGTGTGGCTAACAAAAAGGCAAAAGCCAGGACCTCTGGGTCATTCTTCTGGATTGGTTACTATCTTTAAGGGCAGGCTAACACTCCTCCACTAGTCTGAGGAGTGAGGGGCAGATGGGAGTGGAACAAGTTCATGATGTTCACAATGGACTCCATTCTTCGTGGTCAGATGAAGTTGCAAATGGAAAAGGTTGTGTCTTCAGGTTTGGAGCCACAGTAGGGATGTAGAATTGAAGATATCTTGGGCCCTTGCAGATGTCATATGAACTATGGAGGAAACTGGAGGAAGAGGAGGACAGCGAAGCAAAAGGCCGAAGGCCAGAGATCGGACATATCTTTCTCCTGGATAGAGGTAAGTGATGCCTAGCTCTCCTCTCACCTCGGGCCCTGGAAGACAGGGGAATAGGAAAGTAGTGGTCACATGAGGCTCCTGGCACAGGCCTGGGAATCCCCACACTGATAAGAAGTGTGGGTGTGTGGGCCCAGTGGGCACTGGGGACCTTCATGGCCGGGGTCTCGGTTTCAGACATGGACTTTGTGACGGCACTTTGCTCCCAAGTTGTTTATGAGGGCCTGGTAGACGACACATTCCGCATCAAGTGTGGTGAGTGTCACACTCTTCTGCTTCCCACCCTGCCTCTGGTGCCTCCCACCAGGGGCCTAGGCTTATGGTGGAGACTTAGAGTCTGAATGTGCTGGTGGCGGGTGTGGGGGGGGTGCTCAGGCCTCCACCACAGTTCAGGAATGTAGGAGGCCTTTCTGGAGATCCTCATAGCTGTCACCTTTGCCCTCATAGGGAGTGTGGACTTTGGTCCGGAAGTCACATCCTGTGACAAGAGCCTGAAGGTGCTCCTCAATGCCGAGGACAAGGTAAGCTGGGGGAAGGGCTTCCTCACTGGTGATTATGGGGATGTACTAGAACCCGCTTCCTGTCACCAGCTCAGCTGTCTTTCTACCTCTGTTGGCACTGCCCAATGCTCTTCCCAGGCTTCTTCTCAGCCTCAGGCAGGGACAGGCTAGGGGCAGATGGGTAATGCTTCCGACCTTGTTCTCTTGCAGGTGTTCAGTGAGATCCGTAATGAACACTTCTCCAATGTCTTTGGCTTCCTGAGCCAGAAGGCCCGGAACCTGCAGGCCCAGTATGACGTAAGGACCTACCCTTCTCCCCTGCCTCCTTGTCTCAGTGCTCCCTTCCTAATACCATAACAGACAACTGTGTCTTCTCATGGTTTGGTGGCCACTGAGGGAGACAGGTGGCTTCTCGGGGTGCTGACTTTATGTGGGTTCCCCCACAGCGCCGGAGAGGCATGGACATAAAACAGATGAAGAATTTCGTGTCCCAGGAGCTCAAGGGGCTGAAACAGGAGCACCGCCTGCTGAGCCTCCGTAGGTGCCAACCTGGGGAGAGGGGAATGCTTCCTGGGGCGCTGTGCCCCTAGGGAGATCCTTGTGTTCTCCTTAATTTTTTTTTTTTTGTTTGTTTGCTAGTCTTGGGCCTTGAACTTGGGGCCCGGGCACTGTCCTTGAGCCTCTTTTGCTCAAGGCTAGTGCTCTAGCACTTGAGCCACAGTGCCAATCCCAGTTATTTCAGTGTGTGTGATACTGAGGAATTGAACTCAGGGCTTCGTGCATGCTAGGAAAGCACTCTACCACTAAGCCACATTGCCAGACCTTGTGTTCTCCTTCTGTCTAAAGCAAAGACATGCTTCTGGGTTTTACCTTAAGAGATTTTTTTCTTCTGGACCATAAAAGGGATCTTTGCAGAACCAGGAACATGTCAGTTCCCTTCTTGTCCTGTCTACAGATATTGGGGCATGCGAATCCATCATGAAGAAGAAAACCAAGCAGGATTTCCAGGAGCTCATCAAGACTGAGCACGGTCAGTTGCAGGAGCCTCACTTGGCTATGCCTCCCACTCCCACCCTGGCACCCAGACCTAGGCCTGCTGAAAATATGTTCTCTGGCTTTTTCCAGCTTTGGCTGGCTGTGTGCAGTGCTGGTTCCTGCTAGAAGTCCTGGGGTCCCTAAACCACCCCAAAGATGGAGAAAGAGATGGGAGACAGACACCTATTTGTTAGCATGTAGGTGGCGACCGTTGAGCTGATCTCCCAGTAACAGGCTCGCCTCTGGTTTCTCGCAGCACTGCTAGAGGGGTTCAATATCCGCGAGAGCACCAACTACATAGAGGAACACATTGACCGGCAGGTGGGCAAGCAGGGTCACCAGGGCTGGGCATGGGGTTTAGAGGTGGGGTCACTCAGGCAGGAAGAAGAGAGATCACGAGTTACTCACTTTAGGTGTTCCTGATCCTTTCTTCCTTGCAGGTGTCACCTATAGAGAGCCTTCGCCTCATGTGCCTCTTGTCCATCACGGAGAACGGTAAGTGCAGAGGACCAGAGATTGAGAGATCTGCCAGGAGACAGAGAGGGTTGTGAACGACAGATACAAGCACCTCCCTGCTTTGTGGGCTCGTTTTCCTTTAATATAGAGTGGTTTTTGTTTGGGGTAAAGTACCAGCAGGCCATAAGGTAATTTACTGACCAAGTCTAAAAAAGGATCGCTTCCAGATCACCCTAGAACAGCGTATGTAGATGTTAGGACTGCATAGGTGCAGAACCAAGTGGTGTGTCTCTCATCATCCCATCCAACCTCCTGTTTTCAACAAGGTTAAAGGGACACCCAACTAACTGATTGCCCAGGACTTCTAGCACATAGGGAAATGCCTGTGCTCTACCACTTGAGCCATAGCACCACTTCTGGCTTTTTCTATATGTGTAGGGCTGAGGAATCCCAGGGCTTCATGTATGCAAGGCAAGCGCTGTACCGCTAGATCATATTTCCAGCCCCCCTCAACAAGTTTGTACATTTTGCTCATTCTATATAAGGATTTGGTTTTTTGTTTTGTTTTGTTTTTGGCCAGTACCAAGATTTGAACTCGGGGCCTGTGCTTCTTCAACTTGGCTTAGCTAGGCTGGCACTCTACTACTTAAGCCATGCCTTCAGTGTAGCTTTTTGTTGGTTATTTTGGTTATGGTGGACCTTTCTCCCTTACCTGGCCAAGAACTCTGATCCTTAAAATCTCAGCCTTCTGAGTAGCTAGGATTACAGGCACATACCATCTGTGCCTGGCTCTGTTTATTGCTTTATTTTTCCCACCATCAGGTTTGATTCCCAAGGATTACCGATCTCTGAAAACCCAGTATATGCAGGTAAGAATACACTGAATCACCTCCCGCTGCAAGACTCTTGGGCTCTGTTCACATTGCTGACTTGCATTTCCTTCAGAGCTATGGCCCTGAACACCTGCTAACCTTCTCCAACTTGCGGCGAGCTGGGCTGCTGACAGAGCAGGCCCCAGGGGACACCCTCACAGCAGTGGAGAGTAAAGTGAGCAAGCTCGTGACGGACAAGGCCGCAGGTGAGCAGGGAGCGCAGGTGATCCCTATCCCCACTCCGGGGTGTTCTTCCCCCTTTCACGTGGGCAGGGCCTCCACTCTGGAGAATAGCTACACTTATCATGTGCTCACCCTTAACACACATTCTCATTTATTCCTCAAAGAGACTAGGCGAGGTGAGTTTTCTTCCCCTCATTTCTCAGACGAGGAAACTGAGGCTGGCAGAAATTAAATGGCTTGGCCCAAGGACCTCAGTTAAGTCAGTCAGGTCAGTTTGATTGCAAAGTGTGTTGTTTAACCCCAAAACTGGGGTCGCCCTGTATCATCCTGTAGACTGCACATAATGGGCAGACTCCAGGGATGCCCTGGGAGGAAGACAGTGAGTGGGAGGCCTGTTGGGTCCCAGTCCCATTGGCTCCTGCGATGCGATGCCTCTGCACTTCACGTGGTTCCTCATGCTGCTCTCGTCCCCAGGAAAGATTACCGACGCCTTCAGTTCCCTGGCCAAGAGGAGCAATTTCCGTGCCATCAGCAAAAAGCTGAATTTGGTATGTGGAACAGGGCTCCATGGGGGAGGCTACCGGTCCTCCCTAATATGCATTCCCCAGCAATAAGTAAACTTTTGTGTCCTATTTTTAGGGGAATTCTTTGATGGATTTGTAACATGAGTTTAGTTTAACAGTAAGACAGGACACAAAGATAAACAGTAGCAGGTACCTGCCGAATGCCAGAGGATTGGAAGTACAGGCTTCTATGCGCTCTGTGGAGGGGTTGCAAAGGGAGACCCTCCCCCCACCTCAGCATTTCACAGGGTGGGGGCATGGCACACACTTCAGGGCACTTGTGGGAATTGAACAGAAGCAGCCATCTTGGTTATGGAGTCCATCATGGATTCCTTTTCATTGAAGTAAGAACTATTGTTTGGTATATGCTGCTTTTTGTTTTGTTTTTTGGCCAGTGTTGGGGCTTGGGACTCAGGGCCTGAGCACCCTGGCTTCTTTGTGCTCAAGGCTAGCACTCTACCCCTTGAGCCACAGCGCCACTTGTGGCTTTTCCTATATATGTGGTGCTGAGGAATTGAACCCAGAGCTTCATGTATATGAGGCAAGCACTCTACCACTAGGCCATATTCCCAGCCCTATATGCTGCTTTTTATTTGTATCTGGCCCTTTGAAGAGTTGAAAAACCCAGTGGTCATTTGGCTAACGTAGTACCCCTGCTTCCAGATCCCACGCGTGGATGGCGAGTATGACCTGAAAGTGCCCCGGGACATGGCTTATGTCTTCAGTGGTGCATATGTGCCGCTGAGCTGCCGGATCATCGAGCAGGTGGGAACAAGCCGCCACCCTCGTCCACTCCCACGCCCTTGGTCCCCAGCCCGTCAGTGTGGCAGCCTGGCGGTCTGCAGACCTGAGCAGCACTCACGCCTCCCCAGGTGCTGGAGCGGCGGAGCTGGCAGGGCCTGGAAGAGGTGGTGCGGCTGCTCACTTGCAGTGAGTTTGTGTTCACAGGTCGGTAGCACTGCGGGAGGGTGTGGGGCAGGATGCAGCACCCAGTTCTGGTGTCAGTGAACACGGAATCTGCTCTACACAGACATGACCAAGGAAGACAAGGCTTCCAGCGAGTCCCTGCGCCTCGTTTTGGTGGTGTTCCTGGGGGGCTGCACATTCTCTGAGATCTCAGCCCTGCGGTTCCTGGGCAGAGAGAAGGGTAAGATAACACAGGGGTGAGGGCAGGCCTGCAGGGGCTCTGGGGCACCAGGTCCCCCACACTGGAAGGCTTTCCTTCTGCCTCGACAGAACATGCCAGAGCAGGGAGCCTGCGGGCCTGGCAAACTGTGCTACCCAGGGTCTAATACTGATGTGTCTGTGCACTGCTGCTGTGACCAGCAGGCGCTGTGGGACCGGAGGGGCTCCATGCAGCTTCTGTGGGGACCCAAATTCTGCCACTCCTCTTGACTCCTTAGGGTACAGGTTCATTTTCCTGACAACAGCTGTCACAAATAGTGCACGCCTCATGGAGGCCATGAGTGAAGTGAAAGCCTGAAGTCTTCCCCAGACATGCCCCCCTGGGGTACAGGCACTGGTACCCTGCTGCTGCCACCTGCTCAGAGCTGGAGGCCATGGAACTTACTGGGGACTTGGGAGATCTGAGGAGAAGATCACATCCTCCCCTGGGATGTTTTTCCTTTTGTCTAATACAGGTCATGCTGCTAAGATGTGGGGGAGGGGGGAGGAATCCCGTGGTAAATCCTGTTCAAGTGTCACTGTAAATAAAGGCTCTGGACATGTTCTTCACTAGAGAAGCATGGGCTGTATTCCTGTAAGGGTCCTCACTGCTCTCACTGCCTTCCTCATCTTTACCTTCCCAGAATTATGAAATATAATCACATACATTAGTGGACTCTTCTTAACCCTCTTCGAAACTCAGCTTGATCTCACTGATGAACACCCTTCTCCCTATCCCCTTTTGTATTATTATTATTTTTTTTTTGGCCAGTCCTGGGGCCTGGACTCAGGGCCTGAGCACTGTCCCTGGCTTCTTTTTGCTCAAGGCTAGCACTCTGCCACTTGAGCCACAGCGCCACTTCTGGCCATTTTCTGTATACGTGGTGCTGGGGAATCGAACCCAGGGCCTCATGTATCCGAGGCAGGCACTCTTGCCACTAGGCCATATCCCCAGCCCCCCCTTTTGTATTTTTGAGGTAGGGTTTTGCTATGTTGCCTAGTGTGGTCTTGAACCCACATTCCTCCTGCCTTAGCCTCTCAAGCACTGGGATTACATGTATGTACTGCAATGTCCAACTCTTTTTTTTTTTTTTGGCCAGTCCTGGGTCTTTGGACTCAGGGCCCGAGCACTGTCCCTGGCTTCTTTTTGCTCAAGGCTAACACTCTGCCACTTGAGCCACAGCACCACTTCTGGCCATTTTCCACATATGTGGTGCTGGGGAATTGAACCCAGGGCCTCATGTATACGAGGCAAGCACTCTTGCCACTAGGCCCTATCCCCAGCCCTGTCCAACTCTTAAAATATTCTCATATTCATACTGCCTCGTCTCCTTCTATCCTTCTCTCTCTGGCAACCAAGGAAGTTTATTAGGAAAGCTAGAAAGATAGTGCACAGTCCAGACACGGGTGTGGACACGTCTGCTAACAGGTGCCTCCTTGAAATTCTTATGTTCAGCTCCCATGGTACTCATTTTTGTCTTCACATAGTCTAGGTTGGACTTCTGCTTCCTCTAGTGGCAGCAGCCTCTGCTCTGCCTGTCCTGCTTGTTGCCATCCTCCCTCTTTGTTGCCACCTAATTCCAAATCTCAAGTTTTCATCTCCCAAGGGTCATACTAGTATCTCCTACCCAGTCACTCCACAAACTCAATGTGTCTAAAACTCATAACCCCCAAAATCCTCCCCCCCCTTTGAGTGTTCCATGTTCGAGCATGAAAGATCAAAAAATATTAATCGGAAAGGCTGTTAGTTTACCGAAAGAATATATGGCTTCACAACACTTGCCCAGCCAAGTAAATAAGCAGTGACCTTGCACTGCACTTACACTCCAGAAGACTGCCCACTGAAAATGTAAGAGGGCCCTGTAATGGCGTCCATCATACACACCCAACACTCAGTGTTTCCATGCTGAGTACCTACCTGCTCTGATGGCTGCCCGTGATGGCTCATCAGAACTACAGTGTGTAGGGCCTGATAGCAAATCTGCTCCATCCCTGGGTACAACCAAGAGTGTAAGTTTAAAAACATGCTGCCTGTATTAGTGGTGGCATCCTTTACCTCTAGTGAAAGAGCAAATAAGAATTTACCTGTTACAGTTGCCAATACAGGAAACCACAATTTAAGTAATGTGAATCAAATAGAACATGCCACTTTTCCCTCTGAAAAAAAGAAGCTTAAATATTCAGTAATATTCAGGGTTCTTGGGGGTAACAAAAGAAGGGAACTTTGATGTTCTCACTGGGACTCATAAAAAACAGTGCAAGATGCAGCAGCGATTATGTGTGCTAGGAACATAACCTGACCTAAAAACCCGGACTCTATCTCCAGTTCTTGGGCGCAGTTGGGGATGATTGGTGCCTTGGTTCGGGCTCAGGCTACAGCTCCCGGGCTGCTGACCGTGACCCTCCCACCCTGAGGCTTCCAGCAGGGGACTTCCCTGCTGTTGGGTGGCATGTGTCTTAAAAGAGGTCTGAGATAAAATGTGGGTCATATCTAACCCCCCAAATCTACTCATTTTACAAAAATGCCCACCCCCATTTTTTTTTTTGGGGGGGGGGGTCGGTCTCGGGGCTTGCGCTCCGGGCCTGGGCGCTGTCCCGAGCTCTACAGCTCACGAACTTGAGCCCCAGCGCCACTTCCGGTTTTCTGGCGGTTGGTTGGAGATGGGAGTCTCCCTGACAGTCCTGGCCTGGCTTTGAACCGCGATCCTCAGATCTCAGCCTCTTGAGCGTGGGCCACCAGCGCCTTTTGCCAAACAAAACAAGAAAAATGCAGTTTATCAGCAAAACAAGGCGCGGTACCAAAAACAGATGAGTTATGATCCTGACCGTCCAGGGGCAGGGCCGGAAGAACAAGGTTCTGACACGAATCGGATAAAATCTAGAAGAAAACCCGTCCAGGTGTGTGCCGGTTTCCTACGGGGCTCGGCTCCCAGCGAGGAGAGCCAAGCGCCAGGCTCCGTGCTACTCCGGGAACCGTGGTTCCGGCCCTTCCGGCGTCCTCGGCGGGAGGCTCCCTCATTTTCCATCCGAAGTTGGCGGGCTGGGCGGGGCTTGGACGCTGTCCCAGACTCCCGAGGCCTGCGGGCTCTCGGACGTACGCTGGCGCGGAGAGCAAGCGCAACCACGGCGGCGACGTGCGCACGCGCACGCCCGGTCCTCCAACTCCCATCTCCCCGCTCCGCCCGGAACGCGGGCTCCTCCCACTACGCAGTCGCCACCACCGTCGGTGGGGCGGGGCTAATGCGGTCTTCGCGAAGAGTGACGGAATGGGGCACCAATCGCAGCGCTGCTCCGCCTTACGGCTGGGTTTGAAATTCTGCCGGGCCCAACGGCTCGCGGAGTAGTTTCCAAGCCGCCCGGGAGGTTGTCGGCTCTGGCTGTTTCTGCCGTATTCGGTCCCGTGTGGCGGAGTCCGGGTTGGGACTCGGCTTCGTGGAGCGCCCGCCATGAGGAGAAGGTGCGGGGCGGTGGGGAGCGACACCAGTTGAGGAAAGAGGCGCGGTGCGAGGTTCGAGAAGCCTCCCGGGGTCCGGGCCTCAGCGTCAGCCCGCGAAGGGAGGAGAGGGGCGGCCGCCGGTGAGGCGGTGGACGGGGACGGGGAGGACGCTGAGTGCAGGAGCGAGGCCGGGGACGGGGACGCGGCGGGGGCTGAGCGCTGGGGCGAGGCCGAGGACCGGGCGAGGCCGCGGAGGGCTGGGCGCAGGTGGCGGGGACGCGGCGGGGGCTGAGCGCCGGGGCGAGGCCGCGGAGGGCTGGGCGCGGGTGGCGGGGACGCGGCGGAGCCTGCGCGCGGGGCTGAACGCGGGACGAGGTTGGGACGACCGGCGCTTCCCGGGGCGGGCGCAGCTGCGGGGACGCGACGGGGCTGGGCGGGTGTTCCCGGAGGAGGGCGCCGGTGCGGCGGCGGGGCCTCCCCTCCTGGGCGGAGCCTTTTAGGCCACGGCGGTAACAGGTTCTGGGGTGAAAGCTGGCCGGTTGAGTCCGGGCCCTGCTGGGGAGTGTCGGGTGTGGACCCTGCCGGACGCGGCGCTTTATGAATAGCGCGTCGGACTCTTCGAGGCGTTGTAGGGTTGTGGGTTGGTTACTAATTCCGATCTGGTTTTGTTTTGGTGGTGGTGTTGGAACTCGGGCCTCTGGTTGGTGACATTGGGGCCACGCCTCCGGCCGGCTTTTCCAAATGTCTATCTTGGGGGAATGGGAATGGGATACAAGTTATTAGTACCCCTGCAAAAAAGCAAATGAAGTATACGGTTATGGATTAAAGTGGTCACTATTTTGGTTTGTTGTTATTGTGAAGGTGATGTACAGAGAGGTTACAGTTATATAAGCCAGGTAATGAGTAACATTTCCTTTTAGACAATGTCACCCCTTCCCTATCGCTCTCCCAGTTTTTCCCTCCTGTCCCCACACACAAGTTGTGTAGTTTATTTTCAACATAGTGTCCACCGAGTAACACTGCTGCATTTGTTTACGCATTGTCCCTCCCATTTTTGTGCCACGCCTTCCCCTCCCAAAGATAAGACAACAAAACAGCAACTAGTGCTGCATATTTTCAAATGACAGCTTTAAAATACAATCCACACACCACATAATTCATATACAAGAGCTGTACAATGATTTTTATTTTATTTTTTGGTGTGAGTCCTGGGACTTTAACTCAAGGCCAGGGCACTGTTCCCAAGAGTCTTTTTCTCAAGGCTCGTGCTTGCTCCGTCACTTGAGCCTTAGCACAAGCACTTCCAGCTTTTTCTAAATATAGTTTAATAGAGATGGAGACTCATGGATTTTCCTGCCTCAGCTGGCTTGGAACCACTGTTCTTGAATCTCAGCCTCCTGAGTAGCTAGGATTATCTCAGAGCCTCTGGCACCTGTCTGGATTTGAACTTCCTATCAACAGAATTGCACTGATGCACCCTTGCTTGTCTGGCCTCTGTTGCTCATTCAAATGTGTTTTTCCTCTCATTCCCTATATAACGTTAGTTTCTCTTAATTTTTTTGTTGGATTTGAGGTATAATTTCTATACAATAAAGACAATTTATTTATTTATTTATTTTTATTATTATTTTTTTTTTTTTTTGCCAGTCCTGGGCCTTGGACTCAGGGCCTGAGCACCGTCCCTGGCTTTCTTTTTGCTCAAGGCTAGCACTCTGCCACTTGAGCCACAGTGCCCCTTCTGGCTGTTTTCTGTATACGTGGTGCTGGGGAATCGAACCTAGGGCTTCATGTATGGGAGGCAAGCACTCTTGCCACTAGGCCATATCCCCAGCCCCAAGACAATTTATTTTACATGTTTGTTTAGAATTCCCTAAGGGGGGAATCATATAGCAATAGTACATGTGTTTCACTTTTTTGTGTGTGTGTGCACCAGTCCTGGGGCTTGAACTCAGGGCCTGAGCACTGCCCCTGGCTTCTTTATGCTCAAGGCTAGCACTCTGCCACCTGAGCCACAGTGTCACTTCTGGCCTTTTCTATATATGTGGTGCTGAGGAGTTGAACCCAGGACTTCATGTTTACAAGGCAAGCACTCTACCTCTAGGCCATATACCCAGCACCGTGTTTCACTTCTTTCATTTTACGTGGTTCAGGATAATGTTGAGCATTTTAATTTTCATTTTGTATTATTCCATTGTAGGAAGGTGGTGTTGATCCACCAAAATCAGACACCTAGACTCTAACTTCCATGCTATTCTGAGAAGTTAGTGCTCTGGTGACCACGCCTGTGGCTTTGAACATATGTGTGCATTTCCTCAGGTTCATACATAGAGGTTGAACTGTTGGGTATGGTTAGCAGATACTGCCAACAGGTGTTGAGATGATTGTACTAGTTTATACACTGTATGAGCACTTGATGCTGTCTTTAATTTAGCCATTCTCACGGTTACTCATTGTAATTTAAGGATAAGAGCAAAAGCTGGGTTCTGGTGGTTTACACCTGTAATCCTAGCTACTCAGGAGACTGAGATTTTAGGATTGAGGTTCCAAGCCAACTTGGGCAGGAAAGTCTGACACTCTTATCACCAATTAACTACCAGAAACACTGAAGTGAGGTGTGACTCAAGTGGTAGAGCACCAGCTTCTCTCTCTCTCTCTCTCTCTCTCTCTCCCTCCCCCTCTCCCTCTCCAGTTCTGGGGCTTGGACTCAGGGCCTGAGCACTGTCTCTGGCTTCCTTTATGCTCAAGGCTAGCACTCTACCACTTGAGCCACAGTGCCACTTCCCACTTTTTCTGTTTATGTGGTGCTGAGGAATTGAACCCAGGCAAGCACTCTACCACTAAGCCACATTTCCAGTCCCTATGTATATCTTTTAAGTCTAGCTTTCACATATGAGTAAAAACATACAACATTTTGTTTGTTGTACTTGGCTTGTCTCACCTGATAAGTTGCCAACTTTTTGTGGATATTCTTACCAGTAAAGGCTTTTTGTATGCCTCTTGTGTGTGTGTGTGTGAGTGTGCGTGCATACACGCACATGGGAATGCATGCACTGGTCCTAGGGCTTGAACTCAAGGGTCAAGGTGCTGTCTCTAAGTTTTTGTGCTCAAAACTAGTGTTCAGCCACTTGAGCCAAATCTCCACCTAATGGTTTTTGGTGGTTAACTCAATGTAAGAGTCCCATGGACAAAAAACCCCAGGCTGGCTGGGAATTTTGATCGCCAAAGATCAGCCTCCTTAGTAGTTAGGATTACAGGTGCGAGTCACTGGTGCTTGTCAATCTAGCTATTTTTCAAGAAGCTTTATAAACTTTTTTTTTTTTTTTTTTTGCATAGGCTGCCCTTGAACTTTTTTTTTTTTTTTTTGGCCGGTCCTGGGGCTTGGACTCAGGGCCTGAGAAGGGTCCCTGGCTTCTTTTCGCTCAAAGCTAATACTCTACCACTTGAACCACAGCGCCACTTCCAGCTTTTTCTGTTTATGTGATGCTGAGGAATGGAACCCAGAGCTTCATGCATGCAAGGCAAGCACTCTACTGCTAAGCCACATTCCGAGCCCCTTGCCCTTGAACTTTGAACCTCTCTTCAGTCTTGGAAGTACATAGGATTACAGGGGTGTCACCAGCAAGTAGCTGAGCTTTTTGTTGTTTTGCTTTGATTTTTATTTATTTGCCAGTCCTGGGGCTTGAACTCAGGGCCTGGGTACTGTCCCTGAGCTCTTTGATCAAGGCTACCACTGTGCTACTTGAGTAACAGTGTCACTTCAGTTTTTTCTATTTATGTGGTACTGAGGAATGGAACCCAGGACTTCACGCATGCTAGGCAAGTACACTACCACTAAGCCACATTCTCAGCCCAGCTGTTTTTTTTGTTTTTTGTTTTTGCCAGTCCTGTGCCTTGGACTCAGGGCCTGAGCACTGTCCCTGGCTTCTCTTTGCTCAAGGCTAGCACTCTGCCACTTGAGCCACAGCACCACCTCTGGCCGTTTTCTACATATGTGGTGCTGGGGAATCGAACCCAGGGCTTCAAGTATACGAAGCAAGCACTCTTGCCACTAGGCCATATTCCCAGCCCCCCAGCTGTTTTTTTTGGCCAGTTCTGGAGCTTGGACTCAGGGCCTGACACTGACTGTCCCTGGTCTTTGTGCTCAAAGCTAGCACTCTGCCACTTGAGCCACAGCGCTGCTTCTGGCCGATTTCTATATATGTGGTGCTGAGGAATCGAACCCAGGGTTTCATGTATACGAGGCAAGCACTCTTGTCACTAGGCCATATTCCCAGCGCTTTAGCCCAGTTGTTTTGATTTTTAAATAAAAGCATTTATAATTCTATATTGCCATACATAGATTCATTGGTCCAGATCCTTAGTGTATTCAGAAGATTCAATTTCTATGAATGAATGTGATAATTGAATTTTTCTAGTACAGCAATTTGGGTAGAGGGGAGAGAGAACAAAAGTGAGTAAAGCCAGATTTTTTTTTTCCTTTTGCACATAGGGTCTTGATATATAACCTAAGCAGGCCTCAAACTCAAATCTTCTTGTCGTAGTATTTTAAATGCTGGGATTATTGGTGGGGGGGCCACCATCTCCAGCTTGGATCCTTGTTTTCAATTTTACTTTTTCTTTAAGAACATTGAGAAATTTAGGGGCTGGGGATATGACCTAGTGGCAAGAGTGCTTGCCTCGTATACATGAGGCCCTGGGTTCAGTTCCCCAGCACCACATATACAGAAAACGGCCAGAAGTGGCACTGTGGCTCAAGTGGCAGAGTGCTAGCCTTGAGCAAAAAGAAGTCAGGGACAGTGCTCAGGCCCTGAGTCCAAGCCCCAGAACTGGCCAAAAAAAAAAAAAGCAATTTAGTTCTTGGAAATACTGCTTTTTTAGTCTTGAAGAGACAGTAACTGATCTAACAGGCAAAAAGAAAGGTATTTCTTTTGTTTTTCTGTTTCAGTGAGGTGCTGGCAGAGGAATCCATAGTTTGTCTCCAGAAAGCCCTGATAGACCTTCGGGAAATATGGGAACTAATTGGGATTCCAGAAGACCAGCGCTTACAAAGAACTGAGGTGGTAAAGAAACACATCAAGGTGAGTTGAGTGCTATTGGTGTCCTTGCCTTGAGACAGAAGTAGAGATCTTAGTGTCTTACCTGAGAGCAGACATTTGGTCAGCTGTACTCAGATAGCATAGGCTCTTCCTGGTTTTATTTTTAAGTACTTTTAGAAATTTTGAAATGACCAGGGTTTTGGTGTTGAGGTCTCAAACTTTTATGAACTGTTTTCTCTTTTATAGGATCTCCTGGATAGGATGATTGCTGAAGAGGAGAGCCTGAAAGAGAGGCTTATCAAAAGTATATCTGTTTGTCAGAAAGAGCTGACCACCCTGTGCAATGAGTTACATGTAGAGCCTTTTCAGGTGCGTCACAACCCAGAGCAGAGGTCTCAGAAAATCCAGCATGGATTTAGGAAGTATCGTTTAGGGACTGCAGATGGAAGGCTTCCCTGTAGGGATGGTGCTAGCATGGGAAATGGCGAAGACAAGCTGTCTGGCTAATCAGTTCCAAGCCAAGCTATAATCCCAGCTACTCAGGAGGCTGAGATCTGAGGACCACAGTTTGAAGCCAGCCTAGGCAGGAAGTCTTCTAACAGAGGTATGATATTTTACACAGGAGGAAGGAGAAGTGACTATCTTGCAGCTAGAAAAAGACTTGCGCACTCAGGTGGAATTGATGAGGAAGCAGAAGAAGGACAGAAAACAGGAACTGAAGCTACTTCAAGAACAAGACCAAGAGCTATGTGAGATTCTTTGCATGCCCCCCTATGACATCGATAGCACTCTGGTTCCCAGTATAGAAGATCTGAACCAGCTGAGGAAACACGTGGCAATTCTGCGAGAAACAAAGGTATACTTGTAGCCCATACCTCCACCTCCACCTGGCCTTCCTCTAGGCACCTTGTAAAACCTTTGTTTTATAGGACTCTAGACATGAGGAGTTTGTCAACATAAAGAGACAAATCATCCTGTGTATGGAAGAATTGGAACACACTCCAGATACCAGCTTCGAGAGAGATGTGGTATGTGAAGATGAGGATGCTTTCTGTTTGTCTTTGGAGAATATCGCAACCCTACAGAAACTACTTCAGCAGGTAATGTTCTCTCAAGATACATATGATCTGGGATCTTACCAGTATGCAGAGGTCTGGGAAAAAATGGCTCTGTGTGTGTGTGCACGTGCGTGTGTGCGCGTTCCTGCATGTGTGCACGTGCTAGTATTGGAGCTTAAGCTCGGGGCATGGGTACTTTTCTGCTCAAGGCTGGTACTCTGCCATGTGAGCCACACTTCCACTCTGGCTTCTTGCTGATTAGTTGGAGATGACTGTTTTGGCTTTGTCTATCCTGATTTGTATGCCCAGGCTGGCTTCAAATCATGATGCTCAGATCTCAGCTTGTATTACAGGAACCCAGCTTCACACATGGGTTTTTCCTAGTTAACTGGAGATGGGGGCCTTTGGATTTGTCCGCCTTTTTGGTTAGCTTTGAAACACGATCTTTAGATCTTAGCCTTTCAAGTAGCTAGGATTACAGGTGTGAGCCACAACTACCCAGCCAACACTTTTTCTTTTTTCTTTAAAGTGGTACTGTGTATTACCTGACTTAATGTAATTGTAATACCTCTGTATATCACCTTTATAGTAAAAATAAGACAAAAATAAAGTGGTGCTATCAGGGCTGAACTTGGCCTTACACTTGCTTGACAGATACTCTACCACTTGAGCCATTCTTCCAGTCCTGCTTTTAGCTGATTATTTTGGAGATGGAGGCTAGGAAACTTTTTTGCCTAGGCTACCCTTGATCAAGATCCTGCAGATCTCAGCCTCTTGAGTAGCAGGATTATAGGCATGAGCCTTTAGTGCCTGACTAGCTTTTCTTTAGTTTTAAATGAAGGTCCAATGCAAGTTAAGATAGTAAAGATAAACATAGTCTTGATTTTTAATCATTTTTTTGGTGATGGAGATTAAACTTGAATCTTGAACCTGAGTACCACCTTGCTATATCCATAGCGTGGCTCAAGTTGTAGAACACCTGCCTAGCAGAGCACATGCCCTTGAGTTCAATCATCAACATCAGTACTGCCAAAACAAAATTCTTAATTTGTATATGGATAAGAACTGTTAATTTTAATATGAAGTTGAAATTTTAAATGAAATATTAGCCATTTGAATTAGCCTAGTGAAAGGAAAAAAAAAAGTTTGAATCTCAATGACAGCCTTACAAGTTGTGTTCAGAGGCACCACAACATGCCTTTAGAACTGTGTAAAAGTGAGCAGTGCAGTGGTGCACATCTATAATCCTAGCACTTGAGAGATGAGGCAGGAGGTCTTGAGTTTGATGCCAGCCTAGGTACATAGACCCTTTCTCAAAAAAAAAAGACTGGTGCCAGTATGTCATGCATGGAACCATAGGTACTCAGGAGGCCAAGAGACTCTTTATCTCTTATTAGCCACCAAAAAAACAGAAGTAGAGCTGTGGCTCAAGTGGTAGAGCACCAGCCTTGAGTGAAAAAGCTAAGGGATAGATCCTGAGTCCCAGCCCCAGTACTGGTACATGGGGAAAATAAAAAATGGACAGGTGAAAATACTTTTTCTCCATGAGGGTCTAAACATTTCTTTGAGGAAGCCAGAAGGCCAGTCTTTTCTGTGTGGCTGTTTTTAGGCAACATCTTTTTTTGCTACAGCTGGAAATGCGCAAGTCACAGAACGAAGCATTGTGTGAGGGGCTCCGTGCACAAATCCATGAGCTATGGGACAGGCTACAAATACCTGAGGAAGAGAGAGAAACCATGGCTACACTTATGACTGGTTCAAAGGCCAAGGTCAGGAAAGCGGTAAGAAATGCTGTGGGTACTGTGTAACCTCTTTCTTCTGCAAGATGTCCTTACCACCTTCTCCTTGGGCCAGCAAAGGATGGCAAGTAGCCTGCTTGTTTTTAATCTTCTTAGATTTCTTCCTTTTATATGTCATTGTTTATTGTTGATTTTCTTCTGTGGCTTTGTGTTGTAAATTTTTTTTTTTTGCCAGTACCCTGCCACTTGAGCCACAATGCCACTTTGTTTTTTGTTTTTGTGGCACTGAGGAATCGAACCCAGGGCTTCATGCATGCTAAGCAAGCACTCTAATACTAAGTCACATTCCAAATGCCACTTTTTTTTGCTGGTCCTGGGGCTTGAACTCAGGACCCAGACTCTGTCCCTGAGCCCCTTTGTGCCCAAGACTAGTGCTCTACCACTTGAGCCACAGCCCCACTTGTGTGTTGTAATTTTATTGAATAAAAGAAACTTTTATAGATCTGTGTGAAAATAAAATATGCTGACCACCATTAATTCTTTTTTTTTTTTCAGCTGCAATTAGAAGTGGATCGGTTAGAAGAATTAAAATTGCAAAACCTGAAGAAAGTGATTGAGGCGATTCGAGTAGAAGTGGCTCAGTACTGGGACCAGTGTTTTTATAGCCCAGAGCAGAGACAGGCTTTTGCCCCATACTATGCTGGTGAGTCTTCATGGCCTGCTCACTGGACTTTTGTAATAAGCCCAGAATAGACCTAGCTAACTTCCCGAAATCTTTCACTTAGCCTTGCGCTGGTGGCTCACGCTTGCAATCCTAGCTACTCAGGAAACTGCTCTGAGGATCTCAATAGGAAGCTAGCCCAGATAGGAAAGTCCTTGAGACTCAGCTCCAGTTAAATACCAAAAAGCCAGAAATAGAGCTGTTGCTCAAAGTGGTATAGTGCTAGCCTTGAGCACAAAAGTTCAGAGACAGTGCCCAGGCCCTGAGTTCAAGTCCTACAACTGACAAAACCTCTCAAACTTCATTTCATAAGAACACTGAGGACATTTTGAGGGTTTTTTAATTTTCCAGTGCTGGGTTTGAAATCAGGGCCTTAAGCTTCCTAGGCAGTCTACCATCTAAGCCATGCTTCCCTTTTGTAGTAGCTTAACCTGGAGGCATATAGCAGGTAAGTAAATACATGTCTGAGCCTATAATTGAGCCCAAAGAAATCTAACTCATAAAGCCCTTGGAATTCCAAGTCACTGAGCTGAACTCAACAATGCAACTGGCCTAACAATTCAGATTTAGACAGTTTCCATGACCTGACCCATCTTTCTGTTTAGGCAAGACAGAAAAGAAGAATATGAAAGAAACCTATGGCAAATTAGAAGATGACAGATTTTAGAGAATAATCCTTTCAATCCTCCCAGCTGATTGAGACAAGCTTCGCTTTTATTCTGTGTTGTTTTTTGTGGTGATGGGGTTAGAAAGCAGGACAGCACACAGGCTAGGCAAGCACTCTACTATCAAGCTACTCCTGGATTTTAAACTACTGGGTCTGTTTGTTGCAGATAATTTTACAGAAAACCTGCTCCAGCAACATGATGCTGAGGTTGTGCGGTTAAAAAACTACTATGAAGCTCACAAGGAACTCTTTGAAGGTGTTCATAAGTGGGAAGAGAGCTGGAGGCTTTTCTTAGAGTTTGAGGTACTGCCCTAATTTCTGTTTTCCCCAAAGCGAAATGAAGCATTGATAAAGCATACCCTGATCCCAGTTGAGGCAGGAAAATTGTGAGTTCTAGGCTAACTTAGACCACACAGCAAGACCTTGTCTCAAAAGAACACTTGCACTAGTGGCTTGTGCCTGTAATCCTAGACTCAGGAGGCTGAGATCTGAGGATCACTGTTCAAAGCCAGGCCAGGCAGTAGTGAACAGACAACAAAAAAGCCAGAAGTAGAGCTTGTTACTCAAGTGGTAGAGTGCCACCCTTAATTAAAAAAAAAAAAAGATAAAATAAAGGTCCTGAGTTCAAGTCCCAGTACTGGCACACAAAAAAGAATCAGTCCAGTTTCCTTTGTTCTTTACCAGGCTTCTGGTATCTTGAAGGGAAATAATTATTTTACATCTGATTTCCAAATCAAAAATTATTCTAACTTTTTGCCCTTGTTTTTTAGGTGACCAAGAGAGGGCACCATGCTAAACCTACCCTTCCCAAACATGTGTCATAGAGTAGTGTCCTAACCAAGGAAAGCAGTCGTGCAGCCAGTGAGTTACTTTGTAGATTGAAAGGAACTCAGGGTCTTGTGCACCAGTGAGTGCCCACCACTGGGAGGTGCCTCCGGGACAGTGTTGCTTATTGCTGAGAAGAGACAGGACTGCAGAACCCAGTCATGTTGACATTGTGTTCTGTTCCATGAGAAAAAGGAAAACCTAGCAGAAGTAACCAGTCCATCTAGTCTGGGTTTTATTCAAATAAGAATGTATTTTCAGTCAGTCAGGTCTGGTGGCTCACACTTGTAGTCCTAGCGACTCAGGAGCCTGAGATCTGCCAGCTCAGGCAGGAAAGTCCTTAAGACTCATACCTTCAATTAACCAACAACAAAAACAGAAATGGAGCTGTGCTCAAGAGGTGGAGCATTAGCCATGACCAAAAAGCTCAGGGACAGCACACAGCCTTGGGCTCAAGCCCCAGGACTGGCACAATAAATGAATGAATCTCGTATTTTTCAGAGAAAAGCTTCAGATCCAAGCCGATTTACAAATCGAGGTGGAAATCTTTTAAAAGAAGAAAAACAGCGAGCCAAGCTCCAGAAAACACTCCCTAAGGTAACATTGTTGTAATGTGGGGTTTTTTTTTGTGGTGTTGAAGATCAAACCCAGCTTTCTACGGTGGCAAATGTTTCACCACTGAGCTCCATCCTCAGACCTGTGGGCCTGTTTCTGTGTACCCTTTACCCGGAGACTGCCCTCTACGCTGGGTTTAAGTAGGATAGCAGCTGTGGTATAACCACCTCAATTCCCTGCATACTCATTTGCTAGGGCTATCATAATCAAGCAATGCAGACTGGTGGGCTGCACAGAGGAGACGTCAATTTTTTCTCCATTCTGGAAGTCTGAATCTGTGTCACTGGCAGGGTGGTGTCTTGTGTCTGTCATAGGTAGCCTGTCTTCACTCTAGCCATGTCTCTCCATCACCTCCAGTCAGTAGGATTAAGATCCATTATACCACCTCATTTCATGAAACCTTTTCAAAGAACCTTTCTCTAGACATTCTTAGGTCTGGGGGCTATGAATGTTGGACACAAAGGCAGCCTGTAACACAAGGCTCACTTATAATTCCCTTCATTACTGGTTTTACCCCCCAGTCCTGAGACTTGGACTTAGGGCCTGAGCATTGTCCCTGGCTTCCTTTTGCTCAAAGCTAGCATTCTACCACTTGAGCCACAGTGCCACTTCTGGCTTTTTGTTTTTTCATTACTGGTTTTTAATAATAGCCTTTATTGATTTGTGTCAGGTACTATTTCATGGTGTTTTTTGTTTTATTTTTTGCCAGTCCTGGGCCTTCAACTCAGGGCCTGAGCACTGTCCTTTCTTTTTGCTCAAGGCTAGCACTCTGCCACTTGAGCCACAGTGCCACTTCCAGCTGTTTTCTATATATGTGGTGCTGGGAAATCGAACCCAGGGCTTTATGTATACAAGGCAAGCACTCTTGCCACTAGGCTGTATTCCCAGCCCCTTGTTGATTTTGTTTGTTTTTTTGCCAGTCCTGGGGCTTGAACTCAGGGCCTGAGCACTGTCCCTGGCTTCTTTTTGCTCAAGGCTAGCACTCTGCCACTTGAGCCACAGTGCCACTTCTGGCCTTTTCTATATATGTGGTGCTGAGGAATCGAACCCAGGGCTTCATGTATACAAGGCAAGCACTCTACCAGTAGGCCATATTCCCAGCCCCTTTCATAGTGTTTTGATTTATTCATATAATTGTCAAACTTTGCGTATACAAACAAAAAGAAAAAGCTGATTTGAGCCAGACTTTGCACAACACACCTATCATCCCAGCATTCAGGAGCCTAGGCAAGAGGAATGAATTTGAGGCTAGCCTGGGCAGTAAGATTTTTTTTTTTTTTTTTTTGCCAGTCCTGGGCCTTGGACTCAGGGCCTGAGCACTGTTCCTGGCTTCTTTTTGCTCAAGGCTAGCACTCTGCCACTTGAGCCACAGCGCCACTTCTGGCCGTTTTCTGTATATGTGGTGCTGGGGAATCGAACCAAGGGCTTCATGTATACGAGGCAAGCACTCTTGCCACTAGGCCATATCCCCAGCCCCAGTAAGATTTTTGTCTCAAAAGAACAGTGTCCTTATTTAGACTCTGAGGTCTTGGGTTTTTCCTTCTCAGTGTGTTGGGAAGGAACCATCTTGGCTCTTGATTGCTCACTTCTGACCCCCATCCACGTGGGGCCAGTGCTCTGAAGTTGAGCCAACAGATTCATTCTTCAGGGTAACCATTTCATTTGGTCATCGCACCAAAGTTGAATTAACGTATCATTGTTTCTGGTCTCAGCTGGAAGAGGAATTGAAGGCCCAGATTGAAACATGGGAACGGGAGCACTCAAAGTCGTTTGTAGTGAATGGGAAGAACTTCATGGACTATGTGGCAGAGCAGTGGGAGACACATCAGCTGGAGAAGGAGCGAGCCAAGCAGGAGCGGGTAAGTGAGGGAGGACTGTTAGGGGCCCCATTGCTGCCCCAGGCCACAAGATGTCTTCTGGGGACTCATCATGGCTGCTTCTGACTTTCACACAGCAACTAAAGAATAAGAAACAGACGGAAACAGAGATGCTCTATGGCAGTGCTCCCCGTACACCCAAGCGGCGAGGACTCACTCCCAACACGCCCGGCAAAGTGCGCAAGGTATGATGTCCTCGTGTTCCCTTAGGGGTTCCTAAGGCCCTGCATGGTCCTCCCTTGTTCCCTGTCCTGCTGAGTCATTTCAGGCTGAGGAAGGGCTTATACCCTAGCTCTAATGTGTGCCAGTTTAAGTTTTTGTGTTAAATGCAGTTAGGTAGGGACCATTAGTTACCAACATTTTATGATGAAGAGCCCTTCAGAAGTTTCTGGGTTCTGTGAAGTATTTTCACCTGTTTCCTCCTACAAAGTTGATAGGGATTCTTTGTAGCTCTGGATTCCCTTGTCAGCTCTGTTAACAGCTTTCCTGTTCATCACTTCTGGATGCATCTAACTTGAAAATAATCCAAAATAAAATATAAAACTTGGGGCTGGGTGTGATTCAAGTGGTAAAGCACTGCCTGTATTGAGTGCCTTATCTCCAGTATCTAGACCCCACTTGGGGTCTAGGAGCCCTGACTCAGTAGCAACATCCTCCTGCGTAGCTTCAGTACACCAGTAGGGGCCTCAGCACATGCAGGAACAGGCTAAAGCCGAGCCCACCTGCTACCCCACTGGTTTCTCAGTCATGGATCTTTGCATCTCCTTAGCTGAACACTACCACCATGTCCAACGCTACAGCCAATAGCAGCCTTCGGCCCATCTTTGGGAGTACAGTGTACCGCTCTCCGATGTCTCGACTTCCTCCTTCTGGCAGCAAGGTTGGTACATGGTAGAAGGAAATGCCCATGTTTACCCAGAGGCCCTGCTTACTTACTCAGACTCATTTCTGGATCTCTGGATTTGAGAGGCTGAGTTGGCAGATACAAGCCCCAAGCCTCACTGGTGCCAAGAAAGCTGAGCATCTTGCATGGGCTGACTCCCACATAGCGACAGTCGTCATTACAGCCACATACTGAAGAGGAGGCAGAGTGGCTCTGCTAAGCCTAAGAGCTCATCCTCAGGGACAATGTGCATCAGTCGCTGACTGGGGGTTTTTGTGCACTTAGTGTAAGGTGATTTATTCTGTCCGTCCTTTCTTTACAGCCAGTCCTTTCTTCTACCTGTTCCGGAAAGAAAACACCTCGTGCTGGCAGGCATGGGGCCAACAAGGAGAATGTGGAGCTCAATGGCAGCTTCCTGAGCGGTGCGTATCCTGACTCGGCCCCCATGCAGCGCAACTTCAGCGTTAATTCTGTTGCCAGCACCTATTCTGAGTTTGCGGTAATTCACTTTTCTAAACTACCAGTCTCTGGGGAGCACACAGTTGGGGCACAGCGGGCATATTCCCAAGGACCCCCAGGCTGTTCAGTCAGTACAGGCAACTTGAAAGCTGGCCATTCCTGTCGTGCCTTGATCATGTGAGGAGATGGGTGGCTTAAAGGGGGCTATAGGAAGAAGTGGACTATAAATCAGGATCGTTCTGCTTAAGCTACATCATTCCCTGGCTGCAGGGGAGACCATAGATCACTGCCCTGGTGCTTGCTTGGTGGAGTTCTTGGTAATCCCTGCATGTCCCATGTCCCTTTTCCAAACTGATCTGTCATCTACCTTCACTCCCATCTGGGCACAAGCACACTAACTACAGAAGCTCTTTATACAAAAGAGGTGACAGTTCTTACTATGGACATCAAAGATGAGTGTCTTGCTCCCATATACTGTTGGCTAACATGGTGCAGATCAGTAAGAAAACTTGAATCGAGGCTGGGAATGTGGCCTAGTGATAAAGTGCTTGTCTAAGCAAGCATGGAGCCCTGGGTTCAATTCCTCAGTACCACATAGCAGAAAAAGCTAGACGTAGAGCTGTGGCTCAATTGGTAGTATGCTAGCCTTGATCAAAAGAGGCTCAGGGACAGTGCCCAGGCCCCAAGTTCAAGACCCAGGACTGGCAAAACAAAACAAAAACACCTTGAATTGCATTCTTAGCCCCACCTAGTGTCAGGCAATATTTAAGTGCCCTCTCCAATTGTGATTATCAAAGACCTAGAATGTGCTGACAATAGAAGCCCAGGGAAGGCCCCAGCTGTGTGCTGCTTGTCATGAGGCTCTTGGCCTGCCTGCTGCTTATTTCCTGGACTACTTTCCTAATCCTTCAGGGCTGTGGCACTCACTAACTCTGTCTGCTGAGGCTGTCTCCACTCACCCCCAGCTCAGCTCTAACACAGTGGCTAAAGCATGCATGAGGCACCAGGTCAAAGCAGGGCCTCCACTCCTGGTCTACAGCATTTGCCTTTTCCTCAGCAGGGCTTTCTCCCTCAGTGGCTTACCAGGGAGAGGGGAGCTGCCCTCACTCCCCCTCCATGGAGGGGGAAGAGGCACTGCACAGGGTAGGGAAGAGGCAGGTCACTGGAAGAGGGGACAGCTGGAGCCCACTTCCTTCACTTGCTTACAGCTTGAAAGTGCTACCTCTGGGTAGTCCTGGCTCTCACCTGCTGTTGGTCACTGTGGATGGTCCTCACACTAACTCTGCTCGTAACCTATCATTCTCAGTGTCATTCCTACTTTTCTCCTCTATACCCTCCGGCAGGAGATCAAAGCACCAGCAGGTCTTAAGGCCCTCAGCCCCAGGGATTGGTAAATAAATGGTCTGGCTCATGGGTTTATCAAGGGCTCAGATTAAGCTTCACAAGTATCATGGTAGCTCTGAAGAGAGGGATTTTCTGGTGGGGAGTTTAAGAGCACACACCGGCTGTGGAAAGGGACTGGAGCATGTGTGTGCACACATTGTCTGTAACGAGCAGAATGTGATGAGCCTCACCTCCTGTTCCCAACCCCCCACTTATTCTTGGGGCTCCCCACACCTACAAGGGAGGGGTGCGTGGGGGAAGGCTAGTGCTGCTGCTGAGGTTACTTGCTTCTCAACAGCGGGAACTTTCAAAAGCCTCCAAATCTGATGCTACTTCTCGAGTCCTCAATTCAACCAACATCCAGTCCTGAGAAGTGCTGCCCAGATGGCCAGCTCTGGATTCTTCCTGTTCCCAGACTGGTGATGAACGTGTGAAACCGGAGCAGTTTTAAGGACGCGAATGAGGGGTCCAAAGACTAGCTTTGTACTCAAGAATCCCGTAAAACTTGGTTTGTCAGGAAGTACAAATTTAGCGTCTGGGACTTGATTTCTTTCTCTGTCCCATAATGCTACTTACTGGAGCATGATCAAGAGCTTACGTTAGTTACTGTTGTAGGAAGACGAAGTAATTCTGGTTGGCTTGTATAATTAGTAATTACCATGCCTGTTGTATAATTTGCAACTTATTTGACTAATTTTGTCGCGACTGGTAGCTTTGCTGTCACCGCACAGACAGCTCCACAGTCTTGACTGGGAGGGAGTGCCACATTTGTGCACAGTTGATTCAGTGCACCCTTTCCATCTAGTAGTCAGCAGCTTTGCACACACTACCACTAGGGAGCTGGTTCTACACTTGCACCCAGGGCGGACTCCTCCCTGGCTGATCCTCCCAAAGCACTATTTATTCCTGCCCTGCCTGCACTACTGCTGTCAGTACACTAAGTGTTTCTTGAAAGCTTACCTGTGCTGACTTGGTCCATAGTGTCAGCATCTCTAGTTAGAGGTGTACGATCCTGTTTTAATAGATATATATACATGTATTATATATATATATATACATGTGTTAAATTAAAATGTGTATAGTTACCTTTCAAAAAATACATTGTGATGGTGTCACTTTTCCTCAGATCAGTTAAGTTTGTGGTTGGTTTGGCCTGTGAACTAAAAAGGCTAAAAGGACATAAAAGAAACTTTTAGTTACAAGTATGATTTTTATATGTCCATAATTTTTCTTAAAATCAGGCCTTACACACCTGTAAGGCCAGTGCTAGGGGCCTGAAGCAGGATTGTGACCTTGAGACCAGTCCAGATAATGCATGAGGACCCTGTCCAAAAAAAAAAGTCAGTGACAAAAATTTGTTCCTGAGGTGGGCAGTGGCTCATGCTCATCTTTCTAGGCTGAGGGTTGCAGTTCAAAACCAGCCTGGCCAGTAAAGCCCCTAAGAGCCTTAGCTCCAGTTGTCTGCCAGAAAACTGGATGTCGAGCTGTGGCTCAAGTGGTAGCACACTAGCCTGAAATGCAATGACAGCACCCAGGCTGAGTTCAAGACCTGAAACTAGCAAATTTAGACATGCACAGGAAAAGGTGCAGGTCAGAATGGGCCCCAGAAGCCTTCACATTTTCACACCTGATTGCACATACAGATGTCCTATAATAAAAGTTAAAAATGCAAAACCTTGTGAAAGAATGATTTCCATATAGGATCCAAATGTTAAATCATCCAAAGAAACAGGCATGATTCATCAGAAGAAATATAAATGCGAGCTACTAGGAAAACAAGTTTGAATGGAAAAAAAATCTCTAAAAAGAAACACAACTTAGGGCTGGGAATGTAGCTTAGTGATAGAGTGCTTGCCTAGCATGCATGAAGCTCTGGGTTCGATTCCTTAGCACCACACAAACAGAAAAGGTTGGAAGTGGCGCTGTGGCTCAAGAGGTAGAGTGCTAACCTTGAGCAAAAAGAAGCCAGGGACACTGCTCAAGCCCTGAGTCCAAGCCCCACAGACTGACAAAAACACACACAAAAAAAACCCCAAAAACACAGCCTAAAAAATTTCAGTTGCAAAGCAGAACTAAAAATTAGTCTAGGGATGTAGTTCAACTGGCAAAGCTATCTAGCAAGGCTGAAGCCCCAAATTTAAACTCCATATCTGCGTTGGCAGAAGAAAAAAAGCAGGAAATGTAAAAGCATATCAAGTCTGAGGAAGAGCTCAAAAGTGTGAACAGAGGGGCTGGGGATTTGGCCTAGTGGCAAGAGCGCTTGCCTTGTATACATGAAGCCCTGGGTTCCATTCCCCAGCACCACATATACAGAAAATGGCCAGAGGTGGCGCTGTGGCTCAAGTGGCAGAGTGCTAGCCTTGAGCAAAAGGAAGCCAGGGACAGTGCTCAGGCCCTGAGTCCAAGGCCCAGGACTGGCAAAAAAAAAAAAAAAAAAAAGTGTGAACAGAGCAGTATGGGTCCTGGTGAAACACCATCAAGAAGGGATAGGGTGAGGAAACAGAACATTTAAGGGAATAAAGGCCAAGAGCCAGGTGTGGGATATAAAATGAACTCGCAAACATCAGTAGCTTTTCTGCATACCAAGAATGAGCAGACAGGAAAACAATTCCATAAAACGTGTAATAGCTTCAGGGAAAAAAAAGCTAAAATACCCCAGGTCAGGTGCCAATGGTTGACACCTATAGTTTTAGCAACTCAGAAGACAGAGATATGAAAGTGGTTCAAAGCCAGTCTGGGAAGGAAAGTCCATCAGATTCCAATGAACTACCAGAAAGACACCCCACTACCCTCCCCCACCCCCCCAAAAAAAACAAAAGACATTTTACAACAGAAAACTCCCAGGCAGGTAGGGTGGTACATGCCTATGATCACAGCACTAGGGAGGCCGAAGCAAGACCCCAGCCTACATAGGGAGACTGTCTCAAACCCAAACTTCCATGGCCAATAAACGAATGAAAGCTATCCAGCCTCTAGGACAGGGCCACTAATGGAACAGGGAGCTATTATACAAGCTAAAGATATCTCATGGCCTACCAAGACTATGTTGAACATTCTGCCAGACCCCGATCACATGCAGACTACACTTCTCGGTGCTTTGTGTAATAACAGCCTGCCGACCACATTTTAAAGACGCTCAAGACAGCCAAGTGCCAGTGGTTCAAAGCCCACTTGGGCAGGAAAGTCCATGAGATTCTCTCCAATGAACTACCAGGAAACTGGAAGTGGTACTGTTGCTCAAGTGGTAGAGTGGTAGCCTTGAGCAAGAGTTCAGGGCCCAGGCCCTGCGTTCAAGCTGTATAACAACTAAAAAGTATATCTACAGGACACAAAACACCAAGTAAAGAAATATATAGCTCCAGGCCACAATGTAGATAGTCATATAACACTGAGGAGCACATAGTTGGGCTCAGCTGCAGAGCGCCTGCACTGCCAGACCAGACAGTTACACATGACTGGTTCCGTTCACCTGGCACTCAAAATCAGGGCGGCAAAGTTCTATGTGAACACAGGTGGCTCACGCCTGTAATCAAGGTGGTGCACCATGTCCTGCAGTGATGAGGTGGGAGGCATGCCAGCCCCCCAGTGTGGAGAGAGCCCGAGAACCCCACCACTCGGCAGCCATTTCTAGGCCACAATGGGGAACGCCGCTCTGGCCGAAGTGAAGGAGTGGTGGCTGCAGTTTCCTCCACCACAGTTTGCTCTGTGGCTTTTCTATAGGTGATTTGAAGAACATACACATACATGCACACGCACGATGTCAGCTCTCCCCCTTTTCCACCGCGTACACGTAAGTGTTCCAGGGCCCACACGTGACGGCCTTTACGTGGAGCTGATTATCTATGAAGTATTTCACACGCCGGGGCTGATCCAAGCTGGTGCTGTCCCCATGGCCAAGCTGTCCATATTTACCTGAAGTGGAAAGAGCCCGGCTGCCATCCTCCTTGCTCCTGCCCCCTCACCTCTCCCTGGGCCTACTGCACAGCCTTGGGAGCACACAGCTCTGCCTCCCTCCTGGGGACACATGCCCAGCCCTTTTTCTATCCCCAAAGTCACTGGCCTGCTGAGTCTGTGTGCTCTCACCCGCTCTGCCCCCTCCCCCCCCCCCAGTGTAGGACACAGCAGTTTTCACTTACCCCAGCCCCAAGTGTAGAGCTCCCCTGCTCCTGCAACCAGAGACAGAGGTACTTGCTTCTACGCTCCACCAGGACCCCTTGTCTTGCCCAGCCCCACTACAGCAGCACGTTCCAACGCCACCTGCTCATTACAACTATCATGTCAGGGCTGGCAATGGATCCAGCTACACCAGGTGACTGGCCCCTATTACATGGCTACTGAATCGGGCTGTGTCCATCACATTTGTGGAGGATGGACGTTAGCCTGCCTCTAGAAGGAAGAACCTTCTGGGCCTGACAGGCTGGGAGCTACTATGGTGTGTTGGCTGGCTGAGATGCAGGTAAGAATGACCACGACCAACATAGCTTTTTCTTTTTTTTGGCCAGTCCTGGGGCTTGGACTCAGGGCCTGTGCACTGTCCCTGGCTTCTTTTTGCTCAAGGCTAGCACTCTGCCACTTGAGCCACAGCGCCGCTTCTGGCCGTTTTCTGTATATGTGGTGCTGGGGAATTGAACCCAGGGCCTCATGTATACGAGGCAAGCACTCTTGCCACTAGGCCATATCCCCAGCCCAACATAGCTTTTTCATTAAAGGAGGCAGCTGCTTAGTACAAGACAGACTCACTTTTCAAGCCAAGCATGATGCTACATGCCTATAATCTCAGTACTTCTGAGATGAGCTGGTGATGTTGAGATCAGGCACCCTGGGCTACAGAGCAAGTGCTAGATGAGCACACTAAGATCCTGCCTGCCTGGGCAGAACCTCCTCCAGACTAAGCAGCAGAGTGCTAAACTAGAGGTGAGGCTGAAGAAGGTCCAGCTATGAGCAAGAATGCATAATAAAAACACCATGATGGGTACTCAAATGGGGAAAGGGATGAAGAGGGGCAGAATGCAGTCAAGAATGCCGTGTCTAGGTTAGGAATATGGCCTAGTGGCAAGAGAGCTTGCCTTATATACATGAAGCCCTGGGTTTGATTCCTCAGCACCACATATATAGAAAATAGCCAGAGGTGGCGCTGTGGCTCAAGTGGCAGAGTGCTAGCCTTGAGCAAAAGGAAGCCAGGGACAGTGCTCAGGCCCTGACTTCAAGCCCCAGGACTGGCAAAAAAAAAAAAATTCTGTATCTATCCTACTAAATTAGGAAGAGTG
This sequence comes from Perognathus longimembris pacificus, assembly GCF_023159225.1. Taxonomy (NCBI): domain Eukaryota; kingdom Metazoa; phylum Chordata; class Mammalia; order Rodentia; family Heteromyidae; genus Perognathus; species Perognathus longimembris. The sequence goes on along the minus strand of NC_063180.1, from coordinate 31,027,212 downwards.
AGGGAAGGGATGGGTAGGAGAGGGATGGGTGAGAATGTGCAAATTGCTTTTTTTTTTTTTTTGGTCAATCAGGAGGCTTGAACTCAGCCTGGGCGCTGTCCCTAAGCTGTTCTGCTCAAGGCTAGCACTCAACCACTTTGAATCACAGCTCCACTTCCAGTTTTCTGGTGGTTCACTAGAGATAAGAGTCTCCTGGACTTTCTTGTCCAGGCTGGCTTTGAACTGTGTCCTCAGATCCCAGCCTCCTGAGCAGGTAGGGCCACCAGTGCCCAGCTAAAACTGCTTTGTTAAATGGCAACTCTACTTAAAGATAACTTAAAAATAGAAAGCTGAGCGTGAGCTCCTGAGTCCAAGCTCCAATACCGGCATGCACATGCGCACACGCGCGCGCACACACACACACAGTGGCCCATAGGTTCTACTGGGGATGTAGGTCACTTGCCTAGCACACAGGATAGATACTTCGGTTCAGTCTCCATCCACAAGAAAAATAAAAGATGCTGGGTAAGGCTAGCCTAGGCACAGTGATTTCTCAATTTTAAAAAAGGGCAAAACTTGGGGCTGGGGATATAGCCTAGTGGCAAGAGTGCCTGCCTCGGATACACGAGGCCCTAGGTTCGATTCCCCAGCACCACATATACAGAAAACGGCCAGAAGCGGCGCTGTGGCTCAAGCGGCTGAGTGCTAGCCTTGAGCGGGAAGAAGCCAGGGACAGTGCTCAGGCCCTGAGTCCAAGGCCCAGGACTGGCCAAAAAAAAAAAAAAAAAAAAAAGGGCAAAACAAAATAAGGACGATGCTCAGGTAGCCCACACCTGTTTCTGCAGCCTTCCATCCCCATCCCGAGCCCACTCACGTGTCACCACAGCTGTGTGCCGGGACCCACAGCTGGCCTTGACAGCCTCAGAGCCCAGGGGAAGGTCCAATAAGGCGGGGAAGGGCTGGACAGCTATGAAGGCGGCGGGGGCTCCGTCCTCACTGCTGGCTCCTCCCTTCCCGTCGACGTCATCTTCTCGTCCTGCAGTTTAGCATGATTACACGGTGCTTAGCACCGAGCATGTCATCTCCTTGCATTCCACTGGGGCTGGCAGGCTTGTAGCTCTGCAGTGCCCAGCAGCAGCAAGCTACAGGGGCTCAGTGCTGTGTGCTGGGGTGGGGTGGGGGGAGAGGCCTCCCACTCTGTGCACTGTGGCCCCAGCAGAGCTCAGCCAGTAGAGGACAGCGCAGCCTCAGTGTTGGGCAACTCACCTTCCTGGGGGACTGCCTTCTCTGCCAGGCTCCTAATGGGCAGGGCCAGCTGCCCCGACTCATTCCAGCCCCAGATGTAAATGTCCCCAGCCTCTGCAAGACAGGAACAGCCCACCCTCAGCTCCGTGCACAGCCAATCCGTCCTGCACAGCCCTGCAGCTTCCTTGTCTCTGCCCAGGTTCCCTTCTAGTCAGCCAGCGAGTAGCTCAAGAGGCCCTTCGGCCTCAGCCACCCATGGCTGGGACTCCAGGCGTGTGCCACGGTGCCTCACACTTCCTTTACACTGTGCTTTGCTAGACCTCCATTTTCTGTGCATGCTGTAAACTTGTTCCTGCACATACCCCGGCCTTTCTGCCCACCGGCCCTGGTCCTGACAAGCCTCTGCCTTGGCTCTGACCTCCTCACCCCCCCAGCACTGCGTTCATTCACACAGTGCTCCCTCTGTGCTGGTCTTGCATGCATTTGTTTTGTGCCCAGGCTCTTGCACTCACTGGACAGGGGCTTTGCCCCTGAGGTCCCCTCTAACCCAGCTGGCGCTTTAGTTCTTCCTCTCACAGAGCCCAAGACTACTGGCTTTGAACTCAGGATTCTCCAGCCTCTGCCTTCTGAGTGTGCTGGGATTACAGGCATGTCAAGCATATCTACCCTGCACTTATCAAATATACCCACCTAATTACCACAGTAGCCCCAACGGGAGTCCGATGACAGGGTCCCCACTTCACACAACATCCCCACTGAGGCACAGAGAGGAGCCAGGCCAGGGCTTACAGAGGGGTACCTTGTCACTCAGCACTTCAGGGCTGCAGATGCCATTCCTGAACCTTATGTGGGAAGCTTTCTATCAGGCTGCTTCCAGCCCTCCAGGCCAGGGAGTGGAACCTGGCTTCCAGCCTAAGCCACGACCTGGAGTCTTGGGGGCTCCCAGAGTAGGAACCAGCTGCACCTGGGGGCCGCCATGGCAGTGGGGCCAACACCAGCCCCGGCCTGGAGCGTCAGCTGGGTGCCACATGGGGCCACGTTCGGGTCTTTGCCCAGGCCTGGGGGGGTGGCGGGTGGAGAGGGCAGAAGGGCAGGAGCTGCCAGCGTCGGCTCGGCCGGGCTGAGCCACCCACCGAGGGCTGGCATGGCCCGCCCCGGCCACTCACCGCTCAGACACGCCGAGTGCCAGCCGCCGGCCGCCACCTCCACCATGAGCAAGCCGTGCAGGGCCTCCAGCCGCCGGGGCTGCAGCTCCGCCTCCAGCGTCCCGTGGCCCAGCTGTCCGTGCCTGAGCAGGGAGCCCCGCGTGAGCCATGGCCCGCTGAGAAGCCCCTCCGCGTGTGCACGCGTGTGTGCGTGCGTGCGTACCTGCCTGCCTGCATGCTCACCTGCCTCCGCCCCAGGAGAACACCTGGCCGGCCGCGCACAGCAGCAGCGCATGCTCCGCACCCAGTTGCAGCTGGCGCGCGCGCAGCTCTGGGGCCAGGGGCCGGCGGAAGGGCGGCTGCGGGCTCACGTAGGCGCTGGCGCCGGGCAGCAGGGGCAGTGCGCCTGCCTCGCCGTCTGCTTCGGCCTCGGGCGCCAGGCTCTGGGCCCACAGGGGCTCCCCGCGCAGCGCCGACTGGGGCGCCCAGGCCTGCAGCTCGGGCCTGTGGCCCGGCCGCGCGCGCAACACCACGAGCAGCCGCTCTGAGGCCCACGCGTCCCGGCAGCCGTCCGCAGCGCCGCTAGCGGAGCCGGACAGCTCCAAGCAGCCGCTACCTGCGCGGGGGACAGAGCGGTGTTGGGCAGGGAGGGGGCCCATCCCGTGGGGGCCGGGTCTGGGGGGGGCCGGGCGGGGCGCTCACGGGTCACGCAGGCGGTGTAGCTCCAGCTCGCGCTCACGTGGCACGGGTCAACACCTGCCCGCAGCGGCTCCGGGCTGGGGACGGCCTTAAGCCCGCACCCGGAGCCCAGAGCCTGCCCGAAGGCGCAGAAACCGAAGCCAAACCAAGTCCCTGGCCGCTCCTCGGCCATGTCCCGAGCCTTCAGCGGCCTGGCAGGCTTGGGCCGAGGCTGCGATGGAGGGTTATGGTGCGATCTTGCAGATAGGCCACTGGCTATAGCTGCCTTCCCTGAAAAACACGGGACAGATGCTGGATAGATCTGGGGAAGAAACGCACAGAAAACAACAGCGAGGAATTCAAACACAATTAATGAATGGCTTTACTAAAACGAGAAAAACCAAAACATGAAGCACAAAGAAGCCAGGCACTGGCATTCCTGAAATTCTAGCAACTCAGGAGGATGAAAACTGAAAACCAGCGCAGTTTGAGGCCATCCATCCCTGGCAGAAAACCTCCCTAGACTCCATCTCCAAAATAACCAGCAACAAGCAGAGCTGGATGGATGTATGGCATGCCAACCCAACCCAGAAAGTGCAAGGTACTAAGTTCAAACCTCAAAACCTCCCTTCTTCCCCCCACCCCCCAAAAAAAGCACCCAGGCACTGTTTTGTTTTTAAGCCTTACACTCTCTCATAAGCTGTAATATTTAGTAAAAAGGGGAAGGAAAGGTGAAAAGAAGAGCTCTGTTTCTGGCCACGTTGGTTTCCCCACGTAATGTGCTCTGGTGAGGAAGGATTTTTTTCAAGACACTTATTCTGGGCGAAGAAAACACTTGGCAAAATGATCCCTCTGGGCACAAAGTGCAAAAGAAAATCGTGATCTCAACAGCTGCGGTGAAGGAACCATCTGGACAGACTCGAGCTCTAATGGGAGCTCAAACACCCGTGTCACAGTGAGAGCCGAGGTCAAGGCCCCAGTTGGATAAACAGTGTAAGAGCAAGAGAGCAGAAATACAGCAGGTGTCAGAACGAAGCTAGGCACTTACGCTACAGGGTGCAAAGCATCGCTTTAAGTATCTGTGACGGGACAGTATTCGGCACACCTGTTACCAGTTACTGTCTCACAGGTTCAGCTTGACAGGAACTCTGCAGCCATTTTTCCAGCCTCTGAGATCAGTCAGACTGGAGGGCTCCAGACCCCACATCTTCCATGACCACTCCCAACCCAAGGGGGTCTCTGATCTTAATTCTGTGCCCTTCAAGTCACCCCGGTGGATAATCTCAGAGAAAACTTGCAGACTGTCCAATCGGCGGCGTCCTCGGACCAGACTGGCAGCCGGGTTTGAAGAGCCGCGGGCTGGGCGAGGCGGCCATTGGCCGCCGCGGGGCCAATCACCAGCGAGAAGGGTGACGTCACCCCGGCCGGACCAACCCCCCTCCTCACCCGCAACAGCCGGGACTCGCTCCCCTTACCGCAGCCGCCTTTCCGGTCCAGGCTGAAACCTCCAGAAGACGGTGGGTCTGGGACTAGAACCACTGAGAAGGGAACCCTCCTAAAAACTCGAGGAAGCCAGGAGAGGGAGAGCAGCCTGTGAAACCTGCAGGCCCCACCACTCACTTCCGTCTGTGAGGCGGGAGCTAGGTACTGCACATGCGCACACTGACCACCAACCAGGAAGCGGACACACTAGGACACCTAGGTTGATTGGCCTGGGTGCTGTCATTTGCATCTACTAAGCCAATGAACTTCAAGCTTGGAGCTCAACTCCAGAACCGCCCACCCAGGAAGGCGGGACGCAGGCCGAGGGGTGTGCCTCTGGGCTAAGGCTCCGCTGTGGGTTTTTTTGTTGTTTTTTTTTTTTGCGGGAGAGAAGCATTAGCTGCGACCTCCCTACTCCAAATCCCAAGCATTGGGATGTAGCTCAGTGGCAAAGCGCTTGCCTAGCAAGTGCCCAAGTATTGCCTGGGCAAAGGGCTGGGGGGAGGGGTAGAGGGAAGTGTCACAGGAAAATTTGCAAGATAAAATAACTATTGAAGGGGGGGCTCTGGGGGGGGGAGCCTCCTGTCATCCCAGCTACTCAGGAGGCTGAGACCTGAGGATCACAGTTCAAAGCCAGCAAGAAAATGAAACTTTTTTTTTTTGCCAGTCCTGGGGCTTGGACTCAGGGCCTGAGCACTGTCCCTGGCTTCTTTTTGCTCAAGGCTAGCACTCTGCCACTTGAGCCACAGCGCCACTTCTGGCCGTTTTCTGTATATGTGGTGCCGGGGAATTGAACCCAGGTCCTCATGTATACGAGGCAAGCACTCTTGCCACTAGGCCATATCCCCAGCCCGAAAATGAAAACTCTTATTGCCAAGGAAGCACTACAAAACTGGAAGTGATGCTGAGGCTCAGTGCTAGAGCTTTGTTGAGTCAAAAGGTCAGTGACAGTGCCCAGGCCCCAAGTTCAAGCCCCAGGATTGGAAAAAAAGAAGAAAAGAAAAGTATTAAAGCCAGCCTCAAACCTGTAATCCTAGCTACTTAGGAACAGATTGAAAATTGGGGTTTGAAGCCAGCCCAGGCAGGAAAGCATGTTGACTCTGTGGCTCAGGTGGTAGGAGGAAGAAAAGCTATGGGAAGCGAGCTGACCACCTCAGCAGCCCTTCTTACCGGAGGACAGAGCACTCGATTTTTCGTCCCACACACTTTATTACTGGGGTGCTCACACTGCTAGGCTGCTGTGCCTTTCCTGGTGCCAGAGCCCACGCCACGGGCTGAGTTTGGGATGCACCCTCCCCATCCCAACGCCCTACAGTAGTGTGCAAATCAAGTCTTGAGTAAGGCTGGAGGCAGTGTTGGCAGGGCAGGGCCATGTGACTGAATGTGGTCCCTAACTCAGAATGGAGGACAGGAAAGTGCAGCTGGGCAGAACAGGCAAGCGTCCAGCACCGCAGACCCATCAGGCGAAGCCACTTCTGTCCTGGGTGCTGCAGCAGGGCCTGGGGCCCTCACTCCCCATCGCGGCTGGGCTGGATAAGTCCATACTCCATGGCCTTCCCCAGGGAGGCTGCAGCAGCCCTGGTGATGGGGCTGCGCTCACCCTTGGCCAGCACAGACAGGATCTCCAGCACCTCACTCTCCATCAGGGTGCTGGCTATCTCCCTGGAGGCCTCCACCATGTTCAGCACCACCACAGCGCCCCGGTGCTGCAGCTCCCGGTTGGGGCTCAAAAGCAAGGCCTGCAGGATCTCCAGCCAGTGTGTGGTCTGCAGGAAACAGCAGGGGTGACCATCCACCCACCAGCAGGCTAGGACCTCCCCCACCAACCTGCACCCCACCCCGCTAAGAACAGGCACTGACCACTTGCGGAACCCGGCTGCAGAGTGCAGGCCGCATGGAGGTGAGCATGGCCAGGCCCCCCGCAGCCGCCCGGCGCAGCAGCTCATCCTCCTCCCCGCTGTACAGCACCAGCAGCTTCAGTCGGTCATTGCCCTCAGCTTCAAAGAGGTCCTGCACCTGGGGGCCAGATAAGGAGAGGACCCCAGTGGTCAGAGCGCAGAGCCCTCTGCACCCCCATCTTCCAGGACAACCCCCCCCCCCCCCGTACCAGCCTCACCTCCTTGCTCATGGCCAAGTTACACATGCACTCGGTGGCCGCCCGCCGGATCATCTCGTGCTCCTCAAACATGTAGCCCTCGATCATGGGCACAGCCTTCTCCTTCAGGATCTTCTGTCTGCAGGACGAGGTGGACGGCGGGGTGGTCAGGGCCTCTGCACACAGCCCCATGCCATGGAGCCCTGACCCATGTCCAGGCCCCCCTGCACCGGGCGTGGACGCGGCCCAGCAGGGGCTCGTGGGAATGCTCAAATTAGGGTGCAGAAGACCAGCTGGTGGGGGGGGGGCGCACCTGGCTGCCTTGCTTACTCCTCTGCATGACCCATATGGCCCGTGTCATGTGACTACTGTCTGGCAGAAGGGCAAGTTCTCAGTGGCAACTAATGTGGGCTCAGGGTGGCAGCCCGTCGTAGCAGCGAGAATGGACTGAGGGGGCACCCCTGGGGGCGGGGCCTGGCGCCCTCATCCATGCCTCTTCCCTGAACTCCATGAGCTGACTCTGTAGCCTTCCCCTTCACAGGCAGAGCCATGAGCTACACTCAGCCAGGCAGTGTGACTGAGGCTCCGGACGGAGGGGGAGGGCAGAGCCAGTCCCAGAGCCTGGAATGTTCTCTCTCAGTGCCTCAGTCTCTCTCAGCCTGTCTCTCCCTACGTAGGCAGCAGAGAGCTGATGACCCAGGGTGGGGTTCGGATCCAAGTCCAGAGTGCAGCCCAGGCCTACACCCCTGGGACTCACCGGAGCCTCTCGCTGATCCCCGCCAGGTTTGTGAGAGCCATGAGGGCCTCGAAGTTCTGCAGTCCTGAGCAGTTGAGGTGCAGCAGGGAGACCAGGGGCCGGACAACCTCATAGATCTGTGATGTGCACCCCCTTTCAGGTTCCATCCACAGGGTGCCCGCCTCCCCCCGCCCCCTTGCCCAGGGCTCGGCAAAGCCGCCACTTCCTCTTGGTCCCAAGCAATTGTGAACCCAAGCTGCAGGCCAGTGGGACCCAGCGAGGGAAAGCGAGGTGGGCCGCAGGGCGGGAGACTCACGCGCTCGCCAGGGAAGGTCATCTCGGGGTTGGAGGTGATGGTGAGCTTGGCCAGCGCCTGGGCTGCCTTGGTCTGCCCCACATCGGTGCCTTCCAGGGCCAGCGGGAGCAGAGCCTGCAGGAGCAAGCCGTGGGCACGGGGACCACGCCAGGGCACGAGGCCCCGGCCCTGGCCACCCCGCTTGCCCTCGCACACCCTCTCCCCCGCCCAGCTCACTGGGCCAGCAGCCCCTGCTGAAACACTGAGGCGCCCCAGGCCCTGGAGTGAGGAGAGAAGGACCCCACCATGGAGGGAGCCTCCCTTCCCCCACAGGACGTCCTCTCCCTGCAGCACAGGCCCGCCCCAGCCCTGGCACCCAGCCTACCTTGCCCCCACCCTGGGCCACCACAGTGCCTCGGTCCTCTGCATCCTCCACCAAAGCCAGGAAGACCCTGCGGGGAGAGTGGGGGTGCATGGTGGATCTGGGCCCTGGGAGGCAGACACCCCATCCTTGGGCTCAGCAAAGGAAGTCAGTCAAGTGGGGGCCCCTGCTCCAAGACCCAAGACCCACCTGGAGAGCAGCTCCCTGCAGGAGCTGGTGAGCACCGGGCTCTCCGCCTTCACCATGCACGTCATGGCGGACACCACGCCTGCCGCCAGCAGCTTCTTCACCCGAGCACGAATGAAGCTGGGCTTGTCCTGGGGAAGGAAGCAGCTTAGGAAGGGCCCGGCTGGTAGGAAAGACAAGGGGACCGCGGCTGACAGGACAGGAAAGCCCCCCCCCGACCCCGCAGCAGGGCACTGGGGAAGCTGCAGCAGGGACCCCCACCGTACCTTGGGGTGCTGCTCAGGCACAGGCTGCTTGGCGTACTTGGCCAGCTCCACCATCTTGGGATCCGGCTCCTCGTAGTCGTAGCTGTTGGTGCAGTTGACAAGAGCCGAGGCCACAGCAAAGAGCACCGACCTCTCCTCCGACTGCCAGGAGCAGAGAAGACACTCAGCCCGGCAGAGCCCACTGGTGCCCAGGCCTGGGCTGGACCCACCGTCCAATGCGCCTGGCTCTGGGGGAGATCTGAGACCCCACTGCACGGACGCCCCTTGTGCCCATGCCGGGCGGGCAGCCGGGCCCTGCCTCCCGCGGCCAGAGCCACTGGCCAGCCGCTGGCCAGGATGCCGGGGGACCACAGGCCACCTTGCTGAGCTGGAACAGGGCCTTCAGAGCCACCGTGTCCTCCACCAGCTCTTCCTTCACGTCGGCGTCGAAGGTGAGGTACGCCAGGCCCTCCGCCGCCCAGCGCCGCGTGCCCGCGTCCATCTGGTCATTGCACAGCCATCTGCGCATGCGGGGCAGAGGAGTGCCATGAGCACAGGGGGGCGGGGACAGGGCCCGCAGAAGTAGCCCAGCCCCTCCAGGGCTCACACTCACTTCCGACACTGCTTGGCCAGTTTGAGAGTGGATCCTTCGGCAAACTGCTTCATGCTGAAGTCGGTCCCTCCAGCCGAGCCAAGCTTACACAGCCCCTGGAGGGAGAGGATGAGGCCAGGGGGCTGGCGGGGGGGGTGGGGGGCCGCCCCACCCCACCCCAGCCGTCCCTCCCCGCGGGCCGCCTCCCGGAGCAGCAGGTGTCACACACAGAGTCCTGGGCCCAGTCCTCTGCCGGGCCCCAGGGACGCCTGGGGAAGAGCCAGGGAACGGGCCCTAGATGAAGGCCTCACGGGCTGGGCACGGCGGCACTAACGCCCAGCTCGACACACGCAGTACACAGGCCCACACAGCCAAGGGGCCTAGACACGGCCTTTCCCACGGCACGTGGGGACAGCGTGAGGCAGCGCACACCCCGGCATCTGGGAAGAGCCTGTCCCTCATCTCTGGCATGCTGGGTCCCGGCCGGGTCCCTCCCGTGCCCAGCCGCCCGCTCACCACCAGCGCCCGGATGCGGATGCTGTCGCGCTCGCTGCGCTTGTACAGGTCCTTCAGCAGCGAGACGCCGTTGGCCGTGATGAACGAGGCCCGCTTGGCCTTGCCCGCAGCATGGATCAGAGCCTCCACCGCCACCAGCTGCTCGTCCTCGCGCGTGGAGGCGCAGAGCGCGATCACGCTCTCCATGACACCGCTCAGCTCCAGGGCCCTGTTGCCGGCGTCACATGGGCCCTGCAGGAGGCACGACACCGTCTGGATGGCCCGCAGCTTCCCGGCCAGCTCCTGGCCCTCGAACCAGCTCCTGAGGGCAGAGGTTGACAGCTGTCATGCCAAGGCATGCTTGAAGGCCTCGCCCTGCCCCGCACCGCCCTGACAGCGGCCGAGGGCACACAGAGGAGCTGCCCTGGGACCCCAGTGCCTGGGGCTCCAGATCTGCCCCCCTTCAGCCTCCCCCACGCCACCTGATGCCACCCTGCGCTTTGTGGGAGCAGAGACTCCATCCTGTCCCCAGGGCTGGGGGCCCCTCGGAGTTAGGACAATAGCTTTGACTTGGCGTTTGTATCAGACACAGAGCGCAGTAAGCACTCGGTAAGCAAGCTGCACAACACGAAGAACCAACTTAGGAAAAACTCCCTGGTGAATCACTTTGGAAGAAATGACACATGCTTGTGGTGCTGGCAACTCAGGAGGCTGAAGCAGAGGTCTGCTTGATTGAGGCTGCGAGTTCAAAGCCAGCGTGGGCAACACAAGTGAGAGCCCATCTTAAAAAAACAAACTGCCACTCGGCTGCAAGCCTGCCATGGGTGGTACTGGGGGCACGGGTGGGGGACGGGGATGGGTAGGGGACGGGGATGGGGACTGGAGGGGACCGGGACGGCCGTACCGGATGTAGTTCTCACAGAGCCGGTGGAAATTCTCCCGCTCCGCATCACACTTCAGGTCATCAAAGAGCTTGCTGAGGAGGATGGAGGCGCTCATGCGGCTGTTCCCCGACATGGAGAGCTCCCCAGAAGGGTCCTGCACGGAACCCCCCACCTCCAGAATCTTCTTCAGGCCTGGAAAGACAGAACATTGGTGGCAACTCTGAAAAGTAAAAGGAAGAGGCTTCCAGAAGACCATCCAGGCAGTGCAAAGAGGCTGCTAAGAAGCCCCACGACCGACAAAAGAAGTCTATGGACTTTCCTGCCTGGGCTAGCTTTGAACTGCCATCCCTAAGATCTCAGCCTCCTGAGTAGCTAGGATTACATGAGCCACCAGGGCCCAGCTGACAAAGTTTTTTTTGATGTGTATGTGCAGGTGGATAGATAATGGGGCTTGAACTCAGGGCCTGGGTGCTGTCCCTGAGGGTCTGTGTTCAAGGCTAGGGCGTCACCACTTTGAGCCATAGTGCCATTTCTGGCTTTTTTGGTAGTTTACTGGAGTCTCACAGGTTTTCCTGCCTGGGTGGCCTCAAATCCCAAATTACAGGCATGAGCCATGAACACTGGCTTGACAAATATCTTGACTACATCCACCCTCCTTCTCTCCCCTCCCCCCCACTAGTACCCACCCCCTGCACAGGATGTGGTCCTGTCATTCACTCTTGGAAGTGTACTAATTGTTCAAGGGTTTCAGTGCGGCATTTCACGCACACGTATCACAGTACTTTCACCTGCCGAAAGTCTCGCCTGGGGGAAGTCCCCCTGGGGGCCTGGGAAGCGTGGCAGTGCACACTCTGTGCACACACAGGGCAGTGCACACGCAAGGCAGTTCTATGGCTATAGGGCTGCCATTCACACTGTCGGGGAGAAGCCTACCTCGGCATGCCTTCACGAACCCCATCACCTACCCTGGTCAATGACCCAGAGCGTGAGGCTGTTGTCGGGGTCCTTCGGAGACTTGCGAGGCACCGCTTTAATCAGGAGGGTCAGGGCATTGTCCCGGCCTTGGCCAGAGACCCCCGCTTCCGTCAGGAGATCCAGGAGGTTGCTGATGAGGACCTTCAGCTCCCGCGCAGGATCTGCGATAGGAGCGCACTCACGGTCAGCAAGTGAGATGGCCTGGGCTCGTCTCAGCACCGAAACACAAAGCCAGGAGAGAGGTGGGCTCCACAGTGGCCTGCCCCTGCCCAGCCCCTAACTGCCCCTCACAGTCAGAGAGACACAGGGAAGGGGGGGCCTGCATCCCGAGCCAGTTGCTGAGCTCTAGACTTCCCCCTAACATCTTGGCTACTTAACATCTCGAGTAAAAGCCAGGTGTAGTGGTGTACACCTGTAATCCCCGCCCTTGGGAGGCTGAGGCAGGGAGATGAAGAGTTCGAGGCCAGCCTGAGCTACACAGTGAGAAACTCTCTGAAGCCATATTCATGAACAACTTGGGAAAGAAGTGACGAGGCGGAGTCGGCCATTTGCACTCACCCACGATGATGGCTCCTTCTTTGCCTCGGAAGCCTTTCCTGACGCCCTCCTTCAGGGCATCGAACATAACCTGCAGCAGGTGGCAGGCGGCCAGCGACACCGCCTGGTTCTCCACACCCAGGATGGAGACCACGCGCCGAGTTCCCAGCACGCTCAGCGTCGCCACAGTCTGCGATGCAGGGAGGCAGAGAAGCCCAGGTTGGTACTGGGGGCGTGGCCAGGGGTGGAAACCACTGGGGTGGAAGGACCAGTTCCTAGCAGATGACTGACGCCTGACCTGGGGTCAGGCTTAGACTCCACCCTCCCTGCCTCCTGCCAGAGAAAGCAGGGGACACTTGGGCCCTGGCCACAGCTGCTTGGGCTCAGGCCTTTCCTGAGGGACACAAAGCTGGACAAGGCTGACCACCAGCTCCTCCCCAGTGTCTCCCCGAGTGGGAACAGCACACGGGGTGAGGACACCCATGAAAAGGCCCCTATGTCCACAGTACAGGACCCCGGTGGTCCCTGTGGCTCCACCCAGCCTACACACAACTGAGGAGGCTGAGGGAGACACAGAACTCGCATGGTCTGACCTCTTGGCCCTGAGAGACCCTAAGTCTCAGCCCAAATTTCACTTAAAGAGACCTCACGTCTCTGTGATGCAGAAATGTGGCTTCCGCTAAAAGCAAGGGCACAGCCACCAGCACAGTGGCACACATCACAAGTTCAAGGCCAGCTGGAGCTATCCGCCATGAGACCCCTGTCTCCAAGTCAATTAAGCAAGCCAACAAATGGACACAAGGGTGGAGAGCAGTCCCCGGGCTGACGCCAGCTCAAGCCAGCGCTGGGGGCATGGGTGCACTCCCAGGGCCGAAGGCTCATGCACCACCCCACATCAGGCAAAGTGCACAACTCCAGGCCTCTAGGTAAAGAGGCAGTGAGTGACATCACTGATCACGTGACTACATGAGAAACACCCTGCCCCCTTCCCTGAGGCAAGGCCAGTGTGCGCTTTAAAGCAAAGGCCCCTGTCCTGGTGCTTGAACTCAGGACCTGAGCACTGTCCCTCAGCTTCTTTTGCTCAAGGCTAGCACTCTACCTCTTTTGAGTCACAGCACCACTTCCAGCTTTTTCTGTTTATGTGGTGCTGAGGAATCAAACCCAGGGCTTCCTGCATGCTACACAAGAACTCTACCGTTAAGCCACATTCCCAGTACCTCTAACGTCTTTTTGTAATGAGGAATGGAGGGATAGAGGATGGACAGATGGACTGAAGCCCACCTACCCGTGATTGGTGCTCGGAACAAATGCCGACCAGCGTGCGCAGGGCTGCCAGCATGAGGTCGGGCTCCCCTGTGTCCAGAAGGCGCTGCAGGAGCTGAACCCCATTGTTCCGGAAGATCTTCTCAGCCCCTGCGTCCTCCCGGGCCAGCACCACCAGGTTCTGAGAAGCCTGCAAGAAAAGCAGTGCTGTTATGAGGACCCCGCACCCTACAGGGCAGAACGAAGATGACACTATGTACCCCTGACCTTGCTATCTGACCAAATAGGGTCCTAAGCCCCAACAGAGCCCTAAGGGCTGGGGTCGTGGTCACCTTGTAGCTCCTGGCATCAGGCTTGCTGGTAAGATTCTGCTTCCCTTACCGTGGTCCACACGAGGACCACAGCTCCGAAGTTCCTGACCCAAGCAGTGCCATGGTCCACATAAAGATCAGAGCCATGCAGTAGACCTGGCCAGCAGAAAGAGGCCAGCACTGGCCAGCAGGGACCAGCTATGGGCCCAAGCTCAGCCCCCACCAGCTCATTCCCTGGCCTGTACCTTCTGCTTCTTCTCAGTGCCTTTCTCTTCTGGGTCCAGCAGGATCTGGAACATCTGTTCCACCTTGGCGTCAGTGGAGGACATGTACCGCACCTAGGACAAACCAAGAAGGCAAGACGTCACCCCTCCGCAGAGACATCACACCTCCCCAGTGAGGATTGCCTGGGCTCAGGCCAAGCACTGAGCCACCTGGGCAGGAAGAGACTTGCCAGGCAGCTCCTCCTGAACTTCCCAGAGCTGTTTTCCTCCTGAGTTACTTCCTGCTTGAGCATCCAGGACAGTACTATTGCTAAAGGCAGTGTCCTTTTTTTTTCTTTTTGCCCAGTACCATCGTTTGAACTCAGGGCCTCTGCTTGGCTTGCACTCTGCTGCTTGAGCCATGCCTTCAGCCTGGCTTTTCACTGGCTATTTTGGAGGTGGGAGTCTCACAGGCTTTTCACGCAGGCAAAGCTCATATTGCGGGTGTGATACCATGCACTCCATGCTATCATCTTAATTTGCTGTTTCCTTGCCTATACCGAACTGTTGTGTCTACACCTCTGACCCAGATCTCTCTAGCACTCTCACACACCTTCTCCTGAATCTGACCCCCGATGCTCCGCAGGGCCTCCTGGAAAACTTTGTTCTTGGGCTCTAGGCTCACACATCTCTGCAGGTCGAGGACAGCCTGGTCCAGGCGGCCCAGCTTCTCCAGGGCTTGGCTTCTCCGGTAAAGTGCTTTGACATCCCCTCCGTCCTTTTCAATGGCTGAGCACAAACAGGAGCTCTGTCAGGGCGCATGCTCCACCGTCTTCACGCAGGAGCAGCAGGGAAAGGTCTTGAGGGCCAGAGGAAGGTGGGGGGACGGAGGTGGGGCTCGGACTTCAGCCTCAGAAAAGGTGAGGTAGCTGCAGAAAAGGAAAGGCCCAGCAGAAGTGGGAAAGACAGCAGGCAGACGTGTTCCAGGGCACAAAGGAGAGGGTGATGGTGCAGTGGTCCCCGAATCTGCCCACCAGAGAAGACCCACACACAGCTCCGGGTGAGGCCCCACGTGCCCCTACCTTTAGATGCTTCCGTTTCTGCTTTGTAGTAATCTTCCTGCAAGAAAGACCAGGAGGCTGAGGACAGGCACCAGCCGCACAGTTCCTAAGTCTGATCCCCTATCTCCCCATCAGGTAACCGCGGGCTCCCCAGGCAGCCGCCTAGAGGTGCGAACCCGGGTCGGGCCGGGGCCAGGGCCGGGGTGGGGGACCCTCACCAGCTTGAGGTGGCAGGCGGCCCGGTTCCGGTGCAGCACGGCCTGGTCCGGCGACGGCGCGCCCAGCTCCAGGGCCTGGGTGTAGGCCGACAGGGCGCCCTCATAGTCCCCGCATTTGAACAGCTCGTTGCCCTCCTTCCGCAGCTGTTCCACGGAGGTGGCCTGGGGGGAAAAGAGCAGTGGGCTCGGGGCGCAGGGGGGCGGTCCGGAGGCCAGCGGGGGCGCCAGGGCGAGGCCGGGAGGCTAAGAGCGGGCGGAGGTGGCCGGGGAATGGTCAGGGCAGGAGCCCTGAGAGGAGAAGGGAGATGGGTGCGCTCCCAGGGGACAGCGGATCGGGACTCAGGGGTCCCCGGACCACTCACAGTCATTGCAGAGCCGATCTCGGGGCCCACGAAGGCGAGCGCAATCTCTGAGGCGAGGAGCGCCCGTACCCGGGAGGCTGGCGTGGGTTGCCCCGCCTCGGCCTGACGTCAGAGTTGCGTCAAAAGGGGCGGGGCCCCGGCAAGATACCACGCCGGGGCGGGGCCTGGTGGAGGGGCGTGGCGAGAGGCGGGGGCAATCGGAGTGAGTCAACGAGGGTCGATGGGCGTGCTCGGGGCGGGACTAAGAGGTCTACGTCGTGGAAGAGAAGGGGCGTGGCCACGAAGAGCGCGTACGGCAGGGGCGGAGCCAAGGGGAAGAGAGCCGGGTAGGGGCGCCGGGCCGGGTCCAGGCGCGCACTCGCCTCGGGCGCGCTTATCCCAGTTCTGCCGGGACTTGCAGGGGCCGCGCAGCCGAGGACCGGGAAGGAAACCCCGGGCGGCCGCAGCCTCGGCTCGCACTCCGGCCCCGACCGCGACAGAAGTGTACGAGGTCTGCGGTCATCAGCGCCAGCAGCAGCAGACTGTAGAGGCCCAGCGCCAGCAGCGGGCCTGGGCCCCTGTGGGTGGGGGGGGAGAGGCAGTGTCAGGTCCGCCCCTGCAGACCAGGGGGTCTGCGGAAGGTGCGGGGCCCCCTCCCTGTAAGAACGGGCTCGCACACGCTCTGCACAGATCCAGGAGCTCCCCTGACGACGCCCGCCTGTACCACACGCGGTCCACGGCTGGCCGCCCCCTCTCCACCCGCACCCGTCCCACGACCTGCCGGGCGCCCGCTTTCCTGTTTCCACCGCCCCGAACTTGCCCTTCACAGAGTTGTTTGCCATCTTCATTTATGCTTGCTGCCTGTCCCTCCGCTAGTCGGTATGGCCCAGGCCTCCCCTCTCCGCCACCGGAATTTACCAGCCGAACCCCCCCGATCTGGAACACCCCGGCCGGGAGTTCTCACCTGAGGATGGGTGGGGGCCGGAGGGAGGACAGATTGACTTGGTACAGGGCTTCAAATTCAGCGCGGGTGCAGCAGTAACCCCCTGAGGCCTGCAGGTGGCAGCAGTAAGCTTCCTCCGGGGTATCCGAGAGCCGAGGGCAGAAGAAACCAGGGTAGTATCCACCATCAGCATCCCGGGTGGTCTGGCACAAGTGGGGGTGATGGGCCAGCGCTGGAGAGAGACATGGGGTCTGGAGGCAAGCAGGAGGGTCTGTCCACGCCCCACTCCAGAGGTGCAGCTTCCCCCCTCCCAGTGTCCCCTGGGACAACCTATGCCAACTTCAGGGCTGCGGCCAGGGTACCTGAGAGAGAGGAGTGCTGGGCGAGGGAAGTCCAGGTGAGGAGCAGCAGCAGGACCACACACATGCCTGTGGGCAAGGAGCCCGGCCACCGCCAGAGACCCATGAGCGGTTGCTTCCCCCTCAGCCCTGGTCCTTGGAATCCCAGACTCCCATGCTGCAAACAGAATTAAAAATCAAGGCCCCAGGGTTTAGGCACCACTTCCACAAACCCAGAGCCCTCCAGAACAGCCTTCTAGACAGATGGTACAAGCCCCTTCGCCCCTACCTCTTGTTGCAAAATGGGATGCCTGTGGCTCCACACCACCTAAGGTTTTCCGAGCAAAAGGCTCAGGGGAGTAGAAGAGGGAAGGACGCGTGAGGGAGAAGTTGAGCCATTTGCCTGAAGAACAAACATCTAGAGCAAATGTGTTTTCCTCTACTCACTCTCCAACTTCTAGGCTGCTGCAGAAGCCCTGGGAATTCCGGCCACTCCTTTTAGCCCTAGAGACCTCAGTGCAGCAAGGAACTTCCCTCCCTAACTGCTGCTATGTGCTACATAGCAACAAGGTTTCCCTGAAAACCAAGCCAAGCCCTTTCATTGGCTTCCCTTGGGCCGTATCTCCCCAGCTACCAGCCCAAACACGAAAGCTATTGGTCCCATAGGAGTAGATTTAGTAACTGGGATGCCTCTTAGGGGACTGCCAGGTCTTTCTGACCCTCATACCTCTCAGCTGTCATCCCTAAGAAAATTTCTCTGGAAGGCCCAAGACCAGCCATATACTAAACCAATTCCGGCCCAGCCTGGTCATCTCACTCCCAAAACAGAAGGGACAAGACTCATCACCCCAGGGGCCCACAGTGGAATGTCTGGGGAGCCAGGCAGGAAGCAAAGCAGGGCTGGGGTGGCATCTGAGACCTGCGAACCAGCTATTTAAAAAGCAGAGATCAGGAAGACTGAGATTTGAATCCATCTGGGCCAAAAACACAGTGAAAGATCCACATTTGGCCACTCTAATCTCCAGCCCCTCCCTTATACAGTCACCTTGGGACTTGAGCAAGGACGGGATTAGTAAACATCGGTGGCGTGTTAATCAGACAGGAAAAGCCTTATTGCAGCCTGAAGCCCAGCCTCCCAACATTCAGTGTCTAAGGCATCCAAACAGGCTGGGGCAGACTGGAGCTGTGCCTCATTGGTATACAGCCTGCCTTGCAAGGTGGAGGCCCTGAGTTCAAACCCCAGTCCCACACCAGGAAAGGGGGGGGGGGGAATGCTGCAATTTATTAGTATATCAAACATCCTGGGATAAGGATCACCTGGCGCACAGCTTTGACCAGAGCCACCTGAAGGAACATGCCAGTGACACTGCAGCCATCCTGGAATCTAGGAAGGACTGCACCACGGCCTGACATCAGTGACTCTCCTTGTAACCAGGCCCCATCTGACCAGTCCTATGACTGCATTCCTGACCACAGAACACGCTGTACATCGCTGCCCCAACTCTCCCCAACTTGGCCCAGTGGCATTCAACCTTTCTCTCTGATTTACGTGTGTGTGATATTAGCATTTAGGGCAGTGTGGCAGACATAGTCTGATTGGGACTCCAGGATCTGCGGGGTTTTCACCCCTAAAATTGCAGTTTTTCCGAAGCACCACTGCCTGCGAGCCTAAATCTGAAGCAGTTGTGCCAGGCTCCCAGGCTGGGTGCCACAGCCACAGGCCTCCCCGCGGGAAGGGTGTGTTAGGAGCGCGCTGGCAGGCTGAGGGCCGCGCGTGCCTCCCGGGAGGAGCTGAGGCCGGGTGAAGTGTTTTGCTCCACGCCGTCCTCTCCGCGCCCCCCGCCACCCCGGTCCCCCGTTACTGCCAGGCCGCCCTTGATCGTCTCCCTGGAGCTGGGCCGGGGTCCTGCGGCCCGAGCGGCAGTTCACCGCGGCCGGTGGGAGCCAGGGCCTCCGGCGCGTGAGGGGGCGCTGTGGACGCCCGGTCCGGACGGCGACTCCGTCCCCCGCCCCGGGCGCCACCCCGCCATGGGCTCCGAGGCCGCGCAGCTGCTGGAGGCGGCCGACTTCGCGGCTCGCAAACACCGACAGCAGCGACGGAAGGACCCCGAGGGGACCCCCTACATCAACCACCCCATCGGTGGGCGCGCGGGCCGGGGGAGGGCGGGGAGGGAGGGAGCGGCGCGGGGCGCGGCCGGCTCTCCGGAGCCCCAGCGCCCTCGGGCGGGCGTGGGGTGACGGCTCTGCCCTCAGGTGTGGCTCGGATCCTGGCGCACGAGGCGGGCGTCACGGACATCGCGGTGCTACAGGTAACCTGGCGGCCCGCGGCCGGGTCGCGGGGGGCGGGGGGACCGTGGGCCCGCGGGCTGACCCGGAGCCCGCCCGCAGGCGGCCCTGCTGCACGACACGGTGGAGGACACCGACACCACCCCGGAGGAGCTGGAGCTGCGCTTCGGGGCGCAGGTGCGGCGCCTGGTGGAGGAGGTGACGGATGACAAGGCCCTGCCCAAGTCCGAGCGGAAGCGGCTGCAGGTGGAGCGGGCGCCCCACAGCAGCCCGGGCGCCAAGCTGGTGAAGCTGGCCGACAAGCTGTACAACCTGAGGGACCTGAACCGCTGCACCCCCGTGGGTACGGGCCGATAGGGCGGGGGACCCCCGAGGCCTTGACTTTCAGAGCAGCGGGGCCGAGGGTGAGGCGTCCAGGGGGCCACGCCCCCCGAAGGTCATGGCACTGCCCCGCACCACGCTCTCGGGGACCCCAGGCCCTCGGGGACCCCGTGTGAGCAGGTTTCTGCCCACCCTTCTGCAGGATGGTCAGAGAGCCGGGTCCAGGAGTACTTCCAGTGGGCAGCGCAGGTGGTGAAGGGGCTCCAGGGCACCAGCCGGCCGCTGGAAGAGGCGCTGGAGCAGCTGTTCCGGGAGCGGGGGCTGACTCTCTGAGCGGGACCAGGCCACGCTGGATTCTCACCCCCCCCCACCCCATTTCCCAGTGTCTTCAACTCAGCTCAGACGTCAATGACTAAAAGGCATCGGGGTTTCCTCATCGGGGTGTCTCGGTTGTACCCCATCCTTCCACCGCATTTCCTGCCCTCCCTCAAGTTTGGGTCTGCTTGCTGTTTTGTATGGTGGGGCCTGGGGCTTGTATAAACGCGGATTCCAAAGGCATATGGAGAATAATCACATTTGTGGGTGGAAGATTTAAGTTGCCTGCTGCTCCAGCTCTCGCCTCTCAAATGCCAGGTGGAGGCGCTCAGCCCTCTGAGATGGGCATCTTTGTCGGGGAGATGGGCTATGTGGCTGTCAAGTCAGATTGCATGCCCTGGGAGGGAGCCTGCTGCTCAGGTGCCCTTAAACGTGGTTGAAAAGGGCACCATGGTCACTGGCAACTCTGCTGCACGTGAGGACCCCGCAACATGAAAGGACAGGAGAGTCACCTCGGTTCTCTCTCCACTGGGGGAAATGAGTGGGGCCTGGGGTACCTCTGGGAGGGGTCCGCTTAGACCTGGGTGGTCCCATGTGGGGGTGGGTGAAGGGCAAGGAACGCCCACTTTGGATGTAAAGGAACTTGAGCAGAGCCCATATGAACCAAAGTGGCATGCTATGTTCTAGGGGATTTGTTGTTGTTGGTGGTTGTGGGGCTTGAACTCTGGGCTTGGGTGCTGTCCCTGAGCTCTTCAGTTTAAGACCTAGTGTTCTACCACTTGAGCCACAGAGCCATTTCTGGTTTTCTGGTGGTTAACTGGAGAGAAGAGTCTCACAGACTTTCCTTCTTGGGCTGGCTTTGAACTGTGATCTTCATAGATCTCTGCCTCCTGAGTAGCTAGGATTACAGGCGTGAGTCACCTGCACCCGGCTCCCTCTGTACCTTTAGAATACAAAGATGAAGTCTACCATGAGGTGCTTGTTTCAGAAAACATCAGGAAGGGCTGGGAATGTGGCTTCGTGGCAGAGTGCTTGCCTTGCACGCATGAACCCCTGGGCTCCATTCCTCATCACCACATAACCATAAAAATCTGGAAGTGGCGGTATGGCTCAAGTGGTAGAGTATTGGCCTTGAGCAAAAAGAAGCTCAGGGACAATGCTCAGGCCCTGAGTCCAAGCCCCAGGATTGGCAAAAATAAATAATTAGGAGAAAAAAAGGGGGCAGGGGGCTGGGAATATGGCCTAGTGGTAAAGTGCTTGTCTCATATACATGAGCCCTGGGTTGGATTCCTTAGCACCACATATATAGAAAAAGTCGGAAGTGGCACTGTGGCTCAAGTGGCAGAGTGCTAGCCTTGAGCAAAAAGGACAGTGCTCAGGCCCTGAGTTCAAGCCCCAGGAGTGGCAAAAAACAAAAAAGAAAAGAAAAGGGGGCAGGTTCTCAATTCTTGCTGCGTCCCAGGCTACACTCCAGTTCTGGTCTCAAGCGATTCTCCTGCCTCATGCTTCTAACAGTATTTTGTGTGCCACCACAATCTACAAAACCTGTTTCTTTTTTTTTTTTTTTCTGACTAGGGATTGAACCCATGCACTCTACCACTAATCTAATACCTATCCTCTTAAATGTTTTTTTGTTGTTTGCTTTTTTCTTTTTTTGTCAATTGTGGGGCTTGAACTCAGGGCCCAGGTGCTGTCCTTGAACTTTTGTGCTCAAGGCTAGTGCTCTTACCACTTTGAGCCACAGTTCCATTTCCACTTTTCTGGTGGTTAATTGGAGATTAAGAGTCTCATGGGGGCTGGGAATACGGCCTAGTGGCAAGAGTGCTTGCCTTGTATACATGAAGCCCTGGGTTCGATTCCTCGGCAACAGATATATAGAAAACGGCCAGAAGTGGCGTTGTGGCTCAAGTGGCAAAGTGCTAGCCTTGAGCAAAAAGAAGCCAGGGACAGTGCAAGCCCCAGGAGTGGCCAAAAAAAAAAGTCTCATGGTCTTTCCTGCCTGGACTGGCTTTGAACTGTGATCCTCATATCTCAGCCTCCAGAATAGCTAGAATTACAGGTGAGTCACCAGCACCCAGTCCCTTGTAAGTTTTAAGGTAAAATGTCCATAAGGAAACTTATGCTAACCACTTGTGAAGTGAGAGGCACCCTGGTCTTCAAGACCCTTTCATACTGCAGAACTGGAACTATACACATTAAACTTTTCCCATGCCTGTCTTCCTGGCCTCTGGCAATCACTGTGCTGCTATTTACTCTGTATGAATCTAACTACACTAAAGGTAGAGTAGAGTCAAACTGTGGTTGTCCTTCTGTGATTGGTTTAATTTGCCATAATGTTCTCAGCATTCATCCAGGCAGGAGCATGAGTCTGAATCTCCTTCCTTCTTAAGGCTGCCAAATTTGATTCTATTGAATGGGAAGGATGAGAAGGCTCTTTACCAGGGAAAAGGACCCGCCCACCTCTTCTATCATTGCACTAAGTCCTAAGGGCCCACCTTTTACGGAATTAGCATCCCCTCCTCTACCCAATGCCATGTCTCAAGTCACAGCAGTCACTCCCAAATACCAAGCAGCACTCCTCCTGGGCCCCAGGAGGCTTCCTGAGTCTAGGCTGCCCTAACTACCTGAACTCACTTTCAGTTCAATTAATGTCCTGCCACGGGACAAAATGTCAGGAGCCAAGATAATCTTGCCCATGTCCCCCTGGCTGAAGTTGTTTTTTGCAATGTCTGGCCTCCAGTGTTGATGGTGACCCTCAAACTGTGAACCTCAGAGCCACAGCCCTCAGTGGCTATGGGCAGCTGCCTGCTCCATGCACGGGAAGCCCATTTCCAAATGACACACTCCTCTGGTGCTCCTCCCGGAAGGAATTACTTTGCCCCCACTCCCGGCAGCTGGTTCAAACCTAGGAATGTCTTCTCCCCTACTATTCTGAGGCAAGCTCTGCCCTGGACACAACGACCACCCCAGGTCCCCACATCAGGATAGGACAGAAACTTACACACTTGACTAAGCAGTTCGGTTATCCAACTAATCACCGTGGTTCCCATCAACTGAACGGCTTCACTGCACATCTAAGACTTTAGAAGATAACATCCTTTATTTGGCTCCTTTTCTAGATGGCTCTGGTTCTCTCCCCTATCACCTGATTACACATCATCCATTCTCGGGTAACCCATGGCATTCTTTATCACAGCTCCGGCCCGGGGTCCCTCTGAAGCCTCCGGGAGCCTGCAGGAATCCAGCTGCCACTGTATCTGCAGGTGGCAGCCCGCAGGCCCTGGTGACGCCATGGAGACCTGGGTCAGGCACTTCCTCCCAGAGCTGCTGCTGCTTAAACTCTGTGGTAAAATCTGTTTATGTTCTCCTATGCCACTTTAGCTTTCACACTATGCTTTGAAAAGACCTTGCATCAGTGAAAATACATTTCCCTGAATAATTTTGTACTTTTCTTTCTTTCCCTTCTAGTATTATTTCTGTACCAGTACAGGGGCTTGAACTCTTGTTGGCTTATTCATGGCTGGTGTGCTACCACTTGAGCCATGTCTCTAGTCTGGCATTTTTACTGGTTAATTGTGGAATTTACCACCCAGGCTGGTTTCAAATTATGATCCATGAATCTTAGCTTCCTGAATAGCTAGGGTTGCAGGTGTGGGCCCTGGCACCCAACTCTAGAAGTGAGGTAGAGAGCGAACTCCAATAGGCATCTATTTATTAAATAATCCATCTTTTCCCCACTTAAAACACTGACCATACAGGAAACTCTTATGTGCCTGGGTGTTTCTGGTGCCCCACTGAGAGACAGGAATGTCACACTGAGTCCAGGACCTTGGGGTATCTGGAGGGACCAGGGCCTCTTACTGCACTGGTGCTGAAACCAGCCTATCACAATCGCCACGGGAGCTGTCTGGGGACTCTCCTTGAGCGGCAGACCTGAATTCCAGAAGCAACAAAGCTCGCTGCACTTGCACTGAAGTTATGGGCTGGCTTTGGGGAGAGCCACGATCTCAGTTGGAACACAGACAGCACTAGGCAACTTACAGGGTGTTCAGCTGCTGTAAGCATTTTGGGAGGCAGCTCTACTGGGTACAAAGAGTGGCAGGGGTGGCCTCCCAGCACCATTAGGAGGGCCAGGCGCCACTGCTGGCAGCACGCCCCTGGCCACTCTGACTCTGGTGGCCTGGGAGGTGGGAAGTGGTAGCATGCCACTGCCCGCCTGCTTCTGACGGATCTTTATTTCGATTAGGATGTTCCTGTCTACTCAAGAGTCTTCATGAGGGATGGGTTTCAGGTTTTACTAAGCGTCTCTTCAGATCTCTAGTATTCTCTATTAACTGAAGCTGAAGGAGAGGCTTGTGAGTAGTCTCCACAGTCTCACCTGCCACGTCTGACTGCCACTGGGCCTGGGGAGGCTTCAAGGCCAGGCTGCGGACAGCGGGGGGAGAGTCATAGGGCGACCCTCATGTTGGGACAGCCAGGCTGCGGACGGCCAGGCTGTGGATAGTGTGGGGACTGGGGGGGGGGGGGGACAGCCAGGCTGTGGACAGCGTGGGGATGGCATGACAGCCAGGCTGTGGACAGCGTGGGGATGGCGCGACAGCCAGGCTGTGGACAGCGTGGGGATGGCGCGACAGCCAGGCTGTGGACAGACTGTGTGGCAGCCCACACGGTGGGGGGGGGGGGAGACACGGGTCGTGAAGGTTCACTTTCTTGCCATGACTGAAGCCCCGTGGAGAAGGGGCTTAGGGGCAGTGTGCGTGAGGTAAAGGGAACACCACTGCACAAACCAACAGGCAGCCCAGGTGCCTGACTGGAAACGGGGGATGAGTACCTGGTGTGGCCTCTGACCCCTGGCCGTGGGTATCTAGACCGTCTCGGCAGGCCCACGCCAGAGCACGCAGGCCCAATGGCAGCCATCACAGAAGCAGAGGCTACTGGGCCCTTAGGAAAAGAGGGATTCCTACTCCTTCCCCACCGCTACAGGGGTCACAGTGCCCCCTGCTCTTCTGTCAACAGGGCCCCAGGAGCTAGCTCTCACTGTCGTCACCTGTGCCTTCCTGACCTGACAGCCCAGACCTCTGAATCCCATTCTGGGAAAGGCTGGGCACCTGGGCCTTGCCCACCTGGGCAGCCTCTCCAGCACAAAAGCAGAGTTTGGCACAGCCCACCCTGCCCAGCACCTCCTTTCTGCATGTCACTGGTGTCGGCCCTTCCTGCCCCAAACACAGAAGCAATACACAGCAAATGAGGTCGGAGCCCAGTCTGTCAGTGCTGGGGTGGAGCCCAGTGCTGTCCAACCCAGTCTCTGGGGAGCAACTTGTGGGACCAGGCGCTAACCCAGGCGAAGGCGGAAGGTGGCAACCTCCATGGGCTCCACGTACACGTCTGTGCTGTTGGACGGGGCGGCCAGTGGGTACAGCAGCGTCAGAGAGGTTGGCTGGAGGAAGCGCACGTCTAGGCCATGGAAGAGGGCCCCCAGGT
Organism: Perognathus longimembris pacificus; assembly: GCF_023159225.1. Lineage (NCBI taxonomy): Eukaryota > Metazoa > Chordata > Mammalia > Rodentia > Heteromyidae > Perognathus > Perognathus longimembris. Next base: position 31,002,180 of record NC_063180.1, on the reverse strand, counting down.
CTACCTGTGGGAACAGGCAGGCATGGTGGGGCTCGGCACTGGACAGCTTGCATCATCTACATAAACTGTTACCTCTACAGGCCAGGAACTGCCAGCGGGCCTCTTAAAGGAAGCACATAGGCTCTGAGGACTGTATTTCTGGAGCTTCCTATGAATTGTGTTCAGTCTCTCCTCAGAGCACAAGTTCTTAGGCTCCGCACCTCAGTAATGGAGAACGTGTGAACTGTTCCCTCTCCTTCCAACAGCTGGGGAGGCTTGGGCCTCTGCAGAAGGCCTGCTCAGCCTCCCAGCCTCCCTCAGGGGCTCCCCACCATGCACTGAACCGGCTCACCTTGCCTTGGCTTGTAGTACAGTTGAAGCCCAAGTTCTTGGCCTCGAGGCCGCAGTCAAAGCCCTTGCGGTGTAGGATGAGAGCCGCATCCTCTGATGGCAAGGAGTCCTCCTGGGAGACGAGGGCAGGCCATGAAGGCAGAGGCCCTGCGGGTGAGGGTGGGGGTGGGGGTGGGAGGCGAGGGCGAGGGCAGGGCTGAGGCCCAGGCAGCATGGCTCACCTCAGCAGAGAGCATGCGCAGGTTGAGCAGGTGGAAGTCGCAGGGCAGAGTGTAGGCCAGAGGACGGAAGGGATGCAGAGCTGAGCCAGAGCCCCGACTCCCCGCCACAGGCAGAGCGAGCACCGGGGTGTTGAGGTACGCGGAGGTCAGGTGGCTGAGGAGGGATGGGTAGCTGGTAGAGTGCTCGTATCGGACCTGCAAGGGGGGCGGGGGGAGGGGCAGAGCCAGGTGAGGCACAGGCTGGCTACCGCAGCCCAGCCCTCGTGTGTGGCCACTTCCCATGGCAGTCACCTAAGAGAGGCAAAGGAGGCTGTTCCGTCACACCTTTGGTGTTTGTCGGTCGTTGGGCTTGGACTCAGGGCCTGGGCACTGTCCCTGAGCTGAGTGAGCTCTTTTGCTCAAGGCTAGTCCTCTACCACTTTAAGCCACACAATGCCACTTCTGGTTTACAGGTGGCTAATTGGAGAAAAGAGTCTCACAGAGGGCCAGGCACCAGTGGCTCACACCTGTCATCCTAGCTACTCAGCTACTGAGACTTGAGCATCATGGTTCGAAACCAGCCTGGGCAGGAAAATCTGTAAAGACTCTCATCTCCAATAAACTACTCAAAAAAGGCCAGAGTGGCACTGTGGTACAGTTCAAGTGGTAGAGAGCTAGCCTTGAGTACCAAGAGGCCCAGAGAGAGATGGGGCTGGGAATATGGCCTAGTGGTAAAGTGCTCACCTTGTATACATGAAGCCTTGGGTTCAATCCCCAGCACCACATACATAGAAAAAGCCAAAAGGGGCACTGTGGCTCAAGAGGTTGAGTGCTAGCCTTGAGCAAAAAGAAGCCAGGGACAGTGCTCAGGCTGAGTTCAAGCCCAGGACTGGCAAAAAAAAAACAAAACAAACAAAGAGACCCAGAGTTTAAGCCCCAGGACCAGCAAAAAAAAAAAAAAAAAAAAAAAAAAAGTATCACGGATGATGCCCATGCCCAGGCTGGCTTTCAACCGTGATCTTCAGATCACTGTCTCCTGGGTAGCTGGGATTACAGATGTGAGCCACAGGTGCCCAGATGCATCTTTTTTTTTTTTTTTTGCCAGTCGTGGGGCTTGAGCTCAGGACCTGGGCACTGTCCCTGGCTTCTTTGTGCTCAAGGCTAGCACTCTGCCACTTGAGCAACAGTGCCACTTCTGGCTTTTTCTATATATGTGGTGCTGAGGAATCAAATCCAGTGCTTCATGTATAGGAGGCAAGCACTCTTGCCACTAGGCCTTATTCCCAGCCCTGCATCTTTTTTTTTTAAAGACAAGGTCTGCCTATGTAGCCCATGATGGCCTTGAACTCTTGGCTCTCTTGCCTCACACCTGCACAGCTGGGGTTTTAGGCATGCACCACCTCTCCTGGCTAGGCCAATTCATGTCTATTTCGTTTTTCTGTTACTGGCACCACCTCCTCCTGGAGACCCGGCCTCACTTCCTCTACCTCCATCTCCAGGCCCAGCCAGTGGCACCCAGAGCGCTCCGCCTGCCTGACACCTGCTCCAGGATGCTCCACTCATTGGAACAGACCCCAGCCCTCCCCACAGGGCGGTCCTGTCACCACAGGTGGCACCCACTTCCCTCTCTACACAGGTGTGAGCCATGGACACCTGCGGCAGCTTTGGCTACAGAGACAGCATGCGCACAGATCTACCATGTCATTTGCCCCTTACCTCTTCCCTCCTGGCCATGTGAGGGGCTTGGCAAATGCAGATGGCCCCTACCACAGCCTAGGAATGAAGCCCTGCTCTGTCCTCCGCAGGCTCCCAGCTACAGTCCCACAACCCTAGGCCACCCTCAGCACAGAGCTCTGGCTCCCGGGGCCTTGGCCCGGATTTTACCTCACTGCCCACGGTTCGCCGTTCCAACAGGAGGCGGAAGTGGTTGCAGGTTATCTTGTTGTCCTTCAGCCCTTGGCCGAGGCCCCGGTTGTCATCCTGCATTAGCCGCCGGTCCAAGATTACCTCCAGCTGGCCTGCGAGAGCCGACAGTGAGCCCCCAGCTGCCATAAGCAGACCCTAGCTTGGGAGGAGGAGGCCTCCCATGGGCCCTCGGGAGGGGCCTGGGGAGCTGGTCAGCTCAGTCACCAGGGACCCCTAGAGCTGGGAGGGCGAATGTGGGGCTGTCCTGGGCCCTTCTGCCAAGAAGAAATGGGACAGTCAGGACACGCTGATCCCAGGGCTCACTGCTGGACTCAAGAGCAGGGTTCAGGCCCAGGGCCTGGCAGACACAGAAGTGAGTGAGCTGGATACTAGTGGCTTATACCTATAATCCTAACTACTCAAGATGCTGAGATCTGGGGATCGTGGTTCAAATCTAACCCAGGCCCAATTAACCACCAAAGAGCCACAAGTGGAGCTGTGATGTAAGTGATAGCGCACTAGCCTTGAGCACAAAAGCTCAGGAAGAGCACCCAGGCCTTGAGTTCAAGCCCCAGGACAAGCACAAAAGGAACAGAAAAGGAAAGGAAAGAGAGGCAGCAGATAGAAACCATAACAAGCAGCTGCGTCACCGCGGTCTCCCTCCCTGGGGCACTGGCGGTGACTGAATGCGCGCTCTCTGTGCTGCCTCTGTGTGAGGTCAGGCCAGGCAGAGGTTCTGATGCCTCTGGGCTGCCGGGGAACAAGGGTCAAGACATGGGGAAGGGTGGCTGCGACCCTACAGCTGCCGGGCTGAACATCCTTGGCTCTCTCGCAGGTTCCCTGCCATTACTTGACTTCTGTCCTGTCTCAGTGCCAAGAACAAGGACAATGTCACCCCAAATCCTAAGGTAATCCCCTTGTAAGAAAACAACCACTTAATACAGTGCATCAAGGGAACAGAGGGAGGTGCTAGGCAGGGTGCTGCCCGCACGCAGGAGCCACAGAGCTCCGCTGCAGACACAGGCTTTCAGTCCCACGTTGACACTCGACCCTTCCCCAAGCAGGGAGGGGTGAGGCTGGAGAGAGGAGACAAGATGGCAGTGGGGGGCTGGGGGGCACTGTAGATTTCCACTCACCGTCACCAAGGCTGGAGACGCCCAGGGCCTGGGCAGTGTGCAGCGTGAGGCGCTTCTGGGCGTCCTGGATGTAGGCCATGACCGGCATGGGGTAGAAATTGGCCTGCAGGGGCAGCTTCTTTAGGTACCGCCGGGGCTGTATCTATGGGGCAAGGCCAATGAACAGGTCAAGAGCATCTGGGTCCATTTAACCTTAATAGGTGCCCAGTCTGAATCCAGTCCTTTCTGCACCCTGGCCCTGTGCCTGTGATGCCCAGACCCGCCCAGGAGGCACCTGGAAGCCATTGAGGTCCGTGAAGAAGGCGCCTTGGCTTTTGATGTCCGTGTCGATGCGCAGGGCCAGCTCCTTGTTCACGTAGTCCCGGATGTCCACCAGGAAGGACACATCCAGTGACAGTCCCTCCACCCCTGGCACAGGCACAGGGGGAGTGAGGTGAGCTTAGCCTGAGGCTGCGCCGGGAGCCAGAGCTGAGCTAGGGGGGCTCTGCTCAACCTCTGCACCCCCAAGGGCACCCATCCCACATGAAACCTCCGGGACGGTGTGTGGACAGAGGGGACCTGTGGCACAGAGCCTGTGCCTCCTCCCGCCCGCAGGGCTCACCTGGCAGGTTGTAAATCCTGACAACCTGGCGAACATGCTCGTAGTATGTCACCACCTCTGAGAAGAAGGGGCCTTCAGTGACCCGCAGTACAGGGGGCTTCTTAGGGGTGTAGGGCTGGAGAAAGAGCAGGCGGGCCCTGAACCCAAGCACAGATGGCAGAGCGGGAGGGCCCGGCTGGCAAGGGAAGCTCCCCCCAGGGGCTCTGCTTGGAACCTGGGCAGAGTGGGCCCTTTAAAACCCTAAGTTTGAGCTGCAGTCCACCAACCCCCTTGGGGCAGCAAAGACAAAGCCCCCGGAGGCAGCAATCTCCTCCCACCGTCCGCTGGGTGTGGTGGGACATCTTCCACGTACCTTGGCCTCGCCATCCGGCAGGAAGAGGTAGGCCCCACTCTTGTCTTTGGACGTGCGGGTGCCATAGACGAGGAACTTCATGTCCAGCCGCTGTTCCTGCTCCTCATCCACCCTTCGGATGCTCTGTCAAAGAACACAGCCCTGACCCCTGGCCCCATACCAGCATGTCAGGCCTGCTCCCTGGAGGGCACAAACTCATTTCCCCAAGGTGCCAAAACCAGTGCCAAACCTTGTCCTTCAAGGCCCATATGTTGAGGGCTTGTTCCCAGAGGGGGCCGGCCCTACTGGGAGGTGGTGGAGATTCTTCAGTAGAGTCGGGGCCTAGAAGAGGCGGGGCCTAGAAGAGGCGGGGCTAGTGGGGTGGAGCTGGTGGGCTTGGCCTAGTGGAGGTGGAGCTGGTGGAAGGCGGGGCTAGCAGAGGCAGGGCCAAGCAGAGGCACATCTAGTGGACTCAGGGTACTGAGGCTTGAACTCAGGGACTTGCAATTGCTAGGCAGGGGCTCTAGCACTTAAGCCACACACCCGGAGCCCTAGTGGGAGGTCTCAGGCCGTCTAGAGGCACATCTTTGAAAAGTGGACAGAACCCCATCGCTTCCTCTCTCTTGTACCCTCTTTTGTATCCTAGCTATGAGGGGCTTTGCTTCACAGCCCCAAAATAATGGGTCTGCTTGATCATGGCCTGAAACTTGCAAAACTCTGAGCCAAAATAAATCTTTTCCCTTTGTCAGATGATAAACTCAGGCATCTGGAATAGTGACAGGAAGCTAACACAGCAGCTTCGTCACACTGCTGGCATGAAGCCGAGTTGGCCCACACCCCGGGCACTGTCAGTTCTACACAACCCACTAGTGCGTGTGTCCTGCCCAGCCATGGCCCCTGGCCCTCCCCCAGTGCTCCTGGCCCTTTACCTTGAGGAGCCCGGTGAGGCCTGAGAACCAGACCTGCATGTAGTGGTTGCTGATGGCAAAGTCACTGGGGCTCGAGTCCGTGACACGGAGGGGAAACGCATCGTGCCGGCTGACAGCCAGCTTCAGGCCTTGCAGGTACACATGCACGGAGGAAGGCAGTGTGTGCGGCCCATCTGGGCCCAGCTGCAGCTGCAGCACGCCCAGGCCCAGGGCTGGCAGGCGCATGGGCACAGACACCTGTAAGCACCGGGGGGGAGGGGGGAGGAGGAGAGAAGGGGAGGTGAGGAGGAGGGGTAGGGAGTAGATGCTTGAGACAAGCCCAACTACACTCCCAGCTTGGGGTTCTGGTCCTGAGATACTGGCTCGCTAGCTGAGAGCTGAGCAAGCCCCTGCCCCACCTGCTCCCTCCTCCAAAAGCACCCTTCCTGCTTGGCAGACTGCATCAGACTAAGTGATGCCTGAAAAGCCACGGAGGGGCTCCCACACGCTAGGCTTTCAATCAAGTAGCGTGGTGTTGCACACCCATCATTCCAGCGCTCAGGAGCATCGCAAGTTTAAGGCCAGCCTGGCTACGTAGGGAGTTTAAGATCACCTGTGCTTACACATCAAGACCCAGTCTCAAAACAAACAACAAAAGATTGAAAAGCTGGATATAATGGCTCACCCATGTAATCCTAGTTACTTGGGAGGCTGAGATTGGGAGGATCATGGTTTGAGGCCAGCCCAGGCAAAAAGTTCATGAGACTCCATCTCAACAGAAGCTGGACATGGTGGTATGTGCCTGTCATCCCAGCTATGGTGGAAAGCATAAATACGAGGATCATATCCCAAGTGAAAAGCAAGACCCTACCTCAAAAATAAGCAGAGCAAAAAAGGCCAGAGGCGTGGCTCAAGGAATAGAACGCCTGCCTAGCAAGCATGGAGCCCTGAGTTTAAACTCCAGAACTGCCCCGCCCCCACACCCCCAAGAAGCAAGCTCTCAGTAAATATTTGCAATGCTGTAGGGTATTCCTATAGTCTCAGCTAGTGGGAAGCTGAGGCAGGAAGATCACTTGTCCCTAGGGTTCAGGCCAGCCCGAGCAACATAAAAGACCTATCTCACACACACAAATGGTTGTTACTGAACTGTCACTGTTGCTGCCGTCCGAACCTTCACCTTCTCTTCCAATCCAAGCCTGCCCTGCCCTGGGGGCAGCCCTTCCCCACCTGCTCTCCCCGGAACCTGGGGGGCAGTGGGAAGCCCAGGAAGAGCCATGGACAAGGGCAGAGGCCCACCTGGTAGACGTCCGGGACCATGTCGGTGGCGGAGCTCCAGTGTGCGCTGATCTGTGCGGCCAGCGGCTGGCCCTCCTCCGTCAGGACCCGCACCCGGGGGGAGTCCACCAGCACGGACACGATGCTGAGCCGCTCCTGCTCCAGGGGGTTAAACAGCACCACGAACCTGTGGGTGGAAGCTGGGCTGACCCAGGCACTGCGTGGGGGCAGCGGGCAGGCGCAGCCACTGGGACGGGCTCTGCAGGGCCGGCAAGTGTGGGGACAGGGGCACGCGGGGAGCCCGTGTGGCTCACCTGGGGGAGGAGCCCAGCTGGACCACAGTGCGCTCAGGCAGGGCATCGTGACTTAGGCGGGTGTCGTCCTGGGGCGAAGTGGGCAAGAAGGAGGGGACCGTGAGGGGCTGAGCCTCCTCCACCCCACTGTTCTGGAGGCAACCCACTACTGCCCTGTGGACTCTCCCACGCAGGAAGAACCATTGCTCTCTGGATGGCACGGCACCCACCATTTGGAGGAAGGGCGCCTCCAGGTCCACGTGGTACGTGTCCTTGTCAGCCAGCACTAGGTAGTGAGCGGCGTTCATGATGACCTGCTTCAGGCTGACCAGGGAGCGCAGCAGCCTGCAGTGGGGAGGAGAGGGGGCGTGGGGATATAGCATTGGGGGGGGGGGCTCCACCAGGCCGGTAGGCCTACCCTCTGCTGGTGACAGGGAGCTCATACCTGACCCCATAGTCCACCACCACCGCTTCCTTGGCAGTGCCGGTGATGGCATCATGGTGCTGGAAGAGTCCTAGGGTGCGTCGCGCTTCCGTCAGGAGGGTGAAATCGGAGAGTGGGTACCTCCCGGCCTGCCCAGCGCGGCGGACATGAGCCACAGCCAGGCTGTAAAGAATCTCTGCCCCCCTGCCCGGAGAGGCAAGTCAGTGGCCACCCGGGCCCCCCACGCTGGGCAGGGCCTCCCTCTGCATTCCCGTGGCCTGGGCTTTCTGAGGAGTTTCATGAGCTCCATGTAAGATGGGGACTACCCTGTGGGGCATACTGTGTGTGTGAGGGGGGCCCCCCCTGTGGGATGCACGGTGTGTGTGAAGGGGGCTCCCCTGAGGGGTACACGGTGCGGGGTGGACCAGGGGCTTCACTCTGGCAGGAAAGCAAAGGGCCTTACCGCAGGTGGCTTTCCAGGACACGGTCCAAGCTCTTGTAGAAAGGCCGAGAAGTGTAATAGCCCGTCCAGTAGTGGTCCTCTCGGTCAGCATAGGAGAAGAAATCGCCGCTCAGCGTGGGGAAGTCGGGTGGCCGGGCCCCGGGCTCCACGCCCGTCCTCTTGTAGAGCGCATCGAAATACTCAGAGAGGGTGCCGAACTGAGCCTGTGGGACCCGCGCCCAGTCCCGTCAGTGCCAGCCTCCGGGGGGGGGGGGGGTCTGGCCAGCAGTGCTGGGGCAGGACAGAGAAGGGACCTCACAGAAGCGGGCCGGGGAGGGGACGCTGCCCCACACCCGCACACCTGTACATGCAGCTCGGGCTTGCTGTTGAGAAAGTCGAAGAGGCGCTGGTAGTTGAGGAACTGCGCGTCCCACTCCTGGGGCTTGTCGTAGCGGAAGTCGTCACCCAGGGGCACCAGCAGCACCTTGCTGCGGAACAGCCGGGACTTCTTCCGGTACTGGTCCAGCAGCAGCGCTGCCCTGCGCAGGGAAAGACCCGGCCCGGTGAGGCCCAGGGCTGGCGATGGCCCAGGGGGGCTGGCCCAGGTCAACCCCTCGGCCTCCCCAGAGCAGAGCTGCCGGGCTGCAGGGGGTGGAGCCCTCATCCTCTTGTGTCCAGCTACACCAACAGCGCCTGTCCAACTTCTACCTGGCAGGGCAGAGTGGGTCGTCCCCTCATCCCTCTCACAGCCCCATCCATTCCTCCTCCTCCACCTGTGGGTGGCCCAAGGTGGGGCGGACTGCCAAGGGGAGACAGAGTCCCCAGCCACGCACAGTCACGGGGCAGCATAGCTGGAGCAGCCAGTTGCCATGTTTTCCTGGGTCGCTCAGGTCCTCTCTACCTCCTGAACTCACGTTCTACTTGTGTCTTGTCACAAAATGACAGATCGACTCTGGGGCCCTGAGCTTTAGAGAGCACTCTACCAGAGAGCTAGCCCCGGGCCCCCACGTTCTGTCTTCTGAAGCTAAGACTGGAAGCCTGAGCTTCCACCTCATAAATCCTGTGAAGCGCCAGCTCCATCCTGCCCAGCCTCGAGCAAGGAGCACAGAGCTGAGCTACACAACCAAGGCTCAGGCCAGGGACATGGCTCAGGTGGCAAAGTGACAGACTAGCGAGTGTGGGGCCCTGAGTTCAAATCCCAGGATCGACAAAACACACACACACACACACACACACATATTCCAGACACCAGGACCAGGACTGAGTGACTTTGAGATTACGTGACTACGTAATCTCTCAGCATTTAGAACAGTGCCTGACATATGGTAGAAAAGACACGGGAATATGAGCTCACTTTTTCATATATTTTCTGGAGCTCCATGGTTCATCACTAGCAGCTCCTTCTTTTTTTTTTGCGCCAGTCCTGGGCCTTATACTCAGGGCCTGAGCACTGTCCCTGGCTGCTTTTTGGTCAAGGCTAGAACTCTTCCACTTGAACCACAGTGCCACTTACGGCTTTTTCGGTGTATGTGGTGCTAAGGAATCGAAACCAGGGCTTCATGTGTACGAGGCAAGCACTTTACCATTAGGCCATACTCCCAGCCCATCTAGTCCTTTTTTTGCTTTTATTTTGTTGTTGGTCATGAGGCTTGAACTTGGGGGACCTGGGCACTATTCCTGAGCATTTTTGCTCAAGACTAGTACCCTACCACCTTGAGTCACAGCTCCACTTGCATTTTTTTTTTTTTTTGGAATTGCAAATAAGCATCTCACAGGGACTTTTGTGCCTAGGTTGTCTCTGAAACTCAATCCTCAGCCTCCAGAGCAGCTAGGATTACAGGCATGAGCACAGGTGCCTAGCTCCCTTTCTGCTTTTAAATCAACCTATTAAGTGGTGTGTCTGGATTTGCGCTCGCCAGCTCCCACTCTCTCGTGTGGCTCAGAGACCGTGTTCACAGCAGGAAACGCAGGCCTCCTCATGCTGGCTGTTCTGAGCTGGGTAGGATTAAGTTACAATGGCAGCTTTTGGAATAATCCATGTCACTTAGCCTCAGGTTCTTATCTGCAATGGGCATTTGTATTTCTAGAAACAAAGGGTCATTTTTCTCCTTCTCATCACGTGTTCCACTGCTTGGATGCCATAGAAACCAGGCCTTGTGACGCAAAAACCAGTCCAGCCCGCTAAGATTTTTTTTTTTCTTTCCCAGTGCCACTAGTAGGTCTTGAACTCAAGACCTCCAGATCTTGCTCAGCTTTTTCACTCAAGGCTGGTACTCTCTCTACCACCTGAGCCACATCTCCATTTCTGGCTTTTTGGTGGTTAATTGGAAATAAGTCTCTGTGACTTTTCTACCTAGGCTGGGTTTGAACCATGTTCCTCAGATCTCAGCTTCCCGAGGAGCTATTATTACAGGCATGAGCCACTGGCACAGTCTAATTGGTTGTATTTTTTAAGTTCTCGGGTGCTGGTTTTAGCCTGTGACGTCTGCGTGGCAGGCTGTGCGGCAGGGCCGCACACCTCCCATGAGTCTGAGCAGGATCCTGACCATGGAGGCTGAGGATACAGCTGGCGGGAGGGGCCAAGTCACAGCACCAGAGCCAAGTCGGAGCCCAAAGCTGATGGCTGTCAGCTGGCTCTGGCAGTTTGGTAGGACACCAGGAAATGCCCACAGCGGGGAAATGAGAGCCGGGAGCAGGGGCTCCTTAGTGTCAGTTCTGTTTTCCAGGGAGACACGGAAGAGCCACTGCCGCCGCTGAGGCCCTGCACTCACTCAGCACCTGCGCTCACCCTGCTTTGCTGTGCAGCTAGTGTCCATGTGGCGCCACCCACCCAGAGGCCAGGACGCCTGACTCCTCAGGGGAGGGAGACCACTGCGTGTGCCCAGGCAAGGGCCAGAGGCGGATACCTGTCTGCCACATTGGCCTCCGTGATGGCCCGGGGCGGGACCTTCCACGGGCAGTTGATGCGGCCCCCAGGCAGGCGTTTGAAGTCAAACTGGCAGCAGATCTTGGGGTCGGGGCCGCAGGTGTGAGGGACGTCGTAGCTGTAGAAGGGCATCATGTGGCACAGGATGTCTGTGCTGGAGTCGGAGTCTACAGAAGACACAACAGGACTCAGCCACCGTGAGCAGCCTTGGGAGCTGGGCACGGGGACATGTGGGCTAGGTCGCCACAGGCAATGGCAGTCCTGACAGAAGGCGGCACTGGCACTGAGAATGTGTGGGCTAGGGGACAGGATGCAGATCTCCTCACTGGAGATGCGCTCGGGGCTCCCCAGGACCCTGGAGTTGTAGTAGACTCTGCAGAAACTAGAGGTCAATCTGACCCCCTCCCCAATCAGGAGAAGAGGCACCCTGAAGTCAGGGTCCTTCTTTCAGTGCCCCTCCTGCTCCTCCTGGAGGGGCATGCTGCCCGGGGCCCCTCCTCTGCCAGCCTCACCCCATGTCTGCCTCCACATGAACTCCAGGCTGTGAGTGGCAGCAAAGTGCTTCTTGATGGCATAATGCACCCTCTGGATCAGCATGCTGGTCAGGTTGGCGCGGCGCAGCAGGTAAGGCATGGTGGAGCTGTGTCCAAAGGGGTCCACTGCCCAGCCAGAGCGTGGGGTTGCACCTGGGGCAGGATGCGGAAGCCAGCGGCCCTGAGCTCTCTGGCCTCTTCCAGGGTGGGACCCCAGCCCAGCCATGCGAGCCAGGGGACAGAGGCTATGGTACCAGCTCATGTTGGCCATCCTGCCAGGTCCCCTTACAGCACCATGCCACCGCACTCCAAACCAGCAGCGAGTTGGGACCTACCGAGGTTTCTCTCCAGCCACTGGTGCCCCTCGATGAGCTGGTCGATCAACGCGAAGTAGTGCGAGTTGGCCTCATCCGGCATCACCCAGCCTCCCGTGGCAATCTCCAGCTGCCCATTTCCCACCAGCCTGAAGGCAAGGCCTCACGATGAGGCTGGGCCAGGGCCACCCTGGGCCAGACCTCCCAACCCAGGACCGGGAGCACGAACACTGCCCCCCTCCTTCCTCTCCAGTCCACCACGACATGGTCCTGCCCTGCTTGGCACCCTGCTATACTCCCAGGAGAAAGGCCTCACGCTTCCTCTCCACCTCTGCTCAGACTACTTTGATTTGTCTCAATCAATACCAGTGACATTTGAGCCTCCACCCTCATCTCCCTGACTGCTCCGAGCCTCCTCCTGCCACCCCAGCCCCACCCAGCCCAGGGCACTGAAGCCAGCCCTGGCATGCCACCCTGACTGCTGCCCACCTTCGCACAGCGGCTCTCTTTTGGGCACTGATGTTGCCCCACCACTTGGCAAAAAAGGAGACTTCTGCCCAGAGGAAGCGCCGCCGGGGGTCCTCCTGTAGCTTGGACACCATGCCATTGAGAATGTGCTGTGTCTGCTCCGCGTAGTACTTGTCAAATGTCTTGATCCAGCCTGGGGAGCAAACACCAGTCTCCTGAGGACGCCCCCAGCTTCCTCAACTGCTCCTCCTGGGTTTGTGGTCAGGAGGCCCAGCCCCACACCCCACACCAGGCCCCTGGGCCCTCACCTGGGTCGTTGTGCGAGTGAGGCACCACAAACACCTGCAGGTCTTCGGCATCCCAGTCGCTGGGGCTGTAGGAGATGTCGAAGCCTTGCCTCCACACCCCGCCCTCCACGTTGTCATATGGCAGCTCCTCTGACACAGCCAGCATCTGCAGGGCAGGAAGGAAGCTCAGTGCCCGCCGGGCCGCCCCAGATCCCTGCCCAACACTGACTCTTACCTGCAGCTCTGGCTTCTGGCCCCTACCCCCCAGAGCAAACTGGCAGTCTTGGGGAGAGATGGAGAAGAAGCTGGGCCGTGCCTCTGGGAGCACCACCCAGGAGCCATTGGCTGTGTGGTAGGGCAGCAGGGCAGGTGGGCCCTCGGCGTTGGCCGTCAGCTCCAGCACAGAGTCCTTGATGTGGCTGATGATCTCATGGTTCTCCTCCAACAGCTGCTCCAGCTGCTCAATGCGGTTCTGCAGCACAGAAATCTGGCTCTGCCAAGAAACCAGAAAGCCATCAAGCCATAGCTGAAGCCACAGCAAGGCTCTGCGTGGCATCCACCACAGGGGCTGAATGCTCCTTCTCCCCAGCAGAAGCCAGAGCAGGAGCCTACAGGGACCACATGCTCTGTGCACATCGCTAATGAGGACTCAGATCTGTGCAGAATGTGGTATCTCTCTCTAGCTCCTGGATGGTGGCGATTATATCCCACATGCCTGTGCTCAGAATCTATCTGTGTTGCCTGTCCACAGTATGGCACTGAGAAAGACCCCAATAGAACTTACTGGGAAAGAATGCTACAATTGATTAGCAATGCCTGCCAAGAATTCAGGCCAGAATAGCAATGCACATAGCTGTTTCTTCTTCCTCCTTTTTATTTTGGCCAGTCCTGGGGCTTGAACTCAGAGCCTGAGCACTGTCCCTGGCTTCTTTGTGCACAAGGCTAGCACTCTACACTTGAATCACAGCGCCACTTCTGACTCTTTCTATATATGTGGTGCTGAGGAACAGAACCCAGGGCTTCATGTACGCAGGGCAAGCGTTCTACCACTAGGCCATATTTCCAGCCCCTCCGGCTTTCTTTTTGCCATTACTAGTTTCCAGTTCCTATTGGGGCTGGGGGTATAGCTCAGTGGTGGAACACGTGCCCCAGGTTCCATCTGCAATGTACTTCTTCCCCCCAAGAAAGCCAGAAAACATGAGTCTTAGAAAGGAATGCTCCTGGGCCGGGAATGTGGCTTAGAGGTAGATCGCTTGCCTAGCATGCATGAAACCCTGGGTTCGATTCCTCAGTACCACATAAACAGAAAAAGCCAGAAGTGGTGCTGTGGCTCAAGGGGTAGAGTGCTAGCCTTGAGCACAGAGGCTCAAGGACAGAGCCCAGGCTCAGGACCAGCCCTACCAAAAAAAAAAAGAAAAAGGAAAGAGGGCTGGGAATGTGACTTAGCAGTAGAGTGCTTGCCTTGCATGCATGAAGCCCTGGGTTCCATTCCTCAGTGCCACATAAACAGAAAGCCAGAAGTGGCGCTGTGGCTCTTGTGGTAGAGTGCTAGCCTTGAGCAAAACGAAGCCAGGGACAGTGCTCAGGCCCAGAGTTCAAGCCCCAGGACTGGCAAAAAAAGTAAAGAATGCTCCTGTCCTCGGCTGGCATGGCTCTCCAGGGGTAACAGCTTGAGTGCAGGAGACCTTACTCACTCACCCGGGGGAAGTTCCCACCATTCTGGTGTCGTGTGGGATCGTGTTGCACTCGATCCAGCATCAGGTACAGGGAGAACACAGCCACACAGAAGATAGCCGCCCCGCACACTGTCACCTGCTTTTTCAGCTTCATGCTGGCCCCACAGGCACCTGCCAAGGAGGACACCACCCTCAGTGAGAGCTGGCCTGTCGCCTTTGCACACAGTCCCTGCAGGGGCCTTCCCACCAAGCTCCAGTTCCCAAGGGCCGTTCCTGAGAAGCACCTGCGGGTCTGACTCCACTACAAAGCAAGCTCAAAGCACCAAACCCCAACACTAGCTGTGGACCCTTCCTGACCTGAAGACTGAAAGCACAAATAGGTATCTGGGGTTGGTGGGGCCAGTTCCTGGCCAGGAAATACAGGAAATAACACCCTCCTCCACTGCTGCTGGGAAGCCATCCAAGATAACAAGACCTAGCCCTGCCCACAGTTGAGATACACCAACTGCAACTAGTTTCCTGCAGCCCGCCCACTGGTCAGCCCATGTCCCTCCTGGTCACATGACTCTCTCAGATGGATACACTGGTCTCTATTTTGTTTGATTTGCAGAGACAGTGGCCAAAGGCTGGGAGGTCTTTGCCCTGTCCTCTTGATCCACAGTGGCTTTCAGCAGAAACAAAATCAGGCGCTGACCCTGTCTCAGCAAAAACACAGGTTTCTGGTGCTCAAATCTGCAATCCTACTCAGGAGGCTGAGACCTGGAGGACTGTGATTCAAAGCCATTGGAGGCAGAAAAGCCTGCTAGATTCCATCTGAATTCCATCTTAGATTCCAAGCAACCAGCTTGAGACCTAGAGCTCAAGCTCCAGTACCAATACAAAAAGGTAAAACAAAGCCGGGTAATGGTAGCATACGACTGTAATCCTGGCTACTCAAGGAGGCTGAGATTTGAGGATCACAGTTCAAAGCCAGCCTGAACAGGAAAGTCTGGGAGACTCTTAACACCAATTAGCCACTAGAAAATTGGATGAGGCTCAAAGTGGTAGAATGTGAGCCTTGAGCAGAAAAGCTCTGACAAAAAAGAAGGTTTTAAAAAAAATGGAAGAGGGAGAGGAGGGGAGAGAAAACAAGAGCCAGGCATTGGTGGCTCACACCTGTAACCCTAGCTACCCACAAGGCTGAGATCTGAGAATCATGGTGGAAGCAAGCTGAGGCAGGTCAGGCAGGAAACTGTGAGATTCTTATCTCCAATTAGCCACCAGAAAACAGGAAGTGGAGCTGTGGCTCAAAGTGGTAGAGCACTACTGGCCTTAAGCAAAAAAAGAGCTCAGGGACAGTGGACAGGCCCCTAGCTCAAGGCCCCTCCCCCCCAAAAAAAAGCAAACCAGCAAGACAGGTGTCGGTGGCTCGGGCCTGTAACCCTAGCTACTACTCAGGAGGCTGAGATCTGAGGACTGAGGTTCCAGGCCAACCAAGGCAGGAAAGTCCATGAGACTCTTAACCTCCTGTTAACTAACAAAAAGCCAAAAGTAGAACCTGTGGCTCAAGCTCAAGTGGCAGGGCGCCCAGGCCCCGAGTTCAAGCACGAGGCGGGCGGGCGGTGGGGGGGGGTACGCACGCGCAGTAAGATGCTCACGGTTCTAACCGCTGGTTGGTGCTGTCCGGCTCGGCAAGCGCTCCCTCCTGACCCTCCTGGCCCCGCAAAACTTGCCTCCAGCAGGCTGTGGCGTCCTCCGGTGACGCCGGCGGTCCGCAGGCTGCGCAGGGGCGGGCACCGCGGCTCGGGGGCTGGAGGCCGGGCGCAGGCTGCGGGGCCGGGGCGGGGGCCGGGCGGAGAGCTCAGCCACCCCCGCGCGGTGCCCTACTTATGGCGATCCCGCCGAGCCCCGCAGTATTTTTAGCCCTTGGAAGCTGGGCCTCGGCCAGAGGGGGTGGAGCTGGGCGCGGGAACGGATCACCCGAGGGCCGCACCTGCCGCCGGGTGTGCGAGCGGCCTAGCCCCGCACCCGAGAGGGGTGGGGGGGAGGACGCGTCTACGGCGGCCCAGGCCGGGCCTCCCACCTCGCGATCACGCAGCGCCACTCACGCTCCCCCGCCCCAGCCCGGCCCGGACTGGAGCCGCCTCCGCGCCCTCCCAACCCGTGAGCGTCCGTAGCCAGCCTCTGCGCAGCTCCGGGCCCCGCCGCCGACCTACCGCACCACTCATCCCCGGGCCCTGCGGCCCACGAGCCCTCAGCCCCGCAGGCCGGTGCCGAGCCCGCCCACCGGTCGCCCCCGGCACCGCGCTCCGCAGCCGCGCTCCCACGGGACCAGGGCCGCCAGCACGCTCGCCCCGCCCTCCGGCCACGCCCCTCGCCAGGGACACGCCCACCTCCCCGCCCCCGCTCTGTCAATCTCGGACGTCTGCGAGGCCTCAGTGCGCAGCCTCGGAAGCTGGGGTCGAGTTCAGAGCACGGCACCGTTCTGGCTTTTCCTGGAGCGGTCCCAACGATACCAGACAGTGGCATCTCAGCCCCCCACCCCCCCCTCCTCGCCAGTGAGACCTAGAGAGTGTTCCCGCAGCCTGAGTCCCGCAGCCCGGTTCCCTGGGGGCGCTTCCCAGGCAAAGGCGCTAACCAGATCCCTTTACGTGTTTCTCCACACCCCGCACCTCCCCCTTTCCAGGGCTTCTCCGTGGGTCATAGCTTTACGGCATAATAGACAATGCTGCAGTGACCATTGCCACGAAGTCTAAGAACCCCTGAGCCAGGCGCCACCGGGGGGCTCACACCTTTAATCTCAGCCACCTGGGAGGCAGAGATCTCTAGGAGGGTGTCTGAGGCCAGGCAGGCCTACACAACAGAGGCTACCTCTCAACCAATAGCTGGGCACGGTGGTGCATTCCTGTCACACTGAGATTGGGAGAATCAGAGTTCCAGGCCAGCCTGAGAAGAAAAGCCCACGAGACTCCACGGCAGATTGAGCAGGGAACTGGGCGGCAGTGTGCTCACCCCACTGGAGAAGCACAGCCTTCCTCCACACCCTCTGCTCTGGGCAGAGCCCTAGCTACCCTGAATTTGATGTGGCTTGTACATGTCCATCAGGGCAGCAACTCTGGCATGGATGGACCAGTGACTTTTGCACCTGGCTCAGGCCTTGACCCGCACCCAGGCTGCCGACTGCCCAGGCCTGGAACTCACCACCCTGCCGGTTCTACTCCTCTGTGTGAACCTGTTCTAGGAAATGTCACCACCTTCTGGCCAAAGCTTGTATACCACCATGCACTTTGGCTCTGCTGTCTCACATGGAAAACTGCCCACCCAGATCATGTCTGCTATACCTGTCCTCCCTTCCTGGGTCCACTAGCCACTGCAAAGGCCCTTCCTGACTTCGGGAACCTTCCCTCCAGAGAAGTGCACATACCAACACACAGATGGGCACACACAGTTGTTTTTTTTTTTTTATTTCGGTCTGGAACAGGAAGGAAGAGCCCTGCCTGCAGCACAGCCACAGGGGTGGGAGCCCAGGACCCCCTCTTGGTGTCAGGGGCCTCAGGCTTGAGGATGGGGTGCCAGCCTCACCGGTGCCGCTTTCGGATGCACTGCAGCTCCTGGCAGATGGTGCTGAAGCTGGGCCGCTGCCCTGGCTCGTAAGCCCAGCACTGTTCCATGAGTCTGAACACGGCGTCAGGGCACAGCTCTGGGCAGGACAGGCGGCCCCCTGTGAGGATGGGCAGAGCACACCGGGCATGGGGACCAGGGGCTGCGCTTCCTTGAGCGGCCTTCTTGTCCACTGTGGATCCCAAGACAGAGGCGTGGCTTCCAATCTCCCACCACGTGCTGCTTCTGCACGTGGGCCTCTGTAAGCCCCTGTTGCCCATTTTCCCATCTGCAGGGTGTGTGACTCCCATCTTATGTGCAGTGAGGAGGAGGGAACACCGCATGGGGCCTGCCACAGAGGTCCAGTGTGCCCTGGCTACCCCGTGGGAAGGTTCCAAGTTAGCAGAGGAAGCATCCAGAACTCCGGAAGGGGCTTGCCTTACCCTTTTCCACAAACTCCCGCGTTTGTTGGTTGCTGAGGTTGGGGTATGGCGAGACTCCCAGGCTGAAGGCCTCCCACAGCAAGATGCCGAAGCTCCACACATCACTCTCGGAGGAATAGCGGCCTGCACGGGGGGGGTGGAGGGAAAGGGGGCGGCATGAGGGGCTGAGGGCCCTGCAGGCCCAGGGCCTGCCTGCACCCAAGACCCAGAATGGCCGGGGATCAGCTTACCATAGTTTAGGGCCTCAGGCGCAGTCCACTTCACAGGGACTTGTCTGAGGCCCCCGGAGGCGGCGTAGATACCATCTTCTTCCTCCCGGGACATGCCGAAATCGCTGATCTTCAGGACATTCTTCTCAGTCACCAGACAGTTCCGAGCAGCCAGGTCCCTGGGTGAGATAGGGCAGGGCCCCTCAGCCAATGTCACCCAGCCAGCCTGGGCCAGGCACCCTAGACAGCCATGCACTGATGCTGCTTCCTGCCCAGCCTGGAGTGGGCTTGGGGGGTGGGGGTGGGGTTCTGGGTGTGAACACTTCCCCCTGACTGTGGTGGGGGCTGTTGGCCTCTCCATGTGTGTGCATATGGACGGGCCCTGTCTGCAGGGGGCTGTGTGAGAACATGTATGCACGGGTGCGTGTGCACGCATGCGTGCCTATGGGCAGCCGCCTGCGCGTAGCTCGCTCACCGGTGGATGCAGCACTTGCTCTCCAGGTACTCCATGCCGGCCGCGGCATCCCCAACCATCTGCAGCAGAGCCTTCACGCGCAGCCGGGCCCCCTCCGTCCGCAGGAAGGTCAGGAAGTCACCCCCTGCAGGTGGGAGCCTTGAGCACAAGCTTCGGGCCCCACCCTGGGGCGCCCCTCACCCTGCACAAACCCCAGGCTCCACCCCAGAGGGCCCCTCACCCTGCACAAGCTCCATGACGATGTAGATGGGCTGCTTCTGGGTGCAGACGCCGATGAGACGCACAATGTTGGGGTGGCTGTACTGCTTCAGGATCCTGGAGGCAGTGCCACTTAGGTTCCACATAGCCCGGGCGCCCCCGCCTGCCACCCACCTCCCTCCAGGAGCCCCGGGGAGGAGGGCAGGAGGCCCCAGAGACAGAGGCCTGGTGACTATTCCTGCACACCAGGGGGACCAGGTGCAAGGACCTGGTGTGACTGTGGTCACTCACCTGGCCTCCTGCAGGAACTTGGCCTTCAGGTCGGGCGGAAGCGTCTCCCGACAGGACTTCACGGCCACCAAGGTGTTGTCTGCACGCAGACGTCCACTGAACACTTCGCCAAAGTTCCCCTGAAATGGTCTTGGGCTCCCACCAGTTCCAGGAGACCCAGCCTTCCCCAGCCCCAGATGCGGTCCCCCTGGCTCTTGGGAGTCTGCCCCCTAGTGGGGAACTGAGGAAAGTCACCCACACCTGCCACAATCTCCAGGTCACAAGGAAAAGTCCAGAGATCACTTCTCCGAAGTCATTCTGATGTGTACGTAGGGAAATGACTCCCCTCGTAAGTAGGCATTTTGGGGCTCATTCACCCTCCTGTACACAAACCTCTTGAAAGGGCAGGAGTAGGGTGGGGTGGGGGTGCTGGCTGCTTCGGGGGTAGGGACCATCCTCCGTTTCCTGACCAGAGAGTCAGGGATATACATTGAAAACCAGTGTGAAGCAGGGAGGCTGAGCAGGTGTCTGGAGGGTGGGGCCTCAGGTGCGACTCAAGGGGGACCCCGGAAGTAGCAGGCAGGGTGCCGGGGGCTGGCAGAGGCTAGCGTGGCAGGGGCACACTCACCCGCCCAATCTGCTCGCCCAGCACCAAGTCCTCATGGTTCAGCACCCACTTGTCCTGAGGCGAGGGTTAGGAGCAGAAGTCAGCCCAAAAGAGGGGTGCTGATCGGCTCTTCCCGGTGCTCTGTCTCATCATGGGGCCTCGGTGGGTGAGTCTGTCTGACAGACAGTTCCTCTCGGGGGGGCACAGGGACCCCCGGTTTGGTGCTCGTCCCCCATAGGGAGAGCCACTTGGGCATTCCTGGCAGAGGCCAGCCATCTTGCTGAGCGGTACTCGCTTGTGCAGGCAGGATGGGGACCCGGGGAGCCCCTCGTGCTGATGGGAGGGGACACTGACCTGGGGCCCCTGGGCACAGCTCACCTTGGGTACAGGCCTGAACAGGACCACCCCGCTCTTTTTGGTGAGGGGCTGCTGGGTGCACAGCAGGTGGTCGATGAGCAGGGGAATGCTGGGAAAGCCGTCCCCCTCCAGCCGGTACAGGTTCTGCAGGGCAGAGGACAGGGTGGGTGGCCGTCATGGCTGCCAAGGCCAGGCGGGGCAGGGGGGGAGTGGGGAGCAGGAGGGGCACCTCCTGTGAGCACACGCCTCGCCACCCTGTGCGCCAGGGGACACACACCACACGCGGAGCCCCCTCCAGCCAGGATGGGAGGTGGCAGCTGGCACACGGGTCGTGTGGAGGAGAGGGAGGCCCACTCACGTCAGAGCACTGGATGATGAAGTGGCGGGGCAGGCCGTCCCAGAGCACCGACAGCACGGACTCCTGCTTGCCCTGGCTCTCCCGCACCAGGAAATCCCCAGACTGCACCAGCAGCTGGGCCACCTCCGCCCGTGGCAGGGCCCCATGGTACCACAGCTGCTCCTGCAGGGGCTTCTGCACCTCGGGGACCAGCTGCACCGGGGGCGGGAGCTGGCAGGGGGCACTAGGGTCACTGGGCCAGCAAGGGGGGCTGCCAGGGTCACTGGGCCAGTGAGGGGGGGCCTCCAGGGTCACTGGGCCAGCAAAGGGAAGGGGTGTGAGGGTCACTGGGCCAGCGGGGGTGGGGGGGCACCAGGGCCAGGGCCCTGCTCAAAGCCCTCTGGCCTGGGACCCCCAAGGGGCAGCAGAGTCATCTGCTGGCCCTGGAGCAGGCTGTGGTCTGGGCTGTTGGCCAACGCCAACTTAGCTGATGCCCCTTCTCTTCCCAGCCACAGACCCCAACCATTCCCAGAGCAGGAAGGGCCATGGAGAAACTGAGGCAGCTGGTCCCGGGGAACAGATAGGGCAGGTGGGGAAGAAGAGGACATGGGATGGGGTAGAGACCGGGGCAGCCTGGGCAGGGCCTCCTGTCTGGGACACCCAAAACACCAAGGTGGGGGTGTGGGGATGAGTCCAAGACCCTTGGCCTGTCTGCCTCTTAGGCAGTGGCAGGGGCCCCAGTACCACTCACCGAGAACTTGGGGCGGAAGATTCCAGAGAAGTGGCTCTTAAGGAGCTCGAGCGTGGGCGTCCGTCCCCCATCCCGCTCCTGCTCCTGGGGCCAGGGACACACGTCAGCAGGTGGCCAGGCTTGGGGAGGGGGAGGGCGACAGTGAGGAGCGCAGCCCCTGTGGGTGGGTGCGCCGGCAGGGGCGGGCAGGGCGGGGGGGCTCACCGAGGAGGAGGTGGAGTGGCGGTCCTCCTGCAGGAGCAGCACCGCGGGGGGCTCGCCCGAGCCCAGCTGGTCCACCTTGGTCCGCAGCAGGTCGTGCTGGGCCTGCAGCTTGGCTTGGCTACACAGCGCCACCTGCAGCCCCTGCAGCGCCTCCTGCAGCGCCTGCTTCTTGCCCAGCAGCTGCACCCTGAAGGCAGAGGCGGGGTGGATAGGGCCCGGCGGCAACAAGGCGCATGCCCGTCACCCGCGCTGCTCAGGAGGCTGATATCGGAGGATCACAGTTCCAAGGCAGCCTGGGGAGGACAGACTCTTCTCTCCAATTAGCCACCAAAAAAGCTGGAACTGGAGGTGTGACTCAAGTGGTGCAACACCAACCTTAAGTGAAAAAGCTAAGGGGCAGTGTGTGGAACCTGAGTTCACGCCCCAGTACTCCAGTATCAACACACACACACACACACACACACACACACACACACACACACACACACACACAGAGGCAGGGGTGGGTAGAGAGAGTCAGGGGCTGAGTGTGCAGTGTAGGGGTGCTCACCGCTCCCGGGGGTGCGTGATCTGTTCCTCATCACAGAGCTCCTGTTGCAGCTGACTGACCACCTGCTGCCGGCCCAGCACCGTCTCAGTGGCCACAGCCAGGTCCTCGGTCACCGCGGTCAGCCTGCCCCAGGAAGGGCAGAGTTCATGCCCGCCCCCCCTGCCCACGTCAAGCCCGGGATCCCGCTGCAGCCTACCCTCGCCCAGAGGCCCCACGCACACGTGCTGCACACTCTCCACTGTCAGCTCGTTCAGCTGCAGCTCCCCGGGCTCCAGGGGCTCCCCACCCTCCTCCAGCAGTGACTCGTCAAACGTGACGCAGGGTGGGATGTCAGGAGCGGACCTGCGGGCCGGGCAGACACGGCAGCAGTCAGGGGAAAGGCAGAAGCCTGGCACATAGCTACAAGCCCAGGTGCCAGCGCCGGCTTACCCATGCTGCTGCAGGAAGCCTTGGTATTCCGTCTCCGGCTGGATGCGGGCAGCGGCTGCGGCCATCTCCCGGTGAATGGCTACCACTTCATCCTGCACCAGACTGCTGATCTCCAGATATTCCTGCAGGATCTCCTTCCTTCCCCCCCCACCCCCATAAGGGACCCCAGTTAGGGGTCTCAAGCTGGGAAAGACGAGCAGCTTAGCCAAAGACCCAGGGTTTTGCTGGGTTGGCCCCTCGCCTCATCTCCCAAGTTGGCAAATGCGAATCGTTTCTACTTTCCGAGTTGGGGAGCCTTCCCTAGCCTTTGACATCGACCTTGTGAAGAGGCCATCCTAGGACTTGCTGTTGAAACTTCCTCCCCTGCTCTCAGGCCTCCTGATTCCTTTTTCTTGTCTTTTTGTCCCAGCATCTATCCTTCTATTATCCTTTCTGATTAGTTTTCTTTGTGATGGTCCAGGGACTTGAACTCAATGCCTGGGTATTGTCCCTAAGCTTTTGTTGCTCAAGGCTACTTGAAACACAGCTCCACTTCCAGCTTTCTTGGTGATTAATTGGAGATAAGAGTCTCTGGGGCTGGCTTTGAACCATGATCCTCAGATCTCAGCCTCCTAAGTAGCTAGGATGACAGGCACCACCACCCAGCTGTCCTTCCTGTTTGATTTCTCTCCTCCCTCCAGGCGTGTGGAAGCTCCTTTCTGCACCCTCTGCACTATGACTAGGAAAACGTAACTGTACCCCCTGGCTCAGTCCTCAGTCCAGGATCTATTCTCACGACCCCACGTCAGCGCTTTTCCAGGGCTGGTAGTGGGGTAAGGGCTGTCCCAGGGCAGGGCAGAGCGGGCTGCGGGCTTACAGGATGTGGGCCATCTCCTCGTGCAGGTCTTGCAGCGACTGCAGGAGGCCGGGCAGCATGAGCTGGTGGTGGTGCTGGTGGTGCAGCTGCGCTGCGCGTACCCCCAGCACGTAGCGGTTATGGTGGGCAAACAGCTTCCACAGGCTGCGCACATACTTGTCCTTGGCTTTGTCTCGGTCCTTGTCTGCCAGAGATGGGCAGTACGCATGGGCGTGTGTGCCAGCCCGGAGGCCGTGCTCAGTCCGGGTCTCCTGTGGGCTGGATCCCCCCTCCCCCACCGCCACTGCCAGCAAGGGAGGACACAAACCTTTGCTCGCCTCCTGGTATTTGCGCCTGGCCTGGGCACTGTCCCGTGCCAGGGATCTGTACTGGCTTTTCAGTTTCTCAATGTCCTGGCTGTGGGTCTGGGGAGAGAGGGGGGTATGGTGGGGGGGCAGGTCCCCAAAAGAAAAGAGTCCTACTTAAGAGGGAGCCCTGGAAATGTTCTGCCAATCAGGTAGGCAGCACATCCAAGCTCATCCTTCTGGAAGGGTCTGGAGGGTCAGAGTTGCTGTGGGATGGACAGGTCTCTGGGGAAGGTAGAATGGAGGTGTGGCAAGATGGTGCAATTAATATGCAAATGAACACACGAACGAATGAATGACAAGAAAAGTAAAACAGGCTCTGTTAACGAGTTGGGACCAGTGGGAGGAGAAGGAAAAGAGTGAATATGGTCAAGTAGTTTAATAATTTATTAGTTAATTTCTGTTTTGTTAGTCCTAGGCCTTGAACTTAGGACCTGGGCACTGTTCCTGAGCTTCTTTTGCTCAAGGCTAGCACTCTACCACTTGTGCCACAGGACCACTTCCGGGTTTTTCTGTTTATGTGATGCTGAGGAATCGAACCCAGGTCTTCATGCTTTCTAGGCAAGCCACGTTCCTAGCCCGCAAGTAGCTTATTTGCATGTATGAAAATTATATGATAGAACCTGTTGGAATTGTATTAAGAAGGGGAGGGAGGAAGAGTGATGGAGGAAGGAGTTTGGTGGGGACAGAGTGTTACACAATGAAACTCCTTGTGCAACAAACATATGCTAATTTAAAAAAGCCAGGCATAGGTGGCTTACACCTGTAATCCTAGCTACTCAGGAGGCTGAGATCTGAGGAGCATGATTTGAAGCCAGCCTGGGCAGGAAAATCCATGAAGACTCTCATCTCCAATAAATACTCAGAAAAAAACCGAGAGTGGTGCTGTGGCTCAAGTGGTAGAGGGCTACCTTGAACACAAAGAGGCTCAGGGCCAGTGCCCAGGCCTTGAGCTCAAGCCCTAGGACTGGCGAAAACAACAAACAAACAAACAAACAAAACCACAAGTGTGCAATTATAACAACAATAAGGAAGGGCAGATCCTCAAACTAGACAATCTTTTGAGGAAATAGGTGAGCAAAAGACCGCATTGGCCACCAGGGGCCGCTGTGGTCCACAGCAAGCCAGGCTGGACCTGGTGGAAGGGGTGTGGCACTGTGGGTAGGGCTCCCTGAACATGGAAGGCTGAAGCTCCAGAGAACAGCAGCAGCGACAAAGTCACACAACCTGGACTGAGGAGCTGTGAGACTCTTACCCTCCAGGGGTCCCAGGAGGAGGCAGCCCAGATCAAAGGCCCAAAGGCCCGGGCCTCCATGCCTCTCACTGGAGCAGGGCTGGGGAGGGAGGGTGGGCTTTCCAGAGCAGGCCAGCCTCACCCATCCTGTGCTGGGCTCAGGCACAGACAATGCAGGGACAGGCCCTGCTGCCAGCCCGAGTGGGGGAGGAAGGGAGGAAGCTGGAGCCGGGCTGCACCACCCGCTCTAGAGGCCAGGCCTGCGGTCAGGGACTTCCACTTCCCCTTTGAATGCAGAAGCTCTTGTGTGCTGTCCCCCAATGCAGAAGGGCCTGCGGCACGGCCACTGATGATGATAACCCTCACCTTGGTCAGCTCCTGCTGCAGCTGCTGCCACTGCTCGCTGTAGGCCTTGCGCAGCTGCTGGCGCTCGCGGATCAGCAGGCTCAGCTTGCTCAGGGGCCCCGAGTTCAGGTCTTCTGCGTGCTGCCTCAGCACCCGGCTCAGGCTCTCGGTCTGGCTTGTGATCTCGGTCCAGGACTGTGACCCCATGCCGGAGGGGGAAGCAGGCAGAGGGAGACAGACAATGGCCCCCCCAGTCCACCCCAGGGGGTTTCAGAGAGGACTGGGATGGGTGGGATCACTTCAGGGAACCCCACCTGGCTGACGGGGCTGTCGGAGATGCTGCCCCGGCTCTGGCCTCCGCTGTCCTGCAGGCACATGTGGTGGAGCAGCCCCGCGTACTCCCGGTCGCTCTTGACCCTCTGGGCCATCCACTTCCTCAGGCCCTCCAGAAAGCGCAGCTCGGAGTCCTGCATCTGCTGCACGGCCCCGTGGCCCTGGAGGCTGCACAGCTCCGAGGAGAAGCCCATGGCCGTGTCCTGCGGACAGAGCAGGGCCACCACTGGGGGCGAGGTGGCAGCTGGAGATGGAGGGGGTTCTAAGGGGCTGAGGGGGGCTGCAGGGCAGGCTGCAGGAGTGGGGGGTCGCGCCAGAAAAAGCAACTGGCGCAAGACAGCAGCCTGATCCTACACACACACACACACACACACCGTTCCTCAGGCCAGTGCCCCTCCCCCGGTACCCCAGGCGGGTACCGCAGGCCAGGGCCCTTTCCGCTGCTAGAACCAGCAGCTACCATGGCCCTTAGCAGGGTCAAGCTGGGCCCAGTTGGAGCCTGGGGTAATTACATAGGCAGCTGCCATCCTGCCCTCAGTGCCCCCCCCATCCTGCCCTCAGTGCCCCCCATCCTGCCCTCAGCTTCCCCCACCCCCATTCTTCCCCTTGTGTCCCCAGCCCCGCCAAGTTAGGGTTCTGAGATGGGCCGGCGGCTGTCCTCCCACCCTCCATCTCCAGCCCCCCTGGTCCCCTCTGGCCTCGAGGCTGGGGTTACCGCAGGCAAGGCAGCGGCTTGGCGGCTCCGGCTCCCCCTCTAGGGCGGTGGGACGACTGAGGCCCGCGCCCTGCCGGCCAGTTCCTGATTCAGTGCTTCCTCCTCCCGTGGTTTTGGTTGGCCCCAGCCAGGCAGGGCTGCCGAGGGGAAGGGGCGGGATGGGACTGGCCAGGCCCAGCCCCACAGCGCTGGGGCCACGGAAACGGAAGGGAGGAGGAGGTTGGGAAGAATGGCCCAGTGAGCCAGGGCTTGCACCAGGCCCTCCCCAGGGCCCTGAACCGCCAGGGAAGGCCAGGCAGGAGGGCGGGGCAGATGGCAGGTGGGGCCGGGCAGGTGCAGGCTCTGGGGAGCCCATAGTCCCTAAGGGCTAGGGAATGTCCTCAGTTCTAGCACCAAGTTGGGGTGTCAGGGTGGCCATGGAGGGGAAGGGGAGTAGACCTAGTAACCCCACCCCCACCCCATTCAGGTGACAGCATGCATTTATGTAAAATCCTCAAATCAGTGACCCATCCGGCCTCCCGGGCACAAGTCCTGACAACCCCAGCAGGGATGTGGGGGGTGGGGGGAAGATCTGGAAAGCAGAGCCAGGAAATGGAGGTATGTTGTGTCTGCAGGACCCTCTTTGGCTCCCCCCCCCCAAGTCATCTTGGCTGTCAGCACCCAACTTAGGCTTCAGATGGCAGCCCAGAGCCTTCAACCCTGGGGGCCCAGAGAGGCACTAGCTCTGCCTGGGCTTATGTTCAGTGGCAGTATTCTCCCAGCACCCCAAGAAGGCCCTGTAGCCTGCTGGCGATGGCTGGGGGCTCATGGGCAGCCAGGCCACTGCGAGGCCTAACTGGTCCCAGCCCCCAGCCCCCATCCCCATCCCCATCCCAAGGATGCAGTCAGCAAGATCTCACAGGAGACAAGGCCTGGTTTGCATAGTCTGCACGTTTAATCACTTTAAAACCTTTAACATTATCTCGTGTCCATTAAATAGAACCAACAATGCTGGGCCTGTTTAAATTACAAGGAAAAAAAAAATCACCGTGAGCCAACCCAGTATCTTACAAAACCAGCCGGGCTGGCCACGGGGAGGGGGAGGGGGGCCCTCTGGGCAGGCGGACACCAGGGGGCTGGGGAAAGCGAAAAGGGGGCTCCCAGATGGGAGGAGACTGATTGTCCTACTGGGAGGGGTGCAAAAGGCACGTCAGAAGAGGGGGTTGGGGGCATGATAGGTCAGTGCTTCCCCACCGGGGCACAGTGTTAGCGGGGGCTTGGTGGTATACCTGCCCACCCCTGGCACTTGGAGAGCCAGCGACCCTAAGCCCTTGGCACAGCCCCACATGAAGCACAGGTGTCAGCCTACCTCCCACCAGGACCCCCTTTCCCGGAGCCTCCAGCCGGCCTGCCTCTTCAGGACTCAGGCACTGCCAGTCCTCAGCAACATGCCACAGTGCCAGCCTCGGGGCTGGGTGGGCAGCCAGGAGAGAGGAGGGTGGACAGTGGGTGTGAGGAGGTGGGTGGTCCAGCTGCTACCCCCATTAAAAATACAAAAAAAAAATCATCTAAAGTGAAATAATCACAAAGTGAAAATATATCCTCAAACAGCTCCTGAGATCCCCACGGGGGAAAGCAGCATCGGGTGGGAGGCGGGAGGGCCCGGCTGGGCCACCGTCCCTCCCCACCACCCACCCAGGGGCTCCCGGGCTGTGAATGCCAACAGCCCTGGTGGCCCCGGGCTCAGAAAACAGGGACTTGGGCCCTGGCAAAGGAGGGTGCTAGAGGGGACAGGGTGGCCAGGAGCCAGGGGCTCCACCTGGCCCAGGCCAGCCAGTCAGCCCCAGCGGTGGAGGCCCAGAGCGCAGAGGCAGGCCCCACGTGCACCCAAGCACCTGCCCTGCCTTGGTCCCTTCCTATGATCAAGGCTTCTGCCACCGGAGGCTGGAGGCTCCCCAGGGGTGCGGGACAGGGTCAGGCAGGAGAGCCCTTGGGAGGAGGCCTCCTCCCGCAAACGCCTCCTCGGCCAGCTCCCTGCTGCCTGGACGGGGCCATTATTGCTTTAGAGGGGCAAGGAGGGGCAGGGGCTGCAGCCCGGGTCAGGAGTCCCCGGGAAGGGCCGCCCCTCTGCACCACAGGCCTCTGCTGGGCCTCAGCCTTGGAAAGCTGCCCTAAAGGTTTCACTCCTCTCTCCCCGTGGAGGGAAGCAGGGGGCTCGGCGAGGCTCCCCCCACCCCCCGGCTGGCTCAGCCACTGGGTGGGCCTGGCGCTGGGGTGGGAAGCAGTCTCAGCTCCTCCAGCTGCCCAGCCACGGTCCAAACCCAGTTTCAAGATACAAAAATACTTTGGTGAATTAAAAAGTGCCCGAGGTGGGGTGAGCTTGAGGGCTGGGCATCACAGGGCACTCTGGTCTCTGATGAAGGCGGTCCTCTCGCCCCGGCCCTCGTCCTCCTCCGAGTCGGAGGGGCCCTCCTCCTGCCAGGCCTCGGGGGGCAGCCCCTTGTAGGAGATGAGGCCGCGGTCCATGGTGTACACCTTCACCCCCCGGAAGCTGAAGCCGGAGCGCAGCTGCAGGACGAGGAAGACGGTGACGAAGACCAGCACGATGAAGGCGCAGCTGAGGCCGGCCACCACCTCGGGCAGGTGGGAGGGCAGCAGTCCGGCCTGCAGCCGCGGCTCAGGCTCCACCTCCGCCGGCCGCCCAGGAGGTTGAGGCCGGGACTCGCGGCTGCTCTGGCTTTGCCGGGAGCAC
Organism: Perognathus longimembris pacificus; assembly: GCF_023159225.1. Lineage (NCBI taxonomy): Eukaryota > Metazoa > Chordata > Mammalia > Rodentia > Heteromyidae > Perognathus > Perognathus longimembris. The sequence continues at coordinate 30,973,164 of NC_063180.1, read as the reverse complement.
ATCTGCTCCACGGGGTCCAGGGTGGCGTGGCGGGGGCAGCTGAGGCAGTCTGTGGGTGCGGGGCCCCGGCAGGTGGCACACGAGGAGTGGCAGGGGACGCAGACGCTGGCCCGCATGGTCTCCACGTCATTCTCCGTGCTGTAGTGCGTGTCGAGGACTTGGGGGGTGAAGCCGGGGGGGCAGAGCTGGACACAGCTCTTCTGGTGCAAGGAGAAGCCTTCCTCACACACTGTGACATGGAGACGAGGGGCAGTGTCAGGCGGACATGGCCTCAGAGACTGCAGCCCCTGGGGAACTGCCTCTCCTTCCCTCCCACCATCCCCGCCCCTCCCCCTCCCCCCCCCCCCCCCCGCGAGCCGCCACCACAGCAGCACCCTGACCCACAGCAGCACAACTGACCCACGCAGGCCTGGCTGGATGTGAGCATCTTGCAGCCGCTGCTCTCAGGGGGTGTGGGGAGCCCCTCCGGTGCGGTGCCGTACAGCACAAGCGTGAACTTGGTCAGCGTCCCTGTTCCAGAGTGGAGGAGGCAGTGAGAGTTTGAGGGCCCCCCCTGTACCCAGCACCAGACCCCACCGGTCAGGCCCCCCCCCACCGCCCCGTGGCCCCCACTACCATAGTTGTTGGCTTCACTGGTGTTTTCAATCTCCAGGACCCACTCGCCCGAGGGGTCCTCGTCCCACGAGTGGGTTGTCATGAACGCCCAGTCGTTGAAGCCGTCCGCGGAGTAGTCGTGTGGCCTGGAGCGGGGAGGGGGCGATGCACAGGCCTGAGGCTGGGGTGGCTCCTGGAAGGGGGACACCTCCCCCAGGCCACGCCAACCCGCCGCCTAGAAATGCCTAGGGCTCTCCGGATGGGACATCCTCAGCCACGGACTCCAGAGGAGCATGGGAACCTCACAAAGGGGCAGAGGGCTGACACATTACACAGCCGCGCCGACGGGGCGGCAGCACTGGCACGTGATGCGGGCAGTGCTGCTACGGTGGCGGCGCTGGCAAGTTCCATGGGCACAAGCCAGAACTGCAGGACATGACATGTCCCACAGGACAACGCTGCTCCTCTGCAAACGCCACAGCCCCTTCACCGAGTAGGGTCTGGCGACTGCTGGGGCCCATGAGTGAAGGAGGAAGGGCAGGAGGGAGAGCAGTGGCGGGGCGGGGCACGCACCTGGCGGCCAGCAGGGTGGAGCGGGTGCCCATGGGGCTGACGAGGTGGATGGCCAGGTCCCCGCGGCGGTTGTAGGACAGGGTGAGCCGGGCCTGCGCGTGCTCCAGCCGGGTGACGTGGCTGGGCTCACCCAGGCACGCGCTCACCGTCTTGCGCACCTCTAGCCGTTTGCCAATGTCCCTGTGCAGAGAGTGCTGTGAGGGCGGGCCCGACCGGCCGGCGGCCCCGCGGCTGACCCCCGCGGCTGACCCCCACGGGCTCCCTTCAGGGCCCGGTCCTCACTTGGGCTCCGTGAGGATGTCGATGACGCACTTCCGCTGGGGGGGTACCGTTGTCCAGTTCTGGGCCAGGGCCACCATGGCACCAGCGTCCAGCAGCCCATAGCCATATGAGTGGCTCACTGTGGGGGCAGGGAGGCAGTCAGCAAGTGTGGGACCCGCCCGCCAGGGCCTCGCCCCTGGCCCCTGGCCCTCACTCACCTTTGCGGCCCACGCCATTGGTGGCCCAGTCATTAGCGTTGAGGTGAGCTGGTTTTGAGGTTTGTACCACCAGGTGCTGCATGTCCCGCCAGGTGAGGTTCTTGCTGCGGAGGGAAACGAGACGCCATGCTCAGTGCTTCTAGAGAAGCTGGAGACCAAAGGCTGGCCTTAGAGAGTGACTCAGGAGGCTGAGATCTGAAGATCACAGTTCAAAGCCAGCTGGGGCAGGAAAGTCCATAAAACTTTTTTTTTTGGTTGGTTGTGGGGCTTGAACTCAGGATCTGGGTGCTGTCCCTGAACTCTTTTGCTCAAGGCTAGTGTTCTACCACTTTGAGCTACAGTACCACATCCAGTTTTCTGGTGGTTCATTGGAGGTAAGAGTCTCATGGACTTTCCTGCCCAGGCTAGCTTTGAACCACGAGCCCCCAGATCTCAAGCCTCCTAGGTAACCAGGATTACAGGTGTGAGCCACCAGTGCCCAGCTTCAATAAAACTCTTAATCTCTGAAGAAAAGAGGGAAGTGGAGCTGTGGCTCAAGAGGTAGGACAGTAGCTTTGAGTAAAAAAGCTGAGAGACAGGGCTGGGAATGTGGCTTAGGGGTAGAATGCTTGCCTAGCATGCATGAAGCCCTGGGTTTGATACCTCAGTACCACATAAACAGAAAAAGCCAGATTTGGCACTGCGGCTCAAGTGGTAGAGTGCTAGCACCTTGAGCAAAAAGAAGCCAGGAACAGTGCTCAGGCCCTGAGTTCAAGCCCCAGGACTGCCAAAAGAAAAAAAAAAAAGCTCAGAGACAGCACCCAGGCTGAGCTCAAGCCCTAGGACCAGAACACATGCACACACATACACACATGTGACACATGACACTTGCACACGAACACACACACACAGAACTGGGGTGATGGGGGCTGTCGCCCATCCACTTACTTGGCCTCCAGAGTGAGAGCGATGATTCCAGCTGCCAAGGGGGCAGAGGCTGAGGTGCCCGTGTGAGACTCTGTGCATTTCTGCCGCAGGTCAGTGGTCACCTGCAGGGACAGTGGTGTTGGGGATCTGTGGTGGTTGAAGGGGCTGGTACTGCTGATGGTATGGTGAGCCAGGATGGAGACACTTGCTTCTCCCACCTGCTAGTTGGCTGTGGCCAGCCCATGTGGCCGCTCTGGCCTTAGTTTCTCAAGGAATAAATGGGGACTGGGAGGTAGGGAAGCAGCACAGGGTTTTAGGGAAAAGTCTGTGCCACCCGAGGGCTTCCTGGCCCTCCAGGTATGTCCCTAACTCATCTTCCATGGAGCTAGGCCATGAGGGGGCCTGAAGGCGGTCTAGCTGCCCAGCCCAGCCCCAGCCCCAGCCCCACTCACGATCTGCTTCTCGTTCTGGTTGCCGCTGCTGTAGGTGGTGGCCAGCGTGGACGAGCAGGCCTCGCTGTACCAGGGCACGTTGCCGAGCTGCGTGGCGCTGCTGATGGACAGCGTGTAGATGCTGTTGGTGTAGCCGTCACAGTTGCAGCTGTCATGTTCCCGGCCCCCATTCCCCGAGGCCCAGACAAAGATGGAGCCCAGCCCCCCGCGGCCCTGCGGACAAAGTGGGCTGGGGTCACTGGGGATTCGGCCTTGGGGGAGGACCGGCAGCAGGGGCTGCTGCAGACCGGAAGACTAGAGTCTCATTCTCAGGGGCTCCATGCCTCCTCCCATGCCCCCTAGGAAAGCCTGGGGGGTATCATGCCCACATAACACAGTGGAGCACACCAAAGTGCCCACAGGGGGGATCTCTAGGAGTGGGCTATGGATGGCTTTTCCTTTTCTACCCCTAGGTTTTAATCATTACTAGACTGCCACTATGGCGCTATAACTCTGGTGATGCCGAGGTCAAAGCTAGGGCCTCAGACTGAGGACAGGGTGCAAGAAGCACAGCATCTGACTAGCAGACACCAGCACCAGGCTCTGGGTTCAAACCCCAGCACTGCAAAAAAAAAAAAAAACCCCATGTCTGTACAGACAAAGCACATGGCCGACCACTGAGCTACATACACCCCAGGTCCACTAAGTGCTTGAATAAATGCAGGTTGTGCAAGGCTGACAATAAGCACTGGAGTAAGTGGAATGGAACAGTTCACAGGTGAGCTATGGAAAAGTCAGCACTGGGCCAGCCCTGGAGGCAGGGGTGGGACCCCGTTCACCTGGCTGACCCCCCGGAAGAAGGCCTCCTCGGCCAGGCGGGCCGGGCCATCCACAGTCTTGCCGTCATCCTCGGGGCCCCAGCTGGCACTGTAGATGTGGATGTGGCTGGGGTTCAGGCCCAGTGAGCGGGCCTCCACTGCGTCGGTCACCTCACCGTCCAGCATGCGCACCCCTGGCCGGAGGGTACAGGAAGAAGATGCTGCAGCAGCCCAGCTGCCAGGGGCACCCCGGGGGGCCGGGATACCCTCAGTCCTTTGCCTTCTGAGGACAATACCCAAAGAGGAGAGAGGAGACACCGCCATCTGCCCCAACCCCACACCCTGCTCAAGCGGAATATCTAGAGGCCTCTGCTTCGAAGAGTCAGATGGACTCCTGCTAAGAGGACGCCTACTTCCTACCATGTCAGCAGCCCTGGGAGTCCAGCAGCTCTCAGAGTTGCTAGGAACCCAACAGAATAGCCATGCTGTCAGAAGGATCCACAGTGGGAAAGTGGCAGGCACTGGCCAGATGGGAAGCGGGCGGAGAAAATCCCACCAAGTGGCATTCTCACCTCCAAATGAGGGCAAATGGGTGGGGCCAAGGCTTCACTCAGCTCCAGTAAGGGGGGAAGCGGGGGTGGGGTGGGGGGGAGACAAGACAATACTCAGCTCCAATGAGAGCAGAGTGGCGGGGCCACACTCACCTCCAATGCGGGCATTATAGGCCACGCCCACACCACAGACACCGTTGTTGGCCACTGCAGCCACTTCACCAGCACAGCGTGTGCCATGCCTGCCAGGGCCGAGAGCGCAGCGTTAGTGGGGTACAGGTACAACCTGGGGGCAGGAAGGAGCCACAGGACCCCTACCCAAGCCTGTCATCACCAAGCCTTCCCAGACGAAGAAGTCTCTACTAGACTACCAAAGATACACCCAGCCCCAGCCCTGCCTCAATGGAAGAGAGAAGGGGCCGGGACAAGAAGCCAGCCATTCCTTGCCTGTTGTCATTCATCTGTGTGTAGCGGGGCTGGGGGTCAGGGTCCTGGTCATTGACATCAAAGCTGGCTCCAGGATCCTGGGAAGAATGAGGTCATGTCAGAAGTGGCCTGATTGTGCCAGCGAAGCAGGACAGCCCCCTAGGGGTCCCTTAGTGGGGATCCCAGTCTCCCTCCCCCATGCCTCCTCACATAATTGCCTGCCAGGTCCGGATGGTTCTTCTCGATGCCGTCGTCCAGGATGGAGACCACAATGCCATGTCCCGTGAAGCCCTGCGCCCAGGCTGCCTTCACATTCAGGTCCCGCTGTGTGATGCCAGACTGCAGGGACACCCAGCCTTGTGACTTCCATGATGGGGCAGGTGGAGTGAGGTGAGGGCTCACCTTAAGAATTCCCTCACCACCCCAAAACTCTGTCTACCCATCCCGGCTCCTGAAATGCCAGCACTGGTGGGATGGCCTCTGTGGTAGTGGGAAGGACTCAGGGAGGGCAACTTCAGGCTTGGCAGGAGGGGCTAGGGAGACTGCCCAGCCGGAGGAAAGAGAAGGAATTAGAGCAGGGCACGATGTCAGCCTAATCTGCCTTCAGGGCCTCGTGGTGGGAGTGGGCAGCGTGGGGAGCAGGGCCAGGGCCCAAAGAGACTGCATACCAGGTACCACTGCTGGGGGAACTTGGGGTCCGTGGGTTCCTGGTATATGTCTCGTTTGGTCCTTCGCTTCGCCACCTGCTGCTCCAGCCAGTGTACCTGGGAAGAAGAGGTGCACAGGTTGGGGTTGGGCTCCTGGGAACAGTGAGAAGGGGAGGTTGCGGGAGAGGAGCTGGGGCCGTACGCACCTGAGGCTCCCTCTTCAGCCGGCTGTGCCGCGGGAGGTGAGGGGACAGAGATCGCTTTGTCACTGCTCGATGCCAGAAGTGGTAATAGTCACCGAAGATCTGTGGTGGAGGGGGAACAGGGATGGGCTTTCCATCTGCCAGTCTCAGAGGAGATGGGGATGGGGTGACCAGAGGCAGCAGAGGGCAGGAGGATCTGGAGAGACCATGCAGGGGATATGGGGCTCCCCTCACATGGGGTGAGACATGGGGTCCTGGGGGTCTAAGCAGCTGTGCTAAGGGCCCACAGGTTGCACAAGCCATCACAGCAGATCTGCCTCCTCCCAGAGGCTCTGGAGGTTTCCTGCTCCCTGGCAGCACGCCTAAGTTCCCTACCCCACCCTTGGACAATGCCCTATGCCCAGGCCAGCAGGCCAAGTGGAAACACCTACCTGACCCAGGTTGTGAAACCCATGCTTTCGTGCCAAGCTGTCAGCCACAGCTGGGCCTCCAGGGATGTGCACGGCCCACGTGTTGGTGAAGACCTTCTGGCCACGGACATCAGCTTCCAGCAGGACCAAGGCTGCTGCTGCCACCCAGAGCAACCAGGGCCTCAGCTCCATGGGGGGGAGGTGGCCAGGACCCCAGAGCTCCCGTCGCCTCTGCCTGCTCACAGGGCTTCCGCTCCCAGGTGTCTGCTAGCTGCCTGGGATCCAGGGCTGGCTGGCGGGGGCATGGGTCCAAGCTGGGAAGGGCTGGGGACAGGATGAGGGTTGCTGGCTTTGAGAAACAAGAAGAGAGAGAGTCAGTCCCTCCCCAGCTCTGCAAGAAGGATGCCCTCGATCCGACCCAGAAAAGGGCTGGGAAGAGAGGTGAAAACATCCAAGTGCTCCCCAGAAGATAACCCCATTCTCCCCCCCCAAAGATGTCCAACCTCCTCCCAGCCTCTTTCCATCATGAAAACAAGTCCAACATAGGAAGCATGGAGGCTTGATCCACTCCAAAGCACAGACAAATAAAAGCTTGCCACAATCAAGGAAGGAAAGCTCCATTACAAAGCACTATGTACACATGATCCCATTTTGTTTTTAAAACTATTTATACCTATGTATTTATACATAGCCCAAGACACAATCTGGAAGGACACCCGCTAAAGTGTTAACAATGGTTCTTTCAAGACAGTGAGAACTACGAGTGGTTCCTTTCTCTTTGTGTCACTGTCGAGCTCCACAATACCTAGCTATATTTTATAAAAGCATAAAATGTTGGGTTTTAAAGGTTGTTTTTTTTTAAAAAAAAAAAAACTGAACAGGGCCTATCCAACCCACTAGGGTTTCCTGGTTCCACAACACAGAATCCACCACAGTGACATGAAAAGACTCCCAACCCCTGGTGGGAAGGGGGTTAGGACTGGGGGGGTGGGGGCAGGCTCTGAGCCCTTGGGATTATGGGAGCCTCACCTCCCTCCAGGGCTGAGATGGCAGCCATGGTCAAGCCACTGCTTCCTGGGGAAGAACACTGCGGCCCACTGGGCCTGGCCAGGCCCCAGCCATCCCTCTGGTCCAGCCCCCTACCTTGCGTAATGTGAGCCAGGCAGCCAGGCCAAACACAGGCTGCTGAGCCAGAAGCACCAAGGTGAGCTGAATCAATAGTCCGTGTGTGGTTTTTCCTCCCTTGGTAAACAAGACAGTGGGACTTCTCTGCCTGGGGCCACATAACTGTCCCCACACTAGGGCCCCTGACTATCCAGAAACCCAGCACTAAGGAGGCAGCAGTGGGTAAGGTCTCAGTGGGGCTGCTGGGCACCCCGTCTAGTGCAAGGCTCCTTGAACCTTCTCACCTGCCACAGGGTGCCGCCACCCCCATGCCCAGCCCAAAGGAGGCCATTCCACCAGAGGGCAAAATGAAGGTACCCAAAGGCCTGGGGATAGGAGGGCAGGCTTGCTTCTGGGAGCCCCTCACCCCTCTAGGGGCCTCTCTGGCAGCAACGGTCCCACCCTGTAGTAGCCCAGGGGACTCCACACAGGGCTCCAGGGGTATTTTCAGTTTATACCAAAATAACTTGACAGCTGACAGTAGAAGATGAGCCTGGAGCAGTTCCTCAGCACCCCTGCCGGGCAGAGTCCACAGGGCTCAGGGCAGGCTGGGAGCCACAGGCCATGTCACCTAGGGCAGACAAAGCCAGCATGGGCCACTGATAGGTAGCACTATGTCCCAGTGGAGGGGGAAAGGGACTTCAGGTTCCCTTTTAAGATGTGGGTGAAGAGCCCTGGTGGCTCATGCCTGTAATCCTAGCTACTAAGGAGGCTGAGATCTGAGAACCTGGGTTTGAAGCCAGCCCAGGAAGGAAGTCCATGAGCTTCTTCTCTCAATTAACCATCAAAAAGCCAGAAGTGGAGCTGTAGCTCAAGTAAGAGAGCTCTACCCTTTAGTGAAAAAGCCCAGTGAGAGCGTGAGGACTTGTGTTCAAGCCCCAATACACAACAACCACAACATGGAGCCTAAGGAGCAGAGCTCTAGGCAAACAAGACCATTTCAGCCTTCTTTCCACACAGCTAGGGTCCAGATGCCACACAAACAGCCCTCTGGCCACAGTGTTGTGAACCAGGTTGGAGCCCTCCAAACCAAGGCTGGGTGCATCCAGATCTAGTCCAGGTTCCAGCACACAGAGGTGGAGCCACAACGGCTGGGTATTGAGTGTTAAGATAGCCAACCAGCTATCTAAGAAGGCAGGCTTTAGGCGCAAGTCAACAGCCCCCACCCTCCAAGAAAGCAGGCCTGCTGCCTTCCACACAGCGTCCCTAGCCTGGCCAGTTAAGCTCAAGGCTTTCAGAAGGGGAAGCCCCTACCGATCAAGGCTTTCAGAAAGGGAAGCCCCTACAGGATCCGCCTCACTATCCTGGACAGAGGGAGGGTTACCCTCAAGCCCCAAAATGAAGCAGGAGCTGAGAACAATGAATGAACCGGCTTCTCCCCACCCCCAGCCCAGACTCTGACTCACCCTCTGAGTCCTAGTGGTCTCAAACCAGGAGGCTTGCTGTCAGTCTAGCTTCCCTCCATCTGTCTCACGGGGCTCTGTGTTCTGCCTGGCCCCCGAGAGCAGCCGGTACTCTTCCCGGCTGTGCTATGTTCTTGGGCAAAGCCCCAGAGCCTCTGGGCACTCCCAGCTATCCTATCCGAGGTGGGGCTGCTGTTTCCCAGGCACTGGGATCTGGCTGGGACACAGCCACACAGCAAGTGGCAGGGCCACTAGGAGGCCCAATCGCATCTGTCCTTCCAGCGGGGACCCCCAAGCCAGGGCCCACTACAGACACTCAGCACTCCCCTGAAATCTGCCTCCTCTACAGTCTGCTCTGCTGGGTGGTCTTGAACCAGTCACTTCCTCTTTCTGGGCCTCAGTTTCCTTGGTGGTAAAAAAAAACAACTGTTAGACCAGAGGTCTGCAAACTTTTTTGTTTTAAGCCACGGAATTCTCTTCTAATAAGAAAATAGAATGCAACGGAGGTGGAAGCCCGGTGTAAAGGCCACAGTTAACGCAGGCTGTTGTCAGGTGACCATGGTCCCAGGCTAAGTGCCCCTGGCCGACAGCTGCTCAACCCTCACTAGGCCCCATCACCAGGTTCCCCTCATACTGTCCGTCAACCCCCACCCCGACCCAGGGCGCACGGGTAGATGAGGCTGGCCCCCTGGCACACCGGTGAATGATGAGGTTAGCCCGCTCTCTCTCTCTCACACACACACACACACACGTGGACCACACACACACAGGTGGACAAGGCTAGCCCCCGCACCCCCGGGGCACAGGCAGGGCAGGCTAGCCCCCTGGCACACAGGTGGACCAGGCTGGCCCCAAGCACAGGGTGTGGGGAAAGGAGGAGCTGGCGACGAGCGCCTGCGCCAGGCCGCCCCTCGGTCCCGTCCACCTCCCGGAGGCAGCCGGGCCCATGCACGAGCGCCCGGCCCCCCCACCCCCCCGCCAAAGACCCGGGCCGGTGCCGGCGCCCGCGAGCACCGCACACCTGCGACCCCACGCGGGCCGGCAGCGAACGACCCCCGTCTGCGGCCGAGGCCGCCCCGGCGGCTCGCAGGCCGTCCCGGGCCCCGCGGAGCGGCCGAGCCGGCGGCGGCCCCGGGAAGCGCCCGGCCCGGCGGGGAGGCGCGGGGCCCCCAGCGCCTCCGGAACCGGCTCCCCGCCCGCCCCGGCGGGGCCCCGCGGGCGCTTCCTGAGGTCAGAGGGCGCCGGGCCCGGCGGAAAAGTACCGGCGGCGCGCGCCCTTCCGGCTCCCCGCGGCTCCTCCCCGGGGCCGGCGCGAGCCAGGTCCGGAGCCCCCGCGGCCCGCTCCGGCCCGGCCCCGGCGCCCCCGGCCCCGGCTTCCCCCCCCCACCCCCCCCGCACGCGCTCGGGCTCCCGCCCTCCCGGCCCGCCGCCCCCGGCGCCGCCTCCCCCGGGCCCCGCGCCCCGGCCGCTCACCCTGAGGAGCCCGGGCGGGGAAACTTTTCCGGGCGAGCGCGGCGGCGGCTCGGCGCCCTCGGCCGCGCGGGGAGCGGGCTGCGGGGGCCCGAGCTCGGCGCGGTCCCCGCGCCCGGCGGCGGCGGCGGCGGCGGCGGCGGCGTCACGGCGCGGCGGGCGGGCGGGCGGGCGGCGGCGGCGGCGGCGCGGCCTCGGCCTCGGCCCGGCCGGCGCGCGGAGCTGGGCTCGGCCTGGGCTCGGCGGGGGCAGCGGCCCGGCCGCGGCGGCGCGGCTTGTTTACCCGGGCCGCTGTCACGGCGGCGGCGGCGGCGGCGGCGGCCCGGCTCCTCCCCCTCCGCCGCGCCCCTCCCCGCGCGGCGCCGCCTCCGCGCTCGGCGCCCGCGGCCGGGTCCCGGTCCCGGTCCCGACCCGGCCCATGCCGCCGCCGCCCCCGGGCGCCCCTGCCTCCGGCCGGCGGAGGGGAAGGTAGGAAGCGGGGCCGCAATCCAGGCCCCTCGGCCGCCTCCCCGCCCGTGCCCCGCGCTCGCTCCCAGCGCTGTGGGGACTCGAACTCGGAACCCGAGGAGCAGATGGAAAGGGCAGGGCCCGCAGGTACCGGAGCCCGGGACGGGCGGACGGGGCGGCTGGCCTCCCCTCTCGCGTGGTCCGGGCCCGGCTGGGCGTGGCGGGGAAGGGGCCCGGCTGCGGACCTGGGCAATCCCGGTGGCAGCTGCGGGCTAGGTTTGGCTCCCCGCTCCCAGGTGCGAATGTACCTGAGCAGCCCACCTACTTTTTTTTTTTTTTAAACTCTCACATCAACAGGGAGCCAGACTCCCTGTTGCATTGGCTGCTGCATTATCTTCTCATTTAACCCACACAGTCCCCCCAGGCTGACATTAGGAATCCCATTTTACAGATAAGAAAACTGAGGTACATGACATTTAAGCCATTTGCTTGAAGTCCCACAACCAGCAGGCCTCGGCCTCGGGAAGAGACTTCGAACATTGGCAGAGGCCAAGCCACTTGTATTTTACTAGCTCGAGCCTTGGCCTCCCTGGGTCCCTGCCCTAGAAAACGTCTGTGCTACTTGGCTGAGGCTGACAATGCTTGAGCTAAGAAAAGAAGGAAATGTGTCCAAGATCTTCCCAGGAAGGGTTATTCCAAGGTCGCTGGGCTGCCTCTGCCCATCTCTTCTGCTCCCAGTGGGATAACCTGGCAGGCCCCAGGTCTACCCCCCACCCCCCTATAACTCATTTCATCCTCACACCAGCCCTGTGAGGTGCCCCCTTTAAGCTCCACTGCCGGCAGTGTACAGGGGAGGCTATGTCCTTACCTTCTGAGCCTCCGTGCACCCCTCTGTAAAATGGAGAAACAGTTCATGCAATCAAGTGCTGTTTGGGTACCCTTACAAACACTGCAGAAACTGGGAGCTCAAGGATCATGGGGTCCTTAAAGTCCATAAAGCTAGGTGGTTCCTTCCCGGATCAGGACGTTTCCCCCTAGAAAGGACTGTGGGGGGCCGATCAAGGTAGCCCCTAGGAGCTCCACACAAGGCTGGGAGAACAATACTCCGGTTTTGAGACTGAAGCAGGAAGTGAGTCACAACTTACAACTTTTCCTTGGGCTCTGAGCAAGAGAATCCTGTGGAGGGGAACGGGTGACAGGGTGGCCCCACCTAGGCTGGCCTCTGCCCCTCTCAAGTTTTCCCCTGGCCTAGGTCAGCCTGGGGAAAAAAAAAAAGCAATCCTGAGGCCTGGGGGCCTTGGTTGGCCGGGCCAGGGTGGGAGGTTCCCTGTCCCCCAGGCGGATTCCACAGCAGCATACACTGAACTGTGGCTCACAGGTGAATCACTGAAGGAGAGTACAGGCGCAGCTGAGAGCCCGGTAAGCCGCTCGCTGCCCCGGCGGGGGTTGGGGGAAACCTCACCACTTCTGTCCTCTCATATTTGGTGGGAGAAGGTCCACATCAGATTGTACTTTGTAGCTAGGCACTGGTGGCTCACGCCTGTCATCCTACCTACTCAGGAGGCTGAGATCTGAGAATCACCGTTCAAAGCCATCTTGGATGGAAAAAGCTGTCAGACTTCTTATCTCCAACAAACTACTCAGAAAAAAAAAAAAAAAAAACTGAAAGTGGTGCTGTGGCTCAAGTGGTAGAGCTTTGAGCAAACAAAGTTCAGGGACAGTGCCCAGGCCCCGAGTTCAAGCCCGAGGACTGGCCAAGCTTATATTTTGTAGCAATTTAACAAATACACATTTGGAAGCTACTTTGGAAAGACTCCCATCTCCAGCTTCCACCAGGCCTGTAGCAGGTTTTGTTCTTGCCATTGCTCGCAGCCATCCACCAGAGGCTTAAGGGCTTCCTCGTGGGGCAGCCTCAGGAGCCTTAGAGTACAGGAGTGAGCAGGGCCTGGGGCTTGTGGGTAAAGCCAGGACAGGGAGGGACTAGGAGGCATCTGGGAGGAAGGGAACATGCAGCCAGCCAGGCCTTTATTCCTGTGTCTGGAACAGATCCTCCAGGCTCCTCGGTAACTAGAGTTCCACAGTCCCATACCTTCCCCCACCCCACCCGCCTCCCTTCCCCCCCTAGAGTGCTCTGGGAGTCCCCATTTCGCAAGCCTGACCCCCCACTTTGGGCAGCCTCAAACAAAGCCGCCAGCAACAGCGTGCACACCTGGCTTTAATCATCCAGCCGCTCAAGGGAGGGCAGGAGAAAATGTAATTGGTGCTTTCTCTCTGAAAGGGCGAGACTTGAGAGCTTTTGGCCTCGTCTTTTTGCTTACCTGCACTTTCAGGAGCGTCTGCAGCAGCTCTTACGGCGCAGTAATGAAGCTCTAAGTCATGCAGTTGGGTGAAGCACGCCAGGGCCTCAACATCCAGCCCCAGAAGACCCGGGCTCCACGTGAGCAGGTCGCAGCCAGGCCCCGGTCGCCTCCCAGGGCAGGGCCCTTCCCGTTCCCGTTCTGGCTAAACCACTTGGGGGAAACCCCCTTATAGGACAGAATTGGATGTCTGTGGGTGGGGGGAGGAGCTGGGGGCTGGAAGTGACACGGTGGTGACAGATCTGGTCACGTTGAGACTGGATCCCCCCCCCACACCCAGCCTTCCTCATTTTCCCATTTATTGGGGTGGGTCTGCACTTACCTTTTACTGCCAGCCTCTGCCAAATCCAGACACCGGGTTTAGTGGCTTCCCTCGGCCAGATTCAGGTCCTCTGTCTCACCCTGCAGGCCCAGCCCACAGTCAGGCACCTAATGAATGCTTTGGGTGTAGTCTTGTCTGCAAGGCGTTCATTCTCCGTTCATTCTGGGAGCGCTGCGGGATGCTGGGCCCTTAGGAGGTGGCCTCTGGAAGCTGGAGCCCGCCTGGGGGAGCTGGAAGGACACACCTGACCTCACGTGACCTTGAGCCCCAACAAGCTTGCTGCCCTTCCTTCACCTGTAGATCCAGAAGTGAACTGGCGGGCAAGGTCAGCACTACTGGGGTCTCCTGTGAGGGTTCTGCACCCCGGCACTCCTCATGTCTAGGGTGAGATGCTGCCTACCTTGGGAATGTCCTGTGCCTCGCAAGATGCTTGGCCCCCTTCCCCCCATCTCTAGACAGCAGATGCCAACTGCTCCTCCTCCCCCATGACAGCCCCAAAGGTCCCCAGACATTGCCAAATCCTGCCAGCAAGAGCCGCTGGGCCAGGGTGAAGAATGGGAATGCCACCAGAGTAGAAAGCGGCAGGAATTGTGGGCTGGGACTGAGCCCAGACAGCTCCAAGCCCCACACTGACAGCGAGCAGGAAGACAGTGGCGCATCCTCACGACACAGGCCTCCAGTCAGAGGTTAATCATCTTACCGACCCCAGATCCTGGGGTTTACTAAGGTGGGGAGGTGAGTGGGACCTCAGCCTTCTCTGGAGAGGAGAGGACGGACCTAGGTGTGGTCCTCCACCATTGTTTACTGGAATACCAGCAGTGAGCTTGCAGTGTGTCATTTAAACCTCAATAAAGCCATTTTACAATGTATTTAAGTGCTTAAAGTGTCAGTGCTTGCTGTGTGTTACTTTGAACATTCACTTTCTGCATAGCCCAGTTCTGGGCTTACCTAAATGAAACAGTGCTGGACTTAAAAGCAACAGGAGTCAGGCACCAGTGGCTTGTGCTTGTGATCCTAGCGACTCAGGAGGTTGAGATCAAGAGTTCTAAGCCAGCCTCAGGCAGGAAAGTCCATGAGACTCTCATCTCCAGTTAACTATCAAAAGAAGCTGGAAGTAGAGCTGTGGCTCAAGTGGTAGAGCGCTGGCCTTGAACACAAAAGCTCAAGGATAGTGCCCAAGCCCTGAATTCAAGCCCCAGGGTTAGCACAAACACAATAAAAAGTAAAAGGAAACACTCGTGGGTGGGTGCAGAGATGACCTCAGAAAGGAGGTAATGGAAGGAGGAGAAACACAGGGCTTCAGTGTCCAGGGCTCTCCCCTCCCATGATACTATCACCCACGTGTCTGGAACAGCATTATCAGAGCTTGGGAAAAAAAAAATAAATATAGTGCTGGCTGCCAGGAAAAGAAAGGACAGGTCTGCTAACTCTATCTAATCCTCCAAACTAACATTGCCGGGGTTAGATCGGTCGGAGGAGGGCAGACACTCTCACCCCACCTTACCACCAGCCATGTGGTAGGTTTCGGGACTACTGAGAAACCCTGTCTCATAGATAATGGTGGTCAGGCACCGTAGCTCACCTCTGTAATCGTAACTACTCAGGAAGCTAAGGTCGCAGCCCAGGCAGACTCATATCCAACGAGCCAGCAAAAAGCCAGAAAGCACAAGTGTGGCTCAAGCCTCGACTGAAAAAAAACCAAACAAACAAAACAAGCCAGCGAGAGCTCAAGGCCCATAGTTCAGGCTCCAGTACAAACAAAAGCAATCAAAACCCCCAGGAGGCAGCACGTGGCCCTGGGCTGATCTGGGGGAGATGGACAGAGTGGGAAGAGAGGTCCCAGCAGGGTGAGGGCTAGTGAGGCAGCCAGGCCTCAACCTACCCATGGAGCTGCCTCTCCCCAAGCTGGACCCACACCCCAACCCCTGCCTCCTTGCGCGTGGGAGGCTCTTCTCACCTTGTCATGCTAGTCCACGTTTTCGTGCCAGTGAGTCACTGGACTGCCCTTCTCCCAACAAACCAGCCCTGCCCTGGGTTCAAATTCAGCTGCAAAATGCTCTTGGATACCCCTGAGGCAAATTACCAAACCTCCCCGGGCCTCAGTTTCCCCATTTGGACAATGGGACGCAGACAGTTCCCAGTTTGTGGGTGGTGGTGGTGGTGGTGTCACTGTAAAGTGCACGGCACAACCGGGCCCAGAACAGGGAGCAGTGAGGGGTGGTCACCCTGTCCCTTGGGTCTGTGAGGGGGTGGCTGTCACCCAGTCCCTCTTCTGAGCTCCAGCTGCCTCTGGAGGGGTGACTCGGGCCCCCAAGCTTTGTTATTTGAATTACAACTACACTCCTGTTTGCACTGTGGGTTGTTACATCATCGGCCTTCACTTGGCTTCAACGCATCATTTACGCATTAAATCCGCCTCTGTTCTTTTCTTGCTAGCCAGCAGCAATTAAAAGGGACTGCTCGATGCCAACACAATCATAAACACAAACGCAGACTTGCGCAGCGAAACCCTGTGTCAACAGTGGATTGTAAGGTGGTCATGCTGGCTAGACTGGGAATGAAAGTCATCGTGGGGGCTGATTGCCCGGCGCCAGGACGGAGCCCCACGTGCTGTACACGAGGGCCCCGCTAGGCCGCACGCAACCCCAGCCACAGATGGAATTCTCCTCAGAGGACTTCAGGGCTTGCTCAGGGTCACGTGTGCAGAGAGATGCCGAGCTGGAACTTAAGCTTGTGGGTCTCATGGATTCCCAGGGCTAGGTTTTACCCTCGGTTCTTGGTGATAACTAAGCAAGTGCTAGCTCTGGTCTGGGGTAGAAGCTAGAAGAGGGGGAGGTGGTCCCACTCCCTGCTGGTGCCTGGGCTCTGAGGGACCTTCTCTCTAGAGCCCTGGGTCAAAGTGCGCCAAGCGGGGTCATGTGACTCCATTCTCTGCCCCTATCAGCATGAATAAACACCTGCTACCTGGGGCCTCCCAGAAGATAAGGGTCTGTGTCCATGACTGTAACAATGAGGCTGTGTCCATTCCTGCTCTGGACTCAGGTTCCCTCTGACCCTGTGGGCTGGATGAGGCCCAACACAAAAGCACGTGGTGGCAGAGCCTGGCCTAGAACGCTTGACCCCAGGCCCAATCTCCAGCTCTGTGCAAAAAACAAACACAAAACACCCAAGCCCAGATCCTGGCACCTCTCTCCCAGCAGCCTCCTAGCCCTGAGCGTCCCCTCCCACTTCTGCTTCCCAGAAGGCTGGGATGAGGGGCTGGGAATATGGCCTAGTAGTAAGAGTGCTCGCCTCATATACATGAAGCCCTGGGTTCGATTCCTCAGCACCACATATATAGAAAAAAAGCCAGAAGTGGCTCTGTGGCTCAAGAGGTAAGAGTGCTAGCCTTGAGCAAGAAGAAGCCAGGGACAGTGCTCAGGCCCTGAGTCCACGCCCCAGGACTGGCAACAAAAACAAAACAAATAAAGAAGGCCGGAAGGCGAAGCCCAACTCAGCTCCAAGTCAAGGCCAGGCCTAATTAAGCCTTGAGGGCTCCAATCCCAAGACAAGACTCAGTGGGGTCCAGCTAGCGCTAGCATCCCTTTCCTGAACAGTGGCCCCAAAAGATCTGGTCACCCACAGTCCCCAGGCCTGAGGCAACTGCCAGAGGCCCATCCACCCCCCCCACTTGTCAAGGCCCTCCTTGGTGAGCACCCCTAAGAGGCCCCCCACCCCCAACACTAACCAATCAGTTCCACCTCCCTACTCAGCCTGGGCAAGGAGGGGCTGGGCTCTACCACAATCTAGCCTTTTCCTCATTAAAACATAGTATCTAGCCAGGCACTAGTGGCTCACACCTGTAATGCTAGCTACCCAAGAGGCTGAGATCCAAGGTTCACAGTTCAAAGACAGCCCAGGCAGGAAAATCTGTGAGACTCTTATTTCCTATTAACCACCAAAACCCCCGAAGCACAAAGGACAGCACCAAGGCCCTGAGTTCAAGCACCAGTACTGACACAAGAACAAAACAAATCAAAACAAAAGCAAACTTAACACCCCTCACTCCCCTTTCTTGCTTTGTTTTTCTGTTCCATTGGACATACTCTATAATCTCATTTGCTTATTGCTTTTCTCTGCCCATGAGGGTGTCAGATCTATGACGGGAGAGTTCATGTCTCTTTCACTCACTGCACATACATATACATAAATAAAATATATGCATATATAAGTTATACACACACGCACCCACATATATCACATACCTGCCTAGCAGATCTCATCCCTATTTGCTGTGTGATTTCACTGTGGAGAAGGTGATTCTACATAAAAACACAGTGAAGACCCAAAGCCATCTAAACCCTCACCCCTTCGTGCTGGGCTTTCCATCTCCAAACCGCCTTTTAGTGAGAGGTTACTTACTGCTGGCCCTGAGATGGCTGGGAGGCCGGTCCCCCGGTGCTCAGGAATATTCTGGGAGCATGCAGAACACTTCCTCTCCTCTCCCAGCTCCACTCTCCGGAAACGTTGGGACCCTTGGCCGACTCAACTCTTCTTGCACAGGGCTGTCCCCTTCACCCTCAAGAGCTGGGTGGGGAGCCCAGAGACCCAGCAGGTGGGGGAAAACAGGGTGGAGTGGGGTCACCTATCAGCCCAACAAGATGCCCCAAGAGGAGGTGCAGAGACCTGCTCAGGCTCAGCAAACAGTGACAGGGTGGGGTGAGGCCAGCCTGAGGCTCACCGGCAGCTGCTGAGGGCCGTGGGCAGTCCCCGATTCTCAGGCAGGCGCCTCTCTACCTACTACCCGTCAGATTCCACCATAGACATCTAGGTTTCTGATTTCTTCTCTCTCTCTCTCTCTCTCTCTCTCTCTCTCTCTCTCTCTCTCTCACTTTCTCTCTCTCTCACTTTCTCTCTCTTTTTCTTTCTCTCAGGGCCTGAGCACTGTCCCTGGTTTCTTTTTGCTCAAGGCTAGCACTCTGCCACTTGAACCACAGCATCACTTTCAGCTTTTTCTATATATGTGGTACGGAGGATTCAGACCCAGGGCTTTATGTGTATGAGGTGAGCACTTTACCACTAGGCCATATTCCCAGCCTCTTATCTCCAATTAGTCACAGAAAAAGCCAGAAGTGGTGCTGTGGCAGGCCCAGAGTTCTAGCCCCAGGACCGTCAACAAAAACAAAACCAAACAAGAGTCTCACAGCCTTTCCTACGCAGGCTAGCTTTGAACTAACTTCACTCCTCAGATCTCAGCCTCCTGAGCAGCTAGGATTACAGGTGTGAACCACTAGCACTCATCTTTTCTTTTTGTCACTTGTGGGGCTTGAACTCAGGGCCTAAGTGCTGTTCCTGAATTTTTCTGCTCAAGGCTAGTGCTCTACCACTTTGAGCTACAGCGTCGTTTCTAGTTTTTTTGCTGGTTAATTGGACATACGGCTTTCCTGCCTGGGCTGGCTTTGAACTGTGATCCTCAGATCTCAGCCTCCTAAGTAGCTAGGATTAGAAGCATGAGCCACCAGCGCCCAGAATTTTTCTTTCCTTTGATATTTCTACTTTTCAAATGCATTCCTGGGGCTGGGGAAGTATCTTAGAGGTAGAACGCTTGCCTACCTTGTGCAAGGACCTGGGTTCCATCCTCAGAACCCCCCAAAAATGAGTAAAAAAATTTAAAATCATGCCCAGATGTGTTAGATGTTCAGCCTCGTAAACCAGATCTGGATCTTTGTGCTATTCCCTGACTGGTTCAAGGACAAGGTGTGGACTTCAGGGATGGTGGCATTTGGGAACAAGGACACCACTCTTTTTCTTTTTGCCAGTCCTGGGGCTTGATCTCAGGGCCTGGGCCCTGTCCCTGAGCTTCTTTTTGCTCAAGGCTAGTACTCTGCCACTTGAGCCACAGTGCCACTTCTGGCTTTTTCTGTTTACGTGGTACTGAGGAATCAAACCCAGGGCTTCAGTGTGCTAGGCAAGTACTTGACCACTAAGCCACATTCCCAGCCTGACACCACTCTTTTGTGACAGGAGTCATCAGTAGCAAAGACCTTCAGCCCACAGTTGTGACCTCACACCGGTAACCCCACAGCAGGCCCCAGAACCTGTAACTGGGACAGGAAGTGGCTATGAGTACAAAATCCCCACTCAGCAACATCTTCCTCAGCCCCATCTTCATAGAAATGGGTTGTGAGGAGCTTTGGGGGAAATTCTCCAGTGGCCATGTGGGGCAAACCACTTGGGGAGCAGTGACTGCAAACATATACAGCTAATGTACAGCCATTTCCATATCTCAGATCCTGACAGACATCATTAATCCATCACTAGGATGGGGATGTAAGGCCCAGGAATTCTTCCCACAGCATTCCAGTCATTGCTCAACGATCACAATCCACCCTTCAGGTGGGAGGCCAGGGCAAGAGCTAGCCCTGAGGGTGAGGCAGCACAGTGGCTTCAGCTTCTAGGCCCTTCAGAAATCACAGGGTTGGGAGACTTAGGGAGAGGGTGAGACCTGGCCAAGGTCACACAGGGCATTATGGGGAAAGGCAGGTTGGGTGCTATGGCCTAGACCTATACACAATGTCACCTGTAGCTGGATGGCAGATCCAAGAATGCCCACATGTGCACCCCATGCCACCAGCCCAGTTGCCATTCTAGCTCTACACATCAACAAACAGCGTGTGAAGTCCCTGGGTACTGGTTGACCTTATAAAAACGTGGACTTTCTGGGCTCAATGAGTTAGTTGGACATTAAGGGACAGATGCCAGGAGGCCCGGTGCCTGTATGTGGCAGCTGACCCCCTCTTTGCCCAGAGGGCTGTGACCAGGGCTTGGAAGGCTGTTTTCTGCTGAGCCTGCAGGCATGGGAACAATCACCTAAAGCCACTGTGCCTTGAATCAGCCATTCAGGCATGAGTGGTAAAGCCTGGGATGGAAGTCCAGTGTCTTAGAGAGAAGCAGCCGGTAATCTGCACTGGGGAAGCGGCTGTGTGGCTCGGCTGGCCAGACCTCAGTTTCTTCATCTAGTGAGTGGGATAATGACACCTCCCCACTGTGATCAGAACAGGAGGGAGCAGTTCTGCACAGCGCTTGGCATGGTGCCTGCCCATGGCTGGTGCCCAGGGATGACCCAGGATGACCCGGCCTGAGGACTTTTCCTGGGCTGTCAGAGCCCCCTGTAGGAATGGTCTGCAGGAACACCAGAGCTGAGGCCCACAGGGCTGGGACATCAGTGATCCCTGAACCTGGCCGAGGCGGAGGAGGATGGGAACTTCACTTACTCTCAGGAGTTGCCTAGAAAGCCCCCACCAGCTGTCCACTGTGCAGGTTTTCTGTGGCCTCCCTTGATGTGAGAGTTGGGAGGAGGGAGACAGGGCCTCGTCTCATTCGTGGAGGTGAGGCCCAGTGCCACCTGGGACCAGAGGACAGACAGTTGACACCCCTGCCTGGGAAGAAGAGAGTGGTAACACCACTATGGCTGCCCCAGGAAAAGGGCTTGTCCACCTCCCAGTGGTCCACACACCCGAATCACAGCAGGGAGGCAGGAGGGGGGAGGGGCGGGAGAGGGGAGCTGGCTTTGCTTGGTTTATAGTGTCTTCAAACAAAATGGATCGTAATGTAGAATTAAAAGAAACAGCTGGGGATAAAATAGAAGGCATAAAGGAAGCATAAAAATACACTTTAACTGTAACCTCTCTGTATATAATCTTTATAATAACAAATTTTAAAACTTTACAGGCAAAACACACTGGGGAAAAGATAAGAAGGACAGACACCCAGGGTAGAGGGGCTGTGGCCTGGGGAAAGGCTTGAGGCTGCATTTTGATTTTCTTCTGTGTCTGTCAAACATTTTGCTAATGATTGTGATTTAAAAAAAAAAATCAAATAGCATCATAGGGCTGGGAATATGGCCTAGTGGTAGAGTGTTTGCCTCATAAACATGAAGCCCTGGGTTCGATTCCTCAGCACCATGTACACAGAAAAAGCCAGAAGTGGCACTGTGGCTCAAGAGGTGAAGTGCTAGCCTTGAGCAAAAAGAAGCCAGGGAAAGTGCATGGTAAATTGTTTGTTTGTTTGTTTGGCAGTGTTGGGGGTAGAACCCAGGCCCTTTGTACCTGCTAGGCAAGTGCTCGACTCCCAGCTCCACCAGCCCTGGCTTCAAGCCGGGCCCCATGTGTACAGGATGGGCATCTTCTGCCAGCCCCTGGCTGGTGACAGGACTGGGGCAGGACTGTCTTCTGAGAATGGGGAGGTCTGGTTCTCCCTTCTCACATGGTCAGAGCCAGATGGAGGTCCGTCCCTCACGGCGGTGGCAGAATCAGGGAGGAGCTGTGGCCTAGGCCCACGCCCACGGTGGAGGCCCACACCCTGCCGGGAACCAGGCCAGACTACAGACGTGGTGACTTAGCATCAGTGACGTGGCCCACATCCTCTGGGCCATGTCTGCTGCTGAGTCAGGGTCCTTCTGGGGACGGCTGGCGGGATGTGACTCTCGGGCAGCCCTGGGGCCCAGCACGGACAACTGCCCTGCACAGACACGGCCATGGAAAGGACCTTGGCTATGGCCCAGAGGCCCCGGACTCCCTGTGCTCTGCCCTCCCACAGAGCCCCACTCTGTCCCCAGGATGTCCTCAGCCCGGGCTGTACCCCCTCCCTCCTCTCTCCCCTTCCACCCAGGCTCCAGGCCCTGACTCTGCCAGGGCTTAGCAATTTCTCAATAGGTGACAAGGCTACACAGGGAGAATGTGTTTTGTTTGTTTGTTTTTAAACAGCAACAATAAAACAAAACAACAAAAACCAGCCAGCAATTTTGTTCCACTCTAAAACTTGAACTGTGCGGGGCTCAGAAGTGATCCTCCAAGTTTCAGTCCAGTCCGAGCTGGGCGGAAGTCTTCTGTGCTCCAGCCTTCCTCTCGGTTCTGGGTCCGTGGGCACCGTCCACGCCTGCTCACTGCCTGGCTCTTCGTTGTGTTCAGGGCATTTTTGTTGACCCGAAGGTTTGGTTGTAAATATCACCAGGACCGTCAATCTGCTCCTTTGCAGATGAGGCTTTTTGTCCTGAAGATTCTAACTTTTCAGTGCTGGAGATCAAATCTGGGACCTCGCACATGGTAAGCAGGAGCTGTCTGAGCTCCATCCTCAGCCCCTGTGCTGAAAACACACTTCCAGTTCAAGGGCATAAGGAGCTGTGGAAAGTTTGCTACCGTCGTGTCTGGTGATCTAGATTCTGAGCCCAAATGCGGCTTCATTTGGTGAAGTTTTATCAAAACACAACTTGTGAGGGTTTTTTTTTTTGGGGGGGGGGGGGTTGTCATTTGTGGAGCTTGAACTCAGGGCCTGGACCACGTCCCTGAGCTCTTCAGCTCTTCAGCTAGCGCCCCACCACTTGAACACACACCCCCACTTCCGGTTTTCTAGTGGTTAATTAGAGATAAGAGTCTCCTGGACTTTCTGTTAGCATTTCCCCCGCCTCAGGTCCTCAGCTCCTCTCATTAGCCCCCAGATCCACCCATACCTAAACTCCCTGCCCTAGAACTATAATGGGCCACTCCTACTCACCATTAAGACCTGCCAACCTCCCGTTTAGCCCCAGGGAAGCTACCACCTGGATTAGGTTGCTCCCTCTCTCGTGGGAGATATGGCCCCACTAATAAGCCTCCTTATATACCTTCTTCTCCTGTCTGTGACTAACCTCCACATGTTCCCCTGGTCCCCTGGGATGGCTGGGACATATCCTTTCACTTTCTTGTGTAGGATGGCTTTGAACCTCGATTCTCAGATCTAGGATTACAGGTGTGAACCACTGATGCCCAGCTGTGCATTTTCCTTAACGCATATTGTTTTTTGTTTTGCTTGCTGTGCTTGCTTGCTTGGCTAGGGCTCTACCACTTGAGCCATACCTCCAGCCCAGTGCCCCAGTTCTGGGGCTTGAACTCAGGGCCTGGGTGCTATTCCTCCAAGCTTTTTTTTTTTTTTTTTTTTTTGCTCCCAGCTCGCACTTTACCACTTGAACCATAGCTCTACTTCTGGATTTTTTGGTAATTTATTGGAAATAAGAGTCTCATGGACATCACTGCCTGGGCTGGCTTTGAACTATGATCCTCAGATCTCGGTAGCTTGGATTACAGGTGTGAGCCACTGGCACCCGGCTTTTGGGAAATAGAGTCTTGACCTTTCTATCTGGCCAAGCATGGCTAATCCTCTAGATTTCAATCTCCTGTGTTAGCTAGGATGGAAGGCATGGGCCACCAGTGCCCAGTCTCCCATTGTAATTTTAAAAGTTACTTACATTTAAACAAGAAATAACTCCTTTCTCTAAGGTCATAAGATACTCTCCTACATTTTCCTTTCAATGTGTTCAAGTTTTGCTGTTCACATGTAAGCCCTGAAGGCACCTGGAGCTGGGTGAGTGGTGTCGTGAGGAGCTAATTTTACCTTTCCCATATGGACCACAACTTGAACCAGCACAGTAAGGAGCCTGCCTTCCTCCTGTCACAAGGCAAATTCTCCTGTGCAGCGCTGTCTCTGGCTCCTTCACTGCCCATCTCTTCCCTTTATAGAGTCTAATGCTAAAGCTCCTTCCTTCCTTCCTTTGTCAGTCATGGGGCTTGAACTCAGGGCCTAGGTGATGTCCCTGAGCACTTTTGTTCAAGGCTGGCACTTTAGCTTTTTTTAATTAATTAATTAATTTATTTATTTATTTTTGCCAGTCCTAGGGCTTGAACTCAGGGCCTGGGCACTGTCCCTGGGCCTCTTTGTGCTCAAAGCTAGCACTCTGCCACTTGAGCCACAGCACCACTTCTGGCTTTTCTGTTTATGTGGTGCTGAGGAATCGAATCCAGGGCATGCTAGGCAAGCACTCTACCACTAAGCCACCTTCCCAGCCCCCACTCTAGCTCGTTGAGCCCACAGCCTCACTTCCATTTTTTCTAGTGGTTAATTGGAGACAAGAAACGCACAGACTTTCCTGTCCGGACTGGCTTCCAACTGCAATCCTCAGATCTCAGCCTCCTGAGTAGCTAGGATTGCAGGTGTGAGCCACCATGGATGCCCAGCCTTTCTTTGTTTCTTTCTTTTTTTTCCTCCCAGTCCTGGGCCTTGAACTCAGGGCCCGAGCACTGTCCCTGGATTCTTTTTGCTCAAGGCTAGCACTCTGCCACTTGAGCCACAGCTCCAATTCTGGCCGTTTTCTATATATGTGGTGCTGAGGAATCGAACCCAGGGCTTCATATATATGAGGCAAGCACTGTTGCCACTAGGCCATATTCCCAGCTCCAGCCCCCAGATTCTTATCCACTCTTATTTAATTCTGCAGTGTCAGAGATCAAAGTAGGCCTCATACACGCCGGGCAAGCACTTGACCACTGAGCTAATCCTCCAGTCCTCTCCCCTCTGTTTTCCGCAGTATTTGCCTATGAACTCAAGGCTCCATGCTTATCTGGAAGGTGCTCTACCACTTGAGCTACTGCCTCCTAAGTGCTAAGGCTGCACAGGTAAAGAGGTCACACCAATCTGCCTTCCCCCAGGCTCCTGATCTCAGGCCAGGGCCTCAGGCATGCATCCCAGTCCTAGGGAGGCCCTGGGCTTCAAGGAGGGCAGAGCCAGGCCCCTAGGGCTGCAGGCATGACTGTCACCTGTCCACCTCAGGCAAAGCAGGGCCCGAGAGGCCCCCAGGTCCTTTGGGGGCCATGCTGATCACCAGCACCAGTGAGGCACCCTAGGGCTTCCCTGGGCCCAAAGGAGAAGCCAGGAAGCTTGGGAGACCCTGCTGCTGCTGCTTCTGGGGCTCTGATCCAACAGCAGGGCCACAGCTCTACTTAGAGCCTCTGGGTCCCAGTCCACAGCTGTTTTGAAAATACCTTTAGTTCATAAATCATGGAAACTGTATCAAAGCCCGTGGCTTAGTCACTTCTCTGAGAAAGCCTTTAGCCAGCTCAGGCAGCCCATCTTTCACCAGGACTGGGCTGGGGCGCTTGTGGGCCTCAGTTTACTCTGCAGGGATGTCCAGGTAGAGGTGACCTGCCAAGCCCCTGAGCCTCCAGGCTCCATTCTGTCACTTACTGAGTCAAGCACCATTTTTCAGCCCCTTCCTTGGGTTGAGAGCCAGGGCCTGCTACCACCACAGCTGAGGAGGGAGAGAGCTGGGGTCTCATAACCCTAGATCACTGGGGCGGTGGCCGCGGGGTAGGAGGGGCGGGCAGGAAGGACAGGGGTGAGCAGGTGTTGCTGAGCACACTGCATACCTCGGGTATTTAGCCTGGGAGCAAGATGCGGCCACTGTTACCTGGGCCAGAGGTGATTTCCGGACCAGCAGAACTCTTTCTGGAGAGGACAGAGGGAGAAAATAAAGCATTTATGTTATGGCAAGCCCCTAGCTGGTTTGTTCGTTCTTTTTCCCCCAGTCCTGAGGCTTGAACTCAGGGCCTGAGCACTGTCCCTGGCTTCTTTTTGCTCATGGCTAGCACTCTACCACTTGAGCCACAACACCATTTCCACCTTTTTCTGTTTATGTGGTGCTGAGGAATCAAACCCAGAGCTTCATGCATGCTAGGCAAGCACTCTACTACTAAGCCACATTCCCAGCCCCTGGTTTGTTCTGTTGTTGTTGTTGTTGTTTTGGCCAGTCCTGGGCCTTGAACTCTGGGCCTGAGCCCTGGCTTCTTCTTGCTCAAGGCTAGCACCCTACCACTTGAGCCACAGCGCTACTTCTGGCCATTTTTCTAGATATGTGGTGCTGAGGAATCGAACCCAGGGCTTCATGTATATGAGGCAAACTACTCAGAAGTCTGAGATCTGAGAATCACGATTCAGGATCAGCCAGGACAGGCAAATCTGTTCTTGCTCGGTTTTTATTCTCTACTGAAGACTGGTGTTCTATCTTTTGAGCCATGCCACCACTTAGGGCTTTTGGCTGGTTAGATGGCGATAAGGATCTCTTGGATTTGTGTCCCAGGGCTGGCTTTGAACTAAGATCCATTGATGTCAGTCTCCTGGACGACAGGCGTGAGCCACTGGCACCTGGATTCATTTTCATCCCATTTTACAGACCAAAGATTGAGGTGTAGAGAAATTAAATAACTTGCTTAAGGCTACTGGAATGAGATGGTAGACCCAGAGTTCTGGACCAGACAGGCAATAATCAATTTTCAGGCAGATCAGATCAAATGGCATTGCTAACTCAGTGTTGTTTCCCAGAACCTCCTCTTTGGTCTCTCCATTCCCCTCTCCCCTCTCCCCTCCCTCCCTTCCTTCCTCCCTTCCTTCCTCCATTCACTTCTTTCTTTCTTTCTCTCTTTTTGCCAGTCCTGGGGCTTGAACTTGGGGTCTGAGCACTGGCTTCTTTTGGCTCAAGGCTAGCACTCTGCCACTTGAACCACAGTGCCCCTTTTGGCTCTTTCTGTGTATGTGGTGCTGAGGAATCGAACCCAGGGCTTCATGTATACAAGGCAAGCACTCTTGCCACTAGGCCATATTCCCAGCCTCTCTCTCTCTCTCTCTCTCTCTCTCTCTCTCTCTCTCTCTCTCTCTCTCTCTCTCTCTCTCTCTCTCTCTCTCTCTCTCTCTCTCTCTCTCTCTCTCTCTCTCTCTCCTACAATCCTGCTACCCTGCCTTTTTGAAATACCATCATGCCCAGCAAGCTTATGAACTTATTTGCTCTCTAAACCCTATTTCTGAGGAGACCTTATTAAGAGAGAGCTTGAAGCCTACACGGAGCACTGCTGAGTCTAACTGCTAGGCCCTGCCATCACCTCCCTCAAGCTGGGATTGTAGGCCTGCATCACTGTACCAGGCACCCAACACAGTGTAGGAGGCAGGAATGGCATCCACAGGAGGACTAAGTGACCCGGGAAGAACTTGGGCTGATGGGAGGAGTAGGAAAATCTCTGTGGACATGGAAGAATGCATTTCCTGGGCTCTGGAGGCTCTGATTCGCTCGCAGGCCACTCTGCAGCTCTGAATGATGGGAAGGCAGTTTCCAGGAGGGGCTTTCCTGTCTGCATACCTGAAGATTTCCAAACGGCCCTGGGGCTGGGCCTCCCCTCTCAGCTTTCTCCGTTTGTACATTCTGTTCCAGTCCTGATGAATGCATGTGTCATTCAGATTCTACTTAAACTGCTGAACCACCTGCATGCTTCACTAAAATTGACTTAGGAACAGAAGAAAATTGTCACCATATGTTCTTTAAAAATAATCTACATGTGACACTCATGATTTTGCCTCTTTCTGAAGTGTCTTTTAAAACAAAGCCGGGCAATGGTGGCTCATGCCTGTAATGCTAGCTAAATGAAGAATCTAAGGCGTGAGGTTTTCAGTTCAAAGCTCATACAGAAAAGTCTATGAGACTCTTAGCTCCAATAAACCACCACCAAAAAGCCAGAAGTGGAGCTGTGACTCAAGCAGTAGAGCACCAGCTTTAAGCATAAAGGCTGAGGGATAGCTCAGTGCTGGAGGCTCACGCCTGTAATCCTACCTGCTCAGAAGGCTGAGATCTAATAAGGATTGTGGTTCAAAGCCAGCTCAGACAGGAAAATCTGTGAGATTCTTACCTCCAATTAACTACCAGAAAACCAGAAGTGTAGATGTAGCTCAACGTGGTAGCATGCTAGCCTTGAGCAGAAAAGTTCAACCACAGCACCAGGCCTGAGTTCTTAGCCCCACAACCACCACCAGCAGCAGCAGCAAAATTCAAGCCTGGGGTGAGGGTGGGGGAACAAAAACAACTAATGGGGTTGCCTTCTCCAAACCCCTTTGAGATAGTGAAGGGTAAACCCAGCGCCTCCAGCACACCACACTCGTGGTCCACTCTGTGCTCCGTCCCCAGCCCTCTGGTCTCTTCCAGTGTGAAAGGCTGTAATATGGAGGTCAGATCTGGCCAGCACCATCAATGGCTGTTGAGGGGTGTCTGATTGACTCCACCTCAGATTAGTCAAAGAGAGCAGAAGCCGACTCCATCTTCACTAAGATCTCCTCCGCCCTGTCCAGGGAAGTTCTCCTTCGCTGTGATAAGATTGTGTAAACTGCTTGACCACCTGAGTAGTGGAACGTTCAAGGTTAAACCTGTGCCCTCCTGTGAGTAGGCTAATCCGCCTGCATCATGTGAGCCCCGCCTAATCCGTGCACCAATTCTAACTAGAATGATAGGTTGGTTCAAACAGTTGCTATGAGGCAGACTGTAACTCCATTGGCCACCTGCATGCTCTGTGTTTTTTTGTTTTGTTTTGGCCAGTCCTGGGCCTTGGACTCAGGGCCTGAGCACTGTCCCTGGCTTCTTCCCGCTCAAGGCTAGCACTCTGCCACCTGAGCCACGGCGCCCCTTCTGGCCGTTTTCCATATATGTGGTGCTGGGGAATCGAACCGTGAGCTTCATGTGTAGGAGGCAAACACTCTTACCACTAGGCCAAACTCCCAGCCCCTCTGTAAGTGTTGTAACCTCATTGGCCACCTGCGTGTGGCAGGCTTGACCATGTGGCGTTTGTCTTTATAATCCAACTCCGAGTGTGGCCAGCCTACTTTTCACGGTCGCAGATTCAGCTCCCGAGTCTGGGCTGTGAGCCTGGCCGGTCAGTATACTATTTGCTTCCCCAATAAATTCTTCTTTTTACTTGAGACTGTCTCTGGGTGGTGGACTCTTGGAGGGATGGGGGATTTCCTGCCCCCCCCCTCGGACCCCATCACATTGTGGTCCCCTCCCTTGGGGGGACCCTATTACAAAGGCAAAGAGGATGCCTTTCTCCGTGGACTCAGGCAGACTGGAGTTGGCTCTCAGGAGAAGCTGGGCTTGAGTGCTGGTGACAAGTAACTATTTTTCTTGGCTCTGATCTGGGACCTGGTGCAGGGGCCAGCCATCACTGTGGCATACCAAGGAGCGGCCTCCGTGCTCACTACAGTGCCAATCGCGGGCATGGATCCCTTCGATCTGTTTACCTGAGGGAATTTTTGAAATGACTAATGCAGTGGCTGATGCCTGTCATCCCTGCTACTTAGGATGGAGAGAGAGAAGATCAAGGTTCAAGGCTAGCTGGGGCCAAAAGTTCACCAAACCATCATCTCAACCATTAAGCTGGGTAGAGTGATCAGATCTATAGTCCCATCTAGTAAACAGAGGATTCTGGTCCAGGTAGGACCCAGACAAAAACAAGACACTACCTAATAAAAATTAAAAAAAAAAAAAAAGAAGAAAGAAAAAGCAAAAACAAGAAAGAGGCTCTGTTGGGGGGTAACTAGCGAGGAGTTAGGATGACAAGGAGGGTGAATAAAGATGAATTTGGTGGAAGTAGTTTGTTTACATAAATGGAAATACAATAAGGAAACCTGTTGAAGTTGTTTTAGGAAATGTCATTGTTGCTCAAGTGGTAGAGCATTAACCTTGAGCATAAGAAGCTCAAGGACAATACCTAGGCCCAGAGTTCAAGTCCCAAGACCAAATATAAATAAATAAATAGTCTGGGCGCTGGTGGATCATGCCTATAATCCTAGCTACTCAGGAGGCTGAGACCTGAGAATCATGGTTCGAAGCCAGCCTGGGCAGAAAAGTCCCTATGAGACTCTTATTTCCAAGTAACTGCTCAGAAAAACCGGAAGTGGAGCTGTGGCCTCAAGTGGTAGAGTGCTAGCCTTGAGTATAAAAGCTCAGGTCTGCTCCCAGGCCCTGAGTTCAAACCCTAGAGGGCAGCTCTCTCTCGCTCTGACACACACACACACACACACACACACACGTGCGCACGCACGTGCACATACATACACACACACACACACACACACACACACACACACACATCTAGGTTCCCTGAGCAGCAGTAAATAAGCTAGGGTGGCCCCCACCTGCAACAGGATGGTGAAGCTAAGGGCAGGCAGCGACAGGCAGGGCCGTGTCTCTGGTGTGTCCTCATCTCCCTGCGCCACCTGTGACCCTGCCTTCCATCTCCCTGGCTTCCATCTTGCTCCCAGCTCCCCTGCCCCTGGGGGAGGGGGGGGGGAGTTGGGCAAAGTGTGAGGGTTGATTTCTGAGGCTGAGGGGCTCCTGCTAAACTAGGATCGGCAAGGCCTGCCTGGGGTGCCCCAGCAGCCTCCGCCCCTGAACAGGTGCTGTCTTGTCGGATCCCCAGAAGCTTGCTGCTCTGCTGCTGGACACCGGTGATTTCTGGTGTTTCGCTGAGCAGTGCTGTGGGCTGCCTCGCGTGGCCTTTGGGTGTGCAGGAGATATACGGGTGGACAGTGCTAGTTAGTTGCCAGGAGGCAGTTTCAAAGAGGGCCCCCAGAATGCACCCAGATTCACAGCAGAGCCGGCAGGTCCCCAAAGCTGACGCCCAGGAACTGGCCAGGGGACAGGAGAGGGCTTTCTTGCCTTGGGCGGTGGGCAGAGCTGGGCCCTGGCCACCAGAGCTGTGAAGCTGGCCTTGGTAGATGGTTATGCACATCGGATGGGAAGCAGAAAGCGGCTGGGCTAGAGCAGGCTGGGTGGTCTGCCGTCCAGGCCTGGGGCGCAGGGCCCCCTCTGAATGCACCCCTCGCTAGGACTGGACAGGGCTGTGCCCTGGCCCCTCAGTGCCCTGATCCTTCCATTGTTTGTTCTCCCTAACTTGGAGTCTCAAGAAAGCAGTGTCCCTGTCACCTTCATGATACTCCAGGGAGACAGAAAGTGGAAGGGCTGTGCCACAGGTGGGGCTGGAGGTCTGCGGAGGAGCCCACGCCAGCCCCTTCCCGCACCACACCGCACCACATATTACACAGTGCTGCTAGGTGACGCGCCCGTCTCTGCCTGTGTGTGGGGTTGGTATAGTGTGTGTGTGTGTGTGTGTGTGTGTGTGGTGTGTGTGTGTGTGTGGTGTGATGTTTTGGAGAGTCAGTGTCTCTCTGTGTTGCTTGGGGCGGCCTCAGACTCCTGGACTCCAGTGTTCTCCCATCTAAGCCTCGCGCTGGTTGGGACACCATCTCCCGTGACTTACACAGGAAATCTTATCTTTCTCTCTGGCCCTTAAAGACTTGGGTCCTCACACTCTCTTCCTGAAAGGCTTATGATTTACACAGAAGTGTCAATGATGTAAGTAATATCTTACAGCGGGGCGGGGCTCTCAACCCCAGCAGAATCCTCTCAAGGGTGTGTGAAGGTGATGAGCACTGTTTTGTTTTGTTTTGCCAGTCCTGGGGCTTGAACTCAGAGCACTGTCCTTGGCTTCTTTTTGCTCAAGGCTAGCACTCTACCACTTGAGCCACAGCGCCACTTCTGTTTTTTTCTGTATTATGTGGTGCAGAGGAATCAAACCCAGGGCTTCATGCATGCTAGACAAGCACTCTACCACTAGGCCATATTCCCAGCCCTGAGCACTGTTTTATAAAATGAAATATGCCTGTGCATGTTGTAAGGAATACAGCTGACTCCATCTTGACATGGTAGGGAATGTTGGGGGAGATTAGGTCAACCTGACCCCAAAATTCTGCTTCTGTAAATGGCTTGCTTAACTTGTTTGTTGTTTTCTCTACCCCCTGCGTCAACCCCCCTACATCTGTGCTATGCTTTTACCTTTATAAACCTCAATTTGAGGGGTCACGGTGGCAGCTCCCGAGTCTGCACTGTGTCCCTGGCCGATCAACCCGCTTTTCAGCTCCGAGTCTGTGCCACATCCCTGGCTGGTCAGTTTGCTTTTTGCTTCCCCAATAAACCCATCTTTTTGCTTGAGGCTGTCTCTTGAGTGGTGGACTCTTGGAGGGACGGGAATCCCCTCCCTCAAACCCCGTAACATGCATATACAGGAAAGTACACAGAAGGTGCGGTGAATCTTGCCCACCACCCCTTCCCTGGGCAGGGCTCTCCTGTTTTGTTCTAGGCTGGGTTCCTGGTACCTAGAACTTTCTGGTCTGAATAGGTCCTCACACCAGCTCACTTTCCAGCAGCACGTGGTGAGTGGCATGTTTCTATAGAGAAATCTAGAGAGAGGGGATGGGCCTGAGCCTGGGCCTGGGGCTGGGGCCGGGCCTGAGCCTGGGGCTCACTTGTAGGATGCTTGTCTGGCATGCACCAGACTCTGGGTGGGTAATCAGCACTGCAAAAAACAAAAAAAGAAAGATTATTCCAAACCTGTTCAGTTCTATTTTAAGTCGAAAGGATTTAATTTTACTTGAGTTTAAAAGAATGAAAAAGAAGAAGAAAAATGGGTAAATCTTAGACAAATCCTTTCACAAGATGTCGCAGATTTCTCTAAGATTAAAAAATAGTAATAAGAGAAAAAGAAAGCCGGGCACCCCAGTGGCACAACTCAAGAGGCTGAGATCTGGGGATTATAATTTGAAAGCAGCTGGAGCAGAGAAGTCCCTGTGAGACTCTATCTCCAATAAACCACTCAAAAATCCGGAAATGGAGCTGTGGCTCAAAGTGGGAGGGTGCTAGCCTAGAGCAGAAGAGCTCAGGGGTAACGCCCAGGTCCCGAGTGCAAGCCCCGTGACCGACAAAAAGAAAAAGACTATGAAATGCATTGTGTCATCACACACTGAGGAGGCTGAGGCAGGAGGATTGAGACGGAGGACAGCCGGGGCTAGCTCCCCAGTGAAACCCTAGCATCTCAAAGGCGCTGGTGCGGGGCTGGGAATATGGCCTAGAGGCAAGAGTGCTTGCCTCGTACACATGAACCCTGGGTTTGATTTCCCAGCACCACATACATAGAAAACGGCCAGAAGTGGTGCTGTGGCTTAAGTGGCAGAGTGCTAGCTTTGAGCAAAAAGAAGCCAGGGACAGTGCTCAGGCCCTGAGTCCAAGGCCCATGACTGGCAAAAACAAAAAACAAAAAGGCACTGGTGGATCATGTCTATAGTCCCAGTCACTTAAGACTGTGGTCTGGAGCCAGCAGGGGCAGATACATTCATGAGACTCTTATGCCCAGGTAACCAGCAAAAAGTCCGAAGTGGAGGCATGGCTCACATGGTAGAGTGCCAGCTATGAAGAGAAAAAGTGAAGTGTGAATGCAAGGCCCTAAGTTGAAGCCCCAGTACCAGTTTCACACACACACACACACACACACACACACACACACACACACACACACACACGGAAACCAAGAGGAAAAATGAATATGTGATTTAGTTACATCAGTCATATGTCTTGGGAGGAAAAAGGTGCTGGCTCACCTCACATGTTCCCTCCCCACCCCAAGATCCTGGATGCTGATATTTTTCCTTTGTTAAGATCTGTAACATGGGCCGGGAATGTGGCTCAGTGGTAGAGAGCTTGCCTAGCATGCGTGAAGCCCCAGGTTCAATTCCTCAGCACCACATACCCAGAAAAAGCCAGAAGTGGAACTGTGGCTCAAGTGGCAGAAGTGCTATCCTTGAGCAAAAGAAATTCAGAGAGTGCCCAGGCCCTGAGTTCAAGCCCCAGGACTGGCAACAAAAAATCTGCAACATTTACATCTTTCTGTAACCACAGTTCCCCTAGTACTTAATTTTAGTCCTGAGCCTAGACAAATTCTACCTTTTTCTTGTGTGTGCCAGTACTGGGGTTTGAACTTAGGGCCTCCCACTCTTACTTATGTTTTATGCTCAAGGTAGGCACTCTACACTTGAGCCACAGCACCATTTCTGTTTTTTGGCTATTTAATTGGAGACAAAAGTCTTACAAACCTTCCTGTCTATGCTAGCTTTAAACTGTGATCCTTAGCTCCCAGCCTCCAGAGTAGCTAGGATTACAGGTGTGAACCACCAGTATCTGGCCCTCAGTAATAGTTTCACAGGAAAATATCAGACACAATGTACATTTCATTAGCATAATGCTAAACAGGCTACCCACATCTCTGTGACGGACTGAGACACGGATTCTATTAAATACAGTTTTGACATGCATACATTTGTATTGCAGCCATGGTTTTACCTCTAAAAATATGTACCCTGTTAAAATGGCTCGCTAGACTTCATTGCTGAGTATTTTGGTCTTATTTCCAAAAAGGGCTCCTGGGTGCTATTTTCTCTGACCTTTCCCATGTTCTCTATAAATCTGAAACTTCACTGGGTGTCGTATTCTTGGCTTCCTCTTTTCCACACAGCTTTGAAGACTCAGCTCCCTTGATTTCTGGCATTGAGCGTTGCTGTGGAAAACTTGAGGCCAGATTGATTTTTCTCCACTAGCTGGGGACAGTATCACCCCCCACCCCCTGCCCGGGGTGCCTGAAGCATTTTCTTCTTTATCCTTAAAAGGCTCAGTGACTGAGCTAGGCATGGTGGCTCATTTCTGTAATACTCAGGAGGTAGAGAACAGGAGGATCCGGATTCGAGGCCAGCCAGGGTAAAAAGTTAGTGAGACCCCAGCTCACCCAACAAGGCAGGTGTGGCAGTGTATACTTGGAATCACAGCGACTTGAGAAGTATAGGTGGGAGCATTACTCTCCAGATGAAAACATGAAATGCTAAGTGAAAAATAAAGTAATGCAAAAAGGGCTGGGGGTGCAACTCATGTGGGTAGGGGTCAGGAAAGAAAGAAAAAAAGAAAAAGAAAAGCTCAATAACTTGGCCAGGTGTTTATCACTCTGACTCCCTCGGTGAATCCCTTGTCCAGAAGGAGTTCCTAAAAAACCCAAAATTTTAGCCCGGTGCCTGTGGCTATCACCTATACTCCTAGCCACTCAGGAGGCTGAGATCTGAGGATCATGGTTCAAAGCCAGCCTGGTCAGGAAAGTCCATGGGACTCTTATATCTCCAATTAACAATCACAAAACCGGAAGTGGTACTGTGACTCAAAGTGGTAGAGCACTGGCCTTGATAATAATAGCTCAGGATTAGCACCCAGGCCCCGAGTTAAAGCTCCATGATGACAAGAACAAAATAAAATTTTCATGTCTGTGTGGGTGGGAGGCCCCCAGGGCCTGGTGCACACCGAACCTGAGCTCCACCCCAGCTCCTCCTCTGTGCACTGAGGTTCTTCAGTGATCATGTTTTAGTTTCTCTCCCTTCCGCCTGTGCACTGGTCCTGATGCAGTTTGGATGGGTCTTGGTCCCCCAGGGAGCTTGGGTGATGAACTTGTCTAGGCCCATGGCCAACCCTGTACCCCAAGGTCTCTCAGCTGCTGAGGCAGACAAAGGGTCCTGCCCACCCTGGACTGGCTCTCTGCTGGGCACCAGGGGCCCGAGCCCCGTCCTCACTCCATGGCGGTGCCCCGGCCGGGACGGTTTGGAGTGGGGTGCACGTGCTCATCTGTCCAGCAGTTTGTCTCCAGGCACACGATGTGGGTGCTCCTCCAGGACGACAGCGGGGTTCGGGGGCTCTGGAAGAGCTGAGTGCTGGGTCCAGCAGGACTCTGGTCATGAGCCTATGTCCTCTGGGCCTCTGGTATTTTCCTGGCCCACTGCAGGCACTTCTGACCCTTCCTGAGAACCATGAGTAGGCCCGGTTAGGGTTCCCGGTAGAACCTCCACCGAACTCCACGCCAAGTGCCGCTGTGTCCTGCAGGGACAGAGGACAGGGCCTGGCCAGGCTGGCCATGGTGGCCCGTGTCGTGGCAGGTTGTGTGGGACAGACAGGCCTGGAAAGGACACCTACCTTGCATGCAGTGGTCAGTCCTGAGCTGTCCTGATGCCATCCTAAGTCACCAACTCCCTGGGGGCCATGGACATGCGTCAGTGGGCGGGAGGACTCGAAGGTCACCCCTCATAACCAGACAGTGCCAGAGACCCGGCCCCCCCTCCCTGGCTTCCCATCCTCCCAGCGGCCAGCACAGAGCTGCAGAGGGCCACACCCCCTGTGGCTTTCAGGGGAAAAGTGTGTGATCTGGCAGCTCCACTCCAGCTGCTGGGCACAGCTGGGACCCCTGAGAGTGCTGCCTTTTGAGCCCCATCTTGAGGCCCCACAGGGCCTGTGGCAGCTGCACTGACAGAGGTTGCAGAGCCTGGGGCAGGAGGGAGATTCACCACGGAGCACTGGTGCCCAGAGGCCTCCCAGCTCTGACCCAGGCGGCGCTGAGCTGAGCAGAGGGCGGGCCGGGCCTGGGGGCTCCAGCAGCTTCAGGCTGTGGCAGGAGGAAGCAGAGCAGAAGAAAAGAAGCCAGGGCCCTGGGCCACGGCCCCCGCTTCCTCTTGGGGACGGGAGCTGCGGCTCAGCCGTGCTGACTGCTGCCTCCCCAGCTGCTCCCCGGAGCCTCCGCCATTTCAAGCAGGGCAGGTCAGAGCAGGTGGGGCCCGAGGCTCTGGAAAAATGGGGGTGAGCAGGCTGGAGGGTCCAGGGAAAGCAGCAGCACAGACCTGGATTCCACACATTTCCTGTCGCAACTGGATCACTGGAGAAGGCAAGGGAGCTGTTAATTACTACACAGAATGAGGCGCAAACTGGGACTCCTCAGGGCCAAGGCGCCATAGCCTACTTCTCATCACCTCCCGGCTGTGTGGGCTTGGAGATGTTACATAACCTTTCTGAATTCTGCTTTGTGCATCTACAGGGCAGGGCTGTCCCCCTGGGACAGATGGGGGGATGGCAGGGACGGGCCTCGTCCTGTGGGCTCCACCACAGCTCCAGCCCAGTCGGAGCGCTTCCTCCGTGGGCCAGGAAGGGCCCAACCAGTCAGCTCCCTGGTGAGGCCTCAGGGGTGCCTGCGGCTGGAGAAATAAACTGGTCCCTCATGCCCTCCAGTGGGGTGACAGCACAAGTGGGGAGTCAGGTTCCTCCCGCAGGTCCTCCTGAGTCTGGAGGTCCCCTGCCTTGCCCAGCCCGAGGCACAGCTGTCACCACCAGGGCCACACACCCGCCTGTGTCCCCGGGGCTGAGGAGCCGGTCCAGCGCAGGGGGTGGGGCTCTGCTCAGCCGGTGTCACCACTGCCACACGACACGTGGAACCAGGCACCCTTGCTGGACTGGGTGCTGGGTGACCTGGGCCTCAAGCCACCCCTGAGTGGAATGATCTCCACCTGCCTGCAGGCACTCGAGGTAGCAGCATACACCCAGTACTCACCCAGCCAGGTCCCTCCATCTGACACGCAACCAAGGGCCCCAGAGGCGCTGGGGCAGGAAGTGGACCAGTCCTCCGGGTGGGGGTGGGGCTGGGGCCAGCCTCAGACCTGGAGTCCTCTGGTCTCCCCTCCTCAGCGGAGCCAAGGACTGGACAAAGGGGAAACCAAGAGGTATATTAATATTCTCTTGTCCACAGAATGTT
The DNA here is from genome assembly GCF_023159225.1 of Perognathus longimembris pacificus. Classification (NCBI taxonomy): domain Eukaryota; kingdom Metazoa; phylum Chordata; class Mammalia; order Rodentia; family Heteromyidae; genus Perognathus; species Perognathus longimembris. Next base: position 30,935,868 of record NC_063180.1, on the reverse strand, counting down.
TTTTGTTTTTTGCCAGTCCTGGGCCTTGGACTCAGGGCCTGAGCACTGTCCCTGGCTTCCTTTTTGCTCAAAGCTAGCACTCTACCACTTGAGCCACAGCGCCACTTCCATTTCTGGCTTTTTCTGTTTATGTGGTACTGAGGAATCGAGCCCAGGGCTTCATGCATGCAAGGGGAGCACTCTACCCCTAAGCCATATTCCCAGCCCCAGAATGTTTTATTTCTATCCAGTGGTTACTTAAAAAAAAAAAAAAGGTATCTTTCCAAGTTGCCCTGGTTGGCTTTAATCCTAGGCTCAAGTGACCCTTTTGCCTCGGCTTCTAGAGGACCGGGACTACAGATGTGTACACATGGCCCAGCTCCAATGTTGACAATCTGGCAGGCAAAAGAATGGCATCTCATGGTTTTAATTTATACTTTTAATTGGCAAGTTTAAGCATTTTCATTTTCTTTATGGGCTGTTTGTACTTCTGAGAGCAGATTATTCACATTCTTTGTTCAGTTGTCCTCTGCGCTTTTTCTTAGTGATTTATAGGTGCTCTTTGTATATCATGGAGATGAATTCTTTGTAATGTACTGTCACTTGACTTTTAAAGTGGTTGGTGTGGTCTCACACAGGGAGCCCGACCATTTGTGTCCCCCGCGTGCGCTGATTCCTTTGGTGCTGGGCTCTGTGTCAGGCCCAGGGCTGCTCTAGGACAGACGGTGTGGTGCTTGCTTCAGATGCTCTGAGAGGCAGTGGCCACCACACTTGCGATGGCGGCAAAACATGCTTTTTTTTTTTTTTTTTGCCAGACCTGGGCCTTGAACTCAGGGCCTGAGCACTGTCCCTGGCTTCTTTTTGCTCAAGGCTAGCACTCTGCCACTTGAGCCACAGCGCCACTTCTGTCCATTTTCTACATATATGGTGCTGAGGAATTGAACCCACGGCTTCCTGTATACGAGGCAAGCACTCTTGCCACTAGGCCATATTCCCGGCCCCAAAACGTGCTATTTAATAGAAAATCTTTATTTTAAACAATAAGAACTGTCACCCCAAGCATTTATTTACATATTAATTGATATGAGTAAAAATTGTGCGTGCTATGAGATGACTTGCCAGCTTTCTAGGCACAGATGGTCACACGTAGACCAGAGGGAAGGGGTGTGGGCGAGGGGCTGTTAGGAAAGCGCATAAGAGGGTTTGAGGAAGGGTCTATTTTTAGGCTTGGGTGGAGCCATGATCCCCAGTTTTCCACTGGCTCCTGATGTCGCTCGAGAGCCAAGCACGGCCGGACCAGATCCTGCTGCACTGGAGGATTTACTTTTGGAAGACGTCTTTCTGCACGTGGTGGACACCCTAAAATGTGACAGAGAAAAGAAAATGCAGATGGTAAATAAAAACAAGGAGTGCTGTGTCCTTCTAACCTGCCCAGAGCTACCGCCATAGTCTTCCTTGGTCTCATCTGTGCATTTTCTGCCCAGAAACCCCAGGGGAAGACAGGATCTCTGCTAACCTGAAGTAAAGGACCACCACTGCCCACCACACAACTTTGTTCTGAATTTGTCCTTCTGGAATGTTAAGGATTGTTTTCCATGGACCCTCACTCCACTGGCCACCCCTTTTGGGCAGCGCTGAGACGCCTCCTCTGGGGTAACAGCTGAGATCCACATACCTAATCTATTCTGAGCAAATCAAGCAAGTAAGAACACCTTGTTCTGGGACCCCAACCCCCTGGCCAGCATACACTCTGGAACAAATGCATTTGTGCAGGCAGCTTGGCGGGTGAGGAGATAGGGCAGTGCTGGATGCCCTGGGCAGCTGGAGGATAAGCAAGCTCTATCCAGACAAGCTCGGCCCAGGGAAGGCTGCAGATGTGGCTCCCTGGGGAGGCCACATTGCCCCATCCACTGGCGTGTGTCTGGATTATGCTGCCAGCAGCAGGGAACTCACCAGCTCTTCCCTCCCACTTGCTGTGCTTCAACCAGAGAGAGGTCCTGGCCAGGCCTATGGGAGTCCACCCTGCATACCACCTCTCCTGATGACCCTAGCACAGCAGCTCCCCCTAGACCCCCACAACACACAACAACTAGCAGTGACAACAGCAAGGCCACCCCTCCGTCTGCTGGGGGGGGGGGGGTGCTGACTACAGGAATCCCAGCACACAGGCAGGAAGAGTGGGTCGAGGGAGCAATGCAGAACTGGAGTGGTTCTGCAAACATGAAAAACTCTTGCCGGAGGGCAATTTCATCGCAGATCTGCTGGAGATCTGCTAAAGCAGCAGAGAAGCAGCCTGAAATTCCCCATGCTGACTTCCTGCTGAGAAATGAAGCCTGGAGTGAAAACCTGCTGTTTATGTTGATTTACAGAGTCACGGCCTCCATCTTCCTCCCACTCAGAGCCTGGAACACAACTGGCTCATTGTGCATTATCCTGGAGAGGCAAGAAAGGGCAAGGTGGAGAGCTGAGGGCCCTGGCAGTGTTCCTTCACTGACAGGGACTCGCCAGGTGAGCAGGCTGGGGGCTGGAGCACCTCTCAGCCCGCAGGGGAAGCAGGAGCATGGAGCCATTACAAAGAGGCTGATGCAAGGTTGAGAAGTTACCAAGTCAACTGGTTGCAGCCAGTAGGGACTAGGAAAGAATCCCTTCTCAAACGCAGGCTAATTACAACCTACGTGCCAACTGCCACTGGCTTTTGGACAATATGAGTTTTTACTACTTCTTATTAAATTAGGCTCTAAGGTGTTACAGCAAAGTGCTTCATTCTTACAAACAAATGCTGTGAAAATTAAGTAAGGGAGCCAACGGCAATAAATGCTTTCTTCTAGCAAGTAAAACTGACATGAGAAAGCAGGCGCAGATGTGCGTATGCACAGACTTGGTTGGTGACAGAATCCAGGCCAGGCCAGAGCTTCCATGCCAGGCCCCGAGGTTGAACCAGAAGCCATTTGAGGTCTCGGCTCTGGGTGAGCAAGGGAGGAAGCGAGTGATCCCCAAGGAGGAAGAGTAAATGAAAGAAATGAGAAACTGTCCTCACTGGAGAATATCTGCTGGTCACTTGCGCACGCAAACCCACAAAATTAAACTAACCTTTAATAATGCCTTTAACTTCTGTACTCTGGCAGAAGGATTAGCACATAGAAAACATTTGTGTACAGATTTAACAAGAAATGACAATTTGGTAATGCCCTGCCTTCCTTTCTTTTTCCCCATTCAATCTTGTTTGCTTTTTTTTTTTTAATTACCCAGAAAGAAAAGAGGTAGAAAGACTGCAAAGGCAAACACAACAGCTTGCAAAACTTGACTGCAAACTTGTTTCCCTATTTCTAGGCAATTCTGTTACAATCTGAAGTTATTTTGGGGCCACATTCTCCACAAGGATGGGCGGCCCAGCACAGAAGTCAGGAAACAATGTAATTACCAGAAGTAGCTGCTGAGATCTGGCCCTGCTATCTCTGTGCTTCCCTCGTGCACCTCGTGCACAGTGCCCGGCCCAGATCCAGGCCAGCAGGGATAGGGAAGACAAGCCATTGTGCACCTCCCAGAGGCCTGGCCTGGGAGTCCGGGCGTGACTCAAATATAGAGCACCTGTAAGGCCCTGAGTTTAAACCCAACCCCAGTCCAGCCTTCTGTTTCCTGGGCTCTCTCCTCAGCTTCCCTGCCGAGGCTGGGGCTGAGGCTCCCAGAAGGCAGGGACTCACATTCTGCAGGTAGCAAAGTATCTTGAGGAAGTTATCCAAATCCAAAAAACAAAACAAAAAAAAAGAGTAAGGTCAAAATTGGAGATGTTTTGGCAAACCAGACAGAATATTGTAGTCATAGTCAACTTAGGTATAGATTGTATTTTTTGGCAGTGGTAAGGCTTGGTCAGGGTCTCATGCTTTCTAGGCTGTGCTCTATCACTTGAATCATGTCTCCATCCCTGCTTTTTGCTGGTTATTTGGAAATGGAGTCTCATTGACTCTTCTGCCCTGGCTGGCTTCAAATCACCATCCTCTAGATCTTAACCTCCTGAGTAGCCAGGATGAAAGACATGAGCCACTGGTGCCTGGCTTGGTGTATAGTATTTAAAAATCAGAAGCAATTTTTTTTTTTTTTGTCAGTCCTGGGGCTTGAACTCAGGGCCAGGCACTGTCCCTGGCTTCTTTTTGCTCGAGGCTAGCACTCTATCACTTGAGCCACAGTGCCACTTCTGGCTTTTTCTCTTTATTTGGTACTGAGGAATAGAACCTAGGGCTTCATGCATGCTAGGCAAGCACTCTACCACTAAGCCACATTCCCAGCCCAGAAACAATTTTTTTTATAACTGAGAGGCAATATTCAATCATGGTTAACTTTTTGTAGGTAATCTTGCTTTAGTCCCTTTAGCTGATTCAGTAGAGACAGCCCTATTTTTCTGTAGGGGATGTGTATGTGTATTGAGTACAGTAAGTGGTTCCCCTTCTCTGCAGGCAATGTCTAAAACCATGGGGTAACATGCCCATCACAAAATTTAACTTACAAATTAGGCACATCCTGGGTACCAGTGGATCTCACCTGTATTCCTGCCTACTCAGGAGACTGGGATCTGAGGATGGTGATTGGAAGCCGGCTGGGACAGGAAACTCTATGAGAGTCTTATCTTAAATTAGCTACCAAAATGCTGGAAGTAGAGCTGTGGCTTATGTGGTAAACTTCCAGCCTTGGGCAAAGGCTGAAGAAGAGCACTTTAGGCCCTGAATGCAAGCCTCAGGATGGGCATACATATATACAATAACAAATAAACAAATAAATAAATAAAATTAGGCATGGTAAGAAGCTATTAGCAATAACAGTCAGTAATGAAACAATAATTTTTAATAATATACTATAATAAAAATTATGAGTATGGAAAAAATGGCTTTTAATAAATGCTTCAGAGCAAGCCAGAGCAGTTATACACACTATTATCTTTGTCTCCTTTGTATTCCAAGTTACAAATGGTTCTGAAGAACATACCCTCTGGTCTTGAGACCACCGTAGCTCGTTCTTCTCCTCTTGGGCCTCTGGGAGGCTGACGTCTTCTTCCTTTTCCTTTCGTTTCTGGTTTTGTTTGCAAAGTAGTGAGAAGATACAGGCGCCTCGTCATAGTCATCATCGTCCAGCTCCTCCGGGGCACTCCTTCCCGTGCCTCTGCTCCCCGGGCCTCGGCCCAGAGAGCTGTCCTCAGCTACAATGGAGAATGTAGACGGTCACAGGAGAAGCAAGCTGGGCCGGGAGTCTGTGGACTCCGAGATTGGGAGGGACTTGACATTTCTTTTCCATTTCAGAGAGGCCTAGTGTGCTTAACAGCAATTTATTATTAGTGAAAGAGAATAAAAATTAATTCCTTAAAAAATATGTGGTAGACTTTAACTTATGAAGAGAAAGAGCTAGCACATGGGACAGACACTGTGCACAGCCTGTGGTCTGAGGGAATCCGAAAAGTAGAAAATGCTAAATAAATATCAGGTAAGTTTGGTTGTCATTTTAACAACCAATAAAGGAAATGTAAACCATGTTCTCTCATCTTCAAACAATAGCTTCTTAGTAAAGGGGCACCAAAATAATTCTAAACCACATTTTACTCTTCATAAACAAAAACCACTTCTTTGCATAATCGTTGTGAACATTTCACAAACCATGCAGGAAACAAGCCTTGGAAAGGGCGCCCCAGCGGTGTGGATTTCCGTAGGGATTTGCATCCCAAGGCATGAAGCCTAAGCTCTACTTCCTTCAGCAGGTGTGGCCTCTCAGCCCAGGCTCCTGCAGGAGAGCACACAGCATGGGGTGCAGGGCTCGGCAGTCCTCACCCCGTGGCTCTCCTCACCCGGAAAGTAGGGGTGAGGATGAGGAGGTATGGTGACAGGCAGAGCTCTTGGCACAGCGTGTATGCCAGGCCCTGGATACACAAGGTGGATGGCAACCAAGAGTGGACAGCCTGCTAGGCTGTTGCCCCAGGACAGCCCTGTCTCAGGTCAGCAAACGCCCCCTCCAAACCAGTTACTAATACACAACACACGTAAACTTCCTATCAAGATGGCCTAATGTATTCAGAGCATGACTTTTAACGGAATAATATCAAATAAAGGAATTTATGAAAATCTTACTCTTTTAGCACCCGGTTAATAGCTAAAAGCATTGTGAAAAGAGTGTAAAGCATGTACTACCCCAGGCCTCGACTGGAGTGGGCGGCCACTTAACTGGCCAGTCTTCTGGGTCTCACCAGTAATGGCAGGGGAGCGGCTCACTTTTGCTCCTCTTCTGTCTCCTACAATGTAATGCTTGGGTCTTGGTTTTTCTCTTGGTCAGTGCTTTCCAGAGTCCAGGATGGGCCTCCAGCAGCACTGGAAGTGCCCTCCTGGGAGCTGATTCTGTCAGTGACTAACACTAGCATTCCAGTGACGTGTTCCCTTTCAACTCATCTAAACTTTCCTCTCAACTACTACCTTAGATGTGCTTGTTAGAGAACACATTTCTAATGCAGGTAAGGATAGGGGGCCACACAGAGGAAGATGGGGACAGAACGTGATGAGACCCAGGACTCTTGATTCTCTGGGCACTAGCCTGACCACTAGCTGGGCCATAGATCTCCACTTGGGACATGCTCAGTGCCTGGCATCTCTAGGAATCCAAACGCCAGCATCCTCTAGGAGGTGCCTGCCGTACACACTCCTAGGGGCTACTCTTGAGGACTTGAACTTCAACGTGACAAGGTGTAGGGATAAAGAATACTACCTGGAAATCACACTACTCTACCTCAGTGAGATCATCACATAACATTAAAATGCTTTTAGAAAAGACATCTGGCTGAATACTGAACCTGGCAATGTCCACTCAGAGTATTTCTGTAATATCGGGATCATTTCTGCACCATATTTTTCCAGCTTGTCTTCAGTAACACCATCAATTTGAAGCAAAACCTCAGGATCAGAAGATAAAGATTCTGTGCAAGAACATAAAATTAAGAATTTAAATGACCACCTATAGAAAACCATTGAGTTCAGTTTCACTGAGTTCAGCCCATGTCTGTTAAGTACCAACTAACTGCTCAGCACTGGGCATATGGGCCACTTCCCTAAAAGGCAAGCAGCACCATGGAGGTGGCAGATAGGCTCAGAGGCCAATGCCTCTTCCAGGCGGGGCCAGGGAGACGGCCATGGGCACGTGAGCAACTGGAGGGAACCATGGGCTAGGTGCGCGCATGTCGCTCACATCCCGCTGCTAAGACTTGTCCAGCTCTATGACTGCGGTCCTTCCTCTATTCGTTGACAAAAACCCACGCTCTCCTCCACCTCTAACTTTCCCCCTCACTCCAGATGCGCACTTCCCACCCAAGGTGGCAGAACCATGTGTGTCTTCCCTCAATGCTCTCCATGTTGGGAGAAACAAGCAGGCTGGCGCCTTTGGGGCGAGAAGACATCCATCTTGCAGCTGAGGAAGCCTGTCACTTAAAGGCTACTTTGACTGCAGTACAGAAAATGGATGGTAAGAAGGGGAAACTGGGAGCCTGGGGGAGCCATTGCAGGATCAAGTGAGAAGGAGACAGGAGGGGCTAGAGTAAGATCTGAGGCTGGCTCTACAGCACTGACTGATACTGTGGCTTTGGGGAAGGAGTCATAACTCCCATATATCTGTCTGGAGCCAAGAGTAGATTTCTAATCTTTCCAATCTGTGATGCTTGCATTGATCCTATATTTAGAGGAAAAGTGACAGATGGTGACTTAGGGGTCTAAGAGAATATGACACGGGAGAGGTAAGTAGAAATGTAGGCACTGGGCAGAATTTGTATTTCATCTGCAGCGCTGTTAGTTTCAGGAGTTTTGAGAAGATGAAAATGTACCTCAGGTTCACATTTGCAAGTAAGGTAGTCAGTGTGAACGGCCAGTGAGCGGGTGCTGGGGCTCATGGCTGTAATCCACGTTACTTAGGAGGCTGAGATCTGAGGACTGAGGTTCAAAGATAGCCTACATAGGGGCTGGGATTATGGCCTAGTGGTAAAGTGCTCGTCTTGTATACATGAAGCCCTGGGTTCGATTCCTCAGCACCACATATATAGAAAAAGCCAGAAGTGGCGCTATGGCTCAAGTCACTGAGTGCTAGCCTTGAGCAAAAGGAAGCCAGGGACAGTGCTCAGGCCCTGAGTCCAAGGTCCAGGACTGGAAAAAAAAAAAAAAAAAAGATAGCCCACATAGACAAATCTGAGAGACTCTTATCTCCAGCTAACCAGTAAAAAGGCAGAAGTGGTCAGGTGCTGGTGGTTCACATCTGTAATCCTAACTACTTGGGAGGATGAGATCTGAGGATCACAGACCGAAACCAGTCTGGGCAGAAAAGCCCGAGACTTTTATCTCCAATTAATTCCAAAAAGCTATAAATGGAGCTATTATGCTTAAGTGCCCAAAGTGCCAGCTTTGTGCAGGAAAGCTTAGCAAGGGAGTACTCTTGAGACCTCAAGTTCAAGCCCCAGGACTGGCACCCCCTGAAAAAAAAAAGGCTACAGAAAAAAGGAAAAACTTTTTTCCCCCCACAACTGCTGATAGCCAAATGGATACTGTCCTGTGGTTGTCAATACCTGTTTGTGTGGCATCTATCTATCTATCTATCTATCTATCTATCTATCTATCTATCTATCTACTACCTATCTGTCTGTTTGCCTATTTTTTGCCAGCTTCTTTGTGCTAAAGGCTAGCACTCTGAAACTTGAGCCACAGCACCACTTCTGGCCTTTTCTATATATGTGGTGCTGGGGAATTGAACCCAGGGCTTCATGTATATGAGGCAAGCACTCTTGCCACTAGGCCATATCCCAAGCCCCTATCTATTTTTGATGATCATGGGGCTTGAAATTTGGGGCTGGGTTCTAGCCCTGAGCTTCTTTTGCTCAAGGCTAGAGCTCTACCACTTGAGCCACAGTGCCATTTCCAGTTTTTTTTTTTAGTAGTTTATTGGAGGTAAGAGTCTAGTCTCACAGACTTTCCTGCCTGACTGGCTTCAAACCTCAATCCTTAGATCTCTGCCTCCTGAGTAGCTAGGATTACAGGCATGAGGTACCGTTGCCAGGCCTTAGTCACCATTGTTAATTTTGGAGGCCAAAAAAGTAACTGCACTGTTGGTACCGTGACTACCACACAAAATGTCTCCAAAAAGCCTATTGGCTCACACCCATAATCCTAGCTACCATTGAGGCTGAGATCAGGACTGAAGTTCCAGGCCACTTTAGATAAAAAAGCTCACAAGGCCCCATCTTTTTTTTTTTTTTTTTTCTCCTTTTTTTTTCGTGGAGCTTGGGCTTGGGCCTGAGCACTGTTCCTGGCTTCTTTTTGCTCAAGGCTAGCACTCTACCACTTGAGCCACAGCACCACTTCTGGCTTTTTCTGTTTATATGGTACTGAGGAATCGAACCCAGGGCTTCATGCATGCTAGGCAAGCATTCTACAGCTAAACCACATTCCCAGCCCACAAGGCCCCATCTTAATAAACAAAAAGCTAGGCACAGTGGTGTGTGTTGATCACCCCAGGTAAATACAGAGATTATGGTCCAGGCCCATCAGGAGAAAAGGGAAATTCTATTTGAAAAATAACTAAAACAAAGAGGGCTTGCGATATGGTTCAAGTTCTTGAGTTCAAATCCCAGTGCTATCAAAAATTTAAAAATCAGCATTAAAAACTGAACTCAGACAAGCTCTCAAATCTCTCAAACAGAACAATGGGGAATAACTCTGGTAGGAATCAAATGTCATCTTTGAGGAAATGACCACCATCTCTTTTTCTTTTTTTTCTTTTTTCTGCTTTGTGGTCATGGGGCTCAAACTCTGGGCCTGGGCGCTGTCTCTGAACTCTTCTGCTCAAGGCTAGTGTTCTACCACTTTAGCCACAGTGCCACTTCTGGTTTTCTGGTGGTTTATTGGAGATAAGAGTCTCATGGACTTTCCTGCCTGGGCTGGCTTTGAACTGCGATCAACAGCTTTCAGCCTCCTGAGTAGTTAGGATGAAAGGCGTGAGCCACGGTGCCATGTCAGCTGCTTGTTTTTATAAGCAACCCTAAGTGCTAAGGAAAAGATGCCTGGAGCAGATGGAGCAATATTACACTTTTGTCACTGGGAGATAGATGTGCAGCCTCCAGATGACATCTGGGTGCCATCCTGAAAGTGCCACCACTGAGACATAACGGCTTCGGCTGTAATCCTGGCTACAAGAGGCCCTGCCATGTCTCCCGAACCTAGTGTCACACAACAACTTGGGGATCTGAGCCAAGTGATTTGATGCTGGGCTGAGAGTGGAAAAAAGATGAGACTTCCCAGAAGAACACAGAGGTATGCACACCAGTCAGTTATGTGAACAGCTTAATATTCCAGAAACTTTACTGCTGAAATCCCAAGCAGAGCTATCTCGATCCATGGAAATGACACAGATCAGCAAATATTTCTTGAACACACAGCAGTATGCTAGATCCAAATTCAAGAAGCATCTATCTCTTTTCACAGGGAGCTTAGTTCCTCATTGCAATGACATTTGTACATAAATAGCTAAACATTATCAGGCAGGCAAGTACTCAATACAAATAATTGACATCTGGCTTTATAGATTGCAGTTATTCATAGCTTAATGTTCAGCTTTAAAGTATAAAACGAAAATTATTCCACACACAGAAACTGCATCTTAAGACATTATATTTTTATCTCAAGAACCAGTTTAAATGGTTTCTCTTTTTTTTTTTTTCAGTCCAGAGATTAAACTAAAATAATTATCACACACTTATCACGTCAAAGGCCCTTAGCAGCTGGGTGTGGTGCTGTGTCTCTGACCCCAGCCCTCTGAAGGTAGAGGGAGGTGGATCATGAGTTTGAGGTCAGCCTGGGCTGCATAATGGGACCTCTCAAAAGCCAGGAAAACAGGCTGGGAATATGGCTTAGTGGCAAAAGCACTTGCCTCATATATATGAAGCCCTAGGTTCGATTCCTCAACACTACATATATAGAAAACGGCCAGAAGTGGCGCTGTGGCTCAGTGGTAGAGTGCTGGCCTTCAGCAAAAAGAAGCCAGGGCCAGGGCCAGTGCTCAAGCCCTGAGTTAAGGCCCAGGACTGGCCAAAAAAAGAAAAAAAAAAAAACCAGGAAAACAAGCCAGGCACACCAGAGGCTCACACCTGTAATCCCTGTAATCCTAGTTACTTGGGAGGCTGGTGATGGGAGGACCACAGCTCCAGGTCTGAAGAGAAAAGCCAGACCCCATCTCAACTCATAGCTGATTACATATGTATGTGCCTGTGGAGGCTTAAAAGTCCATGAGACTTGGTCTCTTGGGGGGAAAAAGCTAGATGAAGTGGGACAGGCTTGTGATTCCAGCAACAAGATGCCGAAAAGTAGGTGGGTTGTGGTTCAGGTGCCTGCCACTGTGAGAAGCAAGAAAAGAACCAGTGAAGGACAAAAATCTAATTGCTAAGAGACCTCTGACTCGTCACCCTGGCCGTGTGGCAGCAAGAGCACATGTACCTACCTGCAAGCTTCTTGAGTGTGGCTGTGTTAAAGATGTTGAAGTAATGGACACCAAAGACCTTCCCCAGGGACTTGCAGACCTCTGTGAGCTCGCCCAGGCATTTCTTAACCACCTCTTCCCGCTGAGACACTTTGGTCACTAAAGCTTTTTGTTTCTTCAAACTGCTGGAATTTTCTGTTTCCATGAAGTTTACCTAGTGAGAGAAATTGCAGTGGGCACATGCACACCTGTACCCTAGCAAGGCTGTGTTCAGGTGGTATCAGGAGCTGTGCATCCATCTCCTTCTCTTATGGACTCCTCACTCTTTCTAATGAGCAGGAGACTTACTGACCCACTAGGTTCACCGAAGGATGTACAGTACTTGCATTTAGTTAGGCTGGTGGTACTGGGTTCTTGGATTCAGTTTTAAGGTATCTTTCTAGCTGGGTGCCAGTGGCTTGTGCCTGTAAGCCTGGTTACTCAGGAGAGTGAGATCTGAGGGTCCTGGTTGGAAGCCAGTCAGGCAGACAAATATGAGAGACTTTTATCTCCAATTAACCAGCAAAAAGCCAGAAATAGAAGCATGGCTCATATGGTACAGTGTCAGCTTTGAGAAGAAAAGTGCAAGGTTCTGAGTTCAAGCAAAAAAAGATGTCTTTCCAGTTAAGATCAGAGTGTACTCCTCTAAGACAGTATATATATGTTCAGCAATTTAACTCTGCAGTGATAAATTCTGGTCCACGCCTGTGAGACAGTATCAGATGAACATGTGAACTAGCATACCTTTAATTGTCCATTTAGTATGGTTTGGGCTTTAGTCCCAAGCATCACATAGGCGATTGCCTGGTCATTGGCATTGATGTACAAGTCTTCATCCAGTATCTTGTCTAGAATCAGCTTTTTAAAAAGTCTTTCAGCATTGTGTCGTGAATAAGCAGATCCCTTTCCAAATATACCAGATTGAATTTTTGCACTCTTGCTTCCTAATAAGGTACAAGAAGTTAGATGAGTGAGAACAGGTGCACCACCATTTGTAGAGGCTAGAGAGTCACCTACAGGCAGCTTTGGACAAATAAGAAATTATTCTCCAGGACACCTACAGACACGCTGACCTCACTTCCACATAATGAGGGTATCCGAACAGAATTCTAGTTCAGTGGTTTCATGTGCTGTTTCTGATGTTTTTTTGGGGGGTAGAAGGTGGGTGGGAGACTAGGAATTGAATTCCATCCCTCATACATGCTGTTTGTGTTCTGCCCTGAATTACATCTCCAGCCCATGCTTGCTTGTATATTTTCCTCATCCTATTTATTTTTGGTAGTACTGGGATTTGAACTTAGGATGTTGAGCTTACTGGGCAGGCACTGTACCACTTGAGCCATATCCCCAGCAATTCTCATCTTCTTATACCATACCTGATTGAAACCACAGCAAATAAGGTATAGCATTTAAAATGTTACATTTTCAGCTCACAAATATTAGACAATAGAACAATTCTAATAGAGTGAAAAAAATAGTTTTCCATACTGTGTTACGGAGTAATAGTCCATTCTGCACAGAATACACACTGGATGCTTAGCTTTATACCCAAGCTGCTACAAATAGATACACTGTCCTTGAAAGCTATTTCATTGTAATAATCTACTTAAACGAGTCTGGGCTGGTTATTATCATCAGAATTAGAAGTTGGCTTGGTAAGCTTTAATTTTTTTTTTCTTTTGTCATCATGGGGCTTGAACTTGAGGTCTGGGTGTCATGTCATCCCTGAGCTCTTTTGCTTAAAGTTAGCATTCTAGCTTTAACTGGAGATAAGAGTATCACAGCCTCAGGGGCTAGGAATATGGCCTAGTGGTACAGTGCTCGCCTGGTGTACATGAAGCCCTGGGTTCAGTTCCTCAGCACCACATATATAGATAAAAAGCCAGAAGTGGCACTGTGGCTCAAGTGGTAGAGTGCTAGCCTTGAGCAAAAAGAAGCCAGGGACAGTGCTCAGGCCCTGAGTCCATGCCCCAGGACTGGCAACAAAAACAAAACAAATAAACAGAGTATCACAGCCTTTCCTGCAGGCTGGCTTTGAACCGCAATCCTCAGATCTCGGCATCCTGAGTAGCTAGAGTTACAGACATGAACCACTGGCACAAAGCTTTTTTTTCTTTTTGAGACAGGGTGTGTATAGCTGGCCTTAATTCTTGATCCTCCAGCCTCAGTCTCCAGAGTGCTTGCTGGCTTTCTGGTAAACTTTTTCCCTGGAGTGTCTAAGTGCTTTCGTCCATGACGTGGTTACATTACGCAGAGCTGGACGGTGGGTCTTCATGGGCTGCAGGCCAGTGCTGCCATCTGTGTGGCTGCTGATAGTAATCTGGTTTTAGTTCCTGTTTTTTTTTGTTTTCTTCTAAAGCTTTCAGATGTCCTCTGAAGGGGTCCAGAATATACCACGGTAGCATAAAAATTATTTTGACAGAAGGCATTTCAGTACCTGAAATATTTTTATTATTGGCCCCAAAAAGCACTCAGAAGAGCTCACTTGTCAGTGCCCTCCCTGGGAAAAGCAGGGAAAGGCGATCTTCTAAGCAGAGGTGCGAGGTCCCCAGGCCACTCATCCCAACACTGACACACAAGACCTTAGCTCTCATCAGGTCTCCTAAGAGCTTATCTTCCCTTCCTAAAAGTCAACTGTTATCCCCTAAGTTCCACTATCCTTTTTCCATGCTTCTCAGGAGGTAGAGGCTGTGAAGATCCTGGTCCAGGCTCACCCAGGAGACCCCATCTCAAAGTAACTAAAGCAAAAAGGTCTGGGGCATGGCTCAAGTAGTAGAGTGCTTGCTGACATGCACAAAACCCAGTTTCCAAATGCTCACACACATGCGCGTACACACACACACAACAGTGTACAAGTTTTACATTCTAAATGCCCCCTTCTGAGTCACCTTTATTTATGTCCGAATTCCTATACACATTTCTTCTTGTGCTACTCTGTCTTTTGTCAGGTTGATTTGTAAACCCCACCACTGAGTCAAAGAGCGTAGAGAAGAGCTTTTCCTCTTTGTTGTGATTTTTCTTTTAGTAATCTAATATCTCCCAGAAATTTTTTTTTGGTGCCAGTACTCAGGGTCTGGGCACTGTCTCTAGTTTTTGTTGTTTTTTTTTTCCACTCAAGGTTAGCACTTCTGCTACTTGAATCACACTTCTGGCTTTTGGTGTCAGATGGAAATGAGAATCTCAAGGAAGGACTGTTTTGGTTGTTTTTTTTTGGCTCTGGCTGCTTTCAAACTGGAACCCTCAGATCTCAGCCTCCTGAGTAGCTAGGATTATAAGTATAAACCACAAGGGCCCAACTCATTTTTTTTTTAAAGGAGTAAATTCAAATAGTAAGAGAGACAACTTACCCAGGAAAATGTCAACCAGCATGTTCATAGTGAATCTTCCAGAAGGACCCATGCTTCTCATTCCCTGTGATGAACTATGATCTTTAACAAATCTCACAATATTTTTCACATCATCAGTCACATCTCTTGTTTTATAATCCTGTAAGTAAAAAGATTATCTTCTCTATAATTGACACAATGATAGTTGGATTGCCAGAGTTTAATATTAACTGTGATAAACTTAAAATTCATCTGCCGCCTTAAAACCACAACTAAAAACCCAGGGGGTTAGACATGTTTGCTCTAGTCTGAGTTCTAGAATAATCTGTAATTCTACTAAACTTCTGTAACAGTAAAGCAATGCAAACATTAAAATGTAAAACTCAATGTAAGAAACAGTAACCCTTCTGTATACACCGCAATAATGACAATATTAAAAAACAACAACACTGGGGCTGGGAATATGGCCTAGTGGCAAGAGAGCTTCGCCTCGTATACATGAAGCCCTGGGTTCGATTCTCCAGCACCACATATCTAGAAAACAGCCAGAAGTGGCGCTGTGGCTCAAGTGGCAGAGTGCTAGCCTTGAGCAAAAAGGAAGCCAGGGACAGTGCTCAGGCCCTGAGCCCAAGCCCCAGGACTGGCCAAAAAAAAAAACAAAAAACCAACAACACAGAAGAGCATGATGGGTACAGCAAGTACTTAATAACTTGACAGCATCCTCAGGTTGCTTGAAGATGAAGACAAATGCCAGTGAACTGGCTCAGTGGCACAGCAGCGCCTCTAATTCACAACGTTCCCGTCTCAGCCTCCCAAGTGCTCGGACGACACCATTATACCAGGCTCATTATTCTTTGTAGTAAAAGCAAATATACCCTTCCTCAATAAAACTCCAAGTAATTCAAATGATTTCATTTGAAACATAGTACAGATTACTATTGCTCCTGTGAAAATAAGATCTCTAAATATAGACTATACTGGAATTCAGAACATTTCCACCTACCCATGTTGCATCTTTTTGATGTAGTAATGATATTTCTGAACTATCAATCTTATCGTCAGCAGTGCACACAGATAAGCTCAATAGTTTGGATAGATAGAGGACCGGTACATTTCCTTACAGGCTTCTAATTCTAAAGAAAAGATATTCCACAAACAACTTCAAAAAACTTTCCATTACAAACTGCAGTAAGGCGGTTCGCCTTGTCGTCTCTCAAAAGTCACATACCAACTTCTAACTTGTACTTAACGGTTGGTTTTCAATAAAGAGAAGAAAAATATGTGGCCAAGTCTCTTAACTACTAATGCATTTTAAATTTTCTTATTTTACCTTTGTCTTACTGCAGTTGTCACAAGAAACATCTGGGAATTTCTTACAAAAATGAGGGTTAAAGCCATTTTCACCAAAGTAAGCCAAAAGTTGTATTCTCCTGCATTCAGTTATATTTTCGCAGTAATGTACCATGCTATACAAATTATTGAAATGAGTTTCTCTTGTATGACGGTTTCCATCTTTTTCCACTGGAAGAGATAAGAGCATAATAAAATGTATGCACTATATAGGAAACTAGAAAAGAACATAAAGGCAATATTAAGTTTATAGAACTTTTCCCTTTTTGAGAGGGAAAAGGTGGAAAGGAGTCATTGCATGAACAGAGTCCACACAGCACACGTGAGGCTCTGCTCTACTGCAGAGTTGAACACAACAGGCAGTACCTCTGTGTCTACTCTAGGACCATGCAATCAGATTGCTTGCTACTGGCTGTCCTCAAGGTCACAAGAAACAAGGTCACAAGAAGGGCAATCCACGGGGAAGCCATGTCTTTCTGCTCTATGGGACAGAATGGAAATCAGAGGACATGTATAGCTCTCTCCTCAACTCTTCTGGAAGCTTTCCTTGTTTCTGACAGGGTCTTACTTCGTTGGCTAGGCTGGCCTCACACCAGCATCTCCTCAACTCGAGCTCAAGTGACCCTCTGGTTTTAGCCTCTCCAATAGCTGGGCCTAAGGCATGTGCAATGCACCTGATTTTTTCTTTCTTTCTTCCTTTTTTTTTTGGGGGGGGGGGGGGCGGTGAGTTGTGGGGCTTGAACCCAGGGCCTGGGTGCTGTCCCTGAGCTCTTTTGCTCAGGGCTAGAGCTCTACCACTTTGAGCCACAGCTCCACTTCGGACTGTTAATTAATTAAGATAAGAGTATAACAGCTTTTCCTGCCCAGGCTGGCTTTGAACTGTAATCCTTCGATCCTCAGCCTCCTGAGTAGCTACAATTACAGGTGTGAGCCACTGGTGTTGTAGCTCCTTGTTTAAAAAATTTTTTTTTTAAATTTATGCGAGTAATGGAAATTAGCCTTTTCTCTCAAGACTGATACTCTACAGGCACATTTCTTCTGGCTCCTTCCTGGTTATTCGAAAATAAGACTCTCAAATTTATCTGTCTGGACTGGCTTTGAACTGTGATCCTAATATCTCAGCCTCCTGAGTGGTTAGGATTACAGGCATGATGGAGCAGCATCTGGCATGTTTTACTTCTTAAGCGGGACTGAATGTTGATATATGAGGATCCATCATTTTCTCCTTTTTATCTTTGTTTTAAGTATGTATTATATGTAAGGATGCATGAGAAAGCTGGGACTTAGAAGGATACAAAGGGCAAGATTACAAGACATGGTTTGGAAATTGCTTTGCACACATCTATACCATTTGAGTTTACATAACAAGCACATACTACTTATATAGCAAAAGTGAAGTAAAATAAAAATTCCACTCTATGTGAAACCTCTATTTTTCTTCCTTTTTTTTGGTTGGTTGTGGGGCTTGAACTCTGGGCCTGGGTGCTGGCCCTAAGCTCTTCAGCTCAAGGCTAGAGCTCTACCACTTGAGCCACAGCACCATTTCCAGCTTTTTTTTTTTTTTGCCAGTCCTGGGCCTTGGACTCAGGGTCTGAGCACTGTCCCTGGCTTCTTTTTGCTCAAGGCTAGCACTCTGCCACTTGAGCCACAGCACCGCTTCTGGCCTTTTCTATATATGTGATGCTGGGGAATTGATCCCAGGGCTTCATGCATACGAGGCAAGCACTCTTGCCAGTAGGCCACATTCCCAGGCCCATTTCCAGCTTTTTTGAGTTTATTGGAGGTAAGAGTCTCACAGATTTTCCTGCCCGGGCTGGCTTTGAACCTCGATTCTTAGATCTCAGCCTCTTGAGTAGGTACGACTACAAGGGTTATCCACCAGTACCTGGTTTATACTTTCCTTTAATTATATAAGGAAACCAGAACCCTAAGTATTACAATAGCAAGAGTGGATTACTCTCCCAGACAGATGACAGTGGGGCCTGGCTTACTCATTATAAGTCTTTTCAGTCTGGTCACGTCATGATAGGTGTAGAAAAGCAGGCAGTGAGATATTTCTCCATCTCTCCCAGCCCTGCCGGACTCTTGGTAGTAGCCCTCCATAGACTTAGGGAGAGATGCATGAATCACAAATCGCACATCAGGTTTGTCAATGCCCATTCCAAATGCAATTGTCGCGCAGATAACCTGGTGTAAAGTCAAAGCCTGTTAGACGTACAATGCATTTAGAGGAACACATTAGCAACAGACACTTCCCAAAGCTCAGCCTTTCTGTTACTGTAAAATGCATTCCACGCACTATCTCATGACTGCACCTCTGTATCTACCATGACTACAACAGGATTCTCCTATTGATAACTTGCAATTCCGTTAAGACCTGAGATGATAAAGGATTGGCAGGCCCTCTCCTGTGTGGTATTACCATGGGTAGTGGCCAGATTAAGTGCAGTTCCTGACTGGGGGCATTGCTGACATCATGTAGTCACGACCTCGGCTCTGAGGCAATGGAGGTGCAGAGGCATAGCACCTGCTCCAGCGCTCCCGGTGTTTCCGGTAGCAATGGCAGATCACACATTGCTCTTGTTTTTTGTTTTTTTTTTTAAACAACTGATTTCACAGTCAAAGCTTATAAAATCCTAGTTGAAACTAGATAAAAGCCCCAGGAGCTGCTCATGCTAAAAAAAGAAAAGGCCAGGGACCATCCACGTGGGCCCAGATGAATTAGGATTTCAGGAGCTTGACCACTTTCTCTGAGTTGCAAATTTAGGATCTATTTAACCAAGACCAAAATGTTATATGTCAGGCAAAATTACATTATACAAATAAAGCTGCAAGTCTTTTTTTAGCACTTAAAAAAAAACGAATTGCTACTGCAAGAACAGTATTTCAAAAGCAACGGAAGTATCTGGCAAGCAGACTGAGGCTAATGACATGATTTCAGCAGCCGGGGCACCAGCAGCACTGCAAGTACTGGGTCTGTTGATCAACTCAGGGCATGGCGGCGGCCTGCACTTGTCTAAATTTATGGCACTTTAGTCCAAAGGAACTGTTCCAGTCTACTGTGGCTACTTTTGAGGCCCGGGTGCCCACCCACAGCTCTGCAAGTGTGACGTGCAGGCCACCAGCCCCCAGGGCTGGGCAGGCGCCTGGCAGCGAGGAGCAGGCTGTAGGCACCCAGAGATGCCACATGGTGCCAGCTCTTTCCAAAGTTCTTATTTCTTCAACTAGGAGAACTGGCTTTGTTGAACTGTAACTTCACTCTCTTCAGGCAACAATCATTCTTTTGGAGGAAAACAACCAAGTTGTGGGGTTTTGTTTTTTTTTTTGTGCTGTACTGGGGCTTGATCTCAGGGTCTCAACACTCTCACTTGCCTTTTTCATACTTAAGGCTGGAGCTCTACCACTTGAGCCACACCTCCATTTCCAGCTTTTTGGTATTTTTCACATCATCAGTCACTGTATTCTCTCCCATGATTCTGAATACTGTCCTACTTTGCCACATACATTACAGATTCATTTACAATATGTATAACCACCTGTTCAACTACCTTGGTGTTTTCCTTGAGTATACTTAGTACTCTTAGGCCAAATCCCTACTTCCTATTGCTAATAAGTAACATTTTCATTTCCCCCTTCAATTTTTGTCTCTTTTCCCTCTAGTTACTCATTCTATCACTGATTCAGTCCCATTCTGATGCTTATTAGCTCAAGGTAAGGACAATCTGCACTCTCCACATGCGATTTGCCTACGCATTCTATAGGCCTGTTTCTTCTACTTGCTCATGTTTGAGCCTGTCACCTGGCAGCCATCCTGGTTGATCCACTTGTGCTGCACCTCGTCCCTGGCAGAGTCGCTGAGGCCAGCATGGTAAGACAGCGCAGCAAGCCCGTCCTTCTGCAGTGTGTCAGCCATGGTGTCGCACTCCCGCCTGGAAAGGCAGTAGATGATCCCTGAGTCATCTGCCAAGAAACAGGAGCAGCACAGAAAAGTCACTGCAAAACGTAGAAACACAGCAGCCATAAGTACAGCCCAGCATGCTCACAGCACAGGACAAGACACAGCAAGGAGTTGCCAGCCCTGGAAAGAAGACTGGCTCTCCTAAGACCTGACAGCCCCGGGCTGTCACTCCAGTGCCAGGCAGGAAGGCACTCTCTACAAGCTGGGAAGGGTGCGTGACTGAGGGCCATGCATATCTAGAACCTAGGAAATTCCTTTGACAGTTTTCTCCCCAGGAACCTAACCTAGGAGATTAAGTGGTAAAAGGACATACACTATGTTTTTGTTTATTATTTTAAAAATTACAAAGAATTTTAATGGAAAATATAAGGCAGATGATTAAGGCAGGATTGTGTAAAATGCTATGGGGAAATGCTCATGACGTAGAAAATGGTTGCATGGAAAACAGCTCTGAACTTGAGGCTCACTTCAGCTAATATAACTCATGAGCAAACACAAGGGCGAAGGCACTAAACAAAGGGCTGCATTATTCAAACTTTGACAAAAGCCAGAGGAAAGACACTGAATTATAATACAGGTGGTAGGGTTTATTGTTATTTAATCTAATGGGATTTGAGAGAATTGAGTTACAATTCTATAAATAGAATTATATATAAATAACTTAGTTATCATATGCAAAAAGAAAAAGTTGAATATGTAATATTTTATATTCTACTGTGGTATTAAATAAACATAGGTCAACACATGGCCCAACTCACATGGGTGATGCTTTCTGATCCATTCCAGGCAATCAAATGCTACTTTTTTAGGCTTTTTCGGTAATACGTAGTATTTCAGATTGTGCCTGTTAAAGCTCATGCTAAACCTAAATGAAGTGGCAAACATAAAATCAAGTTATTACAAGAAAATACAGTCACTGCTACAGCAAAGAAAACCGCAGTCCTGAAAAAATTCCTGAAATTATTTGGGCTAATTTGAGCATAACCAAACAATGCTGGATTCCATTATATCTTGACTAATGTTGTACTGAATGGTGCCATTGAAAGAAAGTGGTAAACATGGGCTGGGAATATGGCCTAATGGTAGCATGCTTGCCTCATATACATGAAGCCCTGGATTTGATTCCTCAGTACCACATATATAGAAAAAGCCAGAAGTGTTGCTGTGGCTCAAGTGGTAGAGTGCTAGCCTTGAACAAAAAGAAGCCAGGGACAGTGCTCAGGCCCTGAGCCCAAAGCCTTAGGACTGGCAAAAAAAGAAAAAAGAGGTAAACATTAGCCTGGTATGGTGGTACTCACCTGTGATCCCAGCACTCTGGGAAGTGGAGGTAGGAAGATCATGAATTGGGATTCCACCTGAGCTATATGGTGGGGATGTGGCATGAAGCCCTAGTGAGCTCCTTATATTTGGGGATGTGAAATGAGTAAGGTTTTCAAGAAAAGGCAAACATTTCCAGTCCAAGCGTGTCAAACCTGTGCTACTGCAAAGTGCTTTCTGTGAGAGTCTGGAGTCAAGCAGTGCTCAGCTTGTTTTCAGAACTAAGATCATTGCTATATAGTTTATGTGAACTGAAAACAAATTAGAATCTTTTAATGTAAGTAAATCGATTTACTTGGTTGATTGATTTGTCAATGAAGGCTGGCTTCACTAATTAGGTTACATAGCAGTCATTTCCCAGTATTGCAATGAGCTAATATGCAGCCACAAAGTTGACATTTAATAACACATCACCCAATAAAAGCATTTTGTCAAAAAAACATTTGAAGCCAGGCGCTAGTGGCTCATGCCTGTAATCCTAGCTACTGAGGAGGCTGAGATCTGAGTATGATGGTTCAAAGTTAGTCAGGGCAGGAAAGCACATGAAATTCTTATTTGATTTCTCTAACTCTTCCAAATACACTGGGCACAGGGTACAGGGTCCTTGTTGAAAAACATAGTAAGAACACTCATAGTCATTAAATAGTTCCAATAAAGCTTTTAAAGTATATATGAATAACTAAAGCTATTGCTTGTTTTGCTAGTCAAATAGTTTCTAAGTCTTTGCCTCCCACAGAATTTGGAGGATCTAATTGAGATGTCACTGATAGATCATTAAAAATAATTTTTGATGACAGATTATGATGTAATTTTGGCATATACTTCAGAGGAATTCAAATAATTGAGTGTTACTGCTATAATAAAATGCCTTTTACTCCCATTCATGTTTATGTAAGTAACATTTCTCAGTGCTGACTTTTTTGTTTTGTTTTGTTTTTTGCCAGTCCTGGGCCTTGGACTCAGGGCCTGAGCACTGTCCCTGGCTTCTTTTTGCTCAAGGCTAGCACTCTACCACTTGAGCCACAGCACCACTTCTGGCCTTTTCTATATAAGTGGTGCTGGGGAATCCAACCCAGGGCTTCATTTGTACGAGGCAAGCACTCTTGCCACTAGGCCATATTCCCAGCCCCGGGTATGGAATCTTTTAAGGGAGACAAAAATGTCCTAAAATGAGCGGTGGTGATGGTCATACAGTCCTGTGAACAAACCAGAAACAGCTCATAAATAGGTGAGATCTATTGCGTCTTAATACAGCTGCCTAAACCTTTTAAAAAACCACCCAGACTGTAGTACCTGCTTTCTTTATAAAACTGACCACTCCTCGCTGTTTGTCTTTTCACTGGGATATAATATTACATTGCCTTCTGAGCTCCTGCAGTCTGCATCTACATCTCCAGTCACTACTTCTGTTTTTGTATTTGGAACAGAAATTAAATGGCTCTGAAGTGTAAGCCATTACCCCAATACTTGCTAACTACATGACCTTCTATAAGTTAATGTCTTGGTGACTCCCTTTCTTTTTTCTTTTTCTTTCTTCTTCTTTTTTCTTTTTTGCCAGTTCTGGGGCTTGAATTTAGGGCCTGGGTACTGTTCCTGAGATTCTTTTGCTCAAGGCTAACACTTGAGTCATAGCCCCACTTCTGGCTTTTTCTGTATATGTGGTACTGAGGAATCAAACCCATGCTTCATGCATGCTAGGCAAGCACTCTACGCTAAGCCATATTCTCAGCCCCCTCCCTTTCTTTATCTCTCAAATAGGTAAACAGGACACACACTTCCTAAGACTTGTGTGGTGTTTGAGTAAATAAAATGCCATAGGAAGTGCCCAGCACTGTGTGGGCTAGGTGTGGGCTTTAAATACACAAGTGCAGACAACTTACACCTGAGGGCTGAGGATCTTCAGCTGAGTGAGGATATCCTTCTGTACCCTGGGGTTTGCAGTGGCTGTGAGCGCCATCACAGGGACTGAGGGGAACTTCTGGCGAAGCATATTCATTCTTTTGTAATCCTGACGAAAATCATGTCCCCACTAGTAGGAGAAAAACATGGCTTTTCAGTTATCTGGATCTTCCTTATGTCCAAGCCAACACATCCCCTGGGTTAAGAACTACATTACTCTTCAGCAGAGTGGGTCACTCCATGGCAGCATTCCCAGCTCTGAACATACAGATGGGACTGCCAGGATGCACTGACATCCCAAGACAGGAGAGGGCTTACCTGACTAACACAATGTGCTTCATCGATAACGAAACGTGCCAAGAGCTTCCTCTCATACAGATTCTCCAAAGTAGAAATCAGCCTGTTACTTGCACAGACCTAGACCGGCAACACAAGAGATATTCAAACACCTGGCCTCAATGTCTTTGCTGTCTTTAATTTCCATTACACTCTACCTGTATTAAAACTGCCATAGGGGGGCTGGGGCTATGGCCTAGTGGCAAGAGAGCTTGCCTCATATACATGAGGCCCTGGGTTCAATTCCCCAGCACTATATATACAGAAAACGGCCAGAAGTGGCGCTGTGGCTCAAGTGGCAGAGTGCTAACCTTGAGCAAAAAAGCCAGGGACAGTGCCCAGGCCCTGAGTCCAGGGCCCAGGACTGGCCAAAAAAAAAAAAAAAAAAAAAAAACTGCCATAGGAAACAGGTTCTTATCTCAATCTATGAAGAGAATAGTAGAAATAACTGCAAATGGCAAGAGACATGTGAGAATGTTGGTCCTCATTCCACAGTGTACTCCTTAGGTAAGTGATACTAGAATGTTCTTCTGCTTTAACAACATTGGTGACAGGATTAGAGGTGTGCTATGTGCATGTACGCTGTTTGGGGAGAAATAGGCGAGTGCACACAGCTTGCATACAGATGTATGTAATGATACACTTTGTAGCATTGTCCCCAACAGAGTCCAGAAGCAATGAGAGCCAGCAGTAACTAGTGCATCTCCCTCCACTTGACTGGAATGCAGAAGCCAGCCTGACGGTGCGCTCCCTGGCCAAATCTAGGGTATCACAATCCATAGTGAGGATTGATTGTAACCCACTGAATAAATTAAGAATCCATGAGCGCCTATCATATAAATAGGTGGGACAAAAGGCAAAACTCTGGGGCTGGGAATGTGGTTTAGCAGTAGAGTGCTTGCCTTGCATGCATGAAGCTCTGGGTTCCATTCCTCAGTGCCACATAAACAGAAAATGCCAGAAGTGGCACTGTGGTTCAAGTGGTAGAGTGCTAGCCTCAAGCAAAAAGAAACCAGGGACAGTGCTTAGGCCCTGAGTCCAAGCCCCAGGACTGACAAAAGAAAAAAAAAAAGGGCAAAGCTCTTCCATATGGTAAAATACCAACTAAATCAGTTAATCCAAAATGTGGCATCCATCAGAGCGGATGCTCAAACTTGTGGTTAAAGTTAATGTCCAACAGGATATTCACACAGTCTCAGATTTCCCTACAGCAGGATAATAACTAACTACGAAGGTGGAAATGAGAGCTAGTGGCAGCGGGGAGCTCTGGCAGGAACTGCCTTAACCAAGCGATCAGCTGACTGACATCATCAGGAACAGATGAGTCAACACCAAGTGCCTCTTACGAGGAGCATGAGGCCTGTCACTTCTGGGGTGTTTCTGCCAGAGTGAAGGGCATGGACAAAATGAGCGGGGAACAGAAGATATGTGCAAACTGAGGGCAGTGCTCAAAACAACTGGACATCATGCTTCAAAATCTCTTGAGACAAAAGTGACGGAAGTGGGATTTTCTTCTGTTACAAGACATTATTGGGGCAGCCACTGAAATCAGAAGACAGTTCACAGATTAAAAAATAGTACTGGCCAGTGTACCATTCCTGACTTTGACATTTATAGTATGATCATATATGACAATGGCTTTTTAGGAAAGGCATATGAAGTATTTAGGATTAAAAGACTACTACAACGTGTTCTCAATCAAATGTTTCAGCAACAACTACAGAAAAGAATACACAATAAAGCAATTATAGTTTCCTGAGTCAAAATTGTACAGAATTTCTTTTCACCATACTGGACATTAAAAATTATGCCAGAGTTTTGTTTTGTTTGCCAGTCCAGGGGCTTGGACTCAGAGCCTGAGCCCTGTCCCCAAGCTTCTTTGTGCTAAAGACTAGCACTCTGCCACTTGAGCCACAGCGCCACTTGTGGCCATTTTCTATATATGTGGTGCTGAGGAATCGAACCCAGGGCTTCCTGTATACGAGGCAAGCACTCTTGCCACTAGGCCATATTCCCAGCCCTATGCCAGAGTTTTAAAAGCATATGTGCCCTAGTGGCCTGTAATATTAAATTTTAAAATAATGGTATCAATACAAACCTTCTCTGGGGTGACATAGAGAAGTTTAATAATTGGGTCCTTTTTTGACAACTGGAGATAAATACTTGCAGCTTCTGAGTCAGTCTTATCACCGGTTAAGTATGTAGCTGGAATCTAAGTTTAAATGCAATAGACAAATGTTAAATATTCTAAAGGCTATAGATCACATTTTTTTTTAAAAGCATGCTTCTCACTACACTAAATCATCAGTACACATATTTTAGAAAGTCTTTATTAAGTATAACTCAAAATATCCTCTTCAGCTAGGTATGGTGATAGATGTCTATAATACCAGTCAGTACCTAGGAGGTCAAGGTAGGAGAATATAGAGTTAAAGGCCAATCTGAGATACATCAAAACCTTTTATAGATACAAAAAAGCTCTTGTAGTTACTCAGGAGGCTGAGGTCTGGAGGACTGCTGTTTGAAGTGAGCCCAGGCAAAAGCCTGCAAGACTCTATCTCAAAACAAGTATCCAGCAAAGAGCTAGAAGTCTGCCGGGGCTTGGGTGGTAGACCATCAGCCAAACAAGCAAGCCAAGGGAGAGTGCAAGGGCCTACCCCCCACTGGGGGCCCCACTGGGGCCTACCCCAGTGAAGTCTCCCACCCCAAATCCCACAACTACTTTCCATTGTTTACTTCCTTTACTCTTTATATTTGTAAATAAGACAAGCATGTTTAGCACCCAAGAGATTCGGACCTAACACAGAGCTACTTTTTTAGGCAAATGCATCTTGGAGATTTTAGTGCAGTGACCACCAAAGGGCCACAGAGAATGGTGCAGTCTGGGTGGTGACTGTCCCTGCACCATCATTCTTGGAAGATCACCAAGCCAGCTGTCTTGTTGAGGTGCGGAGACTCATAGCCCTGTGCCAATTCTGCTGATGGCGAAATGAAGGATTTAGTAGAATGCAGGCATGATATTTCCTTCGGCTCAGATAGGAGGAAGACAGATGTGTGTGGGCATGCACAGGGGAAGAGACTCATGTTGATCTGGCAGTAGTAAAAACCAATTAAAAGTTCTTACATACACTCATGTTGTCTTCTTTTTGGGGTGTCAGTACTGGGGCCCCGAACTAGTGCCTCATGCTCTTCCTTGGCTTATGTGATGCTCTACCACATTTCCAGCCCCACATTTGGATGGTTATTTTTGGAGATGGAGTCTCTCAGACTTTCTTCCCAAGCATGCTGGGAGCAGCTACTCTCCTGTGCAGGCTAGGCTAGTGTGCTACCACTGAGCCATATCCCCCAAATAACTTATAAATGATTCTGCTAACTCATGAACAACTTAATAAAAATACTATCTACAGTAATGAAGCTGTTTCTATGGTACTTTTATGTTAAAACTCACATCCAAGGAAGTCAGCTTTTGGACTTGATCTACTATTAGTGATCTTAAGGGAGAAATGACAATAGTGACTCCAGGAGAAACACAGGCAGGTAGCTGGTAACACAAGCTTTTACCACCTCCTGAAAGAACAAGGATGAAAAAAATCCATTAGCTTCCATCTTTTTGTTTTGCTTTTGTGTGTGTGTGTGTGTGTGTGTGTGTGTGTGTGTGTGTGTGTGTGTGTGTGTGTGTAATTCTGGGGTCCTGGCTTGTCTTTTTTGCTCTGAGCTAACACTCTCCCACTTGAGCCAAACCTCCATTTCTGGCCAGCAAGTTCAAGAGACCTCATCTATCCAATAGCTGGGCATGGTGATAGGGTATGTGTCATGTCAGCTATACAGAAGTCTGAGCTTAGGTTCCAGGCCAGCCTAGGCTAAAAGTCTGGGAACTCCAGCTCAACAGAAAAAGCCTGTCATAGTGGCATACATCTGTCATTCCAGTTATAATGGGAAGGGTAAATGGGATGACAGTGGGTCCGAGGCAGACTGGGCAAAAACCGAAACCTCATCTCAAAACTAACCAGGGAAAAACAGGCTAAAATGCCTGCCTAGTAAACACAAGGTCCTAAGATCAACCCCTAGTACTGCTGAAAAAGTGAAGTGGAGGAAGCTGAAGGAGGGAGAGAAAGAGAGGGAAAGGAGGGAGGGAGGGAGGGAAGAGGGGAGGCAGGCAGGCAAGAAGGAAAACTGATTTCCATAGAAGGATTCTAGATTGGGTCAGCACTTTGGGTTGAGCTGGGTTTTTTTTGTTTTTTTGGTTTGTTGTAGGGCTTGATTGAACTGTGGACCTGGGTGCTGTTCCTGAGCTCTTCAGCTCAAGGCTAGCACTCTACTACTTGGGCCACAGCGCCACTTCCTGTTTTCTGGTGGTTAATTGGAGATAAGAGTCTCATGGACTTTCCTGACCCAGGCTAGCTTTGGACCGCCATCCTCAGATCTCAGCTTCCTGAGTAGCCAGGATTACAGGCATGGGCTGCTGATGCCCAGCTTTTTTTGGACAGTCCTGAGGCTTGAATTCAGGGCCTGGGCACTGTTTCTGAGTTTCTTTTGCTCAAGGATAGTACTCTACCACTTGAGCCATAGCACCACATCTGGCTTTTTTGTTTATGTGGTACTGAGGAATTGAACCCAGGGCTTCAGGCTAGGAACATGGCTTAGTAGTAGAGTGCTTGCCTAGCATGCACAAAGCCCTGGGTTTGATTCTTCAGTACCATCTAAACAGAAAAAGCTACAAGATGCACTGTGGCTCAAGTGGAAGTGCTAGCCTTGTGCAAAAGAAGCTTAGGGACAGTGCCCAGGCCCTGAGTTCAAGCCCCAGGACTGGCATAAATGAATGAATGAACCCAGGGCTTCATGTATGCTAAGCAAGCACTCTACTACTAAGCCACATTGCCAACCCTGAGCTGGAAATCTTTAAGAGCTATAAACCTTATGTCAACAACCAGAAAGCAGGACGTGAGGTGATAAACTTTCTATGCATGAAAGGTTCAAGGGATCCCTAAACGATAACAATCCTGTGTAGGTGTTCCTTTAACATCTGCCAATGGATTCCTGCCAATTCATATCTAAAAATACGTACCAGTGGGCATTAGGATAAAGCAGTCTTCACCAAGCAGTGCAGCGTTGATTGCCTCTAGCTGATTAGTTCTAAAATTATGCAGGCCAAACTTTTTATGAAAAATCATCATCATTTCTTTTGTATGAGGAAAATCAAGACTTTGGAAGCGTTCATGTTTTGCATTTCTGGTGGTAAAATTCTGCTCCATCTTGTCTATGAAAACAATCAGCGTGAAGATAAATCAGTGTGTTAATACAACACAGGTTAGCACTACAGCCTGTCCCTGCAGAATTAGGGATCAGTCCCTCACAGCACTCTCACTGTTCACGAGGTTCCCCTGCTGACTGGTCCCAAGGCCACCAGAGAGTGTAAGGGTTAAAAATCCAGTTTTTTTGTTGACTATATAGTCCTTTCTTCCTTCTTCAAGACAACTGTGGGTTTTCTACTTGCCTTATTTACTGGTACTTTTTAATTTATTTATCTTTGCAGTGCTGGGATCAAATCCAGGGCCTTTGGCATGCTAGGCAAATACTGTGTCAGCCTCCCCTGCTGATTTAAATTCCCTTTGCTAGCCCCATTTCCCCTGTCCTTTAAGTTTGAGTGTTTTTCAGACTCTTGGGACTACGTTCCTCACAATCTTCTTTGGAATCATTCTGGTCCTTTGATCTCACAACCTGTGTGTGAGGATGCCGGGTTCTCTCGCAACATCCCCTCCGCTCCATCCTGCACTGTCTCCTCTGGTCTCTGAGACATTCCTATCTGAATGCTTTAACAACAGTCAGCTCAAGTTTTAAAATAGCCTCCTCAGCTATTCTCTAAATCCAACTCTGCCTCCTGACTCCCCTATTTCTGTGAATGGTGTCACAGGTTTCCCCCCCCACTAGCTCTGAGACCTCAGTCTCCTGCACTTTACCTCTCACCATCCCCCCACCCCCCATCCCTGCCGACTCTGCAGCCTCAGTGTGGTTAACACTGGCTCCGAACACGAGGTACTCACACCCGCTCTGGCAGCTACTCTCACTCTAACACTCAACTGTCTCAAAGATAATTACAGACAGCAAGTATGACACGCACGAACATGACACCAAAATAAATCCATTAATGGCTATTCTAAAGGTCAACAGCATAACTGTAAGAACTATCTCCGAGGTATTAAGTCATCAATGACAAAAATAGGAGTGCTGTCCTTCATAAAAGTTTGTGCATGTACACTGTTTCAGTAAAAAACCACCTACTGTTAACTTTATGGGCTGATGTAAGGTTTTAAAATTAGTTTTGGCTACACTGGAACCTTCTTCTGTAGCTCCTCTCAGAACTCCTCATTACACTGGGAGCTCCAGTGGGATCTTGTAGTGTTACCAGAAGCCACGCAGAGCACGGTCCACAGTGAGCACCCAGAGAGGAAGAGTCTAGGCCCAAAGGAATAATTTGATTGCTTTAAGAAACTTGACTTCACAACCTCAGACTGCCCTACAGTTTAATATTTCAAGACACATGTCTCTATAATCATTTCTCATAAATCCAGAATTAAAAAAATAAGACACACTTTCAGCTCAAACATTCATCTTTCTTTTCATCTTGAAACCATTAAAAACTTGTCTTCGTGAGCTTCATTGTTTTAGGGACTAAAAATGTTCATCTAAAGGCAAAGCACACTTGTAATGATTTTGGCGCTTTACTACAATAGGTTATAATTACACATTTTATAAAACTACAGCTGCTGCAGAGACAAAAGAGCAACTTGCTTTTGAAATTGTGATTTGTAATTCATATTATCAGTACAAATTTGCATAAAACAATGTGGTTTTCAGGCAATGATGACTTGCTGTGCTTTTTCTTATACAATTTCTATTTTGGACAGTTTTGTTTTCCTATAATATTTAAGTATTCAATTTATTTTAAACTTACCAGTGTAATTCTGAACTGACTCTGAGTTTTTCCTCTGAGCAGTGAAGACCGCTGGAAGGCAGTCTGTTTTGGCTGATAGGGATTTAATTGGCCCACCTTCCCTGATAGGAGGGAAGACAGCCGTGGAAGGCTTGCTGGCTGGCAAATTCTGCATGATATTTTCCCAGTCATCATCATCATCAAAGTCATCTATGTCAAAGTTATCAATATCACACGAAGTCTGAGTTTCTCTTGCTAAGTTATCCCCCAAAGCGGAGTGCTTATTCAGATCTTTCACAGCGGTGCTTGTAAGAGCATTTCCCGGGAAGTAAGAGCTTTCATTTCTTCTCTCTCCGCTTGGTGTTTCCGCCCAGTTGCTACTTACAAAGGAGTTCTGTGAAGGGGAACTGAATGATGACCTTTCAAAAAGCTTCTTGGTGGCAGCTGACAGTCCTGTCTTTCCCAGAGTGGTGGACAGTAAACTTTCCCCAGAGCACAGAGAATTCGAGGGAAGATATGGAAACTTTAACTCTGCAGAACTCTTCACAGGGCAGGAATCACCCTCCACAGTGACACCAAGTGAACCAGGCCTACATCTCCACACACAACTGAGGAGACTTACGTCCTTCCCATTAAACTCTACCTTGGCTAGGAGTTTCTTTCTGAAGAGAAAAAAGGAAGAATTTAAGTCTTTTGCTATGAACGATCTTCACTTCTTAAGCCAAATGGAAATTGTAGTGATCTATCTTCTACTTTCCCAGTCTCTAACATCTTTTTTTTTTTTTTTTTTGCCAGTCCTGGGCCTTGGACTCAGGGCCTGAGCACTGTCCCTGGCTTCTTCCCGTTCAAGGCTAGCACTCTGCCACTTGAGCCACAGCGCCGCTTCTGGCCGTTTTCTGTGTATGTGGTGCTGGGGAATCGAACCTAGGGCCTCGTGTATCCGAGGCAGGCACTCTTGCCACTAGGCTATATCCCCAGCCCTCTAACATCTTAATATAAACCTAAAGGAATGGTTTGAAAGGTAAATAAAACGTAAATGTAAAAAAAAAAACTGATGAAATTATCCTTATGCAATTTCTGGTCCAGAAAACCTGGACGTGTTGCCTGCTTATTTCTGGACTCAGTGGTGGAGCTACAATCAGACCTACGATAGAAGGGAAAGATCTTGATACCTCTCATCCCGCAGCTGGAGCAGCTCATCCCCACAATGCAAAGCCGTCAGTTCATCCACACGGATAGCATCCACCACCCTGCAGATGCGCTCCATCACCTGAATAAGCTGCTGCTGGAGATGGTTTTGTCTGGCTGTAAAGCAATAGTAAATAAAAAAGCAAGGGGATCACTCCCAGGGCTTAAAGCATGCACCCTACCACTGAGTTATATTCCCAAACTTTCTTTGCTAAGCTTAAAATAAAAACCCAAACCATGCAACTAAGAAACAGAATTTCAAAGTTGATGTTTTAAAGATGAAGGAAAGGGCTGGGGATATGGCCTAGTGGCAAGAGAGCTTGCCTCATATACATGAGGCCCTGGGTTCAATTCCCCAGCACCACATATACAGAAAACGGCCAGAAGTGGTGCTGTGGCTCAAGTAGCAGAGTGCTAGCCTTGAGCAAAAGGAAGCCAGGGACAGTGCTCAGGCCCTGAGATCAAGGCCCAGGACTGGCCAAAAAACAAACAAACAATAAAGATGAAGGAAAGAAGGCAAATGGTGTAGGGCAGCAATGGAAGTCTGCTCAGGTGGGCTGCGGGGGAACCAGTGTTCTCAGGGGACAAGGAGAGAAAGAAGGGGAAGGAAACATTCAGAGAAGGAACAGCCAGTTGGATGGTTTGAAGGGCAGGAGGGTGTGGGAGAGAGGACAGAGCACTGTGAGCAGGACCACAGAGAACATGGACGGGAGAATGCCCAGGCAAGCTCCCATGGAGAGCACAGGAAGTCGGGATGAGGGACGGGGCACAGGGGCACTGGGCTCCTATCACTTCTGTGTTCTATGAAGGAGATTGAATGTCAGAATGGAAAGGACTGAGCAACAGGGGCCTGAAGGAACTGGATGCCAGGCAGGCAAGGAGGTCTAAGGAGGAGCCAGACAGCCAGAAGAGCTTGGGTTTCCCTGCCAGACGGAGTACACACACCTCAGACTACAAATGAGATCTGATGACACACAAGACATCTAGCAAATGGGAGTGGAAGGAAAGTGAAGTCAAGTACTGTTCTCATTAAAAAAAGAAAACAACAACAAAAAACCCCAAAACTGTAAATTACTGCCCCAAACTACAAGCTAGTCATCTTGATGTCAAATCAAGGCAGAGTTCTAGAACATGTTATCAAATGGCTGCTTTGTGAGCTCTAAAAAGAGGAAACGATTATAAAGTTAGGAGGAGTTCATCAAAACAGAACTGCCTCTGTTAATGTATTTCCTTTCCGGAAATTTTAGTAGCCCCACAGATAACAAGAGCTACCATTTATTGAAGGATTATGGCAAACTTCATAACGTGACAGCTACTCAGAAACGGAGATACTAGTGTCTTCATACAAGACTGAGAGCTGGGTATGATGGTATATGCTTGTGATCCCAGCACTCAGGAGAACACCCAACCAACCCTATGGCCCAAAGAAGTTTAGCATGAGTAGGGAGAGAAGGGCTCTATTCCAGAGCAGGGTCACTCATCCCTTCTTGCTGTTTCTGACCTTGACCTCTTTGGAGTCCTAAACCTGAGTCTTTTTATCTCAGTGGAGAAGTTTCCCATTGGCAGATTGGTAAGTGGGTGAAGATGTAGTGATGAGTGAGGGATATCAGCCTAGAAAAAGGCCTCCAATGACATTCTGCCAGACCCCTGGGTCAGGACCGTCTCCTCAGTAACACATAATGATGTGGGGTGGACAGTGCAGGGTTATCAGGGTGAGCTCCAGAGCCAAGATCAGGGGCCTGGAACCCCAAGTCTGATTGTTACCATCTCAGTCTGTGGCCAGGGGACGTTATTTTGTTTTCCTGTGCCTTCATTTCCTGACTTCTAAGATAGAGCATAGAAGCCTTAGGGGCTGGCATAAGGACTCAGTGACTTTACTGTAGGGCACTTAGAAGAGGGCCAAGAGCCGGGCATTGTGGTGTCATCTATAATTCTGGCCACATAGGAAGCAGAGAGCCAGAGGCTGGAAATCTGAAGCCACCCCAGAAGCCTACCAAATTCCATCTCGTAGACTGGACATGTGGCTGCTAAAGTGGCAGTCAGCTAAGCAAACAAGCCTTAGGAGCATAAGGCCTAGAGTTCAAACCCTAATGCAGGGGGGAAAAAAGAGGGGGAGAGGAGGCCAGACATAAAGTATTTCAGAAACATCTCCAGCTATATATTCAGGGACCAAAATACAGAGGAAATTTGAGACAAACATATAAAGGTCAAAAATTGACCTCTCAGTGGAATACAATAGCTCAAAAACTATGTATGTACGTTCATATAAGACCACTGTCGACATATTGTCTAATATCGACATTACA
Organism: Perognathus longimembris pacificus; assembly: GCF_023159225.1. Classification (NCBI taxonomy): domain Eukaryota; kingdom Metazoa; phylum Chordata; class Mammalia; order Rodentia; family Heteromyidae; genus Perognathus; species Perognathus longimembris. The sequence goes on along the minus strand of NC_063180.1, from coordinate 30,901,764 downwards.
TTGAAAGCCCTAGGCAAATTTTCTTCAGCGTAGGCCACGTGGCTACTGTATATGTTCTTGGTACATTGTGTATTGTATATATGTCTGCCTGACCTAGGGAAGGGAAAGAAAAACAGGGTGTAAGATATCACAAGAAATGTACACACTGCCCTACTATGTAACTGTACCCTTTTTGCACAACGCCTTGTCAAAAAATTTGTGTTTAATTAATAAATAAATTACCAAAAAAAAACCCTCCCCCCAAAAAAAAAGAAATTTGAGGAGACAGAAACAACACGGGCAGTACATGCAGACACATGAGCACATGTGCCATAAGCTCAGCATCTGCTCTGTATAACTAATGTAAGCTAATAAGTTAAAAAAAAAAAAGCATAGCAGCTGTCAAACAGAACAGGAGGACTTACAGAAATATTAATAAATGAGCTCTTGGAAATTGACTTGATAAAAAAGATATATTCTACAGAAGTTAACTCCTCCAAAGAAAGTAGAAAAGTAGAAAAGGCACCAGTGGCTCATGTCTGTAACCCTAGCTACTCAGGAGGCTGAGATCTGAGGATCTTAGTTCAAAGCCAGACTAGGCAGGAAAGTCTGTGAGACTCTTACCTCCAATTAACCTCCAATTAACTTCCAGAAAACTGGAAGTGGTGCCATGGCTCAAGTGGTAGAGTGCTAGCATTGAGGTGAATAGCTCAGGGACAGCACCCAGGCCCCAGAGTTCAAACCCCATGAATGACAAAAGAAAACACCAAAAAAAAAAAAACAAAAACAAGAAATGTACTTATTATCTGATTTATAAAACTGTAGCCATCCTGTACATCATCTTTATAACACTTTTTTTTTTGTTTTGGCAGTCCTGGATCTTATACTCTGGGCCTAAGCACTGTCCCTGGCTTCTTTTTGCTCAAGGCTAGTACTCTGCCACAGCACCACTTCCAGCTTTTTCTGTGTATGTGGTGCTGAGGAATCGATCCCAGGGCTTCATGCATGCTAGGCAAGCACTCTACCACTAGGTCGTATTCCCAGCCCTCAAATTTTATTTTATTTTTTTTAGGTAGAAAAGCAAGAGCTAGAAGATACATAGGTGATTAATAGAGGTCTAATGTCCAAACAATACAATTTCCAGGAAGAAAAATGAAACTATTCCCAGAAAAAATTTCAAACAAAAGCACAAACATTTCTAGACTGATGGTGCTCCAGAAAGTAGGAATCATGGGGTGGAAAAGGGGGACTGCTGTTTGTCAGAGTTGTACAGAATTACTGAATCATTTATACTATATATTTAACAGAAAACAAAGAAAATGATTCTGAAACAAGAGCTGGGGATATGGCTTGGTGTTAGAGCACCTACCTGGCATGCACAAGGCCCTGGGTGTGATTCTAGCACTGGGGGGGGGGGGGGGGGGCGGGGGCGGGAGGGGGAAACGAAGGAAAGAAAGGAACGATAGAAAACAAACAAGCAAAAATTATTAAGCTTTGGGGCTGGGAATATGGCCTAGGGGTAAAGTGCTTGCCTCGTATACATGAAGCCCAGGGTTCAATTCCTCAGCACCACATATATAGAAAAAGCTGGAAGTGGCGCTGTGGCTCAAGTGGTAGAGTGCTAGCCATGAGCAAAAAGAAGCCAGGGACAGTGCTCAGGCCCTGAGTTCAAGCCCCAGGATGGAAAAACAAAAACAAAAATTACTAAGCTTTAAATGGCCATCTACACCTGACCCAGAGTATACACAAAAGAGATCCAGGAGGATGAAAGTATCTAGAAATTAAGAGTTGAAAGGCCTAAAACTATTTAGCCTGAGACTAGGGAGAAAACTAGGAGTTTTGCATTTACCTCACAAGGACTGAATTTACAGAGAGGCCAATTCTGGCTCAACATGTGATGTGCGTTTCCAAAAGCCATACTTCCAAGGCAGAATGAACCTGGTTGGAATCATGGGTTTCTGAGCTGTTCATACAAATGCTGGCCAACCAATGTACAGTGATGGTTTTATACCAGAATGAAAGACACAGTACATTCACCATTTTACACTTCACAGCCATAGGATGAAACTACATAGGCTGGAAATAAGTAGCTGAAACGATGTGGAATGTCTAATACCACAATTATATAGCACATGTCTGTACCGTCACAGTCTGAACTGGTTTCCGGATCAGGCTCCTGCCCAGCAATCTTCTCTGGTTTTGATGAAAGATCTTTTTCCTGGTCAGAGGCATCAAAATCCTTTAATACACTACCCCAAAGGAAAAAAAAGTTAAAATGAATCATGCAGTAGGCTAGACCAAATAAGTACATACTTCCCCCAAACACTACGATTGGTCAGATGATATGTAAGAAGTGCATGTTTTCTTATCTCCTTTTTCATTCTCAGGTGTCCAACTTCTGGTCCCAAGAGACCAAGTGCATCTTTTTTTTTGTTGTTGTTGTTGTTGTTGGTTGTGGGGCTTGAACTCTGGGCCTGGGTGCTGTCCCTGAGCTCTTCAGCTCAAGGATAGCTCTCTACCACTTGAGCCACAGTGCCACTCTGGTTTTCTGGTGATTAATTGGAGATAAGAGTCTCACAGTTTTTTCCTGCTCGGGCTGGCTTTCACCTGTGATCCTCCAATCTTAACCTCCTGAGTAGCTAAGGTTACAGGTGTGAGCCACTAGCACCCGGCTCCAAGTGCATCTTTTAGAAACACAGACTCCCATCACACAGCGCAACTCACAGGCCCTGCACTGTCTAGTTTAGGAGGTTGCCTCTGCTCCCCCCTTAATTTGGAAAGCCTGCCATCCTAGGCTCTTTGCACACAGATGACACCTGTTCTTATAGGCCCAACCCAAATGTAACCCAAGTTGCAACTCAAATTCTCCAGAATGTGGTTACTAGGAGCTCTTTCTGAGGTTCCAAACCACTTTATCTGGACTTTCTGTATTACCTCAGCATATATTTTATTTTTTCTGAACTTAAGAAGGTTGTGCAAGGCGCTTACAATGTAAGTTGTCCAAGTGTTCAGTATTTTGAACTAGTCATTCTTCTCTCATGTTCCGCATCTTGTTTGTTCCCTCTTCACATTTCCCACTCCCTTATCACATATAAACACCAAGCGTTCTGACCACTTCCCTTATCACATGTGCACACTGAGAATTCGATTTCCTTTATCACACATGTAGTACACCAAGTGTTCTGACCACTTCCTTTATCACATGTATACTGAGTGTCCTAACTAGATCCCCTGTTCCCCTTTCCATTCCTCCACCCACCCCACTACATGACCTATCAGTAAGTATTGTGTGTGTAGTTAACTCATAACAGATTATACAAAATTATGCTAGAAACATGGTCAATCTGGGATTGCTGTTGTTAGCTCAAGTGGTAGACAGCCTACTTAGCAAGGGTGAGGCCCTGAGTTCAAACTCTGATACCGCCAAACAAACAAAATGAACAGTCAAATAACTAATCCATGTTAATCTGTTCCAATATTAAAAAGTGCTTAAAAAGTAACAGACGGAGCCAGGCATTGGTAGCTCACATCTATAATTCTAACTACTCAGGAGGCTGAGAGCTCAGAATCATGGTTTGAAGCAAATACGGGCAGGAAAGTCAGTAAGACTCTTCTCTTCCCATCATAACAAAAACAGCCTGGTATTGGTATAAAAACAGACCTGAAGACCAATAGAAAAGAAGACCCAGAAATAAAGCCACACTCTTACAGTCAGCTGATATTCGACAAAAGAGCTAAAGACATACAATGGAAAAAGCATAGCCTCTTCAACTACTGGTGCTGGGAAAACTGGGCAGCCATATGTAGAAAACTCAAAGTACACCCAAGCCTATCACCATGCACCAAGATCAACTCAAAATGGATCAAGGACCTCAACATCAGACCTGAATCCTTGAAACTACTGAAGGACAGAGTAGGAAAGACGCTAGAAAGTATAGGCACAGGAAGGAACTTCCTGAATAAAGTCCCAGGGACACAACAGATAGGAGAGAGTCTCGACAAATGGGACTATTACAAAATAAAAAGTTTCTGCACAGCTAAAGACATAGCCACCAAACTAGAAAGACAGCCAACCATATGGGAAAGGATCTTTACCAGCACAGCAACAGACAAAGGCCTAATATCCGTCATCTACAGAGAACTCAAAAAACTAACCCCCTCCAAGCCCAGTAAACAATTATTAAATGGGCAAAGGAGCTAAAGAGAGACTTCACAAGAGAAGAGATAAAAATGGCAAAGAAACATATGAGGAAATGTTTAACATCCCTGGCAGTAAAGGAAATGCAAATAAAAACAACCCTGAGATACCTCCTCACTCCAGTTAGAATGGCCTATACTCTGAACCCAGGCAACAACAAATGCTGGAGGGGATGCGGGGAAAGAGGAACCCTTCTCCACTGTTGGTGGGAGTGCAATTAGTACAACCACTTTGGAGAACAGTATGGAGGTTTCTCAAAAATCTCAATATAGACCTACCCTATGACCCAGCCATACCACTCCTAGGCATCTATCCTGAACAGCAAAATCCAAGATATCAAAAAGACATCTGCACTCCCATGTTTATCGCTGCACAATTCACAATAGCCAAAATATGTAAACAACCCAGATGCCCCTCTACAGATGAATGGATCCAAAAAATGTGGTACCTATACACAATGGAATACTACATAGTGATTAGAAATGATGAAATATTGGTATTCGCAGGGAAATGGTCAGAACTTGAACAAATAATGTTGAGTGAGACAAGCCTAGAACACAGAAAACAAAGGGGCATGATCTCCTTGATATATGACTGTTAAGGTGAGGGAAGGGGGAGACAGTAGAGACCAGGTCTGCGAAACAAAAAACTTCTTGTCAAATGGTATTTCCCACAGGTTTGGGTCAGTGACCTTGCATTATATAACTAAAACCAAACAACCACTAAACATAAAAAGGTCTAAAATAGACCTCTCAGTGGATCACAATAGCTCAAAAGCTATGTATGTATGATCATATAGGTCAAGGATAAGCAAACTCTATTGTTGACGTTATATTTAAAGTTCTAGGTGAATTTCCTTTGGTGTATGCCACGTGGCTACTGTATATGTTTATGGTACACTGTGTATTGTATATATGCCTACCTGATCTAGGGAAGGGAAAGAAAAATGAGGGTGTAAGATATCACAAGAAATGTACACACTGTCCTATTATGTAACTGTACCCCTTTTGCACAACACCTTGTCAACAAAATTTAACTAATAAAAAAAAAAACTCTTCAATTACAGGCCCTGAGTTCAAGCTCCAGGACACACACACACACACACACACACACACACACACACACACACACACACACACACCTTCCAGAGAAATAATACTGCATAGGTGAGGTCCATTACCTAAGATAACCACACACACACACACACACACACACACACACACACACACACACACACACACACACACACACACACCTTCCAGAGAAATAATACTGCATAGGTGAGGTCCATTACCTAAGATAACCTAGAAACAAACAAGAGGGTTTATGAGGTATTACTTTACCTAAGGCATTTAGAAGAAGAAGCAGCAGAAGAAATACTCTCTTCTTCTGGAGACGGTGGGACAAAATCTATATCATTGTCATCGTCAAGCTCAATACATGGGGCCTGCCGGGCAGAAGGTAGCTCAGCCTCTTCCACAAGCTGCTTCCTGTCCCTGCTACCTAAAGAGACACAGTGGATAGCTTAAGTCACTGTAGTAATTAATGACACAGAAGAGATGTGAACATGTGGGAGAAAGCACTTGGTAAATCACAGCCTCATGCGAGTGCCTTGGGGTGCCTGGGAAGGATGCATGGGGAGTGACAGCCCTCCAAGCCCAGTGGGTTAAGACTGGTGGAAGACTGTGAGGGGGGTTCTGTGTGGCCCCCGTAGGGGGTGGGCCTAAGGTAATAGCTATGGTCATCCCAGGCAGAAAAGTCCATGAGACTCTGTCTCCAATTAACCAGCAAAAAGCAGGGTTGGAGCAATGGCTTAAGTGCTAAAAGGCCAGCCGAGCAAGCAAGTTTAGCAAGCATGAGGCTTTGAATTCAAAAGCTGGTACCAGAAAAAAAATGCTTTCCACATACGAAAATGAAGAGTGATTTTTTTTTTTTTACCTCGTTCATCCTCCAAATGAGTTTCTGAAGAGCAACTCTGTGGAGAGTCTTTATTTAAAAGCACATCAGAAGTAGAGTCTTCATCAATGCAAATCACAGCACTGCAGAAGCATTCGGAGTCGTCCTTCTGTTCCTTAGTTAAATCAACGGAAGAAGTCAAATCAACCTGTACTGTATTTGCTTTAAGAGGTGATGCTTTCACAAAGTTTCGCTTGCCCTGTCTGGGTTTCTGAGCAGTGCTCACTTTGCCGAGGAGACTTCGGGCTGGGGTCGTAAATGCTTTTGAAGTGGAGGATGTATCGAAGTCATCCAGGTCATCCCAGTTTCTAGGGGAGCGGGAAGAGTCCAGGGAGGAACTGAAATCTAACTTCTTGAAAGTAGCGTCTTGGGGGATCTTCACAGCAGGTGTGTTCTGGCTGGTAGAGAGAACGTCCTGCGGTGTCTGCAACAAATCCACTGACAGTGGTTTTGTGCCAGTTCCCTGGGTCTGCTGTACTGCTGGAGCATTTTTAAAGCCACTGATCCCCACCTGCGGCCTGGGAGTACAGGGCAGAGGCTGGCTGAAGGAAAAGACCTTGGACACATTCACATCTTTGTCACTCAACACTGGGGTTTTTGCTACTGACACATTTGTCATAGATGCATCGCTGTCTGATGTCTTCTTCTTGAAAGTAAAGCCTCTGAAGAAGAAGGGGGAGACTGAATTGAGATGAATTCATTTCTTTTCTTCCTTGCTTCCTTTCTTTCTTTTTGCCAGTCATGGAGTTTGAACTCAGGGCCTGAGCACTGACCCTGGCTTCCTTTTGCTCAAGGCCAGCACTCTACCACTTGAGCCACAGCGTCACTTCTGGCTTTTCCTGTTTATGTGGTGCTGAGGAATCGAACCTACAGCTTCATGCATGCAAGGCAAGCACTCTACCACTAAGCCATATACCCAGCCCAAATTCATTTCTTTTTGTTACTAGGGACTGAACCCAGAGCCTAGAGAGTGCTAAACAACCATTCTACCACTAAACTCTAACCTCAGCCCCTCACTGGGCTCATTTTAACAAACCTACTCACTCAACAAAACTCTATTCATTGTTGTTGGGTTTTTTTTCCCCTAGTTGTGGGGCTTGAACTCAAGGCATGGGTACTATCCCTGAGCCTCTTTTGCTCAAGGCTAGTGCTCTACCACTTGAGCCATAGCACCATTTCCAGTTTTTTCTGTGTATGTGGTTCTGTGGAATCAAACCTAGGGCTTCATGCATGTTGGCAAGCACTCTACCACTAAGCCACATTCCCAGCCCTCTGTTCATTTTTGTGGTTTGTTTTTATTACTACAAATGGACCAAGAATCTACCTCCCTCTGTGATTTTAAATTTTTCACGTAACTTAAACTAAGGTTATGTGGTATGCTCTGATCCTTCCCGCTCAGAGGCTAACTTATTCCATTTGGAGAGTTCATGCTCCATCTCAGGCTGGTGGTATTAATTAACGGCACCTCCAGAACAGGAGGCCAGAATACCTCAACAGCGGCTACTTTTTGCGACCCTGATAAAAAAAAATTTAAGGGAAAAGAGTTAAAAACTGTTAGAAGCTCTGGGCCCTGCAGGGCCAATAATGAAGGCAGAGTCCTGGCTTGCTGCTGTTTTAATGGTAGGAAGGTCAGTAAAGACTTCGAAGCCTCACGCCCAAACTGTCTGCAACCCACTAAGGACACAGCATGTAATAGAAATTAGTACTAGGAACTGATGCTCCCTATATACACTATTTCACAAAGGATATAAAATTAAAATGTAATATATAACTAATATATTGTTTGCCTGAACGTGTAAGAAAATTGGTTGCTCATTTATTCAACAAACCCCTTCTTTTTCAAACTGTAGCACCTGTGCTTGAACTCAGATCTTATCTTGGACTATGCCTTAACCCCTTTAGCAGGGTCTCATGTCTTTTGTTTTTGCGCCTGGGGCCAACCTCAAACCACAATCATCCTAGCTTTGCCTCCCCAAGCTTGTGTCACCATACCCAGCTTGTTGGTAGATATGTGGGGGAGGTCCTCACTAACATTTTGGTCAGGCTGGTCTTGAACCTTGATCCTTCAGATCCTAGCTAATTCAACCTTTTTCTTTTTATTTTGGTCATCTGGGACTTGAACTCTGGGCCTGGGTGCCGTCCCTGAGCTCTTCAGCTCAAGACTAGCACTCTTATCACTTGAGCCACAGCCCCACTTCCTGTTTTCTGGTGGTTAATTGGAGATAAAGAGTTTCACAGGGGTTGGGAATATGGCCTACTGGTAAAGTGCTCGTTTCGTATACATGAAGCCCTGGGTTCGATTCCTCAGCACCACATACACAGAAAAAGCTGGAAGTGGCACTGTGGCTCAAGTGGTAGGGTGCTAGCCTTGAGCAAAAAGAAGCCAGGGACAGTCCTCAGGCCCTGAGTTCAAGCCCCAGGACTGGCAAAAAAAAAAAAAAAAAGTTGGCACAGCTTGGTGCTTGTGGTTAGCTACTCAGAAGGCTGACATCCAAGGATTGTGGTTCAAAGCCAGCTTGGGCAGGAGACTCTTTTCTCCAATTAATCACCAGAAAACAAGAAGTGGCACTGTGGCTCAAGTGGTGAGTGCTAGCCTTGAGCACAAAAGCTCAAGGACACTGCCCAGGCCTGAGGTTCAAGCCCCAGGATCAGCACACACACAAAAAGGTTTATTTACTACTTGGAGTAAATACTGTGTGCCAGGAATTATGCAAAGGTCTAAACAATTACCAGATGCTCTAAAATGTGCTCTGTCATTAATTTGCAAAGTGGAAAAAAAAAATCACTGAACCTCTCAGCTTCTTTCTCATCTGTACAATGAAAGAGTTGCTGAGGCAGAGAATTTAGAGTTCCAGGCCAGCCTAGGCTACATGGCAAGTTCAAGGCCATCCTGAACTACATAGCAAGATCCTATCTCAAAATAAACAAGAGAGCTTATCTACATGATGCATTGAGTTTGTGGCTATAAGTGAAGCAACCAATATACTTACGCAGGTTTCGGTTTGAAAAGACTGAATGTATTATTCAGTTTTCTGGCCGAGTGACGCTCCAGCTGTTCCTGTAGATTGTTTAAAGGAACTGCAGCCATGACCCTAAAACACAAGGGGGAAATATCTGGCGTTAGGTACTCTGCATCACAATATTTATCAGGGACGTTGGAAGGCCTTGATTAAAACAGGCAATGTTACAACTGTGCCCAAAATAAGGAGATATTTTCCCCCTCTTTTCTACCAACAGATTGTTTTTGATAGTCACACGTGGTGCTGTTTGAAATAAATAATCTTTAACTGGAAGCTCACATGAATAACACAATAACACAGGCTCCTTCTTCCTCAGCATCTCTCTTGCTCACATGTTCTACCCTCAATCCTTCACCCCTCAGTGTTTAAAAATCAAAAAATGTCTTTTCCACGAGGGGTAAGTATATTAAAAATAGAGGCAAAAGAATTGGCACGAGCCCATTTCAACAACAACAAAAAGAGCTGGGGGCGGGGGTGGTACTCCTGTAATTCCAGCTACCTGGGAACCAAAGGTAGGGAGGACCAAGGTGGGAGGCCAGCACTAGGCAAAGCACAACACCCTACCTGACAAATAAAGCAGGAAAGGGCTGGAGCTGTGCTCTATGGTTGACAACCTGCCTAATTCAAACCTGGTACTGGAAAAAAGACAGAGAAATAAAAAATAAAAAATAAAAAACCAAGGTGTGGGGAAAGCACTACTGCTTTCTTGGGTTTTTTGTTTGTTTGTTTTTGTCAGTCATGGGGCTTGAACCTGGGGCCTGGGAGCTTTCCCTGAGTTCTTTTGCTCAAGGCTAGTGCTCCACCACTTTGAACCACAGCATCACTTCCAGTTTTCTGATGGTTAATTGGAGATAAGAGTCTCACAAGCTTTTTGCCCAGGCTGGCTTTGAATCCCCTGGGTCTCCTGAGTAGCTAGGATTATAGGCATGAGCCACCAGCTCCCGGCTGCTTTCTTGTTTTTACTCTTATACTGGCAATTCTGACCAGTGAAGAAAATAAAAGAATTCTAGAAGAGATGAGATTATCATTACATGCAGACAGCTTGATTACATACCAACACAAGCCAAAGAAAATGAGTCATAACAATAGGGAATTAAAACTTCAGGAAAATGAAACAAAAGATAAACACAGGGCTGGGGATATAGCCTAGTGGCAAGAGTGCCTGCCTCGGATACACGAGGCCCTAGGTTCAATTCCCCAGCACCACATATACAGAAAATGGCCAGAAGTGGCGCTGTGGCTCAAGTGGCAGAGTGCTAGCCTTGAGCGGGAAGAAGCAAGGGACAGTGCTCAGGCCCTGAGTCCAAGGCCCAGGACTGGCAAAAAAAAAAAAAAAAAGATAAACACAGATTCTCAAAAGTGAAACATACTCTCCTGTAGTAGTAATAGCCAACTGGGAAATACAATTTGTGTTTATGTGTGTGACAGTCCTGGGGCTTGAACTCTGAGCCTTGGGTGCTTTCCTTGAGCTTTTGCACTCGAGGCTAGTGCTCCACCACTTGAGCCACAGCTCCACTTCTGGCTTTTTGCTAGTTAACTGGAGATAATAGTCTCATAGACTTCACTGCCTGGGCTGGGTTTAAACCGCCATCCTCGTATCTCAGCTTCCTGAGGAGCTTGGATTACAGGTGTGAGCCATGGGCACCAGGCAGAAATACAATTTTAAAAAGGCATGCATTTAGCAAATGCAACAAAACCTAAGGAAGGACAGACGTAAACTGACCTAAAGAAACCAATGATTACTGGGAGAAATAAAAAAAAAGACTTGGACAATGAACCATTTCATATTCTCCAAGGAAAGGTCTGACATTATAAAGATAACAGCTCTTCAATAATTAATTGAGAAAGTAACAAAATTACAATTAAAACACCATGAGAATATTTGCCAAAACTATTTGGGGAGAGGGGGGCTGGGAATATGGCTTAGTGGCAAGAGTGCTTGCCTCATATACATGAAGCCCTGGGTTCAATTCCTCAGCACCACATATATAGAAAATGGCCGGAAGTGGTGCTGTGGCTCAAGTGGCAGAGTGCTAGCCTTGAGCAAAAAGAAGCCAGGGACAGTGCTCAGGCCCTGAGTCCAAGCCCCAGGACTGGCAAAAAATAAAATAAAATAAAAAACCACAAAACTATTTGGGGTGTGAACTCTGAGTCTTGCACTTGCTAAGCAAGGGCTCTACCACTAAAATTAATTTGACAAAATCTGAGACAAGAGGAGGATACTGCATTCACCCTAGAACATAATCATATTAAATGTAATATTACATGTAATACCTTGCATAATGCACACTGAAGGGAAACCTGAGCACAGGGAAAGGAAGCAGTATCCACACATTCTTGGGCATGAGCAAGGAGTGGACTCGGGGCCAGCGGGACACACTGTGGGCTCTGCCTGTGTGTGAAGGTAAGGTTTTTACCCTTGCCACATTCTGTTCACCACAGCCAATGAGTTACGGTGGAGACTGGCCCACAAAGCCCAAAATATGTACTATCTACTCTTTTCCACAACAGTTTATTCACCATTGTTGCTAGATAAACCACAGAATGCTTAAGTGCATCAATTCTCTGGGAAGGTAAAGATTCTCAGGCCATAATCTCAATGATGCTGGTACCCCAGAGGGGTCACTTCTGTTCTGAGGACATGTTGGATCCTGGAACACCCCTGGTGGTAGACTTGCAAAGTCAAAGTTAGCACCACCTGGGGAGTGGTCCCCTCCAACCAGCAATCCAAAGAACTAGGTCTGTGGGGAAGAGTAAATCAAAACCAGAGCCATCTCCACGCCCCAGATCCAGTATGGAGCACAGGAGATGCTGCAGCCACAAGCCCAGACAACTTCCCGGATCAATCTTCATCACCCGTGTAGTTAAAAGCAAACAAAAACACCTTCAAGCTACAAGTCTATATATAAAAGTGAGCCTGGGTCCAAAGCACTTGGCAGGCATAAAGCCCTCTAGGAAGGAATGCACCTTTGTTCTCGGGCCTTTTATTACAACTGACATCTTTCAGGACCCTGCCTAACAATCCAGTCAGAAGCACATGGAAATGAGGATACTGCCCAGCAAGATTAGATATAGATACACACAAGAGACTCATGCCTATCTCCTAGCTACTCAGGAGGCTGAGATCTGAGGATCATGGTTCAAAAGCCTGCTGGAGCAGGAAAGTCTGTGAGACTTTTATCTCTAATTAACTACCAGAAAACCAGAAGTGGCACCTTGGCTCAAGGTGGCAGAGCACTAGCCTTGAGCAAAAGAACTCAGGGACCAAGACTAGGACCTGACGTTAAGCCCATGACTGACAAAAAAAAGGGGGGGGTGGAATATGGCCTAGTGGTAGAGTGCTTGCTTCACATACTTGAAGCCCTGGGTTCCATTCCTCAGCACCACATATATAGAAAAGGCCAGAGCTGGGGATATGGCCTAGTGGCAAGAGTGCTAGCCTTGAGCAAAAAGAAGCCAGGGACAGTGCTCAGGCCCTGAGTCCAAGCCCCAGGACTGGCCAAAAAAAAAAAAAAAGAAAAAGCCAGTGGTGGCGCTGTGGTTCAAGTGATAGAGTACTAGCCGTGAGCAAAAAGAAGGCCCCATTTCCGGGTTTGAGACGCCGCTGGGCCTCAGCCCAAGACTGGACGGGATGGGACTGACAGACGCTCACAGGAGCCCCACAAGAGCCTGGAACCCAGAAGTGGGCAAGAGGGTGGACGCTCGGATGGACGCTGGCGAAGGACGCTTGTCTAGCATGCTTGAAGCCCTGGTTTCGATTCCTCAGCACCACATACACCGAAAAAGCCGGAAGTGGCGCTGTGGCTCCAGGGGCAGAGTGCTAGCCTTGAGCAAAAAGAAGCCAGGGACAGTGCCTAGACCCTGAGTCAAAGCCCCAGGACTGGCAGAAAACAAAAAAACAAAAAACAAAGAACAATGAACCAGATCTTGGAAGGCAAGTAGAACATCCCAGACAGGGCTGTTTGTGCTCAGGCAGGGGGACAGCATGTGTGTGAGGTCAAAGAACTCCATGTCACACTACACTTAGAGTTTACCCCACAGGCAATGGAAGATCCTTGGAAGGCAAGGGGCAGTAAGTTGCCAGGATTATTTTGCAACTACTTTAGCCCGGTGCTGTGTTGTCCTTTCTTCCTTTGAGATTAAATAAAAGATACATAAAGAATGCCAGTCAACCAAGTGAGAAACCTGAAGGGCAATCTCAGTATTTCTCAAAACAAAACCCCTATACCACACAGAAAACTGAATGACACTCATGTACCTACCAACAAACCCAAAAAGTTACATTCTGTCTATGTCTTTTCTCTTTTTTTGGTACTGGGGTTTGAACTTAGGGCCTCACCCTTGTTTAGCTAACATCCTACTCCTTGAGCCATGCCTCCAGCCCAGCTTTTTGCTAGCTTTTTTAAAGGTGGAGTTTTGATGACTTTTCTGCCTGGGCTGTACTCTGGATCTCATCTTCTTAAATACTATACGCATGAGCCACTGATGCCAACTCTGCCCCTTTTGTGTGCCAGTCCTGCTATGGTCTGTCTTGTTTATTGTATGGGTCCTGGAGCTTGAACTCAGGGCCTGGGTGCTGTCCCTGAGAGTTCTGCTCAAGGCTAGTGCTCTACCACTTGAGCCATAGCTCTACTTCCAGCTTCTTTGGTGGTTCGTGGTTAACTGGAGATTGAGAGTCTCGCTGTCTTTCCTGTTCCAGCTGGCTTTGAACCAAGATCCTCAGATCTCAAACTCCAGAGCAGCTAAGATTATAGGCATGAGCCAGACATCTTTAAGAGTTGGCTTCTTCATGAGAAAACTGAAGGCAACAGCTACCTCTGTGGGTTAGTTACGACTGTAAATTCTGTGTATAAGGTTCTTATCACAGTGACTGGGGAACAATTGAGTGAAGACCTAGAAGCTTCATACTCTTTGTGTATGTATGTGGTGGGTCTTTTGTTCTTTGGCCAGTCCTAGGGCTTGGACTCCGGGCCTGAGCATTGTCCCTGGTTTCTTTTTGCTCAAGGCTAGCAATCTACCACTTGAACCATAGCGCCACTTCTGGCTTTTTCTGTGTATGTGGTGCTGAGGAATGGAACCCAGGGCTTCATGCATGCTAGGCAAGCACCCTAGGGCTAAGCCACATTCACAGCCCCATGTAGTGGGTCATGAAGTCAGGGCTTCAGGCTTTTTTTCCATTCAAGGCTGATGCTCTTAACACTTGAGTCACACCTCCTCTTTGGGCTTTTTACTAGCTATTTGGAGATAGGAGTCTCTAGGACTTCTCTCAGCCTCCTAGGGTAGCTAGGATTGCAGGTATGAGCTACTAGCGCCCGAATTTCATTGCCTCTTAGTAAATGTTGTTACTTCTGACAGAGTAGAACCCCAGCAAAGGAAAGGTTGACCAGCTGACCATTTCCTATGCTCCAGACCTTTGGCCTCTCTTCTCCATCTCGGCGGGGCCGGGACATTTGCGGGCCGGGACACAGTAGCAGCAGGTGCTGCACGGCGGGTGCCTGCTCCAGCTCACCCTTAGGTGAAAGGTGGGCAGGTGAGGAGAAGGGCCTGGCATGTGAGATGCTGAGCTAGGAGGCAGCTCCCGCTTGCAAGTTCCGTTACAGCATTTAAAGCTTCATCTCTACCAAATGCTCATGAGCGCGGTGCAACCTTAGTTTCGGCTGTGGGTTGTCCGCGCGTGCAAAGCGGACAATCGGTGCGCTGGCCGGAGCCTAAGCAGCCCTGTGTGTTAGCCAAGCCCCGGCTGCCAGGCCGCGAGCGCCCGCGACACACCCTTTCGGGGCTGGGCAGGCACCGGGCCAGGCACCGACAACACGGACTGGACTCTTAACGGCGTAGTTCCGCCTCAGTTTCCCCGTCGGAAGCGCAGTGTTTCCACTCTCCGCACACAGAAGGCCTCACAGGCCTAGGCCTACGGGCCGGCTTTTGGAGGAGCCGCTGCGAAGTCAGCGGTTGCGTGCGGCCGCACTCACCTGTCATCTCACGCCTCCCTGCGGGACCCGGAGGACCCAGCACGGCGGAACCAGAATCCAAACTCCCCGCGCCGCCACCGCCTCTCCGGCGCCGCGCGCCAGCTCACTTCGCGCGCACCACAAGTTGGAAGGTCCTGATTGGCTGTGTCCAGAGAGCTCTCACCAATACGGTGTCTCCTATCATTTACTCCCGCCTCCCAAGCGCTGTTGGGGCGGAGCCCCGTACGCGGCTGGGAGGGTCACGTAGCTTCCCAGTGGCCAATCAGAGTGCGGGAGCGGACGTCAGGTGACTGTGGTCCAACCTCCCAGCTTCCGGTAATGGCTGGGGACGTCGTTGTGAGTGTGTTTCTCGCTTTTGGTATAGACTCTGCAGTGAGTCGCTCGCCCGGAACCTGGACCGTGGCGGGACTGAGGACTACTGGCGTTCGGCCGGCCGGGACTCACAGTTCCCACGTTCGGCCCGGGCTTCTGTGCCCTCCCCGCTCCGCCCACCTTAGCGGCACGGCCCCCTTCCCGCCTGGACTGCGCCTGGCGCCCGCCTCGGGAATCGTGGCTGGGAAATGAAGGGAAAGCCACAGGCTACGCGGTCCGCGTGGCGGGGTCTTTCAGCCAGTGCTGCCACCGCAGTGCGGGCCCCGTGATGCCACGTCTTTTCTTCCTCCTTCTTCCCATCCTGTCTTCCTTCCAGCCCGCAAACTGGGTGAATGCTAATTGGTGCAGCTATTCTGGGAAACTCTGGAGGTTTCTAAATAAGTTATAAATAGTACCATATGGCCCAGCAATACCTCTTCTGGCATTTGCCCAAAGGAAATGAAATCACCTTAAAGCCGCCTGCATTACCAGGTTCCTGGTTGTATTCATCAAAGCCAAGATAAGAAATCAGACGAAGGAATGAATAAAAGAAACGGTGGCGTGTGTATATAATAGAATATTAGTCAGTCCTAAAAAAAGAACCACGCTTTTCCATTGCCACAATAGACTTTATGCTTCGTGAAATAAGTCAGACACGGAGAAATACTCCCATGATCTCACGTGTATTTCACATACAGAGACAAAAGGAAGAGCGAGATGTAGGTCAGCTTCAAAGCAGATGTGTTGGATGGAGAAGTCCAGAAATCTCATGTAGAACAGGAGCATTGTAGGAAAGAAAGTTCTGCACATTGTATACACGTAAGAGGAATAGGTTCCAGTTGCTGTTAAAGGAAAAAGGTGTAATTAGAATGGTTACATCGATTTGCTTCCCTTATACTGAATATATCACCAAACATATACCATAAACATAACCAAAAAATATTTTAATGACTTAGCTCAGTGGTTCATATCTATCACCCAGCTACTCAGGAGGTAGATCTGAAGGATGAAAGTTGAAAGCCAGCCTAGGTAAAGGTGGGAAGACTCCATTTCAACAAATAAGGTGACACACTTCTGTCATCCCAAACCTTGTTGCCATTTCCCTGTCCCACCCATCTTTGATTTATTGTAGTTTTTACTCTCACTGACAGATTTGGAAGGAAAGAACCTAATGTGTGTGTTCAATCTGCACTCAGCCCAGAGCTCACTCCTGTACTCCCTAATTGTAAAAAATGATTTAAGTAACATTTCCTGGAAACTGTTCTTATGCAGTCTGTCAGCAGCCTTCCCTCCCCTTGTTAAAAGGCCTCAAAAGAGGCTTCTCTTTTGTTATTTCAGAAGAGGTTTCTTAATTTCCCTTTCTTCTGTGTCCTTAAGGTCCATGAATCTGCTATAATAAATCATCGTTATGCCTGTCTGAAGCCCATTACTTGGACATGATGTATCAGAAAAGAGAGCTTGCTTGCTTGCTTGTGGGGATATAACTGTCCTTGGGGACCTGTCTCCCCAAGATTGCACAAATGCATACCTTCTTGGACATGTCTGGCCTTGGCTGACAGTAAATATTAAGACATGCTCCAAATACAAAACCTCTATTACATCTAACCCAAGATAACAATGTTAAATAATTACCTTGGCCTTAAAACCTAAAAGGCTTGTTTCTTCCCTTAAACAAGTCCTGGCAGCCTCAGCTTGACACATCGACAATGGCAGTGAGTGCTGCCCTTTTTCTTACCGCTAAAACAACTTGCCCATGCTTTAGAAACACAGAGCAACAGAGCAGCCTCCTTCCTGTAACAGTTCTGTGTCAGAGCAGGCCAGCTCTCAAGGTGGACCCTGGCCATCCCAACGGGGCCAGTGCGCTCAGCTCACCAAATATCATTATGGATCTCTCCAAGTAGGAAAATCTAATATTTTCATCATTTCAAGTGCACTTCTAAAGCCATCTTTTTTTCTTTTCTTGTTGGTACTGGGGGTTGGGTCTCTCTGCTGGCCTCAGGCCTGAGGTAGAAGGATGTTCCTCTTTCATGACCGGTGCTCTGCTGTCATCTGCTTTCACACACATTAAAAAAAAAACACACACACACAAAAAAAAACGGACCCAATGAGTCTGTCAGGATTTTCACGGGTCCCAACTGTAATTTTTGATTGTTCACATTTATGGGAAAACAGTGGGCACACATAGATCTAGGAACCCTGTGGGATCATGACCTTTCTGTGCCTAACAGGGGTCTGGCTTCTTAGATATGACCACCAAACGAAAGGTCTGTGAAAGAAAGAACAACATAACTGGGTGCTGGTGGCTCAGACCTGTAATTAGCTGTTAAAGAGGCTGAAATCTAAGGGTCACAGTTTAAAGTCAGCTTAGACAGGAAAGTCTGTGAAATTCCTGTCTTCAATTAACTACCTTAAAAAAAATGGTTGAGAGCTGGGAATATGGCCTAGTGGTAAAGTGCTCACCTTGTATACAAGAAGCCCTGGGTTCGAGTCCTCAGCAGTACACATATAGAAAAAAAGCCAGAAGTGGTGGTGGGGCTTAAGTGGCAGAGTGCTAGCCTTGAGCAAAAAGAAGCCAGGGACAGTGCTCAGGCCCTGAGTCCATGCCCCAGGACTGGCAACAAAAACAAAACAAATAAACAAAAAAAAATGGTGGAATACTAGCCTTGAGCAATAAAAGCTCAGGGAGAGCAGGGTACTGGGGGATCACACCTGTAATCCTAGCTACTCAGGAGGCTGAGATGACAGGATCCCAATTCAAAGCCTTCAAAGCCAGCACAGGCAGGAAAGCCCATGAGACTCTTATCCCCAATTAACCTCCAGAAAATGGGAAGTGGTACTGTGGCTCAAGGTGGTAGAGCACTACTAGCCTTGAGCAAAAAGAGCCCAGGCCCTGAGTTCAAGCCCAAGGACAAAAAAAAAAAGAAGAAAAAGCTCAGAGGTAGTTTTCCAGGCCCTGAGTTCAAGCCTCAGGACCAACATGCACGTGTGCACGTGTGCGCGCACGCGTGCACACACACACACACACACACACCGTTCACCAAAAAATTACATAAATAAAAAGGCAGGTTCACAGATGTATACCAACATCACCATATCCAAAATATACCATCATCCTTGCTAGTGGGTTTTTTGTTTTTGTTTTTGCCAGTCCTGGGCCTTCAACTCAGGGCCTGAGCACTGTTCCTGGCTTCTTTTTTTTTTTGCTCAAGGCTAGCAGTCTGGCACTTGAGCCACAGCGCCACTTCTCGCCGTTTTCTATATATGTGGTGCTGAGGAATAGAACCCAGGACTTCGTGTATATGAGGCAAGCACTCTTGCCACTAAGCCATATTCCCAGCCCCTTGCTAGTGGTTTTACATGATGGCTCATACTTATAATCTCGGTGATTGAGAGAAACATGGTTTGGGCAAAATGTCAACAAGAACCCATCTCAGCAATAAGGCAGGCATAGCAGCATGTATGTGTCAGCTTACTCATACAGGAGGGTATAAGTAGAACTGTGTTCTGGGATCATCCCCAGGGGAAAATTTGTGACCCTATCTGAAAAATACCTAAAGCATAAAGGGCCAGGGCATGGCTCAGGTGGTAGAGTGCATGCCTAGCAAGGGCAAGGCTGTGTGTTTGCACCTGGTATCACAGAAACCAAGCAGTTACATGCTCAGATGAGAAGACTTTCGCATGGCAAGAAAGAAGGATGGTAATTCATTCAGACAGAAGAGGATCACTGTAGACTCAGAAAGAATGGCAGAGAAATCACAAAATGAGGTTTTCCCACGTTTTTCACTGGCTTCAGTTAGTTGTACAGGGGCTTTTATTTTGACATGCCATAGGCACCCAATGTACATCTCTCCCACACCTGCCATTCTCCCTCACCCCCCCCCCCGCCCTCTTCCCACACCAATCTCAGCAAGCTGCATTGTTCCATTTCCACAGGTACTGAGGGAATTCACCCCCCTCCACTCCCTCCGTTCACCTTGCCCTCTCCCCCAAGGACCCATACTCTGCACACATAGGAATGTAAAGCAGGTCCCATCCAGGATATGGATACAAATGGGATTTAGAAAAGGAAACTACACACAAATCAGTCTCATGATGTTTTCAAACTTTTAGTGATGTCAAATGCGGAAAAAGAACAGGGAGAAAAAAAATTACTAAGATATCTATCTACTGATTTATCTACCTACCTACCTACTATGGTTTTTTTGTTTGGTTTTTTTGTTTTGGCCAGATATGGGGCTTGAACTCATGGCTTGGGCACTGCCCCTGAGCCTTTCTGTGCTTGAAACTAGTGCTGTATCACTTGAGCCACAGCACCACTTCCAGCTTTTTCTGTTTATGTGGTACTGAGGAATCAAACCCAGGGCTTCATGCATGCTAGACAAGCACTCTACCACTAGGCCATATTGCCAGCCCCTAAGTAATACAATTTTTAAAACTGAAAAAAAAAATAAAGGAAATTGGCTAAGATGTGTGCAGAGGCCAAATTCACACAGCCTGAGGCTGTCTGTTGGCCTCACTGACCAGTGTAATGGACATCACTGTCAAAAAGAGGGTGTCTTGGAAAATAAATGGCCCCTTGCACAGGAGTCACATATGAAATGACATCTAGCAAATGAGCACTGAGTGTCTTAGTGAGGTTCCGAGTCTTCCTGGAGCCGACACCAGGGGCTGCACTTGGCCCACAGACCCTTCTGCTGTCTCTGCTCTGTGGGCCTCTACCTCCCTCCCTGCTCTATGTTCCTTTCGTTGGTGGTGGTGATGGAAATGGGGCTTGAACTCCAAGCTTGAGAACTGTCCCTGAGCTCCTTTTGCTCAAGGCTAGGGCACCACAGCACCACTTCCAGATTTTTCTGAGTAGTTTATTCAAAAGTCTCAAAGCCTTTTCTGCCTGGGCTGGCTTTGAACCACCATCCTCAGATCTCAGCCTCCTGAGTAGCTCGGATGACAGGTGTGAGCCACTGGTGCCCAGCCCCTATGTTCTTTCTTATTTCTTTACTTTTGGTGCTAAGGACCAAATGCAAGGCCTTCTGTACTACATCCTATTTCTTTTTTGTGTGTGTACAGTGTGCTGGTATTGGACTTAAACTCAGGGACTTGCTCCCTTGCTTAGTGTTTTCACTCAAGGCTGGTATTTTAAGAGTCTCTTAGACTTTTCTGCCCAAGCTGGCTTCCAACCATGATCCTCAGATGTCAGCCTTCTGAGTAGCTAGGATAGCAGGCATGAGCCAGCGGCACCTGGCTGTGACTTTCTTTAGAGATTCACCTTTGGACTACTAGAGCTATTTGGATTTTTTTTTTTTTTTTTTTTTTTTGGCCAGTCCTGGGCCTTGGACTCAGGGCCTGAGCACCGTCCCTGGCTTCTTCCCGCTCAAGGCTAGCACTCTGCCACTTGAGCCACAGCGCCGCTTCTGGCTGTTTTCTGTATATGTGGTGCTGGGGAATCGAACCTAGGGCCTTGTGTATCCGAGGCAGGCACTCTTGCCACTAGGCTATATCCCCAGCCCTACTAGAGCTATTTGCATACCAGCCAACAGGGGAAAGTTCCCAGCCTGGGCATTCGCCTGCCCTCCCTCCCCACGTGCATGGGCACCGGCTGGAGCAGGGGAGATAAGCCCAGCTCCCTTGTTTGAAGTGGGACAAGTGTAATACACCCTTCAGAGTGCCTCTCCACACCAGGCCACGGTTGAGTCTTGGCCAACACCAACCACACCTTTGCTTGGCTTTCCCTCTTCCCTCCCTCCGTCCCCATTCTTCTCATGGTTTCTCCAGGGAGCTCTTCCTTAATGAATCATTTGCACATAGCTCCTGCTTCAATATTTGCTTTCAGGAATCCAGCCTAAGAAACCTACCATTCCAGATAGGCGACGCCTCTGTGCACAGCCTGAAGGTGGGCTACGCATCAGCGCTTACCAGAAACAACGTTGCTGGATCTATGCTCAAATGGTCTTGGCTTTGAGGCCATTACTGCGAAACACTTCTAATTGGGGGAGTGTCAAGGCAATTCTTCCCCTGAGAGAAGAGAATCAAAACCAAGGACAAAATAGGTGCTTCCCTGGGTGCCAATGGCTCACAACTGTCATCCTAGCTACTCAAGTGGCTGAGATCTGAGGATTGTGGTTCAAAGCCAGCCCAGGCAGGAAAGTCCATGAGACTTATCTCAAATTAACCACCAGAAAACTAGAAATGGTGCTGTGGCTCAAGTGGTAGAGCACTAACCTTGAACAAAAGAGCTCAGGGACAGTGCCCAGGCCCTGAGTTCAAGCCCTACCAGAGAGAGAGAGAGAGTGGGGGGGGGAGAGAGAGAGAGAGAGAGAGAGAGAGAGAGAGAGAGAGAGAGAGAGAGAGAGAGAACTCTTGGGTGCTGGTGTCTCATGCCTGTTGTCCTGGTTACTCCAGGAGACTGAGATCTGACAATCATGGTTTAAAGCCAGGCCAGGCAGGAAAGTCCCAGAGATTCTTATCTCTGATGAACCACCAAAAAGTCATAAGCAGAACTGTGGCTTAAGGGATAGACCATAGAGGTGAGTGAAAAGCTAAGGGACAGTGCCCAGGCTCTGAGTTTAAGTTCCAATACTGGCATCAAAGAAAAAGGAAAAAAATGTGATTAATTGAAGACAGCAAAGGAGCACTAAGAACAAAAACTAGGTGGGAAAAAAATAGAAAAGAAATTGCAGGATGACAGATTTAAACCCAGTCATATCAGTCATTGCATTAAATATGAATGGATTAAACACTTTAGTTAAAAGGCAGAGTATAGCAATGGATTAAAATGACCCAAATTGCTTGCTTTTTAAGTGACTCATTTGAAAGTAAGAAATGTTATGCAGAAAATATTTATAATAAGGGGCTGGGAATGTGGCTTAGTGGTAGAGTGCTTGCCTAGCATGCATGAAGCCCTGGGTTAGATTCCTCAGTACCACATGAACAGAAAAGGCCAGAAGTGGGCACTGTGGCTCAAGAGGTAGAGTGCTAGCAAAAAAGCTCAGGGGCAGTGCCCAGGCCCCCAGTTCAAACCCTAGAACTGGCAAAAAAAAAAAAAAAAAAAAAACAGGAGAGAACAAATAGGAAAACTAGTTTGGCTATCTCAGTATCAAATAAAGTCCGTTAGATAAGGCACAGAACCAGATAAAGATAAGTTGGAAATTTCACTCTGCTACAAGAGACAGTTAATCAAAACTTGATGATCTTAAATGTGTACCCCTATTATCTGTATTTGTTTTCTAAGGTTACTGTAACTAAGTGACAAAGTTATTAGGTGGCCTTATGCAAAGAAATTCGGTTCTCACAGTTCTGGAGTTTAGAGATTTCAAGACCATGGAATTTTCAGGGTCAATTCCTTCTGAAAGCTGTCTTCTCTCTGGGTCTTCAGATCATCTTCCCTCTTTTAATGCCTGTCCAAATTTCTTCTTCTTTTATTTCCCCTTCACCCTTTATCCTTCTTCCAAAATAATTTCAACAAGTTTCATTGCTGTTTTCATAGTTGAAAACAATCTACTTCAACCATATTCATCCTCTTTTATCCTCCTTGCTAGCATAAACCCCTCCTGCTTCATACCCCCTCCCAGCCTGTTTCTCTTTCAAAATTTCAAATTTCCTGTGTGTGTGTGTGTGTGCGTGTGTCCTGGGGCATGAACTCAGGGCCTGGGTGCTGTCCCCTGAGCATTGTTGCTCAAGGCTAATACACTACCACTTGAGCCACAGCTCCATTTTTGGCTTTTCTTTTGTTGGTTAATTGGAGATAAGGGTCTCAGGGACTTTCCTGACCTGGCTTCAACCTTTGATCCTCAGATCTCAGCTTCCTGAGTAGCTAGCATTACAGGTATGAGCCATACACACCTAGCCCAAAGTTCCTCTTCTTATAAGGATGCCAAGAACACTGGACAGAGCCTAACCTATTTATTTTAAATCACATACCTCTGTATAGACCCTATCAGCAGACACTGTTACAGAGTTTAGAATATGTGAATTTTGTGAGAGGCCACAATTCAGTCCTTAGCAGTATGGAGCTTCAAAATGCTTAGGGAAAAGAGGCTGTAGGGTGTAGCTCAGTGGCAGAACGCTTGCCTACCCCACAGAATGGCCTGAATCCAATGCCTAGCACTGAAAAAAACACAAAACAAAGCATGAGGCAAAAATGAGCAGAATTAAAGAGAGAACTAGACAAATCTACAGTCATATTTGGAGACTTTGGCATCTGTCAGTAATTGGTAGACCAAGAAAACAAAAATGACTAAGGACAGAGAAGACTTGAATAATATAATGAAGCAAATAAGCCTACCTGGCACTTATATAACTACTCTATGCCCAATAACCGAAGAATGCTTTTTCTTTAAGAATACATGGAACATTCCAATGATAGACTCATATGTTGGATGACAAGAGAAAAAGAAATATTAAGAAGATGACACAGCTTGTGTTCTTTAACCATCATAGTTATATTTAAAATAACACAAGGAAATCTGGAAAAGACCCAAGCATTTGGAAGTGAAGTGACATATTGCTAAATAATTCATGATTCAAAGGGGAAAAAATCCCACTGGGCATGGTGGTGCACACCTGTAATCCAGTCCTCGGGAGGTTTGAGCAGGATAAGGAAGTTCAAGGTCCTGCTTCGTGACAGGATAAATTCCTCTTGCAGATCTACCTTTAACACTAGGTCAAGCCCATTTTTTCCCTTACAGTATGGTGGAGGAAGAGGATGGCATTTTTCAGGTGTTTTCACCCAGACTTTGTGGATGGAAGCGAGACTCTTGTTGCACTGGTGTCAGAAACCAGGTGAAAAGCCGCCCTTTGTTCTAAAAGCCAACAGCTGCTCAGAGACAAGCAGACAGAACCATTACTCACTGTGCAGAAATTCTCAGTGTATACACACACACACATGCACACACAGTTTCTCTCTTCTCTCTCTCTCTCTCACACACACACATATGGTTAGAAGAACAAAGAAAAGGAACAAAAAGAAAAATAATTCATTGATATTATTCACATCAGGGCCCTGCAACTTGCCTCATGTCTCCCGATTTCCTGCAAGATAGCAGTGTCTGAGCAACTCTCTCAAAGCAGCAAGTCAGAAGATGAGACTGTAGAGGAACCCTAACCAATGAATCGTGCTGGGCTGATAACAGGGAGAAAAAGAAACAGAGAGTCTTTCTTCTTCAGATTATTATTATTATGAAGATGATTGAGGCAAGGCCTCACTTCCTCTTCCAGGCTGGACTTGGGGTAATTTTCACCGTGAAGGCGTTTCTTACGCTGCTCTCAGCACGAGGAAGCCCGGCTCATCTGCCCACTCCGCTGGGGTGAACCATGCAGCCTGAGGTGGGAGGGAATTAGGAGGGGAAGCCTGCAGTTTGGGGTGCAGAGCCCGGCCTGCCCAACTCCATTTAGCTTGCCTCAGAGCTTGCTGCAACTTGACTAGCTAGCTCATCAAAGCTCTCTGTTTAATTTCAGTGTCCTTTCAACAAAAACATTTTCTAATGTCTTCTTCTACCATCTGCTGTGTGTGTAGAACATGGGGAACAGGTTATTCCTGGGGAGGCCCTGGCTCAGAACTGACCTCAACTTCCAGCTCCTGAAGAGCGTGGGTCTGCAGAGAGCCCACAAAGATGGAGTGGATTTCTTGCAGGAAGCCTTGTGCTGTGGAGTAGAAGCGTCCTGTGCTCCCCACACCACCTAGTGGGGGCACCTGGAGAACTCCAAGGGCATCCTGGGGGCGGTGCAGGGGTGTCTGACTCACACCTAGATGTCTACCGTGGAGGCAGAGGCTGAGGTTGCCTCCCATCCAGTTTTGTGGGGTGGCTGGGGGCTGCAGGGGTGAGGGAGAGCATTCCCAGGCACCCTTCCTCCGGGGTGTTGGGGTGATGTCTGTGTTTGGAACTGGGAGGCCGAGTAAGTTACAGAGAAAAGAAGGTGACTTCACTCACGGTCCTGGAGCTCCAGGCTTTGAATCAGGATCCTCAGAGCTCAGCCTCCTGAGTAGCTAGGATGTGAGCCACCAGCATACCTGGCCCAAAGCCGCTTCTTTTTTTTTTTTTTGCCAGTCCTGGGCCTTGGACTCAGGGCCTGAGCACTGTCCCTGGCTTCTTCCCGCTCAAGGCTAGCACTCTCTGCCTCTTGAGCCACAGCGCCGCTTCTGGCCGTTTTCTGTATATGTGGTGCTGGGGAATCGAACCTAGGGCCTCGGGTATACCGAGGCAGGCACTCTTGCCACTAGGCTATATCCCCAGCCCCCCAAAGCCGCTTCTTAACCTCGTGAATGTCCTTCTGCAAGGGCAGGCCCCTGTTTGAGTTCCAGTTGTGTAGGAAGGAAAGAATCCTGTTTGTTCTTATGATTCATATTGGTGGCTCAGGGGTGATGCTGAATTGTTCATAACAACTCACTCAGCATCTGGTATGAATCAAAAAGGACTTTCTCTTGGTAACAGTAAAAGGACGGATTTTAAGCAAGGCTACCATTAAAATGAAGCCTGGGGGTTGGGTGGGCACCGGGCTTTGCGAGATCCTGGGGACCCGAGTCGGCCCAGGCAGATGCTGCTCCTCAGCAGTTAGTGCCGAGCCCCGTGGGGCTGCAGGTCAGGGGCCTCGCTCACCACGCGTCCTTGGGGAGCAGCGCGGAGGCCCATGGTGGTCTCTAGAGGCACTTGTGAGCGTGACACCCCCACAGCCAGCCAGAAAGTCCTCCGTGGGGTCCCAGAAGACACTGTGGTTCTTCATGAGTCATGGAGCTATGAAGGGGACATCGGTGGATTGTCATGAAGCATTGGGCAACGACTGGAGACGTTTCCGGTGGCCACAGAGCAAGGGCATGTGCAAGCTGGAGCTGGCTCTCCGCTGTGCTCACGATGCCCCCAGCCAACAACAGTCCGGCTCCCATGTCAACACACTCAAATCCAAACTGACCCCAGCTCCCCAGTGACCTGGTGGTTGTCAGGCCCTTAGATCTGGTGAACATACGAGAAATCACATGATGCTTCTGCTTACAAAGAGAGTGCATGTTGCCGAAATCTAGGTCCCTGGATACCGGGGTTCTTTAGGGGTGGCTGCCCCATGCCTGGCACAGATGAACCTGGAGGGCATAGGGTATGTGGGTTCACATGACAGGACACAGGAGCCAGTAGGAAGTAGCTAGCTGTAGTCCCAGCCACTTGGGAGGGTGAGATCTGAGGAGCAGAGTTGGAAGCCAGCAGGGGCCGAAAAGTCTGGGAAACTTTTGTTATTGTTGGTTGTGGGGCTTGAACTAGGCCTGGGCACTGTCCCTGAGCTCTTCAGCTCAAGTCTACCACTTTGAGACACAGCACCACTTCCGGTTTTCTTGAACTGTAATCCTTAGACCTCAGCCTCCTGAATAGCTAGGATTACAGGGGCAAGCCACCAGCACCCAGCCTCTGTGAAATTCTTATCTCCAATGAAGTAGCAAAAAAAGTCAGAAGTGGAGGCATGACTCAAGTGGTAGAGTGCCAACCTGAGTGGAAAAAAAAGGAAGCAAGAATGTAAGGCCCCGAGTTCAAGCCTGAGTACTGGCACTAACACCACACACACACACACACACACACACACACACACACACACACAACCATAACACTTGCTTTGTTATTTGAGCTACCCCATTTGTGACTCTTGTAATCTCAGTCTGAGGGGGTTACTATACCATGGCACACCACCTGCATCAAGAACAAAGGGAGGAAAAAAAGAACAAGAAAAGGAGGAGACTGTTTTAAGAGAAAGCCACCCGTGGTGGGAGCTCAGCCAGCTGAGCTGCAGTGGGCACTGGCGGCCGGTGCCCAGCAAGGCATGGGAGGACAGTGCTAGTGGACAGTCTGGAGGGCAGGCAGCGACGTCCAGTCCCCCTCCAGGCTGGCTTAGACAGATTGCAAGAAGATATTTGATCAATTTAGAGCTATAGTTAAATGTCAACCAACAGCCTCTCCCCCATCTGTCCCCAAGGAAGTGCTCCAAGATGTCCCAACAATGCCATGGGCTTTCGTTTGATTTTCCCTGTCCAAATGTGCGGCTGGTGGGCAGAGCCCATGTGAGCACTGACTTGTTAGGAAAAACTAGCCCACACTCTGCAACGGAGGGGTGCCGTGGCCCTGCCTCTGGGAGCAGGCCCAGCCCAGCCCAGGCATTAGAGGCAGCCCCTCCTCACCCTGGCCAGGCCTTCCATCTGGGAGTGGGGGCTGTGGCTTGCAAGGTGAGCTCTCGGCATGACATTGTCCCACACAAAGCCAACTTCTTCACTGAGGTCTGAAGCCAACGAAGGGGGAGAGAAAGCAGTCAAAAACCCAATGCATGTCCTACAAAATGAAGAAAAGTGAGGGAAGGGGGAGACTGGGAAGGACGGGTGAGAAGGTTGAAGGGATGACATTGACCAAGATCCCCTGGACTCATGAACTGCTTTGTCGAATGGCAACTCCTTAAAGATTTTGTTTCGTCAGTAATGGGGCTTGAACTGAAGGCCTGAGCTCTTTTGCTTAAGGCTAGCACTCTGCCAGTTTGAGCCACAGCGCCACTTTCAGTTTTTTGGTGGTTCCTTGGAGATAAAAGAGTCCCACAGACTTTCCTGCCGTACTGGCTTCAGATTGTGATCCTCAGATCTCAGTCTCTGAGTAGCAAGGATTACAGGTGTGAGGCATGAGCACGTGGCTTTTCTCCTTCGTCTTCTTCCTCCTCGCCACCCTTCTTTTGAAATGGGATCTTGCTATGTAGGATAGTATAGTCCAGGCTGGCCTGGAACTCACAATCCTCATGCCTCAAGTTGGGATTGCAGCCCTATTATGTGTAATGGTTCTATGAACTATCATTTACTGCCCACCACCCAGCCCCCAGCAGCCCGCTGCCCTCTCACTTCCTTGGTCCCTCAGAGACCAGGAGGGAGTCTCAGAGACAGCCAAGGAAGCGCTCTGCTCCCGGAGCCATCTTGCACACGTGCAAGCTTTTTAATACAAAACCTTGGCCACATCAAATCAAGTAAACTGCATATTTTGATTAGACTCTTCTGGGGCCAAGTTTTTTTCTATATAGTCTCCCAGCAATGTCAGGCATGGTGTGTAATTATAGTATCTGTAAATTAGGAAGAGACTGTGAGGGCGCTAATGCAGCCTGTTGGGCGTGGACAGACACCGTCAGCTTGCATCATGAAGGACAGGGAGATATGGTTTCCATTTAGTTCTGTCTTGTGAGACTGTGAACACAATAGCTGCCTGTTAGGCCTTCCTGGTTGGGGGTTATGAAATCTGCCAGGGGGGCACAAGAGAGCTGTGTGCCCGCTCTGCTCCGGAGACTACCAGGAACATCTCTTTGGGGGAGGGGGGGATTTCTAACAACAACAAAAAAAGAGTCTTTGGCAGTTAAAATAAAAAGCAACTTTATTTTTCAGACTTTGATCAGTTTTAGGTTTTCAGCAAGATAAAGAGGAAGCAAAGCCAGGGCCCTCTGTGCCTAGGCCCCCCTGCCCGCATGCTGACAGCGGCGCACGCCTGAGGCCCCACTGCCCTGCCGAGAGCAGACACCGAGGCTCGTCCTAGGAGGGCAGAGAACTACAGTGTAGTGATGGGACCAAGCCTCATGCGCCAGTGCTGAACAAAGCATGTCTGCACTAGAGTTGGAGAGTGGGGACACAGGGACAGGTGGTAGGTGTGGATACCAGGGAGAGAGACAGAGACAGAGAGGAGAGCCAACGACAGACAAAGGCATAGACTGCGGAGGGCAGAGGGACCTCTCCCCAGGCTGTAAGGAAGAGCCACCTTGACACATCAGACCGTCCCCTCTGCTTCCCCCCCCCCCCCCGGGGAGAATCCTATCTCTGGCATCTGCACACTTGGGGGAAGTCGCCTGCCAGGGCTGGGCCACGGGAGCCAGGCTGTTCTCTGTGTCTGTTAGGGTTACTGAGTTTTTCCCTCCTTGGAGGTCAGGAGGGGCGCTCAAGTGTTTCCCAGAGGGGCTAGGAATGGGGTCATCAGTCAGGATGATCAAATGTGCTAAGTACTTCCCTTTCTGGGACCCTGGGGGTCTCTGTGCCCCCAATCATGAAGTCAGTGCTGCTGTAGGGATGACAAAGAGACTGGGTTTTAATTTTTGTCCTGAAGTTATACAAAGCGCTGCCTGCTTCCTTCCTCAGTGTGGTAACTGGCCAGCAGCCGTGGGGTGAATAAAACCCACTCAGGAAGGGGCAACCCATCCTGAAGGGCCAGGCCAGGCACAGGGAACCCACACAAGACCTGAGAGAAACAATGGTGGGAAGGAGGGTCTCAGGACAGGAAGTAAACAATGCAAATCTTGGTGATGTGAAAACACAAGCTCGCACTAGGGGAGGGGAAGGAGGTGGGAAGCGGCTGTCAGTTCATTTCCTTACCCGGAACCGCAGGTCGTGAGAGATACTGGATGCCAGGTGAGCTGCGAGCACAAACCCACCAGCCACTCCCTAGCTTTCTGTCCTTCAGAGAAGTCAGAAGTCTGAGAAGCAGCCAAACTATTCATGGCATGGAGGTTTCTTTTTGTTCTGTTCAATTTAAATACTTTTTCTAAAGAGCATCTTTTGTACGAGCCCATTTTTGGAAAAATTTCCAGCCGCCTACCTGTCCTCTTCTCCGAGGATGGGCGTAGACACTTGTCTTCATTGACGTCCTTGGGTGTCATGATGGTTTCTGGGGTGCTTGCTTGGTTTTCTAAACCACTTAGAAAATTTTCAAATGAGTACAGGTTATTTTTTGTGTTTTGTTTTTCTTTTTGTGCTGGTCCTGGGGCTTGAACTCCGGGCCAGGGAACTGTTCCTGAGCTTTTCAAGGCTAAGTGCTCTTCCACTTGAACCACAGCTCCACTTCTGGCTTTTTTGGTAGTTCAGTGAAAATAAAGGGTCTCACAGTCTTTTCTGCCTGGGCTGGCTTTGAACCATGATCCTCAGACCTCAGCCTCCTGATTAGCTAGGATGACAGGTAGGAGCCACTGCTACCTTGTTTATTTTTCATAAAAGCAAAACATGTATCTTCCCCCGGCATTGGGGATTGAATTCAGGGACTTGTGAATACTAGGGAGGTGCTTCACCATTGAGTTCCAGCCCCAATCCAGTAAAGCCTTTTTTGTAAAAATTAAAAACTGTTTCTGGGGCCTGGGAATATGGCCTAGCGGTAGAGTGCTTGCCTCGTATACACAAAGCCCTGGGTTCAATTCCTCAGCACCATAGATATAGAAAGGCCAGAAGTGGCGCTGTGGCTCAAGTGGCAGAATACTAGCCTTGAGCACAAAGAATCCAGGGACAGTGCTCAGGCTCTGAGTTCAAGCCCCAGGACTGGCAAAAAAAAAAAATTGTGTTTCTGGCTAGGTGTTAAAGGTTCACCGTAATCCTAGCTACTCAGGAAGCTGAGATCTAAGGATTACAGTTTGAAGGCAGACTGGGAAAAACAAATCCATGAGACTCATCTCCAACGAACTGGCAAAAGTTAGAAATGAAAGTGTGGCTCAAGTAGTAGAGTCCTAGCTTTGAGGGAAAAATAAAAGGCAAGGAAGAGTGCGAGGCTCTAAGTTTAAGCCCCAGTACTAAAAAAGTTCAGGGAAGAGAAAAAACAGGTGCTCCTCTGCCAGCCCCCCCCCCCCCCCCCGCCCAGAGGCGTTGTGGCTGGGTCAGGCCCTTCCTCTGTGGGGCCAGGGGTTCGGTTCATTTCTGTGCTCAGCGGTGGAGGAGCGAGTCTAGCAGATGCCTCCGGATGATGCAGTTTCAAGCCCACAGGGCTCAGGCTGTGTCTCCACTGTCTGGTCTGGTGGACATCCTGGCCCGTTCCCTCATATGCTCCCGCAGGACATCATCCTCGCTCGGCCTCACTTTCCGCTTGCTGGGAGGGGTGTGTGTCATGAAGGGTCTCATGAAGGGTCTGCCAGTCCAAGGTGGCTACTCACAGCCTCTGGGGTAGGATCAGACTAACAACACTGCTGCCAACCAAGCCCAAAGGCTGAGGCCCAGGTGGCTCTGTCTGGCTGATCTCAGGTCCAGAGAGCCACTCTTATAGCAGGGCTCCATCTAGTGCTCACATGGGAACACAGCCACACGCAGCAGCTACTGCAAATCATTGCAAGCAGGATAGGACTCATTAAACAAGCAGGACCAAAACAAGATTTAAAACACTCCTCTTAGTGTATGTTTGATATTTCAATAACACTAAATATTAATGTATACTGCCTTTGAAAGAATAACAGATTCATGCAGCAAGTAACAGTCAAAAACAGGATACTGGGGGTTTACTGCGGGCTTACAATAAATGTACTAATAGGCATGGTCCCAGCCCCAAGTCCCAGATCCCTCAGGAGTGGGGAAGGGCAAGGGCAGCAAAGATGAACACACCACCCAAGGGTCTGTGAAGGCCAGCAAAGGGATGAGGTGGAGTGTGTGATGAGCCTGAGTTGACAGGCAGGCTGGGGCCGTGAAGGGAGGCTCACCAGTGTGCAGGGCTGGGCTGGTGGCCTGGGGCAGGTGATAGAAAGCTAGGCCAGGACACACATGGGAGATGGGGGCTTGTGTGCTGGAAAAGTCTTACTGGAGCCTAGGAGAGGCTTCAAAGAAAGGGGCCAGAGGGCTTCAGTGTAGAGTCAAGCTTGGCAGGCTGAGGACCAGCACTGGATTTGGCAATGCTAGAAGAGGGAGTTGTAAGCTGTGGCTAGTGGCTGTCAACCATCCTCCTTAGAAGGCTGAGACCTGAGGATCCTAGTTCAAAGCCAGCCCGGGCAGGAAAGTCTGTAAGACTCTTATCTCTAATAAACCATCAAAGGGGCTGGGAATATGGCCTAGTGGTAAAGTGCTCGCCTCATATACATGAAGCCCTGGGTTCCTCAGCACCACATATATAGAAAAAGCCAGAAGTAGCGCCGTGGCCCAAGTGGTAGAGTGCTAGCCTTGAGCAAAAAGAAGCTCAGGGACAGTACCCAGGTCCTGGAGTTCAAGCCCCTTCCATGCCCTAGAGCTGACATGCATATCTACGTGTGTGCACGTGCAACACACCCACAGACCAAAGGCAGCCTCCCATTCACTCATTACTTGAGGCAGAAGAAAAACGCCAAAAGCATATACAACCATATTGTGCTGCTTTTAATTACGAAAGATGTAAAATGATGTATTATAAAACTTGGAAGCTACTTTATACAAATTCCAATCTTTAAATATTGTTTAACAAGGGGACCTGGGAGTTAGGACACTGGCAGGAAGTTTATTAGCTGTTGTGACGGTCCCATTTGAGAAGCGACGGAACTGCGCTCAGAACCACCTGTGCATAAATCAGAAGGGCCATCGAGAGTCAGCATGGAAAGCAAGTTCAAATCCAAGGATGGATTCAAACACACCACATTGCAGCTTAGGGAATATACAGTAGATTTGGAGAAATGAAACAGGGCAAAGGAGGGTAAAGGATGTTCCTCTGGATAGGATGAAGATGATTGTCACCTAACACCCTCCGTCCTAAAATCCACGCCCATGTGAAAAGGAAAACGGGACAGGGGTTTTAGCTCTATGCTGTTTGACTGTTAGTAACTGAATGGAGTCTGACGTCTGGTTACAAAAGTACTGGAAAATAGTGTTTTGTTTTTTGTTTTGTTTTGTTTTTGCCAGTCCTGGGGCTTGGACTCAGGGCCTGAGCACTGTCCCTGGCTTCTTTTTGCTCAAGGCTAGCACTCTGCCACTTGAGCCACAGCGCCACTTCTGGCCATTTTCTGTATATGTGGTGCTGGGGAATCGAACCCAGGGCCTCATGTATATGAGGCAGGCACTCTTGCCACTAGGCCATATCCCCAGCCCGGAAAATAGTGTTTTGGAAGCCTAGCTATTTCCAGTGCCAAGGACCAGGAGAGCTTGGTCACGGCAGGGGCTGAATGCAGGTTCACAGGGGCACGTCCTGCGGGGTTGGGTGGCTGTCCACACAAGGTGGGCTGTGTCACGTTCAGATTACTGGACCCAAGGGCACTGTCTTCTGCACTTCCACCTCCACCGGCAGGGGGCCCCCAGCGCAATCATCTCCATATGAAGGCACTATGTAAAGGTGGGTTATGCAGGGACCCCCTTTCTTCAAAAATACAACTCCTATACCAGCACAATTCCCTGAAAGGTGAGATTCAACTTCAGGGGAGCCTTTGAGAAGAGTTGGCTTCCCATGGTACTCTGGGGTGCTGGATGGTATTAAAGCCCTGAAAGGCCCTTTTCCTTTAGAACACCACTCCCTGTGAGCTCTCAAGCATGGAGCTCAGAAGGTCTCATTGGGAATGAGGGCAGCAGGCAAGGGTTCTAGTTTCATTGTCTAACTCCGCAGGAGCCTGGGGCAAACAGAACAGGAATGCTTGGGTTCCCAGGTGATCCCGTAAGAGGAGGGTGGAGAAATGGGGGGCGCTGTGGGGAGGATGAAGCTGTGATAAGCCTCCTCTTGTAAGGCACAGGAGTGGCGGCTTCCTCCCCGTGGCCCAGAACCAGCAGCAATGCTGTGGCATCTCTGGGAAGGACAACGCCATCGAGGCAAAGGTCCAGCTTCTCACCCCTCCTTTAGCATGCTCCCAGCTTTCTCCTCCACCTTTCACACCTGCTCCTCCTCAGTGGTCGTCACTATTTCTCCGGCTTAATCAGTGGTGGAATCGGCTAAGGTCTAACTAGGGCTTACTACTCAATCATTTACCTTCAATTTCTTCCACCTCAAAGCCTGAATCTCTGAAGCTGTTTGGAGCAAGACATGGATCTGGGGAAGACCTTTGAGGTGAAGGCTGTGCTTTGCTCAGCCATTCTGGTTGCCCTCAGAAGACAACTTCCACCACCTGCTACAGCACACAACCCGAATGGGTGCCTAGACAGGTCACCTAATGTTAAAAGCATATCGAAGTGCATACATAAGGTAGCCAAAGGCACAAGTATTAGAGAAAGTAAAACTGAGGTGTGGCAGGAAAGGAGTTTGCTATAGATTAGACTGCCTCCTAACATGGCAGGTTTGTTCACGCATTTGTTCATTCATTCGCTCACACATGCATGAATGCATTGGACAAGCAGTTACACAGCACTTGTTCTGGGCCAGGCACCTGTTAGGTACTAGGGGCTCGGTGAGGAGGAAGGCACAGTCCCTGTAGGCCAGGGGCTTCCAGTCCAATGAGACTGTCAAATGCCTGACCCACAAGGACACTGCCCTGCAGAGGCCAGGGGGGCTCGGCTCGGCGCTTGGGTCTCACAGGACCTTGGGCAGCTCCCTCCAGTTGGTTGGGAGGGAGGGAGGCAGGAAGGAGGAGGCGTGTGCTTCTCCAGAGTTTAAGACACCTTCAGTTGCCTCTTCTTCCTCAGCCTTCAAGGAGCACCGTTCTTTTCAGGCTTGTCTGTTCCTGGGGGGCTTTTTTCAGTGACTGAATAAAGTCTTCCTTTCCTCCTGTACAAAGGACAAGTGTACTGAAGCAGCAGAAGAGAGATTACAAACCAGGAGGAAACAAACGAGCACGCAGCTTGCCTGACTTGAGCCTGTCCTTGGACTCAGGGTCAAACATCTTTGTATTTTACTTAAGGCACGTAAGGGGCCATGGCTGTTGGCTGAGGCTTCGGTATGTCCACCAGCAAAGGTGCCTCGCCTATGGGTGCCATGGTGAAGGCATCATGGTGTCCAGGTACCGTTGCCTGAAAATGAGCCACCTTCGCCAGCCTTCCCCCCCGGCTGCATCTTCAGTGTCGACAGATCAGTGGTTCTGAGCACTACATGCTGCTAAAGAGGCCTCCTCTACCAGTATTTTCTGCATTTACACATCGACCGGCTGGATGACCAACAGAAAGATGGAAAGGTCAGGGGAAGGAGCGTCTGGCTCATCAGAAGCTCATAAGCAGCCTGCCTACCACAGTAGCTTGTGCTGCAGGTCTGAGAGGCAGGATGGAGCTTTGTGTATAGGAAAGGTGATGGTGCCTGAGATGGAACCTGAGCTAAAAGCCTAGTGCCTGGGCTTGGATCCTTCCACGCAGAGATAACTAATGTCCAGGTTTACTGGCTCCATTCTCTTCCCATCTGCTTTGGCTGTTTCAAAACTTCTGTCCTGTTGCATTCTGCTCACAGTCGGTCAGCTCGAAATGTCTCTTCCACAGAGGGGTCAAGCAGGCCCATGCTGGAGTCACTCAACATGTTGAGTCCATCCAGGCTCAGGGGTTCAATTTGGAGCTCCTCTTCCAATGGAAATGAAGTGTCCACATTCAGGCTGACCTCAGGCATGCCTGCCAGGGCACTGCTGAGATCTTTGAACAGGCTGGCATTTGAGTCTTCTGAAAGGACAGAGTGATTAGGAGGGGTGAGTATGGGGGTTCAGGCTACGAAGAGAACAACTAATAGCAATGCCCTAAGGAGCGAACTTCTATGTTCCAGCACAATAGCTCCCGCAGATGGACCATCCCCAGGCTCACAGTTCTTGCCCTGGAATCAATATTGTTTGTTTTTCTTTTCAGTACTGGAGTTTGGACTCAGGGTTTTGTGCTTGCTAGGAAGGCAATCTACCACTTGAGCCACACACCCAGATCTTTTGTGCTTTACTTTAAACAGGGTCTTATGTTTTTCTGAGGATGGCTTTGGACTTTCTCTGCTTTCCTTTCTATGGCTCATGCTGTGGTTTTCCTGCTCTCAGCCTCCTGAGACTGTAGGTATAAGCCATTTTTTATTTTTTATTTTGCCAGTCCTGGGGCTTGAACTCAGGGTCTGGGCTCTGTCCCTGAGCCTCTATGTGCTCAAGGCTAGAATTCTACCACTTGAGCCATAGCACCATTTCCAGATTTTTCTGAGTAGTTTATTTGAGATAAGAGACTCATGGATTTTCTTGCCCAGGATGGATTTGAGCTGTGATCCTTAGATCTCAGCTTCCTGAGTAGCTAGGATTACAAGTATGAGGCACCAGGGGCTGGGAGTATGGCCTAGTGGCAAGAATGCCTGCCTCCTATACATGAGGCCCTGGGTTCAATTCCCCAGCACCACATATACAGAAAATGGCCAGAAATGGCTCAAGTGGCAGAGTGCTAGCCTTGAGCAAAAAGAAGCCAGGGACAGTGCTCAGGCCCTGAGTCCAAGCCCCAGGACTGTCCAAAAAAAAAAAACAAACCAATATGAGGCACCAGTGCCTGGCATGACTAATATTCTTGACAGTCAGTTCCCAAATTCCCAACTTTTGCAGATTTTCTCTCCTGAAATGATGGTTAATCAGGGAATATGGCCTAGTGGTAGAGTGCTTGCCTCATATACATGAAGCCCTGGGTTCAATTCCTCAGCACCACAGATATAGAAAAAAGCCGGAAGTGGTGCTATGGCTCAAGGGGTAGAGTGCTAGCCCTGAGCAAAAAGAAGCCAGGGATAGTGCTCAGGCCCTGAGTTCAAGCCCCAGGACTGGCAAAAAAAAGCCAAAAAACAAAAAACTGAAATGATGGTTAAGAAACCAAGACTAAATATTTCACAAGAGTTTTGACTCCCAGGCCCTTTGCTCTCTGTCTTGTGGTCTCCAGAGCTGAAGTGGCCATGAATAGCTCACATCTGTAATCTAAGCTACTTCAGAGGCTGAGATTAAGAGGCTAGCAGTTTGGGGACAGCCTGAGCATATATGTGAGATCCTTTCTCACCTAAAAGCTGAGTGTGGTAGTGTGCATATACCTGTCATTCCAGCTACAGTGGGAAGAGAAAAATAGGATTGTGGTTTAGGTGTACACTTGAGCAGAAAGGCACTAGTTCAAAAAGGCACTACTTTGTGTGACACCTTGTACAAAGGATAGTCATGGGAAGTGACCTCCTTTCTGTAAAGTCCGGGGAAGATGAAGCCTGTGAGGCAGCAGAGGGGTGGCCGCACTCACCTGTCAGGACTGTGTTCTGGAAGTTCCCACAGTTGGAATACAAGTTTGGTCTCAGATGCAACGAATCCTGTGGTTCTCGGGCGTCTTGCTGCAGGGGTACCTGGGAGCACAGCAATCATATGTAAGAAGCAAGTCTGCTTCTGAGAGAGCAGGCCAGACAAGCAAGCTACCCCCAGAGCCCTTCTGCCAGGACACCAGGTGCGCTGTGGAGGTGATAATGTAGGCAGAATAGTCCTCACAGGAAGGTGGATGGAGGTGAAGGAGGGGATCCTGGGGCCCGCAGAGTGGGTAGGGGGCAGTCACTATGTGACCCCCAGGGACACCAGTGGTCACATGCGCAGTCTCCTCAGCCTCTCCAAGGCCTTTGCCAACCACCACCGGTGGGAACCCTGAGACTCGGGTTGTCACCAAGGGAGGGGTGGGCCCTTTCCTCGATGGTTTCTGGAAAATGCATGAGAGTTCCGTTTCACCCTCCTCAGGCTGGTGCCACACTGTGAGAATGCCTCCAAGGGGACCAGTCAGACCAGGGACTGCTCTAGGTGCCTTTCCTCAAACCCAGTTTCCAATAGCCTTAAAAAAATGTCTCAAAGGGGCTGGGAATATGGCCTAGTGGCAAGAGTGCTTGCCTCGTATACATGAGGCCCTGGGTTCGATTCCTCAGCACCACATATGCAGAAAATGGCCAGAAGTGGTGCTGTGGCTCAAGTGGCAGAGTGCTAGCCTTGAGCCAAAAAGAAGCCAGGGACAGTGCTCAGGCCCTGAGTTCACGGCCTAGGACTAGCCAAAAAAAAAAAGTCTCAAAGCCAGGCACTGGTGGCTCACGCCTGTAATACTAGCTTCTCACGCGGCTGAGAGATCTGAGGATCATGGTTTGAAGCCAGCCTAAGTAAAAAAGTCTGCAAGACTCTTATCTCCAATAAACTACTGAGAAAAAGCCAGAAGTGGAGCTGTGGCTCAAGTGGTAGAGGGCTAGCCTTGGGCAAAAAGAAACTCAGAGACAGTGCTCAGGCCCTGAGTTCAAGCCCCAAGGGGGAAAAAGAAGGTCTCAGAGCTAGTGCTGGTGGCTCATGCCTACCAGCTTATACTCAGGAGGCTGAGATCTGAGGATCACAGTTTGAAGTCATTTCAGGTAGGAAAGTCTGTGAAAAAACTACTCAGAGAAAGCTGGAAGTGGTGCTGTGGCTCAAGTGGCAGGGAGCTAGCCTGAGAAAAACAATCTCAGGGACAATGCCTAGGCCCTGAGTTCAAGCCCCAGAAGTGGCACCAAAACAAACAAAACAAAACAAAACAGGAGTTTCCATCACTTTTTTTGGTCAAACATTGAGTCTCGCCCAGACTGAAAAGGAGCATGGAGAGGTAGCACTGGGGTGTGGCTCAGTGCTACAGTACCTCTTTGGCTGTGGGAGGATCTGATCCCCAGCACTGTACAAAAATTAAAATCAAAAGCACCAAGAAATAAAAAGCCCAAGAACCAGGGAGGTGAGGAGTTCTGTGAGGCTTTATCATGATCTACTTGAGAATTTATTAAAGTTCTGGGAGCCACTTAACCTTCCTTTACTCTTTAGTCCATCTTGAACCTGAATATCCTAAAATCTAAGAGTATTGAAAATGGTCAGTGCTAGAAACAGAAAAACAAAATGAAATAGCATGCAAATGCCTTAGGGAAGATGGTCCGTCTCCTTCCCCCCCACCCCCTCCCACAAAGTCCCAGCCTGGACCAAGCTGTCCCAGGAGGCCACACACTGCTGACCATGCCACTCGGCCTGTGGGCACAATGCTGTGCCTCCTCCTAACTGTGCTGCTGGGGCTGGCACGGCCTTCCCTGAGCCTTAGTCCTTTCCAGTACTGATAGTTCTCCTACCATGGGCTCCTCTACAAAGGCCTGGCCCTAAAGAGGCAGCCAGGCCAGCACTGGGCCACAGAGCACAGTTGATACTGGGAAGTCAGTGCTTCACCTAGCTGGTGGCGTTTACACAGGGAAGAGCCTAAATGGTGCAGTTTTATGGCAAGGAAGGGGAGGGCTGGGCTGATTACGCACCTGTTGAGGGAAGGCTGGGCCTGACTGGATGGACTGTGGGTCAAAGCCTACATCTGGGAAGAAGTTGGTCAAAGACGAGCCCTTCAGGGGACAAAGAGGTGACCATTTAGCTTGGAATTCTGAGCCAAATAAGCCTTCTTTCTGACTGATGTTCCAGGAGGGACTCACCTGGGATGGAAGAAGCTGGAAGTCTGTCTGAGGCAGGGACTGCTGAGCAGAGGGATCCTGGGGGCAGGGCTGCTGCAGGAGTGGCTGGGGCAGCTCCTGGGGCGTGGGGTAAGGAGGCGGGGGGGACACCTGGGCTTCTGTGGGCAGGAAGGAAAGTGGACTTCGCTCTGAGGACACCATCTGTAAAACAAGCAACAGAAGCCTGAGGCTTTCCTCACCTCTGTATTCCATGCCCAGGTTGTGGACAGGCCTGTTTCTGCCCCAATACATCTCCAATATCACTTTCTCTAAAAGCATTCCCCTTCAATGACCTTCCTACTGTCTTTAAAAAAAAATCTAAACAAGAATATCACCTTTTCTCTCTTTGTTTTCTCAGTGAAAATTATGCTCTGTTTTGTTTGTAAAGCCACGACTCCTAGTTAGGTATGGAAGATTGAAAAAGGCACTGAGCTGAGCTGTTGCCACATCTGCACTAAAACAAGACACTAAAAGATTAAATAGCAGTTAACATTAATAAACCACTTCAACATAATAACAGGAGGAGGAGAGGGTGATGGGAGCCGAGAAAGCCAAATGCTAAGCTGGCAGAGGTGATATGCTTTGCACTTCTGGAGTCTCTAATGGGCTCTGGAGTGGTAACAGCAGGCAATAGGGTGACTGGTCAAAGCTTGGGGGGGCGGGTAGGGTCCCTAACACCTGACTCTTGCCAGGAGATGGGAGCCTGGCCTCTGGAGATGGTAAATAAAAGTAAAGTAAGGGTCACTGGAGCCTAGATAGGGAGGAAGATTTGTTATATTGTGTTCTCTTACTTTTATGCAACTTGGAAAATTCTATCATTTAAAAAAAAAAAACCCAAGGCTTGGAATGTG
This sequence comes from Perognathus longimembris pacificus, assembly GCF_023159225.1. NCBI lineage: Eukaryota > Metazoa > Chordata > Mammalia > Rodentia > Heteromyidae > Perognathus > Perognathus longimembris. The sequence goes on along the minus strand of NC_063180.1, from coordinate 30,861,411 downwards.
GCTTAGTGGTAGAGAGCTTGCCTACTAGCATGCATGAAGCCCTGGGTTCCATTCCTCAGTACCACATACACAGAAAAAAGCTGTGGCTCAAGTGGTAGAGTGCTAGCCTTGAGCAAAAGAAGCTCAGGAACAGTACCCAGGCCCTGAGTTCAAGCCCCAGGACTGGCCAAAAAACAAACAAACAAAAAACCCAGGCATTGGTGGTTCATGCCTATAATCCTAGCTATTCAGGAAGCTGAGATCTGAGGGTCACAGTTTAAAGACAGCTTAGGCAGGAAAGTCCTTAGGACTCTTATCTCTTAAACTACCAAAGAGCTGGAAACAGTGATAGCTCAAATGGCAGAACACTAGCCTTGAGCAAAAAGAGAAAAAGCTAAGGGACAGTGTCAAGGCTCTGAGTCCAAACCCCAACAGAGGCATAGAAACAAAACTAAAACCAAAACCTGTACAAACCTGAAAAAAACTACAACTAAGAAGCTCAGTGAGATGAAAGTTGATATGGAGTCCATGGAACAGGTAATGAAGCTATAAAAAAAAGGAACATTCAGAAACAAAAAGAAAGGTTTGTGTGACTCTATCACAAAAGAAAAATGTGGGTACAGTGTCTGCCATGCCAAGCTACAGCAGGAAGTGTAAACAGGAGGATCACAGTACAGGCCAGTGTGGGCAAAAAGGGAGACTCTATAAAAAAACCACTACAGCAGGGCTGGGAATGTGGCTTTGAGGTAGAGTGCTTACCTAGCATGCATAAAGCCCTGAGTTCAATTCCTCAGCACCACATAAATAGAAAAAGCTGGAAGTAGTGCTGTGGCTCAAGTGGTAGAGTGCTAGCACCTTGAGCAAAAAGAAGCCAGGGGCAGTGCTCAGGCCCTGAGTTCAAGCCCCAGGACTGGCAAAAATAAAAACTCAAAACCAGCACAGCAAACAAAGCTGGAGGTGCAGCTCAAGTGATCATGTGCCTATCTATCAAATGTGCTGAGTTCAAATCTAGTTAGGCAAAAAAATAAGTAAATAAAGCAGCAAAAGAAAAAAGAGATAGGAGAAAACAGGGGTATTAGGAGAGAAATTGGTGATGTTGAACATTCATACGCCAGAAATTACAGAAGAAACAGAGAAAATAGGGGCTGGGGATATGGCCTAGTGGCAAGAGAGCTTGCCTCGTATACATAAGGCCCTGGGTTCGATTCCCCAGCACCACATATACAGAAAATGGCCAGAAGTGGCGCTGTGGCTCAAGTGGCAGAGTGCTAGCCTTGAGCAAAAGGAAGCCAGGGACAGTGCTCAGGCCCTGAGTCCAAGGCCCAGGACTGGCCAAAAAAAAAAAAGAAACAGAGAAAATAGAAGGAAGAAAACTAGGGAAGAAATACTTAAGGGAAATTTCTCATAAGTGGCAGATTTAAATTTGCAGACTGAAGAACCAGCATACATCCAGACTCAGGCCACTCCAACTTATCCCACCAGTTTCAGAATGGTGGGAACAAAACAAAATCCTAGATTTCAACTGAAGAAAGAAGATTTCAATCAAAGTACTAAGACCAAGAATGCATTAGATTTCCCAACAACTCGAGGAACTAAAAGGCAATAGATCAATAGATCAAAAATTCCAGAGGAAAAAGTTTTCAAATGTCAAGTTCTCTAGCCAAATTATTAATTAACTGGCAGGCAGAATAACAACATTTTCAAGTCATGCAAAGCTGGGCACAAGTGGCTCACACCTGTAATCCTAATCACTCAGGAGACTGAGCTCTGAGAATCCAAGTTCAAAGCTAGTCCAGGCTGAAAAGTTTGTGAGACTCTTATCCCCCCAAATTAACTAGCAAAAAACTGGACCTGGAAGTTTGGCTCAAGTGGAAGAGTATTTGCCTTGGGAGGAGGAGAGCCAAGCAAGAGCAGGAAGCCTTGAGTTCAAGATCCAATACTGGCACAAAAAGAAAAGAAAAGCCATGTAAAGTCACACCACCCTTCTTTTTATAAAGCTAACAGAGGGTTTGTTTTCAAATGTATTGAGAGCCAGCCAACACCAGGATTGGGCTGACTTAGTAATGCACACACAGATCAACAGCAGCAGAACAGTAAGACATTTCCTAACTCTGAAGAACAGCCTCATCTGTTAGTTCATAGTATATGAAATGGATCAACTCTGACAAAATGATAAAAACTGTAGAAACACTGAGGGCTGAGAAATGTTCTAACCAAAGTTACCGTAAGTGAGGAGGGCGGGTGGGAAGAGTGTGTGTGGAGGGTGAAAGGTGAGGGAGTGCTGAGGAGAGCTAAATCCTGATTTCCTTGGAAGGATAACATTGGATAACGACCAAATGTAGTAGAAGAAAACAAGCATAAAATACACACTGACACAAAGAAAAGGGATGGAATAGGAGAACAGTTAACTCTAGGAAGCAAAAACGGAAGGTGAGGAAACTATTATCTCATAATCTAAAGGGTTGTGCATGAATAATAGTTTTTTTTCTTAAGGAATCTGAACATTAAATAATAAAAAAAAGACACAGAAAGAGGGCATTCTCTATCTAGATAAGTCTTCTTAAAATGTGTTTAGAAGGCAAGAATACTTTCATATGCCATAAAACGGTCTTGCAAAATAAAACCAAAGGCAATCCAAAACCAAAAAAAGACTCACAAAACCAATTATGCAACTCCTCTCCACCTCCCCTAGAGGGAAGCCACACAGTCAAGGTCCCTGAGCAGGGATGGGGAGTGTGACTAACAAGACCTAACTCCCTCCCGCCTAGCAAGCCAGGACTCATTACGGGAAGTGTCTAGTAGTACATGATGTTATGATGTACCTAGGGTGTGACCAATAGGTTAAAAATATATTCATAGATGATTATGGTAAGGAGAACCACCCTTAAGTGTTTAGAATAAAAACATAGTCAACAAGTTAAAATGCACTTTCAACTTCTGTAATTCTAAGTAAGCGTGTGACTTTGACATGTGTCCTCCTTCTTCCCTACCTTCCATCTTTCCCCCTCACTCTACCACTTGAGCCACAGCACCACTTCCGGCTTTTTCTGTGTATGTGATACTGAGGAATTGAACCCCGGGTTTCGTGCATGCTAGGCAAGCACTCTACCAGTAGGTCAAACTCCTGGCCCCTGTTAGTCCTTTTATAGCGCTATAATCCTCGTTATAGTATGTTATGAACAATAGACGCATTGCTTCTCAAATCTACTGTGGTAATTAGACAAGAAAGCTAATGGACTATCAAAGCTTCAGAAAGGTACTAAACTTTTTGTTTTTTGGCTCTCTCCTGTGGCTTAATGTGAATAGAGTCAACAGTTAATTTTCCACATAAGTTCTGAAATTGTAACCTAGTTTCCTTCACTATCTTAGACAAATCTGCACTGTGTTCTCCATGTCCTACAATTGGAAACTGTTCAATATTTGCTTAAGAGTAGTAAACCCAGCAAGTCTGCCATTAGACAATCAATCCTTTCTGTATTACTCACACCTCTTTTTGCTCTCACATCAGGTGTAACAGAAATGACTCCACTAACCATCGCCACGTTTGCTGTAACAGACCTAATCCAAAATAACCCCAAAAGAAGGGCCAGTCTAGATTCTGTGTCCACCTCTTCACTCCTTTTATTACCTGGGAGGCAGGATACGGGTTCAGCGGGCTGGTTGAAGAGAGCTGCCTGCTGAAACCTGGATGTGCTTCGGGGCCAGGAGAGAGCGTGAGGGGGCTGACGGGGGGCTGCCGGCGCCGAGAGGGGCCGCTCAGGTTTGTGGTGGGAAGAGAGGGGTTGCTAAGGGAAAAGAGGCGGAGTGAGGGGTGGAGAGCAGATGTATTGGGGGCAGATGTCTGTGGGTGGCTGCTCAGGGGCGAGGACAGGGTGATTTTACTGAGCGTGGCCTGGATTGAGGGGTTACTCCGAGAACTCTGGAGACCTGAAAGATAACATATTCACAAGTTACCCGCTATAGTTTCAGATGAAATCTCTTGTTTTCCAACGAGTAAAGAAAACATCCTACTCATATGGGATTACACAGCGAGAGAGAAGATACCAAGCATCCAGCACAAGCAAATGACAGTTACTGTTTCCAAGAGGAACTAGATGATCTAAGCAAGGGTGAGCACGATATAAGTAAGCAAGGGCAAGCTCACTACCACCACGCCACACTTCTCAGCTCCATTCCAGGGAAAGGAGCCTAGGGCTGTGGAGCCCTCAATACATCTGTCCCAGGCTCACTGCCTGAATCCTCTGCTGCCTTTAAACAGTCTTAGCCAGAGCTGTGGCTCTCAGGCAGCTATTAATACCCTTAGCATTCCAGGGAGTCAGAGGAATGGCTGCCCCAAGTCCCACCACAGGGTTCTTCTTTGTTCTGACAAAACATGAAGTCTCATGGACATCGGGAGTACACAGTCTTCACCACTGGGGGACAGAGTCAAGGCCCCTGGTACACAGGGGATACTCACCGGAGGAGCTTCTTATTCCCAGGTGGGTCATTGCTGCTGGGAGGTTGCCCACACTGTTCCCTACACTCATGCTACCAAAGAGGTGCTCACTGGTGTCCAGGGAGGCCGGTAGAGGCGCGGAGTAGTGGAGGTTGGTTAGATCTGGCAATGACCCTCCAGTGTTCAAGGTCCCCAGAAAGGGGGAGAGGCCTACATTTTGACCATTGTGTGGGAAAACACTGGAAGAAAGCAAGGTAAACATCACCTTCCGCAGGGCATTTGGCTTTTAGGAAATAGACATACATGATGCTTCTTGCTTTCCTTCCCCTTTTTAATTTTAATTTTTTTTTGGTGCTGGTATAAGGGCTTGAACTCGAGGCCTTGGTGCTGTCCCTTCGAGCTTTTTCACTCAAGGCTAGCTCCAATTTGGCTTTTGGCTGGTTAAATGGAGATAAGAGTCTTATGGCGTTTTCTGCCCAGATTGGCTTTGAATTGCAGTTCTCAGATCTCAGCCTCCTGAGCAGCTGGGATTAAAGTGTGACTATTTTTCTTATCAAAGAGAGAATTTATCTCTCCCTTCTCTGAGAACTTGGATTGCTGGCTTAACATCTCCAAATACAACCTCCTTCCCTATTAAATTAGATCTATACTAACTTCATAGTAACGTTTTCAAGATCAGATTAGGTTATGGACACAAAGGTACTTGGTCAATTATAAGTCATTATATAAACGGTGAGGCACAACTTTATATATACACACACACACAGAGTTCTTTGGTGGGTTTCTAAATCCACTACCTTGTCCCACAGACACTGTAAAATAGGAGTTTGTACCAGGCCAGATCATGTATTTTCTCATTCTAGAGAATTTTTTTTTTTTTTTTTTGATCCTGGGATTGGAATCCTGGGCCTTGTACTTCTAGGCAGGAACTTCCCCACTTGAGCCATGTTCCCAACTTGGGTCCCATTTTCTTTCTTTTAAAAAAATCCTTAAAGCCTGGTGCTGGTGGCTCATGCCTATAATCCTAGCTATCTCAGGATGCTGAGATCTGAGGATTGTGTTCGTTGAAAGCCAGCCCGGGCAGCAAAGTCCGTGAAACTCCTATCTCCAATTAGCCACCAGAAAACCAGAAGTGGTGCTGTGGCTCAAGTGGTAGAGCACTAGCCTTCAGCTGAAGAGCTCAGGGACAGTGCCCAGGCCCAGAGTTCAAGCCTTATCATGACCGGAAAAAAAAACAAAAAACACTTTAAGTAGTTGTACAAAAGGTTAAAAAAAAAAAAGGAAATTTCTGTCAGGAGAAACTTGGGCAGGATAACCGTCACTTACTTGCTGCCTCCGACATCACAGGATCGAGGGCGCCCTGACAAGGACTGAACCTGGAAAGAGACAAATAAAGCTGGACTGAGTTTGTGGGAGGCCAAATTCAATGTTCAGGAAAGGTCTTCCGGGATGTCTTGGGGCTGCATTGAGTGCGGGAGAGGCCACGCATGCCAACAGCACCTATATCTACACAGCAGCCAAGTATACCTGACTAAGCTTTTTAAATTCTTAAGTTTCTAGCCATAAGGGATACAACACACACACACACACACACACACACACACACACGCACGCACGCATACATAGGACGTTTTTTGGGGGGTGGTACTGGTTTGAACTCAGGACTCTACCTTTTAGCTAAGCACTCTACCACTTGAGTCACACGTCAAACACCCTCCCCCCCCTCTTGTTTTGGTCGGTCGTGGAGCTTCAACTCTGGGTGTGGGCGCTGTCCCTGAGCTCTTCAGCTCAAGGCTAGCACTCTACCATGTGAACCACAGCTCCATTTCCAGTTTTCTGGTGGTTAACTGGAGATAGAGACACATAGGCTTTCCTGCCCAGACTGGTCTTGAACCGAATCCTCAGATCTCAGACTCCCAAGTAGCTAGGATTACAAACGTGAGCCAACGACGCCCTTTGTTCTTTGAGACTGGGTCAAACTCTGTAGCTAAAGCTGGCCTCAAACACAATCCTCCTACCTTAGCAGGATTTCTTGGATTATAGAAGTGTACCATGACACTCACATACTTTTTAAATTTGATGCCTTTTACTTATATTGTAAATTATTTCCCTCAAAAAGGCCAGTGTTCTACATATATTGCTTTTAAATAAACATCCTTTTCCCAACTGACCTGAGAGGAAAAGAAGAAATAAAGCAAAACAAGGTAAAGAAAGAGGAAAGAGATATCAAATAAAATAAGTAATTCAACCAGAATATAAGCTTGTGTGGGGAGAGTACAAATCCCCAAGGACTGGGAGATGAAATGCTATTCCAAATGGAGCCTAAGAGCAGGACAGTCTGACACTTCATCTCAACCAATGGCTGAGTGCAGTAGCAGGTGCCTGTCATCCCAGCTATAGGACAGGCACAAATGGGAGGACTGCTGTCCATGCCAGCCTACGTATAAAGCAAAACCCGCTTACAAAAATAACCAATACAGCTAGGCACTCAGCAGACTGAGATCTTGAGAATAAGGGTTTGGAGACAGTAAGGGCAGAAAAGACCAAGAGACTTCATCTACAATTAACCAGTAAAAAAAAATCTGGGTCAGAGATGACTCAAATGGTATAGCACCAGCCACACAAGAAAGCTGAGGGAGTACAAAGCACTGGGTTCAAACCCTAGCACTGCAAATAATAGTAATAGTAATGATGATAATGATGGACCAATGCAAAAAGGGAATGAGGGTATGGCTCAAGTGATAGACTAGCAGGCACAAGGTCCAAAGTTCAAACACCACTACAAACAAAAACAAAACAAGCCCAAACAAACAACCCAGTGGCTTCTGCCATGCTCCCCAGTGATGGAGAGCAGAGCGGAGTGCTGTTCACCCACCTCCTTGGTCTCCCACAGCTGTTTCGGCAGTGGCTTTGGAACAGCTAACAGATTTTCTTCTTTCAAAGGACCAGGGAAAGACAGCACTAGAGGAGAAAAAGCAGCATTCACTACATTAGAAGGCAGCCATCCCACCTTTGGCCAAACAATCTTGGCTTAACAAAAAAACAAAAAAAACCCAACACATGTTTCTTTAGCCAACATTTATTATCTATGTAGAAGGAAGAAAGTGGGACAGCACTGTGGGTTAGGATGAGTCAAACACAGACTCCATCTTGATGAGGATAACACATGAACAACCATCTTCAAAAGACAAAGTCCCAGATGCCTGGGTCCCACAGGTATACTGCAGCCGCAGGGCAGAGCAGCAAGAATCCCAGGAGGCTCTGGACCCCCTTTACTGACAGAAAGTGTACCCCAAGAGTGGATAAGCAGAGGTTTAGAGGAAAACTGGGCAACTACCAAGTAGATCAGCCCTTCCGCTGAGAGTGAGAGCTAGGCAAGGGGAACTGGTCAGAAATGAGGAAGGCTGAGGTTAGGTAGGGAGGGCCCTGCAGGCTTGGGAAAGGGTGAGGATGCAATGAAGGGAAGTGGGGTGAGCACATAAGGGCTCCTGGCAATGGGCACAGGATGGACAGATACCCATGGGTAAGGCCAGCAGCTGCAGCATCCCGAGAAGGCTCCCTTCCCTGGAGACCCATCTGCCTTACAGCCTTCACATCTGTTATCCCAGTGAACACGAGACTACCAAGCCACCAAACACAGACAGACCACAGACAAGGGAATGCAGGAGGGATGTCAGCAAGAGGACACAGCCTCACACACTGGCGAATGCTCAGGCTATCACACCACTACAGTCCAACCGTCACAGGACAGACAACAGACTTAAAATAGAAACCACAATTTCAGACTAAGTCCTAAGAAAAAGGCTTGGAAGGCAAAGTATAAAAGTCCTTTATCTTTTTTTTTTTCTTTTGCCAGTCCTGGGTTTTGAACTTAGGACCTGAGCACAGTCCCTGGCTTCTTTTTCCTCAAGGCAAGCACTCTGCCACTTGAGCCACAGTGACACTTCTGGCCATTTTCTATATATGTGGTGCTGAGAAATCGAACCCAGGGGTTCATGTATGCAAGGCAAGCACTCTTGCCACTAGGCCACATTCCCAGGCCTAAAATTCCTTTATCTTTTACTTAATAAACTTGGGCTATAACTTCACCTGCAGAGACCTAGAAGGAATTCAGTGTGGACAGGGGAAAAGGTCTCTGAGGATACTATAGGAGTAGTGATGAGTGTCAGTCTCAACACCATCCTAACAAATGTTAACTTGTGCTAAAACAGTGCAGACTCCCAGGGATCTTGATCCTGATATTCAAAATGACTTTTCTCCTTGGCAGTGCTGGGGATGGGACCCAGAGGCTTCTGAAAGCTACCAAGGGGCTACATCCTCAACCCAAAGCACTTAGAGCTTAGTATGTCAATTGTCTTTAACTGACTTTCTTTTCTTCCAACATTGCTTTGTCTAAACACTAATAAGCTGCCTCAGAAATGTAAACTCCACAAGAGGAGGGCCTTTATTTGCTGTTGGGGGACATGCAGAGCTTGTAGCTACTTCAAAGCTGGAGGAAAGAACAAGAGAGCAAGAACAGAAAGGTGTTCTGAAAGGTACTGTGGGCTGCGCTGGCATTGTGGCTGTGACTTTTCTTTTTTTTTTGGCCAGTCTTGGGCTTGGACTCAGGGCCTGAACACTGTCCCTGGCTTCTTTTGCTCAAGGCTAGCACTCTGCCACTTGAGCCACAAGGCCACTTCTGGCCGTTTTCTCTATATGTGGTGCTGGGGAATCGAACCCAGGGCTTCAGGTATACGAGGTAAGCACTGTTGCCACTAGGCCATATTCCCAGCCCCAGACTGCGACTTTTCAAGAGGCTGGCTCCAGCAGTGTGGCTGGAATGGGCTCCATTGTCTGGACAGAAATTATTTTCTTTGAGTTCATTGTCTTTAGTTTCTTTTCATATGTAGGTTTGTTAGAAATTCTCTAAATAGTTTGTTGGGAAAACAGAAATGACCTTGAAGCTATTCCCTTATTTCTGTCCTAATGGATGTCATTTACTTTTTATTTCTTTATTGAGATTAAGTAACTACATAAATTTCACAGTACACATTTTAATCTTCACAATGATGAACAACATCATTCTAGTCTACAAAGCTTATGAACTCTACGAACATTAACAATAAAACTATTTCTTCCAGACCAGGTGATATGCACATTTCTTTCCTTTTGTTTCGTATCATCTGTTCCCTTTCTCCCTCATTTCTTCCCTTCTATCACTGCCCTTGAGTTGCTTAGTTACTTTCATCAAATGTCATTTACTTTTATTTTTGCTGATCTTGGGGCTTGAACTCAGAACCTAGGTACTATCTCCGAGCTTTTTTTGTTCAAGGATGATGCTCTACCATTTGACCCACAGGTCTACTTCTGAGTGTTTGGTTAACTGGAGATAAGAGTCTCATAGTCTTTCTTGCCTGGGCTGGCTTTGAACAGCAATCCTAAAATCTCCTCAGATTCCCAAGTAGCTAGGTGTGAGCCACCTCTCCCTGGCAGGATGTTTATAGATGATTCAACTTTCTTCTTTTCTGGTTCTGGAGCTTGAACTCAGGGCCTGAGGTGCTGACCTAGAGCTTTTTGGCTCAAAGCTGGTGCTCTACCACTCGAGCCACAGGTCTATTTCCAGCTTTTTGGTGGTTAACTAGAGATAAGAGTCTCATGGACTTTCTTGCCCAGGCTGGTTTTGAACCACAGTTCTCGGATATCAGCCCTCTCAATAGCTAGGATTACAGGTGTGAGACACTGGTACCCGACCTGTTTTAACTTTTCTAATTATAATGCCAAACTTGGCTTGATCAGAAGAGGAGTGTGTTTATATAAGACGCTCACTTATCATATTCCTCTAGAGTCTTGTCTCTGTCACAGAAACCTAATTTAGCTCTTCCGTTTCAGATTACAAAAATTAAATTTCATCTTACAAAGATTTAGGAAAAAGAAAATGATGTCTGGTACTGAATAAATGAACTGTGTTATAACCTCATTTGTCAAAAGCCTTGTCATTTTGACAGATCTCCAATATTCTTTTAATCAGCTTTACACAATTCAGCATCCTCTATAAAATGTATAATTCCATTTTGCAAAAGAAAGTTTATTTTCCTTGCACTGTTTATTTAAATTTCAATTACTGACTCACTAAGACTTTCTCTCCTCTAAAGATATTGTACTAATTGCCTAAATGATGTATTCATGTGGTTACAATTTTTGCTCTTCTGCATGTGGCTGCAGGACTGTGGAGCCTGGGTAACAAGGGATCTTTGTCATCTAGTCACACATTTCCTTTTTCATGGCTTTGATCATGAGGAGCCTTAACTTTTTAGAGCATCTCTGAAAGGCACTGCAATCAGCAGTCAGTTGTCAGCCTTTGTCAACAGAGGCACTGCCCACAAGGGGCAGCGGCCCATCACCACAGGAAGGAACCCGATCCATACCTTCCCCATGGCTGTCACGCTCTCCATCACAGAAACCTAAGGAGGAAGAAGAGAACACGTTCATGCGCAGCCTTCATTTTCATTTACTCATGCTGATGTAAAATATAATTTTAAGGGTTAAGGCAATTTTAACACATCCAAGTTCATTCAAGGTGCATTAGCACTTATACTAAATACAAACGCAGTTATTGTGAGTCTACAGTTGGTATCTTTCTACTTTTCCTTTAGAATTGTCTTAGTCTTACATTTTTGGAGGAAGGTCAGGAAATGGGAGAGAAGCGTCCCAAACTAACCTTGAATCTTCTTACTGCCTCTGTCCTGAGAGAAGAAACCCCCGGGTTTTTTTTTTTTCAAAGCTTGAGCATGAGCCTCTACTCAAATCACAAAGCAAAAATGTGTATCTTGAATCTGTCTTTTGAATCCTTTGCCCTGGGGGAGGGCAGGTAATTGAGTCACTGCTCACACTTACTTTGAGTGTGCAGGGACAAATCACAGCTCTGTGAAGGATGTGGTCATATGCAATTCCAACAGTCAAGTCACTTAAAAAAAAATGCATCTGGGGCTGGGAATATGGCCTAGTGGCAAGAGTGCTTGCCTCATATACATGAAGCCCTGGGTTCGATTCCCCAGCACCACATATATCGAAAAGGCCAGAAGTCGTACTGTGGCTCAAGTGGCGAAGTGCTAGCCTTGGGCAAAAAAAATCCAGGGACAGTGCTCAGGCTCTGAGTCCAAGCCCAAGGACTGGCAAAAAAAACAAAAAACAAAAAAAAAATGCATCTAGAGTCTATAAGTCAGGTTTTTTTTTTTTTTTTTTTTTTTTTTTTTTTTTTTTTGCCAGTCGTGGGGCTTGAACTCAGGGCCTGGGTACTGTCCCTGAGCTTGTTTTTCTCAAGGCTAGTAATACTCTACCACTTGAGCCACAGAGCCACTTCTGGCCTTTTCTGTTTTTGAGGAATCGAACCCAGGGCTTCATGCATGTTAGGTGAGCACTCTACCACTAAGCCACATTCCCAGCCCCTAAGTCAGTTTTAAAGGTGTACTCAATAGCTATTCACAAAGTTTAAAAAAAAAAATCTGTCTGAATCCACAAAGTATGCTGTAGATGATGAAGTACAACATTTGCTATGCCTTTAAACTAGAACCGAAGAGTTGGGTCAAGAACATAATAGCTAATCATTTCCCCACAGCCATCAATTATACCAAATGAGTCTTTGGCACAGAATCAGAACAAAAATTTAAACCTAAGTCTTTAATTACAGCACATTTACAGTTTAGATAAGTTTCTGGGTAAGGTCAACTCTTAAATGAACCTGATTAGTCTATAAAACTTAAATAAAACATTTAACAACCACTCATTCAACAAATATTTACTAAGTTCCTGCACTAAGCGTTGGGGGGAGGGGGGCTTGTCAGGTGATATAGCTTGCATATAAGAAGGCAGATAGAAGGTAGAACATCTTAGTGGGACTTGAGGGCAGAGACAGCACCAAGAAGTCATAAATGAATCACAGTCACAGAGACAGTTTCTCCCAGGCTCACAGAGAAGATCTAAGCAATGACTGAAACTTAATTTTAGTGCACATAAAGACTGCTAGGCGGATGGGAATGTAGCTTAGTGATAGAGTGCTTGCCTAGCATGCATGAAGCCCTGGGTTCGATCCCTCAGTACCACATAAACAGAAAAAGCTGGAAGTGGCGCTGTGGCTCAAGTGGTAGAGTGCTAGGCTTGAGCAAAAGAAGCTCAGGGACAGTGCCCAGGTCCTGAGTTCAAGCCCCAGGACTGGCAAAAAAAAAGACTGCTAGTCAAGCATGTTACAATGCTGGTTCCTTTGCCCAGGACTCAAAGATGGTGAGTCAGAGGTGTTAGAAACAAGGAATTGACATCTTTAATGATCTGCTGTGGGAGATGGTCCTTGGCCCACTCTTTTTAGAAACTTGCACCAGCCGCCTGCTTGCTCAATTGTGATCTTACATGGTATTAAAAGGCTGTGAGGTGTGGTTCTGTGGTCAGTAACATGAAGAGTAGAGGAAAAGAAGCTTCTCATTCAAAGTTTGGCCTATAGAAAAAGGGCAAGAACCTGACCATTGTGATTACTAACACGTGATTATCCTATTAAAAGTAGAAAACTTTTATGCAGGCAGTAATCTACTATGGTAGATTGCAGTATTTTGTCACCATGAGGCTTAATGACTAAGGCAGTCTCCGGAGAGTCACCTGAGGGCTACATCATGAGCCCAAGAGGTCCAAGAGGCCAGCAGACTCCCAGGAAATTGCCCATAGGGTTGCCCTCTGTGTCACACCTATAGTCACCTGAGGACTACATCACGAGACTGCCCGTGAGGCCCGCAGACTCCCAGCCCACAAGGCTGCCCTCCGTGTCACACGGGAACGGATGGCAGGCTTTGGACACCGGGAAGATGACCACACAGCCAGCATTTTATGTCATGATCTCATGCAGCCCTCCCGGCAGCTCTACTAATCATGCTCAGATTATACTGCTGGTTTCAGGCAGTGAGCCTTCAGAAAGCCCAAGTCCCTAACAAGTCTGCAGTAGTACTGGGAGGGAGAAATGGAAGTAAGGTTGAAGGGAAGGCCCAGGTGCAAGTCTAGGAGGCAGAGGATAAGAACAGAGGTGGGCAGGGGAGGAAGAAAGGAAGGAAGAGGAGGGTATGTCTGGCAGGGGTAGGAAATACAGGCCAATATGGGAGGTGTGGGAGAGAGGCCAGACTAAAGGCATCTGCTAGTAGTCTGGATGAGGTAAGGAATGGAAGGCTGGGGTTAGCACCTTCTGGAGACAGCTGTTTGCAGAGTGAGGGATGGACTAAGGCCTGGAGGCAGCATCAAGGAAGAAGTACCAGGTAGAAAACAACACCACACAGGTCAGGCAAGAACAAAGGAAGGCATTGGTAGTGAGGGCAGAAAACAAGAGCCAGAGGGATGGGAAGGTGGCTTAAGTGGTAGAATGTTTGCCTAGAATCCATGAAGCCCTGGGTTCGATTCCTCAATACCACATAAATAGAAAAGGCCAGATATGGTGCTGTGGCTCAAGTGGTAGAGTGGCTAGCCTTGAGCAAAAGAAGCTTAGGGACAGTTCTCAGGCTCTGAGTTCAAGCCCTAGGATTGGTAAGCGCTAGGTCTGGGAATGTGGCTTATCAGTAGAGTGCTTGCCTAGCATGCATGAGGCCCTGGGTTTGATTCCTCAGTACCACATAAACAGAAAAAGCTGGAAGTGGCCCTGTGGCTCAAGAGATTGAGTGCTAACCTTGAGCAAAAAGAAGCCAGGGACAGTGCCTGAGTCCAAGTCTCAGGACTGGCAAAAACAAAACAAAACACAAGAGGCAGATCTGGGAGACTGTAGGGACAGAAGGAACAGATGGCAGCTACCATGTAGGTGAGGGGCAGGGGCAAGAAATTACATGTAACTCTTGGGCATTTCATACACTAACGTGGACAGAGGATGGTAGCAGCTGTAACAAAATAGCATATAATCAAAATAGTCAAGCTTGGATCTTTTACTACTAGATAAAAAAAAAATACTACAGGACACAGCTATAAATAAAAAGGAACAAGTTGTGACTGGATATCTAGAAATGGAGAAAATTAATTTGCACCAGCCCCTCAGGGACAGGACATGGGAGACCGAGACTGTCTCTTTTTCAGGAAACCGCACAGCCTCATCACAAAGGCTGACCCAACTAAGTGCATCAGAGACCATGCTCCTTCCACATGCCCCATGCCTGGAAAGTCTAAGACAGCTCTTTGCATGCTCTTGACTTGAAGTAGAGAAGGAAAGGGGTAGATACTTTCTCATTTGGCTTTTTGTGCATGAATGGCACTCAGGGCTACCATTTGAGCCATACCCCCAGTCCAAGTTGTTTTTTTGCTGGTTAATTGAAGAGTTTTGAAGACCATTCTCCTTGGACTGGCTTTGAACCTTGACCTTCAGATTTTAGCTTCCTGAGTGGGTAGGATTCCAGGTGTGAACCACCAGCTCCTGACTAAAGGGAAGATCCTTAATCAGTGTACCCTAACATACACCCTTTAGAAATGTAGCCTTTCGGGCTGGGATATGGCCTAGTGGTAAGAGTGCTTGCCCTGTACGCATGAAGCCCTGGGTTCGATTCCCCAGCACCACATATATCGAAAAGGCCAGAAGTGGCACTGTGGCTCAAGTGGCAGAGTGCTAGCCTTGAGCAAAAAGAAGCCAGGGACAGTGCTCAGGCCCTGAGTTCAAGCCCCAGGACTGGCAAAAAAAAAAAAAAAATGTAGCCTTTCTACCCTGGGCCCTCCTGGCAAGGTGCCTTTTGCCCTCTATAGGCCTGAGATGCTTGTGCCAGGCATCAGATGTCAGCAACAGGGTTATCTGCACCTTAAGTCTTGGCCTTCTTGATGCAGGTCAAATCTTGTTTTTCTTTTCTGTTTATGTTGTACTGAGGAATTGAACCCAGGGCTTCATGCATGCTAGGCAAGTACTCTATCACTGAGCTACATTTCCAGCCCTGCAGGTCAAATGTTATTGCCATCTGAAAGGTCACTGCAGTAGAAAGCATGTCCTATTCCCCAAAGGGCAAAATAGTGCTAGCTAGCACCTACAGCTCTAGTTATAAAGACAAGGCACAATCTCTGCCTTTATCCCCTAACTGCCCTGAGTGAGGGGGGGCTGCTCCACCCATGTCAGGAGACGTTGTTAGGAGACAGCACCACGTGTGAGCAGGCCAGGTGTTGCAAAAAGGGCTTGTGCTTACCACACTGCATGTATGCAAACTGGTCATTCAACTGCACAGGTAGACAGGGAAATGGTCAGCATATCTCTTCATAGAAGAGCTAAATTTTTGGTTGTATCAAAGCTTATTTCTGTCATTTACAATTGCATATCATTTATGCCCAATTGTCATGCCTAATTTCCATTTTGAAAATTAGTAGCTATGTGTATTAAACTAATGGCTTTATTTTCTGAGGACACAACTCCGCTCATGAATATATCAGAGTTTACACTGGTGGAGGCTGCCCCCAGCTCCCCACAACAAACTCAGAAGGATTCCCAGGAAAGGAACACTTACTGCTGCTTCTACTATAGAACCTGTTCTGGGCTTCAATTATATTTTCCCATCACTTTTAAATCTTTATTTGGTTGGTCCTATAAAAGGAAACACCTTTTTGTGAAACTAGTTGATATTTTTAAAATCCAAAAGGAAAGAAAATGAAAAAGAAAACTTTAATGAAGTACAGGAGGAAAATATATAAAACAATTTAAAATAGCTCCTACCAGCAACTATAATTCCCCAGAAATAATTCCCATCCTTGGAGACTGGAATAACATTTTAAACACACTGGCTTTCCCATGTAAACACACCCATATTTGGACGTGTTTCTGAGTTCAGAGATACTTGTAGGAGCAGGCGCAGTTGAGCCGTCCAAGCTGGAGGCTGGGCCCCCTCCATGGCTGTAAGATATTGTGGCCTGGCCATTTCTACCAGTGGATCTAAGGAGAGACCCACAAGCCTTTCCCATCACACAGGAAGCTGGCTCCTGACTTCCTGCCCTCATGGCTCTGGGCTCTGCCTCCTGGTTTCACTCACCCTCATACCTATGTGCCTCACGGCTTCCCTCAGAGGCTACTACATCACTCTCAGGGTAAATACTTCAGTTCAGGCAATCTCTTTCTTTCATTACTTTCTCCTCTCTTTGCACACAAGCCTGGAACACTCACCTAAGTTACCTAAGGCCTTCCATTGTCCACAGCCTGCCTCAGGAGAGTGTAGAGGCCAGGTATAGGCACTCTGGGGTAGATCTGCCAGCTGCTTGGCTCCTGGGGCAGGACGAAGAAAACCTTGTGCCTACTGGTGCCCTGGTTACAGCTTCTGCTTTTTCAGCCTTTGTTTCTGTCTCTTCTGACTTCCCTCACACTTGTGCAGTGACCCAAAGCTAATTCCAGTAGTCCTGCCAGCTTTGCTCTTTACTCCCATGTGTGGAAAGGAACCTTGGGGCTCTGTCCCCACCCACAAGCAACATGGTGTAAATGAACAGAATCTCCTCCGGACTGCAATGACAGAACACATGCAGCAGCCACAATCCCATGCCTCCTCCTATGTGCAAGGAAGGAAGGTGGGAAGAGCTCTCTCTGGAAGGAAGACAACTAACCTTGGAGTAGCCCAAAAAGAAAAAAAAAAAAATGGAAAAAGAAAAAGGCAGAAAGGCTGGTGTCTTGGCCAAAGATGACTTGTTTTTAATGCTCCTCTCAGACTCAATCTGCATATGGAAGGGGTAGTTCAGGCTGTGTTTGAGTTCTGGGCTGTGTCTGAGTCAGCTTGGGCAGGGCAGGCTGGAGGTCGGCTTTGTCCACCAGAGCCACTGCAAGACTGCTCTGCTCTGGTACCTCTGTGCCAGGCACTGTGGCGGTGCTGGTGAGAACAAGACTCTCAAGATGCTGCCTTCAGGTGCTCCAGAGGGAGAGAAGGAGCACAGAGAAGCATGTCTACACAAAGAGGCAGGGAAGCGCTGCAGGTATGTCAGACCCCTGAATGGAGGAGCTCTGGGGTGCTAGAGCAGTTAGGACGAGGGAGGGAGGTTATGGAGGCTCTACAGAAATGCTGACGGGAGCTGGGCTCACAGATACAGAGGATGGCTGGGGTGGGTCAGGGAGGACTTGACAGAGGCAGCAGTGAAGCAGGACGGAAGGAAATTGACCCCTATGTAGCTCACATGGTAACCTGAGGAAGCTGGAAAGAAAGGGAAGCAGAGTCCAGATAGAGATCAGGGAGAGCTGTGGGATTCCACACCGAGAGATGGAGACTCATCCTTTTTGAGGTGGGCTCCCTGAAGATTTTCATCAGCAGACTGGCTCACCATGGGTGCAGATGGCATGAGAGGATGTGCGTTTGCCTTTTGCCCATTCTTGGCATTTCTCCCCTGAGCTCCCTCTGGCCCAAGGGAAGCAGTGGCTTAACTGAGCAGCAAAACGGAGAGTAGGGAGCCAGGTGAGGCTCTCTTTTCCTATGTTCTCCCTTTTACCTCCTGCTGCCCAAGCTCTCCTTCATGGAGGCCCCCACACCAGTAGTGCTGGCCACTGGGGGGATCAGCCTCTGGGGTTCAGTTATAATGGAGTCCCAGGCCCACAGAGGAAGCCCTTCCCTGTCAATACCACAGAGAACCCTCAGGAAGCCCAAAGTAGAACTAGATGGGAAGCTATCAGGCTGGAATTAGAGATAGTTAAGTCACTGTAAAAGTCATATAACAGTCCATGAGCACCTAGTAGAGAGCAAGTGATGAGGGGGAAGAGGAAGCTCAAGGGAAAGGGATGCCCATGGAGGGAGAGTTTGCCCACAGGGGAGAGGAGAGTTTGCTAGGAAGAGGAGCACCCACCTTCACTGCTGTACTTCCCCTGCAGGAGGAGCTCATGTCAGCAGACCACAAACCACAAGTGCATGCACCACATGAGCTTTTTTCTCTGGGCTCCCCCTCTCCCTTGGACAGAGGGAGAAAATGGACACTGTTAGCAGGGGTCTGGGTCTTACCCATGTATGGGGCAGGCCAGGTGGACTGGCACCCTCCTCCATAGGGGTCCTGGGGCTTGGTGCTCAGAGCACTTGTGTGAAGAGCAGAGTCAGAATTGGTCCTGAGGAGGGAGAGAATCCAGCTGAAAATCCATTTTTTTCTTGGTAAAATCAGTATTAATTGCTGAGTATTCCCAACAGGAAAAAGGTAAGAATATTGACTTATAATCATCCATGGAATGAAGGAACAGACCTGCCTGCAGTGTCTTGTATCAGTCATAGCTACATCCAAGAGATTTTTTTTTTTGTGGTACTAGAATTTGAACTTATGATTTTATTCTTACTAGGCAGGGCCTCTACCACTTGAGCATTTGAGCCATGCCCACCCACCCCCCCCCCCCCCCGCCCAGTACCTTTTGCTTTCATTATTTTTATTTGTTTTTTGTTTTTGTTGCCAGTCCTGGGGCATGGACTCAGGGCCTGAGCACTGTCCCTGGCTTCTTTTTGCTCAAGGCTAGCACTCTGCCACTTGAGCCACAGCACCACTTCTGGCTTTTTTCTATATATGTGGTGCTGAGGAATTGAACCCAGGGCTTCATGTATACGAGGCGAGCACTTTACCACTAGGCCATATTCCCAGCCCTGCTTTCATTATTTTTGAGATATAATCTTGCACTCTTTGCCAAGGGGCCAGGTTTTGTTTTTTTTTTCTCATTTGTGGGGCTTGAACTCAGGGCCTGGGTGCTGTCCCTGAGCTCTTGTTCAAGGCTAGGGCTCTACCACTTTGAGCCACAGTGCCATTTCTGGTTTTCTGGTGGTTAACTGGAGATAAGAGTCTCACAGACTTTTCTGCCCAGGCTGGCTTTGAACAATGATCCTCAGATATCAGCCTCCTAAGGAGCTAGGATTACAGGTGTGAGCTCCTATCTTTGCCTGCTATGTAGCTAGGATGAATGATGTGTACCACCATGCCTGGCTTATTTGTTGAAATGAGATCTCACTAACTATTTGCCTAATCTCTGGTTCCCAAATAGCTGGGACTGTCAGTGTGAGCCACCAGACCCAGCTTTGAACCTGATTTCTAATATTAATAGGTGAATGTCAATAGGTATACTCACATAAAGAAATGCTCTTTGAGGGCTTTGAAGTTTTTTTTAAGAATGTCAAGCAGTCCTAACACAAGAAATTTGAGAAGCACTGATCAGTAGCAAATTTCTCAAACTCTCCCAGCCAGTTCTAGTTTACAAACAGCCTCAGATCCAGGAGACATTTATGTATTTCATTCAAGGGTCAAACTGTCATAAAAATGGCATGTGAGCTGGGTGATGGCAATCATACCTGTAATCCTAGCTACTTGAGAAGCTGAGAATGGAAGGTTAGCAGTTTGAGGCCAGCCTGGGCAGAAAAGTTCAAGAGACACTTCAACTGGGTACAGTGGTACACAATTGTAATCTGGAGCTACGTGGTAGGTTAAGATTGGGAGGAATGACGTTCCAGCCAGCCTGGACATGAAGTCTGCGAGACTCCATCTCAAAGGAGGGAAGCTCAGCATGGTGATGCACACCTGTCATTCCAGCAACAGGTAGACTATGGTCTAGCATGGCCCTAGCAAGCAGTAAGACCTTTTCTCAAAAATAATCAGTGAAGGTCTGGGAATGTGGCTTAGCAGTAGAGTGCTTGCCTAGCATACATGAAATCCTGGGTTCGATTCCTCAGCACCATAAACAAAAAAAGCTAGAAGTGGCGATGTGGCTCAAGAGGTAGAATGCTAGCCTTGAGCAAAAAGAAGCCAGGGACAGTGCTCAGACCCTGGGTCCAAGTCCAAGGACTGGCAAAAAAACAAAAATAGTCAGTGAAAAAGCAGGACTTGGGGTCATCAGCATTAGAGTGGGAGACTAGCAAGTGGGAAGCAGAGCTCAAACACAAGTACCACTAAAAAGGGCATCTTAGCAAGTTCAAGGAGGTCTAGAACGCTTCTCTGTGGTTCATCCCAGCTGAACATCTCATGTGACTAAGCTATATGGTCTCATATGAGAGAAAAAGCCAAGGGAAGAACCTGGGAAATGCAGCAGGAAGAACATAGCCCTGCAAGCAGTAGAGTCTGAGAGTCTGAGTTAACTGCCAACTCTTCTACAGATGCAAAGAAACTCAAGAGCATGTCAATCAATTGGAAAAAAAATGTAAATACAGACTGAGTATTTGATCATGTTAAGGAATTGCTGTTAATTTTATGCCACATAATAATGACAATGCAGTTATTTTATATTGTTTTGGTGCCAGTACTGAGACTTGAACTCAAGGACTAGGCACTGTCCCTTAACTTTTTCACTCAAGATTGGTGCTTAGTCTACCACTTGAGTCACAGCTCCACTTGGAGCTTTTATGGTGGCAAATTGTAGAGTCTCACATACTTTCCTTCCCAGGCTGGCTTTGGACTGTAATCCTCAGATCTCAGCCTCCTCTGTAGCTAGGATGACAAGGCATGAACCCCTGGCGCATGTTTGTGGTTATTTTTTTTTCAGGTTCTCACAACCTTGTACTGTGGTCATGGATTGGGGTACAAGCTGAGGGGCAAAGAAGTGAGACTGCAGAATGCCAGTGAAGACTGAACCACACCTTGAGACTGGCACAAGGACCCTCTTACAACCTCTCTCCTCTGTGTATGTTTAAAACTTTGCACTATTATCAGGACTTTATTTTATATTTTTGAGATAGGGTCTCACTATGTAACCCAGGACAGTCTGAATTCATGATCCCTGTCTCAGCTTCTCCAGTATTGAGATTACAGACATGTCACCAAACCTAATTTAGGCTTGTTTTATTTTTTTAAGTCCTAGTGCCTTCACATATTAACTTGAGCAGGTCATTTAGCCTCTTAAAACATCATGGTACTGACTGGTTTGGTGTACTGGCAGGATTGAAAAAAATGACTGAGGGTGACACTCCTGGAGTGTGGCCCCATCTGATATGTACTGAACACTTACGCTCCTCATGTACTAGCTTATTTAATCCGTGCAACCACCCCATGAGAAGTACAATTAGCACCACTGTTCAGATGAGAAGACTGAGATATGACTGCACACTGTCTTCCCCACACTCAATAAAAACCAGTATTTAACATTTCATACAAACACAATAGACATAAACACACTTGGAAGCCAGGTAATAGGTGATCCCCACCTTAAAAATCTTTGAGGAAACAAACAGCCCTGGTACCTGTTAAGAGCCGATGTCAGCCTGAATCCAGGATGCTTTTCTTCTTTCCAAGGAGGCTGCTGCCTTTAAAACCCAGGACATCATGAAAGGGAAAGAAATTTAATCCACAAGTGTGAAGGAGAACCACAGCAGGATCTGAGAGTAGCTCCTGTGCTCACCCACCACAGAGCATGAGAGTGAGCTAACATGCCCAGGCCTCCCCCATTTTGCTCATTTCTCACTGGAGTAAAACAAGGCCAGACTGAGTGACCTCTCAGTGCCTGGGAGCTTGGACTCCAGGGCAGCTTCTGAAAACTCACGGAACAGGATTGGCTAGCTGGACACACACAGGGTTAATATAAGGCAAATGAGCATCTCTGAGACCTGTCAAATCAAGAATGCCTCTCTAGGGGTATACGTATAAAGCCCTTATTACTCTGTTGGCACAGCTTACTGCTTGCCACCTACTTTGGGGGTGGGCATAGGAGGCATGCTGCCATTCAGATATGGATGGCCATGGAGAGGGATATAATGGTTAGGTACCCAGATTGTGAAAATATTAATTACTGCTCAAGAATGCACAAGACACTTTTTCTTGTATACAGAAAAGACCAATATCAGTTTGGAGATCTACCTTTTCTCACTCAAAATATAATCTTGGATTATTTATTCTACAGATTTGAATCTGAGGATACAGGAAGATAGTTGATTAGGCCACAGTTTCCATCTTTCTTAAAAAGAAAATAATCCATAGTACATTCTGTGGTAAGTACTGATACTGGCTCAGAGAATAGATGGAGAAGCCTCTACCCAGAGCAAACTTGTTTTTGACATGCACGTTTCCAATGCCTCCTCCATCTGACTTGGAGATCTCAATGCTCCACACAATAGATGCAGCGGGCTTTTTGGTTACTTTTATAATCAGTCACTGTCTAGGCTGGGGACAAAAATATTAAGACCCTAAGCCAAATATACTGCACAAATGATCATTTTGGGAGTTGTTCATTCTTTTCAGGAACTTACTAACACAGCCCAAAAAAAAAGCAGCTTATTTACCACACCTCAAATGCAAGAATACTGCCAGGCACTGGTGGCTCGTGCCTGTAACCCTAGCCACTCAGGAGGCTCAGATTGGAGGACTATGGTTCAAAGCCAGCCTGAGCAGGTAAGTCTGTGACACTTTTTTTTTTTTATTTTTATTGTCAAACTGATATACAGAGCGGTTACAGTTTCATATGTTAGACATTGTATATATTTCTTGTACTGTTTGTTACCTCCTCCCTCATTGCCCCCTCCCCCCTCCTCCTGTGACACTCTTATTGTCAATTAAGCACACAAAAAAGCAGGAAGTAAAGCTGTGGCTCAAGCGGTAAAGCGCTATAGTCTTGAGCAAAAGAACTCAGGGATGGGGCACAGGCTCTGAGTTCAAGCCCCAGGACTGGCACCAAATAAAACAACAACAACAAAAATTCTAGTATAACAGTTTTCATATAGGTTTCTATTTAAAGTATGAATACCTAGAATTACTTTAATAATTATAATTGTGTACTTGCTTATAAGCTCATGATTATGCACAGAAAACTATAACTATACAAGAAAACAAGATTCTATGTTATATTAACATTAAAAAAAAATAACACTCAAGGCACAGCAGATAAAGTGAAAATACCTAAAGAAAATAACCTTTTAAAGTACTTTCTCAATAAAGCTTGCTTACCTTGGCCAACTCTCATCCAGAGCCTGGGAAGAGTAACTGGCTCCAGATGCACTACCATCAAAGTAGAAATTTTAGTAAAGGAAAGATATGGTGAATGGGAGATTGAAGCAGAACGTGGAGCTTGGCTCTTATCTTTATGTCTGTACCTGGCAGCCTTCCTCTTCTCAGCATCTCAGAACACGCTACCTCTCCCCCCCACACTCCCAATCATCCAACCAGTCTTCCTCCCAAAATTCATGTGGACTGTGCTTTTTTTCATTTTATTGCCTGTCTAGTAGCTGTTGTTTTCAAGAACTGCCTCCACTACCCTGACCTGGCAAGGCTGCCATTCTCTGTGGAAGAGCCTGACTCAGGGGAGGGACTCAGGCCCAGTTACTTCAGTCATGCTATGTTGTCCCCTGGAAGTAATGATTGGTTCAGGGCTGGACTCACGACCCAAACAAAATCAAGGGAGGAGAGTGTCCCTAGCGGGTGACAAGTCCAGGCTATTTGAGTCTGGGTGGCTCCTGCTGGAGAAAGTTTGTCTGCATGTGAAGTCAATACAGAAGCAGCACCACAGAAAGCCACTTCCAGTGATACAGCCAATAAATTTCACTTTTCCTTCTGAGGTTGAAGCAAGAGGCCCGCAAGTTCGAGGCCTGACTGGACAACTTAGTGAGACCTTGTCTCAAAATTAAAAAAAAAATGCTGGGGATGTCTCTCAATGGTAGAGTGCTTACCTAACATGTGCAAAGGCCTCGACTCAACCCCCAGAACTGTAGCATTGTCAAAGCCTCATGGAGTCTGGCATGCTTGGGAGCACATTCCAGATGCAAGAAGAGAGGGAGAAGTGGCACTACTCACCCAGAACTCAGTATGGCTATTTCCATTAACTTATTTGCACCTGTGGGATTGTCTATTTTGTTTTTTGGCAGTACTGGATTTTGAACTCAGGGCCTTATGCCTGTTAAATACTCTATTATTTGAGCTATGGCCCCAGCCATCTTTTACTTTAGTTGTTTTTCAGGTTGGGTCCTGTTTTTTGTCTGGATTCAGCCTCAGACCAAGATCCTCCTACCTCTGTCTCTCATATAGCTGGAATGACAGGTGCTCACCACCATGCTTGGTTTGTTGACTAAGAGAGGGTCTTGCCTGTGCTGGTCTCAAATTGTGATTCTCTCCATCTCTGCCTCCCAATGATTGGGATTATAGGTGTAAGCCATTGATCCTGGCTCCAATGGGAATTCTTTTTTTCCTTCTGTGAGTCCTAGAGCTTGAACTCAGGGCCTGAGCACTGTCCCTGGCTTCTTTTTGCTCAAAACTAACACTCTATCATTTGAGCCACAGTGCCACTTCTGGCCTTTTCTGTTTATGTGGTGCTGAGGAATCGAACCCAGGGCTTCATGTATATGAGGTAAACACTCTTGCCACTAGGGCATATTCCCAGTCCCTCCCATGGGATTTCTTAGGCCATTTTTAGTCATATTATCCTCCTACTAAAAAAAGTCTCCAATGGCCCTCTTCAGACTGAAAAACACAATCAAACTTTATTGGCTTATTCACTCAGCACAGCACAACTGGCTGCAAAGAGCTGTCTGCCCTCCAACTGTCTGTCCTTTCCCTTCCTAAGTCCCTGTGGTCAGTAGGGGAAACTCAATCCTTCAACAAGGGAATCCCAACTTCTCAGACCTGAGGAGCCTAGCAGAAGCAGCTCTTCCTCCCTCCTCTCCAGAGGATGGGGAGCAGCTCTTCCTTCTGTTGGTAAGACAAGACATCTGTTGGCCATTTACCAGTAGTGTGTGAAGTGACCGAACCAGAGGTGCTCAAAGCAAGTTCTGCCCTGTTGCTTATTTGGTGCTGCCTGACTTAGCAGAGTGAGCAGGACTGGGGCACTTCCCTTGGCTTTCTGTCTTCACACGTAAGTGTAGCAGGCAGGGATCCGGAAGTGCCTTTGGGAGGTAGCCCAGCTGTCCATTTTCTCCTCTGTCCTGGAACTCTGTGTTCTGCCCAGGAACAGGTTATGGGCAGCCTGTGACCTTCCAGGCAGCTGGCTGGTAAAGAGATGCCTCTGCTTAATAGAACCCAGCTGCCAAGATGGATTCCAGGGTCAGATTTCATGTACAAAACTGGTCACGATTTGGTGCCTTCCATGTTTTTACTGTCACTCTACTTTCTCTTGCCCCTGACATCTGTGTCTCTCTAGAATATATCTTAAAGCAGAGCTGGGAGGGAGGCATGAATAAGATCTTCTGAATATTATTTACACCTTCCTGTTTCCAAAGCAAATAAGTTGCTTGTGGAATTTGGAAGTCAGAACAATTTTCCCTTTAAAGTCTGAAGACCAGCACTTCCTTGTCTCTTAAGATATGGGTATCCAGTGAAATCAGTTTTTGTGATCATATGTATTTTGGACATTCTGGGTTAAAGACAGCAAGTTTCTAGTTCTAACCTGTAATCCTAGCTACTTGAGAGGCAGAGATGGAAGATTGTAGTTCTAGGCCACCATGGACATTAAAAAAGAAAAAGAAAAAGTTCATGAGCCTTCATGTTAAATAGTGGCCAGGAGTAGTGGTGCATGCCTGTTCTCCCAGCAACAGGGAGCCAGGGGAAGTACAATGGCCAGCACTTGAGCAAAGTGCTTGTCATGAGCACCAAAACACAAGTAGGAGGCTTGCAGCTCAGGCTGGCCTGGGCATAAAGCAATGCCCTACCTCAAAAATAAGCAATGGGAAAAGGGGCTGAGAGCATGGCTCAAATAAGTAGAATACTATCTAGAAAGGCCCTGAGATCAAGTTCCAGTACTGTTAAAAAAAAAAAAAGGAAGTTTAAGTACAGAAATCCTCTGAGCCCAACTATGCACTGTGAAACTACAAGAAGAATTTCCTCAAGCTTACTATCTATAGGACTGCTTGTGTTGGCAAATGCTCAATTTTGTTAAGAAACTTCCTAAATATTGGTTTATTTCTTGTCAAAAAAACATCTCTTTTATAAGATGGTGTGCTCTATCATTCTTTAAGGTGTCCTCTTCTTTTTTACACGTCTGGGAAAATATTTCATTTACTATCCACTTATAGAAGTAGTTCAGGAACTCAACAAGATGGTGTTTGGGATATAGTGTGTTGGTTGCCCTCCACAAGGAACAAGAGCTGCTAAAGGTGCAGGAGCTATGAAAAAGGTCCGTAAGTTTCCGCTCTGATCTCCCCTGCCCAGGCCCCTAGCTACGAACAGCCCTGGTGGGCCGCCTTCTCCTTGCCTGTGGGGGCCCAGCTATGGCAGGGCTTGGTCTTATGGTAGCAATGCATGCTAACAACACAGCCCACTGTCCTGGCCTTCTCTGCGGTCCAACTGCCTGCTACAGAAGGAATCTCCTGTTCCAGAGCCGTGTGCCTGTGGCTGCCCACTGTAGAAGGAATCTCCTGTGCCAGGGCCCTGCTGTCTGTGGCTGCCCACTGTGGGAGGAAGCTGAGTACTTGTAGAACAATGTTCATTTTATTTGTGATCACTGTAACCCTGGGCTGAACCCTTCTCTAGGCCAGTCTGCCCATCCTAAAATAACATCCAAGCCAAGAAACAACTAAGTAAGAGAATTCTGAACACATTTTTGTTTGTTCTGACAAAGATTTCACTAAAAAGGTAATAGACAAATGAGAAAGGCAGCAATTTTAAGTAAATTCTTTTATAACTAAGGGAGTGTACACCACAAAAGAAAAGGCCTCAGTCCTGTCCCTCCAGGTTCTGGATAAATGAAAGCTTTCCGTGTAAAATCATCCTGCTTTGATTCTGACTTGGAGCAAGGTCTCTTGACTTCTCGAAAGAAAGCTGCTGCATCATTAGTGGGTACCCCTAGGCTACAGAACTTTCTCTGCCTCAGCAGCTGTCCAGTCCCAGGACCCCAATTAGGGGCTTAGCAGGAGACCACAGAAACCCACTCATGATCAGTGAATCAGCTGGTGCTCTGGTGAATGGTTGGAACTGTGTGTTGGTTTTTGCTTCTCCTTCATTTAGGTGCTGACAACTCTCACCAGATGACTCAGACCAGGTACCCTAGATCGCAGTACCCCGAAAGAGTACAATGCTGTCTCCTCTCTGGGCCTCCACACAGCCCCTTCTCTCTGCTAGACATGCCTTTCCCAGTGCTTGCTCTCTTACATATGCCCAAACCACTTTCCTTAACTGTCTTGGCTGAGACTCTAAGCTCCAGACAGTGGGTGCTACCTCTCACCCTTCACTAGATCCCAAGTCTAGGGCAGGGCCTGGCACAGAAAAGGGAGTCCTTGAATACCTGCTGAGTAACTCCACACGTCTTCCCTCACTGCTCTTATTTCTCCTTCCCTCCAGTCTTCTCACTTCCCTCAGGATGGGCTCCAGCTGTCCCTCCCAGCTCACCAGCTCCTGACGGGCTCGCCACATAGTGCTGTGATGGCCTGCTAGCTGAGCTGCTTTTCCATAGACTGCACCAACTTGAGGACAAGGACTGAAGTATGCCAACTGTTAAGTTTATAAAGTGGCACCTACCAGGAGGTATTTCACAAATCACTTCCAGTGATTCTCCTCTTTCTCTTTTCTTCAATTCCTTCATATTCTATTCCTTTGGTTAATGAAGCTACATAATGTATTTAAACTATATTGCTTCAAAAAGTATCTAAGGTAGCCATATATATGTAATAAAATGTGCAATAGAGGGCCTGGGAGTGTGGCTTAGTGGTAAAGTGCTTGCCTAGCATGCATAAAGCTCAGGATTCAATTCCTCAGCACCGTATAAACAGAAAAAGCCAGAAGTGGCACTATGGCTCAAGTGGTAGAGTGCTAGCCTTGAGCAAAAAAGAAGCCAGGGACAGTGCTCAGGTCCCGAGCTCAAGATCCAGGACTGGCAAAAAAAAAAAAAAAATGTGTAACAGATAGAAAATGTACCAACAGGATAAAAGAGGAAATTGAGAAAATAAGATATATTCTTTTTTTTTTTTTTTTTTTGGTCGTGTCATGGGGCTGGAACTCTGGGCCTGGGTGCTGCCCTGAGCTCTTCAGCTCAAGGCTAGCACTCTACCACTTGAGCCACAGCGCCACTTCTGGTTTTCTGGTGGTTAACTGAGATAAGAATCTCATCAGGACTTTCTGTGCTAGCTTTGAACTATGATCCTCAGATCTTAGCCTCCTGAGTAGTTAGGATTACAGGCATGAGCCACTGGAAGCCAACAGAATTTTTATTTGAAAACAAAACCAAAAACTTTGTGTGTATGTGAGACATTAGGGATCAATCCCAGGGGCTTATACATGCTAGACAAGTACTTGACTACAGAGCTGTACTCCCAGCAAAGAAATCTCTTTTTTAAAAGTTTGTTTGTGGTGCTAGGCCTTGGGAATGCAAGGCAAGTGTCTATCACTAAGCTACATCCCAGCTCCTGTATTTTTAAATCAAGCAAGAAAGCTTTCTACTTGGACTTCATACCACTGAGACGACTGTTGGGTACACTACTCCTGTGCATGTGCGTATGAACCGAACCACCTTGACCTTGGCTACCTCTGTGCTGTGCCAGTACCCACACCATCCACACAACCAGAAAAGCTGCTCCAAGTCCTATTCCCTTCACTGCCTCTGCTAATAGCTGGTAACTAGAGTGCCTTTGTGGAAGGTGGTGTGTCTGGGATAGGTAAGCAGGAGAACGTTCTTTGAGTCATTATCCTTGTCTCCAAACAGATTAAAACCCAAAGGAGCTGGAGGGCAAGCATCACCGGGGCGCCCCCTACAGCTCCTCAAAGGAGTCAAGATGTACATGGTCCTCCTCACTGCCCAACAGAAGCTGGGTGGGCAGGAGCCCCAGCTGGGCAGACAGCAGGACCCAGGTTGAGCCAAGGCTCTTCTAGCCATGCCAGTGGAATTCTGGACAAGCTGCCTTGATGCTGTTTTCTCGTGGGAAAATGGGGGTTAAAAAAATAAAGCACTCAGTGAGCTCTGAGGACTCCATGACATAAACTGCTCAGACAGTGCTGGCATGGGTAGGTGCTTGGTAAACAGGAGCACCCTCCCCCACTTCCTGGTTTCTAGGCTTCTAAAGCCAGTTCTACCATCACTGCCAGGAATTTAGCTCTGGCAGGACTCATTCTGCCTTGCTCCTTCCTCCAGCCCTGGCCTGTGTGCAGAGGCCCTGCAGGCACGCGTGTCTGTGCTCTCGCAGGCATCCCGCTCAGCTGTGCTTGTTGAAGCTGCAGCAGAGCTGCGCTACTCACCAGGCACCACCACCCTGCTTCTCTCCCCTAATGAGAACTGGCTAAGGAAAACTGTCAGGCAGATTGCCCATCTCCTGTTCTTTACTGCTACTTAGCAACACAGAGTCTGGTGTCATGTGTAAGAATTTCCCTACATACCAAGTTTATATTTCAGTGGTCATTTATTGAGTTTGAAACTCTTAAGTAGAAAACCATCTGAGATTCCTTCTTTGTGTTCCAAAAGCAGGTCAGCAGGTCAACTGAAATGCAAATAAACCCTAAGTCTATCTTCACTTTTGCTAGGCAGACTGAATTTCTTTAACTCAATTCTAAGTCAGCCTTAATTGCCAATTTTTGAAGCATATGCTAAGAATGCCTAGTAATGGGCATAGATCCCATGCTGTTTCATTCAGTTGTGTTATTATCTGAATGTTATCAGCACTTTCATAGGCACCTACAATGGTCTTCCCAAATCTTACTATAGAGATTTTTTTTTTTTCTTTTACTGCCTCAATGCACATAAGATGAAGATTTAGAAACCTTGGAGAAATCTGAGAAGATACATCCTGAGAATCTTCCCAACATTTCAAAACCCACACTCCCCTGGGCCAGTGAAAAGGATATCTGCCGCCCCAGCTTGTCCCCAGACCTTCGGTGGAGGGGATGGAAGCGGTTCCGAGCTGGCCTCTCCACCAACCCGTGATGCCGAGTTCCTCGAACAGTGTCAGCTTGATGAAATGATGGCTGTGGAGAGAAGGAAAGAAGAGTTGGCCTCTGACCATGAGATCACTGCTGACCCTCAAGAACAACTGATAACAGATGAAGAGGAGTTTGTAACTGTACTATTGCCTAGCAGTATGCCTTGAGCTGAAGCAAAATAATGCAGCTTGTTCTGTTTTATAATTACAGAATAAATTTAAAATAGTCATGAGTGTGTGAATGTGAAAGCAGAAGAATGATATAAAAGTTGGCACAGGGCTGGGAATACGGCCTAGTGGCAAGAGTCCTTGCTTCGTAAACATGAAGCTCTAGGCTCGATTCCTCCGCGCCGTGGCTCATGTGGCAGAGTGCTAGCCTTGAGCAAAAAGAAGCCAGGGACAGTGCTCAGACCCTGAGTCCAAGCCCCAGGACTGGCAAAAAAAAAAAAAAGTTGGCGCAACTGGGTGCTTGTGGTTAGCTACTCAGAAGACGAACATCCAAGGATTGTGGTTCAAGGCCAGCTTGGGCAGGAAAATCCGTGAGACTCTTATCTCCAATTAATCACCAGAAAACCGAAAGTGGCACTGTGGCTCAAGTGGTAGAGTGCTAGCCTTGAGCACAAAAGCTCAAGGACAATGCCCAGGCACTGAGTTCAAGTCCGTGAGACTCTTATCTCCAATTAATCACCAGAAAACCAAAAGTGGCACTGTGGCTCAAGTGGTAGAGTGCTAGCCTTGAGCACAAAAGCTCAAGGACAATGCCCAGGCACTGAGTTCAAGTCCACACTAACAATAACTACAAAAGGTTGTACAATTAGGAAGTGGAAACTAGAGGACTCTGGACTCCCCAAACTTGGAAATTCACTTGAATATAAAAGAGAAGTATTTGCAGGCTGGGTGCCAGCAGCTAACACCTGTACTAGCTACTCAGGAGGCTGAGACCCGAGGATCACGGTTCCGAGCCAGCCCGGGAAGGAAAGTCTGTGAGACTCTTATTTCCAATTAACCACCAGAAGGGCTGGGATATAGCTCAGTGGCAAAGTGCTTGCCTAGCAAGCTCAATGTCCTGGGTTCAATCCCCAGGACTTAAAAAAAAAAAGACAAAAGAAATACAGTTCAAACAAACAATTAACCACCAGAAAGCCAGAAGTGGCTCTGTGGCTCAAACTTATTGAGCTAGCCTTAAGTGGAAAAAGCTCAGAGATGGCTCCCAGGCCCTGAGTTCAAGCCCCAGGACTGGCAAAAAAAAAAAAAAAAGGTACAAGTAAATTGACATGCTTATTTGCTCTACATACATCTTTGACTGGATTCATAGTGTTTAAAATTTCAGATTGGAGGTTTCTAGGGGCCATATTGGTCTCTGTTCCACACTGAGGGGCTGCTCTCTGTTGGTGAGACACTTAGAGCAAGAATAAATAAAAAATAAATATTAACTAAGCAAGTAAGACAGATACAGTTCATTCCTATAATCCTAGCTGCTAGAAAGCTGAGATGGGAGGATTCAGGTTCAAAGACATCTGGGTAGAAAGGTCTGTGAGATTCTATCTTCAATTATAACCAGCAAAAAGTCAGACTAGAGATGAGAAGACCGGCTGGCGGTGTGTCTGGCTCAGGTGGTAGAGTGCCAGCTGTGAGGGAGAGCCATAGGCCTTGAATTCAAGCCTGAGTGCTGGCAAAAGAAAACAAATTTATGCATGTAATTAAAGAAGTCAAACAAAACAAAAGATAGAGAATTTCATAAACAAATTATAAAATCATAAGAAAATGTGTCTGGGAAGAATAAAATAATCTGAGATGTTTAGTTATAAATAATAGCACATGGTAATTCTAAATAAAGCATATCGGGTTAAAAAAAAATCTTACATCCTGTTTTTTATTTAAAGGAGCATATGGTACTTTTCCCCATCTGGTTTCTTGCTCATGGAGACACACATACAGTGTCCAGTTCTGCTGGATTCACACGGCCACAGGTCAGCCAGGCCAGTGAGGCAGCATCACCCGGGGCCTTCCAGCCATTCCCAGATCCTCTCAACATGGGAATGGACTAGATTCCCAGCAGGCCACTCCTGTTTCACAAAGCCAACTTCTGTAGGTTCCTCTTCAGGATGAGATGTGGTTTCTGTTCATGCATTCACATCTCTTGAGGGCAGAGGCCCAGGGCTGGGAATATGGCCTAGTGGTAAAGTGCTCACCTCGTAAACATGAAGCCCTGGGTTCCATTCCTCAGCACCACATATATAGAAAAAGCCAGAAGTGGTGCTGTGACTTAAGTGGCAGAGTGCTAGCCTTGAGCAAAAAGAAGCCAGGGACAGTGCTCAGGCCCTGAGTACAAGCCCCAGGACTGGCAAAAAACCAAAACAAAACAGAGAGCAGAGGACCAGATAAGAGAAGTTGCTACCGGGCACTGGTGGCTTATACCTGTCAGCTACTCGGGAGGCTGAGATCTGAGGATCGAGGTTCAAAGTCAACCTGGGCAGGAAAAGCCATGAGACTCTTATCTCTGGTAAGCTTCTCAGAAAAAGCCAGAAATAGTGCTGTGGCTAGCCTTGAGCACAAAGAAACTCAAGGACAGAGCTCAGGCTTTGAGTTCAAACCCCAGGACAGGAAAAGAAGAGGGGAAGAGGAGAGGCAGGGGGAGGTTCTCAGAAGGCTGAGATCTGAGGATCCCAGTTTGGCAGCCCAGTAAGAAAAGCCCACAAGACTCTATCTGTAAAATACCTAGCAAAAAAGGATTAAAATATGGTGCAAGTGGTAAAGCACAAGCATGAATGGGAAAAGCCAATCAAGAGCTTAAGGTCCTGAGTTCAAGCACCAATTTGACACAAAAAGAAAAGGAAAAATATGATCCTGCCCTGCCTGGCTGTAAACCATCATCCAAAGATCGCAAGCCTAGGATTACAGGTATGAACCTGGCCCTGGGCATAATTTATTCTCTCTTGAAAATAGCCTCCTCCTGGCTCCTGTGACTCCACAGTCTTACCTTTTCCTCTTTTGTCTCTGGGTACTTTTTTTTTTTTTTTTTTTTGGCCAGTCCTGGGCCTTTAACTCAGGGCCTGAGCACTGTCCCTGGCTTCTTTTTGCTCAAGGCTAGCACTCTGCCACTTGAGCAACAGCGCCACCTCTGGCCGTTTTCTATATATGTGGTGCTGGGGAATCGAACCCAAGGCTTCATGTATTCAAGGCAAGCACTCTTGCCACTAGGCCATCTTCCCAGCCCTCTGGGTACTTTTTATTGGGACAGAATCTTGTATGTAGCCCGGGCCTCAAACTCACTGCTCTGTAGCCCCCCTCCCTTTTGAGGGCTGGGCTTTCAGACATGCAACCCCATGCCTGACTTCTTCTGGATTTCTATGCAGACACCTGAGCATCTGGACCTTCCTCTAAATGCTGGGATTCTAGGCTCTATCACACAACCTTGTGTCTGTAGCCCAAATCTCTCCAGAGCTGTGGACTACGCATCAACAGCCCACTGGACAACTGCTATAGGACTGCCTGCAGGCTTTCAAATCCCACACCTTGGGCTGCGAATATGGCTAGTGGTAAAGTGCTTGCCTCAAATCCCACACCTTTAGAAGTCAGTGTGCCATCCTCTGACCCATTGTTTTGAATCTCTGGGAATGGCACCTCCCAAGTGCCCCCAGGAGATTTCAGGTTACCCCTGAACACTTGTTGCTCCTCCATCTGGGTCATTGGCAGAGTCTGGTCATTCCGACCTCCAAATAGCCCTCAAACCTAAGAACCTCTCCCCTGGGCAGCAGAACAGCCTTGTAACTAGTCTTGTTGTCTCTATTGAGTTTATGCCAAGTTAGCTTCACACTGTAGTCAGAATAACCTTCTAAAACACAAGTCCCATCCCATTATACAGTTTCATAAACCCATTAAGGGCAAGATTTTTTAAAAAAGACCATAACAAGTCAATTTTAAAATTCATCTGGAAAAACAAACATAGAAAAACAGCCTGGAAATCAATGAAAAGCAGTTTCCTCCACTAGATCCTGGACACTTAATAGAAAGCTCTAATGGTTCACTGGAACAGTGTGAGACTGCTACATGAATCAGAGATCAACAAAAGGGAACAGGAAATTTCAAAATACAATCAGTATAGAGGTGTTTTATGTTAGCAGAGAAAAGGTGATACTTCAATAAACAGTGCTCAGACAACTGCAAATGCAAAAGAAAAAAAACAAAAACACCTAAGCCTGATCCACACTCTGTATCTTCTATCAGCCTAAGTTCCTAATGAGCCCACAGGAGCTAGGTGCTGGTACACACCTGTAATCCCAGCACTCAAGAGGCTGTGGCAGGAGGATCTCACATTCAAGATCATACTGGGCTACAGAGCAAGAAAGGTCTCAAAAGTATTTATAAAACAAAACTTGAAAGAAACCCAATTTCTTGTCTTTTCTAGGTTCTGAAGGTTTCATCGGCATTCCATTAATCTTCCCTAACTAAAAAAGTAAACTGTACTTACTTGCTATTAAAAAAATTAAAGTCAACTTGGCAAACTAGGAAAATATTTACAACTCATATCACAGACAAGTAGCCTTTTTTCTAATATTTAAGAAGCTCCTCGGGGCTGGGAATGTGGCCTAGTGGTAAAGTGCTCGCCTCGTATACATAAAGCCCTGGGTTCGATTCCTCAGCACCACATATATAGAAAAAGCCGGAAGTGGCGCTGTGGCTCAAGAGGTAGAGTGCTAGCCTTGAGCAAAAAGAAGCCAGGAATAGTGCTCAGGCCCTGAGTCCATGCCCCAGGACTGACAACAAAAACAAAACATATAAACAAAATCTTGGCTTTAAAAAAAAAAAGAAGCTCCTCTTATATAGCTATAACCTCTCTGGTATATTGTCTTTATAATACAAAATTTTTTTTTTAAAAAAGAAGCTCCTAAAAAAGCAGTAAGATCAACCACCCAAAAGAACTAAGGGCAAAAGACACGAAGAAAATATTCAGAGTAAAGACGGTACAAATGATTCAGAACACAGGAAAAATGCACAGCTCACTCATAAAGAAATACAGATTTAAACTACACACATATGCCATTTTTCATATCTGAGGTTCACAAAGATGACAAAGTCTGACAAGACCCTGGGGAAGATGTGGGCAAATAGGCACTGCAAGCCAGAGCAGTAAAGATGTAAGATGGTACAACATGGACCACATAAAGTCAGTGCTCCAGCATTCTCATTCTAGATATGCTTCCTGCAGATTCCTGTATGTGTAAAAAGCCTGTGTGTATATGTTCACTGCAGCCAAGTTAGTATGCATATATACGTGTGCATTTGTAAGTAGAAAATGAACTGAATAGATTGTGGCAAATTCATCTAGTAGAAGACTTTGTCCTCATTTTTAAAAAAAAGAAAGATAATGGTGCTTTTTATAATCTGACATAGAAAGACCTGCACAATACATTATAAAAAAAATAGTAAGGTACAAGAGCATGTATAGTTCCCTACTTTGTTGGGTACGAGCATGGGATGATGGACTGTGTATTCTGTGTTTTGGCTCCTACCATCCCCAGAGCAATACTGACACAGGAAGTGTGGCCACAATGGCTGTCTGCAGGAAGTGAACTGGGTGGCGAGGACACAATGATAGGGACATTTTGGACTGCTTACCTTTAACTTCTATCACATGAATGTACATTTATTCCTATTCACAAAAGGTATCACTACAATTAAAATCAGAAACTGCATTGTAAAGCTACAGTAAGGCATAGACATAGAACACAACCCAGAAAACAGAAGTGCCTTATAAAAGATAAATTATTCAAAAATCAAGATTCTAGTTGGCCACAGAGAAGGTGAAGATCTGAGAAATCTGAAAGTGATGAAGTCCAGGACACACACATAGAAACTGAAACAGCATCTATGGTAAGATCAACATGTGACTCATAACAGAGTGGAAAACTCCCAAACAAACCCAGAGAAGATATTTGCAGCACACATGGGAGGCTGCAGCAGAGAGAAGCAAAGGTGTTCGGTATATTCTGCCTCCTGGTGTTCATACCTTTGTTGTTATAACCCCTGCCCTGGAGTGTTGGCAGGGCCTGCAAGTTGCTCCTAACCAACAGGTGAGTCATTGGCGATGGAGTGTCACTCCCATGACTGTGACACAGTGATGGTGCTTGTCAGCAGAGGCACTAGAAAGACTCCTCACAGACTGGCGTTGCAGAAAGAAGTGCATGAAGTAAATAAACGGTCAAGTGAAAAGAGCCACATGGCACAGAAGTGTGGGTACCTGAAGGTGCTGAGAGAACCTCAGTAGCAAAGATTCCTAGCCAAACGCAGTGTTACACACCTTAAATCCCAGCTACCCAGGAGGTAAAAACTATTAAACAAAACTAGCTAGTTGTGGTGGCACATGCCTATGATCCCAGCTATGCCAAGGCATAGAAAGTAAGGTCATAATTGGAGGTCAGCCCCAGACAAAATGTGACACACTCTAGCTAAGAATAAATGAAGCAAAATAATGATAATGGTAAAATAGTAATTATTAATAATAATAATAAAGCTGGACTTTGGTAGAGCACCAGCCATGGAAGCACGGATCCTGAGAACCATCAGAAAAGAAGGGAGGGAGGGAAAGAGGGAAGGAGGAAGGAAAGGAAAAGGTCTTACACACCAATAAAAGCTTAAAAAACTCAATAAAAAAATGAGCAACAGATTTACACACACAGTCAACAAAACAGGAAATACAAACACCCACAGAAATATACAAGAATATTCAATCTGTCTTGTATGTTACATTCCCAGCAATTTAAAATAGTGCCAGATACACAAGGGTCACACAGCTTTATTTGCTGTATGAATTTCACTCATAATTGTAAAAACACTAATTTAAATAATAAGATTTCTTTTGAGACAGTCTTACTATGTAACCCAGGCTGACTTTGAACTGGTCATGGCAGAACATGCTTGTAATTTGAGTTACTTAGGCGCTAAAAATCAAGAGGATCAGGGGCTGGGGATATGGCATAGTGGCAAGAGTGCCTGCCTTATATACATGAGGCCCTGGGTTCGATTCCCCAGCACCACATATATAGAAAATGGCCAGAAGTGGAGCTGTGGCTCAAGTGGCAGAGTGCTAGCCTTGAGCAAAAAGAAGCCAGGGACAGTGCTCAGGCCCTGAGTCCAAGCCCCAGGACTGGCAAAAAAAAAAAAAAAAAATCAAGAGGATCAAAGTCCAAGGCCAGTATGAGCAAAAAGTGAGACCTCATCTCAACCAACAATCTGGATATGATGATGTATGCCTATAATCTCATCTACATGGGACATATAAATAGGAGGATAGAACTCTAAAGCTGACCTCAGAAAAAAAATGCAAGACCTTATCCAAAAAATACAAGGTAAAGTTCTTATTAAGAAAGGAAAGTCCTGGGGCTGGGAATCTGGCTTAGTGGTAGAGTTCAATTCCTCAGTACCACATAAATAGAAAAAGCTGGAAGAGGCGCTGTGTCTCAAGTGGTAGAGCGCTAGCTTTGAACAAAAGAAGCATAGAGACAGTGTCCAGGCCCTGAGTTCAAGCCCCAGGACTGGCAAAGAAAGAAGAAACGAAAAAAAAAGTCAAGTCCTTCCTACCATTCCTACTTTACCCTCTCACCCATCTCACCTCACATCCTGCACTCAAGTCTGCATTCTGTCTACCAAGCTTTCAGCTCCTCAAGCAGGAGCCTCACTTCTCCTGCCTCCAAGCAAGGGGCCTCTATGGCTTTCTTGCTCAAGATCTGGAGACTCCTGCCCCACCTTCCCTTCTCAGCCTCCAGACACTCTTCCTCTAGGAAGCCTCCGGGCTTCCCGAGGCACAGCGGGAGGAGCAGTGATCCCACTCTGTCCCCCACAAAAGGTACTGTGGGAGCAAAGGTGTCCTGCAGCCCCTCAGCCTGAACCTCTCATGTCATCACACTCTTGCGCTGCACTTTCCTCACTACTGATTACTTGAATTCTTATACCATCACTATAGAAATAATCTTGTTATAATAATTTTGTTTAGCTTCTAAAGATTTTTCTTTCCCCCAAATAACCATTATTTGGGATTACTAGGAGAGCTACAAGGGCAGTGATGGAAGGTGTAGCTTCCTGATGAAACTATTAGGGATTCTTTGAGATGTTTCCACTGTAGTGGGCTGAGGAAGAGGAGGTCAGGGCCAGGAGTACACTGGCATAGCACCTGCCCAGTATGCAGGGGGCTCTGGTTTCAGCCCCAGTCCCACAAAGAATGAATGACATGGAAGTGGCTTCATCCCTTCCCTGCTGAGCTGCTGAGAAGCTCTGGAGCAGCTGTACCCTGCCTGCGCCCTCACCACTCAGCCCCAGCTCCCATCATGCTCCTGAGTTGCCTGGATTCTGAGCATGTACTACCATGCCCAGTTCAAGGTCAGCCTGGGTTACACAGTGGGACTGTCTGCAGCAGATGGGCACTCTGTGTTATTCAATGCTCGACATCTGTGATAAAAGGTTGCTAGAGACACTGTGTGCTGGCAGTGGTGAGAATTTCATACAATCCCAGAATCACCAGTGCACACAATTTTTTTTTTTTACCAGTCCTAGGGTTTGAACTCAAAGCTTAGGCATTGTCCCTGAGTTTCTTTTGCTCAAGGTTAGCACTCTGCTACTTGAGCTACAGCGCCACTTCTGCCTTTTTCTGTTTATATGGTACTGAGGAATCAAAACCAGGACTTCGTGCATACTAGGCAAGCACTCTACCACTAAGCCACATTCCCAGCCCCAGTGCATATAATTTTGTTCACCATGAAAACATTTTTTTGAGGGGGGGTTCAACTCAGGGCCTGGGCACGACCCCTGGGCTTGTTTTGCTCAAGACTAGCACTCTACCACTTGAGCCACAGCTCCAGTTCTGGTTTTCTCGTGGTTAATTAGAGATAAGAGTCTCCCAGGTTGGTTTCAAACCATGATCCTCTGGATCTCAGCCTCCTGAGTAGCTACAACTAGAGGCATGAGCCACCAGCACCTGGCTCACTTGGAAAAGTTTTTGCTTAACATAGTAATACACTGCTCTTTCTATATAGATGTAGAGGCAATTGCAGTCTCAAATTTAAGCTGTACTGTGGTGATGTGTCATACTGAAGTTAATTATTTGCTATAATAAATTATGCTGCAAATTAACAGGCAAAAATTCTCCTATATTGATTGTTCTCTGATAGAGTCCCCAAAGGAGAATCCAGCAAGGATTATGAATATCTTAACACTCCTCGTACTCACAAGAAGCATAGTTCTTGTCAGGCGCCAGTAGCTCACGCTTGTAATCCTAGCTACTTAGGAGGCTGAGATGTGAGGATCACAGTTCAAAGCCAGCCTGGGCTGGAACATTCATGAGACTCTTATCTCCAATTAACCACCAGAAAACCAGAAGTGGCATTGTGGCTCAAAGTGGCAGAGTCCTAGCCTTGAGCGTAAGAGCTCAAGGACAGCTTCCAGAGTTCAAACCCCTTAACAGACCAAAAAAAAAAAGCATCGTTCTCAACTGCTTTCAAAAAGATAGATACCTGGGCTGGGGATATGGCCTAGTGGCAAGAGTGCCTGCCTCATATACATGAGGCCCTGGGTTCGATTCCCCAGCACCACATATACAGAAAATGGCCAGAAGTGGCGCTGTGGCTCAAGTGGCAGAGTGCTAGCCTTGAGCAAAAAAGAAGCCAAGGACAGTGCTCAGGCCCTGAGTTCACGGCCTAGGACTGGCAAAAAAAAAAAAAAAAAAAAAAAGATAGATACCTGTTTATAACATCTGTAACAATGTATAGAAGAGCAAATGCTACTACCATCACCAGCGTTATTAACATTTTTCCCTAACTACATGGTAAAAAGGCTAAATTATTACAGTGATAATAGGTAATTAACCTTCCCGGCAGGTTAATTCTTACACTATTAACAACTTCCCTGGCTTAGTGCCAGACACTTCAGGCCTGTCTCATGCAGTCCTCATCACAAGGCTGTGAAGTGCCTCTAGCACTGATCCATCTTACAGATGAGGAGGCTGAAGATGGAAAAGCCCTGCAAGTCTCCTGATGGCGGACATACACTGAACCCAAATGTCTAACTTCCGAGTCCTGCCTAGGATATGTCCCTGTTTAACCCAGATCATAGTTCAGTGACCATAAACACAATCCCCAAAGTTTCTTTGCTAGTTTAGTTTGCTTTTTCCTGATTTTTCTGTCCATGGAAACAAATCCCAAAGAGTCAAAGGTGGCTTGGAAGTTGGGGTTTCTAAGATAAGGTTGTGAAAGGGGCTTAAGACGGAGTTTGTAGTAAGGAGTTTATGTAGATCTGAGTGAAGAGAGGAAGTGCTTGCTAACCTAGATTTGACCCCTAGTCAAGCTGGAAGGGGAGAAGGGAAGAAGGGAGAAAGGAAGAAAGGAAGGGTGGGATGCAGCGAGGGAGGGAGAGAGAGAGAGAGAGAGAGAGAGAGAGAGAGAGAGGGAGGGAGGGAGAGGTTAAGAATCCAAAACTGCATGGACTTGACTTTTGTGTGTGAAGGCAATAGCAGCTAGGACCAGCCCTAATGATGTCATAGCATTGACAAATGAAGAAATCAGGAAATAGTTTCTTTTTTTTCTGAGGCGAGCACTTTACCACTAGGCCATATTCCCAGCCGAGTTTCTTTTTTTTTTCTACAAGAAATAGTCTGGTTGAATTTCCTCAACAGGTTTCAACTTCTGCATTCAAAGAAAATAGTTCCGTTTCAGTAACCTAACAAAAGAACAAAGGAAATAAACTGGAAAAAGGATGGCTGACCATTGGCTGTTACAAGCACTAACTTCAGAATCAAACACCCCAGACTTGAAACGTCACTCAGTCCTTCCTCATCTCCATTGATCTCTACAGGGAAATGGAGGACTGAGCACTAGGGGCAAACATTGAGCAAGTGAGTCTGCAGTGAGGGAGGCTTCGGGCAGTGGTGGAGACAGAAATGGTAGTAGCAGGAAATACTAAGAAGGGTAGACCTGTTTGAAAGAGAAGCAGAGGAAACCAAGTGGAAAGGAGCTCAAAGGATGAGAGCAGACTTGAGGAGAGCAGACCTTGGCCTCGCCTTACTAGTGGAGAGCCTGGAGGCCGCTGCCCGCCTGCCTCACTGTCAGCTTTCTGACATGACAGTGCTCTTGGACTCTACAGCTCTGACCTGTTCTATGTTAGAAAGGAGGTGAGAAAGTGTGAAGAGGGGGTAAATTTCATCAGAGTTCAAGTGTACATGGATGAGGATGCCACAATAAACCCCTTTGTACAATTAATATATGCTAATATTCTTGAAAAACATGTTGGGGGGGGCTGGGAATATGACTTAGTGGTAGAATGCTTGCCTTGCAGGCATGAAGCCCTGGGTTCGATTCCTCAGTACCACATAAAAAAAGCCAGAAGTGGTGCTGTGGCTCAAGTGGTAGAGTGCTAGCCTTGAGCAAAAAGAAGCCAGGGACAGTGCTCAGGCCCTGAGTCCCAGGACTGGCAAAAAACAAAAAACAAAAAAAAACAACCCAAAAAACCCTCAAACATGTCTGGGCCAAATTAGAGTCACAGTTACTGGCAGAAAATCAATCCAGGTTAAGCCCGCTCCTCTGAATAGCCTCCCCTGATTCATCTTCAGTCACACTTGAACCTGTAAGCTGCTTCAAAACTTCGGAAAGGTTTTCCTTTGAATTAGCATGTAATGATTGTACATTAAAACTTTTAAGTGATAGTCATCAATTCATTAGCTCTAAATGAACCTCATTAAAAAGTGTGAACAGGCACAGACTGGTAGCTGTGTCTTGAGCAACCTCTGAAAGATTGGCAGTGAGTGGGAGATGTGGGGAAGAGATAATCGGCTGGTAGTACCCTAACTCAGTGCCGTCTCACTGACACACAGGCTGGCTGGCCCTACCTGCTGTTGGCTCCTCCTGCTGTCCTCTCCTCAGTCCTCAATGTCTGTCCTCCTTCTCAAGGACCTTCTCACTTACCTCCTCAGCTTTTGGATCTTGCTTGCCCCTCCAAGGTGTAGTTTATTGACCTCTTCTTCCATCCAAGCTCTGACCTTTCCTTGAAACCACCTGCCCCTGAACCTCGGCCCAGAGGACAGCAAGGAGTGCTCCAAGAAGCCAAGGGAAGAAGCAATTGCTCAGGATGAACGAGGGACTAACTAACAGCCTTCTTGAGCAGCTCAGGGAGAGAATAAACAGTGAGTCACCTGTGAACAGTGGAATAAGCTAAGAGCGAGAACCATGACCTAGACATCTCAAGTGTTCAGAAAAAGGCTTCTCTCCAGACTGAGATAAAAATACTTCTCTTAACCAAAAAACAGACTGGCTTCATGTGTCTGTGCTAACTATAAGCAAAGGCTAGGAAAGGTAACCAGGGTCAGAAGCTGACACTGTCATTGGCCACCTGTGTGACCGCTGGCATGTCACTCACTGAGCATCCGTGAAAATGAGGATGACAGTGCCCACATAGTGTGCACAGGGCACAGTTCAAGAGCACAGTGTCTGTGTTCCTCCCTCACCACTGCTATACTCGTGCCAAAGGCTGGGCTGTAGCT
Organism: Perognathus longimembris pacificus; assembly: GCF_023159225.1. Classification (NCBI taxonomy): domain Eukaryota; kingdom Metazoa; phylum Chordata; class Mammalia; order Rodentia; family Heteromyidae; genus Perognathus; species Perognathus longimembris. Next base: position 30,818,780 of record NC_063180.1, on the reverse strand, counting down.
CACTGGTGGAGCATCTGCTTTGCATGACCAGGCCCTGGATCCATCTCCAGCACCAAAGCAAACATAAAACCAATTCCTACCTAATTGTGTGTGGGGAACTATTTTTCCCTTGCACTCAAGACAACTGGCAGAAAAGATGGTGGTTACTGTGGTAAGTGCCTCCAAAGAAGTTTCCATGACTAGTTGGGAAGAAGTGCTACCTACAGTGACAGCCAAGGTTGGGGGACAGAAGAGAACTAAGGCATGTGCTATTGGTTGTCAGTGGAGTTCTGAAGAGCAGCTTGCATTCTGACTCCAGGAACATCCTATTAGTTATAAGCAATAACTCTAGTTTCATTTTAGAGGGTTGGTTTTTTTGTTGTTGTTAGTTTGTTTTTGTTTTGGCTAGTCCTGGGACTTAAACTCAGGCCTGGGCACTGTCCCTGAGCTTCTTTTGCTCAAGACTAGAACTTTACCACTTTAGTCACAGCATCACTTCTGGCTTTTTCTGTTTATGTGGTGCTGAGGAATCGAAGCCAGGGCTTCATGAGTGCTAGGCAAGCACTCTACCACTAAGCCACATTCCCAGCCCCCATTTTAAAGTTTAAAGTAGCTGTGTGCTAGTGGCTCATTCCTATAATCCCAGCTACTCAGAAGGCTGAGATCTGAGGATTATGGTTTGAAGCCAGCCTGGGTAGGAAAATCTGCTCCGTGAGACTCTTATCTCCAATAAACTACTCAGAAAAAGCTGGAAGTAGTGCTGTGGCTCAAGTGGAAGAACACAAGCCTTGAGCTTTAGAAGCTCAGGAACAGTGTGCCCAAGCCCACAGTTCAAGCCCCAGGACTTTAGTCAGACGTTTAGTTAGACGTTTAGTCAGAGATAGAACTATTTTAAATGCTAAGCCCCTCCTCCCTCTCTTTTACTACCTGGCAGTCAGAACCTGAATTCAAAGATGGAGGTAAGAGGATCACTTCATAGTAATATGACCTCACAGGGAACCAAGACGCAAGATAACCTGGAAACCCAGCTTCCATCCTGGTCCTAGCTCTGCCTGCCCAGAGTGTCTGCTCTCTTCCTTTCCTAGAACTGCACTGAGTCAGAGCATTAATATACAGCCTGGCTGGCCCCAACACAGGTTAACTAAGACTTCAGTAAAAGCATCTGTATCCAGCCACTGAAGAATTACTAAAATGTAACCATCCTAAACCCAGGCATGGTGGTGTACACCTGTAATCTATAAGTAGAAGGCAGAGGCAAAAATAATCTCAAATTCAAAGTCAGCTTGAGCTACACAGTGATACTGTCTTTAAAAGGGGGAGGGGCTAGGTGCTGGTGTTTCACACCTGTAATCCTAACTTCTCAGGAGGTTGAGATTTGAGAATCATGGTTCAAAGCCATCCTGGACAGAAAAGTCCACGAGACTCTTATGTCCAAATAATCACCAGAAAATTAGAAGAGCTGTGGCTCCAAGTGGTAGAGCACTAACCTTGAGCAGAAAAAGCTCAGGGACAGTGCACAGGCCCTGAATTCAAGCTCCACAACCCCACCAACGAGAGAGAGAGGGAGAGAGAGGAATGAGAAGGAAGAGGAGAGGAGGAAGATAAGCAGCAGCTTTATTTTATGTAGTTATTTATTTATTTTGTGTGCCAGGTCCTGGGGCTTGAACTCAGGACCTGGGCTCTGTCCCTGAGCTTCTCTGGGCTCAAGGCTAGCACTCTACCACTTGAGCCACAGCACCACTTCTAGCTTTTTCTGTTTATGTGGTATTGAGGAATCGAACCCAGGGCTTCATGCATGCTAGGCAAGCACTCTACCATTAAGCCACATTCCCAGTCCCAGAAGCAGCTTTAAATACGCAGCAAAAGCTTACTTCCCAACCCTACCCAGGGTGCCTGCATATAAAGAGAAGAAATACTAGAAGACTGAGAACCAGCCTCCAGTGCTTCACTCAACGGAAGAGTTCAAAAAGAGCTCTCCAATACCCACTGAGCATCAACTCAGTATGGGTCATTATTGAGAGAATGTATATGCATTAACTAATTTAATCCCCATGCATTCTTTCAGGTATTCTTGGCAAGCTCAGCTTACAGAAAAATGAGCTGAGGAGTAGAGACTAAGGGTCTTGTCTAAGGTCCTGTGCAGTAAACAAGCAGCTCTTATAAGGACAGTATTCTGGAGCAGTGAGCATGGGAGTACTATTAAGGACAGTACTCTGGAGTACTGAGCATGAGAATTGTATTAACGACAATATTCTGGAGTACTAAGCAGGAGAATGGTATTGACTTCCTGCATCAAATGAGATAAAGACATGAAGAGACAGAATGAAGTTATTTTTTCAGGAAAATGACCTAGGTGCATGTGACTGAGAGTCCCACTTTGCTGAACCCTCAAGTAGCTTACAGGACATTTCTTGTGTGAGACACCTGCAAAAATCAGACCAGGGCCAGAGCGGGGAGTCACAGGAGCACTGGTGACTTGCTCAAAGGCACTGCATTTCCTGTTCAGATTCAAACCAGACCTGAGTGGAGTGGATGGCATGTGGAGGCCACACTCATTCCCTAGAACTGTAACACCAGACCTCCGAGGGCTTTAGAGCTAGTTGGTGGTTTGATAGGAGATCACATGGCTTCCGAAGCTCTGAGCATATGGAGTCTGATCAACTTCTGAGGCTGCCTTTGGAGTTCACCGCACAGGGGACATCTGAAGTACTCACCATCTGCCCTATTCATGCTGCACATGAAGGAGGGTGGAGTAAGTCAAAAGCAAACAGCCCACAGGGAAGACAACGTATGCCTGATAGCTTGGAGCCTAGCCCATACATTCCAGAACTCTTTGGAAATTTCTGATTCTTTGGCCAAAGTCTGAGAAGTAAGAAAACATTCTCTTTCAAGAATCTGCTAAAACTGAAGCTGAACACCACCATCACTCACATAACTGGCGTCAGCTGAATGGATGCTCCACAGATTCTAGCCCTCAATAAAATGCCTGCTGAATTAATAAATTTATATTCTCACTGACTGGATCACAATTGCTAATACTGGACCTCTTAACTATATGAATAAAATTAATGCCAAAAACAGCATCAAACAACAGATGACAGAGAGGGAAAATATTTGTAAGACAGGGCTGGGAATATGGCCTAGTAATAAAGTGCTTGCCTTGCATACATCAGTCCTGTGTTTGATTCCTCAGTACCACATAAACAGAAAAAGCCAGAAGTGGCGCTGTGGCTCAAGTGGTAGAGTGCTAGCCTTGAGCAAAAAGTAGCCAGGGACAGTGCTCAGGCTCTGAGTTCAATCCCCAGGACTGGCAAAAAAAAAAAAGAATTTGTAAAATTCTTAAACATATTTGTAAGACAGCATGTATTTTTTCATCCAAAGAACTCTTACAACTTTAACTTTGCCCAGAAAACTGGCAATGGCTATAAACAAGCAATCCCTACAAGAATAAGCTAAATGGCATAGATAGATAGACAGACAGAAAGACACATACATACACATATGCGCGCATGTGAAAAAAAAAACCCTCAACCCTGTCAACAAACAAGGAAAACATAAATGAAAACAAAAATGTTCATGATCTCAGGCAATCCTTGCAACAACCTAACAGGCAGAATTGTGGTCCATACTTTATGACTGAGTAAAGCATGGAGAGATGCTAAATTAATAACTGTCCAAGCTGAGATCTTAACACAGATCTATCTAATAGCTTATTTACGTCCAGTATAGTTCTACCATGCTGCTTCATCAGAATATTCTGTGGTGGCTTAGATCCTCCAGGGCAAGTCATTTAACCTTTATGACTTAGTTGTTCATTTTTAAAATGGAAATCACAAAAGACCACTGAGAATTCAGAAATACACTTAAAATGTCTGGAACAGTATTATCCTATGTCTCTCTCTCTCTCTCTCTCTCTCTCTCTCTCTCTCTCTCTCTCTCTCTCTCTCTCTCTCTCTCTCTCTCTTCTCTCCATGTCTTCCTCTTCATCCTGAGGATCACCACAGGGCAGTCAGATTCTGTGTAAGTAGAGGCAAAAATTTCCCAAGGGTTCATATCTGAGGGTTCAGATGTGGACATAAGAATGAGAAGAAGGTTTGGACCTGAGGAAATGTAAGAACAGAGCTATCGGGCTGTGGCCTAGTGGTAAAGTGCTTGCCTCATATACATGAAGCCCTGGGTTCGATTCCTCAGCACCACATATATACAAAAAGCCAGAAGTAGCGCTGTGGATCAAGTGGCAGAGTGCTAGCCTTGAGTAAAAAGAAGCCAGGGGCAGTGCTCAGGCCCTGAGTTCAAGCCTCAAGACTGGTAAAAAAACAAAACAAAGAACAGAGCTGTCACTTGCTGAGATAGAAGGAGGCTTCCTGACTGTGTGGGCACTGCTGGATAATGAGAAACTGAAGGGGCTCCAGAACCCCACCTAAAAGGCCAATCAGAGGCTGACATTAGGAAACTGTGTTAGTCACTGGAGTTGAAGGCAGGTCTCCAGTCCCGGGGTGGGGGGGGGGGGGTAGCAAGGAGAAGGAATGAGAAAGAGGGAGGGGAGGGAGGGAGATAAAAATGAGGCACAGAGAATCAAACCAAAACAGGTTACCATGGGACTTCAGCACTAGGGGATCAGACAAGAATCCAGTTATCAGAGCAGTGGCACAAGGCCAACAATGATGACTGAGGCCAAATTACAGGGTGCAGCACCTGAGTCCCTCAGCCTCAGGCTGGGATCAAGATGGACGGGAGGCTTGCTAGGGGTCACATGGCCCAGAAGCCTAGGGAAGAAGCCACAACAAAAGCCAGAAGCCATCTAGACCTGACCCCACTCACACTCACATCCACACAGACGGCATCAGGGTAATGCTGGTCCTGACATCACAGATGGGTTGTATGCCCTGAATATATCTCGGTATGAAAGGCCCAGACACACAAACACAGGAGGCCCTCCAAGGGCAATAGTATTTTGTATATAACTGAGACCTTCAGGGTGGAAAAGAGCAGTTCGCCAGGGACTGAAAAAGAAAAGCAAGAAATGTTCTGGAGACCAGAACATTCTCCCTTCAGCAGAGCGAGGGAAACAATCCCCAGGGGAACAGTTCAAGTAGTACAAGAGGGAGAAGCTGCTCTTATATTAATACTGTGGGCTAGCAGGGTAAGTGGTTTTCTCAAAAGCAAACATTAAGTGGAGATACTAAGATAAATCTGTAATTGATCATCATACCCTATAGCCTTAGTTTTTATTTTAAAGAAAACTTTTGTTAACATGCCAGGTGTTGGTGGCTCACATCTATAAACCTAGCTGTAATCTCAAAAGGCTGAGATCTGAGGATGGTGGTTTGAAGCCAGCTGGAGCAGGAAAGGCCCTGAGACTCTTATCTGCAATTAAGCACCAAAAAAAGCCAGAAATGGAGGTTCAAGTGGTAGAATGCTAGCCTTGAGCACAAAAGCTCAGGAACAGTGCCCATGCTTTGAGTTCAACCCCCAGGACTGGCAAAAAAAAACAAAAACAAAAAAACCCACAATATAAAACAAAGACCTTTTTTTGTGTCATTTTAGCACCTTATGGTATATCTTTTCAAAGAAGTCACTGGGTTTATACAATGAATAAACTTCCCAGGAGAAATTCTCATCTTTCCTATCTTTTCTGAAATAAAGTCTATAAATTAAGATATATGACTCAGTCTTTTTCCTCCCTTAAGCGCTGATATCTCAGTTGGATGCCAGTGGCTCGTGTCTATAATCCTAGCCACTCAAAAGGCTGAGATCCAGCTGGGAAGAAAAACCTGCTGGACTCCATCTTCAAAATAATAACTAGCAAAAAGCAGGGCTGGAAGCATGTCTCAAGTGGTAAAACACCAGCCTAGTGAGCATGAGGCACTAAATTCAAATTTCAGCACCACTAAACACAACATGAGTGAGAAAGTGAGAGTCAGAGACAGAGAGAGACTGTGTACATGGGGGGGAGGGAGGGAGGGAGGGGAGGGGAGGGGGGAGAGAGGGAGGGAGGGAGGGAGGGAGGGAGGGAGGGAGGGAGGGGAGGGGAAGGAGGGAGATATCTCGTTATTCTGTCTAGGCTAATCTTGAACTCCTCTGACCTCATCCTGTCAAACTGCTGGGACTACAGGTGTCTACTAACATAGCGAGCTACACTCTTTTCATTTTTTTTTCTTTTTGGTAGGGGGAAGAGTATTGGGGTTTAAACTAAGGGCCTCAAACTTGCTAGGCAGGTATTCTACCACTTGAGCCATACTTCTAGTACTCTATGTCTCAGCACTTTTTGAGATGGGCCAGCCTGAACTATGATCCTCCTATTTATGTTTCCCACATAGCTGAGATGAGGTCTTGAAAACTTTTTGCCCACACTGGCCTTGAACCTCCCTATTTTGGCCTCCTATAGCTGGAATGATAGGCATGAGCCATGCTGACCAGGTAAAACTGTTTTGTGGTTCTTTTTTGCTAGTCTTGGGGCTTGAACTTAGGACCTGGGCTCTGTTCTTGAGCCTCTCTGTTTTTGTTTTTGTTTTTTTGGCCAGTCCTGGGCCTTGGACTCAGGGCCTGAGCACTGTCCCTGGCTTCTTCCCGCTCAAGGCTAACACTCTGCCACCTGAGCCACAGTGCCCCTTCTGGCCGTTTTACATATATGTGGTGCTGGGGAATCGAACCGGGAGCTTCATGTGTAGGAGGCAAGCACTCTTGCCACTAGGCCATATTCCCAGCCCTGTTCTTGAGCCTCTCTGTGCTCAGGGCTAGTGCTCTACCACTTGAGGCACAGCGCCCCTTCCAGCTTTTTCTGTTTATGTGGTACTGAAGAATTGAACCCAGGGCCTCACTCATGCTAGGCAAGCCCCCTACCACTAAGCCACATTCCCAGCCCAACAATTGTCCTTTAAAGCACTGCTGGGAATGACATTAAGCTATATGGGTATCTCAAGCGCATGTCACCCCAAGCCTCCGCTACGTGGACAGTTGGGAGCATGAGGAAGGCAGAGGGAAAAGGGCCATATTCCAGTTGCTTAATGCTCTTGCTCAAGTTCTCATGGACACAGATGTTCCTAATTCAGTGTGTGAGGCCAACCTTCTCTCCCTCCTTCAGCAATTTCAAACAAAGGCTTCCATCCAGACTACTAGAGATTCATGAGTTGTCTACTCTCCTCCCCCATTCTTGTACGACTTTTATTCAGCACATATGGTTAGATTAAAAGTGGGGGGAAAGCACAATTCAAATTTGTATTAAAAATACAACAATCATATTCTTGGTCACAGTTCCTATTTTGGGACAGATGCACATTCCAAACCTATTAAGTAACCCACTAACTTTCTGTGCTTCTCCCAATTTCCTCAGGCAAATGAGAAGAAGCAAAAATCAAAGGCAAAGCAGCTAACAACCAAACACAGAGGTACAACAAATCACAGTTGCAACGTGTGTATGTTTAGAAGGTTTTGGACGCCTACGCAGAATTTAGAGATAAGGTCAGAAAATGTTATTGTCTAGAAAAAAAAAAGTAAGACACACCATAAAATAATATGTGTAATCAGTGGAAATATCTGGAAATAACTCATGTTAAAATGTAAAACTGATCTTCTAAATCGAGTTAAGAAACCTTAGGTCACTGCCCTATCTCATTCTATCTAATAGCATCTGGGTAGAAGACTCTTGTTTCAGGGCTAGCAGAGAGCATGCTGGACCCAAGCGCAGGACTAGCTAAGGTTTACAATCTTGGGAACAAAATTCCCTCTCACTTTTAAGTTCTGAGCAGATTATTCTGCCAGAAAAGCTACAAACTATGACAAATGGATGCATATGAACAGAATTTAGTAACTGGCTTGGGAAGACTGAGTTTATCTTTACGCTCTAGTCCTCAAGCCCTTGGTCAAGAACTCCACACTTCTCATGAGCTCTGTTTATTCTATAATTGCTAATATCATCCCTATTCTAGATACCGAAAAAACAAAAGCAACAACCCAGGCTTAGAGGGGCTAAGGAAATGTCCCAAAGTCTAGATCAAAGGAGTAGTGATGTCATCAATGTGTGTGTGACCCGGGATGGCACCCAGAGGAAGAGAGGCTGCAGGCGAGCCACTGCCAAAGCACCAGGAGACAAAAGTACCAGGTAAAGAGGCACTCAGGAAACCAGAGAATCCCAAGATGAGCCTAGAGACACAGAAGTTCTAAAGACCATGAGGTGACACAGAAGCTACACTGAGGTCTCCATAGAATCTGATCTGGGACTCAAGACTGAGCCACTCTGGGATAGTCTGAGATTCCAAGGCACTTGTGGCTCGAAGCACAGTATCTCTTCTAGAGAAAGGGGCAGTGGCTGCATACAGGCTGCTTAGGCCTTCAACTCTGGCAGCAAGCTGTGTGTGGCTGTAACCTTCTAACCTACTCATTTCCACACTTCCTATGCCTAACCACAGAAGGTACCCAAGGAACATTTGCTGAATTTCCTTCTTTGGAAAGAAACACAAAGTAGTTAACTCCTCTTTCAGGGAAGAGGGGCAGAGCAGAGAGCCTTCAAAGGGTCATCTTGTTCACTAGTTTTTGGAGGGGGTCCAAAATGGCCCTGCCATGCCATTTATAAACAGTGTGACATTTTGCCTGCCGGACTTGACTTTACTAGTGTTGTTGTTTGAAATGCACACACTTGAGAGTGGTTAGGTGGAGACTTAGAACATTTGGGGATAACTTTAATCAGAAATCTGATTGGCTGAAAAAGGAAGGGAGAGGACCACAGTGCACGTATGGGGGGCATAGGTTCACTGCTCAGCAAAGCTCGGTCCTGTACACGGCCACTAGCCATATGCTGACATTAAGCACTTGAGATGCAACTATGCAAATGTGAAATTGAAATTCTACTTGTAATTATTCTCTCCTCCCTTGTCTAGCTACACCTTCAGCTGCTGCATGTAGTCCTAAGGATATCAAGTTAGACAGCCACCTATGACCAGGGTGGGGGTGTGGCCAACCAGGGTGGCCATGGGGGGCAGGGCTGAGAAGAGCACTGCAGAAAGGAGGCAGGACTCTGTAATTACAAACTTCTACTGGAAAGCTGCTCCTAAGCACTATTGTATTGGTGTACAGCTAGCTTCTGCATAGTACTTCAGTTTCCAAAGACTTGCAGATAACCCTCCCAAGTAACTGTCATCCTCTCATAACAATTAGAAGAGGTTTAGAGATATGACTCAGAGAGGAGGGAGTAATGTGGTATCAATCAGCAAAGCTGACCAGAGAGCCAGGAACCTCATCTAGAGAACCAGGAGCCTCATCTAGTGAGCAATAGTCTCATCTCCACTGTAAGCATTGACCTACTTGGAGTTTACTTCAGTGGTATTAGGAGCGCTCTTTCACCTGTGGGCAAGAGTGTTCATGCTGCTTCCTGTTTCTTCTCCCCTTTCCTAGACTCCCACTTCCAAGGAGGAGAACAGAGACCTAGGGGCTCTAGAGGTTAGCGTCCTTAAAGGTGTTCTACTTTGTGCAGGCTGCTATGCGATCACTTTGAAATTCAAAACTGCAAACATACATGAGCAAATATATATGAGGACTAGATTTTTTCCATGAGGACATAGAGATCTCTAAGTCATCTTGAAGTTTAATGGGACAGTGACAAGTCAAAAGATACGTCAAACGACTCCCATTCTACCTGTGGGATGCGTGCCAAGTTCCTAAAACACTTTCTGCAGTTTTCCTTCAGATATATTTCACATACTCAGAAATCTTGGTAGAAAAAGAAAAAGAGCTGAGGGTGGGGGTTAGTGGTAGACAGCCTGCCTAGCAGGTATCAGGCTCTGAAATCCCAGTACTGAAAAGCAGAAGGAAAAAAAAGTTGAAAAAGACAAGGAAATTTATTGATTGATTGATTGATTGATTGTCATGGGGCTTGAAATGAGGACCTGCGCACTATCCTTGAGCTCTTTTGCTCAAAACTAGATAGTTTTCTAATGGTTAATTGGAGATAAGAGTATCACTGGTTTTCCTATCCAGGCTGGCTTCAAACTGAGACACTCAGATTTCAGCCTCCTAAGCAGCTAGGATTACAGGCATGAGCCACCAGTGCCTGGCTGGGAAATAATTTTTAATATTTAGTACAAACAAATGTAAATCATCCTAGGACAAAAATTCTTAACATGCATTTGAAACTTTCAAAATAAAAAGTATACTTCTAAACAAGTGAATGAGAATATGTAAAAACTGCAAGTTTTACTGTTGGCAACTTGCTGTTATGTCATTTCATCATATAAAAATCAAATAATGCTATGACAATTAGAAAATAAATATGTTAACCCACAGGGAACATGTGGAGAACACATGTAGGGTACTTGCTTCAGCACCACATACACTAGCATGGCTCCTATTCAAGGATGACACACAAATTCATAAAGCATTCCTTACTATTTCTAAAGAGAAGACCTGAACCTTGAAAACTACTACAGAAAAACACAGAGAAAATCCTTGAAGTTACAGGCAAAGCTAACACTTTTCCAAATAGGACTCCAAATTTGCTCAGGAAGTAAGAGTAAAAGTCAACAAATGAGATTGCATCAAATTTAAAGGCTTCTACACAGCAAAGGAAACAAGTACTGGAATTAAAAGACAGCCCAGAGAATGAAAGAAAATCTTGCCAGCTATCCATCAACAAAAATCTCTCTGTGTGTCTCTGTGTCTGTCTCTGTCTCTGTGTCTGTCTCTGTCTGTCTCTTTCTCTGTCTGTCTGTCTGTCTGTCTCTCTCTCTCTCTACACACACACACACACACACACACACACACACACACGGCTCCAAAAATTAAACATAAAAAGAATAACCCAGAGCCAGGCACCAATGGCTCATACCTGTAATCCTAGCTACTCAGGAAGCTGAGATCTGAGGATCATGGTTTGAAACCAGCCTAGGAGGAAAGACCATAAGATTCTTATCTCCAGTACAAAAAAAGTCAAGTGAAGCTATGGTTCAAATGGTAAAGCACTAGACTTGAGCACAAAAGCAAAAGGATAGCTCCCAGGCCCTGAGTTCAAACCCCAGAACTCACACACCCACACACAAAAAAAAGAACAACCCAATTAGTAGGCAAATGAATTGTACACACAAGACTTAAAAGAGGTACAAATGTCCAATAAATACATGACAAAATGTTCAACATTCTTAACCATAGGAAATGCAAATAAATACCACACTGAAGAAGGCAAGGGTATGATTCTAGTAACTCAGGAAGCTGAGACCTAGAGGTTCGAGGCTCAAGGCTACCTAAGCAGAAAAAATCTAATCAAGCATCAAAAAGCTGGACTGCAACTGTGGTTCAAGAAGTAGAGCACCAGCCAAGAAGGGGAAAGCTGAGCAAAAGCTCCAAGTCCTAAGTTCAGGTCCTGGCCTAAATTCTAATCTCCCCCTAGTCACAATGATGGTAATCATCAAGAAAATAAGAACAGCGGCCGCCAGTGGCTCACGTCTGTAATCCTAGCTACTGAAGAGGCTGAGATCTGAGGATCACAGTTCAAAGCCAGCTGGGACAAGAAAGTCTGTGAGACTCTTAGCTCCAATTAACCACCTGAAAACCAGAAGTGGCACTGTGGCTCAAGTAATAGAGCACTACCCTTGAGCTGTAGAGCTCAGTGACAGAGCCCAGATCCAGAGTTCAAGGTCCATGACTGACCAAAAAAAAAAAATGCTGGTGGGAATATGGGGGTAAAAAAGGTGAGACTATATTAGTGTAGCCATTATGGAAATTAGTATAGAAGTGGCTCAAAACAATACCTAGAACTATCTTACGACCTCACAATGCTATTTTTTGGCATCTATCTGGGCACATACTAGAACATAAAGTGGCATACTGTGTGTATCACAGCACTGCTCATCACAGATGAATGATAGAACCAACCTGGTGCTGTCAGAAAGAAAATGTGAAATATATGTATGTATTATTCAGCCATAAAAAAGAATGATATTGCGCTAGGAATGTAGCTTAGTGCTGGAGTGCTTGCCTACCATGTATGAAGCCCTGGGTTTGATTCCTCAGTACTATATAAACAGAAAAGGCCAGAAGTGGTGCTGTGGCTCAAGTGGTAGAGTGCTAGCCTTGAGCAAAAGAAGCTCAGGGACAGTGCCCAGGCTCTGAGTTCAAGCCCCAGGACTGGCCAAAAAAAAAAAAAAAAAAAAGAAGAAGAAGAAGAAGAATGATGTTATGCCATTTCCAGGAAAATGGATGGAAATGGAAATTACCACGTCAATGAAATAAGCCAGACTGAGAAAGACAAAAACATTGAGTATAGTCTTTCATATGCAGAATGCAGACCTAAAAAAAATAGAATGACATGAATCTAAATGGGAGTGGGGGTGGGAATTAGTGTGGGGAGGAGGTAGAAAAATAAAAGGAGAGAATATGAAAAAAGTGCATCACATGCATGTACAAAACATGCTAAAATTATTTAAAGGTGGAAGAGTCATAGAGGGACCAATTTGACCTAAGTATATGTATGAAAATATCCCAATGAAATCCTTTGTACAACTAATATATGTTAACAAAAGAGGGAAAATAATCAATGTAGAGAATTTAGTGAGGCCTCAGGCACACGGCATAGGCTCAGTTGGCGGTGGCTATCAGTATTAGCATTCTGAGGCAAATACTGCCACCTAGGCTTTCCATTAGTTTGAATTTAACTGATATTTCATTTGTCAATCTTTGTTTTCAGAACCTCATGAAAATTTGAAAGGAAATACAGTAAAGAAATCCACTAGAAGCCAAAGATTTGATCTTGCCAGATCGATTCACATCTGTAATGGCAGTACCCAAGAGGCAAAGCAGGTGGATCTCAAATGTGAGGCCAGCCTGGGATGCATAGGGAGATTCTTAACAAAACAAGACTTGATTGTTGTACTGGCTCTCTCTTTCTATACAAAGTCTAGCTTCATCACCCCCATGTGTGTTGGCAGTGGCCTCAGGAAAGTCACCCTGCTAGAACTGGCCACCAAGCCTTCCTGCAGTGCAACAGTGCAGCAGTGGCTTCCTCCTTTGGCCACAGGACTATTTGCTAAATGAGGCAGAAGCTTGTAAACCTTCAGTTGCAAACAAAATGATTCAATTTTGTTAAAATGTAGAAGAGATATAAAAAGTACAATTGGGGGCTGGGGATATAGCCTAGTGGCAAGAGTACCCGCCTCGGATACACGAGGCCCTAGGTTCGATTCCCCAGCACCACATATGCAGAAAACGGCCAGAAGCGGCGCTGTGGCTCAAGTGGCAGAGTGCTAGCCTTGAGCGGGAAGAAGCCAGGGACAGTGCTCAGGCCCTGAGTCCAAGGCCCAGGACTGGCCAAAAAAAAAAAAAAAAAAAAAAGTACAATTGGGCCAGGTGCCGGTGTAATCCTGTAATCCTAGCTACTCAGGAGGTTGAGATCTGAGGATCATGGTTCAAAGCCAGCCTAGGCAGGAAAGTCCATGAGACTCTTATCTCCAATGGACAATCAGAAAACCAGAAGAGACACTGTGGCTCAAAGTAGTAGAACACTAACCTTGAGCTGAAAAGCTCAGGGACAGCGCCCAGGCCCAAAGTTCAAGCCCCACGATCGACCAAAAAGAAAAAAAAAGTACAATTGGTTTTTGGTGACATAACTAGAAAGGATTAGGCAGGAAACGCTACAACTATAGCCAGAGAGCCCCACACTGAGAGGAGCCCTCTGTTCTCTCTAAGGCTGCCTGAGAATCAGGACACACAGCCTAAAAGACAGCTGTTACTCAGAATGAAACACACTAGTAGAGGATTTTCCTTCCTCAAACCAAAGAGGATGCTCTGGTTCTCAAAGAAGACAGCGCCTACTTCTTCCCTGCTGCCTTCACTGTACCTGCAACAACTAACAGGCATGAAGAGACAAAGGACTCCTTCCTTAGACACAAGAGCTAGGCTCTGCTGACACTGTGCTTTCTGAAAGACTTCCAGAAGCAGAATTTCTGTTGTTGGAAGCCAAGTTTGTGGCTACTGGCATGGGAAACAAATGGCACCTTAGATGGATCTCAAAGGCGATAACTTAAACGAAAGAACCCAGAGACCACATCCTCTTCATCACAGGGAGCTGGGGAAAGACAGAGCTATACATCCCCACTGTGGGTCCATAGCAGTGGCTTCCTAAGATTCAGTGGGGATAGAAGGACATGGGACACTCTGGGCTTATTGAACTGCTCTGTGTCTTGATTGTGCTGGGGATGATAGCACAGAGTTGTAGACTTAAAAGAAGTAAATCATAGACATAAATTATACCTCCAAAAAGGTTACTTAGAAAAACCTGAACTCCAGGATTCCTTTTTTATATCAGCTTTTTAAGAATGTATCTGTCTGGAAGAGCACTCCTGCTGGCTGAATGAGGGATTATGAGAACATCAAAATAAAAGTAACTCCCAGATCACAGCCTGTTGAATACAAGAAGAAGCCATAAAATCATACAGAGAGAGAGAGAAAGAGAGAGAGAGAGAGAGAGAGAGAGAGAGAGAGAGAGAGAGAGAGAGAGAGAGAGATATATATAAATTGAAAGTTTAGTGAAGACTGGAATAAGGCACCTCCTTGCAAAATATGTATTCACAACAGGGAAAGAGCCTGACTGACAAACCTTGTGGCAAAAGCCAGGACAGATGGAAACCACCAACCCAGTTGGTACAATAGCAGCACCATTTGCTGTTCCTGCCAAAGACACACAATCTGAACCTGACCATAAAGATACACAGAAAAATCCCAACCGAAGGGGGCCTCAAGTGTAGCTTTGTCTTAGAACACTTGCAGCATGTGCAAAGAGCAAGGTTCCATCCCAAGCACCAGGTAAATTTAAAACAACACTAAAACTCTAACAGAGCAATATTCTAAAAAATAGTCTAAGCTGGTGCCAGGGGCTCATGCCTGCAATCCTAGCTACTAAGAAGGCTGAGATATGAGGATTGAGATTCAAAGGCAACCTGGGCAGAAAAGTCCCCATGAGACTCTTATCTACAATTAACCATTCAAAAACCAGAAGTGCGGGATGAGCATATGGCCTAGTGGTACAGTGCTTGCCTCGTATACATGAAGCCCTGGGTTAAATTCCTCAGTTCCACATATATAGAAAAAGCCAGAAGTGGCTCTGTGGCTCACGTGGTAGAGTACTACTAGCCTTGAGCAAAAAGAAGCCAGGGTCAGTGTTCAGGGCCCTGAGTCCAAGCCCCACAATTGACCAAAAAGAAAAAAGGCCTATAACTATTCAAAAGTCACAAGGTCAGTATGGTGTAGTGGCCTGTAATCCTACCTACTTGGGAGGCAGAGTTCTGGGATCACAGTGTGAGGCCAACCTAAGCATTAAAGTTTGACATTCCATCTCAACCAATGGTTGGGTGTCATGGTGCAGGCATTATCCTAGCTGCAGGGCAAGCAGCTGGACATGGTGGCACATAGCTGTCATCCCAGTGACATGTGGAAACACAAGGCAGACGGACCACAGCCCACATCTACCTGGGCAAAAAGTAAGACCCTACCTCAAAAATAACCGCAGGGGCTGGGAATGTGGCCTAGTGGCAAGAGTGCTTGCCTCGTATACATGAAGCCCTAGGTTTGATTCCCCAGCACCACATATATGGAAAACGGCCAGAAGTGGCGCTGTGGAAGTGGCGCTGTGACTCAAATGGGAGCCTTAACCAAAGAAGCTCAGGGACAGTACCTAGGCCCTGAGTTCAAGCACCAAGACTGGGGGGGGGGGGGGGGAAGGTAGCAAGACAAATTATTTTTCATAAAAGTGAAAAATAATTATTTTGGCCAGGTGTGGTAGTTCATATGTGTAATCCTCAGTATTTGGGAAGTAGAGTTTGAAAGGACTTCAGTTTGAGTCCAACTTGGGATCTCATATCAACTAAAATCTGGGAATGGTAGTGTATGCCTGTGATCTGAGCCAGAAAGAAGGTACGGGCAAGGAAGTTTAGGTCCAAATATAGTCCTGGATCAAAGTGTGAGACCCCTGGGGCTGGGAATATGGCCTAGTGGCAAGAGTGCTTGCCTCGTATACATGAGGCCCTGGGTTCGATTCCTCAGCACCACATATACAGAAAATGGCCAGAAGTGGCGCTGTAGCTCAAGTGGTAGAGTGCTAGCCTTGAGCAAAAAAGAATCCAGGGACAGTGCTCAGGCCCTGAGTTCACGGCACAGGACTGCCCCCCCCCCCAGAAAAAGTGTGAGACCCTAGCTGAAAATAATGAAAGCAAAAAGAATTGGGGACTCAGCTCAAGTGGCAGAGCACCTGCCTAGCAAGTTCAAGGCCCTGAGTTCAAACTCCAGTACTTCCTTCTCCAGACCAAAAATATCTGGCAAATGTGAGGCCCTGAGTTAAACCCTCAGGATCAACAAAGATACAAACAAAAGGGAAAGTAAAATGCAGTGCCACTTAAGAGAGTCCTAATCCATAATGCTTAAAACCAGAAGTGTCTCCGATTTTTCATATTTCAGAAAATAAACTTAATGGGGTGTGAAAATCTAAAATTCAAAATACTCTAAAATATCTCAGATATCATCAAAAAAGTAACCCACTTTTGGCAACAAAGAAAGACGACCATGCTTTTACACTGAAGAGGTATTCAGGTATCTCATCTTCACACCCAATCTTAACTTGTTTAATTAGAAGGACAGGCTCCTAAATCTTCACAGTCTAGAATATGCACAGCAGTGTCAGATCCCATTGTGTGAAACAAGATTCTTCATTGTTCTGTGTAAAGCTCTTGAGGTCAATGATTGAAGCACCCTACCCAAAGCAACAAGACACTTTGAGCCTTAGTCTGCAGGCACTGTCTAGTGAAGTAGCTGTAGTCTCCAGTAGCCAGTGAATTACAGTTAAGCTCAGATTGTGATATGCTGCCAATGTGAAATACATACAGATTTCAAAGACTTAATGATAAGACAGTATGTGAAGTACCTCAACACTCTGCTGTGTGTTGATTACAGGTTGAAATGATGCTTAGTATTTACTGAATTAAATAATTATTCAAATTATCTAAATAACATTAAAATTAATTCCACCCATGTGTTTTTCTTTAGTGTAGGTACTAGAAAATCCTATGTAGTATTATGTTGCTTTTTCTTTTTGCCCCAGGGCTGAGGATGGCCCCCGGTCTGTCTGCACGCTAGCACAACTCCCATCCTGTCTGAACTGGGCCGAGCGGCCTTTGACCTTTGGGGAAGCACATTACTTTCACTGCAGACACTGGTGGACCAGTGAACCGTACCTGGATAATCTCTACCCATCTCTGCCCACCCAGATGAGGTACCTGAAACTCTGATGTGTTGCTCCGCAGCTGGTTCACGTTGGGCAGGGAGCCTCCATGGTACTGTGTGAGGCGCAGTTGCTGGAGCTTTTGAAACTGTACCTGAAGGAAAAGCAACATTGGAAATTCAGAGACCACAGCAGCTTTTAGAGTGAAAGTCTTTGGCTTTAACTTCTCTACTGATTCAGGTTTCTGGTGTTTTCTGGGTTTTGGCCACTTCTACTTTTTGGAACTCAGACATGTTCCAATATCTCCCATGTCTTGACAGTCAGGAACTCCTGTAAGTTCTTTGAGTATGTGTAGGTGTGTGTGCAGTCACCTTTAACAATCAGAGAGGCGGGCACCAGTGGCTCATGCTTGTAATCCTAGGTACTCAGGAGGTTGAGATCTGAGGATGGGGGTTTGAAGCCAGCCAGGGCAGGAAAGTTCATGAGACTCTTATCTCCAATTAAACATCAGAAAACCAGAAGCAGTGCTGTGACTCAAAGTGGTAGAGCACTAACGTTGAGTGAAAAAGCTCAGGGACAGTCAAGCCCCACCAAAAAAAAAAGTCAAATAGATACAAAACAGGGATGTGTGTAATGAAATCCCATCCATTAACCCCCTACCCCACTGAAGGAGATCCCAGATGTGACAGGATCTCCAAAAGATAAGTCCATTAGGGGTACCTAAAACCTCTGGTGTCTTTATCCTTCAGTTACACACAGTATTAGATTTCTCAAACATTCTACACAAGGAGACAACTATAATATGTTAATCAAAACCCAGATCTCAGAGTCAAACATGAGAAGGAGGACATAGTGAGTTTCTTCCACCTATGAGCTCATTTGTAAGAATAAAGTCTGGCCAGGAGCAATGGCTCATACCTGTAATCTCAGCTACTAGGGGTGAAAGAGGGCAGAGATCGAAAGGATCAAAATCTGAAGTCAATCTGGACAAAAAAACTAGCAAGATGATATTTCAACCAATGAGCCAGGTAGGTGGCACTGATGATCCCAGATACAGAGAAGCCACAGGTAGGTCTGTAGCCCTGTGCAAAAAGCAAGACCCGCCCTGAGTAAATGAAAGCAGAAAAGACTGGGAGTATGGCTCAAATGGTAGAGCACTTGCCTTGCAACTGTGAGGCAGTGATTTCAAAAAGTCCAGTTGGTAAAACAAACAAAAAAACAAAAAACTGAATAATATGGTCTCCCAGCTTTCTACTTTAACAATCCAAAACCACTTACTAGAAGTTCTTGATGCTCTGTCCTTGAAATTCTCTAGACAAAATTCTCAACCAGCCAGGCACTGGTGACTCAGACTATAATCCAAGCTATTCAGGAGGCTGAGATCTAAAGACTGTGGTTTGAAGCTAGCCCAGGTAGGAAAGTCAGTAAAACTCATATCTCCAACTAACCACCAAAGACCTAGAAGTGGAGCTGTAGCTCAAATAGTAGAGTGCTAGCTTTGAGCAAAAAAGCTCAGGAAGGGGCTGGGAATATGGCCTAGTGGCAAGAGTACCTGCCTCGTATACATGAGGCCCTGGGTTCAATTCCCCAGTACCACATATACAGAAAACGGCCAGAAGTGGCGTTGTGGCTCAAGTGGCAGAGTGCTAGCCTTGAGCAAAAAAAAGAAGCCGGGGACAGTGCTCAGGCCCTGAGTCCAAGCCCCAGCACTGGCCAAAAAAAAAAAACAAAAGCTCAGGAACAGCAACCAGGCTGAGTTCAAACGCTAGGAGCTATGTACACACATGTGCACACAACACACACACACCTCAACCATGTTGTCTAAAGCTTTTGATTCTTTCTTCAAATATCAATCATCTATTTATCTGAATACATAGAAATGTAACTGTAAGTTAGGTACTAGGCCAGGCACAGGCTTACTGAGAGGATTACTTGCTAAAACTCCTGACTCCAAAGAATCTCCCAAAGGCTTCAACCCTGACCTAGAAGCATTGACACTAGAATCAAACAGCTCTCTCCTGCCTAGGGAACCAACTTTAATGGAGCTGCAGGCCCTTGCACAGCACTGTAACTGTTCTCTCTCCCGAGGGGCTGTTTCCAAAGCCTCGGAGACAGTGGATTTAGAGCCAGAAGACCTGTCTTTGTACGCTGGAGCTTGAGTGCGGGTGGTTCAATTATTACTGTGTCTCTTTCACAAAGGATTAAGAAAGAAAAGAGGATGGTGATGTGTAAACTGTAAAGTTCTAGACAAGTTCTCAAGCTATTATTTCTGTGAATATTCTCAACTACTCCTAAAAACTTCCAATTTTTAAGAAAAATTTTCCTCTGTTGAAATTTGGAACAAGTGAACTAGATAGAAATGATATCTTCATGTTCATGAATGATGAATACGAGGAACAAAACATGATTAAAGCACAAGTCTCAGCTTGGTAGCCTAGAGAGTTCTGATTTATTCAATATTTTAAATTTTAATTTCAAAAATTGGGAGACTGGGCTGGGAATATGGCCTAGTGGTAGAGTGCTTGCCTCGTATACATGAAGCCCTGTGTTCGATTCCTCAGCACCACATATATAGAAAAAGCCAGAAGTGGCACTGTGGCTCAAGTGGGAGAGTGTTAGCCTTGAGCAAAAAGAAGCCAGAGACAGTGCTCAAGCCCCAGGACTGGCAAAAAATAAAAAATGAGAAACTACATAAAAATCTAGATTTGTAACTTCTCTGAAAGATCTTAAAACACAAAAATCACATTCTTGTACTGAACAATGGATAGAGCTGAGAAATGGCTGCCCTTAGGCAGGGTTTGCTCAATCCTCACTATACCTTATAATCCTCAACTAGGACCTAGGATTATCTGCTATTTTTTTGTCATTTTATTCTTGGCTTCTCCACTCATTTTCCTAATCTGCCTCATTCTGTAAATTAAGTTAGCAATCTTTGCCTAACTACACATTTTGGTGCAATTTCCTTTAAATTAACACCTCTGTGAAATGAAATGGAAGCTTTACTAATTCTTTCTTAGAAGAGTCTCAAAATAGTTAATATACTTCCAATAAGATCCCAAGGGCCCTGTGAAGAGCTCAGTGGCTGAGCATGTACTTGGTGTGCAATGAAGCCCAGGGTTCAATTGCCAGCACCAAATGAAAACAAAAACAAAACCAAATCCAGCTGTTCTTTTTAATGGAAATTGATAAGATTATTCTAAAATTTATGGATGTCCAAATGACCCAGAAGATTTAAAGTGATTTTTTTGAAGGGCTGAGTTGGTAGAATGAAGTTAACAATTTGGCGACTTTTAAAAAAGCTGTAGTAAGCCAGACAGTGGTGTTGTCCAAGAGAAATCTAGGGCTAGGGCTCAGTGGTAGTATGCCCAGCATATGTGAGTCCTTGTATTCTTAGCCTGGATGGGAGAGGCAGCTATAGATTAGTGGAACAGAAAAGACAACCCAAAAATAGACCCATGCATACATGACCACCACTGTCATAACCATCAGTGAAGTCTTCAATAAATGCTGTTGTATATCTTCCCTGGGCAATCTGAGTATTCAGCATCCAGATTTAAATTCCAGTTCATATTTGAGTTTTAATATTTAGCCCACATCTACTCCTGCAGTTGCTAAGCAGATGCTCTACTACTTGAGCCACATCCCTAGATCTTCTCTCTCTCTCTCTCTCTCTCTCTCTCTCTCTCTCTCTCTCTCTCTCTCTCTCTCTCTCTCTGTTGGTCATGGGGCTTGAATTCAGGGCCTGGGAACTGTCCCTGAGGTTTTTTTTGCTCAAGGCTAGTGCTCTGGCACTTTGAACCACAGCTCTACTTCCAGTTTTCCGGTGGTTACTTGGAGATGAGCCTCATGGTCTTTCCTGCCCAGGCTGGTTTTGAACTACCATCCTCTGATTTCAGCCCCGAGTAGCTAGGATTACAGGCATGATGAGCCAGCAGTGCCCGGGTTTGTCTCACTTTGCCACCCCCACCCCCCACCCCGGGGTTTGCTTCAAACTGAGATTAGCTGGGAAATGTGTGCCACACATTTGGATTGTTGGTTGAGATGGAGCCTTGCTAACTTTTGGCCCCAGCTGACCATGACCCTCCTGATCTCTATCTTACATGTGTAGTAACAGTGGCCAACTCAACCCTTCAGGTTTGAGCTTCTCCTAGAGCCTCACTATACTACAATTTATCTGTTGATTATTTTCTAACTATCCAAACCAAATTAATTCTCCAGATTGAAGCAAAGAAACTACAATTTATCTGTTGATTATTTTCCAACTATCCAAACCAAATTAACTCTCCAGATTGAAGCAAAGAGTTAGCCTATGCTTTCTCAACATGAGTTGTCCTACATAGAGAAACATCTGGAACAAGTGTCCAACCTATGGTTTCCATCTACTCCATCTGCACATCAGCATGTCTAACTTATACCTCCCAACCCAGCATCCTGGGTATGCACAGATTTCGCCAAAATCACCAACAGCCTCCAAATGACATCACCAGGAGACACATCCTGTCACATGAGACCACTGCATGTGACCTCACCAAAGAACATATCCTGTCACATCAAACCACTGCACCTGATTTCACCAAAGGATGCATCCTGTCACATGAGACCACTGTACATGACCTCACCAGAGAATATATCCTGTCACGAGACCACTGCATGAGACCTCACCAAACTGTACTTGACCTCACCAAAGAACATGCCCTGTCATATGAGACCACTGCATGAGACCTCACCAAAGAACATACCCTGTCACATGAGACCACTGAACATGACCTCACTGAAGGATGCATCCTGTCACATGAGACAGGACCAGCAGCACTGCTTCATACCCACTCCTGTTCACAGCAATGGTCCATGCTTTTCTACGGGCTCGGGTGCTCTTCAGTCTTCCCTGTCTCCTCCTCTTCCTCTACCTCCCTTTTCCATGCAAGCCCCCTGGAGCTTACAAAGCAGTCAGAAGGCCAGAACCCAGTTATGAACCAGACACACTTTCCTCCAGCTGGGACCTCTGGAAACACACAGACATGTTTGGAAAGCTAAGTCTTCTCTATGATAAGGGTTTTTATTTTGTCATTTCTTTATGAAAATAACCCTGGAAGTTTTCAAATAAGCTGCCGGGGATGTGGCTCAAGCAGGAGAGCACCTGTCTAGAAAGTGCAAAGCTCTGAGTTCAAAGCACAGAAATGCTAAATTTTAAATATTATTAGCAAAGTTGTAATCTTCATGTTTATAAACACAGTGCAGCCAAGTCAGACTAATAGTGATTGGCCAAGGAGTAAACAAGCAGAATTAACATGCAATGATTTCCTGTGCCAGCTGAAAGGCTGACATAACTTTATAGTGATCAGAATCGTGACTGGATTATCATTTGAGCATCAATTGATTAAAATTGCTAATTAACATATTCACTGATAGCCTTGATTAGGTAAGCAAAAAAGCATTTGCCATATTAAATAAAAGTAGATTTGAATTTATTACATTTGTAATTTTGAATGTACACATACATGCTTTGGTTCATGATTGAATCAGTCATAAGCAAAGGACTACATATATAGACTTGAGTAAATAATCAAACTAAGTGAACTAAAGATCTGTAAAATATTGGCTTTAATAGAGCCTGAGCCAGGTGTGTAGAGTGTGTCTATAATCCTAGCACTGGGGAGGCTGCAGCAGCACAATTTCAAGTTTACACCTGTCATCTCAGCTACATAGGAAACATAAATAGGAAACATAAATTGCTGTCCAGACCAACCTGGACAAAAAGTGAGACTCTACTTGAGAAATAAATAAGGCAAAAAGGAATGGAGATGTGTCTCAAGAGTGCCTGCCTATCATGAAACCCTGAATTCAACCCTCAGTACAATAATAATAATAGTCTGTATACTTTCTAGAACCTCATGTGTGAGGGATATTTTAAAGGGATTCATTCATAAGTTCTGTGAGGGATTGAATTCTAGTTATATACAAATACACAGTGCATATAATTGTACATAAAATGTATGCTCCTAAAGTAGAAAGTTAGGATGGAGATCAGAAATAATATCTGCAGTCTATGGGATTCTGGAAATCATGAATGCCTTTTCTTCAAGTGTTGGCAAACTTTTGTTATAAGCCACAGGATATTTTAGTTTTTGGGGACCACAGAGGGAGAAAAAATTGTATGTGTCTAAACAAGACCATCAGATTTCAGCATTCACCCATCCATCTCTTTCCATGTCCTGAGCCCTCAGGCTCATCTCTCAGCCTAACCAAGGTCACCTATGTAAACACCTGTGATGGCAGACTGCTAACCAGAGAAGATGGGCTGGACTCCAGAAGAAAATTCCTGAAATCCTCAGCCCAGTCTGTCTGCCTATCTATCTATCTATCTATCTATCTATCTATCTATCTATCTATCTATCTATTACTTCTTGTGGGGTGACCTATGATCTATAACCCCCATGGGGATTTCTATGAACTCCTATATATCATCTTCTCTCATCTATGATCATTCTATCTTCTGTATTCATGTACCTTCTGTATCTATCATCTTTTCCTAGTGTAGATAGTAAACATGGAAAACATTAGTTTCTCCTTAACATCTCTAAAACACTAAACATGACGCATCGCTTCTGAGTGCGGGACTTTGGCTGGGGTGGGCTGTTAGCAATCTACGGTTCCCCCTCCATTTGAGAGGGAAAACCACCTCCCAGTTCCGGCTTGAACTATAAGAACTCTGGCCTAGTGTCCAAGCCTCCCAACTTTTAATATAAATAATTAAGTAGATTTAGATTGTGAAAAAAAAATCAAAACAGACTCCCAATTAACGAACTCTGGCTGCATCATCAACAATCTTTCCCACACACGACAATGACAAAAAGCATAGGGTGTGTGAGGTGTGCGGACTGGAGGGGCGGAGGACCGCCGGATTGTACCAGGTTTGACTCTCCGGCTGGGCCCCCGGCTCTCGGGTTGACCACCCCCCACCTGGCACCACGGCTCTCGGGTTGGCTCCCCCGCTACACTCCAACTCTTAGGTCTCCCTCCCCTGCGTTCCCCAATTTTCTTTCGAGGTCAGCGTCCCATCCCCAGGCCCGCGCGCCCGGCTCCACGGCGCCCCATCCTCCGCAGGTGCCCGGCTGGGGCCGCGCAGCAGTGACAGGACCCGGCTCCCCCCGCCCCCCCGCCCTCCGCGGTCTCCCCGGGAGAGCCAGGCGCTCTGCCGGCGGGTGCGCGCGGCCCGGGCCTCCCGCGGCCGAGTCCCCGAGGGCAGGCGGCCTCGGAGCGGCCTCTCCGCGCGCGCGGTGGGCGGCTTCCTCCCCAGCGCCGCCGCGGCCTCGGCCTCCGCCCGCCCGCCCGCCCGCAGCGCCGCCCCGCCAGGCCGCTCGCTCCGCTCCGCTTTCCCGCGCCCGATGACCCCGCCTCGCGGCGGTCCCGCGACCTCTCACCCCCCCGCGACCTCTTACCCCCCCCCCGGCGACCTCTCACCCACGCGACCTCTCACCCCGACCCCGCTCGGCCGCCCCCCGGGCCTCACCCGTGACAGGGTGAGGTCGGTCATGAGCTGCTCGAAGGCCCGCGTCTCCTCGGCCTGCCGCTGCGTGTGCAGCGCGATCTTCTCGCTGAACTTGCGCGGGTTGGCGCTGCCTGAGCCTGGCGACGCGGCCATGACGGGCCGGGCGCGAGCAGCAGCAGAGGCGGCAAGCGCGGGGCCCGCCCGCCCGCCCGACCCAGGCCGCCCAAGCCGCTGCCCCAAGATTGCCGTCCGGCTCCACCGGCTGAGGAGCCGCCGCGGCCCCACCGGGAGCGCGCCGAGGGCCCCGCCCCGCGCTGGCCACGCCCACTCCGGTGACCACGCCCCGCGCCGCTAGTCCACGCCCATCTCCCTCGAAGCCCCGCCCTCGCCCCGGCGCCGCCAAGCCGGGCCTCCAGTAACCAACTCGGACGCCAACTATGAGCCTGACCTCCAACTCCCCAACCGGGCCTCCAGCAGGGTAGCTTCCATCTCAGGCTGGCCTGGCCTTCAGCAGCTCAGCCTCTAGTCCTGAGCCCTGCCTCCAACCACGCAGATTCCACGGCCTGAACCCGGCCCAGCCTCTGGCAACTCTGAGCTCTGGCCCCAGCAGGAAGACCTCTATCCCTCGGCTGGATCTCTAGCCCTAAGATGGGCCTCCAACCACAAGGCCAGCCTCCAGCTGCCTGACCTCCAGTTCTGATCCCTGCAGAGCTTCCAACTCCAAGCCTCCAACCCTGAGTTCAGCCACCAGCTAGGCTCACACTGGCAGACAAATCTGAGAGACTTTTACCCAGCAAAATGCTGGAAGTGGAGGTGTGGCTCAAGTGGTAGAATACCAAACAGGAGCACCTCCGTAAGGCCTTGAGTTCCAGCCCCAGTATAGGCAAAAAGGAGGAAAGAAAGAAGGGGAGGGAGGGAGGGAGGGAGAGAAAGCCATTGTAGAATAAGTGCCCCCTGGTTGATCAGGGCTCTCCTTGTGCCTCCTCCCCCACGGTTTCAGGATAGGAGGTCAGCTGTCTGTGGTGATACAGGAGTTTGGCTCTGTTTGGTCCAGGGGCATGTGAGATTCTCTTCTCCTAGGTTTTCAGTGTAATTACCTGATCACCGTGCAGTTATACTGCTTGCCTTCGGGAAATCATTATATATGTATTATATATTATATGTAAATACTTCATTATAAACCCTGTATAGTACAGTTCCATTTTGGTACAAATTCTGGGGAGGAGTGACAAGTTTCTTTTGTTGTAGCTTTGCTCAGATTTCTCTCAGCTCATCACCAATGTCAGACAGAGCTGGGAGTGACAACAGTGGTGGCTGTGAAATGAGAGTTCTCCAAGGAAGCCTGCTAGGTTTCCAGAGAGCTGCTCTGGGCCTAGAGTCTGCCCTGCTTCTTCTTCCCTCCTCTCCCCTGTATCTCCAGCCTTCTGACTTGGGCATCCTCCATCCTGGGGCAAGGGCATGCATAAGGGGGAATATCTCTGAGATTTTTGCCCCCTCACGAGGGTGCTAGAGGGCTAAGAGCCATTCTCTTCCTTGGAAGCCTATGCAGTTAGCAGTGTGGTGCTGGCTTCAGTTTGTCACTGGGAGACCTTCACATTCTGTTCCTTGTCTTTGCAGGTGACCCCGCCACTTGCTTTGTTTTTCTCCCATTCTCTGAAGGCTCAGTGATCTGCTAGGTCAGGGTCACGTGTGGTTGTGGTGCTGGTACGAGGCCGGTGTGGGTCTTTGGGTCTTTTGTTGTTGTTTGGTGGGGCAATGGGGGGGGGGGCGGGTGTGCAGACCAGAAACTCCCAGCCTGTTTTCTGCCACAGTGACTTAGGTGTCTTTTTTTTTTTTTAACCAGTCCTGGGACTTGAACTCAGGGCCTGAGCACTGTCCCTGGCTTTTTTTTTTTTTTTTTTGCTCAAGGCTAGCACTCTACTACTTGAGCCACAGCACTACTTGTGGCTCTTTCTGTGTATGTGGTACTGAAGAATCGAACCCAGGGCTTCATGTATGCAAGGTAAATACTCTACCACTAGGCCATATTCCCAGCCCCGACTTAGGTGTTTTTAAAAGTATGCTTTTTCCCCTCATAGATTTTCCTCCAACTTCTGGTGACCCCTCACTCTCCTTCAACTTCTAATTAAGATAGATGTTAAATATCTATAGGGTTCATGTTTCTAGAAATAAAATGAGTTTTCTGTTTGTCTGTTGTTTGGGGCAGTACGGGGCATTGAACTCAGGACTCACACTAGGCAGAAGCTCTACCTTTTAAGACCTATCTCCAGCCCTTTTTGCTTTAGGTTATGTTGTAAATAGGGTCTGACGTATTTTCCTTGGGCTGACATCCTTCTACCTATGCCTCTTTCATACATGGGACCACAAGGTGTACTCTACCACCTCCTGCTTGTTGGCCTTGAACTGCAATACTTCCAATCAATCTCTCCTTCCTGAGTAGCTAGCATGAAAGACATGAGTCCTCCTGAAAACATGATAAATCTTTATATTTATTCTGTGCCAGAGATTGTTAGTTGTCTCCAATACCCCTTCTCCCTTCCTTCCTTATTAGTAGAAATCCTTAGATAGTGCCAGCTACAGCCAGAATTTCCCATGATCCTTGCTCCCAACCAGATGTGAACCAAGTCACAGGGCAGAGCATGGCCTTTGACCTCTCTTCTCCTCCACACCTGGAATGTGGATGTGGCAACAGCCGGGGTGCTGCTGTCTTACACGGCTAGGTAGAAAGTATGTGTGTGCACAGGAGCTTGGCAGCCCGGCCCAGGAACCATGGTGTTCTGGGACTGCATCTACACGATTAGCCAAGAGATAAGCATCATTTGTTGAAAGCCCTGTTATTATTTTAGCCTTTGTTACAGGAACTACACAGGACCTGTTACACTTAAATAGAAAAATTCTTATAAGTCTATCAAGATATGGCTAACCATTGTTGATTTTGGGAATATAGGCACCCCTGGAAGGCTGGGTTTGGGTTTTTTTGGGGGGGGCAGTTTGGGAGGGGGGCACAGTCCTAGGGCTAGAACTCAGGGCCACCTCTTGCTCTTGCTCTGCTTTTTCTCTTACCACTTCACTCATGCCTCCAATCTGGCTTTCTGCTGGTTAATTGGAGATGGAACTTTGTAGACTTTTCTATTTTTCCTGGGCTGGCTTCAAACCAAGATCCTCAGATTCTGGGTAGCTAAGATTACAGGTGTGAGCACCCAGATTTCTACTAGGAAGCGCTTATCTTTTAACCTTAGAAATTTCTAGGGGCTGGGGATATAGCCTAGTGGCAAGAGTGCCTGCCTCGGATACACGAGGCCCTAGGTTCGATTCCCCAGCACCACATATACAGAAAACGGCCAGGAGCGGTGCTGTGGCTCAAGAGGCAGAGTGCTAGCCTTGAGCGGGAAGAAGCCAGGGACAGTGCTCAGGCCCTGAGTCCAAGGCCCAGGACTGGCCAAAAAAAAAAAAAAAAAGAAATTTCTAAATGTGCATTTTAAATAAAGTTTTGACAGTACTTGCATTTGAACTCAGGACCTCCCTCTTGCTAGATAAAAGCTCTACCACCTGAACCATGATCCTAGACCACTTTGCTTTAGTTATTTTCAAGTGATGGTTCTGCTGGCCTCTAACCTGGATTTTTCCACGTAGCTAGGATTACATATGTCATTACATTGTCTGGCTTGTCTGTTTTATTTTTTGGGGGGTGTGGGAGGAGGGTTGCTGGACCCTCGAGCTCTTTTCACTCACAACTGGTACTCTACCAATTGAGCCACACCTCCCCTTCCATAATCTGTATTTTTAAAGGTATTTTGAATATTAAGATCAAGGGGAAAAAATGGAGGAAAAATGTCATCGACTTGTAAATAACTGGTGGGATTCTGTGGATGAGCCGTGTGCATGGAGCCTTTGCTAGTTGCCTTGTGGTGGGTGAAGAAGCAACACCCTCACTGCAAGCCTCCCAAATATCACTGCTCTAGGGCTATGGTCTGGTTTTGTTTTTTTGGTTTTGTTTTGTTTGTTTGTTTTTGGCCAGTCCTGGGGCTTGGACTCAGGGCCTGAGCACTATCCCTGGCTTCTTCTTGCTCAAGGCTAGCACTCTACCACTTGAGCCACAGCGCCACTTCTGGCCATTTTCTGTATATGTGGTGCTGGGGAATCGAACCCGGGGCCTCATGTATACGAGGCAAGCACTCTTGCCACTAGGCCATATCCCCAGCCCCCTATGGTCTGTTTTATTCGTTTGTTTTTGCTTGCTTTGTTTAGTGCTTGCTTGAGCAGGGTGGTTTCTCCTGCCTGAGGAGCCCCTAGGCTGGTACCCAGGGAAGAAGCCTGGGAGCAGTGTCTCCCTAATGGCAGTGTAATCCCCAGCTTGCAGAAGCTTCCACCATTTCCCCAAAGGCCAATGATGTGACAGCAGGGCAGGGCAGGGGGGTGGGGATGGGGTGGGAGGGGAAGGGCAGGCTGGTGAGGTCTGTGAGCAGTGTGGGGAGAGGGTGTCTGCTCTAATTGTTCCTCCTCTGTGCTGTCCACCCAACCTTGTCCAGCCCCTGGCTCAGCTCCCTCTGGCCTCTGCCTGTTTAGTTCCTTAAATCAGGGACTGCTACTTGGCTCTTCTTCCTCACCAGGCCTTGGGCATTGTGGTTAGCTTTCTAGATGCTTGTCAGCTCTCATTGGAATAATCATGCTGGGCTATGGCTACGCCCTGCCCCTAGGAAAGCCTCCATTCCACCTGGACAGAAGGTGGACAAGCAAGGGTGTTGCCCAGGAAAGACTTTTGGGAGTTTTAGGACCCAGTTACTTGGCCCCACAACTGGTCCCAGATGACCTGGCTTGCAGAACCCATAGGGGCTGCCACAGCCTAAGCCACTTCTAGTGTTGTAGTCACTGCTCTGGCAGGTAGAGTTCCAGACCTGACAGCCTTTACTTGCAACTCCTGGGGCTATGGATCATTGTCAATAGGTGATAGATGCCCAAATGAGGAGGGCCAAGCAAATGGCATCCCTACAGCATGGCGCTGTTTAGAGTAGTGTTATCAGCATTCCCTGACCTTCAGAGAAGTTGGGGTGGGGGACAGCACTGGGACTCCTGGTCTCTGACATCATGCCTCTGTCCCTTGAGAGGTGCCACCATGTTCCCTTTGAAGTGACCCAGGGTCCCAGTGACCCTGACTTTTGTGGGTTTTTTTCCTCCTGGTCAGACATGGTGACGGCAGTTCCACCTACATGGGGCTCCCAAGCGACAGCTACCTCTCTCCCTTCCCTAGAGCACTTTCCCCAAAGGTTACCTGAAGTGGCTGTGTGGACTTCCTTGGCACCTTTCCTGTAACACTCTGGCTTTCAGAGGAGTGTTGGAGCTAGGTCCTGTTTCTGGGCGTTGGCTCCTGCTGAGTTGGGCTCTTCCCATTGAACTCAGGGGCCCTGTGTTTGCTAAACAGCTGTGGTACCACTTCAGCTGTTTCTCTAGTCCTTGGCCATGCCAGTCATTTTTGAGGCAGGGTCTTACTTTATGCTTCGGTGGACCCAGATTGCAGTCACCCTATTGGTGCTGCCCAGATGACAGTCTCTCTCAAACTTTACACTTGGTAACCCAAAAGGATCTGGTAGCATTATTCATTATTATAAAGGGCAAAATTAAGTTTTCTTTTTTTGTTGTTGTTGGTTGTGCGGCTTGAACTCAGGGCCTGTACACTGTCCCTGAGCTATTTTGCTGAAGGCTAGTGCTCTAAGATTTTGAACCCCAGCTCCCCTTCTATTTTTCTGGTGGTTAATTGGAGGTAAGTCTCATAGCATTTCCTGCCCAGGCTGGATTTGAACTGTGATCTTCAGATCTCAGCTTCCTGAGTAGCTAGGATTACATGGTGGGTGAGCCACAGGCACCCAGCCAGCAATGTCATCAGAAAAATTTAAATTTAGAAGCCAAGAGCTGGGCATCTGTGGCTCACATGTGTAAATCTAGCTACTCAGGAGGCTGAGATCCGAGGATCATAGTTCAAATCCAGCCTTGGCAGACAAATCTGAGACTCTTATTTCCAGTCAACCAGCAAAATATCAGAAGGGGAGGTGTGGCTCAAGTGGTAGAGTACCAGGCCCTGAATTCAAGCTCCAGTATGGGCACAAAAGAACAAGAAGAAAAATTCTAATTAGGGGTAGGTTCAACAAACTTCCTGAGGATGGCACTACCAATTCCAGGTCTGCCAGGAGCATAGGGAAGGGCCCTTGGGTAGGATGTCCCAGGGCTGCTGCTGTGGTGACCTCCACACATGGCATTGACATGTGGTGATCCATCCCAGAATAGTTGGCGGGGGTGGGGGGTGGAGGGGAGCAGACAACCTTGCTCCACAGTTCTTTTCCAGAACCAGTAAATAACTCTACTTCCTAAATATCGTGAGACCTGGCCCACCTCTTTCTATCCAAACCCAATTCAGGCCACCAAATCTCTCCCTAATTGAAGCCCTAATTGGTGCCCTAGTGTGGCAGTACCCGCCCTGCAGGAGACAGGGGACACACTCACACTGAGTAATTTGAAGAGAAGTTAATTAAGCGAGGGGGGTAATGCAGTGCCCCTCGGGGCTAGTTACAGGCGACCTCATTAGCTCGCTCAGCCTGAGGAGAAGGGTGCAGCGATGGAGGCAGCCACTCCATAGGGACTTGCAGAATAAACCCTAATCCCAGGCTCTGTGGTGCTGCCCACTGGCCAAACTGAACCAGAAGCTGCCGGGTGTTGTTCATCCGGAGTAGAGAGGAGGGGAAGGGCCCTCGCATTGTTTCTAAAACCCAAAGACCATTTCTTATTCTTTGCATTCATCGTTTGTGCCAGCTCAGGACAGCACCTCCTCCCAATGCCATATTTGCCTTCAAGAACCAGTGACCCCATCAGGGCTACACAACCAGCAAACCCTACATTTTCTCTCTTTTTTTTTCTTTTTTGGTACTGGGGATGGAACCCAGGATGTTGCACTTGCTAGGCAAGCGCTTTGCCACTGAGCGACATCCCCAGCCCGACACATTTTGTTAGTTGAACAGCATAGATTGTGGTGTAAGTTCTGTATAAACTACTTTTCTCCTCACTTTTCACACTGAGAAAGCCTGCAATGATTACCCGACTTCCAGGATCCAGCCCTCACCCCCTTTCAGCCCTGCACTCCTCCTGTATCCCGACTGCTTTCTAAACAATGTTTCCCACCAAAAGAACTAGGGATCCTTGCAGAAATGGCCAATCTCAGGTCTGGGTGACAAATACAACAAACATCTTACACTAGACAAGAAGGAAACAGCTGGTGCTGGTGGCTCATGCCTATAAATCCTAGCTACTTGGGAAACTGTGAACAGCAGGACTGCAGTTCCACGCCAGCCTGGGCATTGAAGTCTGTGAGACTCCATCTCAAGGGAGGAAAGCTGGACACTGTGGTGCATGTCTGTGATCCTAGAAAACAGGAAGGCTGAAGTAGGTGAACAGCAGCTCAGACATGGGCCCTGGTAGAAAATGAAACCTCATCCTGAAAACAACCAAGGAAAACCAGGACTGACTGGAGCCTATGGCTAGTGATAAGGTTGGAAGGACTCAAAGTCACCATGTATATTTAACAACCAAAGACTGGATATTTGAACATTAAAAATTATATAAAATTGTGTATGTGCATGTACATATACATGCAGTAGATTAAAAGCTATCAACTGTATTTGAAGTCCAGGAGTTCATGATTTTTTGGGGGGGAGGGGTGTTGCTGATCTACATGGACTCAGGGCCAGGGTGCTTTCTTTGAGCTTTTATTGCTCAAGGCTAGTATACTACCACTTAAGCCACAGTTCTATTTTCAGCTTTTTGGTGGTTAATATCTAGTAAGTCTCACAGACTTTCCTGTTTGAGCTGGCTCTGAACCACAATCCTCAGATCTGTTTCCTTAGTAGTTAGGATTATAGGCATGAGCCACTGGCACCTTGCTTGTTGTGGTTTTTAATGATCAAATCTCACTCTAGTTAATGTTGTCTAGTAAGAACTGCTAACAATGAAACAGAGTATGGGAACAAATGACCTTTTATTTTATACAAAGTAACAGTCAGACCTGCAGTCAAATGCTGGGAAGGAAGGAAATTCACTTAAATGTCATAATGGCCAAGGAGAAGGTCAGAGGAGAGGAGACAGAAGGCTACAGCTAATAAATAAGAGGAAGCTTCTGTGGCAGTCCCAGTCCAGTACTGCTGCTTAGGCAGGTCAGGAGCCTCTGCTATGCAAACACTTGGAAGTCTCAAAGAGAGGCGTGTTTCGCCTCTGAGGCTGTGCTCTGAGAGCTACAATCCTTACAAGTGATGGAAGCAGCCTGTGGGAGCAGCATTTGGGACTGGTGTCTTCTTTTAAGAAAACATACTTGTAAGTCTCCAGATCTTGAGGCCATGTATCTTGCTTTCTCTTCCTGAGACAGGATCTTGATCTATAGCTTGGGCTCAACTTGAATTTACAACCCTCTGTCTCCATTTCCTGAGAGCTGGGATTACAGGTGTGTGCTACTGCACCCGGCTTAATGTGAGAAAAATGTTTGCTAAAATAATTCATCTTCCAAAATACAACTGAAAGCAAGGTGAGGGTGGTGGCCACTCCTCCCTGTGGCTAAGCCCAGAGCTACACAGGCGTCCACTGTGACAAACACTTCTCCAAGGCTTACCTTTGTAATAGGGACACAGCACGTGATTCGTGATTAATTTAAGTTTATTTGCTTCAAATATACATCAGTAAAAATATCAATGTTAATTTAACTTTTGTGTTTTAGAAGAGAACACTGAACCAAAACACCAAAAAAACTGGAGGCTCAGTAACATGATTTACCTAATTTTCCTGGCTGTACAGATTTAAAAAAAAGATTTGGGACTTTTTTTTTTAATCCAAGAACAAAAGCATCTAAATTCAATATTTATAAATGAATTGATTTTGCTTAAGCCTAGAAAACATTTCATAAAATAAAGGCACAACTGTGGGCAGACAAAAGTGGGGAAAAGTTTTGATTTTCTCTGGGTTGACTGAGCTGCTTCAAGGATTCTCTCTGCCATCCTGAAGGTAAAAATCCTAGAGTTCAGATATACAGATAAGCCATTAAAAAATAATCCTTTTCTCAGTATTTGATAGGTTTTTGAAACATTATATAAGTCTTTGAGATACCTATCACTCACATTTTTTAAGAAATAAGTCTATGCTTTAATAAGGCGCTCTTGACAAAAGATTTGGAACAATTATGTTCTACTTTAGGACAGCTCCTTGTTGGGGGGGGGGGCAGGGAGGAAAGACACGGGACAGGACAGAAGCTGATCTGGGAACTCAGCTCAGTGGACCCTGATCTACTAGTGAGGCCATCAGGCTAACAGCTCCACTCACGGCTCTCATTAGAACCAGTATTTCTTTTCTTCTAAAACTGTATCATCTGAACACAGACTTGCATGAGCTTTTGCCCCCAGAAGAAACAGAGGAAAAGGAATGGGAGAAAAATGAAGAGGCCCACTCTGCAAAGACATCCCAGTACCTCTTGAGAACGCAACATTTTCCTTGTGCAACTGTGGATGTTATTGGTACAGATAGCTCCCACTTCTGAATAATGAGGATTTCAATGTTATTGCTAAGTAAAAGACAGAGCAGACAGTGCAGTGATGGAGAGAATAGCTGGGCTATCTCTCTCTCTCTCTGCCCTGCCTCCCATGATGAAGGAAGACAAGGAAGTAGAAGGACAACTACACCTGCAACAGTTCACTAGAAGAGGGCAATCTGTCCTATCTAGGTGAAAGGAGTGACAAATGGGGTGTGGGGAGCCCAGCACCCTGGTGGGCTAGGTCTTTGCTTCCAAGGAGTAGAGGGATCCCAGAAAGGCAGCGGCGAAGTTTTCTTTCCTTCATGCTCCTAGGCTGGCAGCAAATGGCTCATTACTTCCCGTAGAACTTCTTGTTGAGAAGGAAGATCAGAAGGTTGACATTTACTTTAGCTCTATCAAACAATTTCATGACCGCAACTCCTTCATACTGCAGCTGCAGTAGGTCCTGTGCAGAAGCAACAGCATTATTTATTGTCAGGTTAGGGAAGAAGGAAGGGAGCAAGGCAGAGAGGGGACCCAGCAGGGGAGCTACACTTCCTGTATGCCATGGGAAGCGGGGCAAGATGGAGGCGCCCACTGTACCACTGGTGGAGCACTCCAGTTAATTTTTGGCATTAGGGACTCATTTTGTTTGTATTTAAACACACCAAAGATGGAAAGCAAAGTATGTTCAGTTACAACACATTTATGGTTTCACACCTGTAATCCTAGCTGTGTGGGAGATTGAGGTTGGGAAGACTGCTGTGTGTGGTCAGCCCTGGCATACATGCAGGACTCCTTCTCAACCAGTAGTGGGGCGTGAGGCACATCTCTGCCACAGAGTGCACAGAATAAATGAGTTTTCAATGCCTAAAACAGGTGGATTTCAGTCCAGGTAGATAGAAAAAGAGACACCCTATCTCAAAAATAATCACAGCAAAATGACTGGAGGTGTGATTCAAAGGTAGTGTGCATGCGTAGCAAACATAAAGCTGAGTTCAAATGCCAATACAAGGGAAAAAAAAGAAAACCCAAGCAACCCCAAAACACACACCCCATTTCCACATTTTGTGTCTCTTTTTTTCTTTTTTGGTCCTGGGGATAAAACGCAGTATATAGCCCTTGCTAGGCAAGTGCTTTGCCACTGAGCTACATCCCAGCCCTCACCCTTGCATTTGTGAGTTGCCCACATAAATGTAGAGGAGTAACAGTGATGTTTCCCATTTTTGCTAATACACATAGAAAAGAAAATAGACATTTCCATTCGTGATGATGCACACCAGTCCTGGATGTACAGGTTACTCTTACTGCTCTGCTGGATAGTTTGCAGTTTCTCACCTAGATACTCTAGGGGTTAGACTCTGGGCTGCTTGCCTGGGAGACACCCATTTTACCACCAGGCTGCATCCAGCCCTACTAAAATCCCACTCCCCACGAGAAAGCTTTGATGTGTCAAAGGTAATGGAAAAGGAAGGAGTAAATGTTTTGCCTACTGTGGGCTTGGGATTGTCCTGTTTAAGACTTCAGCACACCCCCAGTTTTACAGATGATCCCAAGGCTGGATATGAAGCCTGGCTACAGAGCCCACACCATGTGCAGTGGGAGGCAATGCCAAGGTGAGCTGGGCCGCCATAGAGCCAAACCTCTGTGGCTTGGCTGGAGGAGGCTGGGTAAGACACCTGCTGGCCTGGCCAGAAGAGGTGCGAGGGAGGCAGGGCACCTAATGAGAGCAGCAGCATGTACAAAAGCCAAGTGCTTGTTTCCAGAAAGGCACTGGCCCGACTGGTATGAGTGTCAGGTCCCAGCTGTGGGAGAACCTGGCTTCCGTCCTGGAACAGCAAAAGTCTAAACAGGCCTCAAAACTCAGGCCTCAGACTCAAAGCTGCCTGGATGTCACTTATGAATCCTTCCAATGTGCTAATAAGTCTTTAATGTATTAAACTTAGACATTTAAAAGTGAAAACTAGGGATGATTATATTTCAAAAGTTATTTTTCAATTTAAAGTGGGGTTATGTTTACTAAGATGAAATTTACACACACGGCTGCAAATACTACTAACCTTGGAAGTGCCTGTGTCAAATCGAAATGAGAAGAAAAGAGATTTCAAGGTACTGAGCCTCGAGAGCTTCCTGTGGTCAAGTCCAGTCCAAGGCACTGGCTGGGCTGGACGGGGACAGCTGTCCTCTGGGGCTGTGTCCCCGTGACTCTCCCACACAGCTTTGTTCTACTGGTGCAAACCCACCTGATAATGTAACATAAACGTCTCCATCTGAACTCCCATGAATTTGGCTTTCACTTCAAAGTCTCCAACTTCTTCTGTTGGACTGATTTCAAAGATAACATTTTTAAACCTGTAGAAACATAACATGATTTCTTCTCATATAATAGGTCTACTAGGCATCAAGTCTTTGGGGGGGCTGGGGCAGATCTGAGGGTACAAGTGAAGCACATGTGTCTGGGGAATGGTGCACAAGTAGCTCTGGCCTTTCTCCTGCACTGCTGAAGGGTCACAATAATGGGAAATGGAGGCCAGGTGCTGGAGGCTCACGCCTGTAATCCTAGCTACTCAGGAGGCTGAGATCTGAGGATCACAGTTCAAAGCCAACCTGAGCAGGAAAGTCCATAAGACTCTTATATATTAAATTAACTACTAGAAAACTGAAAGTGGTGCTGTGGCTCAAAATGGTAGAGAGCTAGAATTCAGCAAAAAAGCTCAGAGACAGCGCCCAGGCCCTGAGTTCAAGCCCCATGACCGACAAGAAAAAAGGAAGGTGGATGGAGGAAAGTGGCTGGAAGGAGAGGGAGGGGAGTGTGTGTTCTGTTGCTTGTACACTTGTGGACTGGGAGGGCAAGAAAGAATCCTAAGAGGGACAGGGAAAGGAAGCAAGGAGGAGGCTTCCTGCAGAGTGGGTGCTACACATCTAAGCGTCCTGGTACAGAGATACATAGCAGCTGCTGCCTTATACAGTCCCAAGGTATAACATGCCCAGAAATTTTATGGTACCAGCAACAAAGTGGAATTGTGCTGTGCTCCAGGTGAACAAAGTCACCCCAAGATGACTTATTACAAACAGCTAATAACCAAGGATGTGCAGGAGGTTGCTCAGAAAGTAAAGCTCACAAAACTCGTGCACTGAAGTGTGCACGTTACTAAAACTAGACCAATTCCTAAGTCACTCCCTACAGATAGCTTTATGTAGTAATTTATTTTAATGGATTCAGTTGCTCATCTAGTTTCTAGGCTCACAGCAGCAAATTAGAAAAGAAGCAAAAACAGCGGAGCACTTGAATAACAGTGGGAAATAATGACAAAAAGAAGAAAAGAAATAGACCATACAGTGGCTCACAGCTATAATCCTGGCTACTCAGGTGGTAGAGGTAGGTGGATCATAGTCCAGGTTGGCCTAGGCAAAAGCTTGTGACCCTGTCTGAAAAAATAACTAAAACAAAAAAGGCTAGGAGTGTTGCTCAAGTATAGAGTACCTGCCTAGCAAGTGGAAACCTTGAATTCAAACCCCATGGCCAATAAAAAAAAAAAAAGAAAAGTAAGAACTATGATGAAACAGACTAGAACAAATGTACCAAATGCTCAACTAAAAAAACTTATGACAACAACAAAGTCTAGAAACAGAAACTAAACTCCCCAGTTGAAAAACTGACCAGAGAAAATATAAATCAGTCATATTTCAAAGAAAAAGTAAAAAAAATGTAAAAAACAAACACTAAATCCACTACAAAGCTTTTCAACAAGAAATCTAAGAAATGGGAACTTTGAGAAGATACTTTAACATCAAAAACTACTCAATGATGGCGAGGGTCTGCAGACACACAGATTCAGACAGGCTTCATTTTCAGACTGGAAAATGTCTTGGTAGCAGCAGACATAAGAGCTTCACAACACTGTGGAAACGGGATGGCAGCTCTGCAAACACCAGACCTAGAGCCCAGAGGGCCAGGGCCCTGCCTCTGGGAACACCAGAGCTTCATGCTTCACCATATTCTCAAAGTCCAGTGATCAGTACACGTTTAGAATCAGAAAAATGTAAGTGTTTTCATAAACAGAAACAAGAAGAGACCGGTGCAGCCACAGCTGGCTGAATGAATGCCCAGCCAGTGCCTGCTGAGGGTGCTAGGCCAAAGACCTGCAGGACGACGAGTTAGACTGGCAATAGGACAGGTCAGATGAGTGCACATGCATGACACAAGCTTCAGCTTCCCAGGCAGATAAAGAGGGTAAGGCTCGGCCCTACTTACATGTGGAATCATGTAACTATCTTGACCAAACAGAAGGAATGGTTTCCCGCTCTTAAGA
This sequence comes from Perognathus longimembris pacificus, assembly GCF_023159225.1. Taxonomy (NCBI): domain Eukaryota; kingdom Metazoa; phylum Chordata; class Mammalia; order Rodentia; family Heteromyidae; genus Perognathus; species Perognathus longimembris. Next base: position 30,780,270 of record NC_063180.1, on the reverse strand, counting down.
GGAAAAATTAAGATGAGGCACACACAAACACGTGTGAAAACAAACAGGCATGAACATGGGCACAGGCTAAGAAAAAAATTCTGCTTTCTGTTGTTACAGATAGGTTAACTCTGTGCATGAAGCTTAAATCAGTACACGAAAATCTATAAATCTATCGGATATATAAAGTAGCCACCTGGAAAGAGAAATAAAGGCAAGAAGATAAATGATGTGATGAATGAAAACAATTTCAAACCAGCCTGACAAATAAAGCAAGCAAGGTGAGAACTCACTGGTTGACTTGTAGGTCCTCGATCTCCAGGAGAACTCCCTTTTCGTGCAGCCTTGCCGCTGTGTATTTCAGCGAGATCTTCTTGCTTTTCTTGCCTTTCATTTCCCTAGGCTTTTTGGAGACCCTGTTTTATAAAATATAAACAAATGAATAAAACAAACCTATCGTGCACTTTCTGTAAGTGACTGTGTATTGATTGGGTCTGTCTTTGAAACCCAAGGACTTGAGGTCAGGAGAGTGACTCTTCAGCGTCATTAGTGCAGTGACTCTAGAGCAGTAAACGAATGTGAAAAAACAGGGCCACAGCTCTAAACTGCTTCTGTTTCAAGGACACAGCCAGTACCTGATAGTGGCTTAGTGCTTCCCTCTGTCCTTGGAACCAAGCGCCTCTGCCAGCGGGGTGGGGGTAAACAGTATAAGAGGTGAAACAGTGCAGAGGAAGGTGCCTCATCGGAATAGTGAAGCCAGGTCAGCAACCACCACCTCCCCACACTCCTGGAAGGTGTCCGTCTGGCAGTGTGACCAGGCCCAAGGAAGCCATGTTATGCCGTCCTTTGGAGTATGTTAGCCAGGAGGCTGAGGAACCCAACATAAGATTCTCTAAAATATGTAGAAGCACCAGGAGTGACCAGTAGATCTCTTCCCCCCCGCCCCCCAAGTAGATCTTCTATTCTCATGATTCTTCACTTTCTCGGGCCAAGAAGATACTTTGGGACAAGGGAGGTTTAGAACCAATGCAATGAAGAGATCCAGCATGTTTTAGGTAAAAATTTTCAATGTCACTTTAGATGGTGCCTTTATGCTCTTTTCCCCACCCTAATTCTTTCCTCTTTCTTTTTTGCCAATCCTAGGGTTTGAATTCAGGGCCTGGCTGCTGTCCCTGAGCCTCTTTATGCTCAAGGCTCTACCACTTGAGCCACAGTGCCACTTCCAGCTTCTTCTTAGTCTATTGGATTTAAGAGTCTCATAGACTTTTCTGCCCAGGCTGGCTTTGAACTTTGATTCTCATATCTCAACCTCCTGAGTAGCTAGCCCAGCTCCCACCCTAATTCTTTTCCTGGAATAAAAAAAAGTAGCACTCACTTGCCCTTGCTGGCTAAGTTATCCAAGCAGGTTTTGATGTAGCTTTTGTAGTAGTCCACCTGCTCGCCGTAGAAGGTGGCTTTTGAGTTCAGAGCAGCATAGGTTTGTTGCAATTTCACTAGCTCGGCCTTCCTTCTCTGCCGGTATCTCCGCTGATTGCGAATATCCTGAGACACAGTGATCAAAATTAGGAAACCAGCAGGAAGTGTGTGCTTCTCCAATCATCGTTGTTTTCCCACCACTAAAACCTCTTGATGCTTGACTCTGCCTCAACAAAGCAAGGAGTGATCTAGTGGAACATGGAACAGTGAAGATGTCCCCTGCTCCTCATGGGAGATGGGAAGTAAAAATTCAAAATGGTGGGTCCAGTCTGTGGACTATCCATTCTTAATAGCAATGGTCTGTGCTTACAAGTTCAAAGAAATTCAGATATTCCATCTGTATCTTTCTAGCAATAGAAGTTTTATTTCATATTTCCACATTATTCAAATTTACTTGTAACGCTGGGTAAGGACTCAAATATGTTGTTCAAGGAGGAATATAAGGAATCAATTCCCAGCTTGTTGGGTGTACATAGCAGACATGGTGGTACATGCCCATAACCCCCACACTTGGGAGCTTGAAGCAGTAGCATGAGTTTGAGGCCAGTCTGGACTACCACATAACAAAGTGAAGGTCATACTGTGTAACAAGGCAAAAGTCTATTTAAAAGTCAAAACAACACAATAATTAAAACAAGAGCATGGGGCTGGGAATGTAGCTTAGTGGTAGTGTTTGCCTAGTAGGCATGAGGCCCTGGGTTTGATTCCTCAGTACCACATAAACAACAACAAAATAATAATAAAAAGACAAGAGCATGATCCAAATTTTGAGTACCTTGGAAATAGAGCTCAAATGGCAGAGTGCCAGCCTTGAACTAAAAAGCTAAAGCAGAACATGAGGCCCTGAGTTTAAGTCCCAGTACCAGCACATACAAAACCCAAAAAACAAGCATGATCACACTTGAGATGATCACACAAATTAAGTGGTTATTCTATGATCAGCTTCATATTACACAGTGATTTTTTTCATTTCTTTTTGTCTGTTGTGGGGTTTGAACTCTGGGGCTAGACACAGTCCCAGAGCTCTTCAGCTCAAGCCTAGCACTCTACCACTTGAGCTACAGCACCACTTCCAGTTTTCTGGTTGTTAATTGGAGATAAGAGTCTCATGGACTTTCCTGCCTGGGCTGGCTTTGAGCCATGATCCTCAGATCTCAGTCTCCTGAGTAGCTAGGATTATAGACGTGAGCCACTGGTGCCCAGCCACAGTGATAATTTAAAAGACCCAAATAATTCTTCAAAGCCAAAGAAAAACTTAGATCAGGAAGTTCTAGAATGTTCTCCCATTAATTTAGGCCATGGAAATAAAGCACTCCAAGATAGCTAAGGATCTTGTGCTGGAGTCAGACATTAATCTGCCAATAAGTAAAGCTGTGTTCTCATCTAATAGCTATAGGAGCCTCTGAATGCTTTGAAAAGCCCAGGCCATGGCTGCCCCCAATGCATGGTATCTCCTGTCTGCAGTACCCTGGCAATGTCATTGATGAGTTCCTGGTATTTGTTCTTTGGGTCCACGGTCCCAAGCTCCGTCAGCTTCTTCAAACCCGCCTGGATCTTCTCCTTCTTCTCCTGGAGACTGAGGTTGCCGTCTTCCTTTATGGAGTGGGACTTTTTCATCTTGTCGGGAGTTTTGGCATCACGGATGGCGCGTCTCTGCATGGCCCTCTGGTGCTCGGCTTCCTATCAGAGAAAACAGTCCTTGGGACATTCACCACGCCAATGCTAAACTTGGATGTAGTAGCAGATCTGCCTCCACCTGAATCCACCCAGTTCCCAAGTCCCACTCTAGTAACAGAGGGAACAAGCTGCACAGAATGGAGGCACATCTCTTCCCATCCAGAAGAGACCAGCCATGAAAACACTTTGCTCTGGGTTTCCTGGACTCTAGGTACAATCCAGGGATTGGATTCCATCTATAAATCCTTCATTTTAGTATGTGGAAATAACATTTTATTTGTCTTGGCACTGTGAATGTTCTAGGCATACTGACGCAACTCACTCCCGAGGTCTCGGCCTCTTCCTTCGTTTGCCAATCCCCGCCCCCCCCCCCCCACCCACATACACTGCCTCCCGCCCTGGTAGGTGTATCCACTTTGGGAAGGCAGAAGCTAAACCTTAAGCCTAAACCTACCTGTTCACTGGTGGCTGGTGTTTCTAGGATTTCAGTCAAGGTCTCTCCTGGCTGGAACCGAATAACATCCACGATTAGACGCTTCGTGCTGCAATGAGAGGCAGGTGCGTCTCCTGTCATCAACTGTCAAGCATGGTCTCACAGGGCTGGCAGTTCGGAGTGGTATGGCTTATGAGTCCCAAACGTACATCTAATGTGTTTGTATTGTAAAATAAGGCAGGTAGGTCCTGTGCCAAGGACAATGTGTGGGGTGGCACTCTAAATTTGGATTTAACAGCATATCTGCTGCCTCCTAAGTCCATTCAGTTCCCAAACCTCGTGCTAAGGCAGGGCCAGTGCTCCAGATATGGTCCTCTTCCTACCTCCCCATCTATACCTACTTCAGTAAGATGGCGCGGGCATCCTTTTCCGCATTCTCGTCTCCAGGCACATCGAACTTGTTGGTCAGTGTGAGAGACACTTCTGTTTTGGCCAGTGCCTCCTTATTGGCATCGCTTAAACTGCCACAGCTCTCCCCTGTAGTTTTGTGGGGGAGGGGATGAAGAGAATATACTGAAAGGAGACGCTGAGGTGAAAAGAGCACAAATATGGTGGGTGCAAGTCTCAGACATCACCTGAATCAGACAGGCACAGGGTGGCAAAGTCTCCTAATAAGGCAATGTGCCACGGTGTAGAGGCAGAGGAGTGGCGCAAGGCCTATCCACCAGGTCTGACAAGTCATGTGAGCAGCGGCCCATCGCCCCTCCCCTCCCAGCACTCAGCATTTCTCATCACAGTTCTTGGGCTTTGGGTTTAAAGTGGTCCATTCCTCCTTTCAATAGACTTTAGCCCCTCAGAGATAAGGACCCCGAATCCAGAGAGGGCAAAAGCAGAGGAGAGATCACCACCCTGTTCTGCCTGCTCCTCTCTCAGGCACTAGAGAAGAGCCTCACCTAGCAGGGACTCAACGGTGGGCACATCGCCAAGGTCGTCCAGTAGCTCATGGATTGGGTCATTGTGCTCGGGAGCAATGGCATCCTGGTGGTCTAGCAGGAGCTGAAAGAGCCAACAGTGACCCCATTTCAACACAATGCCCACCCTCAACCACACAATAAACAGATCGGGTGCTCTGGAGGTTGTAGAATATGTTATGATGCAGCAAGAAGAAATACTGGCATTCTTTTTTCTTTTTTTTTTGCCAGTCTTGGGGCTTAGACTCAGGGCCTGAGCACTCACTGTCCCTAGCTTCTTTTTGCTCAAGATTAGCACTCTGCCACTTGGGCCACAGCGCCACTTCTGGCCATTTTCTATATATGTGGTGCTGGGGAATTGAACCCAAGGTTTCATGTATATGAGACAAGCACTCTTGCCACTAGGCCGAATCCAGCCCAATACTGGCATTCTAAACCTCACAGACATAAGGATTCAAAAATGTACCCTGAGCAAGAAAGAGCAATGTGACACAAACTAATGTTTAAATGCACCAATGTACCCTATAGTACCTGTCAAGCAATTCACATTTAGACTTTCATGTAATGTACCAGTGTATAAACTTTTTTTTTTTTGCCAGTCCTGGGACTTGAACTCAGGACCTAGGCACTATTCCTGAGGCTTCTTTTGCTCAAGGTCATCACTCTACCATTTGAGCCATAGTGCCACTTCTATTGACCTCAAACTGCAATCCTCTCAATTTCTACCTCTTAGGGGTGAACACCTAGCCCTTCTTTTTCTGGTACAGGGTCTTGCCATGTAGCCCAAGCTGGCCTTGAATCATGATCTTCCAACTTCCACCTCCTGAGTCCTAGGATTACATGCATGTGCTACCACATGTGTCTTGTGCTTCTTTTTGCAGTGCCAGGTACTGAATTCAAGCAGCATACAAGAGGAAGACATACCAAATCAGTGTCATCATTGTCTCAGTGGTACTAAACAAGCCTTTAAGATGCCATCATCCCATGTGATGGCCTAAAAAATGACAGTACCTGAAATTTCACACTTATACCTTCTTTTTGTGCAATCCTGGGATTTGAACTCAGGGCACTGTGGTTGCTAAGCAAGCACTCTACCGCTTGAGTCATGCCCCTAGCTCTAGATTTACATTTTATGTATGTCCTCATTTTTCTTCTATATGTTCCCAAAGAGGAAAGTAACTAATTGGGGGGAAAAAGGCTGTAGAAATAGAGAGAACTACTCTACTACTAGAGAGGAAAATGTAGTTTAGGTTATATTACAAGAACAATGAAGAGGGCTGGGGTCAAAGAAAAAAAAACAGAAACATTATTTTACATTATTTTACTAGACCAGTGCCTACAGTGGGCAATTTGGAGCTCCTTCCTGGGTTTGTGGTCCTTTCCTAGTGGCGGGGGTCAGGACACAACACTTTAAACACCAACCTGGGTCTCATGCAGGTGGCCTGGGGAGGCGCTGCAGAAACCTAACAGTAGATATTGAGATAACAAAGCAGGCTGGGGTGGAGCTAGGAGGTAGAGCACTTGCCTAGCAAGCACATAAGGCTCCAGGTTCAATTTCCAGGACAAAAAAAAAAGTAAAGGGAGAATTGGGCATCATTAACATGGCAAAAAGGTGAGATCCAGGGACAACAATTAAGGAAGAGCAGTGCTGTGAAGTAATTACCAAAAACCACTTACAGTGTGGGTGTTGATGATCTCACTGATGGAGATGTAGATAACGGGCTTGGTGAGTGTCACGAGGTCCGAATACTCGTCCACATTGAATTTGTCCTGAAGCTCTGGGACATCGCAAGCAGTCTGGAAGAAGCGTCTAGAGGAAAGGCCAGGAGACAGTACCCACACAAGAGAATGGACATGAGAAGATGGCAAGAGGACCGTCTACAAACCTCTCAAGGAATGAGCTCAGGCAGAAGCCTGATGGGAGACTTCACCCTAGACAAAGTGCTTGCCGCTGCATGGGATATTAGTTCTAGAAGTTTCTCTCTCCACTAAAGTTTTACCCACACTTACGAAAGCAGTTGCCAGATAGTTGTGCTGTCTGCCTCTGTCTAAGATAGGGCAAATAGGGCTCTCAGGTACTGAGTTCAAAACAGTGTTAATTTGCAAATATTAGAAAGTACTCTCCAGTTCTTCTAATGAACAGCCATCGTTTTTATGCCAAGTCCTGTCTATCTCATAGGGAAATCCTCCCTGGTCTTTGGAGCCCTGAGCACATGGAACACAGCTCCGGGAGCAGGGCCCCATGAGAGCTTGGTGGTAGCCAACTTCGCCTTTCCCTCTGAGATAAGGACACGCCCATAGATTCTCTCAGGCACCCGTACCTCCCCCCTTACCTGAATTTCTGGTAGGACTGGGAGAGGTACTCATTAATGATGCTTAAGTGGGCATTGTCTCCCAGAAACATCTTATTGGAGGCGGCGTGCTGGAGCATCTTCGCAATGGAGCCCAGATTTCGGCGTTGGTCTGTGGTGAGCTGGCCTCCAGCCGACAGGTCGATGATATCAAAGGCATCCGGGGCAACGATGGCTGGATTCATGTAGCGGTAGTACAGCAAGTTACCGATAATCTGGAATAGAAACCACACCCCCAAGTAAGCCACCAATGACTGCATTAGCCAAGAAGAATGAGAAAATGCAATCCTGTTAGGAAAAAGTAAATAAATCACAAACACACACGAGCACGCACGCATGCACTGGCACACGCATGCACACAAGACACTGCACTTTCTCACAAGGCCCAGAACTAATATAAAGTTACTTGGACTAGTTGTGAGGAATGAAGGTGACTTGAAGACCATTATGAGCAATAAATGAAGAAGAACTGAGAGTAAACCTGAATGGTTTTAGTGCTTATTCTGAGACAGCAGAGGGCTCATGGTGAGCTTTCCAAAGAGGAGGCTCACCAGGGCAGCCGGGTAAGTCCTAAGGGACTCAGCACACACCCGTTTGGCAAGTGTAATCTACCCAACCCCTCATTCTCATACTGCAGACTTCAAAGGCCAAGGTCATGCCCTCTGGAATGAAGGCCACTCAACACACATGTCTTCCACAGAAGAACTCAAGGACAGCCACAGCATTTTCCCTGGAGTTTTATTCAGAAAAAATAAAATTAATTCACCTGGACAGAAAGTCTAGAATCGAGGCCTCACTGTAGGAAAGCACAGAACTAGGAGAGAGAAGAAAAAAGCATTCAGATTAAAAAAAGAAAAATAAAAAGAAAGGAGTAAAGTTGAGTAAGAAGGAGTCATCAGCAACAGCCTTAGCAGAAACCATTGAGCTTGCTGCTGTCCACCTGGCCACCAGCAGAGGGAGCAATTACTCAGCAAAAAAGACAGAACTCAGGAAAAAAATCCTTCCTCTACTTGTTTTAATACATTTTGTGTGCCACTCAGATTTCACAGAAACTGTTACATACTTGAAAGCTCTCATCTACTCCTTCTAATTGCTTTCAGAGCTCACAATCGCTGCTGAGCTACCTGAACAGAATCTATGCTCCTAGGCCCAGGCGAGGCCCAGCCTGCAGATTCTCACCTTCAGCAGCTCGTCCTCACCAGCATCAGGGAACTTCTCATGCAATGAGTCCTTCAGCACTTTGGCAATGAAGCGCATCCCATAACTGTGGGAGGAACAAAGGCTAGTGAGCAGGGCAGGAACCAGCAGAAAAGCGCTTAAAGCAGGCAGGCACCAATGGGATCCAATGAGCAAAGGCACTCACGGGATCTTGTCCACAGAGCTGATGATAGCTGAGAGAAACTTGTCTGTCACAGCCCTCATGTTCCTGATGGAGTTGTCCAGCCGCGTCTTCACCTCATCATGAGCCAGAGCCTGCTCAGGGGTCACGTCATAGGGCAATTTGCTGGAAAGCAAAAGTACCGAAATAGTGTTAGATTGACAGCTGGGAGGGAAGGGACATATCATGCAGGCAGCAAGACCCAAGTGTTGGGTAACTTCAGCCATGCTTAGAGCTGGTCTGTGGCAAGCTACATTTTGAACTCAGGGTGAACTGAGTGCCTTACATTACAAACCAAGCACAATCACGCTCAAGATGAGTAAGACATGCCATCTTATGTCTCTTACAGTCTGGTGGGAGAAACACACAAGCAGGTAAGTATCATGTTGAGCTGAGGGTGGGGCTCAGTGGTAAGAATATTTGCCTAGCATGACTGAGGCCCTGGATTCCATACCCAGCAATAGAAAAGAAAAAAGATACATAGGTACATCTGCTACCTGGAAAATGCAAAGAGGGTATTGGGGGGGAAAAAAGACCTCAGCTCAGAAAATAGGGAGAGGGGCTGGGAATGTGGCTTAGTGGTAGAGTGCTGGTCTAGCATGCATGAAGCCCTGGGTTAGACTCCTCAGTACCACATAAACAGAAAAGGCCAGAGTGGCCTTGTGACTCAAGGGATAGAGCGCTAGCCTCGAGCACAGAGAGGCTCAGGGATATTGCCCAGGCCCCAAGTTCAAGCCCCAGGCTGGCCAAAAAAAGAAGAAAAGAAAAAAGGGAGAAGAAGGGTCTTGGAGAAAGGAAGCCATAATAATGAACACAGACAAGCTGGGTTCTGGCTCACTGACAGAGTGAGTGTCTAGTGGGAGGGAGGCCCTAGCGGGAGGGAGGGAGGGAGGGAGAAAAAAGAGGGAAGGAGGGAGGCAGGAAGGAAGGGAGGAGGGAAATTGAAGGAGGGAAGGGGGATAGAGTAAAAAGAGGGAAAGAGGGGAGGAGGGGAGGGAGGGAGGGAGGGAAGGAAGGAAGGAAGGAAGGAAGGAAGGAAGGAAGGAAGGAAGGAAGGTAGGTCAGGAACTTTTTAGACAAGTGTTTGGTCACACTTGGCAAAGATTTGACTCCATGGAGCTGTCACCAAGTGGCTCTCGGCAGGAGTTAAGTCCTTTCTAGGAGCCTACAAGCTTGACCTAGGGTCATCTCCCTCTGTGCGTGGTGTCAGGGGGAATGATGTAGAATAGTGCTATTCTAATGTGGGCTAGTGCCAGCCAACAAAACAGAGATGGTGCCAGAAGTAAAAATACACTGGTTCCTTCATGGAGAAAGTCTTGCTATAAAGTAAATAGCTGCTACCACCAATAATGTGCTTAGTGACACATCTGTCTCCATTACTGGTCTGTAAGGGACACTTGAAGGGTGTGTGCAGAAAGCTCTCCCTCCTCAGCTCAAGGGCTTTGCGTCATCTCCCATGTCCATTTCACAGGAAGGAAAACTCCCATCTCCTCACCCCAGTTCTCTACAACCAGAGATGTTTTGGCTCTCCGAACTTACTCTCTTATGGACTTTCCTACCCAGGCTAGCTTCAAAGTGTGATCCTCAGATCTCAGCCTTTTGAGTAGCTAGGATTGCAATCGTGACCTGCAAGTGCCCTGTGTGAGTGTTATTTTTGTTTTAGATGTATTCGTGATGGTGGTTTATTGTAGCTTGGTATCCAGGACAGCTCACCATTCTTGTCTAGAAGCCTTCTCGTCACTTGTATCTCTAGTTATGCCAGGCTCCCTTCCAGTCCTCAGCCTCCTTAGGCAGCCCTCTTAGCCAGGCTGGCCCCAACTTAGCCGTTAGACCTTATCTACATGAACTCCCCTGCCTCACACAGGCAGCTCCATGTGCTGCATAAAGCTTCAGGAAACGTGTGCTTAATTACTATCTGTATGCACCTGCTTATTGTCTCCTTTCCCCAGTCAACTATGTAGAAAGGGCAGTGGACGTATCTGCTTTAGTGCCTACCACAAGTGTGACTGCATGTGCATCTCACAGGCAGTAAGGACAGTTTTCTAAGGAAGAGCTGTCTGTTCAATGACTGTTGTGCAAGGAAAGGTAACCACACTGTTTCAAGGCTGGAAATGAGAAGAAGACAAGAGGAAGCGCACTGGGTGTCCTACCTGGCCTCTCCCGTCTGAGACTCCATTTGATTGACCCAGGACTTGTAGATATCCACGGGGTCGGTTTTGATGTTGAGAGATTTGTCGTCCATGATCTCTTTCACGACAGGAGCCAAGATCTGTCTCAGAGCATTTTGGCCCCTGGCACCACGGTTGAAACTGACAACCATCTTAATAACCGTAGGATTTCCTGTGACAATCTCTTGAATCTGATCCACCTTTGATCTAAATACCACCAAAAGCAAAATCAGTTTAAACCGGTCTTGGAATCACGAAAAGATCCTGCCTCCTGGAACATTTCCAGAACTCACAGAATGTTCTTTAGCTTATTTAAGGAGACATGACTGGAACCTTCATGTGTGGGTAAGTTTTTCTTGAAATTATATCTTTCTTTTTCTTTGGGGGATGGGGTGGTCCTGAGGTTTGAATTCTGGGCCTGGGAGCTGTCCTTGAGCTTCTTTGTGCTCAATGTTAGTGCTCTACTACCACTTGAGCATCATTCCTGTCCTTTACTGAGTAGTTTATTGGAGATAAGAGCCTCACAGACTTTCTGTCCAGGCTGGCTTCACTGCAATCCTCAGATCTCAGCTTCCTGAGTAGCTAGGGTTACATGCTTGAGTCATTGGTGCCTGGCTTAAAATTATATCATAATAGAAAAAAGATTAGTTTGGGGTACAGTCTTGTCATGTAACTGAGTCTAGCTTCCTGAAGACTGGGATTATAGAGGTGTACCACCACATCTGGCTACATGGTGAGACCCTGTCTCTTACAAGTGGTTACTTCTTCCATGTATTTTCATAAATGAACTGAGATCAGGAAAAGGCACAGGCAGGGCCGAGTCAGAAACAAGTGCCCTATGCAGGGAGAGGTCTGTGGGATTGCAGAAATCTGCTCATACTTGATCTCCTCCTGGAGTGCCGTCTTGAAGAGCCGCAGGAGCAGGTACTCCTCCCTTTGGTTGGATGCATAGTTGTAGAGAGTGAAGATCACAGAGTCCATGAACTTGGTGGACTTGTTCTGAGGCATCTGGAAGATCAGCTTGGCCAGATAGGTGGGATTGGTCTGAAAGAAAAACAAGTACTTTCCTGATGATTCCATGGCTGACATAAAATAAGCTTTCCAAACTTGATCAAGTACACAGTCTTCTCTTGCTATATCATGGTTCACTTATTGTGCCTTCACTGGATTGTGGGTTAAAAAAAAAATGTAATGGGGCTGGGAATATGGCCTAGTGGCAAGAGTGCTCGCCTCATATACATGAAGCCCTGGGTTCTATTCCCCAGCACCACATATATGGAAAATGGCCAGAAGTGGCTCTGTGGCTCAAGTGGCAGAGTGCTAGCCTTGAGCAAAAAGGAGCCATAGACAGTGCTCAGGCCCTGAGTCCAAGCCTAGGACTGGTAAAAAAAAAGAAATGGGAAAAAAAATGTAATGATCTGTCACCTATTTGGGGAGTTATGTTCCAGAGACCCATGCGATAGGTGAAAATCTGTGAAGTAGCAATAAGCGAACCATGATATAGCAAGGGATTACTATCTAACGCTGCTACTTTGTGGATTTTCACCTATTGTGGGGGTCTCTGGAGCATAACTCCTGTGAGGGACCACTGTACATAGAAGTAAGTAGCCCACAATGCATGTCCGTGGAAATCATAAGTACTTCCAGAGAGATAGAAGGAAAAGTAAATTAGCTGAGTTTTACAACACCAATAAAGGAGCTACTTACTTGCAGTAGATAAAACAGGTGCTGATAAGCTTCCAGTTTCTTTCTCTTCTCCTTGCTCAAAGCTTTGAGGCCTCCTTTCTGCTTATTTATCATCATCATATCAGACAACTGTTCCTTGTTTTTTTTGGTAAGTTTTTTACTGTGGGAAACCACATCCTATAAACAGAGACCAACACAAAGAGCAAAAAAGTTTTCAAAGAGGTAAGCATGGAAGTGAGAAGCTCTCTGGCAGCCACACACCTGACCGAGGTTGCCTGCCTGAGAGTCTGCATACCCCACTACACACTGTGGAACCACTGAGCTCCACTTCTCTGCAGTAGCCCAAGCTACCCTACTCCTACATTTGCATCCCAGATGGGACCCGGGCCTGGGTTCTTCAGGTGGGCTTAAGGGAAAAATGCCCATCCAATCAAATCAATTCAATTCCTAGATACCTACCTTAAAAATGTTTGTTTACTTATGTTCTATATTTTGAGACAGGTCTCCCTACAGAGCCCTGGCTGACCTCAAACTCATGGTCTTCCTGTCTAAGCCTCCCATGTGCTGGGGTTAGAGGCACTGCACCACCTACTCAGCTCAAAAATCTTATGGAGTACAGCTGTAGCTCAGTGGAAGCACTCGCCTAGGATATCCAAGGCATTGGCTCAAGTGTAGCATCTTCCTGTCCCCCCCACCCCCCCAAAAAAAGAATGAAAATGAAACAAGACAAAACAATGTCTGAGGCAGTTGGTTCAAATCCAGTACTGCAAAGAGAAAACAAACAATAAAATCACACACATGATGAAGCATGCCTGTAGTTCCAACTACTTGGGAAGATGAGGAAGGAAAATAATTTGAGCCCAGGTGTTTGAGGTCAGCTTTGAACACATAAAGACCACAACACACACACACACACACACACACACACACACACACACACACACATCAAAGCTCAGTACTTCTGGATTACGGTCATGTAACAGAAGAAGGCATATCAAGATTGGTTAGCCTACCTGCGGTCTCACAATATAATCTATGAAAAGATTTGGAAACAGACTAAATGTCAAGGGGTAGGGAGAAGAAAGTAACTCGTAGAGGAACGTCTAGAAAATACCATAGCTACTCATCACACAGACAGAGTCTCATCCACCAACAGCAAGTACAAATGTAGAATATAGATGACTGTGGGATTTTTACCTATTTTTTAAAAATTCTATCTAATAAATTTTTATTTCTTACATAATTTAACAAACTCTCATGGCATTATTAGCTGAGAAAGAAGTCAGCCTTGACTGCCCCTGTGAGTTAAGAAAGGAAAGAAGGGTCACAAAGCTACACAAAATTACACACTTACACACACACACGTGTACACACACACACAGAGGCCATACCTGCAGTGTGATTTTATTTTTCACCAGCAGTCCAATTTTGATATCCATGAGATTGAGGTCATTCTCCAGTTGCTGGTTGGAACGAATGAGGGTGATGACTTCTTCCCTCATCCTCATAAGGTCAAGTTCCTCCTGGAAGTCCTGGTCACTCTGGTCTAGGAGGTGGACAAACTTGCGGACCACAATCATGGGAGGGTCCTCAGCATTGACTGGCAGAAAGAAAACAGGTATCAGAGAAATGAGCTACCAAGCCCGTTCTGAGTCCTGGTCCCACATAAAACACCCAGCTACCACATGCAGTCTCCTCAGTCATGCAAGGGCTAGGTGATGGTAACCTGACAATTAGCCACATGCTAGCCAAGGGGCTGAGTCACAAGTCTTGACTTCAGGACCACTCAGCTCCCAAGCACCTCAACTCTGCCCCCCTGGGCTCGTTACTCACTCAGAGTCTTGTAGTCATCTCGAGCTTTGTTTGCCCGGATAAAAGCCTGGATTTTGATGATGTCATTTATCTAAAGAACAGGAAGAACACTTTGATCACTGTCCACAGATCCATGACAGAGTATCTCTCCTGGCCCGCTGACCCTTGGGACTTACATGGTCTCGGAAATACTGCAGGCGGTCTCTGTAGCGCTTTCTGGCTTGATGCATCCTGGCAAGGGACTGAATCTGTGGGAAAGGATTCTGAACTTAGAGATGTCCTTCAGCCCAGCTTGCCCCTCTCTCCCTTTGTGTGGAGAAGCATGCACGGTTGCCATACCTTCACGACTTCATCTCTGTGGGACCGCAGGTAGGTTAACCGATCTTGATATGCCTTCTTCTGTTTGTATCCTCTCCACTGGGACTAAAGGCGTCAATATCATAGATGCCGTGTTACTTCCCAAGAATGGTGGGAGCTAAAACAATCCTTCATGCTGATACACCAAGTACTCTTGCACAATGAAGCTGTTCTAACGCCACCAGACCCCCAACATCAGCACGCCCTCACACTCCCTCCCAGGTCCACCCTGAAAAATCTGGGTGGAGACCGCATTAGTTCCTGATTCACAGAGAGGAAGTGAGCACAAAGCTTCACATGTCTGGCCACAGCAGGCCAGAACTCCTGACTCAGATTTCTTTCAAAGCCCTTGTTTGGCTCAAGGTTCAAACCTTACCCAAAGACAGAGTGACAGGAGACAAGAAGAGGAGGTGCCCCAAACCGTTGTGCCCCCAGCACACACTGTTAAGCACACAGAAGTTGTCCATGGAAAGATGAGGAAGAGGCTAAATGTTAAAAGCAAAGCTGACATTTATTCTCCTGCACTAGGAGACGCCTGCTACATGGGTTGCGGGCTCGGAAATACCTGAATGCAGGTGATGGCAGGGATTTGTTTCTTTAGGAAGTTCATCCTGGCTCGGAACTCCTGCCGAACCAAGTACCCGCGGCAGCAGGCCTGCAGCTTGGTGATCAAGCCCTCGTTGGCCAGCCACAGCTGTTCTCGATTATATGCAGCAGTCACGCCAGAGATGGAGCTCTGCAAAGGCATTGATTTCCCCCTCACTGTTGTGCCCACATCTGTGTGACACCTCTGGCTAAGCAATGCCAGCGAAGACCCCATGCTGACATCAGTCCCCCCTCCTTCCTTCCTTCCTCCACCCTGCCAACTGTGCTAGGAACAGTGGTAGGTGAGTGAGTGCAACAGGCCTAGAAGACCAGTGCATGGAACACACTCATCCCCAGACTGCTAATGATCTTGCAAAACACACTGGGTAGTTTGGGCTGTTGCTGCAGACAGTGGAAAACTGTTAAGATTTCAATTAGTGCAATAGAATGATCAGATTTCTTTTTAGAAAAATGGCTCTGTTGGCAGAGTGCCTGACAGCCCAGAGTGGATTTCTAAGTCAGGGCATGAACTAGAGTGCAGCTGCAATAGCCAGAAGAGGGTCTGGCACGAACAAGGGCAGTGGCAAAAAAGCACCTGTTACCCACTGAAATGCTAACTTCCAAAAGAGAGAGAGAGAAAGCAGGCAGCGTGCTTTTTTTTTTTTTTTTTTTCCCCTCCATTCTGCCTTCATCTTCCCCAAAGCACCAAAAAACAATTTCTCCAAATAGTACACTGCATAGTTTGCAGTCCCGGGGTTCTGATAAGCTGCTGCTCTGGGCCAGTACAGGGCATCTAGTCCTTCTCCTCCTCTTCTTCCTCTTCCTCCTCCTCATAAGAACAAAGGAGACTTACCTGGATCTCCTCCCGACACAGCTGCATAGAATTTTGCACAAAGTCTGGGGGCTCATCCCATCCTCCTTCTTGTGTCTCCAGATTGTGGTAGTAATAATATCCACCTTTGACCCAGTGCTTCACCCACTTGCTGCTGTTGTCTCCTGGTGGAAGAAAAGGAAAGATAAAGAAATGGAGGCAGACTCCTCATGCCTGCCTAATGTCACTGCTCATTTGTCAGCCTACATTAAGCCTGTTCCCTAACCTGCTCTTGGATTTTTGACAGTGCAGGGGTAGCCTAAGTCCCAACTAGACTATGGCTGTGTACTGTTTAACTGAGCTCATTCATAAATGCTTTAAGCAAGGAAAGCAGGAATGGGGAGGCGGGAAAGGAGAGAGTAACAGAAGGTGAAGAGGATCACCTTACTATCTATCATTTTATCTTTCACATTACCATCTATCTATCCTATATACACACATATATAGATAGGTATACACATATGTACATATATAAACATAAATGTGTGTACATGTGCATGTGTATATATAATGAAACCTATCAAATATTGTTTGAAGATGGAAGGAGGAAGAAAAGGGGCTAACAGACAAGGTTAACTCAAAATACAATGAATGTACCTATGGAATTTTCACAATAAAATCCCCTGAACTACTATGAAGAAAAATAAAATACCTATTAAGTCCAGTTATGGAACTGACCATGATTCTGTTCTTGTCATTGTCTACTACACATGGCTTAACTTCCTGAAGATTTAAGATGACTGGGACAACTGACATCCTGTGAAAGATGAGCCTAGATCTTATACACTGTGGGAAAGCTTCCCCCAGGTCTGTCAATTCCCTGCTTGAGTGCCTCGTGTCAGGCACCTTTTGTTTTTTCATGACTTACCTGCTGCCAGTTTTTTCCTCTTGGCTTCAGTAAGGTCATTCTGGTAAGTTTCGCCACATTCAGGGATGACTCCGTACAAGCCGACATCCGGGGAACGGAGGGCGCTCAGTGTTCTGCCAACATCGCCACTCTCTACTGCCTCGTTAATGGCAAAAATTCCTAAGGCAACTATTCCAAAAGGAAAGTATCAATGTGAAGGTCTGGAAAGTGTCTGAATTCCCATGCTAGTTCATCTTATTATACCTACTGGCCATCCCTCCTTACCCTCATCCAGAGATCTTGGTTAGGGGGGACAGAGTACCTCACTACCCTCATCCCCCCCACCAAAACTAGTAAAGCCATTGACACATACACCTCTGTGCTTCCTGAGTGTCTTTGTTGGACTGCCAGATTCCACCTTGAATTTCATCCAACCACAACACAGCTGACTCATCCTGGGTTTCCTGTATCATTAAAAGCAAAACAGCAAGTGTCATGTCACCAGTGTCAGTAGAAAAGTATGTGGGATGGGGGCTTCTGAGAAACAATCAGATCAGATGGATGAAGAAGTGCCAAATACGACACACAGGGACTCAGTAGACAACGCCAGACATTAAAAAAAAAAAATAGAAATGATGAGGAAAACAGTTCAGATGTAAGGGAAGCATGGATGATGAAGTCAAGTGGGTCAGCACTAAAAGGGACAAAAGGTGCAGAGAAACCGGAAGGGCCCAGAACTTGATGGTGGGCCATAGCCGGGGGGCATATACAAAGGCACAGCGGCTTAACTTAGCCTCCTTTGCAATACTCAGGATGCAGACAGGCCCTATGACTATTCATGTTTTCACACCATCAGGTTTTACGTTAGTCAGAACCTTTTAATGATTATATCTAAAGCCTTGTACCACTACAGAAAGTTCAAACTTATCACCAAATTATTATCAGATCGTACTGTAAAACTTCAAATATTAAATCAGTTGCTGGGAGCGTCAAAACACATTTTCACACAGTAACGTAAGAAGTGGTGACTAGCCAGGCACTAGTGGCTCACACCTGTGATCCTAATTACTCAGGAGGCTGAGATCTGAGGATGATGGTTGGAAGCCAGCCCACGCAGGAAAGTCTGTGATTCTTTTTGTTGTTCTTGATTGTAGAGTTTGAACGCAGGGCCTGGGCACTGTCCCTGAGCTCTTTGTGCTCAAGGCTACTACTCTACCACTTTGCGCTACAGCACCACTTCCAGTTTTCTGGTGGTTAATTAGAGAGAAAAATCCCAAGGATATTCCTGCTCAGGGGGGCTTTGAACCATGATTCTCATATCTCAGCCTCCTGAGTAGCTAGGATGACAGGCATGAGCCACCAGTGCCCAGCTTTTGCTTGGTATTTCTCATTGCAAGAATCTGGCTATCATCCTCTACTTATGGATTAGCCCTAGGTAGTCAGCACAGCCATGGGGACATGGCATGACAGACATTCTACTGCTTGTCTCATGTAACTGTGAGAGCCAGAACTGGAAACAACTGCCAACACCCAGTTCGATCTCAGTGGCCAGGCTGAGGTTTGTTAGCTAATTGTCCTGAGGAGGAAGAGGGTTAGATCTCAGTGGCTGGACAGTTCGTAAGCTAGCTGTCCCAAGGAGGAAGAGGGTACTTTTTTTTAAGATGTCATTAAGGTCTTCATGGGCAGCACCAATACAGCAGACTAGCATAGCATTTTCCAGAAAAAGGGCACCATGCGTTTTAAATGCCAGGTTGTGGGAGTCATGTTTATGGTGATCGTGGCAAGCCTAATATGCTACCTGACTAACAGCAACTGGGCTGAATAGTGGCTCAGTGATAAAGTGCTTACCTAGCGAGCATGAGGCCCTGGGTTCTAGCCCCACTAATGGGGGTAAAAAAACTCATTTAACGTTGCTTTATGTAAATATAGTTTTCTAAGTCCTCAATGAGGCAGAGTAAAGAACTTAGTCAACAGCCATGACTGTGTAGTTCAATGTCTGGGCTTCAGGGCAAAGTAGAAAAATTCCCTGCCCAACAGCTGGAGTTCTAAACCTTCCCACAGGCTGGCACTCCTCCCCCCTCCACCCCCCTGCAGAGAATAACTGCTACTCTGTAGAGCGGAGTGGTCACAGCCCTCCAGTCTAGTGCGGCTCAGAGGAGGAAGCCTCCCAAGGTGTCAGAAATTGAGAGCAGTGCCTCTTTTCAAAGGAGAATTTTTTTGTTTTTGTTTGCCAGTCCTGGGGCTTGAAGTCAGGGCCTGGATACTGCCCCTGAGCTTCTTTTGCTCAAGGCTAGGGCTTTACCACTTGAGCCACAGTGCTACTTCCAGCTTTTTCTGTTTATGTGGTACTAAGGAATGGAACCAAGGGCTACATGCATGCTAGGCAAAGCACTCTGCCAACTAAGCCACCTTCCCAGCCTCCAAAGGAGAGTTTTAGAAAGAAAAGTTATTTAAGCATATTGGTTGCTAGACCTGTCCCACTTTTACGAGGCAAGCACTCTTGCCACTAGGCCATATATGCCCAGCCCCATGTCCCACTTTTACTAAGTTCACAGTCTCAAGAAAGGAAAAAGAGCAAGGAATATAATGAAGGAACAAGTCGCTTGGTACCCTGCTCTGCCACAAGGCAGTATCTACTGCTAAATATAGAAAATGACCACACAACCCCCTAGAGTCCTAGAAATAAGTGCTGGAAATGTAAACAACAGTTCCAATGTGAAAACTATGGCGAGTCAGTACAGGCTGTGACCATGTAAGCAAGAGGGTTGAGGTCCAGCCTCCAAGAGTAGCAGCCAACAGTCTTTGCATCATAAAAAAGAAGCCATTTTTGGTTCAGTTTTAGGACACTCTACATGGAATATCCTCGAGTCGAATGTCGTATGTTCACTAATATTTTACAAATACTTCCAAAAACACAGATGGAACACATTCCAACTTATTCTATAAGACCAGTATACCTGAATTCCAGCACCACACACAAAGCAAGCACATTACACACATGAGCAAACTGCAGACTAAATTTAAATTAAGATATTTTGCTTGCTAAATTTGGAATTCAGTGGTAATTTTTTTCAAACCATTCCCAAAATGGCTCACAGGACTTAAGGGGCTAAACTGATGCCTAAAAAAAGACAATTCTACCTAAAGTGTAGTTTACCCAGTTTGACCTGGCAATACTTCTGAGGAACTTTGAAGTTATTCCATAGCTAAAAGAAAAAGCTTCAAGATCCACTCACTTCCTCTAAAAGTTTAACTCCTTTGACCCAAACCTTACCAAATGAGTGAAAGTTATCTTTAGAAGTTATATTTCCAACCTACTTTTCTTTTCACACATGGAAGGAACCTGGGTTATCCTTGCAAACCCTCTCTGGGAGTCCGGTATCAGGCTCCTGATAGACTCTCTGGGCTGTAAAAACAGACCATGCCTACAGAATCATCCAGCTAGGCTGGCATCAGAAACTCCCAATCAGCAGAATTAAAACCTACATAGCTGTAGTGATAAAATGAGGTTGTTTTGTGTGTGTGTGTGCACACACGCATGTGGGTACATACATCCCATGACTTTGTGTCTCTGAGTGCTCTACCACTTGATCCACAGCTCTACTTCTGAATTTTTGGTGGTAAGTCTCATACTTCGTTGCTTGGGCTGGATTTGAACCACAATCTTCAGATCTCAGCCTCCTGAATAGTTAGGATTATAGGCATGAGCCATTGGGGCTCAACTCTGGATCTGATATTTACCTAAAGAGACATAATATAGGCTGGAAACATGGCTCAAGCAGTAGAACACCTGCCTAGCAAACACAAAGCACTGAGTTCAAAAGTATACCAAAGAGAGAGAAAGAGACAGACAAATAGAAGAGATGTATAACTAACAGCTATCTAGGAATGCTAAAGAGCTCAAAGGAAGAGGAGTCCTGATGATGCTCACCTGGGCCTTTTCTCTCTTTGCTCTAATCAGTGTGTCCTGGTAGTGCTGGGCCACTCCTGCAAGGACCCCCTCAAGCTTAGCTGCAGGAATCTGCAGAGCCTGCAGAGTCTTCTGGGCGTCTCCTTCATCCAAGGCTTCATTAATTAAACCAATGGCCAAAATCCCTAAAGGCACACAGAAAAGACATTCCACATTTTTAAAGAAAGGACAAAGCTTAGGAACCTCCTGTCTTAGATTAATACAAACAGGAGGTCAATGGAAGATCACGCCCAGAGCTCCTCATTCCAAGGCAAATAAATCACTTTCTACCCAATCGCCTGCAGATTACTCACAGGAACTACAAATTAAAATTAGAAACATTTCCTTCCAGGCACCTCACATGAATTTGCTACTTTTATAAGGACTCTAATAGATAATACAGAATATAGCTGATCTTTGTCCCCTATCTCAGGGAAGGAACCTTCTTTAAACCTTTGGAATATCCTTAGTGGCAGGTATGTCTTTGTGTGCCTTTCTTAGGACGCCTTGAAAGTTTCAGGAGAGGGCCGACATACTGGAGAGATCGACAGCATTACTGTGAAGCTGGGGCTTGGGTCCCGTCATATCAGCCTGCCTCCTCATCACCAGGGAGAGGAGGAAGACTAGAAACTGAGTTCAACTGTGTGGCCAAAAATTCAATTAACTGAGTATATATAATGAGGCAGAGATAAAAAAAATTGTGAATATCTATCAGAGCTCAGATGAGCTTCCTTGGTTCGTGATATTCATCAGTGCCAGGAAGGTGACACATTCTGAGGACATAGCTTTGCGTTTGGAGTACTCCCAGAAATTGCCCCGTAGCTGGTCTTGATTTATCTCCTTTATAGTAAAGCTATAGTCACAAATCTAGCACTTCTCTGAGACTGTTGAGCCTGAGGGTGGAGGGAGCCCCCATAGTTGCAGCCAACAACTGGAGCTTGTGCCTGGTGTCCAGGTTCTCAACCTGTGCACACTGGCCTAGTCTCAGGTGCTTAATGTCAGAAGCCGAGTTCCAGCAGCTTTAACAATAACAGTCACATTCAACTTCAGCCATTTCCTACTGAATGCTAACATAACAACAGTAATTGCCTGGCGTTCTGAAAACCGCCTCCAACCGTGGTTTTTGGAGCTGCTGAAGTATCTTTAATAACAACGTTATCTGAGGGGTAATAGGATGGTCACTTACGCTCGTGCTCCTCTTGCACCACCAGGTTGACATGGTCCACACAAGCCTGGATGTCATTCCACGTAATGAATTCGTTGTTCTCTGTGTGTGCCTGAGCTTTCAGTTTCATCAACTCATCCAGATACCTGCCCCAGACGCCAACCAAAATAAACAGATAAACAGACTGTCAGGATTATTGTGGGTAGCAGGAAGGAGAACAGTGTTCTAAAGAACAAAGACTTCTAGGATATCCGGACCACAGTATGTGATGCAATCTACAGGCCAGTTTTGGGACTGGGGAGTTACCTCAAACAGAGTATAAAAATGCAAGGAAACCACTTATTCTCAACATTCTAATTTCCAACTAAGACCAAATCTAGAATCAGGGGCAGCAGCTCAAGCAGTACATTAATTGGCCTAGCATGAACAAGCCCTCCTAGGGACATTTACCAAGATGCCAATAAGCCACACACACACAAGCTAAAACATGGATAGGGAAAGAAAGAACTAGGGATGGGGATATGGCCTAGTGGTAAAGTGCTTGCCTCGCATACATGAAGCCCTGGGTTTGATTCCTCAGCACCATATATATAGAAAAAAAGCCAAAAGTGGCACTGTGGCTCAAGTGGTGGAGTGCTAGCCTTGAGCACAAAGAAGCCAGGGACAGTGCTCAGGCCCTGAGTTCAAGCCCCAGGACTGGCAAAAAACAAAAACAGAGAACTAGCTTATGACAACTTTTTGATTTTTTTCTTTTTTCCCCAAAGTGCTTGGGTTTGAGGTCAGTGCTCTGTGCTTGCCTAGCAAATTTCTACCACTTGAGCCACATCTCCAGCCCTTTTGCTTTAGGTTACTTTTCAGATAGGGTTTTGTCCAGGGAGGGGTGCTGACTTTTTGTGGCCTAACCTCAAACCACAGTCCTCTCAAACGATACCTTCCAAGTAGTTGGGATTGCAGTGTGAACTGCCATGCCTGATATGCTTTTAGATCTCATGTCCAACTTAGAAGAATACGTCGAATATAATAGGACAATTGGCTCCAGCACCTTAACAACAAGCTGATATCACAAAAGAAAGGGCCATTCTAGATGAAAAGAATGGCCCTTAATGGGCATAGAAATTAGCTGCAACACGTGATCTTGGACTGGTCCCTGGTTTGGAGCAGAATGAAAGCAGACTAGGTTTAGGTGATTTTAAAGAAGTACTGATGTTGACATGATACAAAATAGTGTTACTCTGGCTAGATGACAAACTCACTTAAACACATATAATTAGGAATGGAACATCACGGAGGGGAGGGGCTGGGGTTGTAGATCAGAGGTTGTAGGGGCTGGGGTTGTAGATCAGTCAAAGATCCTACAAGGGGAATTGCATGAAAGACAGAAAGAGCCCACAGGGTTCTCAGCCCACCCATGGGTGCCCACCTCTGACAGTTCTCCTCCTCGATGTTGGTGAGGCCTGTCACTGAGCTGCTCAGCTGCTTCCACACTGTGCTCATGTCTCCGGACTCCAGCGCCCTGTTGATGAGGGCCACTGAGGACAGCATCTCCACAGCGACAGAGAGCTCAGGATGTGTGAGGCTGTGCTGTACACAAAGGGCAGGGAACAGTGAGGAAAGATTCTCCAGTGCAAGCCAGACGCTGCATGGGCCACAGGAACACGCTCCCACCCCATGCTCACTTCCGGACTCTGTTGCTGCAGGGTGGCCAGCTCCTTCTGGTACAGGTCAGCAGCAAATGGATACACCTGGGGCAGCTGAGCCTCGGGGTTCATCAACTCCAGCACAGTCTTCTCTGCGACACCCTTCTGGATGGCAGTGTTGATGGCCGCCACGGCTGCCAATCCTGCATAGGAAACAGGACAGAACTGCAGCAGGCTGAGTTCCGAGGAAGAGGGGGCCTCTTATACGTTCCCCACCATCTGGCAGAGTTCTCTTACTTCTCTGGTACTGCTGGGCGGCACAGTTCGCAGCGTCTACTCCACCTTGAACCTCCTCCTTCTGCAGGCGATCAGCCTGACCACGCTGAGAAAAGCAAAGGACAGACATTCAGAAAACAATCACTCATCCCCAGAACTCCACCTGGCCCTTCTCCTATCTTAAGTGCAGTCATGAGGAACAGGGAACCACACACACAAGCGGTGGCTTCAGAATGTGTGCAGCCAGGGTTGTACTTGGTTGGAGCCCAAACCCTTCCAACCCCAGCAGAATGGCTTTCCAGACACAAGACATCTTCAGAAATACTGAAAAGCACCAAAATGCTCCGCAGAAATGTGTATGTAGTCACTGGCATGCTAATGCTGCGAACTCTGACCAACACAGGCTGGGAATTTGTCAGACGTATACTTGCCCTTTTTTAGACAGAAAGAGAATGCCCTTCATATTTCTTGGGAAAACCCTACAAAGTGCAATCCCACACAATTGGCCCACACTTCACATGAGTGTTCCCCAGGGTCAGCCAGTGGAAACCAGTGACATCTGGGTTGTCTTATTAAAGTGGAAATCCCTGAAGTAAAAACGTAAAATTCAGGTTTTCTCCAAAGGCTTTTTTTTTCCGGGGAGGGAGGGGGTTAATTGAAGTGAAGCATGGTTAGATAGGGTGGGGAGGGTAGAGCACAGATTATTATTATTATTATTTTGTCGGTCATGGGCTTGAACTCTGGGCATGGGCACTGTCCCTGAGCTCTTCAGCTCAAGGCTTGTGCTCTACCACTTGAGCCACAGCGCCACTTTTGGTTTTGTTTTTGTTGCCAGTCCTGGGGCTTGAACTCAGGGCCTGAGTACTGTCCCTGGCTTCTTTTTGCTCAAGGCTAGCACTCTGCCACTTGAGCCACAGTGCCACTTCTGGCTTTTTCTATATATATGTGGTGCTGAGGAATCGAACCCAGGGCTTCATGTATACAAGATGAGCATTTTACCACTAGGCCATATTCCCAGCTCCCACTTTTGGTTTTCTGGTGGTTAATTGAAGGTAAGAGTCTCATGGACTTTCCTGCCCAGAGTGGCTCTGAACCTTGATCCCAGCCTCCTGAGTAGCTAGGATTATAGGCATGAAGCACCGATACCTGGCTGCTAAATTATTTTTCAAAGGATTCACAACTCTAAAAGCAAAAGAAGACTGAAGATAATGTGTGCTGTGCCTAGGAACTGAAAAACAAACTAACCCATTAGGAATAACCCATGGCCAGTGTGGACCCTGCAGGCCCCATGCCTGTCCTCACCTGTCGCTTCTGCTGCCTGTCATTCAGGAGCTGCTTCAAGTACCAGTCGCTGTTGAGCTGCTGCAATCCCCTCAGTGCCAGTGCAGGCGACTGCAGGGCCTTGAACAAAACGGGCCCTGCCTCCTGATCCAAGGCCAGGTCGATACTCTCCAGTGCAGACAACGCTGGAGACAAGAAAAGGGCAAAAGCATTTCAAATACCTACATCAGTATCAGATGATAGAATATGCTTCCTTTCCCCACAACCCCAGGGCCACACAGCAGAAAAACAGCTCGGCCTCTATTCTTTTCTGTTTCAGAAGATTTCAGTAGTAGAAGGGAACCTTAAAGTCATCAAACCCAGTGAGTCCCAATTAGGCTATTGGTCTGATTCCATAGTATCCTAGACCTACACCAGGCCTTACACTTCCAGGTACAGATAGCTTGGCACTGACAGAAGCCACCAAACCAACATGGTTTCCACATCCCTGCTAAATGCCAAATTGCTGTCCAGGTAGTACCCACATACTGAGCAGCAGTGGAAGAAAGCATCTCTGTGATGCACATCTTTCAACAATCTCAAAAAGACAGGTAAATTGCAAACTCCTGAATAATACTGTAGAAAAAAAATTCCTTGGTAAAACAAAAATTCTGTGATGCACTCTGGACAACAAGCAACACACTGCTCCTTGGCTCACACAGAGAACGGGCACCAGGTGCGAAGGTCATGCTTGTTGGTGGCCCGTGACCGACTAGGGCCAGCTCTCCATGCAGAAGGATGCTGTCCTACACAAGTGAACCAGAATGAAACAGACTGCAGAGTCCTGGTCAGGACTTAGAGCTAAGTACCATATGGATTTGACAAAATCTTTGTAAATTCTCAGTTGTCAAGAGGATTACTGGCTCAAGTGGGAAATGAGGCCTCCAATGAGCGACGAGGACACTGATCCCCATGCCGTTACTATCTTGAGCCAAGGAGGACCAGGTCTGGTATGATTGGTTGAATCTATGCTAGGAATCAAAATAATTTCTAAAGAAGCAGAGTAAGTGATCTCGGCTTGAAATAGTTTAACAAATATGTCAGAAACAAAGAACAGCCAATACTAAATAATATACTCAATAACAAAACTGTGGTTTAGGCTGTATGAGATTAGAAAGTAAGGGGTAGAACTACGAACTGCAGTGGGCATGAAAGTGAAAGCTGGGCTGGTCGTGAATGCTGGGCACAGTTTGGACTGGGTAGGAGGAGAGGACACTACCATGGTTCCCATCTCAGCCAATAGCTGCATTCAGTACCACGTGCCTTTCATCCAAGCTACTAAGGAGGCTGAGATCTGGAGATCGAGATTCAAATCTAGTACAGGCAGACAAATCGACAAGACTCTATCTCTAGTTAACCAGCCAAAATCCAGAAGTGGAGGCCTGGCTCAACTGGTAGAGCACTAGCTGTGTGAAAAAAAAAAGCAAAGCAAGTGCTAATGGCCCCGAGTTCAAGTCCCAGTACCAGCCCAAGACAAAAGAAGTAGGTGACAGTGTGAGGGTAAAGAAACTGTAGAGGCAGAAGGTGCTGCAGGCATGGAACCTGCCTAATACCAGCGATCGCTGAATAGCCAGAGAACTCACAGGACTCTAAGAAGACACAGACTTGAACAATTCACTAAGCATCTGAAGTGAATGCACTAAACCACTTCCTAAGTCTAAATAAGCACCCAATACTCACAGTGTTGTGTACAATCACCCCAACATGCTATTCTACACAGTGACATTCACACTGTTGTGTACCATCAGATGGACACACTGTCCTGTACAAGCCCAGCAGGCAGAGCATACTTACTATTGACTTTGTTCACGTTGCCCTGAATTTCAGCCTGAGTGAGCAGTTCCTCGTAAACATCTCTTTCTCTGTCCGAGTTTTCTGTCTGAGGATGAGTAAATGCAATCACATTAGCTCAGGTCTTAAGACCACAGAAGTATATGCATGCTTCTCTCCTCCAGCATAGAAAAACCAAGAGTAACAGTGAGTGTGGCTTAAAACCCTCTGTAAAGAAGAGAGCCAGATGCTGGGTGACTTGCTTGTCAGTGGGAACTCAGAAGGTCCTGAGGATGATACAGGGGAGAACCCTGCCCACCTCACTATGCCCTGCTCACTCCCAAGCAGCAAGGTAGGGACTAAGGACCTGGGCAGAAGGGGCACATGAGATGGCACATGGGATGCCAATCTTGTGGCCTCTCACAGGGGGTGGGGGCAGAGTGTAGGTGCAGCACCTATCTTGGGGCTAGAGATCTCTGCTTTACAAGAAGATAAAAAGAACATTCTGAGAAGGGCTGCCTTCAACTGTGCCACATCTGAATCATAAGGTGAGGGGTAAACGTGTGTGAAGTCTGCCTTGAGGTGCTCAGCCTCATGTATTTCCGACAGAATTATTCAACTCCCACATGCCTTCCACAGTGGTAAACATATTTCACCCTTACAAGCTGGGGAAGGAGTTGGACTGTGTTAATATTAGATGATCATTTTTCAAAGGGGCACTACTAATTTTTAATGACTACATTCTAAAACTTCATTCACACAAAATTAAATTTCAAAAAGAAACAGGGTCAAAGCTGGGAATGTGCTTCCCACCATGCATGAACCCTGGGTTTAATTCCTCAGTATCACATAAACAGAAAAAAACCGGAAGCGGTGCTGTGAAGCTCAGGGGCAGTGCCTAGGCCTTGACTTCATGCACCAGGACTGGCAAAAAAAAAAAAAAAAAGAAACAACAAACAGGGCCACAGAGAATCTAAAGATGATGCTGAAGACTCTATTCAAGAGGCTGCGCTCTAAGGATCAAGGTTCAAAGCCAATCCAGGCAAAAAAGTCCATAAAACTCTTATTCTCAATTAGCCAGCCAAAATCCCTAAGTGAAAGTGTAGCTTCAGTAGTAAGAGTACTAGCTTTGAGTAAAAAAAACAAGGGAGAGCTCAAGACCCTGAATTCAAGCCACACATACCCCATCTCCACCCAAAGGAACCTAATATTAAACACAAAACAGGGCTGGGAATATGGTCTAGTGGTAGAGAGCTTGCCTCGCGTACATAAAGCCCGGGGTTTGATTCCATAGCACCACATTAAAAAAAAAAAAGTCCAGAAGTGGCACTGTGGCTTAAGAGCTAGAGTGCTATACTTGAGCAAAAAGAAGCCAGGGACAGTGCTCAGGCCCTGAGTCCTAAACCCCACGACTGGCAAAAATAAAAATAAATACTATGTAACTCTCTTTATATGAAATTCTAGAAAAAGATAAAATACAGTGATAGAAGACAGATCGGTAGTTGCCTGGAGTTAGGTGGGAGATGAGGGGAGATAGAGATTCCTCCAAGAGGTACCAGGAGGGTCTTATACACTCAAAACAAATGAATTTAGTTGCATATAAACTGTACTTCGGGGCTGGGCATGGTGGCATATGCCTGTAATCCCATCACTGTGAAGGTAGAGGCAGAAGGGTCATCTGGGCCACAAAGGCAGTTCCAGATGGTCTGGACTATATTATGGGACCCAGTTCTTGTCTCCTCCCCCAATAAATATATACTTCAATAAAATGACTTTAGAGTAGAGCCATATTTAAAATGTGAAGAATAGAAATGAATAGAAATAAGAGATGTCCCATTGTTACCCGGTTTCTGGCATTTGTCATTTTGTCCTGCTTGGCCTGGTAAAGAACATCCTGGTAGGTGGAAGCCAGGGGCTCTTCAAGGTTTATAAGCATGGCATTGGGGTTTTTCAGAGCTGCAAATGTGTCAGTTGGAATCCTTCGGTCGATGGCTTCATTGATAGCAATAACAGCAGCATGTACTAGAGAAAATTCAGAGAACAGATCTTGGAGACAGCAGCGGATTCCATAGAGGGTAAACATACACCGCAATGTCGCATCCCCTATTACAGAGAGGGGCTCCTTGTGTGGAGCACGAGAATGCTGAGGCATGCTCCTCCTCGGGGTCTCCCAGCCACAGCTCTGCCTGGCATCTGTTCAATCTGCAGTCTCGCAGGCAAAGGTTTGTAAGAGAACTGTAACTCTCACAAGAAAGAAGATGAGTATAGGGGTGCACATCTGTAATCTCAGCACTTGGGAGGCTAAGGCAGGATAGTGAGTTCCAGGACAGCCTGAGCTGTCAAAACAAAGGAAATCTCAAAATAAAGGGAAAAATGAATAAAAAGTGAGAAGGTGTGAGAAACTTTAAAAGGCACTAAAATGTAGGACTCACTTCTTGAACAAGAGTCAACAATTTTATGTTAAGGAAAGTCAATAATTTATTTCCAAAAAGACTAGAGATGTTGGAGGCCTGGTTCTGTTGGTAGAGTGCCAGCTAATAAGCAAGCATTGAGTTCAAATCCTGGTCTCGCAACAAAACAAGACAAAAGGGAAAGAAGGAAGAGGACTAGAGAAATACTTTAAAGTGCTTCTGCGGACTTAAACTTGCTGACTAAACTCTTCATGTCCACCCATGATCGCCACGTGGCGTCTGTGGCCTTGATAACCACTGGTGGCAACAATGCCATCTGAACCTGACAATGACTCACAAGCAGCTTCATCCACTGAGAGCTCATTGGCCAGGATGCCTCCGATCTTGCTGAAGGCAGGCATCTGGATCCCATACTTCTCCAGCTCAATCTTCATGTTGTTGATTTCTTCTTCTACAGAAGAGGAAGGTGACCCAGGGAGCAAATTAAACACCTCACAATTCAGAGAAGGAAGCATTCCTCAGCTACAAAGTGGGTTGGAATGGTGTCTACTTTCAAGTTGTAATAAGGACTCAAGTAAATAGTGTATGGAAGCACATAGTACCTCTTCTATGAGAGACCCACAAAACCTGACTATTGTGGGGGCACCAACAGACCTTAAGTGAGAAGGCCCTATTTCCCATCATAGCTTCTCAAAACTGCCATTTCTGATACTTCCTACAAGAAACTTATGAGTAGAAGCTTTAGAAGAGCTCAGCAGTGAGTTAGTTATCTCAGCCTTTATAAAATCTAAATCACTGCTGCTATTCCAACAATTTCTTTTATTTATTGTTTTATTTTTTGCCAGTCCTGGGGCTTGAACTCTGGGCCTGGACACTGTCCCTGAGCTCCTTTTGATTAAGGATAGTACTCTACCACTTGAGCCACAGTGCCACTTAGTTTTTTATGGCAGTTCTTTGGAGATAAGAGTCTCGTGGACTTTCCTGCCTGGGCTGGCCTCCAACTACGATCCTCAGATCTCACCCGCCTGAGTGGCTAAGATTATAGGTGTGAGCCAACCAGTGCCCAGGTACAATTTCATTTTTTAAGGCAGAAAGCCAAATGATAAAGAAAACAACATGTATGGTTTGGCCCTGCCCCAAGTCCAGTGAACAATCTTCCTGGAAAGAAGAGTATCGCAGATAAAAGCTTTATTACTCATTTTTAAACACTCAGGCCTATAAAATAGCCACCAGAAAGATGGGATCTCTCTTACTCCTAACTTATCACCTCTGCCCTTCCTCCCCCCGGCCCCCATCTTCTCAGGCACTTGAATAGCAAGTACATGCAGTGCCAAGCTATTTGGATGTGATGTGTCTCCAAGACTCCTGCATTAGAGCCTTGGTCCTCAAACATAGCAATGCGAGAAGTATGGGACCTTTAAGGGGAGAGTGGGAGGTCCTTAGCTCTCGGGAAGCACTGCCCTCAGTTCTGGCAGTCACAGAGTGCATGAAGCAAGACTGACCCACCCAGCTCTCACAGAAGTGCTCCTCACCAGACACCAAACCAATGGGGTTGCTGGATCTGGGACTTTTGACTCCCCCATAAACGTGAGCTTTAAATAGGCCTCTTTTCTTTGTAGTTATTGCAGGTATTTTGTTATGGTAACAAAATGGGGCTGGGCAAAATGGGGCTCATGCTACTCAGGGGGCTGAGTTCTGAAGATCAAGGTTCGAAGCCAGCCAAGGCAGGAAAGTCCATGAGACTCTTATCTCCAATAAACTATTCAGAAAAAGCTGGAAGTTGGCGCTGTGGCTCAAGTGGTAGAGCGCTAGCCTTGAGCACAAAGAGGCTCAGGGACAACACTCACGCCCAGCAAAAAAGCAAACAAACAACAACAAAAAAAAACAATGTGGACTGACTAATATGCACCCAAAGAAGTTTAAACCAGGATGTTACTGAGCTATTGCCTCACTTTGCTACAAAACGTGCTTGCTGGAAGGGATCAGGTGTGAACATTTAATGCTGGCTGTTAATCCTATTATACTTACTGTGTTATAGATTAACATTATTCTCAAATAAATATGCATTTATATATACACTTACAAATATGAGGAGTAAGATTCCCTTGCCTAGCCTGGGGGGGTGGGGGGAGCAGAGCCTAGAACCACAAGCTCTCTCTACCAAAACAGGACAAACAAGTTATTTACTTTTCTTTCATCTTCCTTGCCAGAGTATTTTTAAAGTACTCAATCTCTAAAATTGGAACTGTTGACTTTCCAGGCTATTTCCACATAAATCAAACATTTCCTGACAACTTTATAACTCCTTACCTGTGAAGTCAACTTTTCCATACAGGTCTTGAATCTGAGGTGCTAGACCTAGTTTGAACAGGTACAAACTAGAAAACACAAAAGGAAAGAGTTGAGCTTCTGCAGTGGCTAGCTGCTGCTGCTGCTCTTAAAGAATAAAACCATTGTAAGCAGAGACTGGGGGAGGGGTGCCCCCCAGGCCCTTCTGCTGCTACAGGCTTTGACTTCAGATCAGATTTTAGCTGTACCTATTAACACTGTCCTAAAAAGTCAAAAATCATGCAAACAGTAGACAGGGAAGTCAGCAGACACAATGAGGCTCTAGCCTGACAGAAATCTACAGAAAATTAGATGTTAGCTCTAATACTAATGTCATAATATAAGTGATATCTCCTCACTCCAGCTCATCTTTCTGTAATCAGTAAGAAGACATTTTAGAAAAGTCATTAAAAATGACCCAGACACTAAATTTTACTCAACCTGAATTAGTATCACTGATGTAAAAGTTCAGTTCAGGTAATTTAAGAGTTTTAAATAAAGTTTATCCTTTTAAATAAAAAGTACATCTACTAGACTCTAAGCTCCATGTAGGTAGAAACAATAAAATCTCATTTGCCAATGTCTACCTAGAGCTAGCATACATTAATAAATATCAATCAATGTTTCACAGATAAACAGATGTCTGTGTGCCTGTGTTAAGTAAAGCTTGAGCAGACCAGGAGCGATAAATTAGAAGAGACGTGAAGGGCTTGTTTCAGACTAACACAAGCAAGACACTGGCAGCCTACCAGCAAGAGAAGAAGTAAGAACATATCAGAAGCAAATTCTAGAAATGTAATTGGCTTTTTTGTTGTTGTTTTTGCCAGTCCTGGGGCTTGAACTCAGGACACTGTCCCTGAGCTTCTGTTTTGTTTTGTTTTGTTTCCTCAAGACTAGTGCTCCACCACTTGAGCCACAGTGCCACCTTTGGCTTTTTCTGCTTATGTGGTACTAAGGAATCAAACCCAGAGCTTCATGCATGCTAGGCAAGTACTCTAGCACTAAGCCACATTCCCAGTCCCATAATTGGCTTTTTACAAATATCTTAAACCTCAGCATCACATAAGTTCAAAAATATGGGTCCAAACACACCACATCATAGAATTGACCAGAATTTAAAATGTATAATAAACCCAAATGTAGACATAAAAAAGTGTTCTGAAAACTTTTATATATATAAACATATATATAAATATAATATATATAATTAGGCACTTTTCCTGAAATATAAAGCTTTAAAGTTTCTTTCTCCAAAGATTTTAAATCTACTCAAAAATGTTTCCAAAGCAAAATAACAAATAGCTTCCCATACATGTAATATAATTCTTTAAATAGTTTTCAGACTGCCCTGCCTTGCTGGCTTTCTAAACTATTAAAAATGTATTTCTCTCTAGGATTTTTTTAAACTCCTATTCTGAAATATAACACTGGGTACTGTTAGGTCCTCTCCCTGAGGGCTCCATGTAGCTGCCCCCACATCATTAAGTCTCCACCCAGTTACCTGGGTAACCTGCAGACCTGGAGGCAGTTACCTCCCCTTTCCCTGAGGTCACATCCTAATCCACCTGGCCACACCCCTTGCCCCTGCCCTAGATATGAGGCAGGAGAGAAAGTTTATTACCGAACTGCTGGTCTGTGGCCAAGAGGATCCATGGCTGGAGAAAAGGGAGAGAGAGAGAGAGAGAGAGCGACCCCCACCCAGCCCTGCCTCATATCTAGGGCAGGGGCAAGGGGTGTGGCCAGGTGGATTAGGATGTGACCTCAGGGAAAGGGGAGGTAACTGCCTCCAGGTCTGCAGGTAACTGGGTGGAGACTTAATGATGTGGGGGCAGCTACATGGAGCCCTCAGGGAGAGGACCTAACAGGTACCACTTTGTTCTAGAGCAGGAAGTTCACTTTGGATGTCTTTCAATAGCAGATTAATTAATTAGTCGTACAGTGGATGGCCGACAATGACGAAAAGCATGGGTGCCATCTTCCGTGTGTGTGTGTGTGTGTGTGTGTGTGTGTGTGTGTGTGTGTGTGTGTGTCCCCAGAGACTTGAATTCAGGGTGTGGGACCCAGAACTTTTTTGCTCAAGGCTAGCACTCTACCACTTGAGCCACAGCTCTAATTCTGGCTTTGGGGGTAGTTAACTGGAGACAGGAGTCTCTCTGATAATCCTACCCAAGGGGGCTTTGAACCGTGATCCTCAGATGTCAGCTTCCCGAGTAACTAGGATTACAGGTGTGAGCCACTGGTACCCAGCCAGAAGCTTTATTTTGATAAAATGCTATTTGCCCATTTTAGTTTATATTGCTGAATCTTTTGAGTAAATTTTTTAAAAATCATGGCCTATGGTCAGGAAGCTAAGATCTGAGGAACTTGATTAGAAGTTAGCTCAGATAGACAGATCCATGTGACTCTTATCTCCAACTAACCAATAAAAAGCTGGAACTGGAGGTATGGCTCAACTGGAAGAGCATTAACCATAAGCCAAAAAGCTAAGCACTAGAGAGAAGAGGGTAGGACCATCTCTAGGGTGAGGATCAGCCTGAGAAATAGAACTAGTCCCTGTGGCAAAAGAAAAAAATAAGGTGCGGGGTGCAGGGCAGAAATGGGAGCGCTAAGGATATAGCTTAGTACTAGAACTCTTGCCTACATGGAGACCCTAAGTTTAGTTCCAGTATCTCTCTCTGTCACACACACACACACACACACACACACACACACACACACACTCACTCAAAATCCAGGAACAGGTAAGGCTCCCCTGTAACCATGGGTGCAAAGGAATTGAATAAGGAAAGTGAGGAACCTAACGGAGACAGAGGGTGCTAGGCAGTCATACCCACCTCTCACTATCCACTGATGCCAGCCCACCTTTCAGGAAAACGACCACATGAGAGAGGAAAGAAACCATCAGTCCCACACCAGCACACACAGCTCATATGTGCTCTCTAAGCACAGGTACACATGCACGAGAAATGGAAAACAATGGTGGACTTCCTCTCTTTGTCACTTTGGCTCCATTATTAATTGAAAAGGCACAGTTAATTCTTCATCTGTATTTCAGAGATGTGAGGACCTGGGACCCAGCTTACATTAGTGGCTGTAGAACTAATAGGAAGGAATTTTGCCAATTGGCCTGCATGCCTGCCAAGTTCACACAGCCATTGTTGGTAACCTTCACAAAGTTATCGACGTAGCAGGCCTCATGTAACACTAAGCCAATCATGATGCCTAGAATGAATCTGATTCTGGCTCGTACACATTGGAACTGCTACAGCCCCAATACAAGAGAGCCACAATCCATCAGCATTCATCACTCTTTTAGGTGTGTTAAATGGATTCCAGTGTTAACAATGACCCAGCATACATCTGACCAAACATCTAGAATCAGGGCTGGGAGCAAAGCACATGGGAGTACCAGGATGATAGCCTTCTCTCACACCAACATCACGCACACATTCACTCACACAGTTAACTTTTATCAAGCACATATACAACATGCTATATAAAAAGTACTGCAAGCAAAGAAATCTCGTATCATGTTGCATTTGTTTCCATCATTGCCTCTGGACCCAATGCCAAGTGGCTGTACTGCAGGGTGGGCCTCTGTCCTGTATTACAGCAGCGTGAAAATCAGAGCATGATGGGAGTATCTCCCCTCCTATCCTACCCTCCTCTTGACCTTCTGCCTCTCCCCTATAAGATAGAACTGAGTTGAGTCTAAAATCTGGGAACCTGAAATTAACCATTAACTATTTTTCCAATCTTGCATGAAATGTGAAAAAAAAAAAAGAGTTACGTTTCAGTTCCTATTAGCATATTTGGTGTGGTTACAACATTTTTAGTGAATGGAGAGATGTCTTTATAACAGCAAGGACCTAGATGACTAAATAGGATTGCCCAGACGAGCACTGGTGGCTTCATATCTGTAATCCTAGCTACTCAGGAGGCTGAGATCTGGGGATCATGGTTCAAAGACAGGCTGGGGGAAGAAAAGTCCATGAGACTCTTATCTCCAATTAACCACTTCAAAAAACTGGAAGTGGGGCTGTGGTTTAAGGTGGTAGAGCGTGAGTCTTGAGCACAAAAGCTCAGGGACAGCGCCTAAGCCCTGAGTTCAAGCCCCATGACCAACAACAAAAAAAAAACCAGAGACTACTTCCACTTAAAACAGTGCCCATAGAGACACCTGCTCAACAATGGAAGATTATGCCATGTTTTTTACAACAAAATTATCTGTTTTTATAGGAATATAGAAGTCCTTGTCCCTGCTCTTTAGAAAAACACAGCTGTTTTTCACCATTTAGTGAGAATAAAAGCCTCTCTTCTATTTGAAAATCCTGAAGCAAATGGACAAGTTTTTTCAATTCTAAACCATAGACAAAATGCACAAGTGAGATGTTAATCCCCGGGTGCTCATTTTGGCAGGGAAACTGGCTCACCTGAGTGCATGGATGCAGTAGATGCATCTTGGCATGTTCTTCCGATCATAGATATCTGTAGTTTCTGGGTAAAAAATCTAGGGAGAAATAAGAAAAGGAGAATCAGTTGCCCCATTTGATGGTTTTGTTTGACCAATCATCAGTCACCAGTTATACAAAAAAAATTACAAAAAATTAGAAAACACTATTGGCATTTAACAAATAACTTCTTTAGGGCCAACACTCATTTCACTGTAATACTGTAATAAAATGCCATAATGCAGAACAAAAATAACTATTTAGAAATCCCCTACTTGGTCAGCCCCCTGAATCCCATTAAGTTTGTAAAGGTGAGGTACAGAAGTTTGACCCAGACCTAGGCAAATGGAACCAAAGTACTAGTTCAATCACTGGCAAATGTCTGAGGATCAAAAGCTCATTCTTTCCAGTTACCATCTACCAATGTAGACTAATTCTCAAATATGCCAATGGCAAGAATGAGAACTTCAGCACTTTGCTCTGAAAACCCAAGGACAAAAGCTAGCTTTCGGGCTGGGAATGTAGCCTAGTGGTAGAGTGCTTGCCTAGCATGCATAAAGCCCTGGGTTCAATTCCTCAGCACCACATAAACAGAAAACACCAGAAGTTGCACTGCGGCTCAAGTGGTAGAATCCTAGCCTTAAGAAAAAAGAAGCCAGGGACAGTGCTCAGGCCCTGAGTTCAAGCCTGATGACTGGCCCCCCAAAACAAAAAAGTTAGCTTTCTGCAAAGACTCAGCTCTGGAACTGGGATGTGGCTTGATTGTAGTGCCCTTGCCTAGCATGCACAAGGCCAAGGGTTTAGTGTGATAGCCAGCACTATGGGAGTTGGCTGAGGGTAGGGGAGAGAAAGACTCAAATCTGACTTAGGTCAGCTCAATAGATATATAGCTTTGTATGTAACCAAGAGCTCACTGAGTAGCAAATTGAACAAAAACATGCTAAACAGGATGTGCTTTTAGCCACTTTCTAATATTCCACATTGAACTTGTATTCTGACTCTTTACTTGGTAACAGAAACATACATTCCCTAAACTCCATCACACAGAAACGGAACAATTATTTCCTTACAGATTTTCCCCAAACACCCTTTCATTTTCACACAAAACAGTGGTCTCATCTATGCCAGACACCACCTCTTACAATCTTAAAATGGTTTTCCTCAGCTTACTTAAAACAAAATGTGCAACTTTAATGTCCTTAGTGTTTAATTAGCATTAACACAGTATGGATTTTTCTATTATAAGCAATGTGGAAAGATCCTTAAAACATATCTTTTTGTGCTTCTCTGACTTTTAGGGGGATGGAGTTGGCAAATTCCTGGTCCCAACTAGGGTTTGACCAGAGTGCCTATGTCAAACACTAACTTAAAAAAGAACAAAAAAGGAGGAGGTAATAAGTTGAACAAGAAATGTATCCACTGCTTTACGTATGAAACTCTAACCCCTCTGTACATCACTTTGACAATAAATAATTATTTAAAAAAAATTAACTACGCCTCTAAGAGTAGCAATACGGCATGGCTTCTGGAAAGGTACTAGCTAGCTGGCGACAGCAATTTCACTAAAGACAACTACACACAAACTCTGGCAAAACCCTCAGAGGGTGCATACCCCCTATCAAAACTACAGCTATCACCAGAGCAGAGAGGGGAATAAATGTCATTGTATTGCCTCTATCATTAGGAACAACAAGAAACAAAACAAAACAAAAAAAACAGCAGGGGAAAAAGAGCAGCCCGGGATTTAAACTCAGGGTCTCACATATGCCAGGCAGGCACTCTACCCACCTGAGCCACATCCACAACTATTTAAAATACGTGATGACCATTTTATTCCTTGCAGATTTGGTTGCTTTAAAGCTGGAAGATGACATTTCCAGTATATTTCCTAAAGTCAATTTTTTAGTCTAACAACCTTGTGACTAATCATGCACTTTTAAAATGGGGAATCTTGGTTGGGAATGTGGCTTAGAGGTACAGTGCTTGCCTAGCATGCATGACCCCCTGGGTTTGATTCCGCAGCACCACATAAACAGAAAAGGGCAGATATGGCGCTGTGGCACAAGTGGCAGAGTGCTAGCCTTGAGCAAAAAGAAACTCAGGGACAGTGCCCAGACCCCTGAGTTCAAGCGCCTGGACTGGCAAAAAAAGAAAAAAGAAAAATTGCCAGATGGTGGTGCACACCTGTAATCCCAGCACTATGGAGGCTCAGGCAGAAAGAGGGAGGGAGGGAAATTTTGAGAACAACTTTATAGGTAGAATGAGAACAGACTAATGAAAAGCAGGTAAGTTACCTTGGGCAATCCAATCTCATCCATGGCGTTCAACCACTGGATCACATTGTCGGTGTGTCTGAAGTGGAGGCCAGTTGCCTAAAAGAAATGAAAGAGTATTAGGCACTGCTGGAAAATATGAAATAAAATCTTATCTTGCAATTAAAGGTCATTTTGCCCAAATTCCAATCCCAAGAAGCCAAACACCAGCTCCTTCACTTAAGAACTATGTGGAGAACCTTCTAAATGCCACCATTCCCCCCCTCATGTTGGAGCTTGAACTCTAGGCCTCAAGCTCTTGCTCAGCTTTTTCACTCACACCTGGCACTCTACCACTTGGGCTATGCCTTCAGTGTTTTGCTGGTTATTTGGGGAGAAGAGTCTCATGGATTTGTCTGCCCTGAGCTGGCTCTGCACTGTGGTTCTCAGAGCTCCTGAGTAGCTTACGTAGTCCTCCATCTTTTACACTCATCCTTTCTCAAACAAGAGTCACACGCCAGGTTCCTTTAGGAGCTCTGTAGACACCATCATTTTGTCCTTGCCAACTCAATGAACAGTCTTCTTTTAGGGCCTGAGTCATAAGAATCAAATGTTTTCTGAGATTGGGCAGCTTTCCCATTTACCTCTAACTTCATTACAGAATAGTGATAGTAACTACAGCAACCTGCTGGCAAATTTCAGCACTGGGTTAAAATAAGCTTTAAAGTAGTAATTCCCCTAAGTTTCTTTTTTTTTTGGGGGGGGGGGGGGGAAGTTCTGGGGCTTGAACTCAGGGCCTGAGCACTGTCCAAGCTTCTTTTTGCTCAAGGCTAGTACTCTACCACTTGAGCCACAGCGCCACTTCCAGCTTTTTCTGTTTATGTGGTGCTGAGAAATCAAACCCAGGGCTTCATGCATGCAAAGCAAGCACTCTACCATTAAGCCATATTCTAGCCCCACTTCCTCTACTTTCTAAAAATGAAAAACTTCATGTAGGACTCTAAAAATTTCTAGATACACCCCCATTGCCAGTTTGTTTCCACCAGTTGCATGGCACTTGCATGGTAGAGAACTTGTGCAGCAATGCACAAGACCCTGGGTTTAATCCCAAGAGAAACAACAAAGAGAACCTCAGAAATTTACACAGCTCAAGTTCCTTTACTGCTGAATCTCAGCTTCATACTCTTTCCTCCAATCTGCCAAGCATTTAAGAAGGCTGCACATGGCTGGAGTAAATACATCTTGCACACATCTCAACAGCTCACACCACAAAAGTGTGCTAACATCCTGGGTTCCCAGAAATTTAAGCCCTGGGAAGTGGAGAGTTCACCTTGTATCTGGTCTGCTCTCGGTCATAGATTTTTTTCAGGGATACCACTTTGGGAGAGAAGAAGTTTCCTAGTTTGGCAAGGTACACTCCATTCCTCAGCCCCTCCTCCAGCTCTGTGGTGGGTGGCAGATCCTCCCCTAGGCACGCCTCCATCCACCTGGACAAAGGAGAGAAACAAGAGAGGGAGGTCAGATTTTTCTTTAGAAACTTCCAAGCCTAATCTCCTCTCTCCTTTACAGTGTGCATAGCAATACTCTCTCAAGACACATTTCCATAGTCATTTCCTAGCCCGCTCCTGCCTGTGAGACCCCTAGCATAGGAGAATGCTGAGAATGAGTGCCGCCCTCTCTACCCAATGTAGCAAGCCCTGTAAACGTGAAGCTCTCCCCAAATCCTAAAGTTATTCCTTAAAGTCCTAAAAAGGGTCACAGTGGCACCTGCCTGTTATATCAGAGACTCAACAAACAGGGATATGGAGGCCAGCTTGGGTAGAAAGTGAATGAAACACCATCTCAATAATAAGGCTGGGCCTTTTAGTACCCTGCTATGTGGGAAACACAAATGGGAGTCCAGGACTATATATCAAGACATTATCT
The DNA here is from genome assembly GCF_023159225.1 of Perognathus longimembris pacificus. NCBI lineage: Eukaryota > Metazoa > Chordata > Mammalia > Rodentia > Heteromyidae > Perognathus > Perognathus longimembris. Next base: position 30,740,194 of record NC_063180.1, on the reverse strand, counting down.
CAATAATATTTTGAGGAAATATTTGCATGTTACCCCACCTTTCTACACCTTCCACAGAAACTTATAAGAAAAACACTAACATACCAACAGATAAGTAACCAAACAACATGTAAATGTACTTATAATCTCATTTATGTGTTTTATATTTGTAATAAATTTCTAACTTGAGTGACAGTGGTTCATGCCTGTTTATGAAGGAGGTGGGTGTCTGAGGATTGCCATTCGAAGCCAGCCCAGGCAGGAGTCTGTAATAAGACTCTTTTTTTTTTTTTCATTTAAGAAGTTTAATAAAATCTTTATGTAAGATTACTTCATTCCTGCATCTTCTCAATTGTTTCTTCCTTATTTGCCTTTTCCTATTCTACTAGGCAGGATTTGGCTTTCTGTTCTAGGATTTTTTTTTTTTTTTTTGCGGTCTTTGTCTGGTTTCAGTCTGGGGGTGAATGCCCATGTGGACAGTGGTGCCATTGGCCTTTTCCCACTGTACCCATTCAAGGTAGATAACATACTTCTTCCTGTAAACCTGGACCACTGTGCCAATCTGCTGACCTTTTTAGTGTCCCTGTATAACCTGAACCTCATCATCCTTTCGGATGGGCATAGATAACACATTGTACATCTGTCTCAGCTCTTTGGAAAGAGGGGAAGACATAATCTTCCTGTGAATGTGGGAGGGTGCACAGAAATGTCTTTTCTCTTTCTTGCTTCAGCTACGAGTGACAAAGGGATTGAACTTCATTTTGGCAGCTCCTGCTTCAGCAATGACCAAAAGGAGAAGTTTATCTCTAATAAACTACTCAGAGAAAGCCAGAAGTAGACCTGTGGTTCAAGTGATAGAGCACTAGCCTTGAGCACAAAGAAGTTCAGGGACAGCACCCAGGCCCTAAGTTCAAGCCCCAAGACTGGAAAAAATAATAATAAAATAAATGTCTAAACTACAGTGTGTGAATTTATCATGCTCTTACAAATTGTTTTTAGTGCTGAGCCCTAGTAGCTCATGCCTATAATCCTACCCTAACTCGGGAGACTGAGATCTGAGGATAAAGGTTTGAAGCCAGCACAGGTAGAAAAGTCTATGAGGGGGCTGGGAATATGGCCTAGTGGTTGAGTGCTTGCCTAGCATACATGAAACCCTGGGTTCGATTCATCAGCATCACATATATAGAAAAAAAGCCAGAAGTGGCATTGTGGCTCAAGTGGTAGAGTGCTAGCCTTGAGCAAAAAGAAGCCAGGGGCAGTGCTCAGACCCTGGGTTCAAAGCCCCAGGACTGGTGCAAAAAAAAAAAAAAGTTTATAAGGCTTTTACAAAAAAAAAAAAAAAACTAGAAGTGGCACTGTGGCTCATGTGGGAGAGCACTAGCCTTGAGTAAAAAGCTAAACAAGGGACTGGGAATATGGCCTACTGTTAAATTGCTCGTCTCATATACATGTATACATGAAGCCCTGGGTTCGATTCCTCAGCACCACATATATAGAAAAAGCTGGAAGTGGCACTGTGGCTCAAGTGGCAGAGTGCTAGCCTTGAGCAAAAAGAAGCTAAGGACAGTGCTCAGGCCCTGAGTTCAAGCCCCAGGAGGCAACAAAAATAAAACCAAACAAAAGTTAAGCAAGAGCTTGAGGCTAAATTTAAGCCTCAGTACCAGAACACAAACACAAAAATAAATTGTTTTTATGCTTCAGAATAAAATTTCTTATATTAGTTTTATATTTTAAAATGAAGAGTACTGCTCAGTCTTCACACACACACACACACACACACACACACACACACACACACACACACACACACCCCGGGCGCCAGTGGCTCATACCTATAATCCTGGCTACTCAGGAAGCTGACATCTAAGGATCAAGGTTCAAACCCCAGGATGGGGTGGGGAGGGAAAGGATGACATTGTCCAAAAAGAAATACACTCATGAGCTGGGAATATGGCCTAGTGGTAGTGCGTTTGCCTTGTATACATGAAGCCCTGGGTTCGATTCCCCAGCACCACAAATATAGAAGTGGTGTTGCAGCTTAAAAGCTAGAGTGCTAGCCATGAACAACAAAAAAAAAGCCAGGAACAGTGCTCAGGCCCTGAGTCTCATAATCCCAGGACTGGTTAAAAAAAAAAAAATATATATATATATATATACACACATATATATATTTATTACCTGACTTAAGTAACTGTAACCCCTTTGCACATCACTTTTACAATAATAAAGTAAAAGACAAAAAAAAAACCTACCAAAACACAGAAAAGCAATAATTCCCTTATTTTTTCCAAATTCTATAGAACAGCCACTCCATTTTATTTTCAATAATTTTACCTTTAAGGCAATTACCATACTGACACATAATTAGGTAATTAGGTAAAGTCTGGTCCAGAGATTTTTCTGGTTGTTTCTATAACCCATGGCAACAAGTTGTTCTAGTCTTTCTTTCAAGTAGAAAAATTAATTTAAATGGCCAAAAAGGAGGTAAAAGGAAGCAAATGTGTTTTCCAGAAGAGCTGTCATGTGACTAACTCAGATACCAACTGCCAGTGGTACAACAAGCAAGCTGAACTCCATAGGGACCTGAAAATCAGGGCGGCTATTGGTATGAAATAGTTGGAGCCCAAGGATACCTATAATATAATTCTTTCCAGTATTTCCTGCTAAGAAGGATGCAGATAAAATCATTCTGGGAAACAATTGCTGGCAACCCCAGCTCTCAGGGGACACTCTAAACTTGGGTTCTCATTAACAGGAACAAACCTAACAACTATAGTCTAAGCCAAGACCTGTTCCAGTCTGGTACATATTAAGACACAGACAAAATTACTTATTTTCTTCTCAAGACACAATGAATGCACAAGGGCAGACTGTGGATAGAAAGCACGGAGACAGCTGGCCATGGCGGCTTACAGCTGTAATCTCAGTACTTGAGAGGCTGAGGCAGGAGGGTAGAGATCATCAGTCTGGGCTACATAGTGAGACCCTATCTCAAGGAAAAAAAAAAATCATTACTTTTTCCTACCAGAGTTAGCCCGATTACCAGAGATTGGCCTCTTCTCTAAAATTACCATATTAAAATAAAAATTGAAAGAAGCATCTTTTGAAAGTGACATCTCTAATTTTTGTCCCCGTCCGCCCCAGCTGATTGCTGTGTGGAGCATTGGCAGGCACTCAGGGGATGCAGAGGGGCTGGGTGCTCCCCCTTATCTACTCAGGGGAAATGATGGGCAAAGCATCAGATCCCACCATCACTCCATTGCAGATCTTTAGTCTCCTGTCTAAAAGCAGTCTCCTAATAACAGTCCCAATTAATGACTACTCGTGGACATTTTCTATAAAGTAGAGTTTTTTGCATCAGAGGAAGAAATATGACAATGAAACCCTTTTGTGCAATGAATAATGAAAACAAACAAGTGCTTACACCAAAACCTATCTTTAACTGCATCATCATTCTTTAAATAAGTAATTCTATTTTGTGTTTTACTACATTGTCCATTGTTTGGAATTGGAGATCATCTTGCCTCAGTACTAGGTATAAACCACTATACCCAGCTACAAGTAATTGTTATGGACCTTTTTGTGTTTTGCTCATTTCTATAAAGCTTTGATTGCACATATTTTAATTTTCTTTTTTTGCCAGTCCTTGGGTTTTTCTTTTTTTTTCTTTTTTTTTTTTTTTTTTTTTTTGGCCAGTCCTGGCGCTTGGACTCAGGGCCTGAGCACTGTCCCTGGCTTCTTTGTGCTCAAGGCTAGCACTCTGCCACTTGAGCCACAGCGCCACTTCTGGCCGTTTTCTGTATATGTGGTGCTGGGGAATTGAACCCAGGGCCTCATGTATACGAGGCAAGCACTCTTGCCACTAGGCCATATCCCCAGCCCTTTGCCAGTCCTTGGCCTTGGACTCAGGGCCTGAGCACTGTCCCTGGCTTCTCTTTGCTCAAGGCTAGCACTCTGCTACTTGAGCCACAGCGCCACTTCTGGCCGTTTTCTACATATATGGTGCTGGGGAATCGAACCCAGGGCTTCATGTATACAAAGCAAGCACTCTTGCCACTAGGCCATATTCCCAGCCCACATATTTTAATTTTCAAAAAAAAGAAAAAAGTTATCTTCTCCTACAGCCACAAATACTCAGGAAATACTTCTGAGTCCTCAGGAGAACAATTATCAGGGATAAAATGTGTGCTGCAGGGGCTGGGAATATGGCCTAGTGGCAAGAGTGCTTGCCTCATATACATGAAGCCCTGGGTTCGATTCCCCAGCACCATATATATAGAAAGCGGCCAGAAGTAGCGCTGTGGTTCAAGTGGCAGAGTGCTAGCCTTGAGCAAAAAGAAGGCAGGGACAATGCTCAGGCCCTGAGTCCAAAGCCCAAGACTGCCTTCCCTGCTTTCAGGGAACCCCTTTCAGGAAACAAGCAAGAGTGGTATTGGAACAAATGCTGGAGGGGAATGCGGGGAAAGTGGAACCCTTCTCCACAGTTGTTGGGAGTGCAAATTAGTACAACCACTTTGGAGAACAGTATGGGGGTTCCTCAAAAAGCTCAGCATAGACATACCCTATGACCCAGCCATACCACTCCTAGGCATCTATCCTGAACAAGAGGTCTCAGGATAACAAAAAGACATCTGCACATCCATGTTTATCGCTGCACAATTCACAATAGCCAAAATATGTAAACAACCCAGATGCCCCTCTACAGATGAATGGATCCAAAAAATGTGGTACCTATACACAATGGAATACGACATAGTGATTAGAAATGATAAAACATTGGCATTTGCAGGGAAATGGTCAAAACTTGAACAAATAATGTTGAGCGAGACAAGCCTAGAACACAGAGAAAAAAGGAGCATGGCTGTTAGGGTCGGGGGGACAGTAGAGACCAGGTCTGCAAAACGAAAAACTTGTTGTCAAATGGAATTTCCACAGGTTTGGGTCAGCAATCTTACCTTATCAAACAACTACTAAACATAAAAAGGTCTAAAATAGACCTCTCAGTGGATCACAATAGCTCAACAGCATGTATATATGTTCATATAAGACAAGGATAAGCAAACACTATTGTTGACGTTATATTTAAAATTCCAGGTGAATTTCCTTTGACGTATGCTGCGTGGCTACTGTATATGTTTTAGTACACTGGGTATTGTATATATGCCTACCTGATCTAGGGAAAGGGAAAGAAAAACAAAAGTGTAAGATATCACAAGAAATGTACTCACGAGGGCTGGGAGTGTGGCTTAGTGGTAGAGTGCTTGCCTAGCATGCATGAAGCCCTCAGTTCAATTCCTTAGTACCACATACACAGAAAAAGCCAGAAGTGGTTCTGTGGCTCAAGAGGTAGAGTGATAGCCTTGAGTAAAAGATGTTTAGGAACAGTACCCAGGCCTGAAGTTCAAGCCCCAGGACTGGCCAAAAAAAAAAAAAAAAAAAAAAACAGAGAGAGAGAGAGACAAACTTTAGGGTATCCACAAGGTGAACGATAGTAATGTTAAGTTATTAACATGCAATGCATGCATATTGCTATCATTAAACAATAAGTATTTTTTTTAAAAAGAGTGGTATTGGAATAAAGTTTTGAAGATAAGTGAGAAAGAAAAAGGAGACTTCTGAGATAATGAGCCAGCATAAAGAAAGCACAAAACCTGCATGTTTGTTGTGGAAATTGTAAATCATTGTGGTTTAGACTTTCTAGAATCTTGGTATTTTATTCTGCAGACAGTAGGACCCACCAGACACTTTTCAGCTGAAGAATAGTCTGGTCAGATCTGAGACTTTGAAGGAACTTGTTCAGAAGCAACTTGTTCAGAAACCAAGATGTGAAAAAACAGGCCTTCATCTGAAGAAACTACACAAACAGAAAGACAGTAGGAATTGCAAAGACAATGTGTGGGTGGGAAGTTACTCAGGTGGAAGCAGGGGCCTGGGGTGTGGCTGAGTGGTAGGGCATCTACCTCAAACACACAAGTCCTTAGCCAGCCCCCTGCCTCAGCCAATGAAAAGAATAAACAAGGAGAGAGTGAAGTTATCAGGGGCTAGGTCTCACTAGGAGACAAGGTCTCACTATATGTAGCCCAGGTTGGCTTGGAACTCCCTACGCAGACTAGACTAGGCTAGTTTCAAATTTGAGATCCTCATTCATCCTCTAAGTGCTGAGATTATAGATGTAAGCCACTATACCCAGTGCATAAATGTAGCTTTAGACCTGGCATTTTCAACCCTAAGTAGACTTAAGATTTAAATATACATTCACACTCACATGAATAGTTGTATACACTTACACACAAAGTATTAGTTATACAATCCTAAAATTAGAAGGGTTTTACAAACAGGTCGACAGAGATAGAAATCAGGAAGGAAAAACTATTTATATGAAAAGTATCTAAATTGTTATGAAACTTCTTTTGTCAGTCGTGGGGCTTGAACTCAGGGCACTGGCACTGCCCCTAAGATCTTTTGCTCAAAGCAAGCACACTACAATTTTGAGCCCCAGTGACGCTTCCAGTTTCTCTGTAGTTAATTGGGAAGAAGAGTCTCACAAATTTTCTTGCCAGGGCTGGCTCTGAAGTGTGATACTCAGATCTCAGCGTCCTGAGTAGCTAGGATTATAGGTGTGAGCCACTAGCTCCTGGCTTGAAACAATTATTATTATTATTATTATTATTATTTTTGCCAGTCCTGGGCCTTGGACTCAGGGCCTGAGCACTGTCCCTGGCTTCTTTTTGCTCAAAGCTAGCACTCTGCCACTTGAGCCACAGCGCCACTCTTGGCCGTTTTCTGTATATGTGGTGCTGGGGAATCGAACCCAGGGCTTCATGTATACAAGGCAAGCGCTCTTGCCACTAGGCCATATCCCCAGCCCGAAACAATTATTTTAAAAACCAAAATTTTAAAACAAACAGGGTAAAATATACAACATACATAGAAGAGCTAACAATCTCATAACCATTATACATTTTATTTATTTATTTGTTTATTTGGAGGGGGGCAGTCCTGGGGCTTGGACTCAGGCCCTGAGCACTGTCCCTGAGCTTCTTTTTGCTCAAGACTAGCACTCTACCTCTTGAGCCCCAGCACCACTTCCAGCTTTTTCTCTATCTGTGGTGCTGAGGAATTGATCCCAGGGCTTCATGTATGCGAGGCAAGCACTCTACCACTAGGTCATATTCCCAGCCCCCTATGTATATTTTTAAACAGTTGAAGTAAAATGACAAATATTTCCTAGAAAAAGAGGCTTGAAATGCAAATAGCAACTCCTAAGTGGTCAGAAATACAATGAAAAGTTCTCAATCTTATACTAAATGAAAAAAATGCAAATTAAGTAGTGATACAACCATTAGCTAGAGACTGCCAGAGATGGAAGAAAATTGTTTTCCAGCATGTGAGGACCCCTCATTCTCACAGAGGTTCCAGAAAATATCTGCCACCATGTCCCATCTACAGTAAATGACAGAAACTTCTATAAAAGGAAAAGAAAAGGTCTTATTCTTAAAAAGGGACTTGGTGGCTTGTGGCAAGGATGACTAAGTAAGCGATGATGCCATCGACCCACAGAAGCAGAGGAGGTGATAGATCCAGATCTGAAACAAGCCCAGCCTCACATGTCAAATGGTGACATCCTGTAGGCAGTGGGAGGGAAAACTAGGTCTGAGAAATAGCAGCATTTTCAGATGGGGGCGGGGGAGACAAGCTCTCCAGGGACTAATGATGGCTGTGGTAGAATGCATCTGGATGGAGGCATGTGATAGCCATTGAGGAAGGAAAAAATTTCAGGAAGATGTCCTCACCTTCAAATGCTGCAAAAAGCTGGTGAGGCTGAGAAATGGATGTGGGCAAATACAGAGGGAAGCCAACCAACCTTCGACCCCAAGAGGGAAGGCTCAGTGGACTGGGGCAGGAGTCACTCATAGCAACCAGAAAAATAACTACTCACAGTGAAGGAGAGGTGACAGATGCTTTTCAGGTTCAAGCACAGGGAGTTTTCCAACCCACCATTCTGTGGATGAACCACTGCTGAAACACAGATTTCCTGAAAAACTGAGGGTTGAGCCCTCAGCTACTGCACAAAGCAAACAAGAGAGCCACCTTAAGGATTTTTTTTCCTGATTGTAAGGACTGGTTTTTGCTGGCCACTGCTGGAAGATAGACACCTAGGAAGCCTGCCCTTCTCCTCATGCTGAGTCTTTGGGGTTCTCTAAAAGAGGGGAGAAGACCATATGCAAGAAGGAGGGTTAAGCTCGCTGCATGAGAAAGGCAAAATGGGCAGCCTTCCCGGGCACTGGCCTTCAGATGAGCACTGCTGGACATGGGTGTGGTCAGCCACACCTGTGTTTCTGTTGCTAGTATTGTCTGATTTACTGCATCAACAAACAGAAGACATACTAATGTGCCATTGTTATTTTTTTTTCTTGCCAGTTCTGGGCCTTGGACTCAGGGCCTGAGCACTGTCCCTGGCTTCTTTTTTGCTCAAGGCTAGCTAGCACTCTGCCACTTGAGCCACAGTGCCACTTCTGGCTGTTTTCTATATATGTGGTGCTGGGGAATCAAACCCAGGGCTTCATGTATATGAGCCAAGCACTCTTGCCACTAGGCCATATTCTCAGCCCTGTGCCATTGTTAATAAAAGACAAAAATTAAGTAACAACAGGGAAATAATAAAGGCAAGGAAGAAGCATAGTGATGCATGCCTATAATTCCAACATTTAGGTAGTTGAGGCAGGAGAATCTTGAGTGCAAGGCCAACCTGGGCTATATAGTGAGACCCCAACTCAAAAACAAAAACAAGCTAGACACAGTGATTCACACCTGCAATCCCAGCTATTTGGAAGGCTGAGATATAAGGATTGAGGTTCTATGCCACCCAGGACAATAAATTCCATAAGACTCTTTATCTCTAATCACAAAAAAGCTGGAAGTAGAGCTGTGGCTTAAGTAGTAGACCACCGGACTTGACCAGAACAAAGCTAAGGGACAGCTTCTTGGCCCTGAGTTTAAGTTCTAGTACCAACACATACATTTTTATTTGTTTTGTTTTTGTTTGTTGGCCAGTCCTGGGCCTTGGACTCAGGGTCTGAGCACTGTCCCTGGCTTCTTTTTGCTCAAGGCTAGCTCTCTACCACTTGAGCCACAGCACCACTTCTGACCATTTTCTGTATATGTGGTGCTGGGGAATTGAACCCAGGGCTTCATGTATACAAAAGCTCTCTTGCCACTAGGCCATATCCCCAGCCCACACACATTTTTAAATAGGAATAAAAATGGAAGGATGGGAAAAGTGTTGGGAGATGGTGTTATGTCCAGGGAAAGTTTTGGTTGTTGTTAATTACTGTGGAATAAGCACACAGTTGCAGCCTGCAGGAAAGAACAAGAAAGAGGAAGACTAGAAATATAAGTCAAAGAGCAACAGCATTAGCCTGGTTCTAAAAGGCAGAGGTGGCAGCTAGCTGGAGAAAGCAGCTAGTTCGAGAAAGGAGCCCACCCTGCTTTTTCCCTGAGCAGGGGGAAGGAAGTAACAAGGCAAGAAGATGCATTAGCTAACATCTCTAGCTTCTGCTTCCTGTCTGTATGTACCGCAGGGTTAGAACACCTACCCCCAAGGTTCTTGTGGGGATTACCTGAGATGGCACACAGCACTTCTAGGCACTAATGACGGTGGCTATGTGTGTGCATGTGTGCAAACAGCTACTTCTCCAGAAACAAACCTACTTCTAGAGTCTGACATCCACAATTACACAATACTAGTTGGCCTAGTCCTACACATAGCATTTTCAAAGGGAGTAAATACTTGCTGTACTAGCAAGACAAGGAAATGGTAAGCCTATGACAAGCCCAGACCCAGAGCATGTGCTTTATAAGAATGGGGTGGAAATCGGAATGAGGGGTCTGTGAGGAGGAAACCAGCCCAACGGGTTCAGGGGAGCACATGACCTCAGTGGTTTCCAGATCTGCAATACAGAAGGGGAACAAGGCAATGCCGGAACGGACGGGTCACAGCCACTGAGATTCAGTTCCTCCAGGAGCAGCTCCTCCGTGCCACACCCCTACCCCCAAGGCAGGGTTATCCTAGGCTGAAAGCTCCCCTTCAACTGGTCCTGCTGAGCCACTCACACAGCAGGCCCAGGGACAGCCTAGACTTTCTTGGGGTGTGGAATGCAGAGCACCAAGTATTCTGATCCTGAGAGGAGGGAGGGGAGAAATGGCCCCTGGCTTGCCTGGGGGCTGAGAGAACCTGAGGGCCAAGGAAGACAGTGGGCAGCCCTCTGGCAATTCCAGAGGAAAAAATTAATTACTGAGCAGTAAGGGTTAGGAGGAGGGGCTGGTGGGGGGAGAGGAGCCACTGAAAACAGCTGGGCAGTAATTCAGCCAAGAACTGATTTTTAAAAAAGCTCATTTCCCAAGCCAGACTAGCACAATGAGAAATCTTGATTCTATGTTTTCACATACAAATTAAAAGATTCGAAATGTAAAAATAAGTAAAAAATGGAAATGCTTTTTCTTAACTAATATAAATTAGCTTCTGTGATTATTTGTACCTAGTACAAGAACATTCCTGAGCAAAGCATTTCATTACTAACTGAACTAGATAAATTCAGATCTCTTGCCAAAATTAAATGTCTAGTTTTAATTAAATAGGCTCCCTGGTTCCTCTCTTTTTCTCTCTTCTTTCTTTCTCTCTTCTCTCTCTTCTCTCTCTCTCTCTCTCTCTCTCTCTCTCTCTCTCTCTCTCTCTCTCTCTCTCCCTCTCTCCCTCCCTCCCTTCCTTTCTTTCTTTCTTCTCAGTCTTGGGGCTTGAGGGCCTGGGCACTGTCCCTGGCTTCTTTTTGCTCAAGGCTAGCACTCTACCTCTTGAGCCACAGTGCCATTTCTGACTTTTTCTGTTTATGTGTGCTGAGGAATCGAACCCAGGACTTCATGCATGCAAGGCAAGCTCTCTACCACTAGGCCATATTCCCAGCCCCGGAAATACATTTTTGACATGAAGTTTTCTTCATGAAGAAGGCAAGATATGCTGCAGAGATGAAGTAAGACAATTACTGAAAGGACCACTGAACAAAGAAATTAGGTCATGATGATCTGACCCAAAGGTGAATTAGGAAAAGGAGAGCAGGAAGAATTACGTCCACAGGACTTACATAAGCTGACAAGAGGTTGTTCCTTGAAGGAAAAGGGAGAGAGTTCAGCATTAAGAGAGTAAACCTGGAATGCACAGGGCTGCTTATGTACTGAGGAGAAAGAACCAGCAGGTTGCAATTAAAAAAACACTATAGAAAGGTAAAAAGGGGTTAGGGTTGGGAGCATGTGTGGAAGGCTGAGTCCTAGGGGAAACACACTTCTGTACACTGCTGTAGGAAGGAGGCCAATGCGACCTGCTAAATGAAATGGGACATGCATTTCTTAGAGCCAAACTTTGGGACATTGGTAGAGAAAACATGTCATCCAGCCGCGACTAGGGCTACAGATGCCTAAGAATTAAGGTATGATCTCTGGTCAGCATCATCCTCAGTCAGTCCTTGAAATGCGACCTCTTCATGAACTCTTCCAGGATCTACCACCCAAACAATTTCTTCCCCTGTGTCAAGGATCTCTGTATTTTTTGCTTCCTGGAACAGGTATTTGCTAATTTGTCTTTGCAGCATGGAGCTCTAACTACTAAAAGACATAAATGGTTCCTTTTTCCTTTCTTTCTTTTTTTTTTTTTTTTTGCCTAAGGAATCTGCTACTTCGGGTCTCAATTCTAATCAAATATTTAAAAAGAAAGAAAACTACATCAAGTTCTTCTTATCATACAGCTGCAATCCCCTTACCTACCACTTTCAACACAACTGCATTAACTCAACCCACTCAGGTTTCTGAGCATCTACAACGTGAAAAGCACTGTGGTCAGAGGTGTTACTGGGTAACAGAAGTAAAAAAGGCTCCAATCTTATGAAGCACAAAAGTCTATGTACCAGTGGGGCCTGATGGCTCATGGCTGCAAATCCCCGCTACTGAGGGGGCTGAGATCTAAGCATCGAGGTCCAAAGCAAGCCTGGAAAGGAAATTCTGAAAGACTCTTATCTCCAATTAACCACCAAACACCAGCCAGAAGAGGAACAGTGGCTCAAGTGGTAGTGTGCCAGTCTTGGGGAAAAAAGATAAAGGACAGTGCCCAGGCTCTGAGTTCAAGCCCTAGTACTGACATTAAAACGTGTCTATGGGGCTGGGAATGTGGTCTAGTGGTGGAGTGCTTGCCTGGGTTTCATTCCTCAGCACCACATATGCAGAAAAAGCTGGAAGTGGCACTGTGGCTCAAGTGGCTGAGTGGTAGCCTTGAGCAAAAAGAAGCCACGAATAGTGCTCAGGCCCTGAGTTCAAGCCCCAGGACTGGCCAAAAAAAAAAGACTATGCTTTGCCCCTTCCCTTACCACTTGAGTTTGTCTTACAAAATGCAGCCATACAATAATCTTTCCCTTATCTAAACTCTCCCACAGTAATGGCTTGCACCATTTTCTTATCAATCCATCATATACAGCCTAGTGAATGACATTTAGACCTTTCCTTCCTCCATGATGGGGTAATTTTTCTTCAGTCCTTTAGGCTGTCTTTTCGGGCTAGATGTTGGGTAATTTTTCAAATGTTAGGGTCCTGTCTATCCAAGTAACCTATCTGGATGGCAAGAGTACAGTATAGCTTTGAATCCTTCTCAGCTCTACCACACTTTTCTGAACAACAGAGCTCAGAAATGCTTTTCACTTACTTTAAAGTAATGACTTTAATGTATTCTCCCCAACTTTTAAGCCATGTCAAAAAAAATGAGCAATGAAATATTGCTCAAGCCATTTGAAATAAAAATAGCTTTTCAATACAGAGATGAAAATAACCATTCTTTTTTAATAGCTTGAGAAATATTTAAGTATAGCAAAAACTTTCCTTTGAATCACTACACAGGTTGTGGCTTGAAAATCTGCAACTCACACTCATCCTGAAGCAGCTCTTCCATTACAAATAAAGGTCTTAGTTGGGCACAGTGGCTCAAGCCTATAGCCCTAGCCACTTGGGAGATCCGGGGATCCCAGTTTGAGGCCAGCCCCAGCAAAAAAGAAGTCCCTGAGACTCCTCAGGGGGTTTCTTTTTTAACTACAATTTTCAAATTCTCTATTTTAACTATCATAGCATGCAAGACAGTGATCAATTTCCAGAACTTTTTTGTTTTTACCAAAACACTTTTACCCAAAAATTCCTGAACCTGCAGTCTAGTTCAGTTCTCCACCTACCCTGCAGGAGAATCACAAGCATGCTCAAGTGTAGAGCTCTTGGTCCTTTGGCCCCCAATGCCCACGGCACCCACACCAGTGTGCTCAAGGAGTCCAGGCGCCCTAGCCATGGCCCTGTTCTCACTCCTGTGCTCAGCAGCTTTCTTACAGTGTGCCTCCCAGATATGCCACTCGGGTTCTCTGCCCAAAACTAAGTCACCAGACAGAATTGATGATTTCTTCTTTCCCTTTTGAATAACTAATATGTCTGCACTCTTCCATTTTTCAAAACTACATTCCAGTCCCCCACAGCATCCTAAAGATGGTATTCACCAGGGACTACTAGTGTTATGCATTGAGAGTGCAAAGGGGAATGGGAAGAATTTACAGCAAAGCACAAACAGCTGAGGAATGACTGTGAATAAACGTGTCCACATTCTTCTGTGAAGCAGGCTCTTAAATCCCTGACTGACAAGAGATGGTGTTTCCAAAAGGAGAACGAAAAACAGGGACACTAGAAAGACTGTGTGTGAGAAGATTCTGTAGTAAACTCCAGTTAAGCAGCTCTGACTAGATTCACCCAAACTTCCTGAATCTGTATAGAAAAGCTAGCCACATAAGTTTTCAAACCCCAAACCTACACTCTTTCAGCAAGAATAAAATGTGTCAGTTTGGCAAGTCTGTACATCTCTTTACTGTCTTTTTTTTTTTTTTTTTCCAACCCTGGGTCTTGAACTCAGGGCCAAGGCACTGACTCTGAGCCTCTTTTGCTACCACTTGAGCCACAGTGCCACTGCTGGCTTTTTCTGTTATGTGATACTGAAGAATCGAACCCAGGGGTACATGGATGCTAGGCAAGCACTCTACCACTAAGCCACATTGCCAGCCTTCTTTAGACTTTATGTCAAAACTGTTCACCCAAACCTGTCTCCTCAACCTGTTTAACATTACAGCACAACTTGCCTATAGCATACTGGGGAACCCTGGCCATCCATTTCCCTCAAGGGGTATTTAAAAGCCCTATGGTTCAGAAGATCAAGGTCACCCTAGCCTTCCCATTTAATATAAAACCTTAAGGCCTTGGCTCATACCAAATGGAAGGGCACACTCAATAGCACACTGTTGAAGACCAATGGCCATGCTCAGAGTTTAGGACAACATCCAAAAGTTAGAAACAAATTGAAATAAACTGCAAATGGATCACAGAATTAAGAGCTGAAACTCTTTACATCTGAAACACACTCAAAGAGGACCAGGGGCGTGGCTCCAGTGCGGGAGCACCCTTGCTACAGTAGTACTTCCTATTTCTGGTTCTAAAGTAACGGACAGCAGTTGTACACAGGCCCTCGTTAATAAGCAGAGTGGCATCAAGGAAATTTCACACAGAGCATTACTTTTATTTAAGGAGGGAATTCACTCCGAGGTTTCTGTAACCCCAACATCAGTCTCTAACCTCTCTACTGCCACAGTATGGCAGCATTTGCCTGGACCTCACATACATACTAATTTCTCTGTCTGTCTCTCTCTTCTGCGTCGGTGTATGTGTGCGCATGCATACCTGTACCAGGACTTGAACTCAGTGTCTGGTACTCTGCTTTCTTACTCAGTTGGTGCTCTACATTTGAGCCACACATCTAGCCTAGCATTTTCATGGTTAACTAGATAGAGATGGGTGTCTCACATCTCACAGATTTTTCTGTCCAGGTTGTCTTTGAACCTCTATCCTCTAGGTCTCAGCTTCCTAAGTAGGTGGGATTACAGATGTGAGCCACCAATGCTTGACCCCATTCTCTGAATTATTCCCCTGTTCTTTCTGTTTTTGTGTCTAGGATCTCATAAGAAAAACATTTTTAATATTCTGTGTTGATGATCAGTGATTCCAGCAACAGCCTGATTTTTTTTTTTTAACATTATGGGTAAATCCCTACTGCAATAATAGTTTTCCTTCTCTCAGTCCCAAATGTCTGACCCAACAGCAGCAAACCCCTGGGTTGGCAGCTGCCTCTCCAATGTTCCTTCTGCTTTTCGTTATGATTTCCAGTGAGTCAACAGGAAGGTATTCTGAGTAAAGAAGAAATAAAGGCCTCTAGACAAGTCTGTCCTCCACCCACAGGCCCCAAAAAGACAGTTCTTGCCAAATGAGCCAAGGCAATTTCCAATCCAGTTTGCCACTCCTGTCTATATGAGGTCACTACTGAGCCCACGAGACACTAGTAGGAAAGAAATCTTTCCTAGCTGGATCTGAGGCAGTAACCAGGTTATGAAGATGGAAAATAAGAGGACTCCAACTACCTAGTCAGATGCAAAACGGGGGGGGGGGGGCACTTTGGGACTTGCCTATAATCCTAGCTACTCAGGAATCTGAGATCCGAGAATACAAGTTCCAAGCCAGTCTAGGCAGATAAGTCCCTGAGTAGACAAACCATGGCGGCTCTTATATCTCCAATCAACCAGAGAAAAGCTGGAAGTGGAGGTATAGCTCAAGTGGTAAAGCATTACCTATGAATGGAAAGAGCCAAGCAAGAGTGCAAGGCCTGTAGTTCAAGCCCCAGTTCTGGCACAAAAACAACAATACAACGAACATAAAGACAAGTCAGGTGTGGTGAGTGTGCTCACTGCTCAGGAAACTGAGGTATGGGACAGAGAGTACAGTTCCCTAAGTAGTACACTTGTCTGGCATACACAAGACCCTAAATTCAATCCTCCGTACAACAAGCATAGATTGAAGATCTTCCCACAACCAGACTGCTTTGTGGAAGACTCTGCAGTAAGAGGCAGGAAACAGCTCCAGTTCCTGAAGCCTCATTTGACAGACAGGCATGTCACTGAGGACTTGGCACAGTTGACTTGACAACAAGACTTCATGCTGCCCCACTGCTGAGGAGTTGTTGGTGTTGCTTCAAGTGACCCTGAGAATAAGGGTAATGTTCTTTTTCTTTTTCTTTTTGCCAGTCCTGGAACTTGGATTCAGGGCCTGAGCACTCACTATCCCTGGCTTCTTTTTGCTCAAGGCTAGCACTCTACCTCTTGAGCCACTGGGCCACTTCCAGCTTTTTCTGTTTATGTGGTAATGAGGAATCGAACCCAGGGCTTCATGCATGCTAGGCAAGCACTCTACTGCTAAGCCACATTCCCAGCCCCCAAGTAAGATTCCTTGCTGCCCCTCTGCTTGTGAACAGGAGTCTGCATATGACTGCTGTTCGTGTTACTTCAGAACCAGAAGCAAGAAGCTCTGTGACAGGCAAGCGCTTTGGGGGCCTGGCCAAACCTGAAAGGTGAGCATGACCCTCTCTGAGCTTTGCTCTTCTGTCTGCCGGGTGTGAATAAGAAGTACTTGCAGACATCAGGATGCTCTAACAGAGCGTGTGTACACAGGCACATGGCACATACGTGTGCACATATGTAGAGTACACAAAGTACATGTCTAGTGCTGGGCACACAGTGGGTCCTCATCCTCCGTAAATGTATTGGTGCCCACCACAGGGAGGGGGTGAGGCCAGAGGAAACACTGACTTAATACATAGGATACACTCTCAACCACGAGGTCAGATTTTTTTTTGGGGGGGGGGGGCTTTCCTTCATCTGTCTTAAAGGGGAAAAATTAAGGTTTCTAAAATCAAGTGCCTTATTAAAGTAAAACAATTCTGCCCGACATAAGAATTTTTTTTAATTCAAACTTAAAGTAAACTCTTGCTCTTCAAAACAAATCATTAACCAAAATCTTTCATTCATATGTTTAAATATTTTTTTATTAAAACACTGGTAAACCACGAGTAGGAGCCTTCCACAATTAGAATCTAACTTACTCTATCAGGTCCGTCAGGCCCACAGCATTTGCCTGGGGCTTCACACGCTTTTTGCTTAAAGATATGGTTGCTAGACAACCAAGTCCCAAACTAAACAAACCGCCCACAGCAACATGAATCACTTCCGGAAGGTCTCACTTTGTCTACCAGTACTGGCTTACACAAATACTTGTTAAAAGATTTATTTAGGCAGCCCCAACTGGGCACTGTAAAAAAAAAAAACAAAAACTGTCAGCTTAGAAGTGTTCAAAACCCACCCTGCTACCATTTAAGCATCTCCAAAGTGCTACCCGGTAAAGCCACAAGAAATCATACAGATATCAGATAGATCACCATGCAAAGCCAGAAAATGGAATTCCTAGATCATTCCAAAATAGGACCTCAAATATACCGTTACATATACTGTTACTATTTCGTCATTAGGGATTTAAAAACGTGGAGACACAATTGCCACTTTGATCTCTAAGGCCAGAAGAAATGGATGCAAACTAATGGGTCACTTAGCCAGCAAGACCTTCTCACCCCTGACTGGCAGTCTGCTCACCCAACCACGGGCCACCCACCTGGGGCAGGCCAGTTAGTACTGGTCTTCTGGGCTCACATCATACACTAAACATCACGGGTGACAAGGCACTGAACCCAACTCTCTTTTCCACTTGAAAAGGAACTCTTATGTACTAGCAACTAAACCAAACAAAGACCACTTAATCTATGAACAAGTGCAGAGGAGGAAAGGACTTAATAGTTCTTAAATGAAAAATGTAATAGGGCAGGGCAAGGGAAAAATCTGACTGTTGAGATCCAACACAGTGAAAGAAGTCTTGGGAAACACACACCTAAAATAATGTTGTAGATGACTTATGCTCTACCACTGGTTGTTAGCATTTCACATAAACAAATGAAATGAAGAGCAGTCAGGAAAGACACTATGCAGCTCTCACCCCAAGAAGAACCATGAATCAGAACCAGTCATTAAAGTTATAATGAATAATATCCTACAGCTAGAATAAACAAAAGCAACATTACAAATCTCACAGAGGCCTGGGTTGGAGATTCAGCTTGCAGCAGAGCACTTGCCCACACATGCCCAGCGCATAGGAGATGTATCAGGCCCTGAGTCTGATCTTCACCACCACTGAAAAAAAAAAGTCTCACTACATTACAAAGTGCCAAGCCAACACTAACCCTCAATATGTAATTTGGGAAAAGGAGGTTTCAAATTACAAAGAAAAAAAAAAGGAATTTAAATGAAGTTTACTTGTCAAGGAGCTAAAATTAAACTAGTTTCAGATATGGTTTCTCAGTAATACGGAGTTTGAGTATATTCTCAAAAAAGGAGAAGAAAATAGTTTGTCATAACAAGATAAAAAGCCCACCACTACAACTATGTATAACATTTAATTTTGACGGAGCAGGCATAAATTGCTAACAGGTAGTAAAAAGATGGCTTTGAAATCATATTAAAATAATTTTAAGAAGATTAGGAGATTCAAAGACTTAGATTCCTTTTAAAAAGTTTAATCCTAGAAAAGCTAACAGAAGGGGCTGGGGATCTGGCTCAGCGGAAGAGCCCTGCCTGGCAAGCACAAGGCCAGGGGTTCCGTCCCCAGCTCTTGAAAAAAAAAAAAAAAAAAACTACAAAAGACCAAAAGCTAACAGAATATAAAACAGTAAACTTTGGAAGTTTTGGAGAAACTAAACTATTTGGGCTTTGAATTGATAAAACATTTAAGCTCCAACTACATATAGCATACAAAAGGGTATTCAGAACTGATAGAAAAATTTTAAAAAAACCACCAAAAAAGTCAAATCTGTAGCTCACTTCAGCAGCACACATACTAAATTTGAGCCAAGAAAAACTAAAACTGGGGCTGGGAATTTGGCTTAGTGGTAGAGTGCTTGCCTAGCCTGCATGAAACCCTGGGTTTGATTCCCCAGTACCATATAAACAGAAAAAGCTGGAAGTGGTGCTGTGGCTCAAGTGGTAGAGTACTAGCATTGAGCAAAAGAAGCTCAGGGACAGTGCCCATACACAGAGTTCAAGCCCCAGGACTGACAAAAAAAAGCTAAAACTATAGTGGAAAAACAGAGGATGGAAAATATGAAAGGTGGCTTCAGTGTACAATATGAGAGGTGAAGACAGACACAAGACAGCTACAGAAGATTCTCATAAGAAAGCAAAACCTATACACAAATATGTAAGAAAATGTTCCAACTCTCCAGTCATTAAAGACACATAGCTTTAAACTGGAATAAACCTAAGTAGGTTATATAGCTATTACATACACACTGAAAACAGTAATTAAGAAAATATGGCAATTTAAAAATCTTCCCTTTTTCTTCATGACAAAATATCATTGTGAAAAGGATTTTAGACGTACAATAGGCATAACATTAATATGGCCTAGTGGTAAGAATGCTTGCCTCATACACATGAAGCCCTGGGTTTGATTCCTCAGCACCATATATATAGAAAATGGCCAGAAGTGGTGCTGTGGCTCAAATGGTAGAGTGCTAGCCTTGAGCAAAAAGAAGAAGCCAGGGACAGTGCTCAGGCCCTGAGTCCAAGACCCAGGACTGACCAAACAAACAAACAAAAAAGGACAAGTCTGCGACCCACTGCCCCTATCTGGCTCCCAGAGGCCCCTGCTCCCAGTTCTTCCTTTCAGACAAAAGCAAAAGCCTAAATCCCAAGTGAGAAAAGTGAGGCTACCACCCTTTAGGGTCTTAGAAGTGCCTAGAAAATTCTCCCCCAAAGTGCATTAACATCTTATTACCTTTATATTAAATAAACCTCTTTCGGTCCAAGGACCAGGACAGGAGGGGAAAAAAAGACCACATGTGCCTCCTGCACACCACCCACACCACCTTCCCCCAGTCCCCCTCCACCTCCACCCCAGGAAGTATAGAGGACAAATGTGAGCCCACTTTCTGTTTTGTTTTGTTTTGTTTTGCCAGTCCTGGGGCTTGGACTCAGGGCCTGAGCACTGTCCCTGGCTTCTTTTTGCTCAAGGCTAGCACTCTGCCACTTAAGCCACAGTGCCACTTCCAGCTTTTTCTATATATGTGGTGCTGAGGAATCAAACCCAGGGCTTCATGCGTATGAGGCGAGCCCACTTTCTGAGGTCAGACAGCCTGCAGAGCCAGAATCAAAATGCATACCTGCCAGACCAGACCCACAGTCAGGAGCAGGGATGGCTCCACATTCAAGGTTTTCAAAGACACTGATTTAGACTTTTTAAAATTTGTTTTACTTGGCTGGGGATATAGCCTAGTGGCAAGAGTGCCTGCCTCGGATACACGAGGCCCTAGGTTCGATTCCCCAGCACCACATATGCAGAAAACGGCCAGAAGTGGCGCTGTGGCTCAAGTGGCAGAGTGCTAGCCTTGAGCGGGAAGAAGCCAGGGACAGTGCTCAGGCCCTGAGTCCAAGGCCCAGGACTGGCCAAAAAAAAAAAAAAAAAATTTGTTTTACCTAATTATAAATACCATGAAAATAACATATGACTGTTCTTAGTAATAATGACCGCTAGTTAACAACTTCTCTGCCTTATTCTAGACTGCTCTGCAGTATGTCTGTGTATTTCTGAGAACTGCACTCCCATATGCTGGGGGCCTTGCATTACAAAGGAGGTACTAAGGAGGTACTCAACCCTGGCCCACACTTACTTTAAAATTTGCAGCATTTCAGCTGTAAGGTGAAAAAAGCTACACAGCTATATTAAGAAGGAATAGTTCATTTGTAACATTGTTACTAAGGAAAAAAAACACTTAAGTTTCAAGCACTTTGACAAATACACTTTGCAATGCAGGGCAATTACAATGGAGTCTGTCAGAGGGAGTAACACTAAATTAAGTTTCAGAAGAGAGAATGGGTCCCACTTGGACTTTCCCTTGATGATTATAAATGCATACATGCATGGAGCTCCCAGCCCCAGGGTGCCATTAGGTGGCCATGTGCAATGGTCAGCCCCTAACTCCCAGTGGGTTCCTCAAGTGACTAGTTTTCTCAGCTGTTAAAGGAGGGTTTGGGCCAAACAGGGTGAGTTTTCCGCCCAGTGCTGGTAGCTCACACCTGTAATCATAGCTACCCAGGAAGCTGGGATGTGAAGATAACAGTTCAAAGCTAGCCTGAGCAGCCTCAAGATGCTTTTTTTTTTTTGGCCTGGGCTTGAACTCAAGACCTGGAAACTGTCCCTGAGCAACTTTTACTCAAGACTAGTGCTCTACCACTTGAGCCACAAAGCCACTTCTGACTTCTGTTGATATGGTACTGAGAAATGGAACCCAGGGCTTCATGCTCACTAGGCAAACACTGTACCACTAAGCCACATCCCCAGCCCCTCCACAAGACTTATTTCCAACTTATTTCCAACTAACCAAAAGCCAGAAGTGTAGCTGTGGCTCAAGAGGTGGAATGCCAGACTTGAGTGAAAAAAGCTAAGAGACAGCATTTGGGCCCTAAAATCAAGACCCACTAAAAAGATCTCCCTAACTCTTCACCTTTTGTTTTCTAAAATAGAACCTCACTATGTAGCCCAAGCTAGCCTCAAACTTGCAATCCTACCTTAGTCTACTGAGTGGTAGAAATACTGCTAGACTTAAAAGTGTGTATCACCATGCCTAGCTTTCTCCCTAATCCTTTAAGTGATGCATCTTCATCGGGAAATTGTGGAAACTGGTGGGTATGCTACTCTTTCTTGCTATGTGGCCTGGCTTTTTTGCCTCTTAAATGTCTGTTTTCTGCATTACAGTGTGTTAATGTAGAAATATCCAGATGTTCCTGGAATTCTAACACCACTTAGGAGAGATCTGAAGAAGCCAACCCAGAAAATGTTCTATGCCAACAATAAAAACATACACACAAAAGAGAATTTGTTCTCTAGACTGATTGTTTCCAAGATATTTCAATTTCTCTAAACTACAGAAGGTGCAGTGCTTCTGTTTAGAGCTAAGTTCTTGTTAACACATGTATTTTCTGAGTCTCCAGCAGCCACAGACTCTACCTGCCTTTTTACAAGAGCAGCTAAGGTCTAGGCCCCTTGAACTGGGGTGTGGGCACTTGGCAACAAGGTAGCCCAGGCCAGATTTGAAAGGACATGCCACAAAGTCTGGAAGAAGGAACACTACATAGACCATCTCAGGGAGTGCTCAGAATTAATCTTCATCCTGTGACCTTTAGCCTAAAGGAGTTTTCCTCCATTCCCACTTATAGCCACTTAAGCTTTCTCCTCACCTAAGGGACCCCTTTCTGCCCTGCCAGCTAAGTCCTAGTCCTGGCTCCTTTCCCTATCCCCCTTCTTCTCTCCCTTACTTATTCCTGTACCTGAACACTTGCATCCTCACTTTTATTCATTCTCCTACCCAACTGCTCCTTAGGGAAAACAAACACAAGACCCAGTAAGAACAGGCCAAAAAGACAAGTGAACTTTCCTTTGCGCATGGTCTCCTTCTATAAAGGCCTTGTTCTGCTGTGTAGCCCTCAGCAAAGACTGGAATCCTTAAATAATGAAGTATTTAAAGAACAGCAGCTTCATTTCCACACAGAAACTAGTTTTCAGCCACACAGCAGAGAGCTCTGTATTTCCTATTTCCCAACATTCCTGAGCATACTTGTAATGACAACCTAAGTTTTCCCACTTAACCTTTTTGGGAACTTCAAACCCATACCCACAAAACCCTAATATCTACCTCAAAACATACATACACACACACACACACACACACACACACACACACACACACACACACACACACACACACTCCACACATTCCCTTCCCTTTTCCCAAGAGTGAGCTGGTTTAAGATACTGGGGAAATGGAGCACCCCAGGATACACAATGGGGCTACTGTGCTGAAAGGTGGAGCTCTGGGTGGCAGGGGGAGGGGCAAAGGATATAAATAGTACTAAGGGAACCTTCCCCCCTCCACCTCTCTGATCTTCATTCCTGGCCTCAGAGCTGCTGGAAACCCCACACCTTGGAGCTCCTGCATCCTGAGAAGAAACAGGACCAGGCAAACTGGGCCTTGTGCTTTGGGGGAAAGAGGACTCCAAGGGCACCCAGGATGCCGCCCAACTCCCTAGGGTGGGAGAGGAAACCCTGGCTATCATGAAGAGCACTCGACCATATTAGGGATGGAAGTATCCACATTAGAAGGCATGTAGGGAATCCCAGTCCTCTTTTCTCACCGACTTCTTTCTGGTTGGAATATTTAATACAGGGCCTTCCAAAGTTGCTTTTCTAATTGAAGCTTTAAGGAAAACAATGGTGACAAAGCCTACCACATCAGACTTCATACAATTTACTCCATAAAAGAACCAGGCATCTTGACAATATAAAAAAATAAATTAAAACAAAACAGGCAAAGCTCCACAATGAGGCCAATAGGAAGGAGACCAGCCTGGTGCCAACTCAGGAATAATGGCCCCTGGGTGGTTAAGTAAATACCTACTTTCCTACTCTGGAAGAGACACCTGACACAAAAAGAATGTGCTTTGGAGTAGATGCAAATGAACGCTGTCAGCAGCTCTCAGGAAGAATAGGAAGAAAAGCATTGTTTTAGGCAGCAATCCAATCTAAAGATGCTTTAAATTCTACCAGCACCAATAACACAAGCTACTAGAGTGAGAGAGATTGGGAGCCATCTTGAGGAGGGGTTGGGTATGAGGCTCAGCAATAGTTTGCACAGCATGCATGAAGCCCTGGGTTTGATTACTCAGTACCACATAAACAGAAAAAGCCAGAAATGGCGCTGTGGCTCAAGAGGTAGAGTGCTAGCCTTGAGCAAAAAGAAGCCAGAGACAGTGCCCAGGCCCTGAGTCCCAAGCCCCAGTTCTGGCCAAAAAAAAAAAAAAAGAGGGAGAATCCATCTTGACTGTTATCCCAGCTACAGTGAAATGTGGGATGGCACAAACAGGAGGATCACAGTCTAGGCCAGCCCAGACATACAGCTAGACCCTATCTCAAAATGTAACAACACATAAGTCATTTGAAATAATGGCAATCCTCTGTATCATAACTATGGTCATTACATATGTTTGTAATTTTACTGAAAATAAACTTACAATGTGAGCATTTAATAAATAACAACACAGGTAGTCAAGGCAATGTGGTATAGTCCTTTAAAAAAAAAATCCCTTGGAAATGGGATTGTGGGGATTCTGGGGGATTCTGGATGAAGGGATAGACTGCACCTAGCAGGCCTGAGGTGAAACCCCAAGTTAAAATTTGTAAGATTAAGAAAGAAGGGGCTGGGAATATGGCCTAGTGGTAAGAGTGCTTGCCTCCTATACATGAAGCCCAGTGTTCGGTTCCTCAGCACCACATATATAGAAAACAGCCAGAAATGGCGCTGTGGCTCAAGTGGCAGAGTGCTAGCCTTGAGCAAAAAGAAGCCAGGGGCAGTGCTCAGGCCCTGAGTCCAAGGCCCAGGACTGGCAAAAAAAAAAAAAAAGATTAAGAAATAAGAAATTTTATGAACAGGCAGCCTAAGGATGGGATTAGCAAGTGTGAGGTGATACCCTGTACAATAAAGGGACTAAAATGTATCGAAACAATAAAAAAAATTGCTGTGGGGTTGTAGGAGGATATGAAAAGCAAGCCTGAGTTGACATCTTATGTTAAACCTTAGCACCAACTATAAATAAATGAAGTAACCAAAACAAATAGAGCTGGCAGAGTGGCTTAAGTGGCTGAGACCCGAAGAAGTACAGACTCAAGAGTTAAAACCACAGTACCACCTAAAACAAATGAACCAATTACCAATGATAGGAGAGGGCCAGTATCTCACCCTCAGGTTACCTGGACAATCCCTGCTGCTCCACAGAGCACAAGATGGCCTCTTAGACCAGCTCCATCTTGAAAATTCTTCCAAAATGAGAAGCTCCTAAGTGGCAGAAGACCTAACATTTCTGTTCCCTTACAAAGTCCAAGTGAGAAAATGTCCCCTTTTCTAACCATATATGTATTTTTTTTGTTTTTTTTTTTGCTAGTCCTGGGGCTTGAGCCTCAGGGCCTAAGCACTGCCCCTGGCTTTTTTGCTCATGGCTAATACTACCTCTAGAGCCACAGTGCCACTTCTGGCTTTTCCCGTTTATGTAGTCCTGAAGAATCGAACCCAGGGCTTCATGCATGCTAGGCAAGCACTCTACCCACTAAGCCACATTCCCAGGCCCCACACATTCATTTCTGACTATGTAAAACTTCCACTTAGGGGCTGGGAATATGGCCTAGTGGCAAGAGTGCTTGCCTCTTATACATGAAGCCCTAGGTTCGATTCCTCAGCACCACATATATAGAAAAGGCCAGAAGTGGCACTGTGGCTCAAGTTGGCAGAGTGCTAGCCTTGAGCAAAACAAAGCCAGGGACAGTGCTCAGGCTCTGAGTTCAAGCCCCAGGACTGGCAAAAAAAAAAAAAAAATAGAAGTTTGGGCTGGGAATATGGCCTAATGGTAGAGTGCTTGCCTCATATACATGAAACCCTGGGTTCGATTCCTCAGCACCACATATATAGAAAACAGCCAGAAGGGGCGCTGTGGCTCAAGTGGCAGAGTGCTAGCCTTGAGCAAAACGAAGCCAGGGACATTGCTCAGGCCAAGTTCAAGCCACAGGACTGGCAAAACAACAACAACAAACAAACAAAACCCCCAAAACTTCCACTTAGTGGGGTCTGAGGGCACAGCTCCATGGTAGAGCACCTGCTTAATATGCTCAAGGCCTTGTGTTCAATCCCCAGCACCAATAAAACTATCACAACATACTGTCACTTGGAAACATAAATGTTACTATCACAGATCCTCACCTAAATCACACCACTACCAGTCCCTGATTTCTGGAACGGCTTATGCTCATAGAGCAGCCTAGATGCCACAGGCTCAGCAGTGCCCCCCTGGAGGAAAGAAGACGGAACCAGGGAAGGGGCACCAAGGGAATTCCAACTGGGGCTGTCATTTTATTTAGAAGCAAAGGGGAAAACCTGAAGGGTTAACAGGGTGTTGCTTTTGAGGGGGCTGATGGCAATGTACCTACCTCAGTGGCAGAATATTTTCCTAGCATGTGCTAGGCCTTGGGTTTAATCCCCAGCACCACCACAAAAAAAAAAAAGGAAAAACGTGTTGGTATATAAGAATGTTGTGTTGTTCTTTGGATGTTCTTGTAGCATTTTAAGACTTTTCAGAATTAAAAAAAAAGAAAAACCACTCCTGTTTATTAGCACCATTAAAAATGTCCCTGATTATCACTGAACTTTTGATGACAATACATTCTCATTATCCTTCACTAGCCTGATCCTCCAAAGCTCAACTCCAGAGAACCTGATCTGTAATTACACCTATCTGCTCTGGGAGCCTGCCAAAGAACATATGCACCAGAACAAAAGGAATTACTGATGGCAAACTGACAGCCTAAAATTAAAGACCACAGGTCCTGAAGTACCTGACAAAAACAGCAGCCATGCATTCACTTCAAGGAGAGGATGGGTGCTGCCCCAGTAAACCATCTTTGAGTGTTGTGAGATGGACAGTGTCTAGTATCCACAGCACTACCCTCATAAACTTCCCAGAACCAAATTCACATAGCCAATGAAGGATCAGTAGAACATTAAGATCAAGAACTTCAAACTCTAAAAATGCTATTTCTAATAGACAGCTGGCAGTACCCAAAATATGCACCAGAGCATGAAATGAAAACAGCACAAATGTGGAAATTATTCAGTATACAATCTTGTGACAAAAGGGAAACTTTGCTCCCAAGAACAGACACCCTACCTATACTTACTCCCTCAACCACAGCCCCCCAGGCTCACCTACAACATAGGCAGAACATTCTTTACCTATGTTTTCACATCAATCCCTTCCCAATCTTCCCTCCAGACAGCCCATCTTTACCTCTTTGCTTCTTCCAAATGACAAAGGTACTCATAAGCCACATTCTGCCGTCTCCTCTCATCCATCTCCTCTGCAGTGAGCCTTTCATTATCCAGGACCGCTAAAACATGAAAGAATGCAAAGACCAGAGTTGGAGCCCAGTGCCAATAGCTCACATCTGTAATCCCAGCTACTCCAGATGCTGATATCTGAGGATCTTAGTTTGAAGCCAGCCCAGACAGGAAAAGTCTTTCCTGCCCATGAGACTGTTATCTCCACTAAACTGCCAAAAGAGCTGAAAGTGGAGCTGTGGCTTAAGTGGTAGAGCGCTATGCTTGAGCAGAAGGAGCTCAGGGACAGCACCAAGGCCATGTGTTCAAGCCCTAGGAATGGGGTGGGGGGGGGGTGAGGAGACCAGAATCTGTAACCTTCGTCATGAACTAAAGAATGCCACAGCCATCAAATTCCACCTATCAAATCACCCAGAAATTCAGGGTAACTAGTGAATGTGTGGATAGCTAGGGACAATTCCTTTCCTAAGACAAAAACTATGGGGTTTCAATTATCCTCAGTTCGTGTTTCGTAAAAATGTATGGTAATAGGAACATGTACAAAATTTTATTGTACCTTCAAAATACACTATGTTGAGAGGTTGGCCAAAATGTGTCACTGTCTGTCAGAACCTTTGTAAATATACCTCAGATCAGGCTTTCTTTTTTTTTTTGCCAGTCCTGGGCCTTGGACTCAGGGCCTGAGCACTGTCCCTGGCTTCCTTTTGCTCAAGGCTAGCACTCTGCCACTTGAGCCACAGCGCAACTTCTGGCCGTTTTCCATATATGTGGTACTGGGGAATTGAACGAGGCAAGCACTCTTGCCACTAGGCCATATTCCCAGCGCAGGCTTTCTTCTTTTTTATTAATAACCAAAGCCAGCAGTTGCTGAAAGATAACAGGTAGTAATTGTGCTAAGCAAATGTGCGTATGTGCATTCTCTCACTAAAGCCCACAACAATGCTGTGATTAGCACTTTTGTTTTACAGATGAGGATATTGAAGCTTAGCCCTATGGCTATAAGAGCAGAGACCTGGCTTCAAACTGTAGTCAGCCTGTGGGCTCAACCTTAAAGCAATGGAGTTCAGCCACCCAAGGTATGGAGCAAAATTCCTAACTCCATTTGAAAGCATAAAATCCACAAACTGCACCCCTGAACATTAACATCCTAGTTCACCCTCTTCCTTTCTAACTCCTACCATCAATCTTTTCTCCAGGGATCACCGAAGGCTATGTTCAAACGTCACCAGGCCTCCATCTCTCTTCCCCAGCCCCATCTCCTCCCCCACCTAGCCTCTTCCATCTTTATTACCCTAAGCTTATCATTTGCTTGTACACCTGTCGTTCCCTCAGATTATAAATTCTTTGAAGGTCGAGCTTCCTCTTTCTCACCCCTAATTTCACAAACATGGCACAAAACCTCACAAGAGCTGTTGAGGAGTAAATTGTTTCCTTAAAAAAAGTTATTCTAGAGGAACACAAAGGATCAAGACCCTAGAGGAACCCTCAAGACCATCGTAACCCCTCTCCCCCGTACAGTTCACTGGTGTCCCAGGGATAGCCACAGAAAATGAGGAAGTCAGAGTTTTGTGGTGGTTTTTTTTTCTTTTCTTTTTTTTTTTTTTAACTTTTGAAATCCTGGCGAAGGGACAGAGCCTGGGAAGGCTGGAGGGCTGGAGTGACTGCCGAGGACCGACCTCGCACCCAGCCTGCGTCGGGCTCGCAGGCACCATGCCCGGGTCGGCCTGGCCCGGGGGCCCTCCACCCCTCCACCATTCCTGTCCCGGGGCACGCCCTGCCTGGTGCGGCCACCTCACCCGGCCCGGCCCCTCAATCTCGGTCTGCTGGGCGGCGGAGGCTCTGGGTGGGGCTCCGGCCTCCGTGCACCGGGGAAGGCCGGGGGAAGGCCGGGGGAAGGCCAGGAGGCCTTCGGGTCCTACCCGCCACCTTGCGGCTCGAGGGGCACGGGCGCCGCACCTCACACCGCCTCCCCGCCCGGCCGGCGCTTCCGGGTCCGCGCGGGCCGGGCCCCACCCAGAGCCACCCACGGAGCCCCCAGCCCAGCCGAGCCCCGCACTCACAGCCATAGTGCGGCCGGGCCACGCCCAGCCCGTCAACCTCGTCCGCGGTGGACATGGCGGCGGAGCCCCGGTCTCTGGCAAGAAAGCGGTGAGGGCTCGAAGACGCGGACGACGGCGGCGGAGGTTCCTGCTGAGTGCGCGGGCTGTCGGGGTCCCCAAGGCCCCGCCCACCGCCACCGCCACTGCCACCAGCCCCACCCTAGCGGCCCCGCCCTGCGGCTATGCCCCGGCGGGAGGGTAAGGGGGTGGGGTCAGAGCGTATGGCCACGCCCCATTAGGCCACGCCCGTCCGCGTTGCAGAAACTAGGAGGGGTGGGTCCGGATTTCAGGCTCCTCCCCTCCATTCAGTCCCGCCCTGGAAGCCCCGCCCAGCCTCCAAGCTCAGAGCGCGGGTAGGGTGGGGCCCGAGCTAAAGGACCCACCCCCTCATTCCGGCCACGCCCTTCGGTCCCTGTTCTGGACTGGCGGAAGGAAGGAGGTGGAGCTGGCTCACCTACGGGAGCCTGGGCTCCCGGAAGCTCTGCCGGAAAGGCCGGTTCTGAGCGAGTCCCCCACTCCCTGGCCACCGTCCCGTCTGCAGTGCCAGCTCCGAGGCTGACAGTGTTGCAGCCTTGAAATTAGAACCGCAAGCCCCGTCTTCTGACAGCCGAGTAGGCGCCCCTGCGCCTAAGTCTGGGAAGATGCCCCTTCAGGTGGGCCCGGGTGTTGTCATTGAACCCAAACAGCCACACTTGACCAGGCAGGAAGTTATTCTCCAATTCAAAAAGAACCAGTAATAAACAGGGCTGAAGGCATAGCTGGGGGATATTGTGCCTGCCCAGCACATACCAGCCCCAGTACCGCCGAAATAGACTGAGCTAAGGGAGCACCGTGCTTCTCCCCAGCAGGACTGGCTAGAGTTAATGGACTCATTGAGCAGGTGCAGTACTGAGCAGTGCTTGTGGTCTATGCAATCTGACCTCGTTTCTTTGAATAACTGGAGTAAAGGAATGCTAGAGAAAGAACAAAGGTGACAACATATAGCAAATTACAGACTACCACCAAGTAGATCTTTCAAGTACCAGTTTCGGTCTTTGCTTTTTTTGTGCCATTTCTGGGACTTGAACTCAGCACTGTCCCTGGGCTTTTGTACCTGGGGTTCTGACTCCAAGCCTGCAACACTTTAAAACAAGAACCAACAGTTCTAAAGACATGGCCCAGTACCCTGAGTATATGAGGACCTAAGTTCAAACCCCAGTACCACCACACACACAAAAAAAGTTCAGGCAATGCACCAACTAGCTTAAATGCACTCTCTCCATGAAGCCTTCCTTGATCTAGGCAGGAAATCCCTTCTCTGATCCTTTACACTTATTTGCACTAAAACTCTAGGCTTGTCACGTTCATGCCTGTACTCCCCAGCATGCAGGAGAGAGCCTAGAAGTGTTGAGTAAATAGCATTTACTGAACCAAGTGAATAAACTGAAGAGATAACAACATGGAGTTGGCGTAGATTCATATTCCTCTGACCTAAGAGCAAGGACAGACTGTGCCTGGGCTAACCTCAGGATTAGATGCTTAAGTTTACTGGCTCAGGTTTCCAACAACTGAGCCCAAGCCACCTGGGCACAAATGACAGATTCAGGGGCAAAGCTCTGCTCAGTAATAAAAAGCTTCTGGCATGGGATCCCTGGACTGTCCCTTCAACAATCTATCTGATAGGCAACTGAAACAGGTGGGGTGGACCTTCCATGCAGCTGCACAGAAACAAGCCAAATGTTTCCAGACTGGGCCCTCATTGTAGACCAAGAATCCAGTATCTGGGGCAGGAGGCAAGGTTATCCCAGGAGAGGAGGCAGAAAAGGAAAGTTGGTGCCAGACCCCAGGAAGGGTCTTGAATTTGACACTGAAGGAGATTCTACTCTCTTCTGTGGATTAGGGGAAAGTATTGAAAGGTTTTATAAGCAGGGAAGGAATATTCTGAAATGTGGCAATGACCGAGGAGTACTGCTTTTCCACTCAACCAAATGGGAAAAATCAGGTCCTGCCCTCTACACGAAGGTGCTATGACTACAACCCCAGAGGGGGAAAAACGTGGGACCCAAGATGTAGACAGGGAACTCCAAAGGATACAGGGGAGTCCATCTGCTTGATGGAAGGGATCTAGAAATGTCTACAGACAGGAAGTTCACTAAACTCCATCTCTGAAATACCCAGCAAAAAGCAAGGCTGGAGGTATGACTAAAGTGATAGAGTGCCAGTGGAAGAAAGGAAGAGAGAGAGAAGAAAGGAAGGAAGGAAGGAAGGAAGGAAGGAAGGAAGGAAGGAAGGAAGGAAGGAAGGAAGGAAGAAAGGGGAGAGGAGAGGAGGGAGGAAGAGGGGAGGGAGGGAGAGAAGGAAGAGGGAGGAAAGGAAGGAAGGAAAGAGAAAGAAATAAATAAAAGAAGGAAGGAAATGAGAGACGGGGAAGGAGAAGGAGGAGGGAAAGAGGGAGAGAGAGGCAGAGAGAGGAGAGAGAGAGAGAGAGAGAGAGAGAGAGAGAGAGAGAGAGAGAGAGAGAGGAAATAGAGAAAACACCAGGTGCAGTAGCTCATGATTATAATCCCAGCCTCTAGGGAGGTGGAGATCATCTCCTATAGATTGTGGTTTGAAGCCAGCCTGGTCAAAGGGTTAGTGAGGCATGGTGGTATGTACCTATAAGCAGTCTGAGGGAAAAGAGTAGGAGCCTATCTGAATAATAACTAAAAAGGATTGGAGTCCTGGCTCAAATGGTAGAGTACCCAGCATACATAAGGCCATGATTTCAAGCCCCACTACTACAAAAAAGAAAAAAGAAAAAGAAAATCTGTACACTCAAAACATAACACAGAAAGTTAGCATCCATCTCTCCTATTGTAGCTAACCATCATTTTTAAGTTTGTCTGGGTAAATCCTTTGATTTCTCATTACATTTCATATGTTCTTGTTGCTTATGCTGTTCATTTTGACCTGTTTTTACTTCTGTATTTTGACTCATAGTGTATGTAATTTTCTATTTCTTGCTTTCTTAACTCAACATGGAATTTTTGAGGTTTATCTGTATTGGTACCTAGAAGTGGAGTCCATTAGTTATCTTGCATGTATAGTATTCTATACTAAGTGAAAAACCAACAATGCCAGAGATAGGACCACTAACTCCACATTTTGAACAGGGACCCAGTTAAAACTGATGCTTGATAGTTTAAGAATCTTGCCAGATGCTGGTAACTCATGCCGGTCACCCTAGCTACTCAGGAGTCAGAGATCTGAGATCAAAGTTTGAAGCCAGCATGGGCAAGAAAGTTTGTGAGCCACTTATCTCCAATTAACCACCTAAAAACTGGAAATGGAGCTGTGGCTCAAAGTGGTAAAATGCTAGCCTTGAGCAAAAAAGCTCAGGGGCAGCACAGAGGCCCACAGTTTAAGCCCCAGGACTATGAGAACAGAAACAAACAACAACAACAACAAAAATTAGTATCTTATGGGGACAAAGGCAAACTCTTCACTAAATGGCCCAAGGCCAGCTCAAACAGCTCCTCTACCTTTACAAAAAATATCTGCTAGCCTACACCAGTGGCTCACACCTGAAATCCCAGCTACTCAGGATGCTGAGATCTGAGTATCTCAGTTCAAAGCCAGCCTGGACAGGAAAGTCCTTGAGACTCTTATTTCCAGCAGAAGTCACACTGTGGCTCAAATGGTAGAGCACTAGCCTTGAGCTGAAGAGCTCAGGGACAGCACCCAAGCCCAAAGTTTAAGCCCCATGGCCAACAAGAAAAAAAAATCTGCTGTCTTTCTACACCAAGACATTTCTAAGTCTTTACATAAAACTCTCAGCTCCTCCAAGAGAAAGATTGTTGTTGTTGACATTTATAGAGAAGATTTGATGTACCAGGCACTGCCCACAGTCTGGTCATGTCTCATTGGCCCTCACCAGCCTCATGAAGCGGGTAACTGGTTGGACTCCCATTAACATGCCCCAACTTAAACAGCTTTTTTCTTTTTTTTTTTTTTTTTTTTGTCCTGAGGCTTGAACTCAGAGCCTGGGTGTTGTCCCCGAGCTCTTTTTTGCTTAAGGGTAGCATTCTACCACTGTGAATCACAGAACCATTTCCAGTTTTCTGGTGGTTCACTAGAGATGAGTCTTAGGACTTTCTTGCCTGGGCTCGCTTTGAACCACCATCCTCAGATCTCAGCCTCCTGAGTAGCTAAGATTACAAGTGTGAGCTATCAATGCCCAGTGTTAAATAGCTTTTAATGGGGACCTCTTTATCTATCTCATTCATCTGTACCCCTGCCTGGTCTCCTGTGGGACCTGGTTTACAAAAGATTCTCCATGTTTGCTGAGCTGAGCTGAGCTGAGCTGAAAGGGAAAGTCAAGGAGACTGTGGAAAAGTGTCACCATCATTCAAAAGACTGCTGTGGGAATGGAAAAGAAAAGTGGAACAAGATGTGGCATGCCAGACTTGGAGCTGAGCTCTCAGAGTGAGACTGGAGAAGGGACTGAACTGAGAAGAGACAGTGTAGAGACAGATGGGACAAGATGGGACATAACAAAATATAGAAAAGACCCTGGATAACAAGGAGGTGTACTGATTGCATCCTCACCAGTTTGCAAAAAGTAAAGATGGATGTGTATTGGGAGAAGGTGCTGAGTGTAAGTTGGAGGTTCTGGGTTGGGAGGCAACAAGTAAGCCATAGGGAGTGTCTGCCTTAGGGAGTGTCTGCCTTAGGGAGTGTCTGCCAAGCAGCTGGAGCTGTAGGTCCCAGGCTGAGCCAAGAGCATGTTCTGACAGAGGATGGCTGAAGTCCTAAGATGAGTGTGCAGAAGAAAGTATGGTAAAGAGAGGGAAGGAAAGTGAAGCTAGGCCTAGGGAGAATTATTTCAGGGAGGCAGAATCACGGGTTAAGGACTCATCATTTTGTTCTGCTGCCTGGTGTTTGCTAGGGTATTTGGCAAGAATGGCCTCTCACAGGGGATTTGCTGTTGTTGCTGTGTGCTAAGCCCATTCCTTTTTCTTTTGGAGGTTCTAGGGACTGAACTCAAAGCCTTGCACTTTCAGGTTGTCTCACAGTGGCTCTAAAAGGACAGAAGAGCTGGTACCAGTGGCTCATGCCTGTAATCCTAGCTATTCAGGAGGCTGAGATCTGAGGATTGTAATTTGAGGCAAGCTCAGACAGGAAAGTCTATGAAACTATTATTTCCAATTAACTACCAAAAAGCCAGAAGTGGATCTGTGGTTCAAATGCTGTGGTAGAGTGCTAGCTTTGAGTAAAAAAAAGCTAAGGGATCTGAGTTCAAGCACCAGTACTAGGGGAGGGGAGAACAGAACAGAAAAGAAAAAAGGGATGGGAGAGTTTCAGTAACTCAAAACTGAGGGACCTAACTATAATCCCTCTAGCACATCACCTTGAAAAGAGCAATTAAAAATCAAAAAACAAAACAAAAAACTGAAGGACCACAATCATCCACTAAACTGGAAAATGCCAGCAAGGAGCCCTGCTCCACCATGTGACATCCCAGGCTTGCCCCTGTCCATCAGGGGACATCTGTTATATGTCAGCTAGCAGCAAATACAACAGAAGCAACCCTCACATTATAGTACAACGAGCCTCTGAGATTCTTCCTGCCTCTCAGTCACAAAACCACAGACATCCGCCAGGACTGTGCCTCGTCATGGCGATGACACACCAGTGACTCACGCCTGCACAGCACTTCTGTGTGTGGGAGCTCCATCTCATTCAATCTGTGCTCCCATCCCAAGACTTCCAGCTCCAATCTATTTTCTTGCAAGATCTGGACATGGATGGCTGCACAAATCGACTGCTTGTTTAGTAAGTAATAAGGTTGCTAAAACCACTGCGTGTGTACATACAGAGGGGCTCAAGGGCAAGATATCACATGAAGGGCTTTACAGAAGACTTCAATTTTCTTTTTTGCAGTGCTGGGATTGAATTCAGGACTCACACATATGAGGAAAGCATTCTACCACTGAGCTACACCCCAACCCACGATATTAGCCATGACTACTAGTACCTACTGTGCAGCAGGCACTGTACTAGATGACTGACTCTCAGCACTTGAGTGAGCAGGCATGGGTCACTCAGGTCCTATTTTCCCACCTGGGGGTCAGGCTGGGGCACACCTGCACACAGAAAGTATGCCTTTTGCACTCCAAACACTGGCTCCTGTCCACCATAATGCAGGAAAGGAAAGCAGATGAGGGCTTGCATGGGTGGCCAGCAGTGCCCAAGATGTGCCTAGCTGGAAGACAGCAACAGAACTGTGGAGGATATTTGCTAGGCCGTGTGGGTGCTCTGATGGCACAGGAGATGTGCTCTCTGCTGGAAGCTCCTGTCAGATCTGCTGTGGTGCAAGGGTCTCTCCAGTGTGTTCTCCAGTGGTGAGGAAGTGCAAGCGCAGACTGAAGGTCTTGCCGCATGTGCAGCAGTGGTAGGGCCTGTTCCCTAAGTGGATGCGCTGATGGGGTGGTGAAGTGGGAGCTCTGGCTGAAGCTCTTCACACAGGTATGGCACTTGCAGGGTCTCCCGCATGGATTCACTGATGCTTGGTGAGGGCAAAGCTGTCCACAAATGCTTTCCCGCAGGTCTCTAATTCGAGAGGCCTTTCCCCTCTGTGCGTGCTATGGCGTGTGGCCAGATGTGAGCTGTGATGGGATGTTCTGTGACAGTCATGACAGCCAAAAGGCCTTTCTCCCGAGTGGGTGCTCACATGGGCTGCAGAGTGAGAGATGTCTGAGAAGTCCTTCCTGCTTTCAGGGCCCAGGCTGGGATGCCCCACTCTGTGGGCTCATCGGCACTTCAGGGCCAAGCTCTGGGAGAACCTGTGTCCACGCTGCCACACCTGTAGGACTTCACCCCTGCATGGATCCTCTGGTGGGTGACAAAATTCGAACTTCGACTGCAGCTCTTGTGGACTCCAGGCTTGTGTAGGGTTACTCTCCTGTGTGCAATCACTGGTGCATTATGAGTTGAGGCTGCATCCGGAAGTCTTCCCACACTCGGGGCACTCGTGAGGTCTGTCCTCCATGTGTGCCCTCTGATGTTCAGTAAGGGGTGGGCCTCTTGCCTGTGTGTTTTTTACTGAGAGTGTGCAGGTTGGACCTCTACTTGAATTCTGCCCACATTGGTACATGGATAAGACTCAGGTGGTGTGTATCCTCAGGTGTCTGGTGAGACAGGAACTCTGCTTCAAGCTTTTGCCCAACTCTGCACACACAGGCTTCTTCCCTTTGGATCTCTACAGGAGTTGGGGTAAGCTGTCATCCTCTGCAAAAGACTCCACCTTTTCCTGAAAGGGTTCTGTAGTGCCCTTCTAATTCAAGGGCCCTACTCTCCCAGTCTCCTCCCAACCAGAAGCAAGAGAAATGTCTGTGCTGGTCCTTTCTGAGAAGCTTCCATGTTGTTCTGCTGTCTCAGAAATACCCTGGGTGAGCTTTATCAGATGCTCAAAGTCTGGAAGGCAAACAGAAGTAACAGAAGTGCATTACCACTGTCAGGAAAGACCAGGGGCAAGGACATAATGACCTCTGTCTCCTTAGGAGACTGCACAAGCTCACCACCAGCTCTCTGCTTTGTGAAAGGTTTCTTAAGGACCAGAGTGGAGCCCAGAGACAGGGCACAGGCCTCAAATAGTTGAGGCCCTGGCCTCTATCCCTCTCACTCTAAAAAATAAAATAACTAAAATCCAATCTACTATACATTTCTGAAACTGGACAGCACCCAACAGAGCTCTTAGGTCTAGAAAAGATACTGACTCCAGGCCAGTGGCTGATGGCTCACACCTGTAATCCTAGCTACTCATGGGGCTGAGATCTGATGATGGCAATTCAAAGTCAGTCTCCCCTCATTAAAAACATGCCTGTCATTCCAGCTACTCAAGAGGCAGGGATTGGATCACTGTTTGAGGTCTGTCCTGCAAGAATAACATGAACCTATCTCAATAAGTTAGTTAGGGCAGTATACACTTATAATCCAAGCTATGCAGAGCTCAAAAATAGGAGAATCACAATCCAGGATGGCTTGGGAAAACAAAATATAAGACTCTAACTAACAAATAACTAAATCAAAAAGGATTGGAGACATTGTTCAAGTACACTTTCCCAGCAAGCGCAAGGCCCTGAATCAAATCTCAGTTCCAGGAAAAGAAAAAAGGGTAATACACTTAGGCAACATGGTATAGAGGTAAGAATACAAACTCTGCCTCATTTGGCATTCTAACCCTGCCATTCACAAGCTGTATGACCTTAAGAAAGACTCTTAAAAATTTTGTCTTAATGTCATTAAAATAAGGATAAGGACAAAATTGTTGTGAGGATTCAGTGGTAACTTTCCAGTATATGTCAACTCTGTCATTTTACTCAAACTTTTAAATTATAAAACCAGTGTGACTAAAACCAGTGGGAGACTATGAAGAAATGGACATTCCATTGCTTGTGATAATAATCAATAGATTTAGTCTTGCTAGAAGGCATTTGGCAGAGCTATCTATTGTGCAACAGGTATGAAGTAAAGCAGGAATGATGGTCATGGTATTTTCTCTGTGTATGCATGTGATACTGGAACCCAGGGCCCTATGCCTTCCTGCCTAGGCTTCCCACAAGTTCCATCCCACCGGTAGTGCTTTCTTCCTCTTCAGTAAAACGGCATGGAGGCCACTCATTTTTCTACAGACTTTTGCCATTTACTTTTGTAGTATCCATCAGAACAGGGGAACAGCTGTAAGTATATCAAAAGGCAAGATAGGAGATATAACAAACACTGCAGACATTTGCAGAGCACAAAGTGACACATAGAAGGGACATTTTTTTTTCTGTCAGGAAGGCAACAATCAAAGTCACAGAAACCAATGTCCTAAGGCCATTCAGACTTGGGCCCTCTTTAAATGCCTAAGTGTTAAAGACAAAGAACTGCACTCTTACTGCTCCAGAACCCATTTTCTTCTAGCTGTGCCAAGTGGCATGTATGAAGAAGGTTTCCTGGACGGTGTCGAGATAGACCACTCTTCTTTGAAGTCCCCAGCCACATTATCAAGGGTCATCAGTTCCTAAAGTAGGAGACCTCAGTATGCATCAGCAAGTTCCGAGGTATTCATTCTGACCACTGTCGGAAGCCACCAATCTCCCCAGACCAAGAGCCCCCTGACCATAACAACCTTGAGGTAGAGAGTAGTAGCTTTTCTTTCTTTTTTTTTTTTGTGCCAGTACTAGAGTTTGAACTCAGAGCCTGGGTGTGCTGTCTTAGCTTTTTCACTCAAGGCTAGTGCTCTACCATGGAGTCACACCTCCACTTCTGGCATTTTGATGTTTAGTTGAAGATAAGAGCCTCTCAGAAGCTGGGCACAGGTTGCTCAAGCCTGTAATCCTAGTTATTCAGGAGGCTGAGATCTGAGGATTGCTGTTAAAAGCCAACCCAGCCCTGAGAGAAAAAAGTCTCCTTGAGACTCTTATCTACAATAAACTATTCCAAAAAGCTGAATGTGGGACTGTGGCTCCAGAGCACTAGCCTTGCGCACAAAGAGGCTCAGGGACAGCACCCAAGTCCTGAGTTCAAGTCCCTGGACTGGGGGCAGAAAAAGTCTCATAAGCCTCACAGACTTTTCTATACAGCCTAGATTTGATCCATGATTCCCTAAGATTTATAGGTGTGAGACACGAGTGCCCTGCTTACTTCATAATCTATTCCTTGGTGAACATTCTCATCACCAAGAGAGGCCTGGGAAGCTCAGGTCTCTAGAACAGAGGGCCAGATCCCAATGTTGCCCATCCAGTATGGGCTCTGCAGATGGGATGGCGCTGGCTTCAGAGACTACTGGCTGGTATCCAGTCCTCTTCTGCCTCTGACACTTCCCACCTACCCAAATGGCATAGCTCATGGCTCAGGCCTTTCTGTAATTCCTCCATGAGTCCTTCACTTCACTCCTGCACCCATAGCTTGCCAGGCTGTCTGCTCAGCAGGAATCCCTAGCAGAAGCTCTTAGAAAAATAGCTTCCTTCCACTAGTTTCTTCCATTAGCATCAAATCCCAGGCATCTCTCTTTCCATTGTCTAATACACATGGATATTTTTTGGGTGGGGGGGGGGTCAGTCTTAGTCATAGAGCTTGAGCTTGAGGCCTGGGCACTGTTCCTGAGCTTTTCTGCTCAAGGCTAGTGCTTATCACTTTAAGCCACAGCTCCACTTCCAGTTTTCTGGTGGGTAACTGGAGCAAAGACTCTCACAGACTTTCCTGCTCTGGTTGGCTTTGAACCCTGCCCCTCAAGATCTCAGCCTCCTGAGAAGCTGAGACTACAGGTATGAGCCACCAATGCCTTGCTTCCTGTGTTGATTTTTTGTCAGTCGGGCTGCTTGAACTCATGTGGTGAGTGCTGTCCCTGAGCCTCTGTGCTCAAGCGCTCCACCACTTGAGCAGTAGCACCACTTCCGGCCTTTTCCAAGGAATTTATTGGAGATAAATGCGGAAGAGCATAATAATGTTTGACAAGAAATGTATACATTACCTTACTTATATAACTGTAACCCCTCTATACATCACCTTGACAATAAAATAAAATTAAAATTTTAAAGTCTCATGGTCTTTTCTTCCCTGCTGGCTTGGAACTTCAAGCCATGGATTTTAGTCTTCTGAGTAGCTAGGATTACAGGTGTGAGCCATCAGCGCCCGGCCACATGTTGATATTTTAAGCAATATGACTCATTATGTACTTGAATATGAAAGTCAAATAGTTATTATCTTGACAGTTCATTTTCTTTTTATTATTGGTGACTAGGATTAAGCTCAGGCTCCATCACTGGAGCCACGCCCTCGGCCTTCAACAAACCTGTGAAGAGGCAGCTGAGGCAGACAGGGTGACAAGAATGCTGGGAACTGAGGTTTTAAACGGGTCGCCTGGGTATCAAGTGGGAGCCAGTGAGCTCCCTGAGCAGCCCTAAAGAGTCTGTTTATTGATTCCGCAAAAAATAACTATCTGTAAGATGCACTGCACATGCATTGCAAGACACACCTGCAGAGCCCACTACAGTCAGTATCCGCGAGATTGAGGAAGGGAGAACTCCTGGACACGTTGATGGAAATCCTGGTTCCCATCCAGTCCCCGCTTCCCCACAGGTGATTTCACAGGCGCCCAGGCCCAGGTGCAGTTTCCCTGTGCTGCTGTAAGAAGCACAGTCTGTACCCAAGGTTTGATAGGCACACTGTTCTTCCCTAGTGGGGCGCCCCCCCAGCCTGGGTGGTCCCTCCCATCACTTACCACCCTGGGTCCTGCCTGAGGTGCAGCAGGAAATGAATCCTCCAGCTCGCTACCGCGTTCAGCCCCAGGGCCCCTAGTAGGGCCCTCCCCAAGCCACACTGGATTCCCAGACAGGGCTGCTAAGGAAACAGACTCTGGTTTCCCGCCCCTAGCCTCTTTCCATTGGCTTCTCAATTACCAAGACTACAAGCCCATTAGGTAATTTAGCTGTTGCTCATGAGGCGACTCCTGAGAAACGTAGCTCCCAACTAGATTTTTATTTTTATTATTTTTTTATTTTTAGCCAGTCCTGGGGCTTGAACTCTGCGCCTGGGCCCTGTCCCTGAGCTTCTTTTGCTTAAGGCTAGCACTCTACCACTTGAGCCACAGCACCACTTCCGGCCTTTTCTGTATGATGTGGTACTGAGGAATCTAACCCTGGGCTTCATGCATGCTAGGCAAGCGCTCTACCGCTAAGCCACATTCCCAGCCCTGGGTTTTGGTTCTTGTCACCACTTGGACCTGGGCATCCCAGGACTCAATCTTTAAAATATAGTTGGTAGGGCTGGGAATGTGGCTTAGCGGTAGAGCGCTTGCCTTCCATGCACGAAGCCCTGGGTTCAATTCCTTAGCACCACATAAGAAGAAAAGGCCGGAAGTGGCTCTGTGGCTCAAATGGTAGAGCACAAACCTCGAGCAAAAAGAAGCCAAGAACAGCTCCTTGGCCCTGAGTCCAAGCCTCAGCGCTGGGGGGGGTGGGGGTGGGGGGGAAGAGAACGGAACCCAGCCAAGTGCTAGTGGCTCAGCCCACCAATCTAGCTAGCTATTCAGGAGGCTGAGATCTGATGATCAAGGTTTAAAGCCTGCCAGGCAAGAAAAGTCTGTGAGACTCATCTCTACTTAACTACCAAAAAGCTGGACGCTGGCGGCTAACAGCTGTCATCCTAGCTACTCAGGAGGCCAGGCCTGACAGGAAAGTCCAAAAAACTCTTGTCTCCTCCAGAAAGCCGGAAGTGGTGCTGTGATTCAAAGTGGTACAGCACAGCCCCGAGTGATAAAGCTCAGGAGCAGAGCCCAGGCCCTGAGTTCAAGCCCCACGGCCAACAACAACAACAACAACAAAAAAGCCAGAAATGGGCCTGTGGCTCAAGTGGTTAAGCACTACCCTTGAGCAAAAAGTTAGGTGCCCAGACTCTGAGTTCAAGCTCCAGTACTGGCACACACACACACACACACACACACACACACACACACACACACACTCCAGGAGAGGGCTGGAGTTGTGGTTCAAGTGGTGCTCAGAGAGTGGCATTCTCAGGTTCACCTTGGTGGTAATTTACAGGGGCATCAACAGTGGCCCCTTGTGGTGGTGAAGAGCAATGGCAGGAACAGCGGCAGTCTCCTGCCAGAGTTGCTGCGCTTTTCTCCATCAAGTGGGAATGTCCAGAGGACACAGTGTGGATATCACCAACACTCTTTTTTTTTTCTTTTTTTTGGCCAGTCCTGGGCCTTGGACTCAGGGCCTGAGCACTGTCCCTGGCTTCTACCCACTCAAGGCTAGCACTCTGCCACCTGAGCCACAGCGCCCCTTCTGGCCGTTTTCCATATATGTGGTGCTGGGGAATCGAACCGAGAGCTTCATGTGTAGGAGGCAAGCGCTCTTGCCATTAGGCCATATTCCCAGCCCCATCACCAACTCTTGATCCTGAGTGATCCTAGAGGACTCAGAGCTCCAAGCGGGAGGTAACTAGCTAATTCAGTAGTTAAAGATTAGCATTAGAGATAATTTTTGTTTTTCTTACTTTGGAGGGGTGTGTGTGTGTGTGTGTGTGTGTGGCTGTGTGTGTGTTCATGCATTTGCACGCCAGTCCTGGGGCTTGAACTCAGTGCCCCTTGTGCCCCTGGGGGCTGTCCTTGAGCTTTTTTGCTTAAAGCATGCATATGTATTTTAATTTTTTCTTCCTTCTCCCCCCTTCCTATCTGTATAGTTAGCATTTACATGTAACCTGGCTGGGAGGGAAGCACTACAGGGTATGGCAATAACTGTCTTATAACATACCGTTCCCAGCCTCTCCAGTCTCTGGCAGAGCTGCCTCACCCTAGGGACACCTCTGAGCTGCTTTGTGCAGCCCAGAAATACCTCGTACCGGCCCACAAATGTCCTTGAATAGACAGCTCAGAACAGAGCTTAGGAATTGGCTGGAGGTTGTAAATCCTTTCTACTTCCTTCTCTTGGCTCCAAAGGGCTGGAACAGACCTTGGGAATACAGTCCCAAAGAAGCCCTGGCTGGCACAAGATGACTAAGAGAAAAGCTAACTATCCCCAAGGAGCAACACCAAGTCCAAAGCCTGAAAGTTTTCTCTCTGTCACACTCAAAACAAACCATTAAAGCCTGGCACTGTGGTTCAAGCCTATAATACTAGCTACTCAGGAGGCTAAGATCTGAGGACAGCAGTTCAAAGCCAACCTGGGCAGGAAAGTCCCGGAGACTCTTATTTCCAATGAACCACCAGAAAACCGGAAGTGGCACTGTGGCTCAAGTGGTAGAATGGTAGCCTTTAGCTGAAGAGCTCAAGGACAGAGCCCAGGCCCAGAGTCCAAGCTCACGACTACTTACTACTACTACTAATAATAATAATAATAAGAAGAAGAAGAAGAAAGGGCTGGGAATATGGCCTAGTGGCAAGAGTGCTTGCTTTGTATACATGAAGCCCTGGGTTCGATTCCCCAGCACCACATATGTAGAAAACGGCCAGAAATGGCGCTGTGGCTCAAGTGGCAGAGAGCTAGCCTTGAGCAAAGAGAAGCCAGGGACAGTGGCTCAGGCCCTGGGTCCAAGCCCCAGGACTGGAGGAGGAGGAGGAGGAGGAGGAGGAGGAGGAGGAGGAGGAGGAGGAGGAGGAGGAGGAGGAGGAGGACATACTGGCCTGGGGGTAGGGGATGAAAACATTCCACTCCCTGGGCTTTCTTGCTCATGATTGGTGCTCTGCTACTTGAGCCACACCTCCAGTATGACATTTTGCCATTTAATTGGAGATGGAGTCTTACAGACGTTCCTGGTCACACTGGCTTGAACCTCAATCTTCTGGATCTCAACTGCAAAAAAATTATTCAAAGAAAACAAAAATCTTGCTCCAGTCTTCTTATAGCATGGGCATGTCACATGACACTTTCTTGAACTGACTTTCACTCTTCCCTCTTTACAATAAATGTTACCATGATTCCAGTTCCTAGTTTCTCTTCCTAGCTCAGCATTCTTTTTTTTTTTTTTTTTTTTTTTGGCCAGTCCTGGGCCTTGGACTCAGGGCCTGAGCACTGTCCCTGGCTTCTTCCCGCTCAAGGCTAGCACTCTGCCACTTGAGCCACAGCGCCGCTTCTGGCCGTTTTCTGTATATGTGGTGCTGGGGAATCGAACCTAGGGCCTCGTGTATCCGAGGCAGGCACTCTTGCCACTAGGCTATATCCCCAGCCCCCCTAGCTCAGCATTCTTATGAGGGACCATCTAATCTCTTTTTTCTTCTTAGTCCAGTCCCAGTCATATCACTATTTACACACTAGTCATTTAAATGGGATTTTCCAGTCACAGTTAGCAGCTCTGGGTCTATAATATATCTAGTAGAAATAAGACCTCTCCTGTACAAAGCAGCGTGGATTAAGCAGTGACAGGGTATTAGGTAGGAAGTAGTACCTGAGGGCTTCTCTGTCTCAGTGACAGGCCTCTACTCAGGAGTCACTGGTCCAGATCATAAACAGGTCTCCCTAGAAAGCAGGGTCTCCTCATTTCCACCCTCATCACCTCCATCCCCATCTCTCCAAGTGGAGATGAGATACAGGGCTTAGAAGGCTTTAGGCTAGACATTCCTTTCCTTCCTTGAGGCAAGGTCCCTTCTTGCTTGGCATCTAAAATCATGACACACAGTTTCTACCTATCTAGTTAGGTTTCAAGTCCCTGGAATGGAAAGTCTGCTTTCGTATGGGGTATAACTAATAAAAGCTGGAGTCCGACACAGTCTCCCCCTTGACCTGGTTCATAGAGGGTGGGCATGTGATTTAAATTCAGTCAACCAAATTCTCTTTCCCCCACACTTGGCACCCTGAGTGAGGAAGATGAGAAAGTGTATCATAAAGGTGCATGGGGGGGGGGGCGGGAAATGCCTTCTTGCTAAGGCATTGTTGCAGTTCTTCAGAGTAATTTTTTTTTTTGCCAGTCCTGGGGCTTGAACTCAGGGCCTGAGC
The DNA here is from genome assembly GCF_023159225.1 of Perognathus longimembris pacificus. Taxonomy (NCBI): domain Eukaryota; kingdom Metazoa; phylum Chordata; class Mammalia; order Rodentia; family Heteromyidae; genus Perognathus; species Perognathus longimembris. The sequence continues at coordinate 30,695,693 of NC_063180.1, read as the reverse complement.
ACTGTCCTTGGCTTCTTTTTGCTTAAGGCTAGCACTCTTCCTTTTGAGCCACAGCGCCCCTTGTTGCAGTTCTTAAAGCCTTGCATTTTGTCTCGTGGTTCCCAACTGTTCTCAAGCCTGACTCTTCAGCTTCTATCTACTCTGAAGTTTTTCTATAATTTTTTAAATTTAAAATTAGGTAGAGTAGGGCTGGGAATGTGGCTTAGAGATAGAGTGCTTGAAGCCCTGGGTTCGATTCCTCTGCACCACATAAACAGAAAAAGCTAAAAGTGACACTGTGGCTCAAGAGGTAGAGTGCTAGTCTTGAGCAAAAAGAAGCCAGGGACAGTGTTCAGGCCCTGAGTCTCAGGTCCCAGGACTGGCCAAAAAAAAAAAAAAAAAAAAAAAAAAAAAGGCAGAGTAGTTATCTGAAGCTTTTAACCAAGAATAGTCCTTGGAAGAACAGAGCCTCTCCTTTCCAGTGGAGAAAGTAATTGCCTGGAAGAGCAACCCTAAACTCGGTTGTGTTTCTAGGACTCTGTGCTAGCACCAGTTCTTCTGGCCAATACTTAATTAGGGATGGTAACATTTGGTAATCAGATTCTTGGACTTCATTCTTCCAGCATTCCCCTACATCCTCCAATCTTTTCCCTTTTGTGTTAGTTTCTAATGTTGGTGAGGATGGGTAAGTGGAGTAATAAGTCTCTATTAATATAAAGTCACTCCTAAGCCATAATCCTCAGTTATTTTGGATCTCCCTTACTAGGTGCACCCATAGCCAGTAGTATGGGGGAAATATACTCAGGCACTGAGTCTTCTCAGGCTGGCCTGGAGGGGGTGCTGTTTCCATGTGGTCGGTTTAGGCAAATAAGATGTTAGCAGAGTGCATCTTTGGGTATGCATCTACTAACAAGGGTAAACATTACTTTTCAAGCATGTATTTTTAAAATTAATTTACTTTATTTGTAATATACTTTATTTGTATTATAAAGGTGATGTACAGAGAGGGTCAGGTATGTTTTTGGTTTGTTTTTTTTGGCCAGTCCTGGGCCTTGAACTCAGGGCCCTGAGCATTGTCCCTGGCTTCTTTTTTGCTCAAGGCTAGCACTCTGCCACTTGAGCCACAGTGCCACTTCTGGCCATTTTCTATATATGTGGTGCTGAGGAATCAAACCCAGGGCTTTATGTATACGAGGCAAGCACTCTTGCCACTAGGCCACATTCCCAGTCCCTGTATTTATTGTATATTAATTAAGGAGGTTAAATGGTAAACATAAAATGAATTTCAAATGATCTTTGGAGTTTTGCAGAGGAATTTCTAACCCTCAAATTCAGAATTTATAAAATGACAGTAGTAACAAAACTGGAATATCTGCCTTTAATAAACTAGAAGGCAAACAACAAACCAAGAAACAGTAACTTCTGTGACAAAAGCAGTTACAACTCTTTCCTTTTCTTTCTGTTTACATTTCTTAGTGTACAAATAACTCTTACAAACAATTCATACTGGGCTCAGGTTCCTATTTGATGCTGAGACCAGGTGTTAGCTGGGTCAGAAAAGTCCTGGAGATTCCAGATGTAATTAACGGGTAAAAAGCTGGGTTGTAGGTGTGGCTCAAGGAGTAGAGTGCAAGTCAAGCAAGAGAGCTGAGTGAGCTGGAAGTCCTGAGTTCAATCTCTGGTATTACACACACACACACAACCACACACACATGCATATACACACATATATACATATATACACATACATACATATATATGTATATGAATATGCACGATCCATTCACAGAAAACGAAAAGGAGTGGCTAATAAACATTTTCTCGGACTTATAAAAAAGTAAAGGCCATCATTGATGGTCAGGCCAGTAATTGCTTGCACACATACACACACACACTCACGCATGCATGCTCTACACACACCTCCGGGCAGTACTCGGTCCATTTCCTACCTGGACCCCGAGCCGGCAGAGACCCGGAGGCTCCCTGGGGGACGCACGTTCCCGGGAGGCGACAGGGCGGGGCTTCCCGGCGTGCGAACTCCGCGTGGGAAAACAGAGGGGCGCGGGGAGGCGGGGTTCTTCCCCGACGACGCCGGCTCTCCCTGCGCGGGCTCCGTTCCCACTCAGCCGGCTCGAAGGAGCCGCGGCGTCCACCCTCGATGCCCTCCCGGGTCTGAGCTGGAAAGGACTTCCAAATTTGCCTCTCCACGTTTTTCGTTTGTGAGGACAGAGGCACGGGCGTCCTGGGGCCGCGAACGACCCGCCTCAGGCTACGGCCAAGGCCCGAACTGGGGACCCGACGGCGGGTCCTAGGGTTTTCCTGACGGCGGGGGGAGGGGGGAATGAAGTGGGGGGGGGCGGGGAAAAAAAAAAAACCAGTGTCTCTGTGCAGACTACACCTCCCACAATGCCTCGGGCCCGGCCTCGCTCCCTCCTCCGGGCCGGACGCCGTCTGCGCCAATAGCGGAGCAGAGTTCCCAAGGGCTGTCCAGGCAGCCAATGAGCGCAGCGGTGGGCGGGACTCTCCCGTCCATTGTTCTCAGTGCCCCACGGGCTTCAGCTGAGACGAATCCTGAGGGGCCGGGCCGAGCCCGGGCCGGTTTGGAGCTCGGAGTGGCGGCTGGAGCTGGACGTGGTCTTGGGAGAGGTGAGGCGGAGAGGCCGGCCCGGAGGCCCCTGGGCCGCGGCAGGCAGTCCGAGACGAGCCGAATAACGGGCCTGAAGCCCGCTGGAGCGTCGGGGGCGCTGTCGGGGCTCCGCGGGCCTGGGCGCTCGGGATTCTGCGCGCGTGCCATGAACCCGCGAACCTTCTTGCCGCGCATGCAGCCCAAAGCGTAGGCTACGGGCAGGTGTGGAACGTTCCGGACATCCCGCACAGCTCCTGGGGGTGGGCTACGGGGAGGGGAAACTGAGGTGCGAGGGGCGTGTCCCGGCCGTCCGGGACGGCGTTTAGCAGTCGAGGCAGTTTTCCCAGACATCTCCAGGACGTGGGCTCCACGTCGGGGCTCAGGCCGGCTCCCTCCCTTGCGCTGTCCTCTGCTTGCGGCCGTCTAACCGCAGGCTCGTGCCTTGTTCTCCACAGGACGTGCTGAGCCCGGAGGTGGTGGCGCTGGAGAGGCCGAGCGAGCTCCCCGGGAAGGCGCGCGAGGGATGGCCGCGGAGCTGCCAGCGCCCCTCGGCCCTCTGGTCCAGCTGCGTCCAGAAGACGCGCAGACGGAAGTCACCACTCTGATCTTGGAGGATGAGTGCTGGGTGCAGGAGGCTGTCCTGCAGGAGGATGGCCCGGAGCCCGAGGCCCGGTGCCCGGGTGCCAGCCAGGACCGCCACCAGGAGGACAGAGTGGCTGGTGGGCCGCAGGGGGCCCTCGGCCGCCTTCGAGAACTCTGTCGGCGCTGGCTAAGGCCCGAAGTGCACACCCAGGAGCAGATGCTGACGGCGCTGCCACGCGAGATTCAGGCCTGGCTGAGGGAGCACCGGCCCGAAGGCGGCGAGGAAGTAGAGGCCCAAGGTCTGCGGGACAGTGGTGAGCCACAGCTCTTCCCAGGTGGAAGGGTGGAGGTTCCGCGGGATGATCCCCACGGCATCCAGCCTGCCTCAAGCCCCACACCCACAGTGTGCACCGTGCGTGCGCCAGAACTTCAGTTTAGGAGGTTGAGAACTTTTCTACCCGGGCTGGCCTCGGTGCCAGCCCCTGGCTCATCTTGAGGTGACTGTCTTAAGATTATGCGGCTAGCACGAGGCAGAGCCAAGATTTGATTTTATGTATATTTTGAGGCATTTTGTTATAGATGTAGCACTGAATTTTATCATAGGTACAGAGTTGTACCATAGGTGTAAGTACTGAGTTCTACCGTAGGGGTGGTACTGAGTTCTATGTGTGTGAGGAGGAAAATACCTGGGAGGATTAGGACAGCCACTATCTCAGTACTATCTAGTGGGGAGCACTAAGACTGGGAGGGTAAGAGAAGAAAGAAGGTAGGTTGAGGCAGAGATGTGACAGCTGGACTGAGAGATGAGTCAAGCTGCCCTTGGGAGAAGTAACTGATAGCAAGGACTGACTGTAACCCAGCGGTAGCTTTGCCCTGGGCACCTTCCATGCCCAACTCACTAAGTCTTGTGAGGTGGGATTGTCCCTTGGAAGCTCAGCAAGGTCACACAGCTGTGAAGTAATGGAGCCAGGATTTGAACTTAGGGCTCTTTGCTTCCACATGTATAAAACTTAGATCTGAAGTTTTATTTGAAGTATCTGATTTTCTTTGACCTTAAAAAGTAACTTGGGGCAGATGGCAGGAGTGCACGCCGCAAAGGGCTACGGGCAGATGTGACCATGGAAAAGTTAGCGCAGTGGCATTGGGGACTGGCACTTCGAGGCTCCACTTGGGTGGCCCTAACCATGGGTGCTCTGGCTGTCCTTGCTGTGCCAGGAAATCTTGTGGCTGCTGCCCACCTAATTGCTAGTGTCCGCCCGATGCTATGCACTGGGTACCATGGGCTGCCGCGTGGCCATTTTTCCTGACTGTGAAGATGCTGCCGGAGAGCTGCAGAGCCAGATCCAGGAGCCCAAGCTGACCTAGCCCGCAAGGGGCTGTGCTTTTGACTCCCCAAGCCTCATTAAAGCCCCTCCCATTCCCCATTAAAGAAAAGGTTTATTTTCTTAAAAAAAAAATAACTTGGGAGCCAGATGCTGCTGGTGGCTCATGCCTGTAATCATAACTGCTCAGGAGGCTGAGATTTGAGGATTCCGGTTTGAAGCCAGCCTGGGCAGGAACCACCAGGAAACCAGAAGTAGAGCTCTAGTTCCAAATGGTATAGCATTAGCCTTGAGTGAAAAAGCTCAGGGACAGCACCCAGGTCCTGATTTCAAACCCCATGACTGCCAAAGGGAAAATAAAGCAACTTGAGGGGGTTAGATATGGAACATGTCAGTGAGCCACATGCCCAGCCCAATAACTTTTAATTTTATTCTTTGTACCAAAGAAGAAAAACACCTTTCCTATCCTGTTTCAAACTTTTATTTGCTTCCTGATAGATACAACAAGTTTCCATGCACTTTAGGATCCTTTGTCCACTCCACAGGGCTGAGAAGCCCGTGGAACTGTTAATTAGTGGGAGAATTCACAGTTTAGTCTTAGCAGGTGTCTGGGTTATTGATGACAGCCTTCACCACCTACCTTGCAACAGGGGCTTTGTGTCTTTCTCCTTTCACTGGACATCAAGATGGGGACCTTCTAAACATCTCTCCTGGATGGGTTTGTTAATCCCAGCTCCAGCCTTTGATATTGCCTTCATCAGTCTTTAACAAATGCCTTGTAAATGCCTCACTTTACTTCATTCCTTCTCAAATGTTGACTCACAAAGACCTCTGACCTGAAGACCTCTGACCTGAAGATCTCCGGCCTGAGCCTGTGTGTCCACCTCAGAATCTTTGGACATATTTATCCAACAGGACATTTCAAGGGCTGGTTAGGCCGTGGTTTAATGATTGACAAGGACCTCCAGGTTGCTCACGTTTTGTGTGCTTTAAGTGACTTACACTTATGATATGGCAAAGCTGATCTCTATTTGTGAATTTTCCCCAAATCTCTAATTCAGGCTCTTGGGATTTCTCACCTGAAATTTTGCTGCCTCCTTCAAGTTAAACCTGTCTGCATCATCTTCCCCACTCCTCCCCAGAGGGATTTGAACAGCTTAAAAGTCTTCATGTTTTTCCCAGTGTCTTCCAGTCAAGTGTGACCTCTTGTTCTGCTGGGAGCCTGGCTCTGAGCCTGCCAGACCTCCCTTATCCTCTGGCTGCAGCCTTCCTCCATTCACACAGCTCCCACTGTTGATTAAATATTGCTTGTGCTTTCTAGTGGTCACTTTTGCTCCTGTGTAATGGCCTTATCCTGTGTCTGTGAGATGAAAGCCTCATTGATCTTTCAGTGCCCACTCTTTCAGGACTCTCTTTGTAAAGCTATCCCTTACTGCTCCTCTCTGTCCCCAGTTGCATCCTTGATCATCTTAGCTAAAAATTAGGTCCCACAGGACCATTGAATTCTCCCTCTCTTTTTTTTTTTTTTTTGCAAAAGCATTCAACTTTTTAATGATTATGAAACAATGATGGCACCTACTAGGTTAAAACGGGCTTGCTCTGTTACACACAAGGGTCATCAATAGTGAGATTATTGTGCATGTGCTGTCTGGAATTTCAATTTAAAAACAAATTTAAGGGAACTTGGTTACTGCTGACCTCTTAGGGAACATAGTGGGGGAAACCATCTGCAGGTGCCTCAAATTGCTACATGTTGGTTTACAAAAACAAGCATCCCAGGTGGTGTTGAGCTTGCTCTTGAGAGGATGTCCCCATTTTAGGATATTTGGATACACTCCTCCTGCTGGATAGTTCTCTTTGAGGGAAGAATGTTGGTTTTTTCCCCTCAGTATTAGTTTTCTTAAACTTTGATCCTCAAACTTCTCCACTTCAGACATTGTCTGGTTTATCACTCATCTTGAATAAAAGGCTGGAGGCCTGGTGACTCCAGCAAAGATGTCAGCAGAGGAGGACTGCTAGCTGGCTCCGGGATGATTGAGTCCATCTCTTTTGACTTTTTTTTAAAGACAGTCTTCCTATGTAGCCCAGGCTGGCCTGGAACTTATGATTCTCCTGCCTCAATCTTGTTTTTTATTTACACAAATACTTGTCTTATTTCAGGAACCTATAAAGAAGACCAGGAACCTGTTCTCTCTCCTTCTCCACACCCCCCATGCCTCACACATAGTAGGAACTCAGTAAATATTGATGGGATGGACAAAGGAGCCCAGCCTGCAGGCTGACATGCTCATCTGCTCTGTCCATGGAGGAGATAGACAGTTACCTCATTTCGGGAGACTGGCACCTGCCTTCGCTTGAGAAAGACAACCTAAGCTCTGGTTTTTAAACAAAATGGGGCTACCAGCCATGGGTAGCTAACAGCTATAATCCTAGTTACTTAAGAAATAGAGATCTGGAGGATTATGATTCAAGGCAGAAAAGTCTCTGAGACTTCATCTGCAAGATAATCAGCAAAAAGCTGGGATGGAGGCAGTCAGGTGCCTCTCAAGTGGCAGAGTGCCAGGCAAGCAAGTGGGCAACCCTGAGGTCAAACTCTTAATTCCTGAAAAACAAAACGGTGTTATATGGGTGTGCTGTCATCCCAGTACTGAGGAGGCTGAGGCAGGGGGATGATCTCGGGAGGGCCCAGAGGGCCATTATATTTCCCTGTGGATTACCAAAGCTTTTATGTTAGCATAAGCAGTGTTAAATAGGACCTTTATTTACTTATTTCAGCACTGGCTAAAACCTATCATTTCAGGAGTATTCTTTACATATACTCTACCACTGAAGCTATGCCCCAGGCACTAAATATGCTCTAAAAGTAACCAATGGCAGGATACAATGCACATTAAAGCTAACAGTCATTGAATTGAGCATCTATCCTCCAATGTTTCTTAGTCCTCATCATGGAAATAATGGAAATGTCACCAGAACATTATTTTACTAGTTGTCTAGTCTGCTTTGTCAGGTCTTATGTTGGGTATTACAAATACTAAAGCTGTTACTGTTATCAATAAAATTAACTTCAAAAAAGTATTAGAGATACTTTTATAGAAATGCAGCACAATTATAGTTTAAAATAATGGCAGAAAAACAACTTGAAATTTGGTCTAGTATTCTTGCTCTGATCTTTTGGCCCTGAGCTTCCAAGTAGGCCAGGAAAAAAAAAAGGGAACTACTACCATGGGCAACAGTGAATATATGTCCCTCTTTTTTTTTGAGGCTTTCAGCTTCAAAACCTTCACTATTGCTTGGATTTTTTAAATGTTCCCCTTTTCTCCACATAACAGGGCATTGAGTAGACATTGTGTTTTTTTTCACTGTTTCAGATTTTGAGATACAGAGTGAAAATGGGGAGAACTCTAATGAAGACATGTTTGAGGGTGTGGAATCCCTTGAGATGCCTGGCAGGGAGGGTGACTTTGAGAGAGATCTTGGTTCTGGGGGGCTCCTGAGAAGCCCACCAGGCGGGGACCCTGGAGAGGTGGCATCAGAGGACAGAGAAGTCGGCCAGCTCATAGGCCTGCAGGGCACCTACCTGGGCGAGAAGCCCTACGAGTGCCCCCAGTGCGGGAAGACCTTCAGCCGGAAGTCCCACCTCCTCACCCACGAGCGGACCCACACCGGGGAGAAGCACTACAGGTGCGACCAGTGTGGGAAGAGCTTTAGCGACGGCTCCAACTTCAGCCGGCACCAGACCACGCACACCGGGGAGAAGCCGTACAAGTGCCGAGACTGCGGCAAGAGCTTCAGCCGCAGCGCGAACCTCATCACCCACCAGCGCACCCACACGGGCGAGAAGCCCTTCCAGTGCGCCGAGTGCGGCAAGAGCTTCAGCCGCAGCCCCAACCTCATCGCCCACCAGCGCACCCACACCGGCGAGAAGCCCTACGCGTGCCCTGAGTGTGGGAAGAGCTTCGGCAACCGCTCCAGCCTCAACACGCACCAGGGCATCCACACTGGGGAGAAGCCCTACGCGTGCAAGGAATGCGGGGAGACCTTCAGCTACAACTCTAACCTCATCCGACACCAGCGCGTCCACACCGGGGAGAAGCCCTACCGCTGCACTGACTGCGGCCAGAGGTTCAGCCAGAGCTCGGCGCTCATCACACACAGGAGAACCCACACGGGCGAGAGGCCCTACCAGTGCGCCGAGTGCGGCAAGAGTTTCAGCCGTAGCTCCAACCTGGCCACGCACCGCAGGACGCACCTAGTGGAGAAGCCCTACAAGTGCGGGGTGTGCGCCAAGAGCTTCAGCCAGAGCTCCAGCCTGCTGGCGCACCAGGGTGCACACACCGGCGAGAAGCCCTATGCGTGCCTGGCGTGCGGCGAGAGCTTCGGCTGGAGCTCCAACCTCACCAAGCACCAGCGCACCCACACTGGTGAGCGGCCCTACAAGTGCGCCGAGTGCGGCAAGGGTTTCGGCCAGCGCTCGCAGCTGCTGGTCCACCAGAGGACCCACACCGGCGAGAAGCCCTACCAGTGCCTCATGTGCGGCAAGAGCTTCAGCCGCGGCTCCATCCTGGTCATGCACCAGCGGGCACATCTGGGGGACAAGCCTTACCGCTGTCCCGAGTGCGGCAAGGGCTTCAGCTGGAACTCGGTCCTCATCATCCACCAGCGGATCCACACTGGTGAGAAGCCCTACAAGTGCCCAGATTGTGGCAAAGGCTTCAGCAATAGCTCCAACTTCATCACACACCAGAGAACTCACACGAGGGAGAAACTGCGCTGAGCAGGGGGTGGCTCCCAACAGTTATTTCTTCCCAGATAGTCAGCATTGCCACTGGGACACTGTCATCTGTGTAGCATCCAACCCCAGACAGTTCAAGAACAGAGCGTAGCAGCTGGATGGTCTGGAGGTTGGTCATTTTCTGGTTACGGTTTATGGTTGGATTGGCCTTCCCGCTGCTTGTTTCTCCATGCCTCAGCGTCCTCTTTGGCAAAATGGGGGGAAATGCTTTCCCAAGGGTAACAGAAGAAGTAATAGATGTCTGTTTGTGTGGTTCTGGTGGTTTTGCTGCCACTTTGTGAGGCAAAGGTGTCTTTACCCCAAGCTGCCAGCACCCCAGAGTCACTGCCCATGACAGAGCCTATCTTACCTTACTTTAGTGTCCTGGGAATAGTTTCAGGTCAGACCCGGTGGGCCTTCTCCAGTCTGTCATCCACAGTAAGGCAAAGCTCTTGGCCATTTGCACAAGGAGTCAGGACCACAGAGCATGTGGGGAACCAGTTTCACTTCCATCAGTGAGTCAAGGTCCACCAGAAAAAAGTGTAAACTGAGATTTATGTGCTTCATTTGTCTCTTGTCGTTTGGGGCACTCACCTCCAGGAGCACACTTGTAATTGTGGTACTTTGTGTTGGGAGTGTGGGGTCTGCACCCCAAGTGCCTAAATGTGGTGCGTAATGGTTTCTGTCTCATCCAGGGTGAACCAGCTTGCATGCTGAGTTATTTCTTGTTTTTTCTATTTTCTAAATGCAGCACTACAATCCTATCCAGTAGCTTTTGTACCCTAAGAACATTGTTTTTAAGAAAATGTCAGTTTTGAGGACATTAAAATCCCTAGAGAAACTGGGGCTTAAGCCAGGAGTTGGTCCTGGAGATTCACACTGGGTCTGGTCGTTGGGATCCTGAGCCTTAGTGCAGAGAAGACAGGTGAGCGGCAGCAGGTAAAGATGTGTCCTGAGGGGACACCTGCCTCGCACCTTCTCTTACACATGGGACTGTGTAGTATAGGCCTTTTCTCTCGGGATGGGTGCTGAATACTGCTTAGTGGAGCCCCATTCTTTTCCTGAGCTTGTTTGCTTATTCTTTGAGAACAGGGTCTTGCTATGAATAGCCCAGTCTGGCCTTGAACTTGTAATCATCTTGCCTCGGCTTCCACAGGGCTGGAATTGCAGATGTGAGCCACTATGACCCACTAGCTCTTGAATATGCCTTTTAAACGTATGTTAAAAACCTGAACTACACTGTGTGCCAATGGCTCATGCCTGTAATCCTAGCTGCTCAAGAGGCTGCAATCTGAGGATCAAGGTTCACAACCTACCTAGGCAGGAAAGCCTGTAAGACTCTTCATTAACCACAAAAAGCCAGAAATGAAGCTGTGGCTTAAGTAAGGTAGAGTGCCAGCCTTGAGCAGAAAAAGTTCAGGGACAGCACCCAGGCCTAGAGATGCCATCTCTCATAGAATGTTCTTTTAGGCTGCATTTACAGTTTGCAATAAATTATAACAACTTTATCATATATGGCACTAAGATGTCTACATGCTATCTCATTTAATCCTGCCTCCAACCCTTTGAGGTAGGTAGGTAAGAAGGCTTGCCAATGTGTTCAGCATCTCAGCTATTCTTCTCCTGAGGCCACTGAACTCCACTGTATTATTAAAGCCACAGAAATACCAAATAGGCGGAACATTAAATAAAAACTATACAGTAGTCTTCGCCTCATCCTCAGCAGGACCATCACCTTTCCTGGCCCTTTATTCCTGGTGGAGGTTGAGTCCAGAAAAGAGATTAAAGTGAAAGTTTATCATGCAGACATCATTAGGTGTGTGCCTGCATTTTTTTAATTAAAAAAATTTTTTTTGCCAGTCCTGGGGCTTGAACTCAGGGCCTGAGCACTGTCCCTGGCTTCTTTTTGCTCAAGGCTGGCACTCTACCCCTTGAGCCACAGCGCCCCTTCTGGCTTTTTCTATATATGTGGTGCTGAGGAATCGAACCCAGGGCTTCATGTATACGAGGCGAGCACTTTACCACTAGGTCATATTCCCAGCCCTTAATTTTATTTTTTTAAATTATCTTTAAGTAGTTAATACAAAGTAGTTTCAATTCAACATATCAGTTTATGAGTCTAGTGCATATGCCTGTGTTTTATTAGTTACAGGTCACAAACGTATATATAATTGCAGATTTGGGCCTCTTATTCTAGTATTTTTTGTGTAGATGCCGGTACTGAGGCTTGAACTCCAGGCTCCTCATCCTGCGGGAGGCCAGGTATGGCACCGTTTCCCCCCCGATTCTGACCACTGAGTGACAGCAGAACCGAGTGTGGATGGCTTGGGCAGAACAAGGGGCTGGGAGAGGAGAGGACTCGGCTTCCCCATTTTCAGTCTCTTTTGTGCCAGATATTAAATATGTCCCCACAACTCTCCAGAAACCTATTAACATCAAATATAGTACAGTCTATACATAATTATACCCAATTAAGTTTGCAAAATGTGATGAATAAGGCCTTGTAAAAAAACTTTCCTTTAACATGAAACATTTGCCTTTTACCTAGAAGCAAAACTCGTGAAAACCAAACTACCAAAAACTACAAATCACATTAATGGGGACTCTTAAGTAAAATAAAACTAACAAGCAGGGAGTAGGGGTGTGCCCCCACCAACACTCAACTGCTTTTCATAAGTATTAAATATCATATTTTCTACCTAGAAAACACTTCTAATTCATTTTCAGATTAGCACATAAATATATATTTTGCACACTATTCCCATGACCCTTGTTTTATTTTTTTTATTCAGAGATCCTTAGTTTTTACTTACTGGTCCTTAAAAAAGAATTCCCTTTCCAGGACCATGTTAACCCTTGTTTGTTTTGTTTGCCCTCTATGGCAACTTCCTGCAGTTGCTATTCCACTCAGATCTCGCTGTTCAGTTCCCTCGGTAATTTACCTCTTCCTGGCCTAGGCCACGACTGATAGGGCTGACTGATGTTTTTCAGCAAAGCAGCTTTTAAATTCGCACATCAATTCTACTTTCTAAATTACTTGCTTCTGCTTTTCCTTGGTGACTACCTTGGTGGGTGCTTGCAATCATATCTCTGGGGAAAAACCCAAAGCTCTGTTTCATAGCATCTGCCACTTTCTGAGAGATAAATGCTCCTGTGCAAGCCATCAGTGTTCTAGCCACCCAGCATACCTGAAGCACAGTGGGAAGAGATTTGTATCAGGACCCATCGTGAGAGGGAGGCTTTTTTTTTGGGGGGGGGGGGGGTTAATGGCCCTCATACACTTTTTTTTTCCTCTCAAGCTCAACAATGCATATACATTCACAACTCTCTGAGTCTTGCTATGGCACTCAAGAAACCAGGGGCAAATGCTGCCATTTTACCCTTGGGAAGGCAGAGGTTGGAGGCAGGGTTACTATCTCTAACAGTAGCTAGCTGAGGATTCGCTGTGCCATGAGCCCTGCCAACTTTGAACCCTGAGAGGTAGTTATTACTATTCTTACTTTTAATAAAATTGGTCAGCCAGCCATGGCGGTGCACACCTGTGGTCCCAGCAACTCACAGTTTGAGGTTAGCCTGGGATACTTGGAGAGACCTTGATTTAAAAAAAATTAAGAAGAAAGAAAAATGGGGGGCCAAGAGAGCCTGGGTCCCCGGGGACCAGGGCCACCATGGCAGCCAGGCCCTGCAGTCATGTGGGTCCTGTACATCAAGCCCCTCCCCACAAGGTGCAGCAGGCAGACTGTTGGGTCAGCAGGAGGGGCGCGGGTCCACCCAGTCCCACACGTGCAGTGAGGCATCGCTGGCCGCTGACAGCACAGTCCTGGGCTTGCTGGGGTGCCAGGTGTGGGTAGTGACCAGTGGGGCAGTGTCCACCTCATTTCCTTCTAGGCAGATGTGGCCTCTGTGTGTAAAGACAGGCTCTGCTTGGCTCCCCGCCGGGTCCCAGCATGTGATGTCATAGACCTGAACTGTCCCATCGAAGCCTGAGGATGAGCAGAGAAAAGGCTGCCACAAGGCTCTGGGGCACTTTCTAACTGCTATGGGACGGAGATGGGCTACAGACCAAGGCTTGATCAGGACAAGATTCTCAGTATGTCTACCTGTGCCTCCCCATGCCCTGAGCTGTTGCTGTGAGCTCCACGGTCCACCCGTTCCCTGCCAGGCCAGGCCAGGCCCGTCCTGGCATGCACTGCCCTGAGGCCTACCCTGATCCCTCGCAGGTGTGTCAGGAAGGCCTCAGCCTCCCCAGGAACAGAGTCTAAGGCATCAGGCCACTCCACGCGGCCTGCCCTGACTCTTTGCTGCTCTGTGGATCCCCCATGCTTCCTTTCCTACCGTCAATGGGGGAACCTGTCAGCCTTAGGCTGTGCAGTGGCTTCAGGCACCCAGCCTAGGAGCTGGACCTTCATCAGCTGCTACTCCTCAGAACACAGGCAGTAGAGCACCCCCCCAAGACTCAGTCACCTCTTTCTGGGGCCAATTCATGGTGGTTCCCTCATGTTTCTACCTGACTCTGCCAGGCTTGTGCCAGTGTGTGCAAGTTTAGTGTCCAGGAACTGAGGACCTTGGAGACAAACTAGAGCCATCTGTGGGCAGCTGTAAGGAAAGCCAGGTTTTCTGTGGGTGCAGGTGCCTTCATGCCCCCTATGCCCCCTGAAGAGAGATCAAAGCACAGACATACCCCACCCAGCCGTACCTGAGATGGCCAGGCAGTTGTGCAGGCCTGGGGCCCAGGTCACTCGCAGCAGCTCGGGGTCTGGGCTGGGAGTGGACACGGGGCACTGGACAGCATTCACAGGGCTGCAGAGCTGCCGGGGGTCAAGGAGGCGGAGCTGTCCATCAGAGCTGAGGCTGGCAATGCTGGGCCCAGGGCCCTGGCCTGTGGCCCTGACTTCTGCGCACCACTTCTGGTCCTCAGATATAGGGCTGGGTCTGGGGGTCTCCACTGGTGCCCACTTCTGGCGGGTGTCCACCAGCCCCAGACGTCCAGAAGAGCAGCAGAAAGCAAAGGTGTCAGCGTCCAGGCCCTGAAGGCTGCTCAGCTCCTCACTGTCTTCAACCCCTGGAAGGCCAAGGCAAAGAGGAGAAGCTTCAGGATGCCAACGAGACCCCAGGCCTCCAGCTTACACCCATGATTAGACATGCCCATCTGGGTAGAGGCCCTGGGGCCCTTCCAGCCCCAGGGCCAGGGTTTGCTTCCCAGTGTCATCATAGAAACCACAAGTAAATTCCAAATGCCAGGGCTGGGTGGAGAGCCAGTATTGGCAGAGGAGCCAGTGAGGGTGTTGAACTCCGCAGACTTGTGCTGTTAACCTGAGCAGTACCCTTGCAGTACCTGAGTAGTACCTACACAGTACCTGAACAGTGCCCTCAAATGAGCAGTACTCTCATAGTACCTGGGCCGCACCCTCCCAGTACCTGAACAGTACATGGTCTTCTGGGATTCCAGGTCTACAATCTTCAGGCCGCTGAGCCGCACCCCATGGAGAACACTGGGTGCCACTGAGGGGAGGATAGCCAACCTGGGCCAGAGACTCCCCTCTTCCTCATCCACAGCAAGGGTGCTGACAGCTGAAATGACATCTGGGGAAAGGGAAGAGGATGAAAGCTGGGAGGTTTGTGAGGGCCTCGGGTGCACAGAAGCCAAGGAAGGAAGAGGCTGACAGCTGGCAGAGGATGCTGAGGGGCAGACACTCTGCTCATATCGACATTTCAGAAACTGTCCAGATCACTGTTATTTCTTGATAATTTGTTTTAAGAGCTGTTTGTGTATATGGAGACAGGTCAGAACTCAACAAGCAGGTCTGGCATTTTCTTGGTGAATAACAGGAAAAGAATGAACAACACCATAGATGCCACTTTCACCTTTAGTGAAAAATAACAGGAACCGACTCGGGAGTGATTATTGTGCCTTCAAATATGTGTTCTGTGACCTCTGCCGATTTGCTGGAGTCTAGCGGGCGGAGGACGCACCACGAGGCCACAGGCCATGGATCATGGACCACAGTGTAGGTTGGGTAATGAGAGCAGCCTCCTCTTTTGCATACCAGAAACAAACCCGTGCTTGGCCTCCAGTTTTGGTCTGACTTTGCCTCAGCCTGCTTAGCACCAATGAGTTAAAGGGAAATTCAAATTTTCCATTTCTTTGAGTTTCAAACAGATTAGATCTGTGCTGACATACCCACAAAATCAGGTTTCTCAGACACCAGAGCTATGGTTCAACTCCTGGTTGGAAAATTAACCAAGAAAACACTGTCTTTTTAGGCTCCTAATAAAAGCTGGCAGGTCTTCTCTCAGCTCTGCAGTATTTTGCATTAAAATCTGGAGGAAGATGGTGAATGATGCTATCTGACTTTCTACATGTCTGTGTCAGAGGAAGCTCTTCCTACTCTACCTCCTAGACCCCCGACTTAAGCCCCAGGCTGCAGCTACAGACCCTGACACCTGAGACCAAATGATTGCAAGACTTCTTTCTCTTTCACATCTACCCCTTACTGCCCTATCCTGCCTATTTTTGGGAAAAGATAAAGGTAACTCTAACATACTGGCATAGGATAGAGTTACAGATCAATAGAAGGGACCTGGGTCTAGGACTAAACCCTTATAATTATGGTCAGTTGATCTTCCACAAAGATGCCAAGGCAAACCAAGGGAGAAAGGATGGACTTCTTGGAAAATGCTGACTGGACAACCATATGGATCCTCATACCATACATGAAAATTAACTCATTTGAATAAGCCCTGTTAGAATTGTAACAAAATCTGTGGGAACTAGAAGTGTGGCTCAAGTGGTAGAGCACCAGCCAAGTAAACAAAGAAAAAACAAAATGAGCAACGACAGGCGATTCTTGCCTGTAATACCAGGTATGTGGGAGGTAGAGGTCAAATTGTAGCCGGTAGTGGCCCCTGGCAAAAACACAAGACCCTATCTGAAAAATAAAAAGCTCTGGGGGTGTAGCTCAAGTAGTAGAGAGCCTATCTAGCAAGCATGAGGTCCGGAGTTGAAATCCCAATATAGAAAAAAAAAAAAATACTCTGATAAGATTGTTAAAAAGCCAGAGCCAGTGGCTCACGCCTGTCATCCTAGTTACTCAGGAGGCTGAGATCTGAGGATCTT
Organism: Perognathus longimembris pacificus; assembly: GCF_023159225.1. Lineage (NCBI taxonomy): Eukaryota > Metazoa > Chordata > Mammalia > Rodentia > Heteromyidae > Perognathus > Perognathus longimembris. Next base: position 30,679,293 of record NC_063180.1, on the reverse strand, counting down.
GGTTCAAAGCCAGCTGGGGCAGGAAAGTCCTAGAGACTCATCTCCAGTTACCCACCAGAAAACCAGAAGTGGCTCTGTGGCTCAAGCCCACGCCCAGAGTTCAAGCCCCACAACCACCAAAAAAAAAAAAAAAAAAAAGAAAGTAAAAAAAGATGGTTAAAAACACCTGCCATGGACTGGACTGGGGATGTGGCTTAGTGGTAGAGTGCTAGCCTTGAGCAAAAAGCCAGGGACAGTGCTCAGGCCCTGAGTTCAAGCTCCAGGACTGGCAAAAACAAACCAAAAGAAAACCTGCCACAACTACAAGGGATATCAACAACCAGAAATGAGGGCACAGGACAGCAAGGAAACACACGAGTCCACAGAGACCTTGACAAGGGTGTAAGGCACAGAACTGCCTTTAGGTACAAAGCTTGGGTGAGGCCCATGGGAAACTGCAAGGTGGGCAGCAGGGCAGCCACTGCCCTGCCCTGACCAGTGGACAGGCCTGCATTTTTGGGGGTGTTTAGCCCTCAGCCAGGTTGGAAAGCTCCATCTAACATGTGGCACTTGCTTGTGTGAAGGCAGACACAGCCTTATCCCCACTTCTGACTCCAAGTACTTCTCTGAACAGGAGCACAAGTATGAGCCACATCCTTCCACGATCCTCTACCCCACCACATAGAATTCACTCACCGCTGTCCTCTGCAGTCTGCCATACCTTCACGTGACCCCCTGGACAGCCACTAGTCACCAGCAACCTATTCCAGACAGAGAGGAAGTGTTAAGTCTGCTCTCTCCCACCTAGCTGGGGCCTGGAAGGAAATCCCACTACAGAACCATCCAGCCATCAGTGCACAGTGCATGCTTGCCCTGGCGGGGTTCAGGCCCACGGGTCATCAAAAGCCATGGGACCGAGCCCACACTAGCACAGGTCCTGATGGTTACCCAGAAGATGACACCAGTGGGGGGGTCAGAACCTGTAATCCAGACCCAGAGGCACAGCTACCTCTACTTCCCATGTACCATCAGCTCTCAGGGACGTGAAGAGAGGCCTTCTCTCCAGTTTTTAGTTCCTGAAGCAACTTCAGTGACTCCAAAACAGCCTGAGGCCTTTGTATAGTAAATATGTCCATGTGCTGAGGGGCAGGAACACTGAGAGGCAGGTGCCCTGCCTTGCCACCCACTCCACCTGGGACGGAAGGTGTGGGGAGCAGAACTGGCCTTACCTGGTGTCTGGCACATGCTTTAGCGCTAAAATAGACCTGTCGGAAAATCCTCCATGGCGTACTGTGAAATCCCTTTCTGGGAATAGGCCCTAGGATGGGAAGGGAAGCAGCAGCAATCAGACAGAGCATGCTATTCAAGGAACATTCCAGGAGCTCCAGGGAAGAGAAAGACTTTGGCCTGGCAGAGGTCATGGCGCTCACCTGGCATCTGACCTTGCATACCCACGTGCCAGCCTCCCTCCTTCCCTGCCCAAATCAAAGCCTTTGGCAGTCCTCCTATGGCACAACCCCCCCCCCCCCCGCCCCCGAGCCTCCTAGAAGAGACACACAGCTTCAGCGTCATCCGGAAAAGCCAGGGTCATTGGCCAACTAACACTTCACATCTCTTCTCCCCATGGGAAGCCAGGCAGGGACAGCTGGTACCACCTACCATGTGTCTGCTGCCGGGCACTGTGCCTAGACCCTACCACATGTGATTCTCGCTACCTCTGTGAGGCAGGTGTGGCCATTATCCACATGACAAAGTGCAGCTGCTGAAGCTCTGCTTCTAAGGCCACACAGGAATGAAGCTGTGAGCCAGAGCCCAAGTCTGCAGGGCCAATGCTGATGTCCATGTAAAGATCAGGAATAGGGAAAGGTGGTGGCCACAGAGAAAAGGAGAAAAGCCCATGGTAAGCAGAAAGCAAATGGGGTTTCTTGAAGGCTCATCCGGGAAGCACCTGACTTAGGCTGGAGTGACGGGGCTAGTGGAGGTCACTGCCCCAAAGGTGACTGAGGGGAGGCTGCCCCATAGCTTCCATGGTCTCTAGGTGTAAGTGTAAGCTTGGCATTTTGGGGGCCTTGTCTCTTGAAATTCTAGTTAGGAGGTGGGGGGGCTCAGGAATTTCATCAGTTCTCCAACAGATCAGGTGCAGGTGGTCCTCAGGCTACTGTGAGAAATACCCACCATGCTTGCGTGGGGTGGGACTTCTCCAGAGCTTCACAATGTCCCAGGGGCTGTTTATTTCTTTCCCTGGTTGGTTGTGGTACTTGAACTAAGGGCCTGGGTGCTGTCCCTGATCTCTTCTGCTCAAGGCTAGTGTTCTACCTTTTTGATCCACAGCTCCACTTCTGATTTTCTAGGGGTTACCTGGAGATAAAAGTATCACAGACTTGCTGGCCCAGGCTGTACTCCAAACTGTGACCTCAGATCTCAGCCTCCTGAATAGCGAGGATTATAGGCGTAAGCCACCAGTGCCTGACTCGCAGGGTTTTTTCTATGTCCCTGCCAGTGTCTTCTGAAGACCTTCAACTTGACTCTATACCTCCTTCACACTCTAAGATAACTTTGTGTCTGAATTCATAAAAGACTCACAGGGCTGGAGGTGGAGCTCAGGTGAGCACTGGCCTAGCATGAGCAAGGCTCTAGATTCCTTTCCTAACAGTGTCAGTAACAATGACTCTGAAACAAATTCTTAGGTTTCTGCTCCCACCTGGCTATGAACCTGTGTGCTCATAGCCCTGCTGTCTTCTGAAGATTGAATGCCATCTCTTGGAAGCACCGGCTTGCCCCGCTGTTCCCTCATCCCTGAATTCCAGCTTCTCTCTCTGTTCCCTCACCCCTGCCTTTCCCTTGTCTCCCTCTATATTCCCTCACCCTGATATTTCATCTTCTCCGTCTTTGGGGATACTGCTTCACAGCCAGTACCTGTGCTCAAGCCTCTTGAAACCTTCCCTTAAATCTGTGTTTCCAGCCAGGTATTGCTCAGGTTTCTCCTTCCCTACATGTTCACTTCCTTTTCCCCTCTGTCTTTGGCCCTGACCACCATTAGCAAAATGTGGTGACCTCAGTGGCATATATTACCAGGAGTTTCCCAATTACTAGTCTAATGAATAAACTCCTCAGTCCTCCTCCAAATGACTCTACTGCAGGCCAGGTGCTAGTAGCTCACACCTAATCCTAGCTACTCAAGAGGCCGAGATCTAAAGTTTGAGGTTCAAAGCCAGTCCAGGCAAGTCCATGAGACTCTTGCCTCTAATTAACCACCAGAAAACCACAAGTGGTGCTGTGTAGAGTGCTAGCCTTGAGCAAAAGAGGTCAGGGACAGCGCCCACACCTCAAGTTCAAGCCCCACAACCAAAAAAAAACAGAAAAGAAACATCCACTGCAACCTAACTTAGCCCTACCTCTTCTTGACACATACATTCTCTTCTGTTGTTTTCTTTTCCTGAACTCCTGCTACTTGTTTTTAGTGTTCCTCCAGGGGTCACCTTCCTGTGGCCATCTCTTAAATATGCCCCTAAGGTTCTGCTCTTAGCTGTTTTTTTCTGAATCTTTAGACAGTGTACATTCATTCTAGGTGACCTTAAACACCCTTTGCTCCCTAGTGCCCCCACATCTATCTTGAAAACCACGTGCCACCCAACAGTTTACCTCTGTGCAGATGTGCCTCTGTCTGTTAAACTATTTGCACAGGCCCGGTGCTTGTCTGTCCATCTAGTAACCAGGCAGTACCTGGGAGGTAACAGGAGGGCCTCAAATGCTTCGTAAATATAAAATCTGGCCCATACTCTCAGCGTTGCTATTTCAAGTCACCTGGTTTTCCTTTACAGAAAGTCTGAGTGGCAGGAGCAGATGAAGAATCTCATTTTTTTTCGGGCTCTCATAGCCAGCAACCAAGACTCCTGGGGAAGGAGAAAAAAATAGCGGTGACAAATGTTAGAAAGGTGGGCCTTGTGCAGATCTATAGACTACAAACACCCATAGGTGTGCAGCCTTGTATCACACAAAGTAAATGTGATGAGCTACCCAACTGCCAGTGACCCTGAGAAGGGGCTCCTTTGAGTTGCACCCCTTTATTGAAGTCTTAGGAATAAGCTCCCATCTCCTGAATGCCAGGCAAGGCATATTACCTTTATCACCAAGCCATTCAAGGACTCGAGTGGCTCCTGAGAGCTCAAAGGCGTGGAAATCCTGGTACCTGCAGGATACACGACAATCACCCGGTTGCTGGGGCCAGCGCAGCTGATAACTGAACACATGGCCAAGCTCCGCGGCTGGGGCCAGGGGCCTGGAGTCTGGCCGATAGTGTACGACGGGTCTGGCTTCTCATTTTACTAGGGGTGTCCGGGATCTGGCCCCGGCGCTCATCCGTGCAGCTCTCCCGGGCCCACCGAGTGCACTGCGCGGAGTTGGTGAGGGACTGAAGACTGGCTGTGCCGGGGACTTCCTTCCCGAGGGCAAGGCCCAGGCTCCAACCCCGCCCACCCGCCTCCCATGAGCCCCGTACCTCTGGTCCCCCCAGGAGCCCGGCACCTCCGGCCCTCCAGCCCACCCGGGCCGGGCTCCGGGCCCCAATCCCAACCACTCACAAGCGCAAGGATTCCACGAGCCAGTCCTCCGCAGACTCCATGGCAACCGCCGCTTCCGGTCCCTCACTTCCGGGGAGGGAAGGGCGTGCTCTCTAGGCTCGTGGCGCGTGGGCGTGGCCTCGGGAGTGGCTGTGGGCGTGGCCTCCTTCCGGAGCAGAGCCTGGTGGTCTGAGCTCGCACTGGTGCTCGCCCGCTGAGGTCCTTGGAAACTAAACCAAAACCAGGTGTCTGCTTATGAGTAAAGCCCCGAGGTCCTATTTTACGGTGGGGCATCTGCAGTCCAAGAAGTCAGAAGCAACAGAGCGAGCTGATAAGCAGTGATAAAGCTGCACATTCCTTCCCCCCTACCTCCACCAACCCGGGGGACCAAGATGAGAAGGGGACCAAGATGAGAAGGCGCCCAGGACGGGGGGGGGGGGGGTCCTCCTCCTCAAAAGCCCAGGGAGGGAATGACGCGAGTGTCAGCTCCCCAGTGCGCTGTATCTGTGTGCGGTGTGTGCGGTGTGCTCTGCGTGTGCTGGATATACGTGTGGTGGGTGTACAATGTGCTGTGTGTGTGTGCTGTGCGCTCTGTGTGCTGGGTGTAGTGGGTGTGGCGCAGTGTGCTCTTCACAGCTCCCTGTCACAGCATGGGAAACAGAGGCACTTGCTTGAGCCAGCTGGTGGCAGAAAAGAAGCGGAACATAGTGGCCAGGAGTCCAGCAAGCAGAGTTCCTACTTGCTGAGGGGTGGTGTAAGTCTGTCCCTGTCAGTGGCTGTCCGGTGCCCTAGCAGGGGGTGTTCCACCCAATCTCACTAAACACCCAAGCCTTCTAGCCCCTTTCCCTCCCCTTCCCTAGGCACGGCTGGAAGGACAGGACCAGGCAATCTATGTAAAGAGCAGGGTTTTATTCACAACTTCATTAGGAAGCAAGAAACAAGAACATAAATTTGTGTCTGCATCTTGCAGCATTTCCAGTGATACACCCAGAAATCCTGGTACCAGAGCAACAGATCTGAGCTCAGGACTTCTATCCTGATGTGGCCACTGCTGTACTAGGGTTCCATTCAGTGACTTCCAGGACTGGGTGCCGTCGAAGCCATGTTGTTGGCCTGCGCCATCCTGGCATCACACTTCTGCAGCATGTGCACGGTTAGCCTTCTGTACTGGAGGAAAATTCAGAGAATGACTGGGCAGTGACAAAAGAGAGGAGCAAGCTGCCACCCCAAGTGCTGGTGTCTGCTCCTCCGACATGGGCAGAGGCAGACTCTCTGCTGGGGTGGGTCCAGCACCTTTGTCCTGGAAAAGCCTAGGAGCCGACAGTTGCTTTTTCAGAGTACATCCTCCATTTCACAGGGTAGCAGTGACAATCAAAGGCTATTTCAGATGTCAGACCTAAGTAGGATGCCAGGCACTAGGAGGGTGTCAGCATCACTCCCCATTCAGCTGTGCCCCAGCTCTCCCCCACAGGCAGGTATTGCTTCCTAGAGATTCTTCAGGTGCTCTGAATGTCTCAGCCTTCAACATGAATGGACGTGGAGATGACACTGCCTCCCTTTAGACCCAGGCAACCTAAACTCTTGGTCCTTGCATCTGAGGTCCTTCAGGGAATAGGGTTTCTGTGCATTAGGAAGCCAGGGATGCTGGCTGAGGATGGAGCTAGACCTCTAGGGAATGCCCCTCCCTTCTTTCAACATGAGCATGATGCAAGCTAGGCATGGAAGAGAGGAAGAAAGGGAATCAGCCACACCTACTGCGAGGAGTACACACTGGTTCACTGAGGGCTTTCTATGTGACCAATACCCTGAGCACATGACATAAATGGTCTTATTGAGCTGTGGTGGACATAGGAGGAGCCAAGTCCAAGATAGGTTGGGCAAAACTGTAAAACCCTGCCTGAAAAACAGATCAAAATCACAAAGACTGGGGACTTGGCTCAAGTGATAGTCTCAAGTCCCTAAATTCAATCCTGGGTATCATCTCAACAAAAATAAATAAAGTGCTCCATTTAATAGCAAATGGGTCTGTTAGTGTTTCCATTTTGTAATTGGGGAGATGAAGCTGTTTCCAGAGCCCATCTTCTACCACACTGCACTGTGTGCAGATCATACCATCTCCTCCCTGTGTGCAGCCAGGATCATGCCAGCAACAGGGAATAGAGAAGCTGCCAACCCACCAAGCCAGACCCCTAAGGCTGCCTTAGCTCCAGGTTGAGGGCCTTAAACTACATGGATCAGTGGTTCCCACCCCCTTGTCCCCCCCTCTCCCAGTCTGGTCTCTGAAGGAATTTTGGGTTTTGCTTTTGGGGCATTGTACTAGAGTTGAACTCAGGGCCTCCTGCATGCTAGGCAACTGCTCCCTACCACTAGACCACAATTCTAGCCATTTTATGTTGGTTATTATTGAGGTAGAGTCTCTGTTTATGCCTGGGCTGTGATCCTCCTGATTGCGCTGGAATAAGTGGTGTGCACTCCCCTTTTCCCCCAGCCTGCGATGGTCTTGCGTTGCAATTTCCTGATCTCCCCTCCCCTGTAGCTGGGATTACTTTATTCACTGCACTGGCTTGGATTTTTTTTTTTTTAAATAAAGACAGAGTCTCACCATGTTGTTCAGTCTGGCCTCAAATCCCTTTGTTCAAGCCATCTTATAGTCCCAGGCTCCCAAGAAGCTGAGACTGCAGGGGCATTCCCCCATGACTGGCTTGGAGGTAATTTTGGTTATCACAACTTAGAGAGGACAGGAAAAGTGTCACTGGCACCTGGTGGTTAGATGCTAAACCTCCCACAATGCACAGAACAGCCCCACAATAGAGTCAGCCAGTGTCAAGAGAGCGGGAGGTCAGTAAGCCCCGGGGGGGGGCTGGGGGGTTCTGCTGACTGTCTTCTCTTGCCCTTTCTGTGCCTCACAGTTGGTGGGGCAGAGCTGAGGACTCTGTGAGAATGGTCCTGCTTCAAGGGGCTGGCGCATCTTAGTCTGTGGCTTTAGACTGGGGAGGGGGTGAAGGGAAGGGGTCTGCAGGAAGGTCAGTGCCCTTTCTTTGGTGTTGCCCTGGAATGCAGGGTTGCCTGGGATGGATACCCATTATGCCCTGGCTGGGCAATCATACACTACACCCAACATGGGTAGTAATTCCTCCACGGTGGGTGCCGGCCGTGCAGCCCCAGGTTAGACCCCTGGTGGCATTGGGGTGGGGGGCTGGCTTACCTGGCTGTGGGGTGCAGGGCGGTCGAGGCTCATGCCTAGGGCTTTCTTTAGCAGGAGGATTCGGTGTAGATCATGACTCAGCGGCAGTCTCTGGTCCCCCAGGGAGGTATGGGGTGCTGACCCTATGGGGGACAGGCTGGACAGCTCCAGACTCTTCTTGCCCATGAAGTGACCTAGAAGTAGGGAGGCCCTCAGAGGGAAGATTCCCTCCCCACTGGGAAAGTTGCCCACCTCTCCCCCTTTGGGTTCCCATGGAAGGACAGGGAGCCTTCCGCGTCCAGGAGCATTTCCTGAACAGGTGGGGACACGGCGGGGAGGAGGGGGATGGATGGGAGGGGTGTCCAGGGAGGGTTTGGAAAGGGCAGGGTGGAGGTGGAGGAGGAGGTACCTGGAAAGGGGGTGTAGAGAGAGAAGGCACGGCAGAGCTAGATTCGCCGCCTCGCTTAAGGGAGGGGCACCCAGCGGCGGTCAGCCCTGCCTGGCACTAGCTGAGTGCGCCTAGCAGTCACTGCCCGTCGGGGTCTCTAGCCGTCCATCTTTAGATGAGATGCAACCCAGGGCCCCAGGGGCCGGCTCGTCGGGGAGGAGCCTGGCGTCCGAGCAGAGTGAGGAGCGCTGCCTGGGGTCCGTCAAGACTTACCGGTGGCCCAAAGGTTGCCCCGCGGGTGTACCCGGATTTTGTTGGCTCGGCTGCGGGGCTCGGGCAGATCCCAGCCGAGCGGGGCGACGCTGGCAGCCAGCAGCGTGAGGAGCAGGAGGCGGGATAGCAGCCGCGCGCCCCTGGTGCGCCGGGCCATGTCGGAGCCACGCCGCTGAGCTGCCGGTTCGCGCCGCCTGCCTTCCCCGCTTTTAAACCCAAGCCGGGGCGGGGCCTGGTGATGGGTGGAGCCCTGGAGGGGGTGGAGCCTGCTTGTAAGCATGGCCAGCACGCCCCGTCCCCCGCCGGCTGGGGCCCCTCCACCCCCGCAACCTGCACACCTGCCCAGCACCTGGCAAGGCACCAGCGGTACCCCGACCCTACCGCCTTGACGGGGTCCCTACCAGGCTCCAGAGCGCCATAAACGTCCCCTCCCTACGGGAGCCACTCTGCCCTCCCTGGGTCAGCAAACGCCAGGAAGTGTGCTGCGCTGGCCCAGCACGGGAGGGCGAGGTGGGACCCTTCTCGCCTCCGGGTTAGCGGGGACCAAAGGTGTACTACAAGCGAACCCCGAGTTCAGGGCGTCTCCTCAAAGCATGCTCCTCAAAGGGCTGCACTGACTCTTCTCGAAAGAACTTTCAGATGAGCACAGGGGCTTATGACCCATTTATCTTGGCTTAAACGGGCTCCTGACCCATTTACCTTTGCTTAAACGTGGACTGCACCCCCACACTGGAGAAGGAGAGGGAGCGGAGAAGGGAGGTGAAGGAAGGAGGGAGAGGAATGCCCAGCCCTCTCCCCAGACGTGCTTTCTCACGGCCATCTGCAATGGGGAGCTATTGGTGGAAGTAGAGCAGGCAGACTTTAGACCCCACTGGAACGCTGGGCAAGGAAAGGACCCTACCCCAGCCCAGTACCCCGGTAAGGACACCCGCTGTTAGCAGTCCTGGCATGGACTTAGCTGGGCATGCCTGCCATCCTGTGATCTCCATCCTAGAAACGAATCAGGGTGCCATGCTGTTTGCAGGAGCACAGGTGGGGCAGCCCACTTCTGGCCCTGGTTTCCTCTTCTTGCTTCTCGTCCTCCTCAGTGGCATTTACACCACTTTGCTCTCCTGTCACAGCTCAGCCATCGTGTACAGATATAGCTCTTATCACCTTCCATAATAATCACTTCTGCACCTCCTCCCCTTTCTCTCCATCCATCACACTCCCAGCCTACCTTTGGGTCCAGCGATGCAGAAATCACCTGGAGCTGGTGTGAATGCCAGCGTACTGCAACACTGGAAAGGACTGATTGATACGGTTCCCCTCACATCTGGTGCAAACAAACTGAGACGCTGGGATATGGTCTCAGTCCCCCATAGTTGTTTTTTTTGTTGTTGTTGTTGCTGTTGTTGTTTTGGCCAGTCCTGGGGCTTGAACTCAGGGCCTGAGCACTGTCCCTGGCTTCTTTTTGCTCAAGGCTAGCACTCTGCCACTTGAGCCACAGCACCACTTCCAGCTTTTTCTATATACATGGTGCTGAGGAATCGAACAAAGGGCTTTATGCATGCTAGGCCACATTCCTAGTGCCTCTTCCCTCCCCCGCCCCACCCCTAGTTTTAAGAGTACATGCAGCTTTCTTTAACCACTGCAGTCCCCAGTACCATCCCGCCTCAACAGCAAGTTCGAATTCTCCAGAGGAAGCGGGTATTTTCTTGCAGGCAGCCCTCCAGGCTTGGGTTCTGTTCTGGAAGATTTATTATACTTCAGCTGAGCTTCCTCTGCTATAGCCCAGGTCTTGAGCTGAGAAAGCTAGGAAGCTGCTGCTCAGAGCAGGTGTTCAGGGATGTGGTAACAGCCAAAGACAGTGAGAAGCCCCAGGCAGAGTTCAGAATTAGTTGTGTTCACGTACTTGAGGACATTTCTTGCCCAGGCTGGCTTCAAACTTCCATCCTCAGATCTCAGCCTCTTGAGTAGCAAGGATTACAGGTGTAAGTCACTGACACCCAGCCCAATACACATACTGAACGTTTAACAAGCGGCTCCTAGGGAAATGAAGGGTGTCCATAAAGGGTTTTTTGCACAAGAGGAGCTTATGGCTTGCCAGGGGATGATCTTGAGGCCCTACCTGCATAACGCAGTACAAAGCCACAATGCTTCTAAAGATGGGGGACACAGCCCAGCAGATGAGGGGATGCAATAGATGAAATTTCAATGCAGGCAAAAAGCACAGGGGACACACCAGACACTCTGGGAGTCAAAGGCACACAGACTACCCATAATGGACACACTGGCAAGTTGCATGGAAACCCGTACCCAAAAGTAACATTGTCACTAAATACCAATTTCAGTACAGATTTCTAGATCCTTGCGACATTAATGAGTAGGCTCAGTCAATGAGTAGGAAAATGCAAGTCTAGGTGAGCACTCCACTGAAGATGTGAAAATCAGGGGATGGAAGTTTGGGGAAAACACTATGAGCTTGAGTTTCAAGATGGGACAGGAAGTGAAAGCATGATGTGGAAAGAGAAACAGGACTAGAACACGTGACAGGCACCGGCTTCGAGTTATGAGAGTGAATGAGTAACAGGTGATCCTACTGGCAAGTTCTTAAAAGTTTTTTTTTTTTTAAATCAACTCTCATACTTTTTCCAGTTTCCTCAGTGCATTAGTGAGCCTCTCAACTTCCTACTTGCCCTGCCCAAACCTCCGAGTTCTTTGGTTACTAAACTCCCCTAGAATTTACTTAAAAAACAACAACAACAAAAAAAAACTAGTCTTGTTTTGTTGCTTAGGCTGGTTCTGAACCCATAGACTGAAATGATCTCCCTGCCTCAACTTCCTATAATTGAGATTATTGCAGGCATGCAAACTCATACTTGGCGAATTCCTTTCCTTTGCCTTTTTCTTAAAAAAAAAAAAATTTTTTTTTTGGTTTGTTTCAGTACTGGGGCTTGAACTCGGAACCTTGTGCTCTCCTTCAACTTTTTTGCACATGGCTATTTCTTTTATCGTTTGAGCTATACCTCCAGTCCAACATTTTGCTGGTTAACTGACGACTCATGGGCTTTTCTGTCTGGGCTGGCTTCTAACTGCAATCCTCCAGGTCTCAGCTTTCTGAGTAGCCAGGATTACAGGTGTGAGCCACCATTACCTGGTTTCTTTTCGTTTTCAGGAAGTTATTAAAATTTATTTACTGCTGAGCATGGTGACACAGCCTATAATCCCAGCTGCTGAGAGGACAGACAGAAGAAACAAGAGTTTGAGGCCAAGCCCGGTAAAGCTAAAACAAGAATGCAAAAAGATGGAAAGCATGGCTCAAGTGGTAGAGCACTTGCCTAGCAAGTGTGATACCCTAAATTCAATTCTTTTCTGAAAAGAAAAATAGAAAAACGGAGACTATAATACCTCTCCCCTAAAATACTTTTTTATTTTTGGCTACTGCAGTGATTCAAATGTTTTTAAATGCTTTTTTTAAATTGCTGTTTTAGAGAAATGTAGCTGTTGCTTGCAACAGAAGCGCCTGATAAAGGAGAAAAAAAAAAGGATATTTTTACAGAGCTGTGTGTATAAGCACAAGTGCAGGTGAAGACATGAGTGCAAGGGCATTTACACTGAGGGAGATGAGGCTCAGACAGGTCCCTGAGAGCTCAACTTTGGCCAGCAGAACCGGTTGGCACAAAAGCAGGGCCATGGCCAAATGCAGTGATACATACTTGTAATTCCTGCTACTGGGGGGCTGAGGGGAGGTAGAAGTATAAGGATTTTGAGTTTAAGGCCATTCAGGGCAAAGTTAAGACCCTACCTCAAAAACAAAATACAATGGGTTGAGATGTAGCTCAAGTAGTGAAGCATTTACCCAGCATGCAAAGGGCCCTGCAAAAAAATGCCAAAACAATCACAAAACCAAGTCCAAAAGGGTTGAAATAAGAGTACTTGTCTATGGGCTGGGGAATATGGCCTAGTGGCAAGAGTGCTTGCCCCGTATACATGAGGCCCTGGGTTCAATTCCCCAGCACCACATATATAGAAAATGGCCAGAAGTGGCGCTATGGCTCAAGTGGCAGAGTGCTAGCCTTGAGCAAAAAGAAGCCAGGGACAGTGCTCAGGCCCTGAGTCCAAGCCCCAGGACTGGCCAAAAAAAAAAAAAAAAAAAAAAAGAGTGCTTGTCTAGCATGCACAAAACCCTGTGTTCAATCCCTAGGACTAAAGGAAGAAGAAAGCAAGCAGGGCCCATGCTCAGCAGTTAGCCCTGTCCCGCAAAGGCGACTTGGAGAAAGAAAGGATGCGTAGTGTCCGGGCAGCCGCACAGGGAATGAGTCTGCACTCCCTGGGCATGAGAGAATCTAAGCACTGTGTAAGCTGCAGAGACAGGTTCAAAAAGCAGCTGCTAGTAATTTTCCGGCTTCCTCCTCTGTAGAGAGTATTGGGGGGTGGGGTCCCATGCAGGCCTGACAGCTGAGTCTGGTTAAGGGAGGATTTGCAGCAGCACCACTCTGTGGGCTGGGCGGGCTCCATGGGCAGGCGGCAGGGGCTGCTCCATTCCCATCCACCAGGACTGAGTTCCTCCACAGAACCGGAGGCCCAGCACAGGAAGCCTGCCTACTTGCCAGAGGACTAGAGGATTCTGTGCTTCACATACACTGGCTTATCCTGCAATCATTTCTTTGAAATCCTCAACAAGGAGACACACAAGTGTGCTCTGCTTCCTTATGTTCGTGACACTCGGAGCAGGTTCAGGCAATGAAGTTTCCAGACAAGGGGAAGGCAGGCTGAGCCCTCGGTGTCTCCGCCCTGCCTGCCTCCTTCCCTCCCTCCTCACACCGGCTGCCATGTGTGGAGAGGGTACAAAGGGTTATGGGCACTTACAGCCAAGTAAGAGTCTCCGAACCTGTCAGCAACACAGCTGCTTTACACACATCTGAGTCACGCACTGGTAAGAAGCAATTTTATGACTAAGAGATTTCCTATGAATGTCAATGGCTCCTTCTGCTTCACAAAAACAAAATGGAACAAACAAGTCACTCATTTGAGGGCAACCTTCGCAGAGGGCTGTTCTCAAAGCCTCTGCTCCTTCACGGGGACAAAGAGGCAACTTCCAGGACTTTTCCCAACAAACACAATGCAGGGATAAGGGGTTAAATGTGCAAAGTCTTTTATTTGAAATTTGCAAAGTTAAGACTTGGAGCCACCTTCATGAGCCGTGAGTGGCACTGTGAGGACAGGCGGTCCACGCGTGCAGAGCTGCACTTCCGCGGACAGCACGCTGAGGCACTTCAGAAGTGAAGCTGGGCTTCAAAATACAAACACTGGGGGCTTTGGCTCAACCTTTTAATATAAAAAAATCCACTGATGTACAAAATGTGAAAGTGGGACAATGACAAGGTATGAAATCCTGTGATTGGAAGTCCCCTCGTGTGCACGCCTCAGTGCCCATGCGCCCGCCCACATATATTCTGGCGTGGAAACATAAACTAATGCACACTGGTGCTCCCAAGAGCGCCCTCAGTGCGCTCGCTCTCCACCAACCGCAGACCCATGTCTACTGCAGATACCCAGGAACAAAGCTCGCGGCTTCCTGGAACGGAGCGGTGAGGCTCGCTTCTTACTCACGGTGGACCAGCACGAACAAGCCCAGCAAAAAAAGGACTGCGTACTAGAAAACAAAACACAGAAGCACAGACAGAAGTTACTGAGCCATCTAACTATTCTTCCAGGCTTTAACTGTAATCTAGAGGTCAGCCCAAGCTCCTTTCTGGGGGCAAGACCCAGGGTGCCGCACAGGCCAGTCTCCCGCTCTCCCACCAAGCTTCACCTTCAGCCATGACTCCTTCACTTCTTTCTCTTTTTTTTTTTTTGAGGGGGCAGCGCTGAGGACGGAACCCAGATTTTATTCATGTGAGGCAAATGCTCTAGCACTAACCCCAGCTCTATTTCATTCTGAGTGAAAACACAGTCCAGGGCTGGGAATATGGCCTAGTGGTAGAGTGCCTGCCTCACATTCATGAAGCCTTGGGTTTGATTCCTGAGCACCACATATAGGGAAAAAGCTGTGGCTCCAGTGGTAGAGTGCTAGCCTTGGGCAAAAAGAAGCCCGGGACAGTGCTCAGGCCCTGAGTCCAAGGCCCAGGACTGGCAAAAAAAAAAAACACAAAAACAAACCAACAGCCCAAGCTCTCACCTTGAATTTAGGGTAGTCATTCATGAGGATCGTCACAATTCCAATATAAGGAACAAATCTAAAACAAACAAACAAGACACTGATGACCATAGCCACTCCTAGGAGAGCACGCCATCATCACAGGACAGGATCTGCTTCTTCCAAGTCATTTTACCCAGCAAAGCCCGTTTGTATCCCTTGTGCAATTTGCCCCTTTCCACAGCGGTGGTAGGAAGTTAGGACTGTTACCATTTTACAGATGAGGAAACTGACAGCCAGGCTGGGTGCTCGCTTTTGTGGCAAGGCCCAGCACCAGGTGTGGTCTTCCATCACTGATGACCAGGGACACATGCTGACCAAGTTCCAGGGGTTAGGTGTCACCTCAGGGCCTTGAGTGGAAGAGCTCTACTACCACCTAGACTTCACCACCCTCCCTGCCAGCCTCCTGGAATCCCAACTCCCTGAAGGCAGAAACCCATCTCAGCCTCCATTCCTGCAGCATCCTATCATGATCACACTTAGTCCTCCTGGGTCTCTGCTTCTCTACCTTATCTACATGATCCTTAGGCTGCTTCATCCGTTAACCATCTTACAGGGCCCGTGATGTTCCTTTTGAGGTCTACCACAATTTCAATCAACCAGCACTGCTCGCTATGTAGTACCTGCTTCTCCTAAGGGACTCTAGACTGTGAGACATGCGGATGTCATGCGGATCCCTTCTACCAGTTCCCAAGGCCAACACAGGGCGTTGCCCACGGCCACATCACAGTCTTCTAGTGAATACTGGCTGAGATGCATTCTGTGGTCCTGGGAATCAAACCCAGGACCTTGGCCAAGTTAGGTAAGTGCTCTACCATTGAGATCCAAACAACCAGACTGGATGTTTGAAAGCCAGGGCCTCTTCTTTTCGCTCTGAGGAAAATAATTTTCTCCAGGCTTCAAATCTCCCCTCTATGCCAAAAACTCTTCAACATTGTAATAACTGGGGGCAGAACCAGGAAATTAGCAGGGTAACCTTGGTGTGGGAGGAAAAGATAGTCAGCAAACACAGTCCTATCTTTTCTCTGCTGCTAGACTCCAGAGTGAAGCTGACATGGAGGTTTGCCTCTGCACACCTCACAGGAGCCTGCGGGCTTCACTCGGCCCTGTACCCCACAGGCAGCAGACACAGCAATCGCCTCCCATGCAAAGCCTCAGAGAGCTTTAGACAAAGTGCACTGCATCCTTTGCCCTACTTCCCATCTGCGGTCCTCACCTGCTGCGTATGCCATCCTCATCTGACCCTCTCTCCCTACTCCCCAACTCCCTTTCCACATGCTGGCGCTTCTTAAAACTTAGACATCCATGACATAATCACTTGGATAGCTTGTAACACACGTTCTGGCATCTCTTCAACTTCTGGGCTAAAGGAGGGTCCCAAATGACATTCCTGCATATTGCAGATGTGGTGGCACAAGCACCTCTGAAGGCCCTTGTGTTAGTCCCAACTCCTGAGTCCTCCAAGACATAAAAATGATAGTTGCTACAAAATGGCTCTGCTAAGCTCTAGGAAGCAGGACCCAAGTTTTCTACATGTTTGGTATATATGGATATTAATGCTTGGGCTATATGTACACTACTATTGTTCTTGCTAATGCACTAAGAAAAATCATCTAACTGAAAAACATGAGACTATGATGGCTAATGTCTCACAGTAACATGAAAATTAAGCCAGCGCCAATGGCTCATGCCTAGAATCCAACCTACTCAGGAGGCTGAGATCTAAGGATCTTGGTTCAAAGCCAGCTCAGACAGGAAAGTCGGTGCAACAATTATCTCCAATTAACCACCAGAAAACCAGAAGTGGAGCTGTGGCTCTAGCTGTGGTGCTAGCCTTGAGCGAAAGAGCTCAGGGACAGCACGTAGGCCCAGGCTTTAAGCCCCACAACCACTAACAACAACAATAGATTAACAGCTGCTAATTCTGCTCAAATGATCAGTCAAATCACTGCACTGTACACCTCAACATGGTGAATATTATATCTTAATACATGCAAACTTAATCTTAAAATGTTTCAAATAATTTTCACCTAGAACCTTGGGCCTTGAAAGTGCTAAGACATCTGTATCTCGGTCACAGACCTGACTGTAGAAAAGCTCTACCCTCCAGGTTTGGGAACAATCTGACTTGAAACATTGCTTAATGTTGGTGTTTTATGAGTATAATTTGCACAGGAGTGATGGGTGTGTGACGCAGCAGTGAAAGCGGAGGTATAATCACTGGAAAGTGGATTTGCACAGTGAAGATCCTGCCTCCCTGCTGTTCATGCCTCAGATGTTTCACACTAAATTCACAGAGAATCACATTACTATTTTTCTATTTTTTTAGTTTACTTTATTAGGAACCAGCAAAAGGTCTGGGATTTAATTTGTTCCTTTTTCTTTTGAGACAAAGCCTCACTCTGTAATTCAGGCTGGCCTCAGATTCCAAATCTTTTTTTTTTTTTTGGCCAGTCCTGGGGCTTGGACTCAGGGCCTGAGCACTGTCCCTGGCTTCTTCTTGTTCAAGGCTAGTACTCTGCCACTTGAGCCACAGCGCCACTTCTGGCCGTTTTCTATATATGTGGTACTGGGGAATTGAACCCAGGGCCTCATGTATACGAGGCAAGCGCTCTTGCCACTAGGCCATATCCCCAGCCCCCCAGATTCCCAATCTTTACAATCCTACTGACTAAACCCCCAAGTTACTGCACGTACTACCAGACCCAGCTTGAAGTTGGGATCTGAGAAAAAGTATTTTATATACACTTGTGATTAAGTTACTTGAGTGAAAAGCTTACATCCTCCAATCTTTGGTATAGGAGGATCTTTGACCCAATAAAGGGTCCAAATTAAAACATGGAGCAGTAAAAAACACGTGTCACGAGTCACACCACAGGCACTATTTTGTGGGTAGGATCATTTATTAGACAACACAGCAAAGGCTTTAAAATATGTTCAAGTTTCAGGGCTGGGAATATGGCCTAGTGGTAAAGTGCTAGTCTCGTATACATGAAGCCAAGCCCTGGGTTCGATTTCCCAGCACCACATATGTAGAAAACGGCCAGAAGTGGCGCTATGGCTCAAGTGGCAGAGTGCTAGCCTTGAGCAAAAAGTAGCCAGGGACAGTGCTCAGGCCCTGAGTCCAAGGCCCAGGACTGGCCAAACAAAAAAAAAAAAACACCCAGAAGTGGCGCTGTGGCTCAAGTGGTAGAATGCTAACCTTGAGCAAATGAAGCTCAGGGACAGTGTCCAGGCCCTGAGTTCAAGCCCCAGGAAAGGCAAAAAGCAAAATAAACAAAAAAAAGGAAGGTATTTTCATGTAAGCATGTACACATTAACACCTATGCCTTTATCTCTATGCATAAGAGAACATGAATTAGGAGGTTAAGAGTAAGTACTTAGGGAAACAGGAACTTGGGCTTCTCTTACTTTACTACATGCATCTGTACACTCCCAATTGCATGCAGGCATGAGAAGGACCCCAGGAGGCGGTGGTGTGGATAACTACAGTAGGAATACTTTGCAAATGGGGGAGGGGGCACTATTCCTCAGAAGCACTGAAGACCTTGTAACTCCATCTCAGGAACAAACTCTTCTGAAACATGGAGACAGACCCCCCCCCCAAAAACAAAACAAAACAAAACAACCCCACAACAGTGCTCTCTCTAACCAATCTCTGGCCATACACTGAGCAACTATGCTTTTTCTGGACAGCACGCTGGGCAGGGTGGTGACCACATCTCCTGTGCTGCAGGTGAGAAGGGACCATGTTCTGACAGCGGTGAGAGCTCTGGAAAGTGTCCAACAGTGAGAATGGCACCTGGGGAATGGGGTGCAGGCTTCAGAGTGGACCCAGCTCACAGAGTTTCCTCATCTGTAGAGTGGGGGCAGCAGGCTGTCTGAGGTTAAAGGCAGCGATGCTAAAGCATTTATAGGGAGTCTCTGGTGCCCAATGAGCCCCGATGAGGGTGTGTTTCCATTATCACTATTAGTACATTAGGGCAGCAGCAACCCCATACTTCCTTACAGTACCAGTAACTTACAATTCCTGTCCTCCGCTGATCTGTTCCCCTGTCAACACCTGAAATAAACAGGCTTAGTAGGATGCCTAAACTTCACTTGATCTCATCAACTTTAAGTTTAGAACTAAGTCCCACAAAGGTTAACACCACTGTGGCTCCCCACAGCTTAGCCCAGTGTGGACACTGGGGCATGGGAAAGGTACCCTCTAATACTTCCTGAGAGAGCCGAATAAAAGTGAACTCACCATCTTGTCACTAACTCCATCTCATCACCCATCTTCTGTTCTTTTACCGTGTCCCGTTCCTCCTCCCTGGGGAGCAGTGCTGGAGGTTTGGAAGCATTTGAAGAAGGGCACCTTTTGGTCAAAGTAGGACCAAGCGGCTGTGGGTGCAGCTGTGAGGGATGAAACGGCACCGCAGAGAGGGCCATGTTGAAAGCGCTCCCCTCTACTTACCCCCTGGCTCTCCCCACGACATCTTTCTTCTCCAGCCAGTGCTGCCCTTGTTTATACAGGCCTCGATCATCAACAGCATTATTATCTCCTTTGGTTAAAAACTTGATATGCCCATTTTGCCTTAAAGGAACAAGGGAAATGCAAAGTCATCATTTGAAAGCACAAATTTTGCTCATTAGCCAAAAGTTCCTGTGGCACTGTAACGTTTCATCACTCCTTGTATTAATTCTTTAATTGGCTAAAAGGATGCTTATAGCTGCATGGTTCCTACTAAGGAATAAATACAAACTAAAAGTCCCACATTTAGAAGTTAAATCTATGCAGGTATCAGGAACAAGGCTGCAGCTTCTTTTCCTTTTTGTCTGACATCTTAATGAGGTTGCAGCAGTCAGCGCTGCTCTCCAGGCTTTGTGATGCTGCCAAGGACCACAAGAAGAAAGAAGCGGGGAAGTCCGCTGGGAAAGACAAGGCCCCTGGGAAGCACATCTGGGGCAAGGCCCAGAAGTGGTCCAGAGGCAGTGGGTGGGACAAGCTCACGAAGCCCCTCCTGACAAACTGCAAGCAAGTCCCAGCTCTAAGCTCATGAGCCCTGCATTGGTCTCGAGGAGCTGAAGATCCATGGCTCCCTGGCCAGGGCATGCCTCCAGGAGCTCCTTAGTGAAAGACTTTCAAATGAGCTTTGGAGCACAGAACGCCAGTGATTCACATGAGAAATACTAAAGGTGGAGATGCCCCAGCTGCTGGTGAAGATGCATGAACACACCTAATCAACTGTACACTTGGGAAAATAAAACTTTACTTGAAAAAGAACAAGAACAATGTTGTAGACAACTGAACATTATAAAATAGTATACACAATAATCTGGTTTTTCTATTAAAATATCTGGGAAAATATAAAGAACGAAAGAGCCCAATAAATGACCAGTCAGGATACAGCTGGCCAAAAGCTGATTATGGGAAAGTACAGAATGACCTGATTTTCAAGCAGCAATGGCAGGAAGAACCCTGCCTGAGGAACCTCTGGATGTAAATGGTTGGCATCAACCAACTACAGCCAGGGATTTCATCTGGATCTGGGGTTCAAAACAAATGCTTAAAAATTTTAAGACAGCCCTAGGCCAATCTGAATGTATAAAGCAGAGGTGGGGGAGAAAACTTTGGCATAACCATGCATGCCTGTCCATTAACCATTCCTCCCTATGGTGGTACTGGACTATTGTTTCATATTAAAATATTAAATTTAATATTAAATATGAGGTATCAAAACATAACTGGGAAACTGAACAAAGGCTGGGGAGTGCTATAGTTATGCTTTAGAAAACATTATCTCCCTGCCTCCCATGATCTTTATACTTCAAAGCTTTTCTGGTGAAGGCAGAGATGCACCTACTTTTCATGAATCTTCAGGACTCGGTGCACTATGGGGATCTCTCTTCCTTCTATTCTGAACACGACAATTTCCCCCACTCGAATGGGGTCTTCCACCCGATTTGTTAGAAAAAGAAGATCTCCTCTATGGAATGCAGGTTCCATGCTGCCACTGGGAGGGAAAGAGTAGAACAGCAAAAAGGAAGTGAGACCAGACCGACTTTCAAAATCAAGAGCAACCACTGCTGTGGTATACACACACAGTAGAACTCTACCACTATGCCTTAGGATTCTTTTCAAAATCTGTTTCTTGAGACTACCGTGAGATTTTTAGTTATTACCTTCACCAGCCAGTTCCAACTCAAGATGCACTATACAAAGCAGTCTTGGAAAGAGCACGGTTACTAATTCCTTAACCTTTAAAATTTTCAATGACAAACAGAAAATAACAGTGAACTTTACAGACACTGCCCTTATTCTCACTTTGTCTGAAAACACTAAGCATATTCAAATATTCAAATGAGCACTGGATCATCTTCTGCCATTTATAAAGATATACACCCAGATGACCTTATGAGTCAGGCCCTCACACAGGAAAACAGCTCATCAAGTCTAAACTGTCAGCTTCACAGATAAAGTTTGCTTATCAATTCTTAAGAGATAAATATGACAATAAAAGAACAGAGTACTTTGCCTAAGAATTTCACAAATGAGCTCTCTTGCCTGCTTTCCCCTACACAGCCCTGAGAACCAAAAATGTTCACACTAATGGATATGCCCTTTTCTTTTGACCTCTTCCCTCATTCCTTCCTTTTTTTCCCCCGCCAGTCCTAGAGCTTGAACTCAGGGCCTGTTCCCAGCCCCCTTGAAGCGTTTTATGTTTTGAAGGTCCTGGGGCTTGAACTCAGGGCCTGGGCACTGTCTCTAAGCCTTCCTGGGCTCAAAGCTAGTGTTCTACTACTTGAGCCACAACACCACTTCCGGCCTTTTCTGTTTAAGTGGTATTGAGGAATCGAATCCAGGGCTTCATGCATGGTAGGCATGCACTCTATCACTAAGCCACATGCCCAGCCCGGTAAAGTACTTTTGATTGAAACTCTAGTCCCACTACATAAAGGATGGCAGTGGTTCCTGAGCTTCACTGAACACTGGAAATATCTGAGGAACTTTAAAAAAAAGAAAAAACATGTATGTCCAGGTCTCACCAAACCACTTACAGAAAATATCCAGGAACAGGAGGTAACATCATTTTTGTGTGTGTGTGATGTGGTTTTTTTTTTTTTGCCAGTCCTGGCTGGGGCTCGAATTTAGGGCCTGGCTTCTTTTTTGCTCAAGGCTAGCACTCTGCCACTTGAGACACAGCGCCACTTCTGGCCATTTTCTATATATGTGGTGCTGAGGAATCGAACCCAGGGCTTCATATATACGAGGCAAGCACTCTTGCCACTAGGCCATATTTCCAGCCCCAGGTAGCATCATTTTGCAAAGGTTCTCACTGATGAACTGAGCATATCCCTGTAATCCCAGCACTTGGTAGACTGAAGCGTGAGGATCTTGAGATAAAGGCTATCCTGAACTACATGGTGAAATCCTGCCTCAAAAAAAAAAAATAAAACAACAGAGGCCCTATCTCAACAGAAAACACTGGGCCTGGGCACGGTGATGCATACCTGACATCCCAGCTACAAAGGGTCCAAGTTGGCAAAGGCAAAAGTGAGATACTATCTAAAAGTGCCAAAGCAAAAGGGCTAGAAGTATGGCTCAAAGGCTAGAACACCTGCCTAGAAAATGTGAAACCCTGAATTCAAACTCCAGTATTTCAAAAAGCAGCAGCAACAACACCCCAGTAATTCAATGTAAAGTCTTTAAACCATTATACATGTATTTCTATATGCATTTATCACTATATTGTATTAAAGCTTTTGTTAAGTTTCTCACAGAGCAGTGAGTTCCCTCTTTCTGAAGGTGTTCAGTTAGAAGATGGAATATGTGTTTGCTGAAAATATTATAAAGGTATTCTGTACACAAAGCTTCCAAGTGTTTATTTTTTTAAAATCAGGGACATCTTTTCTTCAAATAAAATGCTACTTGAAGAGAGTAACCTGGAAAAGATGAGAAGGTAGATTGGGAGACCAAGTGCCCAAACGGTTGTTATAATGTGCACTCAGTAACTACAAGAGTGCTGTTTAAAACTCTGCTAAACAACATGGTGACGCCAAAGGAGGACACTCTTAAGAGAGGAACACAAAGCACAATGTCTATGTGCATCTGATCACACAAAATAGTATGTATCAAAATGAACTTCAGGAAATGGGGGGGGGGACTGCTAAATAGAGACACAAATGATGAGAAAAAAAATACGAGGACATACATACATAATGATCTCAATTATGTGAAAACAGCCTAAAATGTTAACAGAATTATATCTCAGAATCAAAAGCGACAGTTCCATCTAGATTTGTTTGTGTGGTTACAATCTCTCATATATAATGAAAACATATTAATTTTTTCTGATTATAAAGGCATTTCTTTAAAGGTCATAACAACAGCATAGGCAGGAAATGACAAGGGCTGAAAATAGAACGATGCTCAGAACCAGTTCTAAAGAGGTAGATGAGAGGGAAGCAGCAGATTTCTGGCCAATCAGCTTCTAACAGAAGGAAGAGTTGAGATGGCAACTGAGCAGAGGACAGGCTCAGACCCTGAGTTGGAGATTGGGGCTTTGAGAAGGAGCTAAATTTCATTTTTATTGTATAGTGCTTCAGTGCCTGGGCAGAATCCAGATGGAGAGAGACATTAAGTGCAGGCTGAAAATGAGGTTGGACGAGAATCAGACTTGGAAATTACGACACAGACAGCATTTAAAAACATAAAAAGTATGCAGTGATAACACCAACTGAAAAAATTTACTACTATTATAATAATTTATTTGCACCTGAGAACTCACACATCTCTCCTAGTTGGCAAGCACTCTTCCATGGAGGCACAGTCTTTAGACAGAGAACCACTAAAGAAATGGAGGTAGCTGAGCACCACAGCTAGTCAGGAGATTGACATAGTTTGAAGCCAGCTCAGGCAGGCAAGAAAGTCTACAAGACTCTTATCTCCAATTAAATCACAGAAAATGCGAGAAGTGGCACTGTGGCTCAATTGGTAAAGCACTAGCTTTGAGCAAAAGGAGCAAGGACAGCACCCAAGCCCAGAGTTCAAGCATCAGGGCCAGCCAAAAAAAAAAAAAAAAGAAAGAGAAGAAAAACATTCTAAGTGCTTGATGTCTTGAAACCCATAGCCCAATTCCCTTATCCATTCAACCCTCCTATGCAGCAGGGCCAGAACTACCTCCTCCTATGAGCAGCCTCCTATCCACAGATTAGCCTCTCCCAGTTGTACCCTGCCTGCTCTCCTGAGCCTCGGGTGGCTACTAAGAGTGATGGTGCACATGGTTCACATGGAGTCCCTTAACATTCCAATTTCACTTCCTCTTGGTATGTGCCTAGTAGTGGGGCTGCTAGATCAAATGATAGTTGTTGTTCTTTGTGTTTTTACTGCTGGTTCTGGAGCTTGAACTCAAGGCTTAGGCACTGTCTCTGAGCTCTTTTGCTCAAAGCTGGAGCTCTATCACTTGAGCCATAGCTCCACTGCTGGCATTTGCCTGTTACCTGGAGATGACAGTCCCATGGACTTTTCTGCTGGCTTCACACCCAAATCCTCAGATCTCAGACTTCTGGGTAGCTAGGATTACAAGTGTGATGGCAGGCACAAAGGGCAGTTCTGTTTTTAGTTTATAGAGAAAACAAATTTTAAAGTTCTATGTAAATATTTAAATAGGTAGAAAGGGAGGCAGGAGGCTAACAAGTTGGAGGCCACCCTGGGCTACATAGCAAGACACTGTCTCAAACCTCCTACACCTAAAAGTAGTTAATATTCTGGAGAATATTTCTTCTCTGGTAGTTGGGGACGAAACCCAGGATCTTGTACATTTTATGCAAGTGCTCTGCCACTGTCAAACCCCACCCCTGCCCATAAAGAGATTAATATTTCCTAGCAAGTTTCAGCTCTATAAAGAGTTACCTGAGGGCTGGGGATATAGCCTAGTGGCAAGAGTGCCTGCCTCGGATACACGAGGCCCTAGGTTCGATTCCCCAGCACCACATATACAGAAAACGGCCAGAAGCGGCGCTGTGGCTCAAGTGGCAGAGTGCTAGCCTTGAGCGGGAAGAAGCCAGGGACAGTGCTCAGGCCCTGAGTCCAAGGCCCAGGACTGGCCAAAAAAAAAAAAAAAAAAGAGTTACCTGAGATTTCAATTACTAAAACATATCAAATATCAAAGTGTATACCTTATTTCCCAGACTTCTCAGTCAGTGAGTGAGTCCCCTGAAGCACATTTGTTCTTTGAAGTTAGAATCCCGGGAGGGCACCTGCACAGTGGTCAACCAAGTTACCTCTCTCTAGTAACTCCCTCTTTTTGCTCTTGACCAGAATTCTTCTCTACACAACTAATATTCATTTCTTTCCTTTGTCTCATGTTGGAAATAAAGAATAATACACAGTACCTACACCACATAAAAGTCCAAGTGCCATTTGTTTCTATTTAGTACCACTGTAAAGTACCAACTAATATTACAAAGCTTCCAGCAGAACTAGGTTACTTCAGGACCAACTGTCTGTTTTGGGCATCTGCTTTTTGAGATGGTCTACTTATGTAGCCTAGGCTAGCACTGAACTTTCTACCCTTCTGCCTCAGATTCCCAAATGCTGGGATTATAAAGGCACGTACCATTCTGCTGGGCATCACCAGCTTTGAGCACTTTTTTAGCTCAATTCCCTGTTATTCCAATACCTCCAGTTAGAGGCAGACTATCCTTAAACATTTCCACAAAAGAGGACAAAATCTGAAATCATCCCAGAAAAGCCCCCAAAAGGAGCCACCTCATGTCCTCTCTACACCTCTCCCCACAGCACAAGTTGGTGCAGCTTCTCTTCCTGTTAAGTGTTGGGAGCTGTCTACTAAATTCAAGACAGCAACTTATGGCATGTCATTCCTCTGACACTGAAGGTTAGTCCTCACTTCACAGATGGGAAACTTTCAGTGGTTCAGTGAATAAGCAACCCATACAAAGCTGCAATGGGCAATCAAAGTGCCTCAGACCCAAGTCTGTTTGTCCAGAGAAGAACATTAAATACTTCCTAGCTAACAATCTGTGTCTTTAGAGCTCTAAAATAATAGCTGCCTTCGGTTATTAATAAAGAGAGAATTAAGGTACAAATATGAGTAAAAGCCCAAGTAAGGTCTGAAAAATAAACTACTTGATGGAGTTGGAAATATATGACTATGACAATGAGAAAGTCACATTCATCTTATTGAGTAACATTAAGAAAGCTGGCCACCTGTAGTTCATGTCTGTAATCCTAGTTACTCAGGAGGCTGAGATCAGAGGAGCACAGTTCAAAGCCGGCCCAGGCAGGAAAGTCTGTGAGGCTCTTATCTCCTATTAACTATCAAAAAGCCAAGTGGAGATGTGGCCCAAGTGTTAAGATAGCCAGCCTTGAAAACACTAAGGGGCAGCACCCAGGCTCCAAGTTCAAGCTTCAGTATGGGAAACGGAAACACACACACACACACACACACACACACCCAACAATGGTATAAATATGTCCAAAATGCCATGAATCTCGTCAGCAGTGGCATTTAAAGGCAAGAAAGTGCCACAGTGATTAGCTAGCAAGGCTTCAGTTACTGACCCTGAGCATATGCTGGTCTACACAACCTAAGGAGCAAACACCGAACAGCAGGCTTGGCTCAAATGAGGGAGGTTCGAAGCAGAAGATCTGCAGGCCAATAAACTACATAGCCGGCTTCTCACAGGCAGGGCCTGGACCTTAGGGATCCCAGTGAGAACATCTGACGAGGTGATGATTTCTCCTAAGTGAACAGTGGTACTTTCCTTCCAGGCTTTCCTCTGGGAAAGAGTTTGTAAGGGACAATCTCCAGTTTTCTCCCAAGCAATGGCATGTAATTCCAAGCCTTGAAAAAAGAGCAAATTACCTGAGCACCACTACAATGGGGCTCTCACTTCCAGTTATTACCATTAAGCCCTTC
This sequence comes from Perognathus longimembris pacificus, assembly GCF_023159225.1. Lineage (NCBI taxonomy): Eukaryota > Metazoa > Chordata > Mammalia > Rodentia > Heteromyidae > Perognathus > Perognathus longimembris. The sequence goes on along the minus strand of NC_063180.1, from coordinate 30,652,802 downwards.
CAGATCATCAGTGCAGAGGAGACAATCATTCCAAAATTCAGGACTTGATAATATAGCTGTAAGGACAAAAAGAAGAGATTAGCAACCCAGAGGAGCACCAATTAGTACTAGGGCAGCTCAAGAATGAGTCTTTAAACAGTCCTACAGCTCATCAGTCAGACTGGGTCAGACTGGAAGAGCAGCCTTCTGTCATGACTTACACAAACAGCAACAACAGCAGGAAGGCTTTTGGAGTGAGACAGCCAACGTGAGCCCAGTGGATTTGGCCACACCTGGAGAGTGGGTAAAAGGTCGGCTGCCCACCAAAGCCAGCAGTTCAGGGGCTGAAAAATGGCATTAAAAATCAGACTGGGGAGAGCCCTAAATACAAAACTAACAATATGAGCCCCGCCCCCCCAGCATCATAACACACTTTAAAGTATAAAAAAATAAAAGTTTTAAAAATAAGTAAAATAAAGCTCAGTTTTTGCAATAAAATATATGCATACTACCAAAAGAATTTGTCTTTATTTATTTATTTATTTATTTAGGCCAGTCCTGGGCCTTGGACTCAGGGCCTGAGCACCGTCCCTGGCTTCTTCCCGCTCAAGGATAGCACTCTGCCACTTGAGCCACAGCGCCGCTTCTGGCCGTTTTCTGTATATGTGGTGCTGGGGAATCGAACCTAGGGCCTTGTGTATCCGAGGCAGGCACTCTTGCCACTAGGCTATATCCCCAGCCCAGAATTTATCTTTATTAATGAAAACTTAAATGTCAGCTGGGTGCTAGTGGCTCACACCTGTAATTCTAGCTACTCAGGAGGCTGACATCTGAGGATCATGGTTCGAAGCCAGATCCCGCGGGAAAGTTGGGACTCTCATCTCCAGTAAACTACTTAGAAAAGGCCAGAATTGGTGCTGTGGCTCAAATGATAGAGTGCTAGCTTTGAGCAAAAAGGACTTCAGGGACAGTGCCCAGGCCCAAAGTTCAAGGCCCGGGGCTGGCAAAAAACAAACAAACAAAAACACTATCATAGGGCTGGGGATATAGCCTAGTGGCAAGAGTGCCTGCCTCGGATACAGGAGGCCCTAGGTTCGATTCCCCAGTACCACATATACAGAAAACGGCCAGAAGCGGTGCTGTGGCTCAAGTGGCAGAGTGCTAGCCTTGAGCGGGAAGAAGCCAGGGACAGTGCTCAGGCCCTGAGTCCAAGGCCCAGGACTGGCCAAAAAAAAAAAAACACTATCATAGAAAAGTAGATGGGGGAGAATGTTCTGTATTAGAAAGAAGCACAACTAAATATAATACATGAAGTCTGATTGGATCTTGCTTCAAAACACCAAAAAGCATAAGAAACAGCCCAAATTATAAAAGACATTTCATGCCAGACTTAGCTGTGTAGGCCTGTAATCCCAAGCACCCAAAAAACAAGGCAGTCCAGCCTAGCCCCTGGTGGCTCATGCCTGTAATACTAGCTACTCAGAAAGCTGAGATGAGAAGATTGCTGTTCAAGGCCAGCCCCCAGGAGAGTCTGAGACTCTCATCTCCAATTAACCACCAGAAAATCAGAAGTGGGGCTGTGGCTCAAAGTGGTAGAGGGCTAGCCTTGAGAGAAAGAGTACAGGGACAGCGTCCAGGCCCTGAGTTCAAGCCACTCAACCGAGAAGAAAAAAGAAACTGAGGCAGGAAACTCAAGTTTGAGGCCAGCCTGGACTCTGGCTCTAACTGGAAATCTCTCACAATCTTGTAGGCGTGCCTAAAAGAAAAACTAAGGTAAACTGCAAAATCCAAGCTTTCAAGCACTCTACCACTACGCCAACTTCCCAGCCCCAATAATGATAAATCTTACTAACAAAAATACTTCTAAAAGATCAATTGAAGGCAGAAGTGGCCTCCAGACAGTTGATGTAGAAGACAAAAGCGAAACCTTCTGTAATGCCTACAGCATTACAAAAGTATTCTGAACACATTTTGGCTTCTAATCTAGAGGATCGCAACAGAGTTAAGACGAAGTCAAAATCAGGAGACCTCGTTTACGAGACCTCTGTGCCATGCGCATGGATGGCATGGGCTTTTGGTAAAATAAAAGCTAAAGTCTCAGAGAGCTGCCACCTCGACCGCGATTTCAACTTGGGGCTCAGAGAGGCCCAAGTCAAAGTACAGATGGAAGGGGGTCGCAGCCCTCTGGGCCGTCTGACGGGGCTGGAACGGCGGCCGGGGAAGACAGCAGAAGGCGCCCAGACTAGGAATAACGGAGAGCTGCAGGCAAGCCCAGCCCAGCCCAGCCTCGGCGGATCCTACTGAAGCGCCAAGTAGGAGACAATGAGTAACCCCGACTCGCGCTAACGATGTGCCCCGCGGTTCCCGCGGTTTCCGCTGGCCGCCCACTCCGCGAGCCGCGGTCAGGAGGGCCCTGCTGGCGCCCCGGGTCGGCGGTGGTCGCGGCCCAGGGACGGCGAGGCGGCCTTCTGCCACCGAGTCCACAGGAAGGCGGAGACCCCGCGCCAGAGCTGCGCAGGCCTCACTTCGCAGCTGGGGTCCGTTGGGCCCCGCGGCGGCCGCGTCTCAAGGACGAGGAAGCTGCGGGAGCCTCACCTGCCTCTTGTTCATCCGCCGCACATCGTCCAGAAAGTCTAGCGACAGCATGGCGGGACCAGCGAATAGGACACCGGCAGGACACTGGGGCGCTGGGGCTCGCCGGGCGGAACGGCGGGCGCGCGGGCCGGGCTCACGATGGACACGACCCCGTGGCGCCTGCACTTCCGCTTCCGGGGCGGGCCGGAAGTTGGCGTGGTCCGCTCTGGCTCCGAGACGCTCTCCGTGGAAAGGCTTTCCCGCGTGCGAGCGGTTCGCGAGCTCCCGGTAGGGGAAGGGTTTTCCTGCGCCGGCCCTCCCTCGTCTGTGGAGATCTGGCCTAGGCCCGCCTCCTGCACCTGGCCCGGCGGCCCACGGAGGCGGCGACCCGGGATTGAAAGGCTCTGCTGCTTCCGGAGGGCGGGCCCTGGTGCGCGCTGGCCCAATCGGGCGCCGTCCCCCGGCCTAGGTGTGGCGCTGGGCGCGTCCCCGGCCGCTGGGCTTCCGCGGGAGCGCGCCGAGCTGGCGTGAAGCTGGAGACTGAGCTGTCTTCCACAAGCACCCTTAGCCTAAGAGTGGACGGCACGAGCGACTTCCCCCCACCCCCAGGACCCTTGTAAAACGACCGAGCGGTGGAACCGCGAGAACACCCCAATGGTGCCCTTTATCCTGAGTCTGGATCCTGGGCTTGGTCTGCTTGAACTCTACCTCCTGGCACCTGGATGTGTCTGACCTCTTTCCACCGCTTGGGTCTCCTCTAGTGTAAACATGGTTTATTTAACGTAGAGACTGACTCGGAGGAAATTAGTGACTGGTAATGGCCTGGGGCTTTCTTTAGCAGAGGGATAAATTGTGCAACTCTAAATATACTAGGAACCATTGACTTGCACATTTCAATTGGTAGATTGTATAGTGTGTGAATTATGTATGCCACCATAATGCTGATTGACAAAAAGAAGAAAAAAAACATTGGTGCTAGTGTGGGATTCCTGATGCTATATACACAGCCTGGCACATTAAGTTCTCAGTACGTTGCTGAATTTGTGTGTTTATGTGTGTGTGTGTGTGCGCGCGCGTGTGTGCGCGTGTGCGCTCGCTCCCTCCCAGCTGTCATCTTTAGGATCCCCATACTTAGCTGAAAAATGACTTCTGATTTCTCCAAATTAGGAAGGTCTGTGGAAGAAAATGCCTATAAACTCTGGGTGGGAGAGCTTGCCTTGCCCCGCTCTCCTCCCTAGCTTTGGTAACAGTAGTAGGTAAAGAGTAAGTTGATACTCAATAAGTACTTGATAAGAAGTGTTGAATATACATTGGAATCTAAATTCTTGTAGTTGAGCCCTTGCCGTGTGCTTGTTAATGTTGGATTCAGTCTAAAGATACATCCCAACATCCACTTAAGCAAGTGAGAGCTTTAGTCTACCTCTCACCTGAGGCTAAAGTCCTGTGTGTGTGTGCACATAGAAGAAGTCAGTTTAGTTGAGGAGCTTTATGAGGAACTTAACAAGACTCTCAGAAAGGAAAAAATATTAGAGATACATGTAAATTCATTTGACATGTAGGGAAATTGAACAGACAAAAACGTATTCGCAAGTGAGGAACTGAAGGACAAGTATTGAGACAGGAACTGGAAAAAAGTATTTGAATGATTTGGTTATCCATACATGAAGGAACTAGACTATCTGGCCTGTAGGTGATCTTTGGATAGTGAGCAGACGGTCATCTCTAAGATATCATGTGTTGGATACACACAATTTCTACCCATGCCCAGCCCAGGTACCACTCCACTCCACAGAAGAAAGTTTTAGTCCACAAACCCACCTTCTGATGATTTTTTTCTTTTGTCAGTCCTGGGCCTTGGACCTAGGGCCTGAGCACTGTCCCTGGCTTCTTTTTGCTCAAGGATAGCACTCTGCCACTTGAGCCACAGCGCCACTTCTGGCCATTTTCTGTATATGTGGTGCTGGGGAATTGAACCCAGGGCTTCATGTGTATGAGGCAAGCACTCTTTGCCACTAGGCCATATCCCCAGCTCCAAAATTCTGTTTTGTTTTTTTCCAGAGCCAGGGACCGAACCCGGGGCCTCATGCTTGCCAGGCCGGCACTCTTCTGCTGAGCCAGATCTCCAGCCCCTTGATTTTTTTTATTGTTCTGTGTATTTTTATTTTTTTTTTGAGGAGGAAGAAGTTTGAGACAGGGTCTTATTCTGTAGCCCAGATTGGCTTTTGTAATCCTCTGTTTCCACTTCTCAAGAGCTGAGATTATAGGCACAGACCTTCATGCCTGGCTTTGTACATTTCTAATTATCCAAATAATATAGAAATATATTCTCAATGTATCCATGGAGCACTGTGTGCCAGTGCACAGGTCTCAGGCTTTACCAACTAGTGAAGTTTTGTTGGTTGGTTGCTTAGTTGTTTCTCCTTCTCCTTCTCCTTCTCCTTCTCCTTCTCCTTCTCCTTCTCCTTCTTCTTCTTCTTCTTCTTCTTCTTCTTCTTCTTCTTCTTCTTCTTCTTCTTCTTCCTCCTTCTTCCTCTTCCTCCTTCTCCTTCTCCTTCTCCTTCTCCTTCTCCTTCTCCTTCTTCTTCTTCTTGCCAGTCCTGCCTTGGACTCAGGGCCTGAGCACTCTAGTATTGTGATTTTGAACTTAGGGCTTTGGGTTTGCTGCCTACCAGGAACTGCTGGGCCATGCCCACAGCTCACTATTAAGTGGACAGTGAATGCTCTTTGCTTTCAATCAGGCCTTTTGTTTTTTTTGGTTTTTGGTTTTTGTTTTTGCCATTCCTGGGGCTTGGACTCAGGGCCTGAGCACTGTCCATGGCTTCTTTTTGCTCAAGGCTAGCACTCTGCCACTTGAGCCACAGTGCCACTCCAGCCTTTTCTATATATGTGGTGCTGGGGAATTGAACCCAGGGCTTCATGTATACGAGGCAAGCACTCTTGCCACTAGGCCATATTCCCAGCCCCAGGCCTTTTCTTCCCTGCTTCAATTTTACATCTATTTCTATGGAACCACAATGCTCATCATTTCCTTTCAGCTTTATTGCTTTGTTTTGTTCTTTTGTCTTTTCTTTTTTGGTACTGGGAATCAAGTCTCAGGATGTTGCACTTGCTAGGCAAGCACTTTGCCACTGAGCTACAATCTAGCCCTATTTTTTTTAATTTAATTTTTTAGTTATGAGGCTTGAACTCAAAGCTTGGTGCTGTCCCTGAGCTTTTTGCTCAAGGCTAGCACTCTACCTCTTTGAGCCATAGCTCCACTTCTGGTTTTCCAGTAGTTAATTGGAAAGAAGAGTCTTATGACCTTTTTTTTTTTTTAAATCTGGGATGGCTTTGAACTGCAATCCTCAGATCTCAGCCTCCTGAGTATCTAGGATTACAGGCATGAACCACCAGCATTCAGCTTGTTTTAAAAAAATTTTTAGACAAATTCGGTTTTTTTTTTTTGTTGTTGTTGTTTTTGGCCAGTCCTGGGGCTTGGACTCAGGGCCTGAGCACTGTCCCTGGCTTCCTTTTTGCTCAAGGCTAGCACTCTGCCACTTGAGCCACAGCGCCACTTCTGGCCATTTTCTAGATAAGTGGTGCTGGAGAATTGAACCCAGGGCTTCATGTATACAAGGCAAGCTCTCTTGCCACTAGGCCATATTCCTCTGGGGTGTGTGTGTGTATGTGTGTTAGTTTTTGTTTTTGTTTTTGTTTTTTTTGTCCAGTCCTGGGTTTTTTAACTCAGGGCCTGAGCACTGTCCCTGGCTTCTTTTTGCTCAAAGCTAGCATTCTGCCACTTGAGCCACAGAGCCACTTCTGGCCATTTTCTATATATGTGGTGCTGAGGAATTGAACTTCATGTATACGATTCTTATATGTAATCCAAGCTAATCTCAAACTTGATCCTCCTGCCTCCTACCTCAGCCTCCTGAGTGCTGGGTTATCTCAGCTAACAGAATAGAATGGAGTTAACAGAATATAGTCAGTATAATGTCAATCTGGATGGTTATTTCACTATATTTTTGTTTGCTAAATTAGAAATTTCATTGTTACATTTTATTCTCAGCTCACAAAATCAACCAGTAACTCAATCCAGTGGTTTGAAAATTAATTAAATCAAGATTTGAGTATTGTACTTTAAGCTCAGAAAAAAGTTGTCAGTGAAACATTAACCAAAAGTCGAATGCAAATTTATATACAAGGGTCTGTGTGTGAATGTTTCTGGCCAAGGGCTGGATGATCTACAAGTGCAATGTTTTCTGATGAGCAGTTGGAGAAAAGTACTAATAGGAAATACGATATGTCTCTAAGAAGCAAGTGTTGTTAAGCTAGTGATCTCTCTGTCTCTGTCTCTCAGTAGATTGTTATGAAATTTGGTTAAATAGTAGCATAAGCCAGCCATGCTAGTGTGTACCTGCAATCCCAGGTGTACTGGGGAGGCTGAGAAAGGAAGGTCCCTGAGGTCATCTGGAACATTATAGAAGCCTCCCTGGCACTTGTGCTGCCAATAGATTCACCATCTAAATATGAATGGCCTGCTGGCTCTCACTGGATTGACTTCCTTGGGGGCTTTGTTACTTGGCTTTTCACCTCCAGCATTTTATCTGGAATAAACACACTCCAAAAACATTGTTGAAAGTGGTGTGGTGCTGCACCTTGCTGATGCAGGGGAATCTTGTGTTTGAGGCCAGCCTGGGCTACATGGAGAGACACTGTCTTTTCAAATGAAGTATATAAGTAACTAACAAAAAAGGTATAGCTCTCATCTAGGAGAACTTTCAGCATCATTTGCAGCAGAAAGCAGGCATGTTTATAGGAGGGAACAACGTAAGGCTCAACTCCCCATGTACTCTGCAGAAGCCTAGAAAGAAGATAGCTTTGGGCATGGCCTGAGTCGGAGAGATGAGGGAAGCCGGGCTGCTGCTGGGTCAGCCTGAGAATGAGAACACAAATCACTAGAAGGAATGGATGTCTGGGACCAGGCCTGAGGGTCACATTGCTGACCTGTGGATCCTCTTTGCCAAATCTGCTCTCCCCAGTGCAAACCTGCCTTTGCTGTTGTGGTTGTGGCCAGGGAACTGGACTTCTGTGAGCTTTAGCTGCTTCCTCTATTGGCAAGTGTCCTATAGAAGCTGCTGGTCTAGAGGTCCACATTGGGACAGTGTCATACCTCAGCTGACTTTTTCACACCCTCTTTCCCCTTTCCTACTAGCACCTGCAATTGCTACCTTTGCCTTTAAAAATAATACAGTGTTCTTGACCTTTACAAAGAAAACTGCACCTCACCTGACTCTGGAATGCTGTCTGGTTAATGTCTTACTTTTCTTTCTCAGGGCCAGTGTTCCTGGATGGCTTGTGGCTTCAGGCCTCACCTTCCTTTCTCTCCTCCCTTCCCTGCTACGTGTCCCACTCTTTTGACAGTGCAGGGAGCCTAGAGATGCCACTGCCATCTTTACTAGCAAACTTAGAAGTCTACTCCCCATCCCTGATCTTCTGGCTTCACCACTGTGACATTCTGCAGGAACTCTACTACTTGAGGCACACCTCAGAACTCTTTTGCTTTGCCCTGAGCCAGCCTGGACCTATCTATGCCACTCTAGTAGCTGGACAGGTGCACCACCACACCTACCCACTCACTGAGATGGGGTCTGAAACTTTTTGCCTGGATTGGTCTTGAACCACAGGATCCTCCCAATCTCTGTCTCCTGAAAGCTGGGATTACTAATACAAACTACCATGCCCAGACCCCTTGTCAGCCTTCATAATTCTTCCTTGCCCTTCGTTCTCCCACTACTTCTCTTCTCTCTTCTTACCTTCCTTTCTGGTGGCTGCCTGATGGTTTTGCCAGGGCTCCATGGCATGGCCTGAATTCTACGTGCTGTATGGGGATGGATGATTTGTTAATCCTCCATTATAAGAGGAAGCAGGAGTATGATAAGGCTGGGGAAGTGACTGCCACCATATAGTGGCTGCTGAACAGAGGCTGCCATTTAGCATTTGGTTTTCTTGGTACTCTTGAGCTTCTTGACCCCATGTTTAGTAGCTGGAAGGCACAGCTTTTTTTTCTGCCTCACTGTGGAGGATTGAATTGAGGGTCTTGCACAAGCTAGGCAAGTACTCCACCACTGAGCTCCACCCCTAGTGTTCTGTGACCACAAGCCTGCTGGACATTCTGCCTTTGTACTCCTCCCTCCCTCTCCACCTTCCTCCCCTCTATCCTTAACATCCAAAGGCTGATCATGAAGAATAGCCATCTGGACTCACTGGTCCTTAAACTTCCTGTTGGGTCAGTACCACAGAAGAACTGGGAGAACTGGAAGAAGGGCTGTGTGGCTCCCAGCTCCCTCTTGGGCCCTCGGGCTCACTGGCACTGCTTCTCAGCAGAAAGCCAGACCTGGGGCTGGCTGTTGCTTCCCAGACCTAAGCCTTTTTACATTGCCCCTTCACAAGCTCAGCTTGATTACACAGCTCCAGAGATGTTTCCTACTGCTCTTGTGTGATACATAAGTGTCTTCTTAAGAAAACTGTACTACTGAAATCCATGGGATTCTGTGGTGGTTAGCACACTCTAGCCAGTTGTATCTTTTTCAACTTACTATGTAATCAAATGTCTTCCCTGCTTCTCCCTCATCTGTGTACTCAGTGTTAAGTTACACAATGTTGCACATCATCAGTGACTTAACCATTTATTATGTTTCCAACTTTCCACTTTCACAAATAAGGGTATAAGAAATATCACCCTGCATATGGCTCTCTTTTGAGCATTGTGTGTGAGCACTTGAACTCAGGGCCTCATTGACCTCAATGCTGGCCAAACAAACAAACAAAAAACCCAAGCTTGGTAGTTCCTTGCATAGGAGAGGTACTAAGCAATTGGTATCACTTGAGCTACAGCTCCACTTACAGTTATGTTTTGCTGGTTAATTGGAGATGAGAGACTTGTCTGCGACCCCTCCCCCCCCAATCCCTGGCTTTGAACCTTGATCTTCAAATCTCAGCCTCTAGAGTAACTGGGATTACAGGTGTGAGCCATGGTGCCCAGTTGGAGGGACTTTCTTTCAGGAAGAAGTTTCTGGGAGTGGTACTGATTTAAAAGGGAATCACATCTCTATTAAGGCTCTTCAGAGTGGTGTCAAATTGCTTTTTAAAAGGATCATAGTAATTGACATTGCCAAAGCTTTCTCCGAATGTAGCATCTTCTCATAAGCACCTGGAGAGTGCTTTTGCATAGTAGGTTTTGATAATGCAATAGACAAGCTTACCACTGGAACTTGTATGGCAGCCATTTAAAGTAAGTATGGGGCCTCAGTGGTAGAACACTAGCTTACTTAGATGCATGAGGCCCTGGGTTCCATCCCTAGCATTGGAGGAAGATAAAATAAGGAGGGAAGCTGGGTGCTGGTGGCTCACATCTGTACTTTAGCTACTCAGGAGGCTGAGATCTTAGGATTGTGAGTTAAAGCCAGCTTGGGTAGGAAAGTCTGTGAGATGCTTATATCCAAATAGCCACTCAAAAATTGGAAGTGGAGCTGTGGCTCAAAGTGATAGAGCACTAGCCTTGTGCAAAAGAGCTCAGGGACAGTGCTCAGGCCCTCAGTTCAAGCCCCACAACTGACAAAAATAAAACAAAAAAACCCAAGGAGGGGGAGAGGAAAGAAAGAAGGAAATAATTGGGAAAATGAGGCCAAGCCTGAGTCACATAGTGAGACCCATAAATACATAAATGAATACATAAATAAAAAAGAAAAAGTAAGTTAAAGCCATTTTCAGTTAAATGGCACAAGAGGGACACCAATTTGAGGGGGTGGGGTAAAGGGGAGACAAAGCTTTAATTCCTCTCCAGCAGTCTTCCTTCTTTATCCAGCCTCTTCAAGATTGTTTCTGTGTCACAGCACTGGGCTTCCAGGGCCTAGCATTATGCTCGACACCACAATTCTCAATACTGACACACATTTCTGAAGTTAATGATGGAAGAAGCCTGCTGTGATGAGATGTGCGCACCATTGCTTGTGCTAAGGCTGAGCATCATAAACACGGGCTGCTCCTCTTCCAGTGGGCTCTGCAACCCCTTCCCCCCCAGCTGAACACCACTGCTGCCCTGGGCCTGCTAAGTGCTTCAGATGCCTCTGCATTTTTTCCCTTAATACTCCAGTTAGACATACTCTAGCCAGTTGTATCTTTTTCAACTTACTATGTAATCAAATGTCTTCCCGGCTTCTCCCTCATCTGTGTACTCAGTGTTGAGTTACACAATGCTGCACATCATTAGTGACTTGGCCATTTATTATGTTTCCAACTTTCTACTTTCACAAATAAGGTTATAGGAATATCACCACATTGTGTGTGGTCCTAAATCAGTTTGTATCAGCCATATAGCAGTGTAATTCATTTCATTAAAATCATATACACTGATGAGACATAAACATGAAAAGAAAGCTATACTAAAGCACTCACTTGAATGCTTTGGAATGACTTGAAGTACAGTTGAAAATTACTTTTTAAACCAGATATGAATCAGGTATGATGGCATAAACCTGTCATCCTAGTACTTAGGAGACTGAGGCAGTGATCCTAAATTTGAGGCCAGCCTGGATGCATATTGAGACTGTTATCACAAAAACAAAAAAAGGGCTGGGAATATGGCCTAGTGGCAAGAGCGCTTGCCTCATATACTGGAAGCCCTGGGTTCGATTCCCCAGCACCACATATACTGAAAACGGCCAGAAGTGGCGCTGTGACTCAAGTGGCAGAGTGCTAGCCTTGAGCAAAAAGAAGCCAGGGACAGTGCTCAGGCCCTGAGTCCAAGGCCAGGACTGGCAAAAATAAATAAATAAATAAATAAAACCAAAACAAAACAAACAAAACCCCCTAACTGGAGCTGGGAATATGGCCTAGTGGTAAAGTGCTTGCCTCGTATACATGAAGCCCTGGATTTGATTCCTCAGCACCACATACATAGAAAAAGCCGGAAGTGGCACTGTGGCTCAAGTGGTAGAGTGCTAGCCTTGAGCAAAAAGAAGCCAGGGACAGTGCTCAGGCCCTGAGTCCAAGCCCCAGGACTGGCAAAAGACCAAAACAAAATAAAACAACCCCCCCAACTAAACACAAAGGTTGTTTTTGGTTTGCAGTCAGTAGTTTGCCTAGGTTGAAGTTCAATCTGTATCTCAAGCTGCACAATGAACAAAATATTTATAGCCCCTGAGTGATACTGATATTAGGAAATATTCACTGAGAAGTGAGAAGGAACCCAAACATGGCTCCTGCCAGCCTTCCTGCCATCCTAGCATCCTGGTAGAGTCTTCTCTGCCTTGTTGATTTCTGGGACATGTAAACAAGGCAAGCTTAAGGTCATGGGCTATGTAACTAAACAAAACAAGAACTGCAAGGACAGCAGGGAATAGTCTGGTTTCTTTTTTTGCCAGTTCTGGGACTTGAACTCAGGGCCTGAGCACTGTCCCTGGCGTCTTTTTGCTGAAGGCTAACACTCTACTTGAGCCACAGCGCCGCTTCTGGCTATTCTATATATGTTGTGCTGCGGAATCAAACCTAGGGCTTCATGTATGCAAGGCAAGCACTCTACCACTAGGCCATATTCCCAGCTCTCTGATTTCTTTTTATCATAATTTAAAGTATTTGTGACTTACAGAGGGTAAGAGACCCAATGTGAGAAGTTCTATCAGCATTTAAAAAGACATAAAAATAAAGTTGAAAGTGTCAACATACAGTGCCTACTTAGGGTAAAACTTCCTGAAACTTGGTCTTAGAGGTGTGTGTGTGTGTATGTATGTGACAGTGTGCACAAACGTATGTTGTATATGTTCTTGGTTGAGATGTTAATGTATTTTTTAGTAAGATTTTTATCTTACAATAGTTATACAAGGGAATTTTAATTTAGCATTCCCACTTATATGAACAATGTGTACTGTGTGTGTGTGCTGGTCCTGGGCCTTTAACCCTGGGCCTGGTGCTGTCTCTGAGCTTTTTTTTTTACTCAAGGCTAGTGTTCTATATCACTTGAATCACATCCATTTATGGCTTTTTTTCTCCCCTGGTAATTATTTGGAGATTAGTGTTTCTTGGGCTTTCCTGCCTGGGCTGGCTTTGAACCATGATCCTCAGATCTCAGCTTCCTGAGTAGCTAGGATTACAGGTGTGAGCTGCTGGCACCGAGCACAATGTGTACATTTTGATCAGTCACCCCTCCCATCATTCTTCCTCCTGTCCCATCCCAAATATCTCATCAAGTTTCCTAGTTCCATTTTCATGTTAGATGTCTATTTCTTTTTCTTTCTTTCTTTTTTCTTTTTGCCAGCCCTGGGGCTTGGACCCAGGGCCTGAGCACTGTCCCTGGCTTCTTTTTCCTCAAGGCTAGCACTCTGCCACTTGAGCCACAACACCACTTCTGGCCTTTTCTATATATGTGATGCTGGGGAATCGAACCCAGGGCTTCAAGTATACGAGGTAAGCACTCTTGAAACTAGGCCATATTCCCAGCCCCAGATGTCTATTTCTTAATGAAAATTGTAATCGATTTTAAACTTCTGGCTTAAGTGGCACATTTCTTCTTTTCATTCTTCACTAATTTACACTCTTTCCCTAACTCTGTGGTCATCTAGTGAGCAATGAATAACTAGAGAAAGAACAACCTATTCTAACTCTGTAAACAGCTGGGATGTGATGACTCTTGTCATTGTTCTGAGTCAATCAAATGTCCAAATATTAGGCTTGCAGGACTGTGACCCACAACTTCATTGAGTAAGAGATTAAAGGAAATTACTTCAGAACTGATGACCTGCACGGTTCAAGCTCCCCTGATTCTTCTTGAGCTGCCAAGTCCAAGAGTGCAGCCTGGCATGCGGGCCACTTTCGGTTAATGCTCCCTTACCTAAACAGCTGGTCTTGAACCATCAATTATTCTGTCTTCCCTCAGCTCTTGGAGTTGTTCCTTCAAATTGGAAAAGTTACAGCAAAACAAAAGCCAGATTTTACTACTCGAGCTGGAGGCTGACTTCTTGCTCCCTCGCTCTGCCAAACGTCTGGGCGGAGGGGGAGGGAATCACTCTTTGCAAGCTGCTTCCTTTACCAACACACCCCTTACCGAGGGCTCCAAGGGCCCTAGCGGCGGGCTAGGCCCAGCCCTCTTGCGAGTGTCTCCTCTTCTTTCCGCTGGTTCCGCGGCCGGCGGCTGGGGCTCAGAGCCCTGCGGCCTCCCTGCTGCCTGCATCAGCTCGCAGGCCCGGTCGGAGATGTGCGGGATCCCGCGGGTTCCCCCGGCCTGCAGAATCCCTGAGCGACCTCCCCCTTGCAGGCATCCAGCTCGCTGCCAGCGAGTCCCTGGGTTACCCTGGAGGCGGCAGGTCAGGGTGGTTGCAGCGGCCGGGCATTCAGGGCGCCCGGGTGCCAGGCCCGGCCGCCCCCATCCCGAGTGCCAGGCCGCGCCGCCCCGGTGTGCCAGGCCGCGCCGCCCTGCCCCGCCACTGAGCAGCCGTCACTAGGCCGCACACGGCCCTTCTAGCCGAGACGCCGCCGCCTCAGGTCCTTCGAGGCGAGAAGCCGAGCGCGGTGCCCTAGAGGGCGGCCTGGGCGCCTACTGGAAGCCGGGGCGCGGAAGGCGCGTTCAGGACTGCAGGCCCGGGTCGCGGCGGGCTGTCGGGGTCTGAGGTGGCAGCTTCGCGCTGCTCCGTCCCCGCGCCGCCGTCCCGCCGTCTCCGCCGCCGCCGTTCCAGCTCCGCGCAGCCCACCTCAGCGGGAGGCCCAGGCCCGAGCAGCCCCGCCGCCGCCGCCGCCGCCCCCCCGCCGCCCCCGCCGCCCCCACCCGTGCCCGCGGCCCCCGCCGGCCCCGCCGCCTCCCGGCTCCCGCCCCCGCCCCCGCTCCGCCCCCGGAGCCGCAGCCCCGCCCGCCGCCGCCGTCGCCATGTTGTGGCTCCCGCAGCCGGCGCCGGGGACGCGCGCGGCCGAGCCGGGGCCCGCCGCCGCCGCCGCCGCCGCCCTCAGGTAAGCGCCCCCGAAGCCCGCCGCCCCGGACGCCCCCCTCCCCGGCCCCGGAGCGCGGCCAGGCGGAACCGGGAGGCGGCGGCCAGGGGGCCCGGGAGCCCCAGCCGAGAGCGAGCCCGCGTCCGCGCCGCGGCTGGGCCCTGGCGCTCCGCGGCCCCCGCCCGCCTCGGGAGCCCGCGGCCGCCCCTACCCCGGCCGCCGCCCGGCGGGCCCCACGCCGGATAACGGTGCCGCCCCGCCCCGCCGGGCCGCCCTGACAGCGCCGCGGGCCCCGCCGCCTGGAGAGCGGGCGCCGTCCCGGCGCGGACCCGCGGAGCAGCGCCCCTCGCCGGCGCCCCGCGGGCTCCGCTCCCAGCGCCCAAGTTCCTCCGACCGGGGACAGATCCGTATCCCCGCCTTGGACACGGGGTGTCTCGCGGCGGACTGTTCCTGCCGGGCTGGTGGGGCCTCGAGTGACCGTGAGGACGGGCGGCCTCCGGGCCTCGCCCAGCCAGCGCGGGGAGGGACCCCGACCTTCGTGCGTCCGCGCTTGACAACCGCGGGCCGGGTGCCGAGGAGCCCGGGGCCGGAGCAGATGCCGAGGCCCACGGGGAGTGCGTTTGACACTGGGCCCCCCCCCCACAGAGGACCCGACGGGCTGGCGGAGCGCGGGGCTGGGGGCTGCAGCCACCCACGTGGGGCCTGCGGGGTGTTGGTGGCAGGTGCACACAGGACGGGGACAGATGGGTGCCTAGCCTGGCGGGCTCCCCGTGGGGCTTCAGGGCTGTCTCCTCTTCTCACCGAGAGAACGGGAACGGGGAACGGTGGGTGCTGGTGCACCCATTTCCAGGGTTTTCACTGGTGTGACTTTGCTTCGTCTGGTGAAGCCCCCACTTACCCACCCACGGAGGCCCCAGCCTGCTGGGACTGCAGGCAGGCACCCCTCTGCCCTACTGGGCATTTTGACTGAGCACTTATGTGCTTATGGCTGAGCTAAGTGTGAGCGAATACAGTGGTAAACCAGAAAGGCCCTAGGTTTTAGTCTTAGCCAACAAATATTTGTCAACAAATATGTGCAAGGTGTAGCTGCCATTTGTGAAATTTTCAATCCACTGTGTGTAAGAAGACAGTAGATAAAATGTATAATAAAAATATGGTATGTCACGAGGTGCTAAAATGCTCAGGAGAAAAGCAGGGGAAGAATTGGATGTTTAAGGGGGGACAGATATACATATATATAACATATATGTGTGTATGTATGTCACATAGTTATATATGTGTGGTGTACGTGTGTGTCTGTACACCAGGCTGGCCTGCAACTACAGATCCTCCTGCCTTAGCCTCGTGAGTGCTGGGATTATAGGCATGCCGTACCATGCTCCACTGAGCCAGTGTTAAGTTTACATTAGAGTAGCCTGGGAAGGAGTCTGTAAGAAAGTGTCCTCAGTGAGTGTGCAGGCATGAACATATGCATGTGTGCATGTGTATGTGTGAGTATATGCTAGTATTGGGGCTTGAACTCAGTCAGGGCCTGGGAGCTGTCCCTTTTTCACTCAAGTTTAGCACTCTACTATTTGAGCCACACACACACCCCTTCCAGCTTTTTGCTGGTTAATTGGAGATAGTCTCAGAATTTTCTGCCCAGCCTGGCTTCATACCAAGATCCTCAGATCTCAGCCTCCTACTGAGTAGCTCGGATGACAGTGTGAGCCGCCAACACTGTTTTGTTTATTTTATCTAAAGGGATTGACTAGGGGCCTACACATGCCCAGCATGTGTACTGAGCTCTAGTAGTCTCAGCCTCAGGTGTCATGGGAACCAAACTTTTGAAGGAAGTGGTAAACTAATAATTTCAAACTGTGGTGAGTACAAGGTGAAAGAGAGAAGAGAAAGATGAAGAGAGGAGAGACTGAGAAGGGCTGCAGGAAGGCTTCCCTGAGGAAGTGACGTTCAGGCCACAGCTCGGAGGGAGGAGGGCCCAGTTTAACCGTGTGGAGCAGCACAGACCCTGGCCAGTTGGAGGAAGTGAAAGAATCTTGGGGGCTGGAGGGAGGGAGGGGGAAATGTTTGTGGAAAGGTGGGCTGGGTCCCATTCCCCTAGCCTAGAGTCCTAACTGCTTTCCCTCTGAAGTTTGGGCTGTATCTCTAGTGTAATTAGGAATATTTACATTTTAAAAGGTCTCTGGTCCCTACTGGGCTAGTTCTTGAGATAAGAGGTTAGGCCAGGCTTTCTGTGCTGAGTGGCCTAACTTCCTGCTCCGATTGGGAGGGAGAGCCTTTATGCTGAGGCTGCCCTACTCAGCTTTTGGGAAGGGAAGGGAAAATGAATGGGCATTTCTGGAGTGTCTGCTAGGTGGGGAGCCTGTTTCAATGATTTTGTGTGTGTGTACACACTATTATATTTAACTCAGTCCTCTGTATACTATGGGAAAATGAAGTTTTTATATGCCTCTTATAAGGAAACAAGCCCAGAGGCGGTAGTGACTTGGCCAGTCATAGTTGTAACATAGCCTGGATTCAAACCCAGCTCACTGGCTCTGGATTCACATACACAAATTTACTTATTAACCTGCCTCAGTTTCTTCATCTTAACAGAGAGAAAAGTACTTATCTCATTGCCTTTTTGTGGGGATCATATTGATCCTTGTCAACGGTTTAGTTCAAATATTAGTTGCTATAATTTACTTATTTACTTTTGTGTCAGTACTGGGTCTTGAACTCAAGGCCTCAAGTTTGTTCTTGGTTGGCAGTGTACCACTTTTCACTGGTCAATTAAAGAGATGGAGACTTTTCTTCCTGGCTAGCTTTGAACCTCCATCATTTAGGTCTCAGTCTCCTGAGTAGCTAGGATTACAGGAGAGAGCTACTGTTGTCCCATTTGTAATTTGAAGTTGTATACATCTATGCTGCCTTTCGGCCATATTGTCATTTGGATAAGATTGAATATATAGATGATTCAGGTCTTTAATTTGGGCAGCTATCTTTTCCTCTGTAACTTAATGTAGTGCTCCATGTGGTGAATTATTCAATACTGATTTTTCATTCCAGGTTCCAATATGGTGCTAGAACTTGTGAATAAAATGAGTTCCTTTCCTCTGGGAGCTAGAGTACCCAGGAGATGTCACGTATTTTAAAGGACAAGCTACAATGATTATTTACAATGCTCTTCTATACTTATGGCTAAAGAGCTGTTATAAGTAGTGAGAATGAAATGCTGAGAAAGATGGGAGAGCATGAGGGAGAAGGTGACTTTTGAACTAGGCTTTAGAGGAGTTTTGCAGACTTGAATGAGGACATTTTAGGAGGGGACCATACTTGTGAAAGAATGGAGCTGTGCGAGACCCGTTGTCTGGGAATGAGGCTGGTAGGCAGGCAGAGCTGGGGTTGAGAAAGATGGTCAAGGAGTTTGGATTTTAACATTGGGGGTGGGGGGCATACTTTAATTTGAACTTAGAGCCTTGCAAGTGCTGTCAGGTTGGCACTCGAGCACTGAGGCCTGGGAACATAGACACAGAGAGCAGTGGCTACATCAAATACATGTTGTGGTGGTGTCACAGAGTGGTCATAGATGTCAGCCTGGGCCGGACTGTTCCTATGGATTGCTCTACTTCAGGATCTGAGATCAGAAATTCAGTTTTGCAGGCACTCAGCTGATTGGCTTCAGGGAGACTGAGTCATGAAGCAGGCTAAGAGACGGTGAATAAACTTATTAACTGACCATGAGGGATGAAACTGCAGGATGATCCCTCATTTCTGTCCTCTGGCATTGCCCTCACTCTCTTTCTGGCCTGTGCTGGGACATATAACAAAGTCACTTGCTTCAGTTTCTGTTTGTTTTTCTCCAGCTCCGTGAAAATGAATATTTCCCTTCACAAGGAATTTTTTCTTGAGCACCCTTCAATGTAGTCAGTAGCAATAATGATTGGTGGGAAAGATGATTACCTTCTGGGTAGGACCTTTAGCTTGTGAGATTTAAAGAGGACATAGCCTTTCTGGGAATGAGGCATGATGGAAGGCGGTGTGGGCTGAGGGCTGTGGGTGGTTTGGTGGCTGGGAGGTGGGAGAAGGCAAGGCCTTTGGAAGTTGTCTAGGAGCAGAGATCTATGAAGTCTGGAGATTGGAGGGGGCTTTCAGTTACACTTGAAGAGAGACTGATTTAGTCTTTACCTCCATTCTGTTTGGAGACAAAAAAATGAAGTTATAATTCATGCCTTCAACCTGATCCTGAGCAAACTTCTCTGCTGGTCTGAAGCCCTCCTGGGCTCTGTGCTCAGCCTTGTACTGCTGCTTCCTGACAGCACTGGGATGAGCAGAGACCTTCAGTGAGAAATGAATGGACCAGATTGCTGGTTATTTTTCTTTTAAAACTAAAAATACACAGGGAATTCATATTCATGTAGAAAACTTAGGAAATGCTGGTGATATACAGAGGAAATCAAACTCACATAGATTCTATGCCTACAACTACTACAAACATTTTAACATTTTGGCCAGTTGTTGTTTGTGGCCCTGAGGGCTAACCCCAGGGCATAGGTGAGGGCAGGGCAGGTGTTATACCCTTGAGCTATATCCCCAACCCTTCTGATGTTTATCTTAGACCTTTATCTCCATTCTCCTTTTTACCAGAACACTTAACTATTTTATTTTTCTTTCCTTTTTTTTTTTTTTTTTTTTTTTTTTACAAACTAGGAGTGTCCTGAATGGAAGAGCAATACAGGTCTCCAAACCTGTGTATGTGTCATTTGTGGGCATTTGGCTCAGTGCCCTCCCCATTGCTTGCTCTGGAGTGATAGAACATGATGTCCAGGAACTGGCCACATTTGGGAAGTGTTTTCAACTAACCATTTGTTTTTGATGGAAGGGGAAAGTATGTTAAAATGTCATCTCTGATCCATCTTATGGATCCAAGTTAGGTGCTACCAAGTTTGGGTTGTTCTTAAGTCCTTACCATCTCCATTTCAGATGTTGAAGGTAGCATATCAAGATGTAATGGTGTTGGGTACTGGTGGCTCATGCTTGTAATCCTAGCTACTCAAGAGGCTGAGATCTGAGGATCATGGTTCAAATCCAGCCCCAGCCTGGGTAGGAAAGTATGAAAGTATATGATACGCTTATCTCCAATTAAAAGCTGGAAATGGAGCTGTGGCTCTGGTGGTAGAACACTAGCCTTGAGCACAAAATCTCATGGACAGCTCCCAGGCTCTGAGTTCACACCCCAGGGCTGGCACAAAAAATAAAAGGAGGTAATGGTGAGGCCAGGAACTTGAGTAGTCCAGAGTAGCATTAAGGATCTTCCACAAAAACATACCCACCAGCTCAGGCAGAGGACACAGGAGTGGTAGCTCAGGTGTAACAGAATAGCCCTGCTGTCCTCCGTGGGACAGAGTTCACAGTGAGATCTCTTTACCTCTGAGTCATGGGGTCTGTGATGTGACGCTTTTACTTTGTTCTTTTTACTTTCTTCCTACCATTTTAATTTTGTAAAGGCATATATATATTATTTTTTAATTTTTTTTTTCGGCCAGTCCTGGGGCTTGAACTCAGGGGGCCTGGGTACTATCCCTGAGCTTCTTTTTTGCTCAAGGCTAGCATTCTACCACTGGAGCCACTGTGCCACTTCTAGCTTTTTTCTGTTTATGTGGTGCTGAGAAATTTAACCCAAGGCTTTGTGCATGCTAGGCAAGCACTTTACCACTAAGCCACATTACCAGCCCCTGCTTGTTTTTGTTTGTTTGTTTGTTTTGTTGGTCCATTGTGAGGCTTGAACTCTGGGCCCTGAGCTCTTCAACTCAAGGCCAGTGCTGTACCACTTTGAGCCACAGCACCACTTATATCTCATTTAAAAAAGACAGTTTTTCAGTATGGAGACAAACATTGAAGGTCCTGAAACAACAGGCCAAACTGCACAACTGTGTCATTATAAAATGGGCATGATGTTGGCACTGGTCACCTGCGCCTCTGCCAGGTATGCTGGGCAGCTCCTTTGGCTGGGTGGGGCATTCTGAGACCTGAGTGTGGCTGTGGTGGGGTGCGTGTGGATGGGCCTCTAGTTTCATTTGGTGGATGCTTCACTGGTTGATTGGTTGATTGATTTTGAGAGACAGTCCTGTGTTGCCCAGGCTGGCTTCAGGCTCTAGACCTTGTTGCCTCAGCATCTTGAATCCTGGGATTGTAGATATGTGCCACCCGGCCTTGCTAAGTTAGGCACCTTTTTTTTGTTTTGTTTTGTTTTAAGAAAAGCTTCTAAAGAAATCACTCATTTTCTAGTGCCCCATGTGAGGCATGCCAGAGGGCTTGGTGCTAAAACCTGGAGATCACAGGGCAGTGAAGTGAGGGGCTCCCCATGTTAGCCTCACATGCATTCCTGGAACTACCCCTTTGGGGGGTTCAGCCCCTCCTTGGGAAGAGGTGGGCACTGTTCCTCCCATCCTTGACTGCAGGACATTTTCTCCACACTGCTCTTGGCAAGCTGGAGCTGGTGGGGGGTCAGTGGGTGGCTGTGGCCTTGCTCACACACCAGTTCAGTTTCTGTAGCTGAGAGAATGCCTCCAGCAGCCCAGGGGCAGAGTGAGACCTGCCTGAGGAGTCGGCCGGGTGTGAGGTGTAAGCTAGGCAGAGCTTTGGGGTTTCAGAGGAAGGACTTCCTTCCTTCCTTCCTTCCTTCCTTCCTTCCTTCCTTCCTTCCTTCCTTCCTTCCTCCCTTCCTTCCTCCCTCCCTCCCTCCCTCCCTCCCTCCCTTGCTCCCTCCTCTCTCCTCTCCTCTCTCTCTCTCTCTTTCTCTGTTGTGGGGCTTGAACTCTGGGCCTGGGTGGTGTCCCTGAGCTCTTCAGTTCAAGGCTATCACTCTATCACTTGAGCGCTCTATCACACTCAATCACAGCATCACTTCTGGTTTTCTGGTGGTTAATTGGAGATAAGAATCTCTCAGACTTGCCTGCCCAGGCTGGAATTGAACCATGATCTGAGTAGCTAGGATTATAGGCATGAGCCACCCATGCCTGGCTGAAGGACCCCATTTCTGTCTTGGCTTTGTTAGACCTTTTGCCATGAACTAAACTGGCTGAGGTTGTAAAAACTATGTCACTAATACTTCATTTAGGCTGTGAGTCTCAGGTCCTTGAAGATAGTAAATGTGTGATGAATACTACTGCCATACATATGTGGGTTCATCAAGCCCCAGGATTAGTAGAAAGAAAAGAAAAAAAAATAAAGAAGGAAGGAAGATGTTTGTGTCTTCCTATTTCCTATGACTTAGGAGAAAATAAATCACATCATCTCTCATAACCTACATACCTATGTTTCTTCACTTGTCAATGCACACTTTTTTCCTCCTAGTCCTCAGGCTTGAACTCCAGGCCTGAGCACCGTCCCTGAGCTTCTTTTTGCTCAAGGCTAGCACTCTACTACTTGAGCCACAGCACCACTTCTGGCTTTTTCTGTTTATGTGGTACAGAGGAATTGAATCCAGGGCTTCATGCATGTGAGGCAAATAGTCTACCACTAAGCTACATTTCCAGCCCTTTAAAAAATTATAAATGTGATGTACAGTTACTGTTTCATAAATCAGGTAATGAATACATTTCTTTTTGGACAGTGTCACTCTTTCCCTCACCCTCTCCCAGTTTTTCCCTCCTGTCCCCCTTCACAAGTTGTTTAGTCCATTTTCTTTCTTTCTTTTTTTTTTGGCCAGTGCTAGGGCTTGGACTCAGGGCCTGAGCACTGTCCCTGGCTTCTTCTTGCTCAAGGCTAGCACTCTGCCACTTGAGCCACAGCGCCACTTCTGGCCATTTTCTGTATATGTGGTGCTGGGGAATCGAACCCAGGGCCTCATCTATACGAGGCAAGCACTCTTGCCACTAGGCCATATCCCCAGCCCTGTATAGTCCATTTTCAATGTAGTGTCTATGGAGTATCACTGTTTGTTTGTTTTTTTGCCAGTACTGGGGCTTGAACTCTGGGCCTGAGCACTGTTTCTGAGCTTCTTTTGCTCAAGGCTAGCACTCTACCACGTGAGCCACAGCGCCACTTCTGAATTTTTCTGTATATGTGGTACTGAGGAATGGAACCCAGGGCTTCATGCATGCTAGGCAAGCACTCTACCACTAGGCCACATTCTCAGCCCTCACTGTTTTCTTAATTAGAATTTTGTTGTTGTTTTGATACTGTGTTCTACTATGTAATCTGGGCTGGCCTGGATCTCAAGATCTTTCTTCCTCTACCTAGTGCTGAGATCACAATTGTAGCCACCATTCCTCACAAGAATGTTTATTTGTGTTGAAAATCCTGCAGAGCTCTTTTGCACCTGGGCCAACACCTATTGCTAATCTTCAGTTAGTTATGAAAAGCCAATTCTGGCCCAGCCCAGAGCTGGTACTCTGTGAACTTGACAATTGTGAGATGAACTTTGCCCTCAGGGCTTCTCCCACTGAAAGCAGTTAGGGAACAATTTGCTTCCAGACCAGAAATGTTTTAAGGAGGTTTTTTTTCTGTGGGTAGTGATCACTTTCTAAAAGTCTGAAGTATCTGGGGTTCTTACCTCTAGAGAACATTCTCTAGCACCCAAGGGAGACCGAGTGTCCATTTGGGAGAAGGGAGTGGTGACAGCCTTGACAGTTTTGATGGCACTGGAGATGGAACCCAGGCCTGGCACATGCCAGGCCATGCTCTAGCACTGAGCCACACCACCAGCTACTTGTCTCCCCTGGACACAGCTACTTGTCTCTCCTGACGTGCTTGTACCCTATTAGGAGAAGGACACCCCTGTCTACCAGGATGAATCTCTTGCTCCTCATTCCACCACTGCCCTCCAGCCCCTGGAGCCAGAGGCTTTGTAGTTCCCTCTCAAAGAGCCCCAGGAGAGGCCATTCCCTTAGTAGTTCATCAGACAGTAAGCTGTAATCACTATATGTCAGTTAAGGGGGGAGACAGGGAGCAGTAGAAGGATCCAGCAGGCTGTTGGGGCTGAGGGGGACTGAGGGACACAGTCCTTCCTGGCAGGGAAAACAAGGGCAGCCACAGAAACGCACTTCTGGGCTGCTTCATGTGGATGCGGGGTCTATCAGGTCCTGCTAGCTAGGGCAGGTATGGCTACTAGGAGTCCTGAGGCAGAGATTGTTTTCCCATACTTAAGGTTTGTTTTGTTTTGTTTTTGTTGCCAGTCCTGGGCCTTGGACTCAGGGCCTGAGCACTGTCCCTGGCTTCCTTTTGCTCAAGGCTAGCACTCTACCTCTTGAGCCATAGCGCCACTTCTGGCTTTTTTCTATATATGTGGTGCTGAGGAATCGAACCCAGGGCTTCATGTATACAAGACAAGCACTTTACCACTAGGCCACATTCCCAGCCCCTTGTTTTCCCTTACTTAAAAATAAGATATTCTCACTTAAAATTTTTAGGGATGAGATGATGAATGATGTGGTATTGAGGGATGACTGAGGAGGGTTGGCATGATGGGATTATGTGTGGAGAGATGACAGGATGACAAGGAGGGAAGGAGGGACACATGATGTGAGTGACAAGGGATGAGAAAAGGAGGGATGACTTGAGGATAACTGAGGAAGGGCTGAGATAAGGTGGGATGACTTGAGAGGATGAGTCCAGGAGGGCTGAGGGGAGGAGAGGTGATAACTGAGGAGGGGATGAGGGGAGGTGGGATGAGGGGAGGAGGTGACAGGAGGAGGGATGATGAGGGGAGGGATGATGGGATGACTTGACAGGATGACTCAAGGGATGAAGTGAGATGGGACAACATGAGGGGATAGAGGTGAGGAGGGAGGATTCAGGAGGGAGGACATGAAGGGATGGGTGAAGAGGGATGGGACAAGGGGAGATGAGGCGTGAGGGATGACATGAAGGAAAGCTGAGGCAGGGATGATGCGAGGATGAGATGACCGGTCCAGGTCACAGTGGAAGATATGGAAGAGAATAGATGAGAACACTCATTAGTTTTCTTTCCTGCTTTAATGTTTACCTCCAAGCCCACTTAAGCAGCATTTGTTTTCTCTTCGCAGGTGGTGTGTGGACACCAGACCATGTGCCTAGGTCGTTTTTCCACTCCTGCAGTGGCGCTCACCACACCCTTGTTCTGAGAGCCGGGCGGAGGTACGGTGGTGCTCGGCTGACCTCAGCCGCCCTTCCAGAGCTCACTTCCCATACAGCAGCTTTTCTGTTCCTTGGATTTTTTGTTTTGTTTTGTTGGTAAATGAACCCAACATTTATCACTTGGTAAACGTATAGCTCATTGGAACTAAGTACGTTCAAGCATGCAGCCCTCCCCAGCTCCCATTTCAGAACCTGTGTCATCGCCCATTGAAACTGTTCCTGTGATGTGGCTCCCTGCCTCCCTCCCACATCCCTGGCAGCCGCCACTCTGCTTTCTGTCCACGAATTTGCCTTCTGTTAAGGCGTCACAAGTGGAGTCATTCCACATTTGTCTTTTGAGACTTGACTTGTGATACTGTGTCACATAGTGTAATGTTTTCAAGATTCTTCCATGCTATATATTACATGTCAGATTTCCTTTTTGGGGGGCATGGAGCTTGAACCCGGCCTTTACACATGCTAGGCAAGTGCTCTACCACTGAGCTATATCCCCAGCCCCCTTCCCTTTGTGTGTGTGTGTGTGTGTGTGTGTGTGTGTGTGTGTGTGTGTCCTGGGATGTGAACTCAGGGCCTGAGTCTTCTCAGAGCTTCTATTTCCAGCCTTTTCTGGTTAATTGGAAATAAGAGTCTTTCAGATGTTCTTGCCTGGGCTGCAATCCTTAGATCTCAGCCCCTCGAGTAGCTACGATTATAGGTGTGAGCCACTGGCACCCAATCCCAGCCCTTCCCTTTTAAGGCTGATCATATTACATGTATGCACATGTCCCCATTTTACCACCCACTTGCCCTACTAGGTACCTGGTTGTTCCTCCTTTTGGGCATGGTGAGTAGTACTTCTGTGAACACAGGCATGCCATACCTGAGACCGCCCCCCTCCCCAGATGAGCATGTACCCAGGCATCCCTCACCCCAGCTCACGATCTCCTTCTCATTTCTCAGGATGGTGTCCGCTTTGTGAACATCTTTGCTAGGTGTGAGGAAGTGAAACCACGCAGCCTAGGCAGCTGTGGCGCAGCAGGTCTTGAGTGAGGGCAGGACCACAAGTCTGAATTTGCTTTGAGGTCTTCTGGGCCTTTGGTAATGAAACCAGCATTGTGGTGTCTTAAGGGAACTGTCTGAGCCAATGCCCAGGGTTGTTGAACGGTTAGCTTAGAACACGTTATTTTTAAAGTATAATTAGAATTGCTTCTCCCTAAATGTTCCTTTACAGTTGCTTTCACTGGTAATCATTTGCCATAACTTCCCTGTTTATACATACTCTTAAGTACTTGTGTTTAAATTTCAAATTTCACTTTGCAACAGCCTTAATGCCTTTTGCAAACATGAAGATTTTATTTTATTGCTTCCACAAATATTTATTGAGTACCTAATGGGGAAGGTAGTTATGAATGAGACAGATAAGCCTCTTCATAAAGCTTACAGCCCAGCTTTGTTCTTCCAGGTGATTGGCTCCCTAAGTATTTTGAGTGTGTGACTTATTTATTTATTTATTTATTTTGCCAGTCCTGGGGCTTGAACTCAGGGCGTGGGCACTGTCCCTGAATTTCTTTTGCTGTCACTTGAACCACAGTGCCACTTCCAGCCTTTTCAGTTTAGGTGGTACTGAGGAATCGAACCCAGGGCTTCATGCATGCTAGGCAAGCACTCTTCCACTAAGCTACATTCCCAGCCCAAATATGTGACTCTTGTTGGAACACTTTTTTTGCCAGTCCTGGGGCTTGGACTCTTGGCCTGAGCACTGTCCCTGGCTTCTTTTTGCTCAAGGCTAGCACTCTGCCACTTGAGCCACAGCGCGACTTCTGGCCATTTTCTGTATATGTGGTGCTGGGGAATCAAACCCAGGGCCTTATGTATATGAGGCAGGCACTCTTGCCACTAGGCCATATCCCCAGCCCCAATGGAACACTTTTTCATAACCAGGCACTGATGGCTCATGCCTATAATCCTAGCTACTCAGGAGGCTGAGATCAGAGGATTGTGGTTTGAAACCAACTCAGGCATATACATTTTCAAGGCCCTTTCTTCAATTAACCAGCAAAAACCAGAAGTAGAGGTGTAGCTCAAGTAGTAGAGCACTAGTTGTGAGCAAAAAAGCCAAGTAAGAGTATGAGGCCCTGAGCTCAAGCCCCAGTACTGGGAGACACACACACAAACACACACAAACTCTCTCACACACATGCACACACATACACATGCACAGAAAATACACTTCGTGAATTTTTTTAAATAAACTTTATTTATTTATTTAATTATTTATTTTTTTGCTAGTCCTGGGCCTTGGACTAAGGGCCTAAGCACTGTCCTGGCTTTTTGCTCAAGGTTAGCACTCTGCCACTTGAGCCATACGCCACTTCTGGCCGTTTTCTATATATGTGGTGCTGGGGAATCGAACCCAGGGCTTCACGTATACAAGGCAAGCACTCTTGCCACTAGGCCATATTCCCAGCCCCTCATGAATTCTTTAGTAGTAGTGTTTTCCCTCCCAGTGCATGGGTTTGAACTCAGGGCCTCACACTTGCTGGTACTGGAGCCACTTTCCTAGACCCATAGTGATGTTTCTGGTGACCACTTACTGAGGATACTTCTGTTTATGTTAAGTGTTCGCGTTACATTACTGTAACAGAAGACCTGAGACAATCAACTTAAAAAAGAAAGGTTTGGCTGGGAATGTCGCTTAGTGATAGAATGCTTGCATAGCATGCATGAAGCCTGTTATTCCTCAGTACCACATACACAGAAAAAGCCAGAAATGGCACTGTGGCTCAACTGGTAGTGCTAGCTTTGAGCAAAAGAAGCTCAGGGACAGTGCCAGGCCCTGAGTTTAAGCTCCAGGACTGGCAAAAAACCCAGAAAGGTTTATTTTGGCTTCTGATTCTAGAGGTTGCAGTCTATGATCAGTTGTCTCTGTTGCATTGGATCTGTGGTGAGCCCACATATCATAGTGGGCGTCTGTCATGAATGAAGCAGCCTGTTTGCTTCATGGCAACTAAAAAGCAAAATGTGAGGAAGGGGAATGGCTGGGGTTCCCAAGCCCTTTCAAGGGTCATCTCCAGTGCTCTAACTTCTGTCCACAGACCCCACCTCTAGAGGTCCCATTGCCTCTCAGTACAGCCATAGCTGGTCGCCAGGCTCTAGGCAGATGGACCTGGGAGGACATTCAAGAGCCATGTGACAGTGTGTGCCTTGGGGGTGGGGTCCACCATTGAAGGTAATTTATGAAGTGCTCAGCTCCAGTTCAGCACTTTCCAGTGGCTTAAGAACGCCACTGTTCATAGTTCCCTGTAAAAGACGCCACCTAGAGATGCACACCGCACACACAGAGACAGCATATGTATTGTCACTCAAGTCCTATGAAATTTAGTTGTTGGGTTTTTTTTGGGGGGTGCAATTTTGGCAGTGAAACTCTACTTATTAGTTTTGCCATAATCTCACTTCTGATAGGCCTGATGAGCCCCTTTCAAAATGAAGGTGATCTTCGTTCCTCTTACCCAGTTCATATGTTCACTTAAATGTTTGCTGAAGTTTCCTAGATGAATTAATAGACCCTCTTACCAAAGAATGGGAACTGATAGTCACCCTTTAAAAAGTTTCTAGACCTTTCCTAAATAGAAACTTCTCTGAAGAGAGGGCCTAGTACCAATTTGCCAGTCTGGAGTCATTCTTTATCCCCAAGAGGGTTCCACCATCTCTCCTGTAAGTGAAATTTGCTCTCGGCTTAGACACAGAGGACCAGAGTTCCTTCCTTGGTCCATTAAATGGCCCAAGTCAAGGAATCAAGTGCACTTGCTGAATAGAGAAAAAGGCATCTGAGTATGGTATAAAGTTAAGTCTCACATATGAATCAGAAGTTTCCTAAAGAAAGAAAGTGTTTAATGCTGTTTTTATTGATTTATTCACTTATTTACTTAGGTACTAGAGTTTGAACTTGGCCTCGTGCTGGCTAGGCAGGTCCTTTTTGCTTCCATTGTATTTTTGGTAGTCTCGTCATTTTTGCCTGGGCTGTGATCCTTGTGCTCAGTCCTCTCAGGTAGCTGGGATGAAAAGAACACATTACCACGCGTGTGAGCACTGCTTTCTGAGAAAGGCTGAGCGAGTGGCTTCTGGTGCGTGCCTGTGATCACAAAGCGACGATGCCCCCTGAGAACTTAGAGTGTGGGAGGGGCGCCCTCTCTTCCCTCTGTGCAGCCAGTCAGGAGCTTCCAAGGATGGAAGTGTAAAACGTGGCAGGCAGGCTTGTCACTGTGCACAAGCTTCTCTTCCCAGCCTTCTCTACCTCCTAGCAGCACAGAAACCTCTGGGGAAGACTCAGGTGTGACTTCCGCGTGGCTGGTGGGCAGGGATGTGGTGATGGTGTCACTGTGCTTCTGGGGTCACTGACGCTGTTCACTTCTGTTCTAGCCATTGCCAGCATCCAGCCATGGGGGACATGAAAACTCCCGATTTTGATGACCTTCTGGCTGCTTTTGACATCCCTGACCCCACCAGCCTGGATGCCAAGGAGGCCATCCAGACCCCCAGTGAGGAGAATGAGAGTCCGCTCAAGCCCACAGGCCTGTGCATGGATGACAGCGTGGCCTTGTCGCACCCGGGGGCCGCCCCAGATGTGCCTGCCGTGAGTGTCATAGTCAAGAACACTAGCCGCCAGGAGTCATTTGAAGTGGAAAAAGACCACATCGCGCCCAGCCTCCTGCACAATGGATTCCGGGGCTCAGAGCTGCCTATGGAGCCCCACCACTGTGGGAAGTTTGAGTCTGCTTTTGTCGTGAATGGAGACAGCGCCAGGAGCTTCCCTGGCAAGCTGGAGCCTCTCAAGTCAGAGCCGTTACCCACCTTCAACCAGTTCAGTCCAATCTCCAGCCCAGAGCCTGAGGACCCCATCAAAGACAATGGGTTTGTGATTAAGTCCAAGCACACAGATAGTTACTTCCCCCCGCCGCCTGGGTGTGGGGCCATGGGGGGCCCGGTCCTTGAGGCTCTGGCTAAATTTCCAGTGCCAGAGCTGCACATGTTTGACCACTTTTGTAAGAAAGAGCCCAAGCCAGAGCCCTTGCCCTTAGAAAACCGTCAGGAGCCAGGGCATGGGGGACAAAAGGCTGTGGAGCCTCACAAGGAGTTGGACTCCAGCCGGTTTTTTGGGGAAGCCTTGGGGTTCAGTAGCCCCAACAGTACTGGAGAGCCCAAGAAGCTTGCTCCAGAGGTCAGTGCTTGCTCCTCGGTTCCCCCCAGGCAGCGCCTGAAGCCAGCACACTCCAAGCTATCCTCTTGCGTTGCAGCACTGGTGGCCTTGCAGGCTAAGCGGGTGGCCAGTGTCACCAAGGAGGACCAGCCTGGCCACCCCAAAGAGCCCTCAGGGCCTGTTAAAGAGGCCTCTAAAGGCAGCCCCAAAATGCCCAAGTCACCAAAGAGTCCCCGGAGCCCTCTGGAGGCCACGAGGAAAAGCATTAAGCCATTGGACAGCCCTCATAGCGCCAGCCCTCGCAGTGCCTGCAGTGACAGTAGCAGCAGGGGCTCCCCGCCAGCCATTCCCAAAGTCAGAATCAAAACCATCAAGACATCATCAGGGGAAATCAAACGCACTGTGACCAGGGTCTTGCCAGACCCCGATGACCCAAGCAAGTCCCCCGGTGGGTCCCCCATGGAGAGTGCCGTCACTGAGGCGCCAGGCAAGGTGCCGGGGGATGAGGGCCTGGCCCTGCCCTCAGAGGAGCCCCTGGAGGTGGGCACAGACTCAGCGAACCTCCGGGGGGACAGTGGAGGGGATGAGAGTGCTGGACCTCGGGTCCCAAAGGGTGTAGTCCTGGGCTCACAGGCAGGCAAGAAGCAACAGAGCACAGTACTGCAGCCCACGACCCCGGCCCCAGCCAATCTCCTGCCCAAAGCTGTGCACCTGGCCAACCTGAACCTGGTTCCACACAGTGTGGCAGCGTCTGTGACAGCCAAGTCCTCCACCCAGGGCCGGGGCCCGCCGCAGCCCACGCACATGTCTGTGCCCCTGGTCCACCAGGTGCGGAAGGCTGCGCCCCTTATTGTGGAGGTCTTCAACAAGGTGCTCCACAGCTCCAACCCTGTGCCCCTCTATGCGCCCAACCTCAGCCCGCCTGTAGACAGCAGGATCCACGTGCCGGCCAGCGGCTACTGCTGCCTGGAGTGTGGGGATGCCTTCGCCTTAGAGAAGAGCCTGGGTCAGCACTACGCACGACGCAGCGTTCACATTGAGGTGCTGTGCACGCTCTGCTCCAAGACACTGCTTTTCTTCAACAAGTGCAGCCTGCTCCGGCATGCGCGTGACCACAAGGGCAAGGGCCTCGTCATGCAGTGCTCACAGCTGCTGGTGAAGCCTATATCCGCTGACCAGATGTTTGTGCCCGCTCCCCTGAACACAGCCATGGCCCCTTCCTCCCCCAAGCCAAGCTCCACTTCAGGCGGTGCTGCTCCTCTGCTCCCAGCCTTGCCCCTCTACCCAGACCCTGTGCGGCTCATCCGGTATGGAACCAAGTGTCCTGAGTGCCACAAGCCTATGAGAGACTACATGGTGCTGGCCACGCATTTCCAGAGGGCAGCTGATGAGACTGAGGGTCTGGTAAGCAGCCCCGCACAGGGACACCGTTGGGCCACGGGCCTGCATGGATTCTGTGATTGAGCACGGAGAGGAAAGCTCATGATGGGGGAGCAGCAGAGGAGTGCTAGGAATCTTAGTAAAGCACAGCTTGATGGTTGCTGGCCTAGTGTTTATTTAGAAAGATGAACCAACCATACCATGATAATAGTGTGAAGATTTAGCAAGTATAGCCAGGTATGGTGGTGCATGCCTGTAATCCCAACACTTTGGAGGCTAAGGTAGGAGGATCTTCAGTTTGAGGCCAGCCTGAGCCACCTAAGGAGACCCTGTCTCAAAAAAAAAAAGACGGGCTGGGGATATAGCCTAGTGGCAAGAGTGCCTGCCTCGAATACACGAGGCCCTAGGTTCGATTCCCCAGCACCACATATACAGAAAACGGCCAGAAGCGGCGCTGTGGCTCAAGTGGCAGAGTGCTAGCCTTGAGCGGGAAGAAGCCAGGGACAGTGCTCAGGCCCTGAGTCCAAGGTCCAGGACTGGCCAAAAAAAAAAAAAAAAAAAAAAAAGAAAGCTGGGCATTGGTGGCTCACACCTGTAATCCTACCTACCTGTTCAGGAGGCTGAGATCTGAGGATCAAGGTTCAAAGCCAGCCTGGGCGGGAAAGTCCCTGAGACTCTTAACTCCAGTTAACCACCAGAAAACTGGAAGTAGTGCTGTGGCTCTAGTTGTAGAGCATTAGCCTTGAGCTAAAAAGCTCAGGGACAGCGCCCAGGCCCACAGTTCAAGCCCCACAACTGACCAAAAAAAAAAAGAGAGATGTTCAGCAAGTATATTTTGGACATGCCCAGTGTGTCCCTTGAGTCCCACTCTAGTGGGCTGTGAGGAGTTGTTGGGCTTTCTCTTGGAAGGTCTCCTTCTCATCTCTGGAAAGTGTCATCATGGTTTCTGCATGTTCACAAAGAGCCTGGGGATGTAGGGAGGTGAGTTATGTCCCTGTACCTCATTCTCTTCTCAGAACTGTGACTGTAGGAGGTTGCATTGCCCTGTGATAGACACAGAGTCCCTTTGGGAGCCCCTCACTGGGACCAGAGGCAAGGCAGAGGTGGCAGGAGGGCAGTGGATGGATATGCAGGCGTAGTAGAAATTTCAAGGCCCTGCCCTTGCATCCATGTTTACTTCCTTCAGGAAGGCAGTGGGGCCCTGAGTTCAAACCCCAGAATGAAATAATAATTATAATAAGCCATGCTGGGAATGTGGCTTAGTGGTAGAGTGCTTGCCTAGCATGCATGAAGTCCTGGGTTCAATTCTTCAGTACCACATAAACAGAAAAAGGCGGAAGAGGCTCAAGTGGTAGAGTGCTAGCAAAAGAAGCTCAGTCAGTGCCCAGGCCCTGAGTTCATGCCTCGGGACTGGCCAAAAATAAGTAACAATAAGCCAGATGCTTATTGGTCTGGGAGGAGAGCCTCGGAGGCCTGGGAGGAGAGCCGGGTAATGTTGGGACTCTAGCCCAGCCAGGGTGTCTGCTGGCTCTGGTGCTGGCACTGGGGCTGGCAGGGGATGAGCTTTGCACTGTGCAAGGCCTTTGCCCTGCCCAGGGGTTGCCAGGGCAGGGGGTCACACCTGCCTCCCATAGCCCTAGGGACTTAGCGAAGGGCAGAGGCCACCAGGCAAACAGCCTAAATTGGGACTAAAGCAGGGTTTATGGCCCTGCTTGCATAAGGTGCCTGTGGCTTGGGGGTGGTCAGGGCTGGACCTGGGAGGGAGGGGCAGGGACAAGGTCTGTGAGAGAGCAGAGTACAGTGAAGAGCAGAGCTTGTGGGTTGGAGCCTGACAGACCTTCAGGGCCTCTGCAGAGCCCTTGGCCTCTGAAATAGCCAGAAGGCACAGAGTTCTTTGTGGCCTCTCCTCTTTTTTTTTTTTTTTTTTGTCAGTCCTGGGCCTTGAACTCAGGGTCTGAGCACTGTCCCTGGCTTCTTTTTGCTCAAGGCTAGCACTCTACCACTTGAGCCACGGCGCCACTTCTGGCCATTTTCTATATATGTGGTGCTGGGGAATCGAACCCAGGGCTTCATGTATACTAGGCGAGCACTCTACCACTAGGCCACATTCCCAGCCCCTCTTCTCTTTCTTCCTCTTACAAGTCAGGTGGAATGGAGTCAGCCTGTCTTTCCCCAGGTCTGGCCAGAATTCCTCATTCTGAAGGGCTGGGATGAGTGCCTTTGGCGGTGGCTTTTCCACATTGCTCCTTACCCATTTTCTTAATCTGTGCAGTGGAGGTGAGGATGCATAGCTCCAGGCTGGACAGGAGTCCCCAGGAAGGCTTCCAGGCTTCTAGTGTGCCTCCAGTCTGTGAAATCTGCTGCTCAGTGTGGCTTCCGAGTCCTGTAGGAGGGGAAGGCTTGAGCTGTGGGATGGAGAACAGGCCTGGTGGCTCGTGTACTCTATGGCAGTGCCCAGGCATGGTGGGGTATGCATTAGGAAGTATACCTCCCTGCAGGAGAGAAGGGCTTTGCAGCTCCCAGGAGGTATATTTTCTTGTTCTAAACCTGTTATGTAAGTAACTATATTGTCCTTACCACATGTAACAAAGTTAATAACAATTCTTCCATATTACCAATGTAAAAATATCTTTGAGTTGAAACTTTTTTTTTTGCCAGTCCTGGGGCTTGAACTCAGTGCCTAAGCCCTGTTCCTGGCTTGTTTTTGCTCAAGGCTAGCACTCTACCACTTGAGCCACAGTGCCACTTCTGGCTTTTTCTATGTATGTGGCGCTGAGGAATCGAACCCAGGGCTTCATGTATGCAAGGCAAGCATTCTACCACTAGGCCATATTCCCAGCCCTGAGTTGAACCTTTTTCCTTTCCTTTCCTTCCTTCCTTCCTGCCTGCCTGCCTTCTTTTCTTTTCTTTTTTTTTTTGGTTGTTTCATTTCCTGTTTTCTGGTGGTTAATAGGAGATAAAGAGTTTCATGAACTTTCCTGCCTGGGCTGCCATTGAACCACAGTCCTCAGATCTCAGTCTCCTAAGTAACTAGGATTATAGGCATGAGCCACTAGTGCCCACTCCTTCCTTCCTTCCTTCCTTCCTTCCTTCCTTCCTTCCTTCCTTCCTTCCTTCCTTCCTTCCTTCCTTCCTTCCTTCCTTCTGAAAGAATGTCACACTGTGTCCTAGACTGGCCTCAAATTAATGATTCTCTTGTCTCAGATTCTCAAATACTGGTATGCCACCATACCTGACTTATTTATTTTTCGCCCATACTGAGGTTTGAACTCAGGACCTTGAGCTTGTCTAGTTTTCTTGCTCAACTGGTACTCTACCACTGAGCCATACTAGCAGCTTGGATTTTTGCTGGCTATTTTGGAAAGGAACGCTCAGACTTGTCTGCCTGGTCCAGCCTCTGGATCGCAGCCTTTTGAGTACTAATACCAGCTTGTTATTTTATTTTGTTACAGTGCTGGGCAGACAGAGCAAGGGCCTTGAGCATGACAGGCAAGAGCTCTGCCTCTGAGGTTCCCCTCCCCCCCAGGTCTGGGCTTGTTTCGAATGGCAGAATAAACATGGACCACATGGTATGTCAGTTGTATTCCCCACCTCATACCACCTTGTCCTCTTTTCATGAAGTTGACTTTGAAGAAACTGGATCATGTGTCCTGAGAATTTTCTACAACTATTCTGGGTTTGACTGATCCCCCTATGAGTAATTTTTTCCCTTTGTACCCCTTACCCCTTATTTTGTCTGTAGACTATAACTTAGCAATTCAACTCAGATTCCATTTTGATGAGGATAGGAGGATGTAGTAGTGTTCCTCCTACTTCATGACTTTGAGACTCAAAGTGTCTGCGGGTCTTGCTTCTCATAATGGTGACCTGAGCAGTGTGGTAGCTCAGACCGCTTCATTATAAAGCTCCCTACTTTCTCTTTCTCTCTCTCTCTCTCTCTCTCTCTCTCTCTCTCTCTCTCTCTCTCTCTCTCTCTCTCTCTCTCTCTCTCTCTCTCTCTCTCTCACTCTCTCTCCCCCTCCCCCTCCCCCTCCCCTCCCCTTCTCTTCTCCCTCCCCCCCCCCATCTAGACAGGTGATCTACTGATTGAGCCCACACATAACCCTTTTTGCTCTCTTTCCCTGGGGTGGCCTGGACTGTGATCCTCTTCTTGTGCTTCCCCATTTAGCTGGAACAACACATTCAGCTTTTTCTTTTGAAGTTGGGCCCTAGAACCTTAGTCCTCCTGTTCCCTACAACCTAAGTGTCTGGGGTGACCAGTGTGAGCAACATCAACCAAAGCGCCTACTTTTAAACTAATGATTTAGAATAATCAATAATCACTGCTTGAGTCTAATTTTATTAGGAGCTGCAAGGTATGTTTTTCTCATATATAACCTGGAATTCTGTATAAAATATCTTTACCTCTTTTAGTACTCCTTTAGATTACTCTGAAATAGAGTTAATGTTGTAAATGTGATAATTTGTTGTCTTTAATGAAGTAGCAGGTTGATCCCCTTACAAGCTAGTGGGTTTTCTTTTTTTTATTGCCAGTCCTAGGGCCTGGACTCAGGGCCTGAGCACTGTCCGTGGCTTCTTTTTTTTTTTTTTTTTGCTCAAGGATAGCACTCTACTACTTGAGCCACAGTGCCCATTTCAGGCTTTTTCTGTGTATGTGGTGCTGAGGAATCGAACCCAGGGCTTCATGCATGCTAGGCAAGCACACTACCACTAAGCCACATTCCCAGCCCTAGTGGTGTTTTAAGAGTTCCTCTTCTAATATTTCTAACATTGTGGCAAAATATACAGACATAAAAGCTTCATTTTTAGGTTTTCTGTTTAGTGATCACTGTTGTGCAACCAATCTCCAGAATGCTTTCCACTTGGCAAATTAAACCTTGTGTTCTAACTAGATGCAACTCCCCATTTTTTGCTCTACCCCAACCTCAGGCAGTCACCATTCTATTTTTCTGTCTCTGAGTTTGACCGTGCTAGGTGTCTCATGAGTAGTCTTTGCTACATGAATTATTCCACTTAATATGTCCTCAGGTCTACTCAGGTAGTAGATATGTCACATTTTCCTTCTTTTATAAGACAGCCAGGTGTAGTGGTGCATACCTGTAATTCCAGCACAAGGAGATTTAGGCAGGAGGGTCTGGAATTAAAAACCAATTTGGCTACATAGGAGCATCCTGCCCAAAAAACAAAACAAAACAAAATCCCAGCCAAATGCTGGTGGCTCACACCTGTAATCCTAGCTACTCAGGAGGCTCACATCTGAGGATCATGGTTTGAATCTCCAGTTAACCACTAGAAAACCGGACATGGTATTGTGGCTCAAGGTGGTAGAGTGCTAGCCTTGAGCAAAAGAGCTCAGAGCTGGGAGCTAGCTGGTGGCTCACGCCTGTTATCCTAGCTACTCAGGAGCCTGTGATCTGAGGTCACAGTTCAAAGCCAGACTAGGCAGGAAAGTCTATGAGACTCTTATCTCCATTTAACTACTCAGAAGAAGACGGGAGTGGTGCTGTGGCTCAAGTGGTAGAGTGCTAGCCTTGAGCACAAAGAGTCTCAGGGACAGCACCTAGGTCTTGAGGTCAAGCCCCAGGCCAAAAACAAACAAAAAGTTGAGGGACAGTGCCCAGGCCTGAGCTCAAGCTCCACGACCAATAGGGAAAAAAAAAATCCCCAAACAAACCAAGGCTAAATACTCGTGTGTGTGTGTGTGTGTGTGTGTGTGTGTGTGTGTGTGTGTGTGTGTGTGTATCCTACCTTTTGGTTGGCTGTTCATCTACTGATGGCTTTCCTTTCTTCCATGTTCTAGCTGATCTGAATAATCTAGTGTGGACACGAGTGTGAAGATGTCTCTTTGGGACTCGGCATTTGAGTTTGATTCTCTGGGTTGTATTCCACAAGTGGCCTTGTTGGGTAGTGGGGTGCTTTTGTGACGATCTGTGAGGAGCCCCAGCAGCTCTGCCCTGGCATTTCCCCCAGCAGGCCACCAGGTACTGGGGGTTGTTTCCTGTCATGGCGGCCATTCACAGCCACCTCTGTTGGTGTTAGTGTCAGGATGACACCTGTTCAGTGACCCTTTGCAGTGCTTCACCATGTGGAGTGGGCAGCACCCTTGGGTCTGGCTCCTTTGTCCTCTGCCGTAAACTCATTAATTCTTTTTTTGCCAGTACTGGGCCTTAGACTCAGGGCCTGAGCACTGTCCCCGGCTTCTTTTTGCTCAAGGGTGGCACTCTGCCACTTGAGCCACAGCGCCACTTCTGGCCATTTTCTATATATGTGGTGCTGAGGAATCGAACCCAGGGCTTTATGTATACAAGGCAAGCACTCTTGGCCACTAGACCATATTCCCAGCCCAACTCATTAATTCTTGAGAAGCTTCCTCAAGACTCTGGACACTTTACCTTTGCTAAAGCCAGTAAAGACCATAGTCTGGGACTGGATAACTTTCTTGGTCCTGGGTTTATCTCTTTTTATCTTAGTGGTCAGAGCTAGGAAATAGACTACCTCCCACCCCCACTGGAATTGGGGCTTAAACTCAGGGCCTGGGGTTCTGTCTCTTAGCTTTTTTTTTTTTTTGCTCAAGGCTGGAAATTTTACTATTTGAGCCACAGCTCCATTTATAGCTTTCTGTTAATTGGAGACCTATAGTCTCCTGGACTTTCCTATCGGAGCTAGCTTTGAATCACAATCCTCCCAATCTCAGCTTCCTGAGTAGCTAGGATTACAGGAATGAGCCATGTGTATCTGGCTCAGAAATAGACTTTTAAAGGGAGCAGTGGACAATGATGAGTTTATAGTGGGTCTCATTTTTAAAAATGGAGCCTTCATCTCTCCTTGCCTTTCTCCCTCATCTCATGTTTGGCTAGGCTAGTTTTGAACTTGCAACCCTCCTGCCTCGGCCTTCCAAGTGCTGGGATTACAGCCGTACCACCATGCCTTCACGCTGCACCCTTTGATTAGAGCAGAAGTCTTCTCCAGTATTTCCAGGCAGCTTGGAGAGTAGTGAGCAGTAGGAGCAGTGTGTCTCTTCTGACTTCTCCAGGGGGCAAGCATGGCACAGGGCAAGCGTGGCGCAGGGCAGGCATGGCACAGTGCGGCGGCGTCCCACCCAGGACCATCTGGTTGCAGAGGAAAGGCACAGGCCTCACGCCCACATGACTCATGAGGCGTTAGGTGGCACTTAACTGGAGACCATTGGAGTGCCAGTGTAAAGCCCTACTGCTGAGGTCCAGCGGTGGCACGAACATCCTGGGAGACATGGACACAAGACTGATTGGAGGAAGAGACGATTCAGACCCCACAGCCTGGGAGATCCCACAGGAGTCCTGCCACCGGCATGACCTGCTTTCTTGCTGTTCTTTTCCAGACTTGCCAGGTGTGCCAGATGTTGCTGCCCAACCAGTGCAGTTTCTGTGCCCACCAGCGGATCCATGCACACAAGTCCCCCTACTGCTGCCCAGAGTGTGGAGTCCTCTGCCGCTCGGCCTACTTCCAGACCCACGTGAAGGAGAACTGCCTGCACTATGCCCGCAAGGTGGGCTACAGGTGGGTGCTGCTGTGCTCGCGGCCCTGCTGCTGTCCAGTCCCCAGTCCTCTTCTGAGGCTAGAACTTAATATTTAGGTTTGATTTTTTTGGTTAGTTTTGCTTTAATTTGAACTCAAGGCCTTGAGCTTGCTAGTCAGGCCCTCTGCCACTTGAGCTATACTCTCCACCCCCCCCATCCTTTTTGCTTTTGGGGTTTTTCACATAGGGCCTCATGCTAATATTGCCTTTGCCAATCTTGAACTGCGATGTACCCATCTCCATAGCTGAGATTACAGGTGTGAACCATCATGTCCAGCTGAGGCTTGATCCTAACCCAGGGGACAAGAATGTAGGTGATATAAATAGACCCTATGCCAACAAACCCTGTGCAGTATGTGAACAGGAGGAAGAAGAATGGGTACATTTTTAAACAAATATTTTATAAAATGTGTGTTTGTGCATGTGCATGTGGGTATGTGTGTGTGAGCTGACACGGGCTTTAATTCAGGGCCTCATGCTCTTGCTTATTACCTTTTTCAGTGGAGGCTGGCACTTCTTCTGGCCACACTTCCATGCCCAGCTTTTTGCTGGTTAATTGGAGATGAGTCTTTTTTTTTTTTTTTTTTTTTTTTTTTTGTTGTTGTTGTTTAGCTGGCTTCCCACTGTAATCCTCAGAACTCAGCCTCCTGAGTAGCTGGGATTAGAGGCGTGAGCCACCAGTGCCCGGCTAGACACATGCTTTGTAATCCCTGCACACGGTAGGCTGAGGCAGGAAGATCACAGGTTTGAGGACAGTGTGGGTAATGTAAGGAGCCTTTATCTCTAAAATTAAAAAAACGATGACAAAGCTCTTACCTTGTCTACTCTAAACCAGCAGAGATTTACAGGCCGGAGAAAGAGGAGTGCATATTGGCAAGGATGCAGGCACAGTGAACTGAGCTGACAGAGTAAGCTGTTGTTAGGGGCCTGTCCAGTGACCTGGGGTGATGATGAGAGGTGAGCCTGGGGAGTGGCAGGGCCAGCCATAGAACACCCATGTTCCTTGACCAAGGGGTGACGGAAGCCCCTGGACGGTGAGGACCTAGAGATAGATTTGTGATCTGGCTAGTTGAGAAGCTGATTCACACTGGAGGCTGCCTCCAAGAAGCCTTTGCCATGAGGCCAGAGAGAAGCTAGATTTGAGAGGGGCTTAGGAATTAGCAGTGTGATGATTTGTGACCAGGAAGGCTTAGTGGTGAGTACCAGGTTTCAGATGTAGTGTAAACATTTGCCATTGACCAACTTCCTCTCCCCTCCCCTCCCCGCTTCCTTCTTTCCCCTCCCCTCCTCTTCCTGCCTCTTCCCTCTTCTTCCTGCCCCTCTTTCTCTCTTTTCCATCTCCTCTTTTTTCATGTCTAGTGGTATTGAATGTGAACATATTTTCATGTACTTATTAGCTAATTGTGTATCTTTCTTGGATAATTGAGTATGTAGGTTCTTAGCCCATTCTGGGAAAATTGGCTCATTTGTCATCTTAATGGGTTGTAAGCATTTAAAAAATATATATTCTGGATAATGATAATCTGATCAGTCCCTTGTTAGATTATGATTTGTAAATAATTCTTCTCGTTCTCATGAAGCTGTGTGGTGAATTCTAAAGAGATGCCTGTGTTAATCTCACTAAACTGTACTAAAGAGTTTACCAAACTATTTTTAATTATTGTTATTATTAAAGTGTT
Source organism: Perognathus longimembris pacificus (assembly GCF_023159225.1). Classification (NCBI taxonomy): domain Eukaryota; kingdom Metazoa; phylum Chordata; class Mammalia; order Rodentia; family Heteromyidae; genus Perognathus; species Perognathus longimembris. The sequence goes on along the minus strand of NC_063180.1, from coordinate 30,612,406 downwards.
ATACAAGAGGTTATAATGTCACTATTCAGATAATGTGTACATTTCTCTTTTGGACAATCACCCCTTCCTTCGCTTTCCCCCAGTACCAAATTATTTGGCATTTTATATTAGTTTACTTTTCCTGAACATAATATAAAAGCCTATAAGAGGTACATGTGTCTATATGTATTATAGTTCATATCCCTTGTGTAAAATGTAAACATGTGTGTCTGTTTTATAATTTTTTACTTATTCTGCCTTTTTTGATAGTTTGGAGAATGACCAGTGAATTAAGTTTATTTAGATGTTCTAATAATATGCTATTTTAAAAAACTTATGATTACTAGCAAAGCTAAATACTCTGTCTTTCCTTAATGCTACATACATATTTCTCACTATATTATTCTATAATCCTACATGTTCTGTAATTGTTTTTTCTTTATCTTAAAAGAAAAAAAAAAAGCATGTCAAGGGCCAGGTATGGTGGTGCATGCCTGCAATTTGGAGACAGATGCAGGATTGTGAGTCTGTGTCTAGCTTGGGGTCCAGAGTGAGACCAGAGCCAGCCAGCCAGCAACAAACAAAACATGGCCAAGGGTAGTATCACGTCCAGTGGGCTTTCTTTTCTGTCCACCTTTTCTCGGTCCACGTTTTCTCAGTCTGTGAGCTGCTGGCCTCTGCTCTGCACCAGAGCTCTATTCACACGTGTTCTTGCTCTCAGTGAGATTTCCCAAGGGACAGCTGCTGGCGACATGAACGGATGAGTCTTCAGTAGCATCTGAAGAGTAGATTTATATCATTTCCACAGGAATTTAGCCCAACTGAACAAATAAAGCCATGAGAGAAAGCATGTGAGGGGATTGTAGAGATAGGAGGAGGGGGAGACTGCTGGTTTACATAGATCATGTCTGCACGGCCACTGAATGAATTTAGGAATATGTGGATTTTATTTTCCTTCCTCAGATTTCACTACTTTGTTCAGTAGGAATGAAAAGAAAATAAGTAGCTTATTTAGAAATTTTGTGAGTTTTTTATGATGATGGGGTTTGAATTCAGGGCCTTACACTTGCTAGACAGGCACTCTACCACTTGAGCCATGTCTCCAGCTGGGCAGACATGCACACCATTAGCAAGAAGCAGAAGCCCAGAGAACAGGGGCTGCTAACAATAAATTCTGAGGAGCAGAATTTTTTTTATTTATTATTTTATTTTATTTTATTTTATTTTTTCTTACTTATTGTCAAAGTGATGTACAGAGAGGTTACAGTTTTCATACGTTAGGCCTTGGGTACATTTCTTTTTTTTTTTTTTTAACCTTTCATAATGTAATTTTAATGTTTCTAAGTTGAAATGATAATTTAAAGAATGATTTTTCCCCTCCAATTCTTTTTTATTTTTATTTTTTTTGGCCAGTCCTGGGCCTTGGACTCAGGGCCTGAGCACTGTCCCTGGCTTCTTTTTGCTCAAGGATAGCACTCTGCCACTTGAGCCACAGCGCCACTTCTGGCCGTTTTCTGTATATGTGGTGCTGGGGAATTGAACCCAGGGCCTCATGTATACGAGGCAAGCACTCTTGCCACTAGGCCATATCCCCAGCCCTCCAATTAATTCTTTCTTTCTTTCTTTCTTTCTTTCTTTTTTGTTTTTGTTGCCAGTCGTGGGGCTTGGACTCAGGGCCTGAGCACTGTCCCTGGCTTCTTTTTGCCCAAGGCTAGCACTCTACCTCTTGAGCCACAGCGCCACTTCCAGCTTTTTTTCTATATATGTGGTACTGAGGAATAGAACCTAGGGCTTCATGTATATGAGGCAAGTACTTTACCACCAGGCCATATTCCCAGCCCTGGTTTTGCTTTACTTGTGTAGGGTTTTTACCCGAGACCATGATCTTTCTATCTGTGCCTCCCCAGAGCTGGGATTACATATATATACAGTTCTATGCTTGGCTTGCTGGTTAAGATGAGGGCTCACATTTTTTCTGGTCTGATCTTGAGCCAATCTCCCAATCTCTACCTCCCCAGTAGGTGTGATTACAGGCATGTGCTAGTCCTAGAAAAATATGTAATTGAAAGCATGCATTAGTCTCACAATGAGTGCTCCTCAGAATTTATTGTTAGCAGCCCCCATTCTCTGGGCTTCTGCTCCTTGCTAATTGTGTGCAGTGGCAATTCTTTGTCCCTCACCAGCCCCCTCCCCAAGCTCCTACTCAAAAAGGAAGAGGGGGGACTGGTCAGAATTCTGGAATTGAGAAGAGATCACACTTAGACAGCTGTGCTTTCCAGAATGGTGGCAGTCCCTTGTGACTACCACGCACTTGAAATGTGGTCAGTGAGGCTAAGAAACTGTCCGGCCACACTGACAGTGACTGCAGGACATTATCGCTCTCGCCTGGGTTCTGGACTGCTGGTGTTGCCCCTGCTCCCCATCCCTCCTGCGATTCATCCCAGGATCCCTCACGGACTTGTGCACTCTTTAATGTCATTACTGAACCATACTCCTCCTCTCCTATCCCATCTTCTCTCCCATCTCTGACTTGGAGAAGGATACCCTGGCCTTCAGGATGGGCTGGGCTTTTTCCTCACTGCAATACCAGGCATGATAGGGCCTGAGGGACCCAACCGGGGCCTGACTGGGGCCCCAGTCCTCTGGGGAAGCCCAAGTGCTGAGGGGGAGGAGGGGCCCTCAGCGACCCCTTCCCTGCATCTAACACCCCTCTGTCTCTTGTCCAGGTGCATCCACTGTGGTGTTGTCCACCTGACCTTGGCCTTGCTGAAAAGCCACATCCAGGAGCGACACTGCCAGGTTTTCCACAAGTGTGCATTCTGCCCCATGGCCTTCAAGACCGCCAGCAGCACTGCGGACCACAGTGCCACCCAGCACCCTGCCCAGCCCCACAGGCCCTCCCAGTGAGTGCCCCCCCCAGCCCCACAGGCCCTCCCAGTGAGTGCCCCCCCACCCAGCCCCACAGGCCCTCCCAGTGAGTGCCCCCCCCACCCAGCCCCACAGGCCCTCCCAGTGAGTGCCCCCCCACCCAGCCCCACAGGCCCTCCCAGTGAGTGCCCCCCCCACTCAGCCCCACAGGCCCTCCCAGTGAGTGCCCCCTCCCCCCCGCCCCACAGGTCCTCCCTGAGGGTCCCCCGCCAGGTCCCACAGGCCCTCCTAGTATATGCCACAAGGGTTGGGGGCCAATGGGGCGGAGACTAATGGCAGAGGCAGATGGAGTCTGTGGGAATCTCTGGTGCCCAGAGCAGAGGAGCTGAAGGACTGCCATTCTGACCCTGGGCCCTGTCTCACCAGGCTCATTTATAAGTGCTCCTGTGAGATGGTCTTCAACAAGAAGAGGCACATGCAGCAGCACTTCTACCAGAGTGTCAGCGCCACACAGGCCAGTGTATTCAAGTGCCCTGAGTGCCCTCTGCTGTTCCTGCAGAAGCCTGAGCTGATGCAGCATGTCAAGGTGGTGCCTGGGGAGGCGAAGGGTGGAGGGCCGGGAGGGGGCGGGGGCAGGCCTGGGCCAGGACTCTCACCCAGCACCTCTCTGCCCAGGTCACCCATGGTGTTCCTCGAAATGTGGATGAGCTGTCCAGCCTGCAGTCGTCAGGGGATGCGTCCTCCAGCCGCCCTGGCCCTCGGCCTCCCACCGAGCCCCCCGCCTCCAGTGTGGCTGCTCGAGGCAGCACCTTACCCTCCAGCCGCTGGGGCCGGCCTGATGCCCATCGCAGGGCTGAGGCCAGACCCCGGCTGAGGGCCACAGGGTGGACCTGCCAGGAGTGCCAGGAGTGGGTGCCAGACCGAGAGAGCTATGTGTCCCACATGAAGAAGAGCCATGGCCGGGTAAGCGCCCTGAGAGGTGGGGACCCCTGTTTCGCTGGCTCTCGCCCTTCTCCCCCCATTCTGTTTGTGGGTGTGCTCCCGTGGCACCAGAGCTGTCAGGGCTGTGACCCTGCGACTCGCTGCCTCTCCCGCAGACGCTGCGGCGGCACCCGTGCCGGCAGTGCGGGCAGTCGTTCCACACCCCCAGCAGCCTGCGCAAGCACGTCCGCAACAACCACGACACCACAAGGAAGGTCTACACCTGCGGGTGAGTCCCTGTATCCCGCCCTGGCCCGCTGGGGCTTCAGCGTGAGACTGGCAGCTCAGAGACAGCGCTGGAGTCTGGGGATCTTGAGCCTTCATCTTGTTCTCTAGCCCTGGACTCACTCAGCGAGCTGGTGCCCTGGGGACCAGCTAGGCCTGTAGGTTGAGGGCCAGTGTCAGGGCAGAAGCACCTGCTTCTGCTCTCTACCCCCTGGCTTCCTTGCTGGCCAGGCCCTGCGGGGAGCACTGCACTCCACTGCCCACGGCCCTGAACACACTCCAACTCTGACGTGCACTGTGCTCCCCAGGTACTGTGTGGAGGACAGCCCTAGCTTCCCTCGGCCCTCCCTCCTGCAGAGCCACATCAGCCTTATGCACGGCATCAGAAGCCCCGACTTGAGCCAGACATCCAAAGCCAGACCTCCGGGCGATCAGTCCCCTCAGGTGAGTGCTCAGTGAGGCCCCTCATCGCTGCGGACACAGAGCTGGCAGAGCAATCATTCCTCTGGTCCTCCTTGGTCCTCTGCACCAAGGCAGAGACTGGCAGAGCCTAGTCCCCCTTCCTTGCCCTGTCTCTACCTTACAGCAGCTCTATGAGGGGTGGCAAGGGTCACGATGCTGGGCCCACAGGCAGAGGCCCCCTACCCGGGTCCCTTGCTCTATAACCCCGTCTCTGGCCACACCACACCCTGCTCCTGTTTCTGACCCCTCCTGACTGCAGGGTCCCCACACTGTGCAAGACTCAGGGTACGGGAACTCCAAGAGCTGCTTGGAGTCCAGTCAGATGCATTCTCAAAACCTAGTTGACTGCTGAGGGTATCCTAGCTGCAGGCTCATTCCATGTTGTGCATGTGGTCTCCGGGGCCTTCTCCCACTCAGGGTGTGTGAAGTGTATTTTGTGGTGTGCACATGTTGAAAAGGACAATAGTTTTGTTTTGTGAAGGATGCCGAGGCCAGGCCTGGGAAGTGGGGCAGGAGGGTGGAATCTGCCTGCGCCCCCTGAGAACATGTGCCACACTCACATGCTGCAGTAAATCAAAGACTGCAGCTCGGAGGCACAGTGCAAATGGTGGTGCGCTGAGAGCAAAGAATGCTGAGTAAAAACAGGAGCCTCTGGGTTTAAGCCCCGACACTAGCACCAACAAACAACTTGCCAGGCATGGAGGGTCAGGCTTGTAATCCCAGCACTCGCAGGCAGAGACTGGAGACTCTCATGCTCCAGACTGGGCTGGCCACATAGAACTCTGGAAACAACAGAAAACAGGAGGAAGGAGAGCCTTGGGTGGCGCTTTCCGGAGGACCTTGCTGCACATGAGGTGCAGCCAAACCCCTTCCACTCTCTCCTTTCAGGTGAACCAGCTGAAAAGAACAGCCAGTGCAGGGGATGCTCCGGGCACCAGCAATGGCACTACTGTGTCTTCCAAAAGGCACAAGTCGCTTTTCCAGTGTGCAAAATGTGGCTTTGCCACAGACTCAGAGTTGGAGTTTCAGAGCCACGTACCTCAGCACCACGTGGACAGCTCCACAGCCCAGTGTCTCCTCTGTGGCCTGTGCTACACCTCTACCAGCTCCCTCAGCCGCCACCTCTTCATCGTCCACAAAGTGAGAGACCAGGAGGAGGAGGAGGAGCCGGAGGAGGAGAATGCGGTAAAGGTGAAGGTGGAGGCTGCAGATCCAGAGGAAGGCTCTGCAGAGGAGGTGGCCATGGAAACAAAGGAGAATGGACTAGAAGCATGTGCCACGGAGCCCTTGCTGGCTGCCCCCAAAGCTCAAAGATCACTTGGCGTGGCCTTGGCAGAGGGCAGTGCCCAGGATGCTCAGAGCCAGTCACAGGCCTCTCAGGACCAGGACAGCCTCCCGCTGTCTGCTCAGGTGTGACCAGAGGCATGGTGGTGCATGTGGTCAAGCTGTGCAGACCACAGGGGCCCTCCTGAGCTGCAGGTTTGGTGTCCCCTCTCCCCAGGAAACATGGGATTGCCTGGGACCCTCACAGCTCTGAATTTGCTTCTGTTATTTATGGCTTTGTGCTGCTTCTTGGTCTCCACCTCTGGCCTGTGTCCTTCCACCCCAGGCTGTATGTGTGGCCCCCAAGGCCGCCCCCTCAGCCACTGTGCTTTCTGGGTCCCTGCTTGCTGCCTTCAGCCAGGGCCTCCCCAGGCCCCTTCCTGCACACACCAGCTCTCCTTCCTGCACACACCAGCTCTCCTTCCTGCCTTCAGGGCCTGTGAAGGAGGAGAGTGAAGGGTGCTGACCTAGTCCCTGCCAGGGCCCCTGGTCACCTGCCCTTCCTGCCCGTCTTCTCTGCCTCTTTCCTCCAGAGCAGTCCCAAGGACTGACTCGCCCTGGTTCATGGCTCAGCGGAACAGGCTTCTGCACCTGTTTGGAACTGGGGGGAGTGGGGGAAGGAGGTATGGCCATGGCAGGCAGGTGCCAAGACCCAGACGCCCCCAGAATGAGTGTGCCAGGCCTTTGCACCCCCTGCCCAGTGGGCGTGGGGAGCCTGCCTCTTTGCTCCTGTGCCCTTAGAGGCCCGAGGCCTGGGCAGGCAGCCCCTCCACCTCCCAGCTGCATACTGTTGCTCAGAGTAAATTTCAAATAAAAGATCTTCTTATGGTGCAGGTAGGCTCTTGTATTCCTCTTGGGGTGAGCCTGGCCCTTCCCTGTTCCCCCCTGAGGATTTTTCCCAGATGCTCCTTGTCCATCCCTTCTAGAGCAGTGCTTCCGATCCAAGGCAGGGCTCTCCAGGCTCAGGGGCCCAGGTTTCTGGGCTCTGTAGAGCTGAAGGAGCAGAGGGTTCCAGCAGCAGTCAGGCGCTTCCCTCAGGGTCTCTCCTGGCCTTAAAGCCTGTCATCTCCATCTTTCCTACAGAAGGGCTTTCAGCCCCGGAGAGTCCTTACTGGTGAGGGGTAGAGAGGAGCGTACACCATTTTGCCACAGCATTCCGAGGCTGTGTTCCCTGCCATGCTAACTGGGCAGAGCTGGAGAAGGCAGACAGGCTGGCGGGGGATGGGGGTGGGGTGGGGGGGGGTTTCTCTGTCCTTCCCGAGTGGTAGGAAGGGGCCGCAGATCCTGTGGGGACAGGGAGGTATGAATATTAATTATGAATCATGCCTGACCTTTCCACAATTGAAAAAAGTACACGTTTGTTTTCTATCAAATGCCACATTTTTAGTGAAATACTAACGGCAGTGGGAAAGGTTAGTGTCTGCTTCTGTTCAGAGAGCCTCTGCTGGCTGGACTGCTTTAATTATTACTGTTCTTGGCAAGGCTCTGTGGCCTCACTTCCCCAACTGGCAGTGGGGATACCCCTGCTTCTTTGAGCTGTCTGCTAGGCGCCTATTGTCCCAGCCTCCATTTCTAAGAGCAAGGTCTCAGAGGCTGACAGAGGGATGGGTACCCATGCCCGGCTTGTGGCTGGGTTGTGGGGAGATCGCATGGCAGCTGCCTCCTCCCTGGCTGGTGTGTGAGCCGCTTCTGGGCCCCTGCCTTGACCGAGACCCAGCAGTTCCCACCCAGTTCTCCCCACAATTCTGTGAGCTCGGAGCATGAGGGGCTTGGATGGCAGAGTGTCCCCCGCAGTGCCACTTACCAGTTAAGATGGGTCTGGCATTCCATTCATTTAGCAGTTGTGACAGTAGCTTTCTGAGCTCTGCTCGTGTGCCCAGCATCACACCTCTGGGTGACTCAGTTACTCCTCACAGACCTCAGTTATTCTCCCATTTCACAGAGAAGAAAACCGGGGCAGGGAGGTACAGTGACATCTGCAGAGTCACACCTGTCACTGTGCTGCCTGGTGGCCACGGCTGCCTCCAGCCTTCTGCTCCACTCCCCCAAACACCATCCGGTCCTCTCTGGAGCCCATCCGTGGCTGCTTGCCCCAGGGAGGGCCCTGCCAACACCCCTGCTCCTCCTGCCCATGAGGCCTCCTGCAGCAGCCCCACCATTGTTCTTCCTCCTGGGGATCCCCTTTGCCATCTGAAGACCATTGGTGTTGAGGATTCTCGAGAAGGTTGCCTGACCTCACAGTCAGTGCTTCTGATCCCTCCCGGCATTGTTCATGGTCGTGCTATCGCTGACTACCCTGGGGCGGGTGCTGGCTGGCATTGAAGTGCTGCAGCCAGCACTCTGCTGATCAAATCACACAGATAAAATCCGAACCTGTATGCACTGTGAGGCTCGAGGAATGACTAGTATTTATTCTCCAAGTGCTTTATCTCTGTAAAATGACATGCCAATTGTAGAAAGAACTTTCCCCTTAACTTATGTAAACAGTCTGGCTTCTAAAAACTTTGGAAGTTCCATCCTTTGCCTTCCCTAAGACTTCCCTTTCTCTCTGTATATTCACAGCTGGCAGTTTCTTTTATTTTTTGTTTGTTTTGGAAACCAGATGCATATCTATGGTGAGACATTTACCAGTACAAAAGAATATATGATGAAAAGTAAACTCCCAGGGACATCATCGCCTTAGTCCCGCCTCCCCCCACCCCCACCCAATCACTGTTGCCTGTGTCTTGTGTATCCTTTCAGAGTAATTCTATGCATTTACAAGTTTATAAATATGTATATTTATATATCTATTTTTAATACAAACAGTAGCATTCTATACGCAGTGTTCTGAAGCTTGCTTTCCCCCCACTTACATATATAGTATTTTGGAGATTGTTCCAAATGCCTCTTTCCTCTGGGATTTTCTGAACCAATCTGCTTGGAATTTTCCCTAAATCCATCATACACAGAAAGGAATGGCCGGTGGAGGAGGGTGCATACTGCTTTCTAGGAAGCTCTTTGCCAAGGGGGTTGAGCTTTTCCACACTGGTCCTGGTGAGGGATTCTGATATGATCTAAAAACTGCAAAAGGAGAAGGAGAATAGGAGGGGTTGGGGACAGTGAGGAGGAGGTGACAGGGAAAGGAACAGAACGTCCCTTCCTGGGCTGGTGTGTAGCTCAGTGATAAAGCACTTGCATTACCTGTGTGAGGCCCTGAGTTCAATCCCCAGCCATTCCCTTCCTCTAGAAAAGGAATGGAGAAATAGGCGTGAGACAGTGGACTTGACTTTCAGGATAGCGATAGAGGTCGCATCCTGATTTGTTGGTGGCTGTCTTAGATGAGCAGCCATTGTAGGACATTATGCACCTTTCTAAACAGCAAGAAGACAACTGTTGAGGAAAAGGAGGGCTTAGATACAAAGTGGTCCATAGAAAAAGACTTGGGAAGGAGGAGAAGTCTGGTCTGCCTGCAGGGAGAGGCCTAGGTTGGGAAGGGTCTTTTTGAGGCTCGGGTTGGTGTCTTGGCCCCGCTGACCACACTCCTGCTGCTGGCTGAGGTAATCCTAGCCTTTGTCCCAATTCCCCTTCCAATCCAACCAGAATCAGGAGTGGCTCTTCATCACCAGTAATCCTTCCTTTGGTGTCCACTTACTCAGGCACAGCTGGAGCCACATTTCCAGTCTTGGCTCAGAGCGTGCCAGCAGGTCCAGCTCATGCTGGACCGGTGGGGCCCGGTGGCTCCCCATGATCGGGACAAAGGCCCAACTTGCTGAGCTCTCGGAGTATGGTCAGAAGCCGTCCAGAGGACTACAGTGTGGCCCAGGGGAAGGAAAGCTTACAGGGCACGTCCAGGCAGGAGCAGCAGAGATTTGCGCTTTGCAGAGGTCAGAGCTAAGTAAGGACTTGAGAACAGTGGAGTCAAGGAAGGAAAGTAGCAAGTGCCTTGCCAGTGTGGACTCCCACACAGGTCTCCACTGACCTCTGACCCCAGGCTGAGGCTACAGTTTGTGGCCAAAGTGTCAACAGGAATCCAATGGTGCCAAACAAAGCAAAATGAGATCTGGAGCGTGCACAGCACAGAGCGATGCTGTCCCCACAGTGGCCTGAGGTGGACAGAGAGGTGCACTCAGGACCACCTGTGGGACGCAAGGCCCACGGTGCCACCGTGTGCCTGGAGCTGTTGAAGGGGTTCTGTGTTTCAGCCAGTAGAGAGAGACTGGCTGTTGTTCCCACACTCTCACGAGGCTGGACACCTCCTGCAGCCTCAGGACAGATTTGGGCTGCCGGAGACTGGCATGGACTGCCGCCAGCAGGCGAAACATGTTCCCTCGGGCTGGAGTCCCTGGACAGTGCAGATGCCCTGCCTGCCTGGACCACCCCTGCTTCTCCAGAGACTGGTGATAGTGTAGGGAAGGGTAGAGAAGGAAAGGCAAGCATGTGATAATCGTCATAAGCTGCAGGGAGAAAGGCCAGGTGGGTGATGACCACAGAAGTTTGGGGGCACCCAGAGGACAGTGGGCTGTCATCCAGGATGTGCATCCTTGCCCAGTGTCCTCCCTGTCCTCTGTGCTTTGAAGGAATGGTTGGCCACTGGAAGGAGAGGAAGGTGGAGGGTTGTCAAACTGTGAAACACTGGCCTTGGTTGGACACCAGAAACCTTGGCCCTGTCTGGAGCAAGGTCAGCCCAAGAGAGTTGAGGGTCTAGTGCCATGTGATTAGAAGGGAAGTAGAGCTGAAGTTCCTGTCTGCTCTGCACAGTGCACCTGGGGCTGGGGTGAGTACATCAGAGATGCCGGAAGGCAGAAGTGTTAGAAGAGGTGAGGTGAAGCCCAGAGCTGGCATTAGAGGGGTGGGAGAATTCCTGGTGACCAGGTTTCAGGGGTGGGCCTTTGATTGGGAAGCAAAGAGGAAGGCTTGAGAGGATGAGGCCCATGGACTTGCTGTCAGGGCAGGGGCCCGCCAGCACATGGTGTGACCTAGCCGTTCTGGAGCACAGGTGGAGGAGAAGGAGTGCCAAGTGGCATCCTGGAAGCTAAGGAACATGGGGTAAGTGTTGGGTTGTATGCTTAGCCCATGCCCACTTCGATCTGGTTAACGTCCGGGCGTGAGCTGTGAGCGAGCTGTACAGGGAGTGGAGAGGGGAAAAATGACTGCTCCAGCCTGGGACCAACCACACCCTGCTCAGCTTTGCCACCCATGCCCTGGCTTTCCTTCCCAAGCCTACCTACGAATGTTTTGATGAAGAACTTGGCATAGCTTAGGTTGGTTTGCCTGGGGAAGGGGTGTCAGTATGGAGAGGAGAGGGGTGGCACCTCTATCTTCCAGGTCCCTGCACTTCCCCAATGCTCTTGGAGATGTGGGATGAGGGAGAAAAGGCAGAATATCCCAATGGGTAGTACCAGGTCTTAAGCACTGGGTGCTTAGCACCTTGTTCTGAACTTAGTTGAATGATCGAATCACTTTTCTGGGTGATAGGACTCAGCCCATTTTCCCCTCAGACACGGATCTGCTCCAGCCACCGGAAGTGGGGCTGTACAGAAGTGGAGGCAGGCCCCGTCAAGGTCAGGCTGCCTCCAGAAGGGGCTGTTCTCTGTCTGCCCCTGTCTCTATGCCTCCCTCCCAGGCCCCCTCTTTCCTGGGGTCTCCTCTGGGAAACTTCCTTATAGGGAAACCAAGGGAGCCAGCAGGTAGCGGGCTCAGGTCCTGGTGACCAGGCAGGGCTGTCCTCACCCTTCCTGAGCCCCCTTGGCAGGGCGGGCCAGGCCGCCATGGGGGAGGGACAGCAGCAGGTGACGGCCGGCTATAAATAGGGGCATGAGCCACTTGGGGCCTGGAGCGGGGCGGAGGCGGCTGCAGGCAGAGCCATGGGGTCGCGCAGGGCCGTGAGCCGGGGATGGGCCTTGGGGGGCCATGCTGAGACTGGAGCAGGGGGTGATGGTGAAGACGATGGGCCTGTGTGGACCCCCGGCCCCACCAGCCGCAGCTACCTGCTCAGCGTGCGGCCCGAAACCAGGTGAGTGGCCCAGAAGGTGCAGGCCCTGGAGGCCATGGTGGTCTGGCCCCCAGGTGCCGGGTCTGGTGTGTGTGTGTGTGGGGGGCCCTTGGGCCCTGGGCAGTTCTAGTGACCCCCTCAAGGCCTCTGGCTGGGCCAGGCCCTATTTGGGGTGACTTCAAGGCTCTCCTTATCTCCCTAGCCTGGCTACCCAGGGCCTAGATTCCACCAGGAGTGATAAGGAGCAGGGCTGGAATTCCTGCTGGAGGGGAGGTGGCTGCGTGTGGTGTCAGTGGGGGCTGGAAGTGAAAGGGTGCCCTCCGGTATGGGCCTGGGACACAAGGGTTGAGAGTTTCAGCTCTAGTGTGCCAATTGCCCTGTCCAGGTTGTTTTGGGGTGAGAGGGTTGGGGGTATAGGTGCCTCTCAATGGTCTTCCAAGAGTTAAAGAAGTTAACGTGGAGGCTTTGTGTTCAGACCCCAGACAATAGACAATACAGACCCAAGGACACCTGCATCGCCATGGAGACAGACACTTCCTGGCCCCTCTGGGCCGCTCAGTTTCCCTCCGCACTAGAGGCCATTTCCAAAGGGAAATGTGACCATCTGGTTATTGGCATAGTGTTTGTTTCTTAGGCCTAGGATCTGGCTTGTTGTGTGTTATGTGGAAAACAAGCCGGTCCTCGGAGACACTATCTCTTGTTTTCTGTACGCAAAAGAACACACACAAAAAAAAATCCAAACCAAAACAAAACTTGGCATCAAGGACATTCCTCGTGGATTGGCTGAGTCCTATTGACCTTGGAGCTGGGAAGGTTCACATGTAACCGGAACCTGTTTCTGCATAAAACTTGTCAAATGGCGTCACATGGCTGGGCTGGGCTGAGGGCTGGTGTTAGGGACTGAGTCAGACTCTACCGGCCCTTGGCTGCCAGGAAAAAAAAGCCCCTTTTCCTAAGTACCGACCCATGGAAACAAACACTGTAATGAAACCTGGGCATTTACTCTGGTCCCTGGTGAGGGAGCTGCACACTTCCACACATCCCCACAACTCTTCTGGGCTTTGTCTAGGAACCAGGACGAGGAAAGACAGCAGTGATGGAGGAAGGGAGGAAGAGAGGCTGGTAACAGAGAGGCAGGGGCATTGGGAGCAAGGCTGTGTGGGGCTGAGCATCGTGTGTTAGACACTGCCCTTTCACTTCTGATGAACTCAAGCCCATGCAAGCTGAGGGCTTCGGGGGACAGACATGCCCAGCCAGCGCCCTTGGGCTTCAGTGGGGTGCTTTCAAAAGAAGGCTCTGTAAGTATTTAGAGGCACAGGACAGAAGCAGTGAGAGAGTTTTTCTAGTTCTTGGCTTTAGCTGGCCACAGCTGCCCCCCAAAATTTTGCTTGGCCCGGGACTCTGGCACAATGTGACTTGTGCGGAAGGAGGCGGTCACACGCCCCATCCCTCAAAGCAACTGCCAGCTGTGGCGTTGGCAGAGACAGAGAAAAGGGGTCCCCTGGGGATCCGGCCAACTGAACCCTGTTCACCCCAGGGACTGAGACGCAAATTCTGTTCCTACTCATTTTGGCTCCTGCATTTCCTGGGTCCACCCTTACACAAATCTGTCATGGAGTCTTGAGGTACCTTTGTCCTGGGTCTCATGAGGACAGGCTGACCCTGGAGAGGGGGCAGGAGCTGGGATCTGTTTCTCCATGGTCTCCCACCCTGGCTCGGTGCCGCTACCAGGTGCAGCCAGTCCACTCTACTTCAGAGGTCAGAGTCAGGCAGAGGGTACCCCCAAACTGTACTGCTCGGTGCCATCTCCGGTCCACCTTAGGGACTTTACCCCTTCCTTTAGGAAGGCAGGGGTGGGGGAGGCCAGAGGAGGTCAGGGAACTATGCAGTTGAGTGGAGGCGAGTCTAACCAACCAGCTTTTATGAACACCCAGAAGCCCCCGAAATCCCTGCCTGCTCATTTTGTTGAGGTCCTGGTCCAGGAGGGCCCAGAGGGGCTGCAGAACCCTGGTGTTGCCACAGAACCAGCCTCTGCTGTTCAGCTTGAGTCAGGCAGGTTGTGTAGGGCTTTGGGGGAAACTGAGGCATCAGGTCAGAACTTTTTGCAGGCTTTTCATGTCCCTCAGCTCCAGTACCAGTCCTGGTTCTGTTAGAAATGTTGCTCCTCATGAGCAGACACTTCCTTCTGGGCCCTGAGGGTGACATGAAGAACTTGAACTCATGATCTTCCTTCCATGGCCTCCCAAATGCTGGGATTACATGCACACCATGTCTGCCTTATAGAGTTATTTAAAATTTTCTTCCTTCCTTCCTTCCTTCCTTTTTTGTACTAGGATTGGAGCTCAGGGCCTTGTGCTTGCCTAGCAAGAGCTCTACAACTTGAGTCACACCTCCAGTTCTTCTTCTTCTTCTTTTTTGGTTCAGTCTTGGGGCTTGAACTCAGGGCCTGGGCACTGTCCCTGAGCTTCTTTCTTTCTTTCTTTTTTTTTTTGCCAGTCCTGGGCCTTGGACTCAGGGTCTGAGCACTGTCCCTGGCTTCCTTTTGCTCAAGGCTAGCACTCTGCCACTTGAGCCACAGCGCCACTTCTGGCCATTTTCTGTATATGTGGTGCTGGGGAATCGAACCCAGGGCTTCTTGTATACGAGGCGAGCACTCTTGCCACTAGGCCATATCCCCAGCCCCCTGAGCTTCTTTCTTTTGGCCAGTCCTGGGGCTTGGACTCAGGGTCTGAGCACTGTCCCTGGCTTCTCTTTTGCTCAAGGCGAGCACTCTGCTACTTGAGCCACAGCACCACTTCTGGCCATTTTCTGTATATGTGGTGCTGGGGAATTGAACCCAGGGCTTCATGTATACGAGGCAAGCACTCTTGCCACTAGGCCATATCCCCAGCCCCCTGAGCTTTTTTGATCAAGGCTAGCACTCTACCACTTGAGCTGCAGTGTTACTTCTGGGTTTTTCTGTTTATGTGGTACTGAGGATTTGAACCTAGCGCTTCATGCATGCTAGGCAAGTTCCCAGCCCCCTCCAGTTATTCTTTATTATTATTATTATTTTTTGCCAGTCCTGGGCCTTGAACTCAGGGCCTGAGCACTGTCCCTGGCTTCTTTTTTGCTCAAGGCTAGCACTCTGCCACTTGAGCCACAGTGCCACTTCTGGCTGTTTTCTATATATGTGGTGCTGGGGAATCAAACCCTGGGCTTCATGTATATGAGGCAAGGACTCTTGCCACTGGGCCATATTCCCAGCCCTCCAGTTCTTTAAAGTCTTCTGCTCCACATTGGACGCATCTGTTCTGACCAACTCAAAGGCGAGGTGTGTGTGTGGGGGGGGGGGGGGCGTTGTTACTCTGGCCCAAGCAGCCTGGCTACAGTCTTCCCCCTTCTGAAGACAGGGAGCCTCCGACAGCCCGGAACTCCCAAACCAGCCATCATGTGAGCACAGCCTAACTGGAATGGGCTGGTAGAGCCAGGGAGGAGGCTCACAGTTCTAGCTCGAGCCCTCGCCTGCGTGCAGGGGAACCTGTCTTTTTCTAAGTTACAAAGCGGACTCCCCATCTCCTTCCCAGAACCCCAGATGCAGAGCCAGAAGAGTCCCCCAGTTCTATGGAGAGGGACAGTGCAAGTCTGCAGTCAGGAAGGGATGGCATTGGCCAGGACTTCAGAACCAAGTCAGGTTCTGGGAGAGCGCTAAGCCGGGCCACCTTCCTGCCAGCCTCAACCTCTCTAGAAGCAGCAGCACCCTTTGTGGGGCATGATCAACCTTCTTTAGAAAGTGCTTTTCTCCTTTCCTCTCCCCATCTTCCTCCCTGTGTCTCTCCCTTCATAGAACAATATGCCTTGCACTACGCCAGCGAGTCTAGAGCTCTGAAGAGTCAGATCTGAAGATGGGGTGGGAGGGACGTAGCTGAGCAGAGGAAGGAGAGGAGCGAAGGCCAGGGACATGTCTCCGTCACTTAGGGATGAGGGTGGCTCCAGCAGCCCGAGTGTTGGGAAGGAGAGAGCCCCGTAATTAGGTGTGTTTGTTTGTGTGTATGTGTGTGTGTGTGCGTGTGTACGTGCATGCATGTGCGTGGGTGCTGTCAGCACATTAGGGAGGGCCTTCACTGCTGAACCACAGACTTGAGTGGGGGTATGGGCAGTATTTTATTCAGAGGAGTGCTGTGTTGGACTGATAACAAACATGGAGCCGCAGGGTCAGGTTGGAGTCTAGCACAAGCTGGGGTGGAAAGGAACGGAGAAAGACTAGCCAAGAATTGTTGAGGGGTAGAGTCCAGGATGTCAGTTCTGAGCTCAGGAGTTTGGGAGCTGCTGTGAGTAAACACAAACCCAGTAGCACTGGATGGGCAGCCAGGTTTGGGGGGGAGGGTGAGTCTGGTTTTGTGGTCTTGAAGAGATGGAGTCTTGCTGGGTGCTGGTGGCTCACGCCTGTAATCCCAGCTACACAGGAGACTGAGATCTGAGGACTGAGGTTCAAAGCCAGCTCAGGCATCCAAGTCAATCAGACTCATCTCCAGTTAGCCACCAAAAAGCTAGAAGTGATCTGTGACTCAAATGGTAGAGCATTCAAGGACAGTGCCCAGGCCCTGGGTTCAAGCCCCAGGACTAGCACAAAGAGAGAGAGACAGAGAGAGACAGAGAGACAGACAGACAGAGAGAGAGAGACAGAGAGAGACACAGAGAGAGAGACAGAGAGAGAGACAGAGAGAGACAGAGAGAGAGACAGAGAGACAGAGAGAAAGAGAGAATCTTGAAGCATATAAGTGCCAGTGCACAGGCTGGTAGGGAGAGCTGAAGGAGGGAGATTGGGTGGGTTAACCCCTGCCATCTCCCAATGGGTCCCAGTGGGTCCCTGGTCCCACTAGTGAGTTCCTGTAGGTGTGGGGAAAGGGTTGGAGCCAGGACAGCCCATGTGGTCCTCAGGGGCCCCCTTGTTGGCCTCCAGCTCAGCCCATCCTCCAGGCAGGGTGGGCCTTGTACTGGTCTGAAAGAGCTGGTGTTCCCCCCCGCCCAAGCCTTGCTGAATTAACTGCTTTGTCTTTCTCCTCTTCTTCACTCCCCCAGCTGGTCTGCCTGGCTGTTTAACTGTACTTTAACACATTAATGGAGGGTGCTGTCCCAAGCCACCTGTCTCCTGTCAGCTCCCTGTCTGGAGATTTCCAGGAATGTGTGCGGGATTGTTGAAGCAGCCTGCAGGCTGGTATGCCATGGGGTGGACCGGGCATAGGGCTCCCTCTGGGAGGCGAAGACACACCTTTCTCAAAGCCCAGCCCGGAGCCTCCTTCCTGCCTAACCGATTTCCTGGGTTCTGCCGCCCTTAACGAGCTCTTGATTTCAGATCGGCTGGTGTCCAGTGGTGAGGCCACTTGCTAACCGTCGCGGGCCAGCTGAGACAGCTGGTCCCTTTTAATAGAAAGGCCTCTGGGCCCCAGATGGTGGCCGAGAGATACCGGGCGACTGTTGTTGATCTGCTCTCCTCCTCTCCTTGCTTTCTGGCCTAATGATTCCATTTGCTGTTTTTGCTTAGCTTATCAAGCATCCGGTTGTCTCACCCCAGCTCTGGAAGGTAAAAACGCACACTGCATCAGTTCTTGGTTCTGGGCCTTGAGGGGCCTCAGGGTGACTGCTCGTGCACTAACTCAGCCGCATGGGGTGAGAGGGGCTGGGGGGGGGCGGGGCACTCACTCGGGACTAGACTTGATGCTTGCATGGGCCATTGAGAGGGGCCTAAGATGGATGCAATGCCATCTCTGCGCCCTGGGAACAGACACCATGGTGACAGAGCCATTGCCATGGTGACAGAGCCATAACCACCAGTCACATGATTCGTGCCCTTGCCCATCCTGGGTTCTCTGTGCCAAGGGTTGCTGCCTGTCCATCATCTTCTAGTCACCATCCCTGCCTCTTTCACATTTCCCCCTGTAGTCTCTCAAGTTCTTCCTTGGAACTTTCTTTTGACCCCCTCCCTACTCCTGCAGACTCAGAGCTGAGGCCACACCATTACCACCCTGGCTGGTTCTCTGAGCCTGCTCTAGAGCCAGGTGGGGCCTTAGTGATCCCTGGTGAAGGCCTGCTGCCTGGAGTGCTGTCCTCTGGCCTCCCAGGCTGGGACAGCGCTCTGGCCCTGGCTCTCTGGCCCTGGCTCAGAGTTAGGGACATGTCCCCATCCCATGCCAGGGCTTCGTCCCAGGCTGTGGCAGGTTTGGGGGGAGAGCACCGGGGTGCCTCACACAGAGGAAGGTTTCTGAAGAGCTGAGCTCAGGCCTGGAGCCTGGATGGGGAAGCTGCTCTGAGTGGCTCCCCATAATGCAAGGGAGGATAGTGCTGGAAAAGAGGGTGGGAGCTTGTGCCCAGCAAGGGACCCACCGAACCCAAGGGCGAGGCCTGATTTTTGAGCAGGAAATCCAGTTTTCTGGTGGTGCTGGTGGGACACATGGTCAGTCTGTGCTGTCCTCCTTCCTGAAGCCATGGAGTTGGAAGGGCTACGAACAAGGTATCCAGGTGGGAAGATGGTTTCCAGATGTGCATGGGCCTCCTGGCTTCCTAGGGGCTGGGCAGGGCACGCTTGGAGTCCATCCCACATCTGGGCACTCTGGAAGACAGGCCCAGGAAGCTGTATGCCGTCTAGTGAAATGGGACAGTGACCTCCCCAAAGGGAGAGCATTCCTCAGAGTTTGCCAACATTAGTATTTTTATAACATAGCTTAAAAGTTTGGGAGGATGTGTTCTTTTCCATACCAAGAGGGTAGTAAAATAAGTAAATATGCTAGAGCATTTCCTTTTTGGAGAGAGAGAGAGAATCTTGCTATATAGCTTACGCTGGCCTCAAACTCCTCATCCTTACTGGGTTGGTGGGGATTATAAACATGAACCCTACACTCAGCTCTTGCCTCTGAGTTTTCTTTTCTTTCTTTCTTTCTTTTTTTCCTCCAGTCCTGGGGCTTGGACTCAGGGCCTGAGCACTGTCCCTGGCTTCTTTTTGCTCAAGGCTAGCACTCTGCCACTTGAGCCACAGCGCCACTTCTGGCCATTTTCTGTATATGTGGTGCTGGGGAGTTGAACCAAGGACTTCATGTATATGAGGCAAGCACTCTTGCCACTAGGCCATATTCCCAGCCCGCCTCTGAGTTTTCTTGAAGCCATTTGAGTAGAAGCTGGAGGAATACTCGTGGACTTACCCAAGATCCCTTATGTTTGAAGACAAGGTAGGATTTCAGTTATGAAGGGAGGCCACAGCCAGGGATCTTTCCCATTCATTACAGTATCATAGAAGTTGGGTTCTGTTGGACCCAGACATTTCTCAAAATTATCATTAAGATTTGGTATGCCCCTCCCCGAGGCAGAAATTGATATTTGTATGATAACAAAAACTATTTTCAAACCTACAAATTCTAGCTACTCAGAAAGCTGATGCAGGAGGATCACAAGTTCTAGGCCAGCCTGAGCAAGATACTAACTATCTCAGAAAGAAAGAGAGAAAGACAGACAGACAAACAAAAAGAAAGTTAGTGGGTAGCCTCCATCCCAAAGGATGCTATATTTTGGAGTGACTTAAGAAGGAAGGAAAGTTTATTCCACAAGCGATTTCTAAGAGAAGGGAGCTGCTGCAGGGTGCCCTGGCCTACGCAGTATTCAGGGTGCACGAAGTTCCTCATGTGGATGGATTTGGTGGGGAGACCTCTGACCAGCCCCGCTCTGCATCCCTGTGAAGAAACCACAGCCAGGGTCCCCACCAGCCCGGAAGCTTCTCTGGTTTCCAGATGCTCTTCTTGGACCCCAAAGGCACAATGTGATTCACAGTAGAGCTGCACTGAATTCAGAGCCCTCTCCACCAAGGGTGAAGGGGGATGTGCGATGTGCCGTCTGCTTGCATGCCTTCACACACCCACAATGGCCCAGGGCCGAGTCCTGGGCAGACAAGCATGGCCCTTCCTCAGGGTCACACCTTCCTTGGGGCCCAGAGAAAGGCATCTTGGAATGGTTTGTTCTTTTCCACATCCTCCTGCTCAGTTCACGGCCCCCTCACCGTCTTCCCTGCTGCTCGGAGTGTGTGCAGGGGGTGGAGGGGTGTGGGGGAAGGGCACGGCTTGGGTGCCACCCATCTGGCTATGTGGTTGTGCTTCGTGTCTGGGGATGTGGTGTCCCTGCTGGCCCATGCGGGGTGTGGCACATGGTTGTCTTCCTATGGACTGTGAGCCTGAGGATTGTCGGTGAGTTGGGGACCACCTTGAGCTCCAGGTGACTCTGTCATGAGGACCTGGCGCCCTGGCTTCTGCAGGAGTAGATGTGCTTGTGGCCTGGCCTGTGGCGCCCACAGCTGGCTTTCCCATCCCCCTTTGGGTCAAGACCCCTGGCACTGGCCATCTCCTTTTTGCCTGCTGTAGTCTATGCTCATGGACACAGAGCTGTGTTTTGAGCCCAAGTTCCGGGAGGGGGTCCTGAGTTCTCGGGTTGCCTGCATCCTTGAGGGTTGCCTGGCTTTTCCCTCTGTGGCGTGCACAGAGGCCCCTCTCTCTGGGGACCCCTCTCGGAGGCTCACCCGACGCTGGCACCAGGAAACTGGGCCTCGCCGGGGGAATGCGGCCCGGCAGCGGCTCTGACACGCTTTGCCTCTCCTAGGAGCACCTTCTGCTCCATCATCGCGCAGCTGACCGAGGAGACCCAGCCGCTCTTCGAGACCACGCTCAAGTCGCGGGCTGTGTCCGCGGACAGCGACGTCCGCTTCACCTGCATCGTCACAGGTAATGGCCCCTGCCCACAGCCCAGTCCACAGGAGCCACGAACACCACACACAGCGAGGCTGTGGGCTCAAAGCCACATCTCCATCGAGTCCTCTCCACCATGGCAGGGTGTGGCATGGGAGTGAGGAGCCTGAGGGTTGGTGAGGGCTGGCGCGGTTCCACTGTCTCCCGTGTGCTCACGCTGTGTCCAGGAGGTCACACTGTGTGCCATAGGATTGGCTGCCTTGTCTGAACACTAGGGGTGATCACAGGCGCTCCCTGCGTGGGGGGGGGGGGGGCTTGTTATCCACGGCAGCGCTGTGAGAACCAGTGACCGCTAGGAATGGAGGCTGTGGTGGCTCATGTCACTCAGGCTGGGCCGAGTGGGAAGCAGAGGACCCCTCCCACCCCACCATGGAAGCAGCAGGCACCACACCACCATGGACCACCCCAACCACCCTTGGGACCATTCTGCCCTGGCTCAGGGCCTGCAGGCCCCCACCCGCAGAGTGTTCTACCCCTTTCTAGACACCCATCTCAGGACCCTGGGTCCTGGTGCTCTCTCAGAGCCTGTGTTTTGGCTAGTCTGGGGTCTGTGTGGTTTCCAGTTGTGACATTCTCTGATCCTGGGGACTGGTCCACTCCAGCTAGCCAGGGAGCCCCACGAGCAGCTATGCCTCTTGCCTGGAACCCCTCAGTGCAGGCTGAGAACTTTGGTGGCCCCGAGGTGCTTATGTGGTGCAATGGGCCCCACCGTGGGGTGTCTCTCCACTGTCCGCAGTTCTTTGGGAGGAAGCCGGCGGTGGCAGCTGCCAGGGAAGGCGATGTTTTTCCCTTGTAGCATCTTCACACTTGTCCCCTGTTCCAAGGAGTTTCCATCGGTTTCCTAGAAAAGCCCAGGGCTCTCCCCACTCCTCAGGCCCTCGCCTTTTCTCTAGTCAGAATATCTGCCATCGTTTAAAGAACATGAAATGCCATTTCACCAAGTTAGTACATGCACATAGCTTCACGCACTTCCAATGCTATGCAAAGACGGTTGGGGGAATAACTTGGGTCTTTAGTGGAGCGGGTTCTGGGTCCTCTCAAGTTTATTCCTGTAGCTTCTTCTTGGACCTGCTGGGTTCCCAGTGAGAGGTTTTTCTGGGAGTTATGCAGATGGGAGCGCAGGGTGGGCTTATTTTATAATGTCTGCCATTCTGTCAGACAGTCTTGCTCTTACCTTCAGGGCAGAACTCAACATATTGGCAACAAACCTCACTCTGACTACTGTGAGGAGAGAGCAGCTCCACTGGTGTGAAGTAGGCCCAGGGTCAGACATTTATCTACCTTCGGTCTGCTTGTTTTGGTTTATAACACAGGGTCTTACTATGTAGCCCAGGGTAGCCTTGAACTCATAACCCTGTTTCAGCCTCTTGAGTGCTGAGATTACAGATGTGGACCACCACTCCTAGACATGTTTCTAAGGGCTTTTGAAGCACCTCTTTCCTGTGGCTGCCAACTCTTCCATCTTGTGGGGATATTCTGGTGTTCAAAGAGTAGCTCTCAGGGGCTGGGGATATAGCCTAGTGGCAAGAGTGCCTGCCTCGGATACACGAGGCCCTGGGTTCAATTCCCCAGCACCACATATACAGAAAACGGCCAGAAGCGGCGCTGTGGCTCAAGTGGCAGAGTGCTAGCCTTGAGCGGGAAGAAGCTAGGGACAGTGCTCAGGCCCTGAGTCCAAGGCCCAGGACTGGCCAAAAAAAAAAAAAAAAGAGTATCTCTCAGTTTCCCCACCCCTAGCTTAGGGCTTGGCTGTCTGGAACCCGCTGAATCTGTTCTCCCTGCCTGTCCGCTTCTCCAAGCTTATGTGAGTGCTCTGTCCAACAGCGTGTACATGCATGGCTTCGTAGGTACACATGCCTGGCCTGTATGTGCACAGCTTGCACATGCATGTGCATCTTGTATGTGCACATACCTGGCACATGGCTTGCACACATGCAGGCACCTTAGTTGTGCACACACACACGCACCTCCTGCATACGTGCACTAGGTTTTGTACATGTGTACAGCCGAGAGTGAATGAACCACACTCCCGCCTCTGTGTGTTTTATGACATCATTCACAATTTCCAGGGACAAGCAATGCATTCTCCCGTACTGCCCCAAGCCCCCACTGCCATGGCGGCATGAGGGTGTGTGTGATGAGCCAGCGTGGGGGCTGTGCCGTCCATTCAAATGCACTCGGGTCTAGCTGGACTCAGATGCTTGGGGGCTGGGCAGGTTCCTGGGGCCAGAGGGTAGTCCTGAGGGATGAGGTCATCCCTCAGGACGGGCCGACACCTGTGCTGGCCACAGACACATGCGCAGTGATGTAACCAGGGCTTTACTCACAGTGGAAACATGGGGCTCACTTTACAGCCAGGGCTGCCTGAGCTGTTCCTGGCCGCGTCCCTCAGCTTCGCCTCCCCTGCCCCTGTCGCATTTCCCAGCATGCCCTTGGCGCTGCCCTCCCCAGCTGCTCACTGGTCTTCTGTCGTTCATGCCCTGCTCCCACCTTGCTTTCTTCACTCCCTTATTCCTCTTCTTGCTCACCCAAAGGTCTGCGTGTGTCAGCCTTCGGGCTTGAACTCAAGGCTTTGGACTTTTGATTGGCTTTCTCCCTTATGGCAGGCACTCTACCACTTGAGTCATGCCTCCAGTCTGGCATTTTGCTGGCTAGTTGGAAATGGAGTCTTGAAACTTTTCTGCCCAGGTTGGCTTCAAACTAGGATCCTTTAGATCTTTTTTTTTTTTTTTTTTTTTTGCCAGTCCTGGGGCTTGGGCTCTGGGCCTGAGCACTGTCCCTGGCTTCTTTTTGCTCTGCCACTTGAGCCACAGCGCCACTTCTGGCCGTTTTCTGTATATGTGGTGGTGGGGAATCGAACCCAGGGCCTCATGTATATGAGGCAGGCACTCTTGCCACTAGGCCATATCCCCAGCCCGATCCTTTAGATCTTTGTGATTCCCCCTGAGTAGCTGGGATTACAGATGTGAGCACCAGCACCTGACTCAACTGGTCTTTATTAAGCATCTACTACATACAAGACACTGTTTAATGCTGGTGGAGATGTAGTGGTGAACAAGAGACCATTTCTGCCCAAGTGAGGCCTGCTTCTAGCAGGAGAGACAGCGTCAGGTCCTGTGTATGGAGGAAGTGAAGGCTGGAGCTAGCTGGAGGAGACGGGAGGACCTAAACCCACATTTTCTAAAATCCTGTCATCCTTCAAGTCAAATGCCACTCACTCTAAAGGCCTTCCCTCTCCCCAGCAATCCCCAGGGATTGCTCCCTTCTCCACCCACCGCTGAGTTTTCATCTATAAATATTTCATCAGCATTGACTCCATATCAGGTCCCATTCTAAGAACTGGGGACCCAGCAGTGTTAGACACAGATCCCGGCTGTACTCCCTGGGGTGGGGTGGGGGGTGGGCTGGATGAGCTCATTTCATCCTGTACTCTGGGAAGAAAAACAAAGGAATTCAGAGCCCTAGGAGGTGCTGGGGAGAGGGAGGCGCTGTTTTTGCCAGGACTGTGGAGTCCTCTGTGAGGATGTGGTAGAGGTGAACCAGCAGAACTGTGGGGCAGGGGAAGAGGAGGAGAAGCTGGGCAGTAATGGGGCCAGACCCCAAGGGCCGAGAGACAAGGGAGCAGAAGTGAGCTTGTGCTAACTTTATTTCACAAGATTCACTCTGCCTGTGGTGGTGAGAAGGAGCTGAAGAGAGGACAGGATGGAACAGCGAGGTCAGTGAGGAGAATGACATGGCAGTGAGGTGGGCTGGGGGCCCCTGCAGAGAAGGGGCTGGGTAGATAACCTCTACTGGCCCCACTCCAGGACCAGGGTGGGTAGATAAAGGTATTGGATGGGGCTGGGAATGTGGCTTATGGTAGAGTGTTTGCCTTGCATACGTGAAGGCCTGGGTTTGATTTCTCAGTAACACATACAGAAAAGGCTGGAAGTGGTGCTGTAGCTCCAGTGGTAGAGTGCTAGCCTTGAGCCAAAAGAAGCTAGGGACAGTGCTCAGGCCCTGAGTTCAAGCCCCAAGACTGGCAAAAAAAAGGTATTGGACGGATGGATGAATGGACAGATGGATGAGTGGATAGATGGATGGATGGATGGGTGGGTGGATGAACAGATGGATGAATGGATGGATGGATGGATGGGTGGGTGGATGAACAGATGGATGAATAGATGGATGGATGAGTGGGTGGATAAACGGATAGATAGGTGGATGGACAGACGGATGGATGGATGGATGGATGGATGGACAGATGGATGGATGGATGGATGTTAGCTATGTTGTTAAGTAATACAGCTTAAGAAGTTGGAATGAAAAAAAGAGAGCTCTTAACAGCCATGGGACGGTGGGGCTTTGGGAAGGGGACTTGTGGGGCTGAGCCCTTATGACAATGGTGATGTGGGATAGGCCACTACTAGTCAACACCTTCTGGAAAGTCCTCAGTCCCCACCCTGCTAGGAGGCTAGAAAATTCCTCCTCCATGTTTTCCTTCCCACAGAAGGGGGAATGGCTCAAGCTTTGGCGGGTTCTGGCTTCTGGAATGGAGCTTAGCCCTGGGTGGGCTTCCAGAAGGCCTGGGGGAGGTGGTCCAGTCCTGCTCTTCAGGCGGCCAGGCTCAGCCAGAGCCTGCAGTCTCCTCCCTCTGCTCTGGAACTCACCCTGCTGTAACCCAGGCTCCCCTTCCTTCTCAGGATACCCCGAGCCCGAGGTGACATGGTATAAGGATGACATGGAGCTGGACCGTTACTGTGGCTTGCCAAAATACCAGATCACTCATCAGGGTAACCGCCACACGCTGCAGCTGTACAGGTGAGGGACACACCTGCTCTGCTCTGCCCTGCCGGAGGCTCACTGCTCCTGCTCTTCGCTGGGGGACTCCCGAGGGCGGTATGGGAAGGTGGCTGACAGAAGAGGTGAGTGCAAACAGACGAGGTCCTGACCCACAGAAACATTTTCCATGAGGTTGGCTGCCAAAAACAGCAACCATGTCATCATCGCTCCTCCGAGGACTGTCACCTGCTCCGGCAGGGAGCTGAGCCCGGGGCTAATTCCTCATGGAACAGCGTGGCCTTGGTCGGCCGCCACTCTCTCCTGGCCTCAGTTTCCTCTAATTCAAGGGAGGAGGATGCATAGTGAGGGTGGGGCCTGGGTGGAGAGGGCCCGCAGACCGGTTCTGGGAGGCTGGGCCTGAGAGGGAGAGGTGATAGCTTGTGCTCCCCTTCTAGGTGTCAAGAAGACGATGCTGCCATCTACCAAGCCTCTGCCCGGAACACGAAGGGCATCGTGTCCTGCTCGGGGGTCTTGGAGGTTGGCACCATGACTGAGTACAAGATCCACCAGCGCTGGTTCGCCAAGTTGAAGCGCAAGGCTGCGGCCAAGATGCGGGAGATGGGGCAGAGCTGGCGGCAGGGGCCTGAGGCTGCAGACGAGGCTGAGGCACTGCGTAAGCTCAGCCCCGACCGCTTCCAGCGGAAGCGGAGGCTCAGCGGGGCTGAGGTGCAGGTCCCCCCCACCCCTGCTCAGGAGGCTGAGGATGGGACCCCAGCTGCTTGGCAGGAGGGGGAGATGGAGTCCGCCCAGCACCCAGGCTTGGGCCTCATCAACAGTTTTGCTCCTGGAGAGGCTCCCACCAATGGGGAGCCGGCCCCAGAGAATGGAGAAGATGGGGAACATGGCTTGCTGACCTACATCTGTGAAGCCATGGAGCTGAGACCTCAGAGAGCCCCCCAGAAGGAGACCGGGGCCAAGAAGAAAAGGAAAGATGAGGAATCGAAGCCCAGCCCGAGGAGGACAGAGCCAGACAAGGCAGCCCTCAGCCAGCGCCCTTCAGAGAATGGCAGCCCAGACTCCACCAAACCTGATCCCTGCGGGGTACCGGGGCCCAGGGCCGCGCAGCAGGCCCAGGCCCAGCCTAGAGGCAGCCCAGCCGGGGGGCCAGGGGCTAATGGGGCAGAACACACTGGGAAGCCAGCC
The DNA here is from genome assembly GCF_023159225.1 of Perognathus longimembris pacificus. Taxonomy (NCBI): domain Eukaryota; kingdom Metazoa; phylum Chordata; class Mammalia; order Rodentia; family Heteromyidae; genus Perognathus; species Perognathus longimembris. Next base: position 30,585,868 of record NC_063180.1, on the reverse strand, counting down.
TCCCTGATTGGTACTCAGGACAAAGGCCGGGACACCCCGGCCCCCAGCCCAGGCCCAGGTGCAGAGCCAGAGGTGTATTTCTCCCTGAAGGACATGTATATGGAGAGCACCCAGGCACACAGGCTGCAGGGGGTGGAGGAGTCCCCACCCCTGAGTACCAGGGCACCCGGATTGAGTACCTCAGGGAAGGAAGCCATCAAGGCTAGAGGCGAGGGGGCACCAACCGCGCCCAGCCACCCCACACCCTCCCCGGCGCCCCCACCACCCCGACCTTTCAACAGGAAGAGATTTGCCCCTCCGAAGCCCAAAGGGGAGCCTTCAGGCATTGTGCCCCCCAATACAACTGCGGAACACGGGGCCCAGGGCTCAGGGACTGCCCCACCTCCGGCCTCCACCTCTATCCAGGTGCCAACGCCCCCAGCCCGCCGGAGCCACGGTGCCCGGGACAGCCCCTGGCAGGGCCGCACCGGCCCCAGGACCGCAGGAGAGGTGAGTGGCTCCAGCTCGGGAAGCTGAGCTCATGGAAACTGGCCGTCACCGCCTGGCAGCCAGGGGCTATTTATAGATGGGGGTGGGGAGGGCAGCAGTGCCAGCCAGGGGCAGAGGACCACACAGGTGGCTGGTCTCCAGGCACCAGGCAGGAGGGCAGTGTAGCCTTGGCTGTGTCTTCACAGCCAAGGGGCCGTGCCCTGGAGGGAGGGGCGGGAGGTGCTCTTCCCTCCATGGTTGGGGATGGGCTGCGTTGGGGCTGCGGTGTTTTGGTGTTTTTGGAGGGGGAGGAACAGCAGGAGTGTGCTGTGGTGTGCAGCACCTCTCCACCCATGTGGTCATTAGAAAATTTGCTTTCTTTCTTTTTTTTTGGTCTGAGATTTAGACTTGAACTCGGTACCTGATGCTTTTGTTCATTTGCTAGCTTGTTACTAGTGGAGCCAGGCCTCCAACCCCAGAAAATTTATTAAATACTAAATGTAATCCTAGCCCTTAGACTCTGGGACAGGAGGGTCTCAAGTTCAGGGCCAGCCTGGGAAGACCTACCACAAGACAACAACAACAACAAACAAACCCAAGCTCTCTCCGTTCTGGGCTCACCCGAGGTTTTTAGATAAAGTCCACCTCTTTGCATATCAAGGTGTGGTCTTGGGAAAGTCATAACATCTTCACCACAACTGGGCACTGGTGGCTCACACCTGTAATTCTAGCTGCTCAGGAGGCTGAGATCTGAGGATTGCAGTTCAAAGCCAGCCCAGCCAGGAAAGTCAGGGAGACACTTATCTCCAAATAACCACCAGAAAAACGGAAGTGGTGCTGTGGCTCAAGTGGTAGAGCTGAAGAGCTCAGGGACAGCATCCAGGTCCAGAGTTCAAGCCCCAAGACCAAAAATAAATAAATAAATAATCTTCACCACCACCACCACCACCACCATCATCATCATTATCACAGCTTCCCAGGGCATACTTTCCTCAGGGCCTGGTACATGTTAAGAATGAAATAAATGACAGGTGGTGTGAAACACTACTAGGTGGGAGGCAAGGGCGAGCTGTTCTGCTTGGGAACACGAGTGTGGCATTGTGTTTTGGGGAGGCTGAGAGCGGTAGCACTCAACAAAGCAAGAAAGCAGGTGGCACCCGCCTCAAGGACTTGAGCAGGACTGAGAGGAGAGGAGAGGAGGGCTCTGCCATGGGGGAAGGGCCCAGGGCCCTAGGGGCTTAGAGAGAAGGAAGACAGCACCTTACATAAGGGCGATGGGACACTGAACTAAGAAAGGATTGCTCCAGTTTTACTGGGTGTCCTGGATTTCTTGTTGATCCTGGCAACCCTAAGCGATGATAGGCAAATGGCCTGGGGGCCTGGGAGCAGGGACTCTCTGGAGAACAGGAGGAGCTCAGGGCAGAGGCCAGGCAGTTTCCTGGGGAAAGGTGAAGGGTAGCAAAGGTGGTTGAACCCCTGGGGCGGCCAAGAGAGAGGATGTTCATAGGGTGGGAGAGCCTCGGTTAGGGGGTGAGGTTCAGGGGTGATGGAGACTCAGTCTCACTTCGGTGGGTACTGAGGTTAGGCTGTGTTCAGAAGGCATTGGAAGCTGGGCACCAGTGGCTCACACCCATAATCCTGGCTACTCAGGAGGCTGAGATCTGAGGATTGAGGTTTGAAGTTAGCTTGGGCAGAAAAGTTCCCATGAGACTCTTATCTCCAATAAACTACTCAAAAAAGCTGGAAATGACACTGTGGCTCAAGTGGTAGAGTGCTAGCCTTGAGCACAAAGAGGCTCAGAGACAGTGCCCTGGCCTGGAGTTCAAGCCCTAAGATTGGCAAAAACAAAACAAAAGGCTGAGAATGTGGCTTGGTGGTAGAGTGCTTGCCTAGCATGCATGAAGCCCTGGGTCCGATTCCTCAGTACCACATATACAGAAAAAGCCAGAAGTGGGGCTATGGCTCAAGTGGTAGAGTGCTAGCCTTCAGAAAAAGAAGCTTAGAGACAGCACCCAGGCCCTGAGTTCAAGCCCCAGAACTGGCAAAAACAACACAAAACAAAACAGGAGGCTTTGGAGTGGCACAGGCTCAATGAAGGACCTCAGAGCAGGTTCTGGAGCTGGCTCCTGTCTCTTGCCCCCTGTCTCTTGTCCCCTGTCTTTTGTCCCCTGTGTCTAGTCCTGAGCAGAGCCACGGGGAGTTCACAGCAGTCCAGGGGCTCTTGGAAGGGTTGAATGCAGGGCAGGTCCATAGAGATACCCTTCCAGGGCCCCAGGGAGCTCATTTAGAAAGTGACCAGGCTGGTGGCCAAATCTGTGTACAAATCTGGCATCTCTACCTACAGGCAAGGGCAGTCCCACTCCAGGAGGTCCTGCCCTACCCCCCAAAGGTGGGCACCCCTCCCAAAGGTGGGTGGGGCTGCAGCCCTGCCAGCTGTCTAGGTTGGATTTATTGCTCCTGAAAAGCCCAGGGTGCCAGGGGGTGGGGAGTGTGTGTGTGTGTGCACGCACGTGTGCACATGTGTGTGTGTGTGTGTGTGCGTGTGTAGCTCAGTAGTAGAGCAGTTAGCTGGGCCCCCTGATTCTATTTCCAGCACTGCAAAGGAAAACAAAACAAGGACAAAAACAAATAACAAAACTGCTAAGGCCTTCTATGGTTTTATTTTTTTAAGTTTTAAACCTTGTTTGAAGTATGTGTGTGGAAAATGTATTTGGCATGCATCTAGCTTCCTAAGCTGTTGCTTCTTAGTGGATGAACTTGTTTTTGCATATTTGTATCCTACTGAATGTGTGTGTGTGTGTTTATGTGTGTATGTGTGTGTATGTACGCACATGTGTGCTGATACTGGGGCTTGAACTTGGGGCCTGGGTGCTGCCTCTGAGCTTTTTTGCTCAAGGTTGGTGCTCTACCATTTGAAGCACAGCTCTACTTCCAGCTTTTGATGTTTCATTGGAGTTAAGCATCTCATAGACTTTCCTGCCCAGGCTGGCTTTGAACTGTGATCAGATCTCAGGTCTCCTTCAGCGACTAGGATTATAGGGGTGAGCTACCAGTGCCCAGCTCATGGGAGCTGGGTGTCCCCATCAGAAATGTGTTTGACAAAGGTCACTTGGGCTGCGGTGACACAGAGCCCTCTGTAGGAGAGGCAGAATTGGAGCCATGGCTACCAGGAACAGTTCCCAGTAGCCCGCAGACGCCAATGCCAGTGGCTTGGGGGAGGCAGGTGGTGAGAGGGGACGGAAGGGATGGACGTTGAGATGGGCATAATGGGGGAGGGAAGGAAGGGGAGCGGGAGGGAAGCTCCCATCAGACCCTGCCTTCCCAAATTTGTGTACAGCAGGGGGCTTGTACAGAGCTAGCACTTCCTGTGCATATTGGTTGATAGATCTCATTCATCTCTCCTCACCCCTGAGTGTCAGATGTTAAAGAAGGTTCTAGTATGTGTAGTCAGGTCTTCGCATTGGTCCCTGTGTTCTCAGGTCTTGGAGTTCCAGGCTGCCGTAGCTCCTCCTGTGTCTGCCAGCAGGACGCCCCCTATCTCTGGACATCAGGGTGGCGTGGACCCCATGGATACAGAGACCCTGGAGGAGGGGAGTGTGGGCCCAACCCCCGGAGGCCAGGGAGAGGCGCGGGCCCCGGGGGGCCAGGCGGATGGCACACCAGAGGACACCACCCAGTGCACACAGACAGACCGGGAGATGCAGGACAGCGAGAGGCCGGGGGCACACAGGAGTCCCCACGAGGATGCACAGACAGTGGGGAGACAGACCCCAACAGGGGTAAGGGCGCAGGAGGACCTGGGAGATACAAAGATGCAGACTGGCCTCAGCCCGCCATCCAGGACCCCCAGACTCCCGCCCTCAGAGGGACTCAGCTCGCCGCTAATGGAGTTTGTGCTGACCCCAGAAGTGAGTCACCCTGAAAAACCTAGTTTTGTGCTCAGATCTGAGGAGCCCGTAGCCACAGCCTCCAGAAACCATGAGCACTCCTCCAGGGGTCCCCCACCTGGGAGTCCAGGGAGCCCGGCACAGGAGGGGAGCTTGGAGCCGCCTGGATGGCAGGAGCGGTCAGACTTAGTGGAGGACAGGCTGGAGAGCGGCCTGCCCCAGTGCCCTAAGGAGCAGCCATGGGGAGAGGAGAGCTCGAGGCTGCCCGCCACTCCTGTGTGCCCCCCACAGGAGAGGCTCCACAGCACCCCACACGGGAGTACAGGTGCCCTCCTGCCCTCCGGGCACCAGGCCCTGCTGAGTTCTGCCCCCACACTGCACCTAGGGCCAGGGCCCCCCGCCCAGAGTTACCCACCAGGAGCCTCGGCTGCCAGTCATGGGGGGGCCTGTGCCAGGAAGGTGGGAGAAATGGAAGAGGAGCCCTCAGGTGCCCGGGCCTGTGACCCCGGCCTTATAGATTCCCTGAAGAACTACCTGCTTCTGCTGTTAAAGCTGTCCAGCACAGAGCCCAGCAGGGCAGGGGTGGAGGCAGAGGCCCCGGTGCCCAGCCCCACTCCGGTGCCCGCCGTGGCCGGGCTGAGTCCCTGCACGTCCAGGCGCATCCTGGAGCGCGTGGAGAATGAGCACCTGGTGCAGAGTGCGCAGACGCTGCTGCTGAGCCCTGCCACCACCCGCCGCCTCACTGGCCTCCTGGACCGCGAGGTGCAGGCTGGACGCCAGGCCCTGGCGGCTGCGCAGGGCTCTCAAGGCCCCAGCCCCAGCCCCAGCCCCCTCACCGTCCCTGCCATTGTGGTGGATGAAGATGAAGTGGCCCTCAAGGGGCCCAGCCTCCCCGAGTCTTCCCAGGAGGGAGGCCTGAGCACACTGGCCACAGAGAACAGCCCCCCAGAGCCCTGCCAGGATGAGGGGGTCCCTGGAGAGGCCCCCACAGACCTTCCTGCAGCCACACCCGAGGAGCTGGCCCTGGGGGCACGGAGGAAGAGGTTTCTCCCCAAGGCAAAGGCAGCAGCAGATGGGGAAGCTAGCAAGCCTGAGGACAAAGCTTCAAGCCCCACCGTCTCCCCCCGGGGACACAGGAAGAGCCTGGCACCAGGGTCTCCAGGGACACCTGGCAGGGAGAGGCGCTCCCCTACCCAGGGCAGGAAGGGCAGCATGCTGCAGGTGCCCCGGGCCGACGAGGAGCCTGCAGCGGGAGACCTGGGCCCAGACCCCAAGTCCAGCAGTCAGGACGCAGAGCCAGCGCCAGAGGAAAACAAGCCCAGGAAGGCCCAAGACCTGCTCAAAGGTAAGGCCTAAGGAGGGTGGCTAGGACTACGGGCGGTCACTCCTGGACTCTCACCTACGAAGAGGGCAGTCCACTGCTAGGGACAAGCCAGTGACTCTGGATCTGCTGGGAAGGCCTGGCTCTGTTCCCCCCACACCATAAGGGGCCAGTCCCTGGTTCTACCCTCGTGAGCCTCTGAGGGGTGGACGGACAGGAGGGCCTGGGTGCACTCATGGCGTCTCAGCGCCATTATAATCTCTTCTTTATGGACTTGTCCAGGACCAGGATGTGGGGGATCCACATACAGGTCCAGGGGGGATCCGAGGGAAGGGAGAACTTCCTTCTGCCCTGAGCTGATGGCCAAGGCCCTCCCCTGATGAGCTGGAGGCGGGTGTGGGGTCAGGCAGAAGGCAGAAGTTATGTGAGGGTTCTCATCCTGCTCTACCAGGGACACTGGAAGCTGCAGGCACAGCCAGAGAGGTCAGGAAGGTGGGGTGGTCTCCCCAGGTGGGGTCTCCCTGCAATGGGCCCCTCTCTCAGCCCCACAGGTGATTCGCAAGATCCGGGTGGAACAGTTCCCAGACGCCTCGGGGAGCCTGAAGCTCTGGTGCCAGTTCTTCAACATTGTTAGTGACTCGGTGCTGACCTGGGCCAAGGACCAGCACCCGGTGGGAGAGGTGGGCAGGAGGTAAGCCACCTGTCCACCTCCACCAGCACTTCCAGTGGCGGCGCTCAGGTGGGCACTGTCAAGCACGTTGGAGCTCGCTTAATCCTCATAGTAGCCCCAAGTGGGTTCTCTGGCCCCCAGTAGGATGCGAGAAAATCAGGGCTGAGGTCTTAAGTGACTCACTCAAAGTCACGCAGACAGTGAGTCAAGATGGCTGCCTACAGCACCCTTCATCCCAGCTCCAAAGTCGGGGCACAGTGGCTCCTGAGAGTGGTCTCTCTGAGAAGGGTCTCCACTCTCTGCACAGCGCTGGGGACGAGGGGCCAGCGGCCTTGGCCATTGTGCAGGCCTCTCCGGTGGACTGTGGCATGTATCGATGTACCATCCACAACGAGCATGGCTCGGCCTCCACCGACTTCTGCCTCAGCCCTGAGGGTAAGTGAGCCCCATGGGGACTTAGCCCGCCTGGCTCTGTGGGGTAGGGCATGGGGGATTCTGCCAGCCTGGCACGGTGGGGTAGAGCTAAGCCTGCCTGGCGCTGTAAGGTGTGGAGGGGTGGGAGTTCTGCCAGCCTGGTGTTGTGGGGCGCCCTTCTGTGTGGATGCACGTTGCCTGGGCAGACTGGCCTCTTCTTTCTCTCCACACAGTGTTGTCTGGCTTCGTCTCCAGGGAAGAAGCTGAAGGTATGTTGCCCGGTGTGGGGAGGAGGGCCTCTGCAGGGAGGCCCCGGCCTCCCCCAGATCCACACACTGCCCCCTGTGAGGCTCCGGTGAGGCTGGCTCAGGAGGGTGAAGGAAGTCGGACTGAGGGAAGGGGTAGCTAAGCAGGGGCTCAGTCCCCTGCCCCATGTTGAGGGCAGGATAGGACGACTCTCCTTCTGTGCAGAGTTGTTCCCTGGGCTCTGAGTGCCGTGCTGATCCACACAGGGAGCCTGCCGGGAGCCCAGCTTCTTGGCCCCTGCCACAGACACCAGGGTGGCCTGGGAAGGACTGAGAGCCACCCCCTGGCAGTGGCTGGATTCTTGCCATGGTAGGCCTCTGGCCTGCACCTGCAGGAGGCCAGTCAGTGAAGTGGTGCAGACACTTGCAGCGCCATTTGCCAGCATTTGTTCCATCCTTCCATCACTCCTTCACCCCTGCCCTTCATTCAGTTAGGAACCCTCACCCCAAACTTAACTGGCCTTGGTTCTCAGTCCTTCTATCTCTGCCTCCCAAGCGGCTGGGATCACCATCCCTGGCCTCCTGCTGTGGTCTCAGTGGCTTTTGGACAGCTTCCTTGTTTTCTGCCTTCACAAAATGCTTCCAACTTGCTGCTGCTCTCCCAGATCGCGGCTAGGCAGCCTCTGGTGACTTTAGTGGGGTTCAGCACGACCGAGTGACCGAGTGCCATGCTGCTCGACGTTTAGAGGCCTGGGCCCTGCCAGTCCTGTGCCTCATCAGGCTTGGTTAGATGATTTGATCACCGCATTGTGGTATTGATGGCTGCGGCCATGGCCCTCCCTGGCACCTGACAAGCTGTTTCTGCCCCCACGCAGCTTGCAGTCTGTCAGGGACTTGAGCCACCCCCAGCACAGCCATAGACAAAGTAGATGCAGCGGGGAAAGAGGGCAGCGTTCAGCTCTTTCCCTTCTCTCTGCACCCTGCTTTGGCGAGGGAGTGTCTCATCGGCACATGTCTCTGTGATCCCTTTCAGTTGGGGAGGAGATTGAGATGACACCCATGGTGTTTGCCAAGGGTCTGGCGGACTCTGGTTGCTGGGGGGACAAGCTCTTCGGGCGGCTGGTGAGCGAGGAGCTCCGTGGAGGCCGATACTGGTGTGGCCTCCGGAAGGCCTCCCGTGCCAGGGTCATCTATGGGCTGGAGCCCATCTTCGAGTCGGGCCGCACATGCGTCATCAAGGTGTCCAGCCTGCTGGTGTTTGGGCCCAGTGGTGAGACGTCTCTCCTGGGCAGAAATTATGATGTCACCATCCAGGTATGGTGTCCGCTCCTTGCCCCTCCTTCCCTCCCCTGACCCGAAGCAGAGGCAGAGGCCACCTCCCCTTGCTCATCAGGCTCCAAGGCATGTGTGGAAGAGAGGCTGAGAGGCAGCCCAGACTCTGGGCCTGTGGCCTGAGAACGGGGCAGATTGAAAGCATTTGGAGCCTAGTTTTCAAACTCCACCCCCCCCCCACCGTGGAAACCCAGTCTCACAAAATGACATGTGAGATAACAGGAGTAGTGTGGTTTGGGGGGGGGGCGGCTGGGCACTGCCACGTGGCATGAGGACCCCAGGAAACAGAAAACTCCAGAACACCTGGGCTTAAATAGAAGCCCCCCCCATCCCTGTGTCATTCAGAGAAGATGAGGCTCTGAGAAGGGAGCCAGATGGTGTAGGCCCCTTCTCTGGGGCAGGAACCCTCCCTGCAGCCCACGGCCTGTGCCTACCCCATGGCCTGTGCCCACTCCACAGGCTGGGCAGCCAGAGAGGAGGGGAGCAGACTGATTGCATCCGGTGTTCTCTAATCTCAGGGGTGCAAGATCCAGAACATGAGCAGGGAGTACTGCAAAATCTTCGCAGCGGAGGCCCGGGCGGTCCCTGGCTTCGGGGAAGTGCCTGAGTAAGTGACCGGGCAACAGTGGGCGGAGTTCCCGCTGGGAGTGCAGGTAACCCTCGGTCAGCCCAATGGCTCCACAAGGTCTAGAAGTAGAAGATGTCTCCACTTTAGACAGGGGTCTGTCCCACCCCAGGTTGTGCTGATGGGGGCAGCAGGCTCTGGGCCTATGGGGGTGAGGTCCAGCTCAGGAGGTCTGGTTAGGCATGGGTGGGAGTGGGCTGTATGGTCATCATTCCCATCCTGTGGTTAAGTGTTGATTCACCCATCTGCCTGGCGTGGGGCTCTGTTCTGGTAGAACCTTCTCCAAAGGCCTCTTATCTTGAGCTGCACTGGCCTCACCTCTCACCTAATCCTGCACAGTCTGCCTGGGGCCCCAGTAGGGTCTGGCTTTAGTCTCTCTCAGGCAGAGAAAGGGTAGGACTATGGGGCCTCAGGTCCCGTTCCTGAGCTAGGGATGGGGAGCCTCCCTGGCCAAGCACAGGCCTGTCAGGCTCTTCTTTCAGCTCCAAGAATACAAACCAGGACAGGAGGGAGGCAAGTTCCGGGCCACACTCCCGCTTACCATGGGGCGCACATGTGTTTAGGATCATCCCACTGTATCTGATCTACCGGCCTGCAAACAACATCCCTTATGCCACCCTGGAGGAAGACCTGGGCGAACCCCTGGAGCCTTATTGCTCCCGGGAATGGGGCACGGGGATCCCAGCTGCCTCCAGCAGCTCTGAGGCCGTGCAGAAGTGCCAAACCTTCCAGCACTGGCTGTACCAATGGACGAACGGCAGCTTCCTCGTCACGGACGTGGCAGGTACGCTGTGTAGGCACTGTGCATGGACGTGAAGGCATGCAGAGGGGCGGGCCACTGTGCAGGTCCCATGCCTGCAGCACTTTCCTATGAGTTCAGCACAGGGGCCATTTTGCATGAAGTCCCAGTACATACCCAGGGCCTCATAGAGGCGGCTTTCAATGAAGTTTTCTCGGAAGGAGGGCACTTGTGCCCCCTTAAAATAGAAAAGTAATTTGGTTTAAAAACAATGATATAGGATCTAATTCAAAACTCATGATTTGGGCTGGGAAGGTAAGGTTTAGTGGCAGAGTGCTTGCCTAGCATGCATGAAGCCCTGGGTTCGATCCCTCAGCACCATATATACAGAAAAAGCCAGAAATGGCTCTGTGGCTCAAGTGGTAGGGTGTTAGCCTTGAGAAAAAGAAGCTCAGGGACAGTGCTCAGGCCCTGAGTTCAAACCCCAGGACTGGCAAAAAAACAAACAAAAAACCCCATCCTTTTCAGAATCCCCCTTTCCCTGCAGCCTTGCTCTGGACCTTCTCATTCTCCAGGCCTCCAAACTGTCTCCCACCATAACATAAGTAGCTTTATTGTTAGGTGTGATGGTACCCGCCTGCTGCCTCAGCACTTGAGAGGCTGAGTTTGAGACCAGCATGTGAGCTGCATAGAAAGAGCCTTATCTCAGAAACAAGTGAACAAATCCCAAACCAAGTAGCTTTCTTGTCACTCCCCCTCTTCCATCAGTACTAGCCTTTTAAAAGTAGAAGCCAATTTAGTCTTTCTTTAGTCTGGTGTCTTTTTAGTTTTATTTCTATGTTCTCTGTTACCCAAAAACTCCTGACAGCAGAAGGCAGCAAGCTGGAATCAGCCTTTGACATTGCCCTTGACCAGTCCTCTCCAAATCGACTCTCTAGCCAGACACACAGCAGGGCACCAGGGCTCTCTAGCATGCAGGGGCATGGTCGAGAATGGCATTCCTTAAACTTGTTTCTGAGAAGAATAGCAAGAAAACATGGACACACACAGGCTTACACGCACATGTGTACATGCATGCACACGCATCTCCATATATTAAAAAGTCATCACCATTCTATTAATTCATAAATTCATGCTTCTAGTCTTCCGCCATCCTCTAACATTTACAAAATAGTGGGAAGATTAAAAATGGGGCCTAGGAATTGTCCTTGTCTTTGGGAAAATGTGATGACTTAATGTAGCTGTAAGACTTTGGAATCAAAGGAGTTCGGTTTAAATCCAAGTCCCATGGATTTCTAGCTGGGTTTCCATCTCATAAAAATTAAAAAAAGAAAGAAAGAAGGGGCTAGGAATATGGCTTAGTGGTAGAGTGCTTGCCTAGCATGTATGAAGCCCTGGGTTTGATTCCTCGGTATCATATAAACAGAATAAGCCAGAAGTGGTGCTTTGGCTCAAGTGGTCTCAGTAGCTACTCAGGAGGCTGAGATCTGAAGATCATAGTTCAAAGCCAGTCCCGGGCAGGAAAATCTGTAAGGCTTTTGTCTCCAATGAACCACCAGAAAACCAGAAGAGGTGCTGTGGCTCAAAGTGGTAGAGCACTAGCCTTGAGTAAAATAGCTCAGAGGCAGTGCCAGGCCCTAAGTTTAAGCCCCATAATCCACTGAAGAGAGAGAGAGAGACAGAGGGAGGGAGGGAGGGAAAGAGGGAGGGAGGGAGGGAGGGAGGAAGGAAGGAAGGAAGGAAGGAAGGAAGGAAGGAAAGAAGGAAGGAAGGAAGGAAGGAAGGAAGGAAGGAAGGAAGGAAGGAAGGAAGGAAGGAAGGAAGGAAGGAAGGGAAACCAAAGCATAGCCAGGCATGACATTGCTTTCCTGTAATGCCAGTACTCAGGAGGCATGGGCAGGAGGATTGCAAGTTCAAGGCCCACCTGGCCTATATGTGAGATTTTGTCTTCAATAACAGTGACAATGAAAGGAAACCCAAGTGCAGTTGGCCATGTCATTCTGTCTCCCCGAGCCTCAGCCTCCAACTGTTTCCAGCGATGGAATCTTCCTGCCCTGGTCCTTAGATACACGTTCAGGGCTCACCAAGTTTGGGGGAGCCTCCTGCATGCTCAGATGCCATGCTAGTGTCAGGAACCACTGGTGCCATGAGAAAGGAGCGTGAGCAGCCATGTTCATTGCACAGTACTGTTTCACACTGCTGGAACCTCCCATGCGTGCTCATCTCAGCACTATTGGGCAGTTGAGAGTTTAAAGACAGTGATTCAGGAAGTTCCTTTGAGAGAGAGAGCTGGGCTGGAAATCCGGGTCTGGCTGACCCCACAGCCCACACTTGTTCTCCTATACCACAATAGCAAAGAGCGGCTCTTAGAAAGATCCTGGGCTGTTTGAAAATGAAGAAACTGGGTCACACGCCTAATGTGTGAAGGTTAAGATGCTCTGGCAGAGCAGCCGGGCTGAAATGTCTTATTTCCCTGTCACCTCTCTGAGGGCTGTCCCCTGAGGTCACCCCCGGGTGCAGGAGAGCTCACAGCTGCCAACAGGAGAAGTGTAAATCTCCCCATATCTAGTGTCAAGTCCCTAATTTCTCCTCCTTCCCCTCATCTCTCTCATCTGGGAGACTTCTAATCTGTTGAGACAGAGGTCAAAGTTTTAGTCCAAAGCCAGGGCCAGTCCAGCGGGTGGCCTGGCTTGTTCCAGTGGAAGCAAGCTCCTCCAGCCAAAAAAATCAGGAACATGGGCCATGAACTTAGCCTTGCAGCTAGCGCTGCTCCGACAGTGCTGTTACTGAGTGAACCAGCAACTACAATGGGCCAAGGTGTTGGTCTAAGACGTTGGTCTTCTCTCCTGGGAGAATGGAGGTATGGGGGCCCCTGGTGGTGGTCTGTGGGTGGTGGTTATGAGGAGGCTCTGAGAGGATGCCAGCACCCCCAGGAAGTTCCTGCCCTGCATGGTGTCTGTCTGTGCTGGAGACGAAGGGCCCGGAACCCGGCTGGGCTCCGTCATGGCCTCTCTCTTTCTTAGGCATTGACTGGAAGATGACTGATGTGCAGATCGCCACCAGATTGCGAGGGTGAGTGTTCTTGGGGTTGGTGTTCGGGTGCCCAAGATGATGCCCCTGTTCTCCTAACTCCGTATCCCTGTGGACCTGGGCCTGGAGCCACGAGGTCACTGTGGGGGTGCTGCCCCCCATGCCTGGTCTCAGGTCTCAAGCGGCACTCTAATGCCACCCGGTGTCCCCACAGTTGTGGCCCCCTGTGTCTCCCCACTTCTCACGTGAGAAGGGCCTGCAGTTCTGCTGTGGATCTGAGTCTTCATCAGCTTTTTTTTTTTTTTTTTTTTAAAGACAAGCTGTGAACTGGGCACCAGTGGTTAGCCACTCAGGAGGCTGAGACCTGAGGATCTCAGTTCAAATCCAGCCAGGTCAGGAAAGCCCATGTGACTCTTACCTTGATTAACCACTAAAAAGCTGGAAGTAGAACTGTGGCTCAAGTGGTAAAGTGCCAGTCTTGAAAGCTCAGGGACAGCTCCCAGCCCAGAGTTCAAGCCCCAGGATTGGCACACGTGTGCACATGCACGCGCACACATACTCATATTCACACGCACCATGCTCCCACCTCAGTGTGGTCACATGGAGTCCAGTGTTGGGTAGAAGGAGTAGTTTTGATTTGAGACGGAGGTTCTGGACACTGCCACCTGATGCAGTCCCTGGGGGTGTGCTCCGCTGCTGGCCACCCCACAGCCAGACCAGGGCCTGTCACATGGGCTGGAACCCACTCCGTGATCCCTGTTTGGCTGCAGATACCAAGGCCTCAAGGAGAGCTGCCTCCCCGCCCTGCTGGACCAGTTTGCCTCTTCCCACCAGTGCAACCTCTACTGCGAGATGCTGGGGCTGATGCCCCTCAAGGGCCCTGAGGCTGCCCACCCTCAGGCCAAGGCCAAGGGCTCCAAGAGTCCATCTGCTGGCCGGAAGGGGCCCCAGCTGAGTCCTCAGCCCCAGAAGAAAGGTCACCCCAGTCCCCAGGGCGCCAGGAAGAGCGCACCGAGCTCCAAGGCCACCCCTCAGGTCTCAGAGGCAGCCCCCGTCCAGGTACCAGGTCACCCCCTAACCCAGGAGGGGGACCTTAAGGCCCCGGGCATGCCGTAACCCCAACAGGAGGCTGGGGGCCTCCACCCAGCCGCAGACCAACCAGAAAGCAGCTTGAACCGGATGGACATTCTTAACACAGGACTGGAGAAGGGGCCCTTGTGGGACGCCTCTTGGGGTCCTCTCTTAGCCCTTCATCCTAAGGCCTGGGGCTGGCAGGTGGCCCATGGGCCTCTCCAAGTGCCAGCCCCACCCAGGGCTCCTGGGCCTTGTTGAAGTTTACACTCGCCACTGCCAGAGGCTCCGGAGTCCTCTGCATGCATCCTGCACCCCAACCTTCTCCCCTCCCCCTGCCCTGGCCTAGCCCTGCAGTACGGGTGGGGAGAGCACACCATGGAGCTTTCACTCTGCACTTGCCCTTTCACCTTATCCTGGCCTCCCCTGACCTCTGCTGGGGCTAGCCTGTGACTCTCAGGGTTCCTTCTTCCAGCGACCTGGCCTCTTCCATCTCAGCCTATCCCCAGCCCCCACAGGGCTAAGGAGCCCCCAAAGCCGACTCTGTGCCATGGTCTTTGCCAGTGGGCTCCAGCTCTTCGTCCCAGTCACTGACACTCACTCCCTGTACCCCACGGCCTCAGCTTTGAGCCCAGCTGCCACCCGCCGCCTGCCCTTCACCAGCTCCTTGCTTGTCCTCAGTCCAAAGGCTCCATAGCCCTGCTCACCAGTGCCCAGGTGGGGGACAGACCCTCTAGCCTCTCCTTGCACCCCAATATGTTCCTCCCCTATGTCTCTACTTCCTTGTTTGCGAGGGGACACCTGGCACGAAGGAACGCGAGCACCTGCAGCCAGGCAGGGTGTGTGTGCTGACTTAGAGGGGCCTTGTGCATTGCCCTGAAGTGAGGATGGTGGGGGAGGAAGAGCAGAGCCCTGTGGGGCTCAGCCGCATCCCCATGGCTGCCTCTGCTATGACAAGGCCCATCCAGGAGCAGCTGACTCTTCCCCTCCCCCACCTGTCCATGGGTCTGGCCTGGCATGGCCTGACATCTCCCTTCCGTTCTGACATTTCTAACTTCTCTACCTCCTCCTGGCTCAGGCAACTCCTCAGCTTCCGCTTGCCCCTGGTTCCCTCTCTTCCCCCAACCTGTACGTCCAGGTTCCCTGGGGGCAGTGAGTGAGGGGCTGGCGTTCACTCGCTTATTCACTCAGCAGACATATTCTGCGTAGCCTCTGCCCAGGCCGCTGCTAGGAGACAAGGCCCAGGCTGCTGCCTTCAGGACTTGTGGGTGTAGGGCAACAGAAATGAACTTGGACCAACCTAAGCGGGAGAAAAGCTTCCTGGGAAAGGATGTCAGGGCGGCTCACAAGACCGATTGAGTGGTTGAGCCAGTAGCCTTGTGGAGGGCAGGAGCGAGGGGGCACCAGGACTTGCCTCAGGGTGCTATGGTCAGTCTCCAGGGGTGTTCAACACTTGGGATTCAAATTCCAGGGAAGAGAATCTGGCTTAGATGGCAGGATCTCATAGATTGTGAGAGAGGCAGTTTTGCAAAAGATGAGGATTCTTGCCAGAAGAGTGAAAGTCAATAGGCTTTCATGGGTAAAAGGTAGACACATGTGCACATGCGCGCGCGTGCGCGCACGTGCGCGCACACACACACACACACACACACACACATTCTTCCCATCTGATGTATTACAGCTCTCTGACTTCCATCCAGAACAAGTTCTACTCTGCTTGTGGAACTTAGGTCAGTGACAGGGCTACTATTCTCCCAAGTCCAGGATCACTTGTGATAGATAATCTCTTTTCTAGTTTTGCTATAGTCCCACTTCGAAATTCTGCAGCCTGTGGGGTAAACCAACCAATGCAGCCCAGTGGGGTTGAGCCACTGTGTGGTGTTTCTGCCTCAGGGACTTTCAAACCTTATACCAGCCTGGCTCCAGACACAGGCAGCGTGCCCATCCAGCCCAGGAAAACTCAAGCTTCCTCCTGCAAGCCTGAGGCACCCTCCCCAGGTGGCGTTTCTGGTGTCGTAGCTGAGTTTTCACCACACCACTCATCATCCACCAAGCCACCGCCTGTGGCCTGTGGGAAGCCTACAAGATGAGTGTGTGCCCTGGGCATCCACCCAGGACTTGACTTGCTGCTAAAGTGCATTCTCTTGTCAATGGAATGAGTGAGGAAAGTACCAAGAGATCATTGTGGGTCTTGATGGCAGGGAAGGAATGATGAGTAGAGAGGCATGATGGGTAAAGAGAGGCATGATGGGTAAGGAGAGGCATGATGGGTAATGAGAGGCCTATAAAGGGCTATATTGGCCAGGACAGGTGGAGATGGGATGGTGAGAGGAGGAGGAGGGAAAGAGGAAGTGCTCTACACACATTGCTGTGTCTTGAGAGCCTTGGTCTGGAGCAAGCACAGTGGTGGGACAGAGAGAAGGGGTTCCTATTGGCCACAGCATGCCAAGGCCCTAATTCCTGGGGTCCCCTAGCACATTTTTTCTCATCAGGACATGCACAAACACCCCCTTCCCACCCCCAGAGGGCCCTTCTGTGTCATAGCCTCTGTCTGCTCCCTGATGAGACGCTGGCTTTCCCAGGAGGAGTACCCACACTTGCCCCAGACCCAATCCAGAGCTGGCAGCTCCCGAGGCCAGTTCATGGGAGTAAGGTGCCCCTGAGGGGGGTACATTGCCTGGCACCGGGCCGTGGTGGTAAGAAGTTTGACCTACATTGTGAAGGAAATATGCTGATGCCAGTAGCCCCCAAAGCTCTTTGCACAGGTGCAGGAGTTTGCGTAGATATCTTGCAGTTGCTGGCCTCTGACTTGTGTGCCTGACCACAGCATGGGAAAAACTCACCCCTGATTCGTCTATAGACACCAGATTAATAGGCCTGACTCCTTTGGGGAAGACTGGACGGAGGACTCCTGGTGTGCACTTGAGAGTTAAAATCAGGTTTTCCTTGAGTTACCGGGATCATGAACTCCCGGCCAGCTCAGGTCTGGATACTGAGCGGGATCATGGCTTTACCTTGGCAGCTCGAGGCAGACTTGTCAGCCACCCCCAAAGTCTTTGATCACAGGAATTCCTAGGCACTATCTCAGGGCTATCTGGCTGTTTTACTTTCTGGGACCCAGCCATTGATAAACCACAGCTGTAGGTCTCATTTCCATGTGCATGCCCATGATGCCTGCCCAGCCTGCTCCTTCTGCCCCTCTGTTACCCACCGCAGGGAGCTGGTTTTCACTGTAATTCTTCCAGCCAGCATTCGGGCCATAACCCATAGGGCGGCCCATGTTCTGGGCCTGCAGGAAGACAGGGAGAGGGTGGGGGGCTGGATGCATGCCAGAGACCCAATAAAGCATTTGCGTCACCTGAAATCTCTGAATTCCTGCCTTTCTTTTTTGTTTCTCATAATCCTCGTCATCATTACTTTTATCATTTTGTGATACTGGGTTTGAACTTAGGATTTCAGGCTTGCTGGGTAAGTGCTCAGCTATGGAGTCATATCTCCAGCCCTTTTCTTATGCCTGTTATTTTTTTTAGATGAGGGTCTCCCTTCTGCCTGGAAGGGCACTTAGCCTGCAAGCCTCTTATTTTTTCTTCCTCCCAAAGCTGACATCTCAGGAACATTACCACCACGCGCAGCTTCTTACATTCAGATGGAGCCTCACGGTCTTTCCTGTCAACTGCCCTGGAACTGCTGTCCTCTCCATCTGCTTTCTATAGAGCTGGCCTGACAGGAGTCATCCCAGGATGACTGGCGAGTGGTATCACAAACTTCTTTTGCCTGGGTTGGCCTCAGACTATGTCCTCTGGATCTCAGTCTCCCAAGTAGCTAGAATACAGTGTGAGCCACTGGCACCTGGCTGGTCTATCT
The DNA here is from genome assembly GCF_023159225.1 of Perognathus longimembris pacificus. NCBI lineage: Eukaryota > Metazoa > Chordata > Mammalia > Rodentia > Heteromyidae > Perognathus > Perognathus longimembris. Next base: position 30,568,202 of record NC_063180.1, on the reverse strand, counting down.
CTAGGGGCGATGGTGGTGTTCTCACTATGTTTGTCCAGGTTGGCTCCAAGCACCCAAGCTCAAGAGATTCCCCAGCGGGGCACAGTGGCTCATGTCTATCATCCTAGCTATTCAGAGGCTGAGAAAAGGAGGATTATACTCCAGGTTAGCTCGAAAGGGTCAGGGGGTGGTGGTGGGGCGTGAGACCTTATCTGAAAAATAAAGCTAAAAGAGTTCGGAATGTGGCTGGAATGGTGGAGTGCCAGCTTTGAAGTACAAGGCCCTGAGTTCAAAACCCAAAATGAAACACATCAGTGAACACGTAAGGACAGTGGCATTATGCATGCCATGCTCTGAAGCAGGGTGAGACAGAAGGCCAGCAGGGGGTGGAAGCCAGATTTGGTGGTGGTGAGGTTCCAGGAGCCTTCTAGGGCTGAGATCAGAAAGATGTTAGTCTTGGGGAGGGACAGGAAAGAGCCAGGCAAAGGAAACAACCAGAAAAGGCCTGCAAGGCCCTTCTGTGGTAGGAACGCTGGGATGGGCACTCACTCCTCCCTGGCCAGGCATACCTGGGTCCCTGGCTGCTAGAACCGTGGGAGTCTGCAGATAGGAGCAGCTCCCCCTGGGCAGGAGGTGCCCCCTGCCGGTCACCACACACCCCAGGACAGAGTGAACAGAAGGACTTTCTCTGACAGTAGCACTCCAAGGACCCGCAAAGATCTGGATTTTAGGCAAGGTCTTCCGTCCAGCGGGCAGGCCGCTCTGCCTTCGGCTTTTGAACGATCCTAGGGTCAAACACCAACCACACACATCCAGGCCAGAAAACTCAACCCGTGGACAGTTCTGATGGCCTTCCTGTCAGCACGGAGCTCCAGGGAACGCTTCTCCCCACAGGAGGGGCATGGATTCTAGGAAAGCTTTGTGCTGAAAGGTGTGGCTCAGGCCTGTAATCCTAGCTACAAGAAACTGTCTTCAGTTACAGGCAGAGTCCATGCACCGAGGACATTCCCAGGCCTCCGTCTCTGCTCTGTGTCTCCTGCCCACATTTGTGTTCTGGATTCCACGAAACCCATTTTCCAAATGAAACAGATGTGAGCAGAGGCTGGCAGTGGATCCCATCTCACAGGGAAGAAGAGGGCGGCGGCGGGGGGGGGGGGGCAGGTCACAGCTGGAATCTGAGTAGGAAGAGGCCTCTCTGCCCACTGTGCGCACTTGAGCAGGACACAGCCTGGCATGGGCACACCTCCCTGCCACCCCAGCCATGGCTGTTTTGATGGCAGGAAGTCAAGGTCCAACCCCTGGAGCCCTGAAGCTGCACTGCAGGAATGTGGGACACTTTCAGGCTTCTTTGCTCTGGTTATTTTAGTGGATAGGGTCATAGTTTTTGCCCAGGCTGGCATGGCTGTGATTCAGCTATTTGTGCTTTTATGTATACCTTGGATGAAAGGTGCATGCCACTATACCCAGATTTGAACTTTTTGCTGGGGCTGCCCAGCCAAAAGCAATCCTCCTGATTTCAGCCTCCAAAGAAGCTAAAATTGGGCTGGGGGAAATGGCTCAAGTGGTAGAGTGCTTGCCTAGGAAGCATGAGGCCCTGAGTTCAAATCTTAGTACTGAAGAAAAATAAAACAAACCAAGAAATTAGGATTATAGGCATGAGCTACCCCCCACCCCTTTTTCTTCTTTCTTCCTCTCTCCCCTCCTCTCCCCCCACCCCACCTCAATTCATGTTCTTCCTGCCTCAGCCTCCTGAGTTCAGGGATTACAGGCATGCTTTACCACGCCCGCTTGGTGCAGGAGTACCATTAATTATTAAAGAGATGCTGTCAACCCTGTCAGGAGAGTTTAATGTTTACTCTGAAGCCTGAGGAACTAAAGTGTTTTTCCCTGGGCTCTGTAGGTGGTTTTGCTCTGACATTTGGTGAAATGAAACAAAAGACACAAGGGAGGGGGACTGTGTGATTTTTTTTTTGGTGTGTTTTTTTGCCTGATTTTTGTGACTGTGTCAGTGTGTGGAGCTGCCATGCATTTCCTGTTGGTGTCAGGCCAAGCCTGGGAGAGGTTGGTCTGGGAATGAGGAGGTGGAGGCTTCAAGGGGCTGCTGTGCTTCCCCTCCCTCATCTCATCCTTGTCCCTGAGGAAGTTGGGTTCCCACTCCCGTATGGCCCTAGGCCCCCCGGAGGCCCAGCCTTCCCCATCTCTGGACTCTGCCCAGAGATTTCTGCTGAAATGACAAGGCGAGGCCCAGCATAAGCAGGTTGGACCCAGCCTGGCCCTGCAATTGCCCGCGCGGTGCCCGAAGCTACCTGTCACCAGACGTGTGAGTAGGACCCCTGCCCCCACGTGCTGCCACAGGCTCTGTATGGCCTTCTGTGTATGTGGGGGGGGGCTGCTTTAAGTGGGGGTGCTCCCTAAGACAAGGAAAGTAGGGGGAGGCAGGAGTGGGAGGGAAGTCTTCGTTACTACTCCTTTCTATTTGTTTGTTTGCTGGATTATTGGTTTGTTTTGAGACAGAGTAATATATACATGTATATGCACACCACAGCCTGGCCTTGAACTTGAGATCCTCCTGCCTCAGCCTCTTGAGCGCTGGAACTGCAGACTAGAACCACCATACATGGCTTAATCAGGACTCTCACTTATAGATGAACTATAGTCTATAAACAACTTCAGCTTCAAGGAACTGTGTTGGCTTTGGGGATGGGAACGAGTATGGAGTACGGCTGGTTTCAGGTATGGTTAGATCCAGGGGCTGGCATGATGTGTCCCTGCTGTATGTCTCCATCTTTTCTGCATGGGAAGGTTCAGTATGGTGAGCAGGGCTATGGGGAGTGATGGAAGGGATGAACACTCCATCCTCTCTTTAGAGCCTTCCCTGTGAAACGTTCATACTCTGTTGCTCAGCCAACAAGGACTTGTCTCACACAGGTCCACAGCTGAGGGCAGGAAGGGCCCCCCCCCCCCCCCACCATGTACTGGGGAGTCAGGCCAGGGCCAGGCCAGCTCCAGATGCCATCCGCGGCCCTTAGGCAGGGCGCTGGCACCAGCTCCTAGACACCGCTCTGCCCACCCACCTGTCCCCCTCTTCTCTGACCCCACTCTTCCTCTGGCCCCAGTGCTCCCTTCAGCTTTGGGCCCTCCTGGCTCTGTCTTTCAGCTGGACAGTTTGGCTCATGGCAGACGGCGCACCCATCCCGAGGCAGGCCACCTCCCTCACACCCGTGGCCCTCGGCCTGGAGAACATGGGGGCTGAGCTCTTGGAGAGAATGGTCTGTCCCGGCCCCCACCTGAGTGTCAGCTCGAGCCCAGCCCAGGGCCAGGGGCTTCTGTCCCCTTGCCCCTCCCCCATCCCTGCGTCCCCTACCCAGCCCCTCCCCCTCCCCCCTTGGCTTGTGTGCTCAGAATGCCACCCCCCCAGCCCTGAGGTCTTACTAGGTGCAGCCCCCATCCTAGTTTGTGGGGCTCACGAAGGCCTCCTGAGGAAGGGACCCCCTGAGCCATGGTCCAGCGGGGCAGCCAGGGCCACTGGGATACAGGCAGCCATGAGTAGCCTGTCCTGCACTTGAAGATCCCCAGCTCTGCCAGGCCAAGCACAGCCACAGTAGGCAGCGGAGGGGGACTCTGAGGAGGCCCTGGGGAGCTCATGGCTTTGTCCTTGCCCCCCCCAAGGGCCAGGGCAAGGACCACCACCAGAATTCGGAGTCGAATCCAACACCCCGGCCCCTCCTAACTCTGAAAATGACCCCTTCGTCCCCCTTGGCACCCAGAGTTGCCTCCATCACGCCATGGGCAGTGGGGTGGGTGGGGACACAGCCCTTCCTGCCACCTCCCTATCTTAGCCACAGCAGAGGCCCATGCATCCCCAGGTGTCCTGCAGACCACTGACTCCCCCGGGGGCAGGCCAGGCCCCCACGGCTGACATGTAGACTTCCAAGAGCTCAATTAAGTGCTCCATCCCTGCCTCAGCCCAGCGCCACTGGGCTGCACGCAGCTGCCCCTGCCCTGATGCCCCTGGCTTTAGGAGGAAGGCCGGCTCGCTGGTGGTGACTGGAAGCCTGCACCAGGCGCGCAGAGTGAGGACGGCTGGAGCACAGCGGGGTCCAAGCCCTCCTCACGATGGTAGGTGACCTCACTGGGGACAGGGCTGGCCTGGGGGACAGGGATGGAGGCTGGCCTTCCTGCCCCATTCAGTCTCTAGGACACTTTGGGGAATCCCAAAGCTCCACTTCAGATTCCTTGAGCTGGGTATCAGGGACCAGCCCAGGGTCTGGTATAAGCCTTGAGCTGGGGGTCCTTGCTGGACAGAGCCTGTGCTGAGCAGAGCATGGGCAGGGGTGGGAGTGGGTACCTGGATGGGGACAGGGGACACCCCAGAAGCAGCGGCCGAGGTCGAGTCTGACTTCACGTCTTCTAGATGCTCAGCTCAGGGTTCGGCAGGTGATCTGGGCCCCAGCCACCCTCCCAGGGTGTCCGGCAAGGACTGGCACATGCTCTGGGCCTCTGAGGCAGGGGAGGGGGCCGGGGCCCTCTGTCTAGAATGGGCACGAGGGTCCCGAGGCTAAGGGAGCGAGGGCAGAGCTGGGCCCTCCACCTTGCCTGTGGCCCACTGCACACAGAAGCAGGACAGGAGCTAAGGCTCCACCAGCCTGTGCCAAGGGGGCCCAGCTCATCCCTGGGGTGGGGGCACCGCTGACATACCAGACTGGAGTTCGCAGGGCCGGGGGCGCCTTTCAGGCCAGCACCATTGTATGGGGAACATGCCAGCTGGTGCCCACCTGGAGGTGCCAGGGGTCCCCGACTGGATGGGAGCTGGGAAGCCCCCTGTGGACCCTGCAGGCCTCTCCCCAGGAGGAGCCTGCAGCCAGTCCAGAGAGCCAGAAGCTTCTGCCAGGAGCACGCGCAGCTGTTTCGATGGATCGGCACAGGCCTGCTCTGTACTGGTGAGGGTCTGTCCCACCCAGGATGCTGCCACTGCTCCACACCGCAGACCAGAGCCACCCACCTACACTATGTCATCAGATGTTTGCTGGGCACCCAGGGCCTGCACACAGTGCAGGGAGCCCAGGCAGGCAGGGAGGACATCAGGGAGGACTCCCAGGAGGAGGCTGCCTTCAGGGCTGCCAGGTAGGGCAGGGATCAAACAGGTAGAAGAGAGGAGAATGGCCTTGAGGGGTGAGCCAACAGCTGAGCGGGGACCAAAGGTGAGCCCGTAGGGTGTGGGCTTAGGCAAGCTTCTTTGGAAACCTGGTATGGCTGGAGGGTAAAGTTCTGGCTGAGGAGTGCCACGGAGGGTGGTGTGAGGGAGTTTGGCTATGGATGTTACTCAAGTCCATAGATAGACATGGAAGACTTTAAGCCGGGAGATATTGAGCTTGTGTCCATGCTACAGGGCACTGGAGAAGGAAGGAAGAGCTGAGTAGAGTGGCCACACTGCCCTGCGGACCCTTCACTCTGTCATGCCCTTGTCCAGCCCTGTTCCCTCGGGACCTATCCCCCTGGGACCCATCCCCCCTCCCCGGGATCCAGCGTGACTCCGACCACAGCAGGTGCCCCACGAGTACCAGGCGGTCCTCTGCTCTCCATCTCGCTGCTCACCTCCGCTAGTAACCCACGTCTTCATTCACATTGTTCTGTGCACACCTGCCGCCACTAACGGCCCAAGACCATTTGTATTTTTTCTGGTGCTGAGAATCGAACCCAGAATCTCATACAAGCTAGGCAAGCACTGTGTGCTGAGTCGCCTCCCTGTGGAAAGAGATGAGGAAAGTGAGACTGGGTGGGGAGAGTGACTTTCCCACCCAACCTCTGCCCAGAGGATCAAGGGGCCCGGGTGGGCTGCAAGGGGAGGCCAAGTGGGACGGCCTCACCATTGGCACCCCGTGTCTCCCCAGCGTACGCGGCCTTCCTGCTGGTCGCCTGCCTCCTGGACATGCAGAGGGCCCTGGCGCTGCTTGTCCTCACCAGTGTGGCCCTGGTCTTCCTGGCCTACAGCCTGCTGAAGAGGCTTCTGGGGCCGAGGCTGGGCAGGTGCCCGGGGCTCCGGTGCGTGGGGCTCCCCAGACGTTCCTGTCTGAACCTCTGGCTTAAAAGGTAAGTGGGCTCACAGCCAGTGGGCTAAGGGTGGAGACTAGCCCCAGCTCATCAGGGGCCCCAGTGTCGCCCACCCTTGTGCCCTCTGCTGCCCAAGGCAGGGGTTGCTCGGTGGCTTCAATGGCAGCAGCCACCAGGGTCTGGTCCCTACGCCGGGGCCTGGGTGGGACCCTTTGACTTCCACATTGGATTCCTTGGCACTCTGGAATCCGTGGGGACAGTGGCCTAGGGGAGGGTCTGTGTTCTGTTACTATAAGTGAATACTACAGACTGTGAGATTTGTAAAGAACAGAGGTTTGCATGAGGTCTCCTGTGGGGGCACGTGGAAGACACCATGAGAGAGAGACACTGCTGTGCTTTATAGAGACTCCCCATAGCAAGCGATCTGGTCCTTTGAGGGCAGAAGCTCACGGAAATCAATCCACTCTCAAGAAAGGCATTAACTCTCCTCGCCACCTGACTACCTCTTAAAGTGCCTCCCAAGTACTGCCAGAGTGACTCAAATTTCGACATGAATTCTTTTTCAGTTCTGTTTGGTAGTACTGGGGTTGAACTCTGGACCTTGTGCCTGCAAGCCAGCTCTACTTCCAGCTTTCTGGTGGTTAATTGGAGATAAGAGTCTCACAGACTTTGCTGCCCAGGCTGGCTTTCAACCGCAATCCTCACATCTCAGCCTCCTGAGTAGCTAGGATGACAAGCATGAGAGTCACTGGCGCCCAGCAATTCGTGTCCTTCTTACATGCAAAAAAAAAAAAAAAAAATTATTCCAACCCAGCAGTGCCCAAAGTCTGCTTGGTCCAACGTTAACTACAAGGACCAAAGCATCCACATGCTCAGGCCCCCTCGCATGGCCAGTGGGGGCTCATCCCATACTGGTGGGGGAACTACATACATGTAAGACCTGGAGAAGAGCCCTCCTTAAGAATGAGAGGACAGTGCTGGAAGCAGGGTGGCGGGAGGTGCCTGTTCCCAGCAGTCAGAGCACAAAACCCCAAACCATGACCCCTGGGGCACCAGGCAGAGCACAAGGAAGGTCTCTTCCCACCCTCTCTCTGGGGCACATACACATATGTGTATTGTGTGTGTATATTGTACATGCATATAGGTGTGCCTATGGACGTGTATATATGTGTTTGTATATATGTGCATGTGTGTTTAGGCATGTGTGTGCATGTGTGTTTAGGAATGCATGTGAATGTCTGTATTGGAATGTGTGTGTGTGTACGTGTGCATGCATGGGGGGCTTGTGTGTATACATGGGTGTGGGGTGCAATGGCTTCCTGCCTCTCTCTGCAGGGGTCTGGCGCTGGCTGCCATCCTGGGCCTGGTCTTGTGGCTCTCTCTGGACACATCCCAGCGGCCCGAGCAGTTGGTCTCCTTTGCAGGGATCTGCGTGTTCATCGTCTTCCTCTTTGCCTGCTCCAAGCACCACGGTGCCGTGAGTGCTGAGCTGCGTGCTTGGCTGCCTCTTGTGTGCCTGGGCAGGGACTGCAAGCCCAGAGAGGGCTGGGAAGGACCCTGTGCCCCCCCATGGGCAGTCACCTCTCTTTCCCCAGTGGCCAGGGCACAGCCTGGAGGACCTGGGTGTCAGAGGCAGATGTAGCCGTGGTGCGTCCCCGAGCCTTACCAAATCTGTGGGCTCAGAACCCCCACCCCAATGGCAATACTCACCTGTGCCAGGGATGCCTTAAGGGGAAGCACCTTAGGGACCGTGGTCTGCTTCTGCTGGGTGTCATGCAGTCTTGTCCATGGGGGACAGCTGGGAGCGCCCTGTCCCTGAGCCTGGCCCAGTCAGTGACATCTCCTGAGGCCCAGGAGTGAAATGGCATGGCATACCCAAGTCTCCATGGGTTTTCTGTGGTTCCTTGGTTAGGATGTGGCACTGCCCCTGCTGCTGCTCTTGGAGTGTGGACGCCCTCAGCCCGCAGCTCTCCCGCCCCACAAGCACTCCCAGCACCATTCTGTGGGTTCTCTGTGGATCCCCAAGGGGCTGAGCTCACCGGGACCTTTCCTTGGGTGCAGGTGTCCTGGCGGGCTGTGTGCTGGGGCCTTGCGCTGCAGTTTCTGCTTGGACTCTTTGTCATCAGAACAGAGCCCGGATTTGTTGCCTTCCAGTGGCTGGGGGAACAGATCCAGGTGTGTACCAGCTGCCCGGAGTCCCTGGGGGGCAGGGAATGGGGGAGGCACTTGGTCAGAGATGGTGGGTGGGGAGGCCACAGAGACAGTTCAGGATCAGGAGGGCGGATGCGGACCGGAGCCCTGGACACAGGGGGCAGGGGCGGGCTGGGCTGCTGCCGCTTGGCTCAGGCTGGGACTGCTGGCCTGGAGGCAGAGGAGGCCTCAGAGGATGGCATGGGCACAGGAAGAGAGCCTAGATTAGGTGGGTTTTAGGGTGCAGGGCACCAGGGCACAGCGGCCTGCAGTGGTCATCAGTGATGGAATTTGTTACAGTGAAAATTGCTAAGGAAACACCAAAAATGCAAATGAGCCACTGTGTGTGTGTGTGTGTGTGTGTGTGTGTGTGTTTAGAAATAATGTTTACTCAAGTTATGCTTTTTATTCCATCTTTGTATTGAAGCAAGGTGAATGTGAAAGTTACCTTGTTGACTATTAAGTATTCAGTCCACCCACATTGTCTCGAAACCATCAGGATTTACCTCTCCGAGCATGGATGATGGGGAACTGGGTGACCTCCTGGCACCCCTGTGGGGGGGTGGGCTCCCTCGTACCCATGTCACCCGCTGGCATTGTTGGTGGCACCTGGGTGGCTACCTGAGTGGCCGCTTAGCTCTCATCACCTCCCACTTTGTGGACGGGGATACTGAGGACTAGAGGAAGGGAGAGAGTGAAGTTAGAGCTGCAGTGAGCCTGGTCTCCTCTACAAAGGTGGGAGGCTGGGAGAGGGACAGAAGGGGCCAGGATGGGAGAGGCTGTGCCGTTGTGTGCCAGGGGATTGTGCAGCTGCCTTCGACAGCTTTCTCCACGTGGTTCAAGTCTTGATTCCACATTATTGGACCATCCCCATCACAGAGAAATGCGTTAAAGAGCTCAAGCAGCCAGGCGCCTGTAATCCTAGCTACTCAGGAGGCTGCGATCTGAGGATCACGGCTGAAAGCCAGCCTAAGTAGAAAAGTCTCTTTTTAGAAAAGACTCTTATCTCCAGTTAGCCAGCAAAAAGCCAGAAGTGGGACTATGGCTCAAGTGGTAGAGTACCAGCCTTGAGCAAAAAAGCCCTTAAGGGTCAGTGCTCAAGCCCTGAGCTCAAGCCCTAGGACCAACACACATGCATGCATGGACATACACACGTGCACGCACATACACATGTGTGTGCGCGCGCACACACACACACAACTGTAGATTATTGCTTTGGTGCACATTGCTGGGCACTCCCCACCCAGAGCCCAGAGGGCCTGAGGCCTTGGTGCCCCTCTGCATGCACATGGGCCAGGCCCCTGTTCACCCTAGCCTGCATCTTTGGCCACAGTTTCTCTCTACTAACCCCGTTTCCTGCTGTCAGGTCTTCCTGAGCTACACTGAGGCAGGCTCCAGCTTTGTATTTGGGGAGGCGCTGGTCAAGGATGTCTTTGCCTTTCAGGTTGGTGAACTCTTGGTTTGAGCCCCAGAGGAGGGACATGGAGGTACCCAGCCAGCTCCTTTAACCTCCCGACAACCCTGTGTGGGCCCTTTTATCCTACATAGAGACAGAGATGCAGGGGATGGGAAGCGTGGTGCTCAGGCCCGGTGGAGGGGCAAGCAGCGAGCGGGCGGGCAGTATGGAAAGGGCACAGAGGCCTCCTGGGAAGTGTGCTGGGCCTGTCTACAAGTCTTGGTCTTTGCCAAGCCACTGCCACTTGCCTGGCCTACCAGGTCCTCTGCTCTCTGTCAGGTCTTGCCCATTATCATCTTCTTCAGCTGCGTCATGTCGGTTCTCTACTACATTGGCCTCATGCAGTGGGTCATCCTGAAGGTGAGTTCCCACACTGTGCTGGAGGTGAGTCCATGCCGTGACTGGCGGTGCACTCGACTCCCAGGTCCATGCTCTCCCAGATCTCCTGACCTCACGCCCACACTTTCCAGAATCCCTCCATCCCTTGATCCTGTGATCCACACCTTCCCCAAATCTTCTGTTCCCAAGGCTCACATTCTCCCAGAATCCTGCTCCCAAGGTCCATACTTTCCCAGAATCCTCTGCTCCCAAGGTCCACACACCTTCCCAGGGTCCCTTGACCTCAAGGACCACACTTTCCCAGAATTCCTTGCCTCCAGGACCTACAACTTCCCAGAATCCCCGCCCCCCCTCCTCTAATTCCTGGGCTTGGACTCAGGGCCTGAGCACTGTCCTTGGCTTCCTTTTGCTCAAGGCTAGCACTCTACCACTTAAGCTACAGCGCCACTTCTGGCCTTTTCTGTTTATGTGGTGCTGAGGAATTGAACCCAGGACTTCTTGCAATCTCCCACTAAGCCACATTCCCAGTCCCAGTCCCTTGCTCTTGAAGTCCACACTTCCCCTAATCCCTGCTCCCGGAGTCCACACTGCTAAAGCCTTGCTCACAAAGTGACAATCCCCAACATGCTCATGAAGGGTATAGATCAAGGAAGGGACCCCAGATCAAGTAATGTGGGGAAATCAAATGGGAATGTGTTTCTGCAGAAATTCTCAGAGCCTTTACTGAACTAATGTGTATTGGTGATGTCCCCAGCATGTGTGTATGTGTGTGTGAGCACATGTGTGTGCATCTATGTACATAAACGATCAGATATATTGGCCCAGGGAAGCTCTGCTGTGGCTGGAGCCCCCTCAAGTGGAAAGGTTGCCCCTAGGAAGTGGTCAGCTCCCTGACGGGCCATGTGGAGGGGACATGGGATCCTAGTCTACTTTCTTTTTTTTTTTTTTTGGCCAGTCCTGGGCCTTGAACTCAGGGCCTGAGCACTGTCCCTGGCTTCTTTTTGCTCAAGGCTAGCACTCTGCCACTTGAGCCACAACGCCACTTCTGGCCGTTTTCTGTATATGTGGTGCTGGGGAATCGAACCCAGGGCCTCATGTATCCAAGGCAAGCACTCTTGCCACTAGGCCATATCCCCAGCCCCCTAGTCTACTTTCTGTGCAAATCAGCAGCTGCCACAGGCTGGGAGTTTATACATAATCGAAGTTTACTTCAATCATGCTTCAAGAGCCCAGGAAGTACCACAGCCTGGCGATGGTACTGGTGATGGCCATTGAGCCGTGTCCTTTCACTTTCCTTCTTTGTTTTCTGCAATACTAGGACTTGAACTCAGGGCCTCGTGCTTGCTAGATACATTCCATTGCCTGAGCCAGATTCTAGCCCTGTTTTGCTTTAGTTGTTTTTTAGATAGGGTCTTGCATTTCTGCCCAGGCTGGCCTCAGCCTGTGATCTTCCTCCTTGTGCCTTCCACAGATACCATGTACCTCTAAGCCCCACTAAATAGTTGATAGTCAGGCCTTGCTAACTTTTTTCTCCTGGGCTAGCCTGGAACTGTGATCTCCCAGATCTCTGCCTTCCAAGTAGCTATGATTACAAGCATGAGCCATTAAGCCTGGCCCCTGGCTATTAAATTTCAATATGAGTTTTATTGTGGTCTCTGCTGGGCTGGGTGTTGGGAGGTCATTGCACTCTGACTCTCTCTCTTGGACTCTGGAGCTCACTGGCACACCTCACGAAGGCCACCTGCTCCCTTCCAGATTGCCTGGCTGATGCAGCTCACCATGGGGACCACGGCTACAGAGACCCTGAGTGTGGCAGGAAACATCTTTGTGAGCCAGGTGGGTACAGTGGGGGACCTGCCTCCCAGAGCTCAGAAACACCCAGGGAAGAGCCACTGAACCTCCTCCCAGGGGAGCTCCATGGGGTGGGGGTGGGGGCGGGCTGCCTTGCTGGGTCCTGCTGAAGAGGACTGGCACTTCCTGCCACTCTGGCCTATCAGCTGAGAGACTCACAGATCCTCCCAGGGTAAACTGAGGCTGGGCATGGGCTAAGGACAAGCTTAGTGTTCCCCTTCTCTTCTTCCTATGAGATCTTTCTATGTCATCCCTCCCCCTTTCTGAAATTGTATTTTCTAGTGTAGTTGTGGCTCTGAGAGGGCTGTGGCCCCTGAGTTCCCATCAGGCCCTCCTGGGGCAGAGGCACTAGAGGCTGCCCAATATTGGAGTCCCCAAGACCCATTTGCCAAAAGATGCTCTGTTTCATTAGGTAGTTTGGGGGAACTTGGGAGATTTATTTTTAATTTTTATCAGTACTAGAGTTTGGACTCTGGGCCTATGCAGGTGCTCTACCACTTCAGCCACATTCCTGCCCCTTTTTGGGTTGGTTTTGTTCTCCAATTGGCTCTTGCTTTTTGCCCATGGGGCCCTGAACTGAGATCATCCTTTTTTACACTCCCCAAGTAGCTGGGATGACAGGTATGAACCTTGGTACCCAACCTTTTATTGAGATGGGTCCTCATGAACTTTGTGCCCAGGCTGGTCTCAAATGGAGGTTCTCCTGATCTCCAAGTCCCTAGGAGCTAGGATTACAGGTGTGAGCCACCACGCTTGCGCTCGGCTCTTTTCATGATATGGCACACCTGCTCTGATGTCAAAGTGTTTGTTTCTTTGATTTCAGCCAATTATGACAGATGTAAGCCCCGATAAGTTGCCTCCAGTAGCCTCCAGTAGCCTCCAGGTTTCAGAATGAAGCCTCAGAGGTGATGCCAGGAGCTCCCCCTCACCCCCAAGACCACACGTGTCCCCTTGCTCCAGCCTCTGTTAGCTTTCTTGGGTCTCAGAAGGTCAGAAGGGTGTGGGAAGTGAGTGCCAGGTGCCCAGGTGCCTGGCAAGAGGCAGGCAATGGTTAGAGAGGCTCTGTGAGGTTGAGACCACAGTGCTGGCCCCAGGGTTAGGCCCCCTCCCAGGGCACGGCATGGAGGGGACCAGCAGTCTGTCCCATCTGCCATCTTTCCCATCTACAGACCGAGGCTCCTCTGCTGATCCGGCCCTACTTGGCTGACATGACGCTGTCAGAGGTGCACGCTGTCATGGTGGGAGGCTACGCCACCATTGCTGGCAGTCTGCTGGGTGCCTACATCTCTTTTGGGGTAGGAGCCCCCCCCACTTGCCCAGGTCCTGAGGCTGTCTTTGTGGGAGCCCAATGTGTCCCCAGCCCTTTCAACCTTTGTTTCCGGCCAGGGCAATCCTGGATGGTTCTCCCTCTGTCGTTCTGTTGTGATGCCTGGCTGCTAAGCTCAGGAGAGGACCAACCACTCAGACACCTCCTGAGGCCACTGGTGTGGATGTCCCCACCCCACTGCTCCATTTAATGAGCACCTGCCCAGTGCCAGGCAAGGCACCTGTGCCCTCCCATCTTCCGGGGACGGAGGAGGCTCAGGGAACCAGCAGTGCTCAGAGTGGGCATCAGAGCCCAGTCTGACCCACTCCAAAAGTGGTGCTCCTTTCTCCACTGTCCCACACCTGCTGTTCCTGCAGTTCTGCGGGGCCCCCGCTCCCCCCCCGCCCCCAGCACAGGTCTGTCCTGGGCTCCAGTGACCGCCCCCCCCCAGCATAGCACCATCCATAGGTCAAATTCCAGCAGTGTCACCTGAGCCCTGAATGCCCCTGATCTCCTGCACCTGCCTGCGTCCCCTGCCTTGTGCTGGGGCTGGCACTTTCCATGTACAAAACACTGCAAACCTTCCAAGAGCCTTGCCTTGCCTTTCCTTTCCTTTCCTTTTCCTTTTTTCTTCCCCTTAACTATAAAAGACATGTTTGAGTGTTGTGGGGAAAAAAAAAAAATCTCTCTTCCCTGGCAGCTTCTGGGAGGCTGAGGCCTCCATCCGGCTGTGGAAAAGCTCTCTTCTACCCCCGCCTGGCGATCAGCTGCCATTGCTCTGACCTGAGTATTTCCCACAGCCTCTCCCTGCTCTCCTTCAGCTTCTTGCTTCACCTCTGAACTCCAGGAACGTTCCTCTTTACCTCTTGCCTCCAAGATCCTTCCACCCGTTTCCCACTGCTGGTATTGGGGTAGCTCTAGGCTAGTGGTTACCACAGGCCCCATCCAACAGACAAAGGCCCTCACACATGGCAGACGAGCACGTAAAACACAGCCCATTTGAAGTGCCATGCTGGGTGATGCTTAGCACAGGATAAAAAAAAATGATGGCATTTTATTAATAAATGTACATCAAGGGCTGGGAATGTGACCTAGTGGAAGAGTGCTTGCCTCTAGCATGCATGAAGCCCTGGGTTTGATTCCTCAGCACCACATATACAGAAAAGGCCAGAAGAGGCGCTGTGGCTCAAGGGGCAGAGTGCTAGCCTTGAGCAAAAAGAAGCCAGGGATAGTGCTCAGGCCCTGAGCTCAAGTTCAGGACTGGCAAATGACTAATAATAATAACAACCAGACTGCCAGAGGCATGGCTCACACCTGCCTCGCAAGTATGAAGCCCTAAGTTCAAAGTCTGGGATAGCCAAAAATTAAAAACTAATTTCACTTATTGCTTTTTACCTCTAAAAATTCCACTGTTCAGGGCTGGGAATATGGCCTAGTGGCAAGAGTGCTTGCCTCGTACACATGAAGCCCTGGGTTCGATTCCTCAGCACCATATATATAGAAAACGGCCAGAAGTGGTGCTGTGGCTCAAGTGGCAAAGTCCTAGCCTTGAGCAAAAGGATGCCAGCTCAGGCCCTGAGTTCAAGGCCCTGGACTGGCCAAAAAAAAAAGAAAAAAGAAAAAAAATTCCACTGTCCAGAAGGACGTGGGCCTGGGGTGGCAGAGGGCACGGGCTGTGGAAGTGTGCATTTCCTATCCTAGCGAGGTTTCCGAGAGGAGTCTGTATGCAGGTCTCATTCTTGCGTAGGACTCAGCCCACATGAAGGCTGCTCGGGGCCGCCTCTGAGGGACCCCAATTCAGGCTCCAGAGCCATCATCAGCTACTGGGAATCAGGGGCCAGAAAGAGAGAGAGAGAGGCAGCTTTAGAAGGAAGGAGGAATCATGAACTCCGAACCCAGTGCCACGATGGGTCTTCCGTCCTTCTGTTTTGAGCAAGTTGTATTTAGTCCCTTGGGAGCCCCAGGTCCCTTACCTGTGAAATGGGTCCAGCCCTGCTGCCTGGCTTGCAGAAGCACCGGCGCACATGTGAAGTGCTGTGCCGGTGGCCTGTGGCCCTCCACGTGTTAAAGGTCATGGGTGACAGAAGTGGGGTCAACCAGGACTCGCTAATGTATCCCTGCTGCCCTGGGCCAGACCCCTGCTCCCACATGTCCTCTCACTGCCCACTCCCACCCGTTCTTTCTCTCTGGCTCGTTCCCCCACAGCTCTCTCTCCCTCTCACAGATCGACGCCGCCTCTCTCATCGCAGCGTCTGTGATGGCAGCCCCTGGTGCCCTAGCTCTCTCCAAGCTGGTCTACCCCGAAGTGGAGGAGTCCAAGTTCAGGAGTGGGGAAGGGGTGGAGCTGAGCTCCAGGTGAGCACGCTGCAATGGTGGGAATGGGGGTAGGGGGTGGGGAGAGACGCAGGGCACAGATCTGGCCCAGTGTCCAGCATGGTCCTGCTCCAAGCCCAGGCCCCTCCTTGGCTGTGTCTCCCCCATGTAGACACTGCGGTCCCTAGCATATTTATTTCCAGCCCCTGACCAAGGAAACGGGGCTGCCACATCCCGAGTGAGGCCTGGCTCCTGCTCTGCTGCCTGAGCCCTGGCCCCCAGGTGGGAGGCCAGAAATGGTGCTAGCCTTGAGCACAAGGCGGCTCAGGGACAACACCCAAGCCCTGAGTTCAAACTGCAGGAAGGGAGGGAGGGAGGGAAGAAGGGAGGGAGGGAGGGAGGGAGGGAGGGAGGGAGGGAGGGGACAAAAGGAGTCTCACAGACTTTCCTGGCTGAGCTATCTTTGTTTTTGTTTTTTTGGCCAGTCCTGGGGCTTGGACTCAGGGCCTGAGCACTGTCCCTGGCTTCTTTTTGCTCAACTAGCACTCTGCCACTTGAGCCACAGTGCCACTTCTGGCCATTTTCTGTATAGGTGGTGCTGGGGAATCGAACCAGGGCCTCATGTATATGAGGCAGGCACTCTTGCCACTAGGCCATATCCCCAGCCCAGCTGAGCTATCTTTGAACTGTGATCCTCAGATCTCAGCTTCCTGAGTAGCTAGGATTACAGACGTGAGGCACAAGTGGCCAGCTCATTTTACATTTTCTAGTGGTCATTTTCTTTCTTTCTTTTTCCAGTCCTGGGAATTGAATTCATGGCCTGGGCTCTGTCCCTGAGCCTCTCTGTGCACAAGACTAGCACTCTACCAATTTCACCACAGCTAGTGGTCATCTTTATAAAAAGTTAGAAAAAATAGACAACTTCAATAAAATATTCTGCATAGTTTAATATATTCAAAGTATTTTTACTTCATCATGTAATCAACATACATACTACTGAAACATTGTTTTCTCTCTCTCTCTCTCTCTCCTGAATTCCTCAAAGCCTGGAGTACTTTTTGCACTCAGAACACAACTCACTTTGGGCCAGCCAGCTCTCTCCTGAGCAGTCAAAGCCGCATGTGGTGGTGGCTCCTGCCTTGCCTAGTACATTCTAGAACCCTGGTTTTACCCTGCTCTTCGCTGACTCCTTTCTCTGTGTCTCAGCAGGAACCGAGGCCCCTCTGATTCGCAGCCCTCTGCTCAGGTCCCTCTTTGAACGCTTGCTGCGTGCGGAGATGGCCCCTCCTGACCGCTGTCCCCCCTTGTAACAGAGGTGCTCAGAACCTCGTGGAGGCAGCCAGCAGTGGGGCCGCCATCTCAGTCAAGGTTGTGGCCAACATTGCCGCCAACCTCATCGCCTTCTTGGCTGTCCTGGCCTTCATCAACGCTGCCCTCTCCTGGCTGGGTGACATGGTGGACATCCAGGGGCTCAGTTTCCAGGTGGGCTCCTGAGGTGGGTATGGAGGGTGAGGAGGGATGGGGGATCCCTGCAGAGCCCAGCGTGGCCCTGTTCTAGCCCTCCTCTACCTGTGTCCCAGCTCCTCTGCTCCTATGTCCTGCGGCCCGTGGCCTTCTTGATGGGCGCTGCCTGGGAGGACTGTGCGGTGGTGGCCGAGCTTCTGGGCATCAAGCTGTTTCTCAACGAGTTTGTGGCCTACCAGCAGCTCTCGGAGTACAAGCAGCGCCGCCTGGCGGGGGCTGAGGAATGGGTCGATGGCGCCAAGCAGTGGATCTCTGTGAGTGCCCCAGCTGTGCCCCAGGCAGGGGTGGCAGTGGCACTGCCTCCCCGGGGAGCCCCTGGCACAGGCTTTCCCCATCCCTCTGATCCTGGGGGCCAGGCTGCTTCTCCGTGCCCTAGTCCTGGGCTGCTGAGGTGCAAAGCCAGGGAATGGAGCCCCATCACACCAAAGGTGGGGCTCTAAGATGGAGGGGTTGAAGGACAGACCAGGGGTTGTCCTTCAGGGTTGGGGGTCCGGGCTAGGGGAGAGAGGACTGGCATGGGAGGAGCCAAGTCTGGCTGTGTGGCTGTGCTCTGACTCACCCCTGTGGCCTTTCTGACTCCGCTGTGCTTTTAGGTGAGAGCAGAAATCCTTACCACGTTCGCCCTCTGTGGATTTGCCAACTTCAGCTCCATTGGGATCATGCTGGGAGGCCTGAGTGTGTGGGGGCTACCCCGCATCCGGAGGAAGGAGTTGCCTCATTTGTCTAATGCAGGGCTTGCTGGCCTGGGCTTTTTCCCTGCCCCATGACTTCTGATGCAGGGTGGCCGCTCCCCACTGCTTCCCCTGGGAGGTTTCTTCCCCCTGTCGCCTTGCTGCTCCCTCGATTCCTGCACCCTCGATTCCTGCACCCCCCCGGCCCCACCCCTCCTCAGCTCTCCCTGCTCTCAGCTGCAAGCTCATGGGGACCCATGACAGGGAGAGAGTGAGGGAGGGCAGGCCGGGGGGTAAGGTGGTGTTGGAGTCTGACCTCATACCTGGGGTGCGTGGGGTGGAGGGGGAACTGCCCAGGGCTGCAGGCAGTGGAGGGGGCACCATGGATGGCAGAGGAGCCCCAGTGTCGGTAGAGGGGCCCTGATTCCCGGCCCTGAGCACCTGCTCTCTTTGCAGCCTCCCTGGCCCCCCAGCGGAGGAGCGACTTCTCCCAGATTGTGTTGCGGGCGCTGCTTACAGGGGCCTGCGTGTCCCTCGTGAATGCTTGCGTGGCAGGTGAGGGGCTTGCGTGTCCCTGGTGAACGCAGGTGAAGGCAGGCCAGGCCAGCTCGGAACTGGAGGCCTGACTCGCGCTGGCGCTGGGGCCCGGGGCTCTGCCCACCAATTGCTTTCTCTCCACAGGAGTCCTGTATGTGCCCAGGGGGCCAGAGGTGGACTGTGTGTCCCTCCTCAACAACACCCTCAGCAGCAGCAGCTTTGAGGTGTATCAGTGCTGCCGTGAGGCTTTCCAGAGGTGGGGACTGGGGTGAGGGCTGGGGTGGGGTGAAGTGCAGGAATTGGGGCCGGGTGAGGTTTCTGTACTCAAGTACAGAAAGTCCAGGCACTAGGGTACAGGGTAGGGCCATAGCACCAGCAGCAGCTGTAGCCATGTGAGTACCAAAGTGGGGAGCTGGGACATGGCGTGGGTGTCTCCCTACCCCTCTCCCTACGACTCCCAAGATGGAGGCTCCACTACCACCTCGGCCTTCTCTTCACAACAGCCTGGAGCTTGGCCCGGCGCTCAGCCCACAGGCTCTGAGCAACTGCTGCCGCTTCTACAACCACACGGCCTGTGCCTAGCTGGGAGGTGGCCGCCCCTTTTTCCTGTGCAGCCCAGAAAGCACCTGTCCTTGCCTTCCCCTTAGCCCCTCCTCCAGGAGCCCCCCCCACATCTGTCCCCACCTACAGGTGGGAAGGACCCATGGGGTGAGTGGCAGAGGAGAGGAGCCAAAGGATGCTCCCTCTCCTGCCCCGCCCCTGTCCCCCATCCACTCAGTTTGGAAAACACTGGGTGAAATAAAGTTAGGGCTGGGTTTGTTCTCTTGATTTTACTGTGGATTTATCTGCATTTGACAGGGATTGGTATGGTGTGCTTTCCTATTTTATTTTAGTTTGGTTTTTTTGTTTGTTTTATTTTTTGCCAGTCCTGGGGCTTGGACTCAGGGCCTGAGCACTATCCCTGGCCACTTCTGGCTGTTTTCTGTATATGTGGCGCTGGGGAATCGAACCCAGGGCTTCATGTATATGAGACAAGCACTCTTGCCACTAGGCCATATCCCTAGCCCCTCCTATTTTATTTTAGAATAAGAACTTTTTTTTGATACTGGGGACTGAACTCAGGGCCTCCTGTTTGCTAAGCCAAGGCACTCTACTGCTTGAGCCATGCTGCTAGCTCCTTTGTGCCTTGGTTATTGTCAATGTAGGGTCTTGCTTTGTGCCCAAGCCAGCTCGGACCATTGTCTTCCTACTTGTGTCTCTGGGGATCATAAGTGTGCGCTGTGCCTCCCACACTCTCATCTACAGGGCCATGCATTTCCTGGAGCGAAGGCTCCTTGAGCACCGGGCTCACCACGCTTCCCTTCCCCCTCCCATGGGCCCCACAAAGTGCTGACCCACAGGTATCTGTGGGATTGCATGCCTCCCCTTGAGGGCTGCTGCAAATATATACTGTTTGTAGGAGACAACAGTGCTGGTACCAGGTGCTCAGGTTTCACGGCTCGCTGAGTGGCAGCTTCTAAGTCAGGCTGGCACAGATGCCCCCACCTACCTCTCCCTTGGCCATGGCAGGCATGGCTAATCAAGGCCCCAACTACCTATCCCAGGGCCATGGCAGGCATTGCTAATCAATCATCACACGCTGTTCACTGTATCCAGACGGAATTTCAGACTCCATCATATCATCTTAGGGTGGTGTGAGGCCACCCCCAAGTAGTCCAAGGCTCTGAGTTGAATCCCCAGCACCCCTAGAAACACTGCACGGAACCAGGATTGGTGTAAGTTGCGGCTCTGTGGCTGGTAGTGCACACCCAGCAGGCAGCTTGCTGAGGACCGCCCTGCTCCTCTCCTCCCTGCCTCCTCTGGGACCACCCTCACCTCTGCTTTGATTCACGCTCCAGCCTTTCAGCTGAATATTAATTAGTTCTGACCAAAGGGTCAAGTAGAGAACATCATCTGCTTGAAATTACTGTTGACACAGACCTGGTGAGCCCGTGCCTGGGCAGGGCCTCCGACATGATTTTAAGGGTGATTACACCCCACCCCGCCTCACAGCTTTTCTGAGAAATTCTACACCCACAGCTTGTCACCAGGTTTTGGGGGTTTGAATCATGGGACTCCACTCCAAGGGTGATTCATCAATTGGACAAGACTGGATGCCTAACCCAGGCCAGGCCAAGTCGGTGCCGCTGCCAATGGCCTTTCGTGTTCTCAGAAAGAATATGGATCCTAAGGCCTGGGGGGTGGGGAGAGGGGGGAGGAGAGCTGGAGCTGAGTCACCATGGTAGAACTGTCTGGGCACCAAGCTCATTCCTCCCCTTGCTGCGGCCTAGTTGAGTGCGTGTGTGCACGTGCATGCACGCATGCATGTGTGTGCATGTGTATGTGGTCCTGGAGGTTGAACTCAAGGCTTGGGTCCTGTCCCTTAGCTTTTTTTTGCTTAAGGCTGGCATTCTACTACTTGAGCCACAGCTCCACTTCTGGCTTTTTGGTGGTTAATTGGAGATAAGAGTCTCGTGAAGCCGGGCACCCACGGCTCACGCCTGTAATCTTAGCTAACTCAAGAGGCTGAGATCCGAGCATCATGGTTCGAAGCCAGCCCAGGAAAGTCCATGGGACTCTTTCTCCAAGTAACCACCAGATAATTGGAAATGGCACTGTGGCTCAAAGTGGTAGAAGGCTAGCCTTGAGCAAAAAGAGCTCAGGGACAGCGCCCAGTCCCTGAGTTCAAGCCCTATAACCGACCAAAAGAAAAAAAAAAGTCAAATGGATTTTCTTGCCTCGGCTGGCTTTGAACCTCAATCCTCAGATCTCAGCTTCCTGAGGAGCAAGGATTAGAAGTGAGCCATTAATTCCTCCCTCATCTACAATTCATTTATATCTACTTCCTATTACATCAACAAGTGGTTTGCTTTGATCTTAGTTTTGCCATTCTAGACCATGCAGAAGAAGTCTTATTATTACTATTTTATTATTATATTACTTTTTAAAAAATAATCCTACCTGTCAAAGGAATACATGCTCGCTATTTTTAAGAAGTCAAATCTCATAGACACCCTGCAGGAATGTTCTAGTTCGCTTCCCATACTGCAGTCCTCCAGCCTCTTAAAGGTGGTGAGCACCGGGGTTTGCTCTCTGAGTCTCTCCTGCTTCTTCCTGTTGTCTTTACCTGAGACAGGATCCCTTCTGCCTGTCATTCTGCCAGCCATTCACAGAACCCTGGGCAGAGTCAGAACCTTCCCTGGGCCTCACTGTGGAGGCTCTCTGCATTCCTACCCAGTCCTGGGCACACCCTAGAGGAAGTGGAACACAGTGAGGTAAATATGGTCTTAAACCAAGGCCGTGAGGGATTGGAGACAAGCCAGCCCCGAGAGGAGATCAAAGACACACTAGGCAGGAAGAGGGTTGAAAGGTTACCGTGGTGTCCACTTCTTGCCACCCCCTCCCCCCACCTGTCAGGGAAGCAGAGGACAGGAGAAGGGACAAACCCAGGCCAAGCCAAAGGCTTAGGCTGGGCTGTGCAGTTTGGTGAGTGCAGGCTGGCTCTCTTGGCCACCCCTTGGCCAATCACCATGAACAGGAAAGGCTAGAGCTGGTAGCTTCTTTTGTGGATGCCAGGGCTGGAGGGTGCAGGGAGGGACAGTTCCCTAGAAGAATGGAGGTATTGTTTCCTCAAGAAAGGAAATTGTTCTGAGCACCTCTCTGCTAAGAGTTGCAGTGGTAACCCATCTTCTAGATTCTGAGATCGTAAGGTGAGTGCTGGTGGCTCATGCCTGTAATCCCAGCTACTTGGTGAACTCAGATGGAGGGGACTGTGGTTTGAGGCCAAGTAGGGGGAAAGGTTCATAGAACACCTATTCAATCCATAACTGGACAGCTATTATCCCAACTAGGGCAGGCAGTAAGAAAGAGGAAAGCTGAGGTCTAGTCACATGCCAGAGCAGGAAGCAAGACCTCTATCTCAAAAGAACTAGGGCAAAATAAGGAACTGGAGGTATGGCTCAGCGATGGAGCACCTGCCCAGTCAGGGTGAGGCCCTGATTTCAAATCCCAGTAACACCAAACACACACA
Source organism: Perognathus longimembris pacificus (assembly GCF_023159225.1). Taxonomy (NCBI): domain Eukaryota; kingdom Metazoa; phylum Chordata; class Mammalia; order Rodentia; family Heteromyidae; genus Perognathus; species Perognathus longimembris. Next base: position 30,545,916 of record NC_063180.1, on the reverse strand, counting down.
CCAAAGAGTCTGAGATAATAAAAATAAAGGCAATGTCTGTTCTTAGGGAAAAGGAGCTAATATTTTCTGAATGGTTTTTTTGTTTTGTTTTGTTTTGCCATCCCTGGAGCTTGCCTCAGGGCCTGAGCACTATCCCTGGTTTCTTTTTGTTCAAGGCTAGCACTCTGCCACTTGAGCCACAGTGCCACTTCTGGCCATTTTCTACATATGTGGTGCTGGGGAATCAAACCCAGGGCTTCATGTATACAAGGCAAGCACTCTTGCCACTAGGCCATATTCCCAGCCCTCTGAATGTTTATTGTGGGACAAGGCTTTTGAATGTGCAGTTCAAGTTGTCTTCAAAACCAGCTCTTCCAGGTCAACCTAAATGGAGATTCAGACAAGTCAAGTGGCTTGCCTGGGGGCACACGGCTCAGTACCTGAGCCAGGCTTTAAACCTGGTTCTGTTTGACTTTAGGCACTTGACCATCATAGAACATTCATTCCATTAATCAGCCCACTTTTTTTTTTTTTGGCCAGTCCTGGGCCTTGAACTCAGGGCCTGAGCACTGTCCCTGGCTTCCTTTTGCTCAAGGCTAGCACTCTGCCACTAGAGCCACAGCCCCACTTCTGGCCGTTTTCTGTATATGTGGTGCTGGGGAATCGAACCCAGTGCCTCATGTATACCAGGCAAGCTCTCTTGCCACTAGGCCATATCCCCAGCCCCAATCAGCCCACTTTTATCCTTGGGTATGTGTCAAGTCTTTTCAGTAGTTTTTTTTTTCTTTTTTGCCAGTCCTGGGGCTTGGACTCAGGGCCTGAGCACTGTCCCTGGCTTCTTTTGCTCAAGGCTAGCACTCTACCTCTTGAGCCACAGCACCATTTCTGGCCTTTTCTATATATGTGGTGCTCAGGAATCAAACACAGGGCTTCATGCATGCAGGGCAAGCACTCTACCACTAGGCCATATCCCCAGCCCCTTCAGTACAGTTTTCTGACTCTGATTAGTGATAGTGGGTCTTGGGGGGTGGTTTTTTTATAGCACGGCTGCAGATTTTCTAACCGCAGCTCTGCTTCTCTTGGCTAACCTGGGTAGGTGTGCTCCGGCCCTGCTCCCGGGGAGCTCTCATCCCTGGCACCCACATCCTCACCACCCTGGCTGAGGATGCTCACAGGCAGCTCCAGCTCTCAGCCACAGGCGTCGTCCCAGTTGAGGCACAGACGTCACTGCGCAGAGATGTGCATAGGAGCCTTGAGCCTAATGGAGTGATGGTTGCTCCGCTTGGCTCCTGAAGCTTTATTACACAGCAGCAGAAGCCAGAACAGCCCCAGAATGACACCATTTTCATGGGGAGAGAGTGGCTTCCACGATGGCAAGCCTCCTTGCCTGCCCTGGCCACGGGGGTTGCGTCTGTGTGATGTGACTCCAGATTCAGCAGGAGCTCATGGCTGAGGAGAAGGGAAGGAGGGAAGAGAATGGGAAGTCAGCTTGGTGATGGTAGCCGCCATGGTGTTGGTGTGAGTCTGAGTCTCCCAAAGAAAGTCTGTGCAAAGAGCTGGAGGGGCTCTGTGCCCGGGTGTAAGCTTTGTAAGAAAGGGCCTGGAGTGATGGGTGGTTCACACCTGTAATACCAGCTATTCAAGAAACAGTAGTAGGAGTGTGGTCCGAGATCTGAGAACAACAAAAGCAAACAGGGCTTGGGGATGGTGGTGGATAAGTTCATGTCTTCCAATCGTTTTTTAGCAGTCTGGGGCAAGGAGGCTGAGGCCCAGGCTTTCTGTAGCCGTTTAATCTCTGTGAGGTAGATACCACTAATCCTAGATTTACAGGTAGAGAAAGGCAGCTCAGAGAGGCAAATTCTACCTCAAGGTCTAAGAAAGGGCAGGGCAGGGACTTAGACATTCAGGAGGTGAAGCTCTCTCAAGGCCAAATGGGGAGGACAGAAGGAGGCTCTGGTGGCCTAGTCTTTGAATGGTTGACCCCTGGGTGCAGCTGGCTGTGTGAAGCTCTGGTGTGGGAACTGAGATGGAGATTTAGCAGCTCAGACCTCTAATGGATGAGTGAGGGGGTGTCCTGAACACAACTACCGGGGAAACCCCAAACCTTGGTGGTCACAGGGAGATGAGGCTCCAGCAGCCCATCTGTCCACCTGCTCAGCCCCACTGGTTTCATGCCTGAGTCCTAGATCAAGACCTGACGCTGACACCCAGCTACAAAACCCAAGGGGTTTCAGCTCGAGTCCCTCAACTCATGTCGTTGGGTGATCCGGAGGTCTGGGTTATTTCTATGGGAGTCCCTCCCCACCATCCTCTCTGGTCTCGAAGTAGAGGTCAGGGACTCGGGGTGCAGATTTCTGCCTGACGCCCTGTCTTCCTGAAGTGTCCTAGCTGGGGCTAGGAAAGGGGCGCTCCTGAACCCCCCTAAGCTGACGGAGGGCTCCTGCTTTTCTGTCTGCTGGCCTTAGGGTCTAAGGTTGGGCGCCGGATTCACAGAGCAGGAAATCTGGGAACAGAAGTGACCGGTCGCTGGACCAAGCATGGAGACGGGGAGGTCCAGCCCGAGGGAGGGTCGGGTTGGAGGCCCGGGATCCGAGGCCGCAAGGTCGCCGCCCACAGCGGTCCAAGCCGGACTTGGTGCGCTCCGCGGTCTCATCATGAAATACCTTGGAATCACAGGAATCCAGAAAAATAAAACAAAAACGGCCCAGGATGGCCCGGCGAGGGGCGGCGGCACTGCGGATGTCTGCGCTCCGGGCCGGCCGCACACTGGGGGTGCGCACGTGTCCCGGGCGCCAACTCCACCGCGGAGCCCAGGTCAGTCCCGGGTCCGGTGACGGGCGTGGCCCGGAGCTGCCGTCGGGGCCCGGCCTCGGGACGCCGGTCCGGATCCCGCCGCCGCGCCTTCACTGGCGCCGGCCTTGGGCGGGAGCGGCGGCCGCCCGGGAGGGGAGGGGGGGCCGGAGCGCCGGGTTCTCCACGGACCCCGAAATGGCTCCGGGGCCTGAGGAACGACTCGACGCCGCGGCCGGGACTCCAGGCCCAGCCCTTTCCCGGGGTAGATCCCTCGGGTTGGGTTGGGGCTTAGGGTCTCGGAGGGGAGGACGGGGCCTTCCTCGCGAGCCGCCCGAACCCCTCGCAGCGCCCAGAGATCTGGGAGCGCAGCGCCGCCCCCCAGTTCCCCCATCGCCCCGCCCGCCCCGCCCACTGCCCCGCCCGCCCCGCCCACTGCCCCGCCCCTCCGCGCCACGCACGCGCAGTCGCCCCCGGCTGCTCTCCCTGGACGCCGCTGCCGCCGCCGCCGCAGCCGCCGCCGCCAGACGGGGTCACCGCGGGGAGCTGGCCGCTCGCAAGGCCCGGCGCGGATCGCGGAGTCGGAGCTGGAGCCCGAGCCGCGGCGCCCGCAGCTGCCTCAGCGCTTCTCGACGGCGCGGCCCGGGTCGGGCGGGAGCCGAGGCGCACGCGGCCAGCTGTCCTCCGGGGCGTCCCTGGGGCGTCCGCCTCGCACTCCCCCGCGCCGGCGTCCCCTCACCTCGGCGGCAGCGTGAGGGCAGCCGCGGGGCTCTCTCCGGACATGTTCGTGGGGGCGTCCGCCGCGCGCCGCCCGCTCCGGCGCCCCCTCCCCACGCCCGTCGCGCCCGCGCCGCCGAGATAAAAGCGGGGGCCGCTTCTTGCCGCGAGGCCCGCGCCCGCCGCCCGACCGCCCCGGCGGCGATGGCTCGCGCCGGGCGGGCCGTTTGCTGAGCCGTTTGCTGAGCAGACGGCGGGCCGGCCGTTTGCTGAGCGGACCGCGGCCGCCGTCCGTCACCCGGCATGGGCTGCGCCCCGAGCATCCACTCTTCCGACTCCCAGGAGGAGCTGGGCGGCGAGGACGCATCGGGACCCGCGGTGCCGCCGTCCCTTGCCCTGTCTGGCGGCGCCGGCCTCGTGGAGTCGGTGAGGCGGGGAGCGGCGGGCGGGCGGGCGGGGGGCGACTTCCCTCCGCCCTCGGACGGCGTCCACCGACGCCAGCGGCTGCCGGCTCCGGGCTGCGGTCCCGGCCGGCCTCAGTTTCCTCCCTGAGAGCGGGGGAGCGGAGGGGGCTGAAACGTGGAGTCGAGTCTCCCTCGCACGGGGGCCGGACCGGGAACGGCCGGGAAGAGGAGCGGGAAGAGCCGGGAGGAGGTGGGCGCCGCGCCCTTGGGGTTTCTTCCTCGATCACTTGGCGCCCGCTATTTCAGTTTCCCACTTCCTCGGGGCGGCGGGGGCGTAGCCCGCACGGTCGGCCGAGTGTCTCTCTTTCCCGGGCTCACGACCGTGCCGAGGAGCCCCGATGTGGACGGGGAGTTATCGGCAAGACGGAGCTGATCTGTGGTCGGCGTCGCACGTTGCGCCTCGCGTTGTCGCCTTGTGCTCGGTGAGAGCTTCGAGGCTTCGCCTCTGCCGGAGGGAGATCGAGGCAGAGAGGCCCGGGCGAGCCCCAGAGAGACCCTCAGACAGGTCCCCGGGCAGGCCCCAAGGCACACCGCTCCCCCCGCTCTCAGATGGGGTTCAGAGCCGGGCTTACAGGACATCAGGGTTTACAGGGCATCAGAGAACAAGAGCCACACACGCCGCTGGGGCGCCGACTCCCAGGCGGCAGAGTTGCCATCAGCCCCGTTTGTTGCATTTTTAAAGTGTGTGCAGACTATTTTTTTTTAATCTTGCTTAACAAGGATTGCGAAAGGTCCCAGGGTTGAAGGATAAAGTTTTATGTCCCTAACTTTCTCGAGTTTCTAGCAGTCATATTAGCAGAGTCCATCGTGGAAGTGACCCCTTCCCCCCAGCCTGTGACAGTTCAAGTCCTCTCCTCAGAGTTTCTGAGGAAATCCGTGGTGGTTAAGACTATTATGCCAAGCTGCTCTTAATTTTAGTGTCAGTGGGAAGCTTATAATAGAGCTTACCACGGCCTGGCTTTAAAGAGAGCCTTACACAGGCGAAGTTGAGTAAAGAAATTTCAACAGCTTTCACTTTGTGCGCACACAGGAGTGAGCCCTGGTCTTAAACTTGGGGCCTGGCACTGTCCCAGAGATTTTTGTGCTCTACCACCTAAGCCACAGTTCTACTTCTGTGGGATGTGTGTGTGTGGGGGGGGGGGTGTTAATTGGTGCTGTGTCTCATGGGCTTTCCTGCCTGAGCTAGTTTGAACCTGGATCATCATACCTTAGCCTCCTGAGTAGCTTGGATTATAGGGGTGAGCCACTACCACCCAGCTCAGCTCTCATGTTTTTCACTCAGGCTTAATGTTGCCTGTTAACTTCAAAAGCAATCCTTTTAGTAAGAACCCTTGGTTTTTACCAGCCTTTTATGATAGCCTAGATGTCGTAAAGTTCACTACAAGTATCTGGTGAACAGTCTGGGATACATTGTGGTACCTGCAGCGCCTTTTAGTCCCTGAGTTGTGTTGGGGCCCAGAAATACATTCATCCTACTGTGCTTTGGATTCAGTCCAATGACATGCATACAGTAGATGCTGAGTAAATGTTTAATTTATTTTTTCATTGTTAACTGAGTGATAGTATTCCAGTTTGATTCCATGTAGCTTTCCAGATGGGCTTTAAGATAATACCTAGTATTTCCAGAAAATAAATCAAAGTACAAAACTCCTCAGAATGGCCTGAAGGCAGATTTTCAGATTGAACCCTATGTTCTGCCCTATAATGTGTCACACATACATTCTGTGGAACAAACAGACTGTTAGTAAGTATTCCATGAGGAAAGGGTTTAGTCAGTTCGGGAACTTACACTAAGTTCAGTCAGTGTCTTACATGCAGAACTTTTCAGACAACTTAATTTCTTAAAATACCCCTTGTATCTCTTAAGTGATTTTGAGTGTGTGCTACAGTATGTCCCAAACTTGTTTGGCTATGGAACCCTTTTTTGTCACGTTTTATCTTAGGCAAGTCCCATGCCAAATTTGATTCCTTTTAGGAAATACCAGTATTCAAAGCGCAAGAAGTTGATCTAACCCCACACATGTGATTTGCTCCTTACTCATTTCAAAGGTACTTTAGGGTCTTGTAGTACATGAAGTCCAGTCCTGACCATACTTAAGTATTACTAAATATACTGTGCGATTGCAGATAAGAGTGCTATGTTCCATTAGAACATTTAGAGTTTTGCTTGTTTTTAATCGTATGAGCTTCAACTGTAACATTTCAGTATTTTCTTGTCAGCCTTTGGATTTAGTTTCCCTTTTCCTTAGCTAGGACTGGAGTTACCTTTGAAACATTTTCCTGTGGCATTTTTGTGGACTGCTTGTTAGAGGAGACCCTATGTTCTCTTGAGTGCACTGCTAATGACTGTTCCCTCCCTCTGTCCGCCACCAGTCCGCCTTGTTAGGTGCTAGTCCCATGTGTCTTGCTGGATTCCCCACACAGGGATTCGTGGTACATAGTAAGCCATCCCATAAACATTTGTTGAATTAGAAGAGTGTGAGATCTAGGCTAGGGAAGAGGAAAATCCAGGACTTCATCTAATATTTTAACAAGAAGGAGCTGTAGAGTCTGTATTTGGTTTTGGGCAAGTCTCTGGCATTCATCAGAGTATTGTGCCCAGGGAATAATATAGATCCACTGGGTGAGCAGCATCCATTTCCCTGTAGAGCTTGAAGGGTTAGTGGAGTGGGCCCTGCACAAGAGGGGTGGCACTGTGCAGCCCTCACTAGATCATAGCAGCGGGCTCCGGCCTAGGGTCCTCTTGCTCTGCTCCCTCGAGTCCTTCTCCTTTTTCCACCTGTTCTTCTCTCGTTTTCTGCTGCTCCCATCTTTCCAGTCTTCCTCCTTGCTTTTCCTGGCTGAAGTAGCATTTTAGTTGCCAGAATTTAATGGTTTCTAGCTACAGAATACTCGATCTTAATTTACAAATGGATGAATCCCATATTTTATATTTGTCTAAATGGAAGCAATTTTCTCTTTGTCACAGTGGGAACTTTCTGTTCCTACTGTAGTGGCTATCATTTATCTCGAGGCCTTCCAAATAAGGTGTACAGAATCTGTCTTGCCCAGTTTTCCTTGAGTTCCTATTATATACGTAAGATGTTTTGTGTCTGCATGTATGTGCATGTGCATGCATGCTTAATTTCATCCCACAACTTTTTGTGTGTGTGTGCCATTCATGAGGCTTTAACACAGGGCCTGGGTGCTTTCCCTGAGCTCTTTTTGCTCAGGGCTGGCACTCTGCTATTTTGAGCCACAGTGCCACTTCCAGTTTACTGGTGGTTCATTGGAGATAAGAGCTTCACAGATTTTTCTGCCCAGGCTGGCTTTGAATGGTGATCCTCAGATCTCAGCCCCCTGAGTAGCTAGGATGACAGGTGTGAGCCACCAGAGCTCAGCCCATCCCACAACTTTAAATGTGATCCTTAAGGTAGGTATTAAGTCATGATTCTGACAGCTCACACCTGTCCCCAGCCAGCCTTGACCTTTCCTTGCTGAAGTGGGAGTTACAACTGGGTTTGGGTCCCTTGTGGCACAGTGTCCCCCCGCTTGGTGTCACTTCATGGTTGGCTCATTTGGAATGGGTTCTTTTTTTTTTTTTTTTTTTGCTAGTCCTGGGACTTGAACTCAGGGCCTGAGCACTATTCCTGGCTTCTTTTTGCTCAAGGCTAGCACTCTACCACTTGAGCCACAGTGCCACTTCTGGCTTTTCTATATACATGGTGCTGAGGAATCAAACCCAGGGCTCTATGTATACAAGGCAGGCATTCCACCACTAGGCCATATTCCCAGCCCTGGAACGGGTTCTTAAATACGAATGTTCTCAATGTGAGGCCAGACTGAGGCAGACACCTCAGAGTAGTAACAAGACATTTTTTTTTTTTTTTTTTTTGGCCAGTCCTGGGCCTTGGACTCAGGGCCTGAGCACTGTCCCTGGCCTCTTCCCGCTCAAGGCTAGCAGCTACTCTGCCACTTGAGCCACAGCGCCGCTTCTGGCCGTTTTCTGTATATGTGGTGCTGGGGAATCGAACCTAGGGCCTCGTGTATCCGAGGCAGGCACTCTTGCCACTAGGCTATATCCCCAGCCCGTAACAAGACATTTTTAAAGAGCAGACTGTGTCAAAAAGGTAGAACAAAATCCAAGCCATTTAAGATAGAACTATGCAATTATGAAGTTAGATGGCATGGCCAATCCTCAGCCTTGCCCAGGTTGGCCATCTCAGCCTGCTTTTCCACACAATGAGGTGATGGAGGACTGGCCTCAGAAGAGAACTCACTCTTGGATCTCTGTGTTGGAAGCACCATGCATGTGCTTAGGATGTGTCTCCTTTAATCCCTGTAATCTAGTAGGTGGCTGATAACATCTCTCTTTTGCAGACAAGGCTCCAGAGCCACACAGTTGGGTTGTGACCAAGGCTGTTGTTACTGTCCTCAGCCCCTGCTCTGTTAACCTCCCTTTTGTCATGTCTCCCTTTCTATGGCCTCTTAGGCTACAGGTAAATCGATGGGTTTTGCCAGGTGTCCTGATTTTCATAACCAGGGTTTTGTGAAGTCTTCACTAGGGCAGTTGGCAGTAAACCACTGCCCCCCCCTCCACTTCCTGCCAGTACCTCAAGTAGCCATCCTGATCTGTGTCTGGTCTGCCCTTTTTTGCTGTCTGTAGGCTGTGAATCCCTAGGGACTTTTCCCTTTCCCCTTCCAAAGGCTGCAGCTGCTTCCCTGCCAGGAGCTCTCCAGGAGCTCATTCTTCCCCTTGACCTTTGTCTGGATGTTGTGTGCCCCCATTCTTCCTCCTGAGCTGGTCTAGGCACACCTGGAAGTGTCCTGAGCTTCTGGCTGGGCTTGCTCAAAGGAGCTCACCCTTAACCTTTACAGGCCATGATTTGGGAGTGGGGCCATCTCCTGCATGTATGCAGGGTATTGAGGGCAGAGACTGCCCTGCTTTCATTACAGTGCTAAGTGCTTGGAACACTGAGTAACCCTTTTGATAAATAAATCAGCCTCTCAGGCTGAGCGGGCCTGAAAGACCCTGGGTCTGCCTCACTCTGTTTAAAATGAACAGACATTGCCAGGGTGTGAGGCCTGTGTTTTAACAAAAATCCAAAATACCCTCCAGGCAATGAATCTGTGGGGTTATTGTTACCAGGAGGGTGGTTATGGGCTTGAACACAGGTCCAGGGTGTTGTCTCTTGAACTCCTTTGCTCAAGGCTAGCACTCTACCACTTTGAGCCACAGCACCACTTTCTGTTTTCTGATGGTTAATTGGAAATAAGTCTCACAGCCTTTCCTGCCTGGGCTGGCTTCGAACTGTGATCCTCAGATCTCAGCTTCTTGAGTAGCTAGGATTAAGGTATGAGCCACTGGCATACAGCTTGTTGCAGTTTTTTGCCTCTAATTTGGCCATGTTTGGGCTGAGTAAGTTCCTAGACCCCTTCCCTCTGTTGTCTGTGCAGCAAGAGTGCAGGGATATCACCTTTGAGTATTGTTTTGACAAGTGGAGTGTTGCTGTTTCTTAGCTACAAGCATGAATCCACACAGGCAGGAACGATGTTGCAAATTTCCCTGGATGCTGAGCATGAGCTCAAGGAGCTCACAGGATGGAGGCTTGCTAGGCTTGTCTTCATCCTGTGTGGTTTGGAAACATACCTTGGTCTGCTGCATTCCTCCTTTCTCTGTTCTTTGGGCCAGGATCAGTTGTTGCAATGTGATAAGTAGAGCTGTGGCCTCCCCCTTAGATACTACTTTCACCTCTGATTGTACCTGTCACCTTCACGTCTGAGTGCACATGTCTTCTCCACCCCTGACTCTACAATGCTATGAGAGGTCTGAACACACTGGGCTGGATTTCATCAGAGGGTAGCCACATGTGATGGTGCATACCTGCAACCCAGAACTCAGGAGGCTGAGGCAGGACTACCTAGTGAGTTTGAGGCCAACTTTGTCTCTATAGCATGACTTTGTCTCAAAAAAGGATATGTTTGAATTCTGGCTTTTGCTTTATTACGGTATAAATCAGAACCAATCATAAAACTCATTTTTGAGCTGCACCTGAGTGTGTGTACAATGCGGATAGACCAGGCAGAGGGATGGGCTTTGTAATCAGTTATGCATTGTGGGAGTCATAGTCTTGCCTTGTTTCTTTTTGCTCATTAGCTATGCCTGTGGTTTTCCACCAATGGGTCAGGGAGGAAGGACTCTAGTGTAATTCTTTTGGTGCTGCTGAATACAGTGTTAATGCAGAAATAAATAGGTCTATACTATTTTTTTGCCCAGTAAATTCAAACAATTTGCAGTAGCAAATCTGTATTTGTCTTGAGAGCCAAGTATGTTTCTACAGTTGAGGGCAGATCTATGGTGGGTCTTGGTAATGGCCTGGTTTCCATTAGGGCTCAGTTGTTTACAGGCCTGCTGGGGGTGGTTTCTGGTCAGGGCAACTGTGAAGTGAAATTGTTCTTCCACTGTACATGCCTGTGTCAGCCAGGGCAGTGTCCTGTCCACAGCCAGGCCCTAGAAAGACCTCTAAGGCAAGCCCGGCACTTGAACTGGGACTGGGCTCTTCCTTACCTGGTTGATTTGGATCAACAGAGCCTAGATGATGGCAGTGAGTTTTCTGTGCTTTGCTCTGAGCATTCTTAGCTTTCTCTGCTGCTTTTAAGCCAGCTTGCTAAAATAATCTGCCTTAATTTTTTCCTTCCTGCATTTTTTTCCCTGGAATTCAATTCCACTTAATTTGAGTAACACAAACTTTATTTCTGTTTTGATTTGTTTTTGTTGCCAGTCCTGGGGCGTGGCCTCAGGGCCTGAGCACTGTCCCTGGCTTCTTTTTGCTCAAGGCTAGCAGTCTGCCACTTGAGTCACAGCGCCACTTCTGACTTTTTCTATATATGTGGTGCTGAGGAATCGAACCCAGGGCTTCATGTATATGAGGCGAGCACTTTACCACTAGGCCATATTCCCAGCCCCAAACTTAATTTCTGAAATAGGCAAATAATCTGACCACTTGAGTTACATATACCTGTCCTATATTCTGTTTCTTGACCTGGTGGTAGTTTAACAGGTGAGTTCATTTGGTGATAACTCACCAAGCTTAAGTACTCCTTAAGACTGCATTATTTGCTGTAGTGTGCTCACCTTCAATACAGGTTCCTGTGAACCCTTTGGTACATATTACACCTGAGCCAGATTTTCTCTATCCCTTTCATTCTTAGAGACTGACTCTTTCTTATTCTTCCTCTTCCTCCTCCTCCTCTTCCTCCCCTCCCCTTCCCCCTCCCCCTCCTCCCCCCTCCTCCTCCCCCTCCTCCTCCCCCTCCTCCTCCTCCTCCTCCTCTTCCTCCTCCTCCTCCTCCTCCTCCTAGAAGCCTTCCCTGGTGAGCTTTCCCCATACACTGGGTCTGCTTTGCCTGTCGTACACATTTTCAGCACTATAGCTCTGACTCAGGGTGTGTGTGTGTGATTGCTGGCCTCTGAGTGCAGGAGCTGCGTGGGTTCCCAGTCCCCTGTGTGTCTGGGTGAATGCAGACTGAAAGTATACAGCAAGGCAACAAGGTTTTTCCTTCCATCCTCCCTACTGGGCTTGGAGGAGCCATGAGGTCGAAGCCCTGTAAGTTGCCTGGACTATTTTAAAGATTATAGTAACCTTGGGGTTGAAGATGTGGCTCAGCTGGTAGAGTGCCAGCCCATGAACAAAGCATCAGGTACCACTTTGAATCCTGTTTTTGCAACCAACAACAAAAAGATTACAGTAACCTTAATAGCCTTAAAGTGTGACCTGTTGGAAAGGACAAATGGCTCAATCTGTGTTCCTTAACCTAGCATGTGCCCTCTACCCGCAAAGTTTCTGTATGATGCCTTCATCTGTTCTGGCCTTCCTCATGGCACCCCTAAGGGCAAACCTATTTTAGGACTGAGAAATATGTCCTGTAAGTCAGCTCCAGCGTCTGCATTTCCTTTTTCTTTCCTTAGTGTTGAAATCTTGGCTGTCCTCTCCATCCCCTCCCATAAAGCATCATAAATATCCTCTCTTTGGGTTTTTCACTGAACATCAGTTTTCTCTTTCAACAAGATGTAGCCAAATGGCACATTCCCATTTACTGTTCTAACAATTTAGCCTAAAGCAATATTGCAGCTAACCTAGTAGGAAGAATTTAAGACAAGACATTTACATTTAGAGTTTACTGGTAGCTTTTGCAAGTCTTTTTCCTTCTTGTATAATGTGGTTAGGAGGCCAATCTGGAGCCAGACAGCACTAAACTAAATCCCGCCCTACCACTCCCTTCTTTTGGACTTCTGGCAAATCACCTAGCCCCATTCTTTTCTTATTTGTAAAATAGGGGTAGTTACCAAGATCTTACTAACTTGCACATGTAAAATGTTCTTGTTCAATTCCTAAAAAATTACAAACAATAAATAGTAGTTCCCTAAAATGGAAGCCTGTTAAGAAAAAGAATGATACCCATTAGAATCTAAAAATCTTAAGGCATCTTGTAAAATACTGTAGAATTGTGATGACTCAAAATAGGTATGTCAGGGGCTGGGAATATGGCCTAGTGGCAAAGTACTTGCCTTGTATATATGAAGCCCTGGGTTTGATTCCTCAGCACCACATATATAGAAAAAGCTGAAAGTGGCGTTGTGGCTCAAGTGGTAGTGCTAGCCTTGAGCAAAAAGAAGCCAGGGACAGTGTCCAGGCTCTGAGTTCAAGCCCTATGACTGGCAAAAAACAAAACAAAACAAAAAATAGTTATGTCATACTTATTACCTTGAGAATGAAGAAAGAAGTGTAATAGCAATACATAAATTAATGTAATTCTGTCTCCCCCCCCCCCAATTTGCTTTGGAAACTGGGAGAAGGAGAGAACTTTGGAAAAGCTTCCCACCTTAACCATTTCCTAAAGGGTGGTCCTGTTCGAAGCTGCACCAAAATCTGAGGCTTTGGACTGAGTTTTTCTCCTTCCAGCAGTGTCTGGTCGCCTTGTCTGCATGGTGCCCCACCCTCACTTGCTGATGAGGAAAGGGAAAACAAATGATTTGGGAAGGTTGGTAAATGGTATTTACATGTAAAATACAGATTAGGGCCTTAGTAGCTTTGGTCCTGAAGGGCATGTGGATAAAATGTACAGTCAGAAGGGCTATAAGAAGTGGTGGAAGCAGAGTACCTGTAGCTAATTACTGTAATCGTAGCTAATCCAGAGGCCAAGAACTGAAGGTGGAGTTTCAAGCCAGGCAGGCTGGAAAGTTCATGAGACTCTTATCTCCAATTAATCATCAGAAAGCTGGAAGTCGAGCTGTGAAGTGGTAGAGCACAGCCTTGAGCCCAAATGCTCAGGGACAGCGCCCGGGACCCAAGTTCAAGTCCCAGGACTAGTACACACACATATACACAACCATAACAGGAGATAATTGCATGGAGAAAAGATGGAGGGTAGTTGGAGAAAGTGAAACTAGAAGGACTTGTGGCCTTGGGGTTTGCAAAGACCCAGGCTGCACATCTTCAGCTCAGGCCTCAGAAACAGGATGGGGCTAGGTTGAGTTTGTTGGGCAAATTCAAAAGGGGAAGGAAGAGTAACAACAATACCCCCTCCCCTCACTCCTCCTACCCCCTGCTCCTAGAAACCAAGCATTTTCTGGTGTGAATTCTTTAATTCTTATATGATTGCTGGCCTGTTTTTTTTTCTATCTTTATAAATTTCAATTCTTTTCCAGACAGTTTACAACATACTTAAATAAGCATGGTTTGGGGAGAATTTCAAAACATAGAGGGCACAGAAATGCAAGGCTAGCAAGCTGGAGGACTTGGCCTTGTTTACTCAGATCTCAGATCTGGATGTGGCAGTCACAGTGGAGGAGGACAAACTTGGGATGAATTTTGGAGGTAGAGCTAGAGTGGTATTACTCAAATTAGTCATGTTGCCAAACTATGTTCTTGGACAAAGGAGCCAGTGACAGATGCAAATCAACACCCCTATTTCTTCATCCAAAATGTCTTGCTGTTAAACAGTTTTTGTGGTTGATTCATGTTCTGGCTTAAACATTTTGTGGACTACTAGCAGTTGATCTGTGAGCCATATTTACAGCAACACAGATCTCTGATACTTGCCTTGGGCAAGCTCTGCTTTGTAAGAAGTCTTACCTTTGGACATTTACACATTTAGCATCTACAACATCTTTTTTTTCAGTATTAGAAAGTACACACACAAAAGAATATTGAAATGTATTGATAGGTTCTCTTGAAAGGTGGTACTCAAAGGGTCTTCCAAAAAAAACCTGAAATATATACTTATTTGATTAGTAGTAAGATTATTTTGGGGGGTACTGGGCTTTGAGCTCAGCATCTTGAGCTTGTTAGGCAGCTACTTTACTGCTAAGACATGCCTCCAGCCCCCTTTTTTTTTTTGCCAGTCCTAGGCCATGAACTCAGGGCCTGAGCACTGTCCCTGGCTTCTTTTTTGCTCAAGGCTAGCACTCTTGACACTTGAGCCACAGCGCCACTTCTGGCCATTTTCTGTATACGTGATGCTGAAGAATCGAACCCAGGGCCTCATGTATACGAGGCAAGCACTCTTGCCACTAGGCCATATTCCCAGCCCCTCCAGCCCTTTTTTTGCACTGGTAAATTTGAGATGGGGTCACCTTGCCTGCCTGGGCCACAAACTGCCTGTTTTAGGCTTCTTGTGGTAGCTAGGATGATACATTGGCAACCATGCCCAAATTACTGAAATGTTAGTCTCATTCTGTGTGCCTTGTTTATTGTCTGTATCCATATTACTTTCTGAACCATTTGGAAGTTGTATATCTGATATATCTTTCTACTTTATTTATTTGCTAAGAATGGTATTCTCAAAATCATGAGGTTATCACTGTTTTAACACTGCCAACTAAGGTATAAACCTAGTTCAGAATTTCCATTTGTCCCAGTTATTCCCATTCCAGATTCTATAGTCTTTTTTTTTTCTTTTTTTTTTGCCAGTCCTGGGGCTTGGCCAGAGCACTATCTCTGGCTTCTTTTTTGCTCAAGGTTAGTGCTCTGCCAATTTGAGCCACAGTGCCACTTCTGGCCTTTTCTATATATGTGGTGCTGAGGAATCGAACCTAGGGCTTCATGTATATGAGGCGAGCACTCTTGCCACTAGGCCATAGTCCCAGCTGCTCCTATAGTCTTAGTGTATGTGTGTGTGTGTGTGTGTGTCCCCTAAACTTTATTACACTAATGCCACGTATGAAGAGGCGAGGCCTCTGGTAGGCAAATGTGGGGAGAAGGCTCTGCCTGGTGAACGTGGCTAGTGTTGTTCTAAGAGGGGTCTTGGCACTTGCTCACCTTTGACCTTTCTGATATGTGGAGATACATAGCAGGCACTGTCTTTGAAGAATAGCCCCTCACCAAATAGTCTACCTTCATCTTGACCTTGGACTCTCAGCCTCCAGAACCATGAGTAGTAAATTTACTGTGTTCATAATTACCAAGTCTAAGGGACAAGTTGAATGTCTCCTACTCAAAATGCTTGGCAGAGGGGCTTAAATGTGTTGATTGATGTCCCTTAAAACAGGGACATTAGCTTAGCAGTTGCTGCAAAACTTAACGATCTGTGTGCACTACACATCGAAGAGGACATTGAATATCCAGATGAAAATCAGACAAATCAGATTAAGCTGAGGAGCAGTGAAACAGTTTTCCTTATGGTTTGGAGTAGTCATGTGTAAATCAGATATGTTACCTTAGGCTTTCAGTGGATTCCTGTTCACCTTCCTGCTCACTCTTATTTCACTGTCTCAAACTCCCAGGTGTGTGTTCTTGGTTGCATGCTCATTGGGAATGTGATATAAATATGTTCTTTGCTTCCTTTAAATCACCTGAGTTCTGACTTAGCCCTCACTTTTCCCTTTCAGCACTGGTCCTTCCTTTTAAGGGGCACTCTCAGAGGCCAGTTTCCTGAAGTGTGACCTGCTTTTATGAAGAGCTTATTGAAAAACTTCCCCTTCCTTTGGGGGTTTTGTGAATTACCTTTTTGTCCTTAGGGCCAGTTTTTCACTTGATAGCCAGAGCAAGTATATTGATAGATAGAAAGTCCGATGAACAAATTGCACTTCAGTTGTGTGTTCTGAGGCCTACTGGGTCCTCTACATCTACCAGAAATGCCACCTTTTTACCTTACCACCTTCCTTCTTTTAGATTCCAGTAACCCTTAACAGGTTAATCTGAGTTTGTACTTAGATAAAAGTTACCCATTAACAGAAAAGTCTGTAGACAGGGTTGACAGCCTTGAGGTGGACTGAGATATATAGGCAGCCTTGAGACTAGAACATCTTTGCAGGCCAGGGGGAATTTAAAGGTGGTCTTTAGGGCATTGGACATCCCCAGGAAGTCAACAATGCCTTGAGACATGGTTCAGAACAACATGGCCACAGGATTGCCCCAATATGCTTTGGCTTTTTTAGTGCTGGCCTGTTTGTGTATCTATAAGGTGGTCTACTTGTCCCGTAATTTGCATAATTCTCAGCCTGTCTGAATATGCAGACTGTGGGAACTCGGCATTTCGAAGCAAAGCTGTAAACACTGAGTTAAAGTCCTCTGAACTAGTGTTTTAGGACTCTGCACTAATGGGACCTGACATCATTTGAGCAGGTTGTGAGCTGAGTAGCCGTGCACTATACCCACAGATTCCATGGGCTGCCTTTGGGTCAGGACATGTAGGAGGGGACTAGTTTCTGCTCCCTAAATATGGAGAGTTGCGCTCATTTGGAGCCTGACAGATTTTGTGGTTCGCCCTCTCCCTCCTTGAGCAGTTAATCAGTCACTTCTCAGGCGCAATTTGTTCAGGTTTTTGTTGTTAAACATTCACAGTGTAGGACTTGTTTATATGCTTCTGCACTTCTTTGCTCAGCTTCTGGAAGATAGGATCATATTTTTATTTCTGTAACTGGCACTGTAGGATGGTGACTCGAAGGTTCTGTATAAATGCTTGAGAAACAAACACGTGACATTTTCACATTAAATCTGCTGATTAACAACTGCACATCCTCCTTATAAGAGCAAGCCTGTGTGTGAGAAGACTATGAATTATGAAATATGTTATACTCTCTTACTAAAACTCACCCCTGCAGGCCATGTATCTATCCCTTAGTTGGCTGACTAGGGCTAGGTGCTACCTGACTTAGTGCCAGCCTGAGCCAGTGATGGCAGGAGGCAGAGCCAGGACTAGACTGGTAGATCTGTCCAGTTTCTGTCACAACCTCACAACCAGGAAGAGGGGTTGTGATGGGCACCTGTGTGTTCTGTGAATGCCTGCTTGCCCTCTTCTCCCCTCCACTGTGTGCTATGGCTATGTGGATCTCGGCTTGTCCTGCCGCCATTAAGACCCAGCCTGATTATTTTCTGATGTTCTCAGATCACTGACACCCTCATGGGCTCCAAGGCAGCATGGTGTAATTGAAGGTAGGCCAGGCCCAGGTACGACCCCCCCTTTCTAGCAATGATAAGCAAGTGCAGACATTGTCCTCTGATAGAGTAAATGTTCAGGTGTTACAGCCTACTACTGAGCTCCTGCGCCTGACAGCTGGCCTGCTAAAAGGTGGCTCCCAGCATTCTGCATATCCTAACCTGCAGGCTGCCTCTAATACTTGGGTATTTTGCAAACATCATTCATTCACTAATAGTTTGTGCTCCTTGGCGTGTGTCTGTGCTCTGCCACCTGGAGTTGGTTCTTTGGTGTAGAGGCTTTTATTTGAAAAAGTTGTAAGAACAGAATCCTTCTCTTGCCTTATAGCTACAACCATGGTTGAGCTTGTGTTTGTGCGGCCCTAAGTCTGTGCTAAGGAGATGGGTTATGAGAACTTTGAGGCAGCCGGCAGTTCATGCATCTTCCCTGCGTGGCACCGTCATGGCAGCTCACCTGCTGAGCTGAAGGAAGTCTCCACACCTGTCCACTGTGGCCCTCAATAACAACCTGTGGATGCTGTCCTCCTTGGTTAAAACTTTTGCTGTTTGGGTTTTATTTATCTGTAAATGAGAAACTGGGAAAATACAGTGTGTTTATTACAGATGGAATAAAGGTCATGGAAACTGACA
The DNA here is from genome assembly GCF_023159225.1 of Perognathus longimembris pacificus. Classification (NCBI taxonomy): domain Eukaryota; kingdom Metazoa; phylum Chordata; class Mammalia; order Rodentia; family Heteromyidae; genus Perognathus; species Perognathus longimembris. The sequence goes on along the minus strand of NC_063180.1, from coordinate 30,527,918 downwards.
TGGTTACCTGGCTTTTAAAGCCCTTTGCTTGCTTGTTTTATTTCTGTGGGGTAAACCCCTCATTTTCTCTGGTTTAGAAGGAAATGAGAATGTGGAAAATTTGTTAGGAGGCGTGACTTCTGGTTTATGGGACTGTTCATTTAATGTTTAAATGTTCCAGTGTCTTATGATACTCGGTTAAAAGGAAGTTTTCTTGATTATGATGTAGCTATTAAAATTACAGTTGAGACCTATATTTCCAAAAAAGACAGTTTTAAATGGAAAAAAAGGGAGAAGGTTGCATTCTGTGCACAAAGGCTCTGTGCTTGTTTGTGTGTTAGTAGGAAGTACTTAAAATGATGAGATTTTAGGTCTCTAATTGTCCCCTCTTACTCTCTAGATTTTTTTTGAGCCAGTGCTGGGGCTTGAACTTAGGGCCTGGGCACTATCCCTTAGCTTTCAAGGTTAGCACTCTGCCACTTGAGCCACAGCTTCACTTCCAGATTTTTGGTGGTTAATTGGAGATAAAAGTCTCATGGGCTTTCCTGCCCAGGCTGGCTTTGAGTCATGATCCTTAGATCTCAGACTCCTTCATAACTAGGATTATAGGCATGAGCCACCAACACTCAGCAACTCTGGATTTTTAAGGGATTATATTACAAATAATTTTAAAGCCATTTTGCTTTTGAAGGAAAAAAAATAGAAACATATTTGAACATGGTAAAGTCATCTTTCCCAGGTGGAATTAACCCATGCACCTAGAAGAAAAGGAACAAATGAAAATTCCATCTTTGAGGGAATTAGGATATATAAGGAACCAGAAAATAAGTGGTATTGGAAAGACTGGACCTGGAGCAGAAGAGGAACAAGATAGTCACCAGGCTGCAGAATTTTAGACCAGCACTCAAATCCAGAAAACTGGCAAATAATGTGTTGCATGGCGAGGGAATTTTCCGAGGCTGAAAGCCTAAATCCTCCATTTGAAATATGGAATCCAGACCACAAGCCATGCAGTAGCTTCCTCAGATCCAGTTTGGGTCCAAAATTCCAGGGAGGCTGGATTGATTGAGGGCTTGAACAAGCCATATCTGCAGGAAGCAGACTTCACCATTGCTGCAGGAGACAGGAGAGATGCACACTGTGTGCAGCCCACTGGTCATGAAAGAGACACACTGTGTGCAGCCTACTGCTGCCTGGAGCCCTTGGCTGAAAGAGTGAGCAGTCCAAGTGTACCAGACAAACAGTCCTGTCCACCGAAGCTTGCCTTTCCTCCCTGCCAGCCTCTACAGATAGCTGGTCCAAGGGGAAACTGGCCTCAAAAATAGGAAACTAAAAGACAGGAAAATCTGCCCAGGATATAGTCAACATAAGAAAAATGATGAAGAAATAAAGCATGAAAAAAACAAAAGAACACGTCTCTCATACCTAAGAAATGTTTCTAGTTATCAAGAAAAATCCCTAGGCAAAAATAGAAGCTGAGGGCTGGGGATATGGCCTAGTGGCAAGAGTGCTTGCCTCATATACATGAGGCCCTGGGTTCAATTCCCCAGCACCACATATACAGAAAACGGCCAGAAGTGGCGCTGTGGCTCAAGTGGCAGAGTGCTAGCCTTGAGCAAAAGGAAGCCAGGGACAGTGCTCAGGCCCTGAGTCCAAGCCCCAGGACTGGCCAAAAAAAAAAAAAATAAATAAAAAAAGCTGAAAATCACACACATACAAAAGAAGTCTCCATGAGGGTGACCAGGAACCGGCAGAGGTCAAGCCAGCATCTGTCAGCCACAGCAGGAGCTGGTCATAGAAGGTCAGACCCGGACTCCACTACTCTGTTTCCCTGGCAGAGCAGGCCACCCACCTCCTGGTGTTTGAGAAGCCTGGAGGTCGGGCACACCAGCACCTCTGGGTGCTCGCTTTCTGCTCACAGCAGGGGAATGAGTTCCACCCCATCCTTGCCCTCAGCCCTACAGAGTGCTTGGTTTAAGGTGTTTTTTTAGCTTTGCTGTTTTGAAGAAATTAAAATCTAAAAGTAAGAAATGAATGAAGCCAAAGAAGAAAAGGGTAAACAACTATTTGAATCATTATGCTAGGGGTTTTGGTGAATGTCTTTTCTTGAGAGTTCTCATTGGGGACCAGGGAAACATTTTGGTTTTGAAAGCTCTTGGTGTGTAAACAGGCTGTTTTCCTGTTTGGTGTGTGTGTGTGTGTGTGTGTGTGTGTGTGTGTGTGTGTGTGTGTGTGTGTGTCTGTCTGTCTGTCTGTCTGTCTGTGTCTGTGTCTGTGTCTGTGTCTGTGTCTGTGTCTGTAGGGATTCTGGTTTAATTGATGTCTAGCAGTCAATGCCATCACGATTATCTGAAGTTAAATTCACCACCACCAAAATGTGGGCCTACTTAGAGTTTATGGAACTTGATTGACATCTTGCAGCAGGACTCTTGCTAGATGGGAGGGAATAGGGAGTCTCACGTTGGCCTCCATGGTGGGTCTTCTAGCCAGGTCCTCTGCTCGCGTAGGTGCAGTGTATGCTGTCAGGGACCCGCACTCCTTTCCTTCCCCGTGCACTTCATCAACCCTTCTTTCTACATCCATTCAGAGCCAAGTTCTCAGTGCACCACAAATGCAATTTCACCCAGGGCCTCAGTAGGATGGGGGAATAAATGGAGCATAGCATCCAGTGGCGAATCTTGCCAGTCTTTGAAGGACGTAAGCAGCCAAGTCAGGACAGCAGATCCACTTTACCGAAAGCTTCAGCTCAAATCTGCATATGCCCACTTCCTCTTCCACCCACAGTGTGCCAGTGCTCTGGGCAAAGCTAGGGGGGGATATATGTGCACACATACATGCAACATGTGTGCCTGTGGGCCCATGCTGGGCCTAGACAGACATGACTGGAGCCATTCTGAAAGTTCTTGTCCAGGATGCCAGCCTACCAGGCTAAGAGGATCCTAGCACTAAGACAATGTGGCTTACATTTTGGTAGAAAATGAGGGAGTGTTTGCCACCTACCTGAGCGGGGTTTCAGAGAGAGGACAGAGTAGAGAATCTCCAGAGAAACAAACAAACAAACAAAATGCTGCCTACGAGGAGACTTTAACCATCTGTCAGGCTCCAAGAGTGACAGATCTACTTGGAGTAACAGATCTACTTGTACTGGTCTAGAGCTTCTATGGCTCCTTCCCGTCCTTCCTACTAACAGAAGAGGAAAAGCATGTAGAAGGAGCAGCCTTTCCCCTCTCCTCAAGGAGAGGCCATGGGGCAAGCAGCAGGCCGGTGGTGGGACTGGTCTGATCAGGTTTTAAGGGGACCCTTTTAAAAAAATGAGCATACATCAGCTGTACAGGGATGATTTCATTGTAGTATTTCCACACTCAAGTGAACTCTTTGAAAGTGTAACATATAGCAACTTAAATGTATAATTTATGAATTTTCAAAAAACTACCACTCAGAGGAGGAATGGAGCATTTCAGGACCAGTCTTCTCTCATTGCCCACCCTCCTTCTTGAGTATCCTGTAGATTCCTTTTACCTGTTTGAACCTAATGTAAAGGAATGAGTCACTCAGAGCTACTGCATCGGGCTGTATTTGTGACCTGAGGCTTGCTCTGGGTACAGTAGTATCCCCCCTCGAGTTCATTTCCAGCAGAACTTCAGTCTGTGACCTTATTTGGAAATGGGGCCTTTGCAGATGTCAGTGAAGATGAGGTCATGTTGGGTTAGGGTGGGCCCTCTATCAGATGACTGGGATAGGAGGAGGCTGACACTGAGGCAGAGCCTGGGGATGCAGCCACAAGCAAGGAAAACCAAGGACTTCTGGCAGCTGCAAGATGCTAGAGAAACAGGAGATGGCTTAGTGCTTCTCCCAGAACCTCTGTAGGGAACCACCCCTGCCCACACTCTGACTTTGTTTCAGGTCTCCTGAATTGTGAGAGTGACTTTCTCTTATTTTCAGCCAGGCAGTGTGAGGTAATTTGTATAGCAGACCTAGGAAACAGACACAATGAAAACTCAAAAGAGTTTGGTGTATTATGAAAAAGTAGGCAGAAACCAGGCATGGTGCACCTCTATAATCCTAGCATCAGAGTCAGGGAAGGAGAACAGAGTTTGAGGCAGCCTGAGTGAGGTGCATGGCAAAAGCCTGTCTCAAAAAGCCCAGGGCTGAGCTCATGCCTGTAATCCTAGCTACTCAGGAGGCTGAGATCCGAGGATCGAGGTTCAAAGCTAGCCTGGGCAGGAAGTCTGTGTGAGACTCTTATCTCCAATTAACCACCAGAAATTTGGAAGTGGCACTGTGTCTCAAGTGGTAGAGTGCTAGCCTTGAACTGAAGAGCCCAGGGACAGTGCCCAGGCCCCAGAGTTCAAGGCCCACGACCAACAAAAAAGAAAAAAAAGCAGGGCTGGGATTTTATCTCAGGTAGAGTGCTTGCCCAACATGCACAAGGCCCTGGGTTTGATCCTCAGCAGCAGTACTCGAGCGTCTCTCTCTTCTCCCCCTTCCTCTCTTTCCCCCTCTCCCTCTGTCTCACTTCTCTCCCTCCTTTCCTTCCCTCCAAGGGGAGGAACCATTAGTCAATTTAAGGAGAGAAGATGACTGAAAATGTGTTTTGGGTTTGTTCCCTTGGCCCACCCCTGATAAGCATACTTGGCTAACTGGAGCCTTGGCCTACCAGAGGAGTATCAGATTTACCTCATGCCCTGCTTGCCCCCAAGCTCTGTTGTCCCAGACACCTTCACCTGTGAGGGCTGAGTTCCCACAGCGCCCTCACCCTCGAGATGCCTTGGCACATTTAGGAGGTTATAGAATGAGTTCTAGTTTGTTTCTGTTAGCCAGCCCTCTTTTTTCAGACTAAACGAATTGATTCAGCTCTGTGGATTTGACCTCCGTATCCTTCTCTCAGAAAGTCTGGGAACCTGCTTCCATCTGTTGGTAGAAAAGTATTTGGGAAAAATCAACATATACTAAGAGAAAGCAGCCACCTTCAGAGATGGTCTGCCCCAAATCACTTTCTGAGAGTAATTATAACTTCATATCTTAGGTTTATTACCCATCACTGCCATGTGTGTTCAGTCTTCTCTACAGTAACTTTTTAAAAAATTTTTTATTATCAAACTGATGTACAGAGAGGTTACAGTTTCATACGTTAGGCATTGGATACATTTCTTGTACTGTTTGTTACCTTGTCCCTCATGCCCCCCTCCCTCCCCCCCTTTCCCTCCCCGCGCCCCCCCCCCCCCATCTACAGTAACTTTTTATGTTTGTTTTTTGTTTTTTTTTGCCAGTCCTGGGGCTTGACCTCAGGGCCTGAGCACTGTCCCTGGCTTCTTTGTGCTCAAGGCTAGCACTCTGCCACTTGAGCCACAGCACCACTTCTGGCTTTTTCTATATATGGGGTGCTGAGGAATCAAGCCCAGGCTTCATATATATGAAATGAGCACTTTACCAATAGTCCATATTCCTAGTTCTCTACATTAACTTTTTTTTTTTTTTTTTTTGGCCAGTCCTGGGCCTTGGACTCAGGGCCTGAGCACTGTCCCTGGCCTCTTCTTGCTCAAGGCTAGCACTCTGCCACTTGAGCCACAGCGCCCCCTCTGGCCGTTTTCCATATATGTGGTGCTGGGGAATCGAACTGAGAGCTTCATGTGTAGGAGGCAAACACTCTTGCCACTAGGCCATACTCCCAGCCCCCTACATTAACTTTTTTAGGGCAAATCTTTTCTTACATTATTAAATCAGCATGATGAAATTCAAATTACATTTTAACTTGATGTGTAAAAATATTTTAAGTTTCTTGCAAAACAAAGTGGTCAGATCATAACATTTTCATATGAAAATTTTGCCCTTCATTGAGCCCAAAGGCTTCCTTCCTATATTGTATGAGCTTTCTTTCCAGAATCAGCCATGTGTACTAAAAACCAGAGCTGATTTCTGCTCATGCTATAATTTACATGAGAGAGTTTTTCAAGAGGATGCCAAGCTTTTCTACAGTATTGGCACAAAACATGGTTGAAATAGCCATTGATATGTCCAGAGTGACAAGATAAAAATCTAATCAGACAGAACTTTGAATATTTGGTTAAGTCAAGGAAATACTCCACAGGAACAAAATTAAAGATTGCATCATTTCCTTGGAGACTTTTGAGATGGGATAGAAAATCCATTTAGTTGTGAAGATTTCATAGTGAAATTAGAAAAAGAACAGAATGATTTATGATGTAAGGCCATCAGGAAATCTGGCCAATCTTCATTGTACTCTAATGACTAGGATGTTTATCTTTTTTTTTTTTTTGCCAGTCCTGGCACTTTTGCTCAGTGGCTCTTCTGGCCTTTTCTATATATGTGGTGCTAAGGAATCGAATCCAGGGCTTCATGTATATGAGGCAAGCATTCTTGCCAGCCCGATATTAATCTTCTTTTCCTTAGAAATGCCTTTTATTAAGTCAGAAGGAGATGTTAGGGACCTTATTTATGCATTAAGTACTTGGTCTCTTAAACAGTTATCAAGCACTGCACTTAAAAAGTTATTAAGTGGGGCTGGCAATATGGCCTAGTGGTAAAGTGCTCGCCTCGTATACATGAAGCCCTGGATTCGATTCCTCAGCACCACATATATAGAAAAGGCCAGAAGTGGCACTGTGGCTCAAGTGGTAGAGTGCTAGCCTTGAGCAAAAAGAAGCCAGGGACAGTGCTCAGGCCCTGAGTTCAAGCCCAAGGACTGGCAAAAAACAAAAAGCTATTAAGTGGATAGACCCATCAGAGGATCACAATAGCTCAACAGCTACGTATATGATTATATAAGATAAGGCTAAGCAAAATGAACTCTAAGAGATGGAAACATGTTTAATGTACTAGGTGAATTTCCTTTGGTGTACCCCCTGTGGTCACTGTATATGATTTTGGTACACTAGATATTGTATATATGCTTATCTGACTAGGGAAGGGAAAGAAAAATGAGGGAGGGTGTAACAAATATTTCAAGAAATGTACTCACTACCTTATTATGTAACTATAACCCCTCTGTATATCACCTTGTCAATAAAATTTAATTAAAAAAACTAAAAGTAACTAAGTAGTTGTACATAGAGGTTCACAGTTCCATAAGTCAGGTTATGAGTACAGTGCTTCTTGGTCAGTGGTCTTCACTCTCCCCAATTTCTTCCTCCCATACCTACCCTCAAGTTACATCTTTCTTTTTTTTTTTTTTTTGGCCAGTCCTGGGCCTTGGACTCAGGGCCTGAGCACTGTCCCTGGCTTCCTTTTGCTCAAGGCTAGCACTCTGCCACTTGAGCCACAGCGCCACTTCTGGCCGTTTTCTGTATATGTGGTGCTGGGGAATCAAACCCAGGGCCTCATGTATACGAGGCAAGCTCTCTTGCCACTAGGCCATATCCTCAGCCCCACATCTTTCATTTTTTAAATAATGTACATTGAATCACTGCTTACCCTTCCTCCCTTCATTTTTGTATCCTCCTCTTTGCCTACCCCCAAAACATATTTCTACTTCCTGGTATTCATTTTGGTAAAAAGTACAGAAACCGTTCAGAGGAGTCACATGCACCTGTGGATTCCTCTCCTGAGTAGATCGCCCTTGAGTCTGTTTATGTGTATATGCCTGAAGCCCGACATATGTTATCATGTGTGTTTGTAGATCCAGCTTCCACATATGAGAGAAAACATGTGCCATTTGTCTCTCTGAGCCTGACTTCACAACATGATTTGTTCTAGGCCCATCCATTTCCCTGCAAATGACATATTCTTTCTAATAGATGAGTAACATTCCATTGTGTATAGGTACCACTCATTCATCTATAGGCTGTTTCCATAACTTGGCTATCGTGAATAGTATAACAATGACCATGGCTGTGCAAGTGTTTTTACTATATCCTGAATTGTAATGCTCTGGGTAGATGCCCAACAGTGGTATGGCAAGGAAGTTCTATGTTTAGTTTCTTGAGGAATCTCCAAACAGCCTTCCAGAGTGGTTACACTAGTTTACATTACCACCAACAGTGTAACAGAGTTTCTTCCCCCCCTCCCCCAATCCCCACCAGCATTTGTTATTGTTTGAATTCTTGATGCTGTTCAATCTTACTGGGATAAGATAGGATCTCAGTGTTGTTTTGATTTGTATTTCCTTTCTGGCCAGGGATGTTGAGCACGTCCTCATGTGTTTATTGGTCATTCTTGTGAGGAGGCTCTTTTTTTTTTTTTTTTTTTTTTTAGCTCCTTTGCCCATTTATTAATTGGGTTACTGACTTTTTGGGGGATTTAATTTTTTGTATATTCTGGATATTAGGCCCTTATTGGATGTATATAGCTGGTAAAGATCTCCCAGTCTGTAGGCTGTCTTGTTAGCTTAGTAACTATGTCTTTTGCTGTGCAGAAAGTTTTTAGTTTGATATGAGTCTTTCTAATTTGCTGAGCCCTTAGGACTCAGGAAGTTCCCATCTATGCCAATAAGCTCTGATGTTTCTCCTGTTCCTTCCTGTAGCAGCTTTCAAGGTTTCAGGTCTGGTGTTGAAGGCTTTGATCATTTTCAGTTGATATAAGGAGCTCTGCATGTATAAGTTTTTGTTTTATGAAAGCAGATTGAACACAGATGCATGTGAAGGAAAGGTGGTCAGAGTTCCACTGTGATGAAGAGCAACCAGCTTTTGGCAGCACTCACCAGACAGACAGAGTTCATCAGGACAGCTCTCACCAGACAGAGGTCACCAGGGCAGCCCTCAATAGACAGACAGAGGTCAGACTGGGGGCATCAGAGATGGTTGAGGAGGAGTTAGGGGAGAAGAAGCAAGCGGGTACTGTGCTGCTGTAGTAAGTAACAGTGCTTGAAGGACTTGAGGATCCTTGGACACCTTATCAGACCACCCAGGCTTTAGCCAGAATAATACAGATGTGCACAGTTTTCCTGAAGCATGCCATTCTGATGCTTTTGTGCTTTGGAATGCTAATGTCATGCATTACCCTTGCCCACCACACAGCCTATCTGTGGAGGTCAGGGAATGGTGATGAAGGAAGACAGTCCACTTGTCTTACTCTTCAGACTGGAAGAATGGTTAAGAGTAAGAGGGGCAAAACAAGCAGAGATTTCATGATCTTGTATTGGCTGTTTATGGTCAGTATTTTTGTACAGCCTGTGGAAATACGCTATTCCCTGAATTGCAGCCACTTGGGAGATTTGGGGGGCATGAATTCTTCTCTAAGACTGCATAGATAGATGTATTCTCACTATTAATCATTACTGAAGTAAAGAGGAAATGATATCAGCAGATGTGCAGAGCTTTTATTCACATTGAATACACTATTCATTTAGACAAAAGATCATTTCTCAATTCAGATCTCAATATTCTAATTTAAGGATTAAATCAGTCGTGTCATATCTCTATGGAAACAAAGCTTTCCACTGTGTCGTAGTTGCATAAGTAATTCATTTCCCCTTGTGGACACAAAAATTGTAGACACATTCTTTTTTCATTTTCTCTTGAGTTAAATAAAATAGGAGAGATTTTAGCCAGGGATAATTTGTTTTATAAAAACTAAGACATCCATTAAAATTTCTTGCTTATATAAATTCTTATAAAAATTAATAACTTAAAAATTATCAATGAGGGCTAGGAATGGAATGTGGCTTAGTGGTAGAGTACTTGCCTAGCATGCATGAATCCCTGGGTTCGAGTCCTCAGTACCACACAAACGAAAAAAATACCTGGAAGTAGCGCTGTTGTTCAAGTGGTAGAGTGCTAGCTTTGAGCAAAAAGAAACTGAGGGACAGTGCCCAGGCCCCGAATTGAAGCCCCAGAACTGCCCCCCAAAATACACACACACACACACACACACACACACACACACACACACAAATGAACTCACTTTCCTAGCTAAATTTACATAAAAATTGAATTGTTTTTCTCAATTCTTAGTATATTAGCATCTCCTGACTGCAAGGTTCTCTCCAGTGGGGTTGTGGATTGTTTTCTAATATATTGAGCTTTAGACATTCTTTATACATTGTGGGTATGAGTTATTTGATGATATTTTGCAGATAATGTCTCCAAAATTTGGGGCTTTTTCATTTATGAATAAAAATGCCTAATTTTAAATTTTAACTTATCAGCTTTTTTTGATATATGATTAAGATATGTTTGATGCAATGAAAGTGAAATTAATTAGGATTGTATCACATTAAACAGGAAAGAGTTGAAGAGACAACTTGAAGACGGAAAAAATATTAGCAAATCATACGTTAGATGAGGAGTTGATATCTGAAATACAAGGAACTCCAGCTACACAATAACAAAGAAATAATCCTACATTGGCCCACTGGTGGCTCATGCCTATAATCCTAGCTACTCAGGAGGCTGACGCCAGCCCCTTGGCAGGGAGGTCCTTGAGACTCGTAATTCCAGTTAACCACCAAAATTCTGGAAGTGGAGCTATAGCTCAAATTATAGAGCATCAACAGTGGCGGGGGGTGGGAGGGAGATAAGGGAGAACACCCTTAGCTCTAGTACTGGCATGGAAGAGAGCCATGGCTTGAAGCGTTAGGCCAATTTCAGACACAGGGAGGATGGATGGATGCAGGAGCCATTCTGATGCCTTCTGTAGGGATAGGGAAGTTGTTGGCCCTTTAACGGCCCTGCTGATGTCTGCTCACTAGTAGGTCATCAGGTTTCCTGGGGGTGGCTGCTTGGGAGGGACAGTGGTTTATAGATGTCTGGTTGTGCTGATACCCTGTTCTGACAGGTTCTAAGAAACGGGTATTCCTGGGTGATTCGGAATGCAAAATTACACAGTGTGTAAAACTCAGTCTTAAACCTTAAAAAGGTGAATCTACAGTGTTTTATTTCTCAAAAATGAATTCAGTGTTGGAATTTCTCCTAAGTAGAGGTCATGAAGTTACACAGTCTGTCTTAAAGTTATCTCACAGCCTCTGTGTGAATGCATCCTCAGTGCTCTGGGCTGCGTACTTGATCTGTCCCTCTGCTGCCACCAACACCATGTACTTTATTTATGTACATTTTTACTATAGTTACTAACATGCAGTTTGTTAATTACTGCCTTTAACTTGGTTTCTACTAATGGTTTCCTTAGCTTTTGGGAGGGGTTCAGAATATAAGTATTGATTTCAGAGCCTTCTGGATGCTAGTGAAGCTTGTTTTCTTTTTACTTTTAATTTTACAAACTTAAATGATTTTACAGCTTAGTATATTTATTGAATTCTTGTTTCATTATCAAAATAGATTTTTTTTTTCTTGAGATAGGGTCTTGCTATGTAGCCCAGGCTGGCCCCTTAATTCAAGGTCTTCTTGCCTGAGCCTCCCAAGCGCTGGAATCCAACTTGATTAAGAGATTTTAGGGGCTGGGAATGTGGCTTCGCATTAGAGAGCTTGCCTAGCATGCATGAAGTCCTGGGTTTGATTCCTCAGCACCACATAAACATAAAGAGCTGGAAGTGGTGCTGCAGCTCAAGTAGTAGAGTGCTAGCCTTGAGCAAAAAGAAGCTGAGGGACAGTGCCCAGGCCCAGAGTTCAAGCCCCAGGACTGCCAAAAAAAAAAAAAAAAGATTTTAGATGATGAAATTTCCCTGTAATTTAGCAAATGCTGTCTTTATTATGTAATATGTTTCACTTTTATTATTTATCAAGTAATCTGTTGGAAGTTTGCACTTCCCCCTTCCACCCAGCAGTTGTGTGAATTAATACTGTCGGTGGGGTTTCTTTGATTGTTTGACATGTTTATTCATCTTCGGACTGCATTACTCAGGTGCTAATAAGATGAAAGAATTTTTGGGCCATCAGGAGAAGATGGAAATAGGCACACTGGAACCAGTGTTGTTTGGCATCAACTATTTGGAGGCTCTTCACAGTTTAATTTAACTTGATCTTTGTAACAAAGGAGGAACTAGGCTGAGAAGGTTGGGGTGAGTCTCTTAAACTCACCCAGCAAGTAAAAGACTGAGATAAAAAATGTTTACCCTGATGGGCACTAGTGGCTCCCACCTGCAATCCTAGCTACTCAGGAAGCTGAGAGATCTGAGGATCAAGGCTCAGAGTCAGCCCAGGCAGGAAAGTTCATGAGAGTCTTATCTCCAATTAATCACAGAAAAAGTCAAAGTGGTGCAGTGGCTCAATTAGTAGAGTGCTAGCCTTGGGCAAAAGGAACTTAGGGACACTGCTCGAGCCCAAAGTTCAAGGCCCAGGACTGGCAAAAAGAAAAAAAAAGTGTGGTGTCCTGGCTTAGAGGAGAGGAGGTCATGAGCATGCCTGTTATCTCTCTGCCTATTTCTGTAATTTGTTTTCTAGAGAAGATGCTTCCCTTTCATCTGTGCTGCTAAGTAGAGAAACATATAAGCAAGAATCACAGTCGCCTTTTGTTTTTTAAGCAAATCTCTTTCTTACAGGGAATGGTAGCTGATGTGCAGTTTGGTCCTATGAGAATTCATCAAGATCAACTTCAGGTACTAAGGAGCCATGCTGGGGTTACTGCCTGTCTGTTCTCTTCTGTAGGGTTTAGGTAATAGAGCTGGGTCAGTATCGAACTTTCTCACAGTGCTATGGTCAAGACGAGAGAATGGCCTTCTCTTAGGTGTTTAGGAATAAAGACTGTATGCAACCTATAGTACTTTGGTTATAATAAAGACAAAAGTGTGTGTGTGTGTGTGTGTGTGTGTGTGTGTGTGTGTGTGTGTGTATTTAGAGAAGCACAGCAAAGGCAACAAAATATTAACAGCTGATGAAGCTCGTGGAAGAGTATTTCCATCACTCCTTACTTCTCTGTAGGTTTGAAGCTTTCCAAACTGAGAAGTAAAAGCAGTCTTTTCTCTCTTGTTAAATCCACTCTATTAGAAAATGGCTGCCTTCTGTCTAACCGTGCTCACGATGGCATTCTCCAAGTGTGGGGAGGCTGACTGGTTCCTTGTACTGGAGGCATTTGAGTAGTTGGGCAAACTTAGAGTGTGCAAGCTATGGGGAGGAGGGTTTCTGAGAACGTTGTAGTGGGTAGTCACCCTTTCTCAAGCTGCCTCATCTCCACCAGCCACCGGGTGGGAAGTGAGGCTCTGAGGGATGGGCAAGAGATGTGTCTGGGTTTCAGTCAACTGTCTGGGGCCGAGCTAGCCAGACCCAGGACTCACCTGGTCAAAGCCAGGCCCTGGGCCGCTATTGTCCTACCACTGGCACAGGTGTTCCCCTCTGCACCTGTACTGTTCTATAACACTTAACTGGCAGGCTTTGAATTGATGTAGTGTTTTAGCTGAGCATGGGAGAACATGACTGTAATCCCAGTCCCTCAGCAGCAGATGCCATGAGATCTAGAGTTTAAAACAAGCCTGAGTTACATAATAGGACCCTGTCTCAAAAAATTAAGGGCTTGGGCTGGGAAGGTGGCTTAGTGGTAGAGTGCTTGCCTAGCCTACATGAAGCCCTGGGTTCGATTCCTCAGTACCACATAAACAGAAAAAGCCAGAAGTGGTGCTGTGGCTCAAGTGGTAGAGTGCTAGCCTTGAGCAAAAGAAGCTTGGACAGTGCCCAGGCCCTGAGTTCAAGCCCCAGGACAGGCAAAAGAAAAATTAAGGGCTGGAGATGTAACTCAATGGTGGAACATTTGCCTTGTATTCATAAGATCCAATGTTTGACCATTTTTTTTTTCAATGCTTGTCCTTTGGCTTGAACCTAGGGTCTGTGTGCTTCCCTGAGGTTTTTTTTTTGTTTTTTGTTTCTCAAAGAAAGCACTTTATCATTTGAGTACAGCATTACTTTCTCTCTCTCTCTCTCTCTGTGTGTGTGTGTGTGTGTGTGTGTGTGTGTGTGTGTGTGTGTGTGTGTTTAATTGGAGATAAGAGTCTCATGGACTTTACTGCCTGGGCTGGCTTCAAACCTGGATCCTCATATCTCAGCCTCCTGAGTAACTAGAATTGTTGATGTGAGCCATCGACACTTGGCCTAGAATTTTTTGGTGTGTGTGTGTGCACTATTACTACTTGAATTCAGGTCCTCATTTTTCCGCTTATAGCTGGCATATTCCCACTTGAGGCAGACACTTCAACTTTCTGCTTCTTACTGGTTAATTGAGGATTAACTGATTTATTTGCCTAGGCTGGCTTTTGAACTAAGATCTTCAGATCTTAGCCTCCTGAATATGGGATTACAGGCATGAGGCACTAGTACCCAGATTTTTTAGTTTACTTTGGAATCTTCCCTTTTATATTTGAAATCATTTATTTTTATTATTGTTTATGTTTTTGCCAGTCTTGGGGCTTGGACTCAGGGCCTGGGCACACTCCCTGGCTATAATACTCTACCATTTGAGCCAAGGTGCCACTTCTGGCTTTTTGTGTTTATGTGGTGCTGAGGAATTGAATCTGTGGTTTCATGCATGCAAGGCAAGCACTCTACTGCTAAGCCCTACTCCCAGCCCCTCAAAGTGATTTTTTTTAACTTGGAGGATTTATGTAATTTTTTTTGTCAGTCCTGGAGCTTGAACTCAGGGCCTGGGTACTGTCCCTGAGCTTCTTTTACTCAAGGCTAACACTCTACCACTTGAGTTACAGCGCCACTTCTGGCTTTTTCTATTTATGTGGTGCTGAGGCATTGAACCCAGGGCTTCATGCATGCTAGGCAAGCACACTACCCCTAAGCCATATTTCCAGCCCTTATGTAAAATCTTGAGTCAAAAACTTTACATTATTTAAAAGTTGATGTAAAATAATAGTATTAACCACCTGAGACATACTCAATTAACTTTGTAATTGTTAAATATTTGAGTCTTGATGAAGATGGTGCTTTCCAAAGTCAGAGCAGGTGGAGAATGCTGCTGATTGGGGCTGAGTGGTAAGATTGACGGGTTAGACACAGGTGCAGATTTCATATGACATCTGTGTCCCATCTTAAAAATGCTTCATTATTTTCTGTGTCTTATTAAGACATCACAATTTTACAACATCTCATGAAAAAGTGTTTCCACTCTTGGATCTAGGTACTTTTAGTGTTTGCCAAAGCAGACAGCCAGTGTAATGGGTTCCGAAAGGCATGCGAGAAGGCAAAGTTCAAGTGTACAGTCGCTAGGGAGCCGAGGGCTGCCCTTGACTGCTTCCTGGACAACCTGCATGACATCGTTGTCATCGACCACAGAAATCCCCGGCAGATAGATGCGGAGGCCCTGTGCAGGTGAGCCTGGAAACACGTGAAGCTACATTCTTTCCCTACACGCTAAAGACCAAGACAGTAAAGCTTTATTATTTCTGGGACAAATCTTTATATCACATTTGTGATGAATACCCTGGATTTGATCCTCAGAACTGCAAGAAACAAAACAATAGTAAGAAAATATTAATTTCTAGCCAGGTGCTTGTGGCTCATGCCTGTAATCCTAGCTACTCAGGAAGCTGAGATCTGAGGATGGAAGTTCAAAGCCAGCCCATGCAGAAAAGTCCAAGCCCCATGACCAGCAAGAAAAAAGAAAATAGTAACTTCTTTTTGTTGCTTAGAATCTAATAAAATCTGGCTCTTGAGCCCCTCCCATATCCTCCACCATAGTAACACATACATGCCTGGGTAGGACAGGTAACAGCACCTACTCACACAGCCTGAGTCAACATGAGCCAGAACAGGTGGAGAGTGCCCAGACAGGATCACTAGGGCTTCTTACCAGAGGCTGTCCAGAGGCCACAATTGCTAGGGCTCTACAGTCCACTGGGTGGGAGTTTATCCCCAAAGAGAGGCCAAGTAGCAAAGGAGAGTCTAGAGCATGAAGGATGTTTTTCTCTCCTGCTTTCCTCCCCCGACTTTAATTGTACTTCCCAAATTGTGAAAGTATATTTATTTTAAAAATATATTTTATTTAAGTCATTGTACAAAGGAGTTGCCATTCAACAAAGCAGTTTATGGATACAGTGCCTCTTGATCAAGATGATCCCTTTTATCATTCTCCCCATCCCTCTCAGCCCCAATATTCTTAATTTTATAGGATATGCAGTGAATTTTATGACTATATTCTCACTTTATTTTCCTCACTTTTATTTTTTAAATATTATTTTTATTATAAAGGTGATGTATAGAGGAGTTATGATTATATAATTCTTTCTTTCTTTTTTTTTTTTTTTTTTGCTGGTCCATGGGCACTGTCCTTGGGCCTCTTTGTGCTCAAGGCTAGTGCTCCACCATTTGAGCCACAGTGCTTCTTCCAGCTTTTTCTGAGTAGTTTATTGTATATAAGAGTCTCACAGACTTTCCTTCCCTGGCTGGATTCAAATCATGATCCTCAGCTCTCAGCCTCCTGAGTAGCTAAGATTACAGGTATGAGTCACCTGCACCTGGCCTAAGAGTACATTTCTTTTTGCACAGTGTCACCCTTTCCCTTGCTTCCCCCAGTTTATTCTTTAATTCTTTTTTTTTTTTTTTTTGCCAGTCCTGGGGTGTGGACTTAGGGCCTGAGCATTGTCCCTGGTGTCTTCTTGCTCAAGGCTAGCACTCTGCCACTTGAGCCACAGCGCCACTTCTGGCCTTTTCTATATTTGTGGTGCTGAGGAATCAAACCTAGGGCTTCACGTATGCGAGGCAAGCACTCGTGCCACTAGGCCATATTCCAAGCCCCTATTCTTTAATTCTTTAAAAATTATTTTTAGACCAGTCAGAAACAAAACAATAGTAAGAAAATATTAATTTCTAGCCAGGTGCTTGTGGCTCATGCCTGTAATCCTAGATACTCAGGAGGCTGAGATCTGAGGATCGTAGTTCGAAGTCAGCTGGGGGAAAACTCTTATAAGACTCTTATCGCCAGTGAACTACTCCAAAAAGCCGTGCAACACACACACACACACACACACACTATACTTAAAAACTTGTTTTTATTTTAAAGGTCTATCAAGTCATCAAAGCTCTCAGAAAACACAGTCATTGTTGGTGTAGTTCGCAGGTAAACTTCTTTTTCTACTGAAATTGAGGTGTCATTGTCATGTCTACTCTGTTTGACAGATGGCTGAGGGAGGGCCAGGCCCCTCTGAAGGAGATCCCCTCAAAGGGGCTTTTTTAAAGTCTGGCTTTTCCTTTGTATTCCTTCCTATTGTCAAGTTGACTTCGGGGAGAAGCTTGTGCTCCCAAGCCAGGCGTCCTGAGTGCGGGCCTGCACATGGGGGAAGGCAGGTGCTTGGAAAGTGTTCCAGGCCCCAGGGTTACCTGCCGTGAATATTGAGCTCCAAATGTCTGGGTACTAGCATTACATGGAAATGGGGATTTTATCCATAAACTAGAAGATCGGAGATTGCAAGGAAAAGATTATGTAAATGTTATGTAGTATGTATGTTCTGTGTATACACAGAACTGGGATTTTTTTGTCCTTTCAGTCTTGCTGGAGAAGAGGTTTAATTTTTTCTCCATTTTAGTGTATTTATTTTTTAATTATGTTTTATTATCTTTAAGTAGTTGTACAGAGGGTTACAATTCAGCATGTCAGTGTCAAGTGGTCTGTCCAAGAGTTGAGGTTGGCAAATGAACCATCTAAGTGACCCTGTTCAGCACGGGCTTCCATTGTACCCGACAGACCTCCACCAGGGAGAGAAGAGATTTCACACAGTAACTGAATGTAGAAGAAAGCCTACTAAGGAACCATAGGGACTCTTGTCTGTGTGAGCAGCTAGTGTCATCTCAGAAGAGTTATGCGTGCTGTGGTCCGGCACTCAGGGAGACTGAGGCAGGACTTGATCCCAGGCAGTGAGATCCATGCCTCAAAAACAGTTATGGTACTATTCTGCCCTAAACCTAAATGTACAGTTGAAACAGGTCCACATGTCTAGTTCATACATCTAATTTTCATCTAAATTATTATATGGCCACTAAAGTCTGTAAATGAATGAATCCTGACATTGTGGTGATGAAGGCGCATTTAATTCTTGGCTGTGTTCTCTTGAAGGGTGAACAGAGAAGACCTGTCTGTGAGGTCCTTCATCGCTGCTGGCTTCACAAGGGTATGTGCCCTC
Source organism: Perognathus longimembris pacificus (assembly GCF_023159225.1). NCBI lineage: Eukaryota > Metazoa > Chordata > Mammalia > Rodentia > Heteromyidae > Perognathus > Perognathus longimembris. The sequence continues at coordinate 30,509,980 of NC_063180.1, read as the reverse complement.
CTCACGCTACAGCGCGGTGAGAAACTGCTGGCTCAGGCCAGAGCCTCACAGAATACATCGCCCTAGTGGGTTGCAGTGTGGCTTGACTCTATAATTAGCTAATCTAACTCGTAACATTTAACTTCCTTAGTCTCTCAGGATATGCTTGCTGAAGTCATAATAAATACCCCATAATATATGCTCATTGAAATCTTCCATAGAAAGTGTTTTTGTCATATTCACATGCACTGTGATCTTTGAAGCTAATTCAACGCTTCTGGCAATGAAGCAACACAAGTACAGCTCCCTTTCTCCCCTCCCCTTCGATCCACTGGCTTCTCCCAGGCCCAAAGGCTGCCCAGGGCTGTTCAGCTGGTTGGGGATGGGTGTGTGTGTGGGGGGGGGGGGTTCAGTTCAGGCCAGCTCAGGGTGCAGAGTGAAGTCCTGTCTCAAAAACAAAGGCAATGGCCTGGAAGATCCTGAGGAGAGGGCTGCCATGAGGCTGCGCTGGGACAGAGTCTAGTCCAGATTTGTGTCAATGAGGGGCTGGAGACCCTGTAGCCATGGCCATGGTGTCAGGTGGAGTGTACACAAGGGGCCTGTGGACACCTCAGATCCTCCTGAGTGTGGAAAGGTGGGTACAGTAGGTCAGAAGCAGTGATGTTGTGTGCAGCATGGATCCAGTGCCGGCGTGGATTAGAGTGGTTAAGACAGGGAGGAGGAAGTGGGGAGGGGAGAGTGACCCTTTTCCCTGACAATCTCACCACCCTCCTTCCACGGGGGCTTGTGCTAAGACACAGTTTAAAATCTGCACTTCTAGAAGAACGCTCCCTGCTCCAGAGAGCCCATGGTGATGTCAGCACCACTGCCTTCAGCCCTAGGTCTGGAAGGGTCTGTCCTCTGGTCTGCCACCTCCTTACCATCTGCTACCTCCCACCGGGCCACTGCCTCCTTTGGTCTGCGAGCATCTCGTACACCCTGCTCACCCGTTTCACACCACACCAAGGTTAGGGCCTGTGGGTGAGCTTAGCTGGCACCATGGTCTCTGGACTGGGGAGGCTGACCTGGCCTCTACTCCGCGTCAGGCCTTTTAGAGCGATGAGCACAGTGGATCTGTCTGCAGTGGTGCGATGCTCCTGGAACGTCAGGCAGCGGCAGGACACCCAGCGCAGAGGGGCCAGCCAGAAGGAGGGAGGAAAGCACAAGCACCATGGCACACAGTGACAGTGACTTGTATACGAGGCAAATACATTACCATTAGGCCGTATTCCCAGACCCCGGGAGGAGTGACAGTGACTTGTAACATGGCTTCATTCATCTGAGCCAGGTGCCAGTAGCTCATGTTTGTAATCCTGGCTACTAGAAGGCTGAGATCTGAGGATCCACAGATCTAAGGCAGGAAAATCCAGAAGACCTTTTTATCTCCAATTAATCACGGAAATAGCACTGTAGCTTAAGTGGTAGCGTGCCAACTTTGAGCAAAAGGAGCTCGGGGCAGCACCCAGGCCTAGTGTTCAAGTTCCAGGACTAACAAAAAATATATAAATAAATAAAAAGAAGAAGGAGAAGAAATGAAAAGAAAAGCATCATCTGACACTGAGCAGCAAGCCATGGCCTCTGCCAGTGCCGACCTGTGGACAGCACTGCGGAGCTGAGCTGGAGGCCTTGGAACTGCAGGGGCAGAGGGAGAACACATGTGCTCAGATCCTCCTTAGTGTGGAAAGGTGGGTACAGTAGGTCAGAACACATGCTGGGTAGACATACCCAGGCAGCTCTGCTCCCCAGTGCACCCAGCAGCTGAAGATAAAGGAAAGAAACGGGACATGGGCCACACAGTCTTATGCTGCCTAGCCCTGCTGTCTCTGATGCACTGACCACTGCTCGTGAGCTGAGAGAACCTTCATGTTTCAGCCGCTTATTTGGTGCCCATAACTTTCATCTCTTCTTCTATTCAGCAATAATGATTACAAAGTATTTTTAAATTTTCAGTTGCCACATTGAGTTTGTTTCATATCATTTTCATTGCATACATACTTAAATCTTTAAGCTCCTTTGTTTTTCCAACAAAATTCCCCTTTCTGTTTTTAGAGGTACACAGAAAACCCCAGCATCATGGCCTGCTACAACGAGCTGCTCCAGCTGGAATTTGGGGAGGTGCGGTCCCAGCTGAAGCTCAGGTAACTCCTGAGCAGGGCCGCCCCTTGAGATGGGGTGGGGTGGGCAGCTCTACCCACACAGCCTACGTGGGGATCTCATGGGGCCCTGTTAGCTCATGGGGACTCCCTTCTACCGGGCGCCCCATGCGAGAGTGAGTGAATGAGGGGCACAAAGCTGCACTTGCTGTGAAAAGTTTAAAAAGTCATCCTATGAACTCCCTCTACTGACATGGGAACCGCCTGTGGCAGGTGACATTTTTGTTCTCTACAAGAATTCTGTAATTTGCCCCCTTCCTTTTTGTGCAGCACTGGAGATGGAAGGCAGAGCCGGGCCCTTGCTGACAAGTCCCCCGGAGCCATCTTTCCACCCCATGTTTGTTTAAATGATGTTTTTGCTAGCTTCCCTTTTTGGCCTTGAACTTTCTATCTTCCTGCCTCTATCTCGCAAGTAGCTGGGATTGCAGGGTGAACGACCATGGTTAGGTTTTAATTTGCTCTTGATAAAGAAATTTGTTCTAAAGCAAATGAGTAAAAGTAAGTTATTTTCTGAGTGAAACAGAAAACATAGTAAACCTGTATCAGCTGGGCAGGAGGAAAATAAAGCTACACTCCTTCCTGGAATGTCCTGTTAACATTTCCTGTACCGAGGATGGGAGAGATGAGTGCACTGCTGTGTTTGTGTATGCCTGGTGCGGAACATTAGGTTAGGATGGAGCAGTGTGAGGTTCCACATACAGGGAAGAAAAGTACGTCATAGACACAGGCACCACGAGTTAGCCCAGAAGTGGTGCTTTGCAGAAGTATTGAAGGCTTGGGTGCTGTACAAAGTCTATTTCAGACTCTTGAGGGAGGCTGTAGTAGACTGCCACCCATCTGCACTCTGGTCCTAAAGCAACTCTTAGATCTCAGGGAAAGGAGAGTTCATTTCAAATAGGTGATATTGGAGCTTATTTTATCTAATGAGGCTGCAAAAAAAAAAGACCCAATTTTAAAAACAGTAGTGTGTGTGTGTGTGTGTGTGTGTGTGTGTGTATGTGTGTGTGTGTGTATGTGTATTGTCCATGGGGCTTGAACGCAGTTCTTGGGTGCCCTCCCTGACCTTTTGTTCAAGGCTAGTACTCGTTAAGCCACAGCACCACTTTTAGTTTTCTGGTGGTTAGTTGGAGATGAGTCTGGCTTTGAACTGCAGTCCTCAGATCTCAGCCTCCTGAGCAGCTAGGATTACAGGGATGAGCCACCAGTGACCAGTGATCTCAATTTTTTTTTTAGCAGTTTTATTGAGCTGTCATTGACATACCACACATTTCACCTGCTTAAGGTACATAATTTCATAGCAGTTACATTTTCACAGGGCTGTGTGCCCACCACCACAAGTGTAGAGCACTTACATTAGCTCTAGGTCACACTACTGCTCACTGCCTTTGTAGACTTGCCTGTGCCTGCTAGACATTCCTACAGATGGCCCCAAACAACCTGTGGGCCTCTGTGACTGGCTTCTTTCACTGAAACAGTGTCATAACACACATCTGCATGATATCGTACTGAATGGATATATCACCCTCTGTCCACCTATTCTTCAGTGATGAACGTTTGGGTTGTCTGCCTGCTGACTGCTAGACTTAAGCTTAGCTGTGATAAACAAGCTTTTTCAGGATGTTTCATTTCTGTTGGGTGTATGTTCAAGAGGGACATAGCTGGATTGTATGGTGACTGTATTTAGCTACTTGAAGAACTTCCAGACTTTTACAAAAAGGTCTGTACCATTTTGCATATGCATCTTTTCCAAGTCACCCTCAGCATTGGGAGTTTCTCACTGGTGCGTGCTATTGCCTGCCTGTTCCTCACTCCTGTGGAGTGATGTGCGATCTCATTTACTATTTATCTCTACTTTCTAATTTTTGCCAGTAAACATTTATTGTTGCATAATTAGAAACCATTTTCAAACACTAAGGACATGGCAAATGCTTTCTTATGTTCTGAGTTTTTCTGAAGAAAGCCGAAGACGGAGCTGGCATTCTAGAGAGCCCCCAAGTTTTGGAAACAACTTAAGCTAATAGCCACAAATGGCCTTCTCCTTCTCTCTGCCAGGCTCCATGATGCACTCTTGACCATCTCTCTCATTCAGTCTGCAGGCAGGCAGGCTCCTGAAGAGCTATGTTAACCACCCTGGCCCCTGCACCTCAATTGAAGGAGACACTACAGTGTGCACATGCGTGGGGAGAGTGCACTGGGGCTGCAGAGGGCGGTGTCTTTATGTTTAATATTCCCTTGCAACCTTTTGAATGAGCACTCCTTACCTTTACCAATCACACAAAGGCATATTTAACTACGCCCGTGAATCCCCCAAGTTCATAGAAGATTGTGTATTTGTATTAATCAGATCTTCTGTTTCTACCCATAAAGGGCCTGCAATTCAGTATTCACTGCATTAGAGAAGAGTCAAGATGCAATTGAAATTACAAGTGAAAACCATGTCATACAGGTTTGTTGTTTGGAAAGGTATCCTTTCAAATTGCTTGTTTTGTTTGCCCTCATTTTCAAGATTGAACCAATATAGTATTTATTTCCTTTCTTTCTTTAGAGGATTATAAGAAAATCAATAAAATATATAACAAAATTAGTTTTCTAGATAAGAGAAGATACTAGTAATTAGTTACACTATTCAGAAAATGTGGATATAACGTGTGTCCGTGTATTGCTGTGTGTGCATGTGCGCGCGCACGTGTGTGTGTGTGTGTGTGTGTGAGTGTGAGTGTGTGTCCCTGTCTGTGCGTAGCAAGGAGAAACACCTGTGCTGACAGATACCATGTGCAGCAGGGAGAACCATGGCATCTGCAGGCCTAACCCACTGTTCTTTCCCTCTGGTATTGGAAATAGTTGAAACATGCTGAAATTAAACAGAAACAACTACAAATGAGAAAAATGAGACACTGGATCACCCATTATTAGCACAGCTGGAAAACCCAACCGGTGTCACTGAACAGAAGCTCCTGGGCTTTTGGGCTTCCTGAGGAGAAAACTGTGGGCTTAGACAGAGACCCTGGGTTCTAATGCCTCCCAATTCCCCTTGGTGCTTTCTCTCTTCTCTTCCCAGTACGTAAATCCCGCATTTGAGACAACAATGGGCTACCAGTCAGGTGAACTAATAGGGAAGGAGTTGGCTGAAGTACCTATAAACGAAAAGAAGGCAGACTTGCTGGACAGAATAAATTCCTGCATCAGAATAGGCAAGGTAAGTGGGAAGTCGGTGCACTTCCTTTCACACCAGTGAGGAAGGACGACTTAGTGCCTTCCTCTTCCCAGCAGCAGGAAGCAAAGTCATGTCGCTTTTGTGCTCCCCATTTGCAGATGAGGAAACTGAGGCCTAAAAGTGATGATATGATTAGTCGATAAGCAGAATGACTTGATGCTTAAAACTGTCATGCTTGTCCTTGCGCTGGGTGAGTTGATCTTGATGCCAGGTGGTGGCAAGGTTCTGGGTAAGAGCTGCCGGCCAGGTAGCATGTCATCCTCAGCGCATCTTGCCCAGCAATTCTCTGAGCCTTGTTGAGGAAGAGCAGAGCTGGATTCTATTTCCAGGTCTGGAAGGAGGAGACGGCTGCACAGCCACCTGATGCTTAGCTCCAAGGTTCGCACTCACCAGGCTCTCGGGTCGGATGAGAGCAGGAGCTCCTCCTGGCTGCTGTTCACAAATTTTGAGTCCTTTCTGCCAGGCTTTCCCTCTTTTCAAAATTTCGTCAAGACTTTGATTCTCTGGAACATTTGCACAATTGGTGGCTTATCTTTTCTGTCTGCTGGGTAGGGGCCCCAGTAGGAGGTCATATATTGGCCCTGTACTACTTTGTTTCTAGAGTCTGACCATTTGCCTTTCCTGGGGAAAGACAAAGGTGGTCTTTGAGCTCCCCAGGGAGCTCTGACTATCTCTTGATGCCCTGTCTGGGGTGAGGGGCTGCCTGTGGGCAGCAGCCTTGTGTAAGTTCAGTGCTCCACTCCTTTTCCCGCCCTGCATCTCCATCCCATCCTCACCTCCTTGTCCCACCCTGCTTCTCCATCTCCATCCTCCTCACCTTGTCCTGACCACCGTCTCCTTCCCATCCTCACCAATCCTGATGGCTTCAACCCCCTCACTTGGAGCAGGCCCCAGGATACACACACACACACACACACACACACACACACACACACAGCCCCTTCCCTGCGCTTAGCTTGTCCTGCTCAGCTGTTACTGCCACTAAGGGTCTTTCCCCCTTCCCCAGTCCTCTGCACTACGTGTGGCTGGTCCTGCTCAGTCACTGTCACCCAGGATCCTCCCGCACACACACTCCATTCCCCCCCCCCCTGCACCGTGGGTGAGTGAATGCTCCCTCCTTAGAGCCTGAGTTCCTTAGCCTGGTTGGTGGTCACTGTCCTCCAGTAAACAAAAGCACAAGTGCTCTGAATATTTACTATGCATAAGCCCTGGGGATAAGCCCAGCTGAGTGGTGATGACTTCATTCTTAAAACAATGGAGCCCAAAGGGACGGCATCAATGGCCACAACTGAACACAAGGGAGGCATAGACCTTACTACCTTCCTGCCATGCAGTGGGCAGCTCACCCGGGAACAGGCCTGCACCCCGCCCCACCAGGCTGGCTTCTCCAGGCCCGCAGCAGGGTAGGGCTTTGCTGAGGGCTTGGGTGCATTATCCACCCATACGTCAACTCCATCAGCTTTCTCAGGCTCCATGATAGGTTTGCAGGAACTCAAACTTACATAATACTTGAGATCAGTAAACGTAGGATGCATATTTATGATAAATGAATATAGTGTATGCTAAGTAATTTTTGTTTTCCTAGTCTTGGGGCTTAAACTCTGTCCCTGAATTTCTTTTGCTCAAGGCTAGCACTCTACCACTTGAGCCACAGCACTACTTCTGGCTTTTTCTGGTTATGTGGTACTGAGAAATTAAACCCAGGTCTTCACGCATGCTAGGCAAGCACTCTCCTGCCAAGCCACATTCCCAGCCCCTGAGTAAATATCTTTTGCTTCTGTGCATGACTAGAAAACTCAGAGCCAATTGCTGGCTAATCGTCTCCTTTAGGGGACTGGGAAGAAATCCTGGAGAGATTTTTCACAGTGCTGACTGCTTGATTGAACTAATTTCCTGTTTCTCTGTCCTCTTTCTTCTTTTCCTTTCTCCCTCCCTCCTTTTCTTCCCTTCCCTCCATTTTTTAACATGACAGCTCTGATGCTATGCAATCTTCATGTCATACAACTTACTCATTTCAAGTACACAGTCCAGTGGTTTCTGGAATATTCACCCAGTTGTGCGAACACCATTTCTATGTTACCCTCAATAATGAATTCAAAAGTAGCCTTTGCCTGTTAGCTTCTGCAGTGTCCCAGTGTGCTGGGACGCAGAGGGTCTGGTTCTCCTGCCTGGGGTTCCCTGGCCAGCCCTTGCTGGTTTGGATGCAGGCCTCTCCAGTATGAGCTGTAAGGCTTGTGCCTCTCATGGCTATGGAGTGAGGAGAGCAGGGAGCTAGGGTCTCCATTGCCATGCATCATCTTTCGGTGCTCACAGTGTACAGAGTTACGTCAGGACGCCAGTAAACTTCTTAGCTTCTGTGGGAGTGCCTGGCCCCTCGCTGGACTTCCCTGGGCCATTTGCAGAGTCTTGGCTTTGGTGTTTGCCATAGCCCAAGTGTGGATTTGAGAACTTCTCTGTGAGCGGTCGGGACTGGAGACTTTGCCCAGCCACTGCAGCTGCCACATGATCAGCACTAGGTCACATGCACCTGTCCAATTTCCACAGCTCAGGGCCTAGGGTGAGAGTTCAGAACCTTTGAGGTCCCTGGCTCCCCTCCTCCCAGCACAGTCGTGTCCTGCAAGGCCTCCTCACCTGGCTGCACCTCGCTAGGGGAGCCCTGACTCTGGTCCTGTCAGCACCATGCATGTGATAGCAGACCCGGGCGTGATGGCTGTGCCCGCTGGTTCTCCCTGGGCCTGGAGCGCATGCCCACTGTGCCCGCTGGTTCTCCCCGAGTTCATCCCATACTCCTAAGGGGTCACAGCCCACTATGGAGGACCAGCCCTTTACCCTAAGCAGCAGCCTACCATGGTGGGGGCCCCTTCTGTGCTCCACTCCTGAGACTTTTCCCGTCCCAAGGCAGAGGCCAATGCCCCCCCTTCCCTGCAGCCGGCAGGAGTTAGGAGGACTGATGTGGAAAGCCCAGCACAGGCCATGGTGCAGGAGGGAAAGCACTTGGGGGGACTGGGAGAGTGGGTTTGAGATTGGGATCACTTTTGGGTTCTAATTGCTTTCAAAGTGGAGAATGAATGGGAACCAGAGTAGAAAATGCTCCGGGTTCCAAGCCTAATGATGCTTAATCACATTCTATTCATAGGAGTGGGAAGGAGTTTACTATGCCAAAAATAAAAATGGAGACAATATACAACAAAATGTGAAGATCATACCCGTGGTGGGGCAGGGAGGGTAAGTGGAGGAACCCTGCGGTGGGGTGGGCACCCCTGCGGTGGGTCAGCGGGTTTGCTTTGAGGACCTGCTTGAGAAGTTTAAGGGGCTGGTGGTGTGGCAAGGCAGATGTCTTGCAGAATGCCTTCGGGGATGATGCGTCCTTGGGGACCCCCCTCCTCCATCCAGAGCCACCAGATTGGCACAGTCTTGTTTAAGCTGCAGGGATGCATGAGAAACCGAATGTTTATATTTAAGTCAGAATGTCAGGTTTTTAAACTGTTTGCCAACAGTGCTTGCTAGTAGACTCTATAATGTAAAAAATTGAATTGGATGATTATTTCTATAATAGGCCCATCAATGTAAAGAAGAATTTTGTGACTACCAAGTTAGGAAATTCTTTGGTGAAACAAATGTGATTGTTGATTGGCAATACATGTGTATCAGGAGCCTTAAACTTTCAGATAGGCTGCTCAGAATCTGTCTGAGTTAATAAAAGTAGAAAATGAACAAATATGACTGGGAAACACCCAACAGGCAAGACACACCACCACTGTAAATGATGGTCATGGGAGGCCTACAAGGTAGGCCCGTGAAACACAGATAAACAGGTGCAAGCCAGACCTGGTGGGTAATCACAGGCTCATCGAGGAAAGGTGGGGGGAGCAGGGCCGGGTTCTGCAGGAGGGCAGCCTGGGAGACAAGGACATGGTGCACATAGATCCTGTGTCTGGCCCTGGCCACTGTGCATGGCAGTGCCCGGTGCTGACCGTACTGCTCATGGGCTTCGTCACCAGGCGTTGCTGCCAGTTGGCAGTGCCTGGGTGCTGGATCTGTGTGAGCTCTTTATGTAGAGAGAAGTGTGCAGGCTGGATGCGGCGGCAGGGGCTACTGCAGGGACAGAGGGGGAGCCCCTGCCGCTCCCCAGCTCGGCTGCAGACTGGCTGTGGAGATCTGGAGAGAGCTGCAGAGAGATGGCAGAGCAGGCAGATGGAAGGTTCTGGTTGTGAATGGGCTTCCTAGAAGCTTTTTTTTTTTTGTCAAATCTTGGGGCTTGAACTCAGGGCCTGGGCACTGTCCCTGAGCTTCTTTTGCTTAAGGCTAGCACTCTACCACTTGGGCCACAGTGCCAGCTTTTTCTGTGTATGTGGTGCTGAGGAATCGAACCCAGGGCTTTGTGCATGCTAGGCAAGCACTCTACCACTAGGCCAAACTCCTGGCCCAGCATTTTTATTTTTAATCGCCTGTTGCGAGAACTGGGAAAAATTTTGGTTGTACTGAAGTCACTTCTTTCCAGCAACGCCAGGGGAGGTGTAAATGGTTAGGCTTGGCCAGAAATGAAAGATTAAGAACACACCCATCCAATCAGTCAGGAGGCAAATAGTGTACTGTTTCTTGTTACAGAAAAATCAGACACTATGTGTCCATCGTGTGTAATGGCACCAGCAAGGTAGGTAAGGGTGAGGACAGGGATAGCCGGCGGGACTTCCGGGCAGCTAAAACTAACAGCCTATAAAATCCACTTCTAGACTGAGGAGATACATGAATGCGTGGCGCCTGACAGCCAGACAGGTATGGGGGCCCATCTCCATTTTCAGGGTTTGGTGAGCTCAGTCTGTGTCAAGCCATCCCAAGGCAGTAGGGAGACTGTCTTTCTAAGCCATGGCTACCCCAGGGTGGGTTTCAAGCTGAAGCACCTGTGCCAGTGGGCATCCTGACCAACTCACAGAATGTGTCCCTAAGCCCAGAGGAAAGAACCGGCCATCTCCACCTCTTGAGGACAGGACTTGTGCCCTAGGAGGCAGACTGAGTCCGGTGACTTGCCCACCCTGACCTCCTGTTTCCTAAGCACTTGAAGGACACCATCACACCCGTGTCCCCTGCTGACTCAAACACATCATGGCCACAGCCAGCCTCTTCCTGTTCTGACCCTCATACAAGAGGGATGGGTGGTGGGAAGTGGGAGGGGATATGAGGAGGGACATTGGGAGGGAAGGGGCAATGGGGAGAAGATGGGTGGTGAGGAGTGGGAGGTGCAATGGGGAGAGGGATGGACAGTGGGGGGAGGGTCCAGGGGGAGTGAGAGGCATGAAGGGGAGAGGGATGAGTGATGGGTAGTGGGAGGGAGTGATGGGGAGGGGCGATGGGGAAGAGAGGGATGCTGGGGAAAGGAGGGAGGAGGGGAGGGGTGATGGGGAGGGCTCTCCCTCTGCTGTGTTACACTAGTCACTGGCAAGGCTATCAGGGCCTCTGGGAAAAGACGCAACTTTTGTCCTCTCGAGCCACTCATATCCACTCATGTGTTCATTCTGACAGCAGGTACTATGTGTTTGAGCACTGTGCTGTTTTAAGGTACTGTGCCAAATGCTTTACATAGTATATATAACTGAGCCTTTGGAGTAACCCCAGGCCATGGGTGTTCTACCAGTGGTGCCCCCATGTCCTCCTTTTACAATGAAAAACTGACAGGTGAATCATCTGCTTAAGGATATTCATGTATGAAGTGTGGGGCTGGATCTTGAGATTGCGAGCACATTCTGAACAGTTGTTACAGCACCCCAGAGCAGGCTGGGCTTTCATTTGAAAGGAAGACGTGGCTGACAGGGTCTGGAGAGGGCCAGCAGGACCATGGCAGTGGGGAGAGGCGGGGCGAAAAAGCATTCCAGCCATGCAAAGGTAGGAGAGGGGACAGACAGGCTGCACCCCAGAGAATGACAGCATGGAGGTGGCTAGAAAGGTTGCTGAGGAGAGGAGTCAGGCGCTGTCCCTGCCCGTCACTGCTGGGTGGGAATGGAGGCACTGGGGGCTCCGGGGTCCACAGGATGGGAACAGGCGTGAAGACACCGGGGAAGCAGAGGGGAGAAGTGAGGCTGCTTAGCTGGCTAGAAGCATCTCTGCAGTGCTACAGCACAGGCCCAGGACCCTGAGGACTTAGCACCCACAGGAACAGCTTGTTCCCATAGGAGGAGAGGATGGAGGTCCGGTTCCTCTCCCACTTAGCTCAGCTCTGCACCTGGCCTTGTGCTTCTCTCCATCCACATGTGCTCAGGGCACAGGAGCAAATGCCTGCCTGCCTGTGACACCGCCCTGCCTCTCCTGCCAGCGCTCTGGCCTGCACCCCCTTCCAGAAGGACTCACTTTACCTACCTTGCTCCCCACCAAACTACCCCTAATGCTGGGTGTGTGCATTAGTATGGCAAAATGCCTGCTGTAACTCGCCTCTAGAGAGAAAGGGGTTTGGCTCACTTGACTCCCTTTGCTCATGTGCTGCTAATGTCTCAGAGATGGTTTGTGATCATTTCCACAGGTGGTCATATGAGCAACTGGAAAGACAGGAGGAAGAGCTCTCTGGACATCAGATATGCTGGCTCTCGAACAAATGAAGGTGAGTGACTAGATCCATCACAGAGCCTGCCTGCCCTTGGGGTGGGGGTGGGGGTGGAAGGGGGACCACAGCGCCCTCTGCAGTCAGAACAGGGTCTCAGGGCCAAGCCCCTCACCTCTAGCCCTTCCCCTACAGCGTACAGCGAGAGGCGACACTCCTCCCTGGCCCGGATGCATTCCATGACCATGGAGGCACCCATCACCAAGGTGACAACGGTGTTCAGTCTCCCTGCACCCCCACAGATTGTTTTCCTAACGAGAGTGGGGACTAAATGATGTGGGATTGCTCCTAGAGCCCTGTGGTGCTCCTCCTCTGCAGAGAGGATGTGGCTAGGTGCAGAAGGCAGCTCTGGCCTGGGCGGACCCCCAATGGCTCCCATTGTTTTCAAAGCTTCCCTTCCCCAACACAGGCCATCAACATTATCAGCGCAGCCCAGGAGAGCAGCCCCATGCCTGTGACGGAGGCCCTGGACCACGTGCTGGAGATCCTGAGGACCACCGAGCTGTACTCGCCGCAGTTCAACGCCAAGGACGATGACCCTCACGCCACCGACCTTGTGGGGGGCTTGATGTCTGTAAGCTTCTCTGCCCAATCTCTGCCAGCAGCGCTTCCATGCTGGCTCTGTCCGGGCTGAGACTGCTGAGCTAGGAAAGGGACTGTGTTCTAGATGGCCTGATTGGTTCTAGACAGCCAGAATGGGTTCTGCAGTGCTACTGTGGTTTTGCCAGTCATTTAAACATTTTTAGCTGGATTTACACACTTAAAGAGGCCAAACACAGTGTTCATACTGTGAGGCAGATGCAGGAGGATTACAAGTATGAGGCTAACCTACCTCAAAAAAAAAAATTCCAAAATGCTTTCAAGATGTGGGGCAGAAGCTGGTTGCAACTCACACCAGCAATACTAGCTAATCCAGAAGCAGAGGTCTGGAGGACTAGTTCAGCGCCAGCCCAGATAGAATGTTTTACTGGTTGAGACCCAAAGCCAGATGTCATGGCGGCAGGTACCTGTCATCCTGGCCACGCTGGAAGGGTGGATAGGAGGACTGCAGTCCAGACCAGCCAGGGGACCCTCAGGACCCCATTGGAAAACACCGAGGGTCGCTCAAGTGGTAGAACATCTGCCCAGCAAGCATAAAGTCCCGAGTTCAAACCTCAGTCCCCCAAACAAACAAATCTGAGGCAAGAAAAAAATGTATATCGAATGGTTGCATACCAGAACTCAGTATGGCTCATTGGTATAGGCCCTGGGAGGAAGGGGTGTCCCACGGTGAGGGGGGTCACTTAGAAGGTGAGAGGGGAAGCCGGGACAGAAAGGCTAAAGTTAGAAGCAGTGGTTCTTGGCAAGACAGGAACTGTGTGGCTCCTCAACCCCTGTTGAGGTCAACTTTACAGTGTCCCTGCCCTGGCCTGCCCCCGCCCCCCCGCCTCCCCCCCCCTGCAGAGCCAGGCCAGCCCAGCAGCAGGCCAAGGAGCTCCCCAGCAAGTGTCTGGGTTCTGGGGTGACCGCAGTGGTGAGCACAGGATGGCTGGGCCAGGAGTTGGCAGGCAGAGAAGAGCTTTGACCTCTCCTTTCTTCTCCCTTGGTTTTATCAGGACGGTCTGCAAAGATTACCAGGGACTAATTATGTTCTTGGAACAACAAGTAAGTTTGTTTGTTTGTTTTTTGGTTTCTAATACTAGAAGCACGACTAAATGATCAGATGGACTTGCTCTTTACTCAAGTGCCATGGTATTTCATAAAGCCCCAGAAACCAAGCGGCTGGCTTGCAGGCTGGCCGCCTTCTGCAAAGCTCCTGGTAATTCTGTTGCCTGCTCTGCCCCCGCAGCTTTTCAGCAGGGGGCCCGCAGTCCTGCCACCCACTCCTCCCTGCAAGACCTCCCGTCACGGATCGCACAGGCCGTGGAAGATGAAGAACACTGGGACTTTGATATCTTCCGACTGGAGGCTGTCACGTACAATCAGTGAGCCCGTGTGGCCCGGTGGTGGCCAGGGAGGATGTGGGTCCTAAGCTGGGGAATGTGTGGCCTTGAGTGTGGGGCCCGAGGCCTGGCCACATCGGGGGCTTCCCCGGGTGATAGCGCGGAGCCCCACGGAGCTCCACCAGCCTTGGTGTGCTGTGCCCTTATAAGAGCCATGTCATGTGGTGGTGGTGGGCCTGGGGCTTAGAGGACCAGCCTGTTCTCACCTGGGTGAGGGGGTTCCCTTCAGTTTGGAACCATTCCCCAAAGGGACCTTGGCACACAGAGCGTGTGTCAGGAGGAGGAAGCTCCCCTCCCACCCACCCCCAGTCTGGCTGAGCTGCTACGTGGCCCTGGCTCTCAGCATCCAGTTTCCAGGTCCAGGCCCAGTCCTGTGGTCACTTCAGATAGGCCTCAGTGGGGCCAGGGGTTGGGTCAAGGCCACTTCTCAAGGAAGGACCTAGGCAGCCAGTCACCTCCTTGGCAGTATGGAGGTGCAGTCACATGATGCCCCACTCCATGGCGTGGTGGTCACCTGGCGCCTGCACTGCGGAGTGGCAGTCACCCAGTGCCAAAGCCTGAGGAGACCACAGACTCTGGCCGTGTGGTTTAGTTGGAAAGGTGATTATCTTGAGGTGCAGGTAGAGGCAGACCCCTACTCTAGAAAGTGAGGTACCCCAGGTCGGGCAGCAGCCTCTTCCCAGGACCCTCAGGGCTCAAGGTCCTGGTGTCTCTTCCTCTTCTCTCATCACTGCAAATGCTTCCATCTAGGCCGTTGGTTTATCTTGCTCTCAAAACCTACGCTCGCTTCAGAATCTGTGAATTCCTAAACTGCTCTGAGTTGACCCTGAGGGCGTGGCTAGAAGTTATCGAGGCCAATTACCACAAGGACAACCCCTACCACAACTCCACCCACGCGGCTGACGTGCTGCACGCCACGGCCTACTTCCTCTCTAGGGAGAGGGTAAAGGTATGGCGACAGTTGGGACGGGCATAGCGGGGCTCCCTCATGCCTTCACTCAGCCATTTTGTGGAGAGCAGGTAGTAAGATCGCGTCCCAGGGAAGCCAGCCAAGCCCCTCAGGCCTCCCTGTACCACAGGCCTGCACCAAGAGGCGCTTCAGTGCCATAGAGACTGCAGGATGCAGCCCGAGGTGGTCTCATTGCCCCACCACTGCCCCACATGCTCACCCCTGCTTCCCCCACCAGGACTTCCCAGAAGCCCCTTCCTGTCTCCCAGTGGCCTTTCATTCCCTCCTAGGCCCAGGGCAAGGAGGCGCAGGAGAGATTGAGAAGCTTGGCGGGGGAGGGGGGGGCCCGGGTGGGGGGGGGAAGGGCAGCTGTCCCTCCCTCCCAGCTCCCTGTCCCTGAAAGTTATAGTGTTTTGTGGCATGGAGTCACCAGACCGTCCCGCTCACTCCCCCTGAACTACAGCCAGCCCAGTGCTTCTGTTCTAATACACCATGACTGGAGTGGGGACCAGGAAAGGACCCCATAGGGTAGACAGCATCCATGTGGCACAGAGTATTAAAATGTCCACTTTTGCTGGGTAATCCTAGCTACTCAGGAGGCTGAGATCTGAGGATCATGGTTCAAAGCCAGCCCAGGCAGGAAAGCTCATGAGACTCCCTCAAACTGGAAGTGGAGGTATGGCTCAAAGTGGTAGAACATTAGCCTTGAGCAGAAAAATTTAGAGTGCCTGGGCACTGAGTTCAAGCTCCATGACTGGAAACACGCACATACACACACACATGCACACATATACTCTAAACTGAGTACTAATGGCTAATGCTTATAATCCCAGCTACTCCGAAGGTTCAGGGCCAACTAAGGCAGAACAGTTCAATAGCCTTGATGTCCTAACAAGCTAGCAAGGGCTAAGATCAGAAGCTGGAGGCTCACGTCTGTAATCCCAGCCTCTCAGGAGGCTGCGGTCTTGGTTGGAAGCAGCCTAGGCAGAAGAGTCATTGAGACTGGTTTTCAATCTCCACCAGCAAAATGCTGGAGTGGAGGCTGGGCTTGAGCAGTAGTGTCAGCTGTGAGAACAAAAGCTGAATGAGAGCACAAAGCTTAGCGTTTAAACCCAAATACCACCCCCCCCCACGACTTCTCATTTATGTTGACCTAAACGGAGAGCCGAGCGAGGACATGTCTTGTGGTGAGTGTGGAGAGGGGTGGTGGGCGCAGCAGGGCGCTGGCTTTGTGCCCCGCTCCTCCACACGGCACTGCAAGGCTGCAGGCTCCTCAAAGCGCTCTGTCTCCAGGAAGCTCTGGACCCAGTGGACGAGGTGGCTGCGCTCATCGCGGCCACCATTCATGACGTGGACCACCCTGGGAGGACCAACGCGTTCCTGTGCAACTCGGGGAGCGAGCTGGCCATCCTGTACAACGACATCGCCGTGCTGGAGAGCCACCACGCCGCCCTGGCCTTCCAGCTGACCGTGGGGGACGACAAGTGCAACATCTTCAAGAACATGGAGAGGTGGGGGCGGCGGCCACAGGCAGGACGTTGAGTGCGGTGCCTGCTCTACCTGTTACCTGTGTGCATGGCCCCCACTCCTCACACGGACCCCCTCTGTGGCCTTTGGCCCTGGGGCCTGAGACAGGCAGAACCCTGCCCCTCACACACAGGCCAGGGGTTTCATCCCCAGCACTGCAAAAGTACTTTGATGAGTGTTCTTGGGGAGAGGGGTGGGTGATTTTTTTTTCCTCTCCTGAAGCAGCATTTTAGTGAGTAACACGATAGGATTACAGACATGCACCACCACACCTGGCTCAGATTCCTAAGCTTCATAAGGTCTTGGTGTCATGTGTCTTTGGTTGTTTTATTATTATTATTATTATTGCCAGTCCTGGGGCTTCAACTCAGGGCCTGGACACTGTCCCTGAGCTTTTGCTCAAGACTAGCACTCTGCCACGAGCCACAGTGCCACTTCCAGCTTTTTCTGTTTATGTGGTACCAAGGAATCGAACCTGGTGCTTCATGCATGCTAGGCAAGTGCAGTACCACTAAGCTACAGTCCCAGCCCTGGTTTATTTTGTACCTCAGTCTAAAGCCTAGCTGGCTATATACTCAGGACTTAATACCTATCTGCAAAGAAACAAAAGATCTCATCATGAACAAAGTTTTAATTTGGACTTTTGGGGGGGTGTTGGGGGTGGATCATGGGGCTTGAACTCAGGGCCTAGGTGCTGTCCCTGAGCTCTTTTGCTCAAGGCCGGTACTCTGCCATTTTGAGCCACAGCTCCCAATTCTGGTTTTTGAGTGCATTAGAGGTGAAGAGTCTCACAGGGACTTTTCTTCCCCAGGCTGGCTTCAAACCACAATCCTCAGATCTCAGCCTCCTGAGTAGCTAGGATGACAGGCGGGAGCCACTGGTGCCTGGCTTATTTAGATTTTTAAGGGAGTTTTATATGGAAATTTTCAAATGCTAACCTGATTTCACGAGACTCCCTCTCCACGGCTGAGGGATTTGGGCCTCTAGAGAAGGGAGCCAGGGCTGCAGGAAGGGTTCGCGGAGGCTGGGTTCTGAGGCTTTGCACTTTCAGGGAACTGCAGGTGCAGACCAGGTCCTTGCTGCCTTGGCAGGCGTGTGGGTGGGGGATGGGCTTCGTGCCCCCTCAGCCTCTGGTCCTCTTCTGAGAGTGAGATGCCCTGGTTGATCGGTCACAGGGCAGAGGCTAGTGGGGTGCCGCCAGCGCCCATCTTCCCCATCTGTTCCTGCGGGGCGCTCCCGGGCCCCCAGCAGCCCTGCCTGTTGCCTGCACAGGAGCCAGTACCGCGTGCTGCGCCAGGGAATCGTGGACATGGTCCTTGCCACGGAGATGACGAAGCACTTTGAGCATGTCAACAGATTCGTCACCAGTGTCACGCAGCCCCTGGCATTGCTCATGGAGAATGAGGTGAGGGGACTTGGCCGAGGCCAGCCCACTCGGCTGCCCTTGGTGAAAACCTTTCTAGAAAGGCAAGCATGGCCCCGCAAGTGTGGACTGCACCCTCTGGGGCAGCTGGGGGAAGGCCCGCCTTGGTTACTTCAGATCCCACCCGTGGCTTAGGAGATGGGTAAGGACCAGGAAGCCATAAGCGCCATGCTCAAGATGCCGGAGAACCGCATGCTCATCAAGCGGATGATGATCAAGTGCGCGGACGTGTCCAACCCCTGCCGGGCCCTGGAGCTGTGCATCAAGTGGGCTGCTCGCATCTCCGAGGAGTACTTCACCCAGGTACACCTTGCACACGGGGCTGCAGGGAGAGGGTGCACAAATGCGCTGTGCACACTCTGCTACAACGGCCTCAGCCCTGCAGGGGATTAAACCCTGAGCTTTTGGGTTTCTCCCAGTCGCACTTGGTGAAGGCCCGCCTGCCCTGCCTACTCCACTGCAACAGCTGCCCGGGAGGCTGAGGGAGGGAGCACCGCATGCCACACCAAGCCAGAACCCCACGTGATATAAGAAGCAAGTCGTTCTCATGTTTTCTGACTTCCTGTGGCAGTAGAAGCAGCTGAGATCTCACCTTAGATAGTAGAAGAAAATAGCAACCCAGAGCTCTCTAGCTGGGCGTGGTTCAGTCAGCCCGGGCAGAAAACCAGAAGTGGCACTCACTATAGCTCAAAGTGGTAGAGCACTAGCCTTGAGTGACAAAGCTCAGGGACAGCGTCCAGGCCCTGAGTTCAAGACCCACAACTGAAACAAAACAAAAAACATTAAAAAGCTGGAAGTGGAGCTGTGGCTCAAGTGGTAGAGTGCCAACCTTAAGCACAAAAGCTCAGGGACATCGTCCAAGCTGAGTTCAAGCCCCAAAACTGGCACCTTCCCCTTCAGGAAGCTTCCCCTTCAGGAAGCAGAGCAGGATAGACACATTCCCAGGTAAGAGCGAATAGAATTTACTACCAATAATCCTACAGCACAAGAAACACAGATGTGGGAGTTCAGGATTTAAAAGCACCCGAAGTGGAAAGTAATTGAATAACTAAAGCTTTTTTTTGTTCTAAGTTTCTCTAATGCACAGGACTAGGGTAAGAAAATAGCCACGACTGTGTGCGTGCGTGGTCCTCGTGGCCCCGGGGAAGGGGTCTGGTTTACAGGGAATGCGCAGTCAACTCAGCAGGGTCAGAGATGAGGCCGCACATTAGAACCCACTGTCACACCAGAGCAAGCACGGCGACTTAACGCTAGCAGACATGGTATGGTAGAATCCCAGAACACACCAAGATAAGAAGCAGGAGAGGAAAAATACAGGAATACCTGTATATCCAGTTTCATGAAGTAGGTAGGAGTGGACTAGACATCAGAACAGATTACTCCGATGTGGCGGTACGTAATTCTAGCACTCAAGAAGCAGATCTCAAGCTCTCACCCAGCCTGGGCTCCAGAGGGAAACGGTCTCAAACACCATAGAGCAAACGCCCTGCCAACACACAGCCTAACCAAGATGTAGTATACCTAGAAAGGACAGTCAGGTCTCAAGGGTAAACCTGCAGCAGACATGAGAATTGGCGTGAGCCACTGGGCTCAGCTGAGATACTTTTAATGGACATTCTACTAAAGCAGACACTGCTTATGGTCAGTAAACATGAGCATGGATGCGCGTGCGTGCGTACATGCGCGTGTGCACACACACCGCTGTCACCGTTTAAAACGAAATTGGCCATTTGTATTGCATGGTTTTGTTTTCGGAGGCAGCCCGGGCCGATCTTAACCCTGTGAGATTACCGGCATGGCCTCTGCGCCCAGCTTGTTTATTTTCATGGTTTTCAGACACTGAGCCATCATCGCCTTGCGATGTTCACATGCTGTCTTTGTGATTTGCTGGGTTTGTGCTCACCTTTCCCTCAGTTTTCCATCCTGTGGTTTTCTTGTTCTTGGGGGAATGTTCTAGAATGAGTTAGGAAGTGTTTGCTCCCCTTCAGGTTTGTTCTCCTGTGCAGGCGAAGTGTCTCTAAGCCAAGCGCTTCCGTCACTGGTGGTGGCTTGGAGTCCACGTGAACACATAGGCCCGCGTCAGACCTCTGTGATGGCATGCGGGTGCTGGTGGCGGGTTGAGCTGGGGGGGACGGTCCTCCGGCACCCTGCAGTGGGCTCACTGAGGCTCTGCCCTGCAGACGGATGAGGAGAAGCAGCGGAACCTGCCGGTGGTCATGCCCGCCTTCGACCGCAGCACGTGCAGCATCCCCAAGGCGCAGATCTCCTTCATTGACTACTTCATCACCGAGATGTTCGACGCCTGGGACGGTAAGCGCCTCCACAGCCCCCGGGGGGGGGGGCAAGTCAGCACTGCTGGGGTGTCTTTCCACCCCCACCCCCCCCCGGGATGCGCCATCCTTAGCCCAAGTCCAGGAGCTCAGGTGGGGTGCTCTCCCTTGCCCACTCCCGGCACGCAGAAAGGTAGGAGGGAGGCCTGAACCCAGAACCCTGCCTCATCCCCCAGCCTTCTTGGACCTTCCTGACCTCATGCAGCACCTGGACAACAACTTCAAGTACTGGAAAGGCCTGGATGAGATGCAGCTGCGGACCCTGCGGCCACCCCCCAAGAACCCCGGAAAACCCTGAGCATCCCCAGAGCCCCTAGCGGCTCCCCTGAAAGCACGGGGACAGCTGCAGCCTGTGGCCACCAGCCCAGGCTCTGCAGGGGCGCTGGAGCCCACGGGAGCAGTTCCTGCTGGACAAGGCGACACCGGCCCCGCCACCGGCCCCACGCAAGCGCATGGAGGGTGCTTCTCCACACAGCAGCACACTTCCAAATTGATTAGTATCATACCCATAAAATGTTTTAATTTATTAGTTCAATATTTTCTATGAATTAAATAGAGCCGGTATCAGCTGCCATGACCCAATGAGCAGCAAGAGCCTGAGATACTTGTGAGGCAGGCTGGGTAGGACATGCCCTTGGCACCGGGGGTGGGGCCAGCAGCACAGCTCCCAGAGCCCGCAGCGACTGAGTCAGGGCCTGGCAGTTTAATTGAATTCTCAACGCCTGCCTTATTTTACAAGTGAAAAGAGCAAACCCATCTAATAGAGTGACAACTCACAGCCACCTGTTTTCATCTGTGTGATCTCTTGATTCTAGATGTTAGGTTCTGTATTGTCACATTTTGAACAAGTATGACACTAGATATGTCAGCGTTCATTTCATTTTAAACTTGTATTTTTCCAGATAAAATTAAACTTTTAAAGAAATAATTTCTTGCCATTTCTCTAGAGTTTGGTACTATGATACTTTAAATATTTAACCTTTTGATCTTTATAGAACAGATTACCAGATCAATAACTTTACTCCACCCTGATGTCAATCACAAGGCCTTCCCCGCCCCTGGGGGAACCATGGATAAAGCAGGTGCCACAAAATAAATGCCCAGGAGAGCAGCCCCAGCCAGGTAGAGCCATTGGCGTGGGGGCTGCTGTCCCAGACCCCAGTGACCCAATGACACTGGGTCAGGTGGTAGAGGGCAAGCCTTGTGGAAAAAAGCTCAGGGACAGTGCCCAAGCCCTGAGTTCAAGCCCCAGGACTGGCAAAAATTTAACTCCCCCCCCCCCCAAACCCTTTACTTCTGCAGACTGAATTTCCTCCAAACAACCCTTCATCTGTTCTACACACATTTCTGCAACTGTGCTGTAAATTAGGCTGAGCAGATGCTGCTGCCTTTCTGACTGCTGGAGGCTACTTCCACAGGTGAAAGGCCTGAAGGGCTTGGGCCTGGGCTGCCCAGCAAGCCCTGGCCCCGGTTCTTCCCCCCTCCCCCTCCCACCCCACACAGGACAGGGCTGAGACAGCACCACAGCTACCACACACTGAAGCAACCACCATCACTGGGGACCCAGAAACCCAGCACTCCTTTCTACAACACAGCTCACGGCAGATGCTAAATTGGGGAGCCAACATCAAACTAGTACCTTCCCAAAAGCTGGAGTTAGTCCTGAAAGGATGGGAAGGGCAGGAAACTTACACTGGGCCAGGGAGGGTCCTTACTGGGCAGACTCGTTCTGTGTGGGGCAGTGCTTTCAGCTCGCCATCTACCCCCCTCCTGCGAGGGCTTTACCACTGGTGTGAACTTTAAGATGAACCTCACCAGGTTTGGCACCGTGCGCTTGATTGTGGCCCTGGCCCATGGGCAGGTGGGGTGAATGTGCCCAAGTGAGAACAAGTATGGAGCCTGGTTTGGAGAAGGGGAGTGTGAGGCATTGCACACACACAGGCAACATGCCAAAGTGGATCCCTCCCACGACAAATTGACACCAAGGAACACTGAAGTGTCCGAAGGCTGGCAGAGCTGTCAAGCAGCTGAGCACCGAGTACCGGATGAGGTCCAAGCACAAGCCCAGGTGCACGGGCCGGGCCCCCTCACGTGAAGGGAACAGGCTCGCAGTGCTGCTTGGAATCCATGTGGTTCTAGAGACTGCCTGACCTGCGCTGAAGTCTCAGTGCTGCCACTCCCACCACGGCCCAGCACCACCCTGCCCACTGAGCTGCTTTCTGTGGGTGAGGGCACTCCGCCTCTCCCAGTGCCCATCCTGGCAGGCCAACAACCTGGTTCTGATCCCCAGCACTGCAATGAAACATAACCCCCCACCCCCAAACCCTACACGGGGGTTCTAAGCTCAATACAGGACATACCCAACCAGCCCTGGAAGTCTGACACCATCACATCGCCCAAGGAACTGGCCCAAACCGCACAGCCACGCCACCAGGACCGTGTGAGCCTTGGCATCTGCACAGCCAACAGCTGCTCCTCGGCCGACCCCCGGGAAGGCAGCAGGTCTGTGCGGGGGAGAAGGTTCGCCCTGGCTCCACCCGCAACCGCCAGCACGGATCACACAGGTGAGGTTGGTGCCCCAGTTTATTGAAAATATTACAGCACAGTAGGTTAAACAGCTCCCCGCGGCGTTTTGAAATTCATCCCCACGGTGGGCTGAGTGACCTGCAGGTTGGAGAGGCTGCCGAAGTCCTAGAACAGAACAGACATAGCGTGAGTGGCCAGGCTGCCCCAGTGGCTGCTTCCCCAATCACCTCTAAGCAGACCACTGGGCAGGGATCTCCCCAGGTTTAACATGACACTCCCTAGGACCTCTGCCCAAGCTGGCGCCCCAGCCCACCCTCACTGGAGCACTGCTCTGCGTGTCGCTCAGGCAGGCTTTGCAACGGGCGCTCCTGCACATGGCACCCCACTTGATGCCACCAAGTGCCCTACGGGAACAGGGCCAACTACCAGACACCCTCCGTGATAAACAGGAGTAAAACGTCACTCTATATAGAATGTGTACCTTTGGGCCAATAGCCCCACTATCAAGCAGGAAAGAATGTAGGTCCTGCAAGCACATCATGATATTGTCAGGCTTTTTTAAGGGGGTGCAGGGGGGTGTCCTCAGAGCAACCCTTCCCCTGGGTACCCAAGTATACACAAGGCCCTGGCCTTTCCAGGTCCAGCCCTGGCACAGTACTACCGAGTCACTACTGCAAATGCACCAGGCGGTGAGGGGTGGCTAGGCCTGTCCCTAAGCATAGCCTGAAGGTTGGGGTGCAGAACTCGAGGGCCGCTCTGTACGTGCAGCCCACCCTACTCAGGAGGCTGCGATCTGAGATGGCAGTTTGGAGCCAGCCTGGGCAGGAAAGTTCACAAGACTCCCTTCTCCAATTTACCACCAAAGTCAGAAGCAGAGCACTGGCTCATGTGGTAATGAGCTTTAAGAAAAGCCCAGGGACAGCAGCACCCGGCCGGGTTCATGTCTCAGGCCCAGCTCAAAACCATTTCCCAGTGGGAAAAGAAGCCGCATTCAGAACAGTGATTCCAGAAGAGAAAACAGGTCTTTCAACAGTTCTGGGTTCCCAAAGTTGATGGCAGGAACATGGGAGTCCATTCTGTCATCTTTAGGAATGACTTCAAACTGTTCCTTTCACTACACTATACAGACTAAGGTCAACACAGAAGGAAACGTTCTGACTAGAGGCTTGGAAGCCAAGGAGTGCCTGAAATGCACTTGGGGAAGGAGACCAGTTCTTTGTGGGGTCAGTAGCACTGGTTTGGTTCACCTCCAACAGCAGCAGAAAGTTGCTGATGGCTCCCGACCCCTTTCAGCAGCCCCACTCACCAAAAGCTTCAGCATTTCCTTAGTGTCAGGATCAACTTCAATGATCTCCTGATCCAGGGCTGAGACCTAGAAGGTAAGGTCCAAATCATCACTGAGCCGCTCTCACCTCCCAATCCTCTTCATCCTCGGCCTCCCCAAGCGCCAAAGACCCTAAGGTGGTTCACGGGCCTGTGCCACCAGGCTCGTAATCGAGATGCCAGGGAGGAAAAAATCGCTGGTGCTAAAGCTAGTCCGTTCAGTGGTCAGGTAAGCCTGGGGCAGCACTTCACCTGCCAAAGGCCTCTTGTGAGAAAAAGGACCGATTTCATTTGTTCCGGTTAGGGCAGGTGACAGGCATCTATCTACAGCTGGCTAATCCACGCATCCTCAGGTGAGGACGAGCCAGAGGCTTGGAGAAGAGGAACCCAGAATGTTACCTCCGGGACGTAGTTATCCCTCCTTTCTCTCTCCTCCTCTTGCAGCTTGATGGAGATGCCCCTCACCGGGCCTCTCTGAATCCGCTTCATCAGGTGGGTGACATACCTGCGGGCACGCGGGCCCAGAACAAGAGCTCTCGTCAACTCCCTCTCGTACCCTTACACCAGGACACGCAAGTCAATCCCGTCCCGGGCGAGAAGGAAGCAGTCCGGGGCAGGCGGCTGCGCCCCAGGGCTGCGCTCGCAAGCGCCCAGCCCCGCTTGCCCGGCCCGGCCCGGCGGGGCGCCAGGCGTGCCCCTCTCACCCGGCGATCTTGTTGCGCAGCTTCTTGCTAGGGATGATGGCGATCTCTTCGCACACGCGCTTATTTGTGTGGAAGTCGTTGCCCAGCCGCGTGTAGTACTTCTCTATGATGACCCGCGCCGCCTTTTTCACGGTCTTGGTGCGAACGCGGCCCTGCGGGTAGAGAGAGTCAGTCACCGGCCGCCCCGCCGACGGGCCCCACCGACGGGCCCGGCCGACCGGCAGCGTGGGCGCCGGGCCTCCAGCCTGCCGGGTCCCCGGGGGCCGGGGTCAGGGGGCCGCGGAGGGCCGAGGATGGAGGGGGATGCGGACAGCGGGGACCGCAGATCGGCACCTACCATCTTGGCGGTCCTGGTGGAAGAGGAAACCGGAAGCACCAGGGAGATCTATAAGGCTCAAGCCAGAAGGCCGCTTCCGCCCGGCCCCGGACGCGCCGTGCACGGTCGAGCCCACAGCGCCCCCTGACGGAGCGGGGTGGAAAT
This sequence comes from Perognathus longimembris pacificus, assembly GCF_023159225.1. Classification (NCBI taxonomy): domain Eukaryota; kingdom Metazoa; phylum Chordata; class Mammalia; order Rodentia; family Heteromyidae; genus Perognathus; species Perognathus longimembris. The sequence goes on along the minus strand of NC_063180.1, from coordinate 30,484,761 downwards.
GGCGTGACACGGAGGGCGGGACAACGCTCGCTTCCCCCCCCCACTGGGCGGGACTTCCGCCGTCGCAGCCACTCAGGCTGCTGCTGGCGCTTCTCACCCGCTCGAAACCCTGTGAAGTAGAGCGTCTGCACGTCGCGTTATGGGGGAGCCTCCGAGGCCCTGGAGTCCCGAAACAGGCAGCCCGCCCGGAGCTGCGGTACAGGGTCTGGACTCCCCTCGGCCTGCGGGCGCATAGGGAGAGCTTGTTGTTTTTCCTGGGTGGCTGGACCTTCTCGGATGGAGGCACGGAGCATCGGGCCACGTCGCCCGGCGGTGCGGTGAGGCTGCCGGGCCGCGTTCTGTGTTCTGGGGGGAGGCATGCTCCCTGGCAGCAGGGCTGCTTTGGCAGGCGAGGGCCCCCAGCGCTGGAGCAGCGCAGGCACGCACGCACGCACGCACGCACTCAGGTACGCAGGTGAACGGTGTAGTGAGGCCCGGGCCCACCCAAGGCGCGCCCAGCAGGTGACCCGCCGTCTTCACGCCTCCCTGTAAGTTACCCGCCCCGGTAAGTTACCCACGAAGGCCGCAGGCCTTGCGCCCCCCGCGGGTCTGGGCAGCGTGGGGAAGGCCCGGCCTCGCCTGGGCTCTGACGTCAGGCAAGTGGGCTACTAGGTTGGTGTGTCAAGGGCCCAGGGGTCCTCAGCTCGCCTGGGCGAGGACCACGACTTCCAACGATGACTTCTGGAGGCCCTTCCCCTGCGGGAAGCCCCAGGGCTAGCGGGAGCCAGGGAGAGGGGATGCCGTCTGCAGGATTTACTACGAGACCCAAAATGAGGGTGTGTGTGAGCGAATGTGTGTATATGCGTGTTATGTGGGGGTGTGTACGTGTTGTGTCCGCGTTATGTGGATGTGCATGTAAATCTCTGGGAGTCGCAGGAGCCGGTGAAGCTGCTGCGGGCCTCTCTCACGCGCGCCCAAGCTTGAATCAGTCCAATCGCCAGGTCCAGACCCCCCTAGGCGGAACCGCTGAGAAGTCAAGTCCGAGGCTGCGCGGGCTCCGAGCCTGCAGTGTAGCGAGGATGCGCCCAAGAGAACTGGGTTAGCACTGGCCGAGTCCAGGGAGCAAGAAGCCTCTGAGGAGACCCCAGCCAGGCTCTGTGCCGCGGCGCTGCCGCGCTTTCTCTGGCTGCCTCTGGAGGCTGCAGAGCCTGAGCTCTGAGCACATGGCCAGGGGCACCCACCAGCTGGAGAGGCACCTCCAAAGGAAGTGTCACAGGCTCAACTGCACTTGGTGGTGCTATCGTCCTAGGCTGCATCCCTCACAGAAGATCCAGGGAGATGTGAAGATTTGCCCATCATGGGGCTTGAACTAGGGCTAGCGTTCTGCCACTTTGGAGCCACAGCGCCACTTCTGAGGTCTTTTTAAATCTTGTTACCCACTACCCACTTGCTTCCACACCTCAGGCATAGAGACAAAACCAAAATTTTGCTGCAACGTGTTTATTATGTGCCAAAAAAACTACACCACAGCTTACTCCACATCTGTAGGAGAGTGCAGTCTTGCCTGCATATACTACAATGAGGTAGAGACTTCACACACAGCTTCACAAAACCCACAGAGTAGCTGGGATAGCGACAATGCAACGTCAGCTCAGCGGGGGTGGGGGAGGGGTTATGACACTGGTTCTTTGGCACACAGCTTCCCTAGGAAGGGCAAGTAGTAATTTAAAATGAAAGAAATGGAAAGAAAAAAGTCATTTTCAAATTCCAGTAGCATTTCAATCAATTGTTGATTCGTACATTCCTCAAATGAAAACTATAAGAAAGGGTACTTGCCCCCTCTGAGAGGAAGGGCTCCTGTGAGCCTTCGTCTGCCCCCACCAGAAAAGCAGCCCTTTTTTTTTTTTATAGCTCAGTTACAAAAGAAAAAAGTCCTGTGACTTTGTGATTAAAAACTTCTATCAACCCTCCCCCCACATAAGTGCAACTGAAGAAGGTGCAATAAACCATTTAAAACTATATACAGCAGCCGCTCAAACACTGTTTTTCCGGTCCAGTTCCAAATAAAACAAAAAATTTTTTTCTTGGTTGCAAATGCTTTGAATTTGCAACTCTTGAGAACAGTGACCAGCAGTCCCCCTGACACAGATTTGCTAATGTTAAAAGCTGCCAGGAAAGAAAAAAATATCTTGTTCCAAACGACTTAAAAACTGTTTTAAGGAGTGTAAAAAGGAACCGGTAAAAACCCTCGAGCGTAAAATATGAAATATGATTTGGTTTAAATGAAGAGCAAAGTCTCCTTGTTGTTTACAGTAAAAAACACCAGCTGAACACTCAGTTTATGCCGTTCAGGTGGGGGTTAAATAAATGGAAAGGCACTGTATGGCAACCGCAAGAACGAAACCAATGAGGCCTGCACGCATCCCCTCCATACTGCAAGGAATGCAAGATGCGCTCATAAATGAACCTAGGTGTAGGCAGCCCATCAACGCTGTCTGGACACATAGTTCCTTTTTTTTTTTTTTTGCTTTTCATATGCAAAATGAGGAATTGAAATCTAGGAAAAGGATGGAGTTGCTTGGGGTGAGCGAGAGGATGCTTGCCATGGCGCTCACCCTGAAAACAAAGCCCGACAAAACTCATTGTGCATCAATTAGTGCAGAAACAAAGACAGACTCAGCAAGTGCAAAGGTGACTAGGATTTTCCCTTGTCCTCAAGAAGCCAGCTCCCTGGTCGCCATGGCGAGGGATGGCCACCGGCTTAGGCCAGCGCCTCTAGCTGGAATCCCGATTCTTCTGGTTTCGCATCAGCGGGCTGTGGTGGCGCAGGCCTTCCATGCTGTGCCGCCAGTGCCAGCAGCTGCGACAGAAGTACTTGAAACAGACCTGGGTGGAGAGAGAAAGAAGGGAGAAGGCATGGCAGCCTCAGCAGAGACCCAGGGCTCTGCGCGAGCCCTTCTAGCCAGCAGAAAGAGGCCTTTCGTCCCATCTTGTTTCAGGGGTGCCATTACATGAGTGATAGCTTCCTGCACCCCTCCTGCCTGCAGCTGCTCTTTCATTCACTGCCCCACCTCCTCCACAGCGGCAGGGTCACCACGTGGCCGCCCTTGTGTGAAGAGGATCAAGGAGGAACCAGGACACGTGGTAGGTGGAGTCACGCCATTCTCTTCCCAAGAAGTGAGGGACAGTCACCTCCCTGTCAATCCCACCTCTTGCTGGCTGGGGAACCTCAGGCAGCCCCCAGCCTGAGCAACTACCTGGAACTAGTGAGCCTTACCAGATGCTACCTACCCTTACTAAGCTCACACTGCAGAGCCTTCACCCAGAGCACCAGCATCACTGTGGAAAGCAAACTTAAGCACATGTGGATGCCGGTGTCCCACTGTCCCTTAGAACACTCATGCCAGCAGCATCAACACCACTCATGAACCTACATGTAAACAAGGCCCAGCGAGGTGCAGTGTGAGACGACTCCATTCAACAAGCACCCAGGAGCTCTGGTCAAGCCACCCATCAGTCTACTGCCTCCTTTATTCTACCTCAGAACTCCCATCAACGAATGTCACAAATAGAGCTTAGCAACATTTTTTTTTGCCAGTCCTGGGACTTAAACTCAGGGCCTGAGCACTATCTCTGGCTTCTTTTTGCTCAAGGCTAGCACTCTACCACTTGAGCTACAGCGCCACTTCCAGCTTTTTCTGTTTATGTGGTGCTGAGGAAGTGAACCCAGGGCTTCCTGCATGCTAGGTGAGCACTCTGCCGCTAAGCCACATTCCCAGCCTCTGGCTTAACAATTTTTAATCAAACAGACTTCACAGACCTCTCCAGTGCTCAGGACCCACCTGATCACGACAGAAGAAAGGACCAGGCTGAGAACTGCAGATAATGCACAAAGAGTCTTCTAAATAGGGGTCAATCTGGACCTGCAGAAAAACACAGAGGAGGTGAAATGACTCTTCTGATCAGCCAGATACGCAAGGTCATGGCATCATTGTGACTAGAGGCCAGATACACAAGGTCATCAAGGTCATGTGGTGTGGTGCCACATGTGAGAATGCAAGGTGCTGGAGAGATGTGTGGGCGGCAAACAGGGGTCCTAGGAGGCAGCTCAGACCATGCTGGCTCAGGCTGTCTTCTGGATTCAGGGCCCCACACCTTGCTGCCTCTCTCCTCCAATGGTTCCTACCAAGCAGGTGTTCAGAAAGTCCAGACAAGGGGAAGCAGGGCTGCTCAGCAGACAGACGTCACACAAGGCAGGCACCCTGCACATGTAGGCAGCTCAACCGGTTTCCTTCCTGCTGGTCCATCAAGACCAGACAACCAAACCCCTAACACCTCACGTTCATTCTGCAGCAGGCCCAAACCCCCAGAGGTCAGAAACCAGCCCACTCACCTTCTTGGTGAACTTGGTGGTCTTGATCTCCACAAAAGCGGCGCTGACGGCTTTCAGGTAGCTGCGCTGGTTACTGAAGGTCACACGGCCAGACCCTGGGAGCAAGATAGGGGCTCAGCTCACCTCCCAGCACCTTTGCCGGCCCTACCCATGCCCTGTGTCAGGCCAGTGCTGTCCAACCCAAGTATAAGAAGAGCATTTATCTAACTTCTGATTTTGTAGCAATTTTGTCTCAAAAGGGTAGGTTTAATTTTAATAAAATATCTTACTGAACCTGTGTATCCAAAATAACCATTTTAACATGTGGCAAAACCTCATTTCAAGTGTTAAACCGTCCCAGTACAATCAGTAGTGCCCAGCATACCCATGTAGGTAGACACTCCTTGGGGGGCGGGGAGGAAGAATGGGGAGGGAGATGGGAAGGGTGCCTCCACGCAGACAGACTGGGAGGTTAGAGGAAGGTTCAGGGTAGAAACACCACGCAGAAGGAACATAGGCCCCTAGAGCCCCAGTAGACCCCGAGGCCCGTCCTGTCAAGTGCCACCTGCATACCACAGCCCCTGCTCCCATCTGTCAGAGCAGTGACTAGCAGCACCCGGTGCTCCTTCCAGGACAGACGTGTAGGCGGCAGACCAAAAGTTGGGGGGGGGGGGAGTGCTGACATGTATTCACCACAGAGTTCCAGCTGCACTGCACCTCCACTCCCAAACTCTACCTCCATGTCTGTAAAAGAACCTTTCTCAGAGGAGCTAATCAGAACTCAGTGGTCAGACCCAGAGACTCCCATAAACAGAGGCCATGATCGCACTGTTTCCTGAGTCACTCCGAAAGTCCTCCTTCAGCCGGCATGGCCATTGACTCTACACAGCCCAGAGCATTTCAAGAACCTGTTTCTTTTCTGGAAGTCCTGGGGCTTGAACCAGGGCCGTGCAACTTGATAGGGAGACATACTATCCTTTGGACTACAACTCCAGCCCTATGCTTTATTTCAGGCAGGGTCTCCTATGGTTGCTCAGGGAAAGCCTCAGACTGTGATCTCCTATCTGTGTTCAACCTGGACCCGAGCAGTGGTGATCACAGCCACAGAAGCCACCATGCCCTGCTAATTTAAGACAAGGTCTTATGCCTGGGCTGGCCTCGAAATGTGATCCTCCTCATCTCTGCCTCCAAGTAGTTGGGATTATAGACAGCAGCCACTGTGTTCTCAGAAACTTCTACATAAAGGACATTGGGTTAGTTCAGGAGAGTGTGGTAATGAACTATCACTTGGTGTCTGTCCTAACTGGTTCGGCTAGCAACTTTGAGCTACCTTACTCCCTCATTCTCACTGTCCTCCCCCTGAATGGGAGGTGGGAGCACAAGGCTGAGTGCAAAGGAGCTGGGGCTGGCACTTGGTGACCTGTCAGAGGGAGACACGGTGCTGCTTGGCATGTGTGCAGCTGTAGGCCTGGGTCAGGGCTCTTCCCGCCCCAGGGGAGACCTACAATGACTGATGCCCAGATGCCCCCACACTGCCTTCACAAGAGCAGGACACTCACCAATGGGGTACTTGTGCTTATCCGTGTCAATCCCGGCATACACCACGCCACCAAACAGGTCATTCAAGATGGCAGCCAGGGCCTCGGCATTGAGCATCCCGTGCAGGGCTCCCACAAACACCGTCCTGCTGGGGTCCAGCCTCTGGGACGGGCTCCGGACAAAGTTACTGTCAGCCAGGACCCAGGGGATCACCTGCACCTGAAACCCCCCAAAAAGGAACATCAGCCCTAGCAGAGAGCCAGAGAGAATATCTTGAATGGCAGGCATGTGGTCCAGAGGTACCAGCCGGGTCCTGAGCTGCACAGGGCTGAAAAGACATTATCACCCATGCCAGGTACAGGCATCCAGAAGGCACCAGCATCAACACAACTTGAGTTCACGTGAACGTCCTGGAGAGTAAACAAAATACCAACTGTCAGCCCGGGAACCTGCCACCGTGTATAGCCTCCACCAAGGGTCCTGGAGACTAGGAATAAATAGCAGCACTTGTCCTCAAGGAAAGAGCCAGTCCTCAGGACAGGAAGGATTCACAGAGCAGTTGGTAGCCGAGGGCAGACAGGTCTGATACTCAGGAGATGGTTACTGGCATGGGGGGCTTTGTGCCAGGAACAGTGGGAGTAACCAGTGGGAGAGCTCAGTCGACATAGAGGCCTCGCAAAATGAGTATGCTGGGCAGGAGCTGACAAGTGTCTTCGCCTCTAAATCTTCTAAGGCCAGAAAAAACCCAGTAGAGTATAGGTGGAAGAGTCCACTATGAAATGAGTTGACAGACAGACAGACAGCCAGCCAATAGATGTTTTTGGGAGAGTTAATCAATGATGATCTTACTTGTTGTAAAACAATTAGAGACTTTGTGGAAGGAACTAGCCAAGTCCAAAGGAGCTGTAGTCAAGCCCTGGATGGCAACACTGGCATTGCGGGCACAGAACAGCGGAGCCTGCAAAGTCAGACTGCCTGGACTGGCAAAAGGAGTCCAGAGCGATAACCTAGGGATAAAGTACCTGGCAAAAGTTACCCAGGGAAGCAATCTTAACACAAGACTCGCATTGTGCAAAGAAGAGTTGGGAATATAGGGCATCCCAAAGGAGGGTCCCACAGGAAGCTGAGGCCCAGGCCAATCCAGGTCTAAAGGCAACAGGAAGCTGAAACCTGGGACAATCTGGTCTATAGTCAAGGGCCTAGCCATGAAATAAGTACTTAATCCAGAGCGGAAAGAAAGAAGGAGTGAAACACTGGCTATGGTGATGGGAATCAGGGGGAAGACACAAAGGAAAAAGAAGAGTTAGAGAAGTAGAACAGCCTGCACCACAGAAAGATGACAAATTTCTGTAAGGCAATGAGGAGGGAGCAGGGCCCTCAGGGTTGGTGCTCTATGGAGTAGCCTTCTTGTGTGTGAAAACAGGGAGTGAGGGAAAAGCAGGTGTCATGTGAGGAGGTCATGCCTGCTGCCTGAGCTCCATGCAGCAAGAGGACCAACGGGAAGAGGGGAGCTGTGGGCAGCCAGAGGATACATTTGCTGTCACTAAGATAGAACATGAATAATATTGGAAACAACTATTTAAAAAAAGGTTAATAGGTCATTTTAACCATCTTGAGAAAGTAGACATTTACCTCTTACATTAAAAGTTTAAAACTGTAGATGTAATTTTTTAAAGGAGTTTCAAGTTTCTAGTAAAGCTGAGCAGAAGGCACCAACAGTGTCATGTACCACTAACATTCCGTACTCAGGTGCATGCGTTATAACACGTCCCACCTCAAGGCCACAGTTAACCTTAAGGCTCACGCTTGATTGCTGTTGTGTATTCTATGGGTTCAAACTAAGGTGTAATGACATCTACCTCCTATTACAAAACCAGAGTAGCTTTACTGACCTGAAAAGTTTGGGCTTTGTACATTCCTGTCTCCCTACTAAGCCCTGACAACTCCTGATCTTTTTAATTAAAAAAGTAATTTCAGGGGCTGGGGATATGGCCTAGTGGTAGAGTGCTTGCCTCGCATGCATGAAGCCCTGGGTTTGATTCCTCATCACCATATATATAGATAAAAGCCAGAAGTGGCGCTGTGGCTCAAGTGGCAGAGTGCTAGCCTTGAGCAAAAAGAAGCCAGGGACAGTGCTCAGGCCCTGAGTCCAAGGCCCAGGACTGGCAAAAAAAAAAAAAAAAAAAAAGTAATTTTAGCTCCTTGTCTTACAGATGAGGAAGTGAACTTTCAGAGATACTGTCTAATCCCACGCCACAAAAGTGATATGCTCTCAAATTCTTGAACCCAGAACAAGTGATTCTCCAACTCCATCCACTAGAACCACTCTGAGAGCTGGAATAAAGCAGAGATTTCCAAATTCCAGTTGGAACTGCAACGAAGGTCTCCAAAGTGAAACAACTCCATGATGGCAGGGACACAGCTCTGATGTCACCAGGTGTACAGATAGTGTGACAGGGAAAATGACACCACTAGTGGGAAGGAAGAAACCATAGTGGGTATGGGCTAGAGGAGGGGAGGAGGCTCTCAAGAGCAGGGCATACATCAGCTACATCCATACCAAGAGAGCCGCTGCTTTTACCTCCACCCCCAGGACAAGGGTTTGGGAAAGGTAGAATGGGCGGGGGATCACCTCATCTCCATGGGCAGGAGGACATACGCACATATTCACACTACCCCCTTGCCAGTAAGGCCCTAAGGTTTTTATTTTACTTGTGGGGCTTGACCTCAGGGCTGGGTGCTGTCTCTGAGCCTCTTTGTGCTCAAGGCTGGCGTGCTACCACTTTGGGGGTTTGAGCAGGTTAATTGGAGAGAAGAGTCTCATGGGGACTTTTCTGCCCAGCCTGGCTTCAAACTGTGATCCTCAGATCTCAGCCTCCTGAGTGACTTAGATTACAGGTGTAAGCCACTGGCATCTGGCTCCAAGATGTTTTCTATATAATTGAGATAACAGGCATATTTATTGTGGGACAAGAAAAGGTGACTTTGCGCTTCCCCTGCCACCTGCCCATCCACACCAAGCCAAAAGAACCCTATGCCACAACACATCACGAACACCCATGGCCCAGCAAGAGCACGTCACTGACACCCTCGACCCAGAAAGCAGGCACAAGCATGGTGCTTGACTCACCTCCTTGCAGCGCATCCGACGGCTGGACATCTTGAAGTAATATTCACTCAAGCCATCCGGGCTGAGAGGGTCATGAGAACACGCCTGAAGCAAGGCCCGCACAGACTTCTCCAGCTCAAACACCAGGTACACATATCCTGTTCCCAACAAGACGAGACAGTGCCTGAGCACACGGGCAGTTGACTCCGCTCCCTGGCTTGGCAGCGGAGGCTTGCTCCTGATGTGTCGCTGCATGGAAGCCCTAGCCATGCCCTAGGTCCAGGCCAAGGGAGAGAGCTGCTTAGCACCTCCTACCCAGCTGAGACAGGGTCCCACCATAGGCACACTGTCTCATCCCAGAACACGGGCACGCTTGGGGCCACAGAACCAGGACAGATAGCAGCCTTGGGGGCCCTGCCAGGGGATGCAGGATTGCTTTAGGAGCCCAGTTATACCCCTGGCACAGAGTCAAAATAGCACAGGGACGGGATCTCATTTCAGATCGAGAGGAATCAGGTTCTCGGTCTTCATTCCTGTCTACTCTACAGGGATCTCAGAATTAGGTCAGGCCACCACCTAACTGGGCACCGGAGCAAGGGAGAGGGAGCTCTTCAGTAGCTTCTTTCCAAGTGGAACGTGTCCTGGGGATCGGGTGTGGAGGCCGCTCTCACCCCACTGTGTGTGCAGACAGACAGAACAGGCTTGGGGAAACAGAGGCCAGGAGGTGTGTGAGGGTGAAGAGGGAGGACAAGGCCCCAGAGTGCCACCAAATTACCAGCATGCGCTGGGACATCCCGGCACCACGTGGGACAGTAACACACGAGAAAGGGGGGAAAAAAAAGCTCCTACCATGTCTTTATTACCTTTAGGCATATTACCTTTAGGAGGGCACCGGGGGTGCTTGCCATCCTTACCAGGCCACTCCACACTCAAAGAGCCAAAAACACGGAAGGTATTAACCAATCCAGCTGCAAAGAGGCAGAAAAGAACAGCAGGAGCTGAGGCATGCCCCCCACCCCCACCCAACCAGGAAAGAACAGCAGAAACAGATTGTCCATCCCGCCCCCACCCCCCTTACAGGGAAGGCACAGTGCAGGATAGCATGTATCTCCCCCACAGGTTCCATGAATCTGACCTCTGGTGACCTCTGGGGGCTATGCCCTCACTCTGTGCTGAGGCAGAGGTCCAGGCCTGGACAACACCCACACTCCCTCAGCGGAGGTTGTGGAAGCGGCTCACCTTCCGTAATGTCCCAGGGGACACCTCCCAGGAACACCTTGCAGGAATAGATAGGGTTCTTATAGCTCCGGGGAGGAAGCTGGCCACTCCAGGTACACGTGGCTTCATTCACAGCTTTGGCCAAGGACAAAAAGGAGGAACGAGGGGTCAGGGTCAGAGAGCCCAGAGGCTGCTGTCCACCCCTGGCCTCAGCTGGGCCTGCCGTCCAGGCAGGTAGCCGTGGCTACTCCAGAAAGTGAGTCAGCTGAGTTTGCTAATCCCAACTCACCAGCTGTGCCCCCCTAAAATGGAAAGGAATACCAGACAGAGAAGGTGAAAAGACTCTTTAACTTTATTTTCAAACGTGTGACTGATGAACTATAGCCACAAAGCATCTTTATCTTGTTATTGCTTATAGTGCTAATCCATACCTCCTGCAGGCTTACTCACCAAAGCAGGCTTTCTCCTCAAGTGTTCAAAAAGGAACGTCATCTAAGGGGGAGCGGCGCTCATGCAGATGCCCCCTGCCTGTTTAAGTCTCTGCCCAGTACCTGTGTTACCTAGGTAACTGGCACACCTGGAGGCAGCCACCTCCCCACACCTGGCCATACCTGCCCACCCCAGTCCAAGATAAGGCATGGTCCAGTGGTGACTCAGTCCCCCAGCCACATGTAATATTGGTGTCCATAGGCCAGCAGTTCTCATGTAATTTTTTTTTTTTTTTTTGCCAGTCCTGGGCCTTGGACTCAGGGCCTGAGCACTGTCCCTGGCTTCATTTTGCTCAAGGCTAGCACTCTGCCACTTGAGCCACAGCACCACTTCTGGCTGTTTTCTGGCCATTTTCTATATATGTATGTGGTGCTTGGGAATCAAACCCAGGGCTTCATGTATACGAGGCGAGCACTCTTGCCAGGCCATATTCCCAGCCCAGGACAGCAGTTCTGAACTAAACTTTTCTCTCCTGCCTGAATACTGCGTGGTGTTTGGTGGCTTAATTAACCTAATTCGTTGTATTATTTCCCTCTCTGGGTTCTAAACTCATCAGTCATACTACCAATAAAAACTACCACTAGTGGGCTGAGAATGTGGCTTAGCAGTAGAGTGCTTGCCTAGCATGCACGAAACCCTGGGCAAACCCACATCAACAGAAAAAGATGGAAGTGGCACTGTGGCTCAAAGTGGTATAGTGCTAGCCTTGAGCAAAAAGAAGCCAGAGATAATACGCAGGCCCTGAGTTCAAGCTCCAGGACTAGCAAGGAAAAAAACACCCTACCACTAGCAACTCACCAAGATGGAGGTGTTCCCAATGGTTTCTCAAGTGAGAATCATACCCTCAACTACAAAAGCTATCTTTATAACACCAGAACCCCCACACAGCCTTGTTTTCTGCCTATATGATTTGAGAGTGGATTTGTCTCCAAACACTGGTCTTCTATTTCTTTTTTATTCCTGTTTAGTTTTGAAAAAGAGTATGTGAGGCTGGGAATATGGCCTAGTGGTAGAGTGCTTGCCTCGTGTACATGAAGCCCTGGGTTCGATTCCTCAGCACCACATATACAGATAAAATCCAGAAGTGGCGCTGTGGCTCAAGTGGTAGAGTGCTAGCCTTGAGCAAAAAGAAGCCAGGGACAGTGCTCAGGCCCTGAGTCCACGCCCCAGGACTGGCAACAAAAACAAAAATAAACAAAAAAGAGTATGTAGCTCAGGCTGGCTTCAAACTCATAAACTCATAATCCTCTGCCACATCCTCTCTGAATGCTGGGGTCACAGTAGGTACTGCCAAGTTGTCCCTGCTTTCTGAGGCCTGTTCTTGGTAACCAAGGCAGCCTTTCTAGATCAGAGGCTGAGCCAGGTGGGGACGAGCTGGACGTGGCCCATTTCACCCTCCTCCCTCCCTCCCTCATTGCTGAGGGCCCATTTCACCCTCCTCCCTCCCTCATTGCTGAGGGCCCATTTCACCCTCCTCCCTCCCTCAGTGCTGAGGGTCCATTTCACCCTCCTCCCTCCTTCAGTGCTGCAGGACCATTTTACCCTCCTCTCTCAACACTACAGGTCCATTTCACCCTCCCCCCTCAGCGCTGTGGCAGACATTCACTTCCAACAGGACAGGGATATTCCTGAAAAGGAAACAGGCCCAATGTGTTGCTACGGCAAGAAATTGGGCACTGCCAGCAATATTTTATGGCAAAAATGGAAGTCAATATAATGGCCTCATCTAAAACCAGGGTAATATCATCTCACGAAAACAATGCAGCTGCCTCCCCATCTGTGACCTGAGCAGCAGCACTACTGGGAAAACAAGCTCAGGAGCAGCACTGAGGACAAAGGCAGAGGGAAGCCTAGGGAGGCAAACGGGACAGAGAAACTGCCATGCACTTAAGTCATCAACCCTAGGACAGCTATCAGTCAGCACCTCCCCAAAGTATCAGCAAAGCTCACTTACTTTCAGCAACAGCATAAAATGGAAAATAGATTCAATATGTGTTTACGTAAACGACAGATGCTTGAGGGTTCCTAGGAAACTGGGGCACTTGGTGACTCCCACATCTTAGAGGGGAACAATGGCCCCATCGAAGGCCCAAGAAAGCATTTGGTACATGGTGTATAAACAGGTATGCTACCTGCCAGTTGCCCAAGGCCGGCTGCTGGTATTGATAATTCTGTATAGCCAAAAATGGCATTATAAATATCAAACAACCTCTGGTAACAAAAAAGTCATGTTCCCCCCCACCCCCGGCCCATTGCAGCGCGCCTGAGCACACCAACCAGGACACCACGGACAGAAGCAGACATGACTCCAGGCACAGCTCCCAGGATTTCTCACCCGCACACCTACTAGTGGGAGACCCACAAGCAAGGACTGCGCAGCCTCCATAGAAGCACGTGCGAGATGGGCCCAAACCTGGCATACCCAGTCTCCAAGTTGCTCTTTACTGCCCAGAGCAGGGACTCTGTGCACCTCAGGGGAAACTACCATCAACTGGTGTCCACCAGGTCGGGGTGAGCACTGGCACTGAGTCTGTTCCCAGAACAAGGCCTCGGGCCCCACTCACCTGCAGCTTGCCGGTGCAGCCTGGCCTCCCTCTCAATGCTGAAGGGGTCTTTGGGCGCCTCGAGGAGGTCCCAGGACGGCCACACAGATGCTCCTGGCCATCTCTTCGAAGCACTGGTTGGGGAGGGGGCCACTGCAGCAAGAGCTGCCTGTTCTTGGTCTATCCGGGACCCAACTCCCATCTTTAAAGCGTCTCTGGGACTCCCCCCAGTCAAGGACAAGAAGGGCAGAGGAGGGGAAATGCGAAGGCTTGACTAAGGAAGGAAAAAGGAAGACACGGGATTTTTGAAGGACAGCTTTGCTATAAAGCAATAATTGTACAACAGAAATTGTGAAAAATATCTAACGTACACTTATTACTTAATATATTTTCTTTAGACTTTCTTCTCATGCACTTATGATTAATTGTAGGCTATTCTGTAATTAAATCAAGTTCACCCCTGCCCATTCAACATCTTATCCATATTGCCATATATATATTTTTTTGTCAGTCATGGGGTTTGAACTCGGGGCCTGGACACTGTCCCTGATCTCTTTTTTTCCCCAAAGCTAGTACTCTACCACTTTAAGCCACAGCTCCACTTTGGTTTTCTGGTGGTTAATTGAAGATAGAGGAGTCTCATGGATTTTCCTGCCTGGGCTGGTTTTGAACCACAATCCTTAGATCTCAGCCTTCTGAGGACGACAGGTGTGAGACAGCAGTACCCAGCACCACCATATAGTTTTCATAATCATCTTAGTGAGTTTACATTATATTTACAGCTCCACCTACAGCTCATATTCTCTTGCTGTTTAAAGACTGGATCTGTCTGTTATTTTGGAGGCAGGTTCATTCTCTGGGCTGGTTTGAAAGCCTGATCCTCCCACCTCACCTTACTAAGTCACTGGAACCACACGTGTGCATCACCATGACAGGCACTATGAACACTAAATGGTCTTCAAGTTTTCAGTCCTAAGTAGCTAAGATATAGCTTGTTTATATTCTATTTTCTTTGGTCAGATTCCTAGCATAAGAATGCCAACGTTCTTTCTAGGAGGCTCTGTGTTCTGTCAGAATTGCATGGGACATGGATGTGCTGGCCTTGCCTGTAACCCCAGCACTAGGGAGACTGAGGGAGGAGACCAGGAGTTCAAAGCCAGCCTGGGCTTTAAACAGGGAGACCTTGCTTATTACTGCCTCTATTGAAACAAGAGATGTATGGGAAACAATCCTGGACACATGTGCCAAGGCTTACCATTCTAACTTAACACATGATCAAAACATCTAAATAACTGGTTTATAGAGTATTTTCTTTTTTGGTACTGGAACTTGAACCCAGACACTGCACTTGCTGGGCAAGTGCTTTGCCACTGAGCTACATCCCAGCCCTATTTTCTGTAAATTCAAAAACTGTTTATTCTTCTTCTGTGTCATCCTTGTCCTCTTCTCAATTAACCCTTGGGTAGGATATCTGCAAAAGTTTCATCAACAAAATAGTTGGTCAGGAGTAAGTTTCCAAGATGAGCTCCATCAAAAGTAATGTTACGACTGGCAACACCTCATGTGGCTGCAGGGGGAGTGGAGGGTCTTGTTTTGGGATGCCCTTTTAAGAATCCAACCAAAACAGATGAAAACCAGTGGGCTGTGGTGGGAACACCCATGCTAGCCTCCTCCACCAAGGCCAGGCTGACAGGGAGAAAGAACTCTAAAGTCCACAACCACTGCATGATGCCAGTCCTTGATATGGAAGAGACGAGGGTAAGAAAAACATCTGCTCGCTGAACATTCAGCTCAGGGGATCTGGTAACAGAAAAGCAAGGCTCAAGTGGTTCCTGAAATTGTGCACTTCAGGGAGATGCTTGCTCTGTCCCCATGGGTTTGTGCCGTCAGTGTGAGTCAGCTACGTGAGCCTGTCTTCCCTCCATCTACTCTAAGCCACATGCCACCTCCACGAGGCATGGCGGGCGCCAAGTGTGGCCTGGGGACATGCCACATACAGCTGTAGACAGAGAACATGAAGGCACCAATCGGCTTCGAAGCAACGCTGCACTAATTTGTGGTAGCTTCAGACTGAGTGCTGGCATGAGTCAGGGGATAAATACGGGGGCTACAGTCAGAACTGGATTAAAATCTTAGGGCTGCTACTTAACTAATGTCACTTAATTATTACTTAAAATCTTTTTTGTGTGTGCCAGTTCTGGGGCTTGAATTCAAGGCCCGGGCTTTTGTGCTCAAGCCTAGTGGCTCTATCACTTAAGCCACAGCTCCAACTCCCAGTTTGTTTGGTTTTTGTGGTTAGTTGGAGTTTATAGAGTCTTGTGGACTTTCCTTCCCAGGCTGACTTTGAATCACAATCTGCAGATCTCAGCCTCCTGAGTAGCTAGTAATACAAGCATGAGCCACCAGCACCAGGCTTACAATCTTTAATAAGATCTACTCATTACTCGACTTATGACTCACTAACCCCTCTGTACATTATCTTTATAATAATAAAAAATTTTAAACTTTAAGATAGTATACATAAAGGTATGTAAATGAAACCATTTGAAGTCTGAAGAAAACACCAGGTATATCAGGACACAACACTACCAGGACACCTATATTTACCTTTCAGATGGCTTGTTTTCAAACAGCTTTTTGAGTAACAAGTAAAAGGAGAGCTCTTAGCCCAGGTCCTAGAATACAATGCTCGTGTGTTTTCAGTCTCCCCCGCTCTGCTGGGATAGGAGGCTGTGCAGAGATGCAGGATGGCCTCCACGCCCCCATGCCCACCTCCCAGCCCACACTCGGGTGGACAGGCTCCCTAGAACACACTGCTCGTGGGTGTTCAGACTCCCCCATTCTGCTGGGACAGGAGGCTTTGCAGAGATGCAGGATGGCCTCCACACTCCCACACCCAACTCCCAGCCTGTACTTGGGTTGACAGGCTCCCTTGCTCAGGCTCTATGACAGATGGCCCTCTACCCTCCTTCCCAATGGACACACAGGCCACGCTGCCTTTATGCCCTGCTTCCTGCATTCAGTACATACAATCAAGTCTGAGAGATGATCTGATCCAGAGCTGAAGCCACTCGTGTCTGAGTCAGAGGGGCTGCTAGAACGGGAATCCAGGATGGGCCGGGTGTCCAAGCGGGATCCTCTAATGGAAGGTGCTGGAAACTTGTCCAGGTCAGACCCAAGAGGATCCAGAGGCAGGAAGCTCAAGGGGTTTTTTCCTAGGACATTTCCCAATGGATTATGAAGCATGCTCAACACTAGAGGACAAAGAAAAAAAAGAGGAAATTTTATGACCTCTTTTTTTTTTCCCAGACAAGAACTTTTCCCTTTTCTCCCACATCCACTGAGAAGATGGCAAAACACAGGGCATGATCCATTTCTGGAACTTGGTCGCTGAGGGGCTGGTGGGTGCAGTTCCACAATTGACTGCTGTTGGAGCAGCAGAGCTCCTCTCTGCTCTAGGGTTCGCTGGCATCTGGGGACCTTGGTCACAGCTGCTATTAGTGTCTGGATACACCTGCAGCATAATAAAGAATCCCAAGCCATCCTGCTGCTTCAGTGTGTTTATCAGAAGTCCCACCTTTCTGATGCCATACATATGCTGAAATACAGAACCGTGCTCAATACCTCAGAGGTCTAGTACAATAGAGCATGTCTGCTATCTGAGACAATCTTATGCAAACTTGCACCATCTGTAAGTCTCCTTCTCTGCACATTTAGGATGGTAGGAAGGTAACAGAGTTAAGTCTACTAGCTGACTGAACTGGAACCTTGGGTCTGACATCTGTGGGAGGCTCCAGGAAGCTCTGCCGGCTTCTCTGAGCATCCTGGGTAGAGTACCAGTGGTTCCACAACACTGTTATTAGAAGGGTTCAGTTATCAGGGAACAGATGGAAAGGACTCAGCAGAAAATGAGATATCAAACATCACAAAAGAGCACCAGTTTCCACACTCGGTCTTAGGAAATGAGGACCCTGAGCAAAGCATAGCTTTCATCCATGAGGACAAGGAGTAAGGAATAGAGAGCACAGCCATTGAGTTGGGGAGAATAGAGGGAAAATAGGTCTCAAAATGGCTGTGGTAAAACCACAATCATGTACATGCTTGTTAACAGGATTGTAACTGGGTCCATTCCAGACCCAATCAGCAATTTGGTAGAATACAGGTTACCGGGGCTACTCTTCCCAGGGTTCTGCTAGTATGCGTGCTTGGCTAGGGCTGGGGAAGAGTCCCAAAAGACAAGAATAAACCTCTCCACCAGTGAAATTAAAGTCAAGGCATGCTCTCGGGGATGTGGCAAGAGACCCAGGGCAGCTGCTACCATGGGCTCAGAGCAGCACATGGGACTCCCATCCCCCAGCACATGACTCCCGACTCCCCTCCCAGACCAGATATAGTAGTTGGTTGTATTTGTAACATCTTTTCTTGTGTGTGTTGAGCCTCCTGGGTCTTGGAACTTAGGGCCTGGACACTGTCCCTGAGTTTTTGTGTTCAAGGCTAACAGTCTACTACCTGAGTCACAGCTCCACTCCCAGATTTTTGATAGTTAACTGGAGATAAGAGTTTCATGGACTTTTCTGCCAAGGCTGGCAGAGAACTATGATCCTCAGATCACACTGGCACCCTGCACGACACTGTTTTAATGAAGAGGCTATAGTGTGGGTGTATTTATCAGATTATTATTCTACAGTGTAAACATACCTCATTCGATCTGTGGTGCTGAGTTTCAGCCCTACTACATCTTGGCTAATACCTTTAAAGGCTTGTCTAATATCCATGGGGAGCAGGGAAACTGCGCCATATCCTCCAAAGAGATAGTTTGCTACTATTATGTCAAGGAAACATTCTTAAAATTGTTTTTTATTTTTTGTTTATGTGGTACTGAGGAATTGAACTCAGGGCCTTATGCATGCTAGGCAAGCACTCTATCACTAAGCCACATTCCCAGCCCCAAAACTAACCTAAGTCTTTCAAATCCATTTTCAAAGCACCAGCTTTAACTGCATAACTGTGTCTCAAACTACCTAGATTCTGGTGCCCATCAGAAATAATCCCTGACAAACATCTCAAGTGATCCTCAGTGAACCCCCGCCTCCACGGAATGAGAAGTCCAGTCCCCATGCCCAGGCTTGGTGGGCAGGAGAGGGGCAGACTGACTGGAGTTCCTCCCTGACACCTGGCAGACAGCACCGTGGAAATCCACAGAGCATGTGTGACTGCTTTAAAGTGGCACTGAAACCCAGATCTCCTCCTCCTCCACTCTTTACAAAAACAAGTTCAGAGTGAAGAGTGATCCTGGACAACCTAGTTAGTTTTGACTTCATCCTGAGGGTAACTGAGAGAGTATGAAGAGATGGTTTGAAGAGTCTCTGGGGATGGCACAGGAGGTGGGCCAGGGAAACAGAAGAAAGGTCCAGGACGGCATGTGCAGAGAGGGAGACTGAGTTCTTACACTGGACTTGAAGGGTTTTCTATGCCTGGATAAACACCAGACCCAGAGAGGGCTATTATTTTTCCATTGGGGGGTGTGAAGGAGAAAATGAGATGATAACAATGAAGAATTAAAGAATGGATTGGGTGTTACATGTTACAGACAAAAGAGTTAATATACTGGAAGCAAATAAATGGAAAACCTGCTATTTCCATGAACTGAGAGCTCTACAAGGAATAGAGGAGGCAGATGGGAGGAGGCAGAGCTCCAGAATGAACAGAGGAGGTAGATGGGAGGAGGTAGAGTTCTAGGAGTAGAAGAGGCAGATGGGAGGAGGCATAGCTCTAGGAGAAACAGAGGAAGCAGACGGGTAGAGGAAGGACAGGGAATATTATGAGCTCTAAGGGTGAGGAGGTCCAGGAAATGGAAACTAAGCTGGAATGAGAGGTCTGAAACATAGCAAGGATCTGTAAAGACATGAAAGGAACCCATGGTGATAGCTGGGCCTGAGTTAAACAAAAAACAGCTGTGGAAGTCTCCAGAGATAAGGAAGGATTGGGAGATAGACAAAGTGGGACAAATGAGTACCCTGAGGTAGATGAGCTGGGAAGCTCCAACTTGGCAAGGAAGTATCAAAGCCTTTGGCACCGGGACAGTGACTTACCCCTATAATCCTAGCTATTCAGGAGGCTGAGATACAAGGATTGTGGTTTGAAGCCAGCTCAGGCAGACAAATCTGTAAGACTCTTATCTTCAATTAACCAGGGGAAAAAAACAGAACTGGAGGTATGGCTCAAGTGGTAGAACACCAACCCCGATTTTTAAAAAAAAAGCCAAGGGAGAGCTTGAGGCCCTGAGTTCAAGTCATAGTACCAGCAAAAACAAATGAACAAATGACTAACATTTCAGCTACAGCAGAAGTTTGACACAGCACTCACCACTGAAGAGCAAGATCAAGGAAGTTTGTTAATACTAGCTAGGAAAGGGGAGTGTCATGGGGGCGAGTAGAGAGCGCTAAGACTGCCAAGGCTGGCAAAGATGTTCTACCATCTACACCAGAGTGGCAGGACAGCTCACACCACACACAAATTCAGTCCAGCTCCTGAAGAGCCCACATATAATGGTCATATTCCTTCATTTCACTAATAGAGACTTTCGTTTACTGAATTATCTACCAAGTGGGTATTGCTTCATCTTCACAAAGGAAATATGGTCAGAGAGCTATCACTGTGTACAAGTTGGCAGGACACCTCGTTCTCACAGACTCCTATCTTCATCTTCAATGGTACACCACTCACTGGCTACTTGTCACAGAGTTGACAGAACCCCACCTTTGTCTTCTTGTTCTTGCATGTCTCTTTTGTGTTCAGATCATCAACTACAGATGAACAGCCCCATCTACAATAAATCAGTGCCATGGTACATGCAGGCCTTGAAACTTAGCCACGGTTTTGCCTTTCTAAGAACTCATTAAAAAACACATCTTGATCTGGGAGCCAGTGGCTCACACCTGTAATCCTAGCTACTCAGGAGGCTGAGATCTAAGGATCACAGTTCAAAGCCAGCCCCGGGGAAAAAAGTCCCCGTGAGACTCTGATCTCCAATTACTACTAAAAAACTAGAAGTGGAACTGTAGCTCAAGTGGTAGAGCACTAACTTTGAGCAAAGGAGCTAAGGGACAGCACTCAGGCCCTGAGCTCAAATCTTCTCCCCACCCAAAAAATAAAATGCATCTTGGAGCTGCGTGCTGGTGGCTGTAATCTTTTTTTTGTTTTTTGGGTTTTTTGGTTTTTGTTTTTTTTTTTTTTGCCTGTCCTGGGCCTTGGACTCAGGGCCTGAGCACTGTCCCTGGCTTCTTTTTTCTCAAGGGTAACACTCTGCCACTTGAGCCACAGCACTACTTCTGTCCATTTTCTATATATGTGGTGCTGGGGAATCGAACCCAGGGCTTCATGTATAGGAGGCAAGCACTCTTGCCACTAGGCCATATTCCCAACCACTGGTGGCTGTAATCTTATCTACTCAGCAGGCTGAGATCTGAGAATCATGGTTCAAAGCCAGCCTGGAAAGAAAAGTCCATGAGAATCTTATCTCCAATTATACACCAAAGTGCCAGAGTGGGGCTGTGGCTCAAGTGGTAGAGTACTAGCCTTGAGTGCCCATGCCCTGAGTTCAAGCCCCAGGACCAGAATAAAAATAAAATAAAAATACAATTTAAAAAAGAAACACTCATTTAGAAAACTTGAGGCTTAGTACTTCAAGTTTCTAATCAATGCCCTAACTACTCCCAAAACATTCCTCATATGGGATTATTTAGCTTCACGTGAAAACTGGCAGTTATGTAAACACAACTCTCATAGTACAACAACATTCAAAAGTATTTAGATACAGGGGAGCACAAGAAGCCAAGGTAACTAAACCTGGTCTCCCAAAGACTTTGATCTTGAAAACACTGGTGGGGTAGAGGGAGAAGAGAGAGGTAGTAAGACTTAGACAGGACTAAGAAAGAACATACAGGCCAAGTGGCATGGAGCATGACACTTTCAGGAAATGTAGTGGCTGAGCACTGTGAAAGACATTCAAGACTGCCAAAGTACTTTGCAAACTCATACTGAAACAAGGGGTTTGCTAAGTGGCTACTGCTTGGAGCAAACAGGTGTTGAGAGAAAAGCAAAAATTCTATTCAAGAATTCCTGGGGCTGGGGATATGGCCTAGTGGCAAGAGTGCCTGCCTCGGATACACGAGGCCCTAGGTTCGATTCCCCAGCACCACATATACAGAAAACCGCCAGAAGCGGTGCTGTGGCTCAAGCGGCAGAGTGCTAGCCTTGAGCGAGAAGAAGCCAGGGACAGTGCTCAGGCCCTGAGTCCAAGGCCCAGGACTGGCAAAAAAAAAAAAAAAAAAAGAATTCCTGCACACGGGGGCTGGGGATATAGCCTAGTGGCAAGAGTGCCTGCCTCGGATACACGAGGCCCTAGGTTCGATTCCCCAGCACCACATATGCAGAAAACGGCCAGAAGTGGCGCTGTGGCTCAAGTGGCAGAGTGCTAGCCTTGAGCGGGAAGAAGCCAGGGACAGTGCTCAGGCCCTGAGTCCAAGGCCCAGGACTGGCCAAAAAAAAAAAAAAAAAAAAAAAAAGAATTCCTGCACTACCTGCAAAAAGTGGAATAAGAAATGACAGGTCCGGGCTAGGAATATGGCTTAGTGGTAGAGTGCTGGCCTTGTATACATGAAGCCCTGGGTTCCATTCCTCAGCACCACATATACAGAAAAAGCCAGAAGTGGCACTGTGGCTCAAGTGGTAGAGTGCTAGCCTTGAGCAAAAAGAAGCCAGGGACAGTGCTCAGACCCTGAGTTCAAGGCCAAAAAAAAAAGGAAAAAGAAAAAGAGATGGCAGGTCAGTTAAGAGCACTGAATCAATTTATAACAGTTTTGGGTATATATAGTTAGGATTGTCTTTATTCTAAATGGTTCAGAAGATGTTTTCTATATATGTGTGTGTGCACAAGAGAAAATATGTACAAATAATAAAGCAGATGGGATAAAATGAATGTAATAGAATTTGTAGAAAGTTAGCGTGAGGTTTACTTTAGCCCATATTATGAACCAAGTTTCTGGAAACTATGACCCAGTCTGATGCCCTACAGTGACCTAATTGTTCCTCTACAGCCCAGCCTGGCAGAGGGTTCCAACTCATTAATACCACCTCAGAGACGGCAAGAGACCAAATCAGCAGTAATATTTTTAGACTGTTAACTTTGTCTACTTTCACCCTTCTATGCCAGCTCCTGTGGGCTTTACAGCTGAGTCACTGTTGGAATTTTCAGAAGCCTCCCCAAGAGTACAAAGGGATCGAGTCTGACAGCAGTGACTGCGACAGTGTGTGGCACTGGAGCCTACACTGCACAGTGGGGCTGAGCTCCAGGCCTGCTTGAGCAGGGAGTGGCCAGCATTCCTCCATCAATACTTGACTCTAATGAGAATGGTCATAGGAAGAAGCCATTATTTCTACCCTCACATACACAGCCTGGAACCCTTCTTCTCTTCTGCCATCTTTGGTTCTAGACTACAATCTAAGAACCTATCTGAAGGCAGGAAAGGGGAAGGCAGCACTGAACAGAGACCCTTTTGGCTGTGACTCCAAATCCACACTGAACACCAAAGCCCATTTCAAGTGATGGACTTATAAATGTGGGCATGGATCTCACAAGTCCAAGGTGGGAGCCCTACTCCAGTTCCCCACACAGTCTAATCCCGATCTTGAACAATGGAAAAAACTTGAACACTGGAAAAGTTCTATTACCTGTGGAGAAAGATCAGCTAACATCCAATCATTTCTACTTTTTCATTCAGGAGGCACCTGCTGTAACATTGCTTCCTATGTTTTCTGTTCTCCCTATAGAGAAAGCTGTTCCTAAATAAACTACTTGACTACATAAAAAAAATCTCATGCTTCAGTATAGGATGAAAACTGTGGCAATGCATCAACATTCTCTAGATGTTATTATAATTCAGAAAGATTAATTTTTGAAGAATATGGCAGTCCAGCTGACTAATTAATATAGAAGACAGAAAAATGGTAGAGCTTGTCTTAACTAAGCAAATACTTAGGATGGGGAAGGGATACAGCTAAGTTGTAGAATACTTACTCAGAATTTGTGACATCCTGCGTTTCTTATCTAGCATCACAGAAATCAAACCATCCACCTACCACCAAAAACGCAAAAGACTCACAAACCACCACCACCAATAAAAAAACAACAAAAAACACACCCAGGATCAACAGCACTGATCACTTAGCTAGACACTGTGCTATACGCTAGAACGGCAGCAGTGGAGAATGTTAAGAGAACTGGCGGGCCTCAGAAGTCACTGTTCTACATGGAAGAGGCCTAAGTGTTTTGAATGTGGCTTCCAAAAGGGTTTGGGAGAGGCTGGGATGGTGGCTTAGTGGTAGAGTGCTTGCCATGCATGCATGAAGCCCTAGGTTCAATTCCTCAGCACCACATAAACAGAAAAAGCCAGAAGTGGTGCCAACACTCAAGTGTTAAGAGTTAGGCTAGCCTTGAGCAAAAAGAAGCCAGGGACAGTGCTCAGGCCCTGGGATCCAAGCCCCAGGACTGGCAAAAAAACAAAACAAAAGGGCTTGGGAGAGGCTAGAAGGGCACACCTAAAATGTTTCCCTGCAGAAATCATTCACAGAGAACCTTCCATTCACTGGTTAGCAAGGCAGAAACCAAAGAGGATGAAGAAGTTAATCCCCACAAGAAACCTGAATGAAGGGAGTGGGGTGTCCTTGGCACCTTAGACTGAGCATCTGGTTTGTCCCTCAGCTTCCTTCTGTACAAACTACTCATTAAGAGTTCTTGTTTCTGGGCCCCTCTCATAGTCTCAAAATCACCCTGTTGACCTGCTGAGTAATGCTGAACCCACAAGAGTCGCAGAGGAAAGGAAAGAGACGCATCCAGGCCGAGGCACATCTCAGGGGTCAGGGAAGGAGTGAGACACATCCAGGCGGCAGCACAGCGCAGGGGTCAAGAGGGAGCCCACACTTTCCCTTGGGCGTCCCATGGTGGGGGCCTCGCAAGGGCCATCAGGCCTTGCTATGTGCACTATACTGTATGTGCCTGTCCTGCTGCACAGTACCTGCACCAGAGACCACCAGTCCTCTGGCTCAGCACATCAGGGTCATAGGAAACAAGTTTAAAAGGAGGCATGAGGCTTTTAGAACCAAAGAGACAAGGATGGAATCCCGGGTTGGCCAGTAGTATCACTTTTGGTACTTTACAAACTCTGTGAGCCTATTCCTGCATCTATGCAAGCATTGTAATCATGTGATGTGTTCAACATAAAGGTAGTCGATAATCAGTGCTCATTAGTCACTCATCCCACCCCACGAAGCTGAGGGCAGCTCTGCTGTTCCATCATAGGACTTAAGATACTGCAAGAAGGACAGAGGTAGCCAGGCACTGCTGGCTTATGCCTGTCATCCTAGCTACTAAGAAGGCTGGGGATCATGGTTCAAAGCCAGCCTGGGAAGAAAAGGCGGTGAGACTCTTATCCCCAATTAACCAATAGAAAACTAAAGTGGCACTGTGGCTCAAAGTAGTAGAGCACTAACCTTGAGCAAAAGAGCTCAGAGACAGTGCCCAGGGCACTGAGCTCAAGCCTCATGACTGACAAATTAAAAAAAAAAAAGGCAAAGGCAGCCCTGTGGAGAGGTGCCATTAGGGTCTCCAAGAAAACGCACTTACCACTCACCATGGTTGAAAGGCTTCCTGCCTAGCAAGGGGAGAGACCCTACCAAGTGCCAAACCCAATTGGTCTTCCAGGCACATCTCCACAAGGTTCTCCAAGCACATTCATGGGTCTGAACACATCTGCCAGGTGGGGGCACGCTGGCTCTGGCAGTTCCAATCTAAAAGTATCATTAGGGGAGAAAATGGAAGCCCTTCACAGCAGTCACTGGGCTGCATCTGGAATGCTTGCTTCTTCATTTGTGTTTCTCTGATCATCTTGGACTCTACTCACTGACACAACCCCAGGGCCCAGCACAGCACCTGCTACATAGCCAGAGCTTAATGTCTATGAGTGAATTTAGCCAAGAGTTTTGGTCATGAGCCCCGTTTTCCAGCTTTCCGTTTGCCTCACTGCTCTGCACCCTGTCTGATAGTTTATTAGAATGGTAGAAAAGGGCAGATGTAAAGCCATACGGCCTGAGGCACTATCATTCAAAGAGTCCAGGGAATAAGCCTGAAGCCTGGGCAAAGGGTCCTGAACTATCTTCCTGAAACTGCATTATCTCCCCCTCTCTGAAGAAACTGAGTCACGTTGGTGTTCAGAAGGGAAGGCAGTGTAAGATGCTGCATGTGCGTGTACTGCCGGCGAGGGTGCGGGATCTGGTGCTGCAGCTGGCTGGTGGGAGGGCTGCCTCCTACTTGAGGAGGTGGGCTTTCCAAGAAGGCCCAGTGCTCTCAGCTGCCACCGACTGAGGATGGAGGAGACCTTCACACTCATTGAGAAGAAATACCCACACTTACCCTGCTCTAGCCTCATCGTTGTACTCGGGTATTTCTCTGGTCCTTATGAAATCTGAGGCTCAGAATGCACTCTTCCCTGGGCCACAAAATCATGTAAAATTTCACTAAAGTATTTGAAATGAAAAGTGAAGAAAAATCACCCCCACCCTCAGAGATAGATAGCGACACCATCTAGCCTTTTTTCTTTTTAGCTTGGGTCACGCTGTGATACCCAGACTGGCCACAAGCTCCTGGCAGTCTCCACAAGTGATACTCTTACCTCAGCTTCTAAGGTCTGGGTTACAGGTATGCAGTCCTCTTCCCAGACAAGTTATTTTTTATCACCTAATTCCCAGTAACTTTGAGGCCAAGCTCTCTCAATCTGATGCTGGACACCTCTAAATTTCTATGAGCCCCAAAGCTAGATTTTTAGAAGAACCCTTATAGCTAAGAGAAGCCAGTGCCAAAGAAGGGCCACACCCATCCTGAAGGCTAATACAAGTGCTCGGTCAAACACAGGCAACCCACAAACACAGGTCCATCTCCTATGAATCCCATTTGAGTGAGGATGGGATAAGGCTGGCCTCAAATGCACGACTATGGCCTCTCCATCCAAGGTCCAGACAGAGGACACCAAACAGTCATGTAACACTTCCTGGCCTAAGAAAACAGGACAGTTAGCAACCTTCCCAGAAAAGCCCAAGTCAGCTGTGGCCAGTACTCAAGAGACTGCCCTCCCAAACCTGGGTTAAAGCAAAGTTTGTCCCTGACCCACAAATAAATCAAATTCCCCTACCCCAAATGGACTTTACTCTAAAAACAAAAAAAGGTATTAAAATGCCTAACAGACACAAGAGTCCCAGTTCTGCAAAGAATTCTAAAAAAAAATATCCGTGCCAAACAGGGCAGAGGCCAGAGCATCACCATGGCAGTACCTTGCTGCCATGACAGCTGGCTCCTGAACCAGGGAGGCAAGAAAGGACCGCAGGCACACCCCACTGCCAGCACCAAGAGCAAATGGCTGCACCCACCCCCGACCTCTCTGCCTTCTTATAGAATCTGCTGCCAATACTTTATTATGGAGTAATTTACATAGAGAAAAATATGCATATTTTAAGTATACACAATATAACTACAGCATTTAAGTTCACATTTCTTCTGAATACTCTTAAGTCTTTATCTGGCCAATCCTTCTTTTAGAGGAAGACACACAGGTAATGGGAAGACCTAGGTGGAAGCAGCTCAAGATTTGTCAAGTCCTTTCAACCTGACCCCATCAAATCATACCAATAAGATAAAGGAGGAGACGGGAGGACAGGAGAAAGAAGACAGGAAGAGGCTTGACTCCATGTCTGGGTGTCCATGACACAAAGGAATCTTTAAAAAGCCTCTGAAGCCAGGAGTTACCCCACCCTGTTCACAGTGCCTACCCCTTTCTGGGGCTCATTTCTTCACCTAGTTAAGGCAATCTCTGTGTCCCAGCATTAATTATCTAGCCTCACCAGAGGTGAAAATTCTTCCTAGGCCATTGCTGAGACCACTGCCTTTCACATATAAGTCCATAGTTTTAAAAGCCACTGAGAAACAGAATCTGGTCATCCAGTAGTCAGCCTATAAGTCCCCTCCCCCACCTAAAAGTGTTTTGCTTCATCATCTCCAAGATGGGCCTGGGCACCAGGGGTTCACTGGATCCTTTCTGTGTAAGGCTGTAACCTTGGGGACCCTGCTCAGGGCTGGCCCAGGTGTAGACTAACAACTCCAGGGAATTTATCAGGGTAAGTAGAAAAGCCATGCCTTCCTTTCCGAGAAGCCATCTGTCTTGCCACATTTACAGCTAGCATTTCCATCTCTTGCAAAGCAGCTACGTGTGTGTGCATGTGTATGTGTGTGTGTGTGCGTGTTTCAACGGGGAATAGCACAACTGTTGCTCATCACCCCATGCGCCCCTCCCCCAGCCACCTCATTCTCTGGCACTCACCCGGGTGTGTACTGCTCTGGGCAGAGGAGTCTGAGTCCTGGGTGCTCCAGGGCCGGTCCCAGCCCGTCACACTGAGGGACTGCAGGCCAAGGCACAAGTCATTTGCATCTGAGAGGCCGTGGGAAGGCTCTTGCGTGGAGGTGGGGAAAAGCATCTTGCTGGTAACTGCTTCTTCGGAGTCCTGGAAGTCTGCTTTGGACAGGAGGATAGCAGAAACCCCAGAGTTAAGCGCTGTCTTCCTGGGTATTACCCACAGTAAATACCACTAATAATAGTTTCCCTGGGTCCAGAAGCTGGATGGATGCTGCAGCCGCTACCTCTGCACTTTTGGGGGTGTTCGAGCAGAAGCCTTGCCGTCCAGCCCCCTCCCCACACACACCCCTATCCCGTCTGCATTACAGAGGGGCAGCATGTGACCAGGCTGCTGATGCTGCCCGCTGCCAGTGACATCAGCCACCGCCGCCGCCGCCGCTGAGGAGCAAGGAGCTGCGTCCTCCCTCACTGAACGGGGGAGGAGCAGGAGGGGATGCGGGGAGGAGACTTGCCTCCCGGGAGGAGTCCGGATGCCGCGCTGCTAAGTCAGGGTTGCAAGGCAGCGCCCTCCAGCAATGGTGGCCAAGTGGCCCTCAGGTGCCACGAAAGTCCTCTCTGCTGACAGTGGCAAGGCTAAAGCCATGGCTAAGGATCCTGCTAACGTGGCTCTGCCCTGCCCTGCCCCGCCCTTCCCTTCCCCATGTCCCCCACCCCCAAACCCCCAAACACTCTAGTCCTGGATGCTTTCCAGCGGCTGGCACAAACCCTGGCTTTGCAGCCCAATGCAAAGCATCACCAGCCTGCCAGCTCCAAGTGGGCCCTGACACAGCAGTGCCTCCCACTGAGGAAGGGGTCATCTTCAGAAAACCTGCACACTGGAGCCCTGGGGACAGCAGCTGGTGCTCCAGGCTCACCACTGAGGAAAGTAGCCAGCATATTTGAAGCAAATACTCACACACCTGGGGCGGGGTCCACAAACCCCATGCCACACAAGGAAGGAGGCTGCTCCCCCTAGGATACCCCTCCATCCCAGGTCCCACACACCAAAAGGATGAGCATTAGTTGTGAGCAAACCCAGGAGCCCAGCTCCCCGCTCCTGCCACTGCCTTACTGACTGATGATGACTGTGCTCACAAAGCAATACCTGACAGCCTCCACAGGAAAGCTCTACCCACACCCTCCACACAGGCTCCCTGCTTTTGCCCTTTCAGGAGCCTGCAGGGTTAGAGTGCCCAGTGGTGTGCCTGGTACCCTAAGTTGCCAGGCCTTCCCAAGCAGTTCCTGAGAACCAAGAACCTATTTTGTGACCATGCATGGCTCCAGCAGCAAAGTCTAAGAAGTTCAACTTTCACAGCCTGTTATTTCCTCACCAGTACCTGCACCAGTCCTTTCCCAATCCAACCCCTGCTCCCTGGGCTTCCTCTTTATAGGGGTTAGGGCAGGTAGGTAGGGCAATGGTCCTGAGCCGTGGCAGGAAGGTCATGCACACTCCATCTGTCTGCTCTTCCCTGTTGCAAGGACAAGCAAGAAGACCTAAGTGCTGGCCCACCTGGGGAGGATCTGAGCCAGGCAGAACAGAGGGGGATGTTGCTGCTAGCCATGGGAACTGCTGAGCAGAGGCTCCTGCAGTATACCTGAACGTGCTTAGGCACAGAGCACAAGGGGAAACAGTCAGTCCATACAAAGGACGTGTCCCCTCAGAGGATTTATTTTTGTAGCTTTCCTGCTGTGTCATCCATTCACAATATTCCCGTCTGGCTGCAGATACTCAGCCTGCTCCCTGTCTGTGTTTATCTAAGCTGTGTTCACTTCACTACTGCACGGTCTGTGCAGGAACCTGTCACACTGGACCACCCTCTCTCACGCCACTGCCTCCTGCTTCTTCATGCAAAAGATAAAATTCACAGTTAATCCCCACACATTATGCCTCCCTTAAAAGCATGCATATTTAAGTGTCTATTCTCCATTAAACAGGAAAGAATATTCTCAGCTACTATGATTATATAACTATATATTACTTGTTTTTACATATATGTATATATTCCTTCTCTACACTAATCTCAGACATCTTATGTCTTGAAAGAGCTATTCTCCTTCCTCCTCTAAAGTCACAGCACCCTCATACTACAAGTAGAGAAAATCTAACCATTAGCTGCTATGGCTACTACTAAAAGACAGCGGGCTGGCAGGTGTCAGTGGCTCACGCCTGTGGTCCTAGCTATTCAGGAGGCTGAGATCTGAGGATCATGGTTGGAAGCCAGCCTGGGCACGAAAGTATGTGAGACTCTTATCTCCAATTAACTATTCTGAAAAAGCTGCAAGTAGAGCTGTGGCTCAAATGGTAGAACACTAGCCTTGAGCACAACGAGGCTCAGGGACAGCACCCAGGCTCTGAGCCCAAGCTCCAAGATTGGCAAAAAAAAAAAAAAAAAGGCAGCACAGTAAACCATAAGCATCAAATACTAAATCTCAGGCCCCACTTGTGACCTATGGAATTGGATTGTGTTTGAAGGACAACATTGGTTAAGGAATGAGACTAAAACAGCTAATATGTTAGCTTAGACTGCTAAGGAAGCTACTATCCTCCAGCTAATGTAAAACATCATAGTAATAAAAAATAAAATCTGTCTTTTCTTGCCTTATTCTTTCTAGACTTGTGTGTGTATGCACACTGGTCCTAGGGCTTGAAATTAAAGTCTGGGTGCTTGCTGTCCCTCAGCTTTCCTGCTCAAGGATAGTGTTCTACCACCTAAGCCACAGCTCCATTTCTGACTTTTTTGGTGGTTAATTGGAGATAAGAGTCTCATAGACTTTCCTGGGCTTGTTTTGAACCAGGATGCTCAGATCTCAGCCACCTGAGTAGTTGGCACCTGGCTTCTTTCTAGACATTCCCCACCCCCACCCCCAGTCCTGGGGCTTGAACTCAGGGCCTGGGCACTGTCCCTGAGCTTCTTTTGCTCAAGGTTAGCACTCTACCACTTGAGCCACAGTGCCACTTCTGGCCTTTTCTGTTTATGTGGTACTGAGGAATCAAACCCAGGGCTTCATGAATGCTAGGCAAGCACTCTACTACTAAGCCACAACCCCAGCCCCTTTCTAGACTTTTAACAAATACATTACTGTGGCTTGTATCACAACCACACTTAAGTGCTTTTGTCAAATCTTTATTCCATTCCCAAATATAGTCTCCAAGAGTGACAAAGACAATGAGTTCACATTAGTTTCTTTCAAATAACAGACTTCACGCGCTTTGTCGAAGAGGACACCATCCCCGATAGAGGAGGACCAGTCTTCAGGCAAGGGTATATGAGTAGCTGCGCTTCCCTGCTAGAACCTCCAAACAAGCTCTGAAATAACGGACTTCAGTCAGCTGAAACTACTGAAATCAATGATTTTTGGGTTTTCTTAAAATTCTAGCAAGCTGACAGTATCATTTCAGAAAATATATTTCTAAAAAGATTGGATACTGTTTTCAAAAATATGCTAATTGTGAAAAATCAAACCAGGCATCTTAAATGAGTGTGAGTCGGGAAAACTTTGAGGAAAATCAGAATACACAGTCCATCCAGGTGCCAGTACTCACTCCTATAATCCCAGCCACTCAGGAGGGCTGAGATCTGAAGATCACAGTTCAAAGCCAGCTCAGGCAGAAAAGTTCAGGAGACCTTTATCTCCAATTAACTACCAAAAAGCCAGAAGTAGAGCTGTGGCTCGAAGTGGTAGAGCACTGGCCTGAGCACAAAAGCTTTAGGACAGCACCTAGGCCCCAAGTTCAAGTCCCAGAACCAGCACAAAAAGACAAAAGGAGGAAAGAATGACACTGACACTGACAGACCCAATAGGTCTCTCTGTGCAAAGCCCGGTTCTGCGCTTGCATGTGCACACCATCACCTGGAAACCTGACAAAATTCTGATTTTGTTGGTGCTCAGAAGTTTTTGTTTTGTTCTGGAGGCAGGACTTCCCTGTGCAGCCCAGATTAACCTCAAATTCATAATCATCATACCTCAATCTCCAAATTGGTAGGACTGTGGGAATGTACCCCTGCTCCTGAAATCTAAACTTTGAGACAACACACCTGCCTAACAGGTAAGACCAAAAGGACTATTCCAGAGTCTTCAATATTTGGTGCTGCCAATCAGAACTTCTATTCATCTCCATACAATGGTACAATCACTTTGGAAAAAAGCCTGCTATTTTTTCCCCCAGTCCTGGGGCTTGAACTTGGGGCCTAAGCACTGTTTCTGGCTTCTTTTTGCTCAAGGCTAGCACTCTACCACTTGAGCCACAGTACCACTTCCAGCCTTTTCTGTTTATGTGGTACTGAGGAATCAAACCCAGGGATTCATATATACGAGGTGAGCACTCTACATCCAAGCCACATTCCCAACCCTGATAATTTTTTTTTCTTTCTGTTTATGTGGAACTGAGAAATCGAACCCAGGGCTCCATGCATGCTAGGCAAGCACTCTACCACTAAGCCGTCTCAGCCCACCTGATAATTTTTTTTACACAATATACACCATCCTAAGACCTAGTAATTCTACTCCTATAAAAAATATCCACACAAGAATGGTTGGTGATGGTAACTGCCAAAGCTTGGTGAATCCAGGCAAGTGCTAATCAAACAAGATCGATTCTACGCACACTGCAGCAGTGCTTGTCAACAAAGAATATCGAATACATGAGACACAGCCAAGCCTCAGTTATGACTAAAAGATGTAAGAGTATGTCTATGACCACTTGAATTTCTAGTGTCAGTGTGTACATATGTATACATGCACACACATACATACGTGTATATACACACAAATATGAGTCTATGTGTTTACATACAGAGATCAGGACTTGTGCATTACAGTCAAATGCTCTACTACAGTTATAATTCCAGCCTGTGGTCAATATTTTCTTTGTGTGTGGTACTGGGCTTGTATTAAAAACTTCCTACTTGCGAGGCAAGTAAGTGTTCTACCATGTAAGCCATGCCCCTAATTGTTGATCTTTTAGTTTGTGTTTCTGATAGGGCCTCTCACTAACTTCATGTAAGCTAGCCTTGAGCCTCAATCCTCCTATCTATCTGCCATGGGCCTAGGATTACACGAATGTACCACCATGTCTGGCTCAAGTTTTGCACGGAGTTGAATGTGTACATTTCTCAAAATGTATCTAACAGTACACTTAAAATTGTGTTTCATTCTATATAAATCTTAGCATAAAGTCGTAAATGAATGTTTAACACTAGTTTTATGTATGTATGTGACAATACTTAGAACTGAACTATACACAGGACTGTAACTTTTTTTTTGGTGGGGGGGTTTGTTTGTTTGTTTTTTGGTCAGCCCTGGGGCTTGGACTCAGGACCTGAGCACTGTCCCTGGCTTCTTTTTGCTCAAGGCTAGCACTCTGCCACTTGAGCCACAGCGCCACTTCTGGCCGTTTTCTATATATGTGGTGCTGGGGAATCGAACCCAGGGCTTCATGTATAGAAGGCAAGCACTCCTGCCACTAGGCCATATTCCCAGCTCCAGGCCTGTAACTTTTAAATCATAAAAATAAGATGTACTGATGAATGGTAAGAGATAAATAAGTGGCTACATGATAAAAGCAATTGTGACAAAAATCTCTGTCAAATCTAGGTGATAGGAATCATGAGTTTTTACCCTTTTTATTTTTTATCAGTCCTGGGCTTCATTGAACTCTGGTCACTGTCCCCAAGCTCTTTGACTCAAGGCTACTAGCACACTACCACTTTAAGCCACAGCTCCACTTCTGGTTTTCTGATGGTTAATTGGAGACAAGAGTCTCATGAACTTTCCTGCAAAGCAGGCTTTGAATTATGATCCTCAGATCTCGGCCTCCTGAGTAACTAGGATTACAGACATGAGCCACCAACACCCAGGAAGTTTTCACTTTAGGATAATTCTTTCAGTTTTTTCTATAATGCTTGAAATAGTCATAATAAAATGTTGAGGAAAAATGAAATCAAACGTGTTCTGCAAAAAGTTTGTGTGAACTAACTGGTTTGACAGTAAGAACTGTCAAGTCAGGTTTTTGTTTTGGCCATTCCTGGGGCTTGGACTCAAGGCCTGAGCACTGTCCCTGGCTTCCTTTTGCTCAAGGCTAGCACTCTGCTACTTGAGCCACAGCGCCACTTCTGGCCATTTTCTATATATGTGGTGCTGGGGAATAGAACCCAGGGCTTCATGTATTCAAGGAAAGCACTCTTGCCACTAGGCCATATCCCCAGCCCTCAAGTCAGGTTTTTAATAGAAGACATTCTCTGTAGATTGTTATAGGCCCAAGATTTTGACAAAACATAATGCAAGTGATAAAGTAAAAGCCATTTAAAATATTTTGTTGGCAAGATATTTTTAAACTCATAGCATTTACGTATTTCTCAATCCTTTAGGTGTACAGAGTCAAACAAGGTATCCAAGGCATCTCTAAGAGAAACAAACATGGTCCTCCCCAAAATCTTGATCAAGTATTTTAGTATACATCCAAGACGCTGAGTAATTCCACATTGATACAACTAGGTAACCTTTTTGCAAATTTGATGGTCCTCAGTTCCTTCTTTTCAACAAATATGAAGGAAGAGTGAATGAGAATGTCAGCAAGGAGAAACAAAAAACAATGACAGATGACTGATACTCTGCACAGAACTCAGACAGTTCAGAGAACTGACTGACATTGCCTCATTGCCCATCTGCTTTTCTTATGTGGACACATTTACTCTGAGTACAGGACCTATAAAAACAAAAAGCAGAAATGTAAAGTGTTGAAAGCCCTGAGTCACTCCAGCAATAGGCCCGTCACTCAAAATTACACGAGTTAGTTTTGAAAGGCTTCATGTATCTAAGACACACTTCCAATCATCACAAGCCATTTTTATCAAAACGTGTAACATTTAGATTGCCTACATCAATCGTCAAAACAGTCCACAACACATACAGCCTTTCAGTCACAGGAAATCATTTAAAATTTCTATTCATGTACCTTCTTCTTGCAGCTAAGTATGCATGTGATCATCTCCTAAGCATTAAGTATTACAGTATAGTAGCATAATACTGCAGAAGTGCTCTAGACATATAAGTCCATGAGAAAAGGAATGCAGAAGCTAGGAGGTAGATATCAGTTCCAAGCCAGATAGAGTAAAGTTAGCATCTGACAAACTAAAAGCGAAAAGGACCAGAAGCCTTGGCTCAAATGGGAGAGTACCTGCCCAGAGAGTGCAAGGCTGAGGTCAGAGTAATTTTCCACTGTTACAGACCCATTTACACTTTTAAATGTGGCACTAGTGGTCATATCCAAGGCCTCCCACATGCCAAGAGAGGCTAGGGTTTCATTTTCTTTTCTATTATAGAGTTAACGGTGCAAGCAATATGTCATAGTGAATTTTTATTAAGAGTAAAATACACATTTGCCACTTTGGTTTTAAATGTACCGTTCAAAGGCACTTAACACAATCACATTTTTGAGTCATCATTATCACTGTACACTTCCAGAACTTTATCCCAAGCTGAAGGCCTGACCAGTGACACGCTGTTCCTAGCCTCCTGCAGACCATTGTTTTACTCTGTCTCTGTGGAATGTGACTATTTTAGGGAAGTCATAGGAAGTAGAACCACATAATACCTTTCCTTTGTGTCTAGCTTATTTACTTAGTATAATATTTTCAAGGTTTATCTACATTGTAGCATGTATCAAAATTTCCTTTCAAGATTGATAATATTCCACCATGTCAATATATAACTTTTTGTTTATTAACTTGTGCTGACAGACACTTGGTTTATCCTTCAGCTACTGTGAGCAGTGCTTTTCTGAGCACTAAAGTATAAACAGTTTCAAGTCCTTTGGGTGTCCACCTAGAACTGGAATTGCTAGATAGGTGTTTAGAGGTTTGTTATATATAAAATAGGAAGTGGCTTTTGTACAGGGAAAATCAAAACAAAGGGGTTAAATGACAACCAAGTATCCACCCTATGTTCCCACTTAGAACAAAAAACCCTGGCTTTTTTTTTTTTTTGCTCAAGGCTAGCACTCTACCTCTTGAGCCACAGCGCCACTTCTGGCTTTTTCTGTATATGTGGTAATAGGAATTGAACCCAGGGCTTCATGTATATGAGGCGACCACTTTACCACTAGGCCATAGTCCTAGCCCTGAAGTGAGTTCTTATGAGTTTGGTCATTTACATATAAGCATGTTCTGTGATTCAGATCCTTTGGCTCAGATTCATTATGAAAAACCAAATTGATGACCACATGCAGAGTGACACTCTCCAGGTCAACTCCCCTGCCCTGGCACTGGTGACAGTGGAGACAGGGAGGAAAACTGTATGGCAAGATGCATTTCCATAAACAAATATATCAGTAAAGTTGTATAACTAGAGTTAAGGGGACTAAGATTTAACAGCCTCCAACTAAATTTAAAATATTCTTAGCTACCGTAAAGAAAGATCCATATTAAAGGGAGATTTCAAATTTGACATCAGGAGTTCAACAAAATGAAATGAGGATGAATACAATGCAATGACAAAGATTCTGCCATAAGGAGCCTACTCAGCCCAAGATCTTATTTTGCAGATTTCCTTCCCTTCCCACAGAATGCGCGCGCGCACATGCGCGCGCGCACACACACACACAATTTCCAAAAATAATGCTTTTATTAAACAAATCTGATCTTTCTTTGGGCTCTTATCAGATCAAAATGTCATTTCAGTTATACTTTGTGCAGATATGTGGTATAAAAAAGATTCAGTTGATCTGCATCATGAGTCCCATCATTCGTAGGCTAGTTTGGATTTTTGCACTCCTCAGGAAGGAAATCAAAGAACACAACATTTCTTAATCTGGACTTGATACACACAACCATTATACTTAAGGACGCAGAGCCACACAGGTGTGAACTCAAGGTAATTACTATTCCTAGCCAGCATTAATATTTTATTTAAAAATTTTTTAAGTTCTCAACGTGTTTGCCTAGTGTAAGCCCATTTTAAAGTATTTCAGAGGGACTTATTTAAAAACTAGGTAGGAATAAATTAAATAAGTCACATATCTTCTTTTAACTTTCTGAACAAAGGAAGCAATCACAAGTCTTTAAGTCAGTTTTATTTCCATGAATTCCTGGACATGTTTCCACCCCAATTTTTTTTTTAAGTTAGCAGAAATTCAACATGGGAAACCTTAAAAAACGAATAGCTTTTTAAAATGGTTCCATTTATAAAGGAAATGGGAATTCAAATGAGAATGAAAGTTGTAGTATTTGATGGTGATGACTCATTTTGATAATTTTCTTCTCTGCATGATAAGACCACCATAAGGCACCAAAAAGGACAGCATTCTGTGCACACTAAGGCTCACACAGTACAGCCCTGTAGTCCACACTCAGATGCTAAGCATTCCACTCCCACAGCCTTCATCCAGACAGCAGACAAGACAGGAATGCGGGTTCCTACTTCTGAGGAGCACTGTCTACTGATCTGAGCCAGTCTGTGGGGGAGCCAAAAGGAAAAAGGATTGGGGGCTGGGAACGTGGCTTAGTGGTAGAGTGCTTGCCTGGCTGGCATACATGAAGCCCTGGGTTCAATTCCTCAGCACCACATAAACAGAAAAGGCCGGAAGTGGCACTGTGGCTAAAGTGGTAGAGTACTAGCCTTGAGCAAAAGA
Source organism: Perognathus longimembris pacificus (assembly GCF_023159225.1). NCBI lineage: Eukaryota > Metazoa > Chordata > Mammalia > Rodentia > Heteromyidae > Perognathus > Perognathus longimembris. The sequence goes on along the minus strand of NC_063180.1, from coordinate 30,447,386 downwards.
AGCCAGGGACAGTGCTCAGGCCTTGAGTTCAAGCCCCAGGACTGGCAAAAAAAAAAAAAAGTAAATAAAAGGAAAAATAATCAGGATGGCTCAAACTTGTATTTCTAGCTACTTAGGAAGCAGAAATATGTATGATTTGGGTTCAAGGCAAAAAAGTTCAGGATACTCCATCATAACCAATGGCTGGCTACAGTGGCCCACGCCTGTCACAGCCCAGTGATGTGAAGAGGTACAAATGAGATTACAGTCCAGGCTTCCCTGGGCATAAAGCAAGACCATTCTCAAAAATAGCCAACACAGAAAGGGCTAAGGGTGTAGCTCAAGTATGCAGAGTAGACCTCTGCCTAGCAAGAGGCTCTGGAAAAAGGGAAAAGGTTTGGAAGAACTAAATTACCATGGTTTTCAGGTAACATGACTGTATGAAAAAAACCTCAGAATCTACATGTGTATTTAAAGTATCAGTATGTGTACATAAGTAATCAAGGTCACTGAATATATTGGCAATATGTGAAACACTTCTCTTTCTATACACTAGCCAACAGTTAGGAATTGAGAAATTTTAAATACCATCACCAGTATTCGTGACAAAAATCAGTCTTTCAAAGAGAAAACAAGAAAATCTTTATGTCCTTGAAAAAGGCAGTGTTACTGAAGTTTAAAATGAAAATGTTAACTATGAAGAGCAAATCTGAAGAGCAAAAGAGCACATGGCAAGGCCGTCAAGTGAAGTTGTCAGCAATGCTTCCATCTCTGAAGGCTCCATTCCAGAATGAAGAATTCTTCCAACTCTGCAGGACCAGGGCACTGCAGAGGAAGATTGGAAATAGCCAATAGAGATCTGAAAATGCTCAACCTAGTTGTCAATCAGGAAAACACCAGTTAAAGCACATGGAGCACCACTTCATGCACAAAGGCCGCTACTTGAGAAGAGCCACAGTCGTTAAGCGTATGAAGTGGCTGGCAATGATGTTCCCTTCTGATAGGAATATGAACTGCCTCAGGCTCTGGGGGAAAGTTTGGTGCTAATCCTGAGGGTTCTATGCCTAAATACTCTACTCCATGTCCTCTACGTGATTTGTGCTCCAGAATTCATACACCAGAATGTTCATAGCACCTCTGTCTAAAAGCCAAAAAAGTAGCAACAACCTAAATGTCAAACACAAGAACTGAGAAACTAAACTATTACATGACAGTATGAACCATGGTGGTATGCAAACATGGGTGAGTTTCATAAATAAGCTGCTCATAATAGCATACGCTCAGTATGGCATAAGGCTTAATTTTTAAATACTTTAGTGAAACCTACACAGAGAAAAGAAAGGATTTTGTGTGCTCCCTGCAGCCAGGCAAGTTGGAGATAGCTGTCCATCTCTGGCTACTTTCTACTCCCACTTAAATAAAAACAAGGACAAACGCACTGTAACAGAAGGGCCAGGCCACAGCTTTTCCTTTCTCTGAACTACTTTTGTCAAAGTGTGGACTTGGGAGGAGAAAGGAGATGAAGATTGAGCTGAGATACAGCTGGCCCTCCGGGGTCACAGGCTCCATATCTAAGATTCAACCAACAGAAGATAGAAAACATTTGAGAAAGCTGAATGTATACAAAAGAAAGAATAATCCTTCCAGGTAAGATCTAGAAGATAAAGGTTTGTAATCCAGGCAGAAAAACCTCTGAGATTCCGTCTCCAAAGTAACAAGCAAAAAGCAGGGCTGGAAGTATGTCTCAAGTGATAAGAATACAGAGGAGCAAGAAAGAGGCCCCAAGTTCAAATATTAGTACTACCTAAGTGAGGTACCAATGGTTCATGCCTGTGATCCTTCCTACTTATTAGAGACTGAGAATTAGAGGACTGTGGTTCAAAGCACAACAGTCCTCAAGATTCCATATCCCAGTTAACAAGAAAAATGACAGACTACAAACAAGGCTCAAATGGTAGAGTATCAGTTGTAAGCAGGAAAGTAGGAACTATGAGGCCTTGAGTTCAAGACTTATTTCTAGCACATACACATACACACATACCCCTGACACAAAGAAATAAGTGTATTTAAATCATATCATTCAGTGATTATTTTAAATATTAAAGTAATAATTGACATAAATGTATTTAAAATGTTTAACTTGTTACATATTAACCTCTGCATGCACTATGAAATGATCACAACTGAAAACGGATTAACAAACATACTCATTGTCTCTAAGGTTGTTCAGGCACCTTGGGACACACTTTTATCCTTTGTCATCCACCCCTGGGCTTTCTGCCACAAAGACTAGCTGACATTTTCTAGAACTCTGTAAATGGAATTATAAAATATATGTTTTTGTGAAGCTCTCGGTTCGATTTCCCAGCACCACATATATGGAAAACGGCCAGAAAGGGCACTGTGACTCAGGTGGCAGAGTGCTAGCCTTGAGCGGGAAGAAGTCAGGGACGGTGCTCAGGCCCTGAGTCCAAGGCCCAGGACTGGCCAAAAATAAAATAAAATAAAATATATATGTGTGTGTGTGTGTGTGTGTGTGTGTGTATATATGTTTTTGTCTGGCATCTTTCACTGGGCATAATATCCTGAAACTCATCCATTTCATATCACACATCAAGTTCATTCTATTTTTATTATCAAGCATACTCCTTGGTACTGACATTCCAAATTTGTTTATCCAGTCACCTGTTGATAGACATCTGGGCCATTTCCAGTTTGGAGCTCTTATATAAAAACATTTGCATACAAGTTTGTGCATAGATACACACAGATGCTTCCATTTTTTTCCCAAGTGAAACCAACACTACTCAGAATTGTCAAAGGATCAAAACCAAGAAGTATCAGAGATGCTGACATGGTTTAGAAGAGCCTACGCATACCTGACCCATAATAGGATGCCCTTGCTCTCATCCTGGTACAGTAAAAGAACATTAGGTAAAAAATAAGGACACTCAAATAACAGATGCATAGACTACAGTATTGAATGTGGGCCTATTAGGCATGAAGAAGCCACTGTATTAACATAAGATGTAAATAAAAGAACTCTGTGCAAGATATACAAAATCTCTCTGCACTAGGTTTGTCCCTTTCTGTTTTGTTTTCTGACATAGAATATCCATGTAACCAAAGATGTCCTAAATTTTACAATCCTCTTTCAATCTCTCAAATGCTAGGATTAGTGTGCATTAGGACCCATGGCTTATCTTTATAATTTTTCTATAGATTAAAAAACTATACTAAAGGGCTGGAGATATGGCTTAGTGGCAAGAGTGCTTGCCTCGTATACATGAGGCCCTGGGTTCAATTCCCCAGCACCACATATACAGAAAACGGCCAGAAGTGGCGCTTTGGCTCAAGTGGCAGAGTGCTAGCCTTGAGCAAAACAGAAGCCAGGGACAGAGCTCAGGCCCTGAGTCCAAGGCCCAGGACTGGCAAAATAAACAAAACAAAACAAAACAAAAAAACTATACTAAAAACAAGTTTATCTTAAAAATACATATAGTCAGACTGTATAAAATGCATATATATTTATATATATATAAATACATAGTTGGACCAGTGGCTCACACGTACAATCCTAGCTACTCAAGAGGATTAGATCTGATGGTCACAGTTCAAAGCCAGTCTGGGCAGAAAAGTCTGTGAGACTCATCTCTAATTAATGACCAAACCAGCCTGAAGTGGAACTATGGCTAAAGTGATAGAGGGCTAGCCTTGAGCATAAAAGCTCTGGGACAGCATCTAGGCCCTGAGAACAAGCCCCAGGACTGGCACATACACACACAAAAATATACATATAGAACTGAGTACTTGGGCCTGGGAATATGGCCTAGTGGCAAGAGTGCTTGCCTCCTACACATGAAGCTCAAGGTTCGATTCCCCAGCACCACATATATGGAAAACGGCCAGAAGGCGCACTGTGGCTCAGGTGGCAGAGTGCTAGCCTTGAGCGGGAAGAAGCCAGGGATGGCGCTCAGGCCCTTAGTCCAAGGCCCAGGACTGGCCAAAAAAAAAAAAAAAAAAAAAAAAAAAAAAGAACTGAGTACTGGTGGATCCTGAAATCCTAGCTAATTAAGAGGCTGAGGTCATGGTGTGAAGCCAGCCAGTGCAGACAAGTTCATAAGACTCTATCTTCGTGTAAGAAAAGCTGGGTGGACACAGGAGTATGTGTTTGTAGTTCCAGCGAGGACTGGACTGCAGCTCAGACACACATCTGAGCAAGAAGTGAGAACCTATCACAAATTAACCAGTGAGAAACAGGGCTGCACTACACCAGCCTAGCAAGCATAAGGCCCTGCATCAACCCACTGCCACAAAATGTACATGACAGGCATTTGCACACCAACGTACACATATGATTTTTTTCAAACAAGAATAGCAAGAATAGACTTTCTGGTTCTCGAAATAAATTATTTACCTAATCCTAAATGTCTCCATACAGTTCTCCAAAACGCACACAGATGAACAAAACCAATAAAACTACTCACATCCTCAAACTTCAGAATACTTAAAAAAGACAGAAGATTATAAAGTTAATTTGCACATAACAGAGACCCAAAGGATTGAAACCCACACCCAGCTTGGAATCCCACACCAGAGAACTGTCAAGCAATAGCAAACAAAATGCCCCTCAAATATTACCCACCATAGTGTCAAACACTTTTTTGGGGGGTGGTACTGGGTTGTGAGCTTAGAACCTCATGCTTACTCAGCAGGAACTCTGCTACTTGAGCTACACTTCCAGCCCAACACTGGTATTTCAAAACTTCCATCAAGGGCTGGGAATGTGGCTTAGTGGTAGAGTGCTTGTCTAGAATGCATGAAGCCATGGGTTCGATTCCTTAGTACTACATAAACAGAAAAAGCCAGAATAGTGCTGTGGTTCAAGTGGTAGAGTGCTAGCCTTGAGCAAAAGAAGCTCAGGGACAGTGTCCAGGCCCTGAGTTCAAGTCCCACAACTGACAAAAAAAATTCCACCAAAACCTAGAGACAGGGGATGGGAATATGGCCTAGTGGCAAAAGCGCTTGCCTCGTATACATGAAGCCCTGAGTTCAATTCCCCAGCACCACATATATGGAAAATGGCCAGAAGTGGTGCTGTGGCTCAGGTGGCAGAGAGCTATCTTTGAGCAAAAAGAAGCCAAGGACAGTGCTTCGGCTCTGAGTCCAAGGCCCAGGACTGGCAAAAAAAAAAAAAAAAACAACAACAAAAACCTAAAGACAAATTACTGTGCACTGATCATACCCATCTGTAATCCCAGCTATTCAGGAGGCTGGGATCTGAGAATAGAGGTTCAGATCCAGCCCAGATGGACAAAACCAAGAGACTCTTATTTCAGTTAGCTAGCAAAAGCTGGAAGTGAAGGGGGTAGCTCAAGTATTTGGTAATCAAAAAAGAGCAAATGCTCAAGGCCTGAGTTCAAGCCCCAGTAATGGCACCAAAAAAAATTGAAAAATCTAGAAACAAACTTAGCAAAGAATGTACAACACGTAAACAAAACATGGAGAAAAGTTAAAGATGACCTGATAAGTGAAAAGATAAAACAGCTACATGACCTTAAAAAGACCTGTTAGCATTATCAACTACCCACAAATGTTTGAGAGAGTCAATGTGATTCCCATCAAATCCTTCCTGATAAAGGGTTGTACATGAGGGTTCTGACAATTTAAACCTGAAGAGACCCAAAGATCAGAAAGCAGTTCTGTACACAAGTCTCAGGCATCCAAATTTTCAAATCTAAATCACCTGGCAAATGATCATTAATTCTTCGGTTTATGGGTGTAGTGCAGACGCGACTAAAATCCAGCGAATTGTCCAGTATGGCATTTATCCTTCGGAAGATACTAGCATTGCTGCATGTAGAGAGTGCAGGTGCCTCCTGGTTGTCCCAGCAAGCATTGATACTTCCCACTTCTTCTTCCTAAACACAGAAAAAAGGATAGTTAGGCTACACGTGCTTATTCATGGCCACACTCCCCTCCCTACAACATCAGTCAGGGTAACAAGGTCTGCAGTGTCTCTCCTATGCATTAAAACACTAAGTGGGGGCTGGGAATATGGCCTAGTGGCAAGAGTGCTTGCCTCCTATACATGAAGCCCTAGTTTCGATTCCCAAGCACCACATATACAGAAAACGGCCAGAAGTGGTGCTGTGGCTCAAGTGGCAGAGTACTAGCCTTGAGCAAAAAGAGGCCAGGGGCAGTGCTCAGGCCCTGAGTCCAAGGCCCAGAACTGGCAATAAACAAACAAACAAACAAATAAATAAATAAACAAATAAATAAATAAAACAAAACACTAAGTGGGTGATTTATTACACGGACAAAGCACTCAGAACTCTGAGAGGATGCAGGCAGGAAATTCCACAGCACTGCAGCAGTGTGGGCTTCAGGGCCATGCAGACTCAGTCAAGACACCACACATGGGGAGTCACCTGCGGGTCTCTGGCAGTCCTCGCCCCTTCCATGGTTTGCTTTGCTGATAGGGTTCCTCTCTAGTGAGGAATGCCTTCAGTCCATTTCATCCTCAAACTCCTTGAGAAAGGCTAGCTCTGAGGACAACTGGAATATAGGCACCAGGGACTCACGTCCGTAATCCTCACTACTCAGGAGGCTGAGATTGAGGATCATGGTTCAAAGCCAGCCTCATCAGGAAAGTCAGTGAGACTTATTTATATCTCCAATTAATTGACTAGTGCATGTGGTAGAGCACTAGCTTTGAGCACAAAAGCTTAGGTTAGCACCCAGGCCCCGAGTTCAAGCTCCAGAAATCAGCATGCGTGTGCTTATAACACACATACACAGAACATACAACCCTACAAGGTAATTTCCCAGCCTTTCTGAAGTGCAACTCACTGGGCCCCCTTCACAAGTGCACATTTCTGAGATGACTGTCAACTGCACTGAGGTAAATTCATAAGGGCAGACATGCAAGCAGGCATTGCAGTCTATGTGCTTCTTTCCTTCACTGCCTAGCAACACCAACCACTGCCTGTTATCTACAATGAACACCCAAGGCTCAGCACATCAGACATCCACAAGCAAAAGAAAATGCTGAATTCTGGACAGGGACCCAAGAGCTGATCATGTTGTGAACAGCCACCATACAACTGGCATGTGAGGTAAGCACACTCCATCCTCTAACCGAAGTGACTGGAGGGGGGAGGAGGACCTACATGTGGAAAGAACAGAGGAAGGTCTGGAGCACACAAAGAGCAGAGGCATTAGGTACAAAAGAGTTTATAAGGCCTCGTGCTCCAGAGTGAGGATTAGTATTACCTTCTATATCAGAAGTTACCACACTGTTAAAAGTTCCTTTTAATACACAAAAATTGGTCTAATTTTGTTCCCTGTAATAGAAGTACTAATACATATATAATAGATTATGTGTTATGTTAACACATTATGTTATATAGGGAGATATGGATTTCTAGCTCTAGGTCATATCTAAAGGCAAGTTAATGACCACTGTATCAGGGTATGCAGAGTCTGCCAGGACCACACAGGAGACAATGACAATGAGAAATGCAACAGTAGTCTGGGAACACAGACAGAGTCCTACGGGAGAAACTGATTTCTCAGGAGGCAAGAGTAAGAGTTTTAGAATGCTTACTATTTCATGCAACCTGAAAAAGTACAAACTGGGGGCTGGGGGCTCATGCCTGTAATCCTAGCTACTCAGAGGAGGCTGAGATCTGAGGATCGAGGTTTAAAGCCAGCCTGGGTAGAAAAGTCACTCTTATCTCCAATTAACCAGCAAAAGGAAAAAAAAAAAAACCAACAACCAGAAGTAGAGGTGTGGGGCTGGGGATATAGCCTAGTGGCAAGAGTGCCTGCCTCGGATACACGAGGCCCTAGGTTCGATTCCCCAGCACCACATATACAGAAAACGGCCAGAAGCGGCGCTGTGGCTCAAGTGGCAGAGTGCTACCCTTGAGCGGGAAGAAGCCAGGGACGGTGCTCGGGCCCTGAGTCCAAGGCCCAGGACTGGCCAAAAAAAAAAAAAAGAAGTAGAGGTGTGGTTCAAATGCTAGCCTTAAGCAAAAAAGTCAAGCAAAAGCATGAGATCCCCAGTTCAAGTCTCAGTACCAGCACCAAAACCAAACCAAACCAAGCCCTCCTTACTTAAATCATCACCTTGAGCTCTTCCTCTATTCTGCTACCAGCCTTCCAGAACAGGTTTATGAGAATGTCAGGAATATTTAATGCTAATACTGCTCAAGAACAGGGATGGCTCCAGTCATCAGGACTGCAGCCCTGTGGACTCTTAGCAGTCCCACTGTTAGCTGCATGCACTACTGTCTCCCAGTAGAGGAAGGCACGGCCCTCCGAGGCTTGAATCTACTGCAGGGTATCTGCAGGCACTAAGTCCAGATGCATACAAAAGCTACAGGCATCTATGGCTGCATCACAGCTGCTTTACCCCCTCCACCTCTGCAAACAGCAATTCCCTTAAGCTTTAGAAAAATCAGGACAATCAGGGGCCAGTGGCTTATGCCTGTGATCCTATGTTATCCTAGCTACTCAGAAGGCTGAGATCTAAGGATTATAGCTCAAATCCAGCCCAGGCAGAAAAGTCTGTGAGACTTATCTCCAATTAACCACCAGAAAACCGGAAATGCAACTGTGGCTCCGAGGTAGAGCACTAGCCTTGAGTGGAAACGCTCAGGGACAGCACCTGGGCCCCAAGTTCAAGACCCAAGACCAGCAAAAAATGAAAGAAAGAAAGAAAGAAAGAAAGAAAGAAAGAAAGAAAGAAAGAAAGAAAGAAGAAGAAAGAAAGAAAGAAAGAGGAAGGAAGGAAGGAAGGAAGGAAGGAAGGAAGGAAGGAAGGAAGGAAGGAAGGAAGGAAGAAAGGAAGAAAGAAAGAGGACTAGGAATGTGGCCTACTGGCAGAGTGCTTGCCTAGCATGCATGAAGCTATGGGTTGGATTCCTCAGTACCATATAAACAGCAAAGGCCAGAAGTGGTGCTGTGGCTCAAGTAGTAGACTGCTAGCTTCGAGCACAAAGAGGCTCAGTGACAGTGCCCCAGGCCCTGAGTTCAAGCCCCAGAACTGGCAAAAAATAAATGGAAGGAAGGAAAGAAGGAAGGAAGGAAAAAAGGTAGATAAGGATAAATATTCACACACAAATTTTCTTCTGTAAAAACACTCAGCACTCAAAATCACTTCAAGATACCAGTTAAGGGGGAAAATTGAGGGAGGAGGTAACAAGTTGAACAAGAAATGTACTCACTGCTTTACGTATGAAACTGTAACTCTGTCATCACTTTGACAATAGTTTTTGTTTAAGATACGAGTTAAGTCTAGAGACAACTTCTCATGAACAGAAACAAAGGCTGCAGAGTTGTGTCAGAGCTGAACCCAGTCCTGGCCTGGGGTTTTTGTTTGTTTTGTACTAGTGTTTGAACTTGGGGCCTTGCTTACACCTGCCTAGCAGGTGCTCTACCACTGAGCCACATCCCTACCCCCAAATCATGACACCCACTGGCAGTACTGGAATTTGACCATCAGACCTTGTGCTTTTTAGGCAGGCACTCTACCACTTGAGCCATGCCTCCAGCTGTCCCAAAGAGTGTTTCTGGAGCTGCCTGCTGCAGGAGAGGGAATGTACCAGTATCCTATTACTAGGGTGACTTTGTCCTGGCGTTTCAATTTCTCCTAGCATCTTTCATCCTTAATGTCTACAGGATGAATGAGGAACAAAAACTGGGTCATCTGGACCCCACACTACCTAATTTAACAGCTTCTACTACTACCAATTCTCTCCACTTATCCCAGGACTGTTCTTCTCCCTATGGGAAGAACAGCTCTTAAGTTCATCTTTGCTCAACCCACTGAACCTTTTATCTCCACCACTCCCTTTACCTGTCTGCACACACATCACTTTCACTCAGGCCCCTTGGCCCATATTTACCCATCTTGTAGTCAGCTCTTCCCTCCAGCCTCAGAACAGAGAAGCCTGTGGTCAATTGCCTCTCCCTTACTCTTGCCCTCCAGCTTGACAAGACCTAGCGTTGCTTGGTTTGTCAGCTGGCACTCTACCACTTGAGTCACACCTCCAGCTCAGCTTTTTACTAGTTATTTTCCTATTTTACTAGTTATTTTCCACTCAAACTGGCTCTGAACCATGATCCTCTAGATTTCAGCCTTGTAAGTAGCCAAGATTATAGACATGTGCCACTGGCACATTGCTTCAAGTGTTAACTTTTTTTTCTTGGTGCTGGTCCTGGGCCTGAACTTGGAGCCTAGGTGCTGTCTCTGAGCTTTTGTGCATCACCACTTGAGCCACGGTTCCACTTCAGGCTTTTTTGTAGTTAATTAGAGACAAGAATCTTACGGACCTTCCTACCAGGGCTGACTTCAAACTATGGTGCTTAGATCTCAGCCTCCTGAATAGCTAGGATGACACCAGCGCCTGGCTGTGTTAACCTCGTAAAGGTGGTAGCAGTGGGGAATCTGGAAACACTCACTTACATGCTGTTACACAGCAGTTCACCAGTCTGCTTGTGTTTGGGATGTATCTTTACCTATCACTGACTATCAGCATGTTCACCATGTGACTGCTCCACTGAGTTATGTAGATGCTACATTGCTGATGTACCATTCAATACACCACCACTCTAGGAGTCTTTAAGGACATTGGAGAAAGTGTCAAGCATTTTAAAAAAATTTACTGTATTACCAAGCTCGTTTTATCACTGGCTACAAATACTGTAAGTCACTTTTTATGAAGTGAATGGCTTATTTGCTCACTTTCAAGAAAATGTCTGGGGGCTGGGGATATGGTCTAGTGGTAAAGTGCTCGCCTCGTATATATGAAGCCCTGGGTTTGATTCCTCAGCACCACATATATAGAAAATGGCCAGAAGTGGCGCTGTGGCTCAAGTGGCAGAGTGCTAGCCTTGAGCAAAAAAGAAGCCAAGGGACAGTGCTAAGGCCCTGAGTCCAAGGCCCAGGACTGGCAAAAAAAAAAAAAAGAAAGAAAGAAAAAGAAAGAAAATGTCTGCCAAATACTCAACGTTGAATAATCATAATTTGCTGGTCCTTCTTTCAAGTAAGACGAGTTGTTCTGTGGGGAAAACAAATTTCCTTCTATCATCCTGCATTTGGGGATGAAGAAAAGTGTCTTCTGCTTACTTCCTGCTGGTCACACAGAATATAATGCCATATACTTAAGGTTCAAGATTTAATACATTTAATTTTTACTGCTTCCTCAAGGGTATCTATTTGTGAAACTGGCTTTTTGGGGGAATGTGGAGCATGAATAATACAATGCTGGAAGCTGGGCTTTGGTGCTCACACCTGCAATCCAGCTATTGAAGCTAAGACTTGGGGGCCACGGTTCAAAGCTAACCCAGATAAACCTCTGACTCTTATCTACAACTAGCCAGTAAAAAGCCAAAAGTAGAGATGTGGCTCAAGCAGTAGAATATCTGCCAACTTTGAGCAAAAAAGCTAAGATAGAGTAGCAAGCCCTGAGTTTAAGTCCTAGTATCAGCAGGCTTGTGTGCAATGTACCACACAAATACCATGATGGACTAATTGCACCATTGCACAAATGTTAACACAGTTAACAAAGAAACTGGTGTCTTAGAATTACAAAAATAGCTTTGATTTTGTTGGTACTGGTCTTCGGACTCAGGGGGCTTTGTGTTTGCTGTGTGGGCACTCTCCACCCTAAGTCATGCCTCCAGTGCTTCTTTTTGTACTATGTTTTAGAGGGGGGTCTCATTTCCTGCCTATGTGATCTGCCTATTAACACATCCCATGTTAGTCCACAAGGAGTCTCCTGAACTTTTTAAAAATATATTTTATTATCTTTAAGCAGCTATACAAGGGGGTTGCCATTCACCAGAGCAGTTTATTAGGACAGTTCATTTTTTCCATATTTTTAAATTTTCTTTTTGTCAGTCCTGGGGCTTGAACTCAGGGACTGAGACTATCCCTGAACTACTTTTGCTCAAGGCTAGCACTCTACCACTTGAGCCAGAGCACCACTTCTGGCTTTTGCTGTTTATGTAGTACTAAGGAACTGAACCCAGCTTCATGGATGCTAGGCAAGCACTCTATCTAGCACTAAAACACGTTCCCAGCCCCTCCTGAACTTTTTTGTCTGGGCTGGTCTCAAACTTCAATCTTCCCTCTGAGCCTGCCAGGGTAGCTGGGATTTTTTTGAGCAAAAGCCAAGGTGCCTGTGGACTTTTTTTCTTTGGTGCTGGCCCTAAGGCTTGACCTTGGGCCTGGGCACTGTCCGTGAGCTTTTGTGATCAAAGCTAGCGTTCTACCACTTGAGTCACAGCTCTATTTCCAACTTTTTGATAGTTATTGGAGATAGGAGTCTCAGACTTTCTTGGTTGGGCTGGCTTTGAACAATGATCCTCAGATCTCAGCCTCCTGAGTAGCTAGGATTACAAGCACGAGCCACTGGTGGCTCCAACTGTAGATTTCTTAAAGGTTTGGACTTTAGCCATGACATAAAATGCCCTTTCGTGGTCTGCCCTCAGTTTAGTGGCCAAGTTAGCTCCCCATCCCCACCTCCACCCCACCCCCCGTTTGGGTGGGGGCTAACCTACATGCAGTATAGAGCAGTCATGAGGGTACAATGTTGTCCATGTACCCAGTACCCACCACACCCAGTGTGAGACAGTGTCTCTCTCCCTCTTGTTTTCCTGTACCTCTTCCCCTGCCCCCCCACCCCGCCCCAAGCTTGTCACACACACTTCTGTTGGCACCAATATATTAATTTTGCCTATTTTTTTAACTATAAGTCATATAAGGACTTAAAGTACTCTGGTTAGAATCATCCAACATGATGAGTACTTTGTTCCCTTCAAACCTTCATCCTTCAGAGTCACAAGCACTCATTTCTCTCCAACACAGGAGCCTAAGTGCAACTCCTACCTAGGTCTTAGGATGTACCTAGCATTTAACAACCCTAGCCAACATTCCACTTAGCTGCCTGGCACCCCCATTTCCTATTTCCTCTAGAGTGGCTCCTAGAACACAACTGAAAGCAAAAATGTAATTGTCACCGCTAGTCCCCAAGCACTGTGTTGTAACTGTTCATAGGTTCTCTGTTTTGTTTACATGAAATCTTTTCTTATCCAAGACATAAAACCCTAAATCCTGAAATGACTGAGAGCTTATGGTGAAAATTTACCTTTATCCTGAAAGGGTAGGGACAGGCAAGGTCCTGGAGAAGGTTCTCTCTTCTGGAACTCACTATCCAGCTTGGGAGTGACAGTTCACTAAGGACCGAGGACCATACAGGAATGCTTAAGAAGCAATGAGGGGGGAAGGGGGTATGAGGGACGAGGTAACAAACAGTACAAGTAATGTATCCAATGCCTAATGTATGAAACTGTAACCTCTCTGTACATCAGTTTGATAATAAAAATTTGAAGAAAAAAAAAAAAGAAGCAATGAGGCCATGGTGGGGGAGCCCACCGGTGGCTGGATGTGGTGGCTTATGTCTGTAATCTCAACTACTGGAGAGGTAGAGAAATAGGGTTGCTGTCTGATCTGGAAAACTAAGACACAAAGAGCTGGGGTACAGCTTAGGTGGTAGAGCAAAGTCCATGGCCAAGAATATAAGCCCAGAACCACCACCAAAAAAGAAATGCTCCTTCAAGAGACATGGGAAGAATGCATAAGGAACGAAAGGACGGACAGGCTAAGGATGGAGAAGGAATGAAAGGGCACAGGGGCTGCAGGAAACACACTGGTAGGAGGATCACATTGAGGTTTTTAGTTACAGAAATCAAAAAGAGGTTTCCAAAAAACAGTAACTACCTAGCAACCTCCTGTAGTGGAGCCACTACAGGGAAAAACAAAATACAGTGCTTGCCCCAAGAAGACACAAGACTAGCTGGAAAAGAAAAAAATTAAGAGTAACTGGGTGAAAGGATAGAATGAGATCAGTTCCAGAAGAGGAAAGAAAAGATGCTGCTGATTTTAGAATCACAAACACATGGGGCTTCAACATGCAACAGACACATTTAGCATCAGACATTTGCACACATATACTCAGCAGACACACACACAGATGATACATACACGTCCAGCAGCCCAATTAGAACTACAGATCTCCTGGACACCCTGAGTATGAAGCACTCAATCTAAAACTTGGTCACTTGGAACACTGGTATGGCCATGAGAACCATGGCCCGTGTATGCCGGACGGCTGGCCAGCTACAGGCAGAGAGCACTGGGAGAAAAGCCTCCAAGTGCCAAGACAAGACTCCTCAGGCAGAAAAGAAGAAAAAGTGAAAAGATGGAGTCCTAGGAGTCAAGTGGAAATGTAAGTAAAATGAGATAGCATAGGCATATGAATTCTACAAGCAATTCTCATTTAGAAATGAGGAAATGTGAGTTCTACCTCTGGCTCTATCACCATTCATTGCATAAAATTAAGACAATCACTTTTCATTCTAAGTTTAATTCTCCTTTGTCCAGGAAAAGAGGGAGTCAGAAATTATAACCTGGGCTTGGTGTCACCTCCAACTTACACCTGGGAGACAGGTCTCTTAACACTTTCTTAGATTCAAAACAATTCCAAGATTACAGCTTAAAAAAACAGTCTCAGGAGAAAGAGCCAACTCAGGCGGTAAACAGACAGACTGTTAGGGCACAGGTGTTACACTGTGGTAAATTGTTGTCCAAGGATGCTGCGCCCCTACTTACCACACACCTGCCCTTCTCCCAACAGAGGAAAGCTGTGGTCTGGCTTTCTCAAAGCAGACTGCAGGTGATGGTGCTAAGCCAACTGGACTGAACTAATCCAGCAAATTATGCTGGCCAGGAATAAAGAAACCAGTAACTCACTAGGATAGCCATTCTCACAATCAACTAACCCATTTTTCACAGAGATCAATCTTTAGACCTGTCCTTCTGGGGATTCTCCAATTACCTGGAAGGAAGTCAACACAAAATGCCTTGGTTAACTCACTGAAATCTAAAGTGACTGCTCCAGCCATAAAGGAATACTTAAAAAAAAATGGAGCCTCAAAAGCCACCCATAGCCAGCTCAGCCCCGTCTGACCAGAACACCCTTCACATGCTTACTTAAAAACACATGAATATTAAAGTGGCAAAATAATTCCCAACACTAGTATTTTTAAATCTCAGTATAAAAAAATCACTAGAAATATCTGTAATGTGAATTTAAAACTCTAAAATTTATATACTAATTTTTCATGTAAAAGTCAGATAATTTCCCTGCAAAAACACTAAATATACATTAGGAACCTTTTAGTTGAATCTTTTCAGCCAGTAATACTACCATTAGAAATTATCTACTTGAGCCTGGCTCTGGTGACTCAGGTCTGTAGTCCTAGCTACTCAGGAGGCAGAAATCTGAAAGGCTGAAATCTGAGAATCATGGTTTGAAGCCTGCCTGAACATATAAATCAGAGAAACTTCAATAACCAACCAAAAGCTGTAAGTAGAGGTAAGGCCCAAGTGGTAGAGCATCAGCTTTGAGCAGAGTTCAAGCCCAAGTAACAAGGGAAGGAGGGAAGGAAGGAGGAACAGAAGGAAGAAGGGAATGAGGGAGGGAAGGAGGGAAGGAAGGAAAGAAGGAAGGAAGGAAGGAAGGAAGGAAGGAAGGAAGGAAGGAAGGAAGGAAGGAAGGAAGGAAAGAAGGGAGGGAGGGAGGGAGGGAGAGAGGGGAGGGAAGGAGGGAAGAGAGGAAAAGGGAGGGGCAGGGACAAAAGAGCTTTACTTGGGGGTCCTATCTTCAACATGAAATCTTTTAGCACTTGAGTTTGCGCTTGCAAAAGACAAGGCTCTCCTAAGCAGGCTTAAATGCAACAGGCTGCAACAACAGAGGCATTTATTTCCAAGCCGCACCGTGGAGAGCAGAGGCAGCAGTGCTTCTGGGTTTTAAATCAAACAAAGATAAAAGCCACATTTTTTTGGTACCTCCTCTACCATAACCTCTTGGTCCAGCCTCTTTCCTATTCCTTTGCCCCAGGGGCTTCCAGAAAATGTTTCTAGTCAGTGTGTCCAGGAAAAGCAGATCTCAGACAATGTAAGATGAGCATAGCTCCTCCACTGCAGAAAAAATAAACTATTTGGTCCCGTGATTCTTTCACTGCCTCCACCACTAGCTACTGAAGTCAATAGTCAATGTAATAATGTACATCCTAGACTTTAAGCCAGAAGTCCCAATTCACTAAGTAGTTTGCCCTTTAAACAACGCAGTTTTCGGGACCAATTAGCTAAGGGCCTGAATCCACTAAGAATGCTTGTGCACATGACACTTGACACAAAACAGATAACATCAGCAAAGGACCCCAGCCCCCTCCCTGACTCACTCCCCAAATACATTCTCTCCCAACTCACACCTGGGGGTGGGGGGCAGGCAGGTGGTACTGGTTGCTAGAGAAGAGGCCAGGGCTGGGTAACATCTTAAAGCTCCTCTTTTCTTATGCTCTACAGGCCAAAGGTAAGAAAACTACTCAGCATGCTTGAATCTGCATTCCTATAGAAAAGTCCATTTGGCAAAGGCTTTGGCTATTTTCTTTGCAGCTTTAAATCCTTGGATGTAAGATACAGAACTAAATGCTCATCACCCCTTAATTTGTTAATATTTCTGTGTACAAATGCTGACACTGAGGATTCTGTGTTACTCATAATTAAAACTCAGCTCTTCATTCCAGGGGCAAGTGCCTTTTATGCCTCTGGAGCTTATCCTGAAGATTTTACCATGGACTGACCACCTAAGCAAAAGTAGTGCCTTTATTAGGGGCTACAGAGAGAGCGCAGGGTTACAATATGTGCTCGCTATGTTCAATACCCAGCACCAACAACAAAGCAAAAAACAATGACTAATTTGCCTCTTCTTTCTGGAAATCTAAGTCACATTATTATGGGAATTTTAGCAAAGACAGAAAATGTGGTATTTAGTCAGGCTAAACTCCTAGTTTCTCAGGAGGGAGAGATAGGAAGACCATGGTTCAAAGCCAGGCAGACAAATGTGCTAGACTCTTACCTCCAATTAATCAGCAAAAAAGTTGAGGCTGGAAGTTTGGCTCAAGTGGTAGAAAGCTGGCTATGAAATCTCAAGGCCCAGAGTTCAAGCCCCAGCAGTTGGGGAGAGGAAGTAAGGTTTGTTTTTAATCTCAATTCTACTTGCACTGATCCTTAATAGCATAATTTCAAATGTGCCTTGTCTCAAGAGAAGGTTGGCATTTCAGCTCCTCTATAAAAGGAAAGCTTTTTGTGTGAGGCCTGGGTTATCTGGAGGGCCAGGCCCCACAGTGGGAGGAGCTGTTTGTGCGTTCCCATCAGCTAACTTTGGACACCCATCACAGAATGAAGGACACAGCACATTCCAGCTGCCATCAACACTGCTCCACTAGTGCTGAGACCCACCCTGACTTCTACAGCAACAGAGCCCACCAGGGTGCTGGGACCTAAGCCTACAGGCTGAGAGCAGCCACAGAATACCTGTAATCCACACCGTCTGTGACAGCCCATGGTGCTAGTTACAGCAGAACCCATGTTAAGGTGGCAGGCTGAGGCCCAGAATCCCATCCCCCCACTGGTGACTGCATAGAAGCCTGGAGTCCCAGGACAGACCCAAAGCAAGCTTTCGGGGTGAAACCCAACATTAAGTTGCCTTGCATACACTCAAGTGTGTTTAATTTTTTTTTTTGGGGGGGGGAGAGGGAGGCAGTCCTGGGGCTTGAACTGAGGGCCTGAGCACTGTCCTTGGCTTCTTTTTGCTCAAGGACACTTTACCACTTGAGCCACAGCACCACTTCCAGCTTTTTCGATATATGTGGTGCTAAGGAATTGGACCCAAGGCTTCATGTATATGAGGCAAGCACTGTACCCACTAGGCCATATTCCCAACCCCATAAATTTTTTTGCTTGAACTCACAGTTTTGTGCTCAAGGTTGGCACTCTACCACTAGACTCACAGCTTCACTTCCAGCTTTTTGGTGGTTAATTGGAGATAAAAGCCTCATGGACTTTCCTACCCAGGCTGGCTTTGAAGGTGGATTTTTTCAGACCTCAGCCTCCTGAGCACGTAGGGTTATAAAGGTGTGAGCCACTGGTGCCAAGCCACTTCTTTTTTTTTTTGTTTTTGTGGTTAAAAGATGAGTTTCACAGTCTTTCCTGCCTGGGCTGGTTTTGAACTGGGATCCTTATATCTCAGCCTACCGAATATCTAGGATTACAGGTGTAAACCCCTGGTGGCATCCAGTAATTTAAAAGTTTTTTACCATTAAAAGAGTGCCAACTTTAAGAAATGAGGGGTTTTGAACTTCACGTCACTCTGGTCCCCGTATTTGCTTGGCAACTGTGGCTTCTGACTGCAACTTCCTTCATGCCATTGTTTCCTGGGGCTTTGAAGAGTTTCTGTTCACAGCCCATTTTAAAGATGAATAACGGGGCTGGGAATATGGCCTAGTGGCAAGAGAGCTCGCCTCGTATACATGAAGCCCTGGGTTCGATTCTCCAGCACCACATATCTAGAAAACAGCCAGAAGTGGCGCTGTGGCTCAAGTGGCAGAGTGCTAGCCTTGAGCAAAAAGAAGCCAGGGACAGTGCTCAGGCCCTGAGTCCAAGCCCCAGGACTGGCAAAAAAAAAAAAAAAAAAAGATGAATAATGACTTTGTTATGGGACAGCCACAGCCATTAGCTTCCTAATATCTAGAGTTCGGTGTTGAACTTGGAATCTTACGATTTCATCTTGCTTTTCTACGTGGTGTAGTCCAAGAAAAGATTCCAGAGGCACTAACTGCAAGTGTTCTTACTACTGCTCAAGGCAGGGGACTGCCCCCAGCTCCCCGTGGATGCTCAGGATAGATAGCAAGGCCTCCCCTTCTCACAGTGGAAGAGGCAGACATGGCAAGTGGGGGAGGGGAGGGCTCCAGCTCATGCACCGAAGGGTGCTCCACACACTGAACCACCAGACGCCTTCGGTTTAAGACCAAAACAAACCCTGCAGGCCAGCGCTGGCAGCACAAAGTTTTACTCCAGGACGCTTTCGAAGCGGGAAGAAACTTCTATCTAGTGAATGCTGACCCTAGAAGACCCGACGCAGACTGGGCCCACCACCTTCCTACCCGTGCCAAGAGAACTATCGTCGTCCCGAGGTTCTGTTCAGCCTGCGGTGAGGGGTTCCACCGTGTAGACGCCCAGAGGAGCCCAAGGGCGCGCTGCAAGGGTAGCCCCACGCCCGGCCCGCACCCTCCAGAGTCCTTCCACCGTGGAGCTAAAGGGCGCGGCGGGGCACAGGGACCCGCCTCTGGCGCCCGGCGCCAGCCCCACTCCAGGGCGTCGTGCACCGCCTGTAAAGGCCCCTCGGGGCGGAGGGCCTGGCGCTATGCCCGAGGCTGCCGAGCCCGGGGCGCTCTCCCAGGGCCTCCGGACTCCTTTCTGCCTCGGCCTCCCCCGCAGCCTGAGGCCCCAGGCCGTACCGACCTCCCCGGGGACCCGCAGCCCCAAGGCCAAGCTGAGGCGCCCTAGGAGAGGATTCCTGCAAGCGTCGGGCCCTGCCGTGGCGGGAAGGCGGAGCGCGCGGGCGGCCCCGCCGGTCCACTCCCGCGCCCCGCGCGCCCCGCACGGCGGCCTCTCCCGGGACCCACCTCAAAGCCGCGGACTCGCGGGCTCCCAGGCTCGAAGCCCAGCTGCACGTGCCCGCCCGCCCCGCCGCCGCGCGTGCCTCGCCCCGGTCCCGCCCGCCCCTCGGGCCGCCCCACCCCCCCCCGCCCCGAACGTGTGAAGCCACGTGACCGCCCGCCCGGGCGCGCCCGGCACGCGGCGCCCAGCCCTCCACCTTAAAGGGGCCGCGTGCGGCCGTCGCGGCGCTCCCCGCGAAGGGGCGGCCCGCCTCCGCCCGTCCGCCCGCCCGCCCGCCCGCGGGAGCTTCCAGCGGCCTTGACCCCACGTGCGGAGGCTGCGAGGCCGGAGGAGTCGGGTGCATCCGCCAGCTCCCGACTGGGACCACGCTCGCGGCACGGGGCGTCCGCGGCGCAGACTCCCTGGCCCCGGCGAGGGGCCGCCCCTGAGGGCCGCGGCGCCTTTAAGTCCAAAGGCCCTGAGTCACGGGGAGGCTCCCCGCCCCCTCCTCCCCGTCCTCCCTGCTCTCTCTCGCTCACCCCCCCTCCCCTCGTCTGCCTCCCTCCCCGCCCCGCCCGCCCTCCCACTGCCGCGGGGCCCCACGCCCGCCGCATGTGACCCGCGCCCCGCCCGGGCGCGGGCGCGCGGACCGTTAGTGTTCCGCCGGGCCACGCCCGCCCCGCGGCCGCTCTTACCAACGCGAACGCCATGGGGCCGGCAGGGCCCTCCGAGCCTGGCGACTGCGGGCCGGCAGCGGGGCGAGGGCCGCACGTGGGCACCAGCGGGGCAGGAGCCGCGCGGCGCCGCGCCCTCGGCGGCTTTTAAGGCTCAGCCGAGCCGCCCGCAGGCCGGATGCGGGGCACCTGTGTCGGCCCCGCCCGGGCCCCCGCCCCCTCCGCGCCCGCACACCGGGCTCCGCCGCCCACCCGGAGCCAGGGCCCAGACGGAGGCGGGGGCCGCGCGGCGCCCAGGGCCCCGTCCCGGCGCCCAGCCGGCGACCTTGCGGGCGAGTCGCCGTCCTGAGCCTCAGTTTCCCCCTTCTGAAATAGGGCGCGGCGTACAAACCCCTGCGGGGGCCGGACTTGTCCGCAAAGCCCGGCGTCCTTGCCCTCTTCTTCCAGGGGCCGCTCCGGGTGAGGCCCCGCGCGCCGCGCCCCTTGCCCGGATCTCGGGGGCGCTTCAGACCCGCCGCGCCGCGAGCGGGGAGGGGATTCCAGAAAGTTCTAAAAGACTGCGGGAGCGCGCCGGGCTGCAGCTCCCCGGGGAGTCCGCCCGCGCACCCGCCAGGCCGCCCGGAGGAGGGACGGGGCGGGGGCCCCCAGGCCACAGACCCCCCGCGGACCGGGCCGCCAGGGCGGGCCGGAAGCCCAGGCTGGCGCGGGGCGGAGGAGACGGAGCCCAGCTGCCGGGTCTGACCGGGACGAGGATACCGAGGCCCGCACGCCGGCGCGGGAAGGGCCGGTGCTCCGCAGGTGTCGGAGACGGGGATGGAGCGGCCGGGAGGAGGTGGTGCGGTGCGCGTGGCTGCCCTCGGCCGGGCCGGCGGGGACAGAGTGCAGCCGCCGCCGCCCGCGGGGCCGGGGCCGGGCACTGTAGCTCGGCCGGGCTAGCCTGGCCCGGGGCCTTGCCGCACCCAGGGTCCGCCGCACAGCTGACAAGGCCCGGCTGCCCAGTGCACCCCGTAGGAGCCAGGTCCCGGCCCAGCACTGTCTTTCCGAGCAAAGCTGAAAATACCTTATTTCTAATGCAGAATCGTCAATGTGATTTTTAAACCCAAGGATCTCCTGCATGCCAATTTGTAACCCCCCATCTCCCATCCTTTTCCTTGACCGGAAGCTAATCAAGATAATCTGAAACGAGGATCCTGTGGCCACCAGAATCGGTAGCTGCGCGCTGTTTTCCTGTTTCAAAGCTCTTCAAGAGGCTAGCCTAGGAACTTGTGCCACCCAGACTCCCTGCTGCAGGCAATGGCAGCACCTCATAACTGAGCACTTACTGTGTGCTTGCCGTCCTCGGTGCGTCCCCCAAGTCCACTCATTTCCCAGTTGCAACTGAAGCACAAAGAAACTGCCCAAATACCCCCAGCTAGCAGGCGCAGAGCAAGGGCTCAGACCCAGGCAGTCCTCCAGTCTCCCAGCCCCACGAGAGCAAACTAATAACACCTTTATGTGTGCATTTCCCTGTGACCCCAGAGCTGCAGATGGTGATAGAAGAGGCAATGCAGGCCTGGGACAGCCTGTGCTCAGGGGTGGAGAGCAGGGACAGGTAAATCCTCTCTACAGGGACAGTGGCAGGGGTGGAGATGCCAGGGGCTCAAGTCCCCACAGCTGACCACTGGCAAAAATAGTGGAAACAAACATTGAGTCCAGGTCTGCCTACCACCATCTCTGCAGTCAAGCTCCGAATCTACAATGCAGGTTTTAAATGCAATTATAATTGATGAAGTTTTAAATGTCACAGGGTGATAGAACCCTGTAGTCCATATGTTCATGTGCGCAGTGCTTCCCTGGCAAGGGAGCTAAAAAGGAAAAAAAAAAAAAAAAAAAAGACTGCTGGGAGAAAATGGTGGCTTTCTGATCCCAGTTGCAAAGATCAGAAGGGAGATCCCTTAGCTGAGAACTCAAGACCACCAGGGAAAGTGGACACAGTCTCTCCACAGCAGAAACCAACTCTTCATGCTTTCATGTCCTTTCCAGTGAGATAAAAGACAGTGGATCAACCTCGCTTTTCATATTTATAAATGTAAATTTAAAATGATTGAAATGTCAAAAGCTTTACTTGCAATTTTTAGAAAGCCATAAGAACATTTTTTAATGACCTCAGCCTGTGGATAAATTTTATAAATGAGAAACTAAACAGGGTATAAAATTTAACCATATTACAGCTTAAAACTTTATGAGCCAGGCAGGGGTGGCTCATGCCTATAAGCCTATCTACTTAGGAGGCTGAGATCTGAGGATCCTGGCTTAAAGCCAGCCCGGGCAGGAAAGTCTGGGGGACTCTTATCTCCAAAAAATTAATCAGAAAAGGCCAGAAGTGGTGGTGTGGCTCAAGTGGTAGAGCACCAGCCTTGAGCACAAAGAGGCTCAGGGACAGCACCTGGGCAAAGAGTTCAAGCTCAGGACTGGAAAATAACAACTTTATGAAAAGGGTATTTAAAAACAGAAAGGCAAGGAAGGCATAACGTGGAAGAGAGTATTTGCAATACATGAAACTGCAGGCATTTTAGTTTCTAGGAATGTTTAAAGGCAGTGAAGAAAAAGGACATTTCTTAATAATCTTAAAATGTGTGGTACACTACTGTTACAAAATACAGATGTGTCTAGAAATGTACATACTAGAAGTGCCTGAAAACGCTGGCACTAATGAACTGAGAACTCCGGGAGGTGATTTTACTTCAGGTGGGAAGGAGGAGCCTGGGACAAGGTGGGGTGATGTTTCAACTGGATTGATAAATGCTTTAGACTTGAGTGATCAGTGTACAGATGGGGTTTGTTCTATGTTTTTTTTTTTTTTCTGGTGATTCTGGAGTTTGAATCCAGGGCCTTCTGCTTACTAGGCAGGTGCTCTACCACTCCAACCACCCTGCTGGTCTCCTGTGTATGTTGTTTATTGTCAAGCTTTCTGCCCAAGCTGTCTGGACCAGGACCCTACTTGTGCTTTTCCTACATGGCTGGGATGACAGGCCTGCACCACTGCACCCACCCAGGAGTCTCGAACTTTGTCTGTTTTGCTTGTCTGGCCTGGACTAGAGATGGCCATCTTTCCCTTCCAAGTTGCTACAAATACAGGCTTAAGCAACCATACTTCAGTGGCTTTTCTTTATATACATTGGAGTATATCAGGACTTTATTTAAACAGAAAAGGGATGGGAGTAATTAAGGTTGTGGAGAGTCAGAAGCTGAATTCCTACATCTCAAGCTGTCAGAGTGTGTCCCCGAACCCTGTCAATCAAAATGTTCCATGGAAATGTTCCTTGGAAAGTTCCAAGGACAATTCCAAGCTCCAACACCACCCTTCAAGGCTCTGCTCTCAGCCTTGGAGAAGAAAGGTGAGCAGGCTTCTAGGGAGAAGTCATTTTATTGAGAGTCAGCTACATAAATAGCTACAGAAAGCTGGGAGAGAGAAGAAAGCAGCTGTCAGTCTGTACAGGTCACTAAGTGTTGGGGTCGAGCCTGGTAAACTGTAGAGAGGAAGGAAGGAAGATCCTGGGGAGGCTGCCTGGCATGAGGAGGCTGATGGGAGACAAAGGAGGAGAAGAGAGGGCCCCAGACGAGGAGTCACTGGGTCAGAGCCTGAATCACGTCCTTCACCAGCATGGTGCCAATCACCATTTTCTCACTGTTGACGGTCAGCTGGGCAGCTCCAGCTGACCGGGCATCCAGGGTGAGCAGGACCAGGCTCCCACTGGTCAGCGTCCTCCCCGCAAACCTGGGGTGGGGGTAGAGGCAGGGGTGAAGCGCATGGCTGAACACCACCAAGTGGGGAAGAGACTCGGCCAAGGGGCCATCTTTTCCCTGCGGGTACCTGTACTCATCAGAGGTCCCGCAGGGGACTCGGCCCAGGTTGGCGGTGGCTGTCACCCTCTGCACCACGACGTGGTCACTCCGACAGCTGTCCGGCAGCGCGAGCTTCTCTGTGATCTCATTCATGCCCATCAGCTTTCCTGCAGGCAGAGGCCGGTACCCTTGTCAGCCTTCCCTCCCTCTGCAGAACAGATGGCCATCTCATGTCTCTTCCATCTTCATGATCTTGTCTCTTTACTTTCAGTCTGGCCATGTTCAGGTCTGTTTCTAGAAAATCCTTTTTGGGAGATCCTCCATCATGCCAATGCTCCAATGCCCTCACCCTCTGGCCAAACTCCTCCCAAAGAGGACTCTGTTTCCTCAAGTCAAGGTCTCTCGGCCCAAGGCAATGGGCCAGTGCCCCACGGTCCCCCGGAGGGTGTGGGCATCTCCCTCTCCAGCCCAGGGAGCACTCACCCTGCTCCTTCTTGAACTCATTCTCACTCATGAACACAGGGGCCATCAGCTCCCCAACAGGAGGTTGAATAGAGACGTAGAACTGTCGGGTCTGGGTGCTAGGAAGGATGGAAAGAGACAGGACATGAGGCCAACCTCCCTCCTCCCCTAGAGGCAGGATGTGGAAACAGGCAGTAGAAAGGTGAATCCAGACCCTCCAGATCTGCTGTCACCCCCATCAGCTCTAGCCTTCGGGACCTACCTCTCTCCAGCCCACCTGCCCACCTCCACGACACACGGGACACCTACCACAGCTGGAAGTTGGCAGCCTGGGTTGAGTCACAGAAATTAATGCCCATGACAGCAGTGGTTGATTCTCCAGGTGCCAGCGACTCTAACAGGCGGCAGGCAAGGGAGCACAGGAGGCAGTCACCCGAGGGGCCTGGGACCCAGTACAACTCCGCTCCCCTTCCCTCCCGTCAGCACACACCAGCCCTCCACGGAGTCCTAGCTTTCTGTGCCCCAGTTTCCTCCTGAAATCCAAACACCTTTCCCCTGCCCATCCTCACTCCAAGGCCCAAATCTGCCACTCCAAGTGCAGGTCCAGCGGGACCTAGCTTGTCTCAGTGTGTCTTGTGCACCTGGGCACAGCCTCGTGCTGTGCCAGTTCTGTGTCCCCCTGGCTTGGCCTAAATTGGGTATCAGCAGTCACACAAGATGGGTCCTGCCTAGGAATCTCTGCCCTGCCCAACACTCTTCTGTACCAATTTCCGGAAATTCCTGGATGCTGATGCCGGCAGGCAGCTTGGGGGTGCCCACATGCAGCCCCCGGATGGGCATCTCAGAGCTGTTGGAGAAGTAGATGTGCACAGACACCATGTGGGGGTTCCCTGAGAAAGGCTGGCGGCTGAAGGCATAATCCACAGCCAGCCCCTCGCCAGCTACCCGGTGCAGCAGCTCCTGCCTTCCTGCACTGGACACTGGACTCAGCAGCTGTGGAGGGAGGAGGGGAGCAGGTGCAGCAGACAGCAGGAAGGATTGTGGGTCCCAGCCTTCCCCAATCTAGGGCCCCTGACCCGGCCATGTCCCTCGCCCAGCCCACTTACAGAGGGCACCAGAGAGGAATCTGTGAGCGTCAGGCCCTCGAGGTCAGCAACCAGACTGGCAGACACAACCGTGGCAGGGGACACGGGCTGGACACTGGGAGGAGTGACTGTGGGGGAGGCAGAATGGAGGTGGTGTGGGTTGAGGGGAGCCCAGGACACAAGGAGCAACTGCTCAGTACCATGGACAGCGGGTGGCCTAGAGGCTCCCAGGCAGCAGGGCCTGGCTGGACCTAAGGAGCATGGCCCAGACCTCCTGCAGGCCAGGCCTCTGTCCCCCAAGACTTCTGCCACTCAAACTCACAGTCCTCCAGATCAAGCAGGGAGATCTCCTTGGCTGCAGGGGTACTTTTGCTGCTGGGGGGCTGAAAGAGAAAAATGAGGTATAAGAACGAGAAGACATAGAAAGGTGCTCAGAGATACATGACTGGGCTCAGAAGGCCCAGGCCCTAGAGCCTGCTCCAGCTGGACTGTGGAAAGGCCCCAGAGCCCCAGATGCACCAGAGCTGCATCTAATCCGGGGTAGGAAGGCCCCGGCCAGGCCTCACCGTTTTCTGCCTCCACAGTGTGGCTTCTGCCTGCTCCTCCTCTGACTCTGACGTCATCTCGGACTCCGAGGAGCTGCTGCTGGAGTCACTGTCCTCATCTGACGAGGAGCCTTCACCGTGACCCTCTGCCACCTTCTTCCTCTTCTTTGTCTTCTTCTCGCCCTCGTCCTCACTCTGTTCACTGAGGAGGGTGGGAAAGCAGGGTCCAGGTCCACCCAGATGCCCACTCTGCCTCACAGACGCACAGGGGCCATGCCTGAGCCCCCATGCTCAGCCCCACCCAGTGGGGTTCTCTAACCTCTCACTGCCTCTCCCTTTGTCCTCCTCCTCGTCCTGGTCTTCCGACTCACTGCTGGATGCTCCGGAGCCACTCTCACTGTCTGACTCACTCTCAGACTCGGGCTCTGCAAGGAACAGGGTCGTGGGTAGCCAACCTCCTTGGCTGGAAACTCAGGGGTCCCAGCTCCAGACTCAGCACCAAAGCTCCAACCCCTCTGAACCACTCAGCACCCCAGACACCAAACAGAACTGAGGTGAACACAGGTAGAGATGCTTCGCTGCCAAGCATGTGTGTGTGCGCGCACACACACACACACACACACACACACACACACAGCACAGTCACTGACCACAGACGACTGTCACAAATGGAGCCCAGGGGGCCCAGCTCTGCTGTCCTACCACTGTCTGCAGACTCAGTGGGGCCAGATTCCCCCTCAGAGTCGGAGTAAAAGGGCTTCTCCTTCTCCTTCCTCCTCTCCCGGCTTGAGCACTTCGTCCATTCAGGCACCTGGATGGAGTGGGTGAGAGCGTTTCTTTATGCATGGGGGCGGGGTGGGGGGAGGACAATGTGGTCCCTTCCTATCTTCCTGGGGCCCTGCTTGGTCCTGGCCCCAGCGAGGAGTGGGGGAGGAGAGAGACCCAGTCCACAGAAAGGAGGGGCACTGCCAACCAAGGAGGAACCCGTGCAGGGTGGGGCAGTATACAGGAAGAGGAAAGCACACGGCACACAGAGGGAACCTCGGTGTATCCGCCCAACAGGCCCACGCGGGTCTCAATAAAGGAGAGGTCTTCTTCCTGCATAGGGAGGGCATCAAAGGGGCTGGGCCAGCATGGCCAGGGATTCTGCTGCCTATCCCCCCAACATGTGTGCATGTGCACACACACGCACATATGCACACACACATGCACACACCCTTGCTGACCTCCACATTGCGCACAGATGGGTCTGGGGCTTCCTCTGGCCAGTCTGGGAGTTCCTGGTAGCCTGTGGCCTTGGCATTGAGAAGGTGGGACAGTGAGCCCAGCTGGAAGTGGTCTCGATCTAGAGACACAAATTAGAAGTTAGGACCGCTGCCCTTCCTTCTGGGAGACCCAGAGCCGAACACCCCCGCCCCCCCATTCCTGAGATCCAGGGAAGAGGAGTGAGATGAGAAGCACTCTAGAAAAGCCGAGCATTGGTCCTGTGGTCCAGAGAGCTGGATAGAGACCGGTTCTCTCAGGCCAGGCCCTGGAGCAGATGAGGCTGAAGGCCATGGGCACAGGTGGGCTGACCACAGGTGATCTGAGGACCCTTATAAGCACACGACTCACTTCTCTCTGTGTCATCACTTGTCTGTCTCCTCTCCCCAGTTATTGCCGCCTCCTCCTCCTCCTCCTCCTCCTCCTCCTCCTCCTCCTCCTCCTCCTCCTCCTCCTCCTCCTCCTTCTCCTCCTCCTCCTCGCACTCAAGGCCTGAGCACTGTCCCTCAGCTTCTTTTGCTCAAGGCTAGCACTGTACCACTCGAGCCACAGCGCCACTTCTGGCTTTTTCTGTATATATGGTACTAAGGGATCAAACCCAGGGCTTTATGCATGCTAGGCAAGCACTCTACCACTAAGCCATATTCCCAGCCCAGTCCTTGGTATTTAACATCTTGATGTCAATTCCCAATGGTGAAGCCTGCTCTGGGAAGCAGCTGGAAGGGAGACCTGGGAGGACAGGAGCCAGAAGCTAGGAAGGAGCTCCTCCTGACCAGAGAGAAGGCAGTGGCTCTGGTGGATGGAAGAGTGGGCACCAGGTGCTGCAGGAGAGAAAGGGGTGATCCAGAGACCAAAACAGCCATTTCCTCTGCTACCGAATAAAGCCTTGTACCTGGCTAAGCCTGAGGACTGGGGCAGGGGGCGGGGAGACTGGCTGCTTCCTGACTCCCCCACGGAGACTTCCCTGATGTAGGCCTCCCACCTTTGAATGATGACTCCAGGACTGGGGCTGGCTTGGGTGCCAGGAAGAGCTTCTTGGCATGGCGGCTGAGGGCCCCACCCTGCTCCGATGGGACAATGAGCTGCCGGGTGAAGCGTGCCCGGTCTCGGATGTCGTAGTTCTGGTCGTACTTGGCTAGACTCAGCACATACTGGGTCAGCAGCTTAGTCTGAAGGAAGAAGAAGAAGTGGCACAGCTGCTGACCAAGGGAGGGCACAGGAGGACACAGGAGGCTTTGGACCTCCTCTGTTCAGCCAGGATCTCCAAGCACATCTGTGCTGCTACTGGCATAGGAAAGCAGCTCACCTGCCAGACGCACTCTGGGTAGCTTTCCTGTGTGATGACCCTTTCACTGCCACTGAGCCCCCATGCCCTTGGTTACTGCGATGCACAGAGCTCCATGGCCTCTCACCAAGACTCAGGACCTGCTGCCCAGCAGCAGGACACAGGCCTCATCTCCTTGGCCTGATTGGGATCTAGCCTGCAGTGGCGTCAGAAAGTTGGGACTTCTGTGGGGCTTGTAGCAGCCTGAACCCCGTCATCCATAGCACCAGGAGAGGGGAAGCAGAAGCTAAACAACCATTTTGCAGGAAAGCTGTGTGCACAGAAAAAGCCCGCCCCCCCCCCCATGCAAGAAGCCAGCTTCTTCACTCCCAATCCAGGAAGAAAGAAAGGGGAAGGAGAGGAAGAAAATTTCAGCCGATTCAGAGAGCCATTCTAAGAGCCAGTGCCCCAACTTCCAGTGAAGTATGATCTGGGGGTCAGTGTCAACTTCCTGAACAGCACATTCTGGGGACCCCGATTTGGGCTGGGACCCTCCTGTCCACTAGCTGACTACATGTACTCACAGCTCTCTGTGTCACCTCTGACTGCAGCTCCATGTTTAAAATGTTTATTCTGTATTCTTTCTCCTATGTGGCTATGAGCATGTGGAGGCTAATAAATTTGTCATACACGCATGATTATATCCCCAGAACATGGCTAACCTAATGCCAGGCAAATAAAAAGGCGTCAGGGAATGTATGGTAAATAAACAAAGGACGCAATAAACATATAACAAACAGCCACAACTGTTCTGGCCCCCAGTGTCCCTACCTACAGGAGTCCCTGGGGCTGAGGCTGGAGGCCATGAGAAACCAAGTGTATCATAGATGGCCAAGAGGCCACCTTCAGGTTGGACAGGGTACTGCACTCTGCAGGGCCTACCCCTGAGGCAGACCCTAGTCATTCCCTCCATGTTTTACAAATGTCTGCAAATGTCTTCTATAAGGGCCACACTTGTAACTGCTGTAGGCCTTCTGAGCCACACAGACTATTTCAAGCAGTCATCTCTTGTTGCTGGAGCACAGAAGCAGCCATAAACCATACAGAACTAAATGATCATGGCATGTTCTAATAAAACTTTATTTCTGGGCCAGGAATGTGGCTTAGTGGTTGAGTGCTTGCCTTGCATGCGTGAAGCCCTGGGTATGATTCCTCAGTACCACATAAACAGAAAAAGATGGAAGTGGCGCTGTGGCTCAAGTGCTAGAGTGCTAGCCTTGAG
Source organism: Perognathus longimembris pacificus (assembly GCF_023159225.1). Classification (NCBI taxonomy): domain Eukaryota; kingdom Metazoa; phylum Chordata; class Mammalia; order Rodentia; family Heteromyidae; genus Perognathus; species Perognathus longimembris. Next base: position 30,417,431 of record NC_063180.1, on the reverse strand, counting down.
CACAAGAAGCTCAGGGACAGCGCCCAGGCCGAGTTCAAGCCCCAGGACTGGCAAAAAAAAAGAAAAAAAAAAACTTTATTTCTAAAAACAAGCAACAGATCAGATTTTGCCCAGGGGTAAGAGCTTGTCGGTCACTGTTGCTGAGCTGAGTGGGACAGTGAGAGCAGGAGCTATCCTTGTGTTCAATGTCTCCAACACCTTGACACGCACTGTGCATCGTGCTTTATTCTCAGAATCACCTGGGGTCATCTCAGGGGATGCCAGACACCCGAGAGGCTCTAACACCTAGAAGTCTCAATTTATGAATGGACCACAGCCTGGGATCAAAAGATGTTAGTCCCCAGCACCACTAAGGCTGAAGGACAGCCTTGACCCTTACAGCACAGACTGGCCAGCCATGGCCAAGATTTGGAATGAAGCACAGCCCACATCTCCTAGGATGCACACTGAGGACTGGTGGGAACAGCTCTAGGTCTTTACCTGCTTCGAGTTGGTCAGGTAGAGCTTGGCTGCCAAGTTGATGACCTGCAACTTTACAATGTCCTCCTCTGCTGTGAATGACTTGGCCATTTTTCTCAGCACGTCAGGTGCAATCTTGGGGACATGCTCACAGTACTCCCCAATGAGCCAAAGAATGCTGGCTCGGGCCATGGGCACCTGTGGGACAGAGGGGCAGGAATGTGGGTAGGAAGGTAGGCTGCCCAGAAAATGGTTCTCCCCTGGCCAGGATGGGCTGGGGTATCAGAGATCTCCAGAATGGGGGCACAGATAGAAAGGTGAGCACTTTCCAGCCCTGCCTTCCTCGGGGTTCCATGAGTGGAAGCAGAGCCTTCAGGCCTAGTCCTGATTCTCTGGATTCACTGTATCCACCAAATGTAGATGTTTCAACCCACAGTACAGCAGAAAAAAAACAGAGCTTCCGGGAGGAAACAGGAGTGTTTGGTCAATACTGTGGAGCTCAGACAAGGAGCCCCAGGAGGAGGTGACCCTGGTTAGGGGCAGCCAGGTTAGGGTTGCATGGTCTAGTCTCTGCTTCTACCCAAAGACCTTCCCAAGCCACTGTGGAAGCCTTATAAGTTGATGTTGGCAAGATGAGAGTCGTTTCATGGCAGGATCTCACGTCCTGGGACGGTGCAGGGGTGCGATGGGAAACAGGGCGCCCTCACCTGGATGTTGTCTGTGAGCTTTGCCAAGTGTTTGATGATCTCCTCATGCTGCGCTGGCTGCATCTGCAGCAGCTTCTTAATGACCACCACCGACTCTGCCACCACCAGCTCTAGGCAGTGAGAACAAGTGTGGAAGCCCAGGATGGTCAGATGGCCACAGCCAGAAGGGCAGGCACACTGACAACTCCCCAGGGCCCCTGGTCTCTTCCCTTACCCCTTCTCTAGAGCCCATGGAGGTGCAGGAACACCTGGGCAGTGGTTGAGGCTGGCTGACCAAGGGCACACTTTGCATGTAGGTTAACAGGCTACCCACCCGCCTGCAGAGTTGGACAGTGGCCAACACTGACCATCACGGTTGGACAGGAGCTGCACCAGGCCATTGAGGCAGGTGTCCCGGACTCGGCCGATGTTGGTTGCACAGCGTCCAATGGCCTGGATTGTGGCTGCAACGAAATCCTTGTCCATGCTGCGGATGTAGGTCTGTGAGACATCACAAGAGTGACGTGGGTGGTGAGCCAGCCTTCAGTGACGCTGCTCCTGTGAGGGGCCTTCAAGGCCCCTCATTATTCTACGACTCACCATCTAGTCAATCCTGGAAGAAGCAGCACCACCCCCACCTAGGGACTCCTCCACCCAAGAGCCAGCAGAAGGCACTGGAAGGTCATTCCAAGATAATCTAAGTGCCTTCATCTTTCCAACGCAAGGAGCAGCCATGATACCCCAAACAGCCCTCACTTCACACAGCCATGGGAAGAGCCCCTTGCCCCTCGCCTGACCTGGAATTCCCGCAGGACCGTAGGGATGTTGGTCTCGTTGGCCAGGTTGGTCAGCACTTCCAGCTGCAGGTGGGGGGGGGGGAGAGGGAGGAAGGCAGCCAGAGATGGGGAGGGTGGTCAGGGAGGGGAGGGTGGCCAGGGAGAGGGGGAGGGCAATCAGGGAGGGGGATAGTAGTCAGGGAGGAGAGGGCAGTCAGAGAGGGGGAGGGTGGTCAGGGAGGAGGAGGGTAATAAGAGGGGGAGGGGAGTCAGGGAGGGAGATGGTAGTCAGGGAAGGGGAGGGTAGTGAGGGCCCCCTGTGCTTTCATTGAAACACCACTTCACACATCAAAAAAGCAGACTTAGAATACCCAAACATATGATAACCCGCTTCCTCTTAAGTGGATTCTCACCCTGGGTGCTAGTGGGTGCAGTAGGCCACCTCCCACCTCGGTTACAACCTTAAAGCTGCCTACACGTTTAGAATGGGGACCAAGGGACCCTGTGGGTTAGGATGCTCTGCTATCTGCCTACCCTCACCCAGCACTAGGCTCCTAGGCCTGAATGCCCAGTCCCGACCCTTCCTGCCTCAGGGTCTTTGGATGTGCTTCTTTCCCTGATGAGTTTGCTCCATCTTGAACCACAGGTCTACAAGACTGATACATAGTAGATGCTTGGAAGTTGCTGGGTAATGAGGCAGCAGAGTGGGCGTGCAAAGGAAGGAGGCTGGGATCCTGCCAGTTTTCCTGCTGGAGTGTTTGCAGGAAAGCCTAAGGGAGCCGTGTGTGGGTGAGAGACAGAAAATGCAGTGGGAAAAGCCCAGCCTTCTAGTCAGCAGTGTTATGTGATCTCCGAAGGAACATTATTTCCCTGAGCTTCCACTTGTGCTAGTGGTGGGGCTTGAACTCAGGGCTCCTCACTCTCACGAGCCAGGGGCCCAGCCCAGGAGCAGGCAGGTGGCCACTGAGCTGTTCCAGCAATCCATGGGGTAGGGAGACTGGCACCCCTCACTCACCTTCAGGATCTTGATCTGGGTGGGGTCAGTAGACCGGATGTAGAAGCTCTTCAGGTAGGGTTCAAACATTCCCTGCACAAGAGAGTGGGGGAGCTCCAGGGCAACCCAGCCCACCCAACCCTTCCGGCCTCAACACGGCCCTCCGGCTCTCCCTTCACAGGGCAACCTCCTTCAGTGTATCCAGGCCCTGTTACCAATGGGCATTTAGGGTCACCCTTCGGTACTCTGTACAGCCTGGGCAATCTGCCCCCCGGGCTTCCTAGAACCCAGCTCCCCACCCCAACAGACACCTCCCCAACCCTCAGGGCAGGCCTTGGTCAGGCACGGCAGGCCTTGATCACATGCTCACCCGGCGTTTGATGGACATGGTGGCCACGTTCTGGAGCACCACATACTGCACCTCACTGCAGAGAGTACTAATTAAGAGTCCCAACCGACTGCAGGCCCGGATGGGAGTAAGGGCTGGGCAGGAGGGAAGGTGGGCCAAGTAGTTGGAGCAGAAAACAGGTGGGAGGTTGGCAGGCCTGTGGGGAGCAGGAGGGCTGGGCCGCCCTGGGCAGAGGTGGACAATCTGAGCTGAGGTAGGGGAGGCGGGGGTGTGTCTCTTTTTACAGTGGGCGTGGCACAGGCTGGGCGGAGTCTCAAGGTGGGCGTGGCATTTCCGGGTGGGTCAAGGGGCGGGGCATCAGGAGGGCCTCTGCTGGGCGGGGCGATAGGAGGGTGGAGCCTCTTTTGCAAGGGGCATGGCACGGGGGGGGGGGGGAGAGGGGAGATGAGGAGAGTGTTTCCTTCTTGTGGGCGTGACCGCCGAAGGGCGGGGCCTCGTAGAGTGGGGGGGCGTGGTGTTGCCTGGGGGCGGTGGGGCTTCGCACCTGTGGCTGCGCAGCAGGCGCACCAGCGCCTTGGCGATGACGCCCACCTCCGCCTTGGGCGCCAGGTGGAAGTAGAGCTGTGCCACGGCCATGACCACCGCGGCGCTGCGGCTCTGCAGCAGCGGCTTCGTGTTGCGCAGCAGCAGCCGGTGGTCCGGGTCCATGACGTAGGGTTTCCGGGCGGGCAGTGTAGCGGCGGCCGCTTCCCCCGACCCTGGACCCTTGGCCTCGTCCTCCTCGGAGCCGTAGAAGGCTTTCTCCGGACTCTCCTCTAGCAGGGACTCCTGGGCGGGGACAGGTGAGAAGTGGGCACCTCTCGGCGACCCTGTGTGTGCCCGTGATGCCGCGGCGGCGCAGGCGGATGCCAGCCACTCACGTTCTGCGTGGGGCTCAGGAACTGTGTGCGCGCGTAGCGGGTGAGCATGCTGATGATGACCACCTGCCCCCACTCCTCCACGTCAATCAGCAGGTTGCACAGCTTCCGGTAGTTCTTGTGAATCAGGTCGATGCGCTCGGGGCACACCTCCTCGAATGCCATCACCACACTGCCCGCCACCAGCTGAGGCACAAAGGCAAGGGAGGGAGGGTGGTGACCAGGGAGGGCACAGAACCTGGTTGGGAGGGGGGCACTGCCCGCCCCTGTGCGAGGACGCACCGTGGTCTTGTCCGCCAGCAGCTTCTCGATGACTTCTATCAGTTGGTCCTTCTGGTCAGAGTCCAAACTGAGGGAGAAATGGTGGCAGGAATTTGCCCCCTCCTGCCCCCTCCTGCCTCTAACTCCCACAGCTCCCCCAGTAGCTGCCGAACCGTGCCCACCTCCTGCACCCCACCGTTTCCCTCACCTCTCACTGTCTCTATGCTCTCCTAAGCCCTGTGAGGAGCTGCCTGTGAGCCTGGCAGAGGGCAAGGGTCGTGGGGGATGGGGGTGGGCTGGCCCTGAGGTCAGGCAGGCACGGGGAGAGGACTACCTGTAGAGTTTGGGGATAGCATGGGCAGCCGTTTTCCGCACATAGGGCGACATGTCTGAGGCAGCCTCCTTGATGGCCAGCATCATGATGGGCACTATGATGGGCACTCGGATGCTGGAGAGGACACGAAGAGCACTGGCACGGATCAGCTGGTTGGGATCCTAACAGCAGAAGTAGAGAGAGCCATGAGAGAGGGTGCCAGCTGCCTCGGATGGGCAGAGCTACTATCCCTGGCTACTACCTATTCTCTTCCTGCAGGCCTGAGGCTGGATGATGTACTGGCAGCCCAAACCTAATGACACCGGAGTTGTGTGGCAAGGGGCAGCCCAGGTGTGGGAAAAACTGAAGACCTTTCAGAAGCACTTGGTGTTCTTTAGGAGCAAGGAGTCTGTGTGTACATACACAGGGCAGGACCAGCGAATGCAAACCCATCACTCTTCCAGGCATTTCTCCCTCATACACCTTTCCCAGAAATCTCTCAGAAGCTTCTCTTCTTCTATGCTGCTGGAAACTGAAGAAGTGTGAGATTCTCTCCTGTGCTGTGCTATCCTATGCACCCTCATCAGAAGAACTGTGAGGCCCTCCCCTATGCTGACTGTAACCTACATACCCTGATCAGAAGAGCTGTGTATCCCACATACACCCAATCAGAGCTGGGCCTCCCTGGATTCTACCCATGGAGCCCACGGCTGTCTCCCCACTGCTAGTTACAGCAGGGGCTATACATCACTATTTTATCACAGAGATACCAATGGCAAGTGCTGGAATATTTCAGATAGATGCTACCAGCTTTCTAAAATGGAAAAAGAGATCCACAAAACTGCAGGTGAAATTGGTAATTCCCAGCAAAATTCTGAAAATGATGTTTAAATGGGTAGTTTAGAAACATTTACTTGAATAGCAGGACTCAAATCACATTATATCAATCAGAAAGCTGTGATTTACTTTAACACTCTATTTGGAAATGAGCATAGAGCCACAAAAATCTGCTTTCCCTTTTGATAGGGTACTTAGGCTGTAGATGCCAGGACTGTGGATTTTTTTTTTTTTGCCAGTCCTGGGCCTTGGACTCAGGGCCTGAGCACAGTCCCTGGCTTCTTCCCGCTCAAGGCTAGCACTCTGCCACCTGAGCCACAGCGCCCCTTCTGGCTGTTTTCCATATATGTGGTGCTAGGGAATCGAACGGAGAGCTTCATTTGTAGGAGGCAAGCACTCTTGCCACTAGGCCATATTCCCAGCCCCGGATTTTTTTTTTTTTTTTGCAACAATGGGATTTGAACTCAGAGCCTCATACTTGCTAGGCTGGAGCTCTACCACTTGAGCTACACTTCCAGATTAGCTTTCTTACTGGTTATTTTGGAGATATGTTCTAGTGAATTTGTCTGCTCGGGCTGGCCTTGAGCCATGATTCTTCAGATCTCAGCTTCCTGAGTGTCAGGACTATGGGAGTGACCTGTGAAGGCATGCTGGATGTGGGCCACAGGTCACAGGGTCGCACAATGGAGAAGGCTCAGACAGTATCCACTGTTAGTGGCTCATGTGACCCCCACTGCAAGCAGCCTGCAGACTTTTAGTGTCTCCACTGAAACTTGTGTTGAAATGTAATTCCCACTGTGAGATGTGAAGGACAAATGGGACCTTTAAGACACCTCTTGAAGATATATCAGAGCGAGGTGGTTCATGCTTGTTATCCCAGCTACTTGGGAGGGAGACATTGAAAGCATCCCTGTTTGCAGGACTCTCACCTCAATCAAGGCCCTGAGTTCAAATTCCAATGAGATCCCTGTTCCCCAAATGAAAGAGGGGTCAAGAAAATGCTGAATCAATGGTCAGTGGGCTATCTAGAAAGTGCTGACCTCTTATGTATGCCCCTCTCTCGTGTGATGCCTGAGCCACCTCATGACCGCAGAGTTCCCGCTAGCAAGGAGACCCTGGCCAGCCAGGCACTGGTGGCTCACACCTGTAATCCTGGCTACTCGGGAGGCTGAGATCTGAGGATTGTGGCTCGAGCCAGCCTGAGCAGGAATGTTCTCAAGACTCTATCTCCAATTAACCACCAAAAAAGCCAGAAGTGGGGCTGTGGCTCAAGTGGTAGAGCACTAGCTTTGAGCAAAAATGTTCAGGGACACAGCGCTGAGTTCAAGCCTTGTCAGATGTGCCCCCCCCCAGATTAGTGAGCTGAAGAACCCATGTTACTCAGTAATAGCCAAAGAAAATAGACCTGAACAACAGGTGACCAGGCAAAGGCCCTGGGCATTCACTTCATCCTCATGCCCGTCTGAGCCCAACCTCTACTCCCCATGGGCCTGGTCAGCTTTCCTGACCCTCCCAACTTTTGGAGGCAGGAAGGAGCCTCCTCAAGACCTTCCTCTTCCCACACAGCTCCAACAAGACTCAGGCCCCAGAAACAAATGGAGGCCACTGACCTTGAGGCCACGCTGGAAGGTGGAGATGGACAGCAGGGCCAGGTCTTGCTGCTCCTCGGCGTAGCGCACCAGGTACACATAGACAAGCTTTTTCACCTACAGAGAGATGGCAGCTTTCCAGCAGGGCTGTGCTCATCCCAGGATCCGCACACCACCAGCCAGGACACAGGGGTGCTTCCTCCGTGGGTGAGCACATCCTCCAGTGGGTGTCAGGGCCTTCAGCCTCATCCTCACGTCCACAGTCAGAGGAGCCCAGGCATGCAGCTCTTCCTTCCTCACCCCCTGGCCCCCGCCCAGCTGGTCTGGCCCTGGCACTGTGGGACAGGTGTGCCCTGACCACCCTCACCATGGTCCCCGCCCTCGCCTGGCAGTGCTCACCTCTATGTTCTTACAGGCCACGTTCTTCACCACAGCAGGAAACAGGTCTGAGGCATTCTTCCCTCGGGCAATCATCTGGGTGTGGGTCAGGCAGGAGAGGGAGGGAAGGAAAGATGGAGCGTGGCTGGTGAGGTAAAGGTCACAATTGTGGAGACCCCTCCCCAGGGGCCCTCGGCCCTCACCGCCACAATTCTCTTCATGGCCTCCAGCTTGAGTGAGTCCTTGTTGGTGTCCAGCATCTCCTTCAGGTCGTCGTGCCTGGCAGGGAGGCACAAGAATCAGTGGAGGGCCTGGGGTGGGGGAGGGGGTGTGACATGGATCACTGGGGTCCAGGCACACAGAAGGGACAGGTGCTGGTAGCTCACACCTGTAATCCCAGCTACTTGGGAGACTAAGATGAGGGAGGATCATGGTAGAAAAGTTTGAGAAACCCCTGCTCAACCAATAGCAGGGTGAGGGGTGGTGCATCCTATCACATCCCAGCTACACGGAAAGCCAACATCAGAAGGATCATGGTTCTAGACTCATTTGAGCAGAGAAATCTGTGAGAGTTCATCTCTCCAGAGGGAAGTGTGGCATGGTGGTGCAGACCTGTCATCCTAGCTGCAATAGAAAGTCTGAAATAGGTGAGTTGCAGGTCCAGGCATGTACCCAGGTAGAAAGTGAGCCATTAGGTCAAAAACAACCAGTGCAAAAAAGGGATAGAAGTGTGGCTCAGCAGTAGAGCACCTGCCCAGCAAATGAGAGCCTCGAGTTCAACCCATAGTACTGGGAGAAAACAAAAAGAGGGAGGGGCAGGGGGATATAGACAAGGAAGCCTCAGGCAAGACTAGAGGAGAGGAGAGGCAGCCAGCCAGGGGACCTGGGTTATTGGCAGAAATGTGCAGGTATTAGGTAAAACCTTGGTGCCCCTGAATGGACTTTCATCTGGAAATAGATTGGTTGAAGCTGTAATTAAGATGCTCCTTGGTTTACAGCCCAGGGCTACCTGGATATAAGGTGAACATACTATGCAGACAAACATGGATTCAACAGTCTGCAGTTTAGCCTGCCCCACCTCCTCGCACAGCTGGGTGAAAGCATAGTGCTACATTCTGCTAGCCCAAGAAAGGACCAAAGCTAGAACACTTTCACACTTTCAAGTGCCTGAATAAGGTATAGCTCACTTGATCCCTAAGTCTCCCAGAATCCTTTCTGTGTTAGAAGGTTGGGAAGTTCAACCCCATGCTCCAGCTCCCAGAGTGGGAGAGGGATGGCGGCTGAAGGGATGGGCACACACTCCTCCTCTGATGATGCGATGCTCACTGAGGCTTTTGATCCAAGCATCTGGATTGAGAAGGACCAGGGAAGATGTGTAGGAGGTGACTCACACCTGTGGATCATCTAGAAACAACTGGAAATCAGGAGCTGGGAGAGGGAAGTGCATGACAGTCACCATAAAGGTCATGGTGGTGCTGGGTGCAGGTGGCTCATGCCTGTCATCTGTGGCTGCGATCTGAGGATCGCGGTTCAAAGCCAGCCTGGGCAGGAAAGTCCAGTTAACCACCAGAAAACCGGAAATAGTGCTGTGGCTCAAGTGGTAAAGCACTAGCCTTGAGGAGCTCAAGGACAGCGCCCAGGCCCAGAGTTCAAGCCCCATGACTGACAAAAATAAAAAGGTCACGGTGGCCACTGCTGATGGTGAGACGACAGTAGGGGCCAATGCTAAGACAGGCAACTTAGCATGTTGTGTCCCTGGCTGCGGAGATGCAGGAGGGCAGAGTAGAAGAATGGAGCAGGGAGGGAAAGACAGCACTCAAAGCTCACGTCTTTCCTCCGGTCCTTTCACTTGCTAGGTAGGCATTCTACTACTTGAGCCATTCCTTCAGCACTCCTTGCTGGAGCCTTTTTTTTCAGTTATGGTCTTGTGCTTTTTGCTGAGCCAACCTTAGACAGCAATCCTCCTACCTCCTCCCCCACATACCTGGAATTACAGATGTGACTCACTATGTTTGGCTTATTTTTTGAGACAAGGTCTCAGAGCTTTTTGCCTAGGCTAGCCTCAAACTGCAAACCTCTTCCTTTGTAGCAGTTTACAGGTATGCACCACCATATCATCTCAAGAGATTTTTTTTTTCCAGTCCTAAGGTTTGAACTCAGGGCTTGAGCACTGTCCCTGGCTTCTTTTTGCCCAAGGCTAGCACTCCACCACTTGAGCCACAGCAACACTTATGGATTTTTCTGTATATGTGGTGCTGAGGAATTGAACCTGGAGCTCCGTGTATACGAGGCAGGCACTCTACCACTAGGGCATATTCCCAGCCTCTCTCAAGAGATTTTTCAACAGAAATAGTCAAGTGGAAAGCTGACCCTTACCACCACCCCAAACAAACACAAAGGCCTTGCTAGTGTCCAGTGAGGGCAGTCAGATAAGGGTAGATGGCATCCAGGCCTACTCATGAATTCCGATCTCTCTGTCAGATGTCCTGCCCCCAACCAAAAGGCACCTTGTCCTCTTCCATGGCCCAGACAAGAGTAGAGTACAGGCCAGGCTGAGTTCTCTATCCCTAGCAGCTGGGCCTGGGTAGCACTAAGGGGTTAGGGCCCAGCTTCTCCAGTATATAAATGTGCACTGCTATACCCAACCCCCAACCCAACCCCAACATGCAGCCCTGTACACAACATCCTGCAGAGATACAAGGTAAGACATTAGCCTCAGAGATTCCGGAACCCCAGCCTGGGGGACCCCTCCCTGGCCTGCAGAATTCAGTCTCCACCTTTGGGTGTTCTCTAGACTTCACACCAGGGTGTCCTTACCACACCCCCAAATGCCACAGGTCCTGTCAAATGCACACCCAAGGGCACCCCTCCTGCCAAGCTGGTGCCCACATTCTTGGAGAGGAGCCTTGGGTTTTCAGTGGTGCCCACGGGCCCAGGCACCAATGTGGGGACTGAAACAGCCCTGGGCTGCTCTTTACTGCCACGCCCAGGCTGACCATGGGAGCTTCAATGCCACAGCACACCCCGTGTGAGGTGCACTCCATGGGGCTGTCCTGACTGTGGCTGGAGTACCCATGGGGTCACTCCAGCGGGCTCACCTCTCCTGCCCACACCTCCTTCCCTCACCTCCCCACTGGATTCCCAGTCCAGCAGCTAAGAAAGGCTGCTCAGACCTCTCACACTGAGCCCCTTCCAGCCAAGACGCAAGGAGAAAGAGCTCAAGGTGGAACTTCTACCCTTGAACCCTTTGCTGTTGTAGCACCTTCACTTCAGAGCCTGCAGGAAGTGAAGCCACTGAACTCCCTCACTCAGCTTAAGGCCCTGTGCCCCTCTACCTGGTCTGGAACCCTTCTGCCAGCCTAGCCCTCCTCCAGCCGAGGGAGAGGGTGACCCCTGACAACATCTGGCTAGAGGCAGCGGCCCTTCACTGGCTGGCCAGGCCAAGGGGGGACCCTGGCATCCCTCTGTACCTCAGTGGCTGGCTCTGACCCTGGCCCTGGCCCGCCTCCAGGCAAGATCCTTCCAGGGATGCTTCTGGGGTTGTGTCGTCCTCTGGAGCCTGGAGCCATCGAAGCTCCTCGGGCTGCAAGGCCTGGTACCAGGGTGGCGGCCCACCTTCAGGGTCTAGCACAGGGCTGGCAGCCTCCTGGTCGGCCCCAGAGGCCCCTCGGGCCCCTGGCCTCACCACAGTCCCCGGGAGCTGCAGAAGCCGCTGCATTAGGTCCTGCTCCAGGCTGGGACCTAGTCCAGGCCAGCCAGCTGCTTCTCCTGTGTCTGTCACCAGATGCACGCCTCTGAAACCCAGTAACCGGACACTGGCCAGGAGGGAGGCTCAGGTTTCCTCCTCCCTCAGACAGGAGGCCTCAGGAGGGGCAGAGAGCAGGGACCTGGGGACTAGCCAATTTCTAAGCAGGAGACTAGGGACCAGGGGAACTGAGACCCTATAAACGAACACCACAACTGGGTCCTAGATTCCCCAGAACTGCTCCCACCCCCTTTGCCCCTGGCCCCTCACTCCTGTTCCTCTTGAGACCTTTCACAACTAGGTCCTGGCATCTTCATCTCCCTACCAGGAGTCCAGCCCCCCACCCTCCTGTCCCACTGCCCCCTGCCACCCTGATAGTTCAACCCATGCCACCCCAAGTGCCCACCTATAGCCTTGCCCTCAATACTCTGCACTAGAGTCAGGCCTTCCTGCTTCTCACAGAAAAAGGAAAAGTGTTGCACTAAAACCCGCAGCTCCCACACACATCCACTTGCTCCACGCATACCCTCAAGAATCTACATGCTTCCCCTCCCCTGCACATCTGCGCACACCCATACACATCCCCACACACACTGCCCTCCCTCCTCTGAGCACAGCTGCTCCCGCTGGCAACCCAGATTCCATGAGCCCCAACCCCATGGCTCAGGGACCTGGCCTCCCTCCTTTCCTTCAGTCTCTTCCACTCTTCTCTCTGCTGCCTCCTTCTCATCCACAGTTAAACTTGCTTTGGGCTCCCCTATCCAAATAGTAAAAAAAAAAAAAAAGGAAAGAACAAATCTCTGTTATGAAGGTCTTCTGTTGTTTTTGTTTTTTTTGTTTTTGTTTTTGCTTTTGGCAGTCCTGGCCCCCACACTTACTAGGCAGGTGCTCTCCCACTTAAGTACATAGTCATTCCTTCATGCCTTATTTTGCTGATAGGGTCTCATGTCTATGCAAGGGGCAGTCTTAGACTGGAGCCCTTCTAGCCACCCCCTGGAATCAATCACAGGCACATACAACATGTTTGGCTTATTGACTAAAATGGGGTGGCCCTAACTTGTTGCTCCAGCTGGCCTTGAACCTCAACTCTCCTGATCTCTGCCCCTTGCATAGTCTGGATGATAAACACTAGCCAAAGTGCCTATCTTATTGGTTGAGATGGGGTCTTACTCTTTTTGTTGTTGGTACGGGGAACTGAGCTCCGGGCCTAGGCGCTGTCCCTGAGCTTCTTTTGCTCAAGGCTAACACTCCACCACTGCTTGAGCCACAGTGCCACTTCCATTTTTGATTTGTTTGTTCATTTTTGTAGTTTATTGGAGTCTCATGGACTTTCCTGCATGGGCTGGCTTTGAAATGCAATCCTCAGATATCAGTCTCCTGAGTAGCTAGGATTACAGGCATAAACCACTAGCATTTGACACTTACTCTGGGCTGGTATTGAACCACAGTCCTCTGGATCTCCTCTCCCAAGTAGCTAGCTAGGGTGAGGTAAGCCACTGTATCTGAGCTTAACGTTGACCCCTTTGTCAACCAATGGGTTCAATTTTTTTCTTGTCTGACTTGACTTTGAGAGGCATTGATATACTTTAGATCGTTATCTTCTTGAAATTGTATTTTCTTTCCTTGCTGCCTTTGGCTCTCTTCTTCTCAGGCACTCTGGAGCACTCTTGTTCCTGGCCCCCTCATGTTGGTGTCTTCAGGGTTCAGACATGTGCCCTAGCTGAACTCATTTTACGCACCTGGTGGCTTTAGTTAACATTCTCTCCTGCAGTCTGAGTCTACACAGAACAGCACCACCAGGGACCTAGCTGCAGGAGCCAGCGCAAAGTGAGCGATGGAGACCATTCCTGCTGTCTCCCAAATCCAGTCATCGAAGTACCAGAAGATTGTGGTGGCCTCAGACCCTCTGCCCTTCCCCTGGGCTGGGCCACCCTGGTGCCCTGCCTGTCAGCTTCCATACCCCTTTGCCTGCCACTTGCTCTGCCCAGAGCACTTCTAGCTCACTTCCAAATCTCTTCTGCACAGTCTTTTTTTTTTTTTTCTAGTCCTGGGGCTTGGACTCAGGGCCTAAGCACTGTCCTTGGCTTCTTTTTGCTCAAGGCTAGCATTCTACCACTTGTGTCACAGCGCCACTTCTGGCTTTTTTTCTGCTTATGTGGTGCTGAGGAATTAAACCCAGGGCTTCATGCATGCTAGGCACTCAACCACTAAGCTACATTCCCAGTCCTCTTCTTTTCTTTTTTTTTTTAATTTTGTCTGTCATGGGACTTGAACTTGGGGGCCTGGGCGCTGTCCCTGAGCTCTTTTGCTCAAGGCTAGCACCCTACCACTTTGAGCCACAGTACCATTTGTGGTTTTCTGGTGGTTAAGTGGAGATAAGAGTCTCACAAATTTTCCTGGTTGGGTTGTCTTTGAATCACAATCCTCAGATCTCAGCCTCCTGAGTAGCTAGTATTACAGGCTTGAGCCACTGGTGCCTGGCAGTGGTCTTTTTTTGGGGGGGGGGGTACTCGGGTTTGAACTCTTGAGTTTAATGCTTGTGATGTACCTGTTGAGCTAGGTCTCCAGGTTTAAATTCATTTATTTATTTATGTATTTATCCAGCACTGGTGTTTGAACTCAGGACCTTGTGCTTGCTAGGCAGGCTGTGGGGTGAGCTGGCCCCAGTACTCCATGGATTTGTTATTTTTGAGACAGCGTCTCCTGTTTTTGCCAGGGGTCCAAGCTGGGCCAACCTCACCCTACTTAACACCTCCCAGCGGCTGGGGAGTCAGATGTGTGCCCCCATGCCCAGCTCTGGGCTTTTTTTGACGGTAGGTCTTGTTAACTTTTTGCCCCGGCTAGGCGGGTTCCACAAGCAGGTGCTCCGACCAACAGGCCCACCTCAAGCCCCGGGCGCCCCCCTTCGCACCCCTGCCTGGGCAGCTTGCGTCCAGCTTCCATCCGGCCACACTGCTCCATGCTGGAACCCAGGGCACCTTCCTCCCCGCCTCCCCTACCCCCCCCAACCCCCTGGACACCCCTCACTCTTGGCCTCCTCCCTCACTGAGGCTTCCTCGGCGCCCCCTGAGGGCAGATCCGAGGGCAGCCGTGTTAAAGGCCTGTATGTAGTAAGCCCTTGTAGCGGGGTCCACCACCAAGCGAAGGAAGGAAGGAAGGAAGGAAGGAAGGAAGGAAGGAAGGAAGGAAGGAAGGAAGGAAGGAAGGAAGGAAGGAAGGAAGGAAGGAAGGAAGGAAGGAAGGAAGGAAGGAAGGAAGGAAGGAAGGAAGGAAGGAAGGAAGGAAGGAAGGAAGGAAGGAAGGAGGGAGAGAGGGATGGCTCAGGGTGTGGGCGGGTGGGGCAGGGATGAGCCAGGCCGAGGTGGGGGGGGCGGGAACAACGCTGGGAGGACCCCGTTTCTGCACCTGCATCTGCGGCCCGGCCGTCGGGTTTAGGCTCGGTTTCTCCTAAGCCAACGAACGCGCTGGGCACGGGGAATCTGAGGAGCCGCGGTGCTACAGACTGAGGAACGCCTGGGCGGGCCTGCGGACCCCCGAGTCCCCGCCTCCCGCCCTGGGTCCCCCACCCTTGCCCCCGGCCCCACCCCCCTGCTTCCTCCTCCCCCCCCCGCCCCCGCCCGGGTGGGGCCCAGCGCGGCCGGGGCGCTGTCCATGGTGCCCGGCTCCGCGCGCGCTCCCCTCACCGCTTGTAGTCGGAGGAGAAGATGCCGCCGCTCGCGGGGTCGTGGCCATACTCGGGCTCTCCGGGGCCGGCGGAGCCGCCCTTGTCTTCGCTGTAGGCCGGGGCGGCCGACATGGGTCCTGTGTGCTCGGTCACCGGCGCCCCGGGATGCGCCGATTGGATTTATCAATCAGGGCCGCGCACAGCTTCTTAAAGGCGCGGCGCACGCGCACTCGCTGGCGTGGGGAGGGGCGGAGCCTCGCGGAAACACGCCTGCCCAGGACCGGGACGCCGGGCCTGGGGCGGGGCCGACTGCAGGACAGGCGTAGGGGAGCGGACCCCCACCCAGGACTGGGCACCAGGACCCCTGCCCGCCTCAGGGGAAGGAAGGGGCGGGGGACTAAGGCTGCGCCGGGACGCACCGGAGGGCGGGCACCAGAGGATGGGCACTGGAGGACGGGCAGCCTCAGAAGCCTGGGCTGCTGCATTTCCTGCCCCTCTTTTCTCTCCGGCGCCTGGCCCGGGGCACCCGGGAACCCTAGCGGGCTGTGGACGGAGAGGGACCAGGCTTGAGACCAGAACGTGAGTGGATCTCGGAATGTCATTTAATGACCCCTTCGGAGCCGCCCACCTCGGGAGGGCCCGAGGCCTCGCCTACTCTCGGGATAGGTCCAAGTCCAAGGACACCTAGGAGGCAGGGGAGAGAACGGGTTAGAGTCTGGGGTAGCGGCCAGGGCTCCTGCTGGAGCCACGCTGGGGCAGGGGTGGTGGGCATCGGAGCTGGCGCTCGGGCGGGGCGGGGCGGTGGGCCTGGGCAGTGGAAAGGCTGGGGCGGGGCCGAGTTTGGGGACTCCAACGCCCAAATCGCGCCGGGGTAGACCCTCACTGCCCGGGCGGCTCACACTGTCCGGGCTCCCGCCCACGTCCAGCAGACGCAGCGCGAAGTGCACGCAGTTGTTGCGTGTGGGGTGATAGGGCGGCGGGTCCGTGTCCATGGCTGCACGCACGCGGCGGTCCAGCCCTGCGCGATCCACGCCGCCGCGCCTCCGCAGCACGCGCCAGAGCTCTCGGGAGCGCTGCAGCGGCCGCCGCCCCTGCTTGCACACCACGCCTTTCCAGGAGCTCAGGTAGGTCCGCAGTCCCCCGCTGTCCTCGGGCTTTAAGCCTGCGGGGACGGCCGGCCAGGCATAGGTGAGAGCCCCTTGGGGGCTGCAACCCCAGATTCCGCAGCGTGGGACCGGGGTCTTCCCCGGGTGCGCCCTGCTGCGCGCTCACCCTCGAAGTGAATGATCTCTCCATCCCCACAGTAGACGCCCACGTGGGCTCCGCACCAGGGCCCGGTGGAGGACAGCAGCTTGAACAGGAAGAGGTCCCCGGGCTCAGGCTCGCCTCCCTGCAGCTCCACAGTATCGAAGTGCTGGCCCAGGAAGGCCTCCCAGAGGAAGAAGTTAATGGTGCTGACTGCCCCAGAGACCATCTAGGAGAAAGGAAGAAAGGAGCATACAGACCTCAGGGCGTTTGCATAGCAGGAGAAGCGCGCGGGGGGGGGGGGGGGGGTCACAGTCCTGGGCTCAGGGCTCAGGAGACCAGGCAGCACTCCCTCAGCCCCTCTCCAGCTATCGGAGCCCCCTCTCCACCCACAGTTGTTTGTCCCTCTTCTTTCTCCCCTCCTCCAGCTCCAGGGTCCCTTTCTACTAGCGCGCCTGCCTGGACACTCTTGGAAGTAACCCTGGGTCTGGGTGTCAGCTGGTACCTGGTTTGTTGAGCTGTAGACCTGGAGAAACAGGAGAACCTGAGTGAGATATGGGCCAGGCCAGGCCAGGCCCCTCCTCACCGGTAAACCTCTATTGCGCAGGTGCTGGTTCTACCGAGAAGGGTACAGCTGTGCCCATGTTCAGATAAGGAAACAGGGTTTCTGGAACCTCGCCAGCATAGTACCCTGGCGACTGTCTGTGTCTCTGCACTTCTGTTAGGAGGTGAGAAATCCAGCTCAGCTAGGCACAGAGGGCCTCAGGGGCCTGGCCAGGCCTAAGCTTTACTCTGAGAGCCTGGGAAAGGAGGCGCAGGTAGCATCCATTGGGGGAGCTGAGCTCTCCCAGGCTGAGGAAGATGCTGGAACAAGGAATGAGCATTGCTCCAGGTCTCTGGGTGTCTTGGTGGGAAGCTAGGGTTAACTCCAGCCAGCAGATCCAGCTTGTGCAGGAAGAACTCAGATCCTAATGTGTGGAGCTGCCCCAGAGCAAACTACAAAATGCCCCCGCCCCCCCCCCCGCCCCCCCGTGTGCAGCTCCATGTCCTTCTCCTTTCCCCTTCCCTGGGAAGCCTCAGGTAACCAACTTAACCTAGACCATCTAGGACTCCCATGTTTGAAATGGAAAGCTGTGCATCTCAGGAACCCAGAAAATTTGAGTGTGTCACCAGGCTTCCCATCCCCTATCCTCAGAAGGTCCCTGCTGTGCTGAGGACCCTGCTGTGCGAACAGCCCACCATCCAGTAGGTAGAAGGGTAGTGCCGCGGCAGTCGGTGCCTGGCCTTGGGGGACAAGCTGAGCTGGGGACTTCGGCTCCAGATACCTGGCATTTGAAGCTCATCTAGGGAAGAAAAACAAAACACACCAGCTATCCACCAGCCACTCTGCCTCCATGCCCCTGGCCCACCTGTGCACTGCATCTGTGGGTTGCCTGTCTATGTGGGTAGATGGATGTATAGTTAGCATGCCCACAAGCCTTCTTGAGAATGCTGGTCACAAACCCAGTCCTGGCTTGGTCACCTCCACAGGGACATCAAATAAGCCACCCCCTCTCTCAGCCTCGGTGCCCTCATCAGGAACGGGAAGGTGGAGAGTGGTCAAACAGTACAGGTGTGAAGCACTAAGAGCCATTGTGAGCTGCACAGGAGGAGGGCAGGCTTGTCCTAGGCCTGTTCCCAAGTATGCAGATTTGGGTGTCAGGAAGAAGGGCAGAATATGTGTTTCTCAGCTCAGAGAAGAGCTCAGAGCTCCGTGACCCCTGTGACCCCTGCCCCAGAGCTCACAGGAATCACCCAACTGGAAAGGCTGCCTCTCCCTCACAAACCCCAACTGGGGCTGGTGTTGGAGGCATTTTAGCCACTGTCAGCTAGGCCCCTTGGCTTTGAGTAGGGTCTGGGTGACACGATGCTCTTCAGAGAGGGATCTAGGTGATCTAGGGATCTATGTGTGGGCTCCATCCACACCAATAAAAGCAAGGATTGCCAGGAAGAATGAAATGGCCTCCTAAGCCTGACAGCAATGCCAGGAGGAACATACTGTTGATCTCCCACTACAGACAAGGAGATTGAGGCTAGAGAGAGGCCCAGTGGGATTTGAGCCGAGATGGTCTGGCTGGGGCTTGGGTGTCCCCAGGACTGCCTTGCATGTTGCCTGCACAGCAGGTGCTCCTTCCCCAGACCCCACCAGGAATAACTAGCCTCTGCATCTAGTAGTAAATACGGTAGCTTTCCTGACCTGGAGGAACAGCACTCTGACACATGGCTTCGAGCCAAGCACTGCTGCATGTAAGGGAAAGGAGTAGGGTTACAGAAGCCCAAGGACAGCACTGCCTACCCAATCCAGGCTCCTTGGCTGGGAAGGCCTTGCCTTTACCCCACAACTGGAGGGCTGCTAGACCTCAGCCTGGAGAAGTCCTGTCCCTGTGCCTCAGGGGGCTACTGTGGTCCCCCTTAGCCATGATCTGGCCTAACATCCAGCCCCTCACCCTCAGTCTAGCTCTGGGCAAAAGGAACCTCCATGTGTGGCAAGGTTTGGGGGTGACTGTCCTCCACCAGCTACCTCCATCCAGCACAAGGTCAGAGCTTCCTGCTGAGGTGGCCATGTGCCTGCACTCAGCCCTTCTTTGCCCTACAGTGATGACTGGATCTGAGTGCCCTGCCCAGCAGCTTACCTTGGAGTGGCACCCTCCACGCCTTGCTCTGTGGCCAGAGCAGAGAGGACAAGCTGGCCATGCCCCTGGCAGATATATAAATCAAGCAGGAAGTGCTGGGGGCCCTGCTCTGCGCAACACTGCCCAAGCCAGTCTAATGGCAGCACACATTCTTCCTGCGGCCCTGGGGGAAGGAGAGAAGCCAGATTGAGAGGCTTGATCCAGGTAGGTGACTGGCACCCTTTCCTTCTTAGCCCAGACCTGCTGTTCCAGCTCGATGCCTGGGTGAAGGGTGGCTCAGATGCTCCACCTCTACCAACTGTGCCCAGAGAACAGCCTGGGATTCCAGTCCCTTTAAACAACAGGTGAGCTTTCCGCAGTGTCTGCAGCCGTGTTCATTCCCTGCCTAGCTGCCACTGTGCCTTGTGCGTCAGAAGGCCGAGCTCCTGTTCAGGCTGTCCAGGGCTGGTGACTGTTGGTTTGCTTGCATTAGGACTTTCAGCTATGGTTCTGAGAGGGTCCACTTCTTCCTTTAATCCTCCCAAATTTTGTTCTGTGGATTTAGAAACATTTTCTATCTTCATTCACAGATGCAATGTTTAGGTATTGCTTACCATTTAATGTTTTCTTTTCCTCCCCCTTAGTCTTAACTAGCCTCACAATTAAAAACATGTATATGTACACATATACATGTTTGTGATATACATATATGATATACATGAATCAGTCATCTATATCTATTTATATCATGTGACATTTGTCCTGAACTAGGTTTATTGCATCCAATATGAGGTTATTGTTTTTTTCTTTCTTTTTTTTTTTTTAACCATTACTATGATTTTATTAGGCAAATGCTCCACCCCTTACACCACACCTCAGCCATTTTTGTTAGTGATGTTTGGAATAGGGTCTCATGTTTATGCCCCAGTCAGGGGCGTGATCTTCCTGTTTACATTTCCTGTTTATACTTCCCTTGCAGCTAGAATGGCCAGCTACACTACCACAATCCTCCTGATCTCAGCCTCTCAAGCGGCAGGGATTATAGGTGTGATCAGAATATTTTATAAAAATTCCATTTTAGCCAGGCACCAGTGGCTTACATCTGTATCCCTAGTTATTCAGGAGGCTGAGGTCCAAGGATCGTGGTTTTAAGCCAGCATGGGCAGGAAAGTCTGTGAGACTCTTATCTCCAATGAACTTCCAAAAAGTCAGAGAAGCAGAGCTGAGGCTCAAGCTCAGAGACAGCAGTCAGGCTCTGAGTTCAGGCCCCAGGACCTGCACAAAAAGATTCCACTTTTGGACTGGGAATGTAGCTTAGTGGTAGAGTGCTTGCCTAGCATATATGAAGCCCTGGGATCAATTCCTCAGCACCACATAAAAAGAAAAAGCCGGAAGTGGCGCTGTAGCTCAAGTGGTAGAGTGCTAGCCTTGAGCAAAAAGGAAGCCAGGGACAGTGATCAGGCCCTGAGTCCTCAAGCCCCAGGACTGGCAATAATAATAATAATAAGTGTTAAAAAGATTATACTTTAATACCTCAGATATTCAGCTCTACTGCTTTGCTTTATATATTCAGTGCTCCCTGGAGATTACAATGTAACAATTTTTCACAGTCTACTTAGAGATAACACTGTGTGACTTCACATTCAGTCAATGGAGAATGGAGAATTATGGGTCCATTGCCCCCATCCTGACCCTATTATACACTATAGAGGACATTACAATGGTCTCACCTGCTTCAAAGAGAAAAAAAAGTCTTTTATAGTGCTTTAATTGGCTATTTAATAATTTCTAATCTTAATTTTTGAAGGGCAAAGGTTTTGCTGATATGCTCTCCCTTTTAGACAAGGCATTTTTTTTTGTGGTGCAAAGCAGCTGATAAGGAACTGTAAGCACTTTCTTTTATCTGAAAAGATCTTTATCTTATCTGAGTGCCATTGATGGCACCCTAATAATTTGAACTACTGGGGACTGAGAGGACGAGATGGAGAATCCAAAGAGTTGGGTGGATGGCTCAAGGCCTTTGCATGTGGGAGCTCAGTCCTCAGTCATGCAGAAAGAGAATTTTATCTTCATTCGTTCTGTATTAATATTCTTTTTCTTATAGCTCTTCTCAGATTTTCTTCTACTAATACCTAAAATTGATGATTTTCAGTAATTAGCCGATGAATACTCAAAGTATTATACAGTCAGGCGAAATTTTGTGCTGTGTTGAAGATATTTTGGTTTTGGCAGTATTGGAGTTTGAACTCTTCTTTGCTAGGAAGGTGCTCAGCCACTTGAGCCATGCTTCCAGCCCTGTTGGCCTTAGTTGTTTTTTTCAAATACGCTTTCCTTTGGGGCTGGGAATATGGCCTAGTGGCAAAAGTGCTTGCCTCAAATAGGCTTTTCCATTTTTGCCCAGAGATGATGGTCTTCTTTGTAACTGGGATCCCATCGAGGACCACCATGCCCTACCCTGCTTATTTGTTGAGATGTAGTCTCAATAACTGTTTGCTTTGGCTGGCCTCGAACGGTGATCCTCTTGTTTGTTTCAACTTCTCTCCTAGCTGGCATTTCTGCCTTGAGCCATCACACCCTGCCCAGGATTTTTGCTTTTTCTTTGCTTGCAGTAATTTGATAATGATGTTCCTAGGGAAGAATTTAGGCCATTATTCCTTCATATTTTTCTCCATCCCAATTTCTTTTATCTTCTAAAAGTCTACTACTGTTACCTTAATATTGTTTGGTATATCATTTTATTCAGAGACAGAGATCTCACTATTTCTTTGATTTCAAAGAATCTTCTATTAAGTTTCTCAGTCTTCTATTAACCTCATCTTTGAATTTTTATTTTTAGTTGAATTTCCATTTTAAAAAATTCTCTTTGGCTGGGCACCCTTGGCTCACGCCTGTCATCCTAGCTACTCAGGAGGCTGAGATCTGAGGATCATCATTCAAAGCCAGCCCAGGTAGGAAAGTCAGTGAGACTCTTATCTCCAATTACCCACCAGAAAACTAGAAGTGGTGCTGTGGCTCAAGTGATAGAGTGCTAGCCTTCAGCTAAAGAGCTCAGGGATACCAGCCAGGCCCAGAGTTCAAGCCCTACCTCTGACCAAACAATAAAAACAAAACAAAAAAAAACCCTGAGCTGTTTTCTAGATTTCTCATTCACTTATTTATATGATCATATGATTATCTTTTTCATTGAAATCTTTTGTAGATTTTTATAAATACCTACTTTGGATTTTTTCCCAACATTTGAGTGGTTTTATCTACTTCCATTCATTTTTTTTCTATTGTCAAAATTATGGGTTTGTTTTACACTTCCAATTATTTTTTCAAAAATCACATAATGGATATTTGGCAGGATACATCCACAGATTTTAGACTTTTAAAAGGTCTCCTGAGCTGGTGGGTCATGCCTCTAATCTTAGGTACACAGGAAGCTAAGATCTGAGAATTAGGGTTCAAAGCCAGTTGGGCAGTACTTACTGCCCATGAAAGTCTGATTTTCGTAAGTTATGGGGCTTGAACTCAGGACTTGGGTGCTGTCCCCGAGCTTTTCAATTCAAGGCTAGTGCTTTACCACTTTGAGTCACAGCTCAAATTCTAATGATTAATTGGAGATAAGAGTCTCAAGGACTTTCCTGCCTGGACTGGCTTTCTACCTTGATCCTCAGATCTCAGCCCCCTGAGTAGCTAGGATTTTACGTGTGCGCCACCAGCGTCTAGCTTCTGTAAGACTTTTATCTCCAATTAGTAGCAAAGAAGCCAGAAGTGGAGCTGTGGCTCAAGGGGTAGAATGCTACCCCTTGAGAAAAAAAAAAATTAAGGGCAGCTCTCAGGACTAAAGTTTAGGCCCCAAGACCATCACAAACAAAACAAAACAACAAAAACCTCTAGACGGGGCTGGGAATGTGGCTCAAGTGGTAGAGTGCTAGCCTTGTGCAAAAAGCAGCCAGGGATAGTGCTCAGACTGAGTTCAAACCCCAGGACTGGTAAAAGTCACAAAAACAGAAAACAAAACCTCTAAAATATTGATATTTGGATTAACTGGCAATATTTAATAATTAGCTGAAAAGCTTGACCTCAAACTTGGGAGTTTGGGTTTAACCCTTTATTGTGTAACCATTTCATCCTTTTTCCTATTATTTCATTTTCTCTTCCCCCATTCTACTCTCCCTTTCCAGGCTCTCATTACTGTAGGTCAGGCTGTCCTCAAATTTGTGATCCTTCTGCCTTAGCCTTTCAAATCTTTTTTTTTTTTTTTTTGTCAGTTGTGGGGCTTGAACTCAGGGCCTGGGCTCTGTCCTGGGGCTTCTTTTTGCTCAAGGCTAGCCCCGTACCATTTGAGCCACAGGGCCACTTATAGCTTTTTCTGTATATGTGGTACTGAGGAATCAAACCCAGGGCTTCATGCATGCTACACAAGCACTCTACCACTAGGCCACATTCCCAGCCCCTCCAATCTCTTTTGAAGACATTAAACTGGAGCAATCATGGGGTTTCCCTCACATTTCCATCTCTCAGAGGTCACTGTCCATTGCATGAATTCATTGTCTTGAAATTTTGTTTTGTATATATTGTCATTTTTATTGTTATTCTAGGCAGAATAAATCTAGTTTCTATTACACCATCTTGGCTGGGAGCAAAAGCTCACAAATACTGTAAAGCTTTATTCAACAATGTATACTGTGTGCCAGACATTTGGATGTCTGTGACATCCAAATCAAGGTACAAGGTACATCAAGGTAGCAAGCCTAACAGTGAGAACAAAGGCCTATTGAGGTGAGTGTTACAATGTCCAAATGCAAACAAAGATAGTACAGAGGCAGTAGTTCACTCTGGGCAGCTGTCAGAGATGGAGATAAATAGGGGCTTGAAGATGAGCAAGGGTCCTTCAGGGGAGGATTTTTTTGTGTTGGGGAATTGAACCCAAGGCCTGGTGCTTTGTTAGGCGAGGGCTTGGGCCATGGCTCCCCAACCCAATGGGAGGATCTTGATAGGAATGAACTCTTGACAAGGCTCTAGGTGGCTTCATTCAAAGATACACAAGTTGGATGCTAGAAAGAAACTCTTTAAGAACAAAATGGCTTTAGCAATCAGATGAATGCAATTGCAGCAGTAAGAAGGCTGAGGCAGGAGGATTTCAAGTATCCTGTCTCAAACAGAAGCGAATCAGATCAACCTCTGAGGTCTTAAACCAACCTGCAGAACCTTTTCTACAGTTTGCACACATCTCTGTTCTGTATTTAGGAATATAATGGGTACCAGCAAAGGGTACAAGTGTACAGCACCACCATATCAAGCCCTCTCCATTTTTCTGTCCTGCCTCTCCAGCATGGTGGACTCAACCTCTATGTTTTTCAGACTACAGGATCTTTTTCTTCCATCCTGTCAATTTTCTTAACTGTCAATCATCTTTCAAAGCTCGTATGATATATGTCGTGCTAATAGCCCTGTCATCGCTGCCACTCTAGCACACACCTCCACTGCAGTGTGTCCTGAGGCACTGGTACAGGTTCCAGCCCCAGCAGGGAATAGAGAAAAGGAGCCAGGTCCTCTTAAACTTCGGAGAATTCAAAGTGGGTTTGGCTCAAACGGTTAACAAATTCATCCTTCAAGGCACAAGTATTCTGCTGAAAGGTTGGTTTGCTCCTAGTTTTAAGTAGAGAACAGAACCCAAACTCTTCAGCCTGTATGTCAGCTCTTTTCTCTACTGATGTTCTTATTTAGAACTCTGCATGTGACACCGTAGGACTTCTCTCAGTCCGACCCACAGACCTCGTTCAGATCCAAAGAACCACGCTGGGACTAAGCTGCATCGCAGTCGTAATTATCGTGGTCCCCTGGTTTGCCTGGTCCTCAAAAATGTCGTCAGCTGGTCGACACTAGTCAACCATAAAGGCTCAGGCCCGTCCCGGGACTGAAGGAGTCTCAGGGCCCACGGAGTTCCGATCAGGCCGGACTGGGCGGGGGTCCTACACGCCGCCGGCAGGAGCGGAGCGCTCGCACCCGACCCCCTGTGACCACTTCCCGGCGCCCCGCAGGGGCCGTGAGGAGCTCACACCGGGAGTCCCAGACTGAGACACCTCACGAGGGGTGCCGCGGACGCCGGAAGCAGTCCAGCCCGCCAGACTCGGGCGGCGCCCGGTCCCACGGCGCCCATTCACCTGCCGAGGGAACTCAGCCCGGAAATCCGCTTCTGCCGCGCTGCTGCGTGGGGCGGGACTTCCGGTCTCTCAAGGGAACCGGAAGCGGCTCTTTCCCGCCGGAAGGAGAGGGTTTTGCGGCCTCGGCGGGGGGGTCGCCCGGCCTCCAGTCTTTCCCTTTCTGTCAGCCAGCCAGGTGTCCCGCACCCGCCGCCCCTCTCGACCAAAGGCGCCCTCCTCGGAGGCAGGCCGGCGGCAGGCACAGGTGAGGGTTTGGGTGGTGCTTTTTGAAATTGGCAACAGCTCCTTTGGAGCCTTGCAGGGCTGGGAGCATAGATGGATGACCTAAAATAAGGCCAGATGGGATTCCACTCCCGGAGAACCCTAGACATCCTTTCAGGAAAGGAGATGTCAGTGACGATGGATGCCTCTGCTTGATTTCTACCCTACGGAGAACACATAAATTTGGCAAAAAGTTGCCTATGGGGTGGGGGTGGAGGATTCAAATACTGAGCCTCTTGAATTGTTGCTGTGTATTACTCGGGGGAGGGGCGGGCTTCTTATACAATTATTTTTGTGAGAAGGAAGCATCCGCGATCGCTGTGAGCCCCTAAGCTTGGCATAACCTGTTCAGGACATCATTTCCTTATAAAAAGCCTTAGATCTTAAAAGGAGCAGATAGCCACAGTCACGTGGTGCCTTAAATGCCAAGGGAGAGAGCAAAGGAAGGGGGGACACCGTCCAAAAAGAAATATACTCATTACCTCACTTAGGTAACTGAAACCCTTCCATACCTCACCTTTACAATAACAATAGCAATTTTAAAAAGGAAGAAAAAGGTAAAAAAAAAAGAAAGAAAGAAAACAACCACCAAGGGGGCTGCAGTGATTTCCACATACTATCTTCTAGAAGGGTTCAAGAGCCAAATTTAAAACATGCATAGGCTTTTGGGCTGTCTTAGGAATAGTCAAAACTATACTATGTATTAAATGTGTGCTTTCTTGCACTCAGGAACCATATCTTTCCCACATCTGTTTCCCCCACCCCCACCCCCAGGTTCCTCTATATCCCTTCTTTTATCAGATAAAAAGTCACCTGTCACCTCTCCTCTCAACCTGATGGCTGTCCTCTCAGAGCCTCAGCTCCTCACCTTGCTCTTCACTCCCCAGCTGCTGTGCTTTCCGAGAAAGCATTTTTTCCTGTAACTTTGAAGACATTTACGTCTTAATTCTCTTTTCAGATCAAGTTCCCTAGAAGCAGAAAGCAGTTGTTCCCAGGTTCTGGTCACTCAGAGATTACGGGAGCACAGCTCTTGTCTTTGATCTGCTTACAGCCAGGTGGAGAAGACACAGTGGTGGCAGAACAGCCATTTCATTGTTGTAAAGCAGGTGAGTATGTGGCACAGAACTTGGCTGGGGCAAGGGAAGGAGCAGTCTGGTAGTGCTTCCCAGAGGTGGGGTTTTTGTTTGATTTTTTTTTTTTTTTTCTCTCAGTCATAGGTTTGAACTCTGGGTCTGGGCACTGTCCCTGAGCTCTTCAGCTCAAGGCTAATGCTCTACCACTTTGAGCCACAGTGCTACTTCTGGCTTTCTATGGGTTAATTGGAGATGAGTCTCACAGAGTTTCCTGTCAGGACTGGCTTTGAACCATGATCCTCAGATCTCAGCCTCCTGAGTAGCTAGGATTACAGGTGTGAGCCACCAGTGCCCAGCTTGACTTTTTTTTTTTTTTTGGTGCCAGTTCTGGAGCTTGAATTCTGGGCTTGACAGTCTTGCTCAGCTTGACTTTTTTTTTTTTTTCTTTTTTTAAACTTAATGGCTAGTGCTCTAGCAGTCACTTGAGCCATGTCTCCACTTTCGGCTTCTTAGTTGGAGAAAAGAGTCTTTCAGGTTTTTCTGGATGGCTTCAAATCACCATTTTCAGATTCCAACTCCAGAGTAGCTAGTTACAAGCTTGAGCCGCTGATGCCTGGCTTCAGAAGTTGTTTTTGAGCTGTACAGAAATTAGGTGGACAGGGAAGGGCAGACCTGTTTTATGAGCTGCTTTATAAACTGTAGGTGGTACAAAAAAAATCAGTGATGCTGTCTCAAAACTTACTCAGTGTTGTCCTAACTTCTGGATGGGGCTTGTTTTCTCCTCCTTTCCTCTCAGTTCAGTGGATCTTAGATGAGAAAGGGAATAGGAAAGTAGGCCTTTCTGCATGGCAGAAGAAGAGACAGACTTGTAAAATATTAATGTATATACCCAATAAATCTGTTTCCAAAATGTGTTCTTGCTTTAAAAAATGGACAAGTGAGAAATGTCAGTTTGGAAGGTTGCAGCCCTTAAATTCCTTTTAAGGAACAAGAGTCACATTTAGGTTTAGGAATGAAAATGGGGAGATAGTAAGATTAGGATCTGGGTTCAAACTACAAGAAGGTTTTGATTGAGTAAGATTACATGTTGTTTGAATCAACTATAAGCTGTTCGCATACATGATAATTTAATCCCACCAGGATTTTAAGCAAAACAGCAAGAACATCTCATTGTTGAAAGAAAAAGCAGGCTGTCAGAAACTTGTGCTTAATTTTTCTGGGATAGGTGGTAGTGGAAAACAGTGAGCCGGTGGGGCATACTGTGTGAAACGAGAACCCACCAGAGTGTGGCAGCTGGAGTGTGGTAGCAGCTCAGCACAAGGACCAATGTGTGTGGGTCCCAGTCACCCTTTCCTGTCATCTTTCCTAATGGCAGGTGCTGACTAGATGAGCTGTTTATTTATTTATTCATTCATTCATTCATTCATTTGTGCTGTACGTGTGGGCTTGAACTCTGGGCCTGGGCACTGCTCCTGAGCTCTTCAACCCAAGGCTAGTGCTCTACCACTGAGCCACAGCACCACTTCAGATGAGCTGGTTTGGGGGCTGGCAATATGGCCTAGTGGCAAGAGTGCTTGCCTTGTGTACATGAAGCCTTGGGTTCAATTCCCCAGCACCACATATACAGAAAATGGCCAGAAGTGGCACTGTGCCTCAAGTTGTAGAGTGCTAGCCTTGAGCAAAAAGAAGCCAGGGATAGTGCTCAGGCCTTGAATTCAAGCCCCTGGACTGGCAAAAAAAAAAACCCAAACAAACCAGATGAGCTGGTTTTTCCAAACAGAAACTCTCATCTTGCATCTGGTTAATTAACCATAGGTTGCAGTAAAGGAAGCATATGTGAAGAATTCAGATCTCTTGAAGCTTGCAGTTCAGTTATCTTTCCTGTAATATCTTGACATGGTAAAGACCAGTGTTGGACCGTGTTCTCCTGGAGACTAAGGAAATAGAGTCCTTGAAGTCAAGTCGACTCTGCTTTTAGCCTCCTAAAGGAAAAGGTAGATAGAACAGGTCTTGTTTGCAAAGTAAATTCAAGACCTACTTATCTACCAACAGCAACTGGATACTTTCCATTGTCTTATAGAAAGTAAGAGTGGTGAATTTTTAGATGAGAAAGGTGGAGAAGAAGGTATTGGTGGCCTGAGATCTGAGGATCAAGGTTTGAAGTCAGCCTAGGCAGAAAAGTCTCTCTAACCAACAAAAAAGCTGGGCTACAGGTGTAACTTAAGTGGTAAAGTGACAGCCGTGAGCAGAAAAGCAGAGAGCTCTAGTCCTTTTTAGTTCAAGCTCTGGTAAACACACACATACACCCATACTTGCTAGTATTCACAAAGGCTCTGTGGTTGTTTTACATACCCCCCTCCTTGTTTGTGGGGGCTGGGGGGCACTGGAATGTGAACTCCAGGACATTTACTCCATCACTTACCCAGGCCTTCATTCCCTTTGTTAATGTGAAGCGCAAAAGCTAGTGTAATGACTTACCTTAAGGGTTTAAAATTGATATGTGTAAAGCTAAGAGAAGAACAGATTTTTATATCCTTTGTTGTTTAATCTCCCAGTGTCAGGGATTGTGGCTACAGTGGTCAAGAGTTTTAAAATGTCTTCTGTTTTGTTTTCTAACAGACTTGTCAACAAGTTTCCAGTGAGCAATTCCATGAGGTAAACCTTTTCCTCGCTGAAATTTAGTTTCATCAGATTATTCATGGTTATTTTAAGGAATTGAGGTACCTTACTGGAAAAGTAAAAAGCTTTTGGGGGTTATTTGTTCTGGACTTAATTTTTCTTCTTGGAGAAGATGGAGAGGCCCAGGCCGGCAGGCTGAGAACTACAGTGCTGCAAAGTAGTCTCTGGTTTCCTCTGACAGGATTTTCAGGTCAAAGGTAATTGTAAGTAGCTCTTTTCTTGCTAAATAAAAGTATTATTAAAGTCTTACAGTGTCAAGTTCTTATCCACTTTTCCGTTCATCAACAATTACAACGTGAAGTACTCCATGAAGCCTAGTAGAGCCTGAATTCACCCTTGCCCCATCATATACTAAGAATGTATCTGAATAAGTGGACATCTATTGCAGTTGTTTAAAATCTGAGCCATTTCTGTGCTTACACCTCCTGTACCTCATCTTGGGGCAAGGAAGGGGGTGGTGTGTGAGAAATTGTCAGGGTAAGTGGTTAATTCTAAAATCCGTGCTACTGTTTAAACTGAAACAGTTCAGTGGAGAGTGAGGGGTACCAGCTTAGATTATTTTTATCTTTATTTTTATTTTACTTATGGCTAGGGTGCTGTCTCTGAGGAGCTCTCTGCGCCACAGCTCCACTTTTGGTTTTTGAGTGGTTAGTTGGAGATAAGAATCTCATGGGTCTTTTCTGCCTGGGATGGTTTTGAACCGTGATCCTCAGAACACAGCCTCCAGAGTAGTTAGGATGACAGGTGTGAGCCACCAGTGCCAGGCTTTAGATTGTTTCTAACAAAATCTTAGGTGATGAGAAGAGGGCAGGCCTGTGCTTAGAGGCACAGTACTGGAACTGTGTCTGCATTGGTTCATGAGTGGAGTTTTTGCTCGGAGCCTGACTCGAGCCTCGGTGTGCTGTGTGCAGTGCTAACTGGGTAACAGAATGCAGCTAAGATGGCCAAGCGGTGAGGCAGGCACCCAAGGTCCACTTTGCTCTCCAGGATGCCGTGCTGCTCTGTGCACTTGCTAAGACTGTGTTGGTGGTTGTTCGGTGGACCATAAACCTCCCAGAGTGGTTTCCCTTTGAAGGGAGGCAGTGGTGGAAGATGGGTGTCTGTCCAGGGTCATGGGCCGGACAGCAACACCTCCCAGGTCTTGGCTTCCAGTCTCTTCCTGCACATTGCAGGGCAGTTCCTCATCTGCACAACACCCAGGAGTGGGTTGTGTGTCGTTTTGTACCAGAAGTCTCACCATTCAGCTACGCTCTCCTTCCCTGGTGTTTACCCCCCGGCCACAGGTCCTTTGCAGTGGGTGCGGGAGAACCCTGCCGTCCCTCACAGCAGCAGCAGTAGGCCAATGCCGATCACACTCATTTCCTCAGCATGTTTTATTTGGTGTGCTTGTTACACATGAGCCCAGGGTTAGTGTGAACAGCCTTCGTGGGATAGGCAGCCTAGAGGTGCTAAGGTTAGAGTGCTGAAGCAGTGCTGGAGTGGTGCAGTGCTGGTTCAGTATCGAGTGGGGAGGTGAGGACCTTGTGAGAAAAACAGCTCAGTGCATAGAGCAAGAGGGGCTCTAACATAATGCAGTTATCCAGTGAGGAAAGGCCAGGAGAGCATAATATTGGGACACAACCGTAATATCAGTAGATATGGATGGAATCATGACAGATGGTGGCCAGACTGTCCTTACCAGAACGAGTGAGGAACCTTGAACATTGTACTTGGCCTTTTTGTCCTATTATGACTGAGACTTGAGTGTACTCTATGTGCTAAAGGACATTGGACTTTTGGTTTTCTTCATCCCTGCACCTGCTACTGTGTGGCTATTCTTTTCCTTGTGTACTAGGAAGAAGGAATGGCTGCCATGTTATAGGTGAGCACAAGTCAACTCGAATGTAATCTATCAAATAGGGAACTTGTCACAGCAAATTTCTGAGGCATGGCCAGCCATACCTGAAGGTGGCTTTTGTGAGCAGGTGGGTAAAAAAAACAGGGCCAAAACCAAGGGCTGAGAATGTGGCTTAGCGGTACAGTGCTTGCCTAACATGCGTACATGAAACCCTGGTTTGGATTCCTCAGCACCACATACATAGAAAAAGCCAGAAGTGGTGCTGGGGGTCAGATGGTGGAGTGTAATCCTTGAGCCAAAATCCAGGGACAGTGCCTAGGCCCTGAGTTCACAAGCCCCCAATTTGGCAAAAATACCAAAACATCTGATTCTCATTTATTATCTCTGTCCCTCTCCCTCCCTTCCTCTCTCTCTTTCTGTCTCCCTCTTCTTCACTGTCCTGTTCTTTTTATTTTTTTTTGCCAGTCCTGGGGCTTGCACTCAGTGTCTGAGCACTGTACCTGGCTTCTTTTCTTCAAGGCTAGCACTCTACCACTTGAGCCACAGCACCACTTGTGGCTTTGTCTGTATATGTGGTGCTGAGGAATCAAAAGCCAGGGCTTCATGTATGCGAGGGGAGCACACTACCACTAGGCCATATTCCCAGCCCCGATTTCAGGCACTTTTAAACAAATGTACTTCAAGTAAAAAGTAAGAAAGGACATACTAATATCTAAGTATCAATTGTATAAATGAGATAACCCTCAGCCTCTCAAAAGGCCAAAGTACGTTGAATATTCACTAGATTTATTGGAAAGAACAGGAAAAATCAAGGCTTTCATTGTTTTTCTTTCTTTTTGCCAGTCCTCAGGCTTGAACTCAGGGCCTGAGCGCTGTCCCTGGCTTCTTTTGGCTCCAGGCTAGCACACTGCCACTTGAGCCACAGCGACACTTCTGGTGTTTTCTATATATGTGGTACTGAGGAATCAAACCCAGGGCTTCCCATATGCCAGGCAAGCACTCCACCACTAGGCCATATTCCCAGTCCCAGGGCTTTAATGTTTATAATATTTACAGTGTTATAAATGATCTAACAACTAGTGTTTACAAATGTATCCAAACATGATCTATTTTATATACTAAAATATGTGTTTTAAAGAAGTATTTTTTAAAGTACTTGTAATTCACATATGCCCTAGAAAAATTGGCAATCCATGGAATTATCTGTGTAATAGAAATATTAATGTCTTAGATTGGCTCTTGAAGTGCTAAACCCCTCATTGTTATCTAACACTTGGGTCACAGAGTAAATTAAGGATGAAATTAACGAATTCGTAAGCCACAACAACAATGAAAATACATCACAAAGAAACCTATGGGATACAGCTGAGGCAGTGCTGAGGGGCAAGATCATTGCCCTCAGCACAAACATTAAAAGAATGGAAGCAGAGCAGGTGAATAACTTCACAATGAAACTAAAACATTTGGAGAAACAAGAAATAATTGGGCTGGGGATATAGCCTAGTGGCTAAGAGTGCCTGCCTCGGATACACGAGGCCCTAGGTTCGATTCCCCAGCACCACATATACAGAAAACGGCCAGAAGCGGCGCTGTGGCTCAAGTGGCAGAGTGCTAGCCTTGAGCGGGAAGAAGCCAGGGACAGTGCTCAGGCCCTGAGTCCAAGGCCCACGACTGGCCAAAAAAAAAAAAAAAAAGAAATAATTGAATCTAAAATGACTAGGAGGAGAGAGATCACAAAGACTAAAGAAGAGATAAATCTGATTGAAAATAGATCAACAAATAAATAAAACTAAAAGCTGGTTCTTTGAGAAAATAAATAAAATTGACAGACCCCTTGCAAGACTTACAAAAAAAAAAGAAGAGGCTCATATCCGTAAGATCAGGGACGCCACTGGAAAAATTACAACAAATACACATGATATTAAAACAGCCATAAGGAACTATTTCCAGAACTTCTACTCACTAAACAACAATTTTACAGAAATGGATCAATTCTTAGAGAAGTATAAACTGCCCAAACTGAACCAAGAAGAAATACATCAAGTAATTAAACCAATAACTTACAGGGAGATACAGAGGATAATCAAGAGCCTCCCAACAAAGAAAAGCCCAGGCCCAGATGGATGCACCAATGAATTCTATAAAATCTTTAGTGAGGAGCTAATACCAATACTCCTCAAACTCTTCCGCGAAATAGAAACAGAGGGAGAAATCCCAAACTCATTCTAGGAAGCTAATATTATACTCATCCCCAAACCAGGCAAAGACCCAACAAAAAAGAGAACTACAGACCAATATCACTAATGAACACAGATGCAAAGCTCCTCAACAAAATATTAGCTAACAGGATCCAGAAACTGATCAAGAAAATTATACATCATGATCCAGTGGGCTTCATACCACAGACACAGGATGGTTCAACATCTGTAAATCAATAAAAGTAATTCACCACATAAACAGAGCTAAGACCAAGAATCATATCGTCATCTCAGTTGATGCCCAAAAAGCCTTTGACAAAATACATGATAACATCCATACATGATAAAAGCCCTGGAGAGAACAGGGATAGAACATTCTTTAAAACAATAAAAGCCATATACAACAGACCAACTGCTAATATCATATTAAGTGGGGAGAAACTAAAACCAGCCCCCTAAACTCAGGAACAAGAAAAGGATGCCCAATCTCCCCACTTCTTTTCCACATAGTGCTGGAATCCCTAGCCATAGAAATAAGGCAAGAGGAGGGCATCAAAGGGATCCACATTGGCCAAGAAGAAATCAAACTATCCCTATTCACAGATGACACAATCTTATATCTGAAGGACCCAAAAAACTCAGTCCCCAATCTCCTACACCTAATAAACCATTTTGGCAAAGTAGCAGGATACAAAATCAACCCACAAAAGTCTGCAGCTTTTCTGTACACCAGCAATGTACAAGCAGAAAAGGAAATTATGGAAATAATACCATTTACAATAGCTAAAAAAGAATAAATTACCTAGGTATCAACCTAACTAAAGACATGAATGACCTATTTAATGAGAACTATAAAAATCTAAAAAGGGGTGGCTGGCGATATGGCCTAGTGGCAAGAGTGCTTGCCTCGTATACATGGGGCCCTGGGTTCAATTCCCCAGCATCACATATACAGAAAACGCCAGAAGTGGTGCTGTGGCTCAAGTGGCAGAGTGCTAGCCTTGAGCAAAAAGAAGCCAGGGACAGAGCTCAGGCCCTGAGTCCAAGCCCCAGGACTGGCCAAAACAAACAAACAAACAAAAATCTAAAAAGGGAAATCAAAGAGGACACAAGGGGATGGAAAGACCTCCTATGCTCATGGGTAGGCAGAATCAATATAGTGAAAATGGCCATATTGCCCAAATTGTTATACAAATTCAATGCAATCCCATCAAGATCCCAGCTACATTCTTCACTGAAATAGAAAAAGCAACCCATAAATTCATATGGAACAGCAAAACACCCAGAAGAGCCAAAGCAATTCAGGCAAAAAAGCAGTGCAGGAGGTATCACAATACCAGATTTCAAGCTCTATAATACAGCCATCATATCAAAAACAGCCTGGTATTGGTATAAAAACAGACCTGAATAACAATGGAATAGAACAGAAGACCCAGAAATAAAGCTGCATTCTTACAGTCAGCTGATATTTGACAAAGGAGCTAAAGACATACAATGGAAAAAAACATAGCCTCTTCAACTACTGGTGCTGGGAAAACTGGGCAGCCATATGTAGAAAACCTAAAGTAGACCCTAGCCTATCAGCATCCACCAAGATCAACTCAAAATGGATCAAGGACCTCAACATCAGACCTGAATCTTTGAAACTACTGAGGGACAGAGTAGGAAAGACGCTAGAACTTATAGGCACAGGAAGGATAGAACAGAGTCCCAGGGGCAGAGCAGATGAGGAGAGTCTCGACGAATGGAACCTCTACAAAATAAAATGTTTCTGCACAGGTAAAGACAAGGCCACCAAACTACAAAGACAGCCAACCATATGGGAAAGGATCTTCACCAGCACAGGAACAGACAAAGGCCTAATAACTGCCATCTACAGAGAACTCAAAAAACTAAGCCCCTCCAAGCCCAGTAAACCAGTTATTAAATGGGCAAAGGAGCTAAAGAGAGACTTCACAGGAAAGGGATAAAAATGGCAAAGAAACATATGAGGAAATGTTCAACATTCCTGGCAGGAAAGGAAATGCAAATAAAAACAACACTGAGATACCACCTCACTCCAGTTAGAATGGCCTATACTCTGAACTCAGGCAACAACAAATGCTGGAGGGGATGCGAGGAAAGAGAAACCCTTCTCCACTGTTGGTGGGAGTGCAAACTAGTACAACCACTTTGGAGAACAGTATGCAGGTTCCTCAAAAAGCTCAACATAGACCTACCCTATGACCCAGCCATACCACTCCTAGGCATCTGTCCTGAACAACAGCTCCCAGGATATCAAAAAGACATCTGCACATCCATTTTTATCGCTGCACAATTCGCAATAGCCAAAATATGGAAACAACCCAGATGCCCCTCTACAGGTGAATAGATCCAAAAAATGTGGTACCTATACACAATGGAATACTACATAGTGATTAGAAATGATAAAATATTGGTATTTGCAAGGAAATGGTAAGAACTTGAACAATTAATGTTGAGTGAGACAAGCCTAGAACACAGGAAACAAAAGGGCATGGTCTCCATGATATATGACTATTAAGGTGTGTGGGGGGGGGGGGACACTAGAGACCAAGTCTGTAAAACAAAAAACTTCTTGTCAAATGGTATTTCCCACAGGTTTGGGTCAGCGACTTTACATTATGTAACTAAAACCAAACAACTGCTAAACATAGAAAGGTCTAAAATAGACCTCTCAGTGGATCACAATAGCTCAAAAGCTATATATGTATGATCACATAAGACAAGGATAAGCAAACTCTTTTGTTGTCATTATATTTAAAGTTCTAGCTGAATTTCCTTTGGCGTATGCCACGAGGCTACTGCATATGTTTTTGGTACACTGGGTATTGTATGTATGCCTACCTGATCTAGGGAAGGGAAAGAAAAATGAGGGTGTAAGATATCACAAGAAATGTACTCACTGCCCTAGTATGTAATTTTACCCCTTTCACACAACAACTTGTCAACAAAATTTAATTAATAAATTGAAAAAAAAACATACAGTTCATAGACTTGATTGTTTTACTACCATAGTCCACCCATTCGGGACCATTGTACTCACAGCGGGTGTTATGAAACTAGCAGTAGTTGGATGCTCTCATAGACTCACAGGATATTTTACACTGATGTATGGACATGCGGTCATCAAAACAGACCACGGTAAACGGGTGCAATTTGTCACTGGAATAAGGGCCATGAACATTACTTTTTGGAACACACACATTTGGGTAATGAGGCTGGTTCACAGTTTCTAAAAATGAAACCAGGTTCTCATGTTCTGAAAGTTCTTCTGCACGAGGGAAGGAAACAAAGTTTCAATTCAACTGGGTGTTTCCTTCTGTGAGAGCCCTGAAGAGAGAGGGGATAGGCTCATGCAGTTCTTCTACTGTGCTCTTTGAAGTGGGAGGAGTGTCACTGTACTTCCGAGGATGACACATACCACCACAATCACAGCACTTGTCCCAAAGTGCCCCAAAACACAGCATACACTCTTTAGAGCAGGAAAAATTTCCTTCTCCCGGCCCACGATGGCAAGCTCCTGAATGAGACATTTGCTCACACCACTAGCACAGAGTGCTTTGTTACAGCTCTGTGATTCAGGGAGACCCACCAGGGATGTCAGCAGGGCTACAGGAAGCCCAACACAGTGTGACTTCATGACTCTTCAAAGAAGCTGATCCTATCTCCCTCCAGGAAGCTCTCCAGTGACTTTCCCCCAAGGAGTTGGCACCCCCCCCAGGCTCACAAGGGTCACTGTAGAGAGTTACTTTGTTTGTTAGGTTGTTTTTTTTTTTTTTGTATTTGTTTTGTAACATTCTAATAGGCTAGGCTGCCATATTTCACTTAAAATAGGATTGTGAAAGAAGGATTCATAGGGTTTCAGGATTGGAGGTGAATGTAGGGGAGAGGAGGCCTGGGCCACTGTAGGTTTGTGGTGATTAGCCCCTGTCCAGCCAGACCAAGGGGAGATGATATTAAAGGTTTTGGCCCTTTCTCTACCTAGGAAGAAGGCTGAAGTGCACTCTATGCTTCTTCTTTGTCCTCTGGGAAAAGGTTGTTTTGAATAACTGAGAGCCGCCACTGCACAGAGTGACTGCCCGGGGTTCCCCCATGTTCCCTCCCCACAGGCAGTGCCTTCCACCTGAACAAGGACACCTGCCATCCTGCGCTGACCATTGCTGAGGAAGAGCTGACGGTGGTTCGAAGCGAAAGGAAAACCCCAGCCAGGGAGCCACCACCCAGCCAGACCCGGTTCAGCAGGTACATAACGCATGGCCCTTGAGAACGTTCTGGAGACTTCCCTAACCACACTGTCACAGAGGGAAAAGCAGATGGACAGACATAGCTGGTGGGAAGGTTGAGGCCAGTGCAGGCAGGGGAGATCTGAAGGTGACCTCTGGGAGGGCGGGCCCTCTGGACGGGATGGGAGGAGGGTCAGGAGTCAGTTAATAGTACAAGGAATCTCACCAGGCTGCAGCAGAGGGCGGGCCATGGAGGAAATGGGGGGATGGAGGACAAAGTCAAGGAGGAGAGGACTGTTGGAAGATTTAGTGCAGGATGAGATTTGCATTTCAGAAAGTTCACAGTGAAGTGTGGCAGGAAACAAGGGGTGGGGGAGGAAGCCCTGGGCCATGCTTCCACTTTGTAAACCCAGGTGTGTCGCCGTCATGGGAAATCTACTGGGAGGTGGAGGTGGATGAACGCTCCAACTACACTGTCCGTGTGGCTTCTGAAGACATCCCCAAACAGGAAGACCTCGGGGCCAGCCCCCACGCGTGGTGCCTGAGGCACACATTCGCCTCATCCAGGTAAAGGCCACTCTCAGACCTAAGGTTAAAGTTGGGAAGATCCAAGTACCAGGTTTGCACTTCCGCCATAACTAAGACCCAAGTTGCCTTGTATAAAATGTTCTCAGGCATCCTAGAAGTTGTGACCAGACCCTTTTCCTGAAGTCTGAACACCAAGAGAAAGAGCAGGTTTAAGTTAAAACCTCTGAAGTTCACTAGGTGCCAACACGGCTCTCCCCTCACTGCGCGCTATGGTTTGCTGCTCACAGTCGTGTCCTAGTGTAAGGAAGGTTGCCACAGCAGACAGCTCGGACACCCAAGAGGATGCGGGCAGTCCTGTTCAACACACACATTCTTAACCACGAAACCACGGATCTTCTCATGCTCAGCTGTAGTGTTACTTAATGGGTACAGCTTGACTTGAAACTCAGCTTTTCCTTTATCCAGTAAACCTGGAAGTGTAACAAAAATGGCTTCTGCTGTGAAGTGTGCTTGAACGTGGGCTTAGCTGTGTGGCTGGGAAAGCTTAGGGTGACTGACAGCACCTTCAGACGTAGAAGGCCACAGTTGGAACAAATCTCACACAAACCCAAATGCCACAGACCCCCACACTGTCACCCCCCCCCCCAGCACCCTCTGGATGCAGGGCTCTGACCCCAGCTTGGTGGGTGCTGTTGTGTTTGCCAGTGTTCTCTGCCATGCCCCTCCATGCAGCTTATTTAGGCCTTGAGTCGTGGCTAGGCCTGTCTTGGGGCTTGGGACTCAGGACCTGAGCTGTGTCCCTGGCTTCTTCTTCTTTTTGTCCTCAACGTTAGTTAGCACTCTACCTCTTGAGGTACAGCGCCACTTCTGGCTTTTACTGTTTATGTCGTTCTGAGGAATCAAACCCAGGGCTTCGTGCATGCTAGGCAAGCACTCTACACCTAAGCCATATTTCCAGCCCTGGACATCAATTTTATGAGGTTGTAGGAAACCGTAATTCTGTGACTCTTTGTTGTGAAGCCTACAGCTTTTCTGACTCTGGCGGCAAGTACTAGCGGAGATGACAACAGAGGCGGGAACACAAGGGAGCTACTACTATCTGCTATGTAAAAAGAGCAAACAAAGTGAAATTCCTTTAACAGTGCCTGGGCACTGTCTCTCTGCTTATGTGCCTAAAGCGAGTACTCTACCACTTTAAGCGATGTTCAGAACATGGCTTTTCGGTGCTTCATTGGAACTTCAGAGTGTCAAGAACACCCTGCCTGGGCTGGCTTTGACGCCCAGCCTTTGGAGTAGCTACAATGACAGACATGAGCCACTGGTGCCTGGCTGGCTGTTCCTGGAGGTCGTTCCAAGTCATGGGCCTTGTAGTTGTGCTGTCACCAACGAGGCCAAAATGACCCATGAGGGTGTTCCATGTCCTGAACACACTGGGCATCATGCCTTTGCCTAGAAAAGTGATCCTCACCACAGAGGTGACCATCAGGCATGGAGCTATCACCACACCCTGAGCGGGCAGCGCATGTGCAGTTGGCCAAGGTGACTGCTCAGCCACACCCATCAGCCAGAGCATTCACTGCCTTGTCATGGCCTCAGTGCCTGGTGGACTGGGGATGGAAAGGATCAGGGTATCCTCCTGGTTTCCCTGAGCCTCACCTGCCACTGGCCTGGGGCTAGACATGACAGTGCCTCTGTGGGCCACTGGTGAACAGAGATATGGGAATTGGACATCTCAGGGTAATAAGACCTCTCTTAGGGTGACAATTTCATAGGAAAAGAAAGCATAGGGGAAGAAGAGAAATCCACAGCAGGAAAGGAGCAGAAGGAGTTGAGTATCGGGGAGGAGGCCTGGATGGCTGGAGACAGGTTGGAGGAGGGTGGACAAGACAGGACTCAGGGCCCAAAGAACAGCCTCTCCCAAAGCGGCATTGACAACCAGCCACACACGGAGTAAGGCCTGGGATCCCCGAACCCTGCAGGCTCCAGCCAGGCCTCGTCCTTCTGGTTTCCAAGAGGAGGTGGCTATGGGCTCCACTGAGGCAGAAGGTGGGCAGTAGCAGTGCCCTGTTGAACTGAGCCCCCATTTTGTGTTGTTTTTCTGTCTGGTGGATGGGCCCTGGGGGCTCTTGAACCCTGAGGCCTCCCAAACAGCAGCCCACACTATCGCAGATGAGTCCTTGGCATCAGGGATGGGAGGTGGAACAGACAGGAAGGAGAGAGGAAGAAGAGAGACAGAGCCACCCCAAGTCCCAAGTTCTCTGGCCTGGAACTTGGTGGTCATTCCCCCTGTCCCATTCCTTAGCAGTCAGGTGTGGAGAAGCAGACTATGTGGAGGGGAGGGCCCTAGGGGCTTGGGCACCAAGAAGCTCCTGTGAGTGTGTCCTCTAGCTCAGTGGCCACATGCAGAGCCAAGCCACAGGGCTCAATTCTGGGAGTCCTGGAAGGAAACAGGCAGGTCTATGGCACAAGGGCCTGGTCTCTGAGTCTCAGCCATTCCCATCTGCCTAGGATCCCAAGAATGCCTACAAAGAATTTCAAGCAGCATTTTCTAGATGGCACAGCAGAAGCCTAGGGCTTGCTCAAGTTGCATTTAGGATTTTTTGCTAGTCCTGGGGCTTGAACTCAGGCCTGAGCAGTCCCCAAGCTTCTTTGTGCTCAAGGTTAGCACTCTGCCACTTGATCCACCCGCTACTTCTCGCCTTTTCTATATATGTGGTGCTGAGAAATCGAACCCAGGGCTTCATGTATACGAGGCAAGCACTCTTGTCACTAGGCCATATTCCGAGCCAACGCCTTTAGTTTTTCTTTTTTTTAATCTAATTGTTAGATCAGCAAACTTATTTTCTTTTAAGCCATTCACGTGAAAACAGCTTGTTTTTGTTTTGTTTTGTTTTGTTTATGTTGCCAGTCGTGGGGCTTGAACTCAGGGCCTGAGCACTGTCCCTGGCTTCATTTTGCTCAAGGCTAGCACTCGACCTCTTGAGCCAAAGTGCCACT
This sequence comes from Perognathus longimembris pacificus, assembly GCF_023159225.1. Lineage (NCBI taxonomy): Eukaryota > Metazoa > Chordata > Mammalia > Rodentia > Heteromyidae > Perognathus > Perognathus longimembris. The sequence goes on along the minus strand of NC_063180.1, from coordinate 30,376,598 downwards.
TCTGGCTTTTTTCTATATATTTGGTGCTGAGGAATTGAACCAGGGCTTCATGTATATGGGGCAAACACTTTACCACTAGGCCATATTCCCAGCACCACACATTTAGTTTTCTGTGCTGCCAAGGGAGAACCTGAGTGACGTGGGCCATTTCTGGTTCTTGGTGAGATGGGGACTTAGGAGCCCCAACATTTGATGATCTGGCAGGAAGTAGCCTGAATGGGATCCCCAGGGATCAGGGCCAAGTGGCCTTGGAGCCTCTGAGAAATGTCACCTCCAGGGTCCCATGTGGGTGGGGAGAGACAGTGTGCTTAGGACACCACATGGATTGATCTCCCTGAAGGTGGACACCACTGTCAGGGGCTAGGTTGGGACACTGAGCTGGAGGTGGGGTCACCCTGGCCAGTGGGGGTCTGGGGTAGGCCCATCCAAGGCATGAACAGGGAGGGTACTCTGCAGAGGTGAGGGCAGAAAGGCTCAACTGATGAGCTGTGGAGCGATGACCTCACAATGGCTCAGAGAATCTAGAGCCCTGGTGCTTCGAGGCAGCCACAGTCCATACAAGCCACAGACCGTGCACTTGTATGGATCGTGACTATTGAAAAATGTTTGGTTGTTGTTGGCAAATTCGTCGAGGCTCAGGCCTGAATGAAAGGCGGAGAGGCTGCTTGGCGCGTGTCTGTCCATGCTGGCTGCGCCCTGGCCTCTGCCGTCGCCTCCGGAGATTGTTCCGGAGGACAACACAGGTGACATGGGGCAGTGAAGGGCCGGAAACTGGTGGGCCGACTCACCAGGCTCCCTCATAGGCTCTCCCTGCCGTGTGTTTGTGTGTGTGTGTGTGTGTGTGTGTGTGTGTGTGTGTGTGTGTGTGTGTCCTTCTTTTGTGTGGGGTCTTTTCTCTTCAGGTACCTGAGTCAAGTGAGTGGTGATGAGTCTTCTGGTCACACTTGACCTGTCCCTCCATGGTCGTCCTCTAGAATGAAGATGGCTTGGCCCCAGGCATGGAGGTGGCCTGCGGGTCCGAGTTCTTCAAGGCAGGCACACCGGAGGAGCATGTAGAGCGCTTGGTGCTTGCCCAGTTGATCCAGGACTCCATCTTTATCTACAATTTCTTAGACACCTACAGGATGTTTCAGGACACCCAGGAGGTCCTGGATCTACTTTTCCAAAGGTGAGTGCCAACTGGAATGGGATGGGGTTCCTCAGCTGCACTGGGAGCCTTGGGAATGAGTGTGCCTAGAAACTCACTCTCTGGCAGTTGTTTTTGCCTGGGCAATCGAGCAGGGAAGTCCTTGGAGAGGCCAGGCCTGGCTGGCAGCTTCCATTGTCCCGTGTGGGGCTGCGGGCTCTTCCCTTTGACTCTGTTTGTTTGAGGCCTCCCACAAAGCAGTGTCTCTCATTAGCAAGAAGGAAAGCGATGCTTGCTGGGCGAAGGGTGTCAACCTAGATGTAGACAGAGCAGGCATGTCTAGGGCAGAGGCAAGACACCTGGACTCATCAGTTGATCAGGGCAAGAGCTGCTTGTCCTCATGCAGGGCAGAGATAACAAGTAGCACGAATGGTAAGGCCATGATGCAGGCAATGAGCTAAGAGATGGGAGAAGAGCAGGATGTGCCAGCTGTCCTGGGCTGGCCAGTGATACTTAAATTCCTCCACAGGTTCAAGACTTGTGAAGCCCCCATGGGCTCCTCAGGACAGATGGCTGCCCTTCCCCACTGCAGCCAGGAGGTCATTCCTCGGGACCAGCTCTGCTAGTGAGTGGAATTTGATTGCCAGGGAAGGCCCATGCCTCCACAGTGCTGACAAATGTGTGTGTGTGTGTGTGTGTGTGTGTGTGTGTGTGTGTGTGTTTTGCAGGGTGAGGCTTGGCTAACCGAGGAGCCCTCTGCTCTTGTACTTGTCACCAGAGACTTGGGTTGCGGGCTCCATCTGTGGGAGGAGGAAGAATCTAGGGGCTGGGTACTAGTATACAATACCAGTGGAGTCTGAGGCTCAGCACAGAGCCCTGTGAGAATCCATCCTCAGCACAGCCCATGTCATCCAGGCTTGCCCAGCTCTCCTTAAGGTCCAGCTTAGGTCAAGGGACATGTGTCCTTGGACAGGTCCCTGGACACGCTGTTAGGAGCCAGGATGACAGCTCAGGGCCACCCTGAGGCACATCAGCAAGTAGAAGGTGTGAAGTGTGTAGACAGCCCATGTGGGTTGCTGGGGAAGGAGGCAGAGGAGTTTCCAAGGAAATGTGTCAGAACCCTGTGCGTGCCAGGCAAGACAGCAAGCCTTTTTGGAGTCTAGCGTGTAGAGGCCCAGGGGAGAGAGCAAGAAGGTGGTGCAACTTGCAGAAGAGGACAGAGCTGTTTCCAGCTGTGGGTCTTGCAGCGCTCCTTGCAGCTTGTCTGCAGGCCTGGCCTGGGATGGCTTGGCACTGGTGGCATAGCTCAAAGGTGCTCGTGTTGGCAAATACTGGTCTCTGCCAGGACTTTGAGCAACATAGGGGGATAAAGAAGACCATGGGAGGTGCTGGCCTTTTTTGAGACTCTGCTTGCCACCCATGTGCCTCCAGTGCCATCTCGGGTCTCATAAACACCTGGCTGGATCATCGCCCCCAGGACTTTTTAGAAGCTGCCCAGCATCCGTGCCTCCAGCGCCTCTTGGTTCATCTGCGGCTCCATATGTGTGGCTCCGAGGTGGAGCGCGGTGTCTCCCATCTCCTGGCGCAGTTGGGGATCCAGGAATCCATCCAGGGCAAGTCCATGGGTGCGGAGCCTGCTTCAGAGTTGTGGGCTGGGCATGGTGGATGATTCAGGGCAACCCAGGGAGCAGGCTCCCAATGGAGCCCTGGAACCGGAGCAAGACAAGCATGGGCCCAGCTTGAGCTCTAGGATATGGGGAAGATGCCATGCTGGGAAACCCCAGGGTGGCGGGTGTTGTGGGACTCCTCAAAGACTGGGCTGCAAAGCAGTCGTGGAGATGGTCTTGTGTCTTCCTGCAGCTCCAGCAGCAGCCCCACTGGTGACTGTGACCCCGACTCCCGAGCTGGATTGCGCTCCATGTCTAAAGGTGGCCCCCAGCACACTGGGTGGAGCACGGACGGCTGCCCAAGCGGAGACCCCTTCAGCCTTGAATCCGGCTTGCAGGCCTCTGGGAGCCCAACCAGTGTGTGTGGATGAAGAACCACGGGCCACGCCGGCTCTGCTGCCACGGCCTGAAGGGGCAGGAGCAGCCCGCGGGGAAACGTCATCATCCCCCACTTGGGCTTCGGAGCTTAGTGGCCAGGGACCAGTGGCGGCCAGTGCTGAGCTGGAGCCCTCCTGCTCCGGGGCTCCTGGGTTGAGTGTAGGAGAAGCAGCAGTGGGCGCTGGGGAGATGCAGCCCTGCTCCAGCTTGTCGCCTGTGCTTGGGGCCCAGCCTGCAGCAGAAGCCATCGCTGAGGCAGAGCCAGCATCCACCTTGGCTCCCCTTCTAGGCGATAGTTCTTCAACCTTCAGTCCTGAGTTGGAGCTGCTTCTGTCCTTCTCTCTCTTGCTCTTTGTCCTGGGAGCTACAGCTGGGCTGCTCTCTGGATTAGTAGTACTGACTCTGCTGCTCTGTGCCATGAGAGCTGTAGGCTCTTGTGTCCCATCGGAGCCAGCTTCCCCCATGGCTCGGGGCCCCGGTGCTGATGGAGCTCCAGCATGGAGTGCTGCCAACAGGGAGCCGTGTGCCAGCTGGGCTCGTGTGCTCCCTTGCAGCCAGCCGGCCTTTAGTGCTGAGCTGCCAGTGTTCCTGATCCTGGCCCTGGCGCTGCTTCTCTCCGGAGGACCCGACCGGCTGCTCTCAGCTGTGGGAGTACTCATGCTGCTGCTCCATGCTTTCAGAGCACTCAATTCTTGTGCCAAATCAGAGTCACCTACCAGCTTGGCTCTGGTGCACAGTGCTCAAGGAGCAATGGGAAGTAGCGATGACAAGGAGCCCAGTTTTCCCTTGTCTCCTCGTCTCAGTCTCAAAGAACCAGACTCCAGTGCAGAACTGGAGGTGCTTCTCACCCTAGGTCTGTTGTTCTACCTTCTTGGAGCACCAGCTGTGGTGCTCTTTCTGGTTGGAGTACCGGCCATGGTTCTTGCCGTGGTCAGAGGTATAGAATGTCACGCAGACTTGGAGCCATCGGCCACCTGGGCTCAGGTGAACAGTGTAGATGGAGCTCCACCCTCCAGGCCTGCGGCGGAGCCACGATCTAGCTCGGCTCCAGGATTCAGTGTCAGAGTCGCAGCCCCCAGTGCAGACCTGGACGTGTGTCTGCCCCTGGCTGCGATGGTGTCTCTGGTGCAAACACCAGTTCTGGCATTGTGTGTTGGAGCAGCACTATATATTGTGCTCCTCCTCGTAGGAGCCCCAATTTCCCACACACCATCATGGAGTGCTCGGATGGGGCCAGATTCCACCATGGTTTCAGATCTCAGGCGTGAGGACACAGCAGCCTCCGGGGATGAGAGGGAATGCCCGAGAAGCTCGACTCCGGTGTTGGGCCTGCTTTCAACAGCAGCAGGCGATGCCTGTGCTCCAGGGCTCGCTGCCTGGAGACCTCAGCAAGTGTCCCATAACTGCCTGGCCGTGGTGAAGAAGCAGGCTCCCTCCACTTCTGGCCATTCGCAGCTGCATTGGGCAGCAGCTCCTGCCCAAGAACCTTGCCACCATCCTGTGGTGGGCAGAGAGACTGGGGCCAGCCAGGAGGTGGCTCCTGCCCTGACTGCAGTTCCCGACGTGATTTCGAAACAGCTCACCAGGATGGATGTGGTGAGGGGCTGGTTTGGGCTGCATGTGGGGGGTTGGGTTCCCTGTGCCCTCTGCTGCCCAGGCCTGAGCTTCCTTTCCCTGGGGCCTAAGGATTTTTGCCCCAGCCCCAGCCCCAGCACACCTGGCACCTGTCTGTCTAGGACCATTTGGTTAAGTGCAATCCCTAAAGAGGCGAGCCCTGCTCCCATGCCAGGAACTGTGTGGAATCAAGCGGTGGAGCAGAAAGAGAGGCAGGCAGGATAGAGCTCAGCCTAAATTACCAGGCGCCGGTGGTCTCCTCACTCCCTCAGCAGGCACCTGAAGTGAACGTGATGGGAGCTAAGGCCAGGGATGGGAAAGGGTGCTAGTTTTTGTGGTAGGACTTAGACCAGTGGTTTTGGACACAGACATGTGCTGGCTGGGCCTGGGCGAATGAAGTTTTTCAGGGGTCAGAAAGGCATTTGGGAAGACTGAGCGCACTTGGTCAAGCACACTGTCTCCTTCCCACCTTAGTTCCCTTGGAGTCCCTGTGGGGCTTGGTGTGCTGGGCAGTCAGCCCAGCAGATCCAGAGAATCCCAGGGGCTGGGCTGTCCTACTTCCTGCTCTGAACTCCAGAGCCATGTGTCTCTGTGTGTGTGTGTGTGTGTTTGAGCGTGCTCGTGTTTGTGTGGGGACAGGGATCCCAGGCCTCGGCGTGGGCACTGTTCTGTGTGACAGAGCCTGGCAACCCTGGCCTTCCTCCACAGGAGCTCTTTGAGAAGGCGGAGCCCGTCCAGTGTATGCTACACAACTGGTCCCAGAGGTACAGCAGGGGAAAGCCGCACCTGGCCCGCAGCATCCGGGCCATCTTGATACACTTTAACAACGTCGTGTCCTTGGTTCCAACCCTCTGTCTTGGGGACCTCAGCATGAATGCCTCAGTCAGAGCCGGTCTGCTGGAATTTTGTATCCAGGTGGCTGAGGTAGGGGATGGGCTGTCTGGTCTCTGGCCTCTCACTGTCCCTTCCAATCTCTCTTTCCTGTGCTTCTTGGAATTGTGCTCAGGTGCTGTGTGGAGCACAGTCCCACCTTGCTAGGCCCATGCTTGGCAGAGCCAGCCAGTCCCAGGTCACCCCTGGCTGGCTCTTCCCCCTGTCCTGCTCCTCAGCCTGTAGTGTGGGGCCCCAAAAGCTGCCTTGGTGGCCCTAGCTCCCTCCAAGCCCTGCCACTCCAAGCATCTCTCTCTTGTCCAGGGTAAGAAGCGGCAGCGGTGCCAGCAAAAGCTCACATAATCTTCCTCCCCAGGGTTGCTACGTCCTGAGGAATTTCTCCTCACTGCACGCCATCATGTCTGGCCTGCAGAGCAGAGCCATCTGGCGTCTGCACAGGTCGTGGCAACTGGTCTCCAGGTAGGTTGCTATTCAACCAGGAAATGCCCTGAGGGTAAGCATGGTAGAGAGCAACTTCCCTGAGCTGGGGTCCCAAAGTCCAGGCCATGAAATGTGAATGGCACACTTGCTGCCTTGGCACAGCTTAGGCAGTCCTTGGCAGGCTCAGCCACTGAATACAGGCACACACACACACACACACACAGACTCGTGTAAATCCAGTGACACACAGACACATGGTTATCAGGTTTTCTGTGGTGGCCATACATCTGTGTCTTGTTGAAATGAAACAGCACTGACTAGTGGAAGTGGGATAGCACAGCTTTCTGCCAGGAACAAGAAACTGCTCATGGTCCAAGGGTCTGGGAACTCAGCAAAAGGTTTTGGACACTCTTGTGCTGCTCTGTGGGAGGCCTGCTGCCCATACAAAATGGAGTCCAACGGCTTCCTCCCACACCTTCCCAACTGTCACCTTCACTCTGTCGCTCCTGCAGGAAGGACTTGCTCACATTCCAAAAGCTGGCCGAGATCACCTCTCCTGAAAACAACTACTCTAACAGTAGAGAGCTGCTACTGAAGGTATGCTATGAGGAGGGGAAGGCAGAGGGCAGAGCTGGAGAGGGCAGTCATGCTGAAGGGGTGTGGCCACATGGTTGCCCTTCTCTTGGGGGGAAAGGCAAGGAAAGAGATGACTGACAGGCACTCATGCAGGTCAAGAGCCCTGGAGTCCTAGGAGGTCTTTCTGGTTGGGAGATAGAAGGGGAACATATGGTGGTCCATGGAAGCAGAGAATCTCCCGGACTGGGGACTGCTTCTACCCACCCACATGTTGCCAAATGCGCTATAGGCCCCAGAAACATGGCTGCCTTTCCCCACATTAGGCTGGCTTGCATGCAGGATGCCTCCACTGACTCCTGCCCCTCGTTGTTTTGACACATTGTTCAGAAGAGGCCTTCTCTGCAAGGGGCATTTCAGGGGTGCCTCTTGGCCAAATGCATAAAGGCCCCCTGAGTTGGGGTGCAAACACCCAGAGCAGCCTTGTGCCAGCAGAGGCGCTGTGGGGCTCTCAATGTATCCACAGAGCTGATGCTGCTCATGCTCAGATCCCAGCTGAGAGGTTCCCAGCCCACAGCAGAGGCTGTGCACAGCCCAAGGCCTTGACAAACAGGGCTGGCCAAGCACTGCTAACTCTTGCCTCTCAACCTAACTCCAACTCTGACAAGAGGATATGGGAGGATTGCTGTTCCAAGCTAGCCTGGCATGGAAAACTGGGAGATGACCCCCCAAAAGGGGAAATGGAGCTGTGGCTCAGGTGGTAGCCCAGCCACTAGGAGCTTCAACCTTCAAAGAACACCCAGACCCTGAAGTCTCGCAGTGGTAATGAAAACAAATTAGGAAAACAAGCCCCCAAAGATAAAGGTGAGAAAGGAACCAAGTCCTGGTCCTTCTTTCCTGACTTTCCGGAGCTCTTCCCATTCAAGAGCAGCAGAAGGCACATCTCCTCCCATGCTGGACACACTCATGTCCACAAGTAGGCCCCGGGATGCTCCTGTCCCAGCTGCGCTGCACACAGGTAGAGAGAGCTTCTTGCCATAGCCCATGGGCCTGGGCTGCGGAGCCAGGGGAAGATATTGCAGGATTCAGGAACCCCATCCTACTCAGCCGAGGAGAGCCAGGACCTTGGGTTCAGGAAGGATCCTGGAACGCCATGGCACTCTCCCTTTGTGCCCAACTCCTGGGAGGACCCTGACCCGCAGAGAAATGCTAGCTGAGTGGACTCTACTCAGAAGCTCATGGACCCCTTCCCTACAGCCCTTGAGGCCACAGGACAGCCCAACAGCCTTCTGTATCCTTCAGTTTTCTACTGGAAAATAGGAAGGGCTACACAGCTCCCAAGGCTAACCACCCAGGTTGGCTTGTGTGCTGCCCCCCAAAGGAGAAAGCAGTGAACCCTGTAGAGTTCTGAGGAGGCACTGACCCCCCCCATGCCAGGCAGGTCAGCACCCATTGGAGGCTGGAAGCAGAGGACCCTGTCTAGTCTTCAGTGCCAGGAGGCGCACTGTGCAGTTGAGGAAGCAAGCAGAGGAGGCCCGGTGTCCAGGGGAGATGCCCAGCAGTGAATGCTGGGGCCAAGCCTGAGCTAGAATTGGTCAGCTTGGCCGTAAAAAGTTTGGCCCTGCACAGCAGCCAAATGCATAGCATGAGGAACACACTGGCAACTAGGAGGGTGCACAAGCCCTCACTCACAGCATGCTCGATCCCGGCAGGAGACCTTCATGTTGACTGCCAAGGAGAAGCTGCTCAAACGATGTTGGAGGGAGTCTCAAAAGATGGTGAGTGACTGAGACCTTGGCCAGGATGCCTCACTGAGAAAATGCTAGCCTTAACTAGCTCTGTTAGCCTTGGAGCTCACGCCCGAGGGCGGCAAGCAGGAGGGAGGATCACACTGTGGGAGATTGGAGCCCTGATCAGTGAGCTGTCAGATGGGAAGGAGGAAGCAGAGCCAGCAAAGCCAGGGCTTGGCAGAGTCTAGAGGGAGGCTGGTTGGCAGAGGTGGGCTACTACCCTTTGTGCTCTGCATACAATAGCCTAGAGCTGGACCTGTACTGTTTGGAGTTGCAAGCAGCAGGGAGGGACTGTGGACAGAGGGCTCACAGGTTCTCCAGGACCCTGTGCTGTGGGAGGCCCTGTGCAGATGCAGCCTGGCTGAGAAGTCCGCTGGGATTGGGGAGGGGTGGGCCCTGGGCTCTGACCATCACTCTGCCAATCCTACAGGCGATGAGCAACGGCATCACTCCCTATCTGAGAATCATCCTGAAAGACTTTATCCTGATTCAGGTGGACTACGAGAACATCCAGGTTGTGAGTAGCCAGGACCTAGCTGGCCGCTTGGAGCTGGCTTCCTGAGTCTGGCACTGCTGGTGGTCTCAAGGCCATCCACTGAGCTGAGTGCAATGTCCCTGGGAGCAGGTGCCGCCCACAGCCGCCTGACCCCTGTGCTGTGGACACAGAGCCCAGCTGGGACTTCAAGTCCCATAAGGGAGGATCTGGGGCCCCACCTGGAAGCAGATTTTCTAAGACAAACAACCTGTGGCCCAAGCCAGGCCTTTTCCCCTGAAGCCACAATGTCACTCCCAGCACAGAAGGGTCAGTCCTCACACTGTCTGCACCTGACTGCATGCTGGGTCCCCAGCCCTGCCCTCTGCAAGTTGGTCCTCTTTCTGTGCATGCACATGGGATCCCGTGGCTAGAGGAGGCCCTGCTCAGAGGTCCTAAGGGCAAAAGGACCCCATTCTAACTGCAATGCCCTCTGCCTTGTAGGTGGCGAGAAGGAAAGTGAAGAAATTGAACAAGGTGATCAAGGTAGCTGCCCAGAGAGAACAGGCTGCCCAGAGAGAACCAGCAGGGTGGTGGAGTCAGGCCTGCCCCTCTGCTCTTTCCTCCTGCGGACAATGTCAGGATAGAGAAGTCCTACCCCAGGGAGGGTGGATTGTGAGGTGGCACCCAGGAGATTCCCCGCTGGCAGGATGGAGTGTAAGGACATGGCTGTGAGGTCCCCAGCAGCCTTGGGAGGCTCAGTGGAGGTTGGGTGGCTAGAGCAGCAGAGGAGCTGGGACCCTTCCAAGACAGCCTAGCCCAGCCCTGGCCAGCCCAGCCCTGTCACTGCCCTTGTGCTGTCCATGGCCAGGAAAACAAGATCATCAAGCAGATGAAAGAGCAGCAACACAGTTGCAGCTTTTATAATATTCGAGTGGACCACCATTTTACTGAGTGGTTCAGGGGCCTGGAGCGGCTCAGCAAGGATGCCAGGTAGGTTGCCACTATATGGGGCAGGGAGAGGGGCCGTCCCTCGGAGGGAGTCCAGAGGGACAGAGTTGTGTTACCTGGGTGAGGGGGATTGGACTGACACTCTGGAGGGCCTAATGGCAGGTGGGCCACCAAGCCCCAAGCCCAGGCCAATTCTGGCAGGGAGCTGTACACAGCACTTGGTGTCCTCACCGGCTCATTTGTCTTAGCTACGAGCTGTCCTGTGCCCTGGAGCCCTGCAGGCCGACTGGCTGTCCAAGGAAGAAGCACTCAAGTGTTGGCAAGTCTAGGAAGAAGTAAGTGGATGAGCCCTGGCAGTCAGGGGCCAGGGCAGATGGGGGGCTGGGCAACCCGCTGGCCCCACAGACTGGGGTTGAGTTTGCCCAGCTAACAGCAGCCCTGTTGCTGGGCTCAGAGGTTTAGCTCTCTGGGACTCACTGTCTTCCCCTACCAAGTCTCTGGGATCCATCCCTGAGAAGGGGTCAGATTAAGGAAAGCAGTGATTGCCAAGAGACTGGACTGGAGCCGCATGCTAGCAGGGTACTGGGGAGTGGGAGCTTGGACTGTGCTTGGGGCTTGCACTCCAAGAACCTCTCTAGTGCCACCATTCCCACAACACTGCCTTCCCTTGCAGTGGCGGCTCCCAGCCAATCCAAAAGCCCTTTCCCCAGAGGACAAAGAAGCATAAAGTGCGCTTCAGTCTGCCTCCCACGTAGAGAAAGGGCCAAAACCTGTACTATCATCTTGGTCTGGCTGGACCAGGGCTAATCACCACAAACCTACAGTGGCCCAGGCCACACCGCCCCTACATTCACCTCCAATTCTGAAACCCTCTCAATCCTTCATCCACAATCCTATTTTAAGTGAAATATGGCAGCCTTGCCTATTAGAATGTTACAAAACAAAAAACACAAAAATCAAAAAAAGAAAAAAACAAAAAGCAAAAAAACCCAAAAACCAAAAAAAAAAAAACCACAAAAGAAACAAAACAAAACAAAACCCCAACTCTGCCAGCAGGAGGCAACTCTTTGTAGGAAGGTCACTGGAGCACTTCGTGGAGGGAGATAGGATCAGCTTCTTGGAAGAGTCATGGAGTCACAGTGTGTTGGGCTTCCTCTAGCCCTGCTGACATATCTGATGTGGTTCCCTGTATCACAGAGCTGTAACAAAGCACTCTGTGCTAGTGATGTGAGCAAATGTCTCATTCAGGAGCTATGCCAGGGCGGGCCTGGACAAGGAAATTGTTCCTGCTCTAAAGAGTGTACGCTGTGCCTTGGGGCACTTTGGGACAAGTGCTGGGGTTGTGTTGGTATGTGTCATCCTCAGAAGTAAAGTGACACTCCTCGTAGAAGAACTGTATGAGCCTATCCCCTTTCTCTTCTGTGCTCTCACAGAAGGACATACCCAGTTGAATTGGAACATTGTTTCCTTCCCTAGTGCAGAAGAACTTTCAGAAACCAGGAAAACCTGGTTTCTATTTTAAAAACTGTGAACCAGCCTCATCACCCAAATGTGTCTGTTCCTAAAAATAATGTTCATGGCCCCTTATTCCGGTGACAAAGAGCACCGGTTTACCGTGGTCTAGTTTGATGACCGCAGGTCCATACATAGTGGAAAATAGCCTGTGAGTCCATGGGAGCATCCAAGTACCGCTGGTTTCATAATGCCTGCTGTTAGTGCATCTATCCTGAACGCTTGGACTACAGAAGTGAGACTGTTAAGTGTATGAACTTTATGTTTCAAAGAAGAAAAATGTAAATAGAAAGCATCTTAGTCAGAAAGACATTTGTACGCATGAGAGTTCCTCAGAGAATCGACCTGTGGCATCAGAGTGCCAACAGGTTATGAAGATGTCAAGAATCTGGATTGCATTACCTTTAAGGTACGGTATATCCAGGGATGTCTTCAATTACACAGTTATAACTGCTCTTGTTCTTTATTCCCCACCGGTAACATAGCTTTACCTTTGGACACTTGTATAACTTTGGTCATAAAGGCAACAGGTACACAGAGAATTCCTAAAAGATCTGAGTTTGTAGCATAAAGCCTGATGATCTTTTCTTTGGTATTGAAAAGCTTTCTGTCTTCAAAATTATAGCATTAAACTGTTAACATGAGCAATGATTTCCTGACCTGCTACTGAATGTCATTCTTCATTGTTGCCTGGTAGTGTTTATGTACTCTGTAAGTATAGTACATATTCAAATATATTACCGTAACAGCTCACATAAAAAATTACCCTAGGGGGGGCTGGGAATATGGCCTAGTGGCAAGAGTGCTTGCCTCCTACACATGAAGCTCTCAGTTCGATTCCCCAGCACCACATATATGGAAAACGGCCAGAAGGGGCGCTGTGGCTCAGATGGCAGAGTGCTAGTCTTGAGCGGGAAGAAGCCAGGGATGGAGCTCAGGCCCTGAGTCCAAGGCCCAGGACTGGCCAAAAAAAAAAAAAAAAAAAAAATTACCCTAGGAAATTTAAGTTAAACATCTTTACTTTGGTTTTAGAAAGCAAAAGCTTATTATATTTATAATTAAAAAATATGTAGTAGAATTTATCCCGTAATACATATGCTGACAGTGCTTTAGTGAAAATTTGTCATTCTCTTCCATTCCCTTCCTGAAGTGCGAATATAGATAATAGTCATCCCTATGAATTTCAAGGTACCTACGCCTTTTTTATGCTTTATTTATTAATTAAACAAAAATTTTTGACAAGGTGTTGTGCACAGGTGTACATTTACATAGTAGGGCAGTGTGTACATTTCTTGTGAATCTTACACCCTGTTTTTCTTTCCCTTCCCTAGGTCAGGTAGACATATATATATATATATATATATATATATATATATATATATATATATATATATATATATTACACAGTGTACCTACCAAGAACATATACAGTAGCCATGTGGCCTATGCCAAAGAAAATTCGCCTAGGGGTTTAAATGTAATGTTGACAGTAGACAATATGTCAACAATAGTCTTATATGAATGTACATACATAGTTTTGAGCTATGTGATCCACTGAGAGGTCTATTTTTGACCTTTAACCTTTTGAGTAGTTGTTGGTTTTGGATACATAGTGTAGGGTTGCTGACCTACACCTGTGGGAAATACCATTTGACAAGAAGTTTTGGTTTCACAGACCTGGTCTCTACTGTCTCCCTGTTCCCCCTCCTTAACCGTCATATATCAAGGAGATCATGCCCCTTTGTTTTCTGTGTTCTAGGCTTGTCTCGCTCAACATTATTTGTTCAAGTTCTGACCATTTCCCTGCGAATACCAATATTTCATCATTCCTGATAGCTATGTAATATTCCATTGTGTATACGTACCATATTTTTTGGATCCATTCATCTGTGGAGGGGCATCTGGGTTGTTTCCATATTTTGGCTATTGTGAGTTGTGCAGCGATAAACATGGAAGTCCAGATGTCTTTTTGCTATCTTGGGACCTGTTGTTCAGGATAGATGCCTAGGAGTGGTATGGCTGGGTCATAGGGTAGGTCTATGTTGAGCTTTTTGAGAAACCTCCATACTGTTCTCCAAAGTGGTTGTACTAATTTGCACTCCCACCAACAACAGAGAAGGGTTCCTCTTTCCCCGCACCCCCTCCAGCATTTGTTGTTGCCCGAGTTCAGAGTATAGGCCATTCTAACTAGAGTCAGGTGGTATCTCAGGGTTGTTTTTATGTGAATCCCTTTGATGTCCTCCTCTTGTCTTATTGCTATGGCTAGGGATTCGAGCACTATATTGAAAAGAAGTGGGGAGAGTGGGCATCCTTGTCTTGTTCCTGAGTTTAGGGGGAATGATTTTAGTTTCTCCCCATTTAATACGATGTTAGCAGTTGGTCTGTTGTATATGGCTTTTATTGTTTTGAGGAATGTTCCATCTATTCCTGTTTTCTCCAGAGCTTTTAATAACTATGGATGTTGTATTTTGTCAAAGGCTTTTTGGGCATCGATTGAGATAACAATGTGATTCTTGGTTTTAGTTCTGTTTATGTGGTGAATTACATTGATTGATTTACGGATGTTGAACCATCCTTGTGACTGTGGGATGAAGCCTACTTGGTCATGGTGTATAATTTTCTTGATCAGTTTCTGGATCCTGTTAGCTAATATTTTATTGAGGAGCTTTGCGTCTGTGTTCATTAGTGATATTGGTCTGTAGTTCTCTTTTTTGTTGGGTCTTTTCCTGATTTGGGGATGAGTATAATATTAGCTTCATAGAATGAGTTTGGAATTTCTCCCTCTGTTTCTGTTTCGCAGAAGAGTTTGAGGAGTATTGGTATTAGCTTCTCACTAAAAGTTTTATAGAATTTGTTGGGGAATTCGTCTGGGCCTGGTCTTTTCTTTGTTGGGAGGTTCTTGATTACCCCCTGTATCTTGCAGTACGTTATTGGGTTATTTAGTTGATTTATTTCTTCTTGGTTCAGTTTGGGCAGTTTATACTTCTCTAAAAATTGATCCATTTCTGTAAAATTTTTGTTTTTTAGTGCAGTCTGGAATAAACAGGGCAAATGCCCAAATATACTAAGAAATATTATCTTTTGGGTGAACTGGTTTAGAAACAATTTAGTTGGAACAATGGGGCATATTGATGAGGATTAAGAAGCAAACACACATGGGGCTGGGGATATAGCCTAGTGGCAAGAGTGCCTGCCTCGGATACACGAGGCCCTAGGTTCGATTCCCCAGCACCACATATACAGAAAACGGCCAGAAGCGGCGCTGTGGCTCAAGTGGCAGAGTGCTAGCCTTGAGCGGGAAGAAGCCAGGGACAGTGCTCAGGCCCTGAGTCCAAGGCCCAGGACTGGCCAAAAAAAAAAAAAAAAAGAAGCAAACACACAAAAAAAATCCAGCTGTATATCCTGTCCTGCTTTTTCTATTTGAGCCAGAACAATACTGGGAGGCCTTTTATATGGGCCAGTGTCTAGGGACCTTGCTGGGGGAAAACACAGAGAACATCTTGCTTATGTAATTTACCAGTCTACCTTGAGCTTACACATACATATTGTTTATTTGTTTCCTTGATTAATGTATGCAGACATTTCTTTTGTATGTTGACTTTTATTATTATTATTATTATTATTATTTCCATTTTTAATCTCTGGAAAAAGGCCTGAGGCCCAGACCTTGTCTGAGATAATACATATTTCTAAAAAGGCAAAGTAAACAGTTTGATTTGCAAATTAACTCTCACAAGATACTTCTTTAATACTTAACATTTAAATTCATATTATTGGGAGAGCTCTTTTAGATTTACTTATGTGTAGATTATTATCATCTTCATTTCAATGTATAGGTTAGTTACTTCTTTTCTAAAACTTGATGGCATTCACAGTTGCTCAGAATCCTTTTTCAACTCAGAATTTGTGACCATAGCCTCTAGACCATCAGGTATGGAAGACTGGCCTACAGAAATATCTCAGTGATACTATGCTTGCTTAGCTTGCCCTAGGCCCTACGTTCAATCCACAATCCACAAGAAGACAGAAATAGAAACAAAATAGAATATATATTTATATATATATATATTTTTTTTTTGGTCTTGGAGCTTGAACTTTGGGCCTTGGGCACTGCCCCTGAGCTCTTCAGCTCAAGGCTAGAGCTCTACCATTTGAGCCACAGTTCCACTTCTGGTTTTCTGGTGGTTAATTGGAGATGAGAGTCTCACAGACTTTCTTGCCTAGGCTGGCTTTGAACAGTGATCCTCAGATCTCAGCCTCCTAAGTAGCTAGGATTATAGGCATGAGCCACCAGCACCCAGTTTGATGTAGCGTTTCTCACAAGAATGTCTTGCAGTCCTGCAGGTCTTCATGCTAAACTTTCCTGATCTTACTAGAAAGATTATCAAAACACTTTTTGTCTCAGTTATGCATGCAAAGAAGATAACAATATGCCAATGTGATATGAATGACTCTAAACCTACTCCCAACTCCAAGCTTCACAACCAAAAAGCCATAGAATACTGTAATAGCACTTTACTTCTAGATTGTTGTAAGAAGTGTTTCCAAGTAGTCACAGTTAAAGATGATCATTGACACCAGTAATGAGTTTGACATACTACCTCCTAGTGGCAAAACCATGGTCACAGCCAGTGTGGCTGTAGGCCAAGAGAGACGATCCAATGGGCTGGGCCTTTTATATTGTCAAATTCAGAAACAAGTCACTACTGTACAACTCTTAGAATGCCCAAAATCTAAAATGCTAAAGAAAATGCAGAGTGATATGGAGAAACCAGGTGTTCTATACTGATTGGTTCTGAAAACTGAAGTAGTGTGAGAAGCAGTGTGGCCCCTTGTAAGGCAGCTGGGCAGCTTGGAACAAACTCTCTAGCATATGATGTTGAATATGGCATTGGTCCAAAGAAGTGTGAGATCTCCTGTGCACAAAAACTACACACAAATATTTATAGCAGTGTTATTCATACCTGCTCAAAGCTGGAAGCAACTAAAAACTATTGTCATTAAAAGACATGTAAGATGGGGCTGGGGATATAGCCTAGTGGCAAGAGTGCCTGCCTCGGATACACGAGGCCCTAGGTTCGATTCCCCAGCACCACATTTACAGAAAATGGCCAGAAGCGGCGCTGTGGCTCAAGTGGCAGAGTGCTAGCCTTGAGCGGGAAGAAGCCAGGGACAGTGCTCAGGCCCTGAGTTCAAGGCCCAGGACTGGCCAAAAAAAAAAAGACATGTAAGAAAATTAAATGAATATTACTAAGTTTTAACAAGGTGGGGGAGGTGGGAAATCAGTGGGTTTTAAATTATTTTTTGGAATGGTTTTTAATCAAATGTTTGTATTTTAAAGAGTTGAAACGACTGTCCAGAAGCGTCCAGCCGCGAGCGCCGACTCTCCACTCCGCCGCCGTCCGCACCGACACTCAGCTCACCTCACCATGGACGATGATATTGCTGTGCTCGTTGTGGACAATGGCTCTGGCTTGTGCAAAGCCGGCTTCGCCGGTGACAATGCCCCCCGGGCGGTCTTTCCCTCCATCATAGGACGCCCAAGGCACCAGGGCGTGATGGTGGGCATGGGTCAGAAGGATTCCTACGTGGGCGACGAAGCCCAGAGCAAGAGAGGCATCCTGACCCTGAAGTACCCCATCGAGCACGGCATTGTCACCAACTGGGACGACATGGAGAAGATCTGGCACCATACTTTCTACAACGAGCTGCGTGTGGCCCCCGAGGAGCACCCCGTGTTGCTGACCGAGGCCCCCCTGAACCCCAAGACCAATCGTGAGAAGATGACCCAGATCATGTTTGAGACCTTCAACACCCCAGCCATGTACGTGGCCATCCAGGCTGTGCTGTCCCTGTATGCCTCTGGCCATACCACTGGCAGTGTCATGGACTCTGGTGATGGGGTCACCCACACAGTGCCCATCTACGAGGGGTATGCCCTCCCCCATGCCACCCTGCGTCTGGACCTGGCTGGCTGGCACCTGACAGACTACCTCAAGAAGATCCTGACCGAGAGAGGCTACAGTTTCACTACCACAGCCGAGCGGGAAATCGTGCGTGACATCAAGGAGAAGCTGTGCTATGTTGCTCTGGATTTCGAGCAGGAGATGGCCACTGCTGCCTCCTCCTCCTCCCTGGAGAAGAGCTATGAGCTGCCTGATGGGCAGGTGATCACCATTGGCAACGAGCGCTTCCGTTGCCCTGAGGCTCTTTTCCAGCCCTCCTTCCTGGGCATGGAATCCTGTGGCATCCACGAAACTACCTTCAACTCCATCATGAAGTGTGATGTGGACATCCGCAAGGATCTGTATGCCAACACAATGCTCTCTGGTGGCACCACCATGTACCCTGGCATCGCAGACAGGATGCAGAAGGAGATCACAGCCCTGGCACCCAGCACGATGAAGATCAAGATCATTGCTCCCCATGAGCGCAAGTACTCCGTGTGGATTGGTGGCTCCATCCTGGCCTCCCTGTCCACCTTCCAGCAGATGTGGATTAGCAAGCAGGAATACGATGAGTCCGGCCCCTCCATCGTGCACCGCAAGTGCTTCTAGGCGGACTCTTACCTAGCTGCAATACACCCTTTCTTGACCAAAAAAATAACTTTGCGCAGAAAACGAGATGAGATTGGCATGACTTCATTTTAAAAAAAATTTTTTTTGGTTTCTTTTGGCGCTTTTGACTCAGGATTTAAAAGCTGGAATGGTGAAGGTGGCAGCAGGAGCAGGAGCAAGCAAACCCAAAGTTCTACAATGTGGCCAGGACTTTGACTGTACATTGTCTTTTTTTTTTTAATAGTCATTCCAAATATTGTGAGATTGCATTGCTACAGGAAGTCCCTTGCTCTCCCAAAAAGCCACCCCAGCCTCTTTCCTGGGAAGGAGGGTGATCTGTCAGCCCTCCCTCGCCCAGTCCATTCAGGGGAGAGACAACATTGCTTTCATGTACATGGTGTTATGCGACATTTTTTTAAATCGTCTTAATACTTTTTTAAATTTTGTTTTCTTTTGAATGGTCAGCCATGGTGACCCTCCCTTTTTGTTCCACGCCCCCCCCAACATGAGATGTATGAACGAAGGCTTTTAAAATCTCCCTGGGAGTTGGTTGAGGTGTGAAAGTGGGCAGGACTCCCCCTGTACACTGACTTGAGCCCAGTTCAATAAAAGTGCATATCTTGAATACAAAAAATTAAAAAAAGAGTTGAAACAGTTTTAGTCTTATAATAGATTTATAAAAAATAGCAGAAATAACAATTCCTTCAACTCCAAGTAGTAACATTTTGCTGCATTTTCTTTATCTCTCCTCTCTGTATGTATCTGCACTGCATTTTTTTCTGATTCAGAATAATTGAAGGCACTATGCTCTTTTCTGCTAAACACATCAGAGCTCTATCTTATTTAGTAACCACATTATGATTAAGTCAAGACATTATCATTGATATAATGACCTAACTACAAACCATATTCATTTGTTTCCCATTACCTCATAAATGAGTTTTATTTGAAAAGAGAATAAAGAATTCTGGTTCAGGGCACAATCAAGGATTACACTTGCATTAACTGCCATGACTCTTTGCCTTTGTAGTCCTTTTTCAAATAAGGACTGTCTCTACTTAAAAAATATGGATCTTAGTTTTAGGGCAATTTTAGGTTCAGAGGATAGCTGAGTGAAAAGTACAGAGAGCTTTCATACATCCCTGGACAGCTTCTCCCAGTACCAACTACATCAGAAACATACGCTGAGTACAACTGATGACCCAACATTGATACATCATCATGCTGAGACCACAGTTTACATTAGAGTCCACTCTTGTCCATTTGATAGGTTGTTCAACTGTATGACACTGATCTATCATTATATGCCAGACAGAATATTTTCACTATCCTAAAATCATCTGTTCTCAACTTATTCCTCACTGGGTCCCCACATTTTCTTGACCATATCTGATCATTTTACACTCTCCATAGCTTTGCCTTTTTAAAAATGCCTATTTGGGGGACCACACAGTGGGTAGATTTTTTAGATTAACTTTTTTTTTTTTTTTTTTTTGCCAGTCCTGGGCCTTGGACTCAGGGCCTGAGCACTGTCCCTGGCTTCTTCCCGCTCAAGGCTAGCACTCTGCCACTTGAGCCACAGCGCCGCTTCTGGCCGTTTTCTGTATATGTGGTGCTGGGGAATCGAACCTAGGGCCTCGTGTATCCGAGGCAGGCACTCTTGCCGCTAGGCTATATCCCCAGCCCCTAGATTAACTTTTAAAAAATTAGTAATGTGCATTTATTTTTTCTCTTATCTTTTCATGACTTAACAGTTCTGCACAATAACAGCAATAGTTATATTAGACAATTAGCTTAGAGGATTAAGGGTGTCATACCAGGTGTGGTACCACAAGCCTATAATCTCAGCACTTGAGAGGCAGAGGCAATGTGGATCAAAGATTCAAGGGCAGCCTAGGCTACATAGGGAGACTGTTTCAAAAACATAACAGAGCACCAATCCTGGGTCATTTCTAGGGGCTTTGCACTCACACTGTGCTAGGTCTCACCTTGAAAATTAACAGCTTCCTTTGGCATTTAAGAGTTCTAGGTTGTTTAGAGGTTGAGTGAAATTCCTAAGCCTGTTAACTGGTCACAGTCTACCAACTCTCATAATTAGCACAAGACCATTGTATTGTGTAAGTGCCATTCTGTATTCAACAATGACTAACTGATCCATTTCAGACTGTTCACTTAAGAAGAGGGGGGCATTCATCCACAATCAATGCTTCTGGGCATTTAGCATATTGGGTACCAAGAAAGTGAGATGCAACAAGAATGGATGTGAATGAAGGCACAACCCATTCCTCTGCTCCTTCTCACTGCTCCCCACCCCATCCCTGACACCAATCCTGGCACTGTGGTGACTTCTAACTAAGTCTTATCTGGTCATTGAGCTTCATGACCTTGAGAAGGTCATTTCTTTACCCTGAGCTTGGGAACTCTGAACTGGACGATAACAAAGGTCCTTTGTAACTCAGAGGTTCAGTGATTGGGGTAAGATAAAATGTCACCTTCCTTGTGAATTTCAAACATAATTACATAATTATTCTTTACCCCAAATCTCAGCAAGGGACAGATGCAAGACTATGAGAAGTGTCCCAATTTCTAGAAGTTACCTGCATGCTAGATCAAAGAGATGTGTAGAGTACCAGTCAGAAAAATGGACAGGCAATACAACTCATCAGCAGACATGCAGGGCTAAATATTTGTGTCCTATGAAAGTCATGTTCAATAATTTTTTTTTAAGTTAGAACGTTAAAAGTGTATTTGGAGACAGCATGAGTACAGGTAGTGGCTGAAATAGTTGGCAAACTGATAGGTAAATAACAAGACAGGAAACTTGCTTGCTTCTTAGAGATGTAGAAACCTGTAGAATGAAAAAGGAGGAAAAAGTAATGGTGGGTGCGATGGGTATGAATAGGTCCCCAAGAAGGGACTCTGGGCAGTAGAAACACTTGAGATGAAGTTCTATCATCTTGAACCAGGATAGACTAGGAAAAACGAGGTATGGTGAATGGCAGCCAAGAATGTAAAAACTCAGTTTAAAGTAAATAAAGGAGAATGATTTTCACCCACGAACTTTTTAAGATTAAGGGATCAAAGTTGTTTTAGGGGAAAATTAGGCAATATAGACCAGGGAAAATAAGGTGAGTGGCAGCTAGGGATTTAGAAAGTGTATTTAGAAGCATAGCACTTGCACTCCTTTGTAAGCTGCAGTACTAACACAAGAAGAAAAAATCAAGATTAGCTTTCTCAATCTGACCTTGCCTGCTAGCCCCAGACATTTAGTGTGCTCTAAAAACTAAGAAAGGATATATTAAAAAAGAAAGAAAGAAAAGACATGTATCCTAGAGAAGCAAATACTTGGGGAAATGGCTTCTCCTGCTCAAAAGATAAACATGTATGGCAGGACACATTCTATCTCAAGGATAAACAACCAGTTTTAAAATATATGGCAGAAGGCATTCTCTCCTAAAATGGATACCCAAACATAATGGCCAATTTAAAGTATAGCCAGTCTTGGAGCCCCTGAGCCCAAGTGGTAGCAGTGCAACACCAAGAATGATTAGAACAAAGAATAAACGCCAGTCTGCACAACTTTAAGTTAGACCCACCTTTATCACATGATATATATCCTGATGTCAAAGAGCCCAGTGTGTGTCCTCCCCTCTGAAAGCACCCACACTCCGTTAAGAGAGTGCCCTTGCCTTTCTGCTTATCTGGTTTTTGGGGATTATTTTGTCTGCTCATGGTCTGCTTGCCTGCTTACTTACTCAATAAGGCTCTGTCAAGTTTTCTTCCCATTGTGACTTTTGCAGAAATTCTTATTCTGCGATCAAAGTCAAGGAGCCCAATGAAGAGTCCCTACTTTCAGAGGGAAAGTTTACAAACCCTCACCTGCATCCAGTGACAGTCCCTTGCACTTTCCTCAAGAAACCTTCAATCGAGTTGCACTAAGTACAAGTGGGCACTTTGAGCATGTTGCCCTTGCAAATATTTAGGAGAGAGACTGAGCTCTCATTTTGGCTTGATACTGCAGAAAGCATGGACCATGTACTTTGTTATGGGTTAAGAGTTTGGGCCCCACCTGATATCTCAGTCAATTGATATCTCCTTGTCTCCATCTGAGCCTAGCCTATCTTGTGGCTGGATGCACAATGCTTTATTTTTTCCTTGCAGTATCTTCCCTTCCTACACTTCCACACCTCATTCATGTATCCAAAGTCGAGTTTTCACTTTTGAACAATGTTGGTCTCCTAGATCCCTTTGTTAAGCAGTGACCACCGGCTGGAGACACCATTTCAGAGTCAGTCTCAGCCTCCAAACATGTGCTGCTTTGTGAGAACAGGGTTCATAGGGGCTTTCTCGTCACTGTAAGCCCACCTCCTAGCTTCAGGCTCAGCACAGAGCCACATACTCAATGTCTATGACGTTGGTAAGCTGTGACATCAATAGTGACAATTATTATAGGACGAAGTACTTTTGACAGACTCTCTCTCTCTCTCTCTCTCTCTCTCTCTCTCTCTCTCTCTCTCTCTCTCTCTCTCTTTATTCTGTGGAAAGACTTAAGACAGGGATACTTTTGCAAAAAACCTCCACGTTGAGGAGCCACCTTGCCCAGTCTCACAGAGCACCTCTGGTGGGGTCAGCGTCCTCGAAGCCTTGATCTCTCACAGGGATTCTCGTGGGTGGTGGAAGGGAAAAGAAATGCCTCCAAGTCCTCAGCACCCTAGCTTCACAAAGATACACAGCTAAACACACTTCCAAATCCTCAGATTGGCCGTGCACACAAGGCTCTTCGCGCTATGACCTCGGGGGGCCTACAGGACATTGGCCCTGGCAAGCAGGAAAGCTCGCCGCCTCTCCCGCAGCCCGGCCTCTCCGAGTCCCGGGCTCGGACGCGGGAGTGCCCCGGGGAGCTGGGTGTGCCCGCGGGCGGGGCGGCCAGGTCTTCGGCCTGGGATCCCGGCGGCGGCGCGGTCGCCGGGTGCTAAGCGGGCAGCACTGGGGCGCTTTGGTCCTCCCGCCGTCCCGAGTGCCGGCCTGGCGCTGGATCTGAGCGGGGTTCTCCGCCGCCCGCTCCGCCGGTACCCCACCCCCCACCCCCCCCCCCCAGGTGACCGCACCCCTTCACGGCGTGTCCCCCGGGACCTGGTTGTGAGGCGGCGCTGCCGGCGCGGAAAGGGGCGTGTCCGAGGTCCCCGGCCCCGGCGGCCAGAGCACCTGCGCGGGCTCCGGGGGTCCGGCCGCCCGCGAGCTTCCCCGCCCACCCGCCGGGAGCCCCTGCCGGCCCCGCCCCGTCCCGTCTGGGGCCCTGCCGGCGGGTTCGGGACTCCCAGTCGGAGCGGGGGTGGGGGAGGGTCCCGCCGCCCGCAGCGCCAAGTCTCGCGGTGCTGCTAAGACCCCGGAGCCGCAGGCCCGGCGCCTCCCACGCGCGACAAATTCTGCGCGCGGGAAGGAAGCCGAGGCCGGGGACGGGGAGCGGCGAGAGCGCGAAGCCGCGGCCGGCTGCGGCGAGGACCGCGGGGAAGCCGCCCGCTAGCGCCCTCCTTCGTGTGCGCGGACGCGGCGCTGGGTCTCCGCCGGTCTCCCCGACGCCCCGCGCCGCCCTCGCTCCCGGGGCGCTGGGCCTCCGCAGCAAGATGGCAACCCCGGCGGCCGTTAATCCTCCGGGTGAGTAGCGGCTGCGGGCCAGGCCCGGCCTGGAGCCGGCGGCGCAGGTCCGAGCGCAGCGCTCACTGCGCGCGCTGGGCGCCCGGGGCTGAGCGGCACCGGTCGTCCGTGGGCGCCGCAGCCCGCGTCTCCACCCCGTCTCGGCCGACGTCGGCCCGGTTCCTGCCGGCTCGGGCCGGGTCCCGCGGGCGGGTGGGCGGCAGAACCCGGGGTTGCAGGCGCGGGGAACCGCAGGGCCCGCCCGGAGCCCCCGCAGCAATTCCGACAGTCGCCTTTGCCCCGCGCTTCCCCGTCCATCCCCGCGTCCCCGGAAAAGCGCGGGGTCGTGGCCGAAGTGAGTGTAGATGATGGAGGGAAAAGTTTGGCGCCGAGAGTCAACAGGATGGGGCTCCCGGGGTTCCTCCTTCTCGATCTTTACAACTGGCCACCGTGTGTCCAAATTCTTCCCGGGCTGGACAACCTTAATGTAACCAACGGTGCGGCTCGGTCCTGTCCAAGCGCCGGTGCTGCGCACCTGTCAGCCTCGCCGAGCAGCCTGAAACATCTGCGCAGCCATCGTCTAGTAGGAATAATTAACTTCTTTTGGAATGATAGCAAAGGAAACCCCATTTTAGTTGTGAAACTTCCATGTGGCGCGAGCACTGCTGGAGAGTTTTGGGTGTTGTGCCTGTAGTGCTGTGGGCATGACAGGCTGCTAAGTCAGGGACGGAGCTCAGCACTCAGGAAAGTTACACGAGAAGGAGGTACTGTGTCTTGGGAGACATTGTTGAGTGAGAAATCACAATGTCTGGCAGAGAAAACTTCCGGCATCCTGTCCTGCACTAGTCAGGGAAAGCATGTGTGATTTGCCTAGACCTTAAAGGACTGGAAGGCTGAGGACCTTTGCAGGTGCAAGTCATGAGGGCTTGCTTCCCAGTATCAGTCGCAAGGTCACCAAGGGGGTCGGTGCACCACTGGGATGTTACAGAGATTTCACATCCAGGTTCATGGACGTGGCCAGGCTTTAGGACCTCTAAGCGCAGGTATGATGGACTTTGTCTCCTTGCATTAAGAGAGAGACTATAATGATGAAGAGCAGAGAAGTTCCACTGTCACTTTCTTTCTAAGGGAATAACTTGCCAGCCATTCTCAAATAACTCAGACAAAAGGTAGTAAAAGTAGAGGTGTTAAGGCAAGGTTTAAAATGAGACAGGTGCTACTGAGGACAGACTTAACAAGGGTGGCCTGAACACAAGACAAGGAAAGCACCGTTGGCTATGTGGAGTCCAGATTTGGCACTGATTAGATGTGATATAAGGACAAAGGAAGAGGCCAAGGAGACAAAGAGGCAGGTGCCTATGGTGTGGTGACAAGGAAGGAGGTCCATTAACAGAAACAGTTGGTTGTCACTTGGGTGGTTAAGCGACTTCAACCTGCTTGCCTTTTTAGAAATTAACAGAAAATTAATAGATTTGAATGTAGTGAAAGTTGGAAAGACAAGGTTAATGAAGATATTTTGGTGCAATATAGGCTTACATTGGAAAGAGGAATACAATTGAAGTGATGGCATGATTGTGTACTCTTACATCACTGTTGCAAACTGTTCTGTCCATCCAGTTGGCCCCGTGCTGCATGGAATGAAGATGGAGCAGCTGGGGATGCTGAGCACATCAGTGTCTGGTCTTGGGGGCTTGATGTTTCAGAGGACTTGATCATCCAAGCCCTCATTCTCCCAGTCAGTACCTGTTCAGCTTGACATACTGGAGATCTTGGCAGGGTGAGTGTTTATCAGCTGAAAATCCTTTGAGGTGATCACCTTTTCTCTTAGCCATCTTCATTTTTTTAAAAAACTGGTTCCTGTGGTAGCAGGATGCATAGGGGTGTGTTGTGTTGTTCTGGCCACACGTGAGTGTCCAGCTTAGGATTTAGTCTCAAGGAACATCTCCAAAGAAGGAGATTTCAGATTTCATGAGTAATGTACAACAAAGGAAAGCTTGACACCTGAGCTAGCCACTCACTCTCATCAGCAGAATTCACATGACATTTCTCTAAATTCTTCCTATCCTCTTACTCCCATCCCCTCTCTAGATGGTTTGTTGCTTTGCACAGAATAAGAGCTTAGTAAACATAGCTAAATGAACTGAGAGGACCCAGGACTTATTTCTGCTACTACTTTGAGCTCAGGGTACAAAGGCTGCTTCCCAACCACCCATTCGTTGTTTTCCCTAGCTGATCACCGCACATCAACCAACACATTCATTTGCCGGGACGCTACTCTGCAATACAATGGTGGTACTCAGAGTTTGGTGATAGAGTTGAAGATGGGTCTTCACCTCCTCAGGTTGCTCAGTTGGTGTGAGCCAGGTTTCAAAACTCCCTACACTGCTCCATCTAGGTCTCCGGTGTTGCATTTAGATTAGATTTCTACCAGCTACTCATGGTAGAAGTCCCTAGAGGAAGAAGAGATTGATTGCCAAGTGTTCCCATGGGTCTTGCTTCTGTACCTCCTATGGTTGAAAATACTTCCTGACTTCCGGGGTCATTTCTAGTACTTACAAGGGTCTATCTCCAGTACTATGGTATTGGTAGATTTTCTCTGTTCTGTTTGTCCAGGGATGACTCTAGACTAGAGAATTCTTTCTTCCTGTTTCATGTGTTAGCTCTTTCTTGCCCATTCTGTGTGCTCCCATCACTGTGATGTATTTAACCATGAGCCATTCTCTACAACCAAACACATGGCAGCAAGCACACTCTTAAAACCTCCTGAAGCATTAGCTAATTAAACTACTCTTTGAAACAAGCATCCCAGTTTCAGATATTTTGTAACAACAAAAAAGGGACAAATACAGAACTTTATAGCATGTCATCATTTTAGCTTGTCTTTCTTCTCTTAATAATCTGCATGTAAGTTTTCTCTTTTTAATAAACTGATGGTTCACTCTTTTTAGTGCTTAATAAAATTTTACCATTAACTTGGCGCCAGTGGCTCACACCTGTAATCCTAGCTACTCAGGAGGCTGAGTTCTGAGGCTTGTGGTTTGAAGAAGCCAGCCTGGGCAGGAAAGGCCATGAGACCCTCACTTGTCTCCAACAAAACACTCAGAAAACCCCATAAGTGGAGATGTGGCTTAAGTGGTAGAGCGCTATCTTTAAGCGCAAAGAGGCTCAGGGACAGCACCCAGACCCCGGGTTCAAGCCACGGGACTGGCAAAAAACAACAACAAAAATATTATTAGATGTATCTACCAAAGGGCACACTGGTTGTTTCTAAGTTGTGGTGATTATAGCTGCTATTTTTTGACCAATATTTACTGAGCAACAGCCATGTACTGGATACTGATATTGTTTCTGGGGTTGTGCTGATAGAAAAATTGGTACAGCCACTGCCATCAGTGTTAAGTAGTCACAATGGAACCATGGTATAATGTCAAGGCTGTGAAGAAATGATTCCTAGGATTGAATAACCAAAAGTCCTAGTTTACATTAGGATTTGGTAAAGGCCATTTGAAGTCAGCAAAGGCCTCTGCAAGGAGTTGATATTTAAGTCAAACTCTCAAGAATGAAGAGAAATGTAAGGAAGAACATTGTAAGTACAGGGAGGAGATCCCGCAAAGGCCTGCAGATGGGCAGAGGTAGGCAAATTAGAACCATCAGAAAGGACAGTGTGGCTAGAAGATGTGAGCCAAGTGAGAAAGCATGAGAAGCTGGAGATGTGAGTAGAGCTCACCTAGCAGAATGCCATGGGTCTTGGTTTAGGAGTTCCAATATATTGCTAAAGGCAGTGAAAAGCCATTTAAGAACAGAGCAAGGGAAAAGCATGGTCAGTTATGCACCTTGTGATCCTTCCTGTGGCTAGTATGGGCAACAGATTGGAGGGAGGCTCTGGAGCAACAAGATATAGTAAGGTACCCATGAGAGAGGTAGATGCATTGTGTGTGTGTGTGTCAGTGTGTCAGTGACACCATGTTAAAGAACTCTTTGGCCCCAGTTAGGTACTGTCCTTTGAAATTGAGCAGGGCTTGTCTTCCTTAGGTAGAGTCATTCTGACCTTATGGTAAAATGTTGTAGAGTCATTCTGACCTTATGGTAAAATGTTGAAGAGTCATTTTGACCTTATGGTAAAATGTTGTAGAGTCATTTTGACCTTATGGTAAAATGTTGCCGAGAGAGGTGAAGTTTGAGCCATAGGCTCTGTCTGAGTGAGTGTCTGAGGCTCTGTCTTGATAACTGAGTGGCGGGAGGCAATGGGGAAAGGCAAGGTGTTAAGTGGTCAAGCAGGGTATGTTCATGGCTTAAGCATCAGTCACTGTCTGTTGTCACACTTTCATCTTTCTCCTTTGACTGACTGCATGCTTCCAACCAGAGCACCTGACAAATTAGTCTGCAGGGATTGGAGAGCTTATGGCCAGGTGTTTTCTTGCTTTTCCTGCTGCATTTTGTGCCATTAGACAGGTCATGTCTTAATCTGTTTCCAGATTCAAGAAGTCCTAATAATGGAGGGTGATACTTTGTTTTTATTTATTTATTTTTCTGATTTGACAGTCCCTAATGTCTTTGTACAGCTCTAGGACAGTCCCGGGTATCAACAGGTAGGTCTAGGAACTGCTCTCTCAAGGCATACGTGATAGAAGGAAAGACTGAGAAGTAGAGAGGCCTGGAAGCAATCAGGGGAACACAACCCAGGTGGAGAGGAGCACAGAGGTTGGTGTTAGGTTCACTCCCAGAGATGGCTCCACGCAGATCTCCCAGCATTATCTTGGTAACTGGCATACCTGGAGGCAGTCACCTCTCCCTTCCCTGAGGTCACATCTTGGACCACCCCTGGGTCAGGCCTCCCATTGGACCGTGGGAGGGTTGCAGGCTCTGAGGTCACATTGGCTGGCCACACCTCTCCTGTCCCCTCCCCAGTCCTAGATAAGGCATGGTCCCAGGGTGGCTCGCCCCTTATCTGGCTATAAGCTTCTCCTCTAGCTTGTCCTGAGGCCAGAAGTTTGGCAAAATAAAGTTCTGTCTTTGCTTGAATATGGCATGGTGTTCTTGCTCATCAGCTACCTACTTTTAATAAGCCTTACAGTTTGCCTGAGTTGAGGCCAAGATTGTTGGGAACTCTTAACAGCACGTAAGAAGTCAGAGGACTTGTTAAGTGACAGAAGGGAGGTCAGGAAAGGTACATGCAGTTCTGCAGTTCTCCTGTATAGGCAGTGCCCCCCCTCCCATGCCTTATCTAGGGCAGAGGTAGGTGTGGCCCAGTGAGAGGAGGTGGCTCCTCTAGGTATGCCAGTTACCTAGGTAACAGGTACTGTGGAGACTTTAGACAGAAGGGGGGGGGGGCATCTGCATGGAGCCCTCTGGGGTAGACCTTACTGGGAAATTCTTGGTTGTGACAGCTCCAGGAGGTGGGTGTCCTCCAGGCTTGGGTGGACAGAGGCCAATGTTGCTCTGTCCATGGGCAGGACATGATATGTGTACGATGTATATGATGCCCCTCTGGTGGAATCACATGCCACTAGAGCTGAGGCTGGTGAACTCTGATTTATGGGGACAAAGCTTTTCACAGTACTCTGGAACTGCAAAAGACACCAAGCAACCGGTTCTGCCATGGAGTCCATGACAATGTGTGGTCCATAATAAAACATCAAAGCTTTAAACAACACCAGGCTTTGTTGTTAAAGACCCGCCTTGCTATGTACCCAGGTTGGCTTTAAACTATGGCTCTTCCTGCTTCAGCCTCCCGAGGGCTGGCATTCCAGGTCTGTGTGGCATATCCAGACTAAGATGGTGCTTTTGAGATAGTTCGATACTTAACAATGGAATGTAAGCGTGAAATAATTTCAAGAATTTTTTCTTATTATTTTTAGGGCAACATTGGTGTTTCTATAATATCAGCAGTTTGAAATGAGGCATAGTGTGGAAATTGGTTGCTATTATCTTACGTGCTTGATGGATTCCAAGTTCCCCAAGGACTAAAATGAATGAATGTGATCAAGGATCGCAGCTGTGGTCTTTTCTTTTTCTTTTTAAATCATTTCACACACCCCTCCCCAAAAAAGTCTTTCAGTTCAGCTCATCCAACTTCCTTGAACACAGCCTCTGTTTGCCCGCACAATAGGCTTCAAGCTTAGTGCTGGGGTTTGGACAGAAACATGGTTTGGAAACTGGTTTGGATCTGTGGATAGTGAATCTTTAGGAGGGGGCTCTGCAAATTTATTCAAAAGACCAGCCATTGTTAGTAAGCAGAAGGGTTTGTGAACTCCAGTTCTTTCCTGTGGGCAAAGAAAGAGTGCTGAGGGAATGGGTTGAGGTGTGTGCCTTTTCCTGATCAGCATCACAAAAGGTAGACCTGTGTCCCTGCTGCCTGCTGGGTTTGTGGGGAACTACTGCTTCTGCAAAGCTTGCATCTCCTTCCTTTGCACTTCTCCTAGATCCCCTGTGGCAGCAAATGGTACCACTCACCATTCATTGGCCTAGGCCAGACATTAATTATTTTAATTGCCTAGCCACCTAATTAAACAAATATTAATTGAATGCTAACTGTGTGCTCACAGTGGTGTGCAAACCTAGGCGTGGTTTTTTTCTTTCACAGAGCTTTATTGGGTGGTTATAGAGTCAGCCATTTATTAAGTAGTCACCCACACAAGATACTGTCACTCAGGAATGGATGGGGGAGGATAGCCTCAGCTTCACAGTTCCCATGCAGAATTACTGAGACCCACTCAGGAAAAGCATTTCAAGGTGTCTCACAAAAAGGAGAGTCTCACAAGGTGAACATTTTAAAGGACTTATTTTAGTATTGAGAGGAGTATTCACCCAGACAAAAAATGAGCAGACTAGAGACAAGCAGCACAGCAGAAACAAGACTTTTATGACTCTTTGATGACCATCTTGCAAGAATTGTTTCTTGGCAGGCACTCCTATGAGAAGTTGCCAGGAGCAATGTATTCCCTGACCACTTCTTCCCTCCTTTCCTCATTAATCTGAGGATTCACTAATGGATTGTACACTCTTAATATCATCTAGCTTACATTAGGTTGGTATATGCACCTTCTGAGATTGAATTTTAGAAGGTGGTTCTGTCTCCACCCCCACTCCTGTGTTCACCCCTGGTGGAAAGACTTTGTATGTGCTTTCTGGCACATACTCATTTTATTCTGGTCCACTTTTCCCCCCCATTGTTTCTTAAACACACACAGACACACACCCCTTCACCCCCTTCCAGTGTAGTATTTGCCTACTACATTTATTTAGGGAAGTTGGGAAGTGCAGGGACTTCACTCTAGTCACATCAGTCAGTAATCTGTCACTTTGCAAGCAACTTTTCTTTTTTTTTTTTTTTTTGCCAGTCCTGGGCCTTGGACTCAGAGCCTGAGCACTGTCCCTGGCTTCTTCTCGCTCAAGGCTAGCACTCTGCCGCTTGAGCCACAGCACCGCTTCTGGCGGTTTTCTGTATATGTGGTGCTGGGGAATCGAACCTAGGGCCTTGTGTATCCGAGGCAGGCACTCTTGCCACTAGGCCATATCCCCAGCCCTGCAAGCAACTTTTCACTCAGGGTCACGTGTCTTACCCAGAAAATGGACAAAGACTGTTTTTGACAGTAGAACACAAAAGTAAAGTAAGGAAAATATAGAATGATTTTTCCCCAAACAAAAAGGTTATTTTTCTGGGTCTGAATTTAATTGAGGGTTATAAGACACATTAAGTTGTGGTGCCTCCTTCAATTGTGCAAAATTTCCTCTCTTTTCTTTCATGACAAGCACAGGTATTTATGAAATGCCCAAAATTCGAGACCCTCCCTCCCAACGACCACTGAGAAGCTGATTTTGAAGCAAAAGCAAAACGTCATTTATTAACAAGCTCTAGCTCGGACCTACGCCCACAAGGACACAGCCAAGATGGACACAGCCAAGATGGACGAAGGCCCCAGCACAGATTACACCGGGTTTTTATAGTAAACAAGTCTAGGGGATTCCCAGTTAAAAAGACATGTAATTGGTTAACCTTTAGTGTGTTATCTATTCCTGATTAGCTGGGGCATTGTCGCTTAAGTGCAAGACAGTCAAAGTTTGCAAAAGACATCTGGAGTCAGCCTTCACCTGTTATCCACCTGTTAGTGTGGGGACTGTTAGTGGGGGGGTGCTGCAAGGGACTTTTGGCGCCAGTCCCCTCCTGCTACGTATACATTAGTTACTTATTGGGGCAGTAACTTGTCAGGGGCTTGATTGCCTGGTGGAGCACCTGGCACTTCAAATATTTATCTGCGGATATTCCAGTACACAGCACAATCATCAAACAAGGCGGTGAAGCCTCTTACAAACAATGGCTAAAGCATCCTATCTTTAACTGACTTCTGTTCAAATGAAGTCAAATGGCTACCTTGATTATTTTAGACTGCATTTTGTTCAGGCTTCACACTGGCGTGTTCTGCAGTTATTCGAGGAAGCTTCAGTGTCCGGTCAGGCCCAAGCTACAATATAGAGCTGCACCGGCTGCTCAGGCTCCTCATTTATCTTTTTTTTTTTTTTTTTGGCCAGTCCTGGGCCTTGGACTCAGGGCCTGAGCACTGTCCCTGGCTTCTTCCCGCTCAAGGCTAGCACTCTGCCACTTGAGCCACAGCGCCGCTTCTGGCCGTTTTCTGTATATGTGGTGCTGGGGAATCGAACCTAGGGCCTCGTGTATCCGAGGCAGGCACTCTTGCCACTAGGCTATATCCCCAGCCCTCCTCATTTATCTTGAAGAATGTTACTCAGTTTGACTTTGCCTGATGTTACCTCTCAGTTGTAATTGGCTAATGCTCTTCTATGAATTTAACATTTTCATTGTTACCTGTAAGTAGTTGTACAGTCAGCATGTCTGTTTACAAATACAATGCATCTTGATCAATGTTGCCCTCTCACAGTTTTCCTGCATTTCCCCTAGTTCTGCCCATCTCTTCAATTTTTCTAGTTCCATTTTCACACATATGTATTTCACATGTATATTATGCCTGCATTCACCCACCCTTCATTTCTCCAATTGTCTGCCCCCATTCCTGAATTTAATTGTTTTTAAGCCGAATACCTTGAAATCGTATCACAAGATTCTTTTTGAACTAGTTAAAAGTGAGCCTCTGGGTTGGTATCTTAAGGGTATGTGTAGACCAGGCTAAGGAAAGGTGGTTAGTGATTTTTTTTTTTGCCAGTCCTGGGACTTGGACTCAGGGCCTGTTCACTGTCCCTGGCTTCTTTTTGCTCAAGGCTAGCACTCTGCCACTTGAGCCACAGCGCCACTTCTGGCCATTTTCTGTATATGTGGTGTTGGGGAATGGAACCAAGGGCTTCATGTATACAGAGGCAAGCGCTCTTGCCACTAGGCCATATCCCCAGCCCGTGGTTAGTGATTTTGAATCCATCTCTGGCCAACCTCTTTTTTGTTAGAGTTCTCTATCCTGTCTATGAGTAGTGTAACACATTTCTTGTGGAGTATAGGTTAGGAAAATGGAAAAGGAAAAGGCCGGACTCGATCCTCAACAGGTGAGGACTGTTTATTGAGGAACAGTGAGGGGCACGGACCTTCCCGTGGGCTTGGAGGTTGTGCGATGGGGTGAATTTGGGACCATGCTTATATGGGGTCTGAGCATGGAGGTAGAGGTTAATGAAAAAGCCTGTTAGATCTGAGAAGTTTTGGGCTTTTCTTCTGTTGGGCCTAGGTGAATTGCCCTGCCCACATATCAAAGCAGGTTCACACTTACCTGAGGTTTTGCCTGGTGTCTGTGTGCACCTGAGGCAATAGGATGGAGGTCAATCCTGCACTATAGATCCCAGTAGTTGTGTATGTGTGTGTTTTTTAAAGACTGTAGGGTTTGTACTTTCCTAAATTAAATACCGACTTCATTTGATAAATAAAATAATTATAAGCTATCTATGCAAAGATGATCATTTCTCTAATAAAGTCAGTAGTGAGTTGAAGTAATTACCAACTTCTCTGACATATAAATTGAAAAGCTTTTCAGGTAAGTTGCTCATGTGGAATGCCTGAAACACACAGAAATTAACAATTAGATCTTCATTCAAACTGTAATTTACTGTGATTTGTCTTCTTGGTTGCTGATGCATATCCAGGTTTAGAGATGTATTTATTTTATTTAGAAAGTTAATTTTCTACTTCCTTTAAACTTGTCTTCAAAATAAACTCACACTTAATCCTGATCCCTAAAAACAAAACCAATATTAAAACTTGTAAAAGTGAAATTAATTAAAAAATTACAAAACATTTTAAATTAATTTGTATCATACAATACAAAGCAGGCCATTTTTTTAACCTACTAGTTTTTTTTTTTTAATGTATCTTTCCAAAGTTGCTCTGTGCCAAACAGAAGCCAATAAGACAGTACACACCCAGTCTCTCCTCTGGCCCTTCACACACAGCTTGCTTAGCAGTTAATCACTTCATCTAACAGAAAATTGGATAGTCAGGTGATTCATTTGTAGAGCTGTGTGTATGTGTGTGTGTGCATGTGCGTGCACACCCATACTAGTATTTGAACTCAGGACCTAGGCACTGTCTCAGTTTTTTCTTATTTATTTATTTGTTTATTTATTTATTTATTGAACACAAATTTTTTGACAAGGTGAAGCTTCAGGGCAGACTAATCCAGGAACTAATGGACAAAGACAAGAGATATAATCTGCGCATAATTGGAATAGAAGAAGGAGCCGAATACCAGAGCAGAGGGCTTAAACATGTTCTCAATAAAGTTATGGCAGAAAACTTCCCCAATCTCACAGGGGGCCCCATCCAGGTAACCGAAGCCTATAGGACACCTGGCAGTCCAGACCCCAGAAAAGCCACCCCAAGGCACATAATATTCAAGACTTCAGACCTCAAGATTAAAGAGCAAATTCTGAATTCAGCCAAAGCATTGTATAGGAAGAACAGTGCTTTCCGAACAATATGTTATTTGTCTTGGTTTCCTAAAATTATCTGAAAAGAATTATTCTTTCTGCAGTTAACAGAGTAATACCAAGTATTCTGTGCAAAGTATACTTTATTGACATTAATCTTCATGTGGAGTCAAACAACAGTATGTGGCTGTATTTAAAATTTAAAGCTGAAAGTCAAGTGCAGAAGGACAGAAGTAAAGAAGAAAATTTGGGTGAATGTCTGAGTGTCTGTCTGTAGATTGGTACTGTTTTTTTGGAGGGTGGGACAAGTGTAGGAATAAGAAATGTCCCAAAAGACAGAGCCATTCAAACACAAAGCCACGTATGGAGGGAAGCATCAAGAGAGGCTGCAGGAAAAGAGAGAGGGGCAGTGATTGACAGGGAAAGTAGAGAGGCTGTGGGAAAAGGGAAGGGGACAGTGACTGACAGGAAAAGCAGAGAGCAGTAGAGGAAGGAAGACAAGGGGAGGGGATGTCTGGCCTCAGGGAAATGGATTTAAACAAGGAATAGAGTGCAAATAAGTTTTTCTTAAAAGATGCACGATCTAAGCAGAGACAAATAATAAATCCTAAAGGTTGTTTATTGTTGTGAAAACCAGTCTAAGAAACAACTGCAGCTGGGTGCTTTTAGCTCAGGTCTGTAGTCCTGGCAACTGAGGAGGCTGAGATCTGAGTTCTGTAGTTTGAAGCCAGCCCAGGCAGGCAAGTCTGAAGCTCTTATCTCCAATTAGCCAGCCAAAAGGTGGAAATGGAGCTGTGGCTCCATGGGTAGGTAGAATGCCAGTCTTGAGCACAAAAGCTCAAGGACAGCACCCACACCCTGAGTTCAAGCTCCAGGACTGGCAAAAAGGAAAGAAAGAATTCCACAAGGTGTGAATGAGGATGTGCTACAACCATCTTTTATTCTGCTTTTTGTTATTATTGTCCTACATCCTTTTTTTTCTTTTTAAGGAAAAGAGATGTGTCTTCATAGTGTTGATGTTATATTGCAAATATAGATTTGATGGTGACTTGTATAATATGATCATTGATCGTACACCACACGTTCAGAAATGATTTCAGAAGAGGGATTGTCTCTTTATCTTTTGAAGCCTAGTCGTTCATTCAGAATATGTTAGCTTCCCCATACTATGACAAAATACCTAAGAAAACAAAGAAAGAAAGGTTTTATTTTGGCTCCCAGTTTCAGAGGTGTCATTGGTTCATGGTCCCTTGGGCACGTGACTTTGGTCCTATGGATCAGTAGCAATCTCTGCGGAGGTCAGAGCTAGCCTATCTGTGGAATAGGGATGTTTGCAGAGGCTGACATAGCTGTTAAAGCCTAGAAAGGTCTTGGACTCAGACTCCTACTCTAATGTTTTTTTGTTTGCTTGCCTTTCCTGTATATAGTGCTACAAAATCCCATCCCAAAGGGGCTTTTGGAGAATTGTGTGCCTGGTCCTCCATCTAGAGGAGAAGAGGACTCTTCCTTGCTTTCACATCAAGAAAAATACTTCATGTTCTTTCATCGAAACATATGAATAACAATCTAGACATTTAAAAAGTGTATTTATTGCAGTTGTACAAAAATCTGAGTATCTGTTTTTTTCAGAACCTAAGCAGTTAATGCTTGCAATTTTACTGCAAAGAAATTGATCACTATGCAAGACAGTTTTCATGGCTGAATCATGGTCCACAGTTAAGGTAAACAGATCTGTGATGACATTTTCTGAGCAGAATACAAATGCAGCAACATCCTCCCAGAGGTTCCTGCCGTTTCTTCTACAAGGATAGCATATTGTTCTAGGAAGGTGCTGGCCACAAGAAAGAAAGATCTTTATTTAATCCTTCTTAAAAGGTAGGGCTGTGATATTTGATATGCTTTCTGTGACGAGATTATTCTAAGAGATAACAATTGAGATCATTTTTCTTCTGTTAGCTGCCTCTCTCTCCTTCCTTCTCTCCCATCCATAAAGAAAGCCTTTTGGGTTTTGATGTGTTTGAATGATCATTAAAATATACTGTGTGGTGATATTGTGGAAGTTGGCATGTAATTAATTTTTTCCAATGTAAATATAGAAGAGTACCTTTCTTATTTGGATTCACAGGAAATAGTGGGGAAAACAAAATGTCTGTTTTCATTTTCTCTCTCATTGTAATGCTCTCAAGCTTCACATTCCCCCCCCCAGGTTTTTCCTGCCTGTGCTATATTATAGGAATTCAACAAAATATATCTGAATTTGAAATGTGAAACAATCTGTAGCTAGTTGCTGTCATGAGCCAGTTCTGTTTTCTGTATTATAGTGAAGCTTGCAAAATCCTTAGCTTACACTGATTGTAAAATGACCTCAAAACCTCACCGCAACTTTGCCCAAGCACAAGCAGTCATTTTCCCTTGTTTGAGGAAGGAAGTACAGCTTCCCAGGTGGGGGGACATTCGTGTGAATACAGGTTGGAAGTACAGCTTTCCAGGTTGGGGCCGGTGGGAAACGGGGGGTGGGGGTTGTTTGTTTTTCACATAAGACTGCTGTGAATACAGATATTTCTGATTTTGTGTTTGACACTGGTTGTCCTGAGGGTCCTGAGCAGAGATCATTTCAAGATGGTTGTATTTGTGATTGGGGGGATGATTAAATCTTTGGAGAGTTGTGATTGTATACAAGGCCAGAAAGCTCCTTGATGGGAAATGGAAAGAAAGCTTACCCCTCAAAGGGGCTTAGGGAGCAATCAAAGCAAAGCATGTAGGAGAAAGCATCTTTTTTTTATGTTGTGATCTAGTTCTCCAGAGTGTGTCCCCCTCCCGGAAGCCTCTGGGTGTTCCCATTGATCCCCATCACTGTGTCTGGCCTCTTTCACCTTAGGTAGTGCTCAATGTAAAATTAACTAGCCACACATCTGTAGGAAACTCAGCTCCCATTGAGGTTTTCCTTCTTGGGGCTATTGTTCAGCTTCTGGTTGAAAATAAGCGCTTGGCAAATGCTACTTATAAACCAAATGGAGCCCATTTTCTTCTAGCAACCTCAGCAACAGGGAAAAGCATCCCGATGAACCCATTTCTCAGTTGGAGTGGAGACACAGAAACAGCCAAGTCAGAGCCAGCACCAGGCCGCCTGAATACTTAGTGGCCTGCTGAGGATGTGGCTACCTAGGGTCTGATACTGAGCATGCTGGTTCCGCAGATGTAAATGTACAATTGGCCCAGCCGTATATTAGTTCTTTCTCTAGAAATTTTTTGCCCTGTATAGTGTAGGAGGATCAGGTGACCACTGTTTTTGGGTTTTTGTTTTGTTTTTTAGAATTTTCCCTTTTAGGGCCCTGAGTCTAACAAATCCTTTTTTTATTTTTATTTTTTTGAGGTGGTGACATCATCTCTTTTTTCTTTGTGGCTCCACTGCTTTGGCCTTGTCATCTTTTACCTGGTGCTGTGAGCTTCATTGATTCCCAGACGTACAAGTACCATGAGAGTGAATCTTAAGGAGCCAGATCCTGAACTGTGGTGGGGGTAGAGTGCAGGGGAGCTAGTTGGAAACATTGTTCTTTAAGAGATGACATTTGAATTGTATCTAGGTGACTGTGAGGAGATGAGGGTAGAGGAGAGAGGTTTCTTGATGGAGAACATAGAATGTTCAAAAGCCTTGAGGTGGAAAAGAACATTGTGTGGTCAAGAAATGGACAGGGTGGTGTGCTTCAGAGGTGGGCAGGAGAGGTGGGAAGCAGCTGCCCACTCAGGAGCTCCTTGATCACATGAGAGATGTGTGTATTAAGTTCAAAGAGAATTAATGCACTGGAAGAGGACGGAAAGGCTTGCCTTGTCCAGTCTAGGTTCCAAATGGAATGAATGAGAGGGGCAAAGGTAGAGTAGGAAGACTAGTTCAGCAGCCAGACAGTCCAAAGGGTGAGGAGACTGAGAGGTGACAGCAGCACTTGATGGCTGGATCTGGGATTCATTTGCAAAGAGCCAATATGGCTATCCCAGATTTGGGTAAGGTCACAAGGAATAACTCCAGAAATTACTCTGCACAGGATCCTCTGGAGTCTGGAAGAGGTGCATCAGCTGGCAAAAGAGTCCTAGAAGGATGGCCAGAAGATAGAAGGCAAGGATATGGCACCTAGAAAACCAGTACACATAATTGAGATACAGGCGTAGGAAAGCCACATCCCCAGAGAAGATTGGATAGGAGACCCGTGTCTGGCAGAGAAGGGAGAGTAGGAGAATGACATCTCACAGACAGATGAGGAGGCAGGGAGAACCACATGTTAGAGAAGGTGGGGCAGAGATAGCTACATCCAGAGAAAAGGTGGCAGGAGAGCCTTGTCCCCACAGGTTGGGTAGGAGGGTGATTAGTTACTGTTACCAAATACAGCCCCAGCAATGGTGGCAGCTGTACTGGCTAGTACTGGTGTGAGTGAAGACCAAGTCTGACTATTGAAGGCAAAAGGGAGAGGTGCAGAGGGAGGCCTGAAACACAGAGGCAGCTCCATGGTGCGGTTTTGGTGGCACAGTTTCAATGCTTGTGCAATGGTAAAGTCTAAGTCTATTTTGAAGGTGGACTTGCATATGATGTGTGGTGTTGTCATTCTAATGTACTCCTATTTCTGTGTATCAGTAGACATCCCTCCTCACTGAAAGTGGCAAATACTCATGGCACAGGAAATCCTTGGCAAAGCTCCTGTCCCTTGCCCATCCCAACCAAGCCCTTGCCAGGCTCATTGTAACTTGGTCTTTTGGAGCTGGATTAGAGAGGGGATGGAGACCTTGTTGAGAAATTGGGGTTCCCTCCCTGGCCCACTTGCACCTCCTGATGTATATTTGGATAGCAGGGTCCCAGGACTGTGACAGGCAAGTGTGCTCTTCCCTGCCCAATAGCACTCGGGAATGGAATCAGTTTCAGGGTGGAGTGTATGAGTGTGTGTGTGTGTGTGCACGCGCGCGCGCGTGTGTTGTGAATACAATATGTTGCTATTGTGTATTTGTGGTGTGCTGCTGTATGGTATGCATTGTTTGTGATCTCTGTGATGTGTATTTGTGGTGTTTGTGTGTGTTGCTGTGTGGTGTGGATACATATTGCGAAGGCTTGAGGGGTGGTCAGTGGAGATAGATGCTGATGGCTCAGCACTTCTTTGGGTGACTCAGGGCCTGGTCCACTGAGCCCTCCCTGAGGTGTGGGTGGCCTGCCCAACCTTTATGCAAGGGGGTTTTGGGGGGGTGGGCTTGGCTGAGGCTCTCATTTCTGGTTGACAGGCTAGTGCAGGTACTGTTTTTATGTCTTGGTCACAGTATCCCCCTGTGAACACTACAGGAGGAACCAGGAAGGTATTCATCCTTTCATCTTTCCTGCGTGCTGTGAGCTAAGACCAGAAAGACAAAACCCACAAGATTGACTTAATTATTTGCCCTGAGCCCCAGGCATCATTATAAAGATGTACTGGTACTAGTTGCTTTGATCCTTATAGCTTCAGGAAGTATAAGGTATCCCCATTTTACAAATAAAATTTAAACAACACACACACACACACACACACACACACACACACCACACACATATACATCCACCCCTTGGCTGTTTTCTCTCTCTTTTTTTTTGTCCAGTCCTGGGCCTTGGACTCAGAGCCTGAGCACCATCCCTGGCTTCTTCCCGCTCAAGGCTAGCACTCTGCCACCTGAGCCACAGCGCCCCTTCTGGCCATTTTCCATATATGTGGTGCTGGGGAATCGAACTGAGAGCTTCATGTGTAGGAGGCAAGCACTCTTGCCACTAGGCCATATTCCCAGCTCCCCTTGGCTGTTTTGAAAGACATTTTTCCGCTGGGGGGGAAGTTGTAGGGAGAAAGTAAACTACTATTGCCCAGTATTCTAAGTGAATGACCTTCTATCCAAAGAAGTTGTATGATACAGGTTTTGTTCTACTTTGTGGATGAGGCCTCTGAAGCTAAGTGAAATTAAGTCCTTGTTGACCACAAGTACTTAAGACTCCACAGCCAAATTGGATGACCCAAAGAATGAACACTTCCCATGTGCCCCACAGCTTCTTCCTCTAGGCTGTGGTCTAGAATCTCACTGTGAAGACATTTCTTGTTGCAGCTGAGGTGGAGTCCACCAAGGTACCCAAGATCTGCCTGAGAGGTGAGAACCTCTTAGTGGGTGGCTAGACATATGAGAGCCTGCTTGTCATTCACTAGCTGTATGGCCTGGTACTGAGTTCATTGTCCATAACAAGGGCTGACTTCATATCTACTTACTTCATGGATGGCAAAATATAAAGTACACTAGGAAAGGGAGGCAGCAGGGTGCCAGAAACATAGTTACCATCCAATGTAAATCCTAGTTTAGACAAATTTCATCATCATTATTAAGCCATTCCATTCTATTCTTTGACACTGACATTGAAAATGATTTCCCTGTGCCTCCATCGCATTCATTCATTCCTTCTACTTCTTCAGCTGCACGTGGCTTTCTATACTATGTCTTTCATATGAAGCAGCTTAAAAATATTTGTTTTTTATTTGTAATCATTCAATCAACACATTAAAATAACCCTTGGTCATTGAGGAAAAACAGATAGGATGCTCAAAAAAATAAAGAAGAGGCTGGGGATATGGCCTAGTGGCAAGAGTGCTTGC
Organism: Perognathus longimembris pacificus; assembly: GCF_023159225.1. Classification (NCBI taxonomy): domain Eukaryota; kingdom Metazoa; phylum Chordata; class Mammalia; order Rodentia; family Heteromyidae; genus Perognathus; species Perognathus longimembris. The sequence goes on along the minus strand of NC_063180.1, from coordinate 30,335,497 downwards.
CTTGTACCCATGGAGCCCTGGGTTCGATTCCCCAGCACCACATATATAGGAAATGGCCAGAAGTGGCGCTGTGGCCCAAGTGGCAGAGTGCTAGCCTTGAGTAAAAAGAAGCCAGGGACAGTGCTCAAGCCCTGAGTCCAAGGCCCAGGAGTGGCAAAAAAATTTTAAAAAAATAAAGAAGAGCTTTTGGGGAAAAAATTAAACATTTCTGGGATTCCTCTCATAGAATGGCCACATTAATGTAGTTCTGCCTGCCTGTCTGTATTTTTTCCTGTGTATATGGCAAGCACACACACACACACACACACACACACACACACACACACACACACTCATTTCCTCAGATTGTCTTGTGAAGCCTGCTAAGTTATCCTCCATGAAGGCCATACTTGTCGACTCCGGCTGTGGGGTGTGATGGTGAGCTTTTGGTCACCGTGTAGGACTCTGAGGTTAATGGTCAGGCTTTCCTGTACTTTGTTTCAAAGTAAAATTTAGAAAAACCCTAGAGCATATTAGCAATGTGCCACAGAATGAGCTCTAAGAAATGCATTGCCTTTCCCTACTTGCCTGACCATGGAACCCTTTTGCCTGGTGAATCTTAAAGGTTGCTGTTCTGTGGAAATTGTTTCAGGAAGTGATGACTCTTTTCCCCTTCTTTTTTGTTCTAGCAACAGTTCTGTCCTTCAGTTGTGGGGCATGAGAAACCACATATGCTTTAGCTTCTATTTCAAAATATGAATTCATATTTCTCATTAGAAATAGATGATAAGGTTGTCAATTCATTGCTGTTTATACTAACTAGCTGTCACAAATTCAGAACAATGACTGCCTAAAGAGAACAGAAATAGTCTCAGAAAGGGATTATTTTTCCCTTGAGAACTTTTCAGTGTGTACTGGTTAAAAAACAAAGTGTAGCTCTTCGAGTCCTCAAAATCTTGTGCCCATAGAAGAGTGGCTGAATGAAGTTTTTGCTTATTAGTATTGTAAAATTCCTCTTCAACAGCACTTTTGAGTAGAATAATTCCAGTTGAACGTTGCTTGTGGTTATTAAACATGGGGTCCCTGTATGTAACTGTGGAACAGATCTCATGTTTCCCTAGTTTCTGCCAGCCATCACCCATCCCAGCATGCACCCTCAGTGTTACTCAGCAGTGTTTCTCCACTGGAAAGGGCCCTATTCCCATTATGAATTATCTTATTCCCATCTTGAATCATCCTACTGAGAGTAATTTTTATAGATTGTGGCTTCCCTTCAACTCCCAATCAGAGTTGAGCTAAGGAAAACAAACATTGTGGAAGCTATTCCCCAGAACTACTAACAAAACCAGAGAAGCTGCTTGAGGTGGTCATCCTGCCATGAATGGTTTGAGAGTTCAGGAACTCTCCAGAAACTGGCTTTGAGAGGAGAGGTGCTTAACGTGCTCTTAAAGAACTTCCAAGTGTCTGGCTTGTAAGCAATAATAATAAACAATATAGGAGCCAGTGGCTCATGCTTCTGATACTAGCTGCTTAGGAGACTGGTATCTGAAGCAGATAAATCCTAGACTCTTCTCTCCCATTAACCAGCAAAGAGCAGGAACTACATGTGTGGCTCAAGTGGTAGAATGCCATCTGTAAGCACAAAACCCAAGTGTGAAGCCCTGAGATAAAGCCCCAATACTGGTGTGTGTGTGTGTGTGTGTGTGTAAGTGTGTGTGTGTGTAAGAGAGACAGAGACAGACAGACAAATAGACACACACACACACACACACACACACACACTCCATGGTATATGGGACCCTCATCTAGTATTTGACTTCCTTGTTTAATACCTATTCTGGAGAGGCCTTGGCTAGGGAGCACTGGGGTATTCAGCCTGATGTAGTCACAGGTTTCCATACACCCTGACAACACAGGTGCTTTCAAAGCCCCAGACTTCACTACCCTCATTGTGTGTAAAGGAGCGACACAGAGCTCTGACTTTCAGAGCTCTACACTAAGGTAGGAGGCAGCCTTTCCACTTCATGTAATAATCGCCAAGGCGTAATGGCAGGGCATTCATGGACACCAGCACAAGGCGCTGGCTCATGGCGGGTACCAGTGTTTGGTACCTGTGCAGCTGTACCACTCAGGCTGTCCACACTGCCAGATTCTTAGACATCTTACCTGCCTTCAGGTGATCAGGAGGCAGTTGTGGAAGCTGCTAAGCTATAGTGATTCTTTTCAATGATGGTTTAGAGCACTGAGTTTGGGAGTACTGCCCAGAGGCCTCATTTCCAGAGAAGAAGTCCAGGGTAGGAGAATAAACTCACCAGACCATGTGTGTAGTGACAGGCCTGGCAGCAGCACACCTGAGCCTTGGACGTCCCACCTTGTCGAGGATACTGGGTCCCCACAGCAGCTATCGTTGTTACTGTATTTTTCTGGCATTGACAAAAACCGTTTGTCTTTGCTGAATTCCAGAAATGGCCTCAGACATCCCTGGATCGATGACCTTGCCCGTTGCCTCCATGGCGGCCACTGGACAGGTGAGGATGGCAGGGGCCATGCCTGCTCGTGGAGGAAGGCGGCGTTCCAGGTAAGCAGCCTCAGAGTTTCCACGAACCGGTTCCAGTAAAATGTTGAGCAATGCCCTTGACCTATTAAGAAAGTATTGTGTTCCCTGCCCTCCCTCCCGGAGTAGAAGCTCAGAAGTTTGCATCCTGTTTAGATTTTGCAAGATTCCTAAGTATGAACATGTTTTGCTTAGCCTTGCCACCTAGCTGGGGACTTGTGTTTGCTTATCCTTGTGGTGACAATGTGCTGGTGATCCTGCTGGGCCTCGTTCAGACCATCTCTCTGAAGGAAGGAGGTCACCCGTAACCTGCCTGAGCCCTAGATTGTAGCCCAATTTCTTAAGACTTCTATTATTTGCTTTATTGCACTGGGTTCTTTAAAATGAAAACGTAGGAGTTAAAGTCATATTTTGGTTTCTCTTTTATCATCCAGCTGCTTCAGGATAATAGAGAGACATAAAGCACAGGATAATTTGCTTAGGCTTTTTATAGCAGGAGAAACCATCACAGTTTATTGTAGGCATATTTAAAGCTGAGAGTTGGGGTTGGGAATGTGGCTTAGTGGCAGAGTGAAGCCCTGGGTTCGATTCATAATGAAAGCTGAGAGTTGGATGTGGTGATGGAAGACCAAGTTCAGTGGACATCTTGGTAAGTGACACTCTGCAAAATCTCTTTTGTCCTCAGGAGCTTCGTTTGTGTGTGTGTGTGAGTGTGGCTGACGAGGCAGCGTCACTGCTTTGGAGTGGGTTGAGTTACCCTGAGGATCTTAACAGTTATGTAAGGCTCCTGATTTATCTTCTGGGTTGTCCCCCACTTTGTGCTTTTCCAAATTACTGAATCTGATTGCTGCACATGTATTGTTGTAAGCGTGCATGGGTGAGAGGCACAGCCCCTCGTTCCTAATTTTTCTAACAAATCATGGTTCCCAAATTCCCACTGGATTTCCAAAAACCCTTGAGTTCAGAGCAGGGCCATCCCTCTCTTATACCTTCACCTGGCCAGATGAGGCATACTTTACCACCCAGCTCGTTTCTTGTATCTTCAGTGGAAAGACCAGGTGAAGAATACAACTGTCTTTGTTAAAATGACAGTGGCAACCCATCTTGATCCTCTTGGAATTCTCTTAAAGCACTAGAGTCCTGGATCCTAGCAGTCTCATTGGTCCTGTGAAAATCAAGACCATTTGGCACCCTATACATTCCAAAGGCCTGCTGGTTAAGGAAGGATGGCTGACTAACATGTTCAAACATACAGGACCTTCCTGGTCATAATGTAACTTACAAAGCAATTCTATGTTTCCCATCCACTTAAGGTTTACTTGAATAGGTTTCATGAAATTTTCACAATGCTCTTTCCAACACTGAAATGGTTTTGATGGGAGCAACAGAATTGTTCTTCCCCAGTGTGATCACTGGGTGGCAGTGTGGCTCCACAGGTCTTCCAAATGCTGGCTGGGCTTGGTTACAGGATTTTGGTTGGTTATGTCCCACATGTAATTTCAGCAAAGTGAGGTGATGGCTTGGTAATCATGCAGAATGTTGGTGGGTTTGCCTCACTTCACAACTCATGCATTGTGCTCCTGCTTGCCCACAGCATAGACAACTGCTACCAATGACCTGGTGTCTGAATTCCCAAATGGCTTTGTAAAGTTTGGGGTACATGTCTATCTCCCCTAGTAGTAGGTAGTGGTCTTTTATCTGTTCTTTTCCACCTCCTCTTCTCTTTGTGTAGAGTCATGTTTGCCCTCTGGTATTATTGTCCTATTTTCATTGATCTAACTCCTTTCCTTTTTTAGTCTTATCAGTTAGGACAACTTATGTATTAGAACCAGTGATTCCAAATTGACAGAGGATCCCATCAGGTGATCTTGAACTGAATAATGAATGCCTCGACTCAGATTCGGGCTGTATAATACATAAAACTAGACAAATGCCTACTAAAAGATAGTATTTAAAGAGGGAAGAAGGGAGGGAGGGAAGAAGGAAGGAAGAAAGGAAGGAAGGAAAGAAGGGAAAGGAAAGGAAAACACTCCTTTGCTTTATCTGACCCCATCCTTAAGTCTCCCAAGGTACTGTAATGCCTGGAAAATATGACTTGCCTCCTTAGGTCTCCACTTGGGCATGCTTGTGTAAAGAGGCCTCTTCCTCTGCAACCTGGCTATTTCCTGGTTGCCTGAGTGTCCTGTGCCTTCATCAAGTCACCTCTTAACCACTAAAACCCAGCCCAGAGAGTCTAGGGGATGGAGTCTCCTCCCTGTGAAGCCAGCAGCTCCATACCTCCAGGTATGGTCTTTAACAGACACTCCACTCTTCGTTGTTGTTGATGTTTGAAGCAGGGTCTTGCCATGAAGCCCAGAGTTCTAGGTTCTTACAATCAGCTGATCAGACAAGGAATTTCTCAATACTAGCTGCCAGACGGGTCTTGCCTCCCTCATGTTTGGATCAAAGGAATGGTGCTTCATCCTGTTCATCAGAACCACAGGACACCACTCCACTCAAGGACCCTGGCTTACCCTGGATGCCCAGCAGAGTCAGGACATCTCTTTCATTTGTTGTTTTCTTCAACAAAGATCGTGGGTGATGCCAATTAAGTCCCTACTTTGCCCTAACATCTTTAGAGTGATATTAACTGAGAGTAGAGAAGCTTGGATTTGTTTGTTTTATTTTTTAGGAGTATGTGGGATGTTATTTAAACAAGTTGCCCATCGATATTTCATTTATGTTTATATTGAGAGACCAGTAAAGAAGGAATGTAAGTAATTATTTGGTGAGTTCCAGTAAGCACACAGCTAGCCTCACTGGTTTAAGCCCCAAATGACCATCTCTTCCTTAATAGCTATTTGTTTGGTGCTGGAGTTAACAGGACAATGGCCTTAAATGTCCTTTTTACTGAGATTCATCCAAATCCTGCCAGCACATGCCACGGGCCCAAACTCAAGCAGAGGCCAAAGCCTTCCACTGCACTGAGTGGTCCAGTGCCTTCATACTTTTAGGGCTCATTGAGTCGATGGGTTGTCTAGGGAGTCCCAAGATCCAGTGCCTATAGTGGGTAGTGACATGCTGAGTATTGCTTCAAAATGGGGCCAGCCGACATCCCAGAACCACCCTCGGTTGTCAGAGTTACACACCAAAGTCTTCCTAGACTCCTGTTTCTTTGTAATAATTCATTGAAATTAAAGAGCAGAAACGTAAGGTTGCAAATAATGCAAGGAATCTTCTTTCTGGTCTCAGCCTCTGTTTCCTCCTCCTTTTGACTATTCCCATAAGTCACCTGCAAGGGAGCATGCCATTAAGGTCCCTCTCAGCCAGGCCTCATTACAGCTTTCTCTTTATGGTCTGGCCCTGTGTGATTTTCACTTAATCTGTGCCTTTAGGAGCATTTGGTCATGTTCTGCTGTGGGTTTCCACTGAGCAGGGCTAACTAAAGCCTGTGTGATGGAGGACAAGGATTGGGTGTTCCTTGTTTTCCCCAATCTCTGATGCTCCTGGGCCTATCTTTTCTGGTCCCCAGGCCTGCCCTTCCCTTCCATCAGGGCCTAGCTCTTTACCACCCTAGGTGCTTCTTCTTTGATCATCGTGATCCCAGAGTATTGCTCCTCTTTCCCACTGCCTTCCCCCCATTCCTCCTACCTCTGCCAGCCCCTCTGCAGTTCTCTCCCTTCCTCTTAGTGGTTTAATCTGTGCCATTTTGGGCACTTGATCACATGCTTTTGGTTTTCGTTGTGTGAAGTATATGTTTTACCTTTCCAACTAAAGCCCCTGTGCTTAGGGACAGAGCCTGGTTTTTGTTGTTGTTTGTCATTGTTGTTTTCTCTGCCTCCTCTGGCCTCTCATGGATCCTACAGGGCTCAGGACTCTTTGCATGGAAGGCATGCCATAGAGACTCAGGTCATTTCACTTCAGGGCCTCTTATGAGTTCACAGAAGACCTCACCACACGTGAGTGGCATGCCATCAGGTGTGATTGGCACAGGGAGGAGGATGGGTTTGAAATTGGTTAATGCATGCAGTTTGTGGAGGTTGTTCCTTTTTTGCTGTACTGTCATTGTCATTCTCTGAGCACTCTTGACACCCTAAATCCTGTGGCAAACATGCAACATATTTTTAGACCAATCTTTTCTCTCAAGTAAACAGCCTTACCTGCTGAACAGGGTTGGCTGTTACTGTTTTCCAAGACTAAAGGTAATAATCTCAGATGGAAACAGTCTACCAGCCCTTGTGTTAGTTTTTAATCTTAACACATTACAGAGATTGGGTCCAGTAGTTCCCAGGAGTGCTTTTACAAAATTGGTTATTCATTTTTTAATAAGCCAGGACACACCTGTTATATTACTATGCTTCAGAAAATTTGCTGGGAATAGAATAAAAGCTTTCTTATAGCCTTATGTAAAGTGAATTTCTGCCATTACTAGTGTGATTAAATACCGAAGAGGAAATGGTAAGGCAACACGAATGCTCCTGTTTTATGATGTGGTATTTCTTGCAAAACCTATTTTAAGTTGAAAATACATTTAATACTTCTGACTTACCAGATATCATAGGTAACCTAGCCTGATTTACACAGACTCAGAACACTTACATTAGCTTATAGTATGAAAAATCATCTAGCATAACACTTATTTATTAAAACTCAAGTATTTCATGTGACTCATTGAATAATGTTCTGAAAATGTTAAATAAAACATTTGTATGGGTTCTTACCCATTAATGTATTATTAATGTATATTAAGGCACAATTTTTATTGTGTTTATCACTTCTACAGCATTATAAAATCTTAATCCTAGGACTATTCTAGCGTTTCTTACCTTGAGGTATGTAAACCACACGTGGAGTCAGTCAGTAATTGCATTCATCTCTATGTGTGCGTATGAACTTGTACACAACCATCTATAGATTCATATGTACCCACTGAAAATATCTTAGTAGCTTGGCAAAGTATGGTGTATAAATTTTTCATGCCTATTAAAAAGTCCATAGGTCCAGGGGGATACTTGCAAGATTTTAATATATAAAGTCTAGAACTGAAGACAGTGGATATCCATTGCCACACATAGAGACAAGAGCCTGCAAAGGACTCAAGTGCTACTTGCCCAGCATGAATCCGCTTAGCTGCGCAGAGTTAACCTCTGATTCACTTGGCATTAGTGGAGTGTCATTTACTCCCATTAGATGGTAACCTTGGTCTGATGCTATTCTTTTCTTCCCTCCTGATTTTGTGCTTTATGGGAAGAGAGAATCACAGTGAGATTGAGCGGCGCAGATGGAACAAGATGTCTCAATCTATCACGGAGCTCTCGGACATGGTCCCCACCTGCAGTGCCCTGGCCCGGAAACTGGACAAGCTCACCATTCTCCGCATGGCCGTCTCGCACATGAAGTCCATGAGAGGCACAGGAAACAAGTCTACAGACCGTGCATACAAGCCTTCCTTCCTCACGGAGCAGGTACCCAGCCACCCACCTCTGTCATTGCTGGAAAGACTATAGGGTTACTACACTGCAATAAAATAGGTGGGAGATGAGGTTCAAGGAAGGGATGAAGACAAGAAATTTTACACTCACTCTTCAGCAAGAAGCTGTCTTTAAGAGTGTCATATCTTTTCATCTTTTGATTTTTATAATTCCCATATACCTTGATGAGGTACCCCTAAAAGCTCTCCTGTGCACTCAGCTGTGTGTTTAGTTAGTGCCGACCCAGGAAGAAGTTGCAGAAGCCACTTGTGTGCTGGGATGGCGGTGAGGGTTACCATCCTGTGAGTCATGGTAGTAGCCGTGGTGATGAGCAGCACTGCTAGCACTGGCAGGCATCTGCAGTGCCGACTGGGAGTTGTGCCTTATTCCTCTTTCTCTGCCTTGTTTCATTTGCTCCTTACTCTAGTCCAAAGAAGAAGTCCACTGTCTTCCTTACAGGCAAGGAAGTTGAGAATTACAAAGAGTTAGTAAATTAGCCAAATTCAACTGACTGTCTGGTGAAGTGACTAGGTCTATTGCAGACTGGCTGGTGGGATACCAAAACTATTTTTTTATACCTGTACTTGCTTTGGAATAGTTGGGAAACACACGTACTGGCTTTGGAATAGTTGGGATACACACACACACACACACACACACACACGCACACAAAAGCACGCAGACACACACAAAATAGTGAGACAATGTTTTGGGAATGGGTTTACATTAGTGCGGAGCCTGTGTTCAGAGTCTTTGACCTTCCATGTGGTGGTCAAAGGGGCATATCAGCAAATAGTCCAAGCCCCTGTTTGCACTTGTGCATAATGAACGTGAACCTTCTTGATTTTCTGATTTCTAGGGTGAGTGATGTGATAGATTTGAAACACTTTATGTGGTGGAAAGGGAAAAAGTGAAGTTATATGCTTGTCAGACATGTAGTTAGGAAGTGCTGAGTGAGTATAGTATAGAATTTTTGGAGGTCAGTGTTTGAGAAGACAGAATGTGAGGCCAAAGATGTGGAGCAGAAATGGCCCAGTTTTATTAGGGGGAACTGCTCAAGATGGATGTGCAGGCGCCACAGGGTGCTCATGACAGGGAGGAGCAGGGGGAGTTTACAAAGTGCAGAGCCTCCAGGAGGCTAGTGACTCGCCTAGTGCCGAATCATCTATTCTCCTGGAGCTGAGAATCTACACAGGGTCATGGGAGCAGGTTGGAAGAGCCAACATTTATTGCTGTCTGTTCAGTGGCAGACATTTTTTTTTTTTTTTTTTTTTTTGGCCAGTCCTGGGCCTTGGACTCAGGGCCTGAGCACTGTCCCTGGCTTCTTCCCGCTCAAGGCTAGCACTCTGCCACTTGAGCCACAGCGCCGCTTCTGGCCGTTTTTTGTATATGTGGTGCTGGGGAATCGAACCTAGGGCCTCGTGTATCCGAGGCAGGCACTCTTGCTACTAGGCCATATCCCCAGCCCCAGTGGCAGACATTTTTAACAAGTGCTTTATCTACTTGGTCCCTTTTAAGTCCTTCCTGGTGGTTATGTGATCCTTAGAAGTCAAGAGGATATGGCAGCGGTTCCATAAGCCCTGAAAGGACATGGCAGTTCAGAGCGTGGGCTTCAAGCCTGTCTCTACCTCTAAAAACAATGTCATGACAGACTCTAAATCCAGCAGATTTGCTGAGGAAGGCCACCCTGTAGACTGAAAGATTAACAGCTAATAGGCAACCAGACAGAAATGTATTAAGCACTGCTGATGCAAGGGTCAGTAAAAAGCTCCCCCCCCCCACTCTATATTTCTTTAATCCTTAGAAAAATCTTACTTGAGGGCTTGAGATAAGGCCTAGTGGCAAGAGTGTTTGCCTCGTATACATGAAGCCCTGGGTTCAATTCCCCAGCACCACATATACAGAAAACGGCCAGAAGTGGCGCTGTGGCTCAAGTGGCAGAGTGCTAGCCTTGAGCCTGAGTCCAAGCCCCAAGACTGAAAAAAAAAAAAAAAATGTACTTGAATCTGCCCCTATGTGACTAAAGGTGAGGGACAAAATTAGAACTGAGAGAGAAAGAAGCAGGCTAGCTGAGTTTTACTGCCTGGGTGTTCCTGCCTTGCTTTCACTGGTGATGATCCTGATGTGTGTTATGGAACGCGTACTGTGTGTCAGGCGCTTCATAGTCTTCACATACATGCATTTATTTAACCTCACAAAACCTCTCAAAAACCAGAAGCTGAGGACATTAACTTCCATGTCCAAATTTGCACTGCAAGAAAGATCCTTCAGTTCCCTGCTCTTAGCCCCTTAACCTGTATCTGGAGAAAGAAGACAAAAATCCTCCTAGAAGATGAACCTTAGTGGGGAGGAGGGGATAGAAAGAAGGGTCTGGGGGGCTGGGGATATAGCCTAGTGGCAAGAGTGCCTGCCTCGGATACACGAGGCCCTAGGTTCGATTCCCCAGCACCACATATACAGAAAACGGCCAGAAGCGGCGCTGTGGCTCAAGTGGCAGAGTGCTAGCCTTGAGCGGGAAGAAGCCAGGGACAGTGCTCAGGCCCTGAGTCCAAGGCCCAGGACTGGCCAAAAAAAAAAAAAAGAAAGAAGGGTCTGGGAAGGGGGTGGGGCTCTGCCCCACTGGGACCTTCCTGCAGTCTTCGCAAACCAGTAAAAAGGTGAATGCATAAATGAAGCCGTTTGACCTCCTTCAGTGACAGAGATCTCTCCACTTTCCCAGACATCCTGTTGCATTATTTTAAAAACAGATTTATTGGGAAGATTTTCCTGACACTGAAAATAAAACTGCTCACCCAGTCCTTAGATCTGAGTAAGCCTCTCGAGATACCGAACAGCAAAAATGCAAAATAGGGGAAAATGAGCAAAATAAACTTTTCTTCTAAAAAGTGCTTTTAGTCTGCCCTTACCCTGGTTCCCCAGGCTGAAGATATTTGAACTCATCCCCAGTAAAGTGCTTGGAAATACTGACAAGGCCCCTCAGGTCCTGCTTCCTGTTCTTCTAGGCTTTGGGTCCTTGCCTGGACCCTTGGGGAACTGAGATACAGACAAGGTCAGACAGATTGGTGAACAGATGACAGGAGCCTTTTCCTCTGTTCGGTGATCCCTTACTGTGTTTTATATTTTATAGTAAGACTCCCAGTGCATTGTGCTAACCACAGTCTTCCCCCCGCCCCCCCAGGAGTTGAAGCACCTCGTCCTTGAAGCAGCTGATGGATTTCTGTTTGTAGTGGCTGCTGAGACAGGGCGAGTGATTTATGTGTCTGATTCTGTCACCCTGTTCTGAACCAGCCCCAGTCAGAGTGGTTTGGGAGCACCCTCTATGAACAAGTGCATTCTGATGACGTGGAGAAGCTGAGAGAGCAGCTGTGCACCTCAGAGAACTCAGTGACAGGTTTGGTTGAGCTCCTTCTTTAAGGCTTTGACTTTAGGAGGGAAAACCCTCTCAATACATGTGCCATGAAACTATAGTCCGTTAAAACTTCTGAAAGGTGGGGGGATACATAAATATTATTAAACATGATAAACATGATTGAACTGTGTGGAATGGACCACAGAACATGTTGCCGTTGTATGATGCCGTAGATGAGGGAGGACAGTCCTGTGGAATCAGAGACTTGTACAACAAACATAGAATACTAAGAAACATAGTATACTAAGCCATGAGCTGGGACTGCTAGTGGATTTCCAGAGTCCCAACAAGAGAAGTGTTCTGTGTGGTTCAGTTCAGCTAGATAGAGTTTTCTGTGTTTATTTAGTACTTCTCATAGATAAGCAGACACAGAGTTCACAGGTTGCTCCCTAATATTCTTGTCAAATTGAAACACACTTACACTTTCATAACAGGAGTTTGAGATGAGTTCTATAAGTATTTGTGTTCTGCTATGTGGATTGTGTCATTCTCCCTGACTAGAATCTCACTTCCAAGGAAGAGGAAGAAGGGATACTGGGCTAGCGATCAGCAGGTGTGTGGTGGCAAGCAGCACATGTTCACTGGCGATCCAGCAGGTATACTGTAGCTGAGCTCAGAGAGTGGTTGAGGTGTTCCTGATGGAGAGATGGAGTGTTATGGAAAGTGGCAATTGCCTTCTTTCACTGAAATGCTAGAGAGATATTTGGATTATGGATTCAGAGTAAAGATAGAGAGGATATTGTGTCTGGAAGCAGAGATCATGTGAAAGCATGTGGAGGAAGGGATGGCAGATCTCTGAGTGACCTGAACACCTGCTCTCAGTGGGGATTGAGGGAAGCTAAGAAGAGACCCAGCTCACTGCTGCTGACAGCAGGGCCTCTGACTGAAACTGGATATGCCCAGAGTTTGGAGAGTGAGCTGGGAGCAACAGAGAAATTCTTGGCAGGGGCTGCCTGGGGGATAATGGAGGGAGACCGGTTGTCTCAGTGTCTCCTGGTGGCTGAACTTTGGAAAACCTTCATCGTGGTGAGCAGAAATGGGAGGTGTCTTGATAGTAACCCAGGTAAATGCATTGGCAGGAGTTGACTAGATTTCCCATGTGATGTCTTCCAGTCAACATTCATTTAGCCCTGAATTGCATTTCTCCAGAATTGTACTGATTTGGTTCAGGTAAGTTCTCCCTGCATTCAGGGAAGTGGATCAGCATTTTGGGTTACTTCAAAATAGAATTGTCCAGTAGCAGAAGAGAGTGCCAACAAAGGCTGATTTCTTTCTGTTCCTCCCTCTCTCCCTCCTTCATTCTTCCTCCCTTTCCTACTTCCCCTCCCTCCTTCCTTCTCTCTCTATTCTTCCCTCCACATTTCCTCCCTTCACCCCTCCTTTCTTCCCTCTTTCTCTCTGTGTCCATGCTTCCCTCCCTCCCTCCCTGGAACTACTTCTTACTACTACTACTTATTCTTCCATTCACAAATTCCTGAGGAAAGGTCATGGTGGGATGCAGTGTGCCTTAACCATGAGCCTCTCCAGCTCATCACTGATAAATGCTCCAAGTTCCTGTGAATGAATGAAACCCCATTCCACCTCAGGTTCTTTGTGATAATTTTGAGAGTGCCTGAGCCAGGATGGTCCTCAAGGGCTTCAGCTGGAAACCCCCCATGCATGATTCACACATTCCAATCAGCTGTGATTAAGCTTTGCTATCTGCTTAGGAGCTTTGTCAAAGTCCAGAGATACTTTCAGCCTTGGATCACAGGATTTGGCAAGGCTGTAGTCTGAGCACAGACAGGAGCTTGTGAGAGCTGGCCACTAGGGAGCCATTTTCAGCAAGCTCTGCTGTTTGCTCACACATCTAACATTAGGCTATTTGCATGAGAGCTTGCAGACATTCACTTCAGAGTACCCCAGCCTATCTGGGAGATGGGATATCTCTAGGACAATGAATGGTGGTTACTTGTATTTTCTTATTCAATCCTAGCATACCTATAATTAATTCAACTTGCATTATGTAGTACTTCTTATCTACTACAGGGAACCCTGGCCACCACAATGCACTTGCTCAGGACTTGGGGAGGGCCCTGGCACGGGCGTTTTGTTAAGCTGTCTGACTGATTCTGATGTACAGGAGAGATGAGGCCCCTTAGTCCCCTGCCATCATCACATTGCTGATAATGTTCTTGGGTCACCAATAGCTAGTTCGGCCAGCAGCTCATAGAGTATTCAGTTGTCCAGTGTATATGGATGGTGAATGGAATCCATGCTGTGAAACTGAGGCAGATACACCGAGGAGCTCCAGGATTCTGTGTGCTAGAATGCAGTGGTTCTGAGTATGTCCCTCAACCAACTGTATGACCATCATGTAGGAACTTGCTAGAAGTGTAGATTCTACCATAGAATGATATAATTCTGCAGAAATGCAGAATCATAACCTCATCCCAAGCTACTGATCAATTCACATTTTAGTAACAGTCCTGAGTTACTTATACTTTGTGTCACCAACAAATACCCGAGACACACCATTTAAAAGGGGTATTTATTTTGGCTCAAGGTTTTGGAGGTTTCAGTCCATTGTCGACTTCGGGCAGAATAGGGCAATGGGAGTATGTGGCAGAATGTGCTCACCTTGTGGCAGCCAGGAAGCAGTGACAGCAAGGGGCTGAAGACACCATCTGTCCTTCCAGGTCACATGCCTAGTGACCCACTTATCTCAACTAAACCTGGCTCTACAGTTCTACCACCTCCCAATAGTCTATTAAGATTTGAATGGTAGAAGAAAGACCTGTAGTGCCCACATTATCACTCCAGGGAGAGCGAGAGTCCAGCCAGTGGACAGGCTGCTCCAAAGGACAGACAGCATTCTGTCATGGGAAATAGCTGGCAATTGTCAACATTCAGTCCCAGCCTAACTGAAGCGCTGGGTTTTCTTCATAACACTCTGCAGAAGAGGGAAGTGCAACTGTGAACTTGAGCTGTGCAGTTGAATCCTTCAGGGAAAGAATGTGACGTAGATAATTGATCCCATAGGGGTCCTGTGAACCATGCAATCCACCCTGCAGTATCAGGTCTGGAAAAAGATGATCTTTTCCCAGTGTCACCCATGAAGGTAACTTCATAGAACCCATACTTTCCGATCTATAGCTTAGTTTCTTTGGAATGCCAACACTTAGTCTTTGGATTAATGCCAGATGTGAAGTCCTAAGCACAGTCAGCAATCCATTTCTTGCCATATTAGGTAACATAGCAGCAAAACAAATCTGGATTTTTATCTCAGCTAATAACACTGTTGCCGAGTTTCTGTTGTTTGAAAAAAAATAAAACATTTTAATGGTAAGGAAAGCAAGTTTATTTGAGTTTGGTGCTTTGCAAATTGCTCAAGAGCGTAGTAAACTCTCATGTTTCAGGGAAAAGCATTTAGAGTTGGATGTCATAGGTGCCCTATAAATGCACGTGAGAGTGGAATCTGAGACTCTGGGGCGGTTGTTTTTACATCTTCTCACAGAGACTTTCCCACTACAACCCACAGCCTCTCAAATCTGTTATCCCAGATGTTTCTTTGGAGCTAGTTCAGTTCTTTCTCTTGTTAAATATTTATACAACCTGCCTTGTTTTGTCTTGCTACATACATAGCATGTTGATGACCCAGAATGTTTGTGTTTTCCGCTCATATTTTGCGTTGAAAGATATTTCACAAATCTGGACTGATTTCTAGCCCAGGCAGGTTCTTTATCACAGCAATGTCACAGCCTATAAAGGAGCCAGAGCAGGTTTTCACGTACTTTGCTGTCCTCAGCAGGGCTGGCTTCGTTAAACACTTGGAGAGTTGCCAATGAGCTTCACACTGAGTCTGGAGAGTGAGATTGGGGTGGACATGGTGACATAGGCAGCAAAGGAAGTGTAGGATCCCTGAATTTACAGTCAAAGGGGCCTGGTGACGAAAGGGCCCTTTACCCTGGATCATGACAAACCCCTGGACCAGGTAAGGGAGTTGAGAGACGGTAAGGCATCAGGAAGGTGGGCGCTTATTCCCAGAGCAGTCACAGGCCACTGAAGGTTTCCAAGCAAAAGAGTCTGAAGGTACCCAGGCTCCAGTGACAGAGCTGGAAACACAGTAAAGGAGGCCCCACGGGCTTGGGAGCAGTCCTGCTTAGGAGGGCGTGGAGGTCATCAGGTGAGAATGATGCAGGCTTGGGTGGAATGGTGTATGCGCTTCTCTGCTGGCTGGAGCAGATGACCACAAACTGGGAAGCTTTAACAACAGAAATTTATTTGGAGGCCAGAGGTCTGAAAGAAAAGTGTCAGCAGGATTGGTTTCTTCTGGAGGCTCTATGGGAGAGTCCCTTCTGTGTCTCGCTCCTAGCCTTTGGGTGATGGCTGATGATTTGACATTCCTTGCAGATAATTCCCAATCTCTGCCTCTGTCATTACATGATATTTTTCCCTGTGTTTCTGAGTCCAGATTTCCTTCTTCTACCAGTCAGTGCCATCTTAACCCAGTGTGATTTCATTTTAACTTTTATCTACAAAGACCCTGTTTCCAATGAGATACTCACAGGTCCTGAATGGGTACAGATTTTCGGGACACTATGAAACCCACTACATGTGGTGACGGTGGAGTTGACCTGCCTTTTGTTCTGACTTATTTCACATCAAATGCTTGAGTTCTGTCTACTTCCCCCTGCCCTGGACCAGACCTGCCTCTTTGCTTTGTCTCATGGATAGAAGCAGACACTATCAAATCCGGGCCAAACCAATTTCCTGCGGAGAGCAGTGGAACCAAGCCACAGCTGAGGATGGATTGAAATGGGGCAGGCAGCGGGCAGTGGGCCCCAGGGTGGGGCCTGAAGCAAGAGGGGATGGACATGGGAGATGTGTGAGATGGTCCATGATGCCATGGTTGGTGCAGGGAAGCAGCATATATATCTTTGGGAGTTGAATGGATGTTTCTTTTCTTTTGGTGCCAGTTCAGGGGCTTGAACTAGGGCCTGGGTTCTGTACCTGAGGTGGTATTTTTTGCTCAAGGCTAGCTCTCTACCACTTGAGTCACAGCTCCATTTCCAGCTTTTTTTGGTAGCTAATTGTGAGAGAAGTGTCTCACAGACAGTCATGCTTGGGTTTGCTTTGCACATCGATCCTGAGATCTTAGCTTCTTGAGTAGCTAGGATTATAGGCGTGAGCCACTCACTGGTGCTCAGCTCAGGAGAAATTTTGTCTCAGCTCATGGCACATTCTAAAATGTAAGCGTATCTGGATTTTGCATGGTTTTGAGGATTGTATAACAGGGCCTCTGAATGATTACATTTCTTTCCATTCTGAGCCTTCCTTGGTGAGAGAAGTAATGGAGGTGCATGAAGTCTGCCCAAGAAGGGGCATGTAAGGAGTCATTTGCAGCCAGGGATGCAAATGAAACAGCTATGAGTATGGTATTCACTTCATTTGCAAGCAGCCAACTGGATTCTGCCCTTTGGCATTAGAGAACAAGATTCTGTGTAGGTCAGTTGGGAAGGCTCCCCTCTGTGGAGCTGGACTGTTATGACTCCTGAAGCTATCTGAGCAGGTTAAGGGTATTCTGCAAGATCAGACTCCTAAAAGCACAATGTGTTTGTCCTTACTAATGAGAAAGGAGGAGGCTAAGGTTTTTTAACTTAGATCGATACACATGTTTTCTATTCTATCAAAATGCATGTGAATTGGACTGGAGAATGCTGAATCTTGCTTTGAATTCCCATAGAGGTTTTTTGTTGTTTGTTCTTTGTCGGTTGTGGGGCTTGAACGCAGGGCCTGGGCACTGTCCCTGAGCCTCTTTGTGCTCAAGGTTAGCACTCTACCAATTGCGCTCCAATGCCACTACTAGTTTTTGAATAGGTAGTTGGAGATAAGAGGACTTTTCTGCCTGGGCCAGCTTCCAAACACGGTCCTCAGATCTCAGCCTCCTGAGTAGCTAGGATTATAAGCATAAGCCACTAACACCCAGCTAAATTCCTATAGAGTTTCAACCACCTAAAAAGAACCATTTATAGCCCGTTGTCAGTGGCTTATGCCTATAATCCTACCTACTCAGGAGGCTGAGATCTGAGGATCATGGTTTGAAGCCAGCCCGGGCAGAAAAGACTCTTATTTCCAATAAACTAATCAGAAAAAGCTGGAAGTGGCGCTGTGGCTCAAGTGCTAGAGTGTTAGCCTTGAGCACAAAGAGGATAGTACCCAGGCTCTGAGTTCAAGCCCTGGACTGGGTAAAAAAAAAAACAAAAAAAAACCCTAGAAGAACCATTTGTGCATTTCTTTTAAAGGCCAGGATTCACTTTGCAAACATCAGTCCTCTACATTATCATTTTTGTATTATGACTTTTCCTGGAACAAGGAATATCTAAGCAGCACATGTAGACCATTTATTACAGTTTTGTAGATATATTTGTCTCTAGGCCCCAACACAGCAGTTTTCTACCGCAATGCGCATCAGAATTCCTGTAGACCTTTTAGGTGTTTTGATGCTGAGATGTACCCATTGACTGGAATTCACCTATCTTTAATGAAATCCTGGTCCCTATATCTTTTAAAGCAATCATTGTGATTTCAACTTGAATCAGAGGCTGAGAACTTCTACAAACCTGCTGTGACTGGTAGAGGAGGCTTTGTGTTGGAGTAGAAGAGCAGAATCTACAAAAATAAAGGCAATCTGGATGGAGATGTTTTCCTCAATTAGCTCTACTACAAAATGCAAGGAAGAGAAGGAAGGGAAGGGAAATGAAAGAGAAAGATAACACAGGTAGAGCTCCAACTCTTCTATATCTAGGACAGGGATTTGTGAAAGATGAAAACATTTTTTTTAATTTACTATACCAATAAGCAGAGTGTTGAAAGTATCACCAAAATGGGGCTGGGGATATGGCCTAGTGGCAAGAGTGCTTGCCTCGTATACCTGAGGCCCTGGGTTCAATTCTCCAGCACCACATATACAGAAAACGGCCAGAGGTGGCGCTGTGGCTCAAGTGGCAGAGTGCTAGCCTTGAGCAAAAAGAGGCCAGGACTGGCCAAAAAAAAAAAAATAGCTTGATGGCAAAAAATCCCTCAGCATGATCAGGAAAACTAAAATAGTTTCCTCTAGCTTCATCAACAAAAGACACATTTCTCTCTGAAATGTCATGACTAATACCAAATAGTTAAATAGAAGTTCCGTACAGCAGTGAACTTTCCTGTTCATTCCTGTTTCAGTAGAGGCTAATTAAGGAAAACATCTGCATCCAGTTTGCCTTTATTTTTGTAGATTCTTTTCTTCTATTCCAACCCAAAGCCTCCTCTACCAGTCCTGTGCTTGGGCGATGATCTGTTGAATAGTAGATGGCTTTCAGTTTTCCCCTTTTGGGTGATGACATGAATTACTCTCCAGGGAACTATTTACAGTATCATTTTGTGACCTTGAGCTGCGTGCACGTATTTTGAAAGCCTAAAACCACAAGAGCTGTGCATTGTGGGTCACCGGCGCCAGCTCTTCAGTAACGCAGTTCCCTTCATGATATGCTGAGACGTGCCCGCCTGGATTGAGCCTCTACAGCAGTAGAGTGGCCTCTGGGAGCAGAGACCTTCTCCTTTGCAAAAATATGTGTGTGTATGTGCTCAGTTTGGAATTCTCTTACTTAAGCTGTTCTGGGCACTGTTTACAACAGTACAGCTCACCTTGTTTGTGAGGCCTGAGACTCCACAGACTTGTGACCTCCCCCACCCCCCTACCCCAATGGTGGACAAAGAGCTGGGCCCAGATTCTGCCCTGGGTTTGAATCCTGATATCTCCTCTGGCCTGCCAGTGATCTTGAGCAGTGTCAGGCTCTCTCTGACCAGTAGGCTGGCCTCCACTTCCCTCTCAAGGACCTTGTGAAGGCAGAGTTGAGACCATGTCTGACCAGTGGGATGGCCTCCATTTCTCCTCAATGACGGTGTGAAGGCAGAGTTGAGACCATGCCTGACCAGTGGGCCAGCCTCCACTTATCCCTCTAGGATGGTGTGAAGGCAGAGTCGATTCTGTGTCACCCTCCTTCATCTTCGGTGGAGCTCTCTAAGCAGAAGTTGGAAGGGAGAAGTAGAGAGAGAAAGATAGAAAGGTCAGGGCGCAGGGTAGAAGAGAAACCAGGCAAAATATGGTTCAGGAGAGGCCTGACATTCAGGGATGGAGGTTGGGACCACACATTTCACAGTTTGTCCTCTTGGAGGATGGGAGCATGCTGGAGTCTGTAGGTCAGAAAGTACAGAGAGGAACCACAGGGTTAGAGATGTGGCTCAGGTGGTAGAGTGTCAGTCAGTGTGTGAAAGTATCAGATACTGAGTTTGAGTGTGAGTCTGGGAAAATAGAAAGCTCTGAGCCATTAGCTGAAGCACCCACAGCAGCTGGAGGAGGGATCCTCGCCTCCACTGGTGTAGGATACTCAGGAGGTCTGGTGGGACATCTGCAGTGTCTCCTCACCTCCTTTGCTCACTGAGGGAAGCTGAAGGGTTTCGCTGGTGTCTCTCAGGCTCACACACAAGAGCATCAGAGGTTTTCTCAAGACACCCGGACAAAGCAAGGGTCCAGAGCTGCATCTGGGTTGCTGTGGGTCCCTGGCCCCACCCCTACTCAGGGGTGGCAACAGCCTGATGCACACTCAAGGCCATTCATATTAATGAATGGAAGGAAACCTCTTACAAGAGGTAAGCACACCTGTCTGACTCAATGTCCCCAACTAAACTTATATCAGCGTATGAGAAATGAAGACTGCAGAAGTGGACAAAACAGACACGGTCACCATCTGTAATATCGCTTCCAGTGTGTCTGTGAAACATGGAGAAACAAGTAACCATGTGATGCATACAGAATAAAAGAGTGTGTTCTCAGAGAGGAGCCTGAGGTTGAAACAGGAACAGAAGATCGTAATTCCCATGTTAGAGGTGGTGGAGTAGAGTAGGGAAAGAGCTCTCTGAAGCAAAGGCTCTTCAGCTAAGAGCAGAAGGATATAAACGTATAAGGATTAGCAATTGTTGGCATCAAGATGATTCTCAGCCATAAGAATAACCCTGTGGCAAGATGGAATGAATGAGTCTGGAGAGGAGACGGCTACTGTGGGGCATGATGAGGGACACAAGCCAACCAGCGACACTTCCAGCAGAGGCCCATTTTGCATTTAGAATTACTCACAGTGTGAGAAACAGTCGCTGAAAGGATGTTAATGTCATTTTTTTTTTTTAGGATATTAAGACCTGTCTGGTTGCTGGAAAGGAAATGTGTTTTTGGAATCTTAAGAAGGGGGAACTAATATTCATATACTATGTGAAGTGACTTCCCAAATATTTCTCATTTAATATTCACAGCAGACTTTTAAAATGTTTTGACTTTGGAATGCTATCAATTACTCTAGCACAGTCATTGAAGTCACTCCTTTCTCCACTCCATGCCTTTGTGTATCTGTGTGTGTGTGTGTGTGTGTGTGTGTGTGTGTGTCTGTGTCTGTGTCTGTGTGTCTGTGTGTCTGTGTGTGTGGTCTATTTCTGGACCCTGAGCTCTTCTATTTATCCTTGATAACTGCAGCCTTGTCCTTACCAATGTAGGGAATGATAGTCCTCTACTTTTTTTTTTTGGCCAGTCCTGGGCCTTGGACTCAGGGCCTGAGCACCATCCCTGGCTTCTTCCCGCTCAAGGCTAGCACTCTGCCACCTGAGCCACAGCGCCTCTTCTGGCCGTTTTCCATATATGTGGTGCTGGGGAATTGAACCGAGAGCTTCATGTGTAGGAGGCAAGCACTCTTGCCACTAAGCCACATTCCCAGCCCAGTCCTCTACTTTTGTTCTTTTCCACTGTCATGGATTCCTTCGGTTCTGGTCACCATCCTGGTGACACGTATTAGAAGTTACTCTTTGACAGGTTGATGGCTTCAGAAGAGAGGGTGGATCTGCTACTCTGATTCTAATTGAAGCAGACATTCTTCTGGCATGCCTGCCTCCTCTGTCAGCTTAGTTCTCAGTTCCTGGGCTGCTTCCCTACTCTTCTCTACACATCATGCTTATTACCTCCTTTTTCTTTTGCTTCTCTTGTGATTTCTAGGAGAATTCCTCAACCCTCTAATTCATTGACTGAGTTTTCAGGACTATTACTATTTATTACATCACATTTATTACAGCCCTCAGATCATGAGGTGATCAATGTCTTTAAAATTTTTATTTATGAAAGGTCTCACATGTTGATAAGATAATTTTGTATTTCATCCTATTGTCTTCTTTCTTGTAATCTGTAGAGTGGGATGGTATTCATTCTAATCTTTCAGACAGCTTCCTTTCTTTTAGTATACTGGAACTCTCCTCCATTTATTCATCCTAGATTTCTAGTGCTTCCCAAAATTGAGATGCTTGCAGTCGTGTGCATTTCTTTGAAACAGAATGCTTTGGGGTGCAGGTCCAAGTGTCCCCAGACTGTGGGGTGGCTGTGTGCAGTGCTTCTGGTTGCCTACAGATGGCAGGAGTTTCCCCACCTCTCACAGGAATGCTGCCCACAGCAGCCTTTGCTTCTCTCTACTCTTGGTTGACTACTCTAAGATGCTGTGATGTGGACCCTGGCCTCCCTTGGCTCCGGTCCTCTTCTTTATTGTTTCTGTGCTTCTTCATTCTGTCTCCAGTTTGTTTATCTGGAGACTTTTGTTAGGGAACTGTTGTATATCCTTCCCAGGCAGCCCAGTCCTTGGGCATCTAAAAGGGATAAGCTCTAGAAGCTCTGAGAGTGCCCCGCCCTTATCTAAAATGGTGTCCTATTTGCATACAACCTACACCATCTTCCTGTATTTTTTTTTCTTTGTTTTGTTTTTGTTGCCAGTCCTGGGGCTTGGACTCAGGGCCTGAGCACTGTTCCTGGTTTCTTTTTGCTCAAGGCTAGCACTCTCCCTATTGAGCCACAGTGCCACTTCCGGCTTTTCTCTATGTATGTGGTGCTGAGGAGTCGAACCCAGGGCTTCATGTATAGGAGGCGAGCACTTTACCACTAGGCCACATTCCCAGCCCTTCCCATATATTTTAAGTCACCTCTGAGACACTTGCATTACCTAATACAGTGTAAATGCTATGTGCTATAGTTTGAATCTATCTTAAGTATCTGTCAATAGGAGACTGTGTTAAAGGCTGAGTCCTTGGATGGTGTTGTAGAGCTCAGACAGGTTTGGTGACCATGATCACTTAGGGAATAGGGGTCTTGTTTCAAGGACACTTCAGGCAAAGTTAGCTCCATCTGAAAAACCATGAGAGCAAGGACTGTATCAGTAGCTCAAGTGTGGTGGAGCACCAAGTTCCTAAGTTCAGTCATGCATGCATACACACAGAGGACACACACAAAGAAAGGACACACATACATGGGACACACACACACACACACACACACGCACAGAGGAAAGGAGAGGAAAGTCTTCAGAGTATTAGAAGCATGCTCTTGGAGAGGAGTGTGGAATCCCAGTCCCCCTACTCTTGTTCTCTTTACTTCCTGGCCATGAGTTGAATAGATTTCCTTCCTCCTCTTGTCATGATGTACTGTATTGTCATAGCCCCAAAGCAGTGAAGCACACTGATCATGGACTGGAATTTTCAAAACTTATTAGCCAAAATAAATTGATTTTTCCGATATTTGTTATTGTGGTAGAAAGCTGATGGTTACACCGTGTCATGATTGTTAAATTGTATTTAGGAAATAGTGACAAGAGAAAAGGCTGCCCATGTGTATCACAGATGCATTTTTACGGGTCCATGAAGGTGCAGATGTGGATCCGTGAAAGAGGAGAATGACTTGCTTCTGTCCCTTCCATGTACACTGGTTTTTCAGAAAACCTTCAGTGATTCTGCCATTCAGATAAGGTCTTTTCCACTGCCACTGTTCTGTATAGGTACAGACTTTTCTAGTAGTTTTGTTTGTTTTTAAATAATTGTATTACCAAATTGCAAAGGAAAGGAGGGATGACTTAAATTTGCCTTCCTGAACTCCCTGTCAGCCTGGCCTCCTGCCGAGCATCAGCCAGCTCATCTATAGCCCAGTGGAACACTCACCCTTAATATCAAAACGCTTAGCCTTGCCTTTCTGGCATTCTTATAGCATGATCCCTGAGGAAGAATGTGTTTCTTTAAATCACGCTCCAGCATACTCTAAACAGGATAAAGAATTTGTACTTTTGTCTACAGGTTAAATAGCAGAAGATATGCTGGTCATGACGAGACTGTGAAGTGCTGATGTTATAATGAATAGCAGATTGGAAGGCTATAGGAGGAGGCTTTGGAATAAGAATGCAGGAGCGAGTTCTGGGGCTTTGCTTGGTGCTGAAGTCGCCCAGTTGGCTGAGGTGGTAGAGGTGGCCTGGCTTAATGCCCAGTACTGGGGCTCTCTGTCCCTTGGTTATAATATCCAATCACCCCCTATGTGCCTGTCTTGGGTCTTCTCATCACTCATGAGAGACCATCTCTGGTGCTCCCTGAACACAATGGCTGCCCTCCTATCATGCATTGCCTCACTGCCTGCGCACTTGCCTAGTTAGTGCCTCAGTAGCACCTTTTCTAGATGGTAGGGAGAGGGGAGCAGGCATTAATTCTAATAATCAACCCCCTTTGCCAGTTTAAATCAGCCCCATTCAACCAACTTCTTTCTTTTCTTGTTCCATGGCCACAGACCGGACTCCTAACTCAAACCTAGCACTAGCTTCCTTGGTCAAAAAGCAAAGTTTAGAGTGTGCTTGCCCCATAAACATGTTCCTGTCTGACCACAGTTCCACCAGTCTTGTCCCGGAATATGGCGCTGCTCAGCAAACACTGTGGTTTCCATAATTCCTTCTTTCCAGTGTGTGTCTCATATGGACTGGCACTCTCCTGATAGCGGGGCCCCTCAGTCCCCATGTGGGCCATCCTCTTTCTCTGAGTGTCAGAGATGGATGTCACTAGATAGTAATGCTCAACTTTTTGCATTTTTGTTCCTAAAATACAGCTTACTAACATTCATATATCTAGAAATACAAGTCCTATGAAGTTCCTACAGGCCATTCTGAGGAATGAGAAGTTTTCCTTTGATTACGTGATGTCATCTTCGCAAAGTATGTTCACTATTGTCAGCAATGGCAGGGAGGTGTTCTTCCACTGTTTTATGTTCTCTTCTACTGTTTTATGGTCTCACTACTCTTCGGGACTTACTTTCATTCCTTTAGACCCAGTTCTCCATGAAGCCAATGGCTGTTGCTCAAACCGCCAAGTTCAGATTCTTGAATTGAAAGAGGAAAAAGGTGGCCAAAGTTCACATTTTGCCTGTGGCAAACTCTGATTGGCCTACCTGGATTGTGCCTAGTCTTGGGACTGATCACTATGAAGGTTCTACAATTGGCCCAGCTTGTAGCAAATGACCAACCCTAAGCCAATCACGATCACCCAAGGGGTGGCATCCTATAATACAACGTTAGCGCCTTTCTAGACTTTCATAATAAAGGAAAATAGAACTATTTCTGTGTGTGTGTGTGTGTGTGTGACGGGTAGATGAGTACCTGTGCAGCACTGCTACACCTCCAATTTGGAGGGAAAATAGTTTGGCTTCCACTTATAAACTGATATATTTGGCCTCTTTGCCACTTCTCCATTTCTGTCTGAGATAATAAAATCTGAGGAAGATGTTCCCATCCTCTGTGGTCTGATGTTGGTATGCCATCTCTCCCTAAATGACTACATCAGAATTTATCCAGGGTGTTATAGTATTAAAAGGGACTAGTGAGATTAGTGCCCCGATAACTGAGGATTGGAGGAGCCTTTTGCGCTTTCCAGCACACGAAGATACCGCATATTATGTCAATACCAAATCTGTCAGTGTCTCGATCTTTGGTTCTCCAGCCTCTGGAACTGTGAGCAGTAAATTCTGCTGTTGATACATTACCAAGGCTCAGGAAACCATTTTGTATTCCAAATGGACTGTAAGACCCTCCAGGAGCAGAAAGAGTTGCTTGACAGAGCTTATGGTGATAGTTTCTTCAGGGACAGGCTCCGGTGCACTACTGCCTGGGTCCCTGTAATGTGGTGCAGTGTTTCTTTTTCCTTTGTTCACAGCTGCTGTGATGGTGAGGGTGAACACAGATGGTGAGGAGAACACATTGTCAGTGGAACAGTGACCAAAGCATCCTCTAGCCCCCAGGTTCCCATTTCAGGGGACCATGTTCTGGAACCACATCAAATATTGTACGTCATGTTTGTTGGTTTGTTTTGTTTGTTTTGGGTTATTTTGGGGTAGTTTTTGCTAGACATTCTTTTCTTATTTTCCTCTGTTGCTATCTTGGTTTTCCTCCTTTTTAAACCAAGATAAGATGTTTTCAGTTTTCTTAAGGAATCTTTTGATGGACTAATTCTAATTTATATTTTTATTTCTCTTGTAGCCTGGGGAGCATTTTTATATGCACAAAGCCTTCTTTTGTGATCTTATCCAAGACAAACTTCTGATTCTTCTTTTTGTCAAAGTTACTACTAACCAAAATAATGCTTAAAAATCAGCTTACTAAAAACAGTTATGCAGCACTTTGACCCAAAAACAACAACAACAAAACAGTTACGCAAGCCTCTCCCCATAGAAAAAACTTCTCTGCTTTGGATTTTTTTTTTATTGTTTTTTCTAAAGGGCCAAGTAATAAATACCTTAAACTTTGTAGTTCATATGGTTTCTATCAGTGTTATTCAACTTTGCTACTGTTGTAGGGAAATAGCCATAGGTAGTGAACACATGCATAGGTGCATCTGTTTCCCAAAAAAGCTGCATTTCCAGAACCCGGCGATGGTCCAGACCTGTGCCAGAAGCCACCGTTGCTGACCTTGGCTCCTATGTGTCTTCTACTTTGAACCCTCTTAGAAAAGTGGTATTTAAAAACTTTGAGGTGACTGGATCATAGCTTTTATCCCTTTCTCATGAGTAAAAAAAACAATCTGTGTGGGGCTAGGAATATGGCCTAGTGGCAAGAGTGCTTGTCTCATATACATGAAGCCCTGGGTTCAATTCCCCAGCACCACATATACAGAAAACGGCCAGAAGTGGTGCTGTGTCTCAAGAGGTAGAGTGGTAGCCTTGAGCAAAAAGAGGCCGAGGGGGCTGGGAATATGGCCTAGTGGTAGAGCGATCACCTCGTGTGCATGAGGACCTGGGTTGATTCCCCAGCACCACATACGTAGAAAATGGCCTGAAGTGGTGCTGTGGCTCAAGTGGTAGAGTGCTAGCCTTGAGCATAAAGAAGCCAGGGACAGTGCTCAGGCCCTGAGTCCAAGGCCCAGGACTAGCAATCAATCAATCAATCAATCAACCTGTATGTAGGTAGAGTGCCAAGAGTGGGGATCACTGAGCTGTAGACAGATAGTTTAGGACATTGGAATTGATGACCTTAAAATAGTCTCCTTATTCCATGCAATAACTCCATGGTGGAGAATCTCCCCGGCAATGGTATAGCTATCCATAGGTAATTTTGTTGTACATATATGTGTACATCTTTTATAGAATATGCACCTATGTATATAAAGAGTACATGTGTATAGTAGGTCTACGTGGAAAATCTGAGAACAGCTTACATGTCCAACAGGAAACTTCCCATCCCACGTGGATGGGAGAGAAAGTCCGGGGAAGATGTGCCACAGTCTAAAGTGAAGGGGAAACGGCAACCCAGCACAGAATCGCATCAGTATAAACAGCAGCAATGCTGCCTCCCCAATGGGAGACTTACAGGGAGCCAGCTGTGGCCTAGGTCAGAGACCAGCACACATCCTACTTTACAGGCAACTTGCCGTCACGTGCCTCCACTTGTACTCAATTTGTCAAAAATCTGTTTGCACAACCCCTTTTAAAACACACCTTCTGATGTACCATTCGTAAGGAAATGGAAAGACCTGGGGGAAAAATGATATCATGTCCAATAAGCCAGACCCAGAGAAACATAGGTTGCACAGTTTCCTTCATTTGTGGTAGATAGAATATACCTATAAACCTATAAGTAAACACATTGGGCCACATGCAAGTGGTTTACAAATGAATTAACTGAAGCATAATAGACTCTACAGAGAGCTCTTATAGTATACAGTAATCGTTTAGAAAGACTGGGTCAAAGCCCAACAAATTTGACACCAGGAGATGGGCAATGGGTGAGTGGGGTGGGGGTGGGGGGCAAGGGAAAGACAAATGAAGGGGGGAAGGAGCTCCAAATGCAGTCAAAAATTCCTTGTATATGCAACAAAATTAAGAAAAGTAAGGGAAGGGATAGGTTGAGGGGACATGACCTGGTCAAGATGTGTTGTATTCATCAACTGCCTTGTTAAATGGCACCTTTGTACAACTATTTAAAGATAGTTTTAAAAATTAAAACAAAAAAGCTCACACATGCTAGATGAAAATCAGGGACACTTGCCTTCCAGAGGAGCTGGAGAGAAGCCTCACGGTGCATAGGAGAAACAGCACCAAAGCAGCCATCTCTGAGTCACCACAGCAGCTCATGGAAATGTGTTCTCTCATTTCCTCATGTTCCATTGCTCATGGGCTGTGCATCTGTGATTTATTTTCAGAGCACACTTTAGAATTTGACAGACTTTGATTGCTGGCCTGCTACACAACTGAAACCATTTGCCATTTCATAGATGATAAAGCAAGTGACACTTTACACTAAAAGGTCTATAAAAGAAGCCGCCTGTGAAAGAGACAGACAGATGTCAAACCTGCTGACAGCACAGTCAGCAGACTCTCAGAGCCTCTTCCACCGGGCCTGTGTAGAACCCTTAGATTGTGCCAGGCCTTGTTATAGAGTTGAATTCTGTGCACATCCTGCTTAGAGGTGGCACTCACTGGTGATGGGGATTTTGATGCTGGTAGAGTACCTGCATCCTACTGAGCCCTAGCTCATGTGTACAGCGAAGGCTGCATGCATCAGGGCAGCTCCAGCTGCTAGTGGGCCCTGTCCAAGACCATGAGTGCCAGCTATTCTAGGACAGAGTGGGAGAACCAGCCCAGGAAAGCACCATGTGCTAATGAGATGCAGTGTAGGGAGGGGCCTGCGCTGCATCGCACATCTTCTCTACCTTCTTCCATCATTTAAAGCAGAAGAGCCCAGGCCTGGAAGGGGTCTTGTGTGAGGGCCTTTTTCATCTCAGCGATAGAGACCCACCAGGCTATCTATTTCAGAGGGATAGGTCTCAGGTCACTTTCTCACATTTCTGTTTTATTCCTGTTCATAGCACGTATCTCCATTCCATTCTATTCCATTCCATTCTTCCTTTTTGTTATCTCTCACTGAGTAGGATACAGTAGTCTCTGCCTGGGTCGTTCTTTGAGCTCAGACTGACATACTGCATAGCACCCGTCAGTGGTGCTGGAGTGGACATTTCTGATGACACCCTGGGTAAGTTGGCATGAAATGTAGGAGTTAGGCAAAAGAAAGGAGGTAACCCAAGCAAGGGAGGACTGGGAGGTGGGCAGAAAGGAGGACACACTGAGGAGAGATGATTGCTCCAACAGTGGCTGGGGCGGAGCTGGGGTGAGGTATGGGATGAGCAGCGAAGCAATTGAGATGAACAGAGGCCAGATTTTATACTTCTGTGTTAGGCTGCAGGATGTGTGTCTTCTTGGACCTCACTAGTGGGGTGTGGTGTGACGGTTGGCTTAAGTCTCTCACCTTACCAGTGTGAAAATCACTTTCATATGTATTTTCTCGTATGACCCTGGAAGCGAGAACTTACCCTCCACAGAAGAAGAGGCTGAGTGCCTAGAGTCATATATATGAGACACCTAAGATCACTTGTGTGCTGTCAGTATTCTGGTGTCAGAGGGCCAGTTGAAGAGGGCAAGACCGCCTGATACAGCTGTCCATCTAGAACGGCAACCAGGACAGAGCTAAAGATAATGGGGATGGAAGAAGTACCTAGGCCAAAGGTCCCCGGAGGAATATAGGTGACTGATAAGATAGTGGAGTGAGTTTTTTGTGTTTTGTTTAATGAGCATTGATAGAACACGTGGGAGCTCCTCCCGGATTCTGTTAGTTTGCATTTTTAACTCATTTAATGCTCACAACAACCACCTAAGAAAAATCATCATTTCACAGACAGAGAAGCTGGTTAGATACACAGGGAGGTTAGATAACCTTGGTGAGGGTCACCAAGTCACAGAGGCAGGTTGTTCTTGGTGGTAGAGTGCTGGAGTCCCTGGTCTCCACTGGTCCTTTCTAGCTGACAAATGGTGGTGCTGATGACTAAGACAAGGGCTTGGAGAGATGGAAGCTTGAAACAGGAAGTTTGTGTCTAGAGCTGTGTAGAGTTAATATGTCTGCGAGATACCCAGGAACCAACATGGGCTCTTCTAAGACAGTTCTGGCCATGTTAAGTGAAATGTGCTACTTGCTAAACGTGGTGAGGAAGACCCCATTCAAGGGGCCCATGCCATCAGATCAGGGTCTGTCCTGCACTGCAAGGAAGCTTTGTAATGGGGAAAGATACTAGGCTCCCACACCAAGAAAGCAATTTTCTTAAAACCACCAAGAACTCTAAATTACTTTTTTTTTTTTGGCCAGTCCTGGGCCTTGAACTCAGGGCCTGAGCACTGTCCCTGGCTTCTTTTTGCTCAAGGCTAGCACTCTGCCACTTGAGCCACAGCACCACTTCTGGCCGTTTTCTGTATATGTGGTGCTGGGGAATTGAACCCAGGGCCTCATGTATAGGAGGCAAGCTCTCTTGCCACTAGGCTATATCCCCAGCCCCAAGAACTCTAAATTACTAAGAAACATCAAGGTTGAAGAGAATTCTTGTTAGACTCGGGAATAGAATGCTTGCTGAAGTTGGATTAGGGTGATAACGCATCGAGGTAAGGAATTTTTGCCAAAATATGCTAGCCAGCTTCCATGTCCCTCGCAAAATACCTGAGTTAATTATATGTATTATGAGTAATATAACTGAATTATAAAGTGAAAAGTATATTTTGGCTCATGCATTCAGATGTTTTAGTCAAAGAATGAACGCACCTGTGAACTGGCCTTGGAGTGGTAGATGGCAGGGCACACCCACTCACCAAAGGAGCCAGGAACCAGTAGAAGGAAGAGCTCACAGTCCCAGGATCCCATTCACTGTGCCCTGGGGCTTCAGGTCCTCCTGTTAGGCCCCGCCTCACAAAGGTTCTACCACCTGCCAGTAAACACCCTTAGAACCGAGTGTTCAATTTCTGTGGGAATCTTTCCCACACTCGGCTCTCCAGGGCAGAGAGGAACCCAAACAAGAGCAGAGACCTCAGAAGAGGCTCACTGAAGGTTTGGTCCAATGAAATGGGTACATTGATATTTTCAGCTTGGAGTCCCAAAGAGAGGGGGACTGGTCAAGATGAGACACAAGATGGAAAAGCACTGAAAAGTGTGTGTTACACTCAGCCAACAGAGCTTGCCCTGCAGCACAGGTTACAGCAGCTGCAGTGCCTGAGGGCAGACCTCAGAGACCTCAGACAGGCTGACCTCAGAAAGGAAGCAGAGGTGCAGACCCCAAGTGTGAACAAGGTTGTCTGGCCACAGATGGAGACAGACAACAGCACCTCCAGGGTTAATGAAGGGCTCTGTTTGATTTCTTCCTAAGATGAAAGAGATGTCTTTCATGGTGTTAAATACTAGAAGAAGTAGACATTAGAAGTTTCTGGGTGGGAGAAGGCTAGTGGATGCAAAATCTTCCCACTTCGGGGGTGGGGGGTGGTGGTGTCATTTCCTCTACTGACATGAGAACAGGATGGAGGACAGAAATTGGGGCAGGGAAAGAGAACACTTCAGCAACAACATGGAGGTTTCTGACTTGGATTTCCAGGTTGGTGGTGATGTTCGTGCTGGTGTTTAGGACATGTTCTGGAAGGAGTGAGTGAAGCCACCTTTGGGGTGCAATCATCTGCTGGTGTCATAGATTTAACCAGCAAAGGAAGTGAAGGTGTTTCTGGACATGCAGATGTAGGGTCACCAGCACCCAGTGTCATTTCCAAAGCTTCCGAAGTAATACAACTGCACGAGGGATGGAGGAGCAGAATGAGAAAAAGTGAGAGTCCACAATGGAGGCCCTGAAGAGTAACCTACCTGGCAGGTGGAGAAAGAGCACAGAATGCTGGGTAGGAAGCCCAGGGTAGCAAAGGGTTTTGAGAAGGGATCCGTGTGGACATGTAAACTCCAGCAAAGCAGTTGGATAAAGTAAAGGGGGAAAATGTGTTTTGGATTTAGCCATGAGGAAGTCATTGGCGACCTTGGCCGTCACTGCAGGGAGTCGGGGAAGAGACAGCCAGAATAGAGTGACTTGAGGCTGTGGAATCTGGCAAAGCAGAGCCAGCAAGTATAGATTGCTCTGGGAAAAAAGAAAAGAAAAGAAAAAAACCCAAGACATTTTGAATTGTATGGATTTCATCACTCTGCAAGTTTTCTGCCAAAGAATGTTGGGAATGCCAAGAAACAAACAATCGGTGCAGCCCCTCTTTTGCTCATGCGGTGGAGCCTTGGAAGGCTTCTCCCACCTCCCCAGTTCTGTCTCTGGATCTCAGGCAGAGGCTGGTGGTAATGACCTTCTCTCTTTCAGGCCATATCCTGGACCTGAAGACGGGGACGGTCAAGAAAGAAGGGCAGCAGTCATCCATGCGGATGTGCTGGGTTCCCGGCGCTCCTTCATCTGCAGGATGAGGTCTGTTGGAGACAGCAGTGCCATGGCTGTGGCTGGTGTGCTCCCTCTGATCTGCCATGCAGAGCCGGACGGACCTGGCCAAGGTCACAGGGGGAGATTGCATTTCTCTCCAGTGACCTCAGCCTGCTTGGTCCATTGTACAAGTGTGTCCTTCTTCTTCCCATCTGTTATCTCCCTCTTTTCTGCCCATTCTTCGATCCACACCTGGATGTTCACAATTCTCCTGACTGTTTCTGTGTCCAGCCTTTCCCATCAGGGCACACCCCTACCTCCTAGTTTCTCCCACCGCCCAATAATGCTGTCAGATTATGTGTCCATTGCTAGGTTAATCCATGGATGAGATCAGAGCCCTCATGATCCACACCCCAAACCCTATGATTAGATGCTGGAGCCAAGCCTTTTAGAGGACATTTGAGCCTTATGGGGAACAGTTCATATATGAACCATAACAACTCAAAAAGTCTTAAAGACTGAGGCTGCATCACTTGACCCCAGAGTGGAGCTCAGCCTCCTCCTCCTCCTCCTCCTCCTCCTCCTCCTCCTCCTCCTCCTCCTCCTCCTCCTCTCCTCCTCCTCCTCCTCTCCTCCCTCCTCCCTCCTCCCTCCTCCCTCCTCCCTCCTCCCTCCTCCTCCTCCCTGGCATATAACACCCAGCTTCTTCTTGAGCCCCAGTCTACAAGGCTAGAAGATTCTGCACTGGTCTTAGTTTAGCCCCAAATCAGCCTTCACTATCTGACCTCTCCTTTCTGTCAAGCTGCCTGACCCCCGCAGGGCTCCAGGAGGCCCAGCACTGTGAGCCACTGGCCAAGGTCAGTTTGATGCGTTTGCTGTGAGGCCTGCAACTGCACTTTGTGTCTCCAGGCAACTACAAGGTTGTCAACAGGAGATGCTTCACATCTGCTCCTTGACCCCTTGGCTAGATCTGCAGAGTTGGCAGCATTCATAGGGGCTCCTGTTAAACGAATGGCTCTCCAGGACCTGGGGTTTGCTGTCCTCTGTCCTGCACCTGTCCTCTCTAGGTTGGGGAGTTGGAATTGGTCCAGAAGGCATAGGTGAAACCCCCTTCACCTCCCCTTAGGTCACACAACAGCACCAGGGCAACAGTACATGAGGGTGGAGCCTCACTGCCTGCTTCCTGTTCACCTGGCGGGGGCACACTGGTTCTTGGAGTCATATGGCCAGCACTCTCGCAGGAGCACCATGCCAGTGAAGTCGAGCAGGGTTGTCCTGCAGTGTTTGGTGAATGGCACCAGTGCCTATCCTTGCTCAGAAGCATGCAGTAGTGCTCAGGCAATACAAATTACTCTCTTCTTCCTTCTCTTCCTCCTCCTCATTTTTGAGATAGGCTCTCCCTTTTTGCCTCAGACCAGCCTAGATCTGATCTTCCTATTTACAGTTTCTGTGGTAGCTGCGATGACAGGAATATACCACTATGCCCAACATTTTCTATTGAGATGGGATCTTACAATTTGTTTTTTCTTATGCCTGCCTGGAACCGCAGTCCTCCTGACCACAGCGTCAGTGAGATGTATTAACATGATCAACTACTGGCTGAAATGGAGCCTTGTGAACTTTATGCCTAGGTTGTCCTTCTAATCTTGGCCCTCTGAGTAGCTAAGACTTTAGGCATGAGCCACCACCTCAAGCAGGAATAAATTCTTAATGGCGTCATCCAAGCAATTCCCTTGCAAGTTCATTGCTTGGCAGTGTCATGTATACATTTCTGTTATCTGTATACAATGCCATTATCAGTTAATGCCCTGTATCAATTAAATTCACTTAGTCCTCTCTCTGCCCTGGCATTTCTCTAGATGTACTCCAAATTGCTTGTTGAAGTGCCAAGCCCACACTGCCTGATCTGTGGAAAGCAGCCTTCTCTGCTGATAATGCAACTTAATTTCAGCAGGACACTGGGCACAGTCCACGGGAAAAGAGCAGAGATCCTGCCAGCATACCTAGGCAACAAAGCCACAGACTGAGCCTACTGTGAAAACCTTTGAAGCTCTGACAGCTTCCCGAGGTCCCAGAGTGAAATGTCACTCTTACCTTTGTTGTGTTGCAAAGTAAGATGCCTCGGCTGGAACTTGCCTTGCAGTTGGAAAATGAAAATTCACTTACCAAGTGGGCATAACCACCAGTGGCCAGAGCCTGGCCACTGTGCAGGCTTTGGATGTTTGCTACCTGGGATGCTGGAAAGGTCATTGAGAAGGTCCTAACAGAGTGGGAGTGCTGCTGCTTCTCCCCTAGCTCCCAGAGAGGGCCTCACGGAAAGGTTTGGTTTTACCCTTCCTTGTGTCTTGCTCCCACTCTCTCCTCTGCCATCAGCAGGCTTGCAGCTGTCTAGACGGTTCTAGGATCAGCACACACAGGAAGGAAGGAAGAGCTTCCAGAGCTGTGATGCTGAAGCATGAGAAGATGCTACCGTTCATCAACTGGCAGCATCTGTTTTGAGTAGGTGTCTTTGTTCAGGCCTGAAAAGACACTACTACTGTCATCACCCACCCCCTTGTTTCCTGAAAGCCACTGTGTTACTGAAATGGGCTGTAGGACTTTAGAGAGCTGGACTTCTCTGCACTCTCTGTGTAGGAGCGATGGGCTGGGCCCTGAAACACTTTGCAAATGGATTTAAAGTAGTAGATCAACTTACCTTCCCCTGATGCCAATCGAAATTCAAAGGCCTGTAGGCCTGCTCCTTCACTTTGCAGAGTTTTGGCCACAGGTCTCGCCTGAATAGATGCGTAAGCATCCATTAAGGCCCATGAACTTTCTAGCAGCATTGTGTGTATGTTGTGAACTTACCTGGATCTCTGCTCACTCTAATCTGTCTGTCAAATCTTAGGTGTGGAAATGCTCCCTTGGATCACCTGCCCCTTAACAGAATAACCACCATGAGGAAAAGGTTCAGGTCAGCACCCTCCTGATATGTTCGTGGGACTATGCAGGTTGATAGTGTTGGTGTCCTAAACCGGGGAGTGGCCCAACTTAAAGAGGGCTGAGTTTAGGGAGAACGAAGATTGTGCTCCAGGGAGGCAGTGGCTGAGGCAAGAATGTGACATTGACTAGAATGTGCCTATCAATCTACAAGAAAACACTCTGGATGGTAAAAGACCAAACGTTCACCAGGTCGTGATAAATTATACAGATCTCTAGACATTCACCAAGTGAGGCCAAAGGAGGATATTCTTAGGAAGGGATCAAAAAACTCTTTTCCTGTGTGCATATGAGCATATAAAATAATATTTATCAAAATGAACTCTAAGGGTCTGGGAGTATGGTCTAGTGGCAAGAGTGCTTGCCTCAATACATGAAGCCCTAGGTTCCATTCCTCAGCACCACGTATATGCCTGGGAAAAAAAAGAAGAAAAAAAAAACAAAAAACTTAAGAAATGGAAAACAGGAGGTTTTTGGATTTGTTTCCCCCCCCCCTTTGTTGCTGTTTTGGTTTTCCTTATCATTTGTCTTGTTTCTAAGTTTATCTATCTTTGGGGGGGGGGGCGGAAATGGAGGGACAAAGGTTAAACAAATGCAGTAGGGGTGGGAACATGGCCTAGTGGCAAAAACGCTTTCCTCATATACATGAAGCCCTGGGTTCAATTCCCCAGCCCCACGTAAATGGAAAATGGCCAGAAGTGGCACTGTGGCTCAAGTGCCAGAGTGCTTGCTAGCCTTGAGCAAAAAGAAGCCAAGGACAGTGCTCGGGCCCTGAGTCCAAGGCCCAGGACTGGCAAAAAGAAACAAACAACAAATGTGGCAAACAAATACTCACTAGACACTATGTTGAAAATGAACTCTACAACTTGTGTGTGAGTACGGGAGGAAAAAACTGGGAGAGATCAAGGGAAGGGGTGACACTGTTCAAAACGAAATGTAAGCTGGGAATATGGCTTGGTGGTAGATTGCTTGCCTAGCATGCATGAAGCCCTGGGTTTGATTCCTCAACACGACATAAACAGAAAAAGCCAGAAGTGGCGCTGTGGCTCAAGTGGTTGAGTGCTAGCCTTAAGCAAAAAGAAGCCAGGGACAGTGCTCAGGCCCCAAATCCCAAGTCCCAGTACTGGCAAAAAAGAAAAAGAAATGTAGTCATTACCTGATTATATAACTGCAAACCCCATGTATATCACCATTACAATAACAATAAATACAAATCTATATAAAAAGAGTATGAGGTTTCATAGAATTTACTTGTGACTTGCAGACCATAAGGGAGGAGCTGAAACAGGGTGACGAGAAGTTAAGATTCAAAGTTCTGAGAAAAACAAGGGAGCCCATAACTTAGAAGCTAAAGGAGCTATTGATATGAGGCTTCTCCTCATGTGGTGAAAACAGTTTCACAGATATTCTTTCTTTAGGAAGGGCCTTGGCCCAGTGAAAGAGGGTGAAGCTCAGTATGCCGTGGTCCACTGCACAGGGTACATCAAGGCCTGGCCGCCTGCAGGTAAGAGAATGGCAGGTGTATTACTGGGAAGCTGAATGCTGCTCACATCTGACCAAAGAATGTGTGCTCCTAGAAGAGGCTGGAAATGACTCTTATTTTCTCTGTTAGCTAGAACATAGCAATCATTGTCAATGGAGAAAGTCCTGCTACCTGAAGGTAAGATTTCCAAAAAGAGCTTGTATTTAGTGGTCTGGGTTCTGCTGTGGAGATGGAGCTTCTAAAACACAAGGCCCTCTCCGTGAGTGATGTGTATCTGTCCATGCCTGACATGTACAGCCTGCCTACAGGGAGCATAGCTGATGCTACTTCTGCTGTGGCAAATGTTGCTTCCTGATGTTCTAAGCACATACAACACTCTTCTCTGTGCTTACTGTTGAGAAACCTCCAGACCAAATACATGTTGTGTTCATCTTCTTACCCTAGAAGGTAGCTCAAACTGGACACAGATTATCTATCCAGAGAAGGCTGAGGAGTGGGATGGAGGGAGCTGGGGATGTCTTGCCTTGACAAAAGAAACAGTCAACCTAGAGGGATGGAGATGTGAAAGAATTTGTTGCCAAAGTTTCTGAGGAGTTTGTAGAGCCCACTTTCCCAGAGGTCTTTTTAAACGGCTTAAAGATACACATTTGGCCTACATGAGGTGGCTGAAATAAAGTCATGGCCCTCTTACATTAGTAAGAAGTATCTCTCATGCCTGCCAAGGGAAGGAGAGAGATGTTTGGCTTTGCTTCAGTTTTACTGTCACCAGAACAAAAATTCACTTGTCTGTTCATGAGGTTATGGTGGGGGTGGGGACATCTAAAATCATAAGCCCTGGTAGGAAGTACACCTGCCATTCCTGGGATGCAAGGAATCAAGGTTTTCTCTTTCCTGTAGCAGCTCTGCCCTGGGCTTGTCTCAGGTCAGAGTAGCACAAAGCTTATAGCTTGTTCTTGCTGCGGATGCTCCATCAACCCCAGGAAACCTTTTCCTTCATATACAGAGAACTGGTGTTTACCTGTCTCTTTCCTGCTTGTTGTCAGGCCCAAACCATGTATTTCAAAACTGTCTCACAATTACCAGCTGCCTGGTTCCCAGTGCTGATATATTCTTCTCCCTATTTATTTGTTTGTTTATTTATGTCACTGGGGGGCTTGAACTCAGGGCCTGGGCACTGTCCCTGAGCTTTTTTGTTAGTGTTATACCTCTTTGAACCACAGTGTCATTTCTGGTTTTCTGGTGGTTAACTGGGGATAAAGCATCTCTCCTACATTCCTTGTGGGCTGGTTTTGAACTGTAATTGTCTGATTCCAGCCTCCTAATTTGCTAGGATTGTAGGCATGAGCCACCGGCACCTGGCAGTTCTTCCTGTTTTAGAATCTGGCAAGTTTCATTGTAATTTAGGAAGAGCTGGAAAGCACCAGTTGTATTTCAAAGATTTGCTGTGCAAAATGGGGAAATATCTCTGAAATGCAAAATATTTGCAGATCAGTCTCTTAAAATGCATCTTCCAGGATCAAAGAAACTTTGCTACCTAATTCTTCTCCTAGCTCTTGGTACACAGATGCATATTACATTCTCTGAGAATGGCTCAGTAATGGAAACTCTTTCTCTTTGTTTAAGCAATGTGTACTTACTTTTTGACCCAGCAGTTCCACTGTGGGAAACTACCTAAAGAAATACACATTATTTTTGATTGTAAAAGAGTGTCTATGGTGCATTGACACAATCAGGTACTGTGCAGTTCTGGAAAAGAATTGAGGAAGATTTAGGTAAAAAATAAATATGAATGGACTCCAGATGTACTCTTAGTTGTAAAAGCAAATCCCCAAAGAGTAGATTTTTGTATACTACTCTTTGTAGAAAAACAAATGTGCTATAAGCAAATGTACATATATCTGCTCATTGTACAAAAGAAACACAGCAAGGATAAGGCCAAAACAAGAGAGACTGGCTACCTGCACACAGGTTGGAGAGAAGAGGGAATATGTAGTAGGGAGGGAGAAAAAGGGACATTTTCTTTCTGGCTCTCAGAACCATAGTGATGCACGGTAACCTATTGATAAACTTATGAGACCAGCGTAGAAATATTGATGCTTGGTTGGAAGCAGTATGAAAGGAAGGCTTCTACTTATCAACACCTACCCAGGGTCTGTGAAAATGGAGCACTTGTTTCTCAGCAGTAATTCCAGCTACAGATGTCCAGGAATCTTGCACGATAAGAGGCTCCAGAGCCCAGTCCCTTTCCCTTCTGGACTTAAAGGAAGACTCTTCAGACTAGTCAACAAGGAATGCTTTAACCAATTCCTTCCTGGTTACTGAGTACTGGTTTTCAGTGCTGACTTATCCATTTCTCCTCCGGAACCCTTAAAATCCTTTACTTTCCTCCACAAGACAAACACAAGCTGTCTTCTCCTACAGATATGTAGGCCCCCTTTACTTTCAGTAGTTCTTTGGCTTTTTCCGCCTGTCTTTTCTTTTTGCCTCTGATGGTGTTTGTTTTATTTTCTGTGAACAGGAAATTAAAATGTTTATATGACTTGGGAGAACCACTTAGGCTTCTTACTGAAGTTTCCTTCCTAACTAAATGTCTTGACAAAATTGTGGAAACAGGGCTGGGGATATAGCCTAGTGGCAAGAGTGCCTGCCTCGGATACACGAGGCCCTAGGTTCGATTCCCCAGCACCACATATGCAGAAAACGGCCAGAAGCGGCGCTGTGGCTCAAGTGGCAGAGTGCTAGCCTTGAGCGGGAAGAAGCCAGGGACAGTGCTCAGGCCCTGAGTCCAAGGCCCAGGACTGGCCAAAAAAAAAAAAAAAATTGTGGAAACATACAGATGAACCACTTTAATTATATCTTCCTTCATTGTTTCTGTATCATTCACAGAGGCAATGATGGTGACCTTGAAACTGTCAAAAGACATCAAGCAGAGAGAAGAACAGGAAGTGGGAGAGGGCTGTTAAGGTTATTGGCTAGCTTCCCTGCTCAGAACAGCAGCAGTGAATCTGGATTTTGGGTTGCACAAACTGAAATCATGAGCACTTACCCTTCCTTTCCCCTTGCTTTGGGCAAGCTGACGATGCTGGCGTATCTCATTGTAGGAATGACCATCCCTGATGAAGATGCTGATGTGGGACAAGGCAGTAAATACTGCCTTGTAGCAATTGGGAGACTCCAGGTAAGGAAACCCTTCGGGGTTCTTCCATCTCAAATGAGGCCTTCTCATGGGCAAGGACTGTGGATTTGACTGTGGACTCAATATTCACTGGAATTTGTGTGTCCCTCTGAGATAGGATGTGGCCAAATGATGAGCTGTTAGCAGTGGAGGTCTTGCTGTGTTGATATTTTTTTTATTAGTCCATCACTCATCTCAGGCTGGTTTCTGCAGTCTAGTTTGTGTACATCACACATCCCTGCTTAATCACTCTCGGTGATTCCCCAGGGATCGTGGGATAAAGACCAGGTTCATTGTTCAATCTCATCTTCCTTTCTTACCACATCCTAGTCCTTGTGGCTTAACCCACACTCCCCCCCCCCCCCCCGTCCCCGTCCCCCCCATCCACAGAATGTTGGTTCTCCTGTCATTTATTTGTCCTTCTTTTAAACTTCCTTTTCCTCCTGTGTACTTTTATCTGCTCATCCTTCAAGACTCAACAAAAATAACTCCTGATGTTTTTAACAAACACCATCGACCCCTCCCCCATGCTCTGCTAGCACTAAGTTTCCACATTGTGGGGGGCCTCCCACTACCTGTTTGCACTAAATTCCCACTTTGGGGAGGGGGGGCTCCCACTACCTGTTTACTGTAGTTGACTGGGTGCTTGCTCATTCCTTACAAGGTTCTCCAGAGTAGGGAGTAGGCCTCTTGTGTCCTGTGGAAACCCAGTACATTCAATATCTGACTCATGCAGTCAGTAGAATCATTCAGTGTTTTCCATGGGACCCTTCCCCAGACTGATGAGAGGAATATAACGAACAGTTCAGAGGGCACTAGTCTTCCATCCCCTGCCTTCCCAAGCTTGACCATTTTGTTCAGACAAATAAACAAGCAATTCCATTCATGTGAGACAGGTCCTAGGTACTCCTCACTGATGGGTAAAAATAAGAATATTTGGACCGTGGAGCAGGTACTCAAAAGTGATGGGGTAGCGTGAAGGGGAAAGGGGCAGATGAATGAAAAGGAGAAGAGGGAGAGAATGCAGTCAAGAATCTTATGTATATCCTACAAAATTAATAAGAATAAGGAGAGGGATGGGTGAGTGTGTTGAAAGGGTGACATTGATCAAGATACATTTTATCTGTAAACTGCTTTGTTAAGTGGCAATTCCTTTGTACAACTACTTAAAGATGACAACAAAAAGGAAAAACAATGGGTAAATTTTGCCTGGAAACTTATACTTTCCAAATATTTTAACCAGTTACATAAGTTCCTTTGCTGTTTTTTGTGAAAGGCGAGGCAAGAGAAGGGGAGGGTATAAAATGTTTTAAGGTTTAACATGCAGCATCTCTTTTAACCTCCCAACCACTCTAGGACGTGATAGGTTCCATTATTCCCATTAGCAGACAGTAAATTTTTCAGTGGCCCACAGTGGCAGGCAAGGGCATCCACAGGAGCTTCCGGAACACTTGAAAGCTGGCTGAACACTCTCTGTGCCAGTGGCCCAGAAGTTCAAGCCACATGCCTTATTCCCACTCTCTGTCTCTGGCCTCCCTCCTTCTCCGTCTCTGCCATTAAGGTCTCAGCTGTGGACTCCCCTGTTCCAGGTGACCAGCTCTCCAGTGTGTATGGATATGAATGGGGTGTCGGTGCCCACAGAGTTCTTGTCCCGGCATAACTCTTTTTTTTTTTTGGCCAGTCCTGGGGCTTGGACTCCGGGCCTGAGCACTGTCCCTGGCTTCTTCTTGCTCAAGGCTAGCACTCTGCCACTTGAGCCACAGCGCCGCTTCTGGCCATTTTCTGTATATGTGGTGCTGGGGAATCGAACCCAGAGCCTCATGTACACGAGGCAAGCACTCTTGCCACTAGGCTATATCCCCAGCCCCCCGGCATAACTCTTGACGGGATCATCACGTTTGTGGACCCAAGATGCATTAGAGTGATTGGCTACCAACCCCAGGTCAGTAGGTAATTTCAAGCTTATGGCAGTTGACTAGAGACTTTTCTTACCATGTATTTATCTCATTTGAGATATGGCACTGTGACATTGTGAAGAAACACCATAAAGATCCATTGTGCTTTGGATAGGGTGACACCTTTGCAAAGCAAGAAAGCTCACAGTAAACATCTGCGCTACTGCAGATTAACTTGTCATCTCTTTTTTCTAACCATTCTGGCTCTCTAGCTGATTTTTTTTTTCACACACCTCAGTTCAGATCAATCCATCTTGGAGTCTGCAGAACCTTGCTAAGATGCCCGTTTGATGTTTGCTTAATCCTCTTTATTGAGGCACCTTTTCAGGTCTTTGCTGCAGATTCTTTTTAGCAAATTGGTGGCTTGAGAAACAGGAAAAGGCAAGAGTAGTTAGCATCAAAGAACTGAAACAACTAAATGTAACAGGAGAGTTGAGCCATGTGCCAGGCCTGAAGACAACTAGCTAGGGAGGGCCCTTGGGAGGCAAGTTTAATGTCAACATGTACAGAATATTGGGTGACTTTATCAAGCAAGTACTGGTTTTCTTAGGTTTAGTATTATACATTGTAATTTTGTTAGACTGCATCATTTTTTTTTTTTTGCTAGTCCTGGGGCTTGAACTCAGGGCCTGAACACTGTCCCTAAGCTTCTGTGTGCTCCAAGCTAGCACTCTACCACTTGAACCACAGCACCACTTCTAGCTTTTTCTGCTTATGTGATGCTGAGGAATTGAACCTGAGGCTTCATGCATGCTAGGCAAGCACTCTACCATTAAGCCACATTTGCAGCCCCAGACCACATCGTTTTTGTGAGATACATGTTAAAATATTTTGAGAAGTGCTATGATCTCTGCAACTAACTGCCAGCTGGCTCAGCAAGAAGCCCATACATATGTGGACACGTGAGCTTATATGCT
Source organism: Perognathus longimembris pacificus (assembly GCF_023159225.1). Classification (NCBI taxonomy): domain Eukaryota; kingdom Metazoa; phylum Chordata; class Mammalia; order Rodentia; family Heteromyidae; genus Perognathus; species Perognathus longimembris. The sequence continues at coordinate 30,292,989 of NC_063180.1, read as the reverse complement.
TACATGCAAGGGAGAAAAAACACACACTGTGTGTGCATGTATGTCTACGTGCATGGAGAACAATAAAATGCCAGAGTGACAAATGCCGACAATTCTTCATTCTACATGAAGAACGTACAGCTGTTTGTTATACTTTAGGTCTGTAGAGACCTACATTTGGAGGCAGTTAAAAAACAAAAAGCTTTTGAAAAAAAGAAAATTTTTAAAAAGCTCTTTGAAGAAAAGAAAAAGAAAAAGACCTGTATTCTGAGGAACAAACTTTGAGGAATACGGATGTGAATGTTTTAATTACATGTATATTTTCATTTTATTTATTTATTTTTTACTGTGATGGGGTTCGGCTCAGAACCTCACACCCACTAGGTATATGTTCTACCACTGAGCTATACCCCAGTCCTACATATGTGCTTCACACTAGAAACAGACCAAACCCAGAATTTGAGAGCCCTTCCTTCACCCTGCATTTCTTGTCATGCACATCCTGAGACTTCTAGGAGAGTGTTGGCGGTATGTTACCAGCCAGACTCTCCCGTGTCTGCACGTGCTCTGCACATGCTCACGGGACTTCCCTTTGCTGTGGAGTCAGTTCACACTGGAACAGCGTGTGTTCCTGCGGGCTCCAGTGAACAGTTAGTTTACGCCTTGCTGTCCAAGACTTTAACACATTTGAAGCTGCCCTTTCACAGTTTCTGTTATTCTCTGTCTCATCATGAAACACTTCTGTTTTGGGCTAAGGATGAATAAAGCCTTAGATTAGTGCAGGTAGATAGCAAACAAACTTTGAATACCATGGGTATTTTATGATAACCTCATTTCCTCAGCTACAAGACAGCTAGTTTCCACATTTAAGCAATTTCAGTTTTCATAGGCCACACATCTATCCACATAACATGCTTGTGCTTTCTTTTGATGTTTATTAAAATATATTGATGGCAGTTTGCCTCTCCAAGGCAAACAAAAATAAAATTGCATTCTGAAACCGCTGATCCTAGTGCCTTAGCAAAATTAGTCATTGTTATGGAGCATGAGTAGAAGAAGCCAGCTCTGTGGTGGCTCTCAGGGAAAACTGGTAGTCATTGCTCTATTCAAAATCTGTGTGGGAACCGAGTTGCTGGTGGCTCACACCTGTAATCTTAGCTACTGAGGTTGAGATCTGAGAATTGTTGTTCAAAGCCAGCCCGAGGCCAGAAAGTCTATGAGACTTATCTCTAATTAACCATCAAGAAGCCAGCTGTGGCTCAAGTGGTAGAGCACTAGTCTTGAGCACAAAAGTTCAGGGACAGTGCCTAAGCTCTGAGTTCAAACCCCAGGTCTGGTGCACACCAAAAAAAAGCTACCCAAACCCAATACTTGTGGTGGGGCAAATTTAAGATGGACACATAAATGAACATCTTTATCCTTTTGTGAATAGATAAAAAATGGGATTATTGACACCTCTCTTTTTTATTTAGGACCTTCTAGGAAAGGACATTCTGGAATTCTGCCATCCTGTAGATCAGAGTCATCTGCGTGAGAGCTTCCAGCAGGTACTGACTGATGGTGGCTCATAGGTAGCTGTGCCAGGCATGTGTGTGCATGGCTAGAGAGACCTGATTGCCTCCCTAGATCACACAGCAAGGTGGTAACAGGGTGAGGACTGGAGGGTCTAGGATCCCTGGTATCGCCACCACCACCACATCAAGCAACACTGCCACATGCCCCTTCATCCAGCAGCATGTGAGACTATAAACAGTCAGTGCTGTCAGGACCTAGTTGGTTTAGAAAATAAAAAGAAGGAACCTGATCCCACTTGGTGGCCAGTCAGCAACTCTTGCTCTGTGAGCAGGGGCCTCATTTCTCTGGTCAGAGAGAAGCCCAGGCAGGGATGCCCAAGAGCAAGGTCCCAGCCTGGTTCCAGCTGGCAGCAGCCATGCAGCCTCAGGGACATTGTGGAGCAAGCCTGGCCTGGCCATGGCCAGAGGATATCATGTTGCTTGGGCTCTGGCCATCAGCAGGCAAGGTGGGGGACCAGTGTTGATAAAAAGGATTTGGCTTGGGGGTTGGGGATATGGCCTAGTGGCAAGAGAGCTTGCCTCGTATACATGAGGCCCTGGGTTCGATTCCCCAGCCACCACATATACAGAAAACGGCCAGGAGTGGCACTGTGGCTCAAGTGGCAGAGTGCTAGCCTTGAGCAAAAGGAAGCCAGGGACAGTGCTCAGGCCCTGAGTCCAAGGCTCAGGACTGGCCAAAAAAAAAAAAAAAAAGGAAGTGGCTTGTTCTTACAAGAGCATGGAGAGGGCTGTGTCCAGTAAGAGTCAGCTCTTGACCCTGGAGTGGAGCAAAGGCACTTAGTTGCCTGGGCGAGAGACCTTGGAACACAAGTGAGTTGTGAGGAAGTTGAATTTGGTGCAGTGACCTTATGCCAGACCCGAGTCCGGGAAACGTGTGTTTTTGCAATTCCCTCTCTGGATCAGTTTACTGAGAAGTCAAACGGAAGAGCTGAGCCGAGGAAAACTTAGGGCAAGCTCTGTTCCCACCCCTCTCCTTTTGGCTCAGATACCTTCCATGTGACAGTGGTGGTGGTGGTGGTGGTGGTGGTGATGATGCGGATGATCTGGGAGGTGAATCTGCTTTCTTGAACAGTGTTTTCTGTGCAGGATGCCTCAAATGCATGCCCGGTCTCAAAGGGGAGGAAAAAGGAGGCACTGCCCCCAGTTAGGCTCGTTCCCTGGCTCCCCTCTTACAATCTTTGGCTGCAGCGTCCTGCTGGCCTTCACAGCCACACTGCCTGCCCTGGGCCTCCTCTCCCTCCAGGCAGACGCCATCCTCACCTCCTTCCCACCCTGACTTCCAAATGTTTTCCCAGGTGGTGAAGCTGAAAGGGCAAGTGCTGTCGGTCATGTACCAGTTCCGCACCAATAACCGGGAGTGGATGTTGATCCGCACCAGCAGCTTCACCTTCCAGAACCCTTACTCTGACGAGATTGAGTACATCATCTGCACCAACACCACTGTCAAGTATGTGCAGCCTGTTCCCTTTGCCAGCCCCGCCCTCCAGTGGCCCTGCCCTCTGCTGGCCCCTCCTTCCCCTGTCCCCGCCCTCCACTGACCCCACCCTCCATTGGCCCTGCCCTCTGCTGGCCCCACCCTTTCCCCCCCTAATGTCCCTGCCCTCTACTAGGCCTGCCCTCTGCCCAGTCCGCCCTCTGCTGGCTCCTCCCTACACTGTCCCTGCCTTCCACTGGCCCTGCCCTCTGCTGGCTCCTCCCCTTTCTGGCCCCACCCTCTACTGACCCCGCCCTCTGCTGGCTCCTCCCTTTTCTGGCCCCGCCTTCCTCTAGCCCTGCCCTCTGCTGGCTCCTCCTTCTGCTGGCCCTGCCCTCCACTAGCTCCTCCATCTGATGGCCCCGCCCTCCTCTGACCATACACTCCATGGGCCTTGCTCTCTAATGGCCCTTGTCTCTGATGGCTCCTCCTTCTAGTGGCCCAGCCCTCTGCTGGCCACTCCTTCCACTGGCAATTTTGTATCCTTGCTATATCCAAAGCTGTGGGTTTTGTTTGGTGGCCCTCCCAGGCCCCATCTGCGGCCGAATATCCCTATAGGACTAAGGAGCATGAGGAGATGGAGTTCCCCATGGGGAGAAGTGCTACTCTCTGTTTCTCCTTATTTCCCTTCAGAGTTGTAAGAGCCCAAAGTACAGAGTGCCACTCTGACAACTAGGGGCTGGTTCAGCATGTCAGTTGCTTTGAGACTTTATGTTTGCACAGCCTGGCTCCTGTGCTTTTTTCATATTCCACATCTGTTTAGGGGCGTGATCCACCGTCATGTCCTTGCATCTGCTGGAACCAAAATCCTTGTTCTTGTGATGGCATTGTTCCAAAGTGGTCTCAGGTTCTCATAGGACAAGTGCCTAATGTGCTGGAACGTCTATCTTTTTTTTTTTTTTTTTGCCCAGTCCTGGGCTTTGGACTCAGGGCCTGAGCACTGTCCCTAGCTTCCTTTTGCTCAAGGCTAGCACTCTGCCACTTGAGCCACAGCGCCACTTCTGGCCATTTTCTGTATATGTGGTGCTGGGGAATCGAACCCAGGGCCTCATGTATACGAGGCAAGCTCTCTTGCCACTAGGCCATATCCCCAGCCCTCTTTTTTTTTTCTTTCTTTCTTTCTTTCTTTCTCTTGTGCTTCATCTCAGGGTTTTGTGTGTTTTCACTCACCTCCTCTTGCAGCTTTTTGCAGGTTAATTAGAGATAGGAGTCTCACAGACTTTTCTGCTTGAGCTGGGCTGGCTTTCTTTCTTTCTTTCTTTTTTTTTTTTTTTTGCCCGTCCTGGACCTTGAACTCAGGGCCTGAGCACTGTCCCTGGCTTCTGTTTTTTGCTCAAGGCTAGCACTCTGCCACTTGAGCCACAGTGCCACTATATGTGGTGCTGGAGAATTGAACCCAGGGCTTCATGTATAGGAAGCAAGCCATATCCCCAGTCCTTTCTTCTTTTTTTTTTTTTTAACTGTATTTTTTTTTCTTTTCTTTTTTGGTACTGGGGATGGAACCCAGAATGTTGCACTTGCTAGGCAAGTGCGTTGCTACTGAGCTACATCCCAGCCCCTGGGCTGGCTTTCAACCTCAGATCTTTCAATTCTCAGAGCTCAGCCTTCTGAGTATCTAAGATTACAGGCATGAGCCACTAACACCCAGCATGTATGTGTTTTCTTAACGCTCAACGATGCCCTAAGTCACATTTGAGTCTTTTCAAACTGTTCAATCATTACCTGTTCTTAGTAATAATTTCTTGGTAATCTGTTAGTAGTAGGCAGAAGGCAGACTGAAAAGGTTGGGTGCAAAGAAGGTAGAATTGCTTTCCAGGTCCTGGCAGAGCTTAGAGGAAACACCATGTTCCACTACTTAGGGAAGCAACACCAGAGACAGCCCTGAAATGGGGCCTGGAGGCAAAGTGACACGTCTTCCTGGTAAAACCAGTCCCTGCTGTGATTTTCATTTTCTGAAAACTGGAGTTATGAGGGTATTACAGATGAGAATCAGTAAGGGGCTGAGAGACCACTGAGTCACAAGCCCTACACTTGGGAGTCGTTCCAGCCTCTCCTTCACCTACACAAAAAGATAACCTGGCATAAAATCAGAATGGTCAGCACCACTTCGATCACCACACAGAAAGTTACCTGGTACAGAGCCAGAGCTGCCAGTATCACCTCCTTGTGACATCCCCCATCTGCCTTCTCCATCATGCCCTAATGGAGGCCTTGCTATCACACAGGCTCCTAAGTAGTTCCCCTATCTTTCATCAGGCCCCCGTTGAACCAGCCAAAAGTCCCCAGGAGCATTTTCTCTGAAACAGCCCCAGGACCATGCCATGCCTGCCCTTGATCAAATCAGTCCCAGACCTCTCAAGTGAATGAAGTCACCCAGAGTCCTTCACAATAGGCAGATATAGCTCAGCCTGCAGTGGTGTTACTGTCTGCTCTCTGGTCAGCAAGGCTTTCTGAGCCCCAGATGTCTCTGCTGACCAAATCCAGGTTACTCCCTGGGGTACAACTATAACTGCTTCTGAATGCCCCCTAATGGCTTTTGTTACTCAGAGTGAGTAAAAACCTTTATCCAGGGAGCATCAGGGGTGACTGACAGCGTCTGCTTAGCACTCTGTATCTCACCGGCAGGAAGCTGAGCCGGATGCACTGGTTTCTATTCAGAAACCATCATCCCCCACTAATGGAGCACAGCACTCTGCTGCGGTGGGACCATGGCTGTCGTGAGCTCTTTCTCTCTCTGGAATGTGCATGCATATCAGGGTTTATTTTTCTGCTAGTTACAGGAAATGTGTGAAAATCTCTTCTCAGGATGGGGAAGCCTGGAGTCAGCATTTCATCCACATGCACTCAGCTACAGAATTGGAAACCCAAAGGCTGTGGGAGAGAGATGCCTACCTCCAGACCCAGAGAAGTATGGTTGAGGTGCTGGGGATTGGTCATCCATACCTAAGACCTTAATTTCTATTTCCCATAAGAAGCTGTACCTAGTCTAGAAGCCCAGAGAAGCAGACATGGAAGGGGCCTCCCAGCCTAATGCCAAGGCCATGACGTAGCCATGCAAATGAGAAGCATGCACATTTCCTCCCTGAAGCACCAAGGTGTGCTAGACAAGGGAAAGGGATAGCCTGTGCCCCACTCATCTCAGGGCATGGTCCCACACAGTGGTCCTGTCTACTCTCTTAAGTTCTGGACTTGGTCTGGGCTCTGCTAGCCCAGGAAGGAATGGTGGTGGTTAGTTCCTGGGAAAATTCTCTGAGAAAGGGGCGGGTGGGCGGGTACAAGAGAGCCCATGTCCTCCTGCTAAAAGAGTGAGTTCAGTGCTCCAGTCCTACAAAAGGGGGAAAAAATAGAAGGAGCAGCTTCTTTTCCCACTGTGGTATATCTCAAGATGCTGCCTGGCTGAGCCCAAAGCAGTGAAGTGAGAGATGCTGAGGAACAACGCTCAGGACATCTGAGGTTCTCTAAGAACAGAAGGGAAGGTACAAGGTCTACAGACAGAAGGGATTGGAAGTCAGTGCCTCGTGTGCCATGGCTAGCTGTGTCAGCCTGGTAACTCGTTTAAACTCTTAGAGCCTCAGTTGCTTTATCTGTTAGAATATTACAGAGATATAGAAGCTCTGCACATGAAATAAGATGCCATGCCCGAGATATAAGCAAAAAAATAAAGCAATAAATTAGGATCAAGAATGATAGAGATGGGCTGGGGATATGGCCTAGTGGCAAGAGTGCTTGCCTTGTATACATGAGGCCCTGGGTTCAATTCCCCAGCACCACATATACAGAAAACGGCCAGAAGTGGCGCTATGGCTCAAGTGGCAGAGTGCTAGCAAAAAGAAGCCAAGGACAGTGCTCGGGCCCCAAATCCCAAGTCCCAGTGCTGGCAAAAAAGAAAAAGAAATGTAGTCATTACCTGATTATATAACTGCAAACCCCATGTATATCACCATTACAATAACAATCAATAAAAAAATATATTAAAAGAGTATGAGGTTTCATAGAATTTACTTGTGACTTCCAGACCATGTGGGAGGAGCGGAAACAGGGTGAAGAGAAGTTAAGATTCAAAGTTCTGAGAAAAACAAGGGAGCACACAACCTTCTGAGTAGTTAAGATGACAGACATCAGCCTCCGGTGTCTGGCTTCAAGCTGTCTGTCTCTGGAGGTCCTGTCAAGTCACAGGCCACAGGCCTTGTCGTGCTGTCATCAATGAGGCCAGCATGACCCAAGAGGGTGTTCCATGTCCTAAACACACTGTGGGTCCTGCCTTTGCCTTGAAAAGTGATTCTCACCACAGAGGTGACCATCAGGCATGGAGCCATCACCACGCCCTGAGCGGGCAGTGCATGTGCAGTTGGCCAAGGTGACTGCTCAGCAATACCCAGGACCCATCAGCCAGAACATTCACTGCCTTGTCAGGGCCTCAGTGCTGGTGGATTGGGGATGGAAAGGAACATGGCGTCCTCCTGGTTTCCCTGAGCCTCACCTGCCACTGGCCTGGCATGACAGCGCCTCTGTGGACCACTGGTGAACAGAGATAGGGGAACTGGACATCTCACTGACCTAGGGGCAAGGACACAGACGCTGCAGCCAGCAGGGATGGCAGCAACCTCAGGCCGGATTCCCAGAGTGTCAGTTTCCTTGGCTAGGTGTGGGCTCCTCTAAGGCCCTGATGGCACATGAGCGTTTGTGGTGCTGAGGTAAAGCAGGGAGGACAGGATGTCAACAAGGCTGTAACTGGCAGGTGTCCTGGCCCATGAGGGAATAAAGGAGAGTAGGGATGGTCCCTGGTGTGAAGTGCAGGCCCTTCTGTCTGACTGCCACCCATGTGCTGGAATAGAAGGATGACCTCTAGTCCTAAAGCCATACCAGTCTTGAGTGTCAGTGTGACTCCAGGAGGGTTGTGTGTGAAGATGTGTGCAGACTGCAAAGGCAGCTTGACCACATTTGGGTGCTGTTTGTGTGCAAGCTGTCTTCTGTCTTCCTGCAGGTGAGAGGCCATCTCCACACACCAGGTCCTCCCTGTGCATGTGCAAGCAGGAGGCTACCCATCCGTTCCCACACTTGAGCTAGGGGAGAGGGCTGTCCCTGTGATCTCTCTTAGGGTCTCTGCCTTAAAGGACAAGCAAACATCAGGGAAGGCGAGAAAACCACAGCAGGAAGGGAGCAGAAGGAGTTGTATGTATGGAAGGAGGCCTGGATGGCTGGAGACACGTTGGAGGAGGGTGCACAAGACAAGACTCAGGGCCTGGGAATGGCACTCACTGCCCATGCCGAGCCAGCCTATCCCCAAAGCGGCACTGACAACCAGCCGCATACGGAGCAAGGGCTAGCTCCTGGGATCCAGGACCACTGCAGGCTCCAGCCAGGCTTCGTGCTTCTGGTCTCCAAGAGGAGGTGGCTATGGGCTCCATTGAGACAGACGCTGGGCAGTGGCAGTACCCTGTTGAACTGCGCCTCTATTTAGTGTTTTTCTGTCTGGTGGATGAGCCCTGGGGGCTCTTGAACCCTGAGGCCTCCCAAACAGCAGCCCACACTATCTCAGATGAGTCCTTGGCAGCATCAGGGATGGGAGGTGGCTCAGACAGGAAGGAGAGAGGAAGAAGAGAGACAGCCACCACAAGTCCCAAGTTCTCTGGCCTGGAACTTGGTGGTCATTCCCCCGTCCCATTCCTTAGCAGTCAGGTGTGGAGAGCAGACTATGTGGAGGGGAGGGCCCTAGGGGCTTGGGCACCAAGAAGCTCCTGTGAGTGTGTCCTCTAGCTCAGTGACCACATGCAGAGCCGAGCCACAGGGCTCAATTCTGGGAGTCGTGGGAGGAAACAGGCAGGTCTGTGGCACAAGGGCCTGGTGTCTGAGTCTCAGCCATTCCCATCTGCCTAGGATCCCCAAGAATGCCTACAAAGGATTTCAAGCAGCATTTTCTAGATGGCACAGCAGAAGCCTAGGGCTTGCTCAAGTTGCATTTAGGTTTTTTTGCTAGTCCTGGGGCTTGAACTCAGGCCTGAGCAGTCCCCGAGCTTCTTTGTGCTCAAGGTTAGCACTCTGCCACTTGATCCACCCGCTACTTCTCGCCTTTTCTATATATGTGGTGCTGAGAAATCGAACCCAGGGCTTCATGTATACGAGGCAAGCACTCTTGCCACTAGGCTATATTCCCAGCCAATGCCTTTAGTTTTTCTTTTTTTTTTTTAAAGTCTAATTGTTAGATCAGCCAACTTATTTTCTTTTAAGCCGTTTATGTCAAAGCAGCTTGTTTTTTTTTCTGTTTTGTTTTGTTTTTGTTGCCAGCCGTGGGGTTTCATTTTGCTCAAGGCTAGCACTCGACCTCTTGAGCCACAGTGCCACTTCTGGCTTTTTTCTATATATGTGGTGCTGAGGAATCGAAACCAGGGCTTCATGTATATGGGGGCAAACACTTTACCACTAGGCCATATTCCCAGCACCACACATTTAGTTTTGTGTGCCGGCTCACCATGAAATTGTTCCCTGCCAAGGGAGAGCCTGAGTGACATGGGCCATTTCCTGTTCTTGGTGAGATGGGGACTTAGGAACCCCAACATCTGATGATTCTGGCAAGAAGTAGCTGGAATGGGATCCCCAGGGATCAGGGCCAAGTGGCCTTGGAGCCTCTGAGAAATACAATGTCACCTTCAGGGTCCCATCTGGGTGGGTATTGACAGTGTGCTTAGGACACCACATGGATCGATCTCCCTGAAGGTGGACACCACTGCCAGGGGCTAGGTTGGGACACTGAGCTGGAGGTGGGGTCATCCTGACCAGTGGGGGTCTGGGCTAGACCCATCCAAGGCATGAACAGGGAGGGCACTCTGCAGAGGTGAGGTCAGAAAGGCTCAACTGATGAGCTGTGGAGCGATGACCTCACAATGGCTCAGAGAATCTAGAGCCCTGGTGCTTCCGGGCACCAACAGTCCATACAAGCCACAGACCGTGCACTTGTATGGATAGTGACTATCGCAAAATGTTTGGTTGTTGTTGTCAAATTTGTCAAGGCTCAGGCCTGAATGAAAGGCGGAGAGGCTGCTTGGTGCACATCTGTCCATGCTGGCTGCGCCCTGGCCTCTGCCGTCGCTTCCAGAGATTGTTCCGGAGGACAACACAGGTGACATGGGGCAGTGAAGGGCCGGAAACTGGTGGGCCGACTCACTAGGCTCCCTCATAGGCTCTCCCTGCCGTGTGTGTGTGTGTGTGTGTGTGTGTGTGTGTGTGTGTGTGTCCTTCTTTTGTGTGGGGTCTTTTGTCTGCAGATACCTGAGTCAAGTGAGTGGTGATGAGTCTTCTGGTCGTATTATCCATCACACTTGACCTGTCCCTCCTTGGTTGTCCTCTAGAATGAAGATGGCTTGGCCCCAGGCATGGAGGTGGCCTGCGGGTCCGAGTTCTTCAAGGCAGGCACACCGGAGGAGCATGTAGAGCGCTTGGTGCTTGCCCAGTTGATCCAGGACTCCATCTTTATCTACAACTTTTTAGACACCTACAGGATGTTTCAGGACACCCAGGAGGTCCTGGATCTACTTTTCCAAAGGTGAGTGCCAACTGGAATGGGATGGGGTTCCTTAGCTGCACTGGGAGCCTTGGGAATGCAGTGTGGTGGGTGGAGTGTGCCTAGAAACTCACTCTCTGGCAGTTGTCTTTGCCTGGGCAATGGAGCAGGGAAGTCCTTGGAGAGGCCAGGCCTGGCTGGCAGCTTCCATTGTCCCATGTGGGGCTGCGGGCTCTTCCCTTTGACTCTGTTTGTTTGAGGCCACCCACAAAGCAGTGTCTCTCATTAGTAAGAAGGAAAGTGATGCTGGCTGGGCGAGGGTGTCAACCTAGATGTAGACAGAGCAGGCAGTCTAGGGCAGAGGCAAGACACCTGGATTCGTCAGTTGATCAGGGCAGGAGCTGCTTGTCCGCATGCAGAGCAGAAATAACAAGTAGCAGGAATGGTAGGGCCGTGTTGCAGGCAATGAGCTAAGAGATGGGAAAAGAGCAGGATATGCCAGCTGTCCTGGGCTGGCCAGTGATGCTTAAATTCCTCCACAGGTTCAAGACTTGTGAAGCCCCCATGGGCTCCTCAGGACAGATGGTTGCCCTTCCCCACTGCAGCCAGGAGGTCATTCCTCGGGACCAGCTCTGCTAGTGAGTGGGGCCAGGGAAGGCCCATGCCTCCACAGTGCTGACAAATGTGTGTGTGTGTGTGTGTGTGTGTGTGTGTGTGTGTGTGTGTGTGTGTGTTGCAGGGTGAGGCTTGGCTAACCGAGGAGCCCTCTACTCTTGTACTTGTCACCAGAGACTTGGGTTGCGGGCTCCATCTGTGGGAGGAGGAAGACTCTAGGAGCTGGGTACTAGTATAGAATACCAGTGGAGGCTGAGGCTCAGCACAGAGCCCTGTGAGAATCCATCCTCAGCACAGCCCATGTCATCCAGGCTTGCCCAGCTCTCCTTAAGGTCCAGCTTAGGTCAAGTCCTTGGACAGGTCCCCGGACACGCTGTTAGGAGTCTGGATGACAGCTCAGGGCCACCCTGAGGCACATCAGCAAGTAGAAGGTGTGGAGTGTGTAGACAGCCCATGTGGGTTGCTGGGGAAGGAGGCAGGAGTTTCCAAGGAAGTGTGCCAGAACCCTGTGCGTGCCAGGCAAGACAGCAAGCCTTCTTGGAGTGTAGCGTATAGAGGCCCAGGGGAGAGAGCAAGAAGGTGGTGCAACTTGCAGACGCGGACAGAGCTGTTTCCAGCTGTGGGTCTTGCAGCGCTCCTTGCAGCTTGTCTGCAGGCCTGGCCTGGGATGGCTTGGCACTGGTGGCACAGCTCAAAGGTGCTGGGGTTGGCAAATACTGGTCTCTGCCAGGCCTTTGAGCAACTTCTGGGGATAAAGAAGACCACGGGAGGTGCTGGCCTTTCTTGAGACTCTGCTTGCCACCCATGTGCCTCCAGTGCCATCTCGGGCCTCATAAACACCTGGCTGGACCGCCGTCCCCAGGACTTCTTAGAAGCTGCCCAGCATCCGTGCCTCCAGCGCCTCTTGGTTCATCTTCGGCTCCATATGTGTGGCTCCGAGGTGGAGCGCGGTGTCTCCCATCTCCTGGCGCAGTTGGGGATCCAGGAATCCATCCAGGGCGAGTCCATGGGTGCGGAGCCTGCTTCAGAGCTGTGGGTGGATGATTCAGGGCAACCCAGGGAGCAGGCTCCCAATGGAGCCCTGGGACCGGAGCAAGACAAGCATGGGCCCAGCTTGAGCTCTAGGATATGGGGAAGATGCCATGCTGGGAAACCCAAGGGTGGCGGGTGTTGTGGGACTCCTCAAAGACTGGGCTGCAAAGCAGTCGTGGAGGAGATCTTGTGTCCTCCTGCAGCTCCAGCAGCAGCCCCACTGGTGACTGTGACACCGACTCCCGAGCTGGATTGCGCTCCATGTCTAAAGGTGGCCCCCTGCACGCTGGGTGGAGCACCGACCCCTGCCCAAGCGGAGGCCCCTTCAGCCTTGAATCCGGCTTGCAGGCCTCTGGGAGCCCAACCAGCATGTGTGGATGAAGAGCCTCAGGCCACGCCAGCTTTGCTGCCACGGCCTGAAGGGGCAGGAGCAGCCCGTGGGGAAGCGTCATCATCCCCCACTGGGGCTTCGGAGCTTAGTGGCCAGGGACCAGCGGCGGCCAGTGCTGAGCTGGAGCCCTCCTGCTCTGGGGCTCCTGGGTTGAGTGTAGGAGAAGCAACAGTGGGCGCTGGGGAGATGCAGCCCTGCTCCAGCTTGTCGCCTGTGCTTGGGGCCCAGCCTGCAGCAGAAGCCATCGCTGAGGCAGAGCCAGCATCCACCTTGGCTCCCCTTCTAGGCGATAGTTCTTCAACCTTCAGTCCTGAGTTGGAGCTGCTTCTGTCCTTCTCTCTCTTGCTCTTTGTCCTGGGAGCTACAGTTGGGCTGCTCTCTGGATTAGTAGTACTAACTCTGCTGCTCTGTGCCATGAGAGCTGTAGGCTCTTGTGTCCCATCGGAGCCAGCTTCCCCCATGGCTCGGGGCCCCGGTGCTGATGGAGCTCCAGCATGGAGTGCTGCCAACAGGGAGCCGTGTGCCAGCTGGGCTCGCGTGCTCTCTTGCAGCCAGCCGACCTTTAGTGCTGAGCTGCTTGTGTTCCTGATCCTGGCCCTGGCTCTACTTCTCTCCGGAGGACCCGATCGGCTGCTCTCAGCTGTGGGAGTACTCATGCTGCTGCTCCATGCTTTCAGAGCACTCAATTCTTGTGCCAAATCAGAGTCACCTGCCAGCTTGACTCTGGTGCACAGTGCTCAAGGAGCAATGGGAAGTAGCGATGACAAGGAGCCCAGTTTTCCCTTGTCTCCTCGTCTCAGTCTCAAAGAACCAGACTCCAGTGCAGAACTGGAGGTGCTTCTCACCCTAGTTCTGTTGTTCTACCTTCTTGGAGCACCAGCTGTGGTGCTCTTTCTGGTTGGAATACCGGCCATGGTTCTTGCCGTGGTCAGAGGTATAGCATGTCATGCAGACTTGGAGCCATCGGCCACCTGGGCTCAGGTGAACAGTGTAGATGGAGCTCCACCCTCCAGGCCTGCCGCGGAGCCACGATCTAGCTCAGCTCCAGGATTCAGTGTCAGAGACGCAGCCCCCAGTGCAGAGCTGGACGTGTGTCTGCCCCTGGCTGCGATGGTGTCTCTGGTGCAAACACCAGTTCTGGCATTGTGTGTTGGAGCAGCACTATATATTGTGCTCCTCCTCGTAGGAGCCCCAATTTCCCACACACCGTCATGGAGTGCTCGGATGGGGCCAGATTCCACCATGGTTTCAGATCTCAGGCGTGAGGACACAGCAGCCTCCGGGGATGAGAGGGAATGCCCGAGAAGCTCGACTCCGGTGTTGGGCCTGCTTTCAACAGCAGCAGGCGATGCCTGTGCTCCAGGGCTTGCTCAGGACAGTGCAGCTGCCTGGAAACCTCAGCAGGAGTCCCATAACTGCCTGGCCATGGTGAAGGAGCAGGCTCCCTCCGCTTCTGGCCATTCGGACCTGGATTTGGCAGCAGCTCCTGCCCAAGAACCTTGCCACCCTCCTGTGGTGAGCAGAGAGACTGGGCGCGGCCAGAAGCCGACTCCTGCCCTGATTGCAGTTCCCCACGTGATTTCGAAACAGCTCACCAGGATGGATGTGGTGAGGGGCTGTGCAGGGCTGCATGTGGGGGGTTGGGTTCCCTGTGCCCTCTGCTGCCCAGGCCCACGCTTCCTTTCCCTGGAGCCCACGGATTCTTGCCCCAGCCCCAGCCCCAGCACACCTGGCACCTGTCTTTGTAGGACCATTTGGTTAAGTGCAATCCCAAAGAGGTGAGCCCTGCTCCCCTGTCAGGAACTGTGTGGAATCAAGTGGCAGAGCAGAAAGAGAGGCAGGCAGGATAGAGCTCAGCCTAAATTACCAGGAGCCGGTGGTCTCCTCACTCCCTCAGAAGGCACCTGAAGTTAACCTGATGGAAACTAAGACGAGGGATGGGAAAGCATGCTAGTTTTTGTGGTAGGACTTAGAGAAGTGGTTTTGGACACATGTGCTGGCTGGGCCTGGGCGAATGAAGTTTTTCAGGGGTCAGAAAGGCATTTGGGAGAACTGAGCGCACTTGGTCAAGCACGCTGTCTCCTTCCCACCTTAGTTCCCTTGGAGTCCCTGTGGGGCTTGGTGTGCTGGGCAGTCAGCCCAGCAGATCCAGAGAATCCCAGAGGCTGGGGTGTCCTACTTCCTGCTCTGAGTTCCAGAGCCATGTCTCTCTCTCTCTCTCTCTCTCTCTCTCTCTCTCTCTCTCTCTCTCTCTCTCTCTCTCTGTCTCTCTCGTTCTGTGTGTGTGTGTGTGTGTGTGTGTCTTTATGTGGGGACAGGGATCCCTGGCCTTGGCCTAGGCACTGTGCTGTGTGACAGGGTCTTGTAACCTTTGCCTTTCTCCCCAGGAGCTCTTTGTGAAGGCAGAGCCCAATCAGTGCCTGGGGTCCATGTGGTCCCAGAGATACAACAAGGGCAAGCCACATGTGTCCCCTAGCATCCGGATCATCGTGATACACTTTAACAAGGTCGTGTCCATGGTTACAACCCTCTGTCTTGGGGACCTCAGCATGAGCGCCTCAGTCAGGGCACATCTGCTGGAATTTTGGATCCAGGTGGCTGAGGTAAGGGATGAGATGTACAGCCTCTGGCCTCTCGCTGTCCCTTCCAGTCTCTCTTTCCTGTGCATCTTAGAATTGTGCTCAGGTGCTCTGTGGAGCACAGTCCCATCTTGCCAGGCCCATGCTTTGCAGGGCCAGCCAGTCCAAGGCGACCCGTGGTGGGCTCTTCCCTCTAACCGGCTCCTCATCCTGTGGGGACCCCAAAAGCGGCCTGGGCTGCCCTAGCTCCCTGCCAAACCCTGCCACTCCAAGCAGCCCTCTCGTCCTGGGTAAGTGGTGGCGGCAGTGCCAGGAGAAGCTCACACAATCTTCCTCCTCAGGGTTGCCGCGTCCTGAGGAATTTCTCCTCACTGCATGCCATCATGTCTGCCCTGCAGAGCAGAGCCATCTTTCGTCTGCAAAAGTCATGGCAACAGGTCTCCAGGTGGGTACCTATTCAACCAGGAAATGCCCTGAGGGTAGACAGGGTAGACAGCACCCTCACTGAGCTGGAGCACCAAAGTCCAGGCCAGGGAATGTGAATGGCACACTTGCTCTGTAGGCACAGCTTAGGCAGTCCTTGGCAGGCTCGGCCAGTGAATACAGGAACACACACACCCTCGAGTATATCCACTGACACACACAACACACACACACACCGTTATCAAGTTTTCTGAGGTGGCCACACATCTGTGTCTTGTTGAAATGAAAGCAGCACTGACTAGTGGAAGTGGGATAGCACAGCTTTCTGCCAGGAACAAGAAACTGCTCATGGCCACGGGTCCGGACACTCAGGGAAAGGCTTTTGGACACTCTTGTGCTGCCCCATGGGAGACCTACTGCCAATACAAAATGGAGTCCAACTGCCTCCCACACCATTCCAACTGTCACCTTCACTCTGTCACTCCTGCAGGAAGAACTTGCTTACATTCCAAAAACTGGCCAAGATCACCTCTCCTGAAAACAACTACTCTAAGAGTAGAGAGCTGCTACTGAAGGTATGCTATGAGGAGGGGAAGGCAGAGGGCAGAGCTGGAGAGGGCACTCATGTTGAAGGGGTGTGGCCACATGGTTGCCCTTCTCTTGGGGGGAAAGGCAAGGGAAGAGCTGACTGAAAGATACTCATGCATGTCAGGAGCCCTGGAGTCTTAGGAGGCCTTTCTGGTTGGGAGATAGAAGGTGAACACAGGGTGGTCCAGGGAAGCAAGGATCTCCAGGACTGGGGACTGCTTCTGCCCACCCACATGTTGCCAAATGCGCTATAGGCCCCAGAATCATGGCTGCCTTTCCCCACATTAGGCTGGCTTGCGTGCAGGATGCTGCCACTGACTCCTGCCCCTCATTGTTTAAACACACTGTTCAGAAGAGGCCTGCTCTGCTAGGGGCATTTCAGGGGTGCCCCTTGGCAAAATGCATAAGGACCCCCTGGGTTGGGGTGCAAACACCCAGAGCAGCCTTGCGCCGCCAGAGGCGCTGTGGGGCTCTGAATGTATCCACAGAGCTGATGCTGCTCATGCTCAGATCCCAGCTGAGAGGTTCCCAGCCCACAGCAGAGGCTGTGCACAGCCCAAAGCCTTGACAAACAGGGCTGACCAAGCACCGCTAACTCTTGTCTCTCAACCTAACTCCAACTCTGACAAGAGGATATGGGAGGATTGCTGTTCCAAGCTAGCCTGGCATGGAAAACTGGGAGATGATCCCCCAAAAGGGGAAATGGAGTTGTGGCTCAGGTGGTAGCCCAACCACTAGGAGCTTCAACCTTCAAAGGACACCCAGACCCTGCGGTTTGCTAGTGGAAAGGAAAAAAAATTAGGAAAACAAACCCCCAACGAAGAAGGTCAGAAAGGAACCAAGCTCTGGTTCCTCTTTCCTGACTTCCCGAAGCTCTTCTCATTGAAGAGCAGCAGAAGGCACATCCTCTCACACGCTGGACACGCTCATGTGCACAAGTAGGCCCTGGGATGCTCCTGTGCCAGCTGCACACAGGTAGAGAGAGCTTTCTACCCCAGCCCATTGGCCTGGGCTGGAGAGACAGGAGAAGCTATTGTAGGAGTCAGTAACCCCACCGTCCTCAGCTGAGGAGGGCCAGGACTTTGGGGTTAGGAAGGATTCTGGAACGCCATGGCACTCTCTCTTTTTCTGCCCACCTCCTGGGAGGACCCTGACCCACAGAGAAATGCTAGCTCAGTGGACTCTTCCCAGAGGCTCATGGACCCCTTCCCTACAGGCCGTCAGGCAACAAGACAGCCCAAGAGCCTCTGTATCCTTCAGTTTTCTCCAGGAAAATAGGAAGGGCTACACAGCTCCCAATGGTGAACACCCTGGTTGGCTTTTGTGCTGCCCAAAATTGGAAAGCAATGAACCCTGTAGAGTTCTGAGGAGGCATAACCCTCCCTCCCCCCATGCCAGGCAGGTCAGCACCATTGGAGGCAGGCAGCAGATGACCCTGTCTAGTCCTCAATGCCAGGAGGTGGACTGTGCAGTTGAGGAAGCAGGCAGAGGAGGCCCGGTGGTCCAGGGGAGATGCCCAGCAGCGAGTGCTCGGGCAAAGCCTGAGCTAGAATTGGTCGGCCTGGCCGTTAAAGGTTTGGCCCTGCACAGTGGCCAAATGCATAGCAGAAGGAACACACTGGCAGTAGGAAGGTGCACAGACAGAGCCCTCACTCACAACATGCTCGATCCCGGCAGGAGACCCACAAGCTGGCTGCCAAGGAGAAGAAGCAGCTCAAAGGAGGTCCTAGGCAGTCTAAAAAGATGGTGAGTGACTGAGACCTCGGCCAGGATGCCTCTCAGAGAGGACGCTTGCCTTACCTGGCTCTGTTAGCCTTGGAGCTCACCCCCAAGGGTGGCAAGCAGGAGGGAGGATTACTCTATGGGAGATGGGAGCCCAGATCAGTGAGCTGTCAGATGGGAAGGAGGAAGTAGAGCCAGCAAAGCCAGGGCTTGGCAGATTCTAGAGGGAGGCTGGTTGGCAGAAGTGGGCTACTACCCTTTGGGCTCTGCATACAACAGCCTAGAGCTAGTCCTGTAGTGTTTGGAGTTGCAAGCAGCAGGAAGGGGCTGTGGACTGAGGGCTCACAGGTTCTCCAGGACCCCGTGCTGTGGGAGGCCCTGTGTGGATGCAAGCTGGCTGAGAAATCCACTGGGATTGGGGAGGGGTGGGCCCTGGGCTCTGACCATCACCCTGCCAATCTTACAGGCGATTAGCAAGGGCATCGTGCCCTATCTGAGAATCTTCCTGAAAGATTTCCTCGTGGTTCACCTGGCCTACGTGGATGCCCAGGATGTGAGTAGCCAGGCCTGGCTGGGCGCAGGAAGCTGGCGTCCTGAGTTCAGGCACTGCTGGTGGTCTCAAGGCCATCCTCTGAGCTGAGTGCAATGCCCCTAGGAGCAGGTGCTTCACACAGCCGCCTGACCTCTGTGCTGTGGGCACAGAGCCCAGCTGGGGCTTCAAGTACTGTAAGGGAGGATCTTGGGCCCCACCTGGAAGCAGATTGCCTAAGACAACCAACCTGTGGCCCAAGCCAGGCCTTTTCCCCTGAAGCCACAATGTTCCTCCTAGCTCAGAAGGGTCAGTCCTCACACTACCTGCACCTGACTGCACGCTGGTTCCCCAGCCCTGCCCTCTGCAAGTTGGTCCTCTTTCTATGCATGCACATGGGATCCTGTGGCTAGAGGAGGCCCTGCTCATAGGTCCTAAGGGCAGAAAGGCCCCATTCTAACTGCAATGCCCTCTGCCTTCTAGGAGAGACGCAAAGAGAAGATTTTGACAAAGGTGAGTGGTAGCTGTCCAGAGAGGGCAGGCCTGTTGGGTCCAGCAGGGTGGTGCAGTCAGGCCTGCCCCTCTGCGCTTTTCTTTTGGGGGCAATGGCAGTAGAAAGAAGTGCTACCCCAGGGAGGGTGGGTTGTGAGCTGGCACCCAGGAGATTTCCACACTGGCAGGATGGAGTGTGAGGATATGACTGTGAGGTCCCCAGCAGCCTTTGGAGGCTAAGTGGAGATTGGGTTGCCAGAGCAGGCAGAAGTGCTGGGTCCCTCCCAAGACAGCCTAGCCCAGCCCTGTCACTGCCCTTGTGCTGTCCATGGCCAGGAAAACGAGATCCTCGAGCAGATGAAAGAGCTGCAACGCAGTTGCCGCTTTTACAATATTCCAGACGACTACCATTTTACTGAGTGGTTCAGGCGCCTGGAGCGGCTCAGCAAGGATGCCAGGTAGGTTGCCACTCTCTGGGGCAGCGAAAGGGCCCGTCCCTAGGAGGGGCCAGAGGGACTGAGGTGTGTATCTGGGTGAGGGGGATAAAGGGAGGTGGGCCACCAATCTCCGACGCCCAGGTCAATTTGGGCTGGGAGCTGTACACAACACTTGGTCTCCTCACGGGCACATTTGTCATAGCTACGAGCTGTCCTGTGCCCTGGAGCCCTGCAGTCCCACTGGTTGTCCAAGCAAGATGCGCTCAGTCGTTGGCAAGGCTGGCAAGAAGTAAGTCGATGGGCCCTGTCAGGCAGGGGCCAGGGCAGATGGGGGGCTGGGTAACCCGCTGGCCCCACAGCCTGGGGCTAAGTTTTCCCAGCTGACAGCAGCCCTGTTGCTGGGCTCAGAGGCTCAGCTCTCTGGGCCTCACTTTCTTCCCCTTCCAAATCACGGGGATCCATCCCTGAGAAGGGGTCAGATTTAGGAAAGCAGTGATTGCCAAGAGACTGGACTGGAGCTGTGTGCTAGCAGGGAACTGGGGAGTGGGAGCTTGGACTGTGCTTGGGGCTTGCACTCCAAGAACCTCTCTAGTGCCACCATTCCCACAACACTGCCTTCCCTTGCAGTGGCAGCTCCCAGTTATTCAAAACGACCTTTCCCCAGAGGACAAAGAAGAAGCATAGACTGCACTTCAGCCTTCTTCCCAGGTAGAGAAAGGGCCAAAACCTGTAATATCATCTCCCCTTGGTCTGGCTGGACTGGGGCTAATCACCACAAACCTACAGTGGCCCAGGCCTCACCTCCCCTCCATTCACCTCCAATCCTGAAACCCTATGAATCCTTCTTTCCCAATCCTATTTTAAGTGAAATATGGCAGCCTTGCCTATTAGAATGTTACAAAAAAAAAAAAAACCCAACAAACCAAAAAATCTCAAAAAATCCCAACAAACCAAAAATATTCATTATTTGAACACTAGTTGTAAGATCATTGGTGACACTGAAAATATTATAAAAATTAAAGCCTTGGAGCCAGGAATATTGCCTAGTGGTGGAGTACTTGCCTTGCATACGCAAAGCCCTATGTTCGATTCCTCAGTACCATATGTCTAGAAAACAGTAGAAGTGGCGCTGTGGCTGAAGTGGCAGAGTGCTAGTCTTGAGCAAAAAGAAGTCAGGGACAGCGCTCAGGCCCTGAGTTCAAGCCCCAGGACTGGCAAAAAGAAGGAAAAAAAATTAAAGCCCTGATATTTTCCTGCTCTGTAAAATCATTCTAATGAGTATCCTAGGTACTTGGGCCTTTTAAGAGGCTGAGCCTTAGCTCATGGATACAGTTGATACTTTGACAATCGCATGTCCTTACTTTTTACTTGAGTACATTTGTTTAAAAGAGCCTGAAAGAGGGACTGGGAATATGGCCTAGTGGTAGTGTGCTTGCCTCGCATACATGAATCCCTGGGTTTGATTCCTCAACACCACATATACAGAAAAAGCCACAAGTGGTTCTGTGGCTCAAGTGGTAGAGTACTAGCCTTGAACAAAAAGAAGCCAGGTACAGTGCTCAGGTCCAGAG
The DNA here is from genome assembly GCF_023159225.1 of Perognathus longimembris pacificus. Classification (NCBI taxonomy): domain Eukaryota; kingdom Metazoa; phylum Chordata; class Mammalia; order Rodentia; family Heteromyidae; genus Perognathus; species Perognathus longimembris. The sequence continues at coordinate 30,272,085 of NC_063180.1, read as the reverse complement.
TTCAAGCCCCAGGACTTGCATAGAAATAAAAAGGAGAAGAAAAGACAGTGACAAAGAGGGAAACAGAGGGAGAGGGAGGGAGGAGGGAGGGAGGGAGGGAGGGAGGGAGGGAGGGAGGGAGACAGAGACAGTGAATGAAAATCAGATGTGTTTTGGTATTTTTTTGCCAGTAGGGGGCTTGTTAACTCAGGGCTTTGGCACTGTCCCTGGCTTTTGGCTCAAGGATTACCTTCCACCATCTGACCCCCAGCACCACTTCTGGCTTATTCTTTTTCTGTGCTCCAGTAGAATCCAACCCAGGCTTGCATGCATGCATGCTAGGAAAGCACTCTAATGCTAAGTCATATTGCCAGCCCTTGGATGGGTTTGGGCCTGTTTTTTTTTGTTTTTTTTTTCCTACCCGCTCACAAAAGCCACATTCAGGGACAGCTGGCCATGCCTCAGAAATTTGCCTGTGACAAGTTCCCTATTTGATAGATTTCATTCGACTTGACTTTGTGCTCACCTATAACATAGCAGCCATTCCTTCTTCCTAGTACACAAGGAAAAGAATAGACACATAGTAGCAGGTGCAGGGATAAAGAAAACCAGAAGTCCAAATGTCCTTTAGCACAGAGAGTACACTCAGTCTCAGTCGTAATAGCGCAAAAAGGCCAAGTTCAAGGTTCGTCGCTCATTCTGGTGAGGACAGTCTGGCCACCATGTGTCTAGGAAGCCCCTGTCATGATTTCATCCATATTTACTGTATCTACCGATATTACGGTTGTGTATCGATATTACGCTGTGTGATTGAGAAGCCTCCTGGCCTTTCCTTATTAGATAGCTGCATTGTGTTAGAGCCCCTCCTGCCCTATGCACTGAGCTGTTTTTCTCACAAGGTCCTCACCTCCCCATTCTTGATAATGAGCCAGCAGGATCCACACAAGTGTCAGGAGGCCATGCAGGATTTTTGAAGTGGGATTTATGTGTGCAAAACATAGGATTTGCTCTCAAGAGGTGTTCTGACATTGTGAGAAGTTAAGTCAGTGATGGGCTTCTTTGGAGGGCAGAACTTTCCTAGCATGGTGGACTTGTGTCTTCCAAAATGGGTACCTGGGGCATGCTAGAGTGAAGGCGTCATGGGTAGTTTCAGTAGCAGTGCTCATGGGCACAGTGGACTATAAGGAGGGTTTGGCTCCACCATTGCCATTGTGACTCATCTGGGGAGAAGAGGTCCTCCATTTTCTCCTGCCACAGGTCCCCTGGGAGCTCAGGACATGGAGGGCCCTCAGGCCCAGTCCTGCTGTGAGGAGAGGTCTGCTTTAGTGCTGTGCCATAGCCCACAGTGCTCACTATATAGGCAGGGCTCAGTGAGGGGCTTGAGTGATACACCAGACGGGCTCATGGACGGAGTTGCTTGTATCCTGTGCCCGGCTCACCTGGGCCTCTTTAGGTAGGAGGAAGGCTGCAGCCTCTTGGGTAGTAGGAAGCAGCTCAGACTCCAGGAGCTCTACAGGGAAAGAATACCATCAGGTAGCCCAAGGGAGGTCCCACCTTGCTGGCCTTCCCAAGGGTTTGCCAAATGTCAGATCTAGGCTGGGAAGACCTGGACATGGGCTTGGGGGAGAGTAGCTTAGGGCTCACTGTGGGTGGCAGACTCAGGTACTCTGTCTGGGAGTTAAGTATGAAGGGCAAGCTTTCTTCAGCACTATGTGGGCTTTTCTTAGCAACACCCACTAGTGAATAAGCCTGCTTCCCAACTATCAGAGTATTACCTTCAGCGGAGAACATCACCGCAAGTTCTACATGGTCCACTCAGGGAAAAGCCCCCACCATGCTTGTGCAGGGCTATGGCATTGTGGTTGTGTTAGCCAGGCTTTCCTCATAAAGGACAGCGATTGAGACTGATAGGAATGCTTTCCTCTAACAAGGCCGGCTCAGTGGAATTTGGACTGCTCAGAGTGAGCTCTTCTGTTCCACCTAGTGAGGCTAGGTCTTGTCCACTCTGCCTGGCCTCACCTGAATCCTCTGTAACTTCTGTCTGTTCTTTCATGTGAAGGTGGAGGGGCAAGTGCCCAAGTTAAGTCTCAGCCCCAAGTTCTGGATTTTGAGGCTTAGTTTGAGCGCCCTGCTTTCCCCTGAAAGCTGGAGGGCTCTGTCTTCTCGGATAGGACCTCCCGACCCTCAACCTGGATTGTGACCTGAGGAGATGCCCCAAGCAAGTTGAGAGTGACACTGGGTACAGTCAAGGTTGATGAGGACCCACTCAGGACACCCAAAGTCTGCGTGGCCAATACCTTCTGACTAGACCCTCTAAAGTGTTCCTTCCCAAAGGCCCCACGCAATGAGAAAAAGGCCCACTTGTCGGTGCACGTGTAGTTGTTACCCTTCCTCTCTGCTAGCCTGTGGCCATGTGTCAACATAATTCCAGGTGGTGTAGGGATGAACTTGCAAGAACCCTTCCTGGCCGGAAGAACCTCACAGAGGATCCCTATTATAGGTGCTCCGGGGCTGAAAGGGAATGCTTGAGAAGCTCGACTGCGGTGTTGGGCCTGCTTTCCACAGCAGCAGGCAATGCCTGTGCTCCGGGGCTTGCTCAGGACAGTGCAGCTGCCTGGAGACCTCAGCAGGAGTCCCATTACGACCTGGCCAAGGAGAAGGAGCAGGTTCCCTCCACTTCTGACCATTTGGAGCTGGATTGGGCAGCAGTTCCTGCCCAAGAACCTCGTTACCCTCCTTTTGTGAGCAGAGAGACTGGACACAACCAAAAGGTGCCTCCTGCCCCGACTGGACTTCCCCAGCTGATGTCGGAGCAGCTCACCAGGATGGATGTGGTGAGGGCCTGGGCAGGGCTGCATGTGGGGGCTTGGGTTTCCTGTGCCCTCTTCTGCCCCGGCCTGCGCTTTCTTTCCCTGGAGCCCAAGGATTCTTGCCCCAGCCCCAGCACAACTGGCACCTGTCTGTCTAGGATCATTTGTTTAAGTGCAATCCCTAAAGAGGCGAGCCCTGCTCCCCTGCCAGGAACTGTGTGGAATCAAGCGGTGGAGCAGAAAGAGAGGCAGGCAGCATAGAGCTCAGCCTAAATTACCAAGAGTCGGTGGTCTCCTCACTTTCTTAGCAGGCACCTGAAGCGGACATGATGGGAGCCAAGGCCAGGGATGGGAAAGGGTGCTAGTTTTTGTGGTAGGACTTAGGCCAGTGGTTTTGGAACAGACATGTGCTGGCTGGGCTTGGGCGAACGAAGTTTTTGCTAGTGACGGTCAGGAAGGCATTTGGGAGAACTGAGCGCACTTGTACAAGCATCCACTGTCTCCTTCCCACCTTGGTTCCCTTGGAGTCCCTGTGGGGCTTGGTGTACTGGGCAGTCAGCACAGCAGATCCAGAGAATCCCAGAGGTTGGGGTGTCCTACTTCCTGCTCTGAGTTCCAGAGCCATGTGTCTTTCTGTGTGTGTGTGTGTGTGTGTGTGTGTGTGTGTGTGTGTGTGTCTTTCTGTAGGGACAGGGATCCCTGGCCTGGGCCTAGGCACTGTGCTGTGTGACAGGGTCTTGTGACCTTTTCCTTTCTCCCCAGGAGCTCTTTGTGAAGGCAGAGCCCAACCAGTGCCTGGGGTCCATGTGGTCCCGGAGATACAACAAGGGCAAGCCACGCCTGGCCCCTAGCGTCCAGGTCATCTTGATACACTTTAACAAGGTCGTGTCCTTGGTTACAACCCACTGTCTTGGGGACCTCAGTATGAACACCTCAGTCAGGGCGCATCTGCTGGAATTTTGGATCCAGGTGGCTGAGGTAAGGGATGAGATGTACGGCCTCTGGCCTCTCGCTGTCCCTTCCAATCTCCCTCGTGTGCATCTGGGAATTGTGCTCAAGTGCCCTGTGGAGCACAGTCCCATCTTGCCAGGCCCATGCTTTGCAGGGCCAGCCAGTCCTAGGTCCTCCCTGACTAGCTCTTCCCTCTATCCTGCTCCTCAGCCTTTGGGGGAGCCCCAAATCTGCCTGGGCGGCCCTAGCTCCCTGCCAAGCCCTGCCACTCCAAGCATCCCCCTCTTGTCTTGGGTAAGTGGTGTAAACAGTGCCAGGGAAAGCTCACACAATCTTCCGCCCCAGGGTTGCCGCGTCCTGAGGAATTTCTCCTCACTGCACGCCATCATGTCTGCCCTGCAGAGCAGAGCCATCTTTCGTCTGCACAGGTCATGGCAACAGGTCTCCAGGTGGGTACCTATTCAACCAGGAAATGCCCTGAGGGTCCACATGGTAGACAGCACCCTCCCTGACCTGGGGCCCCAAAGTCCAGGCCAGGGAATGTGAATGGCACACTTGTTGCCTAGGAATAGCCAAGGGAATCCTGGGCAGGCTTGGCCACTCAATACAGGCACACACCCATACACACGATTATCCGGTTTTCTGAGGTGGCCACACATCCGTGTCTTGTTGAAATGAAACAGCACTGACTAGTGGAAGTGGGATAGCACAGCTTTCTGCCAGGAACAAGAAACTGCTCATGGCCACGGGTCCGGGCACTCAGGGAAAGGCTTTTGGACACTGTTGTGCTGCCCTGTGGGAGGCCTGATGCCCATACAAAATGGAGTCCAACTGCCTCCTCCCACACCTTCCCAACTGTCACCTTCACTCTGTCGCTCATGCAGGAAGAACTTGCTCACATTCCAAAAGCTGGCCGAGACCACCTCTCCTGAAAACAACTACTCTAAGAGTAGAGAGCTGCTACTGAAGGTATGCTATGAGGAGGGGAAGGCAGAGGGCAGAGCTGGAGAGGGCACTCATGCTGAAGGGGTGTGGCCACATGGTTGCCCTTTTCTTTGAGGGAAAGGTAAGGGAGGAGTTGACTGATAGGCACTCATGCATGTCAGGAGCCCTGGAGTCTTGGAGGCCTTACTTGCTGGGAGATAGAAGGTGAACACAGGGTGGTCCAGGGAAGCAAGGATCTCCAGGACTGGGGACTGCTTCTACCCACCCACATGTTGCCAAATGTGCTATAGGCCCCAGAATCATGGCTTCCTTTCCCCACATTAGGCTGGCTTGCGTGCAGGATGCCTCCACTGACTCCTGCCCCTCATTGTTTAAACACACTGTTCAGAAGAGGCCTTCTCTGCTAGGGGCATTTCAGGGGTGCCGCTTGGCAAAATGCATAAGGACCCCCTGGGTTGGGGTGCAAACACCCAGAGCAGCCTTGCGCCGCCAGAGGCACTGTGGGGCTCTGAATGTATCCACAGAGCTGATGCTGCTCATGCTCAGATCCCAGCTGAGAGGTTCCCAGCCCACAGCAGAGGCTGTGCACAGCCCAAGGCCTTGACAAACAGGGCTGGCCAAGCACCACTAACTCTTGCCTCTCAACCTAATTCTAACTCTGACAAGAGGATATGGGAGGATTGCTGTTCCAAGCTAGCCTGGCATGGAAAACTGGGAGATGACCCCCCAAAAGGGGAAATGGAGTTGTGGCTCAGGTGGTAGCCCAGCCAGTAGGAGCTTCAACCTTCAAAGGACACCCAGACCCTGTGGTCTGCTAGTGGCAACGAAAACATATTTGGAAAAGAAACCCCCAAAGGGTTAAGGTGAGAATGGAACCAAGCCCTGGGTCGTCTTTCCTGACTCTTTGGAGCTCTTCCCATTCAAGAGCAGCAGAAGGCACATCCCCTCCCGTGCTGGACATGCTTGTGTGCACAAGTAGGCCCTGGGATGCTCCTGTGCCAGCTGCACACAGGTAGAGAGAGCTTCATACCATAACCCATTGGCCTGGGCTGGGGAGACAGGGGAAGATATTGTAGGAGTCAGGTACTCCAGCGTACTCAGCTGAGGTGGGTCAGGATGTTGGAGTCAGGAAGGTTCTGGAACGCCATGGCACTCCCTTTTTCTGCTCACCTCCCGGGAGGACCCTGATCCACAGAGAAATGCTAGCTCAGTGTACTGTGCTCAGAGGCTCATGGACCCCTTCCCTACGGGCCGTCAGGCAACAGGACAGCCCAACAGCCTTCTGTATCCTTCAGTTTTCTCCAGGAAAATAGGAAGGGCTACACAGCTCCCATTGGTGACCACCCTGGTTGGCTTTTGTGCTGCCCACAAATGAGAAAGCAATGAACCCTGTAGAGTTCTGAGGAGGCATAACCCTCCCCCTCTCCCCCGCATGCCAGGCAGATCAGCACCATTGGAGGCAGGCAGCAGATGACCCTGTCTAGTCCTCAATGCCAGGAGGTGGACTGTGCAGTTGAGGAAGTAGGCAGAGGAGGCACGGTGGTCCAGGGGAGATGCCCAGCAGTGAGTGTTCAGGCAAAGCCTGAGCTAGAATTGGTCAGCTTGGCCATTAAAGGTTTGGCCCTGCACAGTGGCCAAATGCATAGCAGAAGGAACACACTGGCAGTAGGAAGGTGCACAGACAGAGCCCTCACTCACAACATGCTCGATCCCGGCAGGAGACCCGCAAGCTGGCGAAGGTGCTCAAAGGAGGTCCTAGGGCATCTCAAAAGATGGTGAGTGACTGAGACCTCGGCCAGGATGCCTCTCAGAGAAGACGCTTGTCTTACCTGGCTCTGTTAGCCTTGGAGCTAACCCCCAAGGGTGGCAAGCAGGAGGGAGGATTACTCTATGGGAGATGGGAGCCCAGATCAGTGAGCTCTCAGATGGGAAGGACAAAGTAGAGCTAGGGCTTGGCAGATTCTAGAGGGAGGCTGGTGGGCAGTGGTGGGCAGTTTCCCTTGGGCTCTGCATACAACAGCCTAAAGCTGGACCTGTAGTGTTAGGGGTTGCAAGCAGCAGGAAGGGGCTGTGGACTGAGAGCTCACAGGATCTCCAGGACCCCGTGCTGTGGGAGGCCCTGTGTGGATGCAAGCTGGCTGAGAAATCCACTGGGATTGGGGAGGGGTGGGCCCTGGGCTCTGACCATCACCCTGCCAATCTTACAGGCGATTAGCAAGGGCATCGTGCCCTATCTGAGAATCTTCCTGAAAGATTTCCTCGTGGTTCACCTGGCCTACGTGGATGCCCAGGATGTGAGTAGCCAGGCCTGGCTGGGCACCGGAAGCTGGCATCCTGAGTTCAGGCACTGCTGGTGGTCTCAAGGCCATCCTCTGAGCTGAGTGCAATGCCCCTGGGAGCAGGTGCCGCCCACAACCGCCTGACCCCTGTGCTGTGGGCACAGAGCCCAGCTGGGACGTCAAGTCCCATAAGGGAGGATCTGGGGCCTCACCTGGAAGCAGATTGCCTAAGACAACCTGTGGCCCAAGCCAGGCCTTTTCCCCTGAAGCCACAATGTTCCTCCTAGCTCAGAAGGGTCAGTCCTCACACTACCTGCACCTGACTGCACGCTGGTTCCCCAGCCCTGCCCTCTGCAAGTTGGTCCTCTTTCTATGCATGCACATGGGATCCTGTGGCTAGAGGAGGCTCTGCTCATAGGTCCTAAGGGCAGAAAGGCCCCATTCTAACTGCAATGCCCTCTGCCTTCTAGGAGAGAAGCAAAGAGAAGAATTTGATAAAGGTGAGTGGTAACTGTCCAGACAGGACAGGGCTGGTGGGTGCCAACAGGGTGGTGCAGTCAGGCCTGCCCCTCTGCGCTTTTCTTTTGGGGGCAATGGCAGGAGAAAGAAGTGCTACCCCAGGCAGGGTGGGTTGTGAGCTGGCACCCAGGAGATTTCCACACTGGCAGGATGGAGTGTGAGGATATGGCTGTGAGGTTCCCAGCAGCCTTTGGAGGCTCAGTGGAGGTTGGGTTGCCAGAGCAGTCAGAGGATCTGGGTCCCTCCCAAGACAGCCTATCCCAGCCCTGTCACTGCCCTTGTGCTGTCCATGGCCAGGAAAACGAGATCCTCGAGCAGATGAAAGAGCTGCAACGCAGTTGCCGCTTTTACGATATTCCAGTCGACCACCATTTTACTGAGTGGTTCAAGGGCCTGGAGCGGCTCAGCAAGGATGCCAGGTAGGTTGCCACTCTCTGGGTCAGGGAGAGGGGCCGTCCCTAGGAAGGGGTCCAGAGGGACGGGGGTGTGTACCTGAGTGAGGAGGATGGGACAGACACTCTGGAAGGCCCAATAGCAGGTGGGCCACCAAGCTCCAATGCCCAGGTCAGTTTGGGCTGGGAGCTGTACACAGCACTTGGTCTCCTCACGGGCACATTTGTCATAGCTATGAGCTGTCCTGTGCCCTGGAGCCCTGCAGTCCCACTGGCTGTCCAAGCAAGGAGCGCTCATTCATTGGCAAGGCTGGCAAGAAGTAAGTGGATGGGCCCTGTCAGGCAGGGGCCAGAGCAGATGGGGGGCTGGGCAACCCGCTGGCCCCAAAGCCTGGGGCTAAGTTTTCCCAGCTGACAGCAGCCCTCTTGTTGGGCTCAGAGGCTCAGCTCTCTGGGCCTCACTTTCTTCCCCTTCCAAATCGCGGGGATCCATCCCTGAGAAGGGGTCAGATTTAAGAAAGCAGTGATTGCCAAGAGACTGGACTGGAGCCCTGTGCTAGCAGGGTACTGGGGAGTGGGAGCTTGGACTGTGCTTGGGGCTTGCACTCCAAGAACCTCTCTAGTGCCACCATTCCCACAACACTGCCTTCCCTTGCAGTGGCGGCTCCCAGTTATTCAAAATGACCTTTCCCCAGAGGACAAAGAAGAAGCATAGACTGCACTTCAGCCTTCTTCCCAGGTAGAGAAAGGGCCAAAACCTGTAATATCATCTCCCCTTGGTCTGGCTGGACTGGGGCTAATCACCACAAACCTACAGTGGCCCAGGCCTCCTCTCCCCTACATTCACCTCCAGTCCTGAAATCCTCTGAATCCTTCTTTCCCAATCCTATTTTAAGTGAAATATGGCAGCCTAGCCTATTAGAATGTTACAAAACAAACAAAAAACCCCAAACATACCACAAACCAAACAAACAAAGTAACTCTCTACAGTGACCCTTGTGAGCCTGGGGGGGTGCCAACTCCTTGTGGGAAAGTCACTGGCGAGCTTCCTGGAGGGACATAGGATCAGCTTCTTGGAAGAGTCATGAAGTCACACTGTGTTGGGCTTCCTGTAGCCCTGCTGACATCCCTGGTGGGTCTCCCTGTATCACAGAGCTGTAACAAAGCACTCTGTGCTAGTGGTGTGAGCAAATGTCTCATTCAGGAGCTTGCCAATGTGGGCTGGGAGAAGGAAATTGTTCCTGCTCTGAAGAGTGTATGCTGTGTCTTGGGGCACTTTGGGACAAGTGCTGTGGTTGTGGTGGTATGTGTCATCCTCGGAAGTACAGTGACACTCCTCCTACTTCAAAGAGCACAGTAGAAGAACTGCATGAGCCTATCCCCTCTCTCTTCAGGGCTGTCACAGAAGGAGACACCCAGTTGAATTTGTTTCCTTCCCTCTTGCAGAAGAACTTTCAGAACATGAGAACCTGGTTTCATTTTTAGAAACTGTGAACCAGCCTCATTACCCAAATGTGTCTGTTCCTAGCAATAATGTTCATGCCCCTTACCCCAGTGACAAATTGCACCCGTTTACCGTGGTCTATTTTGATGACCGCATGTCCATACATCGGTGTAAAATATCCTGTGAGTCTATGAGAGCATCCAACTACTGCTAGTTTCATAACACCCGCTGTGAGTACAATGGTCCCAAATGGGTGGACTATGATAGTATGACCATCAAGTCTATGAACTGTATGTTTTTTTTTCAATTTATTAATTAAATTTTGTTGACAAGTTGTTGTACGAAAGGGGTACAATTACATACTAGGGAAGTGAGTACATTTCTTGTGATATCTTACACCCTCGTTTTTCTTTCCCTTCCCTAGATCAGGTAGGCATACATACAATACCCAGTGTACCAAAAACATATGCAGTAGCCTCGTGGCATACGCCAAAGGAAATTCAGCTAGAACTTTAAATATAATGACAACACAAGAGTTTGCCTATCCTTGTCTTATATGATCATACATATATAGCTTTTGAGCTATTGTGATCCACTGAGAGGTCTATTTTAGACCTTTCTATGTTTAGCAGTTGTTTGGTTTTAGTTACATAATGTAATGTCGCTGACCCAAACCTGTGGGAAATACCATTTGACAAGAAGTTTTTTGTTTCACAGACTTGGTCTTTAGTACCCCCACACACACCTTAATAGTCATATATCAAGGAGATCATGCCCTTTTGTTTTCTGTGTTCTAGGCTTGTCTCACTCAACATTAATTGTTCAAGTTCTGACCATTTCCTTGCAAATACCAATATTTTATCATTTCTAATTGCTGTGTAATATTCCATTGTGTATAGGTACCACATTTTTTGGATCCATTCATCTGTAGAGGGGCATCTGGGTTGTTTCCATATTTTGGCTATTGCGAATTGTGCAGCGATAAACATGGATATGCAGGTGTCTTTTTTGATGTCCTGAGAGCTGTTGTTCAGGACAGATGCCTAGGAGTGGTATGGCTGGGTCATAGGGTA